>NW_025334015.1:0-2400000 GCF_019186645.2 Phyllostomus hastatus | reverse complement strand
TATTAATTCTTCCAGACCAAAGAAAGGACTTAAACATTTCAAACTTTTAGCTTGTAAGCAGAAACCTATTATTCTGAACATTTTTGAAGCATTCATAGCTATTTGAGGAAATTATTTATATACTGTAAAAGTCTAAATAATTAAATGCTCTGATAAAAACTATTTCCCTTTACCTCTTTGTCTCCATATTAGTGGAAGGCCAAATATTAAGCTGTCCTCTGGCATTATCCCAAAGAGTCTCTTGCTAAGTTTGATGGTGAAATTCAGTCCATTGTCACTTCAGGGCCAGAGAAAAGAGGATACTGTGCTCTGCACAGTAGCCTTTTTTCTGCTTCCAGTGTCCTGCTATATCTTGAAGGAAGTATGTAATGCTACAGACATGCATTAAAGAATCCATGCACTTATTAATTCAACATGCAATATCTATATGCCCCCAGTATGTGGGGTGCTGAGTTAACTCTTAATATTTAAGAATTAAGAGTATAACTGGTCAAAATAGCAAGATGGTGGTGGAGTTGGTGGAAGTTACATTTATGGCCTCCCAGGACCAAACTAAAATATAGATGAATCCAAGTGAACAACCAACTGAAGACTAGTCTTAAAACCAAGGATTTACAGAAGAAGCCACAAGAAGACTGACATATTTAAAAGCTGGGCCCACACCCATGTGCAATTGTGGAAAATCCAGAGGGACATGTCAGTTGCACATGTTCACCCTGAGGAGTGTGGGGTCTCAACCTCACACTGGGCTCCCTAGCCCAGAGCACTGGAGCTAGGAAGAGGAGCCCATATAACATCTGGCTGTGAAAATCAGCAGGGATTCTCTTTGCCAGAGAGAGAGAGAGAGGAGTCTGTCAGAAACTTAGGCACACTTTTAAAAGACCAGTGCAGAAAAACTTGTCCACAGCTACTTACTTGGGGTTCAGCAAAGGGAGGGTGGTTCAGAGAAGAGTAGAGTTGAGTGAGGAGAGACTAGGTTGTGTGGTTCCAGGGAGAGAGCTGATACAACAGCCACCAGAGTTCCTGTGCTGAGTCCCTTTCCCAGACATTTTATAGATGCCATCTTTCTATGGTCAAACACTCCCTCTTACAGGGCATCAGTCCAGGGGAATGTACCAGCCCCAAACTCCCAACTTCCTGTTGCTCTGTCCTGTGGAGATCATGACCTGTTGAAGAGTGAGCTGCCAGGGCATGGGTGTTACAGATCTCTGTGGAGCATGGACAGAGGGTGTGTTAGATACTGAATTGTGTGGTTTTGGGATGGGGGCCATTTCCACCTTTTCCCTTGAGTATGACTGGCACACTACCCATGATATATCCACCAGCTCCACCTCCTGGTTCCCAGAGGCCACACCCTGCTGAACTTGGGTTTGTCAGGAGGTCTAAGAAGAAACCAAGTCAGAAGAACCACAGAATTGTGTGGTTCTAGGACAAAGCCAATTTCCTTTGCACAAATGACTAATGCAGAGCCTACCTTTCAGATGCTTAAATCTTAGTCTGTTAGGATCTGAGAAATTCTGCTACCCTGCTCCTGATGACTCTCTGAGACCCTGCCACACCACAGATAACTGCTATGTCTTAGCTGCCCTGATGTAATCTGGAACTTCTGCTGAGTGGCCTCAAACCCAGCATAGGAACCAATCTGAACCTGTATCAACCTGGTGAACATCACTCACCCCTACAAGGTGATTCACTGAGAAATTACCTCACTTGAGTATTATCAGGAGCTCTTTCAATAACTGAGTTCAACAGACAGTGGATGCAGGTGGAGGTGAACCTCATGGTGTCTTGGGCATTTTGCTAAACAGTTCCTCCACTGGTGCTGGTGGAAGCTGGCTTTGGTGCACAGCTTGGCCCTTCTCATGCACATGGAGGCACAGCAGAGCAGCAACAAACTGTGGATTTCTTTGTAGGTTTAAATGGGTTGCTCAGGGCCAGTCAAAGGCAGCGTCTAATATTGACCTGAACCAGAGTGTTTCCCAAGAGGCCCCAGAACCAACAAATACAGTGGCAAACTTCAGTCAAAATCAGAGCACAGTCTAATTAGCTCCACAAGAGGCACATCCAAAAAAAAAAAGATGTTGGCAGGCATCACACCCTGCCAAGGTGAATTTCACTTCACATGGTCAGCGCCCTCACAGCAGTTCATACCTTGTGGTCAGGGTGAATCTTCAAAGCCAGCCAGTCTAGGGGTTGACCCCATGCACACACAGGCCAACAGAAATCAAGACTCAACTACTACAACAAGAGGGCCCACACAATGGATATTCCCAGAGCACCTCAGATGACCAAGGACACTGCAGGACTAGGTCTCACAAGACACCTAATACATAAAACCATCTAACCAAGACTGGAAGCTTAGCAGATCTATCTAATACACAGAAACAAACACAGATGGGCAGCCAAAATGGGGAGACAAAATCAGCATGCCCAAAATCAGAGAGTAGAAAACATCTCCAGAAAAAACATACTAAAAGAAATGAAACCAAGCAATTGACCAGATACAGAGTTAAAAAAAATGGTTTAAGGATGCTCAGGGAATTTAGTGATACCTTTAAAGGCATTAAAAAGGCCATGGAAACCATAAAGCACTGTCAGAAATGAAAATACAATATCTGAAATAAAGAATATACTAGAAGAAATAAAAGATTAGATAAAGCAGAGGATTAAATCAGTGATTTGGAGGACAGAGTAGCAGAAATAATCAGAGCAGCAAATGAAAAAAAAATAGGATAGTTTAAGGAACCTTTGAGACAACACGAAGCATAAAAACATCTGCATCATAGAGGTACCAAAAAAAGGAAGGGAAAGAGTAAGAGACTGAGAACCTATCAGAAGAAATAATGACTGAAAACATCCATAAACTGGTGAATAAAAGAGACACACAAGTCTAGGAAGTGCAAAGTGTCCCAAATAAGATGAACTGAAAGAGGCCCAAACCAAGACACATCATAATTGAAATG
Source organism: Phyllostomus hastatus (assembly GCF_019186645.2). Classification (NCBI taxonomy): domain Eukaryota; kingdom Metazoa; phylum Chordata; class Mammalia; order Chiroptera; family Phyllostomidae; genus Phyllostomus; species Phyllostomus hastatus. The sequence continues at coordinate 2,397,037 of NW_025334015.1, read as the reverse complement.
GCAAAGTTTAAAGACTAAGAGAGAATAAAAAAAAAGCAAGAAGCAGTTACATCCAAGGAAGCTCCCATAAAACTGTTAGCTGCTTTTGCAAGAGAAACATTTCAGACCAGAAGAAATGAGCATGAAATATTCAAAGTGATGAAAAGCAAGGACCTACAAGCAAGACCACTTTACCTAGCATGTCTATCATTTAAAATTATAAAAATAATATTAAAGAGCTTTCCAGACAAGAAGAGCTAAAGGAATTTATCACCACCAAACCAGTTTATTAAAAAAATGCTAAAGAGTATTTACTTCTTTTTTATAATACCCAAGGATATATTTGTTAATGAGTAAGAGAGAGAGAGAGAGAGAGAGAGAGAGAGAGAGAGAGAGAGAGAGAGAGAGATGGATGTGAGAAGGAAACATTGATTGGTTGTCTCCCAATGCACCCTGATGTGGGGTCAAGCTTGTAACCTAGGTGTGTGCCCTGACTGAGAATAGAACCCACCACCTTTTGGTGTATGGCATGACACTTCAACCTAATGATCCACTCAGTCAAGGCAAAGGGTGTTCTTTAAGAAGGAGGGGGAAAAGAGAAATATAGTTATAAAATATATGGCAATAAACACATCTATTAATAATCACTTTAAATGTAAATGACTTAAATGCTCCAATCAAAAGAAACAGGGTATCTGAATGGATAAGAAATAAGACCCATACATATGTATGTATGGCCTTATCCTGCTGTGTACAGGAGACACAGCTCAGAACAAAAGACATGCCAAGACTGAAAGTGAAGGAATGGAGAAAGATATTTCATAAAAATGGAAATGAAAAAATAAAGATGGGATAGTTATACATATATCAGACAAAATAGACTTTGAAACAAAATCTATAATAAGAGACAAAGAAGGACACTGCATAATGATAAAGGGATGAATCCAACAAGAGAATATAAATCTTATAAACATTTATACATGCTACACAGGTGCATCTAAATATATAAAGCACATTTTGAAGGACATAAATGGAGAGATCAAGATTAATACAGTCAAAGTGTGTAATTTTAGCACCCCATTGATATCAATAAAGAGATCTTCCAGACAGAAAATCAACTAGGAAACAGTGGGATTAATTGACATGCTATATCAGATGGATTTAATTGATATCTTCAGGGCATTTTACCCCAAAACAGAATATACATTATTTTCAAGTGCCTTTGGAACATTCTCAAGGATAGACCACATGTTAGGACACAAAACAAATCTCAATAAATTTTAGACTATTGAAATTATATCAAGCATCTTTCCTGACCACAATGGTATAAAACTAAAAATCAATTATTAAAAAAATACAAACACACAGATGTTAAATAACATTTTACTAAATAATGAGTGAGTTAAAAAAATAAGATCAAATAAGAAATCAAAAATACATTGAAACAAATAAAAATGGGAACATAAGAACACAAAATCTATGGGACACAGAGAGAGGATTCCTAAAAGGAACAAAGTGCATGACATTGCAGGCCTACCTCAAGAAAGAAGAAAATACCAAATAATCTAAACTCACACTAAAGAAACTAAAAAAAGAAAGAACAATAACCAAAGCCCAAAGTAGAAGAGATAATAAATATCAGAGCAGAAATAAATGAATGAGTCTAAAACTATACAAAAGATCAGTAAAGTCAAGAAATTGTTCTTTGAAAATATGAAGAACTTAGATAAACATTTAGCCAGCCTTATTAGGAAATAAAAGGAGAGAGGACTCAAATAAAATCAGAAATATTAAAGAGGAATTAACATCTGACACTGCAGAAATATGAAGAAGTATAATAAAACATCACTAACAAATATGTGCCTACAAATAGGACAATCTAGAAGAAATGGATAAATTTATAGGAACATATAGTCTCCCAACACTGAGTTAAGAAGGAACAGAAAATCTGAACAGAGTGATTACAACTAATGAAATTGAAGCAGTAATCACAAAACTTCCAACAAACAAAAGTCCTAAACTGGATGGTTACACAGTTAAATTTTAGCAAACTTCAAGGTAGAACTAACACCTATCACTCTGGAACTAATCCAAAATATTTAAACAAAAGAAGCCTTCTGAGCTCATTTTATGAGGTTAGTATTATCCTAATTAAAACAAACTAAAATTATAGGCTAATATTTCTGAAGAACATAGAGACAAAAATCCTGAAAAAATTATAGCAAACCAAATCCAAAAATACATTTAAAAGATTATACACAATGATCAAGTGGAATTTATTCCAGGGATGTAAGGTAGTACAATATCCACAAATCAACTAACATGATATAACAGATAAACAAAATGAAAGATAAAAATCATATCACCATATCAATAGATGGAGTAAAAGCATTTGAGAAAATCCAGCACCAATTTATAATAAAAAATTCTCAGGAAAGTGGGAATAAAGAGAGCATATTTTAATATAATAAAAGCCAAATATGACAAACCCACAGTTAACATCATGCTTAGTTGGGAAAACAAAAGATTTCCCTTAAGAATAGAAACAAGACAGGGTGGTCCACTTTCACCACTTTTACACAACATAGTACAGCCAGAGCAATCAGACAACAAGAAGAAACAAAAGGAATCCATATTGGAAGCAAAATGTCAATATTTGCAGATGACAAGATACTGTACATACAGAAGCCTAAAGATCCCACCAAGAAACTACTAGAACCAATAAATGAATTCAGGAAAGTTGCAGGATAAAAAATAAATACACCAATAATGAACTATCAGAAAGGGAAACTAAGAAGATAATTAAATTAACAATTGCATCAAAAAATACCCAGGGAGGTGAATGACCTATACTTGGAAAATTACAAGATACTGAAGGAAGAAATTGAAGGAGAGGCAAACAAATAGATGCATATACTGTGCTCATAGACAGGAAAAAATGTGCATCTTTAAAATGCCCATACTACCCAAAACAATCTATAGATTCCACATAATTCCTATCAAAATATCTATGACATACATCATAAATCTAGAAAAATTAATTTAAAATCTCTACAAAACCACAGAAGATGATGAATAGCCATAGTGCTCTTGAGAGAAAAAAGATCAAAGCAGGAGGAATCACATGCTTGGTATCAAACTATAATAAAAGATAATAGTTATCAAGAAAATCATGGTATGAGCATAATAACAGACACATAATTCAGTGGAACAGAATTTAAAGCTTAGAAATAAAGTCATGCCTATATGATCATTAATATCTAAGGAGGCAAGAATATACAATTAAGACAGTCTATTCAATAAATGGTATCGGAAAGATTATACAGATACATGCAGAAAATAAAACTAGACCTACATTGCACACCATATACAAAAATAAACTCAAAATTGGTTAAAGATTTAAATGTAAGATTTGAAACCATAAAAATCCTGGAAGAAAACATAGACAGTAAAATCTCTGACATTTCTCTTTTCTACTAATGTTATTTCTGATATAACTCCTTGGGCAAGAGAAACAAAAGAAAAAAATAAGGAAATGTCACTATATCAAACTAAAATGTCTTTACACAGCAAAGGAAGCTATCAACAAAATGAAAAGATGACTCATGGAATGGGAGAAGATATTTACCAATGATATATCTGATAAGGGCTTAATTTCCAAAATTTATAAAGAACTCATACAACTCAAAATAAAAAAAAAACAATCCAATTTTAAAAATGGACAGAAGACATGGATAGACATTTCTCCAAAGAGGACATGCAGATGGCCAAGAGACATTTGAAAAGATGTTCAACATCAGTCATCAGGAAAATGTAAATTAAAACCCAATGAGATATCACCTCACACCTGTCAGAATGGCTGTCATCAATACATTAACAAACAAGGGCTGGTGAGGATGTTGAGAAAAGGGAACCCTCTAGCACTGTTGGTGGAAATGTGTTGGGAATCGCCCTGATTCTGATCAGGGCGATCAGTGCATTATTATGCACTGGTATCAGAAGCTGAAACCCCCGCCTAGGCTAAGGCTAAGGGAACGCCCTTGGAACCGCAAGCCAGCAAGGAGACAAAAGCTTATCTCCCTGGCAGGAATGCTGCTTCTGCTGCTTTATTCATAATTGAACCCCAAAAAGCTTAGTCGGTTAGCCAAAGACGGGTAAGATTCCCCACGGGGGGAACGACCTAAGACAGGCACGATCACTTTGGGAGGCCCCCCAAAAGAAGGACTTGGGGGGCTGCAGCAAAAGGGGGTGATGGACCCTCGCTCCTTGGCTTTGAAATAGCCTGAGTTCTCATCATCTGGAAGAAAAATCTCATCTCTTGGTTACCTTGGTTCCCGTGCTCCACCTAAGCCTGAAACAATGACAGGGTGGTGCAGCTCTGTGCTGAAAAGGGCAGATTCCCTGGGTGATCAGGCCTAAGAAAGAACATGTAAATTACTGTGAAACCTTCTTTGTTAGGAATGCTCTCAGTTGAATGAGAAGGGTCCTAGGAGGAAGTTAGTTTGTTCCTCAAAGTCTTACAGCTCTTTTACCCCAACTCAAAATAGACCCTCAGATTTCCTTGCTTTCTGCCTTACTTCCCCCTAATGAGTACTGTACTTTACCTGAATTATTATGCAAAATGAGCCCAATAAAAGCAGGTATGGACTTTAAATCGGTGCGCTCCCCACTAGGGGGGATGGCCATTCCGTCCCTACTTCTCCACAGAAACTAGTTTGTCTTTGTGCATGTTTTTTTCTCGCGTGTTTTTCGGTGAGCCATCCGCAGCATTCCATGGTCACTGCTGGCCGGTGACCCACGCAACAGAAATGCAGACTGCTGCAGCCACTGTGGAAAGCAGTAGGGAGGTTCCTCAAAAAATTAAAAATGAAACTGCCCAATGCTCCAGCAATCCCACTTCTAGGTATATATTCAAAGAAACCCAAATACCAATTTGAGATAATATTTGCACGCAATATTTACTCCAACAGTATTTACAATTACTAAGCTATGGAAGCAACCCAAGTGTCCATCAATACACAAGTGGATAACAAAGCTCTGGTACATATATACAATTAAATATTACTAGGCCATTTAAAAAAAACAACACTAAAATCTTAACCATTTTTTACAGCATGGATGAACCTAGAGGGTATTATGCTAAGTGAAATAAATCAGTCAGAGAAAAACAAATACCAAATGATTTAACTTATATGTGGAATCTAAAGACTAGCATAAACAAACAAAGTAGAAAAAGACTCACAGATACAGAGAACAGACTGATGGTTGCCAGAGTGTAAGGGAGTTGGGAGGACTGGGTGAAAATGGTGAAGGGATTGAAATGTACAGATTGATAGTGACAAAGTAATCATGTGAATGTAAAGTACAGTATAGGAAATGTAGTCAGTAATATTTTAATAACTATGTATTGTACCAGGTGGTTTGTCTAACCATTATGCTGCACATCTGAACCTAATACAAAATAATATTGAGCATAAACTGTCACTGAAAATAAAAGGTACAGCTGTTCAAGGCAAATGTGTATATAAGTAAATCCACATTCTGAAGTGTTATACATTCTGTAATAGAATACGTGTAGTCACAATGGGGAGAAACAGATGAGCTCTGGCTTGATGAACCATGCCTGAGATAAGAGAGCACTTAGCATTTCCTATGTTGGTCTCACCAATGGATTAAAATAGAAAGGGAAAATTTCTTAATGCTTCTTAGCAAAGCCTTGAAACTCCTATATCCCACCTTGTTGACCTCTTAGTGCTGGTGGTATAGGAGCACCTGCTGCTGCTGCTGAGGACTGGGTAGTGTAGAAATAGGACCTGAACAAAGTCTGGTTCCCTTTAAGAGTCCATATGACTTCTGCATCACAGATATTGATATGAATAAATTAATAAATGAATGAATAACATGGGTATTTTTTCTTTAGCTTTGTTACTGTCTCATTGTGTGACCTCCTTGGGTTTCCTTTTTAATAGTTGTAAAAATAGGGGCTGATATGAAAGGTCAAGAGAGAAAACTAATGAAATATTTTGAAATATGTCAAGTTCTTGATAAAACTATACACGTAAGGAATACTATTAATCACTGTATTTTGGGAAAATGTGACAGTGAAGGCAGGAAGGAAGGAAAGAAAGAAAGAAAGAAGGAAGGAAGAAAATGAGGAAGGAAGAAAGGAAAGAAAGAAGGAAGGAATAGAAAGATGAGAGGGAATGGGAGGGAAGAAAGAAGGGAAGGAAAGGAAAAAGAGAAGGATAAAATGAAACACATATTTTGTGGATGCAACAAACAAATTTACACTGACCACAGAAGTCCTGGGGAGAAAAAGGGATGGCATGGCCACTCTCTGAGAGAGAGAGTGCCTCAACCCTTGCCTGGACAGGCTTTTATTGAGTTTTCTATAGTGTACATCAAAGAAGGGTTTCATTATGCTCAGGTTTGCTTTAGGTGATTACTTTTTACAGATAACAAAGGAAAGGAGGTTACTGATTACTTCTTACAGATTAACAAGGAAAAATGTTGCAAATGCAAGGGAATGATATGAGTGATTGGTCTGGTTACACTCCAGCCTTGGGAGAATTAGCACAGACTTTAGGAAGCTACTTTAAAAATACGCAGTAAACATTTGCAGCTTCAATTCAGGGTGAGGGAGTTTTAGCAAGAGCAAGCCTCAAATCAGCCTAGGTATAATGCAGGCCTAGTTTCCCATGGGAAAGCCAATCCATGGGTTTGGCTTCTCGAGTGCCAACTCTTGCCTATCAGTTTTCTGATAGTGCTGGGCTACATTTGCCATTCCATGAGGGTAAGTTCCCTATTTTTCTCCCTTGTTTTTAGTTAGGACTGCCATAGATCCCACAAAGCTTGCTACTTGCTGGTCTCTTACGTGACCCTGGGAAAATAATTTGCAAATTCATCAAAGTACACAAAGCATTTTTAGAATCAGTAAACAACCAGTGGCTCCAAAGACCCACACTCAGGTTAAGTACAACAAACCAATTTGGGGGATTTAGCCAGAAGAGGTTGTCACAAAGGGTTTGGAAAACCTCCTGTTTGGTTAAGCATTGAATGTCCTGCAACTGCTGATGCAGCTGCAGCTGTAATTTATCTATTTGTCCCTTTAAGTTGGTAGAAAAAGTCCCTTTTAGATGATGTTGAATGTCACTCCAGGAGTGCTGGCTGGAGTTCCACTGGAGCACAGTGACACACAGCTTGGAGAAGTCTGGACAGGGAGAGTCCAATGGGATGGAGGTGGGCTGCCACCAGGAAAGCCTTTTCTGTGATATGGCTTCACCCCCTTCACTGGTGGTGGCTCCAAAGATCCTTCTGGAGAGGAAGCACAAGCATACCCTCTTCCCCAAGTTAATAGCTCAACTGGGCCTTCCCATCTTCCTTTCCCTAATGGGTCTTTGTACAAGACCAAGGGGTGAGGGCCTCGGGCCTGTTTTGCACAAGGTGTTTGTCTATGGGTGACTTTAAATTATCTTCACAATTTAAAAATTTTTATGTATATATTGCTAGGATGGTTAAATTCCTGGGGGATGTTTCCTGACTCCCCCTTTTTTGTTTGCTTAATAATGTTTTAAAGGTTTGGTGTGCTCTTTCAACAATTGCTTGACGTGTAGGATGATAGGGGATACCTGTTTTATGCTAAATTCCCCATTTTTCTAAGAAAGCCTGAGTAGTTTGTGCAACGTATCCTGGGCCATTATTAGTCTTGATTTCTTGCGAATGGCGTAAGTGGCTGAAGGCCTCCAGTTTTAACATTCTTGGCTGATTCCCTAGTGAGGGGAGTGGCCTGTGGAGTACCTGAGTGTCTGCTTGGAAGGACAAGGCCCCCTGCTGTTTCTGCATGCTGCAATGAGTTTGAGCAGTAAGTTAATTACTCTGTTGTTCTCAGGACCTGGTAGTTCTTAGGTCTAGGATTAACTTCTGTTTGTCAAATTCAAGGTTGCAACCCTCTGGGGTTAATGCTGACAGTAGGGTGATTTGCATTCCCCATTGTGAGGAGATCTCTGCCCCCAGATATGAAGTGGGGCAGGGAGGATGCAAAGCTGAATTCATCCAACTTTCCCTTCAGACCAAAACATTTGAGTCTACATACCTTTTCTAGGTTGAGAAATGCCCCCTATTCCAGTTATGGAAATGCAAACAAGATAGAAATCCCTTTCTTGAAATTAAGCACACCAGCAGCCTCCCAAAGTGCGGGGTCTGCTGTCTCTTACCTCAGGGATGACCTAGCTGGAACTCCCCTTTATGACGTGCTGTCTGTGCCAGTTCTAAGTCTACTGCTAGGTGTTGAACAAGCCAAGGTGCCCCATGGAACTGAGGCCCCAGGGATGACTCGGGAAGCCAGGACCCACGCCTGGCACCAGGTGCGGGGGAAGGTTGCTCCCGAGTGCACAGGGAGGAAGGGAGGCGAGGGGGTCCAACCTTCCTTCCGCCACTGTCCCTCCTTGGCAGAGACCTGGTCCCTCCTTGCTTCAAGCGCAAGCATACCCGCATTCCGGCTGGGCTCACTGGGCAGGGCCGTGATGCTTGCTGCAGCTGAGGCGATCCTCAGAGAATGGTCTAGCAGGCGACCAGAGTCTTTGCCGCTGCCATCCCATAGGCCCCTTCTCTCTGCCTAAGCTTTCCTGATTATGAGGGCTTCTCTGCCCTGCTTTTCCCCATATTTCTAAATCTAAAGATGCCTTATCAGGGAGACATCGAGCAGCCTTAAAAAGCTGAATTAGCTTAAAACATTGCTCCTGTTCCTTGGAGAGCTTGTTCCCCATGGTAGAGGATTCGTAGAAACCTTTAAGGACATTTTTTCACAAATAAAAGAACCTGTTCTGAAATTTCTCTTGCCGCAAGCACGGTGGTTACAAAACCAGTTTCAGTTTCATTTTTCACTTTGTCTGCACCTTTAAATCCTACTTCTTCCAGGTGAAAAGAATGTAGTGGGTTAAAATGTGCTCTTGGTAGAAGTCAGGGAGGAGTACTGGACATTCCGGGTACCATAACCCTGCTTGTGGGTCTTGGGTCCTCCCCAAGCGTTTAGGACTGCGAGGGGGAGCTCCAAGCGCTAGGTGACCAGCCTTTATATCGCACTTTCCCGAATGAGCCAGAAGTTAGGTAAGTTGTTTCGGAGGTCCCTATAAGGCCCCTGCACGTCTCAGGAATTGATCCCAGACACCCTCGCAAGGTTCCAACTCACTTGAGAACACCCAATTTCTGGAGCCAAGGGGAGGAAGTACCTTTTGTCTTCAGAGCTTGGCACATGCCAAAAGCTCATAGAAAACCTGTGACTAACACTAAATTCTTATGGAAAGCAATCTTCAGAGTCTGGTTGAAACTGACACACTCAGTCACTATCTGCTTTTCCTTATGCAGGCAGATGGAGGGAAAAGGAAAAACCGAAAAGACCACAGGAGGCGGCTTGAAAGAAAGAATTTGCTGAGATGCTTATAAATAGCCCTGTAACTAGTTGCTGGTTTTAAAGCCGATTAAAGGGAAAGTCTTTGCTCTTTCTCCCAAGCCTAAATGTAGTTGGGGGCTGTGCCGCAGGGATGGACTTGTATTTTTTACAGCTCGACTCTCGTTGCATGGACTTCTGCTTGTGGCTGGTGGGAAACCTAGTGTTCCGTTCCAGTCTACGTCCTAGATAATCCTCTTACGGGTGCCTTCTAGCAGCCAGCACCCTTGTGGCTATTAATGGCTTCACCCGTTCCCATGAGATTGCGGCAGATGCTTGGGAGAGAGAGCAAGGCTCCTGCTTACTAAAGGGGGTGCAGATGCAAAGTGGCTGCAAGAGAGGACAACTTTGGAAGAAATCCCTTTTCCTCTGAAATCCAACACACCCTACGACCTTACCGAAAAGCACTCTGCGTCGTCTGCCCTTAGTCGGAGCTGATGCGCGCACTCCAACCAAATTGGTGTGTTGTCCACAACTGTAGCTTGTAGCCCTGGGTCCCTGTTCCTGGCGCCACTTAAACCCTCAAATTCAGGCTGTGGTCTCTGAATAATACCTAGGTATACAGGAGGTACTAGGAGAAAGAGGGAATCTGGTCAAGAAAGGTCTCATTAGCCTCAAGGGTTATAACCTGCTAGGTTGGTTCAGCGTCACTATTAATGACTAGAATTGATCTTTGCAGATCCTAAATTTGTAGCAGTTAAGGGGAATGCCTTTGGGTAAATAACACAAAACCAACTTTCACTGGTTCTTAAAATTGTTGTTTATGCTTTCTTCATAGCTTCAGAGATAAAAAGTATACTGTTCATAAAAAAACTACTAGCTGGAACATAGAGAATACCAAATGTTACACTAAAAGCAATTATTTTCATCATAGATAAAACAGAAACTTTTATCGCAGATATTCACACTGCATAACAAGACCTCAAAGGAAAAATTTAAAAATGCTATATGGGCTAGCGTTGCTTGAGCAGATGCTGTGCACTGAAAATTGTAATAGATGTTCAGGGGAGTGGTATGAGGATTTGGGAATGGGCAGGAATATGAGATCTTCAAAGAGTAGATAAATAGTTCTTGTTCTCAGTGCACTGTACTGTTTAGAAAGGATTGCACAGTATGTAGAGAATAAAAGCAAACAGTAAATGCTATGTGATATAGTGAAGAAGCTCTGGGATTCAGCAAGAGTGTGTTCTCATTCTGACTCACTATATGGATGTACAACCTTACCAAATCATGTAAACTTTCTGTCTAACAGGCCCTCTGGTCAATGAAGAGATTAAAGTAGTCTCTGAGGTTCCTGACAGGCCACACACCTTATATAAAATAAGTACATGTTTATTTAGTACCAAGAGAATATTTAGTTATAATAATAATATTAAAATATGTAATTTATTATTTTGTGCTAAAATCTTTACATATTACCTTGGTTCATTCTCATGTAATCTTATAAAATTGGTATTTTCTACCTAATTTTTAAATAAAAAGATTCAGAAAGATCCAATATTCTGCTCTTAAGCATTGCACTGTAACAATAACACAAGCTAACATTTATATAGAACTTGTCACATGCCCTGAATAACCCAAGCATTTTACATATATTAATTCATTCAATTTTCACAACATGCCTTATGAGGTAACTACTGTACTATTACAATTTCCATAATACTGCTGAGGAAACTGATTCATGGTAATTTTAAATCACTGACTTGATAAATGATAGATATGAGATTATAATTCAGGTGGTCTGGCTTCAGATTTCAAGTTCTTAACCAATAGGCAGTTCCATCCTTTTTTCTGTGCATAATTGTGAAAGAGTATGGCAGCTTTAGTACAATAATATAATGACATTATGTTTTACATAATGGCTTGAGTGCTGGCCTGACTACCAAGGAGTCATAGGTTCGATTCCCAGTCAGGGCACATGCCTGGGTTACAGGCCAGGTCCCCTCTAGGGGGCACATGAGAAGCAACCACATATTGATGTTTCTCTCCCTCTCTCATCCTCCCTTGTCCTCTCTCTAAAAATAAATAAGTAAAATCTTTTTTTTTTAAAAAAAGACAATATGCCAAGAAATTTTAGGACATTTCATATGATTGAAGGTTACAATGTGTTTGTCCCCCATAGTTGTGGATTTTATAATATCCCTTAAAATAATGATTTCTCCTAAATATTATCCTATTGCTGCATCTTTTACTGCCCTGTCTTTTCATTTTCTTTTGTTACATAAGTAATAAATTCCTGCCAACACACTCCCTGTCTCCAGTCTTGATCTCTTCTCCCTCACTCTTCTTACTCTTCTCAGCATTACCTTTCTCTGGTACCACTCTGATCTGGTCATGCCTGCTGCTCTGCATGGAGTGCTCTGCTCTGACAGCCCCTTTTCTGAAGCAAGCCCCAATGCTATAGTGTAGACCAGGGGTCCCCCACTACTGGGCAGTGGACCAGTCCCTGTTGGTGGCTTGTTAGGAACCAGGTGCTGAGCAGGTGAGTGACAGGCGAGTGAACAAACTTCATCTGTATTTACACCTGCTCCCCAATGCTCACATTACTGCCTGAGCTCCATCTTCTGTCAGATCCACGGCAGCATTTGATTCTCATAGGAGTGTGAACTCTACTGTGAACTGTGAATGTGAGGGATCTAGGTTGCATAGTCCTTATGAGAGTCTACTGCCTGATGATGTGAGGTGGAGCTGAGGCAGTGATGCTAGTGCTGGGGACCAGTTGCAAGTACAAATTATCATTAGCAGAGAGGTTTAACTGCACAGAGACTATAATAAGTCAATTGCTTGTAGACTCACATCAGAACCTTATCAGTGAGTAGCAAGTGACAATTAAGTGACATCTGATGGCAGACTATGAAGCCATCCTCCCCCCTGTCCCCATCCATGGTAAAATTGTCTTCCACAGAACCTGTCCCTGGTGCCAAAAAGGTTGGGGACCACTTGTGTAGAGAACAGAGCCTCTTTTCATTTCCCTCCTGCTTCTTTATATTTGTCTAAATTCACCACAGTACTGTATGATACCACTTATATTTGGAATCTAAAAGGCCAAACATATACTGTATTGTGTGTTTACCACCCTGAGTCAAATCTCTGTCAATCACCATTTATTTCCCCATACCATCCTTCAACCCCCATCCCCAGTAATCATCCCAGTGTTGTCTGTGTCCATGAGTTTTTTTCTCTTTTTGCTCAATCACTTCCCCCACCCAGGATCTCACCCCTGACAGCTGTCATCCTGCTCTCTATCTATGAATCTGTCTCTATTTTGCTTGTTCAGTTCATTAGATTCCACATATAAGTGAAATCATATGGTATTTGTCTTTCATTGACTGGCTTATTTCGCTTATCATAAGGCTCTCCAGGTGTATCCATGCTGTTGCAAAAGAGTACATTATGTAAATGCATTATAAGTGTCACCTCAATAAATTCAATAAAAAGGAAAAAATAAAACAAAAAGTCAAACTCAGAAACAGAGAGTAGACTGGTGGTTGCCACCAGTTGAATGAGGGTTGAATTAGAGGGGGATATGGAGAGACATTGGCCAAAGGGTACAAACTTCTAGTTAGGAGTTGAATAAGTTCTGGGATGTAATGTACAATTAACAATATTGTATTGTTTATGGTAAGTTCTTGATGTCTTCAATAGGTTCTGTGACTTTAAGTGAAATTGTGTATAATGAAACCAGTTTTATCATAGGTCAATTGATATGAGATGTTAAGTTCCTAGGGCATCTCATCAACATGACAAAATGATGTTGAGCAAAATGATGTCGAGTGCAAAGATGTAAGGGCCTGAAGTACTTGAAAGTTGCTAAAGGAATAGAACTCAAATGTTCTTACAATTGAGAAATGGTCACTATGTTAGGATAGAGCTATGTTAATAATCTTATTATGGTATTAATTTCACAATATATAATATCTCAAATCATCACATAATATACCTTAAATATGCACAGTGCTTATGTCAATTACACCTGAATAAAGATTGAACAAAGAAATATAATTAACCATTCTAGCCCTATCAAATTAAATGGAATTCTTAACACTCACTATACCATTTAGTGCTTTAGTGTCTTTTCATAACTGGCACTCTCTTTCCTTCTCTACAAAATACATGCTCCTTTTTTTCTGCCTCACCAACTCTCTGTCCATGTTTCAAGACTCAACTCAAGGATCAACCCTTCTGTGAAGCCTTTCCTGACCCCCCGCCCCCAGGACAGCTCTGGAGTGTTCATCAGCATTCCCATAGTCCTTTCAGAGGCAAGGGCTTGTCTTTTTACCTCAGTATCTTAATGTTTAATATAGTGCCTGGCATGTAGAAAGTTCTAAAATCAGATTAATAAAAATGCATCGAATGACATGGCAGTATTAGTTCTCCCCAGGCCATTTGGGAATGAATACAATAAAAGTTAAAACCATGTTTTCTGGCACCAACTCCCTTTGGTTTTTCTCAGTCTATATCACTAGGTCAGAATCTTATTACTTAGATCCCTGATGTGGTCCCCTAACAGGTTTCCTTGACAGAGTTTCTCTCCACCAAAACACACTACATTCAATCCATAAGCATATTCATCTCCCTAAAATGAATATTTATACCACTTTTTTGGTGTAAAACTTTAATGTCTATTTTTTCTACCCAATAAAGTTCAAACTCTTTAGTATATATGACAGGCATATATATATGTATATATATGTGAAATATATATATATATATATATATATATATATATATATATATATTTCACAATTTGACCATTGCCTTATTTTACTGGTTTATTTAACACTTCTTCCCAAGAAACCTTCTGTTGTCACCATCTCTGTGGCTAATGATGGTTGATAGTGACTTATAACTTCCATGTCTCTGTGTTTGCTGGTGTCAGGCTTTTTTATTTGGAATATCTGCCATTGTCATTTCCATCCTTGCCACCACAACTCTCTCTCCATATCCATTACTTGCTCTTACTTTTCTTTTGTGCACCTTGTGCTTTGTATTTGTACCACACCACTGAAAAGTAATTCCACCATTCTAATCTTCTCTCCAACACTGATTTATTCCACCCACTTTGAGTTTGTCACATTGCATTATCTTGAAAAAGGCAGAACATTTGAGTTTTAATTTATCTTAATTATTTAAAATAAAAATGATTTTGAACATTTTTGATAGAAATGGTGATACATACCTATTTAACCTTTGTTATCATATGATGAAGATCAAATATGGAGTATTTTTTTGAAAGTGATATAAACTGTTAAGGAACCTCTTGTTTTGTTTTATTTTATCTTTTATAGTGGTTTTTGAGTCTTCCAAAAGCCAGACCTGCAGTATATACAGTGGTACTTTCCCTTTGTGTCTTGAACAGTTGAAATATGATGCTTTGCTCCTTACAGGTACTCAGGAAATGTCTATGGACTGAATGATGAATAATCTCCACAGGAAAGAGAGTGAGCCAGTTAGTTGTCCTTGTAGGATTTGTTTGTTAACAAATGTGGAATCACGGAGATTCTCTGATACTCTCAAGCTTCTCTTTTCTCTACCTCCCCAGCACACTCACATTCACATCTGCCTGTTTCCAGATCTTCCCAACTGTCACTGCTGTAGGAAGTAAATAGCAGAATCATAATCACCTGGCATTCATTTTACTTTGGTCCTTGTGCTTGTGCTTGGGTGAGCCACTGGAGCCTTTGCCCAAGCCTTACATCTGGAATATGTTCTGGACCTAAGCATATATTTTTGGTTATAATAAAGATGACAAAGGCCAGTGACTTATTCCACAAAGGTATGAGGAAAGAGTAATACAGGTGGAGTTAGAAGTTTGAGACACATAGCTTTATGGCTCTTGGCTTTTAGTATTTTATAAAAATCATCATCCAAAACATGTACTCTGAAAAAGTATTTAGTGGGAAATCCAAGATGGTGGAGGAGTGAGTGGAAGTTACACTAACCTCCTCCCAGAACCAATCTGGAATTACAACTAAATTGTGGAGAAATCACCTGGAATGAACAACTGAACAATAGTGAGAGGGAAGACGTAACCACAGACAGACAGAAGAATCAGCTTCAGCACAACCTGCCTGATAGGGAGTGTAATGTGTACATGAGAGGGCTGGCTGGGTGCCATAAGGTGGCAAGTGAAGCTCCAGAGGGATATTTAAGTGACCATTTGGATCCTGCTGAGAAGAGTGGGGTCTAAACCCTAAGCTGGGATCCCCAGCCTAGAGCACCAGAGCCCCAAAAGTACACCTAGCAGTGAAAAGCAGCAGGGGTTCTCTCTGCCAGAGATATATGGCTGGAGATGCAAAGAGCCTTTTAAAGGGCCAATGCATGCATTTTCATTTTATAGCCACTTACCCTGGGCTCCAGCACAGTATGGGGCAGAGTGGACTAGAGACTCCTGAGGAGAGACTGGGGATGGAGGCTTTAGGGAAAGAACTGAGAGAGTAGTCACAGGGACTCAGTGCTAAGTCATCCCCCATATGGCAACAGCCATCCTGCTCACCCATTGGAGCAACAGCAGCCTCAGGGGAAACAATAGCCCTACCCCTAGGAGGGATTCTGCCTGCCCTATGGTGCTTAAGCCTGACTGCTGAGTGCAGAGTGACTAGATTAACAACTGAAGGAGGCAGTCATGGATAGTAGATCCCTGGAAGTTTCAAACAAGCTGCCTATGGCCAGATGGGGTCACCATCTGACATCACCAGAGGCTGATCCAGAAAGAAAAAAAAGTGGTAAATACTAAATGCTACTGAGACAAAATCCACTGTGGTCTTCTCCATGATTTCTGTTATTTTCTTTCCTGCATAGCTTTTTAACATTCATTTCTTCTTAAATTTTAAGGAGAAGTCACTCTATTTTTAACTGTATCAAGTCACTAGATTTTTAACTATAGTTAATTTCAATTCACATATTTTGCCCCTCCTTTCTCTTACCCGATTTTACCTTTTTTTCTCTCTTACTAATTTTGTTTTGTCTCTTGCTACAACTTGTTTAGATTCTGTACTCATTATTTCTCCCCCATCTGGCCTCTCAAAACCAATTTTCTTGTCAATGATCATCACATCCTTTTTCCTGCTCTTAAAATACCCATGTTGTCTCACCACCTTTAGCAATCTTTGCTTGTTTATTGTGGATAGGGTAGTTGTTGTTGCATTCTTTCAATTTTATCTCCAGATCTTCACTAATTTTATGTTTCAAATCTCAGATTTTACCAATCCCCTCTCCTACTCTTTTTTTATCTGAAATTTCAGTTTTGCTCTGTCTTAACCTGTTTTTTTCTTTTTTTCTCTTTTACCCTGTCCTTTCCCCCTTTTTTCTTTTCCTTTTCATCTCAATTTTTAATTTTCCCTCTCTTAGACTGGTTTTCATTCCTCACTCTTAGTATTCCCTCTCCATCACCTCAAAATCACTTCCCTTTCCTCTAGACATCTCTTAAGCTTTTCTTTCTTTCTTTTTTCCCTCTTATTCCCATGATACCTGCAGTAATTTTATCTTATATTTGTTGATAGTGCTGTGGTGGATCTTTCTCTCTAATTTGGTTCCTATTTTTTAAAAATATATTTTATTGATTATGCTTACAGTTGTCCCATTTTCCCCCTTCACTCCCCTCCCCCCTGCTCACCCCCTCCCACCCACATTCCCCCCTTTAGCTCATGTCCATGTGTCACAAGTTCTTTCACTTCTATGTTTCCCACACCATTCCTGCCCTCCCCCTATTTTCTACCTATCATCTATGCTACTTATTCTCTATATCTTTTCCCCCTCTCTCCTCTTCCCACTTCCCTGTTGCTAACCCTCCATGTGATCTCCATTTCTGTGGTTCCGCTCCTGTTGTCTTTGTTTGCTTAGTTTGCTTTTGTTTTAGGTGTGTTTGCTACTAACTGTGAGTTTGATGTCTTTTTTTTACTGTTCATATTTTCTATCTTCTTTTTCTTAGATAAGTCCCTTTAACATTTCATGTAATAAGGGCTTGGTGATGATGAACTCCTTTAACTTGGCCTTATCTGAGAAGCACTTTATTTCCCCTTCCATTCTAAATGAAAGCTTTGCTGGATAGAGTATTCTTGGATGTAGGTCCTTGCCTTTCATGACTTGGAATACTTCTATCCAGCCCCTTCTTGCCTGCAAGGTCTCTTTTGAGAAATCAGCCGACATTCTGATGGGAACTCCTTTGTAGGTAACTGTCCCCTTATCTCTGGCTGCTTCTAGAATTCTCTCCTTCATTTTTATCTTGGGTAATGTAATTATGATGTGCCTTGGCATGTTCCTCCTTGGGTCCAACCTCTTTGGGACTCTCTGAGCTTCCTAGACTTCCTGGAAGTCTATTTCCCTTGCCATATTGGGGAAGTTGTCCTTTATTATTTGTTCAAATAACTTTTCCACTTGTTGTGTTTCCTCTTCCCCTTCTGGTGCCCCTATAATTCGGATATTGGAATGTTTAAAGGTGTCCTGGAGGTCCCTAAGCCTCTCTTCATTTTTTTTTGAATTCTTGTTTCTTCATTCTTTTGTTGGGTTGTGCCTTTCCTCCTTCTAGTCTCTTCCAGTGATTTGAAACCCAGTTTTATTTCCATCACTATTGGTTCCATGTGCATTTTTCTTCATTTCACTTATTGTAATCTGCATTTTTTCATCTAATTTATGACTAAAGTCCACCAATTCTGTGAGCATCCTGATCACCAGTGCTTTGAACTGTGCATCTGATAGGTTGGCTATTTCTTGGTCGCTTAAAAAAATTGGCTCTGGGGCTTTTAACTCTATTTGAGCCATCTTTTTTATTTTATTTTATTTTTTTCCTTTGGTCTGGTTGTTCCTGTTACATATGAGGGGTGAAGCCTTAGGTGTTCACTAGAGCGGGCCACCTCAGTCACTGAGTTGTGACGTTGTTTGTGGGGGTGGGGTCCAAGAGGGAACAATGGCGTCCACTCCGCTCTCACCAGGACTCCAGTTCCCCTTGCCACTTCCCACAAGCAAATTGGTTCCCTCTGGTGCTGGCTCCCGGGCAGGTGGGCTAGTGCACTCTCTCAGACTCTGTGGGTTTCCCCTAGGAGCCTCCTGTGAGGCTGAGAGAATCTCCCGGCCTCAACTTCCACAGGTGTTTTCAATTGGTGCCTTCAGGCTTTGTTTCCCGGTGCTGGGTCCCTGGGATGCACAGTCTGTGTTGCACTGCCTGTTTTTGCTTAGTTCTGCACGAATGTGTGGCTGTGGACAGCCAGCTGCCTTGCACGCCTCACTGGGTCTGCTTGTTGCCTCCCCTGCCCAGGGTCTGCCACCGGTTCATCAGCTGCCGTCTGTACCCTGCGTGCACGCGTCCTCCGGCCACCAATTTTTCCTGCTCGTACCCCTCGACCCCTCTGCATAGCTCTCTGATTCCACCCTTCCTTACCGGACTGGATGTATGGTATTCAGACTTTCATTCGGTTCATTTCTCTCTGTTCTGGTTGTTTTTTGTTTGTAAATTCTTGTTGTCCTTAGTTTTGGTTGTGTGAGGAGGTACAGTGCGACCACCTATGCCTCCATCTTGGATCCTCCTCCTGGTTCCTATTTTTAATTATTTATTCACTTTTTCTCCATTTTATTTCTCTCACTATTTCATATCATTTCATTTCATTTCATTTCATTTCATTTTCTGTGCAAACCTAATACACTTCCCTTCTCTTACTCCATTCTGCCTTCTTCATTCCCTTTTTTATTTATGATGTAAATTTTACTTTCTCCTTTACTATTGCTCTGATTCCCTACTCTTATTAGTGCTCCTCCCTCTACCCTCTCAAAATCATTTTGCTTTCAGTAGGTCAACTCATATTTGCTTTCCTTTATTAACAATAGTCTTAATCTCTTCACACCCTAGTCAATACTGGTTCATTTTCATTGATAATGGGATTACAGGTGGGAGTTACTTTTGTTGGTGGGGGTTTCTTTTCTGGGATATGTGTTTTTTTTTGGCAGCACCTGCACAACAGCATATAAGACATGGTAGGTGGAGTGACACCCATTCAACCAGCTGGAGGGAAGAACCCACCAAAGAAAGACCCAACATCAATCAAAACCCAATTACATCCAGAGAGCTAACATAAAAAGTATAAAGGGCATCCCAAGAGCATCAAGTTCAAGAAATCAAAAAGACTGCACTACTAAATCCTACAGGTCTCCTACCATAGAAGTTCACACCACAAAGACAAGGAGGCAAACAGACCAACTTAAGGAGCAGAAGCAAACAAAAAGAGTCTCCCCAAAAATGAGAAGACAAACAACCCCTAATTCAAAGGAAAAGAGGAATCTTCAGGGTGCTAAATGAAATAGAGGCAAGAAAGCTATCAGATATTGAGTTCAAAGCAGTGGTTATAAGGGAGCTCAATGAGCTCAGTGAGAATTACCCAAAACTAGAGAGAAGCTACAAGGAATTTATTGTAAACTACATCAGCATAAAAAAGGACATAGAAACTATTAACAAGGGCCAGGAAGAAATGAAGAATACATTTTTTGATTTCAAGAACATAGTAGAAGGAATCAAAAGCAGGCTAGATGAAGAAGAGGGTCAAATCAACAAGCTGGAGAACAAGGTGGAAAAAAATTCCCAGAAACAGCAAGAAGAAAAAAGACCTAAAAAATTATGAGGACGTAAGGGAACTGCAAGACACCATGAAACATGTTAATATGCATATATTAGGAATACCAGAAGGAGAAGAAGAGGAGCAAGATAGAAAACTTGCTTGAAAAGATAATGATGGAAAACTTCCCTAATCTGATGAGAAAAAAGTCACACAAGTCTAGGAAGCACAGAGGGTCCCAATCAAGAGGAACCCAAAGATGTCCATTCCAAGACACATTGTAATTAAAATGGCAAAAGTCAAAGACAAAGAGAGAATCTTCAAGACAGCAAGGGAAGAGTAGGAAGTAACATAAAATGGAGCTCCGATAAAGCTAGCAGCTGACTTCTTAACAGAAACACTATAAGCCAGAAGGGAATGGCAAGAAATATTCCAAATAATGAAAATCAAAGACCTGCAACCAAGATTACTCTATCCAGCAAGGCTCTCATTTAAAATGGAACACTAACTAAGGAGTTTCCTGAACAAAAGAAGGCTCAAAGAATACACCTCCACCAAACCAGTATTGGAAGATATGCTAAAGGGACTGTTTTAAGAAGATGAAGAAAAAGAGTGATAGAGAGAAGAACACAGCTACAAAATGGAAAAATGACAATAAATAAGTACCCATCAATAATAACCTTAAATGTAAATGGATTAAATGCACCAATCAAAAGGCATAGGGTAGCTGAATGGATAAGAAAATATGACCCACACATATGCTGCCTACAAGATACACAACTCAGAACAAAAGACCTACACAGATGGAAAGTGAAGTGATAGAGAAACAAGTACTCCAACAAATGAGCAGGAAAAAAAGCCAAGGGAGTAATACTTCTATCAGACAAAATGGACTTCAAACAAGGGCCATAAAAAGAGACACAGAAGGAAACTTCATAATACTTATGGGAAGAATCCATTAAGAAGACATAAACATTGTAACCATATATGACCCAACATAGGAGCACCCAAGTATATAAGGAAAATCTGGAGGGCTTCAAGGAAGATATAGACAGCAACACACTCTTACTAGGTGATTTTAACATCACACTGTCAACAATGGATAGATCTTCAAAACAAAATATGAACAAAGATATTGTGGCACTGAACAATGCACTAGATGAAGTGGATTTAACTGATATAGAATCTTTCATCCCAAAGAAGCAAAATACACATTCATTTCAAATGTACATGGAACATTTTCAAAGATACACCACATGATAGGACACAAAACAAGCCTCAACAAATTCAAGAAAATTGATCAATTGTATCAAGCATTTTCTTAGACCACCAGGAATTGAAAGTAGAAACCAACCTCAAGTGAAAAAACTCAAAACATTCAAATTTATGGAAATTGAATAGTATTGTATTAAACAATGTCCTAAGGATGAGATCAAGGAAGAAATCAAAAAGTCTCTGGAAACAAATGAGAATGAATATCCAAAAGTGCAAAACCTATGGGACACAATGAAGGCAGTCCTGAGAGGGAAGTTCATAGCAATACAGGCCTACCTAAAAAAGATAGAAACATTTCAAAAAGCAGCCTAACCCTACATCTACAAAAACTGGAGGAACAACAACAAAGTACAGAGTCAGTGCAGTAAGGAAATAATCAAGATCAGAGCAGAATTAAATGACATGGAGTCTAAAAGAACAATTCAAAGGATCAGTAAGTCCAGGAGCTTGTTCTTTGAAAAGATAAACAGAATTGACAAACCTTTAACCATACTCATAAGAAAAAAAGAGAGAGGATCCAAATAAATAAAATCAGAAATGAAAGAAGAGAAATTACAACTGAGACCACAGAAATACAAATAATTGTCAGAAATTACTATGAACAACTCTATGCCAGCAAATTTGAAAACCTATGTGAAATGGACAAATTTCTAGAAACATATAATTTTCCAAAACTGAATAAAAAGAAGCAGAAAGGCTGAACATACTGATGATAGCTGATGAAATTGAAGTGGTAATCAAAAATTTTGTTACACAAAAGTCCTGGACCTGATGGTTTCACAGGAGAATTTTATAAAACATTTAAGGAGAGCTAACCCATTTCCTTCTCAAACTACTCCAAAAAATCCAAGAAGAAGGAAGACTCTCAAACTCTTTTTATGAGGCTAGCATCATCCTAATCCCCAAACCAGATAAAGACACAACAAAGGAAGAAAACTGCAGGGCAATATTGCTAAAGAACATAAATGCTATAATCCCCAACAAAATATTGGCAAACCACATTCAGCAATACATTAAAAAGATCATACACCATGACCAAGTGGGATTTACCCCAGGGATGCCAGAAGGTAAAATATTCACAAATCAATAAATGTAACACATCACATAAACAAAAGGAAAGACAAAAATCACATGATCATATCAATAGATACAGAAAAACATTTGATAAATTACAGCACCAATTTGTGATCAAAACACTCAGCAAAGTTGGACTAGAGGGAGCATACTTCAACATAATAAAGTCCATATATGTGAAGCCTACAGCCAACATCAAATTCAATGGGCAAAGCTAAACATTTTCCCAAGATTAGGAGCAAGACAAGGGTGTCCACTTCACCACTTCTACTCAACATAGTATTAGAAGTTCTAGCTACAGTGATCAGACAAAAACAACAACAACACAATTTCTTATTATATGAAATGATAAAGGGACTTATCTAAAAAATAAGAAAAAATGTGAACAGTAAAATGACAACAAACTCACAACGATCAACAATCGAACCTAAATAAACACAAAAAGAAAAATAAACTAAGGAAACAACTAGAACAGGAACAGAATCACAGAAATGTAGATAACCTGGAGGCTTACCAGTTGGGGAGGGAAGAGGTAGAAAAAGGGAAAAGGTACAGGGAATAAGAAGCATAAATTGTAGGTGGAAAATAGACAGGGGGAGGTTAAAAATAGTATAGGAACTGTAGAAGCCAAAGAACTTATATGTATGACCCATGGACATGAAATAAAGGGTGGAGAGATGTGGGTGGAAGGGGTTTGCAGGGAGGTGGGGGATAAAGAGGGGGGGGGAATGGGACAACTCTAACAGCATAATCAATAAAGTATATTTGAAAAATTGGAAAAAGAAATAAAAGGCATCCAAATTGGAAAGGAGGAAATAAAACTGTCATTGTTTGCAGATGACATGATAGTGTACATAGAAAATGCTAAAGATTTCACCAAAAAATTACTCGACTTAATAAGAGAATTTGGCAAAATGGTGGGATACAAAGTCAACATTCAGAAATCAAAGGCATTTTTGAACACCAATAATGAAATATCAGAAACAGAAATTAGGACAAAAATCCCATTTGCTATAGCAAAAAAAAAAATAAATAAATAAATTACCTAGGAATAAACCTAACCAAGGAGGTAAAAGACCTGTACTCATAACTACAGAACTCTGAAGAAAGAAATTAAGGAAGACACAAATAAATGGAAGCAAACGCCATGTTCATGGATTGGAAGAATTAACATCATCTAAATGTCCATGCTACTCAAAGCAATTTGTAGATTCAATGCAATCTCTATAAAAATACCAATGACTGCCCTGGCTGGTGTGGCTCAATGGATTGAATGGTGGCCTGTGAACCAAAGGGTCACCAGTTCAATGCCCAGTCAGGGCACATGCCTGGGAATGTGCCCTGTATGCCAGGTCTCTTCAAGGGGCATTCAATAGGCAACCACACATTAATGTTTCTCTTCCTCTCTTTCTCCCTCCCTTCCCCTTTCTCTAAAAATAAATAAATAAAATCTTTTAAAACTTACCAAAACACATTTCACAGATATAGAATAAATATTTCAAAAATTTATATGGAACCATAAATGACCCCAAGTATCCTCAACAATTTTGAGAAAAAAGAACAAATAGGAGGGGTCACAATATCTGATATCAAACTATACTACAAGTATGCCAGTCTGTTACTGACATAAAAACAGACACATAGATCAGTGGAACAGAATAGAGAGCCCTCAAATAAACCCACATCTCTATGGTCAATTAATATTCAACAAAGAAGAGCATAAACTGGAGTAAAAATAGCCTGTTCAACAAATGGTGTTGAGAGATCTGGACAGCCACATGCAAAAAAATGAAACTCCATCTCCAACTTACATCATACACAAAAATAAACTCAAGATGGATAAAAGACTTACATATAAGTCATGATACCATAAAAGTCCTAGAGGAGAACATAGGCATGAAAATTTTACATATTCCATGCAGCAATATTTTCACTGACATTTCCCTAGAGCAAAGGATTAAAGGAAAGAATAAACAAATGTGACTTCATTAAATTAAAAAGCTTCTGCATGACTAAAGAAAATAATAGCAAAATGAAAAAGGAACCAACTGTGTGGCAAAATGTATTTGCCAGTGATACTTTGGACAAGGGTTTGATCTCTGAAATACATAAAGAACTCACACAACTCTACTCCAGGAAGACAACAATCCAATTAAAAAATGGGCAAAGGACCCGAACAAACACTTCTCCAAGAAGGACACAGAGAGCCCAGAGACATAGATGTTCAGCGTCACTAGTCATCAGAGGAATGCAGATTAAAACCACAATGAGATACCACTTCACACCAGTCAGAATGGCCATCATAAACAAATCAATAAACAACAGTGTTGGTGAGGATGCAGAGAAAAGGGAACCCTAGTGCACTGTCGGTGGGAATGCAGACTGGTGCATCCATTGTGGAAAAAACAGCATGGAATTTGCTCAAAAAGTTATAAATGGAACTGTCTTTTGAACCAGAAATTCCACTGCTGGAATTATACCCTAAGAATCCTGAAACACCAATTCAAAATAACATATGCACCCCATGTACAATAGCCAAGTGCAAGAAACAGCATAAGCACCTAATAGTAAATGAGTGGATCAAAAAATTTTGGCACATTTACACAGTGGAATACTATGCATCAGAAAGAAGGAGCTCCTACCCTTCTCAACAGCATGGATGGAACTGAACAGCATTATTTGAAATGAAATAAGCCAGGCAGTGAAAGACAAATACCATATGATCTCACCTATAAGTGGAACCTAATCAACAAACCAAACAATTGAGGAAAATAGAACCAGAGTCATGGAAATAAAGAAGAAACTGACAGATTCTAGAAGGGAAGGGAGGAGGGGATAACACGGGAAAAAAGGGAAAAGATCAAATCAAGGAACATGATAAAGGACACATGGATAAAGACAACAGGGGGAGGATTTAATGTGGAAGGTGGGGTTGGGCAGGGGAGAGTAATGGGGGGGGATGAGGACAACTGTAATTGAACAACAGTTAATTAAAAAACTGTAATTACAAAAAGAACAAAAAGCCCATGACAAAGCATGTACTCTAACAGATACTACTGCAAAGATTAAAGAGTTCTTGACATGATTATGAAAGAGAACAGGTCCTTAGAATAAAGGACCCATGATGCGTCTGGTACTATCAGTGAAGCTGAGATCCAGGTTAAGTGTTACCTTTGAGGAGTACCCGAGGCAGGTGTCTGGGTGTCACATCTGTGCTGTGCCAAGCCATGTTGCAATCCAGATCAAAAAGAGAAATCAGTAATATTGATTCCACCTTTAAAATTATATTTTGTTCATCATGAATTTTTCCGTTTTTTATTATAATGCTTTAAAATCTTATCTTGTTTATTTAGCTTTTGACCCATATTACATCTATACCCAAAGCAAGTACCTTACTCATCTAACATTATTCCCAGCCTTTATTCACTTGATTTTAATGTGTATGTCTGTGTGTGTACTGGTAACAAATAAAATACATTTAAAAATTGTCTCAATTATAGAAAAAGTGCTTGCTTTCCAGACTGCACATTATTAAATGATCATTATTATTATAATATCAACATTTAGTGGCTAATTGTTTTTTTATTCCTACAAGATGTTTTCTAGAATATTGTGGTGGTGTTGCCCTTCTTGTAATTTAAAACCTAGCAGGATGTATTCAGGGAACACTTAGATGCAGTTGACAATGTTCTAGATGCTCTGAGTGGTAGGCTTACATGCTTTATAGTCTATTTCTCCTGGCAACCCTGACTGATAATACAGTTTCTTTTAAAACTAAACTTTATTTTTTAAAGTACTTCTGGTTCACAACAAAACTGTCTGAAAGCACAGAGTTCCCATATTCCTCACCCTGATTACCTCTCTTCCTGCCCACATCCCCTGCTACCAACATCCCCCACCAGAGTGGTACATTTATCACAATCAATGGACCTACATTGAAATATCATTATCACCCAAAGTCCATAGTTTAACTAAGGTTTACTCTTGGTATTGAATATTCTATGGGTTTGGAAAAATGTATAATGACATGTGTTCACCAGTATAGTATCATATATGATAGTTTCATTGCCTTAAAAGTCCTTTATGCTCCACATAGTCCTCCCTCCCCACAACCCTGTAATAACTGACCCTTTTACTGTCTCCATAGCTTTGCCTTTCCCATAATGTCACACAGTTGGAATCATATAATATATAGCCTTTCAGATTGGCTTCTTTAACCTAGCAATTTATTTAAGGTTCCTTCCTGTCTTTCCATGGTTTGATAATTTATTTTTTACCTGTAAATAATATTTCATTGTCTGGATGCTATTATATTTATTTTCATCTGAGGAAAACAAGACTCAGTGAGATAAAGTACCTACAACAAAGTCAAAATGAACAGAGAGAGGAAATTTGAAATCCAAATTCCCTGATGCTGTTTCAAGTGCTGTTTCCATGAATCTACAGGTGCTTCAGATGAGAAAGTAGTGAACATGTCCAAATATTTATGGATACTAAAATAAAGTGCTTTAATTGAGGCCTCAGATGAATGGAGCAGTCTTTAAACTTCATTTTTAGATATGGCTTGATTGGGACAAGCTGTCATTTATTCTTTGGTTATTCCAGAAATGTTTCATGGAATGTACAGTTATTCAGAGGCATTTTAAAGGCTTCTTAAATGATGAAAGTTAGACTGGGACTTACAGATTTCCCAAGCATATGATGAAAATTGAGAAATGTAGAAGAACATGCAAACTAGTTAACTTCTTGAGAAACTCCCCCCACACAGCACATGTATAGTTGTATAGACCAGCTATCAAATTAGCACAACTAAAAGATGACACAAACTGAATTTTCAATAGATTCAAGTTTATGTTTTCCTTATTGTGATATTTTCCTTCCTCAATGTATCTACAATAGATACTGACAATAGCTTGCATTTTTAAAGCACTTACTATGTGTCAAGCCTGGTGCTAACTACTTTCATGCATTGACTTATTTAATTCTCCCCATATGTCTAAAAAGTAGCTTCAATTTTCCCACCCACTCTTCAGATAAGGAAATTCCATATATGAATAGAAGTCACTTGCTCTGGAGTGAACCTTACATCCATGTTGGTCTGATGTCAGAGCCCAGACTCTACTCACTACATCTAGTATTATTAGGTATCAAAAGTGTATTAAACTGGTGTTAATTTTTTCAGCATATTTGAGTATCCTCTTTAGACTTTTGAGAAAAGTCATGCAGAAAAACTTGGCATTACTGAAAAATACTAAATCTACCATTCAACAGTGATGTTCTAAGGACCCTCAAGTTGCCCAAATGTAGACTAGATATTTGTGACCAGGAAAAGGAGATGTATGTTTTATAGCTTTGATGTATCTGCATTTATGTGTAGTTACACCAGATAAACAGTCAGTCCTTCAAATAGAGAAGAAAACTTATATTGTAAGTTGACAAATTGGCTATGTCTCATATATTACACCAATACTCCTTAATAAATACAAGAGAAGCCAACATTTGTTGAACACTGTGGCAAGGATTTTATTCCCTCAACAATGAGGCATTGCTGTGTTCATTTTACAGGTAAGAAAACCCAAGCTCAGAAAAGTGGTTTGCTCAATTACCAAAGAGCCAGCAAATGGTACAAATAGGATTTCCAGTCACATCTGTTTGGTTCCAAAGTGTTTACTCTTTCTAGCATAATGTAATGCTTTTTATTAAGCTCAGTTTCCAAGATAAATGTGGTTTCTGCTTTTTATATGTTGGCCATGTTGAATGTGCTGTTACTTAGATGCCTTGTGAAGGCATGGTATGGTAATGGTAATTAAAATGGATAGGAGGAGAGAAGGTTTCAGGAGCATGTTGTAAGTTTAGTGTTGGTTCTGAAATATGCAGGTGCTCTTTAAAGGAAACACTCAGAGTTATCAGTTCAATTCTCTGAACTGCATATTCATTGTCTCTCTCTTTCTCTCTCAAACATAATTCCTTTGTGATTTAAAATTAATCACTTGTGGCCCACTTTGGAAGTGGTAATAAGACATGACTTACAGATATATATATATAAATACTGAGTTGACAGCTAAATGGATTGGAATGTTTCTTGGAGCAGTTCTCAGTTTGTCATTTACTCTATTTAAATTCAAGGTCCTTGGGCCTCATCTGTTTTCTGAGCTGAGGAAGCTCTAACTTGAGAATCGAGAGAGGAATGCCAGTTACTCTCCATGTCCACTTCTCTGCAAGCTTGGATTTGAAGAAATGAGCCACAGAAAATAGATGGTAAAACACTAAACCTGTTTCTAATCAGAATTGGCACTTGCAAAAATGAATTCAGTAGATACCAGTTATGTAAATAGAACACTGAGCTGCAGTCAGGGACTGGGCTCTGGACCTGGCTTCTCAAGTAACCTAAATGGTAATTCAGAAGCATCCAATGAGTGCTAATGTGTAGAAAAACAGATGCAGCAGGTGATAAATAACTATCTATAATATATACATATATTTTATGTATATTTAAATTCTAAAGTTGTTATGGCAGAAATGGAATCAAATTATTTTAGATCAGAAGAAATCACAGAGACCTGATTAGTCTAATTTCCCCAGAGTGTAAATAAGAAAATTTGTCAATAATCATTGCCGTTGAGAATTAGTATGAAACAATTTTTGTTACCACGTGTTTTTCTTACAAAAATCATTACCATGTTATTCTAGCAAACACTGGTAGGTTTCTGAAGTAAAACAATGTTGTTATTTTTTTAACAACATTATATCAAATTAGGTAACAATTACATATGGGCCATGAATTTAATAAATGAAGCATAATTTTCTATACAATTCATGATTTAATTGTCTCTTCATGGTTCTTTGTACTGAGAAAGGGACTTTTCATTTCTCACTTTGTTCTTAAGACTAACAACAGACTCTGTAATCTTCAACCTCTTTAGTACCAAGGAGCTCTTCTTGATTTACTTCCAGGTTTTTGTCTGTGGCTTTGTTTTGGGGAAGTGTTTCCAGAATCTTTTTTTCTGAGAAGCTATTTGTCCATCACTCTTCTATGTCTGCTTCAGTCTTATTCTCCTCCCATTCTTCAGTTTTCCAAGACTTATGGTATAAAACTATTAGCAGATATATTGCAGAATCATAATTCTGCCTCTTTAAAGGACACCTGCTTTTATGGTAAGCACATCTGGGGTCTTACAGTATCATCTCCTACAGCTTTAATGTTTGTTTTTTTTCAGATGATCATCTAAATTCAAACTGGAACATTTTACCCTTGAAGTTACTACTTATGATTTGGGGTTTTGAATAAATGGTCCTGATGCATATCTGATAGTCAGATATGTCAATTTCTATTTTTTTAATCTTCACTTAAGGATATGTTTTTTTTTTATTTTTTGAGAGAGAGGAAGGAGAAGGCAGAGACAGACAGACAGACAGACATTGATGTGAGGGAGAAGCATTGATTAGTTGCCTTCCATATGTGCCTGATCCAGGGATAGACCCCACATCCTTTTGCTGTATGGGATGATGCTCCAACCAGCTGAACCACCCAGCCAGGGCTCCACTGTGTCAATTCCAATTAGAAAATGTTTCTTGCATTTTTCGTTACTGTGTAGTACAGCTGGTCACTCAGTGCAGAGATATGTAAGAGCTTCACAATGTTTTTAAATTGCTACAGGAGTCAGTTGCAGAAAATTGGGGATGTTGAAAAGTTCTAGATTTCCCTCCTTTGCTATGGGCACCTGAATTTTACTGGATAACTCATTTGAACAGGAAGAGGTAATGCAAAGGGTCTGAGTGCTGCTGCAACAGGTAAACACTGTCCAGTACTGGTCAATGACCATTTCCTATGTCCTAGGAGGTAGCACCTTTCTTCTCACTGACCTTTCAGATTTGGAAATTCTTTCTGCTGTACTGGGCTTGATCTCCTTGTGGCAGTCACTTTGTGCTTGTGACCAGCCACACAGAATTGGAGACAGCGTGCAGGGTCCTGGGTCCTGGGCTGTAGGGCTAGCCGTGTGGGGAGTGAAGAGGCTGTCTAGCTATGAATATAGAAAGCCCCTTCATATTCTTTTTCTACAAGGTGGGCTAAAAATAATTATAGTATTTACTCAGGAGTCCTGACCTACCTACAAATTAGCTATGTGGCTTTCTGCAGATTTGGACATTAGTTTTCTTCTGCAGAATGAGAGGAGGTTGGAGACTTTGAATTCCTTTGCCAGTGATTTTGTAAATACACCTCTGATTGGGGTGTGCTTCAGTTGAATCTTCTTGATGCTTAGTCAATATGTCTAAGCATCAATTATACTTAGACATATCTATTGCTTTCCATAATTGTGGTCATATGTTTATATAGCTCTCAATAGTTATA
This sequence comes from Phyllostomus hastatus, assembly GCF_019186645.2. NCBI lineage: Eukaryota > Metazoa > Chordata > Mammalia > Chiroptera > Phyllostomidae > Phyllostomus > Phyllostomus hastatus. Next base: position 2,366,373 of record NW_025334015.1, on the reverse strand, counting down.
GAGCTTCATTACATACTATATATCATTTTGTCTCTCAATAACCCGGATGAAGGGAGGCAGCATCAAACATGGGCTTCAGTCACTCAACTTCTTCATCTGTGGGCTACCCCCAGGATTTCCCCCACTGCTGGTAACATCCCTACCTGGGGCCACCGGTGGGAGGAAGGGAAGGGGTGCTGGAGCTGATTTGCCCCATTTGCTGCAGTATAGGTTTTTCAAGATGATGGCAGAATAGACGGATCTTGCACTTACCTCATCCCAGGACCAAAATGGAAATAAAAGTAAACTGAGGAACAATTACCCTTAATAACCAACTAAAGACCAGCTGAAGAGGAGTCTTATAACCAAGGATTTGCAGAAGAAGCCATGTTGAGACTACACTTGAGACTCACAATCAGCCAGCCTGAGGGTCTATCCCATACAACAACAGGCCAATAGAAATATAAACTCAATTACAACAGGAGGGCCCATATAACCCACACAAGGGACATTCCTAGAGCATCCAGCTTAGGAAATAGAGCTAACTGTATAGGAGACTATTTGGCATGACATGGGTCCAGCTCCCAGTGGAAAGCGAGGTCTGATGCACAGGACCCATGCCCATGGATAGGTTCTCCTATGGGGAATCAGGCCTGCATTGTGCCTAGGCTGCTTTGAGATTTGCTTTTGCTAAAACTCCCTCACCCTGAATTGAGCAAATGCTTACAGTAACTTCCTAAAATCTGTGCTAAGCCTTCCTAGAACGAGTGTAACCAGTTCAACCACTTTTCCCTTTTCATTTGCAAATATCCTTCTTCTGTGATGTGATTAACAGCATCCTCTCCTTTGTTTTCTGTAAAAGGTAACCACCTAAAGCCAACCTGTGCATAGTAAATGAGGACCATGATGTAATGTGTCCCAAAAAGCAATAAAAGCTTGTCAAGGCAAGGGGTGAGGCTTTTCTCCTCTTGAGAGAGAAGCTACGCCATCCCTTTTCCTCCACAGGACTCAGTAGTCTGTGTGAATTTGTCTCATCTCATCCATACTGCCGTGGACACCATGAGCCAGGATCCAGGTCATAACTATACCACTGGGTCCCACAGACACCTACTACATATGACCATCCCATGAAGACTAGGAATCATAGCAGATCTATGTAATACCTAGAAACAAATACTAAAGAGACAGTCGAAATGGGGAAACAAAAAATAGACCCCAAATGAAAGAACTGGAGGGATATCCAGAAAAAGAGCTAAATTAAATGGAGGCAAACAATCTATGAGATATGGAGTTCAAAATAATTATTATAAGGATGCTCAATAAATCTACTGTAAACTACAACAGCATGAAAAAGGACATAGAAACCACAACCATATGAAAGAACCAGTTATAAATAAAGAATACCACAACTGACATCAAGAATACATGGGAGGAATAAACAGTAGCATGAAGCAAAGTATAGAATCAACAGAGGACAAGGTAGAAAGAAACATCCAATCAGAGCAGGAATTAAAAGAATGAGGATAGCCCTGGTTGGTGTGGCTCAGTAGGTTGAGTGCTGGTTCAATTCCCAAACTGAAAACTGAAAGATTGCTTGTTCAATTCCTAATCAGGGAATTGGGTTTTGGTCCAGGTTCTCAATTGGGGAAAGGTGAGAGGCAAGCCATTGATGTATCTATTGCACATTGATGTTTCTCTCTCTCTCTTCACCTTTCCCTAAAAGTAAATAAATAAAATCTTTTAAAAAAGAATGAAGATAGTTTAAGGGAACTTTGGGACTACATGAAGTGTGACAATATCCACATCATAGGGGTACCATAAGGAGAAGAGAGAAAGCAAGGGATTGGCAACCCTTTGAATAAGTAATAACTTTTCTAACCTGGTGAAGGAATAAGACACACAAGTCCAGAAAACACAGAACATCCCAAACACAATGTATACAAAATGGCCCACAAAAAGACTTATCAAAATTAAAATGGCAAAGATCAAAGACAAAGAGAAATCTTGAAAACATCAAGAAAAAATCAAATAATTACCTTCAAGGGAGCTCCCATAAAACTATGAACTGATCTCTCAATATATATATTTCAAGCCAGAAGGAACTGGCATGAAATATTCAAAGTGATAAAAAAGCAAAGACCTACAACCAAGACTAGCTTACCAGCAAGGTTATTATTTAAAATTGGAGGAGTAGCAAAGAGCTTCCCAGACAAGAAAGACCTAAAGGGGTTTGTAATCACCAAACCAGTATTTCAAGAAAGTTACAAGACCTATTTAAGAAGTAGTAGAAAAGAACAACAATAAAAAGAAAGAGATAAATGATAAGATGGCAATAAGCATGTATCTATCAATAATCACTTTAAGAATAAATGGTTCAAATGCTCCAATCAAAAGACATAGAGTAGCTGAATGGATAAGAAAACAAAACAAGACCCATACATATGATGTCTACAGGATATCCACCTAAGAATGAAAGATACACAGAGACTAAAAGCTATAAAAAAGGTATTTTATGCAAATAGAAATAAAAAAAAGCTGAGGTAGCAATCCTTATATCTGACAAAATGCCTTTAAAACAAAGGCTATAGTAAGAGACAAAAGAGGACACTGCATAATGATGAAGGGATCAATTATAAGAGGATATAGCCACTGTAGATATTTAATAGTAGGTGATTTTAACACCCTATTGACATAAATGGATTGATCTTCCAGACAGAAAATCAACAAGGAAAGAATGGCCTTAAATGACACCCTAGATCAGATGGATTCGATGTTTTCAGAACATTTTAACCGAAAGCAGCAGAATATACATTCTTGTCAAGTGTACATGCAGTATTTTCTAAGATAGAATGCATGTTAGGATAAAAAAATCTTGATAAATTTAAGAAAATTGAAATCATATCAAACATTTCTCTGACCTTAATGGTATGAAATGAAAAATCAATCGCAGGAAAAAAAAAAAACCCCTGAAAATCGCACAAAGTCCTGGAGGCTAAACAACATGTTACTGAACAATGAATGAGTTAACAATGAGATCAAGGAAGAAATGAAAAGTTACCTTGAAAAAAATGAAAATGAAGACACAAGAACCCAAAATGTATGGGACACAGCAAAAGCAGTACTGAGAGAAAATATGATAACATTATAGGCTCACCTCGGGAAACAGGAAAAAACTCAAATAAACTAATTTTACACTTAAAGGAACTGGAAAAAAAGCAACAAACAAAGCCCGAAGTGAATAGAAGGAAGGAAATAATAAATATCAGAGCAAAAACAAATGAAATAGTCCCCAAAAACTAATCCAAAGATCAATGAAACAAAGATCTGGTTCTTTGAAAAGCTAAACAAGATTTACAAACCTTTAAACAGATTCATCAACAAAAAAAGAGACAAGACCTAAATAAATAGAAATGGAAATGAGAAAGAAATAACAATAGATACCAAAGAAATAAAAAAATATTATAATATTATGAACAACTGTATGCCAGTAAGTTGGACAATCTGGAAAAAATAATTAAATTCGTAGAAACATACAGTCTTCCAAAAATTAATTAAGAAGGATCAGAGAATGTGAATAAACAGATTACAGCTAGTGAAATTGAAGCAATAATCAAAAAACTCCCAACTAATAAAAGTCCTGGACTGGATACTTCACAGCTGAATTATAACAAACATTCCAAGAATAGCTAATGCTTATCTTTCCTAAAATATTTCAAAAATTAAAGAGGAGGAAAAACTCACAATCTCATTTTACAAGGCTAGTATCCCAATTTCAAAACCAGATAAAGACACAACAAAGAAAATCACAGGCCAATATCCCTGATGAACATAGATGCTAAAATCCTCAACAAAATGTTAGCTAACCAGATCCAGCAATACTTTAAAAAGATCATACACCATGATCAAATGAGATTTATTTCAGGGGCGGGGGGCCGCAATGTTGGTAGAATATCTACAAAACAGTAAATGTGATGCACCACAAACAAAATGAAAGATAAAAATCACATGATCATATCAATAGATGCAGAAAAATCATCTGATAAAATCCAGCACTAATTTATAATAAAACCTCTCAGCAAAGTGGGTGTAGAGGAAACATAATTCACCATAATAAAGTTTATATATGACAGACCTCAGATAGCATCATACTCAGACAAGAAAAAGTAAAAGCTTTTCCCTTCAGATCAAGAACAAGATAGGGATCTGCTTTTACCACTCTTACTCAACATAGAACTGGAAGTACTAGCCACAGCAATGACAAAAGAAGAAGAAACAAAAAGCATCTGAATTGGAAAGGAGGAAGTAAAACTGTCATTTTTTTTGGAGATGACATGATATTGTACATAGAAAACCTTAAAGATTCCACCAAATATCTATTAAAGTTAGTAAATGAATTCAGCAAAATAGCAGGATACAAAATTAATATTCAGAATCAGTGGCATTTCTATACACCAATAATGAACTATCAGAAAGAGAAACTAGGAAAACAATTTCATTAATTATTGCAACAAAAAATAAGCTACCTATGAACAAATTTAGCCAAAGAGGTAAAAACCCTGTACTTAGAAAATGATAGTACATTGGACTTCCAGTCAAGATGGAGGTGTAGGTAAACATGCTCCACTTCCATGCACAACTATAGCAAAAATACTACTAGACTGAAAAACAAATTTCACCCAGAATTGTCAGAAAATCAAGCTGTGTGGAAGCCTGACAGCCAAGGATTTAAAGAAGCCACATCCATCCACACAGGTAGGAATGACAGATGTGGAAAGGTACAGAGAGGCATGGAGAGGCATGGAGACAGCGAGTGGCACAGAGAGGCACACAGAGATGGGAACAGGCTGTCCCACATCCACATGTAGTGGATAAAAAAAATGGAAGAGATACCTTGGGAACAAGGGATCCCAGTCCCAGTCCAGACCATTCAGCCCAGGGTTCTAACATCAAGAAGATAAGCCCCATAGTTTCTGGCTGTAAAAACCAGTACAGGTTGGGGCAGCAGAAGAAACTGCATCCTCTTAAAGGGCCTGCAACAGATTTGGAACTCATGCAGACCCACTGCCTTTGAGATTCAGCACCAGCACAACAGCTGGAAGGGCACCAGTGGCATATGGGGAATATGAGAGGTGTGAGTGGAGAGACAGCTTCCTCCTGGGAAGAATTCCAAAGGCCAGACAGCAGCATTGTCTACCCTGTGATCCCTCCCCTGCACAGAGCAACAGAGTGGTGACATGGATTACTCTCCTCTGGCGATTACCTAACACTTTCCCCCATACAACTTAACAGATGTGGTAAGACTGGAAGTCAAAGCTGCTAAAACTAACACACAGAAATAAACACAGGGAGACTTTCAAATGAGGAGACAAAGAAGTATGGCCCAAATGAAAGAACTCCAGAAATATAACTAAATGAAATGGGAATAAGCAACCTATCAGATGTGCAGTTCAAAACACTGGTTGTCAGGATGCTGTAGGAAATCAATGCATATTTCAGTGGCATAAAAAAGACCCAGGCTGAAATGAAGGTTGCATTAAGTGATATAAAGAAAAATTTACTGGGAACTAACAGTTGAGAGGATGAACTCGAATATCAAATCAATGATTTGAAATACAAGGAAGGAAAAAACATTCAATAAGAACAACAGGAAGAAAAAAAATCAAACAAATGAACAACAAAAGAGGATAGTGTTAGGAACATCTGGGGCATCTTTTAACATACAAACATCTGAATCATAGGGGTGCCAGAATAAGAAGAGGAAAAATAAGGAATTGAAAACTTGTTTGAAAAAAATAATTAAAGAAACTTCCTTAAATTGGTGAAGGAAATAGACACACAAGTCCAGGAAGTACAGAGCCAAACAAGATGGACCCAAAGAGGACCATACCAAGACACATCATAATTAATAAAAATGCCAAAGGTTAAAGATAAAGAGAAAATCTTTTTTTTACTATATTGTATTGATTGTGCTATTAAGTTGTCCCATTTCCCCCCTTTATTCTCCTCCATCCTGCACACCCCCTCCCACCCACATTCCTACCCCCCTTAATTCATGTTCATGGGTTGTACATATAACTTCTTTGGATTCTACATTTCCTATACTATTCTTAACCTTCCCCTGTCTATTTTGTACCTGCCATTTTTGCTACTTATTCCCTTTACCTTTTCCCCCATTTCCCTCCTTCCCCATTGATAACTCTCCATGTGATCTCCATTTCTGTGATTCGCTCCTTCTTCCAGTGTTTCCTTAACTTGTTTTTGTTTTCAGGTATGGTTGTTGATAGTTGTGAGTTTGTTGTCATTTTACTGTTCATATTTTTTATCTTTTTTTTAGATAAGTCCCTTAAACATTTCATATAATAAGGGCTTGGTGATAATGAACTCCTTTAACTTGACCTTATCTGAGAAGCACTTTATCTACCCTCTCATTCTAAATAATAGCTTTTGCTGGATAGAGTAATCTTGGATGTATGTCCTTTCCTTTCATGACTTTGAATACTTCTTTCCAGTTGCTTCTTGTCTGCAAGGTTTCTTTTGAGAAATTAGCCGACAGTCTTATGGGAACTCCTTTGTAGGTAATTGTCTCCTTTCCTCTTGCTGCTTTTAAGATTCTCTGCTCTTCTTTACTCTTGGCTAATGTAATTATGATGTGCCTTGATGTGTGCTTCCTTGGGTCCAAATTCTTTAGGACTCTGAGCTTCCTGGACTTCCTAGAAGTCTATTTCCTTTTCCAGATTAGGGAAGTTCTCCTTCATTATTTTTTCAGATAAGTTTTCAATCTCTTGCTCTTCCTCTTCTCCTTCTGGTGCCCCTATAATTTGGATGTTGGAACATTTAAAGTTGTCCTAGAGGTTTCTAAGCCTCTCCTCATGTTTTCGAATTCTTGTTTCTTCATTCTGTTTTGGTTGAATGTTTACTTCTTCCTTCTGCTCCACATCATTGATTTGAGTCTCGGTTTCCTTCCCTTCACTGTTGGTTTCCTGTGCATTTTCCTTTCATTCATTTTTCCTAGCCTTCAGTTTTTCCTCCATTTTGCAATCATACTCAACCATTTCTGTAGGCATCCTGATTACCAGTGTTTTGAACTGTGCACCTGATAGGCTGGCTCTCTCTTCATTGCTTAGTTGTATTTTTTCTGGAGCTTTGATCTGTTCTTTTATTTGGACCATACATTTTTTTTTATCTTGGTGGAGCCTGATATGTAGTAGTAAGGGGTGGAGCCTTATATACTCACGGTGGGGGGGCAACCCACATCACCACATTGTGGGGAGGGGTCTGAGAGGGAACAATGCTGCTTGCCTAACTCTCTGCCACCTTTCATATACTTCTTCTCCTACCCACCCACAAGCAAATCAGGACCTTCTGGTGCTGATTCCTGGGTGAGTAGGTTTGTGTATGTTTTAGGAGCTGAGCATCTCTTCAGTGAACTGTCCTGTGAGACTGGGAGTTTCTCCTGCTGCTTCCACCCCCATGGTTTTTTTCAGTCAACAATTTTGAGGCTCTATTTCCCTGGTCTGAAGCCCTGGTTTATGCAATCTGTCTAGTGTCCCAGTTGTTCCTCTTGGTTTACCCACACATGAATGTGGGACCTCCTGCTCTGCCAGCTGCCACCTCACTGAGTCTTCCAACTGCTGCCATGATGTGAATCCTCTCCACCCTGCTGCCAGTCTCGGCCACCCCTCCTACCAGTCTGGATAAACATTTCTTCCTTGGTCATCAGACTTCCATACAGTTAGATTTTCTGTCAGTTCTGGTTGTGTTTTGTTTTTAAATTGGTTGTTGTCCTTCTTTTGGTTGTTCAAGGAGGCACAGTATATCTATCTATGCCTCCATCTTTGCCAGAAATCCCCAAGAACTTAAAGAGAGAGTTTTAAAAGCAACAAGAGAAAAGCAGAGAGTTACTTACAAATGAGTTCCCATAAGACTGTCAGCTGATATCTCAAAAGAAACTTTGCAGGCTAGAAGGGACTGGCAAGAAGTATTCAAAGTGATGTAAAGCAAGGATTTACAATCTAGATTACTCTGACCAGCAAAGCTATCATTTGGAAGGGAAGGGCAGATAAAGTGCTTCCCAGATAAGGTGAAGTTAAAGGAATTCATCATCACCAAGCCATCACTATATGAAATGCTAAAGGGATATGAAAAAGAAGAAGATCAAAATGATGAACAGTAAAAAGGCAATAAATTCATAACTATCAATAATTGAATCCAAATAACAAACTAAGCAAACAAGAAGAACAGAAACAGAGTCATAGATATGGAGATCATTTGGAGGATTATCAATTGGGAGAGGGAAGGGGGAAAATGGGAGAAAAGGTGCAGTGTTTAAGAAGCACTTTTGGCAGGTACTTCTTAAGGTACAGTATAGGCAAGGGGATGATAAGAACAGTATAGGAAATGTAGTAGCCAAAGAACTGATATGCATGATCCATGGACATGAACTAAGCAGGGGGATTGCTGGAGGGAATGTGGGTATGAGGTGGAGGGGGGCAAAGGAGAAAATTGGGATAACTGTCATAGTATAATCAATAAAGTATATTTAAAAAGAAAACTATAGTACACTGAAGAAAGAAACTGAGGAAGATACAAATGAGTAGAAGCATGTAGCATGTTCATGGATTGGAAGGATTGATATCATTAAAATATCCATACTACCTAAAACAATCTATAAATTTATATCAATTTCTATTATATTACCAATGGCATTCCAAAAACTGATATGGAACCAAAAAAAAAAAGACCCTGAAAAAGACCTCAGCAATTTTGAGAAAGAAGAACAAATTTGGAGGGATAGCAGTATTTGACTTCAAACTATAATGTAAGGGCCATTCATTTTAACCAAAACAGCCTGGTACTGGCACAAAAATGGAAATGCAGGTCAAGGAAACAGAACATCGTTCAATTCTGTAGTCAGTTGGTATTTGACAAAGGAGGCATGAGCATACAATGCAGTATAAACAGTCTCTTCGATAAGTGGTTTGGAAAAATAGGATGGTAAATGCAAAACAAAACTGAAACTAGACCACCAAATTACAGCATACACAAGTATAAACTCTAAATGGACAAAAGACTTAAATGTTAAGTCATGAAACCACAAAAATCCTAGAAGAAAAGATAGGCAATAAAATCTCAGACATTTCTCATAGCAACATTTTTTGCTGACATGTCTCTTAGGGCAAGGGAAAAGAAGGAAAACAAACAAAAGGGACTACATCAAACTAAAAAACTCATGCACAATGTAAGAAACCATCAGTAAAATGAAAAGGCATCCCACTGAATAGGAAAACATATTTGCCAGTGATACATCTGGTAAGAGGTTAATTTCCAATATTTATAAATCACTTATAAAACTAAACACCAAGAAGACAAAAGAATCCAATTAAAAATTATCAAAGGCTTGAATAGACCCTTCTCCAAAGAGGACATACTGAAGGCCAATAGACATATGAAAATATGCTCAATGTCATTAATCATCAGAGAGATGCAAATTAAAACCACCAGATATCACCTCACACCTGTCAGAAAGGCTATCATCAGTAAATTAACAAACAAGCATTAGTGAGGATGCAGAGAAAAAGGAACCCCTGTGCACTGTTGGTGGGAATGCAGGCTGATGCAACCACTGTAGGAAACAGTATGGAGTTACCTCAAAGGAATGGAACTGCCTTATGACTCAGCCATCCCACTTTTGTGAGTATATCCTATAATCCAGAAACACCAATTTGAAATAATATAGGCACCCCTATGTTTATACCAGCGTTATGTACAATAGGCACTGGAAGTAGCCCAAGTGAACATCAGTAGATGAGTGGATAAAAAAGCTGTGGTACATTTATACAATGGAATACTACACAACCATAAAAAGAAGGAAACCCAGCCTATTGAGACAGCATGAATGGAAATGGAGAGCATTATGCTAAGTGAAATAGGCCAGTGAAAGACAATACCATATGATCTCACTTATATGTGAAATCTAATGAACACAATAAACTGACAAACAACATAAAGGCAGAGGCATAGATACATGAAACATACTGACAGCTATCTGAGGGAAGGGCAGGGGGGACTGGATGAAAGAAGGTAAAGGGATTAGCCAAAGAATATATATGCATGACCCATGGACACAGAAAATAGTGTGGTAATGGCCAAAGGAAAAGGGGGTAAAGTTGGTTGAAGTGGGCAAAAAGAGAGAAATCTGTTAGTGTTGACAATAAAAATGAAGAAAAAAAATTTTTCATCTGTAAAATGTGCATAATGGTAGTATCTATCTCCTTAGTTGGTGGTGAGAAAATAATGTTTCATGTAACATCATTAGCTTGGAGTTTACCATATTAGCAATGTTGAACATGTGTTAGCTGCTTTTTGGAGGCTTGCTTCAGATGTCACACATTCCTGATGACAGAGCTGGACTAGAATCTGGGAATTCTAACTCAAAGAGTCCTGTTCTTACTAATATACTACTATTTTTGAGTGTCTTGGAGGAAAACTAGAAGGACAGTTTTTGCATGTGTGGGAAGGGAGTGAATCACTTACTTTAATCCTGGGTCTATACATGCCCAACATATTCACTCATGTGTTTTTAGTCAGTCACCTAAGCCTGAGTTAGGCACTGTGCTGAGTATTGGCCATAGTAAAATCTAATTGTGGCATAGTGTTTTTACTCAGAGAACTCATATCTAGTGGGTGAGACAGATATGTAAAAATTAATGTGCCAGGCATTTGATACATTTTTGGCAAATAGTAAAAGCAAGTACAAGGTGTTCTGTTATGCAAAAGGAAGGAAGCACTTAAATGCCCAGAGACATTGGCAAAATTATGCCTGAGCTAGGTAGACAAAATGATGAAGAAAGGACATTATAAATAGCAGGAATGGTGTGTACAGAGGAAAGAATTGTGAGAAAACAGGACACAACCAGGGCATTCAGATACTTCCGTATGACTGGTGTCCAGTGAGAATCTCTGGAAAAGGATAGGAATCAGATTGCAAAGAGATTGTATGTCATATTATGGAATACATGTTTTTATTTAAAAAATATTTTAAAATATTTGAATTATAGTTTATGTTCCATATTATTCTGTATTAGTTTCATACATACAGCAAAGTGGTTAAAAAGTTATGCGCTTTACAGAATGGTCCCCTGCTCTTTCAAGTATCCACCTGGCCAATCCATAGTTACCTCGATATTACTGAACTGTATTCCCCATGCTATAACTTACATCCCATGATTATTCTCTAACTACTAATTTGTACTGCTTAATCCCTTCATCTTTTTCACCCAGTTTTACTACCCTAACCCCTCTGACAGCTGTCAGTCTGTTTTCTGTATCTATGAGACTGTTTCTATTTCATTTGTTAGTTTACTTTGTTAATTAGATTACACATATAAGTGAAAACATATGCTACTTGACTTTCTCTGACTGACTTACATGAGGATTGGAGGACACTATCCCCAGAAACAGACTTTAGATCTTTCTATCTTTTAAGCAAGAGAAACTGAGAATACGATTTAAACCATAACAGGTGCCGTGAGAAAGAGACCTAGATATGTGAGGTATTTGGGAGACATTTTGGAGTAGGCTACTGGAAGTGGAGAGTAACTGAGAGGGAGAAAGCTGGGGCGACTTCCAGGTTTCTGCTTGTGTGATAGGGGAGATGGTTGTTCATTATTAGCACCAGAAGTCTAGTGGGGCTTTGAAACCATTGATCTGGTGTTCTGAAGAGAGACCTGGGATGGCAAACGGAATATGAATGATAAAGTAGATAGGAGTTGAAGACTCAGCTGTGGAATAGATGGATGGCCCTGAGAAGATGAGCATGAGAAGTTTTTCTTTGCCTGTGTTTGCAAAGATTAGGAGGTTTTACTACTTGAGTGAGAATCTCTGGATAAAGCTCCTCTAAGAACCACAGTTCCAGGCATTTCACTGGGTTTACACATTTATCTGACTGGCGAATCCTGTGTAATTAGGAAGTTATTAAGCAGCCAATAGGTGATCTCAGCTTTCTCCTTCCAACTGCTCACTCTCTGCCATGTCATTGCTCATCAGCTGCTGAATCAAGTCAAGGTGAGGAGAGGGAAGACAAAAGTCCACTTGGCTGCATGTAAAAGGCCCCAAGTTTATTAGGACTAGAGATGAATCTATTCAACTATTGGCTATCATGATATTGCAGTGCTATTTTTGAATTTGTGTTGCCTTTCCAAGACATTATGGATGGTGAAAAATTGACAGCCTTAACTGAGGTCAATATTTTTCTTTGTGTGAGACATAGTTTTTAAAATTTAGATTTAAAAAAAATATTTTAACTACTACCACTCCCTAGGTCCTTTCTCTAGAAACCTACTTACAGAGTGAGTAGCTCCCTGATATTTTACTCAGAAGAATTTCTCTTGTCAGTTCAGAATTTTATCAGCAATTCTTGTGCTAAGAGGAGTCAGGAAATGAGGCACTTCTCACATTGTCCTGGAAGCTGCTCGTGAATAATAGCCTACATCACCTCTATTGTCTGCCCAAAACATAAGCAACCAGACAGGAAGGCAGAGGAGAAAATAAAGGTTGCTGAATGAGCCAGTAGAGCTGATAGAGTGTAAAGAAGTAAAAAAATGAAAGGTAGAAAAGATGGTTGTGTAAGGGGAAATGTTTAAGTAGATTAATTACTCAACAGAGAGAGAATAAACCAGATTTCCTGGTTTAAAGACAAGGAGAACAACAGGAAAGTATTCTGAAATCTTCAGCATGAGATTAAGGACATCTCTACTAAAGAGTGAGGTAGCTAAATAAGTTAGGGGTCATGATTTTAGGCTGATGGATAATAGACTAAGGGGCTTACTGGGCTTCCACTGCTCCTTACTATTACTCTCTGTGATTCATGCTGCCTCTTTTTGCTGTGAGAGAGAACTGGCCATCTACATACTTTCTCTGTTATTGAGCTGATTTCAAGGAACTACAACTGGCGTTTTTGGTTTGTGGGGCTGAGCAGGCAAGAGAAGGTACTAAGCAAGACTAGAAAGTCAAAGTGATCAAACTAATTCCAAACCGGCGGCCTAATAGGAAGTGTCTTGGGGAAAAAATGATTGCATTGCTTTGTGGGAAGGCTGTGTATTGTGTACGTTGCTGCATACAGATATGATATTGGGTGCAGCCAAGAGGGGTCCAGAACTCAGGGTGTCCAGGAAATATTAGAAAGATATAAAGGATGTCCTCCCCCTACCTCCCCACAGGTGTGAGTTGGGGGTAAGAGACACATGGAGCAGGAACATGCAGGGCTGTTTTGTATAGACACAGCTTTGCAGCTAATCTCTGGCATGGTTATTTAACATATGTATAACGTTTAACTAGTTGCATAGGTATGTTAAATAGCTGTGGCCATGCTGTAAACCAGGGGGATGGAAGGGACTTCCACTCAAGATGTAACGACAGGGCAGGTCCCCCGGGTTACAGTGCCTGCGTGAGAGTTTGGAGAAGATTGGCTCCATGACATGGGGACACACCTGCCCAGACTCATGATGGCAGCCCAGTAAACTTGGAATAATACAGGAATGCTGGCAGGTGTAACTGATTGTAGGAGGAGTCGGAAATGGGGATACAGAGGAAGATTGGTGCGGAGATTTAAACCCAGACACAGCAGCCATTGGGAGGAGAACCACTCGGCTTTGCCAGAGTGGGGATCCCTGTAGCCATGTGAGAGAGTACCATGCAGTTTTGCCAGAGTGGGGACCCCCACAGCTTTGGTAGAAGAGGACCACACGGCTTTGGAGTGTTCCCTTTGGCTACATGGCCTAGGAAGCAGTAGAGACTTTGCCTGGAAGAAGGGTGAAAGAACTCTTGTCAGTAGGCCAGGAAAAGGCACCACATGGCTTTGGATTAGCTGGAGATCCTGAAAGGCGACACAGCTGATGGTGCTGGCAGCCTGAATCACAGACATCTACTTCTTTTCCTGAGATACGGCACCCCAGTTTAGGGCAGAGGGAGAAGGAAGCACTGTGTGCATCTGTGGGTATCCTAAAGGACTTTGATATTTTAATGAAGACATTAGGTTACTACTTTAAGCCTGTATAGCTTTAAATAAACATTTCCTTTCCTTTTCACAAATCTCTGGCATTGAGAGACATCTTTCCTTTGGCAGCAGGCATAACAAACCTAGTGGGGTATCCTTTAGGTAATAGTATATGGTACCCCCCTTGGCCCTTGTTCTGTAACAGGTAGACAATATATATGAAAACATCTAATTTGAAAGGATAGCACCTGCCTACCAGAGAGCTCATCTAAGACTCTCAAGAGAGGGGAAACATTTAAAATGAAAGTTGGTAGGGCTTTTATGCTGTGCTGGCTGAGTATTTTGAAGTGAGAGTAAGAAACAAAGAATACACCAACTTAGGAGTTCACAGGGTGTAACGAAGTCTACAAGAGGGCATACCACACTGCGTACCCAGAGAAAACCAAGCTCTTTGTGCTGGGGCACAAGTCCAGGGATGTGATAGATACTTCATGCACTGAGGCTCAGTCAGTCATTCCTGTCCCTGGGCCTGGCTGCTTCTGGACACTATGAGATAACTCTTGGGGGCTTGGGGGAAGCTGTCGAGTCTGGTCTTTTATTTCAGCATTTTTAGAGGTGGTGACACCAGATTTGATGGGCTTCAGAAAGGCAAGCTTTATGTTCCTATGTTTCTTATTAAAGTTTATTAGAACTAATTAGAAAGATGCTCTTTAACCCTAACTAGAAATGAGAGAGTTGGGGCATTTTTGTTTATTTTTATTGTATTTTTTCCATTATCATTTATCTCCCTTATACTCCTCTCCACCCCCTCTGTCCCACAATTACCATACTGTTGTCCATGTCCATGAGTCCTTTTTCCTTTTTGCTCAATTCCTCCACTCCCTAACCTCCCCCACTGCTAGCTGTCATCTGCTTTCTATGTACGAATCTGTCTCTGTTTTGCCGTTATTTCAGTTTGTTCATTAGGTTCCACTGTGAAATTATATGGTATTTGTCTTTATCTGACTGGCTTATTTCACATAGTGTAATGTTCTCCAGGTCTATCCATGCTGTCTCAAAGGGAAAAATATCTTCTTTTTTATGGCCAAGTAGTATTCCATTGTGTAAATGTCCCTTAGTTGTTTTATCCACTCTGATGGACACTTGGGCTGCTTCCATATCTTGGTGATTGTAAATAACACTGCAGTGAACACAGGGGTGCTTATGTTCTTTAGAATTAGTGTCTGAGGTTTCTGTGAATAAAGTCCCAGAAGTGGAATTGCTGGGTCATAAGGCAGTAACATTTTTTAATTTTCTGAGTTCTGTCCATACTGCTTTCCACAGTGGCTGCACCAGTCTACATTCCCACCAACAGTGCATGAGGGTTCTCTTTTCTCCACATCCTTGCTAATACTTGTTTGCTCATTTATTGATGATAGTCATTCTCACAGGTGTGAGGTGATATATGTTGGGGTTTAGTGATACATTTCTCTGATGTTGGGTCATGTTGAGCGTCTTTTGACATGTCTATTGTCCATTTGTATATCCTCTTTGAAAAGTATCTATTCAGGTCCTTTGCCCATTTTTAATTGAATTGTTTGTTTGTTTAGTATTGAGTAGCAGGAGTTCTTTATAAATTTTGGATATTAAGTCCTTATCAGATATAACATTGGCAAACATATTCTTCCATTCAGTGCATTGTCTTTTATTTTGTTGATAGTTTCCTTTCCTGTGCAAAAATTTTAGTTTGATGTAGTTTCATTTGTTTATGTTTTCCTTTGTTTTCCTTGACTGGGAAGATATAACAAATAATATTACTAAGAGAAATATTGCTGCTTATTGACTTTAGAAAGACAGCATATAATTGTACTGCCTATATTGTCTTCTAGTAATTTTATGTTTTTGGATCTTACAATTAGGTCTTTAATCCACTTTGAATTTATCTTGTATATGGTGTAATAAGGTAGTTTAATTTCATTTTTTGCTTGTATCTGTCCAATTTTTCTAATACCATTTATTAAATAAGCTATCTTTATCACATATCATTGTTTTCTCTCTCAAATATTAATTGACTGTGTAGGTGTGGGTTTATTTCTGGGCTTTATATTCTGTTCCATTGATCTATGTGTCTGTTTTTATGCAAGTATCACACTGCTTTGAAAACTATTGCCTTGTAGTATAGTTTGATATCAGGTGGTGTGATACCTCTAAGTTTGTTCTTCTTTCCAAAATTACCGTGGCTATGTGGGAGCTTATATGGTTCCATATAAATTTTTGGATTATTAGTTTCAGTTCTGTGAAATATGCAATTAGTATTTTGATAGGTTTGCATTGAACCTATAGATTGCTTTGGGTAGTATGGACATTTTTATCATGTAAATTCTGCCTATCTATGAACACAGTTTATGCTTCCCTTTATTTGTATGTTTTTATACTTCTTTCTTCAGTGCCTTATAATTTTTTAAGTACAGTTTGTTTGCCTTCTTGGTTAAATTTATTTCTAGGTGTTTTAGTTTTTATGATGCAATTATAAATAAGATTTTTTATTAGTTTCTCTTTCTGATAGTTCATTATTGGTATATAAAAATGCAAACAATTTCTCTACATTTATTTTTATCCTGCTACTTTGCTGAATTTATCGATCAGTTCTAATAAATTTTTAGCAAAATCTTTAGGATTCTCTCTATATAGTATCATGTCATCTGCAATATAATGACAGTTTTACTTTCTCCTTTTCAATTTGAATGCCTCTTATTTAGTTAGTTTTAATGTGACTGCTGAGGCAAGGAATTCCAGCACTATGTTCAGTATGAGTGGTGGATATGAACATCCATGTTTGTTCCCACTCTTAATGCTTTAAGTTGTTTCCCCATTTAGGATGATGTTGGCTGTGGGTTTGTCATGTGCCAAGCTTGCCTCCACAGAATAAATCCCACTTGATCATGGTATATGATCTTTTTAATTTATTGCTGGATTTGGTGTGCTAAAATTTTGTTGAGAATTTCTGCATCTATGTTCATCAGGGGTATTGGCCTATGATGTTTTCCATCATACTGTCTTTTTCTAGTTTTGGAGTTAGGATAATGTTGGACTCATAAAGTAAGCTTAAGAGTCTTCTTTCCTCTAAAATTTTTTGGAATAGTTTCAGAAGGTTAGTTTATTTGAATATTTGCTAAAAATCACCTGTGAATCCATCTTGTCCAAGACTTAAGATTGTTGGAAGTTTTCAATTACTGCTTTGGTTTTATTAGTTGTAATTTGTCTGTTCCGATTTTCTGTTTCTTCTTCACTCAGTTTGGGAGATTTTATGTTTTCTACGAATTTATGCATTTCTTCCAGATTGTCCTATTTGTTAGCATATAGTTGTAATATTTTCTGATAATTCTTTGTGTTTCTTTAGTGTCATTTGTTAATTCTACTCTTTTACTTATGAAATTATTTATTTGTATCCTCTTTCTTTTTTCTTGATAAACCTGGTTAAAGGTTTATCAAAGTTCTTTGTATTTTCAAGAACTACCTCTTGGTTTTGTTGATTTATTGTATTGTTTTTTTAACACTATATTTCATTTCTTTCTGCTCTGAATTTATTATTTCCATGCTTCTGCTCACTTTGTGCTTTGTTTTTTGTTCTTCTTCTAGTTCTTTTACATGTAAGTTTAGATTGTTTATTTGAGTTTTTTAATTCTTTCTTGAAATAGGCTTGTAATGCTATGATTTTCTCTCTTAGGACTTATTTTGCTGTGTCCCACAGATTTTGGATTGCTGTGTTGTTATTTTTATTTGTCTCAAAGTATCTTTTGATTTTTTTCTTTCACTTCATTCATTGTTTAGTACTATGTTATTTAGCCTCCATATGTTTGTGTGTTATTCAGGTTTTTTTCATTCAGTAGCTTTCTAGTTTTATATCATTGCGATCAGAGAAGATGCTTAATATGATTTCAGTCTTCTTATATTTATGGAGACTTGCTTTGTTTCCTAACATGTGGTCTGTCCTGGAAAATGTTCCATGTGCACTTGAAAATGATCTATATTGGTATAATAATTGTTTTGACTCTATAACTGGTAGATTTCTTGTCTCCATTTTATTTAGGAGATTCTTTTTCAGGAGATTTTTCTTATTCTTTAATTTGAGGCATATTTGTTTGTCTCCCCATTTTGGTTGCTTCTCTGTGTTTGCTTCTGTGTATTATGTGGATCTTGGTAGGTTAGCCTTATGTAGTAGGTGTCCTGTGGGACTCAGTGGCGGAGTCTCCTTGATCACTTGAGCTGGGTACTCCAGGAATGTCCCTTGTGTGAGTTATGTGTACCCTTCTTTTGCACTTGATTCTTGATTGTGGTTGGCCCATCCATGAATGAAGTCAATTCCTAGGCTGACTGACTTTGGGGATTGACCTGACCATAGTGCACAAGGTACTGTGTGGGTACTGGCCACAGGAAGTGGAATTCACCTCAGCAGGGTCTCGTGACAGCCAAGATCTTCTTTTAAATGTGCTGGTTGTAGAGCCAATTGGGTCCTGCTCTGATTTTCTCTGAAGTCCACCACAGGGTGTGCTGGTTATGGAACATTTTGGGAGGGACTTTGGTGCAAGTCAATGACAAATGCTGCCTTTGTCTGGCCCTGAGCAACCTATTTGGAACTACAAAGGAATGCACAGTTAGTGGTCTTCTAGGCTTGGGTGTGCATGGGAATGGCCAAGCTGTGCACCAAGGGCAGATCAGCAAAAGGCCCAAGGTATCTGAGATCCATCTTCATATACCTCCACCTGTTTGCTGCTTTCAGTGAGTCACCAGGTAGAAGTATGTGGTGTTTACCAGATTGATACAAGTTCAAACTTGGTATCATTGCTGGATCTGAAGCCACTCAGGAAAAGTCCAGGGGTACAGTAAAGTCAACTGCCACCTGCCACGTGCTTGGAGAAAGGCTGAGTCTCAGGGAATCACCAAGGGAAGACCAGCAGAATTTATTAGGCCTAAAGAGACTAAGACTTGGTTGTGTGAAGGAAGGGCTCTGCACTGTTTGGGCATGTGAGGAAAAATGACCCCATCCTAGAGCCACACAGCTCAGTCTGTCCTGGATCCACCCAGTCCTCCTGGAGAGTGCAAGCTTGAGTGGGACTGGTTTGCTGAGAGTCCGGAGGGTGGGATTAGTAGTGCCTTTTGAGGAGCTGTTGCGAAGATGCGAGGAATGCACCTCAGAGCCACAAAGCTCAATCTTTGACACCTTAGAGAATCCACCAAACCTCTATAGCCTGGGCCCAGTAGCTGACTCCTCCATAGGGCATGAGCTCTACAGGATGGGGCAAAGTGGGGTGGGAAATGTGGGGCAATTGCTTTCCCATAAACTGATGCCATCTGAAGGTGAACGTTTGACACACAAAAGATGGCATCTGTGGTGTGGGAGAAGGACTCAGCACAGAGACCCTACCAGCTGTTCCTTTAGTTCTTTCTCCAAAGCCACACAACCAGGTTTCCCCTCACATGGCTCTAATCTGCTCAAGCCATTCTCCTTTGCTGGAGCCCAGGATGAGTGTCTGTGAATGAGATTTTTTTTTTCACTATTCCTTCTTTAAAAGTGCATCTGTGTTTCCAGCAGGCAGAATTCTCTCTGATTTTCAAAGCCAGATGTTATGTGGACTACTCGCTTCTAAGGGAGAACCTTTGTACTGAGATATTCCTCCAGTTTCTCAGCCACTATATGTGGGTGTGGGGCAAGTCCTTTTTGCATCTTTGGTTTTTCTACCATTCTAGATGTGGCATCTACTGTAAATCCTTGGTTGTAAGACTTCTGTTCAGCTAGTCTTTAGTTGGTTATTCAGGTTCATTGTTCTATATTTTACTTGTAATTCCAGTTTGGTCCTGGAAGAAGGTGAGTGTAACTTCCACCTACTCAGCTGCCATCTTAGATCTCTGTGTCTTGAATTGACTTTTGAGGAATGCACTGGAATTAAATTGGTAGAAATAAGAGAGTTAGTGAGAAACATATTAACTTTCTGCAGACTATATAGGATTTTTATAGGTTTCCTGCAGACTGTATAGGATTTCCTTTTTTCCCCAGAGGCTGAACCTGTCCAAGTTGTAAGGACCATCCCATCTACCTTATAATCTATAGTCTTCATACTTCCACATCCACCAAGGCTTCTATCATTTATATTGACATAGCTTTATCCTGGCCATTCTCCAATCTGCACCCCATCTATGGTTGCCCATGTTGCCTCTCCTTCCTCATGGTGAAGAACTAGACTGGCATTTACTTTCCCCTTTATTCCTTAAAAGAAGAGCTGGTAAGTTTATAAAGTCAGGATTCTTGCATTGTCAAGCACGGTGCTCTCCAATAGTTACATGACTTCTGGTGGGCAATATGAGTAATTTCTTCAACTTGTGGACAGCTTTCTTTGAGCCACATTCATGATATTTTTTAACTCAAGGTAATGTTGCTTCTTATATAGCATGCTTCATGTGAGCTAAAGTGTCACTTCCTCAGGGATATCTCTCCTGTAGATCCATGTGATCTTTTTTTCTTCTTAACTGTGGTTCAACAATCCTGATTTGTAATTATGTAATTTGTCCATTTGGTTACCAGGTTAGTGTTTTACTCTCTCACTAGAATGTAAGCTACATGAGTCAGGAACATAATTTGCTTTGTTCACTGCTATATACTGAGACTCTAGTCTATGCACAAAAATAAATGTTTGATGGTTGGATGAATACATTTTAAATTAAAGCATGAGGGGGTAGAGATGTACATTCTTAGAAATTAGGACACCTAACCTCTCCTTGGGTATCTTAGCATGGGCAGGGAGGTTTTCTGGCTGCTGGCTCTGAAATTACCTGTAGGATATCCAAGAAAGTACTTGAGAGAGAATGCTTGCTGTCACAGTCTAGAGAAAAGACATCCCTGTGCCCTCTGAATGAACTCAGTAGGCCCTTGAAAATGTCATCCCTGCTGTTTTAGAGGTGTTGCCTTGTCTGTGATTACGCACTGCATGCCTCCAGCATTGTCACAGGAATTTATTTTATTGCAACATGTATTTTCTATTAGGGATGGGAAAATAAACTCAGAAAATCAAATTTATGTTTAGAATATTTCCAAATGGAAATAAATTTCCATTATTTTATGTTTTCAGTTTCTTAGTGACTTTTGACCTGGGGATTTCAGGATATCATTTCAATTAATCTTTGTAACAGCTCTATGGAGTAAATATCTCTGCTTTCAGATGCCCATTTGATAGAGGAGAGATGGAAGGCTGTATCAGAGCAAACAGGTAATAGAGCTGGTGTTCGCTCAAGTCATAAAGCTTGTATTCTCTAATACGTATTTGGATGCTACTTCCATATCTGATTCATATATACAGGGTGGGGCCCAAATAGGTTTACAGTTTACATGGAAATTAATACAGTAATTAATATACAGTCATGCAGAATAAACTGTGTTTTGTGGATTCACAAATGTAAATCTACTTGTGCCTCTCCCTGTACAGTTCATATGTATTTCTTATTTAATGGTACAACTTCATGAAGTGAATACAATTATGCCCATCTTACAAGTGATGGCACTGAGGCTCAGAGAGGTTAGGAAACTTTCTCAAGATTACACAGCTAGTTATTATCATAAGAGGACACTAGCTTTGATTAGCTTACTTACCTACAGACCTGAGCCACTGAACATTACTCTTTCGACACAATCCAAGAAATGCCCTGTATGGACCATTCAATGTGGCAGCATTGTGGGACTAGTTAATTGCATGCCATGCAAATTGTCCATCAAAACTGCAGTTGAAAGCTGACAAGTTTTTTCTATTATTATGCAACAGCCTTTTTGTCCTTATACTTTGGAAAGGGGACTGTTCTTTCTTTTGACAACCCTGCATCAGTAAATTAATCTGTTTTGTCCAAGTGGAAAGCCATAATTTCCAGTACTACCACACTTCTGGTAAATGAGCTACTTCAGTTTTCATCCTTCCACTTGAATTGCTTCTGCAATGTACAGGGAGAAGGTGAATTGAGGCAGTATCCCCTTATGTTTATCTCAGTCAAAATCTATCTTTGTACCAATAATAAAAAAGGGAAATTTAGGTGATCCAAGCCAGTTCTCTATAATAAATTCATTACTTATTTGTTTGGGGATATATAATCTATAGTTAAGATCTGTAAACCAGATGCCCAAATGAATTTTGTGCTTATTGGCCTTGACCCACTCTGTCCATGCATTGCTTATGTGTTGTCCCAGTAGTTGAGCCCAGCATCCCTCTTGTTCACACCCCCATATTCTATCTTCTTATCTGAGATACTTTAGCTTCCATCTTCATCTGGTTCTTTTAGGATGAACTCAAGCTTGGTTTGATCTCTTCAATCATTAATTTGTAAGGGTTCTTTCTATATCGGGAATATGAATTTCTCCTAAAGATTTTTGTTCGATTAACCCTTTTGACCTCTGCCTTCCACAATTGCCATAAAGTGAAATTGTGTGCCCTAATTTCAACACCTCTGAATTTAATGTTTTCTTTTTAGCCATTAAAGCCAAATCTGAGACCCAGTTAGTTTTTAAACATATTTATTTTTAATTTTTAAATTAACCTTTGACATACAATATTGTATTAGCTACAGGTGTACAACCTTGTGATTAGATATCATGACTTATGAGTGATTGCACCCATAAATCTGGTACCCATCTGACACCACATATAATTGTTTCAAGATTATTGACTATATTCCCCATGCTGTACTTTACATCCCCGTGACTATTATGTAACTACCAATTTGTAGTTCCAAATTCCTTTACCATTTTTACTCATCCTCTCAAAACCCCTCCCCTCTGGCAATCTTCAAAATGTTCTGTGTACCTATGAGGCTATTTCTGTTCTGCTTGTTCATTTGTTTTTTATGTCTTACACATAAGTGAAACCTTATGGCATCTGTCTTTCTTTGACTTTTTCATTTATATTAATACCCTTTGGTCCATCCACATTGTTGCAGATGGCAAGAATTCATTCTTTATGGCTGAATGATGTTCCATTGTATATATGTACCATTTCTTTATCCTTCCTCTATTGATGAACACTTGGGTTGCTTCCTATATAAAATGCTGTAATTAATCATAGGAATGTATATGTCTTTTTGATTTGGTGTTTTGAAGGGTTTTTTTGCATAAACATGCAGAAGCATGGTTGCTGGGTCTTTTTTTGTCTCTTGTTATAGCATTTTTTAAAGTCTATTTTGCCTAGTATAAGTACTGCTATCCTAGCTCCTTTAGTTATTTGTTTCCATTTTCATAAAATATTTTTCACCCCTTTGCTTTCAGTCTGTATGTGTCTTTCAATCTGAAGCCTTTGCAGACAGCATATGTAAGTATCTTGTTTTGTTATCCATTAAGTCTCTGAATGTCTTTTGGTTGGAGCATTTAAACCATTTACATTTAAAATAATTGTTGATATATATGCATTAATTGCCATTTTATTTCTCATATTTTTTATCTTTTTTTGTTCTTCTTAAAGAAGACCCTTTAACATTTCATGTAATATTGGTTTGGTGGTGATGAACTTATTGTGAGGTACAGGGCACAGTAAGGTCAGATGCTGCTTGTTTGTGAGATTTTAGGAAAGTCCAAAGCAGGAGTCAAGAGAAACAATTTTTGTGGAAAAGGCACTGGAAACAGCTCAGATAGGCTGTCAAGTTGGGTGGGGTGGGGCTTCAGGGAATCACCAGGGTGGGGCAAACAGTGTGAGCCAGGTTGATGGAGTTTCAGATATGGCACCTGCCTGCTAACTCTGTGGAGGGAGGACTCCAAAAATGAATAATGACCTCTGCCTGCACTCTTGTCTGGGAGAAAGCTGTCCCTTCAGCTCTTGCCCTGATTCCAGACAATTCAGCTCCTCCTCTATGTCCCTTGTGCCTTTTGAGCTGCTGCCCAGTGCTAGAGTTCAGAGTGAGTGAGTCTGAGCAAGTCCATGTGTGGGCCTTTTAAGAGGAACTCCCTGTGACTTCAGAAGCCCTCTGTCTCACTCAGCCACAATCCCTGCTGGTTTTTACAGCCAGAAGTTATGGGGGCTTCTCTTCCCAGCACTGGAACCCTGGGCTAAGGGACCTGGTATGTGGCTGGGACCCCTCACTCTTTAGTGAAAACCTCTGCAGCAGAGATATCTCTCATGACTTTTATCTGCCACATATGGGTGTGGGACTAGAGTCTATACCCCTTCTACCTTCTTTATATTCTTAGTTGCAAGACTTTGGTTCAGCTACATTTCAGGTGGTTCTGAATGATGATTGTTACGTAGTTTCATTGTAATATTGATGTGGTTGTGGAGGATTCTAGTACTGTGTTTACCTGGGCTGCCATCTTGATTGGAAAGTCAAGACCCAGCTAATTTTATCAGATGTTTTTTATATCCCAAATCAGCAACACACCTTGCTCCAGTCCTTAATAATAGGATATTTTTGTCTCTCATTCTGATAGCAGAAGTTTTTAGTCTTGGAGAAGAGGAAACAGAGAAATTCACAGTTTCATTTACTAAAAGAATTTAAATACAAACATATGAATGGAATAGGTGGCCTAGAAACCCATTGACTATATATACTTTATCACATTTCAAATACAGATGGCCCTGGCCAGGTGGCTGCTCAGCTGGTTGAAGCATTGTCCCGTAAACCTAAATGATTGCAGGTTTGATTCCTTGGTCAGGTGCATGCAGGAGTCAACCGATCACTGTTTCTCTTTCACATTGATCTCTCACTCTCTCTCTCTTCCTCTCTCCCCAAAACCAAAAAACATATCTGGGGTGAGGATTAAAAAAATTTTAAAAATACAGATGGATGCTAGGCATATTGTCAACTGAACAGAAAAAAATACCCTCAAGTTTTATCTTTATTTCACAAAATGCACCAAAATAAATTTCAGGTAAATTGCATAGAAAGATTGATCACATAAAATAACTTGAAGATAATATATGCAAATATTTTATTTTGAGTGAAAGATACTTCAAAATATAAAAATATCTGATAATATCAAAAAGAAAATATAAATACCTCTGTATTTATAGAATACAAAATTTATGTAAACTAAAAAATTGTAAACAATTTAGAAAACACATATTTAATAGTTGACAAAGGGGATTGATTATATATGTGTGTATATGTGTGTATACATCTATTTGTGTGCATCTTATAAATCAGTAAGAAAAACTGTAGAGACACAGTAAAGAAAATGGGAAAAGTCACAAAGAGGTAATCGATGAAAGGAAGAGAACAAATTGTTAATGAATTTTTGTTCAATCAATCTTACTGGAATTAAAAGAAATATAAAATAAATAGCACTGATAATTAAGTAGTATATGCTAAAATAAATAAAACAAAACTCCAGGCCAGCAAGACTGCAGAGAAACAAGAATTTTCTTGAACAGCTGAAATGTAAATTAGCAAAATCTTTCTAGAAAGCAATTTAGCAAAACATAAAAGAAATGAAAACACTTTGATCCAACAATCCACAGGTGGCAAATACAAGGCCTGCAGGCCAAATCTGGCCCTCCACCTTGTTTCATCCAGCCCAGTACCTTGTTTCTGCCTGGCAGCAGCAACCAAGCTCTCACTTAACTACAAAGGAGTAGTTTACGTTTATACAGTCCTAAAAGTACATTTGGCCCTTTGAAGGCAACTGTGAGACTGATGTGGCCCACAGTGAAAATGAGTTTGACACCCCTGCAATAATCCTACTCCTGATCTGTACTAAGTAGTCAGATAGAAATGTAAAAATATGTCTACTACAAACTTTATATATGCTAATGTCCAATATTGGGGAAATAGTTAAATAACATATAGTATAGAATATTATATAATCTTTTAAAATATTTTTGAAAGTATTTAAATAGCTAAAATTTTCCTGATATGATGTTAAACCAACAGGGTAGAATACAAAATTTTGCATTATGCATTATGGTCCAAATATTGCAATTATAAAGTTACATAAATATATTAATATAGAAATACCCACATGTATGATTGGAGGAAAATACATTAAATATACAAATGGTGACATTCATTTATTATTATGAATAATTTTAGTTGTCATCTTTAGATTTTGTTTTCTAGAATTTTGGTAGCAAATGTGTTACTATTATAATTAGAAAAAGCAGTAAACATTATTAAAATATGTATTACATGAACTTTTATTGAGTATCTGTTAAACATCAGAGAAGCCAGACGAAGAGGAAGGTATCTTCCTTCCCTCCCTTGTAACTCAGGGCTCAAGGAGGCTTTTTGAGAAGCAGAGACTTGCATCTGCAGGGGCATCCCACTGCATTTACAGCCCCCACGAGGCCAGTGGAAATGAAGGAAGGGTTGTGGTTAGCAATGACTCAGATGAAAATACTGCTCAGCTCTGTTCCTCTCTGAGAAAATTCTGGATCCAGACATTTCTGATCGTGTGGACCTACTCTCCTAAAAGCTATCCCAGATGGAAAGCAAGTATTCTACTTTTTCAATTGCAGTTTTTTACAAAGCACATATCTCGCCCTGCATTGTTAGTTGCTTGTTTTGGCGGCAGTCTCTTACACCAGCCTGGGCGTTTTTATGGGGTGTGCACTCATTTTCTCTGTCCGAGTCATGCTCAGCATACTTGCTGAGTGAATGCATGAATCAGTGAACTTGGAAACTGAACTAGAAAAAAGAATGCAGACTTGCACCAACTTCACACTACTGTTTTTTGTTTCTGACTGTAAGTTTTACTTGACTATGTGGATTCTTTCTCTTTTTCTCTCAGAGTTTACTATAATGGACTCTGTTTGTTGACCATTCAGTTTCACTTTGTACTTAAAATCACAAATGATGAGGATCTAAGGAAAAAGAAAAAAGATGAGAGGCAATTGAGTACAGTGGTTAAGAGGGTGGGCTCAGGCATTACATATCCTGGTGTGAAAATTGGCTCCTCCCTGTGCTAGCTCTTTGATCTTGGGCAGGTAACTTGACCTATCTGTGCTTTAGTTTCTTCATCTGTCATACAGTGATAATAATAATATGTACCTTATCGGCTGCTGTGAGGGTTAAGTGGTTATTAGACATAATATACTTAGCACATTGTTTGCCACAGATATAAGTGTTATATAAGCAGTAACTATTATTTTTTGTTCCCTAAAAAGTAGCAGATATCCTCTTCAGTTAACCATAGCTATAGAATTGTTTTTTTTTTAGTTTCTATAATCCTCCCAGTGTTTTCTATACAAACCATGCAGAGAATGAACTTGATGTCTTCATAAAGCTTGAAACTTTGTAGTAACTATTTTAAGCTCTCTCATCCGTTTCTCCTTTAATTAGTTAATAGTCATAATGACAAAATAATAAAAAGTGTCCTTTAAAAATACTTCTGATATTGCAGATGTCAAACACCAATTAGCACAAAACTTTAGACCAAGATCTGTAGTATTCTTCTCATTTAACACTTTGCAATTATTTTATGATTGTCTTTGTTTCTAGACTATAAGCTTTTTGAAGGAATTTTTTCCTTACATCTCTTACCTATTTATATACCTCTTCATGAATATTTTACTGACATAAAAGTATTTATTAAATGGATAATTAGATCCTTTCTCCTTTCAAACATAGGGAACACTGAGTAGTGATATCCTTACTTCTTCATAAAGGTATCTATGACATATTGCTAGATTTCCTCTTGTGATTTCATCCTCATTTTCTATTCCTAAACAGTGGCAACAAAGAGAGAACCCACTGGGAGACTGCCTTGTGGTGATCACTGGATACCCCCTCCAGCAGCATGACTGCTGATCACTCAACTACACAGTCATATACCCAGTGAGGTTCTGAACTAGATGACTAATACCTTTTGTCTTACACTGAGTAATGAGCTAAACTTTTAAAACTATTATTGTTATTTGATGATGATGATGATACCCTTCTCTTATGTAAGGCTAAACAGCTTATAGAGGGTCCTATATACATTCTCTCATTTAATCATACAATAGGCTTGCATTTTTATTGCTATTTTATATGTGGAAATTTTAGGACTGGGAGGAGAAAGGGTTACTTTAGGACATGCCATATACTTTGCAGACATTACCTCATTCAACCTCATAGTAGCCCTTAAATTAGGCAGTAATATTTCTATTTTACAAACAGAAATCTAAGGTCCAGAGATGTTAACATTGCTAACTGATATATGATACAATTGACATTCAAACTCTTGGTTTGTCTGGCAACAAAAATCTATGCTCTTTGCATTACATCGTAACCTTCATTTAGTAAAGTCTACTTATGACTGTAGTCACTGTTTTGACAAATAAAAATTGCACATGTAAATCACACAAAACATTATCTCTTGCCTTTAATAACGTTGATTTTTGGAGAAATTTAGATTTCTTCTCCTGATGATTTGATTTTGTGCACAAATTGTGAAATGGTTACCACAATCAAGCTAATGAACACATCTATTACCTCACATAGTTACCATTTTAATGCATGTATAGTAAGAACACTTACATTTACTTTTTTAGCAAACTTCAAATAAACAATGTAGTGTCATTAACTATAGTCACCAGGCTGTACATTACAGCCTGGGAACTTAACTCATACCTGGAGGTTTATACCCTTTGATCAACATGCCGTCCCTCCCCCCTCACCGCCCCCCAGTTCCTGGCAACCACTGCTTCCTCTGCTCTGAGCTCAGGAAGTCGTTGTCCACCCCTAGTGACACTCAGATCCGGACCTGCCATGATTCCAGAGGACATCAGCAGACAGCCTTTCTTTGCCTCGTCCTACCCATAAAGAACTCACACTTTGCTTTCCCAGTCTTCTGTTGCTGGGGTAAGCATGGAGAATGCAGACTTCCATTGTTGTCTCAAACCAAGGCAATGATTTGGGACAGGGCTGAACGTATTAGCATTCTTATTCTTTCCCTGGCTCATTGTTTCTAAACTCACTTCCTCTGTGCAGAATGCCCTAGAAAACTAAGAGCACAAATTTGGCAGCTGGGCTGGCTTAGGAAGCAGAGAGCGATGGCTGCTGCTGTTGCTGATTCTCTGACTTTCATTTCAAGGTTGTTTGCTACAAAATTTCAAAAAATGACCCATTTGATTAGATGTGTGGTGGTGTAAATACACTATGGAGAATCTTGTAAAGAAAGAATAACCTCGCTTCTGACAAAGCAATCTGACCTTTGTATCCTAATAATCCTGATTGGAAGGTAGAAACTCCAGTGCTCACTTTTGGGTCAAAGAGTCATTGCTCAACATGCTCAGAAAATTCATTTTCTTTGTGGGTTTTTCCTTTCAAGTCACGTTTTATTGCTGGGGTCACTCAGCGAATTAATAAGTATAGAAATGCACAAAGCTCTTTTCTTATTACATTCTATCGATCTGATTGCAGTGTCATTAATTGAAAGACTAGGAAAATGTGATGCATAGTTCAACTCAAGATTCTACATTCATTTTGGCCCAGATCTGTTGGCAGAAAGCTGCTTGACACTGACTGAAAGAAGCCTTTGGTCTGACATGAATTATTTTTTCTTTGTCAGTTCTTGTAAGAGCATTCAGTCCTAATGAGATTTAAAATGTAAAAAATTAAACAATTCCTACTTTTAAAGAAAAATCAAAACTCAGGATGCTTATTTCTAGAGTTTAAAAGAATTCATTTTGCAACTCTCTTCTATAGATTACATATATATGACATTTTAAAAATTCTGACAGAAACAAGTTCTGACACAAAAATAAGAAAGGGGGCATTTTGCTCTTCACTTTAAGAAATTTCACACAGAATATTGTAGTTGTGAAACATATTTTATTCATCACCATTATGTCTATCTCATTTGAGTGCTGTGTGGAATTTGAGAGGCTAGTATATGGTTAGGGATTGTTTGCTTTCGTTATTTTCTTCTGGGATTGTTTGACCTACTATCTCTTGAATTCCACCCCCCCCCCCACATTTAAATTAACTTAAGAATTTTGTACATATACAGATATGCCCATGTATTCATTTAGTAAGTGTACTCTAATATGAAAAATTTTATAAAATATTCTAATATTTTATGTGAGTGGGAAAATTCCTGGGCTCGGAAAAGAACATAGCAGATTATGTTTAATTTGTTGGCAAAGCTGAGCTTGTCTTCTTGCTTTCTAGTTATACTTTAATGAGCTGTATTATTTTTCTGTTGTATTTATTATTCTAAATATTTGAAGACTGAAGTGAATGGAAGAAATACTCAAATTACATGTAAATGACACAAAACAGTATCTCTTACCTTTAATAAGCATTGTTTTTTGGAGAAGTTTAGATATTTAGAACGCATTACTAATAATACATGTCCTGCCAAATACTTTGATCATATCTATGGTATATGAATTGCTTTTTTCTAGGTATGATTTCTTCTCTTGATCATGCTTTTGAGTGGTAGAGTAAGTCACTTGTGGAAGAATGGTAGTGAGCAAATTACCTTGCAGCATGACCTCATTGGAACACCTCTTGAAAATGTGTTGGATGCTTCTGAGGACAGCTACAAAAATTGTGGTTTAGGGTCCACTTGGAGGCCCTTTGGCTATTGAGAAATGTGGACTGCTTCCCCTATCATCAGCTCCTCTCAGGGCGGGGAAGTCTGCTTCACCTTGAGGAAGTGGACGCTGTGTATAAGTGCACAGGCAGCTTTACCCCTGATATTTTATCTAAAAATACATCCACAGAGAGGCAGGCATATGCTCCCGCCTTGACATGAAGGATCTTTCACCTGTGTTTCTTGCCACCACCATCTGAATTCTGGAGTAAGGAATCAAACTATTTCAGAAGCCCTGCCAGTTTTTTTGGTTTGCCATTGTCTCTGCTTGTTCGTTGCCTTTGAATAGGAGGACCCTTGATGCAGAGGTTTGGTCTGTGCGGGTGAGGTCCTGGACCCGACTGTGGTGCCTGCTCTGTTCTGGTGCGTTTGGGGAGGCGCGCCTCTCCTACCCTTCCCAGACGTAGAGCCCGGAACAGAGGCTGCCCTTGGCGTGGGCTGCTCTGCTGTCGCCACTGCGGTTGCTACTCCCTTCAGCAGTCGACAGGGCTGCGAGCCAGGCAGCCATTTAGCACCATTTCGTCTCTCCCTTTCATCATGATTAGGATTTTCCTCTTTCTTAACTGGCAGGGTTTGATGGGAGATTTTTGAACCTCCTCCTCTACTGCGGCTTTATCTTGAGAGGGAACTGTTGCGCGTGGGTCACCGGCCAGCAGTGACCACGGAACGCTGTGGATGGCTCGACGATAAACACGTGAGAGAAAACGACACATGCACAGAGACAAACTAGTTTCTGTGGAGAAGTAGGGACGAAATGGCCACCCCTTCTAGTGAGGAGCGCGCTGATTTACCGTCCATACCTGCTTTTATTAGGCTCATTTTGCATAATAATTCAGGTAAAGTACAGTACT
The DNA here is from genome assembly GCF_019186645.2 of Phyllostomus hastatus. Lineage (NCBI taxonomy): Eukaryota > Metazoa > Chordata > Mammalia > Chiroptera > Phyllostomidae > Phyllostomus > Phyllostomus hastatus. The sequence continues at coordinate 2,335,031 of NW_025334015.1, read as the reverse complement.
CATTAGGGGGAAGTAAGGAACTATAGAAAACAAAGAACTCTGCCGGTCTATTGAGTTGGGGGGTCAAAGAGCTGTAAGACTGAGGAACAAAATAACTTCCTCCTAAGACCCTTCTCATTCAACTGAGAGCATTCTAAACAAAGAAGGTTTCACAGTAATTTACATATTCTTTCTTAGGCCTGATCACCCTGGGGAACCCGCACTTCTCAGTACCGAGCTGCACCACCCTGTCATTGTTTCAGGCTTAGGTGGAGCAAGGGAACTAAGGCAACCGAGAGATAAGGAGATTTTCTTCCAGACGCTGAGAACTCAGGCTATGTCAAAGCCAAGGAGCAAGGGTCCATCACCCCCTTTTGCTGCAGCCCCCCAAGTCCTTCTTTTGGGGGGCCCCCCAAAGTGATCGTGCCTGGCTTAGGTCGTTCCCCCCGTGGGGAATCTTACCCGTCTTTGGCTAACCGACCAAGCTTTTGGGGGTTCAGTCATGAATAAAGCAGCAGAAGCAGCATTCCTGCCCGGGAGATAAGCTTTTGTCTCCTTGCTGGTTTACAGTTCCAAGGGTGTTCCCTTAGCCTTAGCTAGGCGGGGGTTTCAGCCTCTGATACCAGTCAGGGCGGTTCCCAACAGGGAACTGCTCGTTTATGCTGATTTCTTACGCCTTTCTGGCCTCTGAAGGACTGATAGACTCACACCCTGGTCCGTGTAATTTAGGTTTTAGGCTCTCTTGTGGGGATTTTCTCTTTAAATGTTATCTCCAAATTTCTTAGCTTCTATAGTCACCACATAAGTTAAAGAGGGTAAAACTGTCATTTGAGCCATTTTGTCTAGGGAGCAAGAAAACAGAAGTTGCTTTTTGAAGAGCAAGTCCCCACATGAGGAATATGTAACAGGGAGAAATAAGGTGATACTTCTGTTCAGCCCCTGCTGCAGTGGAGCTATAAGGACATGTCTTCAGGTGAAACTTGCTGTCTTATTTACAGATCTAGAAAGACGTTAACCTTTAAGACAGTCTTCCTACCTTATTTGAGAACAATCTCAATCTAACAAGAAGTGTTGAGGAGAGAAATATAGCTTTTTCTCAAGCATGAGAAAAGAGGAACAAAAATCACAGATAATGTTATCCCTTTTAAATTCTAAAGTTAAAAGTAAGATCAGCTGTTACTAACATCTCCCTTTTTCTTCTTGTGCATTCAAGTTAACAATATTTTTATGTCCCTGAAAACTGAAAGGCAAAGCATTGCCTTTCAAAAGGGTTGATTTTTTGAGCTTTCTGTAAAATGGATAAAATAAAAGTTTATGTTTTTTCCTATGGTCAGTGCAGAATACATCCAATGCAAGTTACCTCAGATATTTTCAGTGTAAGCTGGTACGCACATATCCAATTACAACACACACACACACACACACACACACACACACTCCAAAACAAATCCACTGACAGGTACCAAAAATCCAGAATTGAATTTAAAACAAAGTAATTCATCTCCTATAGAGGAGGATTAATCTTATATACTTTCCTGTAGCTGAATACTTTCCTCTCCTTTTTCATCATTATTTTATTAGTTTCTTTCATAAAAGCCACTGAAATGGGCAGAGAACTAAACCATATAATTAATTTAAGCTCTAGTGGCAGTTGATTAAAATGAAGTATGGATCAAATATATCATAAACTCTTACTTGTTGCCCAGTGTTTCCTTTTATTTCAGTTAAATACATTTCATTTTATTCCCAATGATGCCAAAGGAACATGTATGTCTATTAACACTACCTAATTACGCTGCTGGATACACTAATAACCTATAAAGTTACATAGATTTGAGAAGTAAACAGAAAAATATTTTTTTTAAAAAACAGGAAAAAGTGCCCTTATTGGTAGCCAGCAAGTTGGGTGACTAGGTATTTGCATGTCTTTCTACCTTTGTTCGTTTAGAGCATCGAGGGTCTTGGCTGCTGTTCAGCCACTGCTGACATATTGATAGTTGTAGTAGCTGCTATAGGCTCCTTAGATTAGAAATGCATGCAGACATGGGTCTTGATTCAAACACTGAGGAATGCACACTCTCACTTATTTCAACAGACAGAAAGAGTTTTCATACTAATAGAGGTGTGATGGAGATAGCAGGACATAAAACAGGAGAGGGGTGGGGGGAGGGAGAGAGGGAGGGACAGAAAGAAGGAGAGGGAGAGGGAGAGAGAGAGAAAGAGAGATGGTTGGCAGCAAGTATACCCCTGCAAATAGTTCTAAAATGCATTTGCAAATGCAGAAGCCTTCAGAACCGTACAGCAACTCAGACACCCTTTTTATTTCTGCTCTGCAGGATGCCTCCATCCAGATTATGCGCAGAAACGGAAAAGGTGAGAACCCTGCCATTTTAGCTCAGAATTCATCTGATTTCCTTTTTTTCCCCCTGCCTCATATTCCTCAATCCATTGTTCCTGCATCTGGTGGCAGCCACCTCTGCTCCTGAATGCAAGTGTCACAGAAGGAGCGGAAAGAGGGTGTTGAGGAAAGGCATTGTCAAAGCCATGGTTGTCTATTGTTTCTTTGCTTTCACTGCTCTGCTTTTTTTCTTTTTTTTTTTTTTGAGGGTTTTCCTTACTAGTGGCCTCTCTGTCCAGGGGGAGGGAGAAAATTAGAAAATTGCAAGAGTTCATAGGGAAGTAGATTGGAGCCTTAAAAAAAAGAAAAAATACACACACACACACACACGTGCGCGCACACACACACACACACACACAGACACACACACACACAGACACACACACACACACAGTTTTGATAAACAGCTCCGCAATACAGTCCATTAGAAATCAGGAAACACAGCCAGAGTGGAGCATTCTGGTGGGAGAGCAGTAGGGGCTGGGGGAGTCTTTGGAGATTGTTTGCTCCAGATTAGATGCCAAAGGCAGTTTCTTTGCAAGGACTTCTGTGGTAAGATTTGTTTTCTGCTTCATTTTAAGTTTTAAAAAATCATGAGAAAAGTGTTGCTCATCTGTTAAGTTTTTTATTTGTTTATTTTTGTTCAGTTGTTCAACAACTAGATGGATATTTTCAGCAAGGCCAGTTCTGCTGTTTGTGATTTGCTCCATTGCTGCAATCAGCTTGAATCAGATGATCTTTTTCAGATCATTTAAGCTTGCATGTAATGTGTGTGGAAACCCTTCAATGGACATTACAAAAGTGGTTTTGAGCATTGTTTGTGTGGCTATGAATCTTGGGATTATGTTATCTTAAACCTTTACCATAGCTGTTCTTTTGGGTGACATTAATGCACAAATGATTATCTTCTTTGAAGAGGCCAACACCTCTGATAACTCAGTTTTTAGAGGTTACAGAGTCACATGTTCAAAATAAGTTTTTAAGAAAGTATGTCAAATGGGTTTTTGACATAAGCATGAAAATTCTGAGGATTTTTCCAACAACTTTAAATCTATATTTTTTCAAATAAATAAAAGTGATTAAAACTGATTCTATATAGAAAGAATAAGAGGGCAGATTAAATTTGAACCCCATATTCAAATAATTTTTACCCCCAAACATATTTGTAAATTTTATAAACTTAGTTTTAGCCTAGAAAAATTGCATACCTATAATTTGTTCTCCATAGTTTTCTCTCTTCTAAATATTGTATTGTCTAGTAATTATACAGAAAAAATATGCCAAAAAATCATTTGTTTTTCTTAAACCATGTAACTTCTGGCATGAGTTCAGGATTCTTCAACATTGCTAGAATTCACTAACATTCAATATTTCAATACTAGAATGTCTATGTATATGCAGAAGAAGAAATGCTTCTTCTTTCAAGAAGCTGTTCCATTTTATACCACATGCTGGTGAGTTGATGTTCAATATGAGTTCATGATCTCTTTCTTTTCCAAATAATGATTGTTGTCTGTTAATTATGGGTAGAATAAATTGTAGGTTTCACAAGAAAACACTCTACATTGGAAGTCTTCAATTTTTATGTATATGAACATCTACTTTGGCACCTTGCAAATTCCTTCACTGCCTCTCCATTCTCAATACTTAGATTTAGGAGACTTGGGCCCAGCCACTCTGCCTTCTTTTGTAGAGACATTCTTAAATATCTATACAAAGCAAACCTCTTGAAAAAATGCAGAGTAGGCCGTGATTTGAAAGAAAGTCTGAATTATATTGAGGCCACCCTGGTAGTACAATGTTTAATTTCCAACACACATCTATAGGAAATTTATGGTGACCCTAGGCCAGGAACTGTGAGCAAGAAAAGTTGATCCTTGATGCAGTTACTTATCTTTTGCCAAGGAACTGTCACTTGGGGTTGATTCAACAATCAAATTAAAACAAATGTTTCAAAAGCTTTTGTGTATGGAAGGTTCGTGTTGCTAGCTTCTTCACAGAATGTTGGATAGAGAGAAGTGGAGAGGTCCATCTTCTGACCAATTCTACTTTGGCAAAAAAGTGAAATCAGGGGGAAAATGGCTGAAATATTACAAGGCCACCTAACACTTTCACTTTGAAATGCTAAAGACAAAGAAGCTGATGAAAAGCTCGAGGTCTCTGTGATTGAAGTAGAGTAAACCAGTTTCTTTTGTCCTTCAGAATGGTGTGATTCTCCAAGGAGCTGGAAGGAATGCTCATGCTCTTGGGAGAGCAGACTTGGGGGAGACCAATTTCTTAGCCTATGCCCTCTGTAGATATTTAATTTTTTCTGGATTCACATAACAGAAAGAACAGATTTTGTGGCCAAGGTCAATCCATACACATTTAAAAGGCACAGGTTTAAGTTCAGCCATTAATTCAAATACTTTGCACAACTGTCTATAATTGTTCCAGTAGATATAAAACTTGTAAAATCATACATAAGACATAACTTGTGCATTTCTTGAAAATGGACTTACCCTGTCTCCAATAGTTTACATATTGAACACCATGTGGTCAAAATTTTATATTTACCTTGTATCTTCTGGGCTATAAAATTACAAATATCTTTATAACATAAAGGCAAAAAAAATCTTTGGGCATTTTTGAAGAACAATTTATCAATAATCTAACAAAAGATCACAGGTATGTGTATATAGAAGATAAAATAGGATGCAGTTGTTTTATTTCTTTTTACCCACATACCCCCAGGCTGATTTAAAATAACAGCTAAAATGGTGATATATGGCCCAAAACTTTAAATTTACTTTCAGTCCCCTCATTAACTGAAAACATTTTATTTCTCAAAAGCATATGCTTTCTTGAAACTCCACAGTTTAGAAGCAGACACACCTTTCAGAGTTATCACTTTGAAACTTAGATTCCGAATTGGGCTTCCCCTTTTTGAATAAATAGCACACCTTCCTCTACCTAACTGAAACCTGCAGAGATAAAATGCTCATTTAATTTCCTTTGAGATGTAGGGATCCTGGTACTTATAAGAAGTGTGAAACATTAACAAAATGAAGACTTTTATAGAGTGCTAATCAACCAACTCTGCAAACTGTTCTTGTGGTATTTTAGGAAGCATACAGAATGCTTAATGGTTTGTTAAATTAGCAAAGAGGCAGCACTTCAATATGATGTTTCATGTTTAAGAAATTAGGTTTTTAAAATAAGCAAATATGAAAAAATGAGGATTCCATCTATAGAGGACATTTTTTCCTCCAGATATTTTTTTTCCTGGGGGTGGGGTGGACACTATTCCATTTATATAAATTTACTCGGTCAACTAAGGATGTTTGGGATTTCCTTGAAAAATAATTATATTATTTTGAGAGTTGATGTTTTCAGTACACCATGTGACACCCAAGAAGATTCTGAGAGAAGTTAAGTGATAAATTCAAGGCTGCTTTTTAAAAATATTCATTTAATATGAAATTTTATGTAAAAGACAGAGTTATGATTTGTAGGAAATTTCTCATCAACCCACTTCTCTGAGTCTAGATCTGGAAGGATGACAAGAGAATATGTAAAACTCCTACTCCAAAACTTGTAACAAGAAAGCTTGTGAGAAGGTATTAAAATAAATATCTCAGCCATCATCCAAAAAGTTAGCAATTTTGTAATGCCTCTTTAATATTTGTCAGTTCCTTTTACCAGTCCCTGTCATTTGTGTCCTTTTGCACCCAGCATTTCCCTAACCATCGGCAAGTTAGAACTAAAGTAAAACACAACAGGAAGCATCAGTGTCATTGCCCCATTGAAACCAAGCTATCCAAGTATAAATCAAGAACTCATACAATAAATGTAACTTTTGTTCAACTGTTGGCAGCAGCACAAAAATGGCACCAGGTGTTAGATGAGAGGGGTCAGACTGGAACTTGGTTCAGCAACCTCAATCCTTGAGTTTTGACTGGGAAAGGATTCAGAGTCAAGACTCAAACAATAAGAGAAAGTTTATTTAGAACATCATAGTAAGTGGAAGAAGTGATTGGTAGAAGAAATGGGCTCAGGAAACAAGTTACAGAGGCAAAGAAAGGTCCTGAGAGCTTAGGAGAGAGACAGATAAAAGTAATGTGCCTGGGGGAAGGGAAAGGCAAGAGCATGCTTCTAGGTAGAGAGTAGGCCCATTCCTCTGGGTTAAGAGTGTTTGAGGGTGGGGATTTTAGGGGAGGTCCTGGGGAGGATCTCAACAGATTATTCATCAGTTTTCCAGGTGTGTCCTTGCAGAGCATGACTCCCCCTGCCCCTCCCTTGTGACAATTATAAGTCTGTTCTCTGTATCTATGAGACTGTTTCTGTTGTGTTTGTTTATTTATTCTGTTCTTGGGATTCCACACATAAGTGAAATCATATGGTATTTGTCTTTGTCTGACTTATTTCACATAGCATAATACCCTCTGGGTTTATCCACATTGTCACAAATGGTAAGACTTTATTCTTTTATGGATCAGTAGTATTCTGTTATATATATGTTCATCAACTTTTTAATTTACTTGTGTTGCTTCCATATCTTGGCTGTTGTAATAATGCTACAATAAACATAAGGTGCATATGTCTTTTTGAATTAGTGTTTTGGGTTTCTTCAGATATATACTCAGAAGTGTAAAATGGGTTATAAGGCAGTTCCATTTTTAATTTTTGAGAAACCTCCATGCTCTTTTTCCACAGTGGCTGTACCAATCTGCACTTCCACTAACAGTGCACAAGGATTCCCTTTTCTCCACATCCCCACCAACACCTGTTTGTTGATTTATTGAGGATAGCCATTTGTGACAGATGAGAGATATCTCATTGTGGTTTTAATGTGCATTTTCCAATTATTAGTGGCATTGGGCATCTTTTCATATGCCTATTCACCATTCATATGTTCTCATCAGAGAAGTGTCTGTTATTGTGGTCCTCCGTTCATTTTGTTTTTGTGGTGTTGAGATATATGAGATTTTACCAATTTTGGATATTAACCCCTTATTAGATGTATCATTGGCAAATATATTCTTTTATGCAATAGGTTGTCTTTTTGTTTTGTTGATGGTTGTCTTTTCAGTAAAAAACTTTTTAGTTTGATGCACTTCTATTTGTTTATTTATTTATTTTTTTGTTTTCCTGGAGTGAGGAGATATATCAGAAAAGAATATTGCTAAGATTATGTCAGAGATTTTACTGCCTATGTTTTCTTCTAGGAATATTATGGTTTCAGATCTCTAAGTCTGTAATCCATTTTGATCTTATTCTTGGATATGTTGCAAGGAGCTAGTCTAGTTTCATTATTTTTTGCATGTATCAGTCTGATCTTCCCAATACCATTTATTGAGCATATTGTCTAACCCATTGCTTCTTTGTCATAGATTAATTGATAATACATGTGTGGATTTATTTCTGGGCTCTGTGTTCTGTTCAATTGATCTGTGTTTCTGTTTTATGCTAGTACCCTGCTGTTTTGATTATTATGGCCTTGTAATATAGTTTGATATGAGGTCATGTGATACCTCCCACTTTCTTCTTTTTCAAGATTGCTGTCACTATTCAGGGTGTTTTGTGTTTTCATACATTTTTTTATTATTTGCCCTAGTTGTGTGAAAAACACTATTGATATTATGACAGGAATTACATTGAATCTATAGATGGTTTTGGGTAGTGCCGACATTTAAAAAATGTTTATTTTTCCTATCTATGAGCATAGCATATGCTGCCATTTATTTGCGTCTTTCTTAATTTCTTTCTACAGTGTTTTATAATTTTTTGAGTGCAGGTCTTTTAATATCTTAGTTAAATTTATTTCTAGGTATTATTTTTTGATACAATTGTTAATAGGATTTAAAAAATTCTCTTTATAATAGTTCATTATTGGTATATAAAAATGCAACCAATTTTTGAATATTCAGTTTGAGTCCTGATACTTTACTGATTCATTTATCAGTCCTAGTAGTTTTTAGGTGGATTTTTAGTGTTCTCTATATACAGTAATATGGGATCTGAAATAACGACAGCTTTTCATCTTCCTTTCCTATTTGGATACATTTTTATTTATTCTTTTTTGTCTAATTACTGTGGTAGAACTTCCAGTACTAAGATAAATAACCATGATAAGACTGGAGAGTCCTATCTTGTCTTTAATCTCATGGGAATGTTTTTATTTTTTACCCATTAAGTATGATATTAGCTGTGGGTTTATCATATAATACCCTCATTATGTTGAGTTATGTTTTCTTCATTTCCACTTTGCTGAGAGTTTTATCAGAAATGGATGCTAGATTTCATAAAGTGCTTTTACTGCATTTATTCATATGATCTTTTTATCCTTTATTTTATTAATGTGATATATCAAATTAATTGATTTGAAGATGCCAAAACATTATTGCATCCAAGGAATAAATCCCACTTGATAATGGTGTATGATCTTTTTAATGTACTGCTGAATTTGGTTTGTTAATGTTTTGTTGAGGATTTTTGCATCTATGTTCCTCAGGGGTATTTATTTTTTCAAATTGGTTATCCATTCCTGGCTTTCTTTCTTCTGCTTTGATACCCCTATGATGAAGATGTTGTTATGCTTCATGTTGTTGCAGATGTTTCACAGACTTTCTTCATTTTTTAAACATTCTTTTTTCCTGCTCTGCTTTGGTGTTTTCCTCCATCTTGTCTTCCAAAACATAGATTTAATCCTCTGTATCATCTTACCTGCTGTCAATTTCCTCTAGTGTGTTTGTTTTTTCTTTTTTGTTTGCTTTAACTTTAGTTATTTTTATTTATTCTTATTTTTTTATTGTTCAAGTACAGTTATTTCCATTTTCCCCACACCACTGCCCCCTGCCCCACCCATCCCCACCCTTGATCCCACCCCCTTTGGCATTGTCCATGGGTCCTTTATACATGTTCTTTGATGGCCCTGCTCCTATTATCCCCCATTATCTTTCTCCCTCCTCTGCTCTGGATACTGTCTGTTTGTTCTTTATTTCAATTTCTTTGGTTATATTTTGCTTGCTTATTTTTTTGTTGATTAGGTTTCACTTATAGGTGACATCATATGGTATTTGTTTTTCACAGCCTGGCTTTTTTCTCTTAGCATAATGCTCTCCAGATCCATTTATACTGTCATAAAGGGTAGGAGTTCCTTCTTTTTTTCTGCTGCATAGTATTCCAATGTATAAATGTACCATAGTTTTTTGATCCACTCATTCACTGATGGGCAAATTATATTTTGTTGATTATGCTATTACAGTTGTCCAAATTTCCTCCCTTTGTCCCACTCCACCATCAACCCATACTCCCTTAGGCAATTCCCACACCTTTGTTCATGTCCGTGGGTCATGTCTATAAGTTCTTTGGCTACTCCGTGTTCTATATTGTACTTTATATCCCCATCACTATTCTGTAACTACCTATTTGTACTTCTTAATCCCCTCACCTCTTTACCAGTTCCCTTATATCCCTTTTCCATCTGGAAACTATCAAAGTATTCTTGTATCAATGATTCTATCTCTGTTATTCTTGATTGCTTAGTTTGTTTTTTAGATTAAATTGTTGATAGATAAGTATTTATTGCCATTTTATTGTTCATAGTTTTGATCTTCTTTATCTCAACTAAATCCCATTAACATTTCATGTAATAATGGCTTGGTAATGAACAATTTTAGTTTTTTTCTTGTCTGGGAAGCTCTTCATCTATCCTTCATGTTTTTTTGTTTGTTTGTTTTTTAATATTTTTTATTGTACAAGTACAGTTGTCTTCATTATCCCACCACCGCTTAACCCCGCCCCAACTACTCCCACCTCCCACCCTCAATCCTTCCCAACTTTGGCTTTGTCCATGGTTCCTATATACATGTTCCTTGATGATGCTTCCCTTTCTTACTTCCGTTATTGCACTCCCCACTCCCTTCTGGGAACTGTCAGTTTGTTCTTTATTTCAATGACTCTGTTTATATTTTACTTGCTTGCTTGTTTTGTTGATTAGGTTTCATTTGTAGGTGAGATCATATGGTATTTATTTTCACCACCTGGCTTGTTTCACTTAGCATAATGTTCTCCAGTTCCATCCATGCTGTTGTGAAGGATAGGAGCTCCTTCCTTATTTCTGCTGCATAGAAATCCATTGTGTAAATGTAACATAATTTTTTTATTCACTTATTTACTACTGATAGGCACTTAGGTTGCTTCCAGCACTTGGCTATTATAAATCGTGTTGCTATGAACATTGGGGTGCATAGGTTCTTTTGAATTGGCATTTCAAGATTGTTAGGGTATAATCCCATCAGTGGAATTGCTGGGTCAAAAGACAGTTCCATTTGTAGTTTTTGAGGAAATTCCTTATTGTTTTCCACAGTGGCTGCACCAGTCTGCCTTCCCACCAACAGGGCACTAGGGTTTCCTTTTCTCCACATCCTCACCAGCATTTGTTGTTTGTTGATTTGATTATGAAGTCTAGTCTCACTGTTGTGAAGTTATATTTCATTGTGGTTTTAATTTACATCCCTCTGATGGTTAGTGGTGCTGAGCATCCTTTCCTATGTCTCCGGACCCTCTGTATGTCATTCTTGGAGAAGTGTCTGTTCATGTCTTTTGTCCATTTTTTAATTGGATTGTTTGTCTTCCTAAAGTAGAGTTGTGTGAGTTCTTTACGTATTTTGGACATCAGACCCTTGTCCAAGGTATCATTGGCAAATACATTTTCCCACACAGTTGGTTCCCTTTTCATTTTGCTATTATTTTCTTTAGTCATGCAAAAAGCTTTTTGATTTAATGAAATCACATTTGTTTATTCTCTCCTTTATGTCCCTTGTTGTAGGGGACATATTAGTGAAAATATTGCTGAATGGAGTATCTGAGATTTTCATGCCTGTGTTCTCCTCTAGGACTCTTATGGTGTCATGACTTATATTTAAGTCTTATCCATATGCAGCTTATTTTTGTATGGTGTAAGTTGGTGATCAGGTTTCATTTTTTTTGCATGTAGCTGTCCAGATCTTCCAACACCATTTGTTGAACTGGCTATTTTTACTACATTTTATGCCACTGCCCCTTTTGTCAAATACTAATTGATCATAGAGACATGAGTTCATTTCTGGGCTCTCTATTCTGTTCCATTGGTCTATGTGTCTGTTTTTATGCCAGTACCAGACTATTCTGATTACAGTGGCTTTCTAATATATTTTCATGTCAGATATTGTGATCCCTCCTACTTTGTTCTTCTTTCTCAAGATTGCTGCAGCTATATGGAGTCATTTATCATCCCATATAAATTTTTGAAATGTTTGTTCTATATTTGTGAAATTTGTCATTGGTATTTTAATAGGGATTTTGTTAAATCTGTGAATTGCTTTGGGTAGTATGGACATTTTGATGATATTAATTCTTCCAATCTGTGAATACATTATATGCCTCCATTTATTTGTGTCTTCCTTAATTTCTTTCTTCAGAGTTGTATAGTTTTCTGAGTACAGGTGTTTTGCTTCCTTGATTAGATTTATTCCTAGGTACTTTATTTTTCTTTTTGTTATAGGAAATGGGATTTTCTCTCTAATTTCTCTTTCTGATATTTCACTGTTGGTGTATCAAAATGCCTTTGATTTCTGAATATTGACTTTGTTTCCTGCTGTTTTGCCAAATTCACTTATTAGGTTGAGAATTTTTTTTGGTGAAGTTTATAGGGTTTTCTTTATACACTATCATGTGATCGGTAAACAATGACAGTCTTGCTTCCTCCTTTCCAATGTGGATGCCTTGTATTTATTTTTCTTGTCTAATCGATGTGTCTAGGACTTCTAATATTGTGCTGAATGGAAATGATGAAAGGGGACATCCTTGTCTTGTTCCTGATCTTTGCAGGAAAACTTATATTTTTTTGTCTATTGAGTATGATGCTGGCTGTAAGTTTTTCATATATGCTTTTATTTCATAAGGCTTTTATTATGTTGAGGTGTGCTCTCTCTACTTCTTTGCTGAGTGTTCATAAATGGATACTGTACCTTATAAAATGCTTTTACCACATCTATTGATATGATCAAGTGATTTTTATCTTTCCTTTTGTTTATGTGTTGTATTACATTTATTGGTTTGTAAATATTGTACCATCTTTGCATCCCTAGGATGAGTCTCACTTGGTTATGGTGTATGATCTTTTTAATGTATTGCTGGATGCAGTTTTCCATCATTTTGTTGAGGATTTTAGTGTCTAGGTTCATCAGTGATATTGGCCTGTAGTTTTCTTTCTTTGTGTGTCTTTATGTGGTTTTGGTGTTAGGATGATGTTGGCCTCATAAAAAGAGTTTTGGAATCTCCCCTTTCAAGGATTTTTTGGAATAGTCTGAGAAGGATAGGGGGTAGCTCTTCCTAAATGTTTTGTAAAATTCTCCTGCAAAACCCCCCGTCAAGGAGTTTTGTGTGTCAGGAGTTTTTTGATCACTGCTTCAATTTCACCAGCTGTTATCAGTCTGTTCAGGCTTTCTGCTTCTTTTGTTTCAGCTTTAGAACATTATGTTTTTCCAGAAATGTGGCCATTTCACCCAGGTTTGCCAATTTCTTGGCATATACTTGTTTGTAGTAATTTCTTACAATCCTTTGTATTTCTGTGGTCTCAGTTGTAATTTCTATTTTTTCATTTCTGATTTAATTTATTTGGATCCTCTTTCTTTTTCTTACTCGATGAGTCTGCTTAAAGGCTTGTTGATTTTGTTCATCTTTTCAAGGAACCAGCTCCTGGACTTACTTATCCTTTGAATTGTTCTTTTAGTCTCTGTGCTGTATGTGTAGGTTTTTAATTCTGCCCTGATTGTATTTCCTTCCTTCTACTCACTCTGGGCTTTAATTGTTATTGTTCCTCCAGTTCTTGTAGATGTAGATTTAGGTTGTTTATCTGAAATATATATATTTTTGAGGTAAGTTTGTATTGCTATGAATGTCCCTCTCAGGACTGCCTTCATTGTGTCTCATAGGTTTTGAACTGTTCTGAGTTCATTTTCATTTGTTTCCAGGAACTTTTTGATTTCTTTCTTGATCTCATTATTCTCTAATTCATTGTTTAATAGCATGATATTCAGTCTCCATGAATGTGAATGTTTTTGAGTTTTTTACTTAAGGTTGGTTTGTTGTTTAAGCCCAGATAGTCCAAGAAAATGCTTGCAATGACTTCAGTTTTCTTGAATTTGTTGAGGTTTTTTCTGTGTCCTATCATGTGGTCTATTTTTGAAAATGGTCCATGTGCATTTGAAAAGAGTGTGTATTTTACTTCTTGGGGATGAAAGGATACACACACACACACACACACACACACACACACACACACACACATATATATATATATATATATATATTCAGTTAAGTCCCGTTCCACATAATCCTCCTTGATATTTTGTTTAGAAGATCTATCTATTGTTGAGAGGGGGGTGTTAAAATTCCCTAGTATAATTGTGTTGCTGTTCTTATCTTTCTTGAAGTCCTCCAAATTTTCCTTATATATTTGGATGTTCCTATGTTGAGTGCATATATGTTTAAAATGTTTATGTCTTCTTGATGAATTCTTCCATTGAGTATTATGAAATGTCCTCCGTGTCTCTTTTTATGGCCTTTGTCTGAAGTCTATTTTGTCTGATAGAAGTATTATTACTCCAGCTTTTTTTCCCCCACCCATTTGCTTGGAATACTTTTTTCTCTATACCTTCACTTTCAATATGTGTAGGTTTTTTGTTCTGAGGTGTGTCTCTTGTGGGGAGCATATGTGCGTGTCATGTTTTCTTATGCATTCAGCTACCCTATGCCTTTTGATTGGAGCATTTAACCCTCATACATTTAAAGTTATTATTGATAGGTACTTATTCATTGCCATTTTACTGCCTTTGTACCTGTGTTCCTCTCTCTCTCTCATTCCTTTTTTTATCTTCTTAAAGCAGTACCTTTACCATATCTTGCAATGCTGTTTTGTGGAGGTATATTCTTCTTGCCTTCTTTTGTCCAGGAAACTCCTTATTTTACCTTCCATTTAAATTGAGAAACTTCCTAGGTAGAGTAGTCTTGGTTGCAGGTCTTTGCTTTTCATTACTTGGAATATTTCTTGTCATTCCCTTCTGGCTTATAGTGTTTCTGTTGAGAAGTCAGCCACCAGCTTTATTGGGGCTCCCTTGCATGTTACTTCCTCTTTCTCCCTTGCTGTCTTCAAGATTCTCTCTTTGTCTTTGAATTTTGCCATTTTAATTATGATGTTTCTTGGAGATGACCTCTTTGGGTTCAATCGATTGGGACCCTCTGTGCTTCCTTGACTTCTGTGACTTTTTCTCTCATCAAATTAGAGATGTTTTTCATCATTACTTTTCAGACAAGTTTTGTATCACTTGCTCCCCTTCTCCTCTGGTATCCCTATTATACCCATATTATGTTTTATGTTGTCCAGCAGTTCTCTTAACCCCTCTTCATTCTTTTTGAGTCTTTTTTCCTTCTTGCTCTTTCTGGAAGTTTTTTCTACCTTGTTCCCCAGCTCAATGATTCAATCCTCTGCTTCACCTAGCCTGCTTTTGGTTCCTCCTGTGTTCTTCAATTCAGAAATTGTATTCTTCACTTCCTCGTGGCTCTTGTTGATAGTTTCTATGTCCTTTTTCATGCTGATGTAGTTTGCAATAAGTTCCTCATAGCTTCCCTGTAGTTTTTGTAATTCTCACTGAGCTCATTGAGCTTCCTTATAACCATTGTTTTGAATATTTGATAGTTTTCTTCACTCTATTGTGTTTAGCACTCTTTCTGAGGATTCATCCTTTCCATTCAATTGGGGGTTATCTCTCACTTTTGGGGACACTATTCTTTCTTGCTTCTGCTCCTCAAATTGATCTGTTTTGACTCCTGACTTTGTGGTGTGAACTTCTGTGGTAGGAGACCTGTAGGATTTAGTGGTGCAGTCTTTTTTATTCCCTGAACTTGATGTTCTTGGTATGCCCTTTATGCTGTTTATGTTAGCTCTCTGAATGTAATTGGGTTTTGATTGATGTTGGGTCTTTCTTTGGTGGGTCCTTCCCTCTAGTTTGTTGACTGTGGGTCACTCTTCCTACCAGGTCTTGTATGCTGTTGTGCAGGTGCACTGTTTTTTCTGTCGATCCACCTCTGCTGATGTTAGGTATTGACCCCATCTGAGACTTCCAGGGATCTACTGTCTGTGGCTGTCTCCTTCAGTTGTTGTTCTTGTCACTTGGCACTCAGCAGTCAGGCTGAAGCACCACAGGGCCAGGGCAGAGTCCCTCCCTCAGGGTGCTGCCATTCAGGGGAGTGGTCTGCCTGAGCAGGATGGCTGCTATAGTATGGGGGATGACTCAGCAACAGCATCCCAGTACCTACTTTCAGTTCTCTCCCCAAAGCTTCCATCCCCAGTCTTTCCTCTGGCATCTCTAGCCTTTTCTGGCCCCACCTTTGCTGAATCCCAGGGTAAGTGGCTGCAAATGAAAATTTGTGCATTGGCCCTTTAAAGAGCTCTTTGCATCACCAGCTGTCATCTCTGGAAGAGAGAAACTCTGCTGCTCTTGCCTGCTGGTTGTTATCTGTGTATTTTTTTTTTTTTTTTTTTTTTTTGCTTTGTTGCCATAGGCTTGGAATCCCAGCTTAGGGTTTAGGCCCTACTTTTTTCAGGCGGATCCAACCAGCTGTTTAATCAACCCTCTGGTACTGCCACCTGTGGCTGCCCAGCCAGGCTTCTCGAATCTCCACCATACTCCTTGCAATCAGGTTGTGCTGAAGTTGATTCATCTGTGTCCAATGTTATAATGCTTCTCTCTTTCTGTTATTCAGTTATTTGTTCCAGGTGATTTCTCCACAATTTAGTTGTAATTCCAGATTGGTACTGGGAAGAGGTTAGTGTGACTTCCATTTACTCCTCTGCCATCTTGTCTTTCCTCTCTTCTTGCAGGATCTCAGCCTCTGCCTGAGAATCTTACCTGTGCCATTATTTTCTAAATGATACCTTTGCTGGACAGAGTAATCTTGGCTGTAGTTCCACACTTTTCATGACCTTGAATATTTCCTGCCAATTCCTTCTAGCCTGCAAAGTTTCTTTTAAGAAATCATCTGACAGTCTTATGGGGATGCCCCTGTAGGTAACTAGCTGCTTTTCTCTTGTTTTGTTTAATATTCTCCCTTTATCTTTATCTTTAACCTTTGGCATTTTAATTATGATGTGTGTTGTTGTGGGCCTCTTTGCATCCATCTTGTTTGGGACTCTCTGTGCTTCCTGGAACTGCATGTGTATTTCCTTCACCAAATTAGGGAAGATTTCTATTATTATTTTTTGAAACAGATTTCCAATTTCCTGCTCTTTTTCTTATTCTTCTCTCTGCACCCCTCCACCCCCATGATGCGAATGCTGGTATGCTGGAAGTTGTTACAGAGGCTCCTAACCCTATCCTTGTTTTTTTGGATTCTTTTTCTTCTTGTTTTGATTGACGGTTTTTTTTTCTTTCTTGTGTTACAAATCATTGATTTGATTCTCAGCTTCATCCACTCTACTGTCGATTCCCTGTAAATTGTTCTTGATTTCAGATTATTATATCCCTCATTTCTGATTAAATATTTTTCATGCTCCTGAGGTACTCACAAAGTTACCTGAGAATTCTTATAACCAGTGTTTTGTCTATGTCTACGTCTGTTAGATTGAGTATTCCATTTTGTTTAGTTCTTTTTCTGGAGTTTTGATCTATTCTTTCATTTGGCCATGTTCCTTTGTCTCCTCGTATTGGTAGACTTCTTGTGTTTGCTTTTATGTATTAGGTAGAGCTGCTATGACTCCCTGTCTTGGTAGCATGACCAAATATAGTAGGTGTCCTGTAGGGTTGAGGGCCATAGCCTCCCTTATCATCCTAGCTGGGTACTTGAGTTGTGTCCTTCATGTGGGCTGAATATACCCTCTTGTTGTAGTTGAGCCTTGGTTGCTTATGGCAGGTCAATGGGAAGGATTTACCCAGGCTAGTCAGCTGCAAAGTCTACCTGTGACTTCTGACCACCAGTCTCATCCCTCTGTGTAGTATCTGCTGTGCAGGGGCAGGGTGGTGGCACTCCGACATGGTCTGTAGCTGTCCACTGAGTAGGCAGGATCTGAGGTCCCTGAGTGGTCTAGGTGAAGGTCAGCCACTAACTGTTTTCTGCCCTGGGCCACCCAGCATGAGCTACAAAGCAATCTGAGATGGCTGCTACTTGTGCTTGTCTTGGAGATTCACAGGCAAAGCCAAATTGTGAACCCAGGCAGGCCTGGGGATACATAGAAAGGGGTATAGAGGCCAGGGGTTGGCTGAGGCCAGCTGTTGTTTGTGTTGGCAGATTTAGAAGATGTGAAGGATGAGCCATGACCAGGCATTCATATGGAAAATCTGCTGTTAACAGCTCATGTGGGCCCTTAATTTAAGTGGAGCAGAGCCTCAGGGAAACACCAGGGCAAGGAAAACAGGATAAGCCAGGTTGATGGAGTCTCAGATATGGTTTTGACTGCTGGCTCTGTGGCTCTGTGTGTGAAGGGCTCAGAAAGCAACAATGGTCTCTGCCCACCATTCTGTTTTGGAGAAAGCTGTCCCCCAGATCTCACTCTGATGCCAAACACTTCAGTTTCTCCTGTATGCCACTGATTCCTTTCAAACTACTACCCCAGTACTGGAGCTCAAGTGAGTGTGTCTGAGTAAGTCCATGTGTGGGTCATTTAAGAGGAATTGCTTGGGACTTCTGAAGAGTCTTCCACTGACTCAATCCCTGCTGGTTTTTGTAGCCAGAAATTATGGGGACTTATCTTCCTGGCACTGGAACCATGGGTTGAGGTGCTTAATGTGAATCTGGGACCCCTTATTCTTGATATATCCCTCCGGAATTTTTATCGACTGTACATGGATGTTGGACCAGCCCTGTCTGCATCTCCATATCTCTACCTCTCCTACCAATTTGGATGACATGGTTTCTTTAATTCCATAGTTGTCAGACTTCAATTCAATTTCTGATGGTTCTGAGTGATGCTGTTCTATAGATTAGTTGTAATTTTGATGTGGTTGTGTGAGAAGGTAAGCCATATTTACCTATGCCTCTATCATGCCTCCTAGTATATTCTTCAATTCATTTACTGCATTGTTCATTTTTCAGTGTTTTTTAGTGGTCTCTGTCTTATTTTATCCTTATTGTCTCTTTTAGTTCTCACTGAGTTCATCTATTCTTAAGTTCTTTAAGCATCCTTATAAGTACTGATTTGAACTCTATATCTGGTAGCTTAAGTTCTTTTTCTTGTGATTTCTCCTGTTATTTTACTGGGTAATGTAAACCCAGTAAAATAACCCAGTAAATAACCCAGTAAAAATTCTTTGTCTCACCATGTCAGATGTTTCTCTGTATTTGTTTCTGTGTATTAGGTAAATCTTCTATGACTCCCAGTCTTATTTTGGTGGCCTTACATAGTAAGTGTCTTATGGGATTCTGTGGCACAGTCTCCTGTATCACCTGAGCTGGGTCCTCCAGGAATATCTCATGTGTGTTATGTGAGCCTTCCTGTTGTAGCTGTGTTTTGATTTGTGTTTGCTACTCCATGGGGGGGTGGGTAACACATAGGCTAACTGGCTAAGAGTAGTGTCCATGATCATAGTGTGTGAGCTGCTTTACAGAGGCAGAGCCTATAAAGTAAAATTGGTCTCAGCATGGTCTAGTCCTACCAGGATCTCCCTTTGGGTATGCCACTTGTGAAGCTACTGGATTATGGTCTCTTGTCATATGTAGACTGCCCCTTGGATTGTTGTTTTTAATGGCTGTTGGGATGGACTCTGGTGTAGGTCAATATCGTATGCTGCCTATGTCTGACTTTGGGCTACCTGTCTGGAGTAACCGAGTGATTTGCAGTTTGTGGCTGCCTGGGAGTGTGGGAGAAGCCAAATTGCATACCAATGTCAACTTCTACCATCTCTGAGCTAGGGGTTGCAGGTCAGCAAAAGGCAACAGGCACCTCGAGATCTGCCTCCACCTGCCAACTTCTTGTTAGACTTAGTCACTGGAAGCACCTCAGT
Organism: Phyllostomus hastatus; assembly: GCF_019186645.2. Lineage (NCBI taxonomy): Eukaryota > Metazoa > Chordata > Mammalia > Chiroptera > Phyllostomidae > Phyllostomus > Phyllostomus hastatus. Next base: position 2,315,633 of record NW_025334015.1, on the reverse strand, counting down.
AGGTATGTGTGTTGCTTGAGGCAGTTTCTCAGTGAGTCACCAGGGAGGAATGAGTGGTATTCATCAGACTGATACACATTCAAACTCAGAGCTAGTGCTTGGTCTCCAGTGGCTCAGTGAAAGTCTCAGGGCACAGCAAGGTCAGCTGCCACCTGCATGGGACTGGTGGACCTTTGCGGTGTGGCTGGGTCTAAAAAAGTAGTCAGGTAAGGCCAGCAGAGTTCATCATGCTCAACAGACCAAGATTCGGCCATGTGGAGGGAGGACTCCACACAGAAAGCAGACACTCCTCAGGTGAATGAGAAAAAATGTCTCTCCCTGCCAAACCCACTACTCAGTCTCTTCTCTTGTGATTCTAGCATTGTTGCCTGCCTGAACCTCCCCAAGAGCTCCTCAGTAAGGTCTGCACCAAAGGCTGAGGCTGGAGTCTGCTGGAGTCTGCCAGAAGCCTCTCAGATGGGAGTGATCCCTGCAGGGTGGGGCCTCCAGGAGTTGGCAGGTAGGGGCTATTGCCACTCCTTAGGCTGATGTATGGAAGGGGATGCCCTACTCAAGAAATAATGCCTCACTGGTGATGTAGAATTGAGAACCAACACGAGGATGCTTGCTGCTGTTACCCCATCCCTCTTTCTATAGCCACATACTCAATCTCTCCCTTTATGACTGCAGTCTACTCCAAGCTGCCATCCCTCTGCTTGAGCCCAGGGTGAGCACCATTACTGAGATTCTGTGCACTGTCTTTCAGGAGAGCTGTCCCTTTTCTCACTAGGGTGGTGGAATCCCCAATGATCTTCACAGCCAGATATTGTGTGGGCTCCTCTTCCCAGCTCTGGTGCTCCAGGGGAGGGATTTTGGCTTGGGGATGGGGCCCCTCACTCCTCCAGGGGAACTTCCTCAGCTGAGAAACCCTCTGGATTCTCACCTACCACTCATGGATTCAAGACTGACTTCTTTCCTGTCTCTGCCTTTCCTACCAGTGTTGATGCAGGTCCCTTTCTAAATTCTTAATTATAAGACTTCTGTTTAGCTAGTTTTCAGATGTTTATTCAGGTTGGATTGTTTTGTACTTTAGCTGTTGCTCTCATGTGGTCCTTGGAAGAGAGAAGTGTAACTTCCACCCACTGTGGCACGATCTTGCTGACTCATATTAACCATTTTTAAGTGCACAGTTCAGTGCTATTACATACCTAAATATTGCTGAGCTGCCATCACCACCATTCATCTTCAGAGCTGTTTTTATCTTGCAAACTGAAGCCCTGTGCCCATTAAACAACTATTCCTCATTCCTCTCTCCCCCCAGCCCTGGGCAACTGCCATTCTACTTTCTGTTTTTGTGAATTTGACTACTCTATGTACCTCATATAAGTGGAATTATATAGAATTTGTTGTTATATTATATTACTTAACACAATAACCTCAAATTTCACCCACATTTAGCAGGTACCAGAACTGCCATTGTATGTATAGACCACATTTTCTTTATTCATTCATCTGTTGATAAACACTTGATCACTTCTTCCTTCTGGTAACTGTGAATAATTCTGCTATGAATATGGATGTACAAATATCTCCTGAAGATCCTACTTTCAATTGTTTTTGATACATGCCCAAAAATGAGATTGTAGAATCACATGGTAGTTCTGTTTTTAAGTGTTTGTGGCAGCACCACACTATTTTCCACATTGGCTGTACCATTTCACATTAGTGCACAAGGGTACCAATCTCTCCACATCCTCTCCAACACTTATTTCCTGATTTTTTAGAGTAACCATCCTAACGTGTATGAGGTGTATTTCATCATTGTTTTGATTTTCATTTCCCTGATGAAGTGATGTATCTTTTCATGTGATGATTGGCCATTGTACGTCTTCTTTGAAGAAATGTTTATTCAAGTTCTTTGCACATTTTTGAGTCAAACAGTTTGTTTTGTTGTAGCCATTGAGTTGTAGGAGTTCTTTATATTTTCTGGGTCCCTTATCAGATATATGATTTTCAAATATTTTATTCTACTCAGTGGGTTGCCTTTTTACTCTGTTAGTCATGTCATTTAGTGCAAAGAAGTTTCTTCTTTTGCTGTAGTCCAGTTTATCTATTTTTTTTCTTCTCCTGTTTGGTTTTGAATATTATGCTTAGGAAGCCATCGCCATATCCAATGTTCTGAAGCTTTTCTCCTGTGTTTTCTCCTAAGAATTTTGTAGTTTTAGGTCTTACATTTAGGTCTTTGGTCTATTTTATGTAATACTTGTTTTACCTTCTTTTAGAGAGTGAATTTCTTGAGCACTATTAACTGTCCATCTTTGTATTCTTAGCATTTACAGTATATCTGGCACATAATAGATGCTCAGTAATTCTTATAATTTAATGAAATGCAGCAGAAACAATCAGAATGCACCAATAATATATTTATAGTGATTTTCCATATCCATAATAATTGTAGTGGACTGCCTTAGGGAACCATAAAGAAACCTATGGATTTAAAAAGTAATATTGCTTTCAATGGCTCTTTGGCATTTTACTTATTTACTTTTTTCCCGAGGATGTTTAATGGAATATTTGTGACAATAATTGTGTTCTTATTACACTTAATCTGAATGCCTTTATCATGGGATCTGTGCACAGTTAGCTATGTAGTCATAAAAATGATTATGCAAGAAAACTGTTTCTTCCATCTATACAGGTTGCCAAAACTCTGGGTCAGCCAGCAAAGGAGGCACTAGATGAAAAGCTGGCCAAATTAGCTTTGTGAGCTTGGGCAAGTTAGCCCATATCTCTGAGCCTTCCTCAGAGTCTTCAATTGTAAAGTGAGAGCACAGTTTCTAAAATTATAAAGTTTAGGTCGTGGTGATAAGACAATTTCATAGGAGAGAAATTCAACCAGTTCTGAGAAGAAACAAAGACAAGATTCATCACCATCTGGCTTTTCAGAGAGAACCTCCTGTCTCAGAAGTGATGGAAGAGGCAAAGAGAGAGAAGGCTGCACCTGGTCTTTGAAGTTATGTTCCTGTGTACACCACATGTGCTGGCCAGGAGGGCGTAAACTGATAACAAAATTATTTTTATGATTGTTGTGAATCAGAGTCATCTTCTTTAGATTTCATCCATTCCAGAGCTAGTTGTCTTATAACTGGGTATGTGTTTGGCAGCACCAGTTTAAAGACAAGAAAGCTCTTGATTACACTGTTAGTTAAACTATGAGTACCCCCATAGTCCCCAAAATCCCATACATCCCAAATGTTCCTGGATGAGTTTTACCCATGTTCGAGTGACAGTGACAGTTGCAGTCTCCCTGGTGGAGACCTCTGTAAGAAGTGGGCCATGCTATGCTAGTATCTGAGTCTGAGATTTTCCTTTTGCCTGGCCATTATTGGACCTTTCTTAGACTTGGGGTTGGGTCATTTTTTTATGGTGTCAATCAAACAGCAAGGCCCAACAATGGCATCAGGGAAATCTGGGTTTCGACCTGTACTTTTTTCATCGTGTGAGGTTTGGGCAAATAACTTACCCTCACTACAAATGGGTTTCCATTAATGTGAACTAGTTAGGATTTTATCTATTGTCTTATGTAGAAAACTAGGTTATTGAGATAGAGGAACAGTGTGAGGGAACTAACTATTATGGAGCACCTTCTACATACTGGGCATTGTGCTGGCCATTCATAGAAATTAATTTGTTTAATGCTCAAGCAACTGAATGAAGGAGTCATTGGTAGACTCATCTTGATGGGGGGTGGAACTGGATGCTCAGAGAGGTGAAGTGACTTTCTTTAGAGTCATTCAGTTTATACAAAACAAAACCAAGATTCCAATGAATATATGCTGCATCTAAAGCCAGTGCTTTTTCCTCCACATCATTCATGGTACAAAATGTATGTTTTCTATCCCAATGAGGACCCCTTTCTCTTTTTTCTACTGCTCAAGTTGCTAATTTACTTTCCTTAGGGCTCCTGAAAAGGGAAGCAGTTAACCTTTGGGTCTTTTGGATTTAAACATTGTTGAAGAGCAGACAGTACTTATTTCCCTCCAGAATCCATATTTTGTAATGAAAGAACAATTTTTTTGGTCAACTCCGAGGAACAAAAATTGTCCCAAATATCCAGCTAAAAATGAGGCTTCCTCTATCGATGATGGTGCCTTTTTCTTTTTCTCCTTTTTCATTTTTATAAACATGCTATTCCTCAAACACTTACTTTTATCAGGGGCCCCAGTGAGCAGGTTCCCATTCTGGGACCTGGATTCATCAAATACCAGGCTGATGTTCATTCTGCATCTATCTGGCTTATTTAATGCCAGAGGAGTCCTGAGGTCTTCTGAGAGAGCCAGGGGAGACTAGCCCCCCTCAGAGGTGTGGCTAAACCTCAGCTAATCTCTAGGGATCCTCAAGGTGAAAGTACTTTTCTTCCAGCCAGCAACCTCCTTGCTTGTTTCCGTGGTATGACTGGAGTCATAGAGGCTCCAGAAAGCCTTTTACCTCTCACCACCACTCAAGGTCCCCCTCAGTAGCACCTGGACACACACACACACACACACGACTTCCTTTGAGGAGAGGTCGAGTTGCTGTCCCTCTCAATATGGGGAAGGGGTAATAAATGCCCTTTTCCTTCCATTTAAGGAGGCTTGCTTATTCCTTCCTTCTAAATAAACATTTAATTGAAGCTTTATCATTTATAGCTCATACTTTATTCCACTGTAGATAAGCTGAGCTAAACTAGTCTCTCAGTTGCTGAGCTGAAAATGTATAGTAGGTGCTCAGTAAGTAAAGATGATGTCTGTTTATGATCTGTTTGGGGAAAATAGGAAAGATACACTCTCAGCTTTCCATGTGTTTCATCATTAGAGTGTAATAATAACACTGATATTATTAAAGTGTAGGGGGATTCAAAGTCATTGCTGTTTAGCTGTGGGAGTTAAGATTCTCTCCTTCTTCATCCAAATCATATTTCCCTTCTTAATTATCTTTAGCAGCAGTTAATAGTGAAATTGATTTGTTTTCTATGAGCATTACGCTTAAGGTGGGTGGTCAGCACTTGCTGTTTGACACAGGCAGCTCAGTAGAGGGTTCTTTTCCTCCCTCCCTCTTCCTTCCTTCCTTTTCCTCCCTCCCTCCCTTCCTTCCTTTCTTCATTCTTTCTGTTCATTCATCCATTCTTCCTTCCCCTCTCTCTCTTTTTTAGTTTTCAGGCATAAAATAGAGACATTGATAATTTTTGAAGGAGGTGCTGTTAATGGTAATCTGTGGGGGCATTGTTTAAAAAATGAAGTATGCAATTCTCTTTTTTAACTTACTAATTGTTCTGCAGTTTTATAATATCATTTGTTCCAAATTACACTAGTATTTGTAAAGCCCTCATTGTATATCCCTGGCTGAGTACAAGGGGATGAATCCAGCCCCATGGAAACTTCAATTTAGCTAAGAATATAGGCCATTGGAATTATATGATAACACTATGTGTAAATTGATAGATTGATGGCCAATTTCAGTATTTAAAAAGGAGGGGAATAAATAAATATCATTCAAATTGTGGGCATGATTATCACAAGCTTATACACATTTCAGTTATCTCCTCCAAATCATGCAAGATAAGCTGTATTATCTCCATATTATAAATGAGGAAATAGAAGCTCAGGCATAGAGTAATTTGCTACTTTGGTTGCAGAGCTAAGACCTAGGTGAAACAACTAAAACATGGAGATCCAGCTGTAATTAGAGCCCAGTGCTGGATCTGACAGTCCTCAGATTCTATTCTATTCCACTTACACAGAAAAGCAGTTATAAGAGAGGCAGAGTGTTCTGTGTAGATGACATAATTTTTCAAAGCGACTTTTAGAGAGAATGCATGTAAAAATAATTTTGCAGTTAATAACTGATTTTCTTATTCAGTTTAGATTGTATGTGTTTTAGGGTGTGTGGTGACTTTAAACTATGGTTTTGATAATTGTGGCTGGAGTGCTGTACTGCTCAGGATGCTTCCTGTTATGGGACTGTTTCTCCTGTGCTATGAGGCACAAACACAGATGCTCCACACCTCCCTTCCCCCAGTGTAGTCCATACATCACAAGCAAACACTCTAAAAGGCTTCTACTCAGGGCCCATGATACTGTGGCAGAAAGTAGAAAGTAAAACAGCCGGTGCTGGATGCAGGATAATAGCATAAGAGTAAGAGAATCAGGAGAAAAAGATGGCCCTGGAGACATAGAACCTCTAGGGTTTAGGACAGTGTAAAAGCAGAGACACAATTCGAGGCACCCAGGCAGTGGTGAGAGACTCTGAATGGCACAAAATGGAGATCTGTTACACAATACAACAAACAGTGATAATCACCTGGCCTTCAAATTGCCAGATATTCTTTGAAATGACACCTCCTGGCCATGAACACCAGTGTATCCATGGTTATAAATGGCAAGGCTATAGACCCCTTCTTCCTCCAGCCAATTAAAATTGCCAAAAGTGAGAATAAAAAAAAATTAGTGCCTGATTTTCCCCATGGATGATCTCATCCCCTTGACCATCAGTGGGCTGGGCACATGCCCTCCTGCCATCTTATTTATAAACCACTATATCAGTAAACAGTTATGTCAGAAGGGATTGAGAAAGCAACTAGGCTTTACTGAGTGTATCTATGTGCTAGGCAGGATGCTTTTGCATATCATCTCAATTGGTCCTCACAGCACCACTTTGAGATTAGTAGCATTGTTTGTGTTTTAAAAATGAAAAGATTGAAGCTTAGAGAAAGAGAATGACTTGCTCAGCTTCACCCAGCAGTGGAGACAGGATCCTCATTTGGATCTGGATCACTCCAAGGGGCCTGCTCTTTCCTAGAGATGGGGCAATCATGCATGCTTACATTTTCTCATCCGAATTTTTTTTCCAAATAGCCAGTATCCATGGATGATTTTTTAATATGAAATACTTCTCTTTAAGTCTCTGGAAACCTGATATCAACTAATCCAAACTTTCAAGTAATTTAAATGATTCTTCTATATTCCAATTTTAGATGAAAGATAAAAGAGAGGCAAGTCACTTAGTTTAGAAATTTAGACAAAACATTAACTTTTGGATATACATTTATCTAAGTACAATATTTTAATTCAAAAATCTATACCTTCCACCTTAATGAACTATGACTGCTAAAGTCTAGAAATGGTGATTCAAGGACCTAAATTACTAAAGACAACCAAGAAAATACATAGAAGAAAGAGTACTGATTTTGAATGTCTCAAGAGTATAGGCTTGAATCCTCTTGCTACCACATAGGGCATGTCTCCAGACAAATTGTACCTTAACTTCAGTTTCATAAGCTGAAAGGCCAATGTGTAGTACCTCAAAAATTATGAGAAGTTGGATAGTTGAATAGATGTGTAAATCACCTAGCGCATGGGGGTGATGCCTTGCACCTGCTCAGTAAACCCTAGTTTCCTTCATAAGGCAAAAAAGTATTTTTTTAAATCCTCACCCAAAGACATTTTTTTCATTTATTTATTTATTTTTTTATTTTGCAAGAGAAGAAGGGAGAGAGACAAACACTGATATCAGAGAGAAGCATCAATGTGTTGCCTCCTATGTGCACCTGGGCTGGTGATTGGAAGCGCCCTGTCAGAATTGAAACTTCAGTCTAGGTATGTGTCCTGAATAGGAATAGAACCTGCAAACTTTCAGTTACAGGATAACATTCCAATTAAATGGGTCACACCAATCAGGGCAGAAAAAAAATTTCAATCACAAGTAAACTAAAGTGGATATTGCTCATTTAGAATTTTTTTCCACTTTTACTGTTAGTGAAGCATCTATGAAATGGATCAAGAGGACTGGGGAGACTCAAACATTTGCATAGGCAGAAAAGTTCTGAAAATGTGCTCCCAATATGAAATTTATATCCTGACAATAAGTTCTCTGACTCCTACATTATTCTTGCTTCTATCAGTGTGGATTTCCATATGTCATATATTGAATAACAAAAATGTAGAGATTTGTTCAATCTAAAGTAGAATTCACCACTTTATTGGTTTAATTTACCAATCTAATTTTCTTTAAGCAGATTGAGCTGAGAGAAGCAAATGGGCCATGACTCAGATTGACTTCTTATGCCTTATGCAATGTTTTTTCCCTCTACCCTCTGCCCACAGAGCTTAATCACATTTACAGATGTTTCATCTGTGCTTCTATGTACCTAGATCGGTGATTTTCAACCTTTTTCCATCTCATAGCACAGATAAACTAATTACTAAAATTATGCAGCACACTAAAAACTATTTTTTGTCTATCTGATAAAATAACTAGGTATAATTAATTTTGATTGATTGACAAAAACATAGTAATTACCTACCCTTTTTGCTCCAAAGTGACATTTTAAAAAATCAGGTGCCTGTACTTGTTTGTAAGGATTTTTGGTACCAAAAATTAACAAATCAGACACAACCTTATTATGTGACGTGACCAATAAGATGCAATGCTATTATGTGACCTATATATTTATGGTTTAAGACAGGGTGTGCACACCCAACAACTATTATGTTGGCTGCTCTCATTTTTTATTTAACAGTCTAAGAGGTCAGTGCCCCTGGCATGTTTTAAAAGTTCTTGTCACACATCAATTGGAAATCAGTGATCTAGATGGATCAAGTGCACACTGGTGACCCCAACATGATGAAGACCATGAGGAAGATGAAGGCTTTGGGAAACGTATGTATTATTTACAAGTGAGCCTCCTATGGGGCTCTGTGGCACTGGAGTCTGATTATTATAGAGAGGCAGACCTTACTTTGAGTCCTGGATTTACTGCTCACAATCTTGTGACATTGGAAAAGTAACTTGATATTTATAAGTCTTAGCTTTCAGTAAAATGTATCTGGCTCGTGTAAAAAGTTCTCAATAAATTTGTTATTAAATAAAATTTGCATTCTGTTTAGTCTAGTGTTAACTTTATTTAGCTACCTGCCAACATTTTCTTAGACTGAGGTATATAGTGTATTCCCATCATTCTAAAAGTAGTTCATGTCCCCAGTGTTTCCTCCTTGAACTGGACAGATGGGCCCTGAACTGTTTGGGGTCCTCAGCTGAAGACAACACAATACTGCATTACCAGACCTGGGTCTTCCTGTTTCTTCCCCTGACTCTCCTCACTCTCCCCTGCCATGGAGGGAGTATCACAGTGGTAATGTCAATATAGCAAATGTTGGGCTTCTATCAAGAGCCCTGAGCACGAAGACAGTTTTACCTAAATTTGCAATTGTTTGTTTTTACTGCAGACACTATTCTTTAGCATTATTGATCTTCTCTGTCTACTGAGCCATGTCAGATATCTTTGACCCTGGTTTGCACTAGGAGCAGTTGAGAGGCCACCAGAGACTGTCTGGCATGCTGATTGAATGCAATTCCTCTTTATGTTTGTAGATGCCTTTGTATCTGTCTTGAACTGGACTGTGCCATTGCAGTGGAGTTCAGAGTCTATGTCTTTTGTGTCATTCATCTCAATACAGGAATGGCTTCTCTCAGTGCTGGCATACCTTTTTTGTATGGCTCCTGCTGTCCCAGGGAAGGAAGGGCTCTAAAAGTTTGAGTTTCTTCTCCAGGAAGCTGACCAGTATACTGGTACTTTCTGAATGAAGTAAGGAGGGGACTGGAGAAAAAAATACTCAATTAGTACATATAAACAGAAGTGACAAAATGAGATAAACAGAAAAAGGGGAATCAAGACTAAAAGTAAGGATGCTATTTTCTTTTCTTTTTAAGAGTTTAAAGGGCTATAGTGAGAAAAGAAGTCAGGAGATTTTTTTTCTTTACCCTTTTACTTCACCCATTCAAAAAACATCTGGAAGTATTAGTCAACCCAGAATCGTTCCTGTGTGTCAAAATGCCCTACTTCAGCTTGCCTCAGCTCATGAATGTGAGTTCACTTTCTCTTTTATTGTGATGCTGCATGATAATCCACCTGCCATTTGTGCTATCTCACAAGTATTGCTTCTGGACACTGAAGCCCTAAGGTTGCTTGGAGAGTAGAGTAGCATCCCTCGGGAAGGTAGAGTAGCCCTGCTTGGAATATTTAATTTTCATTAAGGAATAATGATAATCTAAATAAGTAGCAATTATATTGCAAAGAATTCAGCTGCTGGCCTGCAGTAAAGCAATCAATAAGGCTCTGCCTGCCTGGTGAAGTAAATCAAAGAATGGGGGTAATTAGTTAAGAAATTTACTCCAAAACCTCTGCTAAGGATGATTTTAATTTGATTGCTTACTTCAAATTTATTGTCCATTCAATTAATCAACTCTCAAATTTTACTTGTGTAGGTCTAATAACTATATCTATCTAAATATCATGTATCTATGTCTGCCATTCCCCACTTCTCTCTCTCTCTCTGTATAATTTTTCCAGGAAGGTGGGGGTAATGTGATGATCTTCTACTAATAATCTCATCTTTATTCTAAGATTTATTTTAATATGGAATTGGCAATATTATAAAAATATTATAGTTCTTGGAAGATGAAAGATAAATTATTGAATATCATACCATACCCTTAGTGTGATTTTCTATGTATGACATAATCATTTTATGTTTTTGTTGGCATGGCTAGCACCAGGAATCCAAGTCAGTATATTACATACACTATGTTCCTTTAACTTGTTCCCATGACAACCTCCCACAGTAACAAAGTTTAAATATGTATGTATGAATTTGAAGAAATGGCTATATGATTAAATAAAACCTTGCTAGCACTAGTTTGTTTCATATGGCATTCCGACATGACCTCCATGATAACAATTATTGAATACAATTTCATGAGATACAATCCATAGTTAATCTTCCCTGAGAAAAAATTAATTAGTTTCTTTCTTAGGAAAATGGATAAATGTCCTATTTAGTTATTCCATCATTTCTTGAATATCTATATATACCACTGTTAGTCTTATGTATTAGTGCACATTCCAGAAACAAACAGGCCTGAAAATATATAAAATTTTAAAAATGGAAGTATATTTTCCTTCTTTTAACCGTCCAATACATTGTTTCCAGTCAATAGTAGCTTTTTATATACAGTGGTTGAGAGACCAATACACTTTCTGTCACATAGTTCTGCCAGCTTCTGAGCCATCATCAACCTTTGCAGGAACCTGGCAGCAGCCAAAAGAGAGTGCGGAGATGTGGTGTGTCATAAAAGCCTCAAAGTGAAATACATAGCCTCTGCTCATTTCTGTTGGCTAAAACTAACCATGTGGCCACACTTAGTTTATAAAGGGAGCTAAAAAATGCAGGCCCTGGTTTGGTCGGAGATTCTCAACCACAACTTTGTTAGAGAAGAAGATTCATAAATTTTAGTAGATAGCTGCCTAGCTCCGTTACTGTGCAGATAAATGAAGAGGAGGGTGTTCTTAAAACCCCTGAAGGCTTCACAGTTTTGGGGGAGGAAGTCATGTACTGTGTAAGTGCTTCAGGAAAGGGGCGAGCTGGGTGCATGGGAGTGACTTCTTGGCAGGATTGGCAACATCGATGGCACTGCTCTTCTAGCAGCTCTGACTCTCAGACTGATGAGGAGAACTGTCTCATAGTAATTTTAAACAACAGACTTGCTTAAAAGCATGTGTAGGAATGGGAGCCTAGAAGAGATGGAAATGAAAAGTAGATAATATAGTTGTCCTTGCTGGCTCTTAAACAATGCACTTGTATTTTTGCCTCACTCTCTACTTGTCTTATCATGAGTGGTGACCTTGACAAGACATTTTCAACACGATATCTTAGGTTCCTTTTAATATCCTGTCAGTTACTATCATTGTCAGTATGACCTAGCTCTAGTGAAAAATCCAGCTTTCGATTCAGCCTTATCAGGACTGTTAGGTGATGAGGACGCATCAGAATGGAAGGATGCTATACACACGGGGATGCACTGTCTGAGGGGGACATGAAGGACACTAACGTCTGCTCTAGCAAAGAGGACTGAGATGGCCTGTGTGCTGACCTTCTGGATCCTCCTGCAGGCTGTGTTACCTGTCGTTTGAGCACTGGTTCTCTTCAGTGCTAATGCTTTTGGTTCTAGCCAGGTGAATTGTAATGGGCATTTACTTGCTTGAAGTAGGAATGACCAGTTACCAGTTAATCAAAAACATGAATATTTTATACATAACTTTCATTGCAGGGTGAGGTAATTTGTGGATTTCTGGTTGTAAAATTCTTTAAGGTCTGTTCATCAAGCAAATAACAAAAAGAAGGATCATCATGAAAATGCTTTGAAAAGTTATAATGATTTACATACAAATAAAAGAAGATATAGAGTAATTAATAACAATATTCTGAATGGAGAATTTTCCTAGTGACATTTATATGAAGCACCTCAACTAATCCCTGTTACCTAAGAAAAGCAGAATTTGGCTTCTGTGAAACATTTGTAGTGATGCTCTGGGTTGCCAGCTGACCATAGTAAACATAATGAGAGATTAAGGCATAACAGAAAAAAATATCCACTTCAACTAGTTGGAGGTTAGATGGGAGACAGAACTAACAAACAGGGACTAAAGGACAAAACACAAATGCAAATGCATAAATAGGCTGCAGAAACTGAGGCAGTTATTAAAACAATTGAGTAAAAAAACTTATCTATGAAATACTGTATGTTTTTATATACTTTGTCACATAACACATTGTTTTTCTCTGTTTGAGAGCCTTTTTAATAAAAAAGAAGATAATTTTATAGCTTTGCTTGGTTTTCAGACCTTGGCCCTCAAGTTCAGTGTGTGGCTTTGCATCTGTTTTACTAATAGGCACTTGACATCCTCAAGCCTTTGTTTCTATCCATCTGTAAATGGACAGCTGAAATGATAGTTTTCATTCCATATTTTTCTACAGGTCTTGGATCCTAAGGGATGCACTGAGTGGCTTTACATAAAAAAAAATTGTGCTTGTTCCTTTTTTTAAAGCTCTTATTCTCATCTTGTTTTTTCTTCCTTAGACTTTACAATTTTCAGGTTCTGAGCCTTGGCTAAAATTTTTTTTTAAAAAGTACAGTATTGATAGACTAAAGAGAAGCACTTCAGGTATGAAATCTCAAGAAAGACAAATGCCTTCCCAGCTCTTCTAATTTCTGTCTGTTACATTGAGGACATGTTTGTTGAATAATTTAATCTTTTTACTGAGACTTTACTTTCTCCATTTGATTGTTGATGGAATGGGTGACCCAAAATTTCTAAGGCTTGCTGGGCTTTAAAATTATCTACTTTGATTTTTCCCTGAAAAGGACACAAGCTAAGATTTCACCAAAGCTGCATATTTCTGAAAGATGACCTGGCATATGGAGTTGGTCCTCAGGGTCTAGCAGCATGAAGGACTGTGGCTGGGTAATGGGGGCAGTGAGAGTGGAATTGACCATTGTTTCAGCAGTTTCTCCCAAGTAATGGACAAGAAGCCTTTCCAGCAGGGGTGGAATGTTCCAGTAATGTCCACATGATAAAATAATCTTGCAATATTCTTGTGAGGTCATTAAATTATACAACTTCATAGTTATAGGTGATATTAGAAGTCATTTAGTGTAACTTTACAGCAATTGAAAGGCTTCCACATATGGTATTTTCAGTGAAAATCTGTTTAGGTTCTATGTAGACCCTGAATTGATATAAATAATAAGAAAATTTTGTAGTATGTCAGCATCATAGCAGAGTGAGAAGACCCCTTTGTTTCTCTCCTAAAAGTTACAAGTCAGACAACTATTATTCAACAAGCACATCTGAGAGATCCACACACAGAGACATCTGAGGGGAGTATGTGAGAGCAAGCTGGGCAGGAGGGGAAGGTCAGAGTCAGGGGTGCAGATTCCCTCCATCCCCCACCATGGCTCCAGTTGGTACAGTAGCAGTGCCGCAGGCCGGGCACACCCTCACAGAGCCTGGAGGGTTTGCAGAGAAGGAGCAGCACCCCACCAGACCTGCTGTCTCCTTGCAGCTAAACCTGGGGATGGAGGAAATGTAGACCAGTGACTGGAAGCTGTGGATTAACAGGGCCATCATTAACAAGAAAGCAAAGCCACAGACTCCTTAACTTGCCTCTGTTCCCCCTCTCTGCCTCCCACACTACTCCACCTCACTCAGCTACTGGCAGAACCACACAGAGGCAGCCCCACCACCACCATCCTGAGAAGCAGCAGTAAGACATGGGCCACCCTGCGTGGCTGGCACAGCTGGGTTCACGTGGCCAAGCAGGAAGGTGTGGCTCACAGCCCCATGGCCTGATGTTGCTCAGCATAGGGCTGTGCTGGGAGAAGGAGGTGGCTCGGATACAGAGGGATACCTACCACCTCAGCGAATACAGGATAGTTTCCTATGGAGGTGACACCCACCCACCAAGATCTCAGAGGTGGCAGGAGTACAAAATCTTGCAATATAATGCCATCTACTGGAAATCAAAAGGAAGATCTCTACCTACCATCCTCCTGAATTGTTTGTTTTCCTCATCTGGGGACATTTTCATTTTGCTTTTTTAGAGAGGGAAAGGAAGGGTGAGAGAGAAACATTGATGGGAGAGAAGAATTAATTGGTTGCCTTGTAGGCACCCAGACAGGGGACCCGTGCCAAGACTGGGGATTGCACACATTCAGAGAAGGGGTCACACTCATCCAGGTAGGCAATGTGCCCAGTGGGGTTGAACCAACAACCTAGGTATGTGCCCTGATGAGGAATCAAACCAACCTTTCAGTTATGGTACAATGCCCCAACCACACAGCCACACCAGCCTGAGGCTCAGCCTGCTGAATTGTTGAGCAAAACACTGCTTAAAAAAAACAAATAAGTTCACTACCTCAAATGTCAGGAAAGAATCCATCCAGTACAGTGAATAATGAAGGTAACAAGGTAGCTCAAAAAGAAAAGTCTCCAGAAATGAAATTAAAGATGTGGAAAACTGTGGTTTAAATGGTAGAGAATTCAGTATTGCAGTTATGAAAAAAACTCAGTGAGGTAAAGAAAGGCAGTTTAGTGAATTTAGGAATAAAGTTAATGAACAAAAGGAGTACTTTACCAAACATACAGACTATAAAAAAGAACCAAACAGAAATTTCGGAGTTTAAGAACTCTACACATAAGATGAGGAATGCATTTGAGAGCACTGGAAACTGAGCAGACGAGGTTAAAGAGAGATTTAGTGAGCTTGAGCATAGAAACCTAGGAATGACTTGGATGGAAGTATGGAGTGACTTGAGAGTAAAAACACTGAAAGAGTACTATGAGAACTACCTGACTCCATTAGAAAGAGCAACATAAGGGTAAAGTGTATATTAGAATAAGATGAGAAGGAGAGGGAACAGAAAATCTATTCAAAGAAATAATCATTAAGAAATTACCAAACCGATGGAATAAGCTGAACCCTTGAATTACAAAAGCTAACCAGATACCTAATTATCTCAATGCAAAAAGATCTCCAAGATAAATTTTATTAAAACTGTCAAAACTTAATGATAAAGAAATAATTCTTAAGGCAGCCAAGAGAAAAAATAAAAAAAGGCTGCCACTTACAAAGAAAATCCCAGTAGATTATCACAACTTTTACAGCAAAAAAATTTACAAGCCAGGAGAGAGTGAAATTTAATATTCAAAATATTGAAAGGGAGAAATCACCAGCCAAGAATAACATATCCAGCAAAATTTTCCCTTAGATACTAAGAAAAATAAAGGCTTTCCCAGAAAAATGAAATCTGATGGAAGTTAACTCAAGAACTGCCTGAAAGAAATGTTGAAAGGAGTTTTTATACCTGAAACAAAAACCAAAAGAATGCAGTCCTGACCAGTGTAGGTCAGTTGTTTGGAGCATCGTCTGGTAACCAAGGAGGTGTGGGCTTGATTCCTGGTCATGGTACATGCCTAGGTTGTGGGTTTGATCCCTGGTTCAGGCACATATAGGAGCCAACCAATTGATGCTTCTCTCTCTCCCTTCCTTTCTCTCTATAAGCAAGCCAACAAACAAACAAGTCCTTGAGTGAGGGTGAAAAAAGACAAAAGAATGTAAAATTTTAAGTAAGATGACAGACAGAAGCAGGAATTTGTAACTGTTTCAGAATAGAGAATTAAACACTTAAATATAAGGGTTAAAGAGAAAAACAATTTTTAAATCCTCACTCAACAATATATTTTTATTAATTTTAGAGAGAGAGGAAGAGGGGTGTGTGTTTGTGTGTGTGTGTGTGTGGAGAGAGAAGGAGGGAGAGAGAGAGAGAGAGAGAGAGAGAGAGAGAGAGAATGGGTTGTTTCTTGTATGTGTCCTGACTGGGAATAGAACCTGCAGCTTTTTGATGTACAGGACAATGCTCCAATCAACTGAGCCACCCATCCAAGGTGGGAAAAAGAAGCATTTTGAAAAGACTATACTCTCTGAAATTTGGAAATGAACACAAAACATAAACACATAATTTGTGACAAAAATAAAAGGGAGTAGAGTAAAGATTGAATTTGCACAGTGAATGAAGACAGTATGCAATGAGAAGAAACAAAACTTCCATATGTATGAATTTTTTTACAGAAGAAACATATTGTTAACTACAAAACAAAAATGTAGAACTAAGCATGTAACATTAAAAAAAAAGAAAAGAGAAAAAGAACATAGAAATCACAAATGTAAAATAGCAGACAGAATGACAAGGGAATAAAACAAGGGAGATGCAGAGCAACCAGGAAACAAAAGATAAAGAAGCTGTAGTAAGTCTTTATATATCAATAGTCACCCCAAATGTAAATGGGTTAAAATCACCAAAAAAGGTACAGAATAATAGGGTGGGTTAAAAACCAAGACTCAGCTACATGTTGCTGTTAGGAGATCCATCTCAGCTACAAAGATGAACTTAGGCTCAATGTGAAAGGGTAGAAAGTGATACCCCAACCAAATAGCATATAGAGAAAAGTGGTGTAGCCATACTGATATCAGGCAAAATAGATTTCAGTGCATAAAAGTAACAACAGACAAAGATGAACACTTAAAATAATAAAGGGGACAATTCAACATGAAGATATAACACATCAATTTGTATTCATCTAACCTGAGGGCACCAAGATGTGTAAAGCAATTACTCTTGGACCTAAAAGGAGAAACTGACATGATGGAGGCATAAGTACATACACTGCCTTTTTGCACAACCAAAAGAAGGGCAACAGCAAATTTTCTGACCTGCCAGAAAATTGAACTGTATGGAAGTCCAACAACTGAGGAGTTAAAGAAGAAACATTCAGCCAGACTAGTAGGAGGGTCAGAGATGGGCAGCCTGGGGTGGAGAGAACTTGCCACAAGGCTGTGACTGGAAGACCAAGGCAGGCAAGGTGACAGCTGGCAGAGTGGAGGGTCCCACATTTGTGTGTGTATAAACTGGGAAGAACAACTAGGGAGCAAGACAAATGCAACCCACGGTTCCAGTGTGAGGAAATAAAACCTCAAAACCTCTGACTATAAAAATATGTGGGGGTTGAGGCAGTGGGAGAAATGCCCAGCCTCACAGGAGAGTTCATTGGAGAGACCAACAGGATCCTAGAATGTACACAAGACCACCCACTTGGGAATCAGCACCAGAAAGGTCCAATTTGCTTGTGAGTAGCAGAGGACATGACTAAAAGCTTGGCAAGAGCTGAGCATATGGCATTGTTCTCTCTCTGACCCCTCCCCAACATATACTGCCACAACACAGTGAAGTAGGTTGCCCTACCCTGACAAATACCTAAGGCTCCACCCAAGACAAAGAAATATGGCCCACATGGAAAAACAGATCAAAAATCCAGAAAAAGAACTAAGCGACGAAGAGATAGCCAGCCTATTACATGCAGAGTTCAAAACATGCAGAGTAATCAGGATGCTCACAGAAATGGTTGAGTACGGATGCAAAGTAGAGGAAGAAGTAAAGGCTATTATGCAAAGTGAAATAAAACAAAATATGCAGGGAACCAACTATTAAAGGAAGGAAACTGAGACTCAAATCAACGATGTAGAGCAGAAGGAAGAAATAAACATTCAACAGAACGAAGAAACAAGAATTAAAATAAAAAATGAAGAGGCTTAGAAACCCCAAGTTTTCTTCATTAAGAAACGAACAACTTTAAATGTCCCATGAACAACTTTAAATGTCCCAAGAACCAAATCATAATGTTTCCACAAGGAGAAGAGGAAAAGCAAGAAACTGAAAACTTATTTGAAAACATAATGAAGGAGAACTTCCCTAATCTGGCAAAAGAAATAGACTTCCAGGAAGTCCAGGTGCCCATCAAGTTCCAAAGAAGTCAGGCCCAAGGAAGCACATATCAAGGCACATCATAATTACGTTACCCAAGATTAAAGATAAGCAAAGAATCCTAAAAGCAAGAAAAGAAAAGGAGACCGTTACCTACAAAGGAGTTCCCATAAGACTATCATCTAGTTTCTCAAAAGAAATCTTGCAGGCAAGAAGAGGCTGGAAAGAAGTATTCCAAGTCATGAAAGGCAAGGACCTACATCCAAGATTACTCTATCCAGCAAAGCTATCATTTAGAGTGAGTGGGCACATAAAGTGTTTTCCAGACAACATCAAGTTAAAGGAGTTCATCATCACCAAGCCCTTCTTATATGAAATGTTAAAAGCACTCATCTAAGGAAAAGAAGGCAATCAAAAATATGAACAGTAAAATGACAACAAACTTACAACTCTCAACAACCAAACCTAAAATAACAAAAACAAAAATGAACTTAGCAAACAACTAGAATAGGAACAGATTCACAGAAATGGAGATAATATGGAGGGATATCAGTGGGAAGAGGTAGTGGGGAGAATAGGAAAAAAAGTTACAGGGAATAAGAAGAATAAATGGTAGGTACAAAATAGATGAGGAGTGGTAGTTAAGAATAGTGTGGGAAATTGAGAAGCCAAAGAACTTTAATGTATATCCCATGGACATGAACTAAGGTGGGAGACTGATGGTGGGAGATGGGTACAGTGTGGAGGGGAATAAAGGGGAGAAAAAATGAGACAACTATAATAGCATAGTAAGTAAAATATATTTAAGAAAAAGAATATACTTATAGTATGGAACCTGAATACCCCATTGACATCCATGAATAGATCATCCAAAAAGAAAGTCAATAAGGAAATATCAGCCTTAAATGACACATTATACCAGATGGACATAATTGGCATTTACAGAACTTTCCACCTCAAGTCAATAGGATATATATTCTTCTCAAGTGCAGATGGAACATTGTCCAGTATAGACTATATATATTGGGGCATAAAACTATGCTTAAAAGTTTAAGAAGATTGAAGTTACATTGAGGATATTTTCCAACCACAACAGTATCAAACTGGAAATTAACTACAAAAAAAATAGCTGGAAAAACAACAAATATGTAGAGATGAGACACATTACTAAAAATTATTGGGTCAAAAATGAAATAAAAGAGAGATAAAAAGATACATAGAGACAAATAGAAATGACAAGAGAACATAAAATTTGGGGATGTAACAAAAGTAGTAATAAGAGGGAAGTTTATAATATTACAGGTCTACCTCAAGAAACAAGAAAAATCTCAACTAAACCATCTAACATTTAACCTCAGAGAACTAGAAAAATAAAGAACAAATGCAGCTCCAGTAGAAGGGAAGAAATAATAAACATTAGAGAAGGATTAAATAAAATAGACAAGAAAATACAATAGAAAAATTAAGGACACAAAGAACCTGATCTTTGAAAAGACAAGTATAATTGAATCATTACTGGCTAGATTCATTAAGGAAAAAATAGAGAAGACTCAAATAAATAAATACAGAAATGAAAGAGGAGAAATTACAATGGGTACCACAGAAATACAAAGGGTTATACAAGAATACTATGAAAGGCTATATGCCAGAAAATTTGATAACTTAGGAAAAATGGAAAAATTCTTAGAAGTATACAGTCTTCCTAGACTAAACCATGAAGAGTTGGGAACTAGTAAGAAAAATGAAATGGTAATGAAATAGCTCCCCCTGCCCCCCAGAAAAAGTCCAGGAGCGGATAGATGACTTCACTGCTGAATTCTATCAAATATTTAAAGATGATTTAATATGTATATTTCTCACACTCTTCTGAAAAATTTAAGATGAGATAATACTTCCTAAATCATTTTACAAGACCAACATTATCTGATACCAAAACCAGGCAAAGACAACACATACAGAAGTAAAGAAAATTACAGGTCAATATTTTTGAATGATGAACATAGATGCAAAATTCCTAAACAAAATAATACAAATAAAATACAACAATACATTAAAAGGGTAACACATCATGATCAAGTGGTGATTTTTCCAGGGAAGCAAGAATGATATAACATATGCAAATTGATTAATGTAATACCTCACATTAACAAAATATAAACATCATGATTCTATCAATAGATGCAGTAAAGCCATTTGACAAGATACAACATCAATTTATGATTAAAACACTCAAAAGTTAGCTCAGAAGGAAAATGACTCAACATAATAGAGGCCATTTATGACAAATCTTCTGCTAATATTGTATTCAAGGTGAAAAACTGACACTTTCCCCTCTAAGATCAGAAAAAAAAAAGGATGCTCACTCTCACCATTGGTACTCGGCATAGTTCTGGAAGTTCTGTCAAGACCAAGCATCCCCCTGCCCCCAAATTAAAGACATTTAAAATGGGGATAAATAAGTAAAACTATACTATTTGCAGATGAAATAATTCTGCATATAGTAGACCCAAGACTATTAGAAATAATAAACAAATACAGTAAAGTTGCAGGATACAAAATTAATATAGAAAATCCATTACATTCCTTTAT
The DNA here is from genome assembly GCF_019186645.2 of Phyllostomus hastatus. Classification (NCBI taxonomy): domain Eukaryota; kingdom Metazoa; phylum Chordata; class Mammalia; order Chiroptera; family Phyllostomidae; genus Phyllostomus; species Phyllostomus hastatus. The sequence goes on along the minus strand of NW_025334015.1, from coordinate 2,294,870 downwards.
CTTAAGTGTGAAATATTAGAAAGAGAAATGAATAAAACAATTCCATTTACAATTGCAGCAAAAATGATAAGTTACCTAGGAACAAACTTAACACAGAAAGTGTACACTGAAAACTGCAAGACAGTGTTTAAGGAAATTAAAGAAGACACAAAGAAATGGGGACATATTCTGCTTTTATAGATTAGAGTAATTGAAAATTAGAGACCATTTTTAAAATGGCCATATTATCTCAAGAAATATAAAGATTTAATGCAATCCCCATCAAAGTCCCCATGGCACTTTTCAAAGAAATAGAAAAAAAAAGCCCTCAAATTTGTATGGAATGACGGAAGACTCCAAATAGTCAAAGCAATCTGAGAAAAAAGAAAAAAAAAACAAAGCAGGATATATCAGGATCCCAGTCTTCCAACTATTCTACAAAGCTACAATAATTAGAACACTATGGTGTTGTCAGAAAATCAGATACCTGAATTAGTGGAGGAGAATTGAGAGCATGGATAAACCCACATACATATAGGCAAATAATTTTTGACAAAGAATTAAAAAAATGTAAAATGGAGAAGGTAAATTTTCTTCAATAAAATGGCACTGGAAAAACTGAAAAGCCACATATAAATGAGTGGATCATAAAACTGGGACATTTACACAATGGAAGTCTTAGTGATGTTGAACATCTTTTCATATGTCTTTGGCCATCTATATGTCTTCTTCCTTCAGGTTCTGTCCTTTTTTAACTGGATTTTAACTTTTTGGTGTTAAGTTGTATGAGTCCTTTATCAATTTTTGATATCAACCCCTTTGGATGAATCAATATATTCTATTTGGTAAGTTGTCATTTTTTTTTGTTAATTTCTTCCTTTGTTGTGCAAAAACTTTTAGTCTGATGTAGTCTCATTTATTCATATTTTTGTTTGTTTCCCTTGACCAAGGGGATGCATCCAAAAATATATATATTACTAAGAGCAATGTCAAAGATTTTCCTGCCTGTGTTTTTTTCTAAGAGTTTTATGGGTTCAAGTTTTGTATTTTCCTTTAATCCATTTTGAGTTTATTCTTATATATGGTGTAAAAAAGTGCTTTAGTTTCATTTTTGCATATATATATATATATATAACAGTTTTCCAAAATAAGTTAATGAGGAAACTGTCTTTATCTCATTGATATCCTTGCCTCTTTTGTCATAGATTAATTGGCCATGTGTGCATAAGTTTATTTCTGGGCTCTCTGTTCTGTTCCATTGATCTATGTGTCCATTTTTATGCCAGTATAATGCTGTTTTGTAGTATAGTTTGGTATTAGGTAATATGCTCCCACTTTGTTCTTTCCCAAGATGATTGTTCTTATTAAAAGACATTTTGGTTCTTATTAAGGGACATATATTTTAGGATTATTTGTCCCAGTTCTGTGAAAAATGCCATTGGTATTTTGATAGGAATTGTATTCAATCTGTAGAATGCTTTGGGTAGTATGGACATTTTAACAGTGTTCATTCTATCCTTGAACATGGTATATGCTTCTTTTATTTGCATCTTCTTCAGTTTTATCTTCAATGTGTTATAATTTTCTAAGTACAGGTTTTTTACCTCCTTGTTAAGTTTATTCCTAGTTTTTTTTATATAATTGTACATGGGATTATTTTCTTATTTTTTTCTTTCTGGTAGTTTTTCATAGGTGTATAAAAATACAACCAATTTCTGAATAGTACATTTTTTAGACAATGGGGAATGGAGGGAGAAAGAGAAACATCAGTGTGTGGTTGCCTCTCATGTGTCCCCTTTTGGGGACCTGACTCGCCACCCAGGCATGTGCCCTGACGGAAATCCAATGGGTGACCCTTTGGTTTGCAGGCCAGTGCTCAATCCACTGAGCCACACCAGCCAGAGCTGAATAGTAATTTTGTACCCTGCTACTTTATTGATTTATCACATTTAATAATATTTTTGGTAAAATATATAGGGTTCTCTTTAAATAGTATCATGTCTTTTGCAAAAATGACAGTTTTACTTTCTTTGTTTTTCAGTATGAATGCCTATTATTTATTCATTTCTCGTGTAATTGCTGTGACTAGGACTTTCAATACCATGTTGAAAAAAGCAATTGTGAAAGTGGACAACCTTATTTAGTTCCTGACCTTTAGAAAAACACTTTTTAAAGAAGATTTTATTTATTTTTAGAGAGAGGAGAAGAGAGAGAGAAACATCAATGTGAGAAAGAAAATTAGTTGCCTCTTGTGTATGTCCGGACCTGGGACCAAACCTGCAACCCAGGCATGGCATGTGCCCTTGCCAGGAATTGAACCAGTGACCATTCACTTTGTAGGGTGATGCCCAACCAAGGGAGCCACACCCATTCAGGGCAGGAAAATACTGGTGACTTTTCCCAACTGAGTGTGATGTTTGTCACAATGGCCTTTATTATGTTGTGGTGTATTTTCTTGATTTTCATTTTACTGAGAGTTTTTATCATAAATGGGTACAGGGTTTTATACAATGTATTTTTCACATCTATTGATATGATTATCTGATTTTTATCTTTTGTTTTATTTATATGGTATATCACATTAATTGGTTTGTGGATGTTGAAGCATTATTGCATCCCCAAAATAAATCCCACTTAGTCATGGTGTATGATCTTTTTAATGTATTGCTAAATTTGGATTGCTAATATTTTGTTGAGGATTTTTACATCTATGTTTATCAGGGATAGTGGCCTATAAATCTTTATTGCTTTATAATGTCCTTTTTTGGGGGATGTGGAGCCAGGATAATGCTGGATTTATATAATGAGTTTGGAAGCCTTTCCTGATCTTAAATTTTTGGAAAAGTTTGGGAAGGATAGGTATTAATTCATCTTTAAGTGTTCAGTAAAATTCACTTGCAAAGGCATCTGACACAGGAGTTTTGTTTGATGGTAGTTTTTAGATTATTGAATCTATTTCTTTGTAGTTTGTTCAAATTCTTTGTTTGTTTGTTTGTTTTGATTAAATCTTGAGAGATTACATGTTTCTAGAAATTTACCCATTTCTTCTAGATTGTCCAATTTGTCAGCATATAATTTTTGTAGTATTCTTATAATTATTTGTGTACATGTGGTGTCAGTTGTTACTTATCTTTCATTTCTAATTTTAGTCATTATTGGGTTCTCTCTTTTTTTGTCTTGATGAGTCTGGTAAAATGTTGATCAATTGTGCTTATGTTTTCCTTTCTTTTTTTAAAAAGATTTTATTTATTTATTTTTAGAGAGAGGGGGAGGGAAGGAGAAAAAGAGGGAGAGAAACATCAATGTTTGGTAGCCTCTTATGTGCTCCCTACTGGGTACTTGGCCCACAAGCCAGACATATGCCCTGACTGGGAATTGAGCCAGCTATCCTTTGGTTCACAGGCCTGCATTCAATTCACTGAGCTACACCAGCCAGGGCTGTGTTTATGTTTTCAAAGAGCTGGCTCTTGGCTTCATTGATCTTTTGCATTGTATTTTAGACTCTATTTAAAAAAAAAATTTTGTTCTTATCTTTATTAGTTTTTTCCTTCTACTAACTTTCATTTTTTGTTTGTTGTTCTTTTTTTTGGAGTTTCTTTACATATAAAGTTAGGTTATTTGAGATTTTTCTTGTTTCTTCAGGTAGGCTGTTATTGCTATGAATTTTTCTCACAGGACTGCTTCCACTGTGCCCTACTGATTTGGGGTTGTTGTGTTTTTATTTTTATTTGTCTCAAGATATATTTTCATTTCTTCCTTGATCTCATTGTTAACCCATTCATTGTCTAGTAGCATGTTATTTAGCCCTCTACAGGTTTGTGTGTTTTTCAGTTTTGCTTGTAATTAATTTTTAGTTTCATACCACACTGGTCAGAAAGGAAGCTTGCTGTAATTTTGATCCTCTTAAATTTACTGAGATTCATTTTGTGCCATAAATATGTGATCTATCCTTTGTATGCACTTCAAATGAATGTCTATTTTGCTTTAAAATTATGTTTAAACCCACCTGGTTGCTCTTTCCTGTTTGATTTTCTATGTAGAAGATATATACAAGTTTATATAGTTTAGAGTGGGTGTTACAGTCACCTTTTATGACTGTATTACTCTCAGTCTTTCCATTTCTGAAAATCAATATTTTTTATAAACTTATGTGTGCCTGTTTTGGGTACATAAATGCTTACAAAGGTTTTATCCTCTTGTTGGATTGATTCTTTCATCATTATTTAATGTATAGCTTTGTTTTCTATTATAGCCTCTGTTTTAAAGTCTATTTTATCTGATAAAAGTATTTCTACCCTATCTTTTCAAAATTTTTATTTACATAATTTATCTTTTTCCATCCCTTCACTTTCAGTCTGTGTCTTTTGTTCTTAGGTGGGTCTCTTTTAGATACCTTCTGTATAGGTCTTGTTTTCTCCATTTAGCTACCCTATGTCTTTTGATTGGAGCATTTAGTGCAGTTACAGTTAAAAGAATTAGTGATAGGTAAGTATTTATTGCCATTTTATTATTCAAATTCTGGGGTTCTTATATTTCTTAAAGCAGTCCCTTTGACATTTATTGTATTCCTTGTTTGGTGGTAATGAACTATTTTAACTTTTTTTTTCCTCAGAGCTTTTCATCTTTCCTTCATTTTTTAAAATTTAATTTTTCGGGGGTGACATTGACTTGCAGTCTATACAGATTTCAAGTGTAAAACTCAATAAAACATCATCCTCACACTGTATTGTGTGCCCTTTTCCCCAAAGTAATTTTTCATACCCATTCCCCAACCCTCATTTGCCCATTTCCATCTACTCCCCACTTCCCTTTCCTTCTGGCTATCACCACACTGTTTTCTGTGTCTGTGTGTTATGTATATGTTTTTTGCTTATAGCCTTGCTGAGTAGACTCCTTTTGGTTGTAGTTTCTTGTTTTTCATCACTTTGAATATTTTGTGCCAATCCCTTCTAGCCTGAAAAGTTTCTGTTGACAAATCAGCTGACAGTCTTATAGGAGTTCCCTTGTAGATAATGAACTACTTTTCTTTTGCTGCTTTTAAGATATCTTTTTTTCTCTTTAACCTTTGACATTTTAATTATGATGCATCTTGGTGTGTGCCTGGGTTCATCTTGTTTGGGACTCTCTGTGCTTTCTGGACTTACATATTTATTCCCTTAATGTGATTAGTGTGATTATTTATTTGAAGAAATAGTCACACTTTCAGTGATTATTTTTACAAATAAGTTTGCAATCTCTTGCTCCCTCTTTTCTCCTTCCATTACCACTATGATGTATATGTTGGTACACCTAATGTTGTTCCAGAGGTCCCTTAAACTATTCTCATTTAATTTTTTTTTGTTGGGGGGGTATTCTGATTGGGTGTTTTCTTCCAGATTACTGATTCAGTCCTTTGATTCACATAATCTGCTGTTGACTCACTCCAATGTATCCTTATTTCTAACTGGTTATTTATGTTTTCCATCTCTTTGTTGACGATCTCACTGACTTTATATATTCTACCCTTTAGTTTATTGAACACTCTTCTAACCAATGCTTTGAACTCTGTTTCTGGTAAATTACTTATCTCTAGTTCTCTAGTTCTTTCTCTGGTGTTTTCTCCTGTTCTTTTATTTAGGACATGTTTCTTTGTCCCCTCATTTTGGCAGCCTCCCTGTGTTTATATTTATGTATTAGGTAGACCTGCTGTGTCTCCTGGGCTTGGCAGAAGATCTTATATAGTAGATGTCCTGTGGGGCCCAGTGGCACAGTCTTCCTTGTTACCTGAGCTGAATGCTCCAGGAGTGTCCCTCATGTAAATTTTTCATGCCCTCCTGTCATAGTGAATCCTTGACTGACTTTTGCATATTATGAGTGACATTGACTCTCAGGTGACTTGAGTGAGCGTTGGTCTGGATTACAGTGGACAAGCTACTGGGCTGGGGCTGGCTTCTTAGAAAAGGAGCCATTTAGCAGGGCTCTGGTCCTGGCCAAGCTTGTCCTTTGATGTGCTGTTTGTGGAGCTGGTTTGGTGGTGCTCTTTCCAATCTGAAGCCTGCCCTTGGCTGTATTATTTCTTGAGGCTTTTGGGAGGGGCATAGGTGTAAGCCAAATTCAGCTACCTTTTTTGCCTTGCTTGAGGCCTCCTGATAGGAGCTACCAATTGATCTGTGTTTGGTCATCACTTTTGCTGAACCTGGAGGTTCTTGCTGTGCTGTGAACGGAGGCCAACTGTCTCTTGTGCTGGGCTAGGGACCCTTTGGTGCTCTCCACAATGTGAGCTGAGGCCCATCACCAGTTGTTCAGGGCTTCTTGCTGGTTAGTTGCATCTATGTTCCAAGCAAAAACTGACCCCTCCTTATGCTAGACTTGGGCCACCTGGTGGGAGTTATAACACAAGTTGAAACCAGTCATCACTTGTTCTGGGCTTATCACTTAACAAGTGGTACAGGCCAACCACTTGTTATACCACTATTTATTTGGGGCCAACCACTATTTATTTGGGGTTAGTGGAACTTTATGAGATTTTAGGAAAGTCCATAGCACAAAACAAGGCTAGCTGGTCCTGTGGAAAATCTGCTGGAAGTGGCTCAGGCTGGGTGGGCAACTTAGTTGGAGTGGGGCTTCAGGGAATCTCCTGGACAGGGTGAACAGTGTTAGCCAGGTTAATGAAAAACACAGGTTTGGCATCCATGTACATCAGAGCTGGGTGGGAAGAGAGCTCAACAAAGAAATATGGCTCCTACCAGCACTTTGCCCCCAGAGAGCTTCTCTGACCCCTGCCTCTCTGGCCCTCCTCTGAGGCTGGTCTGTATTTCCTGTCCATATGTCCCTTGTGCTTTTTAAGGTACTTCCCCTGTGCTGAAGCTCAGAGCAAGTACATTTGTGAGCAAGTGAGTCCCTGCTTGGCCCCTCAGGAGCAGAGTCTACATCTTCAGTAGCCCCCCATCTCACTCAGGTGCCATCCTGGTAGTCTTTATAGCTAGATGCTATTGAGACTTTTCTCCTCAGCACTGGCACCCCAGGCTGTGATCCTTTATACCTCTGAGGCACCTCCACGCGTGAGATACCTGTCCTGTGTTTTAATTAAGACCCTACAGGTATGGGGCCTTCAAATGTTTCTCAGTGATGATTTTTCCATAAGTTAGGTGTAATTTCAGCGTGGTCATGGCAGAAGGTGAGCACAACACTTACCTACACTGCCACCTTGACCTCAGGTCAGTCAGATCCAATTCTTTTCTTTTTCTACTTCATTTTCCAACTCTGACCTATTCTGATGAACTATATCAATTAAAAATTCTAGACTACCTTTTTAAAAAAAGATTTTATTTATTTATTTTCAGAGAGATGGGAAGGGAGCGAGAGAGAGAGGGAGAGAAACATCATTGTGCAGTTGTGTCTCATGTGCCCTCCACTGGGGACCTGGCACGCAATCTAGACATGTGCCTTGACTGAGAATCAAACTGGAGGCCCTTTGGTTTGTAGTCCAGCACTCAATCCACTCAGCCACACCAGCCAGTGTGAAAAATTCTACACTATCTTTATCAATTATTATCACATATATCACTTACCTGGAATGTGTATACCTGAGGGGCAAACTAATTACAAATTTTTCTTCAGCAAAATTGTTTTTAGAGGCAGATGTGTATTTGTATGTTTGTATGTGTGTGTTTAGATGGAAATGATAATATTAATTAAACATACATTTTAAAGTTATCATTTCTCTTAACTGTTCCACAGTAATGCTTCTCTACATTAAGATTAGCAATTTAAATATATCACATCATATATTTCTATGACCTTATAAATAAAAATATATCATTCATACCTTGTTGATATTTGTATATATTGCAAAATAGTCACCACAATAAGTCTAATTAACATCCATCATCATACATAGTTACAAAATTATATTTTACTTGTAATGAGAATTTTTAAGATCTGCTCTTTTAACAACTTTGAAATATGCAATACAGTATTATTAACTACGGTAACATTGTTGTACATTATATACACTTGTGGATTGTTAAAGCTCTGGGATATACCCATATAATAACACATTGAAAGAGCTGGTGGCTGCTTTCAGGGCTTACCCAGGTGCCTATTTACCTAGATAACACCTTGTAAATGGCAGTGATGAATGATCATGTACTTCCCAGGAGCACATGTGTATTTCCAAAGGTCATGTACATTTGAGTCATCTGCTGATGCTCTGTACAGGTGGAGCCACAACACAGAACAAGAGAACAACCTGAAAGGTAAGCATGGAGCAGAGTGGTCTTTATCTGGGAAGTGCTAAATAGCAGGACTCTTGTGCTTCTTAACAAATAGTCTTTCACAACAGTTCATGAACTTGGTGAACACATGACTTTAGGACCTAGTGGTATCAGAGCCTTTTAGAGGACCCTGGATCCTCTGTAGCTGCTTGTACCAGAGTGAAATGCAAGGGAATCCTGGAGAAAACCTGCTTCATAGAAGGATTAACATTTTGTTTATCCTTCTCAGAGGTATTTTCTATAATTATCTGCCTTGCCACTTAAAAAGCCTTTTACTGGAACTCACTAATGAGGCTCCCAGCTCCATGGTTGTGGTTCCTGTTTTTTCAGAGCCTGGTTATTACATGCAGAAAGAAAGTTTAGGGTAATTGCTCAAGAGCAGAGTGTTTCATCTGAAATGAACACAGATATCTAAGATTCTAGTTCTAAAATTGTATTCCCTTTCTGGGTCTGAACTGCAATTCTTTTAGGTGTGGCTTATGGGGTAATTTATTTATTCATTCAACATACCTATACTGAATATCATGTTGGATTAGATTAGATGTTAGAGATGGTAACATAAGCATAATGTGGTCTCCCCCAGCAAGGACTTCAGTCTAGAAGGAGAGAAAGAGATCACAGTGCAATGTGACTAATATCATAAGAGAAGAACAAATGGACAAGTACAGGTGACAGAGCTTCCAACACTGCCTGTGCACTGAAGAGGCTGGAGGTGGTGTTATGGGTCCTGAAGGATTAATAGGAGTTTGCCAAGCAACCAAAAAGAAAAAATGACATTTTCCTCATGAGTTATCTGGACAGTGTCAAGTGGCATTCTCACTATACTTCCTAGAACTCTCCTTGATGAGAAGTTGGGATCATCTGATGAGAGTTGCTTCATCTTCCCTCTGTATCAAAATTTCTGTGTATCTTCATCTATCTTATCTTTCCTCTTCTTGGTTCAGAGGAAGAGTATCTTCCTCTTTGCCAAGGCTGGAGCTCCCAACTGGAGCCACTCCACACAAACTACCCATATTTTCTGGTTTCACAAATTTTTTACAATTCCCCTATCTTTAAGTCTGCACATGTTGCCCCGGCTGCACCATTTCTCCAAGAGCCCCCTGAATACCTCTTCCTCAAATGAAGTAGTGCACTGGTCTTCCATTTAGCTTACCGACTCCTACTTCAGGTCAGGGACTTGGTCAACACTTTTTATATTTCCTGTTCCTAGCAGTGCTTGACACATAGAAGGTTTTCAATAAATCCTAATCCAATAAATAAAGAAAGCTTTTTAAATAAGACACACCAGTGTTCAAAGCACCACAATTTACAATAGCCAAGTTCTGGAAACAGTCTAAGTGCCTATCAGTAAATGACTGGGTCAAAAAATGTGGTACTTTACACAATGGCATCCTACACAGAAGAAAGAAAGAAAGAAAGAAAGAAAGAAAGAAAGAAAGAAAGAAAGAAAGAAAGAAAGAAGGAAGGAAGGAAGGAAGGAAGGAAGGAAGGAAGGAAGGAAGGAAGGAAGGAAGGAAGGAAGGAAGGAAGGAAGGAAAGAAAGTAAGTCCTACCTTTTGCAATAGCATGGATGAACTGGAGAGCACTATGCTAAATGAAATAAGCCAGTTCACAAAAGACAAATACTTTTTGATCTCACTTATAAGAGGAACTTAATGAAGAAAACAAATAAATGAGCAAAATAGAACCAGAGGCATGGAAACAAGGAACAGACTGACAGGGATCAGAGAGGGGAGAAGGATAAGGGTGGAAAGAAGGGGAAAAGAGCTCTGGATGGTGTGGCTCAGTAGATTGAGCACTAGCCTGCAAACTAAAGGGTCAACAGTTTGATTCCCAGTCAGGGAACATGCCTGGGTTGTGGGCCAGGTCCCCAGTGGAGGGCGTGCGCGAGGTAAGCACACATTGATGTTTCCCTATCTTTCTCCCTCCCTTCCCCTCTCTCTAAAAATAAATAAAATCTTTTTTAAAAAAGAAGAGGAAGTGACTAATCAAGGAACATGTATGAATGACCCATGGACAAGGAAAATGGGAAGGGGGATTAACTGTGGGAGCAGGAGTGGTCTGGACAGAGGAGAGCAAAGGAGGAAAAATTGGAACAACTATAATAGAACAACAATAAAATATTTAATTAAAAAAACTTTCTGAATCTCCCTTTGCAGAGAGTAACAATGGTTGATTCCTTTGGGGTCTTTAGATAAGAGTATGGAAAAACTTAGTCCCTCTGTGTTTGTGTTTTCTTTGTAAGGATGGTGGTAAACATATGGCTAGGTATTCTTTAGCTGGCTTGTATCTACATCCTCTCTCTGTCTGGCTAATCCTAAAACATCCACCCACATCTCCACCTCCACCCAACAAAGACAGAGCTGATAACCCATGTCCTAGACCTTTTGGAGATATACTTTGGCTGAGGTACCTCAGGGAATGAGCTCCCATTCCCATACCCTGTTTTCCCCACTGAGTCCTACGACTCAGTCCTAAGTATGATTAGCTCCATGAACCTTGTAAGTCACAAAACTGTTAATTTTTCTGTGTTCCAGCTCCAGTTATCATAATAATTGTTTATGTGTTTGCTTTCATAAAGCCCATTCACTTAATTGAAGCTCTGTCACATACTTTTCATTTACACAAAGCAACAAGGGGAGTTTAATAATGTTGGCAATGTAAAATGAATGATAGGTGATATTGCTAGGTTTCTGGTACCAGAATTAATACTTTCTATATTATTTTAGTTAATTCCTAAGTGGTGGCTAATAATGCTCTAGAATTTGGACTGACTAGATTTAGATTTTAATCCTAGCTTCACTTATAGCTGCATGACTCTGGGGAACTTATTTCACTCCCTATGCCTGCTTCCCAGTAATAAGGAGGGGCATTTACAATTTCAAGAGTTGTTTTTCATGGGGAATAATTAATATACATCAAGTGTTTAAGCACAGTGTTTGGCACATACTGAAAATGCAGTAAACATCATTATTATTAATCCTCACTGAATCTATTACAAACTATTTACCAGATGAGTAAAGAGAGGCTTAGGATCTAGATTCAGAGTCCACATGGCAACCCGCCGTGCATCACCACTTTGAGTATTGGCAGTGATACATTCTTATCACAGTGAACCTGAAGACATGGGTCAATTGGTCTTAAAAAGTAATGAAAGCTTCCTGCATGTTATTTGATAATGAGAATTGTCTTTTTCCCAGGTGCTATGTGCCAGGCCCTCTGATCTTTCTTCCTCATCCTTGTTGTCCCACCAAGCTATAGAAATAAACCTCTCTGTTGGCAATGGCAATGCAGTTCCTACTACAGCTGAGCAGTCACATCCCAGTGCTGGCCTTCCCACTAGCTGTCACACCCTCTACCTGCTACCAAGTAGCTCTGAAAGAATGATCCAAGAAATTTCCAGCCCCTGGGAACATCAAAGCCATCCCTCTCCTCCTCTTCATTCTTCCTATTGGATGCACCACTGGTTAATGTAAATGGAGGCAAGTGAGTGCTCAGTTGTCTCACCAACTTGGGGACGATTCAGATACATGGGAAGGGAACTCAATGGCTGGAATTCAGAGGAGGCAGAGTCTCATACAGTGTCCGGGGGTGTGGCCTGGGACTCAGTCCCCAAAAGCACTCATGAAAAAAACCAATAGTTCACAAGTGTAGCCATACATGCAACACTCTGTGTGGTTTCAAAAAGGAAGCCCACTGCTGCAAGTTACTATTTTTTTTATTGTATAATAATCAGGTCTCTGTTTTGAGATTGTGTCAGAGATAAAACATCAGAAGCCTTTTCTGTTGCTTAAGAACAAATAACTTAAACTAGTAGTTTAATGACCACTTTTTCCTGATGAGAAAACAAATTCAGGCCAAAAGAAAAAAGAAAATGAAGCAGGGCACTGAGAAAAATCTTGTTGGTCAATGAAAAGAAGCAAGACATATCTGGAGCCATAGCAATGGAGTAGGGCTTGCTTTGATTTGGAAAACAGTTTTGATTTTTCCCCTGTCCTGTGCTTGCTTTTCTCAGGGGCCCAGGAGATGCTAATGAGCTTGATGAGGGAGGCACTTTCAGAATGAATGGCCCTCAGAAGAGAATTGAATGACTGCTTTCATGGACAGCTACTTTCATGGACAGCATGGATAGCCTCATGTTTGAAAAATATGCAATTAAAGGAAATACTATTACAAACAGCCCCTATATGTTGCTTTAAAGTACTATTGATTCACTGAAAAATGAGAGTTGTGCAGTATTACTATGGTAAATGTAAATGCAGACTGTAGGAGGGAAGCCACAGATACACACACACACACACACGCACACACACACACAACCTATACAAAACACCAAGGAGAAGGGGAGAGGACACCTAAAATAAATCATAGCTCTTTATTCATTGACATATAAAATGATTTTCAGAGAAATTTTGCCCAACAGAGTTTTTAATCACTTTCTTTGTGTCATACTGTTATAAAAGTGAAAGTGTTATGGGTTAAGGATTAATTTCTTATAAACATAATATGTGGCAGGTGGAGGTCTTCATGCATGAGAATGATATATATATACACACACACAAATATATATACCACATCTTTTTTTAAATATACTTTATTGATTATGCTATTACAGTTGTCCCATTTTTTCTCTCCTTTATTCCCTTCCATCCTGCACCACCACCCGCAGCATCCCCTGCTTAGTTCATGTCCATGGGTCGTACATATAAGTTCTTTGGCTTCTCCATGCTATACTATTCTATACTTCTCCTATACTATTCTTAATCTCCCTCTGTCTATTTTGTATGTGGAATTTATGCTTCTTATTCTCTGTACCTTTCCCCCGATTCTCCCCTCTCTCTCTCCTCACTGATAACCCCCAATGTGATTTCCATTTCTGTGATTCTGTTCTTGTTGTAGTTGTTTGAGTAGTTTGTTTTTGTTTTTGTATTTTTTTAGGTTCAGTTGTTGATAGTTGTGAGTTTGTTGTCATTTTACTGTTCATAGTTTTGATTGCTTTCTTTTCCTTAGATAAGTTCCTTTAACATTTCATATAACAAGGGCTTGGTGATGATGAACTCCTTTAACTTGATGTTACCTGGGAAGCCCTTTATCTGCCCACCCATTCGAAATGATAGCTTTTCTGGATAGAGTAATCTTGAATATAGGTCCTTGCCTTTGATGACTTCAAATGCTTCTTTCTAACCCCTTATTGCCTGCAAGGTTTCTTTAGAGAAATCAGCTAATAGTCTTATGGGAACTCCTTTGTAGGTAACTGTCTCCTTTTCTCTTACTGCTTTTAAGATTCTCTCCCTACCTTCACTCTTGTGTAATGTAATGATGATGTGCCTTGCTGTGTGCTTCCTTTGGTCCAACTTGTTTGGGACTCTCTGAGCTTCCTGGACTTCTGGGAAGTCTATTTACTTTGCCAGATTGGGGAAGTTCTCCTTCATTATTTTTTCAAGTAAGTTTTCAATTTCTTGCTATTGTTCTTCTCCTTGTGGCACCCTTGTGATTCAGATGTTGGAACATTTAAAGTTGTCCTAGAGGTTCTTATACCTCTCCTCATTTTTCAAATTCTTGTTTCTTCATTCTGTTTTGGTTGAATGTTTACTTCTTCCTTCTGCTTCAAACCATTGATATGAGTCCCAGTTTCCTTCCCTTCACTGTTGGTTCCCTGTACATTTTCCTCTATTTCACTTTTCATAGCCTTCACTTCTTCTCCTCTATTTTGCAACCATACTCAGCCATCTCTGTGTGCATCCTGATTACCTGATATGAACTGTGCATCTGATAGGTTGACTATCTCTTCATTGCTTAGTTCTAATTTTGGAGCTTTGATCTGTTCTTTCACTTGGGCCACATTTTTTTTGTTTTCACATACCAGTTAAGTTCTGAGGGGTGGAGCCTTGGGTATTCGCCAGGGTGAGGCAACCTACATCACTACATTGAGGTGTTGTATGTGGGGAAGGGGTACAAAAAGGAGCAATGCTGCTTGCTCGGTTCTTGGCCAGCTTGGCTTTCAGTCACTTCTCCTGTTTCTCACAAACAAATTGAGCCCTTGTCATGCTGGTTCCTGGGTGTATGGGCTTTTGTAAGTTCTAGGACTCTGTGGGTCTCTTCAATAAACTCTCCTGTAAGGCTGCGAGTTTCTCCTGCTGCCACAATTCCCACAGGTTTTTACAGCCAGAGGTTTTGAAGCTTTATTTCTCCTTGCTGGAATCATGGGTTGCATGCTCTGTCTCACTCCCCAGTTGTTTTTCCTGGTTTATCCTCATGCAAATGATAGACTAGCCAGTCCACCAGACACCACCTCACCTAGTGGGTCCTCCAGCCACTACCTTGACATGCATCTTTTATGCCCTGGCTGCCCATCTGCCCCCCTCCCCCTGCACCAGTCTGGATGAATATTTCTTCTTTAACTCCTTGATTGTTGGACTTCTATACAGTTCAATTTTCTGGCAGTTCTGGTTACTTTTTTGTTTTAAAATTTGTTGTTGTCCTTCTTTTGGTTGTGTGAGGAGGCAAAGTATATCTACCTGTACCTCCATCTTGGCCAGCAACATCTATACCACAACTTCTTTATCTATTCATTCATTGATGGACACATAGATTGATTCCATGTCTTGGCTATTGTAAATATGCTGCTTAACATAAGAATGCAGATATCTTTTAAAGTTAGTGTTTTCATTTTTTTTGGATATATTCCTAGTTGTGGAATCATTGGGTAATGTGGTGCTTCTACTTAAACATTTTTGAGGAACCTTCATACTGTTTTCTATAGTAGTTATTACAATTTATAATCCCACCAGCTGTACATAGGGATTCCCTTTCTCCACATTTATGACAATGATTATCTCTTGTCTTTTTTAGAAGTGATATCTCCTTACAATTTTAATTTGTGTGTGTGTGTTTTTTAATGACTAGTGATGTCCAGCATCTTTTCACATACCTGTTGGTGTGGCCTTTCATATATCTTCTTTGCAGAAATGTCTATCGAGGTTTTTAGCTGATTTTCAATTGGGTTATTTTTTCTTTTTTGTTGTTGTTAGTAAGTTGTATGACTTCTTTACACATTTTTATATTAATCCCTTATCAGATATATGAGTTACAAATATTTTTATCATTTTTATAGATTATCTTTTTTACTTTGTTGATTTTTTTCTGTGCAGAAGATATTTACTTTGACGTAGTCTCACTTGTTTATTTTTTATTTTGTTGCTTCTGCTTTAAACATCATATCTAAAGATTCATTAACAAGAATCATACCAAGGAGCTTTATTCCTATATTTTCTTCTAGTAGTTTCATGGTTTCAGATCTTATATTTATGTCCTTAATTCATTTTGAGTTAATTTTTGTCACTCATGTGATATATAGGTGGATCCAATTTTATTCTTTTACATATGAATATCCAATTATCCCAACATCATCTATTGAAGAAATTGTCTTTTCTTTATTTAGTATTCTTCACTTCTCTGTCAAATATTAGTAAACTATGCTTGGGTTTATTTCTGGGCTCTCAATTCTGTTCCATTGATTTATTTGTCTGTTTTTATTCCAATATCATACTGTTTTAATTACTATAATTTTATAGCATGGCTTGAAATCAGGAAATGTGATGATTCCTGCTTTGTTATTCTTTCACAATTTTTTTTTTGTTATTCAGGGTCTTTTGTTATTCCATATAAACTTTAGGGTATTCTTTTTTCTGTAAAAAAAATGTCATTAGAATCTTGGTAGTGATTGCATTAAATCTATAGATAGCCTTTGGTAGTATTGATATTGTTACAGAAAAGATGAGGGGCAAACGATAGAAAAGATACCCCTCTTTTTCTCCAGGGATTCCTCTCCATCTACTGGGTTTGTTTTGCCGGCTGCCTGAGGAAAGATGTCTCTTAATACCAGAGATCAGTGAAAAGGAAAGGAATTTATTATTTATTTGAAATAATACAAACTAAAGTTCTCCACAATGCACATAGTCCTCCTGGCACCCTGTATGTGGCAAAAGGGAGCACTTCCAAAGTCTCATGGTCCTATCTCTCACCCAAGCCTCATGGTCCCAAACAGGACACCAAAGCTGTGTGGTCCGAAACAGACGTGTGGTCCCCAAAAGAGAGATGTCCAATGGCTGCTGTGCCTCTGTTTAAATCCCAGCTCCAATCTTCTGTAGCCTCATTTCCAGCTCCTCCCACAATTTGCCACAGCTGCCAGCATTCCGGGCAGGTGTGGCCCTTTTGGGTGGAGCCAATTATCTCCAAGCTCTTCTGGACCCTGTTATAAATCCCTATTTGGGGGACCCCCTCTTGGCTGCACCCTGTTACAATATTTTAACAATATCAATTCTTCTAATACATAAAAATGAGATATATTTCTCTTTTAAGTAACAATTTTACATGACTTTTATTTAATGAAACCATATATTTACAATTCACAAAGTCCTAATTTGATAAATTTTACTAAATAAGATAAAAGGTTAACTGTACAAGCAATTAAAACATGATATATAGTAAGTATTATCAGGAATTTTCTATTAGCAAACCATTTTAAATCATGAAAACTGAACAATTTAAAAGAATTGTTTAAAGTGAAACTCACTTCTAGATGAGACTCCCAGCCTGGCAGGGATGGGTGCTGACCAGACCTGACTGAGCAGGGATCAGTGTGGCTCCCCGCAGGGCTGTGGCCTTCCCTCTGCACCAGTTTTCTTAGTAATAACGACAAGCTGAGAAGCTCAACCATGGGCTCTCAAGCAGCACTCTCCTCATGACCCTGGGCAGGGACTGAGAACTTCCTGGCATCTGAAGGGGATAGATATCTCTCCACTTATATGTGTCTTCTTCAATTTTTCATTAACATCTTGTAGTTTTCAGTATAGAGATCTTTCACCTCTTAAGAGAAATATATTTATAAGTGTGTTTTTGATACTATTATGAATGGGATATATTCTTTAATTTCTTTTTCAGAAATGTTTGCTGTTACTATACAGAAATGCTACTGACTACTGTTAATTTTGTATCCTGCAACTTTTCTGAATTCATTGATTATATCTAACAGTTTTTATTAACATCTTTAGAATTTTCTATATATAAAACCATTCACCTGAAAATAAAGACAATTTAACTTCTTCCTTTCCAGTTCTGACCTATGTTATTTTGTTCTTATCTGATTGCTCTAGCTAGGACACCCAATAATGTATTTAATAGGAGTGTTGAGACTGGGAACCGTTGTCTTGTTCCCAACTTTAAAAAAAAAAGCTTTCAACCTTTCCCCATTGAGTATGATGTTATCTGTGAGCTTGCCATATGTAGCCTTTATTGTGTTCAGATATATTCCTTCTTTACCTAATTTGTTAAGAATTCTTATCATGAATTAATGTTGAACTTGTCAAATTTTTTTCTGAATTGATTGAGATAATCATATAATTATTTTCTTTCATTCTATTGACCTGTTGTATAACACTGATTGATTTGCATATGTTGAACCATCCTTACATCCCAGGAATCAACCCCACTTTATTGTAGTGAAGGATCCATTCAATGTGCTGCTGAATTTCATTTTCTAACATTTTGTTGAGAATTTCTACATGTATCTTCATCAGATATTTGACCTATAGTTTTCTTTTCTAGTAGTTTTCTTTTCTGAGTTTGGTATCATCATAATGCTGGCCTTATAAAATAAATTTGGGAGTGTTCCTTCTTTAATTTTTTGGAAATGTTTGAGAAGGATTGGCACTAATTCTTTAAAAGTTTGGTAAATTTCACCAGTGATTCTACCTGGTCTTGAGTTTTATTTTGTTGAAAGATTTTTGATTACTGTTTTAATCTTTTACCAGTAATTGGCCTATGCAGATTTTTCTACTTCTTTCTGATTCAGTCTTTCTAAGTTGTCTGTTTCTGAGATTTTTTTCCATTTTTTCTAGGTTGTTCAGTTTGTTGGAGATACAATTTTTCATAGTAGTCTCTTATAATCCTTTGAATTTCTGTGTTATCAATTCTAATATCTCCTGTTTATTTCTCATTTTGTTTATTTTGTTCCTTTCTCTTCTGTCTCTTTTTTCCTTGGTTAGTCTGGCTAAGGCTTTGTCAATTTTGTTTATCTTTTCAAAGGACGAACTTAGTTTGGTTAATATTTTCTTTTCTTTTTCTGTTCTCTAATTATTTATTTTGGCATACATTTTATGGTGAGAATGGCTACTCCTTGAATGCTAGTTCAGCTGCCTACTGGGGAAGTAACCATGGGCAAAAATACTGAAGTTGCTAAGCTCCTGTCATCTTTCCTGCAAGAGGGGATTTTATTTTCTCCCTCATTATATTCCTGCTGGGATTAAAGGGTTCAAAGCCTGGTATGTAGTGAGTACTCAGCTACTATTTGCTTTGTTATGAAATGTACCTCTCAGAATTTTTACATTTTTTTCATAAAAACTCTGGAGTTTGATGAGGCATGTTTTATTCTGAGGTCCACTGAGGAGAGATTTCCCTATTCCCCTTGTTTAAATTACCCCAATTTGATAATCAATTGACCATGAATTCAACCTCCTGAACTGCAGTTAAAGTTCACAAAAGGATTATCACATTTCAGTAAGTGGACAATCTTGTGAGGCTGCTGGGGAATATGGTTATCCCTCTTTTCTAGTTGTAGCAACTGAGGCATGAAACAGGTGGAGGATTCTCCAGAGTTATAAAGTCAGTGAGTAAGGGCCCCACCAATACACTTAGGATGTCTGACACTAGGGGGATCCCCTTTTCTGCACCTATGCAAAATGTGTGTGTTTCTGGTGATAAGGTTTGATGAAGCCAAAGTCATAGTCCCCTTCCCTGATGTCTGCCAAATACTTTTAAAATTTGTATCACATCATAATTTTAAAATGTCCTAAAGTAAAAATGTACAAAGGCATCTTAAGGAGAGTGATTTTGCATTTATTATCTCTAAGAAACCACAAAAAGAAGAAAATAAAAAAGAAATCAGCCCTGGTTGGTGTGGCTCAGTGGACTGGGTGCCGGCCTGTGAACCAAAGGGTAGCTGGTTCAATTCCCAGTCACAACACATGCCTGGGTCATGTTTCCCTCTCTTTCTCCCTCCCTTCCCTTCTGTCTAAAAATATGTAAATAAAATCTTTTTTAAAAAAGAAATCAATTTATTAGATATTCGCCTCAAAAGTACCAAAGAACACTATGCCCAACCCCTGGACATGGACAACAATATGGAGACTTGCTTGGGGTGGGGGGAGGGTGGGGCTGGGCGGAGATGGGGAAAGGGAGAAAAAAAGGGAATAACAGTAACAGTGTAAACAATAAAAATAAAAGAAACAAACAAAAAATACCAAAGTCTATTGTGCCAGGTAGATAGAGTTGAAAGGGACCTTACATTTACTACCTATAGATAGACTGTTGGTATATTAAGGTTCATTGTGGAGATTTTTGTTTATTTTGAGCTCATGGAGTTGATGCTATCACATATTGGACTTTTATTTTGGGGTAGTTAGGATATTTGTGCTTTTACTGTACAGCTGAACCATTTGTCTCAAATTGCAAATTAGGGTATTTCTTACCCATTTTGTTATGGGAAAAAGGGTGATTTTTTTTAGGAATAACTTCTGTAAGGTGATAGAATGTTAGAACTATAAATAAAGGACTATAAAATAACACATAGTGCTGAGGTTCTCATGGTTTCCTACTGAAGGATACTATATGTATATACAGAATCTAATCAAATTGAGAAAGAACCCTTGCCATTATAACAGGATTTAAGACATTCCAGATACACTGTGTCTGCATTGGCTATATAATTTGTACTAATTTATGATCTTCTTTGGTGATTTCATTCAATTATACGTTTTAATTTTATGTGTGTAATCAATTTAGTATTGGAAGACCTTGAGTAGTACATACATCTATACACTTGGCTTTATGTCTAGGACAACTTTATTTGATATTGATGCTGTGAGTCACATCAGTGACACTTCTAGGTAGTGTTGTGTTATCTATACCTAATACACATACTACAGACTTTAGGCACGTTGCAAGGTTTGCTATCATTAAATTTTCCTGACTCTCCTCTTCAAGTTGATAAAATTATATATTATATTTCAAAGAATCTGAGATTAACCTGAAACTTAATCCAGAAAGGAGACAGACAAATGAACAATTCTGTGAAGAATTAAGTTTGCTAATAAGCAGCAATAATGATTTTCCTGTACAAGAAAAGAAGATGGTGGAGAAACTGCATTATTATATCATAAGTCAATCCATCCCTACATTGACTGAGTCATATACACACAATTGAATGAATTAAAGTGAGAGTATTAATAGACACCATATCTGTTAATGTGTAATTGATTATAACATTGAAAACATTGCCAATGAGTGTAACGTATTCCAGGTATTTAGCTTATCTTACCAAAGGTTATTTGGCCTCGGGAATAGATGGAGAAACCTGTGTAAATAACCCATATTATTCTGTGGAACTTTTGAACATACTTATAGTAATCACTCAAGATATATTTTTGAAACAAACCCTGGTAGGCTTCTCAAAATTGTTTAAGGTACTCATTCCATTGAAAAATCCTGCTGAAAAGTTATAGCATTTAGCTATGTATTAGGTTTCTATTGTTTTACTTACTATTCAAACTGGAAAACTTTTATGTAGGAAATGAATACTTTTTAGCCCTGGCTGGTGTGGCTCAGTGGATTGAGTGCCAGCCTGCAAACTAAAGGGTTGCCTGTTCTATTCCCAGTCAGGGAACATGCCTGGGTGGAGGGCCAGGTCCCCAGTAGGGGGCCCGTGAGAGAGGCAACCACACATTGATGCTTCTCTCCCTTTTTCTCTCTCCCTTCCTCTCTTTCTAAAAATAATTAAAATATTTTTTAGAAAAGAAATGAATATTTTTAGAGCAAAGCATTACTGTGGCCCAGAAAGGAAATTATTGTTAAGATTAATATTTTAGCTTAGGTAATTAGATACTTGTTTTACTCCAAAGGAAAACCCCTGGAAAATCCCGACATCCTAATAGGGGCAAATGTACCAGTGCTAATTAGTCCAACATTAGCATGAAATCCACACTTATATCTTACTGAAATCCTCTTTGTGTGTTATAGTTTAAATTGTAGTGCTACCGATATGGACAGGGGGAGTAGCCATCAGTTTTTCCTGTATAAGAATGTTAAATCTGTCTTCATAATGTATCTCTAATCCTTTTATTTCTCTCCATCTGCTCTGCTACCACCCTCATTCCAGTCACCACTGTTTCTCACTGGGCTGCACCTGAGAATGCAGTAAGCGCTGGACCGATGTGTGGCCTCCAGCTTGCTACCTTGCATCTTCTGTTACCACTCCAAGGTTCTGTCTTCACACTGTGTCCAGAGTTTCATTTTTAAAAATGGAACAAATCATGTCACTGTCTCCTTAAAACTCTCCAATTATACTTAGAATAAAATCCAAAGTCTTTATGTTGGCATACAAGGCTCCACAACATTCATGTATTTGGTGATATGCTCATGTCTCAGATCTGCAATGACCTGCTTAAGATTGGGAGGCTTGCTAGAATCTCAGTGATCATCTGCCTGGAGTAAGGTAGACCAGGGCTAGGACAATAAACACAGGTGTAGGAATGTAGTTAAATCACAATATAAAGGGGGTTTTCAGGTGTGGATCCAAGAGAGTCTCATCTCAGTATTCTCAGGGGGTCATTCTGGAAGGAGAGTATTATGATAGGGCTCTTGAAGAAGTGACAATATGCCCCATGCTGGTGGTTTCAGGCATATTAAGGTCAGAGCACTGTCTGGCAGGGTCTAACCTCCCTGTGACAGTTAGCAACTTACCTGCATTCAGAATAAGATTCCAGTTCAGGAGGGCACTGGCCTGCATTCTGAGGTGCAGAGGTTAGGGAGCAGGGAAAATGAAGGAAGGATTCAGCTTGGTTATATCCAGAGAAAAATAACTCCTACAGCCCCATCTGCTGTCCCACAGGGCTCACATTCATTCAGGACCAAATAAGAAAGAGCCTTTCATTTGACGGTTTTCAACATCTATACCTGCGTGAAGCCAGAAAGGTGGGGGCCTTTGGAATCCAGGGCTTTGGGCTTCAGATCATCCTCGTTCCCTCTGAGTGGAGACCCACTTGCCTGTTACATTTCTTTCAAGCAGACAGTACTGCTTCGTGTTCAATCAGTATTTGATATTCAGGAGAAAGGATCCTTGCCTTAGAAATAATTTTTTAAATTAAAAACTGCCCTGAATTGCAAATGTCCTTCATTCATTGTGCTGCCCTGAACAAAGGAATCTTTATTTTATTTTTTCTTTATTGCATTCTGTTTTGCTTTGTTTTATTTTACTATTTTATTTTATTTCATTCATTTCATTTCATTTTATTTTATTTTATTTTATTTCATTTATTTATTTTTTTGGATGATACTGCAGTCCTTCCCCCATGGTCATTATCTGGTGTTTGATGAACCTTTGATGATTACAAGAGTCTATGTACTTTTGTGAGCTTAATGTTGTCTTTCCCATAGTTTCTTTAAGCATCTTTTGGTTGGCCTATAGAATCACCTTGTCACATTTGTTAGTTTTTTAAAATTTTTATTTCATAAGCAACATTAATTCTTTTTAAAAAGATTTTATTTATTTACTTTTAATGAGTGGGGAAGGGAGGGAGAAAAAGAGGAGAGACATATCAGTATACGAGAGATCAAGAGATCACATGCCCCCGACTAGGGACCTGGCCTACAACCAGGGCATGTGACCTGACTGGGAATTGAACTGGTGACCTTTTTGGTTCACAGGCTGGCACTCGATCCACTGAGCACTCTAGCCAGGGTGCAACATTAATTCTTTTTAAATCCTCATGCTGTCCTTGCAGTTAGCCTTCAGCAGCCTTATTAGATCCTACCCACACTAGTTTCCTTATCTAACTATCTGTCATTATTATTAATAATTTATTTTTGTTGGCAATGATTTATCTGCATTTTTATTCTGTTTTTTTCTTAAAAGGAACTTAAACTTTCACAAAACTCCAAGGTACTAAAAATACTCCTTTATAGTATTTAATTTCCTGATGCAGAGAAAGACATGAATATCCCCTAAGATAAGAGGATTGGCTATTCTTCACAAGACAAGTGTTGTCAGCAATGCGGATAGCAGGAAGTGGAAGATGTTGCAGCTCATTTTTGAGAAGTGGGAGTTTTATTGTCCTGAGGCTCTTTCATGTGAAAACTCGAGGTAAAGGCAAAGAAGAAGAAAAAATTACTTTGTTTCAATAGGAACATTTTCAGTTATCAACAGCAAAGACAATTTTTAACACTGGACTAGGTTACTAATGGTGGATGTGGGGTTCTTGAAAATCATTCAGAAAAGGAGAGACAGTCACCTGTCTGATTTTGGCAATAGGCTGCCTTAAAGTAGCTGAATGGGATTCACTAAAGATATAGTACAAAAAAGTCATTCACAAAAGAAGAGGAGCTCTGGGGCCCCTGCCACTAGTCGGTGTAGAGCAGTGGCTCTGCTGAGCGTCTTCTGGACTAGGACAAGCAGATATGCTTATTCCCCCCATCTCCCCTGCCCCAATATGACTGGGACACCAGCCCACAGTGTCCATGGTGTTATGGATGACATATGAGATAAATTCACATGGACTACCAAGTCCTGTGGAGGAAAAGGGATGGCACAGCTACTCTCTCGAGGGGAGAGTGCCTCGGAGCAGCCTGGCCACTCTCTCAAGAGGAGAGACCCAGACCCTTGCCTTGACAGGTTTTTATTGGGTTCAATTTGCATAGGAATACAGGTAAAGCTCATTAATCATTGTCAGGCAGTAAGGATCAAACAATAGATAATATACAAAGAACTATTAGGGCTTATTCTGAGTCAGGGTCTGTTAGCTAAAGGGCTACAAAACTTTGGGAAACAAACTCATTTCCTGCTTGGACCCTTATCATTTAATTGAGAGCATTCTTAGCAAAGCAGGTTTCACAGGATTTTATGTATTCTTTCTTATGCCTCATTACCCCGGGGAACCCACCCTTTCCAGCGCAGGACTACACCACCCTCTGTCATTGTTTCAGGCTTAAGTCAGACAGGGGAAGTAAGGCAGCCAAGAGATTAGGAGACTTCTCACAGACAAAATGAGGACTCAGGCTATGTCAAAGCTGAGGGGTGAGGGTCCATCACCCCCTTTTGCTATAGCCCCCCAAATCCTTCCCTGGGGCCTCCCCATGATCGTGCCTGTCTTAAGTCTTTCCCTCCTTGGGGAATCTTACCCATCATTGGCTAACTGATCAAGCATTGGGGACCAGGCAGGGTGAAGTAAAAGGAGCAGAAGTGGCACCCCTGCCAGGAAGATAAGCTTTGTCTCCTTAGTGGCTTATGGTCCAAAGGTCGCTCACTCAGCCTTAGCCATGGAGGGGGGCGGTTACAGCTTCTGAAACCAGGCAGGGTGGTTCCCAACACCAATATGTGACATGGGCAGAACTGAAAGTATATTTTTATTTAGTTATAATTCACTTCAATGACTCCATGTGGCTAGGGGCTCTCATTTTGAAGAGTATGGAATAATAGGGTAGTATAGGCCCTGGAACAGGGAGGTATTAAAAAATGTACGTTTACTGATAGATTGAATGAAAGGACAAATAGAAAAAAATGTGAATAATTTATGGGCAATAAAACAAATAAATGAATTCTTAGCCTTATGGGGTTTCTGTGGGGATCAAGGAGATTAATATACCTCTAAAAACTAATCAACTTTACAAGCTTCCATTCTGGAGTAAGGTACTATTTGAAAATAAGGCACTACTTGAAAATTTGCACAGTGAGTAAACTTTATTTAAATCATTTTAGTGTATATTTAAAAATATAGCATATACACTGTTATCTTCTTAAAATTTAACTTCTCTTTGATTTCAGATATTTCATGTGTTGAATAAAGAAGTATAAGCATATGAATTTTAGGTCTTATTAAATTGTAAACTACTGAGAGTAACTTTGTGCCTAAAGTCAGTTTTTCTTGACACATTATCAACTTGCACTTGTCATCATGCTTAAGAGTCTGTCACACTCCTTACTAGTTTGTTGTTTAAAGACTAATATACCCCAATTAACCCAGTAAATGAGCTATTAAGAAGTATATGTTGGATTCACTCCAAGTTGGTGGATTAGGTGAAAACTACATTCACCTTCTCCCTTGACTACATAAAATGGACAACAAAATTATAGAACAATCAACCTGGAGAACCATCTAAGACTAGCTGAATAGAGTCTTATAAGGGTATACAGAAGCAGCCATATGGAGACTGCTGGGGGCAATGCAGAGATGTAAAAAGGGCTGGCCCTGCACCCATGTGTGGCAGTTTAGAATCTGGAGTGATATCTCCACTGCAGAGGTCCCACCTGAGACTGAGGGGTCTCACCCCACACCAGGCTCCCCAGCCCAGAGACTAGTGCTGGGAAGTGGTACCAACATAACATTTGGCTGTGAAAATCAGCAGAGACTCCACCCGCCTACATTGGATCAAAGGTTGCTGGAAACCTAGGCTTCCTCTTAAAGGTCCTGCACAAAACTCTCATTTACAGGCATTCAGCCATGGCTCCTGTGAAAATATGGTGGCTAGGAGAGTGCCAGAGTCATACAAGGAGAAACAGTTGTGTGGTTTCAGGGAGAGGCCTGGAGGGACAGTTACCAATGTCCTTGTGTTAAGTTCCTCTCCCTCATCACCCACACATGCCCTCATTGGGTCAAGCACCCACCCCCATCCCGATAGCATTAGCCTGGTGAGCTACACTGGCCAAAAACAGGAACTCCCAGAAGTCCACCCAACCCAAATTACTCACAGCTGAAAGCACTGTCAGCAGCGCTGAGCCTGGGCCTGCACTGAATTTTTTCTTGCAAAAACTTGGGGAATTCCAGGCATGCTCAGTGGGTGCAGCAGACACATGAGAAGAAACTCAGTTGTGTGACTTTAGGAGGACACCAACTTCCTGCCTGTGGACAGGTGTCACCATTCCTGTGCTGAGCCCTCTCTTCACAGAGCTAAATCTTAATCTGCTTCAGCCTGATTAACTCTACTAGCTTTGCCCTGAAGACTCCCTGAGGCACTGACCTGCTGCAGAAGTCCTCAACCCCCAAATGAATGGCAGCTGGCCTTTTTGTGCAGTGACACTTTTGCTGAGTGGCCCCAGACTCAGAACTGGCACTGACTTTGAATCTAAATTAACCTGGTGAATAGCCCTTGCCCTTACCTAGTGACTCACTGAGAATCTGCCTCATGCAACTCCCATACTGTCAGCAGCTATTCCAGTGGCTAAGCCTAACAAGCAGCTGACAAGTGGTGGTGAATCTTGAGGTGTATCGGGCCTTTTTGCCTACCTGCCCAAGGCCTGTTACTAGTGACACCTGGCCTTTGTACTGAGCTTGGCTCTTTCCGCATGCACCAAGACATGGCACAGGAAAGTATTAACCATGAATTGCTTTATAGCTCCTGACAGGTAATCCACAGCAAGTCACAGGCAACATCTAATATTGACCTGCCCTAGAGCTCCTCCTGAGAGGCCCCAGAAGCAGCACACCTAGTGTGTGGCTTCAGACCACAGAAGAATACCATCTGATTAACTTTACAACCAGCACACTGCAAGGGAGGTCTCAAGAGGTACAACACCCTGCTGGAGTAACTTCTTCTTGGTTTAATTTCCTTACAGCAGCTCCTACACTGTGATTGTGGCCATCCTCAATGCCAGCCAGCCTAAGAGTCCCAACAGACATTCCAACAGCAAGCTAGGCTCCACTACAACAGGAGAGCTTGCAAATTCATACAAGGGACATGCCTGGAGTACCCAGCTCAGGAATAAAGGAGATTATGGTACTGGGCCCCATGGGATACCAATTATGTAAGGCCTCCCTGCCAAGACTGGGAGGTACAGAAGATCTACCTAATACAGAAACAGAATGAGAGATGGGCAAATGAAGAGACAGAGAAACATAGCCCAAATGAACCACAAGGACAGACATCTAGGAAAGAAAAAACTAAACTAAATGAAATGGAGGTAGGAAAACTACCAGATTCAGAGTTCAAAACAATTGTAGTAATGATGCTCAAGGAACTTAAAGTAAAAATAAATAAAATTAGAACTTCAACAAAGGGATTAAAAGCATTAAAAAGGACAAAGAAACCTTAAAAATAAACAGTTAAAAAAAGAACACAATAACTCAAAGAAGACACTAGAAGAAATCAATATCAGATAGATGAAGAAGAGGATTGAATCAGCAAATTGGAAGACAAGGTAGCAGTAAAAACCCAATCATTGAAGAGAAAAAGAAAAAATAATTTAAAAAATGAGAAAAGTTTAAGGGGCCTCTGGGACAACATGAAGTATAACAACACCCACACTGTAAGGGAACCAGAAGGAAAGAGAGAGAGCAAGGGATTGAAAACCTGTCTAAAGACATATGAGTGAAACATCCCAAATATGGTGGGGAAAAAAGACACACCAGTCCAGGAAGCACAGAGACTTCCAAACAAGGTAAACTCAAGAAACCCACACTGAGATAAATTATAATTAAAACACCAAATGTTAAAGGCAAAGAGAAATATTAAATGCAGCAAGAGAAGTACAGTTACCTACAAAGGAACTACCATAGGACTATCATATGATTTATCGACAGAAAATTTGCAGGGCAGAGGGCATTACACAGAATATTTAAAGTGATGAAAATCAAGAACCTAAAACAAGACTATGCTACCCAGCAAAGCTATCAATTAAAATCAAAGGAGACGTAGAGAGTTTCCCAAAGAAGAAAAAGCTGGAGTTCATCATGATCAAACCAGTGTTTCAAGAAATGTTAAAGAGACTTCTTTAGGAAGAAGAAAAAAAAGAAATGTAAATATGAATAATAAAATGGCAATAAATACATACCTATGAATAGTCACCTTAAATGTAAATGGATTCAATGCTCCAATCAAAAGACATAGGGAAGCTAAATAGATAAAGAAACAATACCCATTCATAAGTTGTTTTCAAGAGACCTACCTCAGAACAAAAGACATACACAGACTTAAATGGATGGGAAAAGATATTTCATGAAAATAGATATGAAAAAAGCTAATAAAAGGAATAAGTCCAACAAGACTATATAGATCTTATAAACATTTATACACCCAACAGAGGAGCACCTAAAAATATAAAAAACTATGATATATTTACACAATAGAATACTACACAGCAGAAAGAAAGACAGAACTCCTACCCTTCACAACAGTGTGGATGCAACGGGAGAGCATTTTGCTAAGTGAAATAAACCAGGCAGTGAAAGACAAATACCATATGATCTCACCTATAAGTGGAATCTAATCAAGAGCACAAACAAGCAAGCAAAATAGAACCAGAGACATGGAAATAAAGAACAAACTGACAGTAACCAGAGGGGTGGGGGAGGGGGATTATGGGGGAAAGAAGGGGAAAGGTTGTCAAAGAACATGTATAAAGGACCCATGGACAAAGTCAAAAAGGGGTAGGATTGAGGGTGGGAGGTGGGGGTGGTTGGGCAGGGGAGAGTAGTGGTGGGAAAATGGAGACAACTGTATTTGAACAGTAAGAAAAAAAGGAAAATATAAAGAAAGATCAACAATAATACAGTCATAGTAGCAGTATACCCCATTGACACCAATGAATGGATCTTCCAGACAGAAAATGAACTAAGAAACAGTGGTCTTAAATGATGCATTAACCCTGATAGATTTAATTGATATTCTCAGGGCATTTCACCCCAGAGTAGCAGAACATAAATTCTTTTCAAGTTCACATGGAATACTTTGTAGGATATACCCCATGTTAGCCTCAACAAATCTCATTAGATCTTAGAAGACTGAAATTATACTAAGTGTCTCCTCTGACCACAATGGCATGAAACTAGAAATTAATTATAAGAACAAACAAAAAAACACAAACACATGGAGGCTGAATAACAGATTACTAATCAGTGAATGGTTTGACAATGAAATTAAGAAATAAATGAAAAGATACCTTGAGACAAATGAGAAAAAAATACCACAACAACCCAAAATCTATGGGACACTGTAAAAGCAGTCCCAAGAGGGAAATTCATAGCAACACAGGCCTACATCAGAAAACAGAAATGCCTAAAATGATCTAACTTTATTTATATCTAAAGAAATAAGAAAAATAACAAAGAAAGCCAAAATATCTCTCAACTATAAAAAAAGAATTGAAACCTTACCATTTGCAGCAGAATGGATGGACCTAGAGGGCACTGTGCTAAATGAAGTAAGTCAGTTTCTAGGGCAGTCTTTATCCAGAAGGCAAAGTGTTGCCTTTTATATGGTTGCAGTTTTATTATTTTGTTTATTTATTTGTTTTATTTCAAAGCACAGTCCAAATTGGTTTCTTTCCAACTAAAAGAATCTTGCTTATTTTACTTTATTTTTTGTTTTGTTTAAATTATATTTATCAGTTACAGTTTACATTCAATATTACTTTGTATTAGTTTCAAGTACAGCTAAGTGGTAAGACAATCTCACCCTTTACAATCATAACCTCAATATTTCAAATACCTGCCTGGCATCATACATAGGTATTAAAATATTATGGACTATATTCCTTATGCTGTATTTTAAATCTATGACTATTTTGTAACTGCCAATTTGCAGTGCTTAATTCCTTCAACTTTTCCACTCAGCCATCCAAATGCCTTCCCCTCTGACATCAAGCAGTATGTTTTCTATGTTTATGAATCTAATTTTGTTTTGTACATGTGTCTATTTTGTTCTTTAGATTCCACATACAAGTGAAATTGTATGGTATTTGTCTTTCTCTGGCTCATTTCACTTTGCAAAGTACCCTCTACATATATCCATGTTGTCACAAATGGTAGGATTTCATTTTTTATGGCTGAATTATATATGCATATATAATTCATGCATATATAATATATGCATACATATATATGTATATAATATATATGCATATATAACTCAGCCATATATGTGGTGATATATATACATATACATACACACACATTATATATATATAAAATGTGTGTGTGTAGTGGCAGGTTGGGGTTAGTTCATCTGCCCAGGTTAGTGCCATATGGTAGGGAGTGAATGACCCAATGACCCAGAAAAGATGGCATCTGTAGGTGGTATTGGACAGGGGCTCAGCACAGGGGCATTGGTGGCTGTCCCTGTAGCCCTCTCCCCAGCGCCATACAACCTAATTGCTTCCTGCAGGACTTTAGTCACCTCCAAGCCACCATTCCTTCACTGGAGCTCCAGGTGTTTCAGCCAGTGAGAGTTTGGGTGTTGGCTCTTTAAGAGGTTATATGGGTTTCTAGCGGTCTCTCCCCTCACCCTAATGAATAGAACCCCCTGTAATTATCGCAACCAGATATTATGTGGGCTTCTCCTCTCGGCACTGGCGTTCTAGGCTGGAGAGCCCATCATGGGGGTTGAGAGACCTCCCTCCTCAAGGGGGACCTCTGCAGCTGAGATATCCCTCCAGATTCTCAACTGCCGTACATGGGTGCAGGGCCAGCCCTTTTTAAATCTCTGCCCTTCCTACTAGCCTTATCTTGGCTTCATCTGTATGTTCCTAGTTACAAAACTTCTGTTTAACTAATCTTCAGATAGTTCTCCAGGTTGATCATTTACAACATTTTGTCATGTTGATGTGGTTCTGAGAAGATGTGACTGTAGCTTCCATCTACTCCACTACCATTTTGAATCCCCAAGAATCTTATGTCTTATATAGGGTCCCTCTTGTAAAAAGACGAAGTAAGAGCTATATTAGAAATTAGAAGCCCTGGCTGGCATAGCTCAGTGGATTGAGCGTGGGCTGTGAACCAAAGTATCGCAGGTTCGATTCCCAGTCAGGACACATGCCTGGGTTGCAGGCCACGGCCCCCAGACACCGCACATTGATGTTTCTCTCTCTCTCTGCCCCGCTTCCCTCTCTAAAAATAAATAAATAAATAAAATCTTTAAAAAAAAAGAAAAGAAATTAGGCAACTTTAACTTCATTCCTGGCTTATACTAAGACTTCTACTTGACTTTGAATGCAGATAGATCATGTTTCATACATTCTTCCACTTTATTGTACATTTAAAAAATTAAATAATTATGAATCTTGCATGATTATCAAGAATTGCATCCTGTAGGTTTTCAGGACAAGTTCTGTCTGGTGCATGAGAAAGTTCAGCAGGGCTGGATTAGCCACTAGCCCCCAGGCGTGCAGTGCCAGGACAGTATGTGTCTGGCACCTAAGACTGAGATGGGCCCAGATTAGAGTTCTGTAAATAATCACTGAGTGACCAGCGAATGAAAGGTGGGTGAATGACACAGCTGTCTGCTCAATAGTAGTCTAGTTTCTCAAGTACCAGAAGCTGATAGACTTAGTCATTTTTACATCTTTGAGCAACATGAAATGAATACTACAAAGAGTTTCTCTGAGCTACTTTTTGCAGTCACTATTTCCCTAGGGCCAGCCGAGTCAGAGAGACATCCACTATATCGTATTTAGTTTCTTTGGTTTAATTAGCAATTTGCTGAGTATCTAGAGGGGTTTTGCCTTCATCTCTGGCAGATCTGGCTAAGTCACACAATGCAAAGGGTCTGTCTGGAAGGGGGCTG
The DNA here is from genome assembly GCF_019186645.2 of Phyllostomus hastatus. NCBI lineage: Eukaryota > Metazoa > Chordata > Mammalia > Chiroptera > Phyllostomidae > Phyllostomus > Phyllostomus hastatus. The sequence goes on along the minus strand of NW_025334015.1, from coordinate 2,263,032 downwards.
CTTTTGGGAACTTGGTCCTTCCTGGGCAGGCTGCTAGACTCTCACCCACTCTGGGTCTCACAGAGGACAGGTTAGAGCTGTAGTGCCCATGGCTGGCTCTGCAACTAGGATACCTGGGAGGGGCAATGACTGCACTTTTTTGCCCAGGGCTGCAGTACATGGAGAGCTGAGAGCCCTGTTCTTGGGAGTGGTCACATTCACATTTCTGTCTGACCCTGAATCAGAGAAAATCAGTTGCAAGTTTTTAAATTTTTTGTTCTTTGAGGGATGTAATTTCATGAGGAAAAAAACATGCGGAATCAAATAAAATGAAATAATTTTTACATCAGAGGCACAATAGGAAACTTAGGAAGAATGGCATTTTGTTTGGCCCTAATGAAGACATTCTAATTCTGGTGGAGGGAGAGTCCTTCTGCCTTTTTTCTTCTATTTTCCACTTCAGTTTGTATTGTGTAAATTTTGAAGTAGTTTAGAACATATAAGGACTAAAGTAACTGCATAATTGAGGAGGAACTGATAAGAGAGTAGGTCAACAACAGTGATGGTCAATAAGTGAAATTAACAAATCACAGGGCACCCAGAATGCAGGCCACAAAGCAGAGGAGAGACTGATCACGACTGTTTGAAGGAACCCTGGGCCCTATGGGGAGCTCTCCAGAAGCCCAGAGTGGGCCTGGAAGAGCCACTGTCCCAGCATATCTGCAGGGGGATTCAGTGTGTACCCTCTCCCATGTTAATTTAATTTGCTGTTATATTTAATTACTCATTCACAAGACTATATTGTCACCTGAATAGAATTAAGTATCTTATCTTGGATTTTTTTCCTGATGCTTTTGGGGGAGACAGTGGGTAAGATAAAAGAAAAAAAATTAAAGACATTTCATCACTCACTACCCTGGAGGAGTTTCAGTCATGTTGCAGAAGCTGTAAGTACAATGGTGACAGGAGTGACAGACATGTTAATTCTAAGAAAAAAAGATTAGATGAAAAACTGCACTGAAGGCTTTCATGATACCCTGATCATATCAATTGTTATTAGAGGAGGGTCTTTTTCATAAAGCTATGCCATGGTGCCCCTAAGGAACATGTCATTCAGGAATTTAGACACAAATATTCATTAGCTTGTTCTTTTTTTTTCAGATGTTTTACTCATGGTTGAAAATGAAAATCCACAAATGTCCCACAAAGAACTTTTTTCCATAGATGTAGTCAAAGCAGGAAAAGGTCATATACAAATGATCTGAAGTGAAGATAGGAGCATTAGATGCCAGCCATTGATGGAGGAAGTAAGCATGACCCACTCTGTTAAGAAGATGCACTCAACTAGTTGCAAGCTGATTAATTAGTTGAATAAAGGAAAACAAAAGAAAATAAAATATTTAAATGCACACATGAGAGAACACACACAGACACACATGCACAAACCTGACTCAAAGGTCTATTAGCTTCTTTTTATTGGAAAACCGTAACTATTCAACCCATATTAGATGACAAAACAGATATAAGAGAAGCTGATTTCAGGCATTTGGTGTTAGAGATGGATTTCAGTGCACGTAGTAACCTAGGCATTGGTGTTAGTGACAGATTTTGGAATACCAAAAATATGGGTCCTCAAACCAAATGTGAACATGAAACCTTCGGAACCATTTGCTTCATGTTGACTGAAGAGTTCCAACACAGCCAAAGGTGATATTTTTTAGACCAAAAAAAAAAGCAAAGCAGAGATTATATACAAGAAATATGCCTTAGAACCACCTGGGTGTTGGTTGAAATTGCAGATTGTTAGTTCCTACCAGGAAAGACTGGATTCAGTGAGCCTCAAGATGGAGTAGGGACTCTCCTGTTTTAACATGTCATCAGATGATTTAGGGCACATTCTGAGAAACACTGACAAATAGTCACCATCAAACTCATGAAAAATGTTACATTAGCTATTTATTTATTTACTTATGTAATCAAAACTTTTTAGTCAGAACCTTACATGTGCCAAACACTGTGCCAGACATACAGAAACACAGATCCTGCCCTCAAGAAGTGCAGAATCGTGTGGAGCTTCAAAGTCTTACAGACCAGTCACTGTTATCTGTTATCTTATATTAATTTATATTATGCCAAAAGACTAGTTTGAGGGCAGATAGATAATTTTATAATCAAGTTTATTCTATGAAAAAGTCTAGGAAAGGGTAAAAACAATGCTATTTGAAATAAAACAATTAAAATAAACATCCTACGACAATCTGTAATCTACACCCACCATTTAGTAATTTTTCCAAAATAAATTTAATATGCCAGAGCTTAATCTATTTGGTTATGTAAACCAGATTGCAATTTCCAAATGCCTAATATCTACCACATCTCCTTGAATCCTTTTTTCAAGTGGAAAATTGAAAATGTTCCTGGAATAGGACTTGAGACCACTGGACCCACCATTTATTGCAGGAAATTAGTCCCTAGATGTACAAAACAGAGGTTTTGACCAACTAGATAGAATCTGATAGGTAATCCAGATAGTTTTGAAAGATACTAAACTCATCTCAGTGTCATAGGAAGTGCTATTCTCCATTCTGGAGCTCTGGAATCCAGGACACAGATAGTTTTAAATGATCTTTTAAGGTTGCACTGAAAATTAATTGTCAAACCAGGACATGAATTTCTACTCCTATATACTCTTCACTAAGAGTTTGTTATGTAATGCTCTTTCTGTTTTCTCTCAATAGTATTTCCTTGGGGAGGGGGGGAATGACTAAGATAGATGTCTATGAAAAAATGAATATTGATGATACATTATGTAAGGTTCAATGAAAGTTGCGAGTTCACCAGATGCTTAGAAAATCAGCATCTTTTCTATTATTCATTTCCTTGGCTTAAGCTTGGATGTTTTCCAAGAAGTAGTTACAGAGGCAAGTGAAAGGACCTGCGATGAGTGAATGTGTGCAAGTGTGTGTATGTGAGTAAACTCAAACTTGTTAAAATGAAGAATGTGCGAGCAATGTTCATATCTTTCTTTAACTGAATGATAAGTTTAAGTTTTACAGGAAATGAAGTTAGAGGCTGAAAATATCCTGGATCCTTACTTCTAAGCAAACTGACTTCTAGGCAGTCATTTTCCCCGAGAACCAGGTTCTTGCTGCGAAGTTTGCTTAGCAACACATTTTCTTGATGAAGGTTCTCAAAGCTGAGGGAAGTGAATGGAGGTTTGATTAACCACCGGCCATAATGGATATATCAGTTTCTTTTGTAAGTGAGAGATTGTGTTGCATATTCATAAGGGGTGTCTAAGCAGCTCTGTTGGAGCTGCCAAGGCCTCTGAGCTGTGTTGGATTAGTAAGTGTATGGGAGGCCTCCCAATGGGTGGCTCTGGGGAATTTTTTCACGGTCAAAGAATCCAGATTGCACAGAATTTACTCATAACTGTTGTTAGGCATAGAAGTTATAGAATTTATTTTCCCCATACATCTTTAAGGACAAGACTTTAAGGACTATATAGGTTGGATTTAATACAATCCTGAAGTTTTTGAAATTAACTATTACTAGGATGGGAGAGCCAAAGGAAACATAGAAACTGAGAAGCATGAAAGTCAATCCAATGATCTTAGCAGCTGAGGTGGGGGCTAGCATATAAATTGGACATTATGTGGGATGAGGATAAATTTTGTATTTTAGGATAGTTTATATTTTACTAATAATATGACAGTTAAAATATAGGTGTACACCAGAGTCATCTGAATTAGAACAATAAATAGAAGGCTCATATTATTTATACCTGAGCCAACCAGCTACTAAAGAGAAAATTTATATACATATATGTTATTTTAAAATGTAATCTTCAAAAAGCTTAACTCAGTGATCAGGATCAGGGCTAAACTATTTACATCCTATCTTAGAATTATTGGCAAGCTAAGATTAGAATTCGACGTTCTTTCCAGTAAACCACATTGCTTCCTTCTGAATGATTCTTATCTTCCCATTGTCTAATTCCACAGTTTCATAAAAGCATTAGAATGTCAAAGAGTATTCCATCCTAGATACTTTAATCTAGAGAGGCAATCACAGCTACCTGTCTGAGACGAAATCAGAAATAGATTTCCACACTACAGCTTCCACAGCAGCCTACATTCTACAAAATCTAGAACTGAGAATCACTGAGAAACATTTTGCAAGAGACAAATGTGAAGGCAAGCCTTAGACTGTTCCAAAGCTTTAAAAAAATTCCTATTCAAGCTGCAGATTTAGGTCAGTGAATACACACTGAGTATTGAAGGCTTTTCAGAGTTGGTTTTGCCTGGGAGCTCCTGGAGATCACTTTGATTCCTAAATTCAGCTTACAAGAGCTGTTAAACAAATGTATGCTGCATTATTCTCATTATTCAAGTATGACAGTCTTTCCCCCAGTGTTTTAATTAGCACTCATTTACTGAGAATTAAACTGTCACCGTAGTTGAACCCAAAGAATACTCCAGGGATAGGCATTCCGCACGGTACAGAAAACACGGTAGAACTCCGATGCTTCAACAATTTAGACTGGAGCTGCAACAGGGCTTTCCTGTCCACCATTTCTTACAGTGTGTCATCATTGCAGTTTAAGGGGGGCAACACTATCATTCTATACCTGGAAATTTGAGGCCTAGTCATGTTGGATCAGGGACATCTGATCTTTGAGTTTTACGCAATACTGTTAAACAGAAAAGTTAAAAGAAGAGATCAGCATGTTAGTGTTAGACATTTGACTTCCCAAGGTTTTGCTCCACAATGGCTATGTTTTTAGGTAAGTTGCAGCCCTGATCTCCCACAAGTACAATGGATGTGTAATGACTGATTGTCACCGTGGGTTGTGACTGTGGCCTCAGCTGCTTTTAGATTTTCCCTCTGCTCTTCAAATTCTTCACTTTTCCTTGGCATCTATACCGTGAGCTATTTCATGTCTGAGTGCAGCAGGAAACCTGCCTAGACTGTGAGATAGAGAAGCACTGCACAGTGTCCTATCATATCTGAAAAATACCACTTTCTTTCATTTTTGGAAGTTTGAGGTATAACCAGGGCTTTTTTTTTAATTCACTTCAGACATGGTTGTTCTTACAGACTTTCATGGTTGCTAGTCCATCAGCCAAACAACATTACAGTTTTGAAAAGCTGAGTGACCTTAACTGATTAAGATGAGCATAAATCACAAGACTATAATCAAAAGGTACAAACTTCAAGTTATAAGAAATAAGTTCTAGGGATGTACAACATGAAGACTCTGACTAACAATACTGTATTCTGTATTTTTAATTAATCATTTTTTATTGTTATTCTATTACAGTCGTTCTAATTTTTCCACCTTTGCCCTCCTCCACCTATCCCATCCCCTACTCCCATGTCCTTCCCCACACTGTTGTTCATGTCTATGAGTCATTCGTACATGTTCTTTATCTAGTCCCTTCTCCTCCTTTCTACCATTAACTCCTCCCATTCCCAGGTTACTTTCAGTCTTTTCCAATTTTCCATGCCTACACTTCTATTAATTTATTTTGTTTAATAGATTCCTTGTATAGGTGAGGTCATATGGTATTTGTCTTTTACCATCTGGCTTATTTCACTTAGCAAACAGTTCCCAGCTCCATCCAACTATTGCAAAAGGTAGGAGTTCCTTCTTTCTTTCTTTCTGCTGCATAGTATTCCATTGTGTAAATGTACCACAGTTTTTTGATTCACTCATTTACTGATGGGTACTAGGCTGTTTCTAGCACTTGGCTGTTGTGAGTAGGGCTGCTATTCACATAAGGGTGCATAAGATCTTTTGAGTGGGTGATTCTGGATTCTTAAAGTATGTTACAAGCAACAGAATCACTGGATCAAAAAGCAGTTCCATTTCTAGTTTTTTAAAGAAGTTCTATACTTTTATCCACAGTGGCTGCACCAGCCTGCATTCCCACCAACAGTGAACTAGGGTTCCCTTTTCTCCAGCACTTGTCTGTTGATGTGTTAATGATAGCCATTCATAAGGGTGTGAAGTAGTATCTCATTGTGGTTTTAATTTGAATCTGTCATGGCTAGTGATGCTGAGCATCTCTTCAAGTATCTATTGGCCATCTGTATGTCCTCCTTGGAGAAGTGTCTATTCAGGTCCTTGGCCCATTTTTTAATTGAGGGCAATCTGCTGCAACATCTGTCACACCATTGATTGCCAGAGTTGATTTGGCTGGTCTGGCTAGCTAGGTGAGTATCCCCTTCCTCCTTCAATGATCCATGTGTTTACCTCCCAAAGCTGCAGGCTCAGTCAAAAAGGACAACCTTCCCAACTAGAGGAGAGGACTGCTCTTAGGCCAAGGGTATATGAGTAGCTGTGATCCCCTGCTAGAACCTCCAAACAAGCTCTCAAAGTCCATTTGTATTCTACATTTTAAAGTTGCTAAAAGAGTAAATCTTAAAAGTCTTCATTATACATACAAAAATATTTGTAACTATATGAAATCATGGATGGTAACTTAGCTTATTATGGTAAATCATTTCATGATGTATACATGTATCAAATTATGTTGTATACCTAAAACTAAGACAATCTCATATATCAAATAAAACTGAAAAAGAAATCACAAGCCTACAGGATTATACAAAAGACATGACCTTAATGATTCAGTAGTGTCCAATGTTCCCATTTTACAATTGGGAAGACTAAGGATCACAGAAATTAGTTGATTTGCTCAGGGCTAAAACTAGAACTCAAGTATTCTGGTTTCCATTTATTTGTTTTCCCTGTACCTGTGAGTCAGTATATTGTAGTGGGAATACCAAGGACTCAGGAGTACAAATGCCTGAATATGAATTCCAGCTCTACTGCTTTCTACTAAGTGACTAAAAAAATGTTTTGATTTTCATGATAGTACTTCTCTCATTATCCCACATATAAGAGCTCAAAATACCATCTGTTGTCATTACTATATTTCCCTGTTTTCCATGAATCCTTATAGCCATCATAGGAGTGGGAAACAGGCATGTGTGTGTTGTTTGCCTGTCTCCTATCCCTTTTCTTCCACAATGCTTTGTATCACCAATGTGGTTCGTATGTTACCCCGAAAAGAACCATGCAAGGGAAGTGATATAAGTCCAACTTTAAGATGAAAAAAAGTAGGCAGAGAGAAATAATTTGTCTAAGGCCACACAGCCAATAAATTAGGATTCTGTTAACAAGTCTGGCAAACTCCTATGTGTGTCTGGTTGATATCACTTATAGTTGCACATCTAGAACTTACAGATATTGACTGCTGGCATGGAGTTTTGTTTTTTTATGGGTAGTGGCAGCGTAGTGTGCATCTTCCAAAACTATGTTTTGAAAGTATATTCAACTATTTTTTGATGAGATGGCTTCACCACTAAGCCTCTTCCCCTTTAAGAAATAAAAGTCTTTTTAATTTTTCAAATTTCTTTTTCAATTACTGTTGCGCGTGGGTCACCGGCTAGCAGTGACCACGGCACACTGTGGATGGCTCGACAATACGCGAGAAAAAACACACATGCACAGAGACAAACCAGTTTCTGTGGGGAAGTAGGGACAGAATGGCCACCCCCCCTAGTGGGGGAGCGCGCCGATCCACCTTCCATACCTGCTTTTATTAGGCTCATTTTGCATAATAACTCAGGTAACGTACAATACTCATTAGGGGAAGTAAGGAATATAGGAAACAAAGAACTCTGCCGGTCTATTGAGTTGGGGGGTCAAAGAGCTGTAAGGCTGAGGAACAAACTAGCTTCCTCCTAAGACCCTCCTCATTCAACTGAGAGCATTCTTGAACAAAGAAGGTTTCACAGTAATTTACATGTTCTTTCTTAGGCCTGATCACCCCGGGAAATCCGCACTTCCCAGTACCGAGCTGTACTTCCCCGTCATTGTTTCAGGCTTAGGTGGAGCACGGGAACTAAGGACACCGAGAGATAAGGAGATTTTCTTCCAGACGCTGAGAACTCAGACTTTGTCAAAGCCGAGGAGTGAGGGTCCATCACCCCCCTTTTGCTGCAGCCCCCCAAGTCCTTCTTTTGGGGGGGCCTCCCAAAAGTGATCGTGCCTGGCTTGGGTTGTTCCCCCGTGGGGAATCTTACCCGTCTTTGGCTAACCGACCAAGCTTTTGGGGTTCGGCAGCAGAAACAGCATTACTGCCAGGGAGATAAGCTTTTGTCTCCTTGCCGGCTCACGGTTCCAAGGGCGTTCCCTTAGCCTTAGCTAGGTGGGGGTTTCAGTTTCTGATACCAGTCAGGGCGGTTCCCAACAAATTACAGTTTACATTCAGTGTTATTTTTATATTAGTTTCAGGTGTACAGCATACTGGTCAGACAACAATAAACTTTGTGAAGAGTCCCCCACACTGATATATTTCCAGTACCCACCTGGGACAATACATAGTTATTACAATCTTATTGACTATGTTCCTATGCTGTACTTTACATGCCAATGACTATTTTGTAACTAACAGTCTATACTTCTCAATCCCTTTACCTCTTTCACTCACTTCTCTAACTTCCCTCTCTTCTAGCAACCACCAGGTTATTCCTTGTATCTATGCCTGTTTCTGTTTTGTTTATACTGTTTTTTTAGATTCCATATATAATTAAAATCTTGTGGTATTTGTCTTTCTCTGAGTGATTTATTTCACTTAGCATAATACCATCTAAGTCCATCTATCCTCTCACAAATGGTAAGATTTTATTCTTTTTTATTTCCAAGTAATACTCTATTGTCTATATGTACTACAACTATTTTATTCACTTATCTACAGATGGCCACTTGGCTTGCCTTCATATCTAGGCTATTGTAAATGATGCAGCAATGAATATGTTATTTTAACTTATTGTTTTGTGTTTTTGGATATATATCCAGAAGTGGAATCACTGGCTCATAAGGCAGTTCCATTTTTAATTTTCTAGTACCCTTCCTACTGTTTTCCACAATGATTACATTAATTTGCATTCCCACTGACAGTGCACTATCGTTCCATTTTCTCCACATTCTAGGCAGCACTTATTGTTGTGGATTTTTTGATGATATCCATTCTGGGAGGTATGAGGTGATATCTCATGGAGTTTTAATTTGCATTTTTGTTTTTTTTTTTGTTCTTTAAATATATTTTATTGATTATGCTATTATAGTTGTCCCATTTCTCCCCCCTTTATTCCCCTCACCCTGCATCCCCCCTCCCACCAGCATTCCTCCCTCCCCTTAGTTTATGTCCATGGGTAGTACATACAAGTCTTTGGCTCCTTCTTTTCCTATACTATTCTTAAGCTTCCCCTGTCTATTTTGTACCTACTACTTTTGCTTCTTATTCCCTGTACCTTTCCCTCCATTCTCTCCCCACCCCCTTGCCACTGACAACCCTCCATGTGATCCCCATTTCTGTGATTCTGTTCCTCTTCCAGTTATTTGCTTAGTTTGTTTTTGTTTTTGTATTTTTTTAGGTTCAGTTGTTGATAGTTGTGAGTTTGTTGTCATTTAACTGTTCATATTTTTTTTATCTTTTTCTTAGATAAGTCCCTTTAACATTTCATATAATAAGGGCTTGCTAATGATGAACTCCTTTAACTTGACCTTATCTGGGAAGCACTTTATCTGCCCTTCCATTCTGATAGCTTTTCTGGATAGAGTAATCTTGGTGTAGGTTCTTGCTTTTCATGACTTGGAATACTTCTTTCCAGTTCCTTCTTGCCTGCAAGGTTTCTTTAGAGAAATCAGCTGATAGTCTAATGGGAACTCCTTTGTGGGTAACTCTCTGCTTTCCTCTCACTGCTTTTAAGATTCTCTGCTTATCTTTAATCTTGGCTAATGTAATTATGATGTGCTTTGGTGTATGTTTTCTTGGGCCCAACTTCTTTGGGACTCTCTGAGCTTCCTGGACTTCCTGGAAGTCTATCTCCTTTGCCAGATTAGGGAAGTTCTCCTTCCTTCTTTTTTCAAATAATTTTTCCATTTCTTGCTTTTCATCTTCTCTATCTGACACCCCTATGATTTAGATGTCAGAACATTTAAAGTTGTCCCGGATGTTCCTAAGCCTCTCCTCATGTTTTTGAATTCTTGTTTCTTCATTCTGTTCTGATTGAATGTTTATTTTATTCCTTGTTGTCCAAATCATTGATTTGAGCCCATTTCCTTCCCTTCACTCTTGGTTCCCTGTACATTTTGTTTTATTTCACTTTTCATAACCTTCACTTTTTCCTCTATTATGCAGCCATATTTAACCATTTCTGTGAGCATCTGGATTACCAATGTTTTGAACTATGCATCTGATAGGTTGACTATCTCTTCATTGCTTAGTTGTATTTTTTTTCTGGAGCTCTGATCTGTTCTTTCACTTGGGCCACTTTTTTTTTTTTGCATGCCTGTTAGGATGTTCTAAGGGTCGAAGCCTTAGGTTTCACCAGGGTGGGGCAACTCACATCACTGTGTTATGGCACTATATGTGGGGGAGAGGGGTCTGAGAGGGAACAAAGCCCCTTGCTTGGCTCCCAGCCAGCTTTCAGTCACTTCCTCCACTACCCACAAGCAAATTGGGCCCTTCTGGGACTGATTCCCAGGTGTGCAGTTTTGTGTGCATTCTAGGAAGCTGTGGGTCTCTCCAAACTCTCAGACTTTCCTTTGAGTCTGGGAGTTTCTCCCACCACCACAATCCCCACAGGTTTTTGCAATCAGAAGTTTTGAGGCTTTGTTTCCCCACACTGGAATCCTGTGTTGCATGATCTCTCTGGCTCCCCCGTTGTTCCTCCCAGTTTATCCTCATGCGAATATGGGACCACCTGGTCCACCAACCACAGCCTTGCCTGCTCCAGTCCTCTATCTGCCACCTTGCTACCAGTCCTCTCCGCTCTAGCTGCCTGGCTCTGTCCCTCCTACTGGTATGGATGAATATTTATTCTTTAACTCCTTGGTTGTTGGACTTCCATGCAGTTCAATTTTCTGGCAGCTCTGGTTATTTTTCATTTTTAAATTTGTTGTTGTCCTTCTTTTGGTTGTGTGAAGAAGCAAAGTGTATCTACCTATGCTTCAATCTTAATTTGCATTTTTTCTGATGATTAGTGATGTTGAAATCTTTTCATATGCCATGTGTGTGTCCTCTTTGAGAAATGTCTTTTCAGGTTTTGTGTCACTTTTTTTAGATTGTTTCCCTTTTTTTGGTGTTGAGATGTATGAGTTCTCCATGAATTTTGAATATTAATTCCTTATTGGAAAAATATTGGAAATATATTCTCTCATTCATTAGGCTGTCTTTTTTTGATGGTTTTCCTTTACTGGGCAAAAAAAAAAAAGTTATTTTGATATAGTTCCATTTGTTTTTTTTTCCTTTCCCTTACCTGAAGATATATATCACAAACACCATTACTAAAGGAAATAACTGAGATTTTACTACCTATCTTTTCTTATAACAATTTTATGTTTAAGTTTTAATTAATTCTGAATTTATTCTTGTGCATGGTGTAAGAAACTATCTAGTTTCACTTTTTGCATGCATTTTTCCAATTGAATACACTGTCTGTACACCATCACATATTCTTGCTATTTTTGTCAAATGTTAATTGATCATATAGACATGGGTTTATTTATGAGCTTTTTATTCTGTTCCATTGATCTATATGTCTGTTTTCATGCCAGTACATGCTGTTTTCATTACTATAGATTTGTAATAGAATTTGATATCACATTGCATGATACCTCCAACTTTGTTTTGCTTTCTCAAGACTGCTGTTATTAATCTGTGCCTTTTTGTGTTTCCATATAAGTTTTTTTATTCTTTGTTCTAGTTCTGTTAAATACACCACTGGTATTTTGATAAAAATTCTGTTCAACCTATAGATTTCTTTGTGTATTATGGACATCTTGACAATGTTCATTCTTCCTATCCATGAGCATGGTGTATGCATCCATTTATTTGTATCTTCTTCAATTTCTTTCTTCAGTGTCTTATAATTTTCTAAGTACAGGATTTTTTTTACTTCAGTTAAATTTATTCTTGGATTTTTTTATGCAGTTGTAAATGGAACTGTTTTCTTAGTTTCTCTTTCTAATTGTTGACTATTGGTGTATAAACATATAACTGATTTTTGAATATTTTGTATCCTGCTACTTTATTGAATTTACCAGTTCTAATATTTTGGGTGAAAGTTTTAGGGTTCTCTATATAGAGTATTATGTCATCTGCAAGTAATGACAGTTTTACTTCTTCCTTTCCAAGTTGGCTGCCTTTTATTTCTTCTTATTTCTATGGCTAAGACTTACAGTAGTGTTGAATGATAGTTATGAAAGTGGATATCCCTGTCTTGTTCCTGATCTTAAGGAGAATGCTTTTGGTTTTTCTCCATTGAAAATGCATATGGTACATCAAATGTACCATATGATGTTAGCTGTAGGTGTGTCATCTATGGCCTTTATTATGTTGAAATATGTTTCCCATATACACACTTTGCTGAGAGAGGTTTTTTATCATAAATAGGTGCTGGCTATTGTCAAATGCTTTTATTGTATCTTTTGATATGATCATATGCTTTTTATCCTTCATTCTGTTTACACGGTCTGTCACTTTAATTGACTGTAGCTATTGTACAACCTTGCATCCAAAGAGTAAATTCTACTTGATCAGGGTGTATAATCTTTTTAATGTATTGCTGGGTTTGGTTTGCTAAGATTTTATCAAGGATTTTTGCATTTATGTTCATCTGGGATATTGGTCTATATTTTTTCCTTTTTGTAATTTTTAAATCTGGTTTTGGCATTAGAATTAAGCAGTGAAATTAATCTTTTCTTATATCAGCTTCCAGGAAATTTAGTTAGGTGGAGAAGGAAGTTTAGAAATCTATGCAAATGTGAATTTCTAATGTAAGTGAGAGTATCTTTTGCTTTTTTGTTTCTCAAAACTGTGTATGGCTTTAATAAGACAAGATCCAAGTAAAAGCCTTCACTATAAAATAGGCAAGAATAGGTTTCTGGTCAAGATGGAGGCATTGGTAAACACAGCTTGCCTCCTTGCACAACCATAGCAAAAATTATAACTAAAATACAAAATGACTATATCCCTGAGTCATCAGAAAATTGAGCTATATGGAAGTCTAACAACCAAACAATTAAAGAAGTCACATTCATCTAGGCAGGTAGGAGGTATGGAGATGCAAAGATGCAGAGATGTGGAATGGGAGGTCCCACACCTTCATGTGCTATGTAAAAATCAGGAGAAATACCTCAGGAGTGAGTGAGCCCAGCTCAACACCAGACCATCAAGCCTATGGGTCCAGTGCCAACAAGAAAAGTCCCCATAACTTCTGGCCCTAAAAACCACTGGGTGGTGGGGCAAAGGAAGAAACTGAGAGAGGGATTCTTAAGTGTCTCCTCTTAAAGGTCCTGAAATGGACTTAGGACTTATGAAGGCTCACTCCCTCTGGGCTCCTGCACCAGGGTGGCAGCTGGAGAGGCACCAGTGGCACACAGGGAGAAACTGAAGTGTCTGGCATCAGGGCAAGTACCAGGGGGAAGCTTCCTCCTGGACAAAACCCCAGAGGCCAGGCAGCAGCCACAGTCCCTTTTATGAGCCCTCCCCTATACAGAGCTACAGAGTGGGGACATCATATCCATCAACCTAATTCACAAAGATTGCCCTACCCTGGTGATTACCTAAGACTCTTTTCTGCATTAGGCTATACTACTAAGACAGGGAGTCAAACAGATTTCCCTGGTACATAGAATCAAACATGGAGAGGCTGCCAAAATGAAGAGACAAAGAAGTATGGCACAAATGAAAGAACAGGACAAAACTCCAGAAAAAGAACTAAACAAAGTGAAGATAAGCAATCAGTTGCACAGTTCAAAATACAGGTTATTAGGATGCTCAGGGAACTCATTGGTTACTTCAACCACATAAAAAAGGCCCAGGCAATCACTTCTTGACCTGGTGGCTACGATAAAGTGTAGTATCTGTTCTTACCAGTTTAATAAAAATAGACCCAGGCAGAAATGAAGGTTACATTAAGTGAAATAAAGAAAAATTTACAGGGAATCAACATAGGAGTGGATGAAGCTGAGAATCAAATCAATGATTTGAAATATAAGGGAGAAAAAAATCAGTCCATCAGAATACCAAAAAGAAAAAAATTAAGAAACCAAAGATGGGCTAAGGAGCCTCTGGGACAACTTCAAATGTACCATATTGAAATCATAGGAATCCCAGAAGGAGAAGAGAAAGAGCAAGAAATTGAAAACTTATTTAAAAAAAAAATAAAGAAAACCTCCCTAATCTAGTGAAGGAAATAGACATACAAGTCCAGGAAACACAGAGAATCCCAAATAAGATGGACACAAAGAGGTCCAGACCAAGATACATCATAATCAATTTGCCAAAGCTTAAAGATAAAGAATGAATCTTAAAAGCAGCAAGAGAAAAGCATTTAGTTACCTACAGGGGCATTCCTCATAAGACTGTCAGGGGATTTCTCCAAAGAAACATTTTGGTCTAGAAGGGATTGGCAAGAAATATTCAAAGTCATGAAAAGCAGGGATCTACAGAAAAGATTGTTCTACCCAGCAAAAAATTTCATTTAGAATAAAAGGGCAGATAAAGACCTACCCAGGCAAGAAAACACTAAAGCAGTTCATCATCATCACTAAGCCATTATTATATGAAATGTCAAAGGGGTTTATGTAAGAAAAAGGAGATCAAAATTATTAGCATTAAAATGGCAATAAATTCACAACTGTCAACAATTGAATCTAAAAGAACAAACAAACTAAATGAACAAGCAGAACAGAAATAATCATAGTTATGGAGATTATTTGGAGGGATATCAGTTGGAAGGGGGGAGGGAAGAGAATGAGGGGAAAGGTGCAAGGATTAAAAGGTGTAGATTGGTAGGTACAGAATAGACAGGGAGATATTAAGAACAGTATATGAAATAGAGTAGGCAAAGAACTTGTACGCATGACCCATTGACATGAACTAAGGAAAGGATTGCCAAAGAGAATGGCAGGATACTGGGTGGAGGGGGGCAAAATTGGGACAACTGTAATAGCATAATCAATAAAACATTTAAAAAAGAAAAATAGGCAAAAATAACTTGACAGAGAATAAGTAAGAAAGTTTATTTTTCTCCTCTCACAAAATTCTCCAGTAAAATTTGCTCTGCTCTCATTTATTGTCTGTCATATTGATATTCCTCATAACAAGGTATGCTTAAGTGCAGAACACTTGCAAGAGGTTTTGTTAAATAATTTTTGCCTCTTAGTTCAAGTGAGTTCTATTACTCTTGTATATGATTTTCAATTTTCTTGGCAAAGCTAAGTGGGAAAAAATCCATACTGAACAGATGAGCATTTTTTCAATTTGTATTGCTTTTAGCAAAGGAGCTTTCTCTTTTATTAATATTAGTTTGCTTTCATTAGTATTAAAGATGGATGATGTCTGCCCTGCAAATGTGAAATGAAGGAAGTAGCAAGTTCTGAGTAATGGCTCATCAGAAGTCAACCTAAAGTAGACATTGGCCAGTTATTCTGTCAAGCATAGTAAAAATAACAGTCATTTTTTTCAGTCAACTGTATTCATTATAAGTTCTATAAAATCATCAGAGGACATAATGGTACCATTTTTCTTAGGAGTTTACCTCTTAATGAGTAAAAAATCACTAAACACATAAATAAATAAAAATATTAAACAATAAGGTAGTAATTCTGCATATTAAATAATAAGTTGTAGTTCACTAAATGGATATCTATGCAATATTTCATTTAATTTTCCCAAAGATTGGCTGTGGTTTTCTAGATAAGCACTTGGCTTTGGGTGGGAGACACATTTTTACAGCTATCTCTCTCTTTTCAGTTCCATTCTCTCTGGGTTGGTGTCATGACATGCTTATCTTTCTATTGTGAAGGTAAGAGTTTTCTCTATTCAAACTCTGGGTCATACTCTTGTCTCATTACTCTCTTCCTAGGTTAGCTTATTAATCCAATGACTTTATATGCCATTGCTATGATAAAGCTCCAAGGTTTACATATTTGTCCCTAACCTCTTATCTGAACTCTAGGTTCATATATTCAACTGTATAAAACTATAGAAGATGCCTTTAATTAGATGCATCAAAATAATCTCAATGTTAAGATATCCAAAATGGATCAATGATTTTCTCCTTCTCTCAAACTTTTTCTCATTGTATTTAACCTTCATCCCTCCCAGTCTTACCTCCAAAGAAAAAGGACATCAACAGCCACTCATGGACTCAGACCAAAAACTTAGGAATTGAACTTAATTTCTATTGCTCTATCATTTTGAATATCCAGTCGATTGAGCATGTTGACTCTACATACACAATGTTCCTTAAACTGTTTGCTCCTTCTCATCTCCTTTCACCACTATACCAGCTCAAGTTGTCATATTTACTGCCCATGTCACTTCAGTGGCCACCTAACCTACCTCTGCTGTCCCTCTGCCTTTCTACTTCACCCCTGACAAGCCATTCCCCAGACAGTATTTAGAGAGATCTTTAAAATACACAACAAACAAAATATAACCAACTCATGTTTTCCCCTTGCTTAAATATCTTGACTTCAAATTCTACTTAAAAAAATTTAAACTCTTTACTCTGTCATAAACATCATGAGATATGGCTCTGCCTAAACTTCATTCCAGACTCCTATCCTTCTCATCACCTCCTGGTTTTCTGGCACTTTCTAGAACACTCTAAAATCTTTCCCACCTCAAGAGTTTTGCACCTGTTGTTTTATGTCCATCTCTGGCTCTTAGTCTGCTGTTTCTCATTTTCCATGTTTTATTTTAAATTTAATAGTTCTTGGCCACTCCCTCTTCTTACTTTTTTCTCTAACACCACACCTGGTTGTTTTGCTTTTTAGCACTTAATTTTGTCAGAAACTATTTAAATCTAAAAGTGGGGTAGTTCATGTGTTTCAGTCCTGTTTTCCAAATTTCTCTGTTTTGAGGTTAGCCATCTACTTGTCTTTTTATATAAATAGCTCACACAAGAGCACACAATCTTACCCTGATCTCTGACAAGGCTAACTGATTTTGCCAAGCCATACAGAGGCAACTTTTCTCTTTGCCAAACAAAGGTCTTTGCACTTAAGCTTCAGTGATGGTGATGGGTAATGGGTGGATGAGTTTCAGAATAAGTAACAAAGAATATGTCTAGTGACTGCTTATGACAAATGCATTTTGTCTAAGTAAATACCAAAACTATCTGTGACTTTTGGTTAGCTACTATTTGTGTCTCTTTTCTCTTTTTATTATACTGGAAACAAAGCCCTGCTTACCCTCGTGTAGGTACAATACACAGGCTAATGAAGTCTTTGACCTAGAAAGGCATATTTGCTACCACTCTGAGCATTGTATTCTGGTTTTGTTCCACAATGATTTTAAACCCATCAGAGGCAGCTTCTCAGAATACACATTTTATATTTCTACTTGCTTTCTTCCCCTGCTCATGACATATTCATCCTTGTTATGTGCCCACTTCAGAGTAATCTTTACTGGAGAGAAAATGAACAAGGGGAAGAAGAGATGACACCAAAAGAGGGTAGTTGAGTCAGAGTACAAGACAGGCCATGGTGAACAATCTTTACCTTTTCCTGTTTTAATCACTTTCCATTATGGATCAAGGCCAACTTCCCTGTGGCTGCCGTGAGCTGTGACTTCAGCTTATGGTATTTGAATACATTAAAATTTAACACTGCCAACATTGTAACAGTGCTTCGTACCACATGCTAATTAAAGCCAGCCAGTAGTACCCATATAAACCCTGTATGGAGATGATGTAGTGAATCTGATTTCTGAGAGAGAAGGGAGAGATAGCAAGGAGAGAGTTAGGGAGAGCAAGAAACCTGAAGTCTGTACAAGGAGCTCAATGCCCAAATAATGACCATTTCTTTTGTGTCACACTTATAGCTGTAGGAATGCTTCTGCCATGGTTTTCCTTCTGTAGAGTGTGGGTAGATGGCATGGTTCATTTGGGAGGTGTTATAAAAACATACATACAAAGTTAAGCTTCATTCCATGGGAAGAAAACCAAGGTCTCCAATGGGAGTCCATTGAAAAACCCCAAGATTATTTAGATCATTTGCACACATCCAGTTAAAGTGTGAGACTTAGCAATGAGCAATAATTTGATAATAAATCTGAGTTATTAACAACCAATTAACAGCAATTTTTCCCAAGAAACAGGCTTCTTCTGGGTATGTCATGAAGTTGCATCAACTGTACCAATAAATAGAGACAAATTTTTGGTTCTCCCCACTTCTCCCTACCACAAACTGATCACAATAAATAGCACTATATCACTTGGTTTCTTATGTTGAAACCCTAGGGGTCATTCTCTTTCTCTATGTTTCTGCTCACATTGAATCCAATGGAGATCCTGTCCACCTGCCTTCACGATAATCACCATTCATCCCTATTTGTCTCAACCACTATTTTAGTGCAAGCCAATGCTCTCTCTCCTTCTGCTGACCAGACCCCTGCTTCTATTCATGCCTTTCTACCCTCTGAATCCCTTGTAGCAGTAGGACATTGTTTGTACTGTATATCAAATTATGCCAAACCACTGCATAAAATCCTACAATTGTTTTTCACTGCATTTAGAAGAAATCCAAATTTCCTACCTTAGCTTATAAGTCCCTACATGATTTGGCCTTAGCTACTTTTTCTTGCCCTCATCTTGTACCTCTCTACACTTTATCACTACACTTAAGCCACACCAACCCTCTGCTTCTGGAACAGGCTGAGATTGTGCCTCCTTCAGCCTTTCATGCCAGCTGTTCTCTCTGGGATGTTCTTCCCTTGGGCATTCCTCAGGCTGACTTCTCCTCATTATTCAGAGCTCACCCTCTCTTTCTCACAGAGATTTTCACCAAATACCCCTTTGCACATTCCCTGCCAAACACAGTCATTATCCCATTGTTCTGTTTTATTTTATTTATGGCACCTAATACCCTCTGAAATTATTTTATTGTTTCTTGTTATTTTTGACTTCACCATCTAGAATATAAGATACACATGAGCTAAGACATTGTTTTATTTCTCATTTATTCTCAGTGCCAGGAACAATGCTGTGTAGATGGAAGGGGCTTGCTCAATGAGTAGTTATTGAATAAATAAATGAATGAAAAAGTGAAGCTTATAATTACCATAGCAACTATCATTTTATATGTGCTTACTTTGTACCAGGCATATTATCTCAATTAATCTCCTCAACAACTAATTAATATTGCCAATTTATAGCTTAGGAATCAAGGGCCAGAAAAAGTCGATAACTTATTCAAGGCCAGAGGTAATGAAACCAGCCTATCCAGGTCTAAAGCCCCTTTTTTTCCAATCCCACATCAAGGTTACATTGGATAATATGGCTCTGTGGGTATATGTTAAAGCTATTTATTTGTTCTATCAGGTCAGCTATTTACTCAATACCAGTTATATGCTAGGCACTATATGAGGTGTTGTGGATATCACAATGAACAGGATAAAATTCTTGCTTTCATTTATCTTTTATTTCAATACTTATTTGGTTAATGCTTGTGAGAGTTATTTGGATGGTATTGGTCTGCTAGAGCTGTCATAACATCACAGACTGGGCAGCTTAAGCAACAGAGGTTTATTTTCTCACAGTTCTGGAGGCTAGATGTCAGAGATCGTGGTTCTGGCAGTGCTGGGTTCCTTGGAGGCCTCTCTTCTTGGCTTGTAGGTGGCTGCCTTTTGCTGTGTTCTCACATGACTTTTTCTTTGTGTGTACGTATTCCTCCTCCTCTTCTTATTGGGGCACAAGTCACAGTGGATTAGGGTCATACTGGTATGCCTTTATTTAACTTTAATTACCTTTATAAAGGTCCTATATCCAAATACAGTTACAGTGAAGGGGCTAAGATGGCATCAGTGTAGGAAGGAGCAGATTCAGCTTCCCTCTGCTCAGGGGAGAAAATCCTGACTGATCTATGGAGTAGAGAAGCAAGCAACCAACATACTTCAGCATATGTGAAAATAGGGGACCAAGGATTGTGGAGGAACCGAAAAACTGGACCCTAAGAAGAGTACTGCAACAAGGTAGGGCCCCGGGGACCAGCGTGTGGCCCGGGGGCTGCAGCTCCAGGCCCAGGGCCCATTGCTGGGTTTGCTAAAGAGTCCCTGGGAGAGAGCTGGGACAACTACTCCCTCCCCAGCCAAACAAGGTCTGAGCAGCACTGGGAGGAATCCAGGTGCTAGCAAACACACAAGGCCTGTGAGCAACTTTGGAGGCTGTGGACACCGGAGGGCCTGGGTCACGCAGCAGGCCCCAACCTCCACAGTCACTGGTCTGGTTGGAGAGTTGGGCTGTGGGAGAAGCCAGTCCATTGTATGGAGAGGCAGGCTTGAACAGGAGGAATTTCTCAAGAAGAAGGGGTGAATAGACAGACACTGTTTGGGCCTAAAGTGCTCAGTCACCACAGCCTCCCTGCCACCCAGCCGTGGGCGTGCGTGGGTGTGTGCAGGGAGAGCCTCCCCACACCCAGGCCACAGTAGTAACCCTGGGGAAAGACCTGATTCCCACACCCAGGGTGCAAGGCTGAGGAGCCACGTTAGCTTCCCAGACAATGAGGGAGCCAGTGTGAGCTCCGCTGACCTCTGACCGCTGACCCAGGAAGAAAAGCCATACCAATCACCTCTCAGCCTGCCGCGGCCAGCAAGAGCAGAAAAACCAGTATGGCCACTTTGAAACCAAGAGACTTTTTAATTTGATTCTATTTTTTAACAATTTTTAATTTTTAAATTTTTATTGTTTTTATTCTCTTTTGATTTCTTTTTCCTCTTTCCTGATTTCTTGTTTTATTCCTTCCTCCTTCCTGTCCTCCAATTTTATCTCTTCTTCCTTCCTTCATCTGCCTTTTCTATTTTTACTTTTTAAAATTTTTTTCTAAATACCTACAAGTGAGACAAAATCCTGGATCTGTGAAAAGACCAAAGTTGAACCCAAAGAAGGGGCATCGCAACAGCTGGGACAGTGAGACAAATTCCACTCTGATATTACAGAGAACCTGCAAGTTATTGCATATTTGTATTATTATTATTTTTCCAGTATTCCTACATCTTTTTTAAATAGTATTTTTGTACCCACCTTCTTTTTGTATAGTCTGCTTTGCTAGGTTGGATATATTGTATGACCTGACAGCTTTCTCCTGATATCTCTTTCCATACTGTATTGCTAATCTACTGTCCTTTAACTCACCTGTGTCCCATTAGCACACTACTGGAGGTTCTGTAATCCCTATTCTTGTTACCTAGATCTCATAGATTCTGTCATGTGATAGTTGTCATAATATTATTGTAAATAACTGCTGTTCCATGCAATTGTAATTACTTCACAACACGCCCACACCCAGATCTTAGCCCATTTCAAAGTTTCCTGAACTCTATTACTGTAGTGGTTAACTCTATTCTCTCACACACTACACATATTTACTATCCTTTGCTCTCACCTTACCTCAGAATCTGACCTCCCACAACCTCCCTGCTTTATAGATCCAACCCACAACCCTTCCTTCCCCAACAAGAGTCTTATTTTCTTTCCATCCTTTCTAAAAATCAGCTAGCTGGGTGGAAGATCACGGTTAACACTATACATAGTCAAAGGGTCTCCTATCTCTTCCCTACTTGCTGCTACAGTAAATATCATAGAATTCTCTGTTGCTGTCTTAAACCACCTTGCCTTCCCCCTCCAACTGATGACAAAAAAGAATAGGTGGAGATGGTGAACACCAGGATACCCACTGGAAGAGGAAACCCAACAACAAAGGAACTACTAACAGAGAACAACAGAAGAAGGTGAAGGAGGGAGTGGTAACCACACAAACCTCAATCCAGGACCTATCTGGAAATACAACTAAACAGTAGAGACAGTACCCAATACAAACAACTGAACAAGAGCAAGAGAGAATTGTTTAAACCTTATACACACAGAAGAACCAGCTTCAACACAACCTACCCTCACCAGGACAACAAAATACAGCAGGTGGTGGACAGAGTAACCTCAACAACAATCAAAACCCAAAGGCAAACACAAAACCAACTTAAATGACAGCCCAAGACCAGTGAGCTTGGGAGATCAAGGGAACTGCACCACTGAAACTCATTGCTATTCTACTAAAGAAGTTCACACCACAAACCCAAGGAGCCAGAAGAGAGCAATTTAAGAAGCTGAGGCTAATAAGAAGAGTCTCACAAACAATGGGAAGACAAAGAAACAATCCCAAAATGAAAGGAGAGGAGGAGGCCTCAGAAAGAATACAAAATGTAATAGAGGTAATTCAACTATCAGATATTGAGTTCAAAGCAATGATTGTCAGGAAGCTCAATGAGCTCACAATGAGCTACCAGAAACTACAGGGAAGCTGCAATGAACTCACTGAAAACTACATCAACATGAAAAAGGAAATAGAAACTCTCAACAAGGGCCAAGAGGAAATGAAGAATACAATTTCTTAACTGAAGAACACAGTAGAAGGAATGAAAAGCAGGATCAATGAAGCAGAAGATAGGATCAGTGAGCTTGAGGACAAAGTAGAAGAAAACACCCAGAAAGAGCAAGAAAAGGAAAAGAGGCTCAGAAAGAATGAAGAGCGATTAAGAAAATGCAAGACAATATGAAACATAATAATATCTGGATAATAGGGATACCAGAAGGGGAAGAGGAAGAGCAATGGATAGAAAACCTATTTGAAAAAGTTGGCAAACTTCCCTAATTTGATGAGAGAAAAAGTCACACAAATCCAGGAAACACAGAGAGTCCCAATCAAGAAGAACCCAAAGAGGCCCACCTCAAGACACATCATAATTAAAAGGGCAAAATACCAAGACAAAGAGAGAATATTAAAGGCAGCAGGGGAAAAACAGGAAGTAACATATAAGGGAGCCCCAATAAGGCTAACAGCTGACTTCTTATTGGAAACACTCCAAGCCAGAAGAGAATGGCAAGAAATATTCCAAGTAATGAGAACCAGAGGTCTGCAACCAAGGCTACTTTACCCAGCAAGGCTCTCAATCAAGATAGAAGGCCAAATAAGAAGCTTCTCAGACAAAAGAAGTCTAAAAGAGTACACCTCCATTAAACCAGCTCTGCAAGAGATGCTAAAGGGTCTGCTTTAAGGAAATAAAGGAAAACAGAGGGAGAGAGAGAGGAACGCACGTACATAAAAGATAATGGATAAGTACCTATCAATAATAACCTTAAACGTAAATGGATTAAATGCTCAAATAAAAAAGACATCGAATAGCTGATTGGATAAGAAAACATGACCCACACATATGCTGCCTACAAGAGACCCACCTCAGGATAAAAGACCTGCACAGGCTGAAAGTCAAGGCCTGGACACAAATTTTCCAAGCAAATGGACAGGAAACAAAAGCTGGGGTAGCTATACTCATAACTGACAAAAGAGACTTCCAAAAAAGGACCATAAAGAGAGATCTAGAAGGTCATTTCATAATACTCAAGGGGAGAATCCACCAAGAAGACATAAATATTGTAAATATATATGCACCCAACATAGCAGCACCCAACATAGGAGCACCCAAATACATAAAGAAAATCATAGAGGACTTCAAGAAAGATATTGACAGCAACAGAATTATTATGGGGAATTTTACCACCCCACTATCAGAAATGGACAGATCTTCCAAACAAAATATCAACAAAGATATTGTGGCATTGAACAATACCCTAGATGAAATGGGATTTACTGATATATACAGAACCCTCCATCCCAAAGAAGCTAAACACACACTCTTTTCAAATGTACATGGAACATTTTCAAAGATAGACCACATGATAGGACACAAAACAAGCCTCAACAATTTCAAAAAAATTAAAATCATACCAAGCATTTTCTCAGACCACAAGGGACTGAAGCTAGAAACCAACCCCAAGGAAAAGAACCCAAAACACTCAAAACCATGGAGATTAAATAGCATGCTATTAAACAATGAATGGATCAAGAATGATATTAGGGATGAAATCAAAAGGTTTCTGGAAACAAATGAAAACAAACTCACAACAACCCAAAACTTATGGGACACAGCCAAGGCAGTCCTGAGAGGGAACTTCATAGCGATACAGGCCCACCTAAAAAAGTTAGAAACATTCCAAACAAACAACCTAACCCTATGTCTACAAGAACTCGAGGAACAACAACAAAGACAGCCCAGAGCAAGCAGAAGGAAGAAAATAACCAAGATCAGAGCAGAATTAAATGACATAGACACTAAAAGCACAATTCTAAGGATCAATGAATCCAAGAGCTGGTTCTTTGAAAAGATAAACAAAATTGACAAGCCTTTAAGCAGACTCATCAAGAAAAAAAGAAAGAAAACCCAAATAAACACAATCAGAAATGAAAGAGGAGAGATTACAACAGATACCACAGAAATACAAAGCATCGTAAGAAATTACTACAAAGAGCTGTATGCCAAGAAATTAGAAAACCTAGATGAAATGGACAAATTTCTAGAAAAATATAATCTTCCAAAACTCAATGGAAAAGAAGCAGAAAGCCTGAACGAACCCATAACAGCAAAAGAAATTGAAGAAGTAATCGAAAAACTCCCAACACACAAAAGCCTTGGACCAGATGGTTTCACAGGAGAATTCTACAAAGCATTTAAGGAAGAGCTAACCCCTATCCTTCACAGACTATTTCAAAAAATCCAAAAAGATGGAAGACTCCCAAACTCTGTATGAGGCCAACATCATCCTAATTCCAAAACCAGATAAAGACACAACAAAGAAAGATGGCCAATATCGCAGATGAACATTGACGCTAAAATCCTCAACAAAATACTGGCAAACTGCATCCAACAGTACATTAAAAAGATCATATGCCATGACCAAATGGGATTCATTCCAGGGATGCAAGGATGGTACAATATTCGCAAATCAGTAAATGTAATACATCACATAAACAAAAGCAAAGACAAAAACCACATGATCATATCAATAGATGTAGAAAAAGCATTTGATAAGGTACAGCACCCATTTATGATAAAAACACTTGGCAAAGTGGGAATAGAGGGAGCATTCCTCAACATAATAAAGGCCATATGTGAGAGACCTACAGCCAACTTCATACTCAATGGGCAAAAATTAAAATCTTTTCCATTAAGATCAGGAATAAGACAAGGATGTCCACTTTCACCACTTCTATTCAATATAAGGCTGAAAGTTTTAGCCACAGCGATCAGACAAGAAAAAGAAATAAAAGGCATCCAAATCAGAAAGGAGGAAACAAAACTGTCACTGTTTGCAGATGAAATAATAGTGTACATAGAAAATCCTATAGAGTCCACCAAAAAACTGCTTGGTCTAATAAATGAATTTGGCAAAACAGTGGGATACAAAGTCAATATCCAGAAATCAAAGGCATTTCTGTACACCAACAATGAAACAGCAGAAGCAGAAATCAAGAAAAAATCCCTTTTGAAATAGCAAAAAGAAAAATAAAATACCTAGGAATAAACCTAATCAAAGAGGTAAAAGACTTGCATTCAGAAAACTACATAACACTGAGGAAAGAAATCAAGAAAGACACAAACAAATGGAAACATATACCATGTTCATGGATTGGAAGAATTAATATCATCAAAATGTCCATACTACCAAAAGCAATTTACATATTCAATGCAATACCTATTAAAGTGCCAATGGCTTATTTCACAGACATAGAACAAACACTTCAAAAATGTATATGAAACCATAAACGACCCTGAATAGCTGCTGCCATTTTGAGAAAGAAGAGTAAACTAGGTGGGATCACAATACCTGACACTAAACTATACTACAAGGCCACTGTAATCAAAACAGCCTGGTACTGGCATTAAAACAGGCATATGGACCAATGGAACAGAACAGAGGCCCAGAAATAAACCCAAGTCTCTACGGTCAACTAATATTTGACAAAGGAGGCAGCAACATAAAATGGAATAAAAATAGCCTCTTCAACAAATGGTGTTGGGAGAACTGGATAACTATGTGTAAAAAAATGAAATTAGAGCACCAACTTACACCTTATACAAAAATAAATTCAAGGTGGATAAAAGACTTAAATATAAACCGTGACACCATTAAAGTCCTAGAAGAGAACATAGGTAGGAAAATCTCAGATATTTCACGCAGAAACTTTTTACTGACATGTCTCCTAGAGCAAGGGACATAAAGGAAAGAATAAACAAATGGGACCTCAACAAAATAAAAAGCTTTTGCACAGCTAAAGAAAACAGTATCAAAATAAAAAGAGAACCAACTGTATGGGAAAACATATTTGCCAATGACACCTCAGACAAGGGTTTAATCTCCAAAATATATAAAGAACTTACATGACTCCACTCTAAGAAGACAAGCAACCCAATTAAAAAAATGGGCAAAGGACTTGAACAGACACTTCTCCAAGGAGGACATACAGAAGATCCAAAGACACATGAAACAATGTTCAATATCACTAGCTATCAGAGAGATGCAAATTAAAACTACAATGAGATACCACTTCACACCAGTCAGAATGGCCATCATAAACAAAGCAACAAACAACAAGTGTTGGAGAGGTTTTGGAGAAAAGGGATGCTAGTGAACTGTTGGTGGGACTGCAGACTGGTACAACCACTATGGAAAACAGTATGGAACTTCCTCAGAAAACTAAAAATGGATTTGCCTTTTGACCCTGCAATTGTACCGCTGGGACTATATCCTAAGAACACTAGAACACCAATACAAAAGAACCTTTCACCCCGATGTTCATAGCAGCACAATTTACAATAGGTAGGTGCTGGAAGCAACCTAGATGCACATCAGTAAATGAATGGATCAAAAAACTATGGTACATTTACACAATGGAATTCTATGCAGCAGAAAGAAAGAAGGAGCTCCTACCCTTTGCAACAGCTTGGATGGAGCTGGAAGGATTATGCTAAGCAAAACAAGCCAGGCAGTGAAAGACAAATACCATATGATCTCACCTTTAACAGGAACCTAAACAACAAAACAAAGAAACAAGCAAAATATAACCAAAGACACTGAAATAGAGGACAGGCTGACAGTGACCAGAGGGGAGAGAAGAGGGAACTTCAGGGGAGAATGGGTAGGGTTTGCAGGAACAAATATAAAGGACACATGGACGAAAACTAGGGGGAGGGTGGTAATGGCAGGGAACTGGGGAGGGTTGGGTGGGTGGGCTGGAATGGGAGTAAAAGGGAGAAAACTGTACTTGAACAATGGTTAAAATAAAATAAAATAAAATAAAATAAAATAAAATAAACAAATACAGTTAGAGTGAGGATTTGGGCTTCAACATATGGAATTGGGAAGAACACAATTCAGTACATAAGACTGATTATCTGAAAAGAAGAATTCCTTATTTATAGACATGAATAATGCAGGGGAGGGGAGTTTGAGGGGGAAATGAATAAGGGGGGATGCTGGAGGGTTGGGAGTTGCATCATAGAATGAGAATAAAAGGAAGAAACTATAATAACATAATCAATAAAATATACTAAATAAAAGAGAAAAAGACATGAGTAAAACCTGACTTGTCAACGGGATTAACATTAGTATTATATATAAGTCCTAGATTAAACTCATTTATATTAGTATGTGATGCCTACTTTATTTCAAAGTTCAAAACTATACTCTATAAAGAGGTTGAAAATCAGTTATTTTTAAAAGAGAAATCCCTGAAGAAATCTTGTTGTAAAAAAGGAGGGCACTAGCACACATAATGTTCACAACAGCATGGCATGGATAGGGAGGGACCAGTTTATCTTGAACATAGCCAAGGCTATTTCTGTCTGCATCTCTTCATAAGTGAGTGACAGACTTATGTACATAATAGGTTTTCAAACCATATTCTCTCCTGGCCAAAGTGTATATAGAAGGTTCTGAAAGGATAGTGACTGAAGGTAGGAGGCGTGTTCCAATCTGTCTTCAATAATCTCTCCCAAATTATTTTGTAGAACAGAGTGATCTTAGACTCAACTGAATTTACTATTTTTTGTCTGGAATATGAGCATAAATTATTAACACTGATGGAGGGGTTCAATGGTCCAAATATGTAAAAAATAGAATATAAACAAGGAAATCTTTATATTTGGTTTGAAAAATTATTTTCGATTCTTTCCCTGTATTCAGAAATTTTTAATTTTTGTTTTTCTCATCAGTTATCCAATTAAAACAACAAAAGCTGTACAGCTCTGGGCAGAGCATATTACTTCCTCTTATCTATCCACAGAATTTAACATTGAGACCCAAACTGGGCATTGCTCAAAAAAATGTTAAATTTTTGAAAAGTCTAGTTAAACTACATAGTAAAAACAAACAAATAAAAAGCATTGTTATTAGAAAAATAGCATGGGTAATGGAGAAAAATGGGTATAAACCCAGCTGGATTCTGGTCTAAATACTGCCTCTAAGTAGCTGTGAGAATAAGAAGAAACAGCCCTGTCACCCTCTGCCAGGAAGTACTGGGTCTTGGTTTCTCCATATATAAAATAAAATGATAGGCCTGGTTCTCAATTCTCTCTAACCTGTCATGTTTTATGGAGATGGGTGATGATCACCAGCTAAATATTAAGTAGAGTTGCCGGATTTGGCAAATAAAATTACAGGAATCCTGTATGTCATCCCTAATACTAGAATGCACACTGAAATGTCCCTGGAGAGCACAGGGTTATAAACTGTGGGGTTCATAATCTCCTGGGATTTAATAGAGACCTGCATGCTTCCATTAATTTTTGAAACTTGTAGCAGTTCAGATTGGTTTTGGATGAATAGCAATGTAGCCCAGAACACAGAATTTAGGGGAAGCTAGGTGGCTAAGTAGAACAGAAAGGACTGTAATGATCTCTCTCCTGCCCTGTAGTTGTTCCCTGACAGGGCAGGAAAGAACTTGCTGGTTACACTTCCCTTGCAAGGTTCTGCTAGAGTTGAGAAGGCAGCCAATTTTTTGCTCTGCCTCTGCCCTTTCATACTAAGCCTCACATGGGAATTCTGGAAGAGTTTACATTGATAACTATGTACTTTTATGGAAGAAAATACATATGCTAGGTTTTCTTACATGTCGAACCAAACTCAACCCCAGCCTGGCCACTATCTTACAGGATGGAGGAGAAAGGTGTTCCTGGGTCAGGAAAACTCATCTTTCTGAAGATCTTTAGAAATATCCTGTGTTGCAAAAAAAACTTCATAGAAACCAAAAATGTATTTGTTCACTATAGCAGGACAGTGCTGCCTTTTTGGCACTTTCAGAACTGATTTTTCAGTTTCATGTCAGGCACAATAAGTAAATCAGCTAGCCATGTTATCCAACTCCAGAGCAAAGAAAATGTGAGTGAAGGATAGCAAAAAGGCATGTGGGTTATGGGTTTAGGGTCATAAATACAGGTTAGGAGTTTCATACCAATTGCTTCTGTCCTTTGACACATTTCTATTTTGAGGTTAATTAGGTTTAATTACACAGCTATTTTTCCACCTTGGCTTCTTTTTGACATTACATAAGGTATTTTAGGAACAGAAAAAGGCTAATGGACCTATGATGGGGCCTAGAATTAACTTCCTTAATTAAGCCTCCAGAAGACATCTTTTCATTTCTTTTAATGATCTGTCTCCATTAAAAAAAAAAGACCTCAAACTCCTATAATTTTGTTCATATCTTGCTTGTATCAGCCCTTCATAATCCCTCAAATAACAAGAGCTTTGTCTGAGATGATGTCCCTGATTCAGGCAACTGCTGTAATTAATAGAGGGACCATAGTTGACAGGCAAGGAGAATAAAAATCTGAATCATTTGGGTAACTTAGAAAAATTCACCTTTGTGAATTTATCATCCAGGCATTAATTTATTTTTACAGAGTAGATAAATATGTCTCCTAAATTTATGCTCATCATGTATTTATAAATTAAATTAAAACCTAAATGTAGCAGTAAATGGACTACAATAAAAAAGAAACCCTTGTCATTAATCCTTCTAAAACTCATATTCAGAGACTTCTGATCAAAATGGAGGCATAGGTAGACATGCTTTACCTCCTTGCACAACCATAAGAAGGATTACAGCTAACTTTAAAACAAAAACACCCAGAACTGCCAGAAAATTGGCTGTATGGAAGTCAAACAGCCAAGGATTTGAAGAAGCCAAATTCATCGAGATAGATGAATCTGGGAGGGGCAGAGCCAGGGCAGAGAGAACGCAGTGTGACAATGGTGAAATGCAGCAACAAGGCAGTGGCAGCAAGGTGGTGGCAGTATTGTCCAGCGGAATGGGTGGTCCCACATTCAAGTGTGGTGGATAGAATCAGGAGGGACACCTTGAGAGTGAGTGATCCCAACCCTAGGCACACCTTGCAGCCCAGTGTTCCCATGCTGGGAATAAAGCTTCATAACTTCTGGCTGTGAAAACCATTGGGGGTTTGGGACTGTGGAATAAATGGATTGTTTCTTGGGAGAGTCTGTTTAAAGGGCCTGCATGGTCCTAGAACAAGTAGAAACCCATCCATTCTGAGAATCACCAGGATACAGGGGCTCCAGTCACATACGGGAAGTAGGTGAAATGACTGGAAATGGGGAGAGTGCTGAGCATGCCTCCAGGAGCCAGATAGTAGCATTGTCCCCTTTCTGACCCCCCCCCCCAATACAGAGCCACAAAGCAGTGAAGTGAGTTTCCCCCACCCCAGGGAATGCAAATTAATAGGTACATTAAGACAGGGACTTGAAGTAGCTATAGCTAATATACAGAAACAAACATAGAGAGGCTGTCAAATCAAGGAAACAAAGAAATATGGCCCAAATGAAACAACAGAACAAAATCTCAGAAAAAGAACTACGTAAAACAGAGATAGCTAACTTATCAGAAGCAGAGTTGAAAGCACTGCTGAAAAGGCTGTTCAGAGAATTCACTGAGTATGGCAAAGGCATAAGGGGAGAAATGAAGGCTACACTAAGCGAAATAAAGAAAAATCCACAGGTAACCAACAATGAAGGGAAGGAAGCCATAGTTCAAATCAATGAGTTGGAACATTAGGAATAAATAAACAATCAACAAGAACAGAATGAAGGAACAAGAATTCAAAAAAAATGAGGAGAGAATAAGAAGACTCTGGGATATCTCCAAAAGTGCCAACATCCAAATCATGGGGATGCCAGGAGAAGAGGAAGAACAAGAAATTGAAAACTTATTTGAAAACATAATGAAAGAAAACTTCCTTAATTTGGTGAAGGAAATATACATGTAAGTCCGGGAAGCACAGAGTCCCAAATAAGTTGGACCCAAAGAGGAACATGCCAAGACACACATAATTAAAATGTCAAAAGTAAAGAGAGAATCTTAAAAGCAGCAAGAGAAAAGCAGAGAGTTGCCTACAAAGGAGTTCCCATAAGGCTATCAGCTGATTTCTCAAAAGAAATCTTGCGGGCAAGAAGGGACTGGAAAGAAGTATTACAAGTCATGAAAGGCAAGGACCTACAACCAAGATTACTCTATCCAGCAAAGCTATCATTTAGAATGGAAGGGCAGATAAAGTGCTTCCCAGATAGGGTCAAGTTAAAGGAGTTCATCATCACCAAGCCCTTATTATATGAAACGTTAAAGTGACATATGTATCTAAGAAAAAAAAGAAAGTCAAAACTATGAACATTAAAATGTCAACAAAATCACAACTGTCAACAACTGAATCTAAAAAAAAAACAAAATAAAAAACTAAGCAAACAACTAGAACAGGAACAGACTCATTGATACAGAGATAACTTGGAGGGTTATCAGCAGAGAGGGAGAAGAGGGAGAATGGGAGAAAAGGTGCAGGGATTAAGAGGCATAATTAGTAGGTACAAAATAGACTGTGGGCTGTTAAGAATAGTATAGAAAATGGAGAAGCCAAAGAACTTATATGCATGACCCATGGACATAAACTAAGGTAGGGGGATTGCTGGAGGGAAGAGAGGAACTGGGATTGGGGGGGGGGGAAGGGAGGAAAATTGGGACAACCGTAATAGCATAATCAATAAAATATACTTAAAAAACCAATCCTCATATTCATACAGTTAATTTACCTATCATTATTTAAGAATTTTCCACTTGTGTAAATGTGCCATAGTTTTTTGATCAATTCATTTACTGATGGGGACCTAGGTTGCTTCCAGCACTTGACTATTGTAAATTGTGCTGCTATGAACATTGGGGTGCATAGGTTCTTTTGGATTGGTGTTTCAGGGTCCTTAGGGTATAATCCCAGCAGTGGAATTGCTGGGTCAAAAGGCAGTTCCATTTTTAGTTTTCTGAGGAAATTCCATACTGTTTTCCATAGTGGTTGTACCAGTCTGCAATCCCACCAACACTGCACTAAAGTTCCCTTTACTCCACATTCTCTCCAACAATTGTTTGTTGCTTTGTTTATGATGGCTACTCTGACTGGTGTGAAATGGTATCTCATTGTCATTTTAATTTTCATCTCTCTGATAGCTAGCAATACTGAGCACCTTTTC
Organism: Phyllostomus hastatus; assembly: GCF_019186645.2. NCBI lineage: Eukaryota > Metazoa > Chordata > Mammalia > Chiroptera > Phyllostomidae > Phyllostomus > Phyllostomus hastatus. The sequence continues at coordinate 2,230,545 of NW_025334015.1, read as the reverse complement.
ATGTGTCTCTGGATCCTCTGTATGTCCTCCTTGGAGAAGTATCTGTTCAAGTCCTTTGCCCATTTTTTAATTGAGTTGCTTGTCTTCTTAGAGTGGAGTCATGTAAGTTCTTTATATATTTTGGAAATTAAACCCTTGTCTGAGGTATCATTCTATGCAGCAGAAAGAAAGAAGGAGCTCCTACCCTTTGCAACAGCATGGATGCAACTGGAAAGCATTATGCTAAGTGAAATAAGCCAGGCAGTGAAAGACAAATACCATATGATCTCACCTTTAACAGGAATCTAAACAACAAAACAAACAAACAAGCAAAATATAACTAAGACACTAAAATTGAGAACAGGCTGACAGTGACCAGAGGGAAGAGGGGAGGGAATGTCAGGGGAAAAGGGGAAGGGTTTGCAGAAACAAGTATAAAGGACACATGGACAATAACAAGGGGGGATGGAAATGGGAGGGAGGTGGGGAGGACTGGGGGCATGGGCTGGGATGGGAGTGAAAGGCAGAAAACTACTTGAACAACAGTTTTAAAAATTCTAAAAAGAATAATTTTCCATTTCTGTTACTCTTAGGTGAGGACCAGCTATATATTAATTTCTCTCCTCCTTCAAATTTGATCTCTCTGAGAAGTAGTCATCATTGATGAGATTTTGCAGAGCCCATTTCAACATAATTAGAATTCTTCTATACTGAAGGACACTTCTGTATTCCTGATTGTTTTGGTCTAGTTTTTCAGTATGTTGTTTGTATTTTATGATATTATTGAAACAGAATATATATGCTATTAGTTTGTTCATGCTCTTCTAAGATAATTCTAGTGATATTTCCTAATAAACATGTATCAGAATATTTTTTACATTCTAGATTTATATAAATAAATTTATAATTTTATATTTATATATAAATTTATTTACATAAATAAATAAATACACACACACACACACACACACACACACACACACACACACCCAGGCCATAGCTAGCAGGTTCTAGTTAGAGATATGAGGTAACACAATAAAATCTAATCTGTTTCTCAATGTCCTCTGCAGGATGTTATGCATCCCTATGGATGTGTGTCTGGAAATGCAATCTGCTTTAGGACTACATGCCCAGGGAAATGGATGGTGTCCATTCTGCCTTCTCCAAGCCTTCTTTCCTACCTGATTTTAAAACTGTCTGAAAGGGGAATTGTTGCTAAACAGCTTCTGTGACTTTGAACTCAGCACTGAGCAAGAGAGCTGTGATTATCTGAACTATGCAAATGTGGGAGTAAGTGAATGTGCAGTCCACTGAAAAGAGTTGTTAGGGACAAAATCCTGAATTTGTGCAGTTGTTGTTACATTTTGTTATCCCAGGAAGTAAAGCAGTGCTGGTTTATTTCTTATTGTGTGTAGATATTTCAGTTTGTTACCAGATACACTGTGCTTTGCTACAAAAGAGTTTGGAAGCCTGGACAGATGTCTAGAAAAATACCTACAAAGGGATGCATTCTTTTAATTTTTTTCAATTACAGTTACATTCAATACAGTTTTGTATTAGTTTCAGGTATATAGCATAGAGGTTAGGCAATCATATACTCTACAAAGTATTTCTCTGATATTTTCAGTACCCACCTGGCACCATACATAGTTATTACAATATTATTGACTATGTTGTACTTTACATCCCTGTGACTATTTTGTAACTGCCAATCTGTACTTCTCAATCCCTTCACTTCTCCCACCCAGTCTCCCATACCTCCTCCCCTCTGGCAAACATGAGTCTATTCTCTGTTATCAAGTAGTCTCCTTCTGTTTTGTTTGATTATTTATAATGTTCTTTAGATTCTACATATAAGTTAAGTAATATGGTATTTGTGTTTTTCTAACTGACTTATTTTACTTAGTTTAATACCCTCTAGGTCCATCCATGCTGTAGGAAATGGTGAGACTTCCTTCTTTTTTATGGTTAAGTAGACATTTCTACCCGTTGTGTAAATGTCCCGTAGTTGTTTTATCCACTCTTCTACTTATGGGCACTTGGGCTACTTCCAAACGTTCACTATTATAAATAAATAATACTGAAAAGACCATTGGTGTACATATATTCTTTTGAATTAGTGTTTTGTGTTTCTTTAGATATATACCAGAAGTGAAATCGCTGGGTCATAAGGCAGTTTCATTTTTAATTCTTTAAGAAAACTTCATACTGTTTCTCATGGTGGCTATACCAGTCTGCATTCCCACCAACAGTTCACAAGACTTTCCTTTTCTCCACATGGTAGCCAACACTTGTTTGATTTATGATGATAGCCATTCTGAGAGGGTGAGGTGATATTTATTGTGATTTTAATTTATATTTTTCTGATGATTAGTGACATCTTTTCATATGTCTGTGGGCCATTTGTATGTCCTCTTTGGAGAGGTGTCTATTTGGGTACTTTGCCAATTTTCTAATTGGATTGTTTGTTTGATATTGAGTTCTTTATAAATTTTAGATAATAACCCCTTATCAGGTGTACCATTGGTGAATATATTCTCCCATTCATTTTGTTGATGGATTCCTTTGCTGTGCAAAAACTTTTTAGTATAATGTAATTCTATTTGTTTATTTTTCTTTTGTTTCCCTTGACTGAAGAGATGTTTCAGAAAAAAATTATTGAGAGAAATGTCTGAGATTTTACTGGCTATGTTTTCTTCTAGGAGTTTTATGGTTTTGAATCTTATGTTTAAATCTTTAATCCATTTTAAGTTTATTCTTGTATATGTTGTAAGAAGTGGTCTAGTTTCATTTTGTTCAGTTATCTGTAAAGTTTTCCAGTCACCATTTATTAAATAGATTGTCTTTGTCCAATAGTATGTTCTTGCCACTTTTGTCAATTATCAATTGACCATGAAGTTTTGGGTTTATTTCTGGGCTCTCTATTCTGGTCCAATGATCTATAGGTCTGTTTTTATAACAGGACCATGCTGTTTTGATTACTGCAGGCTTGTCATATAATTTGATAGCACATAGCGTGATACCTCTAACTTTGTACTTCTTTCTTAATATTGCTGTTACTAATGGGGTCTTTGTGATTCCATATAAATTTCTGGATTACTTTTTCCAATTCTTTGAAATAAACCATTGCTATTTTGATAGGAATTGCGTTGAATCTATAGATTGTTTTGAGTATGGACATTTTAACAATGCTAGTTTTTCTTATCTAAGAGAATGGTATATGCTTCTATTTACTTGTATCTTCCTCAGTATCTTTCTTCAGTGTCTTACAATTTTCTGAGTACAGGTCTTTTACCCTATTGGTTAAATTTATCCTTAGGTTTTTATTATTTTTTGGATGCAATTGTAAGTGGGATCATTTTCTTTAGTTTCCCTTTCTGATAGTTCTCTATTAGTGTATGAAAATGCAACCAATTTCCAGATATTTATTTTGTGTCCTACTACTTAACTGAATTTATCGTTCACTCCAAGTAGTTTTTTAGATTTTTTAAATTATTTATTTTTAGAGACAGAGGAAGGGGGGGAGAAAGAGGGGAGAGATACATCAGTGTGTGGTTGCCTTTCACACACCTTCTACTGGGGACTTGGCCTGCAACCCAGGCATGTGCCCTGACTAGGAATCAAACTGGAGACCATTTGGTTCACAGGCCAGCACTAAATCCACTAAGCCACACCAGCTAGGGCCTCTTATAGTATTTTTTTATGAAGTTGTTAGGGTACTCTATATACATTATTATATCATCTGCAAATAGTGACAGTTTTACTTCTTCCTTTCCAACTTGGATGCCCTTTATTTCTTCTTGTTTTCTAATCACTGTGGCTAGGACTTCTGGTACTACATTGAATATGAGTGGTGAAAGTGAACATCCCTGTCTTGTTCCTGATCTTAAGGAAAATGCTTTTAGTTTTTCTCCACTAAGTATGATGTTAACTGTGGGTTTGTCATATGTGGCCTTTATTATGTTATGACATATTCCCTCTATTCTCACTTTGATTAGAGTTTTTATTACAAATGGGTGCTTGATAATTGTCAAATGCTTTTCTGCATCTATTGATATTGTCATATGATTTTTATTCTTCCTTTTGTTTTTGTGGTATATCACATTAAATGATTTGCAGATATTGTACCAACCTTTCATCCCTGGAATAAATCTCACTTGATTGTGGTATATACTATTTCTAATGATTGATATGTTAATATTTGTTGAGGATTTTTGCATCTATGTTCATCAGGGATATTGGCCTATAAGTTTCTTTTTCTCCTCCTCCTCCTCCTCCTCCTCCTCCTCCTTCTTCTTCTTTTGGTAGTGCTTTTATCTGTTTGTGGAATTAAGATAACACATGCTGGACTTGTTAAATGAGCTTGGAACTCTTCCTTTATCTTGAATTTATGGAATAGTTTTAATAGGATAAGTGTTAGTTCTTCTTTGAATATTTGGTAAAATTCACATATGAAGTCATCTGGTCAAGGATTTTTGTTTCCTGGATTTCTTTTTTTTTTTTTTGAGTACTGCTTTAATTTCATTAGTTGTAATTCACCTGTTCAGATGTTCTGTTTCTTCTTCATTCAGTTTTAGATTGTGTTAGTGGTAATATCCATTTTTTTTAGAATGTCAAATTAGTTGGCATATAGTTTTTATAATATTTTCTTATAGTCTTTTGTATTTCTGTGGTATCAGTGTTACTTCTTGTCTTTTATTTCTGATTTTTTTATTTAAGCCCTGCCCCTTTTTTTTCTTGATGTCTGGATAACGTTTTATCAATCTTGTTTATATTTATGAAGAAAAGGTTCTTGGTTTCATTAATTTTTTGAATTGTTTTTTTCTTCACTCTATTTTGTTTATTTCTGCTTTGGTCTTTATTATTTCTTTTCTCCTACTCACTCTGAGGTTTATTTGTTGTTATTTATCTAGTTCTTGAAGTATAAATTTAAATTGTTTATTTAAGACTTTTATTTTCAGGAAGATATGAAACACCATGAATTTTCCTGTTACAATTGCTTTCAATGTATCCCACACATTTAGGGTTGTTGTGTGTCATTTTCATTTGTTTTAAAGTATCTTTTGATTTCCTCTTTTAACTCACTGTTAACCCATTCATTGTTTAGTAACATGTTATTTAGTCTGCATGTAATTGTGTGTTTTTTAGGTTTTTTTTCTCTTGCCATTATTTCTAGTTCCATAATGCTGCAGTGAGAGGAGACATTTGATATGATTTCAGTCTTCTTCAATTTATCTAGACTTGTTTTGTGTCCTAACATGTGGTTTATCCTAGAAAATGTTTCATGTGCACTTGAAAAGTATGTGTATTCTGCTGCCTGTGGTAAAATGCTCTGAAGTTATCAGTTAAATCCATCTGATCTAAGCTGTCATTTAAGGCTGCTGTTTCCTTGTTGATTTTCTATCTGGAAGAGCTATCCACTGATGTCAATGGGATGCTAAAATTTCCCCACTATGACTATATTACTGTTAGTCTCTCTCCTTATGTCCATCAAAATTTGCTTGATATGTTTAGGTGCTCCTACGTTGGCTGCATAAATGTTTACAAGAGTTATGTCCTCTTGTTGGATTGATCCCTTTATCACTGTGTGGTGTCCTTCTTTGTCTCTTAATGTAGCCTTTGTTTTAAAGTCTATTTTGTCAGACATAAGTTTTGCCATCCCATGTTTAATTTCCATTTTCCCAAAATATGTTATATATTTCTTTGCTTATAGTCTATGTGTATCTCTTGTTCTAAAGTGGGTCCTTGTAGAAGCACATATGGGTCTTGTTTGCTTATTTATCCAGCTAAGCTATGTGTTTTGATTAGAGTATTTAAGTCACTTACATTTAAAGTGATTATTGACAAGGTCATACTTATTGCCATTTTACTCTTTACATCTATGTTCCTTTTCCTTCTTTTAAAAAGAAGGCATTTCAACCTTATTTGTATTACTGGTTTGGGGTGATGAACTCCTTTAGCTTTTATTTGTTTGGGAAGCTCTTTATTTCTACTTCAATTTTACATTATAGCCTTGCTGGTCAGAGGAATCTTGGTTGTATGTCCCTGCTTTTGCTTTTCATTACTTTGAATATTTCATGCCAATTCCTTCTGGCCTGAAGTTTCCTGTTTTGATATAAGCTGACAGTCTTATGGGAGCTCCATTGTAGGTAACTAAATGCCTTTTTCTTGCTGTTTTTTAAACGTCTTTCTTTGTGTTTAACCTTTAGCATTTAAACTATAAAGCATCTTGGGCTTCTTTTACTTCATCTTGTTTGGGACTCCCTGTGCTTCTTGGACTTAAGTGTCTTTTTTTCTTTACCAGCCTACGAAAGTTTTCAGTCATTATTTATTCAAATATATTCTCAATCTTTTGCTCTCTTTCTTCTCTATTTTATGGTGTGAATATTGTTATGCTTTATGTTGTGTCAAAGGTCTGCTAAACTATCTTCATATTTTTATATATATATTTTGCTGCTGGATTCAGGTTTTCTGCTACCTTGTCTTTCCAAATCACTGATTTGATTTTCTGCTTTGTCTAACCTATGGTTTATTTTTTCTAGTGTATTCTTTATTTTATTTATTATTTTCTTTATTTCTGACTGCTTCTTTTTTATGGTTTCTTCTGTCTTTTTCCATGCTGTTGTCATTCTCACTAAGTTCCTTGAGTATCTGTATCACCATTTTTTTGAAGTCTATATCTTGTAGTTGCTTGCCTCATTTACCCTTAGCTCTTTTTTTTTAAAAAAAAAAAGATTTTTCCTGTTCTTTTATTTAGGACATGTTCCTTTTTTAAAGATTTTATTTATTTCTAGAAAGAGGGGAAGGGAGGGAGAAAAAGAGAGAGAGAGAAACATCAATGTATGGTTGCCTCTCATGCGCCCCCCACTGGGGACCTGACCTGCAACACAGGCATGTGTCCTGACTGGGAATCGAACCAGCAACCCTTTGCTTTGCAGTTGGGTGCTCGATCCACTAAGCCACACTAGCCAGAGCAGGGCATGTTTCTTTATCTCCCCATTTTGGCTGCCACTTTTTGTTTGTTTCAGTTTATTATAGAGCTCAGCTATTATAAAACTTCTAGTTTTGATATGCTGGCCTTATGTAGTAGATGTCCTGTGGGACATAGTGGCATAGTCTTTCTTGCCCATCTGAGCTGGGTGCTCTAGAAATACCCTTTCTGTGGGTTATGTTAGCCACTTTATTCTAATTGGGCCTTGACTGCTGCTGACCCATCTGTGCATGGGGCCAACCTTCAGGTGTCTGACTGTGATTGACCCTGACCACAGTTTATAACTACCGTACAGTTGCTACACAAGACAAAATTTCTTCAACATGGTCTGGTGTCTGCCAAGATCTCCTTTTGGGTATGCTACTTATACAGCTAACTGGATTCTTGTTTGATGCTATCTGAAGATCTCCACTGAGCATATGGTCCTAGGGCCTCCTGGGAGGGGGTCTGGTGAAGGTCAGTGTCAGATGCTAGATGTGACTGGGTCTAGGCAACCTGTTTGTAGTTTTTGGTTGCTTCAGCTAGGCCTGAGTATGTGTGGGAAGGGCCAAGCTATGCACCAAGGCTGGCTTCCAACAGCACTGATCCTGGGGACAGGTCAGCAAAGGCCCAATGCACCACCAACATCTGCCTCTGCCGGCCTCCACTTTCCCACTGCTTATTGGGCTCAGTTACTGAATGGGCCTCTGACAGTATGTGTGTTGTATGAGATAGCCTCACAGTGGTGTTTTTCAGGTTGATACAGATTCAAACTCTGTACCAGTCCTGGGTCAGATGCCACTCAGCAAAAGTTGCAGGTTAAAAGGCTGGCTGTCACCCACAGACTTTTGTGGTTGGGCAGAATCTCAGGGTGTTGTAAGAGGGAGGCCAGAAGTGTTCACCAGGCCCAAAATGACCAAGATCTCGCCATGTGAAGGGAAGGCTCTGCACTGTTCATGAGTATCAGCAAAAAATGATGCCTTTCCTAGAGCCACTCAACTCAGTGTGCCCTAGATTCTTCCCAGACCTCCCAGAGCACCTGAGCTCAGGAGGGTGGGGCCACCAGGAGTGCTAAGGGTGGGGCTAGTGGATCTCCCATGAAGGGGGGCACTGTTTAAGCTCCTAGGAAGGTGGTAGAATGGCTGCTGCCCAATAGTCACACAACTTAGGTGCTGACACCTTGAGAGTCCAGCTGGACTGCTACACCCTGGGCCCAGGCACTGGCTCCTCCACAGAGTATGAGTTCTACAGGGCAGGGCAGCAGAGAGTCCAGAGGGTGGGGCTATTGCATTCCTTCAGGCTGATGTCATATGGAGGGGCCTGCTCCACCGAAGAAAGAAGACCTCTGTAGTATGGGAAGGGGACCCAGGACTGGGACCCTGGCAGTTGTCCCTTCAACTCTATTCTCAGAGCCACAGGAGCCAGTCTCTCCTCACAGGGCTCTAATCCACCTTTCCTTCCCTCCACTGAAGCCCAGAGTGAGTGGGTGGGAATGAAATTTGGGCACTGATCCTTTAAGAGGGCATCAAGTTTTCTAATAGACTGACATCTGTGCCTGGCAGTCCAAATCTCTGCTGAGTTTCAGAGCATGTGGGCACCTCTTCCTGGCTCTGGTGCTCTGGGCTGGGGAGCACACATGGGATAGAGACCTATGCTCCTAAGAAGGCACCTTTGCAGCTGAGATAGTCCTCTGGATTCTCAGCAGTTAAGTGCAGGACCAGCCCTTCCTCACCCCTCCACCTTCCTACCTGACTCATGTGGTTTCTTTGGTAAATCCTTGGTTATAAGACTTCTGTTCAGCTAGTCTTTAGTTGATTTAGGATTTAATTATTTAGGATGATTATTCTCTATTTTAGTCACAATTCCAGTTTGGTCCTCTGAGGAGGTGAGTGTAACTGCTACCTACTGCACAGCCATTTTAGATCTTCCTTCAAAATGATGCATTTTTAAAACAGTCCTCATATTTCCTCTTTTCCTAATTCTGATATTATATAGAGTGGATGCCTATTACCACTTGGTGTTTTGTTCATATTACATGCCATGAATGTAATTCTTTCTATCAGAATTAATTTTCTATATTAAACATAGTAGAAAACAAATGACCACAAGGTTGTTATTTTCTCTCTTCTTCAGAACAGAGATGGAATGAGTAAATGAATCTTCAATAGGGTAGCCAGACTGGAGGGTGGCCATGGGCACATGCATGGGGACAGAGAGTATGAAGATCCAGCTTCAAAGTTTAGAGCAGGGATGTCCAACCTGTGGCCCAAGGGCTGCATGTGGCCCAGAATGGCTGTGAATGCAGCCCAACACAACATCATAAATTTACTTAAAACATGGTGAGCATTTTTGTGATTACACATCACAATGTATTTAATGTGTGGCCCAAGACAACTCTTCTTCTTCCAGTGTGTACCAGAGATGCCAAAAGGTTGGACACTCCAGTTTAGAGCATAATATCTGAAGGCTTAGGCAACCCAAAGAAGTCAGCATATGGACTCCACAGTAATTAGACAGAACATGATCAGGAGAAACCAAAAAACAAGCAATATATAGAAATACTTTTTTACTTTTGTTTTCCTCATCTTTAAAATATAATTCAGTACCTAGTAAATAGATTTGTTGTAAAGATTAAGCTTGTTAACACACGATGTATCCAGAATGATGCCTGGCAAGTAGTAAGGTTGCATTAATGTGTGAAATAACTATTATTATTGTTTTCATTAGCAGAATTGGAATATAAGGTGAGTTCTGGGCCTCTGAAGCAAAGAATTGGAATGCAGTGTAAAAGACAGGGTACAATTGCAGTTTGAACTTTGAGCAAGAGCTGAAATCCTTGAAATCTTTTTTTGCTCAAGGCCTAAATTGATCTTAGAGATCAGCTGAGCTGAGCATGAAGCAGAAGGTTCTGTGAACTCCAATGTAGGAATTCAGCAGAGCAGAGGTTGAGACCTATTTTCTAGAACTGTTTCTTTTTTCAATTCACCTTACCATTTCCTTTCTGGAAACACCATCAGGCCCCATGAGAAAGAAGTCTATGACTATCTGGGAGTGGCTGGTGTCCATGTTTACTGTGTTAATCTGAAAGGCTCTAGAAGGCAAGGATAGATTATCACTTAGGCTATAATTCTGCTGATCTTTAGATGTCACAGATGATTAAATGCTTAATAAAGTATTTGAGATAGATCATTTCCCTTTAGGACACTGGCAGAGATAATATGAGGAATTTTCACTATTAATATCAATTCATCTTTAATATTCATCATTGGAAATCTCAAAGATTAATCCACTGAAAATGTTTCCACTAGATCTGTGGTTGCTGTGTTTTTCACAGTTCCTGGAGATAGCATGATAGTTATTTTACACAGTAACTATATTCATTTAATTATTTACTTTATCAAACATTCATTGAGTGCCTAGTTTATGTTGGCAGTAGTACTTGATACTCAAAACACCAAAGAAGAATGTGACATAGTTCCTGACTCCATGGTCTCATAGGAAAATGCAAGGAACAGACAAGTGGACAAATACTACAGTTCAGTGAAAGTGCTGCTAACAGAGTGCCATCAGGCTCCAAGGATGATCAACTCTACCTTGGTGACAGAGTGATGATCAGGAAGATTCAGAGGGGTAATGAAAGAAAAAAGAGTAATCCCAGCAGAGATGCAGCTTGGGCAAAGGGAGGGACATGGACCCCATGCATCAGGAGTTTGGTATAAAAGGAAGAAAGTGGGAGAAACAGAATTTGGCAAGTAAAAAAAAAAGCAGTATCACCAAAGATATTGCATAAAATATTTGAAGCTTGCTTTTATCATAAATCATTAGAGCACCTTAAACAATAAGATAGATGATTAGATTTGTCTTTGAGAATGTTTTTTCTGATGACAGTTGGGATAATGCAATAGAGAATAGCAAAATATTACACAGGAAGACCAAGTATACAATTGAGAGACCGTTTTAATGTCCATTTTGTAGATAATAAGGACCTAAGCCAAAGGGAGGTAGTGGGGATGGAAGAAAGGACTCAGATTTTAAGAAATCATTTAGAAGATAAAATCTAATGACTTGGTAGCCAACTAGATATCTAGAAATGAAGAAGAGGCACTTTAATACCAAATGTATTTACCATTAGTTATCACAGTTGGCCTTGCATACATATTCTTCCTTAAGATCCTTACTGGTGATTTTGCTCCAACAGCTCTTGGCTGGAAAAAAAATTAAAAGATGTGGTAAACCTGCTGGAGCAAATTTTAAAAACCATTTAAGTTCATTTTGAATTTTATTGGATCTTTTCTTTTTCCATTTAAATGTGCAGAAAACCAAATGTGGTCCACTAAAATTTTATGGATGGAGCTAATGGTGAAGCCAAAGAATCATGGTCTTATTCTCTTGATCAGTGCTTCTCACATTTCATGTGCATTTCATGGAGATCTTACTAACAAGCAGATTCTGGTTAAATGGGGCTGAAGTCAGGTTTGGGATTCCACCTGTTTAACAAAGCTCTCAGCTGATGCAAAGGCACTTGACCACAATTTAAGTAACAAGTCTCGATCTAGATTGTTTCACAAAAAGGAAAATACAACTTGTTAGTGCAACAAAATGGCCACAGTCAGATTCCAGCAATGGGGGGAGCTGCTGCTTCAGATCTTTCAGAGTTCATCTGGGTGGGGACTCCCAGGAATGGGTCTGCCCCAAAGATAGCACTGGTCAAGTCATATTCAGTCATGTATACTCTGCATCACTAGGTTACCTAGTGTCCCACGAAGAGCCACAAAGTATTTTCCCATAATCTTGCTGCTTGCATATCTCAGGGAGTAATCAAGTCATGACTGAACCTGAAAATAATTATAATTCATTGGCCCCCAACCAATACCACTTACTCAAAATGGGATAGAGTAAGTTTTGTTAAACTTGCTGTGGAGTTCAGGAATATTTTGGGTTAAGAGTTATAAAAACTCTTGGTAGTAATTGTAATATTTCTATTACTGTCACTAGAGACAAACAAGATGGGAAAGCAAACTGGTTTCTTCTTACTTTATGAGCCAACATTCATCCATGTTGGCCTCTACTTACTGACCATGTAATGCTTAAATTATGGCTTGTTTATATGTGTCAGCTTTTTAATTATGAAAGCTAAGTGCTAGGGATCAAGGCCAGATGCCAAGGTTAGTGTTGCCTGGTGGGAGACTGGCATTGGCAATTGGCCTTGGGTGGCTCTGGTTTGATGTGGCCTGCTCTGGGTGCTTGAGATAGAGAGGATATTTTACCATAGGGAGGCTGCAGTAGGCTCTGAATTTAAAAGGAGTCTGGTATGAGAAAAAAAGTGCTGTTTTGGGAATCAAAAAACTTGTTCTAGCTCAGCAATAGCTAGCTGGTTTCTATGATTTTGAATGAGGCATTTTTTTCTTTCTTGGCTTGGGTTTTCTCTCTGAGAACTGAAGAGGTAGGCTAGGTCAGTGATTTTCAAACTGTTTTCTGCAGAGATCTACAGTGTTCACAGATGTGTCAAAAGGATCAGTCAAGAACTACCTGAATTCTTTCCCACTCAGGGTCATGTGAGTTGTCAGGTCCCCAATATGTCCATGACCTTGCTTCTCGGTGTCATGGTAACCTTTTTTCATTCCATGGAATTATTTCCATTTGTGAGGTCATTGATTTAAATTTTTGACTTTCTACAGAGTCCTTTCTGTACCCAGCACTGATAAAGTTCTACAGAATATATAGCCTCCAAAAATTAACTCTTATGTTTCTTTCAGGAAGCCTGTGATCATGAATTACACAAGTGAAAAATAGTTAGAAGAAAGCATATTAATTATTCAAATGTGACAGCAACTATTGTTTCTTCAGCATATGCCAAATCTTAAGGAAATTGATTTTGGAAAAATCGGCTGCTGAATTACTTTTAGTGAATCAAACCAGAACTAGCCTACTTTAAAAAATATATATACATTTATTTGGCTTCCTGGACCATGATCTGAAGTTACATATAGCTTGTGCAATCACAAGACTTGTCTTTATCTCAAAATACCAGTATTTCTTAGCAGCTCACTTAAAAGAGGTTTACCTGTTTTCATTGTCTCCATTGTTTGTATAGATGTGTTAAAATTCTTTCTGTGGACCACACTAAAGTGGTTGTTATTGTAATATTATTTCTCCAACCCTGATATTCTCAGGGTCAGTTTCCTTAAGCAGGTTATACTGGTGTTCAAGTTCAGGAGTGCCTGATGCAAAGTTCAAACAGAGTGGCTATTCACAGACAACTGCATGTAAAATAGAGCATTCCACAAAGGGTTTCCATTCAAGACACCAATAACAGTGCCTTGAAAACAGGAGACATATGTGTCGAACGAATGAATGACCTTCATTTGTTTATTCACTCCATGTCATGGACCCCAAAGCTTCGTGTGGATTATTATTCTCCTCTTTGGGAAACTGAAATAGAGCTATGTTTCTTCTAATAATGATACTTTTATATTGATTTATTCAGCTAGCTGCAGCTTCATACTTACCTGTCTTTGTCAATCTGTTTTTTCTTAGCAAAGACTATCTACACTGTCATTATTCCTCAATAGTATTCTCTTCTTTGGCTCTTCTCCTTAAACATGGGAGAATCATTCAACACAGAGGCTATTGACAAAAAGAAACATTTATTTTGTACAAATATGGGTAAGTTATGAGTAGTGAATAGAAGACTGATTCTTAAAAATATAGAAAACCTAGAAATTTTTATCACAGAGTATGGTTTCTCATTGGATTATGTCACAATATAGAAGTAAACAAATTTTAGAATTATTTTGATTTCTTTTCAGATAACAAGTAAATACCCAATTGAAATTTGACATTAAAAGTTTGATTCTTTTACTTCAGCTTCCCATGGGCTTGTGAGCATTTCCAGAAAACAGCATTATGTTCATAGTATCCAGGGGTTAGGGAGTTGGCATACTAAAGAATGGTATATGAGAAAGGTGGTTAGTAAACTACAAACTATGGGATTATGAACTCTAGAAAATATGTTCTGGGACATAAAAGGTAAAAGGGTCCAATTCATTTAGCTAATAACAATATCGGTAAGACAGCATGAGACAGCAGTGAAGACGTACTAGGAGAAGGGAGCAGAAGACTGAGCTTTGTATCTCCTTGCTTGACATTGAACTTCTTTGGAACTAAGCATGCCCATCTGTAGACTAAGGATAGGATTATCTATCTGTCACTTTTCAATGACTTTTGGAGGTTTTTCAAAATAATAATGAAGCATTATACAGGATGAGGCAAAAGTAGGTTTACAGTTGTTTGCATGGAAAACAATACAATAATTAATACATAATAACACAAGAATAAACTCTAAACTGTAAACCTACTTTTGCCCCATCATGTAGTGGTAAAAGTCTTACAGATATACAATGACTCATCTTGATATGGCTATGTCAAAAACAGGCATTGAAGCCACATAGACTCAAACTTTACACTTATATCCTGAGAAAGGCATTGAACTTTTCTGAGCCACAAAATTACGGCTTCACCTGTAAAATGGTGATAAGTTGTTGGGATAAAAATGTAATTTAAATATATGGAAGACCATACCAACCTTACACTGTAGATATTCAGTTCATGGTTTTCGTTATCATCATCACAAATAATAGATAAGAAGTCTATTTCCTAAGTATTTGTTTATTTACTCAGCAGACATTTTGAGTGCTCACTATGTACACTAGAAATTAGATCTAATGTCAGCTTAGGATGTTAGTGTAGACAAATGAAATACTTTTATTGCATATCAAGGGAATCTTCTGTTCTTCAATAAAATGTTAACATTCATAACTGACCAATAAGTTGTAGATAAATTGTTTTTGCTTGCTGGTTTTATTTATTTATTTATTTTGCTCCTATACTTACATAGTCATTTCTTAAGAGAAAAACTTGTATCATGGTTAAATCTGCCTTTCAGTGTCTAGGAATAGTGTATAGATTTTAGATTTTATTCTAGGGGAGATGGAAGCCATTTGAAAACATTGAGCACAGGAGTTTCATGAACAGACTGAAGAGACGTATTCTGACTATATAGGGAAAAGAGATGGTTAAGGGGCAAAGAATCTACCTTTGCCCCTCAACCAGGGCAGGGAGACCTTTAAATGGTAATTACAATAATAAAGAGGAAATATGATAGGGATTTGGTCTTGAATGGCTAGGATGGGAAGTGGTGATAAGTGATAAGATTCTGGACCTGATTTGAAGGTGAAATTATAGAATTTGCTGGTGGATTGTAGTGTGGTGTGAGGAAAAGAGAAGGGTCAAGCCTGTATCCAAAGATTTGGGATTGAGCACTGGGAAGAATGATGCTGTCACATACTGAGAGATAGAACACCGGGATAAAGCAGAAAATTTTTTGAGGGGAAGATCAGTGTTAAAATTTTATAAAACTGAAATTTGAGATGTATATTAGATCTTCAAGTGAAGATGCAGAATTGACAATTGGATACTTGACTCTAGATTTTAGGTGAAATGTCGAAGCAAGAGATAGAAATTTGACAATCACTGGAATGTAGATGGTGTTCAATGTCATAGGACTGGAAGAGATGAGCAGAGAGTGAATGTAGAGAGAAAAGAAGGTAAGTTCCCCAGACTAAGTGCTTCTATGTTTAGAGGTCAAAAAGGTGAGAAGGAATCAGCAAAGGAAGACAAAGGGCAGGCTGATCGGAAAGAGGACAACTGAAAGAGAGATTGGTGTCTCGGAGACAAGAAAGTAAAAAATAAGTATGTTTTAAGGAGAGGAAAAACAAGTGGTCAACTGTGTCAAACTTTACTAATAAGCAAAATAAGATGAGACCTAAAAATTTATTTTTAGATTTGACAAAGTAAAGGTTCATTGATAACCCTGAAAAAAAAAAGCTATGATGCTGGAAAGATTAGAAAGATAACCTGATTAGAATATGTTCAATGGAAAAGAGGAAGAGAATTTGAGACAATGAAAATAGACAGTTCTTACAAGGGTTTGCTGAAAAGGAGAGGATAGTAAGTGAGGAGGGGATGACTGAAAGAAAATGTAGGGTCTAATACTAATAAATATGGCTTATGTACTGGTAAATCATATTGGATGCTGGAAGTAGGTCTGGAGCAGAGTCTTGGAGTGCCCTGCTGATCTAGATTTTAACTCTTGGTTGCTGGATTCAGAAGGTCTCAGAGGAGAGGCTGGATTAAAAAAAGTGGAAGGGGGTTACTTGGGAAACTCAGGGTAGTGTGTTCTTACCTACAGGTTCACTAAACATTTGAATATTTTAAAAATCAGCATAGTAGTACCAGTGTGTTTCAGCTAAACATTAGCCTTGGATCCACAAAGAGGTTCTTTTTCTTTATTATCTTTACTTTTTAAGATGAGATATTGTAACATATTTTCATGACAATGAAAATGACCAGAAGACAGGAATATTTAAAATTTTGATGCAATTAAACAACAAGGTGAAAATTATAGGAAATCCTTCAGTTGGTGAGTGGGGATGAGGTCAATACATAAGTCAAAGTGTTGGTTTTGAAAGACACACAATCTGTTCCTTGTAAGCTGAAGGAGCATAGAGGATAGACATAGGTTAGCTGTTAGGTGTTGGTAGAGGGCATATGAGATTTCTTTCCTGGCTGCTTCTATTTTCTCTGTGAAAAGAAAAAAAATTATTAGAACCTCAATTGTTTTTCTTCCTCAGGATCGCTGTGCAACCACATTTTATCTGAGATTTATGTAGAATTCTGAAAAGTCCTGGTCACTAGAGTTTCGATTAATAATATGTGTCTTTCTCCAGGATACATCCAACTGTGGAACTTGGATTTCATCTCATTTCATAGATGATGGTCAGAGTTCAATTTCCTTAAGAACCAGTTTGTTTACAATGTGATGAACCCTAACCCTCTAGTGCCCTGCTTTGCTATAAAGTGACCCACAAAGAAAACAGTTTTTGCCTGACACAGTAGTGTATTCATCATAGATATAGGGCCATCATAGAACCTGTCTCAGAATAAGTGTTCAATAAATATCTGTTGAATTACTACATGAAGAAAGGAAAAAGAAGGAAAGAAGCAAAGAAAAAAGAAAGGAAATAAGGAAGGAAAGAAGTAAATAAGAAAGGAATAAAAGGCAATTTGCAACTAGAAAGGGCACTACTACTTTACCCTTTCTGCTCAGATTTACATTTTGTTTATAACCAGTTCTCTTGTTGCATATTTCACATTCCAAGATTTTTGCCTAAGCTCACAAATACATCCAAAGTGGCTGAAAATGACAGTGTTTAAATGCTTGCCTCTCTCTCTACCTCTGAAGTTAATATGATGCTATCTGAGTGCAAAGGCTCAGGCAGGGAGAAATTTAATGCAAATTTATCCAGGAGTCTAGTGTCACTTCACAAAATATTGATTAGGTATCTGATTTGCTCTCCACTGACAATGGGCTAAAGGAATAAACCAATAAGGTGGGCCCAACTCCAGCTTGTCACGGTCATTCGATAAAGCCAGGCAACCAATAAAAAGCAGCTATCTTTTGATTGGGTGAGAGACTAGTGTGGGGGGGGGGGGAGGGTAGAACTGTCCTAGCAACAGCAGCAGAAAATTTGCACACACCCTTGCACATATACACAAATGCAGACATCACTCCTCACCACCCAGCAGTGAACCACTGCTGATTGTGTCTCTTCAGGCTTTTGTTCAGCCTCAGTCCCGGTTCTGAAAGGCTACTTTCTGTTCACAGATAACACTGCCTACCTGGTCTGTCAGTCCATAATCCGTTTTTAATGGAATGAAGGGGCAACATTCCACTCCCTTCCCTCTTCAACATTAAGAGCAAACTTTGATCTGCAAGTAAAAAGCATAGGCTTTGTTTTTGACATGCACTGTTCTGATTCTTTTTAGGCAATTGGCCTTACCAGGGCTCTCCCTGACCACATACACATATGGGGAGGGAGATGTGGAGTGGAGTACTGGCCCACTGCGGGACTTCTGTGTCTTTTGCTTCCTTTAAGAATGCAAAGTGATGTCACCACACTGGCACAGGCTTCCCGTCGCTGTTATTTTCCTGACAGGATTCCCCTTTCATTGCTCCATGGCCTTCACACTCAGGGCTCAGGAAAGCTTTCCTGTTTCAGCATGATATTTGGCCATGTTTTTCTTAGCAATTGGATTCCCAGCATTTAACATTCTTATCTGAAAGGCTCACCTCCTCTGAGCATAAACACACACCTCCACTGTGTGTTTATGTACTGAGCAGCTGCCTTATTTTCCCAGGTGCCAGTGCATGAGGGCTTCCTGCTACTCTATACTTTCCCAAAATTAGTAGCAGCCATAATTTACTTGCCTTATTTCTATGTTCCCCCACCCCATTTTTTGACTCTGAGTTTATTTTGAAGCAAGTGGTGATGGCAGGTAACTTGGGGAGGGGCATGTTATTTCCAAACCTTCTTTCTCCCATGAGCTTTGCTACAATGCTTTGACTGCAGGTTTCAGCATAAATCTTTGATTCAAAAGCATCTGCCCATGAATTGATTACCCAGTCCGGCTGAGGGTTTGCACTTATGTTCCTTGCTCACAGCATAATTCTGTCTTGGCAAGAAGGTCTACCCTTCACTCTAAGAGGGTAATGACTGTATTTCATACTAGAGTAAAGGAAACTGAGTTGATGTCATAAGAATTTTCCAGTCAAACAGGAGGATTGTATAGGGAATGGTAGCCAGCTCTTGTCTCTCTTCTTGCCTACAAAACAAAGGGAAAAAGCCATGAAATGGAAGTAAGAATTAAAACTTGAATCTTAAAGTTAACAGAAGCTGGGATGTACATTGGGTGGAACATCCATGCCATGGTGTTTTGTGTGGATGCCTCTCTCACAGAGGTAAGGCAATGGACATGATGGCCCACAGGGCAGCATGATACAGGCTTTGGAGTCAGATTGATACAGACTTAAATTACAGCTTTGCTGAAATCTCATAATGTGGTGTAGGCAACTTTCTTAATTTCTCTGGCCCTTTTTAAAAATATGTAAAATGGAAGTCACAATATCAAACATATAGGTTCAAATAACAATACATATGTCAAATCCCTAGCTTAGGGTTTACCATGTCATAAACACTCAAAAATGTTAAATCTTTCTCCAAATTCTAGAATTTCAGAGCTTTGCTTTATCAAAAGACCTATGGATACAGTATTGTCACTCAATTTAAAAAAAAAATGAACATCTGTCCAGACCTTAGCATTTCAAGGTCTACATATGGTTTGTGCCCATGAAAGTTTACATTTTAGGACAGAAAAGAAGCCAGACAAGATATATAACAGGGAGTACTTAAGGCAAAGCAAATTAATGCTCATTTTACAGATCCAGTTGTATATGACTGGGATATCTACCTGGGTTAGAATAATTCACAAAAACATTACAGGGAAGTTGGCACTGGAGAGTGGCTAGAATTTGGATAGCTTAAGAGGTAGAGATAAGGAGAGAGAATATTCTTTCTGATTGAGGTAGTAGCATTGGCTAACCCCCTTGGGAGAAGAAATGAGTATTAATGTTGAAGTCTGAAGAAAGGAGAATGTTTAGTAGAGAGGAGAAATTCTGAAAGTACATTGGTAAAGAGCTCAAGCCCAAGAATTAAGCCCTTGGTTTTCTGATCAGAAACCATCATTTATGTCCTTGTGACTCAATTTTCTTGGCTGTAAAATGGTCAAAATATTAGTGAGGATTAACTGATATGGGAAGCAGATAAAGCATTTCAGACAGGTCTGATTACAAAACCTTGCTTTATACACACACACATACACTTTTCATAAGAGGAGAGATAATCAAATATTATTCATGTAGGAAGTGAATAGATAAAAGATGCAGCTATGAATGACAGCTGGACAGAATTAATCCTATGTCGCTTAAAACTGCATGACAATGACTTTTGGTGTCCTCTTTTTTCAGGCAGTTGCTTGTACCCTCTTCACCCTCTGTGGATTATGATTCAGCACAG
The DNA here is from genome assembly GCF_019186645.2 of Phyllostomus hastatus. Taxonomy (NCBI): domain Eukaryota; kingdom Metazoa; phylum Chordata; class Mammalia; order Chiroptera; family Phyllostomidae; genus Phyllostomus; species Phyllostomus hastatus. Next base: position 2,210,622 of record NW_025334015.1, on the reverse strand, counting down.
AAGTATTTTCCTTTTAACTCCCCAGTTTTATGCTTATAGTAGACCTGGGTTTGTTTAGAACTACATCTACTGAGAAGGCCAGCCAATAATGAATGTCTATAGGCACTGACACGGTCTGGTTTGGGGACTGGGTCTAGTAATACGTTTAGCTGTCATCATTTTCTAATTAAAATTAGCCTAATGGTACTTGTATTCCACCACTCTGTTATACATCCTTGAACACCATCCTGTCCCCTGCACTGGGTCCACCCACAAAACAGCACAAGTGTCTTCTATCTGACCCATGGTCTCAGGCATTGTTCTGGAATGGACACAATCCTTGATCTCTTTTCAACTCTACATTCAGTAAAGGCAAGTTGGAGAGAGTATATATACCCCAGAAATCTACAAATACAGTATATCAGGGCTTTTTCCTCCCTAGGGAGTGACATATTAAATATTCACTGTCATACCATTGGAAAAGAGGTGGGGTAAATTTCCAGCTGGTGTTTCTTGAGAATATTATTGTGAAGTAGTTTTTCATACTCCAGATTCTGTTATTTTCTTTTTTTAGTTTTTTAAAAATTTTTCTGTTGTTCAAGTACAGTTGTCTGCATTTCCCCCACATCACTCCCCCAAGCCCCAGCCATACCCACCTCCCTCCCCTGATTCCACCCCCTCTTGGTTTTGTACATGTGTCCTTTATAGTTGGTCCTCAAAACCCTTCCCACTTTCCCCCTATTATCCCCTCCAACCTCCCCTCTGGTTACTGTCAGATTGTTCTTATATTCAATGTCTCTGGTTATATTTTGCTTGTTTGTCTTATTGATTAGGTTCTACTTATAGTTGAGATCATATGGTATTTGTCTTTCACCACCTGGCTTATTTCACTTAGCATAATGCTCTCCAGTTCCATCCGTGCTGTTGCAAAAGGTAGGAGCTCCTTCTTTCTTTCTGTTGCATAGTATTCCATCGTGTAAATGTACTATAGTTTCAGATTCTGTTCTTCATTTTCCACCACATTAAATTCACTTCTTTCATTGCTTTTATGGAATGGAAACTTGAGAAACAGTATGAGATAATTTTAAGACCCCACTCAGCTGGACCTAAATTCATACCCCTTACTCCTTAATTCCATGACCTTGTTTAGTTAACTATCTTAAGACTTGGTTTTCTCATCTGTAGAATAGGGCTGATAGTATCATCAACTTAACGTCACCATGAGCATTCCATGAAATCTTTCATGTGAAGCATTTAGTGCAGTACTTGGCATGAAACAATCATTCAAATGTAGACTAACCATGTTCTATCAGGCTTGTCATGAATGTAGAACTTTAATCAGGACATTATTTGACACTATTATCTGAACGATGTAGCAGATCTTATTATTCTGGTGTTTTTGCAATTAAAGAGACTGTGCAAAACAAAATGCAGCACAGCTCATACTCTTCAAATGACATAATACACGAATAAACATCTTATTGTAATATGCAAACAAAGCATTAACATATTTGCATCTTCATCAACACAAAACATTTATTTTGTGCCTATTTTTCAGAGGTAGACCAGAACAAAATGATTTATTGATACAGTTTCTATTCTTTTGGACTTTAGGGTATAAAAGATATAATACTAAAATCTGTCTTATACATACACAAATGAGAGAGAGGGGAGAAGGTATTCTGAGGCACAATAAAAATGTTTGTATCAAGAGCTAATTCATGGAAAAATGAAACAATTTACCAGCATCATGAGATAGAAATTAATTTTAGGTGACTGCAAGATAAGATTTTGGAATCTTATACATGGACCGATAGACTTCCATTACATTAATTGCTTGTGTTGACTAACTTTAATTTGTTTTATCTTTGAAGTGTAATTTTTTTAAAGTTAGCCAGCTCAGAGTGATAGACCAATTTAGCAGAGCCCAGTGGCCAAGGTTACCCACTATTTACCAGTGCATTTATTTAACCCCCCTGGTATCACTGGTCCTGGTGGTGGCTCTAGGACAGGGGTGTCAAACTCATTTTCACCAGGGGCCACATTAGCCTCGTGATTGCCTTCAAAGGGCCCAATTTAATTTTAGGACTGTATAAATGTAACTACTCCTTAAACAGTTAAGTGAGAGCTTGGCACTGCCACCAGGTAGAAACAAGGTGGAGGGCTGTATTTGGCCTGAGGGCCTTGTGTTTGCCACCTGTGCTCTAGAATCAGTAGTTCTCCAGTAGGTCCCTTGATGCAGTGAACCTACACCCTCCAGATGAGCATCCTCAGTCAAACTGCATTAAAACCTCCTGTAGTGATTATAGAAATGAAGATTCCTAGGCCAAAACCAGTACTATGAATCATGCAGATGGGGCCTAGGATATTTGCTGCTATCCACCCCAAACCAGCACTCCAGATCCTGCCTTCTTAGCATCCTTCAGACTCTAAGCGCCTCCTTATTACTTCTGCTGCCTCTGTTCATAGGTCTAGCTCAGCTACTACCATAGTCTTTTAATTGGCCTCCTAGTTATCCTCTTTACTCTAGCAAAAGTGAACTAAATAAAATTTAAATTTTAGTGTCAGATTCTACATAAAATTCCTGTTTTCTATTGGGTAATGCAGTCTCTTTACTAAGCCATCTAAGGCTGTGTCCTCTCCTGCCTCATATGCTCCATGCCCCTGAACACACCAGCCACATGGAAGGCCATTGCTCCTCTCTGAGGATGCTGGGCTGGGCCCAGCTCCAGGCCTTCATTCCTGCTCCAGCATCTGGCAGGAATGAGCTCCACCCTGGCAAATACCTCATCTTTAACATAACAGCTCAAAAACTGACTTCTTCTGTAATGATGTTCCTATCTATTCCTGTGTGCCTGTGCTTTCCTCTAGTCTGCATTTACTCTGACAATAGCACTTGCAAAGCTACACTGCAGTGTTCTTTGATGTGTCTGCCACTCCCTTAAAGGTGTAGATTGTGTCTAACTACTATTAGTATCTCAAAGAGTATATTAACGTTTTTCAGAAGAAATGAATGAACCTATACATTTTACAACAAAGAGCCTAAATTTATTCCCAACTAAATTTGCAACTCAAGAGTTGTTTGTGCTATCTTTCTTTTGATGACATATATTTTATCAAGAGTTTCTAAGATAGCAAGCAAGTGGCTCAGTCCAGTTTGACTAAACTAAAAATGAAGCCCACAAAATGATTTGTCTCTTCAAGATATGAAGATAAAAAAAGAAGAAAGATATAAATTAAACCAGTGTCTTCGTTATATAAATCTGAGGGTAAATTTGGGTAAATGCACAATCTATATGATTTAATATAACTGATTTTTCTGGAGCGCTATTTCATTTAATTGGCTGATTTAATTTTCTAGCAAATGAAATCTGAGAATACTGTCCTTGAGTATACTTACTCATCACAAAGCCTTTCTCTTATCTAAATTCATTAATTTCAATTACTTTGCAAAATTACTTCTTACTCACTGTCTACAATGTGATTTCGGTATTTCACAGATTTCATTCAAGGTTACAGTTCAAAGATCAAGCATGAAAAGTTAAAGACTTTCAATTCTGCCATTTAAGGAAATTTTAAGAATCAGTGGTTGCCTTCCTGTGTTGCTGGTGGAAACATATAAACTGAAACAGCCACTTTGGAAAAACAGTTTAGTAGTTTCCTAAAATGTTAAATGAAAACTTATTATAAGACTTATCAATTCAAGCCTACAAATTTACCCAAGAGAAATGAGAATACGTATACATGAATATTCACAGAAACATTATTCAGAATAGTTGAAAATGGAAACAATTGAAATGCCCATGAATTGATGAATGGATAAACAAAATTGGGTATATTCATACAATGAAATGCTATTTAGTAGTAAAAAATACTGATACATGCTACAACCTAGATGAACCTCAAAAACTTGCTAAGTGAAAAAAGACAGACATGAAAATACTCATATTATGTTATCCTATTTATATGAAATGTCTAGAAAGGGAAAATTCATAGATATGGAAAGCCGAGCAGTGGTTGCCTGGGACTGGGTTGTCTGGGAATGGGGGCTAGGAACAGAGACTGACAGCAACATGCTTGAGGAAAATTTGTGGAGTGATTAGAATGTTTTAAAACCAAATTGTGTTTATAGTTGCCCAACTCTGCACATTTAAAAGCAATCAGTAAATTGTACAGTTACAATGGGTGAATGCCATGATGTGTGAATTATATACCAATAGACCTTTGTTACCTGCACATTTTTACCTTAGTGATGTTACAGTTTCCAAAACCTTTCCCAGCTAATGTTTTTAAAAGGTCTTTAATCACAGAATCTAGATTTTAAGCTAGTTTCTTTCCTCATTCATGAGCCCCTGAGACCCTTCATGCTGATGCCAGTGGAGGAAGACTCAGACAGTAAAAACACTTTTCTCTTTCAGACTAATTCTGCTCTGATGACATCAGCTGTATTTGCAATGTGCTTGATTAAGACCATGATACTAATTAAATTCTTGAATGATTAGAAATGCAAATTACCAGGCTAGTCTAGTTATAGGCACTGCCACCTGGCTCTAGAACAGCAGAATAAATAACCAGACTCATCTTAGGTAGTGAATGCTGTAGTGTCTGAGTCCAATGGGAAAATAATATTGACTATGAATGATGACGACATACCTATTTCATATGGGGCAATATTTCATTTTTATAGGCAGCACATTTCTAGATGGCTCATACCCATGTGAATACATTGAGAAGGGCTGTGGAAGGATGAGAGAACTCCAAGCTTTGAAGTTAGACACTACTGAGTTCAAATTCTGCCTTGTAACTTAACAGTGGTAGGGTATTCAGCTAATTATTTAATTTATCTGCGCCTACACATCTTCATCAGTAAAGGGGATTCAGTTATCTATCTCAAAGAATTTGAGAACTAATTAAATGAGATCACTTATGTCACTGGGCCTATCATACAAAAGGCATTAAACAAATGGAATCTACTTGTGGGTTAGCTTAGATAAGGTAAGGAGCCTGGACTCTTCATTTATTCAACAAATATTAACTGAGTGACTACAATTCATTTATTCCTTCAAGTCGGCAAATATTTATTGAACCCCTAATATATTGCTGGCAATATTCTTAGTGTTCCAAATACATTCACGAACTAAAAAAAAAACAAAAATCCATACCATAGCAAAACCTACTTAGACAATATATATAAACATAGTAAATAACTAATTTTTATGATATATACAAAAAGATACGCCTTACAAAAAAACAAAGTAGGATAAGGAGAATCTCAAACGGTGGAGTTTGGGGGCAAGGTGGAATTGTAATTTTGGGTGGTGAGGGAAGGGATCTTTAAGTAACTAAAAATGTGCAAAGTCTTAGAGGAGGTGTCAGGAAGGTATATGCCTGTCTGCAGATTTCTGGGGGAGAGACTTGTAGGTCAAGTAAATAACCAGTGCAAAGGTCCCCAAGTAGAGTGTACAAGACATTTTCAAGAAATATCAGGGAGGCCAATTACCATGTTAGTCACTAGATATACAGTGGTAAACTAAACAGTCAGAACTTGGTTCACGTTCTGCTTCTGTCCCTTGACAGTTCTGTGATCTTTTGCTAATTATTTGATTTCTCCGAGCTTATGTGTATTCACCTATTAAATGAAATTTGAATATCTATTTTAAAGGATTATCTGTCCCAAAGGATTAAAATGGTCATTTGTTACAGTTATCCTTGAAGCTAGAATTTGTAGGTATTGCTTCAGCACCACAGAAACTACTGTGTTATTTTTGACTGGTACTGATCCATTTTGTTGCATTTGGAATCCTCTTACACTGAGCCTGTGCGGATGCTCCAGTGCTATTGGCAGGAACAGCAAGGAGGTGGGACTGGATGAAGTACAGGACCACTCTGAGACATGCGAAGGGATGAAGGAGATAAGCATTAATTTATTCATTCAATCAATAGATACTGAGCTTCTCCTATGTTTCTGGTACTTATTGCATGGAGAAGAACAATGTGGAATCCGGTAAAGAATTTTAAATACTGGAATGATAGTAAATTTTATCCATATATAAGTGTGTTTGTGTGTACATGGATGCTTGTAGTTTTTTCTCAGAATCTATGCACCAAAGGTGATTCAGATATTTATAGATTTTTTATCAGAGGCTTCTGGTGACTTGTGGGTAGGAGGTTAAAAAAGGGAACATGGTGGCTCCTTCAACATTAACCTTCTCAAACTTCTCTCTCATTGTCTACTGACTGGTTACAGTACTTTGGAAAGTATGCCTCATTCAGACCTTGATCCAACAAATGCCCCTTCAGACTTTAGCTGTGTGACTTAGGCTTGACATTTAACTCTCTGAGCTTTATTTTTCTCCTTTATACATTAGAAATAACACCTTCACATAATCTATTGCCCAAATGTCAAAGGTCAAATGAAGAAGTACACTTGAAATCTTTTCACAAACTGTAAAACTAAACACAAGTTGAGGTGAGGTGTAGATTATGAAGAAAGAGGCTGATGGGAGCTAGAGAAGGGTCAGGTATCTGTTGTAGGAAAACAGGGTTTTGTCATTGTTCCACAGAGCAGACAAGTGGCACTAATTCACACACATTAATTTTGTCTTGCTGGGGACTCAGATGAAACTCCCTAATGGGTGTGCCATACATTACAGAATCAAGAAAACAACATGGTTCAGTACTGTGACCTTTCTAGGATGGATAAAGGAGACAGGTCTTGAGAGCCACAGGGTTGACAGGCAATTTCAAAGTCATCTGCTCAAGGAAATCTTGCTGAGACCTAGGAAGTGGAATGAGTAGATAAACTTTTTTTTCTAAAAATTATCAGGTTCACTTCCAAGCCAACTCTTTAGTCCTCTGTGTTTTACATTCTAGGCCTGTAGGACAGTCAGCCAGTGGTACCTGGCAGTGCTGTGTCCTTTGTTCCAAGCTCTGAAACCAGCTCAGTAGGAAAAAAGTGGCATACTTTTCAGCAGGAGAAAAACATTTTCAGTACTCAAACTTAAGGCAAGGTCTTAAAGAAAAGAAAATTGTTCAGGAGAAAGATGATTTGTAAAATCATGTGTCTCATCATAGCATAATTGGGGGTGGCAGGAAAGAATCATTGAACCTCATCATAGCTGTGACTCAGCGAAATCATGGATTCCCTTGCATGCCTGCTTCTGTGTTGGTCTTACTCTCCACACTGTAAGCTGCTCCTAGGAAGGACCAAGATTTTTGCATTTTTTCTATCTCTGGTGCTTGCTTGGTGCTAGGTGTCCCATGGTTGCTTTGTACATGGCATTGAATGGAATGGTTGTCCTGCCCTTTATGCCCACCATGGCAGGTCAGGGGTGGAATATAGTCCTTGAGTCTTTTGTGAGTAACTTATTTCAGTGTTTCATGATCCTTAATAGGTGGGGAAAACTTTCATTTGGTTGAAAAATAAAATTATTTCTCTTTTTCAATGCCTGCTCATTTTGACTGTGCTTATAGCACCAGCGATGGACTGGACATGAGCCAGAGTGCAAGAGCACTGTGCTCTCTTTCCACAAGGCAGTGCTTCCTGGGGTGCAGTGGCTGGTTTGGGGGTGCTGGGGTAGTTTTCAGGCATTTTCTGAGATACAGACAGTTATAATTTTCTTGTAGTGGTCATACATAGGATTTGATAATTTTTTAGAAATTTCACTTCTATTTCAACATTCATTGTGTGGCTTTATCTATAAACTGCCTAAATTCTGCTCTGACTGGTATGGCTCAGTGGGCTGGATGTTGTCCCACCCACTAAACAGTTGCAGGCGTGATTCCTGGTCAGGGCACACTCCTGGGTTGCTGGCCATGTCCCCTGTTAGGGGTGTGCAAGAGAGAACCACTCGATGTTTGTCTTGCACATCCATGTTTCCCTCCCTTTTTTTTTTGTCCTTCCCTTCCTATCTCTCTAAAAAATAAATAAAATCTTCAAAAAAAATAAACTACCCAAATTCTGTAGTGATGATCTGAGAGTCTGAAAGTTGTCAGAGACCTCGCCACCAGTGTGTCCTGGATGGAACAGCTGCAGAGAACTCATGTTGCTCCATCCTTCCTACTACAGAATGCTTGTATCAGTTCAGTCATTGCTTAGTTATGATGTCTTATTATCATGGTGGTCTTTGCTTTGCCTGTAGTATAAACATTACATTTTTTCTGATTTCATGTGTTCCTATATTCTTATATAACATATGAGGCAGGTGTGACTTTAATTTTTTACATCTTAAAATGAAAAATAATTTATGACTGGGAGATTTTAATTAATAAAATTTAATTACTTTTATTACTAAGTCTCAAATAAAATCTCCCAAATATTTTTCAACATACCCCAGTTATGTGATGATCTTCTGGGTGTACTGATGTGAAAAAGTTAGGACAATGCTGTTGTAAGTTATGCTTGTTGCAAGTTTTCACCCTGGGAAGTTGATTGTAAGTGGAAAGAATGACAATGTTAGTAGATGGGATTTGTTAGAGTGTTATAGAACATACCCAAGGCAGGGCGGTGAACAATATGCTATTGCTGAAAGACGTCTCTCAGTGCCAGAGATTGGTGAAAAGGAAAGGGATTATTTATTTAAAGAGTTATATAAATTTAAGAGTAATAACTAAATGTCTTCATTGAGATCCTAAAGTCCTTTAGAAAACCCACAAATGTGTAGTCCTTCCTTCCCCCTCTGCCCAGTCTGCCCAGTCCGGGATACCATACCTGAGAAAAAGAAATAGAAGTCTGTGTTTCTTCTCTGCCCAAACCTCATGGTCCCTAAAAGAGACCACATGGCTGCTGTGCCTGGGTTTAAATCCCAGCGCCAATCTTCCTCTGCTGCACCATTTCTAACTCCTCCCACTATTGGCCATAGCTGCCAGCATTTCTGTATTTTTCCAGCTTTATTGGGCTGCCATAGTAAATCCAGGCAGGTGTGGCCCTGTGGTATGGAGCCAATCTTCTCCAAGCTCTTACGCAGGCACTGTAACCAGGGGGAGTTGCCTCCCAGTTACACCATGGGTTGAAGTCTCTCCCATCCCCCCTGCTCAAAGCTGACCAGAGCTGTTTAACATATCTATGAAACCAGTTAAAAATTATAGATAATGTTAAACAACAGTTCTAAACGTTATCTGCAAAACTGTTGTTCTTCAAAACAACTCTCAATGGCCCTGCTCCATGTGTCCCATTCCCCAGCTCAGACTTGTGGGGGTGAGGACATCCTATATATATTTTTTTTTTCTGATATTTCCCAGACACTGAGTTCTGGACCCCATTACAAATCCCTGTTTAGCACCCCCTCCTTAGCTGCACCCAGTTAGAAGAGGAATCCAAGATGTTGTGTTTTCATGTTTTAAATTCTATTTGCTAAAATTGTGAAATAAAGAGGGCAGACTGAACATGAAGATATCTCCCAATGGTGGACACCATATGATGGGATTAAATGCATTTCTTCAGATTCAGCTTTTCAGCTGGATCTGGGTGGCCTCTTGAGAGGTGTGGGGGAGGGGGCTTGGCTGACACAGAGTCAGCAAGAACTGAAAAGGTGAATGTCGCCATGTCTACCGTGCGACACTTTGAAATTAAACAAAGATCTGACAGATTTCAAATGGTCAGAGTCATACAGTTCATACAATTCATTAAATCACATTTAAATCCAAAGTGAGTGATAACCCTCCCGTTTAAAAATAATTCAGCAAGTATTTTTATGTCACACTGCAACATTTAAACTTTATTTCTATTGAACAAATACACCCAATAAAGGAGGAAAAACACAAAATGGATCTGAAACTGACTGAGGTTGCTCTCTCAACATTCTGGAAGTGGGGACTAAGGTGCCACCCTTCTTTCCGCGGCAGCTACAGAGAATGGTCAGTGTGCTGGCAGCTTTGAATGGCCCCCTGGCCCCTGGCCCCAAGTAGGGAGTAGAGAAGAAGACAGGAGCTCAGCAATCTCAAAAGAAAGGTTGCTATATTTAGCAAATACAAATTCAACAACACAAACAATATTTGGAATGTACTTATACTAAAAATTATGGTTTATCTGAAATTGAAATTTATTCGGACAGTTTCTTTTTATCTGGCAACTCTGCTTAGGAGGGACTTTGGGGGAGAGGGACCTGGAAAAACATTCAGGATCAGAAAAACAGGAGTCTACACTGTAGTGAGTGAATATTGTAGTACAAGGATGGAGACACCAACATCATTTTTATGTCATGTACTTGGAATAAGACTTGCTCAGGCTTTGTACGAATGCACAGGGGCAAGGTGCTGGTCAGAGAGTGGTGTGTCAGATGATATTAGTACTGGTTCTTAAAGAAGACCAGAAATTACTCAGAAAAGGAAGATGATGACTTGAGGAACTCACTCAAGGGGTGTCCAATTTGTGGCCCATTGGCCACATGCAGCCCAGGATGGCTGTGAATGAGGCCCCACACAAAATCGTATATTTATCTAAAATATTTTGAGGTTTTTTTTGTGTGTGATTATGTGTCACAATGTATTTAATGTGTGGTCCAAGAGAACTCATCTTCTTTCAATGTGGCCCAGAGATGCCAAAAGGTTGGACACCCCTCCAGTGTGTCCATCGGCACAGACAGGCGAAACAGCTCTGGTGTCTGCTTCCATGAAGCCTCTCTGGGCCCACCCAGAGGGCATTTCCTCTCTTCTGTGTGCTCTTAGCCCTTTGTTAGAGCCTGGGTCGCCATGCGCTGTGCTTGCTGCATTGAGAAATAGTGATGTGCACCCCATCAGCTGCAGGTAGAAGGTTCCAGGACAGATCCTTGACTCATCTAATGTCCTAGTTGAGCAGACCTCACTTTTTGCAGAAGATTTTAACAAGCACATCAAATGTTTCAACAATTTGTAAAGCAATGCAAAACTTTTCATATTTGTATATGTACTTAAAAGCAGACACTGAAAATTGATTTCTATAACATCATACCTCAAGTATGTGGGATCATTCCCCAGTGAAAGAAGTAAAAATGTGAAAATAAACAAAATGGAAAAAAAAGTACAATTCCTTACATTCCCTAAGATTTGTACTCATGACAACCTATGTGGCTTAAGTGCATGAAGTAAATTCTGTATTTTGGAAGTAAGATTTTAGAGGAAAGAGGCAGTCCTGTATCTTGTGTGATATTTTATCCTTGTGCTATATTTCATCCTTGTGCTTCGTACACTTACCTGCTTAAAGTTCTTCAGCTTGTTGTGCCGCATAAATAAAGAGGTGCTTTCTGCCTTTTGGGACGCAGTAACCGAGGAGCCAAGGGTGTGGGAAGTGAGGAAATTTTTTGCTCTTCTTATCCCATAATGGAATGATTTGGAGGCCAGCTATTCCAGAGATAAGAAGTTGAGAAGGTGGCTTTTCTACTAGCTTTAGGGTGTAGATAATTTTTTTAAAATGCTGCTTTCAAGAGCTTTACCAGCCAGAATAAGTGTTTTGTTTCTGGGTTTGTTTTATTTATTTATTTATTTATTTATTTATTTATTTATTTATTTATTTTCCCATTATCAGTGTTTGGTTTTGTGTTGGTGATGGTAGAGGAAGGCTATTTGGGGAATTATAGTTTACCCATCGCTTCTGACCCATCTCAGGGTCAGAATGGTTTGAGCCTTTCAACTCTAGAAGTGTTTATCTTGCCCTAAAGTTAATATTGTATGTTGTTTTTCTCTTTTGTTTTCTTTGCAAATTTCCTAAAAGTGCTCCATCCAATTGTTTTATTCAGACCTTTGAGGACCTATCTTGACTTTTCTTTATCTGAGAAATGCCCTATCTGGTCCTACTCTTCCCCCTGGCAGCTTGCTTCTCGTGCACCATGCAGCCTGCTATCCTTTGCCTTTCTTGGCTCCATTCTTCTCTCTGGGGCTGAGTTAATTCCATACTTTCTTTCTGGCCCCACTGAGGGTTGGTTTTTGCTTTCCTGCGCCACCTGCTGTAACCAGCTTCAAACACAACAGCTTTCCCAGTCTGGCCCTAGATTCCCATCCAGAGCCAGAGCCAAAACTTCAGACCAAGCAGATGGTATTTAGGCTGCCAGATTTCTGTTCTGTTCTAATCTATGCTGCTTCCACTGGCTCACTAGATCAGAATTCTAAATGTCCCTAGATGACTTGCCTCAGGTCATGCAGACCCAGAGCTCCATGGTCAGAAAGAGGGGCCTGGCAGTGTGGAGGCTGGTGACCAGCAGCTCCTGCCAACTTCCCAACTGTGTGGTGAGTGGAGGCCAGCTCTGCTCAGCAGAGAAACTGCAAGTGGCTCCTTTTGCGTAAATGTCCATATGCATGTGATATTTATTTTTTAATGCCTCGGCAAGACTCCCCAACTGATGTTCTCTCATTGGGCCACTCAGGAATTGGAAACTATGTCTGTTTTCTGTTTTTTAGCACTCTGGACTTTGCTACATTCACACCAAATTTGGTGATTCTAACAAAGAAACCATAAAGAAAGGGGAGTGCTAATTTTTATTAAATTAAGTGCCGCCATTATTTGTATTCTAGGTTAAAGATGAATTTGTTTATTTTCCATTACACACAGTCTGATACACAGTAGGCACTGCACAAAAGCTTGTTGAAATGAACAGTAAATGAATGAAAAAAACACCTACTATGGCACATTTTACATAATGGAATTCTATTCAGTAGAGAGAAAAAAGGAGCTCCTACCCTTTGCAACAGCATGGATGGAACTGGAGAGCATTATGCTGAGCGAAATAAGCCAGGTGGTGAGGAACAAATACCATGATCTCACCTTTAACTGGAACCTAATCAACAAAACAAAAAAGCAAGCAAAATATAACCAGAGACATTGAATTTAAGAACAAACTGAAAGTAACCAGAGGGGAGATGGGAGATAATGCGGGGGGAAGGGGGAAAGATTTCAGGAACATGTATAAAGGACACATGAACAAAACCAAAAGGGGTAGGATCAAGGGTGGGAAATAGGGATAGCTGGGGTAGGGGGAAAATGGAGACAATTGTACTTGAACCATAAAAACATGTGGGAAAAAAAGGAAATGAACAGGTTCTCTCTGCTCAGAATTCTTCTTCAAAATCCTTCCCTATTTGTTTGTTAAAAGTAAAAACTGCCAGATCTGAGATTATCATTGTTCATCCCTAATTTAAACTGATAAAATAAAGCTGACTTTGTAGAAAGAAATGAGTGATAGTAGCGATTTCTCCTGTTACTCTGATAAGAAAGAGGCGGTTGTATCCTGAATTTTAAAAATGTAACAATGTATGTATGCAGAAGAAAGTCTGGTTAGATATGAGATAGAACTTCCTGAAAGCAAAGATATAGGCTACTCTTATAAAATACAAATGAGGGAGCTAATGCCATCATACATATACATCTATTTAGTTCAATAAACATTTATTAAGCTCTTACATTGAACCAACACTGTGCTAGAAACTAGAGTTAAAAAAGATTGATAAAGTACAGTGCCTCACCACAGAGAAGAATGAGACAAATAATCAATTTCAATGCCATTATCTAAGTGATTAGAGAGTTGTTCCTATGGTATTGTGGAAGAATAGTGAAGGAGCACCGATTCAAATGTGTAGTCAGGAAAGGCTTCCTGGAGGAGGTGATGCTTGTACTGAGTTTTACTATTGTGTGAGAGAAATCCAGATCAATAAATGCAGTCAGTGAATTCCAGGAAAGGTGGACAGCCAGGTTAGTTGAGGTAGAAACTTTTAAATTTTTTTTTCTGTTAAGTAAATTTTTTAATATATTTTATTGATTATGCTATTATAGTTGTCCCATTTCCCCCCTTCACTCCCCTCCACCCTGCACACCCTCTCCCACCCACATTCCCCTCTTCAGTTCATGTCCATGTGTCATAAGTTCTTTAGCTTCTACATTGCCCATCTTATTCTTGCCCTCCCCCTATTTTCTACCTACCATCTACACTACCCATTTTCCATACCTTTTCCCCCTCTCTCCTCCTCCCACCCCCCTGTTGCTAACCCTCCATGTGATCTCCCTTTCTGTGGTTCTGTTCCTGTTCTAGTTGTTTGCTTAGTTTCTTTGGTTTTGTTTTAGGTGTGGTTGTTAATAATTGTCAATTTGCTGTCATTTTACTATACATGTTTTTCTTTAATCTTCTTTTCTTAGATAAGAAAACATTTAACATTTCTAACATTTCTAAACATTTTTAACATTTCATAAAATAAGGGCTTGGTGATGATGAACTCCTTTAACTTGACTGTATCTGAGAAGCACTTTATCTGCCCTTCCATTCTAAATGAGAGCTTTGCTGGATAGAGCAATCTTAGATGTAGGTCCCTGCATTTCATGACTTGGAATACTTCTTTCCAGCCCCTTCTTGCCTGTAAGGTCTCTTTTGAGAAATTAGCTGACAGTCTGATGGGAACTCCTTTGTAGGTCACTGTCTCCTTATCTTTTGCTGCTTCTAGGATTCTCTCCTTCATTTTTACCTTGGCTAATGTAATTATGATGTGCCTTGGTGTGTTCCTTCTTGGGTCCAACTTCTTTGGGACTCTCTGAACTTCCTGGACTTCCTGGAGGTCTATTTCCTTTGCCAGAATGGGAAAGTTCTCCTTTATTATTTGTTCAGATACGTTTTCAATTTCTGACTCTTCCTCTTCCCCTTCTGGTACTCCTATAATTCGGATGTTGGAATGTTTAAAGATGTCCTGGAGGTTCCTAAGCTTCTCCTTTTTTTTTTTTTTAATTCTTATTTCTCCATTCTTTCCTGTTTGGTTGTTTCTTTCTCCCTTCTGGTCCACTCTATTGTTCTGAGTCCCAGTTTCCTTCCCATCACTATTGGTTTCCTATGCACTTTTCTTCATTTCTCTAATTGTAGCTTGCACATGTTCATCTAATTTGCTACCAAAATCAACCAATTCTGTAAGCATCCTGATCTCCAGTGTTTTGAACTGTGTATCTGATAGGTTAGTTATCTCTCAGTCGCTTAAAAGGATGATTTCTGGGACTTTGATTTGTTTTTCTGTTTGAGACATTTTTGGGGGGGGGCATGTCTGGTCACACATGTTACAGTAAGGGGCAGAGCCTTAGGTGTTCACCTGGGCAGGGCACCCCAGTCACTGGGTTGTGACCTTGTATGTGGAGGGTGGGGTCGAGAGGGAACAATGGTGATTGCTCCATTCTCAGTGGGGCCTCAGTCCCCTCTCCTGCTTCCCCCAAGCAAACTGGGCTCTTCGGGTGCCAATTCCCATGTGGGTGGGCTTGTGCATGCCATGGGACCCTCCAAGGACCTCCCCCATGAGGATGGGTGTCTCTCCATGCACCTCAATTCCCACAGAGTCCTCAATCAGTGTCCCGAGGCTCTATTTTCCAGTGCTGTGATCCTGGTTTGCGCACCCTGCCTTGCTTTGCAATCACAACCTCACTGGGTCTGCCGGTTGCTGGTTGCCGGTTGCCACGCCTGGGTCTGCCAGCTGCCTCCTGTACACTCAGGGTCCACCTGCTGCAGTCCTGCATGCCACCCCGGATGTCTTACATACCAGTCCACTCTCCAGAGCCGCAACCTGACCTGCGCCTGGCTGCTCATCTCCACTCCTCCTACTGGTCTGGATGCATGGGTCTAATTCAACTTCTTGGTTGTCTGACTTCCAATCAGATAAAATTTCTGTCATTTCTGGATGTTATTCTGTTTCTAAATTGTTGTTGTCCCTATCTTGGTTGTGTGTGGAGGTACCTTGTGTCCACCTATGCCTCCATCTTGGCCAGAAGTCCTGTTAAGTCAGAAACTTTTTTAGATCATAGAAAATCCTGTCAGTCCTTTTGAGTTGAGCTATCTTGGAAATACTGTATTCCCATGGAAATGTCAGTTTTCTGTTCCATGTTTGACTTGCCATGTGATTGGGACAGCCTTTTGTAGATTTGGGAGTGGAAAGATGAAGGAGGGGATCTTATTTTACTCTGGGTCCAAGGGGCACGTTTCTTTCAGCAACTTCTCCTGTCCAGCAGCAGAGCTGGCCCATCCTGATGCACCAGGTCTAAGATGTTCTGGGGCTGCCCGCCAAGCCATCTGACTGGGCCCTCAGTGAGGTGGTCTTTGTGAGACCCAGTCAGCTACACAAAAGAAGGGTGGGACTGGGTCCTGCATGCTGGCTGGGAGAAAATAGACTGCAACCTAGAAACTCTCACTGCAGCTACTCTTTGTAGCTGCAACATATTGTTTGGCCAGGCCCCATTGCACAGATGAGAAAACCAAGGGTGAAGATCATGGGCCACTTCCTAGGCCCTGGATGGCTTCTGTGCACTAATTCAACTTCTTATTTCTCACCTCTGTGCTGTACTTAGTACCTCCCCAGAGTGGAAAATTCTGAGAGGCATTTTTCCCAGAAAGAAATGCTTTGGAAAGGGCAGGCCAGTTGGTGATGGCCTGTTTCCACTGGGTGCCTTGCTGATTTGGTTGGCATCATGGGAGCGGGAGTCCCGGCCTCCTCCCGGGAGGTCATTCCGTCCCAGTGCTGGCAGCTGGTGCCCTCCCCAATGGACCACCATCCACCATCAGAGAAAAGAATTTGAGGGGAAACAAAGAACGAGACTGCTGCTAGAGACCTGCGCCTTGCAGTCCCACGCACCCGCAGGCGGCGTTGCCCTGGTGCCAGGCACTGTGCTGCTCCTTCACCCCCTGCTGGGCCCCTCACTCATCTGCTTGCATTCGGAACTCCAGCCATCCTGAATGGGCCTTTGTGTGCACCCAGAAGCTGGCCAGGAATCATGCTGATCAAAAAGCTGGACAGAGATGTCTCCTCTGGATCCCAGTGCCAGTGGAGCGCAGCGCATATTGGAGGCAGGCCTTCATGGTGCCACACCTTGCTCCATATCTGGGAGTGAACTGAGACCGGGATGAATGGGAGAATGCTCTGCACCCTGCCCAGTGGGGGCATCTCAAGGGCTGCGAGCGGTGGCAGTCACTCTCACTGTGCTATCTTCCTCACTCTTTCCTTGCTACTTTGCCTCAGAGGTCCCGTGCTAATATTTAAACTAAGAAGGAAAATTAAATGGCCACTCCTTTGTTCTAGGCTTTTATCTAATTAAACCATCTCAACAATCCTGTGAAATATGTCACTTTATTTTCTCTATTTTGCAGGTGAGAAAACTGAGGTAGGAGATGTTAGGCAACCTGAATACGGATTGGAAAGGTCTGTGCCCTTGCCACCTCCTTCTGGCCTTCAAGGTGTCTCTTACCAGACAGGAATGGCCCTCAGGCCACTTCCTGCTTTGCTACCTGAGAAATCACAGTGCTCCAGGGAGCTGGCACAGTGCTCAGGAGGTAGACAGCCAAGGGCCTCCTGGCCTTCCCAAGTCTCACCTTGTTTACACGGTCACACCTGTGCTTTTTTTTTTAATTGAGAGTAACATTTTATTTCATAACGTTGTAGGAATTGTGGATGTTTAAGGAAAAAGTTGGGGTACGCTACACATTGAGAGTTTTGCTTACGGGCCCTACCCTTGCCCTCAGAAAGCACCTAGTTCTGCAAGGTCAATGCTGCCTGCGGGTGAGAATGCAGGACTGCTTCCCGGGGCTAGGAGTTTTGCTCTGGCCCTGACTGTGCATTTGGGCTGAACTACTGCTGTGAACACGGAGGCAGAGTTAATTCCAGATGCTGACCCTGCAACTCTCTCTGTCAGGTCACTGTGCGGGCACAAATCTTGATTTTATTTACTTATTTATTTTAGTAGATGGAAGTGGTGCTGATGACGGGATGTCTGTTCTCGCGTGGATGGTGGGCCTGTCCAGCGTGAGAGGTGCGATCCACAGCTCTCTTCTGGGTGAAGCTCAATGGCCCTTTGTTAGGGCCAAAGTTTTTAACCTTGGTTTTCCCAGCAGCTCTGTCAGTAAAGCCCACAGGCCAGCTGAGTGTTTCTCTGCTTGTGAGGAGGCTATGAGCAGTGTATGATAAAACAAACAATAACTTAATGAGAAATACAGGTTAGGTAAAAAACTTCCTAACTGCAGTGCCATGAAATAATCAGGCAAAATTATAAGTTGTCTTCTAGAGTTTGTTTGTATTTGTGTGTTTTTTTAAATTTTATTTTTAAAGTTAGCTCTTCACCTTTCTAGGCTATTATTGTTATAGCCATACAGCTCCTGGTAAGAGGGGGATGGCTGTCCAGTCCCATGTAGAGGGAGTGTCCTCTGTGCCCATGCTTCACTCAGGACAGGAAGCTCTCTGGCACTGGAATCCTCAGAGCTGTGCCTGGTGTGGGGTGCCCAGCTCTCCCCCCAACAACCCCCTGGCTTCAGAGCCAGTGCCTCTCGGCGTCTCTCCCGCAGCCCCAGAAACAGCAATGTTGTAATGATGGGTGAAGTGATTGAGTAATTTTTCTAGGCATTTTCATCCAAGTTGCTTTCCACAGTCTTCATGTATCACTCTGATATCCTCATTTAAACCACTGCTGTCCTCACTGATTGATGTCTGATTGTGGTGATGCATAATAAACACTTAGGTTTTGAGTACTTGGAGCATAAGTGTAGCAGAAAAAACACCCACCACAATCGAGATAATCATCTGTAGACGAGGGAGGTCCTGAGAAGCAGGGCTTTAAACCAACAAGATCATAAACATCCATTACCTTAGTTTTAAGTTCTAGTCCTTCTCCTCTCCATATGCTGGTAGTTTTCTTGGAAGTCACTTGTTTGTTTTTTACTTTGCTAGCCTCATTTGTGAGAGTAGAACTCAGTTTTCAAACAAATAATAGTTAAAAACAGCAGAACTCAAGAACATGAGGAATCATTCAGAGTAGACAGAGGAAAAAACTTTTTGATAATATAGGAGAAAAAGCCATTTGGATAAGTAAATTGAAATTGACCTCTGGTGCATGGGCTGCTGAAGATTGAGTAACTTCCTGAGTCTCAGTCCTTTATTCAAAGGGTAACATGTGAGTCATTGGACAATTTAATCTTTGTGAATAAAGCTGTCCATTCATTTGTTGGACTTTGGTTGGTAGGCAATGCAGAATCACTATGTTGGGACTGTGAACAGTATCACTGGCAGTTTTGAACAGAGAGTGATGATACTGGAGGCATGCATCAGGAAAGCTAAACTGAAAGTCACATGAGAAATGGGTTATGATGGGTAGATATTAGTATACAAAAACCAAGTGGGAAAATATAGCAAGAACCTAGCAAAGAACAAAAATGACAACTTCAGTAAGGATAATTGCAGCAGGAATAAAAGAAAAGGACTAATTCAAGAAATACAATGCAGAAAGAATGAACAGAGCTTGGCAACTAAGTATCTATGAAGGAGGGGCATGGGTGAGGGAGGAGTTAATTGTGACACCGTCACTATCAGATTGGGCATTTGTCCAATAGCCAGGGGGAGGAACTGAACTTTCTGCACTTTTTTCTAATAATTTTTAAAAGACTTTTAATTTATTTTTAGAGAGATGGGAAACAGATGGAGAAAGAGAAGGAGAGAAACACTGATGTGGGAGAAAAACACTGATCAGTTGCCTCTCACATGCCTCCACCTGGGGACCTGGCCTGCAACCCAGGCATGTGCCTTCACCAGGAATCAAATCCGTGACCTTTCAGTTTGTGAGATGACGCCCAGCCCTCTGAGCCACATCAGTCAGGGCTCTGCATTTTTCTTGCTGAAAAGTGAGGAGGGAAGAATAGTGGTCTGTTAGCTGTGTAAACTTAACCCCATACCTACTCTTCTGGTTAAAATATGGCTTTGACATAGGGCGAGTAAAGATCAGAAACCAGATGGTAGACACAGGTGTACACTTACTTCATTGGGGGGTGATGCCATTGGATGAATTCCTTTGCCACTTCTTAGCCCCACTGTTATTGGTAGTGATATATAATAACTAGGTTGCTTTTAGTCAGTGGGGCTGTCTATACACAGAACTGGGGCAAATTTGAGAAAGGACTGAGAAGGAAAAAATTAACAGAAAGTGCTGACTTTTCATGTTTCAAATTACCTCCTATCCTGACTTGTCACCATTTCTGTATTCAGAAATCAAAGGCTTTGGTTACAGATTCCTCAGCTTTAACAATGAAATGAGAAATGACTTGGAATAAAATTCTGTGTTCCTTGTTGTCCTGCTAGCTAAAGACAGTAGGCCCTGGAAAATGTAGGGAAAGTGGCCTTTTACTGGCCTTCAAGATTTAAGATTACAGAATGGCAGCGTAGGACTTGTCTCACTAGTGCCCCCTTGTGGGCCTCAGAGGGGATACCCTGGAAGCATATGTTTCTACCAGTCTGTATTTTATTTTATTTTATTTTATTTTATTTTATTTTATTTAAGTTTATTTAAGTTTATTAAATACATTGGAGTGAAATTGGCTAATGAAATTATACAGGTTTCAAGTGCACAATTCTCTAATACATCATGTGTACATTTTATTGTGTTCACCACCCCAAGTCAAGTCTCCTCTGTCACCATATATTTGACCCCCTTTACCCTTTTCTACCTCACCTCACCCCCTTGCTCTCTGGTTACCACCCTACTCTTGTCTGTGTCAATGAGTTTTTGTTTGTCTTGTTTGCTCATCTGTTGCTTTCAGTTTTATATCTCACATGAGTCAAATCATATGGTTTTAGATTTTCTCCATCTGACTTATTTCACTTATAATAATATTTTCAAGATGCATCCATGTTGTCACAAAGGGTAGTATTTCATCTTATATTATGGCTGACTTGTATTTCATTGTATATATGCCATTTCTTTTGTATCCATTGATTTGTGATGACCACTTCCATATCTTGGCTATTGTAAATAATGTGGCAATGAATATATGGATACATATGTCTTTTTGTGTTTTGAATTTCTTTGGGTAAATACCCAGAAGTGGAATTCCTGGGTACTTCTTTTTCTCTTGTTATAGCCTTTGTTTTAAGGTATATTTTGTCTGGTGTAAGTACTGCTATTCTAACTTTTTGTTTTATTTTGTTTCCATTTTTATGCAATATCATTTTCCATCCCTTTACTTTCAGTCTTCGTGTCTTTTGATCTGAAGTGAGTCTTTTGTAGACTGCACAGGTAAAGGTCTTGTTTTGTTTTCCATTCAGCTACCACACCTTTTGATTGGAGCATTGAATCCATTTGAATTTAAAATAATTGTGTATAGTTACTGCCATTTAATTACTCATTTTCTTGACTTTCTTCTTCTTCTTAAAGAAGACCCTTTAACAATTCTTGTGACACTGCTTTGAGTGGTGAGGAACTCCTTTGGTTTTATCTTATCTGTGAAGCTGTGAGGCTTTATCCTGTCCTTTAATTTTAAATGATAGCTTTGCTGGATAGAGTAGTCTTGACTGTAGGGCCTTGCTTCTCATCACTCTATTTCATGCCAGTCCTTTCTAGCCTGCAAAATTTCTGTTGAGAAATCACATGACATTGTTATGGGAGCTCCCTTGTAGGTAACTGTTTTTTTTTTTGCTTGTTTGTTTATTTATTTTTCCTACTTTCAAGATTCTCTCTGTGTCTTTAACCATTGCCATTTTAATTATCATGTGTCTTGGTGTAGGATCTTTGGGTTTGTTTTGCTTGGGGGTTTTTGCACTTCCTGAGTTTGTGTGTCTTTTTCCTTTACCAGGTGAGGGAAGATTTCCATCATTATTTCTTCAAATAGATTGTCAATCCCCTGCTTTCTGTCTTCTTCTCTGGTATCCCTATGATGCAGATATTGTTGTCTCAGAGGTCCCTTAAACTATCTTTTTTTCCCCTCATTAACTTGGTGTTTTCTGCTCCTCTATCTTACAAATCACTGATCTGGTCTTCTGCTTCATTTAATGTATGGCTGATTCCTTCTAGTGTATTTTTCATTTTGATTGCTGTATTCTTGATTTCTGACTGGTTATTTTTTATTGTTTCTATTCTCACTATGTTCCTTGAGCATCCTTATAACCACTGTTTTAAACTCTGTATTTGCTAGTTTGCTTGCCTCCATTTCATTTAGTTCTTTCTCTAAAGATTTCTCCTGTTATTTTGGGGGGGACTTTTTTTGTTCATTTCCCCATTTTTAGCTACCTCTTTGTGTCTGTTTCTATGTATTAGGCATATCTGTTATGCTTTTCATTCTTAGTATGGTGGGCTTATGTAGTAAGTGTCCTATAGGGCACAGCCGCCCAGTCACCTGAGCTGAGACCTCTAAGTGTGTTCCCTACTAGTGTGAGCTGTGTGCACCCTCCTGTTGTAGCTGAGCCTTGATTGCTGCCTGCATGGCTGTGAGGACTTGCCATGACTACAGTGGGGGATCAGCTGCACAGGGGCTCACCTCATGAAGCAGAACTTGCTTTAACAGGCTCTTGTGCATGCCAAGTCTTTCTCTTGAGTGTGTCACGTATGGATGTGGTTGGGTGGCACACCATCATAGTCTGAAACTGGCCACTGGGTGCACTGGCTCTGAGGCCTCCCAGGAGGTATTGGTCAAAATCAATGATCTTGTGTGCCCTGCCAAGGCCACTTGGTGTGTGAGCTATAAAGTGATTTGCAGATGGTTGGTACTTATACTGGGCTTAGAGGTACATGGGGGAGACCAAACTATGAACTAAGTGACCTGGATCACACAGAGGCCAGATGCTTTTTATTTTGGGTTTTCAAACTTTTGAAAACATTTAGGAAAGTCTACACTATGAGCCAAGATAGGCTGTTGTATGGAAAAGCCACTGGAAGTGGAGCAGGTGGGTCTGCAAATTGGGTGGGTGGGGTGAACAGTGTGAGCCGGGGTCAGAAAATGAATAGTGGCCTCTGCCAGAACTTCTGCCTGGGAGAAAGCTGACCCTCCAGTCTTCATCCTAATGCTAGACTATTCAGTTCCTCCCTATATGTCTCTTGTGCCCTGAAGCTACTGCCCCAGCACTGGAACTCAGAGCAGGTGAGTTTGTCATCAAATAAGTCTGTGTACAAGCCCTGTTTGAGGAACTCCTAGGACTCCTCTGTCTCAGCCTAATTCCCTGATGGGTTTTCATAGCCAGAAGTTATGGGGAATTCTCTTCCTAGCACTGGAAGCCTGGGATGGGAGTTCTGATGTAGACCAGGACCCTTTGCTCCTCAGGAGGGATCTGCACATTTTGATGTGGCTATGGGAGGATTCAAGCACAGCATTTATCTACTCCTTCATCTTTACTGAAAGTCTGTCTAGAAGTCAATTCTCCATGTCTCATGTCATCCACCTGCCAGGTTTCTACTCATTTTTACACATATATCCCAATTTATACTCTGTAAGTAATCCCAAATAAAACCACATACCAGCACACCTCAAAGGTCCATAGTGTTTCTTTCTTCTTTATTAGTAGTCTTAAACTTTTTATTTATCCTGCCCCTTTTTTTACCTTCCCAACTTGCACTGTAATACTTGCATATATGTGCAAAAGATAGCATAATGGGCAATGATTTCACTTACACCTTTTACCAGTACTATGTGTCATAAGTAGTGGCCACTCAAACTGCAGGAGATTATTTTCAAAAATTTACTATAATTCTGACTCTTTCAATCCTGATTAATTTTAGGTTCTGTATTTAAACTCTGACAAAGTGCATATTAAAGGTACCATTTTTGTTTTTCTTTGTTTCCATGTCTTATTGATGCATTTCCATGAGTATATTTTTCTTATTTCTCCATGAAAATGATCTATGATGAAATCAGCTTTGGAGGCAACACTCAAACAGAAATCAGTTAAAATAGTCAATCAGGGAAGATACGGCAGAAATTCAGACATGATCAGTGAGGTTGTTGATAAGATAGCTTCTAAATGGCTCTTTTAAAACCTAAGATTCTTTTAAACTAATCAGAGTTAGGACTTTTGCCTTTTTATTTGTGTTTTCCACTTTACTAAAGGGCATTTGTCCCCATTAGGAAGTACTTAAATATGAGAATTACCTTAGACAGTAGAGTAAATAATTCTGTTTGAGGGAAAGAGAGGAAGAAGCAACAAGCATTTTGGATTTAGGTAATCACTGAACATATTAAACCACGACATCTCTCAATGGGAGTTAAATGCTCTGTGTGAGGATTCCAGGTGTTTCTTTGGTTCATTCTTTCTGTTAGAACCTAAGGTTATTTACAGATGCAAGTGGTCTCAGATGGAGTTGCCCCAAGGGTTATCTGAGCACAGCAGGCCTTTGTGCTTGGGTATTTTCCTTCACCAAGGGGCTGCAGATGCAGAGCCCTTCTAGTCTTCTCCAGACAGGAAGTGATTTTTCCAATTTGGGGTTGAACAAGCAGAATATTTTTCTTCTAGTGAGTCAGAATGCATTCTCTTTGAAGTTTATCTCCATTGCTCCTTTCTACTCCATTCTAAGCTTGGCAGAACAGATCTCATCCCTCTTCTACCTGAGAATCCTTTGGATATTTGGAGACAGTAATTAGTTTCTATATGGAGTTTATCTTTATTTGCCTAAACATTTCCAGTTTTCCAAATTCCTCATGATATGATTTCCATTCTCTTCTTTACTTTGGTTGCTATACTTTCGTGTGCTCTATTTTGCCTCGTGTGGGCTTCAGAGCAGAATGGGATGCTCTGAGCAGCCCAAAGGGGAACAAGACTGTCTTTCCCACCCCACTTGATTTTCTCTTCTTCAAACCCTGATCCAATCAGTATCCTTTACATGCCCCAGACCCCCTGACCCTTTCCCCTTGAGAAGTACTTCTGGACTTTTATTTCCTTCCTTCATGCAGTCTTATCTCTGAAGGTCCTCAGTTTAGATCCATGTGCATGAAAATGATTTTTGTTTTGTTTTTGCAGCTTTCCTTGAATTTTCCAAATCCTTGTTGCTGTTCTTTACTTGATGTGAGTTTATGACAAAGTTTATTGCCTTCAGGGAAGGTTGCTTTTCTTCATATTCAGTCCAGAGCCCAATGTAGACCTAAGAAATATTTACTGAGTTCATGATAAGTATCTTGTATTGACTTGTCTTCATTTCATCATGTTCATCATCATCATCTTAGCAGCACATTGCTCACTTTGCCTATAGACAATAGTGTCTATAATGTTTATGGAGAAAGAGCCCATGAAGAACCTGTGGTTTTTAATGAATGGAGTTTTATGATTTTACTCCAAGCTTAGTCTTCCTGTGTGGTTCAGTACAGAGCTGCCACCAGTATCAGGGAAGTAGTGGGATATAACAGAGATCTGTGGGAACTGGCCTGAGATGTGGTCTGCTGAAATTAATATGATATGCTCTCTACTGACCTCTGGCTGGAATTCCCTCCACAGGATGGCTAGAAGAGTCAGGGAAGCAATGTGATGTGCTGAGAAGAGCCCTAGGCTTACTTAGATTTAGGCTTGATTTCTGTCTCTGCTTCTTACTTCATGCTAACCACCCAGGACTCAGTATTTTTATCTATAAAATTGGAGTTAACTTAACAGCCAAGATCTCAGAATTAGCATGATGGCGAGATGACAATGTTTCACAAGACATGTGGTGAACTCTGGCCTGAGCGCTTCTGGCATCCTGCAAATTTTCTTACTCAGGCCCCACCACTGGTTCTGGTGAACAAAGAACATTCCAATACAACCAGTGGTTGCTTCCCTGACATTTGACATAATAGTAAATCCTCTCCTGCAGCCTCAGTCTGTGCCTCTCTGTGTCACACCCAGCACGCTGTCCTCATGGCCAGGGAGCCAATCAACACTCCTTAATGGGACAGCTCATTGCCCTGCACTGGGGAAGTCAGCGAGCATCATTTCCCCTGCTCTCCAGAGACAGAGCATGGTCAGAACACATGGGCAGGAGGAAGTCAGGAAACCTGAACCCTCATCTCCAGGGTTTTTTTTCTTTCTTAGTGCACTGGATTCTTTACTTGGTTGCATGAGCCTCTGATTCTGTTTGCTGAAAGAGTAATGTATTTGATTTCCTATCTGCCTGTCAGGGTCAGTGAGAGTGAATAAGATTATATTTCTCTGCAGAAAGATACTATTTGGACATACAGTCTGTTTGCATCAAGGTGGGGAGCAGTAAGTTTCCAGAGTTCCAACAGTGTGCTTGCCCTGGCGAGACTCCAGGAGACTGGACACTCACGCTTTACTCAGACAGGGGAGACTACGCCCGTCTCCCAGCACTGCCCTGTGTGAAATGTCCGACTTTGTGATACATTTGTGCCGTGACGGACCCGGGCCCGCGGCAGAGGCAAACGGTTGCCATTACCACATCGCACACAGAGTGTGACTTGTGCACATTTGTGATTCAGGCCATACTCACCTGGCCTCGGAGACCTCCGGGCTCAGGGACGCGGTCTCCCCAAAGCTTTTCCCTGAGTGCAGTGCACACAGGAGCTGTTATTCATGGCTGGAGTCGGACTCCACACCCGGGGACCCACCCTAAGCCCTTTGCACCCTTTACCGGTCGGTCACCATCCTCCCAGTGGAGGCCCTGACCGCCTTGCCATGCTCCCCATCTGCCACAAGGGGGCGCTCCCGAAGGGCGGAGGAATGTGCAGCAGTGAAGTTTTCTCCTGGCGTCTGATTTTCCTGTGAGATTTCTTTGTTGCAATGGTGGGGTTTGAGATAATACTTCAGGAGACTGCGGCGAGAGCCGCAGCTAATGCCATTTTTTATTGTTTGTCGTTATTAATAGTGTTTTAAACTAAGGAGGAAAGTGACAAAGAGCTTGAGGACTTTCATGGCTCCCAGGCCCTGGATGCCGGGTGGCGGCATCGAACACACAGAACCAAGAAGTCTGAGGGCAGCCGGGTGGTGCCTGAGGCCTCAAGCACCAGGTAAGTGCCTGGAGAGGGTGGGGGGGGGGGCGATTGGTGGAGAGGCGCTTAGCCTCTGATGGTGGGGCTTGCACATGGAGCAGACACGAGTTTGGGGGGTGGGGGGGTGGTCAGGAGAGACTAAGACTGGAAGGCGGTGCAGAGGAATTAGGAGATTGGAGAGTAAAGGGAGAAGCCGCAAAGGAGAAAAAAAAAAAGCTTGTAGGTTGTGATGCAAAGATTGACCCTGGATCTGGAGAGGGATGTTTGTGAAGTGAATCAGAGACTTAAACTAGTTTGAAGTTGGTGCCAACTCGGCTGCCCCAGCAACTTCACAGGACATCAGAGGCCAGAGTTTGAAAGTGAATACTCAGCTGCAAAATGAGCAGGTGTGCCTGAAAATCAGCCTTATCCTTCTGGTTGTGTGTCATGCAGCCACACCAACTCGGCACTTCTGACCTAAACCAGAAGGAATTTTGGTCTGATGATGTTTTCAGGCTCTCTGCTCTAAACTCATGTTTCAGACGTCCCCCTTCTTTCCTTCCGTCTTTCATCTCTCACCGTTGCTTTTGGTTATG
Source organism: Phyllostomus hastatus (assembly GCF_019186645.2). NCBI lineage: Eukaryota > Metazoa > Chordata > Mammalia > Chiroptera > Phyllostomidae > Phyllostomus > Phyllostomus hastatus. The sequence goes on along the minus strand of NW_025334015.1, from coordinate 2,183,432 downwards.
GACTAGGAGTCAGAAGTCAACTTGCATTTTGTGAAATTAGTTTGAGCAAGAAAACATTGGATCTCCTATCTTTTTTGGGGGGGTCTACAAAAGGGAGAGAAAAATATATTACTAATAAACCTTAAAGGATTTTTCTGAGGATTGAATGAGTATTATAATATGAATAAATGCTCGTCATAGATTATAATTGCTAAAGAAACAATAGATAACAATTAATCAGTTAATATACCCTTATTTCTCTCACCTGGGTGTTTTTCCATTGAGCTTTGCAGGACCCTGTGAGTGTGTATGTGTGAGTGTGTGTATAGGAATTTAAACACGTAAACCCCGATTTCCACAGCACTTTCTGGAGAAAACTTCTTGGCAGATAAGTGGGAAACTTGCCGTTCTTTCCCTTTTAGCTACCTTCAAATGTTCTCCCCCCCCCCCCCCCCGCATTGGCTACACTTTTCTGTTTTTCAAACATGCAGACAGTGATGGATGGCATCTGCTTGGCTGCTTGGGAGAGTGACCTATCTATGTCCTGGGCACTGCTGCCTGAAGACATGTCACCAAGTGCTTCAGGCACAGGAGCAGGTGAAAGGGCTTGGGAGAAGCAGATAAGAGACAGGGCTGATTGTCCCACCACCATATTCCTTGCCTGGGATATTCTTGATACTAATTCATTGAAATGTCTCAAATGGGAAATTGGGTGCATACTCTCTGGGTTGGGCTAGTTCGATCGACCTAGGAAGGCTGAAGTTGGCTTTGATACCCTGTGGACACGTTCACCTTTTCCTTGGGTTCCAGAAGCAGTGTGATGTGCCGGAGGGCAGTGAAGATGTGGGCAGACCCCTTGGCTTCACTGAGCCTTCTCTTCCTTATCTGTCAAATGAAGTTGGTCCTACCCTTCCTTCCTGCATCCAAATGTAGGTGGATGGGAGGTGCACACGAAATCACACATGAACACACCAAAAGTTTGTGACTCTTCAGTGTTATATAATTATAAGATATCATCATCATTGTTATTCTGCTGCATGCTTCTTATTAGTGACTTATTTACCTATATTTCAGAACCTTAATTATTTTAAAAGCTGTATCTCCTCAGATGTTAATGTATCCTCCTACTTCTTTTCTTCTTCACCAATCAACTGAAAAATTGAATATTTCTAGAGATGCTAAGTTTACAACCTATACCTACGTATCTTGAACATTGTCTAAATCACGTGATGAGATGCACAAATTTACGTACATAGACTGTATTTTTCTGAAACCACCAACCACATATATATCTCTTCTCCTATCAAGCATGTACTTACCCCCCTTTTAATACAAAATGTATACAAATATATATTTGACCAAAAACAAGCCACTACTCAAAGAACATACTCACTTAGCAGATTTAATGGGGGAGAGGGACAAGCACAGCACCACATCAGCATCTCAGCTATTTTAGAGTCTAGAAACAACCACAGCTCACTGTTCATTGGGTTAAAAAAAATGAATCAATCTCTCCCTGTTCCTAGGAATGGATATCAATATCTCACCTCCTCCAGATGACTCTCAGCAGCTTGGGATATTTTTAAATGAATTCTTTAAAATACATTTGCAAAGTCAATTATTTTGAATCTCATCTGAAGCAATTACAAAACATCATGACATTTAAGGTGATATTTTTCCAAGTAAAATAATTATAAATAATACTAATTATGAACAAGTCATTCGGTTACTCTCACTCTGGCTCAACCTTTAGGTTAATAAACCGATCCATTAAAATTCATGTTGCTCAAAGGGCCAATTTAGTAAAAAATGTAGCGACATTTCACCACAAGTATGATTGATATTTTGTTTAACAATAATCAGGGCGGTCTTTTGAAGAACAGAGTATGGCTGACTAGTAGGTATAGAAAACTAGTGTTTTTTATGCCTTTCTTGGTGATGATTCTCAGTTGGGTACAAAATGATGATGATGAAGAAAATGGTGATGCTAAGATATGAAACTAAAACTTTGAATTTGGAAAGTACCTTACAGAGATTTCTGAAAATATTAGGACAGCTGCTCACAAAAACTGACAATGTCAGTCTTCACCCTGGGAAGCACTTTAGATATGTCCCTCTGTGTGCTTCATGTGTTTATTTTCTGCAAAGATGTAGAGCAGGGATTTGCAAATACAGTCCATAGATGAAATCTAGTCTGCCACTTGTTTCTGTAGATAAAGTTTTATTGAAATAAAGTACATCTCTTCATTTACATGTTCCAATGGCTGCTTTCTTAGTACAAAGGCAAAATTGAGTAATTACAACAGGGAAAATATGGCCAGCAAAGCTTAAAATATTTATTATTTGGCTGTTTTCACAAAAAGTTTGTTAACTAACTCCAGGTGTAGGGTATCTAAAGTTAGTTATTTTGAATGAATAACACCAACCAATGTTTAAAGAGAACTTTACAGATTATAAAATCTGACCACATTATTTTGTAAAAGGTATGATTATCCTCACTTAACTGATGAAGAGATTGCAAATTCTTCCAGGGTCATGCAGTCAGTAAGTGGTGCAGGTGGGACCCGTGCTGCCCTGACTGCAGCCTGTGGAGAGGCAGGAGGGCAGGTGGCTCTCAGCTGCAGCAACAGCTGCCTGTCTTCTTCAGACGCCCAGATGTGACTGTTGTCAAAGACAATAGAGCAAACAAGACTCTTGAAATTCTGTTCTTTCTTTATCTCACCTTGGCCTGAGTGATTTTAACCTCAGTCGACTTCTGTGTTACATTGCTCATAACCACACAAGTACTAATAAACAGAAAGGAGACCAAAGTGCTTTGCAGTCAGAGCTAAGCCTTACTGCCTCAGCTCTCACTATCCACACTGAAGAACCCATGTTCACCCAAGAATCAAATTGGCACTGTGGCATGGACAGTCTGAAATAACCAGTAACAAAAAAGCCTTTGTTTTTGGAATATAACCTTTTTAAAAGTTTGCTTTCTGAAACAGCAAAGCCCATCTTTATTATGTATTTATTTCACTTTGTTATCAAAATCATATTTTTCTCCCAAGCTCATTCAATCTACTCACAAAGTGGCTGCAAGGCACTGGATATCTGGAGGAAGGAAGCCTGCAATGAAGACATTGCCTTTGAGATTCCTAGATGTAAAACAAATTGTTAGCAGAAACAAAATATTTTCTTTTATTCTTGTTTTAGTTTTCAAATTACTTTTATTTACAGTTGATGTTCAATACTGTATTAGTTTCAGGTGTACAACATAGTGATTAGACATTCATATACCATAAAAAAATGATCACTTCGATAAATCTAGTATCCATCCAACACAATATGTAGCTATTACCGTATTATCAGCTACATTCCCTATGCTGCACTTTACATCCTTATGGCTGTTATTATAACTAACAACTATAGTTCTTAATCTCTTTACTTTTTTACCCATTCCCTTAGCCCCCTTCCATTTGCCAACCATGAATTTGTTCTCTTTATCTATTAGTTTGTTTTTGTTTTGTCTGTTCATTTATTTTATTTTTAATATTTCAAATATAAGTGAATTCATGGTATTTCTCTTTCTCTGACAGGCTTATTTCACTTACCACAGCTTCTAGATCTATCCCTGTTGTTGCAAATGGTAAGATTTCTTCTTTATAAAGACTATATTCTCCATATTCTACTGTAGAGTAATATTCTACTGTATACATGTACTGCATATTCTTTTTCCAGTCATCTATCCTTAAACACTTAGGTTGCTTCCATCTTTGGCTATTATAAATAATACTCCAATGAACATAGGGATGCATGTATCTTTTCAAATTAGTGTATTAGATTTCTTCAGGTAAGTATTCAGAGTAGAATTGCTGGGTCATATGTTAGTTCTATATTTATTTATTTTTTTCAGCAAACTCCATATTATTTTCCACAGTGGCTGCACCAATTTGCAATCCCAGCAATGGTGCACAGGGGTTCCCTTTTCTCCACATCCTCGAAAATACCTGTTGTTTCTTGATTTATTGATGGTAGCCATTCTGACAGGTATAAAGTGATACCTCATTGTGGTTTTAATTTGCATTCCCTGATGATTAGTGATATTGAGCATATTTTCATGTGTTATTAGCAAATACTTTTTCCCATTCAGTAGGATGTCATTTTGTTAATGGTTTCCTTCTCTGTGAAAAGTTTTAGTTTGATGTAGTCCCACTTGTTTATTTTTTTTTCTTTTGTTTTCCTTACTCAGGGAAACTTATACAAAAAAATATTGCTAAGAGCGGCGCTAAAGAGTTTACTGCCTATGTTTTCCTATAGCAGTTTTATGGTTTTGAGTTTTACATTTTAACTTGTTTATACATTTTGAGTTTATTTTTTATCATGTTGTTCATTTTTTTGCATGTGTCTGTTAGCTTTTCCTAACAGTAGTAATTGAAGAGACTATCTTTCCCTCATTGTATAGAGTTGCCTATTGTTATAGATTAAGTGATCATGTATGTGTGGATGTTATTTGTGGGTCTTCCTCTTCCATTGATCTATGTATCTGTTTTTATCCTAGTATTACACAGTTTTTGATTACTACAGCCTTGCAGTATAGTTTGGTATCAGATAAGGTGGTGATAGCTCCAACTTAATTCTTTTTTCTTAATTTGCTAGGGCTATTTGAAGCGTTTTGTGGTTTCATTATAAATTTCAAATATTATATAATCTAGTTCTGAAAAATGTCATTGGTATTTTGATAGGAATTAAATTAAATTTTTAGACTGCTCTGGGTAGTAGAATATTTTGATAATGTTAATTCTTCCTATCCATGAGCATGGTATATGCTTTCATTTCTTTGTGTCTTCTTCAATTTCTTTCCTCAGTGTCTTACAAATTTCTGAGCATTAGTCTTATTTCATTAAATGTATTCCTATGTAATGTATTCTTCTTGATGCAATGATAAAATGGATTCTTTTCTTAATTTCTCATTCTGGTAGTTCATTATTGGTGTATAAAATGTAGCCAATTTCTGAATATTAAATTTCTTTTCTGCCACATTACTGAATTTATTTATTAGTTTCAATAGTGTTTGATGGATTCTTTAGGATTCTCATATATAGTATCATGTTGTCTACAAATAATGACAGTTCTACTTCCCTCTTTCCAATTTGGATGCTTTTTATTTTTCCTTGTCTGATTGTTGTATCTAGGACTTCCAGTACAATACTGAATAAAAGTTGTGAAATGGACATCCTTGTCTTATCCTGAATCTTTAAGAAAAAGCTTTTAGCTTTTCAAACTTGTATGCTAAGGTTTGTTATATATAGTCTTTATTATGTTGAAGTATGTCCCCTGTATCCCCATTATGCAGCAAATTTTTAATCATTAATGGATGTTGGATTTTGTCAAAAGCATTTTCTGCACCTACTTATTTTTCAATATTTTATTTATTTATTTTTAGAGAGGGGGGAAAGGAGGGAGAAAGAGAGGGAGAGAAACAGCAATGTGTGGTTGCCTCTTGAGTGCCCCCTACTGGGGACCTGGCATGCAACCCAGACATATGCCCTGACTGGGAATCAAACCAGCTACCCTTTTGTTCCCAGGCCAGTGCTCAATCCACTGAGTTACACCAGTCAGGGCTGTGTATCTATTTATATCATTATATAATTTTTATCCTTCATTATGTCTTTGTGGAGTATCACGTTAACTGATTTGTGGATATTGAATCCACCTTATACCCTAGGAATAAATTCCACTTGATCATGATGATTCTAGCCTCATCAAACAGGTTTGGGAGCCTTCCCTCCTCTTCAATTTTATTTGAATAATTTGAGATGGATGGGTTTTAGTTCTTTTAATGTGTGGTGAAAGTCACCCGTGAAGTATCTGGTCCAGGAATTTTGCTTATTGGGAGTTTTTTGATTACTAATTCTATTTCATTAGTAGTTATTAGTCTGTTTAAAATTTTTCTTTTTTACTAATTCAGGCTTGGAAGATTGTAAGTTTCTAGGAATTTATCCATTTCTTGTAGGTTGTCCAGTTGTTTTGTAGTATATTCTTCTAATCCTTTTTATTTTTGTGATGTTAGTTGTCACATCTTTGATTTTTGATTTTATTTATTTTGGTCCTCACTGCTTCTTTTATGAGTCTGGCTGAAGTTTTGCCAATTTTTTTTATCTTTCCAAAGAATCAACTCTTGGTTTCACTGATGTTTTCTACATTTTTTAGAGTTTATTTCATTTATTTCCTCTCTGATGTTTATTATTCCCTTTCTTCTACTGAATTTGGGCCTTTTTAATTCTTTTTTCCTAGTCACTGAAGATGTAAAGTGATATTATTTCAGAATTTTCTTGCTCCTTGAGGTAGCCCTGTTTTGCTATAAACTTCCTTCATAAAACTGCTTTGGCTGAGTCCCATAAACTTGGGTCATTGTGTTTTCATTTTCATTTGTCTCAAATAATCTTTTAATTTGTTCCTTGATCTCATTGTTCACCTATTCATTGTTTAGTAGCATGTTATTTAGCCTCCATATAGTTGTGTGTTTTTTAGTTTTCTTCTTATAATTAATTTCTAGTTTTATACTATTGATATCAGAGAAGATGCTTGATATCATTTTAATCTTCTTAATTTATTGAGATATTTTGTGGCATAATATATGGTCTATCCTGGAAAATGTCCCATGTGTACTAGAAAAAAATGCATATTTTGAAGCTTATGGGATAAATCCTTTAAAAATATTAATTACTTAAGTCCTTGTGGTCTGAAGTATAATTTAATATCACTATGTCTATTTATTTTCCTGCCTGTATAAAATTTTCATTGAGGACTCCTGAAAGACAGAGGTGTAAGTAGAAACCCTTCACTTCCTCGCACAACCAAAAGGAAGATAACAACCAATCTAAAATCAACAAACAACCAGAAGTGCCAGATAATAAAACTGCATGGAACTGTGACAACCAAGGAATTAAAGAAAAACATCAACCAGAACAACCAGACCAGTAAGAATCCACAACGAGGCTGTGCAGACAGGGCTGGCTCAGAAAAACCACAATGAGGCAGGGGGCCTGGGTGGACGGGGCTGCCTAAAGGCCAAACTGAGACTCAGAACTGACTGTGGACTATGGCAGGGGTTGCCACAGTGGGAGAAACTCCCAGTCTCACACCAGAGTCCATTAGAAAGTGGGCTAGAGACAAGCAGGCGAGCTGCATTGCTCCCTCTTTGGCCCCTCCCCTACAGGCAGCACCACAAAGAGTGTTGCTCTGGCTGGGTGAATACCTAAGGCCCCACCCCCTTACAACTTATCAGGTGTGCCAAGAGAAAGAAATATGGCCCAAATGAAAGAACAGAGCAAAACTTCAGAAAGAGAACTAAGCAATGAGATAGCCAACCTATCTGATGGAGAATTTAAAGCCCTGGTAATCAAAATGCTCACGGAACTGATTGAGCTTGGTTTAAAAATGAAAAAAAAAAAACATAAGAAAGATACCCAAACTGAAATAATGCAAAATATTCAGGGAACAAACAGTGATGGGAAGGAAATGAGGGCTCAAAGCAACAATTTGGAACAAAAGGAAAAAATAAACATCTAATTGGAACAGAATGAAGAAACAAAAATTCAAAAAAGTGAAGAGAGTCTTACAAACCTCTGGGACAACTTGAAACTTTCCAATATCTGAATTATAGGGGTGCCAGAAGGGAAGAATGATAGCAAGAAATTGAAAACTTATTTGAACAAATAATGAAAGAAAACTTCCCCAATCTGGCAAAGGAAATAGACTTCCAGGAAGTCCAGGAAACCCAGAGAGTCTCAAAGAAGTTGGACCCAAAGAGGAACACACCAAGGCACATCATCATTAAGTTACCCAAGATTAAAGACAAAGAGAAAATCCTGAAAGCTACAAGAGGAAAGGAGAGGGTTACCTACAAAGGAGTTCCCATAAGACTATCAGCTGATTTCCCAAAAGAAATCTTGCAGACAAGAAGGGGCTGGAAAGAAGTATTTGAAGTCATGAAAGGCAGGGTTGTACATCCAAGATTAATCTATCCAGCAAAGCTTTCATTTAGAATGGAAAGGCAGATAAAGTGCTTCTCAGATAAGGTTAAGTTAAAGGAGTTCATCATCACCAAGCCATTATTATGTTAAAGGGACTTACCTAGAAAAAGAAGGTAAAAAAATATGAACAATAAAATGGCAACAAACTCACAACTGAATCTTATCAACAAATGAACCTAAAAGAAAAGACAAACAATGAAAACAAAAACTAAGCAAACAACTAGAACAGGAACAGAATCAGAGAAATGGACATCACATGGAGGGAGTTCAGTGGAGAAGGGGAAGGGAGGAATAGTGGGGAAAGGTACAGGGAAGAAGAAGCATAATTAATAGGCATAAAATAGATAGGGAGAGGTAAAAATGGTATAGGAAACAGAGGAATCAAAGAACTTATAGGTACAACCCATGGACATAAACTAGGGGGGAATGCTGAAGGATTGGGGAGGCAGGGCGGAGGGGGGATAAAGGCAGTAATACCATAATCAATAAAAATACTTAAAAAACATTTTCATTGATGTCAAAGGGTGTTAAAATCCCCTACTCTTATTGTCTTACTGTTCATCTCTTGCTTTATATCTGTCAACACTTGCATTAAATATTAGGTGCTTCTCATTGAGTGTATAAATATTTACAAGGGTTTTATTCTTTTGTTGTGTTAATCTCTTTATCATTATGAAATGCCCTTTGTCTCAAGGTACACCCTTTGTATCTGTACCTATCTCAAGGTACAGATAAAATAGCCTTAAAGTCTATCTGATTTAGGCTATTAAAAGCCTTAAAGTCTATTTTATCTGATATAAGTATTGCTATCTCAGCTTATTTTTTCATTTTCATTTGCATCAGATATCTTTTTCCAGCCCTTTACTTTCAGTCACTGTGTTTCTTTTGATATGAAGTGGGTCTCTTGTAAGCACTATGTGTATGGGTCTTGTTTTAATCCATTCAGCCACCCTATATCTTGTGATTTAGTCTATTTACATTTAAAGAAATTATTGATTGTTACATAATTATTGGCATTTTGTTCATTATTTTCTGATTATTTTGTAGTTCTTTCTATTTTAATCTCTTGTTTATTTTTTCTTTTAAATCATATTTTATTGATTATGCTGTTACAGTTGTCCTAATTTTTTCCCTTTGCTCCCCTCCCAGCACCCCCACTTCCTCAGGCAATCCATACCTCTGTTCATGTCCATGGGTCATGCATATAAGTTTTTTGGCTATTCCATTTCCTATACTGTACTTTACATCCCTTGCCTATTCTGTAACTACAAATTTGTACTTCTTAATCCCCCCCCACCTCTTTACACATTCCCCCACACTCTCCTCTCATCTGGAAACCATCAACATGTCCCCCGTATTCATGACTGTGTGTTCTTCTTGTTTGATTAGTCTGTTTTTCTAGATTCACTTGATAGATATGTATGTATTGCCATTATTGTTCATAGTTTTGATCTTTTTTTAAAGTTAGGCATGCTTGGAATTCTCTTTTAAAGATTTTATTTATTTTTAGAGAGAGGGGAAGGGAAGGAGAAAGATAGGGAGAGAAACATCAATGTGTGGTTGCCTCTCATGCACCCCATACTGGGAGCCTGGCCTGCAACCCAGGCATGCTCCCTGACTGGGAATTGAACCCATGACACTTTGGTTGGAAGTCTGGCACTCAATACACTGAGCCACACCAGACAGGTTTCTTTTTCTTAAATAAGTCCCTTAAGCATTCCATAAATAATGGTTTGGTGATGGTGAACTCCTTTAGGTTTTTCATGTTCGGCAAGCTCTTTATCTGCCCTTCAATTCTGAATGAATGCTTTGCTGGGTAGAATAATCTTGGCTGAGGTCCCTGCTTTTCATGACTGAATAGTTCTTGCTAATCCCTTCTAGCCTACAAAGTTTCTTTGGAGAAATCAGCTGACAGTCTTATGGAAACTACCTTGTAGGTAACTAACTGCTTTTCTCTTGCTGTTTTTAAGATGCTCTTTCTCTTTAACTTTTGGCATTTTAATTATGATGTGTCTTGCTGTGGGTCTCCTTGCATCTGTCTTGTTTGGGACTCTGTGCTTCTTGGACTTGCCTGTCTATTTCCTTCACCAAATTAAGGAAGTTTTCTTTTCATTATTTTTTCAAATGGATTTCGAATTTCTTGCTTTTTCTTTTCTTCTTCTGGCATCCCTATGATGCAAATTTTGGAATGCTTAAAGTTGTCCTACAGGATGCTTACACTGTCCTTGTTTTGGGGGATTTTTTTTTTCCTTCTTATTGTTCTAATTGGTTGTTTTTCTTTGTTGGGTTTTTTTTTATTTGTTTGTTTGTTTGCTTTCTTATGTTCCTAGTCATTGATTTCATTCTTGGCTTCATCCACTCTATCGTTTCCCTGTAAATTGTTCTTTATTTCAGTTAGTATATCCTTCATATATCCTTCATTTCTGACTGGATCTTTTTTATGCATTGAGGTCCTCACTAAGTTCCTTGAGCATCCTTATATTCAGTGTTTTGAACTCTGCATCTGATAGATAGCTTATCTCCATTTCATTGAGCTCTTTTTTTTAGAGTTTTGATCTGCTTTTTCATTTGTGCCATGTTTCTTTGTCTCCTCATTTTGGCAGCCTCCCTGTGTTTGTTTCTATGTATTAGGTAGAGCTGATATGACTGTCCTGGTAGCATAGAGTAATGTATGTAGTAGGTGTCCTGTAGGGTCCAGTGGCATAGCCTCCCCTATCACCCAAGCTGGGTACTTGAGCTTCACCCTCCATGTGGGGTGAGTACACCCTCCTCTTGTAGTTGAGCCTCAATTGCTGTTGGCAGGTCAATGGGAGAGATTTAGCAGGCCAGTCAGTTGCAAGGACTGGCTGTGACCACTGACCACCAACCTCCTCTCTCTGTGGAGGATCAGCTGTGCAGGGACAGGATGGTGGTGTTCCAACATGATCTGTAGCCATCCAATGGGTGTACAAGCTCTGGAGTTTCCTGGGTGATGCCAGCCAAGTCAGCCATCACCTGTGTTCCACCTGGGGCCACCCGGCATGAGCTACAGAGCAATCTGCAAATAGCTGCTACTTATGGTGGGCTTGGAGGTTCCCAAGTGAGGCCAAACTGGGAACCAAAACTGGCTGCTGCTAGTGCCAGGCCCAGGCCCACTTAACCAGAGATATGGGGTCTGGGGGCTCAATGAGGCTGATCATTACTTGTTTGGGAGGATTTAGGAAGATGTGAGAATTGAGCCAAGACCAGCTATTTATATGGAAAAGCCACTGTTAACAGCTTGAGTGTACCATAAGTTGGGTGAGGCAGAGCCTGAGAGATTCCACAGAGTGGAGCAAACTCTATGAGCCAGGTTGATGGAATCTCAGATATGGCTCCTGCCTGCTGACTCTACGGCTCTGTGGGGGGAGAGCTCAGAAAAGGAACAGTGGCCTGTGCCCTCTTTTTTGTCTGGTAGAAAGCCATGTCCCCTGCTCTTGCCCTGATGCCAGACACTTTAGTTCCTCCCCATATGACCCTGGGACTTTTCACACTGCTACCCCAGTGATGGAACTCAGACGGAGTGAGTGTGAGTAAGTCCATGTGTGGGCCTTTAAAGAGGCATTTCTTGGAAATCCAGTATTCCCCTCACTGACTCAAATCCCATTGGTTTTTACAGCTGGCTGTTATGGGGGCTTATCTTCCTGGTATTGGAACCCTGGACTGGGGGTGAGAGCTGTTGTTGAGCTGGGACCCTTCACTCACAAGATAGCTCTCCTGAATTTTTATTGACCACACATGGGTATAGGACCAGCCTGTTCTGTTTCTCCCCATCTCTGCCTCTCCTACCAATCGAGATGGATGTGGTTTTCTTAGTCCGTAATGTCAGACTTCCATTCAGTTCAGTTCCTGACAGTTATGAGTGATGGTGGTTCTGTAGTTTAGTTGTAATTTTAATATGGTTGTGAGAGGAGGTGACCCGTGTTTACCTATGTCTCCATTGTGACCAGTCTTGCTTTCTTTTCTTGTATATTGATGAATTTTTGTAGAGTTTACTTTGGATTCCTTACTCTTTATTTCTTATATATCTTTTATAGATTTTTAGTTTGTTTTTACTATGTGCTACATATATACTAAGCAAAGTGTATAGTAGTCTACTTTAATTTGATGTTTACTTAAGTTTGAATAAATTCTAAAGTCACTACAATTTTTACTTACACACCCACTTTTATAGTTTTCTCATTTTTTACCTTCTTTCTATGTTTGTTTATATTTCTTTTTTTCTCTTTTTTTATTTTAATCATTGTTCAAGTACAGTTTTCTCCCCTCTAATCCCATTCCAGCCCACCCACCCCACCCTCCCCACCTCCGTCTCATCACCACCCTCCCCCCAGTTCTTGTCCATGTGTCCTCTAAATTTGTTCCTGTAAACCCTACCCATTCTCCCCTGAAGTTCCCTCTTCTCTCCCCTCTGGTCACTGTCAGTCTGTCCTCTGTTTCAGTGTCTTTCGTTACAGTTTGCTTGTTTCTTTGTTTTGTTGTTTAGGTTCCTGCTAAAGGTGAGATCATATGGTATTTGTCTCTCACTGCCTGGCTTATTTCGCTTAGCATAATCCTTCCAGCTCCATCCAAGCTGTTACAAAGGGTAGGAGCTCCTTCTTTCTTTCTGCTGCATAGAATTCCATTGTGTAAATGTACCATAGTTTTTTGATCCATTCATTTACTGATGGGCATCTAAGTTGCTTCCAGCACTTAGCTATTGTAAATTGTGCTGCTATGAACATCGGGGTGCATAGGTCCTTTTGTATTGGTGTTCTAGTGTTCTTAGGATATAGTCCCAGCAGTACAATTGCAGGGTCAAAAGGCAGATCCATTTTTAGTTTTCTGAGAAAATGCCATACTGCTTTCCATAGTGGTTGTACCAGTCTGCAGTCCCACCAACAGTGTACTAGGGTCCCCTTTTCTCCACAACCTCTCCAACACTTGTTGTTTGTTGCTTTGTTTATGATGGCCATTCTGACTGGTGTGAAGTGGTATCTCATTGTGGTTTTAATTTGCATCTCTCTGATAGCTAGTGATATTGAACATCGTTTCATGTGTCTTTGGATCTTCTGTATGTCCTCCTTGGAGAAGTGTCTGTTCAAGTCCTTTGCCCATTTTTTAATTGGGTTGCTTGTCTTCTTAGAGTGGAGTCATGTAAGTTCTTTACATATTTTGGAGATTAAACCCTTGTCTGAGGTATCATTGGCAAGTATGTTTTCCCATACAGTTGGTTCTCTTTTGATTTTGATACTCTTTTCTTTAGCTGTGCAAAAGCTTTTTATTTTGATGAGGTCCCATTTGTTTATTCTTTCCTTTATGTCCTTTGCTCTAGGAGACATGTCAGTAAAAAGTTTCTGCGTGAAATATCTGAGCTTTTCCTACCTATGTTCTCTTCTAGGACTTTAGTGGTGTCACAGTTTATATTTAAGTCTTTTATCCACCTTGAATTTATTTTTGTATAAGGTGTAAGTTGGTGCTCAAGTTTCATTTTTTTTTTTTCATGTAGCTGTCCAGTTCTCCCAACACCATTTGTTGAAGAGGCTATTTTTATTCCATTTTATGTTGCTGCCTCCTTTGTCAAATATTCATTGACTGTAGAGATTTGGGTTTATTTCTGGGCTCTCCGTTCTGTTCCATTGGTCCATATGCCTGTTTTTATGCCAGTACCAGGCTGTTTTGATTACAGTGGCCTTGTAGTATAGTTTAGTGTCAGGTATTGTGATCCCTCCTACTTTACTCTTCTTTCTCAAAATTGCAGCAGCTATTCGGGGTCATTTATGGTCCCATATAAATTTTTGAAGTGTTTGTTCTATGTCTGTGAAATAAGCAATTGGCACTTTAATAGGTATTACATTGAATGTGTCAATTGCTTTGGGTAGTATGGACATTTTGATGATATTAATTATTCCAATCCATGAACACGGTATATGTTTCCATTTGTTTGTGTCTTCCTTGATTTCTTTCCTCAGTGTTATGTAGTTTTCTGAATACAGGTCTTTTACCTCTTTGGTTAGGTTTATTCCTAGGTATTTTATTTTTCTTTGTGCTATTTCAAATGAGATTTTTTTCTTGATTTCTGCTTCTGCTGTTTCATTGTTGGTGTACAGAAATGCCTTTGATTTCTGGATATTGACTTTGTATCCCACTGTTTTGCCAAATTCATTTATTAGATCAAGCAGTTTTGTGGTGGAATCTATAGGATTTTCTATGTACACTATTATTTCATCTGCAAACAGTGACAGTTTTGTTTCCTCCTTTCTGATTTGGATGCCTTTTATTTCTTTTTCTTGTCTGATCGCTGTGGCTAAAACTTCCTGTACTATATTGAATAGAAGTGGTGAAAGTGGACAGCCTTGTCTTGTTCCTGATCTTAGTGGAAAAGATTTTAATTTTTGCCCATTGAATATGATGTTGGCTGTATGTTTGTTTATATTTCTTAATTTAATGTTTTAATTACACATGGTCTTTCTACTTCTGTGTTTTAAATTTGTACGAGCTTTATAGTTGGTTGATTTTCTGCTTGTACTGTTTACTTTTGTTGGTGAGATTTTTTTCTGTATTTTCTTATTTTTATTTTTGATCTTTTGTTTTCCTCTTAAAGACATCCTTTAAATGTTTCTTATAATACTGGTTTAATAGTAATGAACTCTTTTAGCTTTTTCTTGTTGGGATAACTCTTTATCTCTCATTGGATTATAAATCAGAGCTTTGCTGGGGTAGAGTGATCTTGGATGCAGTTTGCTTTTTTTTCATCACTTGGAATATTTTGTGGCAGTCCCTTCTGGCCTAGAGATATTCTGTTGAGAAATCAGCAGGCAGTTTTATGGGAACTCCCTTATTAGTAACTGTTCTTCTCTTGCTGCTTTTAAGTATCTCTCTTTGTCTTTAATGTAAGCCTTTTAATTATGCTGTGTCTTGGTGTGGGCCTCTTTTTGTTCACTTTGTTTGGGACTCTCTGTACTGCCTGGAATTATATATCTATTTCCTTCCGCAGGTTAGGGAAGTTTTCCATCATTATTTTAAATAGGTTTTCAATCGCTATGTCTCTCTCTTCTTCTTCTGGTACCTCTGTGAAATGAATGTTGTTATACTTGATATTGATCTGGGAGTCCCTTAAACTATCATTTAAATTTTTTTCCTTCTGTTCCAGCTGAGTGTTTTCTGATTCCTTGTCTCCCAGATCACTGTTCTGACCCACAACTTTGTACAATCTGTTGTTGATTCCCTCTGATACAGGCTTCATTTCAGTTATTGTAGTCTTCATTTCTGACCATTCTTTTTTATGTTTTATGTTTCCTTTTTTATACTGAGTTTTCACTGAGTTCATAATTTTTCCCCTCAGTTCATGAGAATTCTTATAACCAGTATTTTGAACTCTTCATCTGGTAGGTTGCTTGTCTCCATTTAGTTTAGTTTTTATTCTATAATTTTGTTCTGTACTTTCATTTTGTACATGTTTCTTTCTTTCCTCATTTTGGCTGCTGTTCAGTATTTGTTTCAATGTATTAGGTAGACCTGTTATGTTTTCCAGTCTTGACAGAGTGGCCTTATGTAATAGGTGTCCTATAGGGCCCAGCAGCACAGTTGTCCTGTTCAACTCAGCCAGGAGCTACAAGGGTGTCATTTGTGTGGGTTTTGTGTGCCCTCTAGTTTTAGTTGAGCCTAAATTGCTGTTGACACATCATTGGGTAGGTTTGACCCTCTGACTCATTGACTGTGAGGTCTGGACATGACTATAGCAAATGAGTTGTTCTGTGGGGTTTGACCTGACAGAGTGGAAATCACTTTAGCAGGGCTCTGGTACTAGCTGAGTCTGATCTTTGGATGTGTTGTTTATGGAGATGGTTGTATGATTTTCTGATGTGTGTCGAAGCCAATCACTGGTTGTGTTGTTTCTGGAGGTTCTTGGGAGGGGCTTCATTGCAGGCCAAGGTCAGCTGCCACCTGTGCTTGCTTGGGGCCTCTTGGAAGGAGCTACAAAATGATTTGAGGTTGATTGCCACTTGTGCTGGACTTGAAGATACTTGGAGAGGCTATGATGCAAACCAAGGTCAGCTACCACTCTACTGGGCTTAAGACCCTTTTGTGGGCCCCATAATATGAACTGAGGCCAGCTGCCATTTGTGCTGGGCTTATGGTTTCTTAGTTGAAGAGTGTTCCAAACCTAGATGGCCATAAGTATGTCAGATTGGGGTCACCTGATGGGAGTTGCTGTGCAAGCTGAGACGAGTGCTGATTATGCTGGGCTTTGTGCCTCTTAGCAAGAGCTAGAAGGCCTGCTGAATTTGGCCACTGCTTGTTTGGGTTATGTGGGGCATTCAGAGATTTGGGAAAGTCTACAACAGGAGCCAATGCAGGCTGCTTGTATGAAGGAGCTTCTGGAAGAGTCTCTGACCAGGTGGTGAGTTGGTGGGGTGGACTCTCAGGGACTCATCAGGGCAGGGTGAATGGTGTTACTCAGGTTAATAGAGACTCAGATTTTGTGCTCACTGTTTCAGGTTGATAGGTTGGAGGAGAGTTCAGCAAAGGAACTGTGGAGCCTGCCAGCACTTTTGTCCCTGAAGTGTGTTACCTCAATTGCTGTCTCTCCATTCCTTTCCCTGAAGTTAGTAAATTCAGTTTCTCCTGATATGTCCCTGGTACTTTTTGAGCTGTACCCTTGCACTGGAACTTAGAGCCAGTAGGTTTGTGACTAAGTCAGTTGTGTTCTGGCCCTTTAAGAGAAGAGCTTTGATCTTTAACAGGTTTTTGTTTTTCTCAGATGCAATCCCTACTGGTTTTTATAACCAGATGTTAAGGGACTCTTCTTTCAGGCACTGATGGCTTAGACTTTGGAGCTCATGTGGGGCTGGGCCTCTTACTCGCCAGGGCAGGGAAGTCCTCAACAGAGAGATCTTACCTGATTCTTAATTGCCACACTGAGGGTTGGATTCTGCCTATTTTGTCCACACCCTTCATGCCAGTTTCAACATGGATTCTTCCTTAAATCCTTAGTTATAGGAATTCTGTTCAGCTAGTCTTCATGTGGTTATTAATGTTGGTTGTTTTATACCTTAGATGTAATTTTGATGTGGTTGTGGGAGGAGGAAAGCACAGTTTACCTACTCTGATATCTAGATTGAATGTTTCAGATTTTCATAATATTTTTTCTTGGAAAGCAGGTAAGGGATAAAACATGAGAGACAAGAATGAGAAACTCCTATGCCAAACTTTTTCTAAAGATTCCAAACCAAGGATAAGGATTTAAATAATTGAACTATTTCCACTTTTCCACTCAGCCAACATGTATTTTGAGGGTCGACTGTGGCTGACATTGTCAGGAGTTAAAGTACAGTCACACTGGCTAAGATTAGAATGTATTCCAGGAAGTGATTTAATAGAAATATGAACTCGTTCATGTGTATTTATAATATACATTAGAAATAAGCAATGGAAAATAAGCAATAGGAGTGTAGATTAAGTCTGAGCATGCTCAAAGGGGAAGTCACCTTCCTTATAGGACAATCACTGAAGATATTGTGGAGGTAGTGGCATTTGTGAGACTCAAGGAATATATAGGTTTCAGACATACAGAAATGGAAGGAGGTGGGCATAGTAGGAGAAAACAGAGGAAGCAAAGTCATAAGGCAAAGTATAGACCTTGTATGTGATCAGAAAGTCATTAATTCTGTTTGGAGCATATGTTTATGGAGGAGTGGAGGAAGATAAGGTTGGTGAATTAGGTCAGAGCTAGATTCTAGAGAGATTAGAATTGAAGATCAATGAGTTTGGTCTTTATTCTTTAGATGATAGGAACCATTGAATTTATTTTCCTGCAGGAGAATAACATGATCATACCTGTGATTTGTGAGAGTGTGACAGATGCTTCAGAGAACTTGAACAAAGCCACCAGTTAGTGGTTACAGCAAAAGTGAATATGGTGACCCCTTTTTTCTGTGCTTCTTCACAAGGATGCTCCTCTGCAATCTTACCCTCAGAGGCTACAGCACTGGCTGAGGTCTTTCTGAGGGCATTTGTTTAAGGGCATGCCAGTGGCATTTACTCATAAAACCAAAATGCCATTGGGGCCAGAAATAGGGGTTTTGGTTACTTCCTTAGACAGGATGCACTTGGGGTGATTATACATGTGATTCATCAAGATTGGGAAACATGTCCTCCACAAACAAACACCCCTCCCCTCTAAGCCCTGTGACTCATGGTTTCTTCAGTTTGGAAAGCTCTAGAGTCCAGGCAGAATTTGAGATATGATGTTAAATCATGAATCATTTGTGTTCATTGTTACAATAGAAATGTTTTTATTCATTCATTTAATCATTCAAATAGTAAGCATTCAGTGAGCTCTTACTATTTTGAGACACATAGGACCTGGAGTTATAAAACATATTTCTTGCCATAAAATATTTTTCCCAGTTTATCTGGGAAATCAGATATAGCATAAACAATATGTAGAGTATGACATAAATGCTATTATAGAGAAATACAAACAGTACTAAAGGCCAGAAGGAAGACCCATAACTGCTTTGGGAGTCATCATATTTGGGTCCTAAAGAATGACTGTTCATCATGTATTTATTCAATAATTCAATGAATAGTTATAAATCATTTACTATATGATAAGCAGTGTACTAGATGTGAGATTCCATGTTTTCTGGAGTTTAAATCGTAACAAGTAGAACCAGATAGTAAATACATCTGGAAACCAAACAATAAGTCCTTACCTTCAGAGAATTCATTCAGTACATTCATGTAGAGAAAAATTACCAAGAACTGCAACTAGCACTTAATTCTAAGAAACTAGAAGAACATATGCAAGAAGAAGTATATATCCAGCTCTACTTGGAAAGAATGGAAAAAGGCACCTCAGCTTTGGGGATAACCAATACAACAAGAAAACTTATTAATAAAATTGAAATATGATGAGAAAGTTGCCTTGACACTCTCTGGCTGGAGTTGACAGAAGATAGGCACCATTTTCACACAGAGACTCATAGGATTGAGTCTCCAGACATTTGGATTTTCATTGTTGTCAGGCAAATGGAGTCACTGATTTAGGAATGTGAGTAGTGCAGTTTAAATTCATTAATCATTTTTCTGTACTTTCAGTCTAACTGTTCTGCAAAGCCCAGTGTCATGAAAATAAAAACTTAAGATACTGACTGCCTCTTCACTTAAATCATATTCAGGTCAAATTCTGTATCAGCCAACTCTGGCTTGGAGGTCATACTTGATTTTCATTTTATCAGGCTATCTAAAATAGCCAGGCCATGAGGTAGTTATTGTTGTGGTCGTGGTACTCTTGGAATGAGATTTGACCTATATAAGAAAGAGAAATAGGACAGAAATAGCTTTTAAGCCTATTCCAGGCTTGGAGAATCCAACATAAGCAACTGTAGAATCACAGAGCTGGAAAGGACTCAAGGTTACTTAAGGTGATCCTGGCACCTACCTGTAAAAAGATACAGGCCTATCAGGAAATTTAATATAAATTCTAGAACTAATTATTTTAGCCATACATTAAAAAATGTACTCATCCTGAATGGTATAGTTCCCTTCAGGGCAGTGATGTTGCCTGGCCTTAGGTAAAACAGTTTCGTATTTCCTATTTTACAACTCTTGGAACCTATATAGCATATTCTTTTGAATACACTTAGTAGGAGAACATCACTGTCTTTGGAGAATGTTTTGCATCTTCACAAACCAAAGTGCTACATATAATTGGTCCAGCTGAATATCATTTTTTGTTTTGTCTTTATCCTCACTTGAAGATTTGTTTATTGATATTAGAGAAGGGGGAAGAGAGGGAGAGAAACATCAGTCAGTTGCCTCCCATAGGCATCCCTATGAGGGACTGAATGTGCAATGCAGGCACGTGCCCTGACTGGGAATTGAACCCATGACCTTTCAGTTTATAAAACAAAGCTCTAACCGACTGAGCCACATCATCCAGAGCTGAGTGATATCATTTTTGTTTAAAAATAAATTTAAATGCAGCTGTGACATTATGAGGTGACATTTTGTTATGTTTATAATGGACTGAGAAGGGACTAACTCTCAGCTGCAAAAGTAATTAGTAAAATACTCCCCAGATGGCTGATTTGATGGTATGGGAACTCTGGTAAGTTCTACTGTTTCTCACTCCAGCTGGTGAACTAGAGATCAAAGAGCATGCCTTGTTTGTCTCAAAATACCCACCTACCACAGAGGTAGGTGCATGTCAGGCTATTTGTTGAATGAATGAAAAAAACAATTGTATCATCACTTTATAGTCATAAATTATTTGTTCATTTTTTCACCAAATATGAATCCTGTGATCACCACTTACCTTGAGACTAATTAGCCACAAATGAGAGGGGAAGCAGTCTGTGCTGAATAGACACTGCTCTGAGAAGAGAGTTCAGGTTCTAGTGTAAACTCTGTTATGAGTAGAATTGGGTGGACTTGGGAAAAGTACTTAATCCTGTGTCTCCATTTATTTATTTTTTATTCTTTTAATACTCATTGAGAATATATTTGTTCATTGATTGAGACAGAGAGAGAGAGACCTCAATGTAAGAGAGAAACATGGATCGGTTGTCTCCCATATGTGTCCTGACCAAGGATCAAGTCTGCAACCATTTTGGTTTATGGGTTCCAACCAGCTGATCCACCCAGCAAGGGCCTGTGTTTTGATTTAAATAAAAGTATTGAACTAGATTATGGGAAAAGGTATATCTGAGGAATAAAATATTGAGTAGTTACTTTGTGCCCATTTTCTCTGCTTGATGTGGGAGATTTTTTAAGGTCCTAGGGGAGGTCAGGATTCTGTGCTTGCTAGTAACAGAAACTCAGCTTGATTTAGTCAAAGTAAAAAAAAAAAACTCAAGGAAGGATAGGAATATACCAGATTCCAGAAATTGCCAGAATCAGGGACTCAAGCACTTCTATGACACACTTCCTCCTACTTTGTCCTTGGTTTCTCTCTTAGAACCACCTTACTCTCCAATCTGTGTCCTTTGTGAGCCTATAGAAATTTGAAAAACCTCTGGGCAGTCCTCTGGGCAGGAGGACAAGACACCTTGACTGGAAGCTGCTTTTAGAACCATGAGTTTGACTGGAGAGAGGGCAGAAAAGGGATTGCTATACAACAAAAAAGTAGAGCACCACTAAGCCTGTTGTCTTTGCTGACCACTTGCACACTACTCCTCTTGCTCCATGCATGTTGTCCTAGTGATCTCCTACTCTTCTTGAAGACCATGCTCAGCTTCATCATATCTGAGGGCTGACTGCCTGGGCAGTAGAATCCCTGCCTGTTTATGCTCTCAGAGCACCTTGAACCCATCTATACGGGGGAAATACAACACCTCATGTTGTTTGTTATGGTCTGTTGATAGATTTTTCTTCCCTATGAAACTGGGAACTTCTCTAAGTCACTAACTGCCTTCATTGGTTTTGTGTTACTTTATTAGTTTACTTATTTATTAATTATTGATAGCCTACTGTGTGATGGGTTCTGGGAATTCAAGAGAAGTAACCCAAGATCCCTGTTCTCAAGACAATCACGATCTGGTGGGAAATATATGATAAACAGATGTTTGCAATATAGTACAGTGTGATGGGTTCACCAGAAATCAGCACTGATGTTATAGGAGCACATGGGAGAGTGTCTTCCCTGAAGCAAGGGAAGAGGTGAGAAGGCCAGAGAGACTTTTCAAGAAAGAGAAGGGGGCCACTGTTGGCCTGTGCTGGGTTCTGTCAAATAGAATTAAAGTATGAGGTTTAGAGGTGGCAAGAATTTTTTTTAAAAGATTTTATTTATTTATTTTTAGAGAGGGAAGGGAGCGAGGGAGAGAGAGAGAGAGAGAGAAACATCAATGTGCAGTTGCTGGGGGTTATGGCCTGCAACCCAGAAATGTACCCTGGCTGGGAATCGAACCTGGGACACTTTGGTTCCCAGCCTGCACTCAATCCACTGAGCTATGCCAGCCAGGGCTGGCAAGAATTTTCTGCAGTAAAAACAGCCTGTAAGAGCTCAAGAAATGCCTGAAATTACAATATAATCAAAGGCTTATGTTTGAATGGTATAGATAAGACAGAGATGAAATTAAAATAAGGCAGTTTCTGACAAAATACTAATTTTATACCACAATGCATTAGGAGGTTAGAAGAGATTGAGATCACCATGAGTCATGAAGGAAATCTTTCAGAAAATGCATGTATTACCTCACTACATGGGGAGCCAGCAGAGATTAATCTGAAATTGGAGAGTTGAGTTTCAGACTCACACTGCCAGGTATTAACTGGTGATAATTCCTCAATTTCTAATTTCTACACTGTAAAACAAAGACACTTAGATTCATCTCTCAGAGTTATGCTGAAGATAGAATACAACATGTAAATGAAAGTACTTAGTAAAATATAAAGTACTAGACAAACTTATTCTTTAAATCTGCTTATCTGCAAAACAGATTTATTAACTGACAAGAATATTTGGAAGATATGAAAAGGTATATAAATATAGTTACATGACAAGATATGATA
The DNA here is from genome assembly GCF_019186645.2 of Phyllostomus hastatus. Taxonomy (NCBI): domain Eukaryota; kingdom Metazoa; phylum Chordata; class Mammalia; order Chiroptera; family Phyllostomidae; genus Phyllostomus; species Phyllostomus hastatus. Next base: position 2,160,918 of record NW_025334015.1, on the reverse strand, counting down.
TTCATACTAAGAGGTATGTTAATTGTATTTACTGGCTAATAATCTTGATTGATGCTATTGCAAAATGTGTAATATGTTAATGGGTTGATTGTGGCTTTCTATACATTCCTGACTCTGAGGATAAGGCAAAGAAACACCACTTCAGAATAGGCAGACTGACAACTACACATGTGATGTGCTAAGAATTAAGTCATTTGGATGTTGTGACTATAAGGTATTCTGTCTACCAAGTGAAGTACTCATACAAAGTTGTAGACAGAAGGTTTACCTAGGAATTTCCTTTTTGTTATAGAACTCAGAGGTAAAAGTTCCTCTTCACTGTCTTAATTTTTTCTCTAAATGGTTATAAACAATGGCAGCATTTTAAGAGTCACATGACACACAAAGGATCTGAACAAGTTTAATTCCCTTGTATTGTGTATGAGTCCATCTTATGTTCTGGTCAAGTGTGGGAGAGAGCAGGGAAATACATCCAACAGATACAGAATGACCTGCTAAAACAATCTGAACTCTGAGCACATCTCAAAGACTGTGGGCAAAACATTAAAATTTAACTGACATGGCGTGTTCAGGCAAACAGTGGAAATAATTTCACTGTGTGTTCCGTTAGTTTCAAGAGTCTTTGGCTCTCCCCTGGGTATAAAGCTCTGCCTGGTCTCCCACCTTCCCCACTGAGGCCACCCCTGAGCTGATCATTGCAGAGACTGACTGCCATGCTTTTCTGTGTTGCTCTGAGGGTGATCCTGAAAAGCATGAGATGAGACATCAGAGATTGGTTACTCACTCTTGTTCAAGGATAAACCTAGAAAGCCTAGAAGTGGAGGCTCACCACTCCCAATATGGAGTTAAGTCATGGCCAGCTTGTAGTCTTCCCCGCCTTCCACCCATTATTTAATATCTGTGTGCCTAACTCTTCTGATAGGTGCTAAGACTTATATAAAGATGGAGAACATGTCCCTTTCTTAGAACATTAGGTCTATGAAATATAAGTAAAAAGGTATTGTAAGGTTAAATGAGTTGCACAAGCACTAATCTAAGGCTGCAAAAAAGAAAAAAAAATTAAATTCAGCTTTTCCAAAGTTATTTCACAATTGAAATGTTTTATTTACTCATTAGCATACTGTTACCTCTTGTTTTTCCATAGACTGTATGGAAAACTATGTTCTTAGATAAATTTCAGTAAATAGTCCTATTGAAAGCTGAAATCTATGCCTTAGATTGAAGAAAAGTTGAGCATAGCTTACATACAACCTTGAAATGAAGAATACAGGTTTACCACCCCAAAAGGTGCTTTTAAATATCCCATTAATTATTAAATTGAAGGTTTTTTTCAGGCAGGGGTGTGAAATAAACAGTTAGCATTCTAGTCCACTTATTCAGTAAAGCTCTAAGGTTAATTCAGAAAAAAAAAGTTTTCTTTTTCTTTTCTATTAGAGTGGATAGATTTTATGGAAAATCCCTTAAAATGTTGAAATTGACTTTTCCTCTCTTTTCCCCTCTGCCTTTTTACCCTTCTATGAAGAAGGAGTTGGGACTTGATTTATAACTATTATAGTTTGTATTTGATAGGGCCCTATGGAAACCTGCTTGCCAAGAGAAAGAGTAACAGCTAATAGTTTTAGCTGTAATCACAGAAATATCCTTTCTTCTCCTTCCACCTTTCCATTGTTCCATGGTTATGAGTCAGAGCTTCAACAGAAACTCCCCAGTAAGTGCTAAGGTCGTATTTTCTTTCTGCAGACTGTCCAAAGTATCTCTTCTTCCTACCCATGAAATAGCCAGAGAGATGCTAGGCAATAGAACTACCTCGGTTGAATTACACCCTTTATTCTATCCCTCCTCTCAGAAGCTCTCTTTGATTAACTTTTTTCTCCCTTCATTCTCCTGCACTTTTTAAGATTTTATTCAGTTAATAGGATGTTATTTTTCTCTATAGTTACTCAATGCTTTGCAACTGACCTCTCCATTTTTCTGTGTATTTTCTCTGCCAACTAAAACTTAAAGTTCATTGGAGGTAGGTGCTGTATACTTAAGTATTTTATATTATCTTCAAGGTTTTATATGCAGTGATCTGTACAAAGCAAACATTTGTTATTTGAATTGATTTAAGAATAATTTATATGTAGTGAATATGAGTGAGGATATTGACTCATCTTTTGGGTTGAATAATTACATGACTAGAACACAAATGTTGGAGTCCACCTGACCTGAATTGAAATCTCAGGACAAAAAAAAAAATAATCTTTGTGCTCTTGATTAAGCTACTTATCTTCTTGGAGCTTCTATTTTCTTATATACATAATGGAAATATTATATCTACTTCTTTTTAAAGAACTAAATGAAGTTGTAGTTTAAGTTCTGGTGTCAGAGAGTGCTGGATTTGCCTCTCATCTCTGCTTCCTACTTGCTGCCTCCTCTTGAGTCAGTTAGTTAATCTCTCTGTGCCTCATTTTTCTCACCTGTGAGCTAGGCTCCATAATAGTATTTATCTAGTGAAACAGTTTCATTTAATGAAGTAATGCTTATAAAATATAAAAATGGCACCTCATCCCTAATTAAGAATTTAATTAATGTCAACTATTACTGCAGAAGAGCACCTAGCATTCCTGACACCAGTGGGCTCAAATAAACTTTCATTGTCTGCTAATTCTCATCTTTAAAATGATTGCACTGACAGGAACTTTGTACAATTCTTGGCTAAAGGCCCATAATGCGTATCTTTTGTGTATAAATGATATTCTGATTGTTTTCCCTGTCTTAAATGGCACCAAATTCTTCTGAAGAAGAACTTTCCTGGGAAGGTAATGAGCATCCAGATTAAAAAGACTTGACATTCTTAAAGTGTGGTAGGCTGCAGATTGTTTTCAATGAACACAGCCATTTTGTGATTTGACTTCTTTGGGATATGAATCAGAGAGGGAAAAAACAACTGAAGATTTTTTCATGAAAAACAGTGTAGGATGGGCAAAGGATTTTTCACTGGCAAGATAATTTACACAGTTGTCTTTTTCATAGTGAGTCATGAACATGGTCTGTGATACATTTCATAGAAATGTCCATGAGTTTCCAAATCTAGAATTAAACATATCAGCCAAACATGGAGAGAAAAGAAAAAAAAAAGACTTTCAGTCCGCCTAGTTACCATTCACAAAGTTCTAGAAGTAGAACGTAAAAAAAAAAGATTATTCTATCTTTAAACCCATTGAGAGAAAGAATTAGCTAATCACTTTCTAAGCATCTTTAGCAGAGCTGCTCTGGTATTCTTTTAGAGAAAGTTGTTTTCATCCTGCTCTCTTCCCCAAATCTCTATTTTGCTCTCATATTGGCTGACCTAAGTGTATCTTAAAATGACATTATAAACCCTTTAAAAAGTTATTAAAGCTTACTTGTTAGTCTTTTCATTTTTCTAATCAAGAAACCTCAACTCATTTAAAAAGCTCTCTTAAGTCCAGTTTTTTCACACTTCTGGTTGTTTTGGGTTACTATTCTGAGGGTGTTCCTCAGTTATCCTAATAATAGAATAGAAAACACCAACGCTTTGTTACAGTCACTTGCATATCCCCAGGACCTGGTGCCACTCTGAGTACATTACAGGAACTTAAGTGAAATGTTGACTGATGATAGATGTGGTCTCAATACTTTACAGAAAGCATTGACTCACGCAAGAAATGCTATATGAGCTTGTCTTATTTTCACCACTAACCCACTCCACCCAAAATTTTACTTTTAATTATTAAGCCAGCAAGTGGCAAAATGGAGACTTGAAATTAGGTCTCCACTTTTCAGTCACATCAGGTTATTGACTGAACATGAACATTTACTAAAGAAGAGCTTCTAATGCTTTGAAGAATGTAGATCCCCAAACTTAACCTCACACTCAGATAAAAAAGATAATAATGCAAGGGATACATACTAGTTCTAAGATGTCTTTGTTAAGAAATATATCTGAACATTGCTTCTGTTGTTTAATTATAAAATATAATTTGTTCACAAATAGCTTTTAGTCTACTCTGACCCTGGCTGAGCTCCAATTCCCGTTACCTTTCTGCAAGCATACCATTTTTACATGGTTTCTTCACATTTTGTTCTGGGAATGAAATATTAGTAGGACATGATAGGACACTTTTAAGCTCTTCATCAACAAGATGCACAGGTGACATCTTGGTGTCGTGATTGAATGGTGCATGTCCAGCGTGAGGACTTTGGAACACCTTGTGATAAAACTCTTGCTGCTCCAAGATTTCTGTAGTGTGGAAACCAACTGTCTTCACTATTTCTTTTATTTACTCTGCTGGAACTTACAATATCAGCCCAAAATGGGTATTAAATGATCTGAGACACAGGGTCTCCAGTATTAAGTGCCTCAGAGGCAGGGTCTGTGTCAGAACTTCTATATCTGCACCCTAACCCACTCTTCTTTTTTACTGTACAAGATAATGAACTGCTCACCTAAACCCACCTCAAATTTAAGAGCATTTTGCTGGCTTGGTAAGAATCAAGGGGTCAGCTTACTTTGCTATCAGCCATGAGACTTAATTCATGCTTCCAAATGTGTGTATACCTGGTTCATACTTTTGTATTAACAAAGGTTGAAGACAAAGGGGAAAAAAATCTCACATTCTATCCATGAGAGAAAAAGCTCTTCCTATTTCAGAAAGCTATAATATAGCTCATCTGGAACCTGGTTGTGTTTCAAACTCAACCTAATATTGTTCTGGTTGATGAAAGAGAGAACATTCCTTTTCTTTCCTCAAAGAATGCCAAAATGGAAAAAAAAAGAAAATTCATCCTAGCTTTTAAAATTTTCTATTCCAAATGAAAGGAAATGAAGTAGAACAGAACTTTTTTTTAAGGGAAAAACTAGATGGTAGTAGCTTGGTTTTAACAGGTTTTAGAGAATTCTAGTGCCATACCCCTTCATTCTTGGCAATCAGTTATTTAACACAGAGCAGCTTCATTTATAAATGAAGGAGAACAATTGGCTGGCAGAGCAACTGACAAATAGAATATGCAGTTCATGAATATAAGGGAAATTCAATAAATTCATTTGATGATATATAAAATGTAATATTTACACTTGAGTTTATGGCAGAACAAAAAGGAAATCAATGCAGCATTTTGGAAAAAAATAATATGAAAGTGTCAAATATCAAGTTCTTAACCCTTTCATAACTTTTCTCTTAATATGTAAAAATGTTAGCTCTTCACTTTTCTATGGGAAAAATGATCCATTCATGTCTGTGAACACTAGTTTAGAGCAGGGGAAACTGATGTTCATTTTAGCACAAAGCTCGATGACAAAAGACAGGCATTAGTTAGATTAGTTGCTAAGATGAACTGTGATTTTCTTTTTCCCCGAAGAATTTAAAAAATCTGCTCCACCTCCATCTGTCACAATGTCGGTGCTCTCCCACCTGGAGGCAGGTACCTGCACCACGGGTTCTCACAGGCTCGGAGGGTCCTGCCCAAGTCTCACTCCTCCCCATCTCAGGACTTGCTCATACACTGTGTATACTTTATACTTTGTGCTACAAGTGAAATTTGATTGCTCTTGTCTGACAAATTCTTACTGTCCAGTGGCTAGCTCATTGGCTCCTTTTGGCTCATTGCAGAAGGGCTGAAATCCCCTGAGAGAAGGAGAGAAATGAGGAAGGAGGGCAGAGACCCAACACTGTTTCCCCCAGCTTTAGTCCACTTCATCTGAGGAGTCTGTGACTCAACCCAAGCAACTTCCATCAAACCACAGTACCCCCCACCCCAGATGCATTGTTGGACATCTTTTTCAGTAGTGATTCTTGGCCTGAGATTACAGAGAATGCTGGTTTTATTAGAGTTCTTTCAACAAACCTATTTAATTGTTGCTGCCCCTTGGCAATCGGTGAGTCAATCTGAATGCTTCATGGAATCCCAGGAACACCTCATCCTCCCTCAGTACTTTCTTTTCTTCTTTTTCAGTCTCCCTTTTATTAAGTTTAGAACAAGTCCCCCCCCTTTTTTTTCCCCAACAGGCTTATCTCTGGAAATGATTGAGAAGAGCCAGTAAGCTTGGCTTCCTTACCTCCCTGCTCCTCATGTGAGAATACTTTGTATCCCTAACTGTAGTGCAAATGTGCATAGAGCAGTGGGTTTCCCCAGGTTTCTGGAGACTGACTGCCTTGTTTAATCTTTGCAATACTGGAACTCTTCTAGAATTAAATGCAGAAAAACGATGGCACTCCTGTGCTCTGTGTAAAGTTCATCTTTGGGATAACTTTAAGGTATGTGTTTTCCCCTCTTGAATGTTTTAAAGAGCTGAATTTCTGTCTCTTCACAGAGTATTCTAGCAGCTGTGTCTCATTTGCTTTGCAAGGACATTAGAATAAATCACTATTTTGGAAGCTCCTTAATATATGAGATAATTGTACAAAGTACTTTATGGTTTGCATTGTTCTTTCCCATTATTTTACCCAGTCCCTTCTCATAGAAACCTAAGATATAGTATTTACATATTTCAGAAAGAAAACAGAGATATTGAAGAAATAATAGAAATGTGTCAGGGCAGCTTATCTCACCCTGGAATTAGTTCAGAGAGTGAAATGTTTTCCTTCATATCCTTTAATACCTATGACCAGAAAGTGTCATGCTTTCTGACCTGAACAGGTAGGACCAACACACCTGCTGTGCATTTCAGGGATGTGTGGTCTAGCTAGTCTTAGGTTTCCTGACAAAGAGCTATCTGGGTCAGGAAACCTAAGATGGGACACTGGAAACTGGCATTTTGCTATTTTTATTAAAAGTGTTAAGATGCATGGCTAAAAGCGCTGGTTCAACCCAGATACCTGGGTTTGAATTCAAATGCCAACTTTTTGTCAGTTATGTGCCTATAAGGGGTGTATTATTTAACCCTTCTCAGCCTCATTTTTCTGAACTATAACATGGGAACATTGGTTGCTACTTCATGAAATTATTATGGGGCTGAATTGACTGGATTCATGTAAAGCCCAGGACCTGGAACACAGTAAACCCTCAATAAATGTTAGCTATTACCACATTGTAGTTCAAAAGGTGGCCAACTGGTCATTTTTCTTGAGGTTATTTTAGGTTGATTTGTTTTATGACATCACACATGGCCCAGTCAGGACCAGAGATAGTTGGTGGCCTAAGAGGTACTTGGTGGACTAAACAGAACTTTATACTAGTATTTCCTCTACTCTTAAGAGCTCTGCTAATTGTACTCCTCTCTAATTCCACTCTCAAACACAAAGGAGCAATGACATTCTTCCTGAATAATGTGAGGTATCAACAAAGGGCCCTGTTCACTAGTATTTCAACCTAGCAGTTCTGGAGTAGTGGCACACGAGAAAGGCAAAGATGACATTGGATTTCTTATGGTTCCAGGTGAAAGTAAAGTATAGAGGAAATAGCAGGGCTCTGCCTACTTACAAATGTGCTCTTGTTAGAAGACTAAGTCCCACATCTGCTTCTATTTTGCTGAATACACATGACAAAACACATAACTCCTTTGTACCTCAGTTTCTCCAACTATGGAATTATAATATCCAAAGGATGACCAACTCGTTCCCCTTTTGCTGGGACTTTCCCATTGCCAATGCCATGTCCCAGGAACCTCTGCAGTCCAGGAAAACCAGGATGGTTAGTCACCCTAAATTAGAGTGTCAAACTCATTTTCACCAGGGGCCACATCAACCTCAAGGTTGCCTTCTACAGGCCAAATGTAGAGCTCCTTGCCCCTAGGTAAGGAGTAGTTACATTTATACAGTCCAACAATTACATTCAGCTATTTGAAGGAAACCGCAAGACTGATGTGGCCCCTGGTGAAAATGAGTTTGACACCCCTGCCCTAAATATTAGCTTCTCTTTGTACTGTGTTCACCATACAGCTAGTGGATATAAAGGTACTTTGACATTTTATGAACTGAAGAATATAGTGAACTCAATTCTGAACACCTAAAGTCCCAAATGGTGCTTTGAGTTATTGGAAGGAAATATGGCAAAATAGTATGTTATTTCTTAAGTAAAAATATACACAAACTCTTGGTGCATCATTTAATAAGCTGGTTAGAGATATTTAATGTGACTGGCAAATTTTATTAATGGGTATACCATGTCTTACATAATTCTTATCTGTTTAAAGAAATGTGGTTGAAAGTACACACAAGCATATTCACATAGAACAGTTAGGGCAAGTATTGCACGTTCATGTCATAATAAAGATAATTTTTATTGGAAGGACCTTGTTTGAAACATTTTTATTTCCTGGAAAGTTCTGTTTTGCATCAAAAGGGTATTTTGGAAAAGATTATTATGCGTAATCAATTGGTTAGTGATTTGTCTCGGAAAAACTTCACAGGGAAACAAGTCTAGGGAAGACAGCATCACTGACTATGGACTTTGTGTCTGAAAAACAAGTACACACAGGGGATGCAGACCCATGGCTGGACATTAACTTGAGGCAGAACCAGAGCTCAATAGATGTGCAACAATATTAACCAATGTGCACCCTCAGGAACTGAGCGGTTTCCAAAAATAGATCCACTTAGTTCTCTTTTATATCATATAGAGAGTATGCTTGAGTGGAACTTCAAAATTTACAAGCATGCATTTTCTTGAAAATTCAAAAAGATTTTACTTAACTTTCATGTTTACCTACAGACATGTAACCAGACTACAAGCCAATGTAAGATCTATAAATGCCAAAGTGGGGTTCCTTGAAGACATGTGTAACAAGACAAAAAATACATATATAGTCTGTATTAGTAAAAGTATAAAAATAAGCAAATTCAGTCAAACTCAGTTGCTTACATTAGTGGTGATAAGTAATATATATTTTTAAAAATATAACAGGTATGTCCTGCTTGGCTTTCAAATGGAACATGTAAACCTTTGAGAAGTTGTTAAGATACTTGAAGACTGAACATGCCACGCTTCTTCTTTGTCTCTCCCAGAGGAGCCTTGGGTACATGGCTGATACTCAGTAAAATCTTGTTAACTTATATTGAATGATCTCTGTATTACTAATAATTCATAATAACATCATGAAACCACAGTGAGAAGGTCATGTTCTACCATTCTACATTCAATTTTTTCCCCAAGGAATGAACTGCTTTACCTCTCAGACAAAAGTGAAGAACTTACTCAAAGCTGAAGGCTGTTGGAATTACTATTTATATTTCCCCAAACAGAAAGGTCATTATGTTGGCTTCAAAGTCCTTTTCTTCTGCCTTTCATCAAGGTATGCTGGTGCAAGAAGAAGGCTTCATTTTAGGTAATTTTCTTGTCTCTTTTGTTGTTGTTGTTGTTGTTGTTGTTTTGGAAACCCTCCCATCCATTGTCATTCCAATGTTATCATTTTTAAATGGCATTTTTCTTTGCTCCCAGACAACTCCAAGGTCTTAAGCCAGAAGAATCTTCTAGATTATCAAAGTGCTATCTAAATATGAGGGCTATTCCTGTGTTGCTTCTTAGGCCTGCAGCCTTCAACATAGTGACACACAGCATCCTGTTGTACTGATCTCTCTCAGCTTCAAGAATGTGAGTCAAGGCTTTGCTTTGTAGTTAGTTTGGCAGATCCTGAGAACAAGCTGAAACTTGTGAGGGTAGACATAAACTGAACACTGAGGTCATAACTTGAACAGAACCTCCAAAAAGACAGTGGCTCTAAAACTACAGGCTGAGTTTTGCAATTATAGCCATTCAGACAGCATCTTTCTCCTGACACTAGTGATGCAAACTGAAAGTAGAAAAATTGCAGTCTTCTTTGAGGAGCACATGAGGGCAAGAGATTTTTCAGAGCTCACAAAGAGGAAATATGCTTGACATTTTTTAAAACCTTGATAACCCTTGGCTCAGGTAGGCACTGAAGTTTATATGCATCAGTGACAGGTGATTCTTATGTAAGAGTGGAATCTCAGGTATGATAAATTGTGTCTTGAGAACACTCAGCTCAGCTGCTGCAGATGACAATGTCATGATGGCAGGGTTAGAGGTGGCATCCTGCTGGGCTGTGGGCTGTGTGAAATGGCTACTCAGTTTGGAATTGGCTCAGATGATTCCTTGAGCTTTCAGGTCATGACTAAGGGGCACAGCCCAACTATAGGGATGAGAGTTATACTAGCAACATTCTTTCCTACTCCCTTAGACCCTGCTGCTGGCACTCATTTCCACTCAAAGGTGCAGCAAGGATCAGGTTGTAACTTGTGTTCTTTGTAAATATCTTTATAATTTGGGGTCGCTGTCTATCATGACTAGCTCCACTTATGGGTGATTTCTATTCTTGTAAAGAATTGTGTATATATATGTGTATCCATATATACACATGTATGGATATGTGGGTTTTTTGATCCTCTCCTCACTCAAGGATTTTTTTCATTGCTTTTTATAAAGAGGAAAGGAGAGAGGAAGCATGAGAGAGAAGCTTCAATTGGTTGCCTCCCATATGCTCTGGTATCAGGGATCAACCTGCACCCTAGGCATGTGCCCTAACTGAGAATAGAACCAGCAACCTTTCAGTTACAGGATACACTCCAGCCCACTGAGACACACTGTCAAGGTCTATACTGCATAATTTGTATGAACCTGATTGGTTTGGCCAAAGAGCCATTTCTACCCGTTTCATCCCTATGAGGTGTATAGCTTTCAGGGCATAGGTTTTAAGCCTTAGTTTTGAGGAGTCTGGAAATCCATTAAAAATACACATACAAAAAATATTATGAACATACAGGACTGGCAAAAATAGGTTTACAGATGCGGGTATGCAAAACAATTTATTCTTACATTACTATTTATTAATTATTGCATTATTTCCATACAGACAACTGTAAACCTGTATTTGCCTCACCCTGTATATGCTTCTTTCTAGGGAGAGTGCCTACAGCTTTCATAAAATTCTTATAGGCATCTGAAAACCAGCAGGTAGTAAGAGTCACTATTATACATGAAGTAAATGGTCTGAAGAGTTCATTGTTCTTTTCCAACTTGATTTCTGACTTTGAATATGAAATTGAACTTGATCAGAGGTGAGCAGTATAGGTTAAGCTTGGAAGTCAGATAGACTCTTGATTCTGTCTTAGACTCTGGCTTTGCTTTTCCTGACTGTGTGAGTTTACACATGTCATTTTTTTGTGCCTCACATACACATGAGATCATGCAGTATTTGTCTTTCTGTGTCTGACTTATTTTACTTAGCATAATGCCTTCAACATCCATCCATGTTGTCACAAATAGTATGATATCCTTGTGTTATTTATGGCTGAATAATTATTCTGTTTAATAAATGGACAACTTCTTTATCCATTTGTTTATCAAGGGATTTTTAGGTTGTTTCCATGTCTTGGCTATTGTAAGGCTTCTGAATGAGCCTTTATGAGTGTGTGTTACAGGCTGAGCTTTGTAATTATACCCATTCAGACAGAAAAATAGGAGCCCACAGAAGTCTTGTGGATGTGCACCCTTCTTTCTTTCTGTCATTCTTACCTTTCATAAAATAAACTGCAAGCAAAATCAGAACTGCCTGACTTAGGGCTGACACCAAGTAAGGGTAGTAACATGTTTTATGAGAAACTCTAGAGCCTTTTACACCAATGGGAGGACTCACCTGAGAAGTTAGGAGAAAGGTAGCTATGCAGCTAGGGTAGCTGCCTATAATAGCAGCTTCTTGTGAGGCATAAATGAACCTAAGATGTTGGCATTCAAAGCAAGTGGTCTAAGAAATTATCCTCCAAAGAAATAGTGTATTTCTTCTTTCCTTTATTGCTATTCAAAGCCCTGTGTTCACCTCGATTACTCAGTACTGTATCTAGGTATGTTTTCCTTATCACCTCTTATGCTGCTTTTTAATCCTCCTTGTCTTACAAAAACATAGAAAAAAACAGATGGCATGGGTCTTTACTTTGTATTTCTATTAAAAAATGAGAAAAAGTAATTAATATTTATTAGGCATCTGTTGGTGCCAGTTAATTTACTTACTCTCCAAGTTAACATGTTCTAGATGAGAAACATTGAGTATGAGGAAGTTAAGCAACTTATCCAGACTGTCACATAAGGAGTGGGACTTTGTTTGAAGCCCTTGGCTGTCATGTCAGCCTCTGCATTTCTACATGGAACTCTTCAAAGCAGGTAGAAAACCCTGAGGAACTGAATAAAAGCACATGGTTGGTGATAAGGACTATTCTGTATGAAGATTTATTTTCTTGCTTCCTTGCACTCCTTTTCTATACAGGCCAATAGAGAGATACACTCATTTGTATGTCCACATATGTGAGCTTAAAGGCCGCTCCAATATTTCCTATTCATACCAACAGCAAAGATTCCATTTCACAGATGTGGGTATCAGAGTCTGAGATTGCACTTCTGCCATTGGGCAGGCCAGGATGGTTAAAGGCAGTTAAAAAAAAAAGTAGAATAGGAATGGATTTATTAGTGCCAGATCAAAGATGTGGGTGGTCAAATACTGGAGTATCTTGGTTTTCCTATTACCCATCTTAATGTTCAAAGTGATTGCACTTGAACTTGAGTTTATTCTAAGTCAATATTATAACTCATTTTGGGTTTCTTTTTCACGTAGCTTTATTTAGTATTTGCTTCTATCTTGATAATTCCTCAAATGCCTTTCTTCCTTACCCTCTATTCCTGCAAGTCTTCCTAAGTAAGCTTGAATCCCTGGTACAGAATAGTATCTTGAATGCCAGGTGAAATTCAATGGATATCTCTGTAAAAACCAAGAGAAACAGGAGCTTCCCCTTGCCAGTACTTATGAAAACAACAGAAACAACTCATGCATAGGGTCAAGGCCAAGGCGGTCAGCCCACCTGAGCTCAGGCATCTGAATTTGTCAAGTGAGTCAGTCGTGTGAGAATGCTAGGCTGGATTATCAAGCCTAGGCTAGGCTCATACATCTTAGCTGGCTGCAAGTCAATATCACTGTGCATGGAAGATGTCTATTTGCTATACAGGGATTGTCATCACACTAAACAATTCTTTTAAAGAGTGACCAATGTTCTGAGTACATTTGTCTTTATAAGAAGTTCCTTGCTGCTGGGACAGACAAATTGTGTTGAGTATTCTTTAATTTCCTGTTTCCTTTCCTCATTTCTCCCCGATTATCCACTGTCTCCTTCACCTCCACAAGAAAAACTGTCCTCTCTCTTTGCCTTTTGGCAACGCCAACACACATTTGTGCACCATTTATCTTCCCCACCAGAGTGGACGTTCCATGCAGACCTGTTTTACCACTCACAGGTGATTTATCTTCAAGCTCCTGGTGTCGAGCTGATTGCTGGCACCAACTAGGCATTCAATAAATATTTGTTGAATGAATACAGGACAAAATGACTGAAAAGCACATTCATTTATTTTGCTGTGTGCTTGGCTTCACAGAAACATTTGAATATTTTTCTTTTGAGTGTCATTCATTTATACTTCCACTCTGCCTTCCTTAGTCCATATTTATGGGGTGTCTTTGATGTGTCAAGCACTGGACTACTTGCCAACATCAATGAGACATGGTCCCTACTTCCTTGGAAGGTCTGGAGTGGGTTGTACTGACCATGCTAGTTCTGAGCCAGGCCACCATACTTAGTGAATCACCAACCACTGTGGGTGTAGCCTTGAAGTGGCTTTGTGGGAGGATGCAGAGGAGGAAGACATTAACCTGACCTGGAGACTGTCACAGCTCATGGAGCAACGAACAAAAAAATACATGAACTATATCAGTAATATATGCCTAGAAATATGAAATAGTGGGGTCCCCCAAAAATGACTGCAGTGGCTAGGAGAGGTAATACAGTGAGTTTCTCCCCCAACAAGGACTTCCCCTGATACTTTTAGCAAGTATATAATTTATATAACAAATATATTTTTTCTGTACTATTGTGTGTGCAACACTAGGCCAGTCTGGGCACATGGTAGTGAAAAGAAAAGGTGTGAAACTTGCTTCTGAGAAAGTGCAGGGCAAGACACAAGTGTCTGAATCATACCTGGAAGTGAAAGTAAATGTGTGCAAATGGAGTGAGAGTAAGAGAGAGTAGGGGGAGGGTTTGGGATGGTGAAAAAGGCAGAGACCAAATCTAAGAGCTGTCAGTGATGTCTGTCTCCTGCTTCTAGGTCCAAAATATTCTAAAGATGGTGACTTTAAATTCAGGAGTTTTAACTTTCTTCATTATAATTTTTAAAAGATCTTGATATTTTTGAGGTGACTGTGAGTTTAGTGAAAGTATGAGAAATGTCTAAATAACTCCAACAATCTAGGTTAGAATAGCATATTTTCAGGTGACTTGTTTCATTCTGACCTAAGATTTCCAATGAATTTTCACATTTAGCCTTCTATCTCTACTATCTATACACTATCAACCTTTAATTTTTTAAGTCTGTTCCCTGCTTTATAGAATCTAAAAGTATTAGATCTTGTGTTCATTTAGTGCATATTTATTTGGCACTTAGGATGTGCTGTGCAGGGCCCACGCTCTAGGAATTCATCAGCCTCAAAATCACTGACCCATTCTGGCATCAGTAGACTTGGCTTTCACACGTTTATAAGACAGGTATCAAGGTCCCTCTGAAAGAGTCTTCAGAGACCATGTTTTAACAAAAGGATTCATCATGCATGTGTGTAATCAATAAAGGGAATAAGAAGCAGAGTTGAATAACATAGAAACTCTAAAATGAAAGCAATTTGAAAATTTTGAATAGCATTACCCTCTTGAAGTCCTAAATCACCACTCTTGCAAGCTTCTGTGAGGAAGACAAGACAAGCGAAAGGACAATTATCTGCTATACATTGTATAAAGAGGAGTGTTTTCTTTTAAATATTGACTGAATGTTTACTGTTTTAGACATAAGGCTAGACACTTTTACATGACTTACTTCATTCAGTTCTCACAATAACCCTGTGAAATAAATCTCATTATTCCCTTTTTATACATAAAGAAATTGGGTCTCTGAGTGACTAAGGAAGTCAACCAACACAACTCACCTGATTAATAGGGTGGAAAACACTTAAGTACAGATTCATTGACCACAAAGTCCCTGCCTTAGGTAGAAATTTCTATGAAAATATTCTTACTGAGACTCAGAGCAACTTCTTGGCAACACTATAAAACTCTTCTGGAGACTAAAGGAGAAAATAATTTGGTTTTGGATTTTGTCTTCTTAAATCCTGTGGGATTTATTGGAGGATGCTATCATTTGCCATTTTTCAGTCTGCTACACATAAAACATGCTAGGGAGTCCATTTTCAACACAACCATCTGTGTTCTTGGATTTTAATCTCCATGAAAATGATGGACACATTCTTCTATTTCCATTCATATTTCAGGCCAGGGAGAGACATTCTGTTGACCTTCTTCAGTAATCTTTCCCAACATTCTTCTCAGTATCTGCTCCAGGGTCT
Source organism: Phyllostomus hastatus (assembly GCF_019186645.2). NCBI lineage: Eukaryota > Metazoa > Chordata > Mammalia > Chiroptera > Phyllostomidae > Phyllostomus > Phyllostomus hastatus. The sequence continues at coordinate 2,145,533 of NW_025334015.1, read as the reverse complement.
TCATACCATCTTCCCTTGTGTGTGTGCATTGTGCATTATTTTGTAAAGCAATTATATTATGTTAATGTACTATAATTCCAGCACATATGTATTAAAATATAAGAATTATATATTTTAACCATTAAGAACCAATATAAAAATAAGCAGCCTCTGAATTTGAATAGTATCCAAATGATAACCCAAAGAGCCAAAGACAATTCAAACCTGGTACCAATAGTTCATCATATATGGCTTATGTATAGGCCTACCTAAACTCAGGGAATTGGATTAGTAATGGGCATAGAATTTTACAACTTAAAAGAGCATTTGAGGTCTAACATCTACGATGTGGAGAAGGAGCTGAATTCTGGAAAGGTTAGTGATTTGCCCAAAGTCAAACAGGAAGACATAACAGGATATAAATAATTATTCTTAAACTTCTATTTTAAATAAAAATGAGACTATTACAACACAGATTTTGAATCATAATATCAGAGAATCAGATTTAGATCAAGGGTGGAGGTCCAGTAATCTGTGTGATGAATACCCCTCCTGACTGAATTGGCAGCTAGTGCTATGACACCACACTTTAAAAAGCACTAATCTGGCCCTGGCTGGTGTGGCTCAGTGGTTGGGTATAGTCCTACAAAGCAAAAGGTCACTGTTTCAATTCCTGGTCAGGGCATATACCTGGATTGTGAGCTTGGTCCCCATCAGGGTGCTAGTAAGGCAATCATGTTACTCTCACATGTAACCTGAATTTAGACCTCATGATCAATTTCTTCTGAAAGGGCTATGCTGCCTCCCTACATTAAGAAACATTTCAAACAATACATAAGACTCTTTGTGGTGCAAATGAGTGCTTTTATGTCCTAACACAACAATTAATTCCCAACTACATCATTCATTGAGAGGTTTTTGGGTTTTTTTCACTCAAGAAATCAGCCCCTGTGACATTTCAGGTACTGTACCAGGAGCCAGAGATGATACAAAGATTAACTAACACACAGCTCCACCTCCAAGGAGCCAAATGTTTTATACAGCTTATCTCTTTCCTTACCTTTAGAGAAGCCTGTACATAATAACAACATAATCTTAGAGTTTTTCCTTTGTGTAGAATTATACATATTCTTTTCAACTTGTTCTTCACACTTAATATGTCTTGGAAGTATTTCTTTACCTGTTCTTTCTTTCTATATACCTACTCTTTATAATAGCTACAGAGTATTTCCCAATATTCATGTATTTAACCATTCACATATTGACAAATATTAAATTGTTTATATTTTATCCTATTACAAATAGTCTCATGATGGAGTCCGAAGTTAATATTCTTATCCCTGTTTTAAAGATGAGCAGATAGACAAAAGTTAATTACTTGTCCAAGATCACACAATGGCAGAATTAGGATTCAAAATGAGGCATGTCTGTCTCAAGGTACTTTATTCTCATTATTATCCCTTCTAATAATTGTAATAGAATGGGGTAAATGCTCAGTGGAGTACTAGGATATCAGCAAAAAGTGTAGATGCAGCTAGAAACTCAAAATCATCTGGGGAATGACGTGAGAGGCATCTAGGAGTCCTCCGGGCAGAGCAGGAGAAAGCCACTCTAAAAAGAGGAATAGGTTTATTACAAACCAATCATTTACATGTGTCAATCACCCACTAGACTACCCCTGTAATACACACTTACAGAGAGATTCATAGAAAGAAGACATGATATTGACACACCAGAATCTTATAGCATGATTTTTGTATATCCAAATAATACTAGAATAATAAGGTAATGAGTACAGTATAAATAAATATATGAGGTTTGTCTGGAAAAAGTCCAGCTATTGGTAAGTGTAAGGAGAATGGGTTGTGTGACATCAATGTAACCTGGCAGCCAAGGAGAGTGGACTGGAATGCACATGTGTGAACAATGATGACTTTACTGTACTAGTTAGTGGGGGTGGTAGACCCCGTTGGGTGAGCATGTATACTGTGTTGCTGTCACATTCAAAATAACTGACTGAGTAGAGCAATAAATCTGCATCAAAATTTGCATTAAGCTTGAACATTCCTCCATGGAAACTGGATGATTCAGAAGGCAGTAGTTATGGGTAACTGATGATTGGCAGCTTCATCACAACAACGCTCTGCTTATGCTTCACATCTCTTGGGGAATTTTTTGGCGAAAGAGCAAATCACACAGGTGACTCAGCCCCCCACCCCAAACAGCCCAGATATGGTGCCCCTGTGACTTCTACCTTTTCCTAAAACTAAAATTACCTTTGAAAGGAAAGAGATTTCAGACCATCGATAAGATTCAGGAAAATATGACAGAGGCAGCTGATGGTGACTGGGAGAACTGTGTGAGGTCCCAAGGTGCCTACTCTGACAGGGACTGAGGTGCCATTGTCCTATGCACAATGTTTCTTGTGTCTTGTATCTTCTTCAATAAATGCCTCTATTTTTCATAGTACCTGGCTGGATACCTTCTGACAGACCTCGTACTTCATCTGTCAGCTTTAGGACAGTCCTAGAAGTGAGTGGGCTATGGGTCCTGTCTATATGGCAAGGCAAGGCAATGAAATTCTCCTTTTTAATACCTCAGTTTCTCCTCTGGAACCAAAGTAATACCTAGTCCCTGCCTTCTTGACAGGGGTGTTGCAAGGTTTGGTTAATTTCTGTAAATGTTTTGAGCTCCTCTAAGATGAGGTGTATATTTTGTAAATAGGAGAAATTAATAGCAGCTGTCAGAATCAAAAGAAAACCGAATTGTGCTGCAGTCATTTTCTGAGAGACAAACACACTGACCGTAAAACATGAAGCCCGCACTGGGTCCATCACAGTGACCCCTGTCTAAAATGCAGCCTGGGTCTCATACTGGACATTTGGACGACTCAGGCCCTGGTCTCAGAGGGAAAATTCAGGAGACTAGCTGGACTTTTAAACATTTAATTTCCCAGCTGATTACTATGATTAAGAGCCCATCTGGTACAGCCCATTTCCGAGGTATGTGTGTGCTGGAAAGCAGGACTCTAGTAAAAGCAGAAAGCTAAGAAAAAAAGAGAAAAGAAAATGCACAATGGAGTTGGTGCCATTTTGGAATCCTCTGCTAAGATGCTTATATAGGAATTTCATCACATTAGCATTAGCAAGGACAGTAGGCCATATGTTGTAAGAAAGGAAGTTAGCGAGCAAGTGTTTCTCTTTTTCAGGCTGTTATGTTGGCTTACTGAGGATTCGGTGGTGTCATTGTCTGCCATGTGTCACAAGAGGCACACTAGTCTGCCGCAAGAATTTTTAAAACATGTCATACTTGACTATTTAGTTAGGGGCACCGACCTCTTTTCCCTTTAATTATCAAGTGAAAAAATGGCCAACATAACAATAGCCATCCAGTGTGAATGACTCAAAATTATAGCTGTATTTTTATCATATCAGCAAAAAATGTTTTTAGGTGTGCCACAGAATTTTAGTAATTAGTTTGTAAGCACCATAAGATGAAAAAGGTTGAAAATAACTGGTCTGTAGAGGCTGTGAACATGCTAAGAAGAAAATCTAGCTCTGGGATTCAGCAGCTAAATAGTAACATCTCCCTGGAAATTTATGGAAAGTAAGCAATAGCTGGGCAGACACACGTTTACACTCCTGCACAGGGTGGCCATTGGTGGTAATAACTCAGGATGAGGGATATCCAACAGCTTGTGTTCCCCTTGCTCTCATTACCCCCCCAAAAAAGCCTGAGCAAGGTATGGAGAACGCTTGTGTTAGCTTGTATGTCTCCATTCACTTGAATGAGTGAATGGAGACATACATTGTATGCCCTCCATTGTATGACTGTAGGGCAGTCACACTCCTAAGTCACTCCACAGTAAAGCCAATCTCATCACCATTAAAAGGACTTACAGATGTGCAGAAACCAAGGTTTTGATGCTAAACTGACTTCCACATGGAATTTTTCATAATTTTCTGTTACCTGGGGGATGCTATGTAAACCTGTTTCAGACAGAGTTTTTATATTCGAGCTCCAACCAGGCTTCCCCTTTCCAGGCCAATCCTCTAAATCTCTGGAAAAACCCCACCTCAAAGGTTGAGGCTCATCCCCTGTGGTCATCACTTCTGCTGGGGACTCCAGATCCACAAGGAAAACTCATCAGTGATTTGATCTTAATCCCTCACTGTATTCACACAGATTCACTGAAGCCATCTGATAGACTGACCTTTCCTTTACATTTGCCAAATGTATAGAGGGGAGGAAGAACTGGAGAACCCATCTGTAGTCCTCTGTGGTGACGGAAGATAGACTAGGAAATGGTCTCACTTCAGGAGAAGCTGTGAGCCCTAACTATTCAGCTCAGTCCATGAAAGGATTGATGACCTCCCTTCAAGCACTGGAAGATCTCCACCTTACAGGCTGTTGTGCTGAGTTTCTTTTGGCCTAGTCTAGGAATATGTCCTCTCTGTCATCTCAAAAATCTGAAAATAAATCTGACTTCTTCACAGGTTAGAATTAGTATTCGACAGCTCCTGAGGGGAATCCCACCCTGTTTTCCAGGAAGGTGGACCTCACAGTCCAAAATGTGGAGTTTTATGCCCCTTTATTTTTATTATTGACACAAATACAAATGTTCCATTTCTCCCTCCTTTGCCCACCTCAAGCCATCCTCCACCCCGCCTTCCCTCTGGCCATCACCACACTGTTATCTGTGTCTATGGGTCATGCATATATGTTTATTCACTAATCCCTTCTCAGTCTTTTATCTAGTCACCTCCTCCCCATTTCCCTCTGACAGCTGTTCCATGTGTCCATGCCTCTGTTTCTATTGTGTTCATCAGTTTATTTTGTTCATTACATTTCACATTTAAGTGAGATTGTATGGTATTTGTCTTTTTCTGACTAGCTTATCTCACTTAGCAAAATAATGCCCAGTTCCATCCATGCCGTTGCAAAAGGTAAGATTCCCTTGTTTTTGATGGCTGTGTTGTACTCTGTTGTGTAAATATACTGCAGTTTTTTATCTGCTCATCCACTGATGGGCACTTGGGCTGATTCCAGATCTTGATTATTGCAAATAATGCTTCTATGAACATAGGGGTGCTTCAGAATTCTTAGGATATGTTCCCAGAAGTGGAATTACTGGGTCAAAAGGCAGTTCCATTTTTAATTTCTTGAGGAAATTCAGTACTGTTTTCCACAGTGGCTGTACCAATCTGCATTTCCACTAGCAGTGCACCTCGGTTTCCTTTTCTCTACATCCTTGCCAGCACTTGTTGGTTGATTTATTGAAGGTAGGCATTCTGACAGATGTGAGGTGATATCTAATTGTGGTTTTAATTAACATCTCTCTGATGATTAGTGATGTTGAGGATTTTTTCATATTTCTATTAGCCATCTGGTTGTTCACTATGGAAAAGTATCTATGCAGGTCCTTAGGCCTTTTTTAAAAATTGGACTGTTTGTCTTGTTGATGTCATGTTGTATAAATTTTTCATATGTTTTTGAAATTATCCCCTTATCCAATGTATCATTGGCAAATATGGTCTCCCATATAGGTTTCCTTTTCATTCTTTTCATTTTGTTGACGATTTCTTTTACTTTCAGAAGCTTTTTAGTTTGATGTAGGCTCATTTGTTTTTTTTCCCCTTTATTTCCCTTGCCCTAAGAGACTTATTGACAAAAATATTACTATGAAAGATGTCTGAGATTTTACTTCTTATGTTTTCTTCTGGGATTTTTATGGTTTCATGACTTACATTTAAAACTTTATTTTATTTTGAGTTTATTCTTGTGTATGGTATAAGTTGGTGGTCTACTTTCATTTTTTTGCATGTACCATCCAATTTTCCCAACACCGTTTATTGAAGAGACTGTCTTACTCCATTATATGCTCTTGCCTCCTTTGTCAAATATTAGTTGACCATATTGACATGGGATTTTTTTTCTGGGCTCTTTATTCTGTTCCATTGATTTATATGCCTGATCTTATGCCGATACCAGGACGTTTTGACTACAATGATTCTGTAGTATAGTTTTATATTAGGTATTGCAGTCCTTCCAACTTTGTTCTTTCTCAAAATTGCTGAGATTATTTGGGATCTATTTTTATTTCATGTAAATTTTTGGAATATTTGTTCTAAATCTATGAAATATGCCATTAGAATTTTAATGGAAATTGCAGTGACTGTATAGATTGCTTTTGGTAGTATGGACAATTTAATGATGTTGATTCTTCTAATCCATGAACAGGGTACATACTTTCACTTAATTGTATCTTCCTCAGTTTCTTTCTTCAATGTTTTATAATTTTCTAAGTATAGGTCTTTTAGCTCCTAGGTTAAATTTAGTCCTAGGTACCTTTTTCTTTTTTTGCTGTTGTAGTAAATAGGATTATTTTCTTAGTTTCTCTTTCTGATAGCTCATTTTTAGTGTATAGAAATACAACCAATTCCTGAATGTTAGTTTTGTATCCTACTTACTACTTTACTAAATTCACTTATTAGCTCTAGTAGTTTTTGGTGGTTTTTTTTAGAGTTTTCTATGTACAATATTATGTCATCTCTGAATAACAGTTTTACTTCCTCCTTTCCAATTTAGATGCCTTTTATTTCTTTTTCTTGTCTGATTGCTGTGGCTAGGACTGCTAGTACTATGTTGAATAAGAGTTCTGCAGAGACAGCAAGGTGAATAGGAATGAAAAAGACCCTGATGTGGTTCTCTTAAGCCTATATTCTTGAAAAGTGACTTTAATTACCAGGGCCATCCACTGAAACTTTACCTTCTAATAGGAGTTCATTAGTGAATCTATTAATATAGTGAGATCTCAGTTAAAATAACAAAGTTGTTTCAGAGCCTAAGATTTTCTGGTGAAGTTTGTCTGTGGATGAGTGTCCTGAATAAAAGACAAGTCTATTGATTTTAGTGCTGCTCAGCCATAGTTGTCTAACCTTTTAGCACAAGGGAGCTTGACAGAGTCAGTTTGCAGGATTGAAAGCACTCAGATCTCATCATAGTGTCTTCTTGTGCTCCTGCTTCACCTACTCAGCTCTAGGGACCTTCCAAGCTTCCCAGGATTTCTCCTGGGAATGATAATCTGGTCCAAATGGATTGCTTGGAGAGGAGTCTTTATTCTAAAGATTGAGTAAAAATTGTAAGAACTAGTTTATGCAAGATAAAAATTAACATAATTTCCTTCTTTATTAGCAAGAATGTTCAGAGATACAATCATAACAACAATACTTTCTAGGGATCCAAAATTTTATCACATTGAGGTTGCTGAACAGCTCTTCCTCATTGTCATGAGGAAGATAAAGAAATGCTGTTACAAGAGGAATTTGAGGCCAGTCAGGAATGGCAGATACTTGGTATAAGTGTCATCCTCGGCCTCCTTCCACCATGGCAGTGACAACTTACTAAGTGCTCATTAAACTCATTCTTACGGAGATCAGACAGGATTTCAGAATTCTCAGTTTGTATTCCAGGCATCCCCTACCAGTCAGTCAGAGTTGTCATAAGAGAATTAATTTTTAAAGAATAAAAATGAGAAAGGTGGTATCCTGAGTGACTGGTATCCATGGCATAATTTAAATATCTCAAGAATGGGTTTGGACTATGTGGGTTTTACTAGTCTTTGCTGTTTACAAACTATTAAATTGGGATAGCAGACTCACCCTTCAGTTACCCCACCCCAAAATACCACACCAAAAAAGATGGGAAATATGATCCTGCTTTTATGAGCCATCCTTAAGGCATTGTCTGGTCCATATTAAATATCAGAAATAAATTATTTGTGTAAGATGAAAATACAGAGATGTGATTATGTTATGAACATTAATCCTACCCAAGAAAAAAAGATTAACCCCCTTGAATGCCATCTGAATGACACTATTACTTTTAGAATTATACTTTAGTAACCACAGGCCTTAGGATTACATAGAAAATATGTAAACTGTTTACACAGGACACCTTGAACTTGATATCCTCTCTTTGCATCTTAAATGTATCCATTCCTCAGTCCTGTCTGATATGTAAAAACATATAAAAATTCAGTGAGCACTAACAGTTACCTCAGGTATAGGTAGACAGACTTTAGTCCTGGTCTAGATAGACTAAAGCTATTTTGCAGAATTGGACCTATGATCTATCTGCCACTCATGATGAGAGTTACTGGAATTCATGGTTGTATTGGTTAACTAGAACACACTGCTGGAGACCTTTCTCATCCTTAATTGACTTCTGTCATCAGTCTCTAGTACGAGCATTTGGTTGCTTATTCTTTTGGGTGACTCAAGATGGCAGCTACTAGAGTATCTAGTTCATTAGTGACTGGTGCTTTCTGCATCTTAGATTATAGGTGATAAAGAATGGCTGACTGAAAAGTAAGGCAGAATGAGGGAAAGGGCCTCATGAAATTCCTTCAGCCTGACCGAGGACCCTCTCTCCAATGTGTCCAATGTGGTGAGTAGAGGGGGCCTTTAAATCTGATGCTACCATTGCAATAATATATGAGCTTTGGAAAGACATATAATTTCCTTCCATGTAGCTATTCACTGCAATGTGGAGTAATGGTACCAACTAGATTTAGGAGACAACTACTAAATGATGTGTAAAGCATTTTACAATCCTAAGCATTAGTTCCTAAAAGATGAAAAGGCAAAACATTCTGTTTCTTACCCTGTGTATGGGGCATATAAATGAATTTCATGGTAGAGTAAGGAAAAGTCAGTTCACAAAATGTGAAAAAATGTGATATTTGACCTTAAAGCTAACAGTGAGAGATTTGGATGGCAAGTATATATATCTATATGTATGTACCTATATTCATGTTAAAAAAGAAGTTGTCTTACTTTATACTTTGAGATGTGTATTGACAACATTTTTTTGTTTGCTAGGCACTGTTAATATGGCTTTTTCTTCTTTCTTCATCTCAAAGAACAGACTTCTTAAACTTTTTCTAACATGATATGGAAAACTATATATTTTTTTATCTGAAAGTCATTTGAGTTGACTTTTTATACATCTGATGCAGTCTTTCTTCCAGGCTAGCCTACCATGTTGATCACTTATTTACTAGTTTCTTTCCTTTTCCCACAAAAAAAGTTGACAGGTTTAGAAGGAGGGCAGGGGATGATGTAATGAAAGTTATATACTATGTTTTCTGTTCTTTGGGAATTTGAGAAAGCAGTAAGCCAGCTTATAAAGGGAAGTGGTTTTTGACAGTCTAGACGGAAAGAATCCTCCGTTACAGGACTAGTTATTGCATTGATCCTCTAATTTAGTTCTTCCTCTCTTTGATGACATAGGATCCTGCAGTATCCTAGCAAATGTTCTTTACATTAGTGTGAGATAGCCCTCCCATTTCCAGCAGATAGGACAAACAGACCAATAGGCAATGAGGCAGGATTTCCTGGGGTTTAGAGTACTGCAGCTTCCTGGACAAATGTAAAAATGCAGGTGTTGTTCCCTTGCCCCCAGGCCAACCAGATCACAGGATAATTGCCCAGTTGCCTGCTGGGATGGGCTCACCCTGGTCTTCTTCATCAAGGTTCATTTTTCATGTTGATTGAGTCATGATGGCTTAGTGCCACAAAACATCTGAGAATATGCCTAACAGGCACAAGGTCACAAAGAACTCTAATGATTGCCCCTTCCCTCGAATCCAGGGCTCAGCTTCATGAAGTCACTTGTAAAGAGTGGGTAAGCAGGGCTGGCTGCAGGGCTGTGTCCTTCTTTGAGAACGAATGACAGCAGCAAAAAGTCTCCCTCTTGCTCACCAGAGTTGCCAGGCTGCCTTACTTCCACTGAGGCAACACAGCTTGTTTTAGCTCTGAAGTGTGAAAAGCAAATAAAGTTTAGCAAAGGAAAGCAATGGACACTACATAGCCTTCTTAGAGCATGAACAGACACATAGTTCTATGCACTGAGTGCCAAAACTTTTCCCACCCCTTTACCAACCCCCTGACCCAAGGCCACCCCTGAGAACTGTGACTAAAACAGCAGCAGGCTTGGTAGGTTGCCCCTCACTGCAACTTTTCTGATGTGGCTGGTGGGCAGACATTGTGACATTTTCTAACTTGGGAAGGGACCACACAGATGCTCACTGTATACTCCCCTTGGTGTATGTCTTGCTAACCTGTTCTTGACAGCAAGGAAGGGAAACACACACACACATAAACATGTAAACATGCAAATACACAGACAACCATGACTTTGATTTGCCCCGATACCCTGAGCAATAATTTAGGCTATTTTATTGTCTACCACCTCTGTTTGGGGGAAGATTTAAAAAATTCTAGTACAGGATGCTGAGAAAGAAAAACATTGGCTTCTACAGTAAAACATGTCTGTCTTGAAAGAAAATGTTCAATTTTCCCCTAAATCAAATGTTGACACATATCGACTGCTGTCAAAGACGTGTTGGTGTAGGAGGAACTTTCTGCACCTGAGCAGGGATATTGGTCTAAAGTCTGTCCTCTGAAATGCTAGCTGGTTTAGGATCTAAACAGGTTTGGTTTGAAGGTTTTAGAATTGTCCCAGTTTGTTTTCAGAAAGATGACCTGTCTGGGACACCCTCCTGAGCAGGGGGCCATGGTTCTCCTTTGCGGAGCACACAGTTTTCTGCAGAAGCCTGGGCCCCTATCTCAGCATCTGCAAGGACTCAAGCCCTCTTTACTTCTGCCATGGGGTCATAGGTGTTTAATTGGAGATGTGGGAGGGGGAAAAGTCTAGGAGCATGGAGAAAGAATGGAATCTGCAGTCAAAGGGAAGTTTCCAGTGCTAGATGTTTCCACCTTCTCCTTTCCCCACTGCTCCCCAAACACAAAGTCTAAATACTCTTCTTTGTTTAACATCTACTCTCTCCTTCCTACTAGACATAGATGTGCATGGGCACATGCACACACGGACACCCTCTTACCTTGCTAAGTTTGAATGATGATAATATATACAGCCAGTGTGCTATGCTTGTCTGCGCTGTGAAGACCAGGGTTAATGCAGAAAGTAAGTGCAATGTTGCTGCAGAGCAGCGTGATCAGAATACAAGATGGAGCATGGGGGGAAAGGCAAAGAAATGTTTCTGTGCTTGGAGTTTACATAAGTCTCCTTGGCAACTTGTCCGAATTTATTTTTCCCTTAATGTGTGTGGGTTTCTTCCAAACCCTGGATGAAGTAGGAGTTGAGTTTCTAGCATTCCCCTATTTCTCTTCTGGAGGATGAAACTATTGTAGTTGGTTAGCAAGCCTTTCTCCTTGCAGCTCTTCTCCCCCCAAAAACCCCTCCCTCTCCTAGGTAGCTCCTTTACTTTGTGATCCTGCGGACTGTTGGTAGCTTTGCAGACTGCGGATCTCTGGTCTCCGAGGGGGACCGAGTGGGTGGGAGGGCCACAGCTGAGCGGTCTGGGCACATCCCTGCCGCCTGCGTGCCCGTGCGCTGTGGCCACGCCTGTCTGCTGCAGACCGGCAGACACTGCCGAATCCCCTTCCTCTCTTGCTTTCATTCTTCTGCCTGGTCTTCTCCCTTTTTTTTTTTCCACAGACACAAACACAAAAGGTCCCATGATTCTACTCAGAAGGTGAATATACTTAAAACTATTTTAAAAATACTTTTAGGAATCTAGTTAGTTGGTTTGATGGCAAGTAAGCTCACTTCAGGGGAGACAACTATGAATACTGTAATGATTTTACTGAAAACTATTTTACCTCACAATAGCTGTAGAGGTGTGCAGTCGTGCCTCCTTGGAGCTGATGTTGAATAAAAGTCTTAATATTTTTTTCTAAAGGCAGGGAAAAATAGGAAAAGAAACCTAGCTAAAAAAATAAGTTTTGATTTTGGCTCTTTGGCAAACAGATGTTGCTTGTCATTCTGTTGTTAAGCAGGCACCAGATTGGACCAAGCAGCAGTGTGTGTGATGGGGGTGGTGAGGGAATGGAAGGATGGTGGTGGGGGAGAAAGAGAGAGTCTTGGGGTGGGACTGTGTTGAGGGGTAGATAGAGGGCTGGGAGGCAGAGAGGGATCCATAGGTTTTGGGGAAAGTATAGAGCAAGAACTAGATAATAACTTTTTTTCTTTCCAAACTTTAGTTTGATGGAAACTATAAAAAGTCATGTTTTATTTGGATGTGTGTTGCTGCTCTACACCAAGAGGGAGGTGTGGAAATGAGTGGACAGGGACAGCCTTGGGAGAGCCAAGCTGGCCTCTCTTAGGAGGAAGTGCAGGGAGAGGTTGCTTGGCCCTGCAGGGGCTCCTCCTCCAAGGAGCTTATACCCTGAAGTGAGTAAGGCAAAGGCTTTTCTATTTCAGCTGAACTTAATGTCTTATGCTTGATAGTTGATTCTTTTTGAAAGTATTATGGCGGTTCCAGGCTCTTTTGTACTTTTTCCTAAACAACAATCCCATTGTTATACAGTCAAGGCTCTAAGACAATACTAACTCTTTGCATATTGCACATCTCTTTTCTTACAGAATTCAAGTGATTTAATCCTCAGTTCTTTTCTAAACTACCCTGTACTGTCATTTAACTCATAGCTTTCTAATCTAATTGTGTTGTGCTTTCTCAGGAGCAGACCATAGTTTTGAATATAGAAGTATTAAAGTTAGGTGGCATATAGGAAGCCTTGTGCAGCAAATAGTTCATTTATATTAAAAAAGACAGACACCTGACTTTTAAAAATATATATCTCATGTTTCTATATCAAAATGTAGGCCTTCTGTATTTTTAATTTTATTTTTTATAAACTTTCTGGCTTTTTTAACAATACAGGAAATTGTAGGTTAGCTTCATTGTTTGCCTTTTTTAAAGGAAAAAAAAAAGCTGTCATCCGGAGCAAACTGATTGCTTCCAAAAGTGAAAGTAGTCTCTTTAGCCAGCTGCCTGCGAAACAACTTGTTGTTACTGGCAGCCTCTTTCCCTTTTTGTTTCATGCAGTGTATCAACAGCAAATTTGCCTCCAATTCCTTTCTTTTACAAAGTTGATCTCTGTTATACATCTGTGGTAAGTGAATATTTAGTAGGTTTAATGTTGCTTTTAAATTACAAAAAAGCTAAGATAATCTAAGGGCATCTTTTGTTTTTATTCAGTCTATCTTATTCTGTCATGCCATTTTCATGTCTTTGTTCTTTAGTCAACCTACCCACATTTTTTTCTTATTTTATATATTTACTTATTTAATATGAGGGGTGTGTGGTAGGAGATTATAAATATTAATTTCTAATTTTTCCTTTGCTTGAAAGGAACACAAAAGACATGGTGTTGCTTTGCCTGTCCCCATTCTCCCCTGCTCACTTCTGGTCAGTTTGTCCTGTGCACAGATCAATTCTACCTCAGCTAGCTGCTTTGGTGTCAGAAGCCTCTGAATTGCATGCTTGAAAGACACTCCCATATGGGTCTGGTGTTTTGGTGGCAGTATCACAGGTGGATACAGCATGTGTGTCGCATGGCAACAATGAATTACACTCGAACAAGGATTGCTGGGTGTCTCTTTTGTTAAAGTGATTAGATCTTGCTACAAAAAAAAAAAAACAAGGGCTTCAGAGAGTGAGAGAAAAAACATCAGGAAAACTGAAAAGCCATAGGGAGACCAAAGACTAGCTGTCACCCCAGCTTCATGATGTCAGAGTGAATGCCAAAGGGTAGAACTGAGGTTTTCTCCTTCCTCCCTGCCTCCCTTCCTCTTTCTTTCCTTCCCTCCCTTCCCTTCCCTTCTCTTCCCTTCCTTTCCTTCACTTTGTGTTTCATTCTTTTCTTATGTTTCTCTTAATTCTTTTCACTCTGTCTCTCTCTCTGTTCCCCTCCTACCTTTCCTCCCTCCCTCCCTCCCTCCCTTCCTTCCTTTCTTACCTTATAAAAAGTTGTTATATAGCAAAGCTCTATCTCCTTGGGGCAAAGGAGATCTGCTCGAATCCTGTACAAGAGGCACATCTTTTAAAGAAGAATGGTGCAGGACAGGGCATCTTTCTGTTGGTGTCATCCTTAGGACATCACCATGGATGTGGTGTTCAAGTCAGGAGCTAGGGAAAACTCAAACACATTTTCCATTTTGCAATCAACTGCACAGTGAGTGTGCCTTCCATTGGTAAAGGAACAATGAAGAAAAAGAAAGCCCGAAAGCCCTGTGTCTTCAACATTGAAGGAACGGTGGAATGGAAGCCAAGAATCCTGCTGTGGTGGACGGAGGGCAGACTCATGAGTCTACCACAGTCAGATATTGCACTTCTTAACAGCTCCCTCAGCAGAGAAAAATAATGACTCTAGAATAATTTCAGAATCAAAAAGTTTAAACGATGTCTCAGTGATGCTGTATCATGTCAGGTAATAATGATTGTCCAACTTATACCATATTCAGTCTTAGTTATTGATAGTCTATTTCTTAATCATGTTTAGCAAATGAGCAGTTTGGTATAAAACACTGAAATTTGAGAGTATCCTGACACCTCATATTTCTAGTTGATCATTTTCTGGTAAAATTATTCTCAAGGTTCATTTGTAGCCAGGGAAATTCCAGGAAAAATGTGAAAGTCACTTATTTTCAGAACCTTTATACCATGTGTCATTTGGGAGATGAAGTAAACATAATGCTTCTCAGTGTTTTTCTAGCATTATTTTTATTTCAGTTTCTGGTGTTCCTTTTTATTATCATTCTGCATTAATTCTAATTCATCTTTACAAAACAACTGGATGACAAAAAGAAACCAACCAAAAACAGGGCAAAAAAAATCTTCATTCATTTAATATCATTCTATTTTCCAGACACGGGTGGATAGTTTGAAGACATTGGCCTACCAAGATGACAACAGGCTTAAAAAATAAAATTCATAAGAAGTTACTTTTTCAGGTAATAGTATTTTCCTATAATTTTCTTCAAACTTCTATCCTCAAATATTGCAAATTTTTAGGGTATGCTTGAATGATGTAATTATGAAGAATAACTGCATTCTAAACTTGATTTTCAAGAATAGCAACTACTTTGATAATATCCATAGCCAATGAGTATGGAAGTCCTGGCATTTAATTATATGGGGTTCCAAAGTTTTTTGAAGGTGAATACTTAACATTGCTGATGTGTTTTGACAGTGATTTTGGCAGAACTCGCCTGAAACCAGTAAGCACTGTCCTTTAACTTTATGTATTCTATCTTTTGCAATTAAATTTAAAAATATAAATATTAGAGAATTGTGTCTAAAAACTCCCTCATATGATCTAAATTTTTGGAAGATTGGGCTTATTATATAAATTGCATAATAATAATATTGATACTTTAACTCTAGTCCTAGATTGGTAATACTGTATACATTTTATGGTACTCTCTCCATGCATGTCCCATGACTAAAATTTGAGCTCAACTGTCATGATAGATGAGATCTGTCCAGAAAGTATCCATCCATGTAATATGAGAAATAGAGACATTTACTGAAGAGGATACAAGAGACAGGAAACATTGTACATAGGACAGTGACACTTCAGTCTCCTTCAAAGTAGGCACCTTGGGACCTCACCCAATTCTCCCAATAGCCATCAGCTGCCCCATCCTATTTTTCTGAATCTCATCAATAGTTTGAAATGTCTTTCCTGTCAAAGATGATTTTAGTTTAAAAAAAAGCCAGGAGTTGCAGTGTGCCAAATCTGGGCTGTTGGGGGAGCTGAGTCACCTGAGTGATTTGATGTTTCACCAAAATCTCTGCATAAGGTGTGATGCATGAGTAGGAGCATTGTCATGATGAAGCTGCCAATCACCAATTGCCCATAGCTGCAATCTTCTGAATCATCTGAATAGTTTCTGGGGAGGAATGTTTGTGCTTAATGCCGCATTTGATGCAGATTCATTTTTTTATTCACTCAATCATTTTGAATGCGTCAGTCACACAGTACACGTGCTCACTCATCAGCATCTACCACCCTCACTGACTAGTACAGTGAAGTCAGCATTGTTAACTCATGTGCACTCCAGTCCACTCTCCTTGGCTGCCAGGTTGCATTGATGTAGCACAAACCGTTCTCATTACATTAACAATGGCTGGACTTTTTCTGGACAGAGCTCAGCATGTAGTTTCCTTTTAGTGTTATTGAAGAACTTTGTATCAATTAAGCATTTGACAAATTACCTTATACTGATTTTGCCATTGTTTAGAGGAATTGCCTTTATATTCCAACTTAAGTATTAATATTATTATCTAAAAGAGCCCCACAAAATTTTGCTTTAATAAAGCAAGACAAACTTTGCTCTGAAAAGAACCCTTATTTTCCTCCTCAACACAAAGAAGGTTCCTGAAGGAGATATTCAATTAACATTTTGGAAAATAGCTATTCCCAAACAAACCACTCTTCTACTAGGTCAGTATTTGCCTTCCTTCCTTCCTTCCTTCCTTCCTTCCTTCCTTCCTTCCTTTTCTTTCTTTTCTTTCTTCTTTTTTCCTTTCTTTTTTCCTTTTTTTTTCTTTCTTTCTCTCCCTCCCTCCCTCCCTTTTTTTCTTCTTCCTGCAGCCTGAGCATCTTCTGATTTCTCTTTTATTTTCTGAGATTAAAATTGGATTGTTTAGACGCTAGTGCTGCAAACCATTTGGAATATATAATTCTCTCTGTCCTATATTTGCCAAAAAATAAAAATATTCAGAGATACGTCCCAATTGAAACACAGCATTCAATCCCCTTCTATCAACTTTGAGGTGCAAATTTATGAAGGTGGTGCCACTAAATGACTAAATGTGACATTCTGACAATTTTTTGTCCACTGCTAACAAATATTGTATTATATATTTTAATAAACTTGAAAATAACAATTAGTTCTCATCACTTTGGCAGCTGGGCCTATTTGTTTGTGTTTTAATAAAAGCTCCTATGTCACACATGTTTTAACAACCCCTAACTGTATTCACAGTGCCCATCCACAAATGCCTCCGGCCCCATGCCTCTGTCAGAGAGATCAAAGGAAAACAAGAAGCTCAGAGTTTATTTTAAAATCTTGTATTTTGTGAAGGAAAGGAACATTTTAAGATAAAATGAAGATTATTTTGAGGAGACAGGTTAGGATTACACTTCCACCTACTATTGTTGTTTCTTTTTTCTTTTTAAAAATTATTATTTTTTATTGTTGTTCAGTTACAGTTGTCCCAGTTTTTCCCTCGTTGCTGTTCCCTGCCCTGCCCACCCGCTGCTCCCTCAGTCAGTTCCCACCTTCTTGTACATTACTGTGGCTCCTTTATCCATGTTCCTTGACTAGACCCTTCCTCTTCTGTCCTGTTATCCCCCTCCTCCTCCCCTTGGGACACTGTCAGTTTTGTATCTAAAAGTCAAGTCACAAAGCTGCAACTAAATTCTGAGATTTGGCAACTTTACATCACCAGTGGATTCCATGCAACTATATGCCCACAGACAGCTCTGCCATGATGAAGCAGGCAGACAAGGAAGCCATTCTGAATGACTGCATCTTGGTCTCTGTTCCTCCTACTGCTGGGTCCCTGTGTTCTCGCTTTCATCTTTAGGTTCTATAAAAAATGGCCTGCTCTTTTTTCTGAATAATACCCAAATTAATCTCATCTTGTTTGTCATTAGTAAAGTTCCATGGATTCTTAAGAAAGGAATGAATGTTCATATGTTGAGGCAAAGGAGATAATTTGTTGAGAGCCATGTTACTAACGAAAATGAAAATATGTTTCTTTTTAGATCCTGCAAAGGGATGATGGTGTATGTTTTTCCCAATATATAGGGAGGGGGGATTATTTCACTTTGTATCATGTGTCCTTGAAGTGCTTATGATTAAAACTGTGTTTTCAATAAAATTCACAAAAGTAACCATTAATGAAAAGTTGGTGTCTTGGATGTTCCATTCTCATAACTAGAAATTTGGTTTTGAAGAAGGGATATTATGTTGACAAATGAAATCTTAGGATGAGAAAGATTCAGAAACAGATTCATTCACACATCCTCAAACAGTTCTGGGGGGAAGCAATTATATAATTTCTTTTCTGGAACAAATTTTATTAAATATACCAACACTTGCTCAATATTGGTGTTTGAATGAATAATGGTGGTGAGGGTGAGGGTGAGGAACAAAAGTACATACTATTCTTAAAGATGAATCTTACAATTTAATGTAGCTGCAAATCTCCTCTAGAATAGTTTTTTTAAAAAATACTTACAGCCTCATTGGTGGTGCTTGCTAGTTTCTTCCAGCTGTTTATTAGAATGCAAATGCAAAAGGACAGCTTCACCATCTTTTTTCATGTAATTACATATTTTAAAACATGGAATTGCCTGTGGGCTCTGAAGTGTTTTTCTTTCCTACAAGTTAAAGAATTTCCTTTATTCCACTGGTTTCCTATACTGATATCACTTTGCCAAAATTGTGTGTTGAGGACTGAATAAATTAGTGTTTTGTAATATTCAACAGTACAATGTTGAGGTTCACCTAAGCCAGTGTATCTGTAGTGTGTGAAAACAAAGGGATGTATATGGGGAGGAGCTTAGATGCTGCTGCTTAACTTTTGCTAAGAGCAAGATGATATCTTTACATTTCTAGCATAAAATAATAGGATGTCAGGATCTTTGGTTGGAATAATGGCTTTAATGTTTTATTTTCAGACATGCCAAACCCCCAAATGAGAGAAGATACTGAGGCCTGTTGCCACAAACCCGTAGATCCGAACTTGTGGTGATAGTCCACACAAGCTTGTGTCTATAGGTATGTGTCTGTTAGGCAATCTCACTGACCATGGGCCTTGCCTGTGTCTCACTCAATATCCCTTCAAATTCCATTACTCTCCCTCCCTTCCCCCTAGATTCCTTTAATAATGGTAGACATGAAAAGAGGGCCTGATGTGGAGAAATGGAGACTTTCTGTTCTGAAATGAATGAGGTTCTTCAATAATTAATTTATAGACTTGACCTCAATTCCCTTATCTCTTATAACTAATGTCCCCTATCAAATTGAGAGTCTGGGATTGCAGATGAGGCAGCAAAAATTTGGGTGACTCAGACAACCTTTTGTTGAGTGATGAGAAAATAGACACATAAACAAGGGTTTGTTTGGTTTTCTGTAAGTTTGATTAATTGTTTTTAAAGTTATAATCTTTTTCGGCAATAAACAGTGACTTGTGTACAAGACCCTTTTCACTCTGTTTTGGGTTGTACTTTGTAGCAATTCTTCCTCACATTTTGTTGTCTCAGTGATTTCTAATCAGTCCTTATCTTTCAAAATAAAATTAATGAGAGGAATAAATGTGCTTTGCTATTTATATTTCTGTATATATCCTGTACTGTAAGAAAAACATTATAAAAAAGTAATGGCCGGTTTGGGCCTAACTTCATATTTGGCCAGTGTCTTCACCATGTGTAAAAGGCTGGATTTGAAATTATTTTACTCCTTTGCCTATTAAATGTCACCATTGTGCCAAGATTGGAAAGTCGAACTGACCACAGATCAAAGTAAAACTGGCTACATTTGTCTCATTCCAACAATGTGAGCTGAGAGTCTATAAACAGAATCCAGGGTGAAAAGTTGATCCATTTGAATGACTTAAACTTTTGTATTCCTTTTTGGTCCAACATAGTGCCAGGAATTCCCTTAACTTTTTGTTCATTTATGTGAAGTTTTTTTAAAATAACAAAAATAGTCAATATAAGGTACAACAGTTATTGAATTAACATCAGCAGAAAGTTTGAAATAAAAATGTTTTATTTCATTAAATGCTATCTCTTCTTAAGAGCCATATCATTCAGAGACAACTAGAACTCTTCTATAAAGTATATAAAAGTTAAATTTTGTATGTCAGAATTAGGAAGGCCCTGATAACATCACATATGTTTGAAGGGTAGAATATCAAGCTCTGCAAATGCTACACCCAGAGGATATTGTGAATATGCATTTCATTTATGTTTGTTCTGCATAGCATTGAGGAGGGCTGTCTGTTAATTTTAACTCCCAACCTGCCAGGAAGTCATTGCTTTTTTATAGAGTGATGGACTGTTACATCCAGAAGCCAACAACTGTCCCCATTGGTATGTATCATGTATAATTGTTTGCCCATGGCCTTTATCCACCCATTAAGCAAGCAACATACTTGGTTGGTTTTACATGCCTCTTTGATGTGGTTGACGGAGAATGGATAAACTGCTAGCAAATTAAACTTGTACCTACTCTGATAAACACTTACATTTGATAAAGGCAAAATCATGTCTCATCATCTCTTTAACTTGCTCTTAAGTGTGCTACCAGTGGGACCAATGGAGTTCACGAATCTGAGCTAACTATAGAAGCTGAGCTAACTATATGCCCTACTCAAGGATGACACAGGACTGCAGGATGGCCAGTAGGTGCCCATGTGCCCTGCTCAAGGATGACACAGGACTGCAGGATGGCCAGTAGGTGCCCATGTGCCCTGCTCAAGGATGACACAGGACTGCAGGATGGCCAGTAGGTGCCCATGTGCCCTGCTCAAGGATGACACAGGACTGCAGGACAGCCAGTAGGTGCCCATGTGCCCTGCTCAAGGATGACATAGGACTGCAGGATGGCCAGTAAGTGACTGGCAGGTTGTTTCTTTTAATGAGCATTTTTAAACCAAAAGAAAAATGATTACACAGTACAGTCAATTTTTTCAAAGTTTTTTAAAGGCCTAAGCCATTTGATTCACCTGGCTAGAAAACATTCTAGTGGAAAGCTCAAAGCCCCTGAACACTTGTTACGAGGAACAGGATATTAAGTATTTTCATTATCAAGAAATTCAGTATTTTTCCCTTCTTCGATGTGAATGAATGGTGCTATAAATACTAGTTATTCCTTTCAGACTCCCTTAGTGTGGACCAAATATTGTACAGGAAGCTGCAGATTTCCTGGTTTTCCTCCAAAACACTGAAATATATTTCAGTAGTCATGATTGCATGGAGGTGTGGAGAGAATAGGGATAAAACAAACTGTTCTATTAAAATTTTTAAATCATTACTATCAGAATACATTGATTATACTGTATTACTGAAAAATAGTTTAGATATTTTTTTAAATAGAAAAAAAAATGTATTCCAGGAATTTCATTTGTTAAAGTAATTCACTGCTCATCACCAGAATTTGGGGGAGGTAGGGCAGCTGAGATTTAGTTATGAAAGGATTACTTGTTTGTACTCCAAATGGTTAAATTGAATTTTCTACCTTGAGAGAAAATGGCATGTATAGGGTAGAATTAACTTTGAATTTTAAGTTAATAATTTACTTTTTAATGTGCTTACCAATCATTCCTCAGTTTTTGTTAGGTCCCGTGGGTCCTGTTTCCTGACCTTAGTATTAACCTCCTCAAATGTCACCTAGCCTCTGTAATTTAAATATTTTTGAAATTTCTTGTTCCTGTAATGGTGCTGTAATTTTACAGAGATGTCAATATAAATGACTCTTCAAAAATTTCAAAGGTTTATTATAGCCATCATACTCAATGAAGTGTGAGTTATAATAGAGTGATACTTTCTTTTGATGTATCCATATAGCTTGAAAATTTTTAAGATTCATTCACTCATTAATTCAACAAACCTTTGTAAATGCTTACTATTTGTTCAGCACTTTGCTAAAGATTGGGGCTATAACTAATTTTTTAAAAGATTAGAATCTTTTTCACACATTAAAATTTAGAACTATTAAGAGGAACTGTCTAGGTGTAGAATGTATATTGTTTTCCCAACATAAATCTTCAAGCTATAACTCTTACTTCAAAAAACTAATTATCTGGTCAGAAGCCCCTTTGGAGAATTGCATGTCTCACATTCTTACAGATGTTTTAATGAATCATGTGTTTTCATAACATTTGTCCAACTTCCGAGAACCTAATCAAATACAGAGTATGTTTACTCATGGGGAGTCCCTGCTTTTTGTAATTCCAGATACTTGTGGTGTTGTTTGAGGTTCATTATTCTCTACATCTGGGGGGATTGATACTGGTAGCGCTTAAGACCGCAATGTTCCATAGACTGACAGTCTCCTTCCATGCATTCAGAACACGTTTGGGATATATCTTTTACAGTTAAAAAGTACAATAGATTTTCTATACTTAAAAATATTATAACTACAATTCTCCTATAAATGTTCCTTATATTAGTTTATATTTCCTCTTTTCAATGAGACATTTTGTCACATCATTCCATATCATAATTACATGTTGTTATTACATGTCTACAATATTTACACTAATTATGTAATAAGCCATAATTGCACTAATACATGGTAATAGGCTAAAAGCGGTGTAAATAAACAAGGAAATTCGCACAAGCAAAAGAGCAGAGTATTGAAAGCCATTAGTATTCCAGGACCAACATCCTTTTATCTTGACCACTAGCAGTTATACATGGAGAAAGATTTATTCTTTTTATTTTCAGACATTTGAAAGATCTGTAAGTTATACATTTAGGCTAATGCACTAGCACTTTAGCACATCAAAACTTATCCTCTCTTTGTTGTATCCTCTTTTGCTAACTCTCATCTGCCCTCTATTGCCTTATTTCTCATTCTAAAGGGTGATTACAGAATCAGGGAAATAGTCAATACAAGAAAAATGAAAAAATTCAAATGAAAATGAATTATATTTTATTTTAATATCCCAGTGAATATAAAAATCTTATATATAAGTATCTAGAGGCAGAGGACTCAGAGTTAACTTTTTAAAAAATATTGTACTTAATTTATTTTTAAGAGAGGGGAAGGCAGGGAGAAAGAGAGGGAGAGAAACATCAATATGTGAGAGAAACATTGATCACTTACCTCCTACCTCGGACCTGGCCCACAACCCAGGTATGTGTCCTGACTAAGAATTGAACTAGTGACTTTTTGGTTCACTGACTGTTGCTCAATCCACTGAGCCACACCAGCCAGAGCACAGTTAACCTCTTGAATTTCCACATGAGATCAGGACTTGAGGCAAACTTGCCAGGTTGAGTTTAGCCATCCTGCATTTCCCCCGCTCTGGATCTCAATAGCATATCCATTTTACTCTAATTGAAGTTACAATATAAGTAGAAGAACAAAGGACCTCACAAAAATAAAAATCACCTGGCCCTTAACTTTAGGTTGGTACTCTCACTTCATTCATTCATACATATTCATTCATTCATACATTCATTCATTCATTTTTTGTTTTCATTCAGCAAACATTTCCTCCCCCTTCTTTCCTTCCCCCTTCCTTCCTTCTTTCCTTCCTCCTTCCCTACCTCTCTCTCTCTCTTTCTTTCTTTCTTTCAGGGAGAGAGGGTAAGGAAGAGAGAAAGAGGGAGAAAAACATCAATGGAAAAAAAACATTGATCGGTTGTCTCTCTCAGCATTCTGACCCGGGATCAAACCTGCAACCCAGGCATGTGCGCTGACCAGGAGTTGAACTGGCAACCTTTTACTTTGTGAGATGACATCCAACCAATTGAGCCACACCAGTCAGTACACCAACATATTTTTTTAGATCTCTACTGTGTGTTAAGTAGTAGGCATGCAGCTGGTACTGAATTTGCAAAAGTGAGTGGCTCATCCCTATTTTCAAATAGCTCAGTATCTAGTGAAGGGGGCAGACATATAAACAATGCCATGGTGTTAGGTTATTTTATGCATGTGTATGTGAAAGTGGGAGATTATCAGAGGAAGAACTGTTTGAATTGAGGTTTGAGGGATGAATGAGAGTTTGCTTGATGAAACTAACTTCCCAGTGCTTCTCCCAAACCAGGCAGCATTGATGCAACAGAGGTCACCTCCTCAAAGAAGCTGCCCACCCTGTGATAGTGGTGTGAGGGCACAGGGGTAGAAAATAATCCTTTTCCAGGTTAGTGGAGAAATGCTAAATCTACAGCTTTTGGATCTATCTTTTCAACACAACGAGCACCGTAGTATTATCACCCTTTGGTATCCCGTGTTCTCAGAGACTCCTCCATCTGTAAATGCCTAGGCCCAGATGTTTTGTGAACAGCTTCTACAAGGCAAGATCAGGCTCAGGCAAAGCAATGAAGAATGATGACCATCAAAGACCACAGAGCAGTCCTCATGGGAAATACAAACCTGACTAAATATGAGTACACGTGGAGGTGGGATGTCGCCAAGCTTGTGAGCCTGGCTACTATTTCAGCATCTCACTGGGGCTGAACACAAAGGAAGGCTCAGATTAAAAATTAGTAGAACAAACAGGGAAATTTACCATCATACATCATAAAGACTATAACAGCCACATTTTATATGTTGCAAAATAAACTATTGGGGACAGACTTTATGGAAAGTGCTGAAACGTTCAACTCTGGAAGGAGGAGCACTTTATGACTATATGAATTATGTAATATATATGATTGATACTGTTGAGTGAATGTCCAAAATATCTTCTATTAGTGCTTTATACTTACTTTACTCAGAATCTTGTCTATACCTTTTCACTGTGTTTTGGCTTTTAAGCTGTTTCCCCTTGTTAATTGATCTTTTAGAAATTCAAGTTTTTCAGTTTCACAATAGAAACATTTATTTTCCTAATCCTTTTTTTAATTGTCCAAGTTTAAATATTGCATTGATCAGGACAAGTGCCATTATATAAAATTACCATAATTTTCAAGCACAGAGAATGTCAAGAAGACCAATCCCAAGTACTTCCTCTTTTCTTTGTCTGCACAATAATCTAAAACCAAGGTTCTTGTGTTATTTTCCCTAATGTCAGACCCCTTGATGTGTTGTCCTTTATGAATGGCCCAAATAGGTGACAGTATGAAGAATATTCATAAGACTAACTTCCAATTTTATTGCTTAAGAAATAGTGGCTTTCCAACCATTGTGACTGCATGTTCCCAGGTTGAGGTAGTAGGTTGTATAGTTTAGAATTACATCAAGGGAGATAACTGTACAGCCTCCTAGCTTTCCTTGGGTCTTGCACAAAGCAACATGCCAAGAACAAAGCATGATTCCTTCGGGCCTTTTTTCCCCCTAGGGAAGCCTATGAAAGGTAAGATTGGGTACAATCACTTTACTGGTATTTTAGAATTCAATTTTTGCTTAATTCTTGTACCCACGCTGTATTCATGTTCTATTTCTTGGGGTTGAATTCTGTTTTACCAAAAATGGAAGACTTTGAGAAAATCAATATATAAGTCATCCATTGTGACAATAATGCTGCATAATAATAACACAAAACCTCAGTGGCATACAACAAGAAATATACATCTTGCTGTGGCTAAGAGACATAGAATGGACATATTTTCTCTCTCATTCATTCTGGCTGTAAGCTGTAGAATGGGGTCACCTGGATGAAGAGACAATTCAGTTCTAGTCAATGTGTTATATCCTCCAAGAGGCTCCTCCTAGCACATTTTCATGGTAAAAGCAGAAGAGCAAGGACAAAAACAAGCCAAATGACTTGAGTATTTGCAAGTTTCTGCATGTTTTGTTTGCTAATATAACATGACTAAGGCTGGAGCTGTAGTGGGAGATACTACAAAGTTTCATGGCAAAGGGCATGAACTGAGGAAGGCATCACAAATGGGAGCCATTTTTTGCAATCACATTGCACTTTCTCAAATTTCATCAAATGCAAGTAATTGCACACCCTCCACCTAGGACACTCCCAAGATCAAGAGCCATGTTTATGAATTCACACTTCTTGTTTTAAGCTAAACTGGTCTTTGTATAAATGCTATTTATATCCCTGTTAATGAGACATGATCCAATGAACTTCTTGGAAAAAATGCCAAGAGACTGGAATGATAATAATGTGGGGATTGATTATATTAGAATATAAGGCTTAGTCATTTCACAGTGATAAGCAATGTTATGAACTATGGGCATTTTGCCTGAGTTGGACAGGACTCACACAATCTCCACAGAATACATGAGCAACAGACCAGCAGTAGAATCTAACAGTGTTGGCTAGAATAAGGTTGCTCCAAGCCCAGACACATTTTAGTAGAAATACAGACAGGTAGTCAGAAGGTAGCTAATGAGGTTATTTAATTATTTTCCAGCATTTTAATATACAACATATATAAAAGGTAATGATTTTATAGCTTCTAGCTATAGCTCACTCTAATCTGCCTTAAAAAAATGAGATCCCAATATTGTTACCATTGGGATTCCATGCTCAAATATTCTCACAGTGAGTTGCAGTGATTGTTGCTGTACTAACAGATCAGGGATAACTAGCCCCAGTTTCATGATGAAACACAGCTGAAGGTTCAGGGTTAGTTTTAGGTCACTCTGAAAGTCTGCTCACAGAACTGGGGACAAGACTTTAAGTCTCCTGTACAGTCTTCATTTGTTAGCTCATTCATTTATCCTTTGGAAGGGCCTGCAGCCTTGCTCTAAAACATACTGTCATTACTTTGTCACATTTATTATGAGTTTGACATGAACCATAGCTGTTACCTGTATCTGTGCTTGCTAAGAGTTTGTGTATTAAACACCTGTAGCCACTTGACATATAAGGACCTACTTAGTGCTGTTTATATATTTATAAATTTTTTTTATTCAAGTTACCTTCCTGTACAAGGCAATAAAGTTTTGTCTTTTGGGAGACATAAATTTGAGTGGTTTAATACAGTCATTTTTCCTAAGGGCAATTTGGTAGTAAGGTTATATCTACCAGAATTTAAATAATGCCCTGTTTGCTTTCACAATGGCTATGGTGTCTAGGGGGTCATACTCCTGTGTTTTTCAGCAAATATCCATGATAGGACAAAGAGTTTGTGAACTACAAGAAAGAAAAGAAGAAAGAAAGGAAAGGAAGGAAGGAAGGATGGAAGGAAGGAAGGAAGGAAGGAAGGAAGGAAGGAAGGAAGGAAGGAAGGAAAGAGAGAGGGAGAGAGAAAAGAAAAAGAAAAGTTGGAGGCCATATTAGGCATATCTTTGTGTCAGTTTTAGCAGTAATGGATGGCTAAAGTGTTCTTCAAAGTGTTCATTCTTTACTTTCTTCATTAGTGAGCACATGTTGTATCTCTTTTTAGAAACTCTTCACTGAATTTTATATCTGACAATGGAGCTCCTACCTTTTGCAATAGCATGGATGGAATGGAGAGCATTATGCTAAATGAAATAAGCCAGGCAGTGAAAGACAAATACCATATGATCTCACCTATAAGTGGAACCTAATCAACAAAACAAACAAGCAAGCAAAATATAACCAGAGACATTGAAATTAAGAACAAACTGACAGTAACCAGAGGGGAGATGGGAAGGGATAATGGGGGAAAAGGGGAAAGGGTGTTCAGCAACATCTATAAAGGACACATGGACAAAACTAAGGTGGGGGTTGGGTCAGGGATGGGAAGTGGGGATGGCTGGGCTGGGGGAGTATAGTGGAGGTGAATGGAGACAATCATACTTGAACAATAAAAAATAATAAAAAAAAATTTTGTCCCATATATTCCAAACATAACATTAATACAAATAACCATAGTATATTCTGAGAATTAATCCTAGGATTTAAAAAAAGGAAATAAAATGTTGCAGAGTGCTACATTTTTAAAAAATATCATCAAGAAATGATGACATCTGTATACATGGTGATATAAATATTATTTTTCACATTTTAAAATTTTTGTTTTTTAATTTTTTTTAACTTTTTATTGTTATTATATTACAGTTATTCCGATTTTC
This sequence comes from Phyllostomus hastatus, assembly GCF_019186645.2. Taxonomy (NCBI): domain Eukaryota; kingdom Metazoa; phylum Chordata; class Mammalia; order Chiroptera; family Phyllostomidae; genus Phyllostomus; species Phyllostomus hastatus. Next base: position 2,117,993 of record NW_025334015.1, on the reverse strand, counting down.
CCCCTTTTGCCCTCCTCAGCCCAGCCAAATCCCCTCTCCCACAGTCAATCCCCATACCATTGTCCATGTCCATGGGTCATTCATACATGTTCTTTGATTAGTCCCTTCTCCTTCTTTCCACTATTATCCCCCTCTGCCCTGCCCTCTTGTCACTGTCAGTCTGTTCCATGTTTACATGCATCTGGTTCTATTTTTCTCATTAGTTTATTTTGTTCATTACATTCCACTTATAGGTGGGATCATATGGTATTTGTCTTTCACAAACTGACTTATTTCATTTAGCATAATCTGTATTTTCATCCATGCTGTCACAAAAGGTATAGTTCCTTCTTTCTTTCTTTCTGTTATGTAATATTCCATTGTGTAAATGTACCGCAGTTTTTTGATCCACTCATTTACTGATGAGCACTTAGGCTGTTTCTAGCAGTTGGCTATTATAAATAGTATTGCTATGAGCATTGGGGTAATTAAGTTCTTTTGAATTGGTGATTTGGGATTCTTAGGGTATATGCCCAGTAAATATTATTTTAATTTTTCAAAATGTGGTCATTTGATTTGGCTCTTTTCTAGCTCATCAATAAGCTTCAAAACATAAATGCATTGCTGAAATCTTGACCTTCTTCACCAATCAGGGAGTGTTTTGCTGACACAATTTAAAGAGGCTCTGGCCAGTTAGTGTAGTGAGTTTACAAACTTTCTTGAATACAGGTCATCTGCAGTTCCTTATTTTCACATCACATTCTTTCTGACTTGGTTTATACATTGAACTAATAAGTGAGAGTGCAATTAGTCCTCATCTTGTACTGGGTAAGTGTTCACTTACAAAGACATTCTTGTATGGACATTCACCTTCTCAAAGTTGACTTTGGCTCCTTGTCTTCTCTGAGCTTTCAGAAGATCCAATGAGAAATGAGTAGACTGAGTTTTTGTTATTTCAACCAACATATGTTTTCTAAATACCTATGGCAAGCTGACTGAAAATACAGTAACACCCTACCTCATTAATATTCTCATCCCACTAGACTATTTTCCCTTTATCTCTTGCTCTCCAAATCCTAACCCCACCAAAACACTTGTTTTTCTATTCTGAGTTAAACATATCTCTGGTGGTCTTTGATGGATCATTTCTCTAACAGTTTTACTTCCAAGTTCTATTGAAAGCTTCCTTTCAGTAGTGTTTATCAAACTTTAGTAGTGTAAATCCCCTGAGAACTTGTTACTATGTAGATTCTGATTAAGTAGGTCTGAATGAGGCCTTAAAGTCGCATCTCACCCAGTCCTTAAGTAAGTCTGATGCTGTGGGTGCCTGGGACACACTACTGGATAGCAAGGTTTTACGTCATCAAATGCCTGTAAATTCCAGATGTCTAGGCATATAAGCGAGGATAAGAAATTTGGAGACAGCTTCTCATCTTTAGAGAGGTACAGCAAGTTTCTCTTTTAATTGTAGTCACACAGCTTATCTTTTAAAAATATCTTAGTACATTTTACTAGTACAGAACCTTAAGATACAGCACTATGAAATCTGCATTTTAGAAGTAGTGACATTGTGACATTGAGTATAGTCTTAAGAATTTTTCAGTCATTCAACAGAAGCACCCTTGAATAGCTCATGTAAACAGAATTTATTTGGGGGTGGGGTGGGAGGGTGGAGCATGAGTGCAGGTACCAAACCTGGTTCTGCAATACCCAAATCATTTAAGCTTTCTGAACATCAGTATCCAATTATGTAGACCCAGAAGGGATAATTTCTGAGGTGTCTTTAATATAGAATATTTTGCAATTCTGGGACTGTTGTTCAGGAATCTTAGATAACAGTGACCAGAATCTTACATATAAGCCTCCATATCCTTCTGTTTTGTAACGCAGATGAGGATTTCCCATTTCCATTTCTGTATGGTGAAAGAGACATGAACAGCATGGTAAGGAACACTTTGGAATAATGGTTTCTACAATAAGCTATAAACACTGAAAGCCACATTAAGGCAATGGAAAAAGTATCCTAAGTAAACAGTCAATACTAATCCCCTTTTTCCTTCTATGACTTGCATATCACTAGAGTAGTAAATAAAAGTACACTAATTTCTCCCAGGTAGATATCTGTGCACAGAGTGTGTTAGAGCACTAAATGTCACTTTATGGCAGAGAGCACCTCAGTGCTGAGCTGGAGAGGGACACAGAGAATATGTGACATTTACCACCTCCCTCCCTGCTTCTCCTTTGTGCTTTTTCTAAACAAAAATTATGTGCTTCATGCCCATCACCAACTGCAGAGGGGAGCTCAGGAGAGGCTCTGTGGCCATTCTCAATCCTTTCACGTTGGTCACAGAACTCCCACTATTCTGTGCTAATGTGAAGTGCAATAACGTTTAGCATTAGGACATCTCTGAGTCAAGAGGTTAACAGAAAACAGATCTCCCATTGTGTTTCTGTGGCTCTGATACTGTTAATGGCGAAAACACCATGGAGACAAATAGATTTCTCTTTATGGAAGCTCTGGGTGAAGAGAAAATATATATGACATCTTTACAATATGAGAGCCCTCTCTGTATGATGCTTACAGAAGGACAGAGGAGGGTAGAAGTTCATGTAGCATTGTTCCTGGTAGGGTTTAAGCGTTGTCTAGAAGAAGGTTTTTGTCTCATCTATGTTCTTTCTGTTAGTTGGATAAATAGTTTCAGTTCTGGTAGGGGAATGTGGGATTTAGCCTTTGAAGGTACAAACTGGGGGAAAGAGCTAAGGATAGTGAAAGTTTATGGGGAATTTCCTAAAATGTAACCAGAAGTCATATATAATGACACAGTTGCCCCTTCCTTTCCTATTTTACTTTTGTATATCTTGCCTTTTCTGTTGTATGCTTCAGGGATGAGGACTGTAAATGTATTTGTGAAAGGGAACCATGGAAAAAAACAATGCATTATAATTACTCTGAGATTTGTACTTAAAAATTACCTGAACATAGACTGTGTTCTTTGTGGCCATATAAAAACCATATGCAAACATATTTTTGTGGGTTTATTATCCATTCACTTGAGAGTGTCCCTTAGGGAAATCTTAGTCAAGGTATCTTCTTGTTCCTGTAGAATTTAAAACAAAATTTGTTTTATAGTTTATAAATTATGAATCAGAAGCCAAAATTAAGATGTTCCATTTCTTAAAGACCTAAAGACTTCACTCTGTGGTAAAAATAAATAAATAAATAAGTTAATTAATTAATTAATTAATTAATTCTGGATCAAAAATCTGTTTGAGGGATATTATCTACACAGCTTAGATATATCAAGTAATTATCAAATTTTCAATGTTATAATAGTCTTTGAAACATTTGGAGGACATACACTATCATTTACAAGTCAATCTGGCTTTTGAGATGGTGGTTAGCAAGTAGAGATTGCATTCAGCTTCACATCGAACTGAAAACTTTTAGACATGTTTCAAAACCAGACTGATGTACTGCAATGCTACTACTGTAATTGTTGGTTCAGTTGCAACAAGTATAGTGTTGGGAACAAGGAAATTAAGAACTAAATGTGACCTTAATAAACAGGAACCCCATTGTAGCTAAAAGGAACTAACAAGGGAGACAGAGTGCAGGATGTAGTTAAGCAAACGTCCTGTGTCGTGCAAATGTTCTCCCCTGGGTATGCTAAATAAGCAATGCTTTGTTTAGTTTTAAAAATTTAAATTTCACCCTGTTCCCACGCAGTCTCTGTAAGCAAATAGCTAACTGCCACATCAGCTTCTGTAAAACGCTTGCTTGCTCGCGCCAAAACCCCTATATAAGAACTTAGCTGTAAGCACTCGGCACGACTCTCATCAGCAGCCCTTGTGGGTACCGTGTCTCCGGACACTTTGAGAGTTCGCCCCTGCGCAGGTTAAACTTGGCTAATAAAGCAACATCTTTGATACCCTAAAAGTCTCCAGTATTTGTTCTTGCATTTGCTGGATGCAACATATAGCTCAATTTCATGTGTAAAATTCATCAACTTCAGGAAAGAGGGAAATGATTTCCAGAATGACTCATTGTTTAATGAATAAGACCCCAAGTGTTCTGTGGTTGCCACTTTAAAATGAATAAAATATATAGAATTCAAATCATAACTTGAATTCCAAATTCAGGAAATCATGCTTGATGGTGAGGCTGCAGTGTTAGGACAAATGCTGCCCTGGTCACCTGCTCCTCAGCAGCTTCAAACACAAAGGGGCACTCAGGACATGTGTTCTGTACCCTCTCAAGTTCCAGAGTCTTCACATCTCTTTGTAGCCTTTTATTATTGAATAATAACAAATATCCAGAACAGATTAAATCAAGCATAACTAAAGGAGAATACATTCCCAAAGACTGAACAGAAAGGTATGAAATGAATTTTTGAGAAGTAAACCAAGAAGCAGAGTTTTCTGGTTAATCAATGTAGTCTCTTTTTAAACAAAATTGCTGTATATAAAATGCATGAAAAACAAGTTTAAAAAGTGAAGATTATATTCTGCTTAAAGCTAGAAGTGTTATAAATACAATGTAATATTTAAGATTTATAAATTATTCAGAATGTAATATGCCTCAAGATCAACATTATAAAGCTAAGTTTATGTCTTAAAGTTCATTGGCATGAAGAAGTGCCAATTATTGGTCTCAACTTGGCAGGATATTTGTTAAATTAGATTTTGCCACTTATATTCTATGACTTAAGTTGAAAACTCATGTTAATATTGACTGCTTGATCTCATCCAATGGAAAAGTACCAAAACATTCTTCTGTAAATTAAATGCTACTCTTAACCAATCTACCAAAATAATTAGTTCTGAATGCAGCACATACGAGATCAGTCCAGAAGGTATCCAGCCACATAAAATGAAAAATAAAGACATTTACTGAAGAAGGTACAAAAAACAAGAAGCATTGTACATAGGACAATGACACCTCAGCCCCCTTCAAAGTAGGCACCTTGGGACCTCACACAGTTCTCCCAACTGCCATCAGCTGCCCAGTTGTATTTTCCTAAATCTCTTCAATGGTGTGAAATCTCTTCCCTATGCAAGGTGATTTTAGTTTTGGGAAAAGCCAGAAGTCACAGTGCACCAAATCTGGGCTGTAGAGGGCACTAAGTCACCTCGGTGATTTGACGTTTCACAAAAAACTTCAGCAGATGTGATGTACGAGCAGGGGTGTTGTTATAATACAGCTGCCAATCACCAGTTGCTAATAACTGCAGCCTTCTGAATTATTCAAATTGTTCTTGCAGAGGAATGTTCAAGCTTAATGCAAAATTGGATGCAGATTCTTTGCTCTACTCCCTCAGTCATTTTAAATGTAATGGCCACACAGTATACATGCTCAGTAAGTGGCATCTACTGCCCCCGCTGACTAGTACAGTGAAGTCATCATTGTTCATGTATTACATTCCAGTCCACTCTCCTTGGCTGCCAGGTTACATCGATGTCATGCCAACCATTCTCATTATATTGACAATGTCTGGACTTATTCAGGACAGACCTCATATATTACTCTGTGAATTTGTGTGAATTTAGCCAGCTCTTTTTACTATTCTCTGCCTTTACAAGATCATCTTTCTATGTTATCCCATTCTGTTCTCAGTGATTGACCTTCATGGGCTGCCTCAACAATCTTTTGTGCCCTCCTTCTGGCTTCTGAATGTGTTCACACAAAAATAAGCACCCACAGAGACCCAAGGGAGAGTGTAGAGGTCAGGGTGTCTGGTAGCCCTGACTTTCTTTCTGGAGGACATAGGCTGACCTGGCTTCACACCCTACTGAGGATGGCTGCATCTTGTAATTCCAGTTCTCTCTTCAGTTCTTGAAAACCACTCCTTCTCCTTGTTTTCTCCGGCCTAGGTGTGATAATAACTTTCCACTATTGTTAGTTCTAGGACACTTTGCCATCCCTTGTTGATCTCTCTTAACTCCACTCAAGCTTCATAAATACAATTGACCCTTGAAAAACACAGGTTTGAAAGGTGCAGGTCCACTTACAAGTGGATATTTTTGAATGAATGTGCAGCTAGTCTTCCAGATTCCCAGGTTTCTCATTGGTACTCAATCAATTGCAGTTGCAAAGGCTGATTGTTGCATTATTCTACTCCATTGTATATAAGGGACTTGAGCGTCCATGGATTTTGGTGTCTGTAGGGGTCTTGGAACCAATCTACCTCAGATACTAACCCCCATGTTGTTCAAGGGTCAACTGTTAATTCTTTTTCTAAGCTTCCCCAGTTTCCCCATCTGAGTATGCTCTTTTCTTGTCTGGATTCTAAATTTCTACCTAAAGCCAACATAAGCTATGTAAATAGAAATTAGTGATTCAATTTCCATCCTGTGTGAGAGATAAGGGATGGGGGAGTAGATAGTCGTTTTCCATAAGACAGTAAGCTGTAGAAGGGCAGGGACCCTATCAAATACCTCCTTTATAAGTCTTTACAACACTTGCAAAGGGCTGAGGTAACAGTGAACACTTGGTGCACTTGGAGAGTCTTACTGAGTTCCTCTGAAATCTTCGAATTTGTTATAGGCTTAAATGGAATGTAAGCTCTTGATTCAGGATATAGACTTCAAGAAGTCAGGACCACATCATTTTTTTTCAATGGCATGTTTAATAATCTCACATGACACAAATATCATAGCCCCTCTGATAATTCTACCTGGATAAAAATAAAGATTAACTTCATGGATTAGGTTAATTTTGGTTTAATAGATGAAAAATAATTCTATTTAAAATATTTAGATCTAATTTTTTTTTAACATAAGCAACTCATCCCTTGCTATGTAATATTATTAATATATTTACTTATATTAATATAATATAATATTATAGAATTTATATGTTTTATAACATATCATGTATTATATATAATAGTATATAATATATGATACATTATAATGTAATCTTATTATATATTAAAATATATAAATAAATATATGTTCACCTCTTCAGTAGTACTGATAATTTTCAGAATATACTCTGGGTAGAGCTGTGTAGTTGAAATAGAATTTAAAAATTATAGAGTGGGATGGCGAGGAGCCGGAGAAAAAAAGGAGGAAAAGAGAGGAGCTGCTGGCTGAGAAAATGGCTGTTGATGATGGGTGAGGAGACATTGGAGACTGGGAAGGTCACTGTGTAGGTCACTGGGAAGAACCATGTGAAGAAGTTCCTCAAGCAACCTGGACCCTACACACACCCTGATTTTAAACCGAGCAATGAATCTCTCTAGTTTTTGTTAGATTTATGTGAAGTTCTAGTCACTAGAGTTGGCAGCTTAGGATGTGAGCTCCTGGAAAATCTGGCATTGTCTGGTTTTAGGCAGGTTCATGTTACAGACATGGACCCAAAGTAGATGTTTCCAATTTAAATGGGCTGTTTTTATTTAGGCCTAAAGATGCTGAAAGAATTAAAAGCTGAAGTTGCTGCAGAATTTCTAAATGACAGACTTTCTAACTGCAATATAGCTCCACATTTCAACAAGATCCAGGATTTTAGTGACACTTTCTATGTGCAATTTCATATAATTGTATGTAAACTGGATTCCGTCATAGCCAGAAGATGGACAAATGGCATGCTGATATCTCTTCTAAATTATGAAGATGATGCATTAGATCTAAGCTCCATTGTCCCTTGGATCGATTGGGGGATAGAAGGTTTTAAAGGAAATGCCCAAGTGATTCTGCCTAGAATGACTGCTTGTGTTGAATGCACACTGGAACTTAATCCTCCACAGGTTAATTTTCCCATGTGCACCATTGCTTTTATGCCCAAGCTACCAGAACACTGTATAGAGTATGCAAGGATATTGCTTGGCCTAAGGAACAACTTGTTGGAGAAGGAATTCCATTAGATGGGGATGATCCTGATCATATTCAGTGGATTTTCTAAAAATCCCTGGGGAGAGCATCACAATATAATATTAGAGGTGTTGCATCTAGACTCACTCAAGGGTAGTGAAATGAAGCCAAAGGCAGCCATTGCAGCTGTGTGTGCCACTGAGGTTTTTAAAACAGCCACCAGTGCATATATTCACCTTAGTAGCTGCTTGGTATTCAGTGGTGGAATGCACTGCACACATGCACATTTGAAGCAGAGAGAAAGGAAAACTACCTAGCTTGTAACCAACTTCCACAAAATATTCCATTTTATCCATCAGCTAAACTACAGGAAGCTTTGGATTATCTAACCAATAGGGCTTCTCTGAAGGTGAAATCTCCAGCCATCACAGCCACATTAGAGGGGGAAAAGAGAACACTTTACTTGCAATCAGTAACTTCTATTGAAGAACGAACAAGGCCAAGTCTTTCCAAGACAGTGAAAAAATTGGGACTTGTTGATGGGGAAGAACTGGCAGTTACTGGCATCACCACACCACAGACTATACTATTATAACTTCATTTTACTTCTTAAGGAAAATAAATAGAAAATTTATGGAAATGGTATATATTATGAATGCTAAAAAATTTAACTGATTCATTTTTAGCATTACTGTTGCTAGAATTTTACTTTCTTTGTTTAAATATAATGAACCATTATTGTTTAAGACAGAATTTGGAGTTGGCACTTGTAAGCATTTTCATTAATAATATGAGACATGAATCCTGGAGGGAGAGAATGTGAGCAATTGCATTACTTCTTTTACAGGAGACAAACACACTGTTGCATGTGAATTTTGTTATTATGGTCAAAGAATGCATTCCTGTTTTCATCTGAGCATCTACATGTACAAAGTATACCCTTTTAAAGAAAAATAAGAAAATTAAGTTTTAAATAACATTAAATGTTATAACGACATCTGGAGCATATTGCACATAGCCTATCTCTTGCTTGTTTAATATTCACTTAATCATGGCTGTCCAAATGAATATTAATTTTTGCAAAGGTTATCTTGTCCATAATAATTTATAAATGGTGTTAGAACAGAATACCTGCACATGCAAATGGGAAATATTTTCAGGTGTTTGCTTGCAGTGCTATAGAGGCCAATATGTACAACATTAAAGCCAAGACATGGATGCTTAAAATAATTTGATGTTTAAACAGTTATCACTGCACTATTATTAATATAATCATATATTGTCTACTTTTCTCACTGAAACATTTTTTTAACATTTTATGTATTTATTTTTAGAGAGGGGGAAGGGAGGGAGAAAGAGAGGGAAAGAAACATCAATGTGTGTTTGCCTCTCATGTACCCCCTACTGGGGACCTGGCCCAAAACCCAGTCATGTGCCCTGATTGGGAATTGAACCAGTAATCCTTTGGTTCACAGGCTGGTACTCAATCCACTGAGCCACACCAGCCAGAGCTCACTGAAACTTTTTAAACTATATTAAGAATAGTAAGTAGTTCTATAGTATTATAGGACTAATTTTTACATGTGTAGCAAAATTACTAGTACAAAATGTTTATGGCATCTGAAACAAAACTACAGAGTAAAAGGGAATAATTACCAGAATAGGTACCTTCAGTATTTCTTTGGGGTTCCTTTTGCTGGTTTGCTATTCAACTTTTACCATAATGCCAAATTTCTCCATACTTTAAAAATTATTCCAAATTTCATGAAATACAGCAAATGGAAATGGAAAACACCTGATTTTAAAGTTGTAAGTTACTATCATATTGTATTTTAGTGTATTCTTTTCCTACTTTGTGCAAAACAATGTTTTAATATCTAATTGCTCTGAAACTAGTGAAAATAGACTGGGAAGACAGGTCATTGTTGCCCTTTGGTATTCTTTACTATGAAGAAACTGCCTAGCTAGTTCAAAGAGCAGATCCCCCCCCCCTTCATATTTTCAGGCAAAATCATTTCTTAAAAAAAATGGAAGTGCTTGGAACATTGTGAACTCAGATAAGTTAACTTTGTGTCTCCCTGATAAGTGAAACTCTTTAATGATAGTTTTACTGGTCCTCTTGGGAAGTGAACAAAGCACTATTAGATGAGTTTAAAAAGAAAAAAAAAGAAGGAAGGGAGGGAGGGAAAGAGAAAGAGAGAGAGATAGAGAGAAAGAGGGAGGGAGAGAGAGAAAAGAAAAGAAAGAAAGAGAAAGAAAGAAAGAAAGAAAGAAAGAAAGAAAGAAAGAAAGAAAGAAAGAAAGAAAGAAAGCAAGAAAGAAAGAAAGAAAGAAAGAAGGAAAGAAAGAAAGAAGGAAAGAAAGAAAGAAGGAAAGAAAGAAAGAAGGAAAGACATGGAAAATTGTTTTGCCAACTCTTTCTTCTTGGCCTCTTGGAAAAAATCAACAGTTAAGTTCCCTATCTAGGGACTATTTCTTGTGGGCCAGAGTGGATGATCTAATAGGTCTTTATAATTTCTAAATACTGTGACTTTTATCTTCAAGTGAACTACATGGTTTATTTACATAGAAACACACTCACAAGCATAAGGAAATGCAGTATGACTAATGCTAAGAAAAAGTGAGCCAGGATGACTAAAGTGACTTTTTTCCAAATTGGATAAGTGAATAAAAATCATAGACATTCTCTCTAGTTTCCCTCTCACATCTTCATGTGTAGGTTTTAGATGTCAGAATTCCCCTGAAATGAATTAGCTTTCTGCCACCTGCAAATTATAAGCATGCTGTCCTGTTAAATCAGTAAACCAAGCTCTTCAATGAATATTTGGTTTGTTTTAATTTTACATTCTATCCCAGGTACTTGGAAAGTGAAAAATGTTGGGAATGATAGAAAAATAAAAGTTCATAGAAAAATACACATATGATAAATAAAGCATAATCACTGTGCATCTACTTTATAAGATTCTGGTTTTGTGCCTTGGGCTACATTTATCTAGATAAATGAAGTAGTTGGGGGGAGGTCAATATTTGCATAAAAGAGTGGCTTCCTCAGGACTGTGTTGGCATAGACAACAAGTTTAAAGATTGTGTTTTCCCTCTATGTTGTACAAACATTTTATGCTTTTCCCATTAGGTAATACTTAGAATTGTCTATATGATACTAACAATAAAAACTGTGTATTGTTGTTACTGACATTTCTTAATTTTATTAATCAAATCTCTGTATCTGATTTCATGCCCTCTTAAAATAAATATAGGGACAATCAAGAGATCTTCCTTCCAGAGGGCTACTTTCTCAACAGATTACTTGCCCAACTCACTCTGGCATACACAGGTTAGAAGAATGTAGGTAAGATGTGCCAATTGAGAAAACACGATGAATCCTAATATTGCTAATATATGATGTTCTTAAGACAACTGGATTAACTTGAGGTCATTCTTTATTTTCAGAGATTTCTAGATGCTGAGCATTTGTGATGAAAATGGTGGTACTGAGGAATTCTTCTGGGGCTGAATAATTTTTTTTTCTGTTTGTTGCTTTCAGTCCTGATTTACATCTGGAATTCCCTACTATTTCAGCACTGTGGAGAATGGCCATATGAATATAATGCATCACTTTCTGACATTCTATTGCTTATTGCACTGTTGTTTATGTTGCTTACCCTTAATTGAAAGCATTTCTTTAAAAATTATCATTTTTCTACAGGCTTTCTTATAGTGTGTGCTGAAAACCCCAGAAGGTCACTCCCACCCCCTCTGTCTCTCAGGGTCCCTTCCCCTGATATATTCACTGTGGAATGTAGTGTATATTCTTCATTTTGTAGTCTTAGAATTTAAGTGAAAATATCACCCTCATGAACACAGGTCATTTTACTAACTTATCTCAGTTTAGTGTCTACCTATAATTTATCATTTATCTCAATTACTTTCATAATTCATGTATTATAGTAGCCCTACAACTTATTACTGCTTAGAAATGTGTTCATGGTTGAGGATACATTATATATTTTTTGCTATTTATATACCTTCCAAAGTCTAACTAAAAAGCCACTTTATTTTTGTTTCCCTTCTCACCTCTTTCAGGCAGATCTTTCTTTTGTTCTCATACAGTAACTTTGTTTGAACAGCTACCCTATTATATCAGTGTTACATATGTCTATTTTACTGATAGATTTTGTGAATATTTTTGATGTGGTGAACGCCATTTTAATCATTATTTTAGTACCAGGCTGACACATAATAATTGCTTAATAAGTCTTGATTACTTGAACCATATTTTCCTTCAGTAAATAATTTTTACAGTTCTGTGATTCAGTAAATGATAAACTCAAGTAACGTTTGTACCCCACATTTAAGGTCCACAGTACATTCTATAGCATCTATAGAAATTTTTCCTTTCATTTTGCTGTTGTTTCAGTGCACAAGATTGAATCTGAAATTGTTTTAAAGTCAAGTCAAAATAAGATACAACTGAAGCTTGGCTTTTAGAAAGTTTCCTTAGGATGTTGGGAGCTCCTAGAAACTAAAGGGTTCATTAAACTACTGGTATATAGAATAAGCCTCTAAGGAATATTTTAATACTTATCAGAGCAGAACTGACTAAGCTTCATTACTTATTTTTATTTCAGAGTAATCCCATGTAATTTTTCTGCAATGGGACAAAACTTACTGGGGAAGAAATTTCCGTGGTGTTTCCTTTTCTTCGTTGCTCATTGGATGTAAATAAAACCATTATGGTTGTGAAGATAATGGATGGTTTTGCTTTGATGTTACTGAATTTTCACAGTTGTAGCTTCCTACTGAGCTACAGTTCTAGTATAGTTTTCATGTTTTTTTAATTAAAAAATATATTTTATGATGATGACATTAGTGATAGAAATAATGGTGAATTATTAGTATTCAATGTATGAATGGAATGGATGATACTCACTTTTTTCTCTTAATCAAAATTAAAAAGTCCTTCAGATTAAGTGATGTGCCATTACATTATTATGTCTAGTGATGTCTATTCAATTTAAGCATTCATTGCATACATTTGTTATTACATTATATTTTATTGTTTTAATCCCAGGGATGAAATGAATAAATCTATCTATCTGGAAGGATTTCAGTACAGTCCTATCTAAAGGGTTAGTGCTATAATAGTTGACCACTGGTTTTTTCCAATCAATTGTATTTCACTTTATCAAATAATTATTAATTTACTACTGTTACATTTTCTTTTCACCATGTCTATATTACACTTTTCAAAGATTTATTTATTGAGTTATTTTAGAAGAGAAGGGAGGGAGAAAGAGAGGGAGAGAAGCATCAATGTGTGGTCGCCTCTAATGTGCTCCATATTGGGGACCTGGCTGGCAACCCAGGCACGTGCCCTGACTGGGAAATAAACCTGTGATGCTTTGGTTTGCAGGCCTGCACTCAATGCACTGAGCCACACCAGCCAGGGCTACTTTACATTTTAATTTATTAATACTATGGGCCATTAGCAACGTGTTCAGTCTTCTCAGTTATATGTAGGTTATATTAGACATACATTTTACATGTTATACACATACCCACATTAGGCATATAGGGTAATCAATATTATTTTTGGTTTTGTTTTCTACTGTTTCAATTAAGCATGGTTAATCACAGTCAGAAAATATTAAATGGACATTTTTGGAAATAAACAACTTATAAATTTTATATTGCATGGTGTTTCAATGAAATCTTGTCCTGTCTGCTCCACCCTGGTGGTACATGAATTATTCCTTTGTCCAGCATATCTACATGTACCTCAGGTACAAGAAGATGTTTTGAGGAAGACCATATTCACATGACTTTTATTGCAGTACATCATTGTAATTATTCTCTTTTATTGTTAGTTATTATTGTTAATCTCTTACTATACCTAATTCATAAATTAAGCCTTACTATGCCTATACATACATAGGAAAAAACATAGTATTGTATAGGTTTCAGTACTATTTGTGGTCTTTGGAATCAAACTGGGGGCCTTGGAATGTACCCCCCACAGATAAGGTGGACTACTCTACTAGATATATATTATATTTATTCATTCAATTGTTAAATGGTATTTTAATGAGCATTTGTGCTAGACATTGTGGTGAATGGAAGATAGATATATTTCCTGCCCTCAAATATCTTGACATGTAGTAGGGAGAATTAAATAATTACAAAATAACAACTTCACAAATACAAATGCATTAAATACAATTCCAGAGTGCTGTGGTGAGTCAGATGAGGAGGGAATTTCCCACTGTAGAGTCAAAGGAGGCTTTGTGGAAGACATATGTTTTGATTTGGTGCTTGAAGAACAGGTAAGATTTGTGGTGACAGAGATTGGAAGCAAAATATTGCTGATAAAGAGAAAAGAGTAAATAAGGGACTTGATTGGGGAGACATAATACCCATCTGGGAACAAAATTAGTCCATTTGGGCTTAGACATAAGATGCACATTTACTTAGTAGAAAAAAAAAGGTTTCAACCAAATGTTGTCCCCACCAATTCAAGGCCAAATGAGTCCCCAATTTGGGATTCAGTGAGGGAGGGAGAATTACTAGGTGAAAACAGCTCAATTGTGAAACAGCCCATTCTGTGGAATAACTGGACTGTGAGAAAGCTCTGTCAAACAGGCTCAGCTGCAAGGCACCTTGGGAAGGGTGGTTCTGGTGTCACATTGCCACTGTAACAGCTTGGCTGGGGAAATGCAGATTTTGATGGAAACTGAAAGTGCACTCCTTGAGGCAGAGGCAAATCTGGCTTATCTAGAAAGAGTGCCCACCCCAGCTCCTTACTGGGATATTTCTATACAAATGAGGACTCCAATAGCACTATCTTTTAAAAAGTATATATGTGTTTTTAGAGAGAGGGGAAGGGAAGGAGAAAGAAAGGGAGAGAAACATCAATGTGTGGTTGCTTCCCATGTGCCCCCTACTGGAGACTTGGCCCACTGCCTAGGCATGTGCCTTGACTGGGAATCAAAGCAACAACTTTTTGGTTCACAGGCTGTTATTCAGTCCACTGAGCCATGCCAATTAGGGCCAAATAGCACCATCTTGACTGACCAAAATACAGCCACTGTGGTAAGTCAGTGAAGATGCAAATGAGGATATAGCTTCACAACTCTGATTGGACAGGGAAAGTCTCAGTCCCATTAGTTGAATTTCAATCCTAGGAATGCTCTGATAAGGGTTAACTCAGCAGAAGCACAGTGCAGGAGGCTTGCAGTTCAGTTTGTGGGTTTTCCCTGAAATGCAGCATGCATGAGAAGGCCCTGGTTAGCAATGACTGCTAGGCTCTGTTGATAAATTTGAGTCCCATTAACCACTAGTTTTTCTTTTTTTTTTAACAGGTACATTCATTCTTGAGGTTAACACAGACAATCTGAAATCATTTTATGGAAGAATATGAATGGCATGTAAAGGTGTTTGGAGTTTTGCCAGGTAGCTATGGGGAACATGTTGGTTGACTATCTCTCTACTTTAAAATGATTAATTACCTTATAAAGTGGACAGGACAGGATGTGAGACTAGTTAAGAAGTTATTGTCATAGACAGGTGATCTGGGTACCAGTCTGAACTGGAGTGTTGACACTGTGTGCAGAAAGGAGGGAATATTTGGCAGATTCTGTCAGTGGAATTGGGATTCGATGGCAGATGAATAAGAATAAAAACAGTAAAAATGTGTTGAAGGTTGATTAAGTAAATTAATACATTTTGGATTTAAATGGAATGGTGTTGTAAACTTTTTCAGAAAAACTCAATTAGCCAGAAATAGAAGGAAAGGAAACAAATGGTAGTTACTCAAGACTGTAGTTTGGAAAATGAGAAGGTGTAAAAGGTCAAAAAATAACAGACCTTTCTTTCGATGCTAGTGAAAACATCATTGAAATGGTTTCACAAGTGTTGCCAACTAGGCAGAGATAATTAAATACAGCTAAAAGAGGGTGATTTGGCTGGGGTAATAGAGGAATTTTGGAGTCTTTATGTCACAAATAGAAATTTAATAGATCCAGTAGAAGGGAGGAGTGGATATGTAATAAGTAAGAGGGGATTTCTTGAGGTTGAGGCAGTTCCAGATAATGATAAAGTTCAGGTTTATGACCATATGTAATGATGAAAAAATGGAAAGGAGATAAATATCATTTTATGAGGCTAGGGTTCTTGAAAGACCCTCAGTGTAGGTAAGGTGGGGAAAAAAGACCATAAACTGAGATAGACTAAATTACAAAATTAAAACAGCCACAACCGAATGAAAGTTCAAAGACAAATTTCCAGAAACTGTCTCCATCTCCAAGAAAATTGTGATACTAAAATGGACAAGTCTTAGTAAGGAAGTCCCACTCTTTCTTCCAGGTCTTCCAACTTAAGAATTCTCCGTTTTTAACTTTTCAAAAATTAAATTTATCATTTCAAGTGCAAACAGTATACTTATTCACTGAAAGCAAGGACAGATAAGTTTACAATCAATGCATGTATTTAAAGGTACAATCACTTCTAATTATTTATGAATTCCTGTACTTGCATATTTGCCAGCTCACTAAAATGTATTTATTTTAAACCCAAATTGATACTGGCCATGCTTTTATGCTTGTTTGCAGACAAGCATGGAGCAATGAGAAATTTCAATCAACTGATGCACACAGTCCTGGCTGAAGTCAAACAAGGCGATGATCTGCCTTCTTCTTACAGCTCTCATACTCTGTCCTTCTTGAGATCTAGTTGATACACTGCTTTTCACATTTTCCCCCTTTTTATTGATGATTTTACTGTTTAAAATGGCCTCTAGGTGTAATACTGAAGTGTTTCTGGTGTTTCTAAGCACAAAAAAACTGTGATGTGCTTACAGAGAAAATGTACGCTAGATAAGCTACTATGTGTGATTTCTAGATCCTTCACAATTCTTCGTGTATTTATCAGTTGATACAGTAACCAGAATTGAAAATATTCTCAAGATCCTCAATCTGTCCAGTCATCTAGAGAGATTATTTTCTCCCTTATTCTAACCATGCAACTAGTTTCTCCCTTATTCTAATGGCATAATTATATTAATTCAACCAGTTTATCTCTCATTCTAACATACAACTAGTTTATCCCTTGCTCTAACAATATAATTATATTAATTTAGCTTAAGATTGCTTTGGCTTTTTTGGAAGAAAAGCCATTGGCTTGGTTTGTGTTTCCCTTACAAGTAATTCATTTCCTCCTCACCAGGTTTCTTGTGCCCTCACCTTGATCCTAACCTTTTCCCCTGGAAATACTTTTAAATAATTACTGAATTTCCCTGGCTGTTGTGGCTTAGTAGATTGAGGACTGGCTTGTGATTCAATTCCCAGTCAGGGCACATGCCTGGGTTGTGGGCCAGGTCCCCAGTAGGGGGAGCACAAGAGGCGGTCACACACTGATGTTTCCCTCTCTCCTTCCCTTCCCCTCTGTCTAAAAATAAATAAGTAAAATCTTTAAAAAACTAATTACTAAATTATTACAAAAGTTTTTCCCTACCCAGTTAGGTTGCAGTTTTGAACTTAACATTCAAAACTTACTTATTTCTGTCATATTTTGATAGAGTTCTATTTGAACTTTGTTTTTTGTCTGGCATAGCTTTTAATATCTGCATATTTGATAAGAATATAATCTATTTTCTTCCAAACTTTAATAAAATAAACTAGACAAGGTCAAGAATAGAACTCTTGGGCAACTCATGTGTGTCTGGTCATTTCACCATCTAGAAAGCCCCACCTGCACTGTGCTTTCAGCCTCTGTGTCTCCCTATAGAGAGGACCTGTGGTGAGGAAGGAACAGGACATGCCCATGAACAATGTGAGCCTGACCCAGCCAATGCCACCATGGGGTGGCATGTTGGAGAGCAATTTCCAATCAGGCTACACTTCAGGAAAGATGGGTCACATTAGGTCATGTCCTGAAGCCAGGAATAATCATTGGTGCTAATGATAGCAATTCTGTCACATCTTACTGGTTGTGGAGCTTTCTTGCATCATGGTCATGTGGATATAAAATGGTATATCATAAGTTACCAATAAAGATTTTGGGCTAGGGAATGACAAATAAAAGCAGAATTTAAAGCATAGTATTCTGTTAATGTCACTCCAGATGAACTGGAGGGGGGAAAACCTGGAGAAGGGGAAGCTAGTGGCAAAGCTGCTGGAGTTATCCAGGGGTTGGAAAGGCAAAGAACTTACCCAAAGACAATTGTAAAAGGTAGAGAGGAAATAACAGCTAAAAGACACATATTCCACAGAAGAGCAATAAAACTTTGTAACTAAAATCAGATTTGAGGAAGGAGAAGTTTGGGCAAATTAAATAAAACTCCCATAGGTTAAATCGGAAAGAATGGTGGCTTGATAGGCAACAGCAAAAGAATTGGTAAAGGAAATCCTGTCTGGAGTGAGATTAGTTTTATTGTTTTTGTGTTTGATTTAATGGTGATAAAGACTAGAGTTACTCTTTTTTTTAAGATTTTACTTAATTTTAGAGAGAGGGAAAGGGAAGGAGAAAGAGAAGGAGAGAAACACCAATGTGTGGCTGCCTCCCGTGCACCCACCACTGAGGGCCTGGTTCACAACCCAGGAATGTGCCCTGACTGGGATTCAAACCAGCAATCCCTTGATTAGCAGGCCCATGCTCAACCCACTGAGCTATATCAACCAGAGCACTAGAGTTACTCTTAATGAGAGCCTAAGACTGCATCACCTAGGTTAGCACAGAGAGGGGGTTTCTGAGGAACGCTGTATTCAAGTGGAAATGTAAATGGCCTCCTTCATGACATGGCAGAACAGTAGGACCTCAGTAGCTGTCAGTACCCCTTGGTTTTATTGCCAGTGGAACTGGGGTTCTAAGGTATCATAAAGAAAGCATTCCAGGGGATCCACAAGGAAGAATGGGGTCTTGTGATAAGATTTATTTTTGTCACCAGATGCAAAATCATAGGATTTTCCTGTGCTTCCAATGTCCTATCTCCATCCATCCTGCCATGTCAAAAGTCTAATCTTGCTTTCATCAGGCCCAGAAATAGGACTAGTATCCAGGCATTTTGTACCATGGCAAGGCTGGTCCAGGCTAGCCTTTCTCACCATCCAGCTAGCTTAGCTTGTTTTCCAGGCTATGCCTCAACTGGGGCCCACCTTTGGGGTTCCTGTGGCTGCCAAAGCCACATGGTTGCTAAGAGAAGAAAACATGGAAACAAATGGGTGAGTTCACACTACACAGCAAGAGAGAGAGAAGGTCTTTGTGAGCCAGGATTATATTATCTCAGGCTTGGGATAGAACAGGCAATTTTCAAAACAACCAATCAACTTCCTAAGATTTTGCAGGCTTACTCTGGGTCCGCCTTCTAAATAATCCACTCCCTAAATCACCTAGGGTTCTGCCTCTTATCCAATTTGATCCTTTCCCAGGCTAGACTGATAGGCCTCTACGGTCACCATTTTTGCTCCTCTTGTGCATGTGCTTACTTCCCCCTTTATTGTTCTATCTCTTCCCCCAGTAATCTGTGGGGAATAGACTGGTGGTTCCCTTGCAACTGTGTGAAGCTATGTCTTCCTAGGATGCAAGCCTATGTCCCCTAGTTCTGGGGTCCCAAACCACTGGTATCCTCCCATGGTCTATTAGGAACATGGCTCCTAGCAAATCTCACCTGAGCTCTGCCTCCTAGGGACTGGTGTCCTAGTTGATTATGCTTAATAATGTCTGATTTTCTTTGCTCCCTTTCCTTATTAGTATTTAGTTACCTATGCCAACAGTTTCCTGGCACATAGATGGATTATTATTGTAAAAGAAATATTTCTGACTGAACCAAGGATCTCTTAGCTTTGCAGATCTATTTAAAATGTTGCAAATGGTGAATGTGGTTATAAAAATTTTGAAAATCAAAGTTGGCTAAGATAAACTATGTCCAAATCATAAAATGAGCCATAGGAGTAAAATCATGAATATTCCATTCTTTAACCATCAGAAATACTCTGACAAAGTTATCTACCTACTTATAAAAAGTAGAACATTCCACTTTATTATTTCAATAAGTGATGAATTTATAGTCACTCTATCTACCCCCACACAAATGAGTACAAAGAGAGAATGAAAAGATACTAACTCAAAAGCCTATTAATCAGCCCTTAGAGGAGACTTTGTTATTAAACTCTTGATCACCATCATCATCATCACCAGATATTCATCAAGCACCTGACTGTGCTCATGGTAAGCATGCATGCACTGGGTAAACACCACATGGGTTTGTCCTCTCTGAGCATGTAAGATTGACATGCAAGAGCAAGAGAGAAAATAATGTAAAATGGCCTAACAAAAGTGTTGAATGAGCTCCTCTTCAATTATATCAGTACTGCCTCAGCTATTCCATTTTATCAGGAACAAAACCTTCCACGTAAACAAATTTTTATAAGAACAAAAACTTACCTATCCAGTTATCACAACTACTTCTACCTTTTCAGCTTCTTTCAACTGTTTCCTGTACCAGCCCACTTGATAGCTAAGGGTTATCATGTAGGAACTGCCATTATTTAACTCTGTGCTCTCAAAGTGTCTCTTTGCTTTTTGCTTCTCACTCTTTTTAAATTTTTTTTATTGTTGTTCAAGTACAGTTGTCTCCATTTTACCCCCACCAATCACCCCCACCCTAGCCATCCCCACTTCCCACCCTTGATCCCACCCCATTTGGTTTTGTCCATGTGTCCTTTATACATGTTCCTGAAAACCCTCTCCCTTCTTCCCCCCATTATCCCCTTCTACCTCCCATCTGGTTACTATCAGCTTGTTCTTTATTTCAATGTCTCTGGTTATATTTTTCTTGCTTGTTTGTTTTGTTGATTAGGTTCCACTTATAGGTGAGATCATATAGTATTTTCTTTCACCACCTGGTTTATTTCACTTAGCATAATGCTTCCAGTTCCATCCATGTTGTCACAAAAGATAGGAGTTCCTTCTTTCTTTCCACTATATAGTATTCCATCATGATGTACCAGAGGAAGCAAAACTGTCATTGTTTGCAGATGACATGATAGTGTACATAGAGAATCTATAGACTCCACCAAACAAATACTTGACCTAATACAGAAACAGAAATCAGGAAATAAATCCCATTTGATCTAGCAATGAGAAAAATAAAATACTTAGGAATAAACCTAACCAAGGAGATAAAAACCTGTATTCAGAAAACTATAAAACACTGAAGAAAGAAATTAAGGAAGACACAAAAAAATGGAAGCATGTACCATGTTCATAGATTGGAAGAATTAACATCATCAAAATGTCCATACTACCCAAAGCTTTTACTCATTTCTGTAGTCAGCTGTTGGCTGTTGATTTCCCCAGTGTTCTTGTGCCTGCCTCTTGGTTCCTCTCTCACTTCACTCGTAATTTGTTACTCCAGAATATCTTCAGGCTTGGTTAACCAACTTGACCAAGATTGTCATAAAGTATAGGTGAAATGAGTCACTGTACAGTTCTGAGTGGGACTCTGAAAGGTTTTTAGCTATATATGGGAGACACTCAGCTTACGACTCTGTGTGTTCAAAAGTGTGTGATCCACTTATTTCTGCACTCTAGGGTGGGCTCTAGGAAGTTAAGATTGAAGAAATACTGATCTTGGAGAAGAGGGAAGGACATATTGTTCTATTTACAGTACAGAGTATTAGGTCAAAGTTAGTATATGTTTCAGGGATAGAGAACAAATACAGACTATCCTATAAACAATCTGATGAAATATAAATGTAGTATAATATGACATTCTAAAAATAAAGATAAATATTTTACTTCCATTTTGGCTGCTTTCTCCCAAATATACACATACATATAAAATATTTTTTAAATTTCACTCATGGTCATTTTCTTAAACCAAAGTGTTTCTTTTATTCCACCAGTGTGAATACTGTTGTTTTCAGTGCTTCCGAAGAGTGGCAGCCCCATGAATCATGGAACAGTGCTCTGAGGGGCACACACAAAAGAGGCAGAACCAGACACATGGCCTTTGGGCAGAGGTGGAAAATGGAGTCACTTTGAAAATTCACAACTCTTTTAATACTAGAAGAGTAAGAAGTACCAGGGCTGGCTCAGAGAGTCAGGGTTTATTTTAAACTTCTTGAGGGTTATTTGTGAGTCCCTGTTGGTATTGAGGTGGGCTTTTCATGTGTCAGGTGATATGTAGTATTCTTTTCTTCCTTTGATATTGTTAGGTTCTTCTAAGAATGTGCAAGTGGTCATACTCTTCTTTCTCTGGGCTACCACTATAAAAAGGAAAAAATATTTTGAGATTTAAAATTTGTTATGCTTTCTAGATTGGCTTTTAAAAACTGATATAGAAATAGTTTAATCAAAGATACCATTCAGATTACCTCTAGTAACACCATCAATAAGAGAGTCTGTTCTACTTTCAAATTAAAATAGTGTTTATCTCCAATGGGCCTTTTTGTCTTTCACAGATCTGTGCAGAGTGCCTGAGAGCACCACATTCCCATTCTATATATAATTACACTAAAACCCAGGGGGGACCAAAGACCCAGCACCATGCCATTGGCGGCAAAACAACACCATGTGTTAGACTGGTGGGGTCAGACCTCAGTACTGGAGTTCTGGCTGGGAAAGGATTCAGAGTTAAGACTCAAACAATAAGAGAAAGTCTATTTAGAGAGTTATAGAAGTGGAAGAGGTGAGCAGTAGAAGAAATAAGCTCAAGAAACAAGCTACAGAGACAAAATATGGGCCTTTGGAGCTTAGGAGACAGAAAGGCAATGTGACACACCTGGGAAGAAGAACAGGGGGACAGGACAGGTATAGGCATACTTCCTAGAGGGATACTGCACTGTGACCCCCATCCTAAGAGCTTTTAAGGGTGGAGATTGTAGGGGAGGTCCAAGGAGACATCTCAATAGATTATTCATCAGCTTTCCAGGTGTGTCTTTCAGGGTCACCGTCTCCACTGATTGGCTGCCTCCAGAGTAAGGCACCCTTAGTCAGTGCAGCTGGTCCTGAGGTCAGCTGTGGTTTTCCTTCTTTTCTGGGCCTGGGGCTTAAGCACAGCTGAGGCCTTGATGTTACCCCTATGGGTTAAGAGTTCAGGGCATTATGAAAAGGCCCAGATGGGAGCCTCATGGGGCCAGTCTTGGTCCCCTTGTTCCTCCAATGGGATGTACTGCATGACTAGTGACATGACAGAAAAAAGGTCAGGGGATGGTCTGAACCTCATGACCAGCGATATGCTAGGGTAGGAAAGGTCATCTTGGAGATGAGGTTCTTGTTTTTCCAGTTTTTCTCATTGCTAGACACCTGAGGCTTTACCTGCTGGCGAGCTCTGTACCTGACTCATCATCTTGCTCTGCTCATGTCTGTCTAACCACCACTACAGAGCTAGGATGTGCATAGCAACAAACCGGGACTGTCTGAAAGGAATGAGACAGAAGTTCAATTAAGCAGAGAGGTTTGGTGGCAGCAGACTAAGGTTCAAGTACAGAGGAGCAATTTAGAAGAGAGGACTGAATCTAAGCAAATAGATGTGGTTCCAAATTCTAAAGGTCAGGTGATAAATGGGGATATGTGAGCAAGCAAAGGTGGAAATGAAAATCAGTCTTAGGAATGGAAGATTTCCTTCAAGCTTAGTTATATGCTGTTTGCTGACACAAGTGACTTTGGGGCCTCAGGAATTAATCATAGTCAGACAGAAGTCCAAAGATGAATCCTGCCCCTCAATGAGACAAGAGCAGAAATACACAAATTGCCTCATAGTTGTTTCTATTTAAGCAGCATGTTGAAACTAAATTTCCATTTCATTGCACAATTTCTTCCATTAAATTATGAATATGTTTGCAGTATTTCAAAAGTCTTTTCTTTAACTTAATGAAATAGTTGCAGGAAAGATTAAAGAATTTGATTCTAAAAAGAATCCCGATAACACCATATGAAGAAAAAACCTTCTAGAAAGCTTTTATTCAAGAAAAGTAATTTTTAAATTAATTTTGCAAATGTTCACATATTCAGTATAAAATAGTTAGGAAAACACAGTGGGTATTTCAAAACACATATACTTCTCTAGGAAGAGACAAAAATCATATATCTAGGTAAAAATTCAAATTAAGGCCAAATCTAGAAGTTAATCTCTTCCCTAAAATAAACAGCTTAAAGAGACTTTTTGAGAGCAGTTATCCCTCTGGGATCTTGACAGAATAACCATTTAATGAGTATGATTGCCCCTAGAATACTGACAGAGAAGGGGAGTCATAACATTCATTGAGTAGCTACTTTGTTTGCATTCCATATTTAATCCTTCCCAAAACACCATTATTGAGGAATTATTATTTCCATTTTACAGGTGAAGGTTTGAGAGGTTAAGTAGTCTGTTCAACACCACACACTTATTTATAAAGGTAGAGCCAAGATCTGATGCTAACCAGTCTGTTTCTTCCAAGGCCACAGCTTTTTGCACTATACCATATTATCAACCCCTTTAAATGAGTGAATCTCATATTTGACAAAAATCTGGCATTTAGCATAGTTTGACAACTAACTATTCACCAAGCTGAGATTCAGGTTCTGCTTTGTGAAAAGAAAGGTCAGTTTACTCAGTGTATCTTATGCTGAAGAAAGGAAAATTTGGCAAGACATTTTTGGCTGGGCTCATTAAGTACTTTCAATTCTTCACAAGCTTCACATTAATCAGTCTCCCTAAAAGTTTTGGCTCTAGTAGGATTGCAGAGGTGGTTTGAGGACCCAAGAACTAAAAATATATTTGGCCCTTTTTTTGTTCATTTTTGTTTTTTATTCCTATTATTGGACATAGATAGTTTTCTTTTAAGTCCAAAGTACCATTCTTATTCTTGTGAGCACAACTCACCTATTCCTGATATAACATCAGTGTAGATTTTTCGATGTCTGGATCTACCTTTGTGTTGTCTAGGCCAGGGGCATGTCAAACTTCATAAAGGCCCAGAGGAAACAGTTTATGCTCTGCAGACTGAACGATCTCTGTTGCAGCTACTCAACTCTGCTATCAAATGAAAAGGCATTATAATTAAAAGCAAGAAGTTTATTAACAAAAATGTTTTAAAACAACCTACACTTCCCTATATTTCATGAGGAGCTCTTCCCCAGTATACTGAGAAACATGGAAAAATGACAAAGTTCACTAGAAGTCTTCAATCACAGAATTTCTCCACAAATACAACTGTGCTCTTCCATACTTTGTCATTTTAGTCCAATATTCATATAAATCAATCTTGAAAGGTTAATTGCATTAGCCATTTTGTTTCTGGGAGAAGGGATGCCTGTGTTTCCTTTACTAAGTGTGTCTGGTCACTTATTACAAGCAATCTAGCAATTTCCCTCAACATGCATTCCTCCTGTGAGCAGGGGACCTCCTGCCACCGGGCTTCAGTTGTATACCCTTGAGACAACCATGATTTTTCTTTCTCCTTGAAATATTCACACTGGAGCCAATTTTCCCACCTCTTGTTTATCTTTTGTTTGCTTGTTTTTTGTTTAGACAATAGTTTGCTCCCCACTGCCTGCACTAACAGCAGTGTTATAGATGATGCAGGGGTGTCCAACCTGTGGCTCAGTATGGCTATGAATGTGGCCCAACACAAAATCATAAATTTACCTAAAACGTTTTTTTTTTGCTCATCAATTTTCATTAGTGTTTGTGTATTTAACATGTAGCCCAAAACAACTCTTCTTTCATTGTGGCCCAGAGATGCCAAAAGGTCGGACACCCCTGTGTGGGCAATCCCCAAGTCTCTCAAAAATTTACCTTGGTGATTGTGTTCTACCCATACTAATATGAAAATGAACTCTAATTTGTGGGCATTCCATTGACCAACATGATAAGAAGAGTGGGGAGAAGTAGGTTTATACTTGTGCTATGGATAATAATACAATAATAAATAATACAAGAGTAAACTGTATTTTATATACTCACCACTCTAAACCTACTTGTGCCCTACCCCAAATAAGTGTGTCTGTCATAGTAAAATCATTTGATATGGGAAATATAATCAGATAATAAGACATTTGAGTACATGAATAATGAAATAACAGTTCTTTGAAGTTCTGCTATTTGCCATGGATATGTATCATGTACTTAAATGTTACTAGGCATTTTATATGTATTATTTTAACCACTACAACAACTGCATTATGAGCATATTATTATCTTCATTTTGCAGATTAGGCTCTGAGAGGTAAAATGATTTCCCAAGGTCTCAAAAGCATAAAGAAGAGTTGTGATTTGCATTGTCTTCTGATAACAGATCTGGCACTCTTTAAGCAGCTGTCTATGGGTACATGGTTAATAGACTCCTTGCAATTCAGAAACATCGTTGCCTTCCTTGTTTCTGGACACTGAAAGGACTGTTGATATCATACAAGACAGACATGCTGCCTGGAGGGAATTTGTAAATTATTTTCAGAGGGAAAGCATTCACACTTATGTGACTTTGTTCACGTGCTCCTCTCTGCAGGCCCTGCTTTGCCCCTTGTCCACCGGTTATCCTTCTACTCATTATGGTCAGCAAATTTACTGAGATATAATTTACATGCAATATTTACACACAACTTCATTCATTGATGAGTTCTGATAGGCTTACATCCATAAAACAGCCATGGCAATCCAGATACAGAACAATTTGGCCCCCTCCCATAGTTTCTAGTTTCATTATAATGCTTTGTAGTTTACTCTCCCTCTGGCTCTGGCCCTGGGCAAGCACTGATTTGCTTTTTGTCTCTATAGATTAGCTTGAATTTTTATAGGTTTTTTGCAAGTGGAATCATATAGTATGTGTTCTTTTGTGTCTGATTTCTTTCATGCAGTGTAAAGATTTTGAGACTCATATATGTTGCATGTGTAAGGAGTTTGTTCCTTTCTATTTATGAGTACTATTGATGATATATAACACTTTGTTTCTTCACTAATCAGTTGATGAACATTTGGACTATTTCAAGTTTTTCATTATGGTGAATAAAGCTGCTGTGAACATTTACGTACAAATCTTTGTGAGGGTTTAAAATTGTTGGGTCACATGGTGAATGTATAGTAACTTAGTAAGACACTGCCAGTTGTCCACAGAGATTATCATTTTACATTCTCACTAAGAACCCATGTGAGTTCCAGTTTCTCTATATTTTGTAAAAACTTGTTATTGCCAGATTTTTCTAAATTAGCCATTAAAATAAGTGGGCAGCCTTATTTTATTGTGACTTTAATTTGCATTTTCCTGATGACTAATAACTTTGAGCATCTTTTCTTGTGTTTATTGGCCATTTGTTTTATGATATGCTTTTTTTAAATTTATATTTTTTTATTAGGTTGTCATTATTATTGGATTGTAAGAGAACTTTATATATACTAGATACTAGTCTGTCATGTAATTTGTATTACAAATATTTTCTCTCAATTTGTGGTGTGTATTTTCCTTTTCTTAATGGTGTCCTTCAAAAAGCAAATATTTTACATTTTGATCAAGTCCAATCTATTGAAATTTTTCTCTTACAGTTCTTTGTTTTTGTGTGTTATCTTCATTATTTTTGCCTAACTGACCAATTTTGGAGGTTTTTTCTATTTTTTTTCTAGAAGATTTCTAGTTTTAGCTTATACACTCAACTCTATTATTTATATATGGAGAAAAATAGGCTCAATGTTTATTTTTTATATACATCTGTCTTCTTATAGCACCATTTGTTGAAATGACTTTTTCCCCATTGAAATGGCTTAACACTTTTGCCAAAAAGTCAATTGGCAATATAGGTATGGATCTATTTCTGGACTCTATTCTCTTCCATTGATCTGTGCGTCTGTCTTATCCTCCAATATCACACTGGGTTTATTATTATACCCCTATAGTGAATCTTGAAATAAAATAGTATAAAACCTCCATTCTTGTAAGTTACTGTAAAAATTTTGGAGCCCTTGTATTTTTGTATAAATATTAGAATTAACTCATCAATTTCTTCCAAAAATAAACCTTGCCTAAGTTTTGACTATGAGATTGCTTTGACTCTATAGCTTAGTTTGTGTGGGGTTGACATTGTAATGATCCTGAAGCTTCCAGTCTTTGAACCTGTTATATCTCTGCATTTCTTTACGCCTTTAACTTAAAGCAATATTTTGTCATTTTCACTCTAAAGGTCTTACACATTATATTTGTCTGTAGGGCTACTATAAGGAATTATCACAAAGTGGGTGGTTTAAAACACCAGAAATTTATTCTTACTGTGTGGGAAGCCAAAAGTCTAAAAGGAAGGTATTGGCAGGTTGGTTCCTACAGACTCTGAGGGAAAGCTTGTTCTGTGCCTAGCTCCAGGGGTCTGCCAGCCATCCTCAGCCTTGCCTGGACAGGCTTTTCTCCACACAGTCTCCTCCTTCTACAGCTCAATGTCTTCTCCTTTTCTCTCTCTAACAAAGACACTGCCATTGGATTTAGGAACTAAACTAATCCTGGATGATCTCATCTTGAAATCTTTAATTTTATTTGCAAAGACCTTTTGCTAAAAAAATTCACATTTTGAGTTTCCAGGTAGATGTATCTTTTGGACACTCTAATTTAACTCACGACAAAGATATTTTTGAAAATTTATTTCTAAGAATTTTAATTTTTATGGTACAATAAGTGGATTTTTTTTCATTGTTGACACTATTACAGATGTCCTCCATTTCCCCACTTTGCACACCTCTACCCAGCCCCCTCCTTTCCCCTACACTTTCACCACATTTTTTGTGTCCTTGGGCTATGCATATATGTTCTTAGGCTAATCTCTTCCAGTGCTCCCCAATCCTTTCCCTCTGATGGCTGCCAGTCTGTTGCATGTATTCATGCTTCTGGTTTTATTTTGCTCGTTAGTTTATTTTGTTCATTACATTCCACATATGAGTGAGATTATATGGTATTTGTCATTCTCCGACTGGTTTATTTCTCTTAGCATAATAATCTCCAGGTCTAATCATGTTGTCTCAAAAGGTAAAAATTTCTTCTTTTTTTACAGCTGTGTATCATTCAGTTGTGGAAAAGTACCACAGCTTTTTTTAATCAACTCATCAACCAATGGGCATTTGAGCTGATTCCAGATCTTGGCTATTGAAAATAATGCTGCTATGAACATAGGGGTGCATATATTCTTGCTGATTAATGTTTTCAGATTTTTAGGATACATTCCCAGAAGTAGAATCCCTGGATCAAACAGCAGTTCCACTTTTAGTTTTTGAGGAAGCTCCATACTGTTTTCCACAGTGGCTGCAGCAGTCTGCATTCCCATCAGCAGTGCACTAGGGTTCCCTTTTCTCCATGTCCTTGACAGCACTTGTTGTTTGTTGATTTGTTAATGATGGCCATTCTGGTAGGTGTCAAGTGATATCTCATTATGGTCTTAATTTGCATCTCTTTGATAATTGGTGAAGTTGAGTATTTTTTCCTACATCTATTGGCCATCTGTATGGCCTCTTTGGAGAAGTGTGTATTCAGGTCCTTTGCCCATTTTTTAATTGCATTGTTTATCTTCCTGTTGTTGAGTTGTAATAGTTCTTTATGTATTTTGAAAACTAATGCCATATGTATCATTGGTGAATCCATCACAATTTTATTCACCAATAAAGAGCACTGACAATGAGCCCTAGCTGGCGTAGCTCAGTGGATTGAGTGTGGGCTGTGAACCAAAGCATCGCAGGTTCAATTCCCAGCCAGGGCACATGCTTGGGTTGCAGGCCACGGCCCCCAGCAACCGCACATTGATGTTTCTCTCTCTCTCTCCGTCCCTTCCCTCTCTAAAAAATAAATAAATGAAATCTTAAAAAAAAAAGAACACCGACAATGAAAAACTAAGAAAACAGTCCTACTTAACATTACAAGAAAAAAAATAAGGTACCTAGGAATAAATTTATATAAGGAGATAGGACATTGAAGAAAGAATACAAGAAGACAAAAACAAGTGGAAGCATTTATTGTGATCATGGATTGGAAGAATTAACATAATTAAAATGTCTGTACTACCCAAAGCAGTCTATTGATTTGATATAATTCCTGTTAAAATACCAGTGGCATATTTTACAAATGTAAACTAAATACTCAAGTATTTATATGTAACTCCAAAAAGACCCTAAATAGCCTCAACAATCTTGAGAAATAAGAAACAAGTAGGGAGTATCACAATACCTGATATCAAACTATACTACAAAGTCATTGTAATTAAAACAGCCTGGTACTGGCATAAGAACAGACATGTAGATCAACGGAACAGAACAGAGAGCCCAGAAATCAATCCACAGCTATATTGTCAGTCAGTAAATATTTGACAGAACAGTAAAGAGCCTATGTCGGAGTGAAATCATTCTCTTCAATAAATGGTGTTGGGAAAATTGGATGGGTACATGCAAAAAAAATGAAAATAAACCGTCAACTTAAACCATACACAAGAATACACCCAAAGTAGATAAAAGACTTAAACATAAGTTGTGAAATCATAAAAACACTGGGAGAAAATATAGGCAGTAAAATCTTAGACATCTTTCATAGCAATATTTTTGCTGTTCTATCTCCTAGGGAAAGGGAAACAAAGGAAATACAAACAAATGGGGCTGCATCAAATTCAAAAACTTCTACACAGCTAGAGAAATCATAAACAAAATCAAAAGGGAATCTATTGCATATAAGAGCACATGAATGAATTTTTAAATTTTTTCAATATTTTGCTGCTGATATTTAAATATTTAATTGACTTGTATATATTAATATTGTATTTTACTACATGCAGTTATTAGTTCTGGTGATTGTTATATATTCTTTTAGAATGTTTTTACATAAACAAATGTACTGCTTACAGATAGTGGGAATTTTTTTTCTATCTGTGGCTTTTTTTTTCTTTATTACAATTGCCAGGATGTCCAGTGAAATGTTGACTAGAAGTTGGAAGAGCAGGCATCTTTGCCTTCTTCCCAGGCTTAGGAGAAAATAATTGTATAGTTAACCATTAAGGATATTGTTAACAATAGGTTTTTTTACAGAATGTCCTTTATCTAATTGGGAGATTTTCTTTCTATTCCTACTATGCTTAGAGTTTTCTTCTTTTAAATTAATACTGGGTGTTCAATTTTATCAAATTATTTTTCTACATCTATCAAAATAATGATTTTTCTATTTTTATTAATATAGTGAATTACATTGATTTTTTATTTTATTTTTCAATTACAGTTGAAATTCAATATTATTTTATATTTGTTTCAGGTGTGTAGCATAGAGGTTAGACAACTGAACTACATTGATTTTTAAATATAAAATCAAGCTTAGTTTCTCAGATTAAATCTTAGTTGGTAATGATGTATTATTTCATGTTGTTAGATTTGATTTATTAATTTTTAAATAATTTTTGCATCTATGTTTATGAAGAATACTGGTCTGTAATTGCCAATTTTATTACATTGGTCTGTATTTAATTGTCCAATTTTGGTTAAATAGAGTTTGAAAGTATTCTCTCTCTATTTTCTGGAAGAATTATGTAAGAGTGGTGCTATTTCTTACTTGAATATTTTTTCTTTTTTTTCTATTGTATTTTTTTTCCATTACTGTTTATCCCTTTATAACCTCCTCTCCTCTGTAATCACCACCCTGTTGTCTATGTGCATGAGTCCTTTTTTCCTTGATCCTTCCACTTCCTAACCATCACTCATAGCTGTTGTCCTGCTCTCTCTGAGTCTGTTTCTGTTTTGCTTGTTAGTTCAGTTTATTCATTAGACTTTACCTATGAATGAAATCATAAGATATTTGTCTTTCTCTTATTGGCTTATTTCACTTAGCATAGTGTTTTCCAGGTCCATACACGTTGTCCGAAGGGTAAAATTCTCTTCTTTTTTATGGTCAAGTAGTGTTCCATTGTTTTAATGCCACTGATGGACACTAGAGCTGCTTCCATATCTTGGTGAATTAAATATCATTACAATGAACATAGGGGTGTTTATGTTCTTTCAAGTTAGTGTTTTGGGTTTCTTGGGATATATTCCCAGAAGTGAGATTTCTAGGTCAAAAAGCAGATCCATTTTTCATTGTTTGATGTGTCTCCATACTGCTTTCCATAGTGGCTGTATCAATCTGCATTCTTACCAACAGTGCACTAGGGTTCCCCTTTCTCTACATGGTTACCAGCACTTCTTTATTGATTTATTGATGATAGTCAATCTGACAGGTGTGAGATGGTATCTCATTGTGGTTTTAATTTGCATTTCCCTGATGATTAGTGATATTGAGCATCCTTCCATATGTCTATTGGCCATCTGTATGTCCTCTTTGGAGAAATATTGATTTATGTCCATTACCTATGTTTTAATTGGATTGTTTGGTTTTTTTTGGTGTTGAGTTTTATATGTTCTTTATAAATTTTGGATATGGACTGTTTATCAGATGTATCAGCAAATATGTTCTCCCATTCAGTGGGTTGTCTTTTTATTTTGTTGATGGTTTCCTTTGCTCTGTAAAAACTTTTTAGTTTGTTGTATTCCTGTTTGCTTATTTTTTTCTTTGGTTTCCCTTGCCTGAGGAGATATATCAGATAAAATATTGCTATGAGCATATATGAGATTTTATTGCCTATGTTTTCTTCTAGTATTTTTATGGCTTAGGGTCTAATATTTAAGTCATTAATACATTTTGAATTTATTTTTATATATCATGTAAGAAAGTTGTCTAGTTTCATTTTAACGCATGTATCTGTCTAATTTCACCCACACCATTTATGGAATAAACCACATTTAGCCTATTATATGTGTTTGCTTACCCTGTCAAATATTAATTTACTATAAAAACGTGGGTTTGTTTCTGGGCTTCTTATTCTGTTTCATTGATCTATGTGCCAGTTCTCATGCTAGTACCATGCTATTTTGATTACTATGGCCTTATCATATAGTTTGATATTAGGTAGTATGATTCCTACAACTTTGTTTTTCTTTATCAGGATTTCTGTTGCTATGCAGGACCTTTTTTAGTTCCACATAAATTTTTGAAATATTTGTTCTAGTTCTGTGAAATACTCATTGGAGTCTTGATAGGAATTGTGTTGAATCTATAGAATGCTTTGGGTAGCATGGACATTGTGTGTGTGTTTTTAAGGTTTTATTTATTTTTAGAAAGAGGGGAAGGGAGAGAGGAAGAGATGGAGAGAAACATCAATGTGTGGTTGCCTCCCACACACCCCCTACTGGGGACCTGGCCCACAACCCAGGCAT
The DNA here is from genome assembly GCF_019186645.2 of Phyllostomus hastatus. Lineage (NCBI taxonomy): Eukaryota > Metazoa > Chordata > Mammalia > Chiroptera > Phyllostomidae > Phyllostomus > Phyllostomus hastatus. The sequence continues at coordinate 2,084,977 of NW_025334015.1, read as the reverse complement.
GTGCCCTGACTGGGAATTGAACTGGAGACCCTTTGGTTCACAGGCCAGCACTCAGTCCATTGAGCCACACCAGCCAGGGCAGCATGGGCATTTTAATGATGTTAATTCTTCTTATTCATGAACATGGTATGTACTTACTTTCACTTATCCATATCTTTTTCAATTTCTTTCTTGTGTCTTATAATTTTCCAACTACAGGGTGTTTTTTTTATTTCCTTGGTTAGATTTATTACTAGGTATTTTATTCCTTTTGAAGCAATCTTGAATGCTACTGTTTTTTAAATTTCCATTTCTGATAGTTCATTATTGGCATATAAAAATACAACTGATTTCTGAATATTAATTTTATTCAGAAATCCTGCTACTTTGGTAAATTCACTTAAGTTATTAATACATTCAGTTTGAATTTACTCTTATGTGCCATGTAAGAAACTACTATAGTAGTTTCCTGGTGGAATCTTTGGGGTTCTCTGTGTATAGTATCATGTCACCTGCACATAAAGACAGTTTTATATCTTCTTTTCCAAAATTTGAATGCCTTTTATTTCTTCTTGTCTGACTGCTATGGCTAAGAATTCCAGTACTATGTTGAATAAGAGTGGTGAAAGCAGACTTCCCTGTCTTGTTCCCAGTCTTCATGGAAATGTCTATAGTTCTTGCCCATTGAGTATGATTTTGGCAGTGTGTTCATCATAAATGGCCTTTATTGTGTTTAGGTATGGTCCCTCTATTCCCACTTTGCTGAGAGTTTTTTATCATAAATGGGTTCTGGATTTTATCAAATGGTTTTTCTGCATCTATCAGTATGATCATGTGCTTTTTATTTTTCATTTTATTTATGTGTTGAGTCACATTGATTGATTTGCAAATGTTGCACCAACTTTGTATCCCTAGAATTAATCCCACTTCATCATGGCATATATTTTTATGTATTGCTATATTCAGTTTGCTAATATATTTTTGAGGATTTTAGCATCTATGTTCATCATGGATATTGGCCTATAATTTTCTTTCATTGTCATGCCTTTGTCTAGTTTTGGAATTAAGATAGTGCTGGCTTTGTAAAATGAGCTTGGGAGTCTTCCCTTCTCTTGAATTTTTTGAAATATTGGGTTGGCCAAAAAGTCTGTATGGTTTTTTTCTGTAAAATAAAATACATATTTTTCTGTTATTTTTTAAAAAAGATTTTATGCATTTATTTGTAGAGAGAGGGGAAGTGGGGGAGAAATAGAGGGGGAGAAATAGAGGGAGAGAAATATCAATGGGTGGTTGCCTCTCATGTACCCCTAACTGGGGACCTTGCTTGCAGGGCACAGGGAACATGTGCCCTGACTGAGAATCAAATCAGCGACCTTTTGGTTCACAGGCCGGCACTCAATCCACTGAACCACACCAGCCAGGACTAAAAGACACATTTTTCATTTTCACCAGTAACTTTATTGATTTGGATATTTTGAGTATGTCAGCTATCTACTGCATGGATAACATTGATTTTTCTCAATTAATGTCTCAATTTGACCGCTATCCACCTCAATGGGTCCACCCAACTGTGGAGCATCGTCCAGCAAGAAATCTTTAGCACAAATCTTTGCAAACCACTTTTGACACATTGAATTAGTCACTGTACCTTCTCCATACACTGCAGAAACCTTTTTTTTTTTTTAAATGATTTTTTAGCTAGGCTTTCCTCTTCCCTTTATTTTTATTTATTTATTCATTCAGTTTTTTTATTATTATTTTTTTAATCATTGTTCAAATACAGTTTTCTCCTTTTTACCTCCAATCCAGTCCCCCCCCTCCCACCCTCCCCACTTCCCTCCCATTACCACCCTCCCCTTAGTCTATGACCATGTGTCCTTTAAGTTTGTTCCTGTGAACCCTTCCCACTGTCCCCTTAAATTCCCTCTTCTCTCCCCTCCAGTAACCATCAGCCTGTCCTCTATTTCAGTGTCTTTGGTTATATTTTGCTTGTTTCTTTGTTTTGTTATTTAGGTTCCTGTTAAAGGTGAGATCAGAAACCTTTTTTTGAATTTCAGTTGTATTTTTACCTTTCCTGAAATAAAAAGCATAGTATGACAAAAATGTGTATTTTCTTCCACCTTCAGTATTAAAATGGGCCCTAACTGGTGTTGCTCAGTGGATTGAGTGCCAGTCTGAGAATCAAAGGGTGACCAGTTGATTCCCAGTCTAGAGCATATGCCTGGGTTGCAGGCCAGGTCACCCATGGGGTACACACGAGAGGCAACCACATATTGATGTTTCTTTTCCTCTCTTTCTCCTTCCCTTCTCCTCTCTAAAATAAATAAATAAAATAAATAAATATTAAAATGGTTATACAAAAATTCACCAATTTTGATAAGTTTTTTTTCTAAAATGCATGCTGATAGACAGCTGTCTCAATACAATCTAACAAAATTGTTTTAAACAAAGTTAAAGACAACTAAGCACTACTAGAGCCATCTTACAGAAAAAAAGAAACAAACTTTTTGGCCAACAATAGTTTGAGAAGGAGAGGTGTTAGTTCTCTCAGAATGTTTGGTAAAGTTCACCTGTGAAGCCATGTGGCCCAGGGCTTTTATTTGTTGGGAGGTTTTTTTTTTTTAATTTTTTTTTATTACTGCTTCAGTTTCACTAGGTGTAATCTGTCTATTCCCATTCTCTGATTCTTCCTGATTTTGTTTTGGAAGATTGTATGTTTCTAGGAATTTATCCAATTCATCCAAGTTGTCCAGTTTGTTGGTATATAATATTTTCTTATAATCTTTTCTATTTCTGTGGTGTCAGTTGTTATTTCTCCTCTTTCATTTCTAATTTTATTTATTTGGGTCCTCTCTTTTTTTCTTGATGAGTCTAGTTAAAGGTTTGTCAATCTTGTTTACCTTTTTGGTGAACAAGGTCTTGGATTCATTAATCTTTTGTATCATTTTGTAGACTCTATTTTGTTTATTTCTGCTCTGGTCTTTATTATTTTCTTCTATTTACTTTTGGCTTTGTTTATTGTTCTTTTTCAAGTTCCTTTAAGTGTAATGTTTGATAGTTTATTTGAGCTTTTTCTTGTTTCTTGAGATATGCCTTTAATGCTATGAATTTCACCCTTCGGACTGCTTTCTCTGTGTTCCACAGATTTTGGGTTGTTGTGTTCTCATTTTCATTTGATTCAAGGTATCTTTTGATTTCTTCCTTGATCTCATTGTTGACCCATTCATTGTTTAATAACATGTTATTTAGCTTCCATGTCTTTGCTTGTTTTTCAGTGTTCTTGTGATTGATTTCTAGTTTCATAGCATTGTGGTCAGAGAAGATGCTTGATATGATTTCAATCTTATTAAACTTATTGAGATTTGTTTTGTGTCTTAACATATGCTCTATCCTAGAAAATGTTCCATGTGCAATTGAAAAGTATGTCTATTCTGTTGCTTTGGGGTGAAATGCTCTGAAGATAACAGCTAATCCATTTGATCTAGTGGGTTGTTTAAGGCTATTGTCTCTTAGTTGATTTTCTGTCTGGGAGATCTCTCCATTGTAGTCAATAGGATGTTAAAATCCCTTCCTATGACTGTATTTCTGTCACTCTCTCCTTTATGTCCATCAAGATCTGCTTTACATATTTAAGTGTTCTTATGTTAGTGTGTAAATGTTTACTAGGGTTATAGCCTCTTGTTGGATTGTTCCCTTTGTCATTATGTAGTGTCCTTCTTTGTCACTTACTGTAGCCTTGGTTTTAAAGTCTATTGTGTTACACATAAATATTGCTACCCCAGCTTTTTTCCTTTCTGTTTACATGCAATATCATTTTCCATCCCCTTACTTGTATTCCGTGTGTATCTTTCAGTCTGAGGTTGTCTCTTGGAGACTGCACATATATGGGTCTTGTTTTTATCCATTCAGCTACCTTTTGTCTTTTGGTTGAGCATTTAAGCTATTTATATTCAAGCTGATTTTTGATAGTTACATACTTATTGCCAGTGTATTTTTTGAGTAGTGACCTGTTTTATTTCTTTTTATTTTGCTTCTTCTTGTTCTTAAATTAGTTGAATATTTGATAGGAATCACCAGTGAATGATGCCATTTGGATCTGAAATTTTCTTGGTGGGAAGGTTTAGATAATCAATTGAATTTCTCTTATGTAAAGCTATTTAGATTTTCTGGTTCATATGTGTCGGTTTTATGTTTCAAGAATTTTTTAATTTTATCTGAATTCTGACACCTAGTCTAAATATCTTCTTTTTGCGATACATTACCTGACACCTCCAATACAGGTAATTTCCCGTCCTTTGTGCCACTACTTTATGTGTGTAATTTATCCTATCCACCTTCCTTCGAGGTTATTTGTCCATATGTCTCTTCCTATACTAAATAAGCACCCTGAAGTTTAAATATTGCATCTTGTGTACCTTTGAATCTCTCCCTCTTTGGATGATGCTTGGCACATAATGAATATTCTCATGCTTAAATATTAAATTATTCCATTTATTGTTGTCTAATTTATACTTATAGAGACAGGTTTCTAACATTTCTCAGTAGATTAGAGCATCTTTTACAATAATGGAAATATTATTTGATGTTCATATTCCTATGTCATATGTTTAGAACAATTTTTGAAATTATCAAATATACTTGATGAACAGAACAGAAAAATCAATATTCTATGAGCTCAGAGAAGAAACATTGAATGGAAACTGGGAAAACATGCATCAATAAAGGAAGAGAAATAAGGGAACTAACTTACTGAGTGCTTACTATGTATCAGACATGGTGATAAATAATTTATATTTCTTATCTCACTTAACCTTATAATAATTATGCATAGAAGCTATTATCCCCATTTTACAGGTTAGGAAACTGAGGTTCAGAAAAGTTAAGTACTTCACCTAAGTCAACAAAGTTATTCAGTGGCAGATCTGGGTCTCACATCCAAGTCTGAATGATCCCATTATCCATGTACTTGGTTCAGTCATACTTTTGCCCATTTGTTCTTCTATATGACACTTGATGGACTCCTCCAATACCTTTAAACTTTGATAAAATTGAATGTTCTATTGTCCCCCTAAATTGAGAGCTGAATCTCTGTAGCTTAGAAAAATACCCAAGTATTCCCAGGGTATTTGCTCTGCCTACAGCATAAATGTTCAGAAGTAGCATAGAAGATCCAAAGCAGACTACTCTCCAAGTGTGCTGTGCCTCACCATGGCATGCATTTGATGACATCAGATGACTGCATTTTGGATGTGGCTCACTGGGAACATCACTGGCCATCATTGGTTCCTGAATCCCTACCTGAAGAGCATAAAGAAAATTGAGAGGTCAAGGTTATGGTAACTCAAGCAATCTCCATGGCTTGGTGTGAAAAAAGAGGATCTTTTATTAGACCTGATGTTATCTTTATGTGTGCTCCATATGGGTTCAATTTAGAAAATTTTGTGGGCTAATTTGTGCAAGGCACATTACCTCTCTGTATGCCTTGACACAAGGTATATGAAACCCAAGCTTCCATCATATTGTTTCTCTGCTGCTGTTAACTCAGATGCTTCTACCTTCAGGCTCTTTTCTCTTTCAACACAATAGTACTCTGCAAGTCACCTAGATCTTGGTTGTGTATGATAACCGGGCTTTCCCCAATTATAAATGTGAATAATGTACCATTTACCAATACATCTTAACCAAAGAACTAGAAAGGAAGATACATATTTTTCTATGATTTTTAGCCTACCAATTAAAGCAAGATGCTTCTGAGGCATCCCCAATGTAAAAAAAAATAGTATTTATTTATTTGTAAACAGTACTGTGGTCAGAAATGTGCTATTACTCTGGGGAAATTGTTTGCAACACATCATTGAGGAGATCATTTAGGAGAGTCAGACAAGAGAGCTGATCAATTCTTTCTTGAAATTTTAGTCTCCGTTGGAATGATTCTCTTAGGCATCCACAACTCTAGGTTTCTCTTTTTTCTCTTTTTTAATTTTTATTTTTTTTATTGATGACATTATTATAGATGTCCTCCATTCCCCTCCCTTTGTCCCACTCCACCAAACCCCTGCCCCACCTTCACCAAACTGTTGTCTGTGCCCATGAACTTTGCATATATGCATATATGTTCTTTGGTTAAACTCTTCCAGTCCCTCCGACCCCCCTCCCCTCTGAGATCTATCAGTCTGTTCCATGTGTCCATGCTTCTAGTTTTATTTTGTTCATCAGTTTATTTTGTTCATTATATTCCACACACGAAGAAGATCTAGGTTCTTTCTGACTTAAAAATAAAGCAAGTATTGTCAGGATGGGTCACATTAGTAAAAAAATCCAGAAGGCATCCCTGCCTTTTAAATGTAGGAGATCTTTCTTACTTTTGGCAGTAGATCTAGCTTGTTTGTGGTCTGAGCACCAAGCTTTGAAAGAAGGACATTGTTGAGACTTAACACTAATTAATAATGTATATCATGCAAACCTGGACAAATGATATTCTACATGAAGGTAAGAGGGTAGAAGATAGAATAAATACATGTACCCTCAAAAGTGTTTTTGGTTGAGTGTTTTCGATTAACCACTTGATATCAAGGAAAATGCAAGGAGTAGTAAGAGCTGGGAATAGTAGGAGTGGAAGCAGGATATAACCCTGTTTTTCTTTCTAGTTAGCACTGTGCTTGGGCAAAGCACAGTTCCTAAGAGCCACCTTATAAAAAACTTTTTTTTTGAATGCATGAGTAAATGAATGGTGTTCAACTCTGCACTTTCTTAAATGGTAGTTTCATTTTGTAGTGACTGTGTTGTGCTTTGTCTGGATCTGGCCAGAGTCCAGAAGAGAACTTTCTATTGGATGCTAAGCTGAGAGTATGCCCTGAGCTGCTTATCCAGAGGCAGGATGCACTCTCTTACCTGCAACTGGAGTGCTATTGCCAATTTCAACAAAGAGCTGATGTTGTCTAAGGAAGTAGTATTTCCTCTTGCAATGTGCAATCTGGGATCCTCTGCAATGTGGGTACTGCTCCTGAAAGTGTACTCCAGAGACTTCCTTATTTAACCAAAATACCAGTTGCATTACTACATAATTCCTCTGCTGAGGACCTATGAAAGAAATGAGCTAGGACAGATACAGCAAGTATTAGAACAAATTTTCCCTATCCTTGATGCTGCACAACACAGAAATAAACTTAATTTCAAAAAGATAACTCAATTCCTAGCATGCCTTTCTAACCACTTTTACCCATAATGCTTCCAAATCACTGTCTTTAATTCAAATTGTGCAGAGAAATAAGGAAATGAAAAAAAAAAGATAAAGTGGCTAGTAAAAAGTAAAATGACATTTAATTAAAACTAAGCTTGCAAATTCATGGGAAAAATATATTTTGCTAAAAACAAACAAACAAACACCCTGTGATTAAACCTCAGGGCAGCACCACTGTCCTTTCGTGGTTTTGAGTGTATTTAATTTGTACATTGGCAATAGATATCTGTCGTACTGTTAACAATCACTCTGTTAAAGTGTACACTCAGCATTGCACATCATTCTAACCTTGTTTAGTCGAAAGGGTTTCGTTTTCTTTCTGTACCTTTGATAAGGTTGTTTCTGAGTGGTGGTTTGTTCACGTAAGCTTTTAATTTTAAATAACACAATCCATTTACTAGGTGTCTTTATTTGCTCAAAGTGAAGAATCAGATCGTGATTGTGTTGTAAATAAGTCAATCTTTTCTTTTCCTTTATAGGAAAAGCTGTAGATTCTAAAAAAGATTAATGAAAGAAATAGAGATTCTATTAGTCTTTTATGAACTCAGTTATTAGAGTAAGAGCTAAATCTATGGGCGGAGGAAAAAGAAAAGACAATGGAAAAGGTGTTTTTGGAGTTTTTCCTTTAAGCCTGTCCAGTATCCCCTTTCTCTGCTTCTTTCCATAACCTGAATCCCACCCCTGACCTATAATCAGAACCACAGTCACAGGGTGGGCATGGCAGAAGTCTGGCAGAACCTCCAGGCAATGAATCCCCAGTGACCTTGACTGGCCATAACCTTGGCCAAGGAAGGAGGAAGGCTGCTTGCAGAGCCTCCTTTTCACATTTCTAAAACTGCATGGGGATCCCGAAATCTTTACAAGTAAAGACTTTTCTGCATCTAAAGAACTTAATTTTGGTTTTAAGGCAGGAAAATATAATAAAAAATAAACATTTTCTATATTCCTATGTACTGAGTATGCTCCTGGAAACACTGGAGCAACTGTTTGCCAAAAAGTCTTGGCAGTTTTAAAAGATGACTGGCCAAGCTATAAGAGAATGAGAAGAGATTTATATAGTACTGTGTCGAGTATTTTATATAAAACACAGGTTTTAATATAAAGAAATCTGTTGCATAGAAATCTTGGGAAACATATCATTTCTCTTTCCTTAACAACATAGATACCCCAACACAAGCCCATTCTTAAAAAAATGAGGGGAAAATAAACGTGGTCCTAAAGAAGCAAACCTATTCAGTTTCCTTTTCTTTTCCTTTCACTTTTACATTTAAAAGTTAAGGCAATATTTCAGCAGAGAAATGTGGAGAAGGATAAAGAGAAATCAATCAAGTTCTTTTATGGCTATTTCTAGAATGGAGCTGTGTTCACTGAGAATGTGTGTGCATGTAATTATACATTTATAATTTTTACTAGAATGGTGTATGAATTTAGAATTAGAATTCTAAATAAAAATTAGAATTTTTATTAGAATGTGTGTATACTCTATACATTTTAATATACATATGTATATAAACATCTATATATATTTTAATAGACATCCATATTTACATTATAATATATATTTTAAAGTGTATACATATGCATAAAAAGTAGGTAAGAGTAATTTTTTAAGGTAGCTATTAATACCAGACAGAAGTTCTTCTAAAATATTTCATGTATATTGAATTGGATCATTATATCCTTCATAAGTTTCTTTAGTAAGTCTTTTGAATCCTAAAGAAAGAAATTTATGTGCAAAAGCCTAAAGTGATAGAGGAAGGAATGAAAATCAAATATCCTGACCTAAAACCAGGGCAAGTGCCTTGCACCATAAGAAATCTTCCAAAGAGGCCTGTGGGTCATTTGTGCATGATTTTTCTCACAGTCAACATTACAGAAATTTTCAGCAGGTGTGATTTCAGCAGGGCTTAATGAAAGTCAAGTTGGCCAGGGGGCTGCCCAGTCCCACTGGGCCAAGACACCATGCTCTGGTGGTTATGGGAAGCCAGGGTGGTGTCTTCATCAGATGACATAACTGAGTGAGAGGCAGGTTCCCTGGGGTCAAGCCTGACTTCATCTTCACAGTGTGATCTTGAATGAGTTATCTATGTTTTTCTAGACTTTCATCTCCCTTTGTGTTGAGTGTAATGAATAATTCTTACCCCTTCCTAACAACATGCTTTCTTATTATCCAAGAATCTTATCAAACTTTCTTTGTTCCATTTAAGGGTGAGGAGATTTTGAAGACAGGCAAGTGGGGATACCCTTTCTATTACCTAATTGACTATGATGAGGTACCCCATTTTTAGAAGTTTAATTTTCTCTTGTTTTGTATATTTAGACTCTAAATAGTTTTGAACATCACCTAATATGCTCTATTTATTTTCTAAATCCAAATTTAATCTATATAATAACTTTTAAGAAAATATTTTTGTAAGAAAATAGAATCTACACAGAGAAATGGGACTGTGCAATTCTAGAATTTCCCTAAGGGAACTTAAGAGTTCATCTAGTCCAATACTCTCATTTTACAGTTGAAGGACCTAATGATCTGAGAGGTAAACTTGCATTCAAGGTTACTGTGACAGAGCTAAGTCGAGGTCCAATATCTCTTTAACGTTCACTTCTATATTCTTTACGTTGGTTCATGTGTAAACCAACGTATAGTGGATCACTATAACCAGAAATAGAATCTGAAGATCAAGGGAGCAGACCAGACAAGCGTATGTAAACTTTGGTTTCCCCCAGGGTCAGATTCCAACTCTGCATAACTTGGCCAGCAGGCGGTCAGACTCATCACGGAGCATGGAGGATTCATGGTTGTGAAGCTTCTTTTTCTCTTTCAGTTGCATGAGACCCAGCCCAGAGTCTGGATCTAATTGAACTTCATTGAACATACATGTTATCTTATCACTCTTAAATTTCACCTTCATGCTGACTTTACTCATTTTATATTTAACATTCACTCAGAGTTTACTGTGTTCCAGACATTGTGCAGTGGTCTAGAGATACAGAGCTGTATCGCAGTCTCTTAATTACAATCCCAGGGTGACACATCTGGAGTGAATATGCTTACAGTGCCTGGTGGCAGGGGCACCAGCCCTGAGGAAAGAGAGACTGAAGGCATCTGAAGGAGTCAAAGAAGACAGCAGGTTGTATCAGGGCAGAGAAGTTAATTTTATACAACACCATTTTAAAGCATAATCTCTTCCTTGTTTTAAACAGAAAAGAAGTAGTTACAAAATAAGTTCTCACTTAATGTTGTTGATAGTTGCAGCAACTCTTAAACAATATGATGGATAATGACACCAATTTCACCGTAAGCTAATTGTTATAAACAAGAGTAAAGCTTCTACAGCATCTCATCAACATCATAAAAAAAGACATTGAAATAGACAACATTATTTGAGAGCCTGCTGTAGAAGATCTTTCCTCTGCCTCCATGTCCACACCCAGATTTAGATTCCTCATCAGTTCTCTGAATTCTCTGAATGAGCTGATTTCCTGATGCCTCAAACTGGTCTTATTGTACTGAGAAAAGAAAGTCATTAGGGCCCAGAAAAATATGCAGGTGCAGATTAGTTGGTGACAAAAATATTGTTTACCAATCATTTTCTCCCTTACTTTGGTTTTTGAACCTATTTCTTGTTTACTTTGCTTTAAAAAGACACTGACAGGTAGACACCTAAATGTTTACTAAGGAACACCCAAAGCACTAACATTTTAAACAGAATCCGAACATCAGCCAAATTTTTTCCACATTTTTTATTGTTGTTCAAGTACAGTTGTCTCCATTTTACCCCCACCCACCACTACCCCCCGACAGCAGCCATCCCCACTTCCCACCCTTGATTCTACCCTGCTTTGGCTTTGCCCATATGTCCTTTATACATGTTCTTGAAAACCCTTCACCCTTCCCCTCCCATTATCCCATCCTACCTCCCCTCTGGTTACTATGAATTTGTTCTTAATTTCAATGTGTCTGGTTATATAATTTTTTTTTTCATTTTATTTTCGAAGTTCTTTTCCACCTTTCTTGCCTTGGAAATTTTCTTACTTTTCCATAAAGATTAAGATATGCTTTTTAGGTAATAAAACTCATGGCAGGAGAGCAAAATCATTAATTAAAGATTGCTTAACGATATATAATTAGTTGACTGGCCTGTGTTACGTAACAGTATGATCCCAGGTTACATTAAATACCCATGAGAGTACAGAATGAACAATACTTTGTAAAACACTTACTGTGTGACAAGCACAATGCTAAGCAGAACAGAATCTAATTCAGTGCAAGTCTTACTCAGTACATGTAAATATCATGCAGACCTAAGTTTATAGATCCATGGGCCCACAAAGTGAACAACCTAGACTTAGGGTAAGTAGTCAAAAGATCACTATGAATCTTTAAAGACTGAAGAATACAAAAAAATTGACTTAACCTGCTCCCATTCGGCAGTGCAGATGGGTCCCTAACTACAGCTGTTTTGCTCTGTGCCAGCCTGGACTAGAGCACACAGTCCCACATTCCTAAAAGGCCAAGCATCAGACCCTTTGGGGTAAGCCTTGCTCCCTCTGACATAGTTCCCTGAGGTCCTCACATCATTGCTATTTGTATCATAAAGAGACTTCTCAAGAAGTGTCTAATGTGCCAAATTTAAAGTCTCCATAGTAGCAGTTTCCACATTCAAAATATTCCTTGGCAGTTCCCCAGAGGGCCCCCTGTTCACCACACTCCGCTTTGTAACCGCAGCAGCAATTCTGATATTGCCCTTGCACCTCAGTCCCAAAGATATGTATCAAAATTTGTTTCTGTATTCTTTTATTTATATTAACTCTGCACACTGATGTTTTTGAAACTCATACATTACAAATGTGCAAGTAAATTTAATTGTATATTTTTGAAGCTCTGCTCTACTTGGAGGAAACCAAGATGCACAGGGTATTATTAATGATGTGCTGGATTTACACAAATTCACTTTGAATGAACTCAAGGCAAATCATACATATTAGTTCATTTTTCTTCCCAACAGCTGGGTTGAGAGACCTAGATTCTATTCTCAGTGCTATAACAACCTTCTTGGGAAAGTATTTAGCCACTAATTGCTTCAATTCCCAAATAAGAAACAGAAATAGTGAAATGATATAAGGATATTTACTTCCCCTTCTTCTTAATCTAAAACTTTAGAACTGAAATAGCTTTAAAGAATCAGAAAAGACTGGGAGATTTGAAAAGTCTAAAAGTGATTTTATGACCACTAATGAAAAGGTGAGACACAACACTATGAATTTGATCAGAAACCCAGAAATCTGAATTGTAATCGAATCTCCTGTGAATAATGGACTGTCGATGTGGGTCCATCTCTCGATTACACAGGAAGTACTTAGAGACTCTGAGAAGGTGAATGCTATAAAATAGTCTTGATCTTCTAAAGAGTATTAATTTTGTCAGCAAAGATGTCTCTTGGAACCATGGCATTAATACAGCTGGATCTGGGATGAGAACACTCTTGTCTTTCAAAGCCTCACTCTTTCCCTACCTCTCTCTTTTTCTCCAGGCTTTATAGCAGTTTCAAAAAATATACAAACACCTGACTGGTGTGGCTCAGTGGGTTGGGTGTCATTCTGCAGAGCCAAGAGTTGCCACTTTGATTCCCTGTTGGGGCATATGCTTGGGTTGCCAGTTTGGTCCCAGTTGGGGCATTATGCAAGAGGCAACCAATAAACATTTCTCTCTCACATTGATGTTCCTCTCCCTCTCTTTCTTCCTGCCTTCCCCCTCTCTAAAATTAAATAAATAAAATATTTAAAAAATACTCACCTACACAAACAACCCTCATCAAGTTGCTAGACTGTATCCTTTGTTGCATATCTTCCCTAGATTCTTGGCTTAGCTATCTCAATCTTCAAAATCCCAGGGGTAGCAATATGCCTCTTTGCTTGCCAGCCTAAAACTAATAACTGAATGCAGGGAATCTAGACCAAAATATAACTTGGCTCTTGGATAACACACTCCAGACAAAAACAATTGATGCTTAAAGTGACAAGCTCAGTTTTCTTGGTGCACAGGTAACAGGGATCACACATTTTAGAAGAAACTCTGTTCTCTCTCTCCCTTTTTCTCTCTCTCAATTTTCCCATTATTTACAGCAGTGAAGGCTTTTCTGTTTTACTTTCCTAGATTCCAAGGCTATTAAAATGTACTCTCTACAAATTGGTAGAGTTAGTTTTCAAAGCAATGGGCACAGATTAGCTTCCAGAGAGCTTCACAAACCACATGAGCCATCAGATAAGCAACTTTTCCATGGAGTTAAAACTAGAAGTCAATAAATACTCCCTTGAAACTCACCCATTGAGGGATAAAGAGCTAATATAATTATTTTGTAGATTCATAGTAAAACTATTTATATATATATATATGTATATATGTACAAGTATATATACCTATATATATGCCAAAGGATAATCTCACCACTGATTTCCCCTAATATCTTAAAAGGCTGTGAAAAGCAAAAACACTTTTTTTCTCTGCTAGGCCATAATCCAAATATTTAGCCTGACACTTCGAGCTGGTATGGATTTGGGGTTTAAAATCTGTCATATGACTCCTTTTGAGAACATGTGAGCTACTGATTGAATGTACTAAACATTGCTGTACTGATTCGAAGTTTTATCAATTTAGGAAAAAGACTTATTCCTAACCAAACAGCACACAAGGAGCTTCCCATTGCTCATTTTCCTGTGAAGAGTGGTAAGAAATGATTTACTTTCAATCAGTGGGAGACTCTTACTGGAGAATGTGGTTAGTTCTTGTCTGAAGGGCATTTAGAGTTCAGGGACTGGAGCAGACTGGCTGTGGCCACCCCACCAGCCCTCCCTGAAGAGGTGCTTCCTGCCCCCAAGGATGTGTCTTTGGAAACTGTGGTCTGGGCTGATACAGTGGACATTATCGCAGCCTAATGAGGACTGTCACACATTTGTAACTAAATTCAGTGGTGTCGAAACTCTAAATGTGCATCAACACTTGTCCAAGGACAGCATGAACGTCATCCCGTTCCCCTTGCCCTTCCCTATTCAGAGACAGAATTGCTAACATTAAGCTAGTCTGCCAAGGGTTCCAAATACATATACTTAGTCTTTCTTTAAGTAAAATAATAAATTGTTTAATACTTATCCCAAATACATACTATAAGACCCTAGAGTCTTAAGGTCATATAGTCATGAACCATTTCTAGCTTCTCAGCCTTCATTCCCTGAAAAGAGGGCACTTGAGGCAGGTTTTTTATATCAGTTCAACTTTCCCACCCCCTCTGCAGTGCAAGAGGTCCCCATCCCTGCATGTAGCACAGAGCAGTCCTTCTCAGCCATACCATCCTGGACACTTCAGCACTTGGCATTACCTCCTAGGTCCACAGATCAGTGAAATTTCACACAGAGTTTGTCTGGCTTCAAACTGAAAAGGTGTGACTTTGGAACATTTAGAATGAATTAAACATATCTATTTGCTATATTTCAGAAATACAGATAAACAGTTATAAGAGGAACCTCAGCCAGAGTATAGTCCTAGAAAATAAGGTGGCAATACACCATTTATTAAATGTGGCATTTTACTAAGCATTATTCAAATGATGGGGTTATTTAGACATAACCCCTGATCTCTACAAAAGTTACAATCAAAACCACATTAGCATAAAAATTTATTAAAGTTTCTGCAGTGCACCAGATTGAGCTACATAATCAGAATACAAAGGCAACCATGTCACAGCCCCTTGCTTCATTAACCTGGAGTTGGCAGGTGGAGAGAGCAGTGTGCAGGGAGTGCCAGTCCCCAGCCTTGCCTTCTGTCCTCTGAGGAATCTGTTCTGCCCAGCACAGGGCCTGTTGGACACAGGGGCACACACTCAAAAATAATCATTGCACAGAAGGAGACAAATGAATACATGTTAAGATAGAGTAAGTATACAGTGCTATAGAAAATACATAGAAGGAGAAATGACTAGTTTGAGGGGACTGAGACAGGGTCACAAAGCACAATGATGCAAAGGAAAGACCATGCTCATGGGATTGAAGCTGGGTTCACATTCTAGCTGTGCCACCCATGAGCTGGGCGATTCTAACTATTCTGAACCTTATTCTCTGTACTTGTAAACCACTGCTGATGGCTTTCAAGGCTGTTTTGAGGACTATGTAAGATATTACTTATCTTTAAGTGTGTGTCACAAAAAAGAACCTCAATGGAAGCTGTTAAAGGAGTCACAGAAAACATAACTGCAACATTAAAGCAATAAATACTAAGTAGAAAGGTGAAGAGCACATATTTTGAGGACTGGAAAGTGATAATAAACTGAAGTTCACTGCGGACATGTAGGAGAGGGGCTATACCAGTTCTTAGCCTGTAATCCCAGACAAGAGTGAAGAGAGGTGATTTAAGGTGATTTATGAGTGATTGTCTTCCTCTTCCAATTTATCCCAAAAGGTGTTCACATTCAGCTTTTCACTGCAGAACCATGTGGCCCTGTGTGTCACTGTTCACAGTGTAGGAAACACCCTTCCAGATGCCAGAGTCTCAGAGTAGGTGTCATGTATGGGCTCATATATACGTGTGTATCTATATATATGTGTGTGTAAATATATATACACATACACAGAAATGTAATTTTTCTCTGTATGTTCTTGCAATAATTAGCTTCTGTTGCTTTTATCCTACATATCCACAACTACACCAGACTTGTTTCTTTTGTTCTTCCTTCTGCTCATGTACATCAGGCCCTTTCCTGCTGCATTCATGTACCACTAAAACACACATGCACATGTACACACACATACATGCACACAACTGTTCTTTATTGGCTTCAGCCCTTTTTAGATGAGCTTTTGGGAAAGGTCCTACCATGAACTGATTTGTCAGACATGTTACTGTGGGTGGGAGAGGACTGGGAGTGGGAAGATGCCAGCAGCAGCTTTTGGGCTTTCAGTCCATAACATAAGATAGAACTATATCTGGCAAAAAAAAAAAAGGTGTCAAACAAGAGATCGAAAGAGGCCAAAGAAAGGATATAGTGGTAGCCAGAGATGAATGAAAGTGTGAAACATGAAAACATTTTAGACATAAACATTTGGAGAAGGGAGAACTAGAGGTGTTTACAACGATGATGGGGGAGGGAAAGCAATTGATTGGGGCTTTTGAAACCATACCAGGAGCCAAAAGCCAAGGGCAATGGCAGAGGGAAAAGCCAGGTAGGACAATTGAGACAGAAATCCAGCTCCTTACAGTGGAGCATGGAGTAGGACTAAGGAGTTTGCTATAGCACTCTGTGGGAGATGGGCAAGTCTAACCCAGTCTCTGTGTTTGAAAGGACCTTGGCAGGTTGGAGAATGCTAGTCAACCTTGACAGTTCTGAGCTCAGACAGGGGTGGCAATCCTGGGCTTTAACTCAGAAGCCTGGGTTGAGGTGGATTTTGGAAAATTTTCTCTTAGCTCCCAAACTTTTAAAACGTGCTTCTCACACCACTCGCCTCCAATCAGAGTATAAACACACATCCTGGCAGCTGTTCTCCATTGGAGGTCTCAGCAGTGGTACCTGCCATCTGACAAATGGGGCCCTTCCCCTTTCCTATTTCTTAGATATTGTAAACTTGGCTGAATGCAATACATTTGCAAATTTCCCTTTGCCCTTCCTACATGCTTCACATCTCCAGATTCCTAGGGTTAATCCCCAGGACAACGTTTCTTTGACAAAAAAATGTGACAAGCCTAGTTAAAGATCTAGATCCCAGAGACCTCTGTCTGTCCTGCCTCAGCCAGACGCCATAGGGCTGGCTCTAGGAGGCAGCCACCTATAGAGGAAGAGCAGTGGGTTTTTTGCTGCTGTTCATTTTCCAGGCTTGGTTGCTTTGCAGAATCGGGTACCCTGAAGCATGGGATTTCCTTTTCTTTTTTTCTCGTATTTCTTTTTTCTTTTCTTTCTCAGCAAAATACAATAATATCACCTTGCCATCCTGGGGGTGTTTCATAAAAGCAATTGAATTAGAAAGCACTTCATTGCTGCTCATATCCTGGGTTAAAGATCGCTGACTTGATCTGGGTGTGCCTATCCTCAACATTGAAATATTTTAAAATGTACCTGCATTTGTTAAAAGTAATTTGTACTGATTGTTCTTCTCCAGAATAAATACTATGTTACTGGCTGATTGATTTTAATTATGATTAATCTGTCCCAGAGCTTGCATAGATGTCTTCTTTCAGGACTTTTGTGCATATTTGCTGCTCATCAAAGGGAAGGATGGAAGACTTTGAAAGGAGGGAGTGGTCTGATTGATTCAGCCAGCTCCCTAGCTCATTACTGACTCTTGTCTTCTCTTCTCCCTTTCTCCTCTCCTGGCTCCTCAGATCCACCGTAAGCCTGCTGTCAGTGAATTAGCTTCTACCTTTCTTTCCTATGACAGACTATGTTAGACTTGGTTGGGTAAGAGACCATTTTCCACTAATTACATTTTTGTCCCAGCATATTTTCAAACCAAGATGAAGACCAGAAACTGCATCTACTCCCTAAACTTCTCCTGTCCTGGGATTATTAGCCAGATATTAATAACAATAATAATACTGTATTTAGAAGCTCTCCAGCACATTTTATCTTAGAATCTTCTAAATGTTAACTAATTAATCTTCACAACACTCCATACAAGAGAGGTAAATATTATTAACCATAATTAAATATAATATGGATTTGCTAAGGACAGCAAAATAGTTCACTTATTTATCACGGCTCACTTGATATAGTAACTGGTATTTTTAAAGCACCCATCATAGATACAATAATTAGAGATGTGCTTTTGCTAACAAAACCACTACCCACTTCTAGCGTACCCTTGGGTACTAAATAATTACCCACTTTGTGTGGTTATCTAGCTCACTAATTACCCACAGAAATTGAGGTCAGGTGTTAACTGCTTGAAATAAGTATCCTCCAAAGACATCACTCAATTGTACAGAAAAAAAGTGATGTGTTCATGGCAAAACTTTCATAACTCATATATTTGTGTATATTTGTAAGTTGTATGACTACAGATGAGGCAAAATAGTTCACTTTGTGAAAATTGTGCCCAACTATTATTGAAAATACACACAGGTTTAGGACAGTCTCCTTAAATTTCATTCTCTATTTACCTTTCCTTTTTGAAGATGAGTACAATAACATGATTCCCATAGTCTGTCCTTCATATACAAGCATGCTAGTTGACGATTCTGCTTAGAAATGATTCATTTTGGCATTACAGGGAGGCACCCAGTGAGTCAAAGACAGTGTTCGACAGCTCCACCCTTTATGATTATTCTAGCATGTTTCTTTTTTCTCCATCCATCTACTGCAAACACGCTGTTAGACAAATCTGGAAAAGATTCTAACCTAGTCACCAACCCTCATGAACCATCTTTCTCCTTCTCAATAATGACAAAATGAAAAATAAAAGTATTAAATGAAATCCAACACTAGGATTTCAGCTCTTTCTCTTTTTGCCTCTATTTATTCTGCTCACTTCCCCTTCCCCTCCTCTTTCTCACTCCTCCCCTCCTCTTCTCTTCCTCATTCCTCCCCTCCTCTCCTCTCCTCTCTTCTCCCTTCTTCCTCTCTCTGAGTCTCCTTCTTGCAAGTGCTTTTTCTTCTCCTTTTCCTTGGCATACAGCCCTGCTACTGCAGGTTTCACAGTCAGAGACGAAGCACAATATCTGAGTTGAACACAAAGAAGGTATCTTTTAAAAATCTCGACTTGGAGGAAATCTGTATCTTCGGATACCTCCCTCCTGTCCTTGCTACATGTACAGAGCCCAGCACCATACTTAGCACAGCACTGCCTGTAGGCTGCAGGACCCCAGCCAGGAAAACTGGGTTAAGATGGCAGCATACACAGTGCACACATAGGCAGGTAGAGACCCTCGTTTTAGGACGATACCTGTTTTGCAGGATCATTGTGTAGCTAAGCTTTTAAAATTTGTGCCAATAAAAATGATAGGAAATGCTCTTTTAGTTAACTCAGGATATCTTTCATTTTTCTGTTGTGCCACTTGTGTCATCTGAGTTATTGCTTACCATTATTAAGGGACTTCAGGGTGGTCAGTGAGGTGCATACGTATCTCACAGACATGTGAGGTGAAATGCTTCAGGAATAAAGAAAATGTCTGCAGTAAAAGCAAAGGGCTAGAATGAGTTACAGTGACTGATGTGTTTATTTCAAAAGCCAAGGGAATGTGAGTGGTCAATTAGTACATATGGCAAATATATTCAAAGAACAAAACCCAGCAACTAAAAGAGAATGGTAACATTGTAGTCATCGTGATTCCTAGAGTGTCTGAGTTTTTAAAATGTTTATTAAATCACTGCTCTTTTATCCCTCTAAATGCCAATTTCAAAGAAATATCTGGGCATTGTCGACTTTCTGTCCATAGAGAAACCCACCAAGATTCATAAAATACATCACCTGCATATGTGTTTTTTAAATACCCATGGGATGTGGAACAATTAGGCAGAGAACTGTATTGTGGTCTTTTCTACACTCCTTTCCCCCTTTTAGATCCTTTTAGAAAGTATGATACCTGATCTCTGTGTCTAGCAGGCTGAGGATTTTTTGTATTTGTATAATATAATGTCTGGCCTTGCCCCTGACCTGGTGGTGTATTTTTGGTCTCATTAGTAGTCAGGGAGATGCCTTAGTGCATCCGGTGCTGCGAGTCAGAGATGAGAAACACTACAACAGTGAGAGGGAGAGTGCACGAGAGGATATTAGGAGAGAGGCTTGTCTCCAAGATATGGAAGGTTGTGAGAAATGACAGGACTACAAGCTTTGTATGTAGGAGCCTTGCAGGGCGGGGGAGTGCAAGGTGAGCCAAGTGGATTCTCAGAAAAGGAGGAAGGCCATAGAGGAGGTAAAGGTGATTAGAGGGGGATATTGATTCCGTATTCTTCCAGAGGTTTAAGCAGGCATGCTAGGAATCCGCACCATGGCTGGCAAAGGAGACCGCTGCCTCCTGTAACCAGACACGCAGGCTCTCCAGGAGCCTGGGGAGAGAGGCGAGAAGAAAGGGGGCAGTGTGGTCTAGGAAAATTCAACTTGTCGCTGATTTGTGCCTGATGCTTGCTGTCCGTCAGCAGCCTCCCTTACATTCTTTTTTTCTCTCCCTTTTTTTCTTGCCTTCTCCTTCTTCACTGAAGCCTAGGGGAGCCAGTAAAGATTAAATGTGCTTTCTCAAAGGCAGCCACTTCATGCTGCTATATCAAAAGGGCCATTATTATTTTTATTTTTAATAGTAAAAGAAAACGGGGGAGAGGTAGGCTGGGGTCGGGGAGAGACAGACTAGGTAGGATGGTGACGGACTAGCCTTCCTGAGAGGAAAAGGAAAAGGGAAGGGAAAGAAAAAGGAGAGACCCTGAACTGAGCTGAGGATTGTGCCTGAGAAGAATCCGCCGAGGTGAGAAAAAAAGTCTTGAAGACAGTGGTGGGGGTGGGGATGCTGAGTAGACCCTGTGTGCAGCGGGGAAACAGACATAATTTAGCTGTCTTGCTGGTGTGATTCTGTTTTGAAAAGGGGAAAGGATGGGGGAGAGACTGGAGCTTTACCAGTTTTAGTTGCATCTGTAAATATATACAAAATACTTAGCATTTTATTAAGTGAGGCCCCCTCTAAGTGTCTTCCTTGAGGGGCTGCTTTGTCATTCTTTGACTAGCCAGCCATCTACCTTGCTTAGACTGGAATAAAAGAAGAAAGAAAAAAAATAAAGGAAGAAAGGAAGAAAGAAAGGAAAAGGGAAGAAAAAATTTAAAGAGTCATCTCCCCACCCACTTCCCCTCCTTTTCGTTTCATTTTTGGACGCGTCACAGGAGCCAGCGGTCTTCACGTAGAAAAGCTCAGAGTCCAGGCGGATGGGGGAAGCGACCATCAGGTACTTTACCCGTTGCTGCCTGCGAAGATGGAGGGGAACTATGCTTCAGATTTCCCCGAAATATTGGCAAAATGCTGCCCAGGCCCGGTGGCGGGCGAGGCGGGGAGTGCGGTCTCTGCGTGCCCCCACCCTCCCAGCTTCGCGTCTGCGGAATGACAGCCCGGGGCTGGCTCCGTCCAGGACTTGGCCTTGGCCTCCGCGGAGCAGCTGATGCCCGGGAGGCCCGAGTGCAGGACTGGCCAAGTGCACTCGAAAGAAGAGGACGAATATTTTTTAAAGCATCTCTGGGAGGTTTTTCATTCTTTAGTTAAAATAAAAATAATGACTGCATATTCTCCATATCTGATCAGTCCCAGTCCTTCCTTCCACTCCCACTACAACTGCCCTTTTTCTTCCCTCTCTGGTCGAAGCCTAAGGGCAGCGTCGCGCTCCCCAGATTCTGCGGGCCGCTGCGGCCCCCGCCCCCGCCCTCGCCCTCGCCCGCCCGCGCTCGCGCCCGCGCCCCGCTGCAACGCCGCGCCCAAGCTAGTGCCCAGAGCTCGCGCTCCCGGCTCGGACGGTGCGACCGAGGCGGCAGCACGCTCCTCTTCCAGCCGGGTGAGTGTGAAACGCCGTTCGTATTTACACTTTCACAGCTTCCACGTACTACTTCTTGGTCTTCTAACAACCTGATTTCTTTAAGTCTGTCTGTTGGCATGCTTCCCCAGGGGAAAAGACACCTCATTTTCTTCAGTCATTTCTGCTAGTTGTAAATTAAATCTTGGAAGAGACGATCAGACCGTGGTTTTTAAAACATGACATTTCTGAGTCTATTCGTGTTATTTTCCATTTTAGTAAACATTTTTTTTCCCAAAGCTGTAAAGAGTTTTCTGTGATGCACTCGCGACTGTATGTTCAGGTATGTATATGTGGCCAAAGATATTGTGTGCGTGTGCGTGCGCATTCCCACTACACTGAGGTGGTATCTAAATCTTGTGAACCAAAGGGAGCCCAGACAGTAAGGGAGTAAGTACCCTGCCACCTGTTTGTTGCCTTTTAATCATGAAACTAGAATAGAAATCCCCTGTCATTCTTCCACTTTGTTTTGTCTCAAGAAAGAACAATTTGTTGCGCTCCTCTCAATCCCTGAGACCCTAACTTGTGATGTTTACCATTTAAATCCACGGGTTAGGCTCTTGGGAGCTGCGAGTGGTGCTTTAACATCCTGGAAATTGGGTGGAACTTTTCTTCTTTAAAGCAAAGACAAAAGAAAAGAAAGTTTGTCTGTTGTGATGGAGTGCATCTCTGAGGCTTTCATTGTTGGATGGGATCAGGTGATCAGAAAGTGGCAGCTTCTGGATTTCTGTTAAAGTAAGCCCATATTGTGTTACAACAGCATTCTGGCTCATATGTGTGTGTGTGGATATCGCTGACGTCCCAGGCTTGTGGAAACTCATCTTCCAGGGTCTCTTCCTTGAGAGCAGCATGCAGTACTATCTATCGGGAGCATAGCAAGAACAGCTCAGTACCTGGTGCTTGACCTCAGAACGGATCAGCTGAAGTCCCAGCATGCCCTAGCTTCCAACTTTTAAACTCAACAGTTGATCTTAAAATTGAGCCCAATTAAAACGGGCATGTGGACATATAATATATGCGGTGCCCGCACATGTGTAGTATGTATGGCTAGATGATGAACACAGACATAGATAGGGGTGAACCAATACTTTGGGCCAAAATATCAATAGGCTGAAATTTTTACTAGTTATTCTAGATGAAGGATGGAATTCATGGTATTAATAAAGACTAAATTTGTGTTCCTTTGCAAGATCTTAAGTAAAATAAAAGGAGTGAAATAGCCTCTTGCTTGGCATCTACTTTAAACTGCTATACACAATGAATTTAAAAGTAAAAGGGATAGGATATATATTCTCTCTCATATATATATATATATATATATATATATATGTACATATATCTTCCATATATATATATATATATGGAAGAAATAACAGCACACACACAAAATTATTATGTCCTTTAGGAGTAACTATGTCTATTACTCTTTGTTTAAAAATTGGAAAAAATTATCAGGATTGAAATTTAATCCAATGTGGTTACTTATAATATCAAACTATACATTTAAAAATTATCTTCTTTTAAGGTAATTGTTAGGATTACATGCTTTGTAGTTTTCTGAAAATGGAACATTTTTGTAACAGAATAATTTCAGTGATTTAGATCTATCTCAGAGTTAGAGAAAAGAAACAGCAATTTACCTTTCCTTTGTTGTGAAAAATTCCAATATATAATTTCACTCAAACAATTTTAGTATTCTTGGGCCAACATTTGTCTTCTATTTTTGGAAAATACCTAAATCAATCCCATCTTCAAATGCTTTTTTCATTTAAAGATTTTATATTGGTTGTAACCTTGTTTTATGCATATAGTCAAAGGTTAAGGAAACTCTTCTTTCCTCGTTGTTTTCTTTAAGTATTCATTGCAATTTTAGTCATTGACTTCAGGTCATAGTCAAAAAACTGTTTTGTCTCAGAAAACTGAATTGAGAAGATGAACTGTGGAACTATTGCACCATGCCTTTTGTTGAAACCTTTAGTGTACTTGTAATATTTAAATATTACTCTCCAGCCTTTGATAGTTGGAATGTGTTTCAAAGAAAAGTTATTTGATTTTCAAGTCATCTTTTGGTTTCTATAGATTGGATTAATTATTTTCCCCCATCTTAGCTGATGTGTATGCATAGGTATTTGGAAATGCAAAGACATCTATTTAACTTATGGATATATATTGCCACATGATTCATATCAAATATTTGTAAAACATTTGGTGCTTCTTGAAGTCAAAATATATCTGCAGTTAGTTTTATGAAAACATATGCACGGGTCAATAATAACCTGTTACATAAAATTCTGTGATTTTTAATAACATGATAGTAATTTAATACAAGTAATAGTTTGTATTCCAAGGCATTCTTTCAGTTTTTCAAGGCACGTTTTCAAGTGGTTTGCTCATGTTCTGAGGTTGCTATCACACAACTGATCAGTCAGGCATTTAGGAGTGCATAACGACACACAAGATTTTATATTTCAGCAGGGAGCTGCTTCAGTGTAAGATAGGTTTCTCCACATCCCTTCTTCCTCACTGAGCCCATCAGTGAAGTTCAGTGAAATGAATAACATAATTGGTGGTTGGTTCAATCACTACCAGTCTAGACTAGCCCAGACGCATCAATTAGAGGGGGCTGTCTTTTAAAGGGAGAGTGCAACCGAAACAAGCAGGGCATTATTGATACCGATCTTTAAAAGTGCAAATCCAGCTTGGCAGATAAAAAAAATAAGGCGGGGAATTTGGGGGTGGGGTGCATTGCAGGAAGAAAAGAAAAAGAAAGAAGTGAACTGGAGCTTTGGGATACAGAAAGACAGGAAGCTGAGAGAAAAGGAGGGGATAATGAGTGAAATGCAATGCAGCACCTCCTTGGAACACAGTTACAATTCAGTTCACAGGGCATACTGGTTCACCATATTTTTAACCAGATTCTCTTGTCCCCTTTCTTTTTTTATTCCTTTTTTGCCCGTTCCTAAGAAGCAACAGCTCAAAAACAATGCAGTTGGAAATTTAGGAAGCTCTAGTAAAAATAAAGCCAAGTTATATCAACCAGCCAAAACTCCTTTTGAAACATTTTCCCCAAAAGAAAAACACAAAAAATGTTTATTTTTGAATTTCTAATCCCACCTTTAAAAAAATCAACTGTACTAATGAACAATACTCATTTTAAAACTAGCAACTGGGAACTAATCCTATGGGCAAGACACCTAAGGTAAACAGTTCATAGTTTTCTACAGAATACAGTAAAATTATGAAGAATGAAACAAAGGCTCTGGTGACTTGTTGGGGTAGGAGGTGGTTGATGGATAAAAGAGGATTTAGAAAGCATTAGGAATATATCAAGCCCCGGGGAAAGAAAATGTTTAATTGGTATTAATTAAAACACTGCTAATATATTCTAATAAAATCAAATTTAACATTCTAAACTAATCCGCTTGGTATGTCAAAGGAAAAGAAAAGTATTATCTTATTTGCATCTCTGCAATTCAAATGCATTTGCTCATTCAGCAGAATTAATTTTTATCACCAGCCTGTTTAATCTCCTCACAGATTTAGTCAAACTTATTCTTTCAAACTAAGAGGATCAAGGTAGAGAATCCATAAAGGTATTGGGAAGACTGACTCTATTTCATACTGGCTTTACATTGTACTACGTTTTTTTCTCTTCCTTTACTATAATGAGGTGTGGGGAAAACGGTGAGGTGGCAGCGAGAATGGTGAATGGTTAATTTTTCCTGTCTTTCTCTCCTACCTTTCAGGTTATTTAGGAATTTCACTTGCCAACTTATAAAAGTGGCACTTATTTACATGGCTGATGCTGATGTATTGATTAATATCTAATTTATGTCTAAATTCAGAATTTTTTTATTACAAATTCCTAATGAAAAAGGCTCTCAAACCAGAAACTAATTACCTTTCCTCAATTAGTTTCAACTGTAGTCTTTCTAAATGCAAGTGGGGAGGTGAATGTAACATTTTATTCATTTAGAACTGAATTCTTTGTTTTATTTTTTAAGTTAAAATTTCTACTGGAAAATTCACACTTTTATTAAATGGCAAGTTTTATGATCTTTATTGTTGAACTCTCACAGTGGATAAAATTGTCCCAAAATGACATCATAGCCAAAATGTTTCTCCTCTCATTAGTCTCCCATGACTATGATATCATATGTAAATATGTGTCTAACACCAAAAATAAATGGGCCAAATATATTCAGGACCACATTTGTATATTTCAAAGTGAGCAATTCTGCACACTATCAAGAAGATGTGAACTACTTACTCAACTACTGATGATCCTGCCTTTTTGCTCCATTGCCTGTTTCAGTTCTTCGATGTAAAAGAGCAATTGCAGTTCAGTTTCACATGTATTGTTCTATAATCCAGGCAATAAATGCTAATTAGTGATGCTCAAGGATCCAACTACTCAGAGTAATTATCATAATTTACTCTTCCTTGTTAAAGACATTCCTTGCTGATTAAAAAATATTAAATTGTTGTTTTGCCATTGCACGCAGTGGAAATACACCGGAGAGGTGTTTGAGGGAGGGTCACATACCGTTCTGGAATCATTTGAAGTCACCAACATGTGCCTCTCAGCTTATTCCAAATGGAATTGCAACTTAATTTCTAAAAAAGGAATTCATGTAAATACATAAAGTTTTGCATGTGCACCAGTGATACATGATTTTATTTTACAAACCTCAGGGCTCCTCCTTCTTGGCCCATCCCCTTTCTAAAATCACTTACTGAGCAGAACAAAGGAAACTGCTAACTATAGAGGCATCATTGAGAACAGCAACAGCATGATAAAGTATGTGATATGACAACATATTTCATTGCACAAAAGTGCAACTAATTAAATAATTAAACAGTAACCCTAATTAGCAGACAGATCTTTAAGGAGGAATCAAGAAAATGGATCCAATCAACTTGAATAATATGCTCCATTCTCCAGTGTTAAAAATATATATTTGGTTATTTGGTGATTGGTTGATTTATACAGAAAGATGAGGACAAAAGGCTACTTCACAAAATGGAGATTTGATCTGGTGTCCTCTTTAAGACAAATCATACATTTTATAAGAATTGAACTTAATGTAAGGCTCTCTTTTCAATCAAAGATATAATCTGTCATTCACTTGTATATTTCTATCAGCTGATCTAAAAAAATGGTCTAAAAATTGTAAACCCCTTAGTTTTTCACATCATTGCTGCAGAATATATATGAAGCCTCCTCCATATTTTAAAATGAGGTTCATGTTGAAGAATGTTAGTTATTGCTTGAAGTAAATAAGAATACTATGCACAGAAAGAACAGAATAAAAAACCATGCCAAATATTATATTTGATGGAGCCAGCCCCCCTGGCTTTATCTATCAAGGTTTTAGTCTCAGGGTTCATTGTCCATGGGTCCTTAAAGGGAAAACTTCAGCTTTTCCTTGAGGGTTT
Organism: Phyllostomus hastatus; assembly: GCF_019186645.2. NCBI lineage: Eukaryota > Metazoa > Chordata > Mammalia > Chiroptera > Phyllostomidae > Phyllostomus > Phyllostomus hastatus. The sequence goes on along the minus strand of NW_025334015.1, from coordinate 2,057,794 downwards.
TAAGCACATTAGTGGAGTAATTCTCTTTGGATACTATACAGAAGGCGCCACCTGCAAAATGTTGTTGCTCTTATTAAAATCTCAAGTGGAATCAGCTTTCAAAAAATTAGATATTAGATGCATCTGATATAATTTGCAGTGTGTAATTATACTAATGTACATATAGTTGTATGTTGCTTTACATGTTGCCTATTTGAGATTTTTTTCTGTTGGCATTTCTCATCATTTGACATGTAAACATGTAATCATGTCAAATGTAAATAGAATGTTTTTCAAGTGAACTTTTAAAAAATTTCTTGTTAATTAGTATAAGAATTAAAGGACTCTATAGTCTGTGTTCTCATACAAGAATGAATGCGTGTACCCTAGATGGTGGCAATTAATAGTGTCTAAAAAGGTTATCATTGTGGATACTTTCCCGTTATTTATAAAATATTTGCTTTTTTCATATTAATCCTAACTTTGGATAACTTAAAATTATGGAGAATACTAGAATAGTAAATATTATTCATGAGAAATCTATTTCCTTTATTAAAATAATGAGATAAAATGCCAGGGAAATGGCCTTTGGCAGAGATAATACTTTTAATTTAATCAAATTAATCAAATCATAACAATAGTAAATACCTTCTTTTCCAACTTTTTTTATTTTGCATGGCACATGAAGAATAGCCGAAATTGTGCCTCAGATCACATGTGCACCAACATCAACTTCCCTTCTGGTGTCTCGGTGTGGTGGTTCCTTGGACTGCAGCTCCTTCTGCATAGAGCTGACCCCTTCATATTTAGCCACTGAGGAGAAATCCAGGCAGAGCAACAGCAAGTTGACTGGCAATTGGCACTTGCTATGTGCTTAGTAGGTGACAATGCTCTTGATGCAAATTTGGAGAATCATCACAATCAGATCACAGAGGGACCCTGGGCAAACCAATGCAAGGGCCCCATTTATGCTTATATGTTCAGGAGACAAAAAGGATTCCAAAGGAAGCTCATGTTGAGATGATACAAGCTATTACTCAGTCCAATTAAGCAGACATAAGCACCAAAGATGATTGAGTTTTTAATCATTTGACTCATATAGTGGTTCACATATTTATACTATTTATTCTTCAAATTTATTTTAAAAATGGGGCCCATATTACAAAAGAGACATTTGTATGGGCTATATCTATGATATGCCAAAATAATATATTGGTTTACTTTTTATCTGGACTTTCTATTATTAAGCTACCCAAAAAAGTCACACACAAAAATGTGTGAAACACCTTTCCTTAACATAATAACATTTTAATTTATTCACAAATGAGTCTTAAACATCTGTAGCAAAAGATTAGCACCCTACCCTCCCACTCCATGCTTATAAAATAATGAATTCTAAAATCTGTAAAATGTATATTTTATTTAATTACTCATCTAGGATCAGTTATTGCTTGCCTGGTCAGAACAGAAAAATAAAATACCTATTAACGACATTTAACAGTAGGGCTATTTTACAGGTTTCAAGGGAAAAGTTTACTATACCTGCCATCTAGAGAGCCAACATCTTTAATACATTTGAAGTGTTTAGGGCAAAAAGCAATAATATGTGGTAGCATATCCCTTTTGGTGTACCTAACTCATTATGCACCTTCATTGTGCTAGCTTAATGAAGAGGCTGACAATAAAGGGTTTAGTTCAATTAAAATCCACCTGCAAAGTGTATTTCATTCATAATATCTTTTGTATAATAAAGAAACATTAATACAGCTCTTCCCAAACATCCCTGTCTGTAAAATGAGTGGGTTGGATTAGTTGGTCTCTAAATTCTTTTACAGCTCAAAGAATTTTTGAAGGTTTTCTACAGTAGGGTCTATTTGTAGACCAACAGTTGTCTTTTAAATTTATATTTGATTCCACTTCCAGGTACTGTATTTACTAACATGTTGTTTGTCTTGATGTTAAAACAGTCAAGTTCATTTTTAGGAAGGGCAGTGACAGAAAAGAGGGACAGCTGAAGAATGAGAAATGCTACACATTGAGAGAAGGAATTTCTTGATATGAGTTCTAAATCCATTTCCTTCAACACGAACATAGAAGAAACCCAGACAAGCACCTGCCTTTCTATTTTGAGACTATATTTTTTTAGTTCTTATGTCTTTATTTAATTTCTTTCTATATGGTTTGTTTTTCCCCATTAGGTTGATGTCTTTGAGTTGCATGTTTCCCTCTCCACTTCATTTATCTGAATCATATTAATATTCCCTTCAAAAGCCTACAATAGTTATGTTAACACACCACATTTTCAAAATTAAATCTTAATATGTTCAAAACCTCCTGAAATTTGCTCTACTCCATTTTCTAAAACCACTTAAATATATAATCTGTTTTTGAATTAAGCAAGCCTGTTTCCCCTGGCTTCCAAGTCTTTGAACTTGCTCTCATGCTTCTTTCCTCACTGCACACTCTGTCCCTCTGCTCCATTTCAGAAACCTTTCTTTTCTTTCTGGGTTTCTCTCCCTCCCTCCTCCTTCATTCTTTCTCTGTCTCTTTTTTTTCCAGCCTCCCTCCCGCTCTCCCTCCTACTCTACCTTCCTTCCTTCCTACCTTACTCCCTTCCTTCCTTTTGTTCTTTTATTGGGCACCATGTGTCATGCTCTGAGCCAGGCACTAGAAATACAAATCAAGGAATTGACATTAATTTCTAGCAGTTCTAGTGACTTCACTCCACCTGTATTGCTAAGCACTTGTGTATCCACAATTATGTTATTTTGCATTTAGCCTTTAGATATTAGAATGTGTCCTAAATGTCCTGTGTTCTCTTGTTGTTTTCCTATGTGTCCTATTTTAGTAAGTTGCCTGTTGGATAAAGATGCAGCTTTCCTTACAGAGCATTTTCTCCCAGAGTGATTAGCGTGGCACCCTCACACACACTTGAGCAATGTTGTTGCTCCACTGATTCTTGAACAAGGTGAACAATAAAAAAGAGCAACATTTTTCTGGTGATGCAGCATTTCACTTGTAGTTAGAAATAACATGGTCCTAAAGTATCATTACATGTATTTATTTTTATTAAAGAGTCATTGTGATAACTTTCTGTGACATGTTCTGAATTTTTTTAGTTGTGTTGATGTTCCTTTCAGCTGGTCCTTTAGCCTCCCCCAGGAATGTCTCCCCAGTGAAAGGGCAGAGACTGAGGTAAGAGCTGCGCCAGTGGATGCTCCAGCCAGCGGTGAAGGTCAAACACAGTCATCACCTGAAGACCCCTCTCCTGCTCAGCAACACATCCAGATGCAGTTCCGGCCCCTAGAACTCTCACAACAATGTTTTTTTTTTTTCCAAGAAACAGAGAAACTTAATAATGTCATCTAGACTTTTAATGAGCCAAAGACTCTTCCTTCCTCATTTTTTGTTCCTCTGCTTGCATTTAAATTTAGTGTGATATCATTTAAGAAAAATCTTCCTAATATAAATATGCTTATTAATCATCAATTTTTAAAATGGAAAATTGCACAAATGTGTTAATGTTTTAAGGATCAAAATTAATGCTGTTAGTAAATTAATTTTTAGCCCCAGAATTTGATCTTAAGAGTGACCTAAGGACTATATAACACTCTTGAAATAAAGCAGTCAGAGGCAATCCGAAAGATGAAGTACTGGTGGAAAATTATAGAGCAGTGTAAAGATATCACATTATACCATGTGACACCAACCCATCAACCATTCTTTTAATAGGCAAGCTAGATTCTGTGAGATACCGTCACTGCCTCTAAAGAGTTTAAATCTAGACAGATGAGGCACATAAACTTTTGAAAAGGTAAGTAACAAATTGGGTCAATAGATGAAAAGACCAAAACCAAAACAAAATAAATTATTTGAACAAGGAACTCAGAAGAGGTCAGCATAAGCTGGATAATACCAGTCTGTTTAGGGAAGAGAGTTTCCCTAAGGAGGAAATTATAAGCTTAATCTTAAAGGATGTTTAAAAATTAGATAAATGGAAAGAAAGGAGAAAACGGAGCCTTTTATTTTTTTAGAGATTTTATTTATTTTTAGAGAGAGAGGAAGGGAGGAAGAGAGTGAGGGAGAGAAACATTACTGTGTGGTTGTGTCTCATGTGCCCTCCACTGGGGACCTGGCCTGCAACCTAGGCATGTACCCTAACTGGAAATCGAACAAGTGACCTTTTAGTTAGGCCAGCACTCAGTCCACTGAGCCACACCAGTCAGGGCTGGAGTCTTTTAGATAGAGGTGTTATTATGTGGGCAAAGCCATGGAGAGAGTAATCTACAGGGTAAGTTTAGGGGATTCTGAATATACACATCTAGCTGACTTCCCTCCAGACACTTAATGCCAATGTGTATGTACATATATGGTAAAGATTCCCCATGTACACATCCCTCTGTCACACCAGGTGTGGTCTGGAATCATAATTTTATTTCCTTGCCATTAAAGCAAGTGAGAAAGACTGGAAATAATATATGAACTTGTAATTTTTCTGTTAAATAAATAGTAGTTGGTATTTACTGAATCATACTATATGTTGAACATTTTATATATTAACTCAAACCTCACAACAATCCTGCAAAACAAGTATTATATCCATTTTATAGATGAGAAAACTGAGGTTTAATGAGATTAAGAACTTGCCCAACTGCCATATACAGAGACACATTCAGAACTGCGATTGCAAAGCTCATGATCTAAGGCAACATTTTTCAACCCATGTGCCACAGGAGTTTTTCAAACATGCAACACCTGTCTTGTTTAGTTAGGGGCACTGACCTCTTCTCCCTTAGATGGTCAAATAAAAAGAAATGACAGCAGCCAACACAATAGCCATCTGATGTGAATGAATCAAAATTATACCTTTTTTTGTCAGATTAGCAAAAAATTTATTTTTTGGAGTGCTGCAGAATTTTAGTAATTAGTTTATATGTGCCATGAGATGGAAAAGGTTAAAAATTGCTGATCTAAGGCATCAAGTTGCAATATTGCAATCATTATAGTACCACTTCTGTATTGCCTGATGTTTTTTTGTGGTAAACAAAGAGCTCTTTCATTTAATTATCTCCTCAAATTTCTCAGATTTCTGGTTAAATTACCTTAGAATGATAGAATGTATTTTCCTCGTAGAAAATGGGAAATATCAAGGAATAGAGATTATCAGCATTTTAGGCTTTTTTTTGACAGACTTTGATGACATTCTTCAATTTGGTCTTCATGAAGTCTCAAATTCTTGAAAAGTAAACAATGGGATGAGGGAGCTTAGGGGTTATCTAATGCAATGACTTCTTCTAGAGATGAGATAAATTCATGAAGTTAGGGTGACTTATGGAGAGTACACATCTGAGTGTGGCTGAGTTAGTTCCAGAGACCAGATCTTTTGGTCTAACCTCAGAGGCTCTTGAACTACTTCACCTTGCCTAAATAAACCATGATCTTGAATTTGATCAGTCAAAACATTTTATCTGGGTGATCTGCGAGTGTTGTACCTAGTAGATTGCTTTAATTTTGTGTCTCTTTGGCTTGCTGTGTTAATGTGAAAAATAGCTGGCTGTGAAATAATATCTGTAGATCCAGAAATTTTCGTGGCCCATCTCCCCAAAACACACAATGGCCCAAGATGTTTTGTACCATGTCTTCAATGATATTCTTAATTTGTTTGGAATTCTTAGTTCAACTAAACAAATAAGATCTCCTGAGTATTTTCTTAACCCATTTTTGTGCACAATATGTGTTTATAAGTGCTTATGCATGAATATTTGTACATGACTATTTTAATCATTCTTATATTTTTGAAAATATCAATGGTTATTTGTTGTTTAATCACTTATCCATGGATCAACTCAAGAATACTTCAACCATAGAAAGCTAGAGCTGAGGAAACCTCACTCTTCTTTACCAGCCCCTTTACATTTAGTTGGTATGTAGTGAAGACTGATAACATGGTCAGCTGGAGAACACAGAGATTCAAAACACACTTCTGTCCTGAAGGAGTCCGTGAAGCTGGGTTTCCTTCAGAACAAACAACTGGACACCTGGATGTGCCTGATACTGAGTGTTACCCATTTCCACTTAGACTTCTGGCACTGTCAGACTTGGGTCTCCTCATGGCCTGGTTGTCAGGGTTCAGCGTGATCATTGGCCATATCTCACACAGTTCTGATTAAGTGAGTTCATAAAGCAGGGTTTTTTTTTAAATCCAAGCACAAAATGTGACTTTGTTGACATTTTATGAAACTTTGTTGTATGTCCTCTGAACCCCCAATAAAGGCAATATTGCATCAGCTGTGAACTTGTGTTGCTTTCTTGGAAGAAGATGCTCTCATCATTTGTTTGTTTCCACTAGTGTGTATCAAAGCTAGTCTGAGAATCCAGGAAGAGCAAATAATCTAACATGATAAGAAATTTTTAATTTAGTCAATTTCTAAATCACCCCATGTTGCCTTTCAAGAAATGTCACTATCATCTACCCAAGTCAGAAACCAAGGCATGATGCTTGTCTTGTCTCTTGTGACCTGCCATGGCCAATCAGGGTGATCCTTTTGACTTTGTCATCTTCCTGTTTTCAAATAAGCCTACTTTCCATCATCTATGTGACTATAGTTAAGACAATCCTCACTTCTCATCTGGACTCCTGCATCCTGTCTCCAGCTTTCCTCCACACTGCCAAGTGGCAACCAGAGAAATTTCTGTAAACCACAAATATCATCATATTATTCACACTTTCAAACTTTTTATTGGCTCTCCATTAGCTTTGAAATATCATGACACCTAAAGCCTTTCATATGCTGGATCTTGGCTCAGTATCCCTCTCTAGACTAACCAAGTCCTTTTCCCCACTCACTTGTCTATGTTGTAGCTCTACACATTTGCTGCTTCTTAATGTTCCATGTTTGTTTATCTTTATTGTGTTTTTCTATTACCAATTAGTCCCCTCATACCCCCACCCCTCCAGCGATCACCACACTGTTGTCCATGTCCATTCATGAGTCCTTTTTCCTTTCTGCTAAATCCTTCCAGCCCCTAACCTCCCCCACCCCACCAACTAGCTGTCATCTGTTCTCCATCTATCTGTCTTTGTTTTGCTTGTTAGATCATTTTGTTCATTAGATTCTACATATGAGTGAAATCATATGGTATTGTTCTGTTTATATTCTAGGTTTTCTCACACACCAAAACCTTCTGTTCAGAATCCTCTTTATTCCCCTTTCCAGACTTCATATCTTACTCTTCGGGCCTCATCCTGGAAGTCACTTCCTCTTGGAAATCTTTGCCTCAACCACCCTGCTGTTACCTGCAAGGTTATAGCTTTTTTCTATGTGCTATCACAGTATCCTGTGCTTACCTCACATTAGCACTGACCACCCAAATTATAACTTACATGCCAGTCTCCTCCATTTGAATATGTGATTCTAGAGATGTTTCATTCAATAGGGCAGCCACTCTTTGTATGTGGCTACTTCAAATTAAATTAATGACATTAAATGCAATTAAAAATTCAATTTCTCAGGGCCATTGGCCACATCTTAAGTGTCCAGACCCACATGTGACTGGAAGTTACCCTCTTGAACAGCATAGATAAGGAACCGATCTGTCACCAAGAAAGTTGAGCAGGACAATACTGTTTTAAAAAACAAGTACTGTGTTTCATCTGTCACTTCCTCGATTGCAGCCTTTCTTTGCCAAAGTTTGCCATCTGAACCACAGAGAAAACTATTGACTCTTTTCTGAATTCTTCCAGAAATGGTATACAACTGAAACTATCCTATATGCATAGAAAGTACATTAATTTATTACATGTAAAGATGCCCAGATATTAGGTTCAATTCTAGCATAAAGCCCTCATTGAGAAATTCTCTGATAGTCTATCACAGTGCTTGGCACAATGTAAGTAGTTTATAAGTGTTGGCTGAATAAAGAAGTGACACATCTGGATACTTAGACATTTCCTTTTATTTATTTTTACCTAGATTTGTGGAGTCATGGAGGAGACATGTCTCTAGATTCCAAAGGGCCTCCTCTCTATAAGATAAAAGGATAGATGATTTTCTTACTTTCATTCCAAGAATAGTTGAATTGTAGGATTACCCATTATTAAACTTTTCTCTTTTTTTAACACTGGCAAACAAAAATAGACAATTGAGCTGTTATTCACTGAGTAAGATCAAAGTGAAAATGATCAAAGTAGATAACTGAATTTGATAAGGACTATTTCTTGTTAGGGATTAGCCAAAGTTCACTAAAACTGTTGATTATTTCCTGAGCACCTACTATGTTAGGTACCAGGGATATAGGAAAACACAATGCAAACACAATTCTTGTGCTCACCATGAAACAACATTAATATCATTATTTCACTTAAGCAAGAGTTCTCAGCCTTTGCTGCACATCATAACTAAGTGGGAAGTTAAAAACAATACTGATACCTGGGTCCTTCCTCAAAAGACTTTGCATTAATTGGTGTGGCTATGGCCTGGGAATTTTATTTTTTTAAAGCTCCCAAGGTGATTCTAACATGTAGCCAAAGTTGAGAGCTATTAACCTATGGGGATGTAACCTTAGAGTGAGGTCAGAGATCAAGAGTTTTGGTACTGATAATTGATAGCACATTAGAAACAAAAAGGAGAAAGTTTAAAATTGTCTGTTTAGCATATCCTCATTTTACTTTTTGTTTCTCAGAATATAAGCTGATACTTAAGAAGCACTTAGTTGTCCAGGTAAACAGCCAGTTCATGGCTGAGATAAGACCTGACACCAAGTTTCTGACTCTAACACTGATTTTTTGGCTGCTATTGAGATCTTTCTGGAAAATGGAAAATATAATTATCTTCAAATCAAGATATAACCAACATACACTGTGGTCATAATTTTTAAAGCAAGAATTAAATTTGAATCAATTTATATTCCATGTACTTAATTTTTTGTGTGATCAAATGTAAACATTATAGATTAATTTTGGTAGAGTACAACATTTATTGACAATGTACAAGACATTATATGCATGTGGTTGTGTGTGTAAAGACGTAGAGAGTTCAGTTCTTCGGGAGCCCTAACCACATCCCTACAAATTCAAAAATCAATATACATATGTTAAACTCCACAAATAACTAGGAAGACCATTTCTCTTTTAAATTTGAACTACTCTGTGGCAGACATAACAGTGGGAGGAATAAACACAAGTACGTTGTGCCCCCACATTCTCTGTTTTCTCTCCCATTAGTACATGGCATTCCCTTCAGTGTGACTTTTCACAGTACAAGTAAAAATGGCCAGTCTGTCCCTGTAAGATGTAACCACCATAAAAAAGGGAGCTCTCTTAGCTACCACCAACATGCAGTTCTAGATTCTACTGATGCAACAAGAAAATTCAGGAACTATAAATCACTTAGTTCTCTCTTCACCCATATAAGACCACTTAGTGCCCATGTGCCTTTCCTTTTTTTAAGACATCACAATAAGACTAACATTCACACACTTGCTTCAAAATGCATGTCAGGTTTGAGAACTTACATAGTTGGGAAATTCTGTTATATTTCTATTACAAATCCCTCATGCTGTCATATAATCCTGTTTTCTCTTGTTCACTGTAGAGAAAAGAACAGCTGGTCTCCATTCTTTCTAAACTCAATCCCTTCAACTCCTTAAGGACACCTACCTACCTTCCAGCCTTCTCTACAGTAAATAATATATAACAATTCCCATCAGGAAAATGTCTGTCTTGCACTGTACATATTCATGGCCATATCACACATGCTCATTCTTATCACATAATGTTCATAACCAAAACAAGCCCAGGCCAAGAGCAAAACAAACAAATGTGTCATTGTTTTTATGAATGAAGTTACAGATCCAATAGTAGATACTGAATACATGGTTTTGAATGATAATCTTCCCATAATTATGTGCCAAAGTTATTGTAATTTCTTTTAGAAAGTATTGGCAATCTGTTGCTTTAGAAGAGGTGAATTAAAAATCCAATGATTAGGTTTCAATATCCTATACATAACTTTTTCCCTGAACCCTGTCATGGAATATTCCATTCAATGTTCCACAGCAGGAGCCATCATTGCTTTGACAAAAATAGATACTGTATTGGAACATTCAGTCAATGGAGTAATTCAATTGTCTGAACATTCTTTTCTGCTTTGTCATTTACATTTTAATAAATCCCAAATATTGTCAAGCTGTATCCAGTTGTACCAAGTGTAGCTAATAGCATGAAGTTACCAGATGCAATAAGAAAATCATAACATGCAAGCCCTGTAATGCATCAACATTTGGTTTGTGTGTATTTTTAGTTTCTTGCATTTTAAATGATACTGAAGACTGAAAACATGAATATTTAGCAAAATCTTGGTATTAACAACATTCTGTTAGGATATTCAGTTTTCACAAAGGAAGCTGTGAAAGGTGGTGCTCCACTTAACTAATCAAAGAATGCTGGCATCTGTTAACCCCAAAGATGACACTTGTAGCCAGCAAAATGTGGAATGCTAAATTATCATATTATTTCTATTTCTCTGCCAGTTTGCTGTCTCTACATTCAGGAAGCTCAGATAATCACATTTTGAATTCATCTGACATTTCAGGATGCCAAGATTTCAGACAAGCTAGTCCTAAAAAAGATTGTGCGTATGTATAAGTGCTTGTGTGGATGATTATTGTTATTAACCAATATGCATAACTTCCCTTATGCATATATTGGCCACCAACTGTTTCAACACTGTGAGAAATTTGTCATCCTGGTTTGACAGAGCCACTGAACTTTTACAATGCTGAAGAGCTATAATGATGGTGGTATGAGTCTCACTCAGCATGGTGGGGATCCCTAAGTGGCAGGGGTGTGCCTAGAGAGGAGAGTTCTTCAGAATGATACAATTCAGATTAATCTAGTAGTAAAAAAATCATGTCAGACATGAGACTTAAACTTAGCTCTGATTATATCTTTTATACCTAATTACTTAAGTCACTTAAGTTAGCTCATGAGAAAACCTCTTTTAGGCATTTCCTTTCAAACCTCTGATTATTACCCTTTGGGATATTAACTGCCAAAGGACCAGGATTATTTTCTGACCACAGGTAAACCTGCTTAGTGTCAGACATGTAATAAACTCAAGGACAAAAGAGAACCATTTGTTTTTGCTGATGTTTAGAGCAGTTTCAATGCCTGCCACAGGGAGTGTGAGCAAGCAGCACACAGCTATCATTACAAGGGGTTATATGTTGCATCAAAGAGAGTGATATCATCACAGATGGTGCTGGGATGGAGAAAACCAAAATGCAGTGGAATTTAATGCACGAGCGAGGTCATCACCATTTTTTATGTCCAGAGTTTTCACTCACTCTGGCCATAGAGTACTAACAGTAGACTTAGTAGAAAAGCATGACCTAGCCAGTAGTATGAAGATAATGATACCTTGAAGACCCCTAGAAAAGGAACCTTAAAACTGTCCCATTTGCTTAGAACACAAGTAGGCACTTGCTCTCAGACAGTACTGACATGATTACAGAATAATTGATTTATGGCTTTGAAATGTACTCAGTGAACTTGAATTAATCAACAAATGGTCTCAATCCACTTTAAGGAGAATTTTAGAAAATGCATCAGATAGTGAATGTGAAAAGGCAGAGTTGAAAGTTTTATTTTTGTGAATCAAAATTCCCATGTTCTAGATATAACTTCATCAATATTTTTCTTAAGTTCTGAAGTTCAGTTAGGTCTTCTGTAAAATAAGAAACATTGTAGTTGACTAGTTCTTATTTTACAAAGATATTGAAAATAAATATCTTCATAAAGATATCTATCTATTTTATCTATTTTATCTTCAGATAAAGTGTTTTCAAAACTCTTATTGTTTTTCATATACTCTCCTTATCTTTAACTTTTGAAATTTTAATTAAATGTGTCTTGGTATAAGGTCTGTTTGGGTTCACCTCATTTGGAACTTTCTGGGCTTCTTGGATCTGAATATGTTTTACTCCCCAGGTTAGAGAAGTTTGCAGTCATTATTTCTACAAATCCAAACATTTCTCTCTCCCTCTCTCCCTCTCTTTCTCTCTCTCCCCCCCCGTTCTACAAGCAAGTTATGCTATATTCACTTTTTAAATTCTTTTTTTTTCTTTTTGCTACTTTTATTGGGTGAGTTTCACTGCCTTTTTGTAGACTTGCTGATCCTTTCTTCTTTGTTCAGTCTGTTGTTTAACCCCTCTATTGTATTTTAAGTCATTTATTTTTATTTTTTGTTTTATTCTTTTTAGCTCTGTGACTTCTATTTGGCACTTTCTTATATTTTCCATCATTTTGTTGAAGTTCTTACTATGTTTATCCATTCTTCTTCCCAGTTCAGTGAGTATCATTATGACCACTACTTTGATCTCTTTATCAGATAAATTACTTATCTCCATTTCATTAAGGTTTTTCTCCCTGAAGTTTTATCTTATTCTTTCATGTGGAACATATTCCTTTGTCTGCTCATTTTGTTTCACTCTCTATGTGGGTTTCTATATAGCAGATGGACCAGATGTTCTTTCCAGGCTCATAGGCTTGGCCCCATGTTGGGGGGAGCCTATCTTGCAGCCCCACCCCAGATCTTTGCTGTCTCTCCAACATCCCTGCTTTTCCAAGTAGCCATTACATTTTCATGGCTCTCCACAGTTGAGAATGTGTCAAGACCTGTCAGCATCCCTAACAGGAGAATATCAGCACATAGATTTAGGCTGTTTGAAAGCCAAATCTTCAGGCAGCAGCTGTTTAAATATGTACAGTGCTGTGAGGCTGCAAGTGTTAACCTCACTGGCCAGGCAATCTGGCAATATCCCCTGGGTGGCAGTTGCAACAGGTGGGGCTCCAGATGAAAGTACAGGTGTGGACAAAATTAGGTTTACTGTTATAATACAAATTAAGTGCTATAATAATGAGTAAATAAAGTGTAAGCATAAACTCTGTTTTGCATACTCACAACTGTGCACTTACTTTTGCTTACTCTTGTATAATCTATTTTCTGAGAGATGCCAATGAGCTGGAGCAAGGAGAAGGCAGAACCAAGGTAGCATGCACAGCCTGTATTCCTTAAAAACAGCTCCATAGTCCACAAGGGGTATGCTAAGATTCAAGCCTTCCCTCAGGCCAAAGCTCCAGGATAAGCAAATAGGCTTCCTTTACAGAAAGACTGAGAGGTGTGCCAGAGCCCTCTGTCTGAATAGTGGCCTGGGGCTGGCAGCCTGCCAAGAATCACCTCTCTGGCTGATTGCCAAAGTCTTATGGGACCCTGGAATACAAGACCTTCTGGGCACCAGAGCTAGGTGATCAAAGTTATATACCATTGGTTTTTAACTACCCAGGTTAGTAAAGAAGAGTAAGAATACAGATGTTATAAAAAAATTAATACGGTTTTGCAGAATGCATTTTTGAAGTATGCTTCAGCAAAATTTCCCTTTGGCTTCAAGATCTATAAATTCTCAAAAATGAAGAAGCCATAGAAGCTATCTGGTCTATCTTCTGCTTGAATTTTCTCTGCTAGACTATATAATATACTGCCATGTGGGTCAGCAATTCCATCTTTGGACAAACAGATAGTTTAAATATTTTTTCTTTATTTTTTTTAAAGATTTTATTTATTTATTTTTAGAGAGGGAAGGGAGGGAGAGAGAGAGAGAGAGAGAGAGAGAGAAACATCAATGTGTGGTTGCTGGGGGTCATGGCCTGCAACCCAGGCATGTACCCTGACTGGGAATCGAACCTGCGACACTTTGGTTCACAGCCCGTGCTCAATCCACTGAGCTACGCCAGCCAGGGCTTAAATACTTTTTCTTTACATTGAATCACAAGCAATCCTTCCATCATTCCTAATTTTACATACAGTGTAAGTCCAATCTCTTCTCCTGATCAGTCCTAAAGGTATTTAAAATAAGAAATGATGTTGCTTTCAAAGTCTACTTTTTGTACATCTCACATACCTCACAACTTTAATCACTCCTCCCATGGTATTATTTCAAATACTCTGATTATTCTTGTTGGTCTCCACATTCCAGTTTGTCTATCTGCTTTGTAAAATGTGTTACTCAGAATTAAATGAACTTTTCTAGATGTGGACTGACAAATAGAGGGCAAAATGAAATAATCACTTTAAAATTTTTTTCTTAAGTTGTGAATTTTTGTAAGTAAAACCTCATATTAGACTTCCAGTTAAGATGGAGACATAGGTAAACATGGCTTACCTCCTTGCACAATCACAACAAAAATTACAACTAGACTACAAAACAACTATGACCCAAAATTATCAGAAAATTGAGTTGTATGGAAGTCCCAAAGCCAAGGAATTAAAAAAGTCACATTCATCCAGACATGTAGGAGGGGCACAGATGGCAGAACAGGTGGTCCTACAACCACATGTGGTACATAAAAGTCAGGAGGAATATCACACAAGTGAGGAATCCCAGCTCCACACCACATTACCCAGCACAGGGTTCCAGCGACAGGTAGATAAGTCCCATAGCTTCTGGCTGTAAAAACTAGTGGGTAGTGGAAGAAACTGCAGCTTTCTTAGGAGTCTCCTATTAAAGAGCCTGCAACAGTCTTAGGACTTACACAGACTTACTCCTTCTGGGCTCCAGCACGAGGGCAACTGCTGGTAGGTCACTAGTGGCATATGGAGAGAAATTGAAGTGTCTGGCATCAGGGCTAGTGCCTGGGGACAGCTTCCTGCTGGACAAAACTCCAGAGGCAATAGCATTGTCTGCTTTCTGAGCCCTCTCACACACAGAGCCACAGGGCAGCAATACCACATTAGAGACTTTGTCAACCTGGTTCACATGGTTGAACTGCTCAGGCCATTACCTAAGGCCCTGCCCCACCCTAGTAACTAATATGCTTTTCTACAACAGACCATGCTACTAAGATAAGGACTAAAGGCAGCTCTACCTAACACATAGAAACAAACACAGAGAGAGTGCCAAAATGAAAAAAAAACGAAGAAATGTGGCCCAAATGAAAAGAACAGAACAAAACTTAACAAAAAGAACTAAACAAAATGAAGATAAGAAATCTAACAGATGCAGAGTTCAAAATACTGGTTATTAGGATACTCAAGGAACTCACTGGATACTTCAACAGCATAAAAAAGACCCAGGCAGAAATGAAGCTTACTTTAAGTGTAATAAAGAAAAATTTACAGAAAATCAATCTACAGTGGAGTGGATTAAGCTGAGAATCACATCAATGATTTGGAACACAAGAAATAAAAAAAAATCAATCAGAATAGCAAGAAGAAAAAAGAATCCAAAAAATAAGGCTAGGATAAGGAGTCTCTGGGACACCTTCAAACATACTAACAGTGCATCATAGGGGTGCCAGAAGGAGAAGAGAAAGAGCAATACATTGAAAACCTATTTGAAATAATAATAAAAGAAAACTTTCCTAATTTTGTGAAGGAAACAGATGTACAAGTCCAGGTAGCACAGAGAGTCCCAAACAAGATGGATGCAGAGAAGACCACATCAAGACACATCATAATTAAAATGCCAAAGGTTAAAAATAAAGAGAAAATCTTAAAAGCAGCAAGAGAAAAGCAGAGAGTTACCTAAAAAGGAGTTTCCATAAGATAGTCAGCTGATTTCTCAAAAGAAACTTTGCAGGCAAGAAGGGATTGGCAAGAAGTATTCAAAGTGATGAAAAGCAAGTACCTACATCCTAGATAACTCTATCTGGCAAAGCTCTCATTTAGAATGAAAGGGTAGATAAAGTGTTTGCCAGACAAGGTAAAGCTAAAGGAGTTCAGCATCACTAATCTATTATTATATGAAATGTTAAAGGGATTTATTTCAGAAAAAGATCAAAAGTATAAACATTAAAAAGGCAATAAATTCACAACGATCAAAATTTGAATCTAAAAAACAAACTAATCAAACAAGCAGAACAGAAACAGAATCATAGATATGGGGATCATTCAGAGAGTTATCAGCTAGGAGGGGGAAGGAGGAGAATGGAGGAAAAGGTTCAGGGATTCAGATGTACAAATTGGTAGGTACAGAACAGACAGGGGGATGTTAAAAATAATATAGGAAATGGAGAAGCCAAAGAATTTTTATGCATGACCCATGGACATGAAGGAAAGGGTGGATTGCCAGAGGGAATAGGGGTTCCAGGTAGAGGGGTGCAAAGAAGGCAAATTGGGGCAATGGTAATAGCATAATCAATAAAATATAATTTTAAAAAGAGTAAAGACATAAAAATAGAAAAAAAACAGGGCAGAAGCAAAAATAACAAAACCTCCTATTAAATATTTTGGCCACCATTTAGCTGTGCTGACTCACGTCATCAGACTGTCTGCTAAAATACTGAGCTAGTTGTACACACCACACTCCAACACCCATTTCTCTCCTCCTCCAATTCAGCCCATTCTTCTGTCTCCAAAATTGTACTTATCCTGCTTCAGGTATCTGATATAGTAGATATTTCTCTTAATATCTTTTTCACAATTTGACTCACACTCACCCATAGAAGATTATAAGAAGCCTTGTCAAGTGAGTGACTTGATGAAGTTCAAATCCTAACTGCCAATCTCCAAAATTGTCAGTCTAATAACTATTACAGAAAAAAGTAATAGGTCCTTGAATAGGTGCCAGACCAAAAAGTAATTCAGCTCTTTGAATCCAGATAACATGTTTTTATCTATAAATACACTGTCCAAATAATTAGAATATTGTTTAATTTTTAGTAAAAGTAGTCACTGACTGTTCAGACACAAACTAAGCCTAATTTAAAGCATTCCACCAAAATAATATACATGTTTAAAGTTCTTTTATGTGGAATTTCATTTTTATGATCATAAATAATGGCTTTTAATGCTGATCTTGCCTGTGGCTTTTAATTCACCAAACATATTCATTTTGGGCTATTTTCCCCCAAGTTTTCCCTGCTGTAGTAAAATAGCCTCCTACCAGGTTCTACACAGTGGTTATGGCATTGTTTTGTTTTTACAATCTTTAGTATCCACAAGATAATAAGGAATCTCTATGTTCTTCATTTACCTGGTTTTATGCACTTAAATGTTTTCAAAAACAAAAGTGAGACAGAGCGATTAGAGGGAAAGCAGTTTTCCAACATACAAACTTCATTATTTACATTATCTCAAAGTCCTTTAGCTTCTTAAGCACCATGGTCTCTCTTTGCCTTTTTAAGATCCTGTCCTGTCTTCCCATTCATGACAAAGAAAATGAAAAGTCTGAGAGTTTATAAAACAATAAAACTGGATTAGATGGGTTTTTAAGGGTCTTACAGTTCATCCCTAAATCATTGTTGCAAAAGTCAAAGGCTCCAGTTTTGGAATAACACACAAATTGCCATTGGCAAAATCTTAGAAGAAATCTCATTTATTTATTACCACCAAGGAAATAAACAACATCAATAGACAGAGTGTCTTTCATCTACATTAGGCTAGCCAAATCAAATAAAATCAAATCATTAGAATACATTGTATCTAATTATATATAAATCTGCTTTGTAAAGAGCCACTTACCTGCTTTCCCAGAGCAATACAATACTTTATGTTAAACCAACAGTTTAAAAACTGTAGCACAAACTAGCAAATAGTTTAATGGGTTGCTATATATTTTGTACATAAGTCATTCAATAAATATTAATTAATGGCCTACTGCATACTGGGACTACAAAGATGAATATTGCATAATCCTGGTACTCAAAGTGCTAGCCCAGTGAGAGGAAGGAGGCATGTACAGTAACAACAGCCCCTCTTTGGCTCTAAACTGCACTCAGTCCCAGGAAAAGTAATGGTGTGAGTTTCTGACTAATTTATGCATGGGAACAATGATGAAGAGACCGTTAAAATATCTAGAGAATTCACTTAAAAGTTAATGTTTAGTGTCTCCTAATGAACTTCTCTAGTAGAAGTGGGTTTTAGGTTAAGGAAAAACATACGGAAGGTGGTCTGTACAGGAATGGTGACCATTGTATTCCAAAGCCAAGGAGAAATAACTTTTAGATTGTCTAGAATGTTGTGATTCCACTCTATCTGTTCTTATACATAATTAAGTTGAATAATTAAAAACATTTGCAGGGGAATCACTAGCAATGGGGAAACATGTTTATTCTTCAAATTATGTCTCTATCTCCAAATAGTACATTTACTTAGGTTATTCTTTTATATATGAATCTAGTTTGACTGACCCACATCTAGTTGGGCACATATGTTAAAGGTGCACTTGGGTCCACCCACACTTTCTTTAGACAGTGATCCTGTTTTCTTTAAACAATGGCATTTGTTAGCTGGACCTAAACTAGATTATTTGAGATTGTGGTGCTGCTGAGGACTGACAAGTTTTCTTCTAGTAGAAGCTAATTGTGGAGTCATATAATGAGCAAGAGCGTTATCTTCTTGTTTTGTTTTTATTTTGGGGTTTGTGTTAATTTATTTTTTATTATTTTTTATTTTTATTGTGGTTCAAGTACAGTTTTCTGCCTTTTACCCCCATCCCAGCCCTGCCCCGTACCTCCCACCTACCTCCCATTTCCACCCCACCTTGTTATTGTCCATGTGTCCTTTACACTTGTTCCTGCAAACCATTCACCTTTTCCCCTAAAATTCCCTCCCCTATCCTCTCTGGTCACTGTCAGCCTGTTCTCAATTTCAGTGTGTTTGGTTATATTTTGCTTGTTTCTTTGTTTTGTTGTTTAGGTTCCTGTTAAAGTTGAGATCATATGGTATTTGTCTTTCACCACCTGGCTTATTTCGCTTAGCATAATGCTTTCTAGTTCCATCCTTGCTGTCACAAAGGGTAGGAGCTCCTTTTTTCTTTCTGCAGCATAGAATTCCATTGTATAAATACACCATTGTTTCTTGATCCATTCATTTACTGATGGGCACCTAGGTTGCTTCCAACACTTGGCTATTATAAATTGTGCTGCTATGATCATTGGGGGTGCATAGGTTCTTTTGGATTGGTGATTCAGGGTTCTTAGGATAGAGTCCCAGCAGTGGAATTGGTGTGTCGAAATGCAGATCCATTTTTAGTTTCCTGAGAAAATTCCATACTGTTTTCCACAGTGGTTGTACCAGTCTGCAATTCCACCAACAGTACACTAGGGTTCCCTTTTCTCCACAACCTCTCCAGCACTTGTTGTTTTGTTTGTTGCTTTGTTTATGATGGACATTCTGACTGGTGTGAAGTGGTATCTTATTGTGGTTTTAATTTGCATCTCTCTAATAGCTAGTAATACTGAGCATCTTTTCATATGTCTCTAGACCCTCTGTATGTCCTCTTTGGAGAAGTGTCTGTTCAAGTTCTTGACCCATTTTTTAATTGGGTTGCTTGTCTTCTTAGAGTGGAGTCATGTGACTTCTTTATATATTTTGGAGATTAAACCCTTGTCTGAGGTATCATTGGCAAATATGTTTTCCCATACAGTTGGTTCTCTTTTTAATTTAAACTGTTTTCTTTAGCAGTGCAGAAGCTTTTTATTTTTATGAGATCCCATTTGTTTATTCTTTCTTTTATGTCCCTTGCTCTAGGGGACATATCAGTAAAAATGTTGCTGTGTGAAATATCTGAGATTTTCCTGCCTATGTTCTCCTCTAGGACTTTAATAGTGACATGGCTTATATTTAAATCTTTTATCCACCTTGAATTTATTTTTGTGTATATGTAAGCTGATGCTTGAGTTTCATTTTTTTACACATAGCTGTTCAGCTCTCCCAACACCATTTGTTGAAGAGGCTATTTTTACTCCATTTTATGCTTCTTCCCCCTTTGTCAAATATTAATTGACCATAGAGACTTGGGTTTATTTCTGGGCTCTCTGTTCTGTTCCATTGGTCTATGTGCCTATTTTTATGCCAGTACCAGGCTATTTTGATTACACTGGCCTTGTAATACAGTTTGATATCAGGTATTATGATCCCTCCTACTTTACTCTTCTTTCTCAAAATTGCTGTCGCTATTCGGGGTCATTTATGGTTCCATATAAATTTTTGAAGTGCTTGTTCTAGGTCTGTGAAATATGCCATTGGTACTTTAATAGGCATTGCATTGAATTTATAAATTGCTTTGGGTAGTATGGAATCATATCAAACATATGATTTGGGTAGTATGGATATTTTGATGATGTTAATTCTTCCGATCCATGAACACAGTATATGTTTCCATTTATTTATGTCTTCCTTGATCTCTTTACTCCGTGTTGTGTAGTTTTCTGAGTACAGGTCTTTTACCTCCTTGGTTAGGTTTATTCCTAGGTATTTTATTTCTCTTGTTGCTGTATCGAATGGGATTTTTTTTCTTGATTTCTGCTTCCAATGTTTCATTGTTGGTGTACAAAAATGCCTTCATTTCTGGCTATTGACTTTGTATCCTGCTGTTTTGCCAAATTCATTTATTAGATCAAGCAGTTTTTTTGTGCAGTCTATAGGATTTTCTATGTACGCTATCATGTCATCTGCAAACAATGACAGTTTTGTTTTTCCTTTCTGATTTGGATGCCTTTTATTTCCTTTTCTTGTCTGATCACTATGGCTAAAACTTCCAATACTATATTGAATAGAAGTGGTGAAAGTGGACAATCTTGTCTTGTTCCTGATCTTAGTGGAAAAGATTTTAGTTTTTCCCATTGAGTATAGTGTTGGCTGTAGGTCATTCATATATGGCCTTTAAATATTGAGGAATGCTCCCTCTATTCCCACTTTGCTGAGTGTTTTTATCATAAATGGGTACTATACCTTATCAAATGCCTTTTCCGCATCTATTGCTATGATCATGTGATTTTTGTCTTTCATTTTGTTTATAAGGTGTAATATGTTTATTGATTTGTGAATATTGCACCATCCTTCCATTCCTGGGATAAATCCCACTTGGTCATGGTGTATGATCTTTTTAATGTATTGTTGGATGTGGTTTGCCAATATTTTGTTGAGGATTTTAGTATCTATGTTCATCAGCAATCTTGGCCTGAAGTTTTCTTTCTTTGTTGTGTCTTTATACGGTTTGGGGATTAGGATTATGCTGGCTTCATAAAAGGAGTTTGGGAGTCTTCCATCATTCTGGATTTTTTGGAATAGTCTGTGAAGGATAGGGGTTAACTCTTCCTTAAATACTTTGTAGAATTCTCCTGAGAAATCATCTGGTCCAGGGCTTTTGTGTGTTGGGAGTTTTTTGATTACTGCTTCAATTTCATCTGCTGCTATTGGTCTGTTCAGGCTTCCTGCTTCTTCTTCACTGAGTTTTGGAAAATTGTATTTTTCTAGAAATTTGTCCATTTCACTTAGGTATTCAAATTTCTTGGCATACAGTTCTTCATCACAATTTCTTACAATCCTTTGTATTTCTGTGGTGTCAGTTGTAATCTCTCCTCTTTCATTTCTGATTATGTTTATTTGGGTCTTCTCTCTTTTTTTCGTCATGAGCCTGCCTGAAGGCTTGTCGATTTTGTTTATCTTCTCAAAGAACCAGCTCCTGGATTCATTGATCCTTAGAATTGTGCTTTTAGTCTCTATGTCATTTACTTCTGCTATCATCTTGGTTATTTCCTTCCTTCTGCTTGCTCTGGGCTGTCTTTTTTGATGTTCCTCAAGTTCTTGTAGGTGTAGGGTTAGGTTGTTTGTTTGAAATGTTTCTCTCCTTTTGGTAAGCCTGTATCTCTATGAACTTCCCTCTCAGGACTGCCTTCACTGTGTCCCATAAGTTTCAGATTACTGTAAGTTCATTTTTGTTTGTTTCCAGAAACCTTTTGATTTCTTCCCTAATTTCATTCTTGACCCATTCATTGTTTAATAGCATGCTATTCAATCTCCATGATTTTGAGTGTTTTGTTTTTTTCCCCCTTAGGGTTGGTTTCTAGTTTCAGGCCCTTATGGTTGGAGAGTATGCTTGATATGATTTCAGTTTTCTTGAATTTGTTGAGGTTTGTTTTGTGTCCTATCATGTGGTCTATCTTTGAAAATATTCCATGTGCATTTGAAAAAAATGTGTATTTAGCTTCTTTGGGGTGAAAGGTTCTCTATATATCAGTTAAGCCCATTTCATCTAGGGCATTGTTCAATGGCACAATATCTTTGTTGATATTTTGTTTGAAAGATCTTTCCATTTTTGACAGTGGGGTGTTTAAATCCCCTACTATAATTGTATTGCTGTCAATATCTTTCTTGAAGTCCACCAAGATTTTCTTTATGTATCTGGGTGCTCCTATGTTGGGTGCATATATATTTACAATGTTTATGTCTTCTTGGTGGATTCTTCCCTTGAGTATTACGAAGTGACCTTCTGGGTCTATTTATGGACCTTCTTATAAAGTCTATTTTGTGTGATATGAGTGTTGCTATCCTTGCTTTATTTTCCTGTCCATTTGCTTGGAAAATTTGTTTCTAGTCCTTCACTTTCAGTCTTTGTAGGTCTTTTGTCCTGAGGTGGGTCTCTTGTAGGCAGCAAATGTTTGGGTCATGATTTCTTATCTATTCTGCTATTCTATATCTTTTGATTGGAGCATTTAATCCATTTACGTTTAATGTTATTATTGATAGGTACTTATTCATTTCCATTTCTTTCCTTCCTTTAAAGGAGTCCCTTTAGCATCCTGCAGAGCTGGTTTGGTGGAGGTGTATTCTTTTAGACTTCTTTTGTCTGGGAGGCTTCTTATTTGGCCTTCCATTTTAATTGAGCACCTTGCTGGGTAAATAGCCTTGGTTGCAGACCTCTGGTTCTCATTACTTGGAGTATTTCTTGCCATTCTCTTCTGGTTTGGAGTGCTTCCATTGAGAAGTCAGCTGCTAACCTTATTGGGGCTCCCTTGTATGTTACTTCCTATTTCTCCCTTGCTGCCTTTAAGATTCTCTTTTTGTCTTGAAATTTTGCCATTTTAGTTATGATGTCTTGAAGTGGGCCTCTTTGGGTTCCTCTTGATTGGGACTCTCCATGTTTTCTGGATTTGTGTGACTTTTTCTCTCATCAAATTAGGGAAGTTTTCCATCATTACTTTTTCAAAGGTTTTCTATCCCTTGCTCTTCTTCTTCTGCTTCTGGTATTCCTATTATATGGATATTATTTTGTTTCATGTTGTCATGATTTCCCTTAATCCCTCTTCATTCTTTCTGATCCTCTTCCTTTTCTTGCTTTTTCTGGGTGTTTTTTTTTCTGCTTTGTCCCCCAGCTCGCTGATCTGATCTTCTGCTTCATTGAGTCTGCTTTTGATTCCTTGTACTGTGTTCTTCAGTTCATAAATTGTATTCTTAATTTCCTCTTGGACCTTGTTGACAGTTTCTATTTCCTTTTTCAAGTTCATATAGCTTGCAATGAGTTCATTGTAGTTTTCCTGTAATTTCTGGTAATTCTCTGTGAGCTCATTGAGCTTCCTGATAACCATTGCTTTGATCTCAATATCTGATATCTGAGTTGCCTCTATTTCATTTAGCATTCTTTCTGAGGCTTCCTCCTTTTCTTTCCTTTTGGTATTGTTTCTTTGTCTTCCCATTGTTTATGAGAGTCTTCTTGTTAGCTTCTGCCTCTTAAATTGATCTACTCTGGCTTCCTGGGTTTATGGTGTGAACTTCTGTGGTAGAACACTTGTGAGATTCAGTGGTTCAGTCTTCTTAATCTCCTGAGATCACTGGTCTTGGGCTGTCATTTAAGTTGGCTCTCTGTATGTCTTTGGGTTTTTATTGTTGTTGGTGTTTTTTTGTTGGGTCCTTCCCTCCAGCTGGTTAACTGAGGATCACTCTGTCTACCACACAGTGTATTCTGTTGTGCAGGTGTGGACAGTTTGTGTTGAAGCTGATTCTTCTGTGTGTACAAGGTTTTGAGGCTTCTCTCTCACTCTTGTTCAGGTGTTAGTTGTGGGTAATTTCTCCACTTTTTAGTTGTATTTCCAGATTGGTCCTGGATTGAGGTTAGTGTGGCTTCAACTCCCTCCTTCACCTTTTTTTGTTATCTGTTTGTGGTTCCTTTGTTGGTGGTTTCCTCTTCCAGCAGGTATACTGGTGTTCACTGCTTCCATCTTGCAAGTTCCCTGGAGTAGCAAAGTGAAATTTGTCTCACTGTCTCTGTTGTTGGGATGACCCTGTTTGGGTCTAACTCTGGTCTTTTCTCCACCCCAGGTATTATTGTCTCACCTGTGAGAAAAGAAGGGGAAAAAAAGAGAAGGAAGGAAGGGAGAAGGAATAAAAAAGTAAAGGAAGGAAGGAAGGATGAAAAAAAGATAGGAGGAAAGAAAGGAATTTTTTAAAAATTAAAATTAAAAAGTAAAAAAAGAAGGAAGGAAGAAGGAATAAACAGAAAGAAAGAAAAAAGGACAGAAAGCAAGAAGAAATTAAAAAAAAAGAAAGCCTTCGGCTGACTGTAAACTGGCTAGGCCAGTTCTGCTGCTGGTCTTCCTGGCTGTGTCAGGCTGAGGAGGGATCCCTTTCACTTTTCTCCCTTCCTGAGCCACACTCTTCACTGTTGTCCAGCCTCCAGCCCAGTTCTTCTGTGCCCTTCTGTGCCCAGCCCAGGCCTTTAGTCCACCAGTTGCACTGTCCTTGAGGTGCACCAATTAGGGGCAACTCATACACCACCTTCTTGCTCTTTGCTGTCCTAGATGCTAGGGACTCTCAGCACCTCTTCAGGGTACTTCAGCACCCCCAACTGTGTTAAGTCTTTCTGGGGACTGCGGCTCCCCTCTTCTGGGCTTTACTACCTTCCTCCTAGAGAGCCAGTTGGCTTTGCAGGGCTCTGGGCACAGGGGCCAGGTGGGAGGTGCTCTGTCCCTGGTGTCTCTGGGGTGAGCACGGACAGGCAGCTGCAGACCTTGGACCAGGTGTGCACCATCCCCAGTGCTTTTGGTGTGGGCATAGCCGGGTTGCCGCTGGGCCATGGACCAGGTGTTCACCGTCCTGGTGCTTCTGGCATGAGCACAGATGGACCTTGCCAGTCTGGACTAGGTGCACACCATCCCTGGTTCTTCGGGTATGGGTGCAGGCGGGCCTCCCTTGGCCATAGAGTGGGTGCGTACTAACCCAGGACTGCAGGGGTTAGGGGCACAGCAGGCAGGTGGCTGTTGTGGAGAATTCCCCAAACAGCCATGGAGTGCCTCTTTTTTCTCTGTTTCTTTTTGAAAAATTCCTCTTATTCAAGACCCCCAGTCCAAACAAGCACCTGGCCTCTCACACAGCTCAGCCTGGCTGTCTCCCAAGAATCTTGCAACAGACCTGGAAGGCGCCAGGCCTGGGGCTGCAGCCAACCTGGTGTCTGTGCTCCTCCCAGTGACCTTATTGTCCTTAAGCACTCTCCTTACTGTCTTATTTTTCAATGTCCGCTATAATTTTCGGTCTCCAATCTTCATATATTATGGAATACCATTGGCTGTTCGCTCTGTTCCTCAGAAGACTGGCTAGGTATTTTACCCATGTGCTGGGGAAAGTGGCCTTTGCTTCCACCTACCTTGCCACCATCTCCCAGATCATCTTCTTGGTTTTAATTTTTCAGTATCTTCTTTTAAAAAGCAGAACCCCCACACCATACATAAATTGGATTTAATTATGGTTTTGACACCCCCAATGTGGGTCACAGAAACCTTCAGACCTTTAAAAAGAGATTCTACATCTGTAGGTGTCAAGATCATTATGTGTTTAGCCAGCGGACCTCAAAGAAAATAATAACTATCTTAGAGCTAATGTTGAGAAAAATTTTAGAAGTGGCTTCTGAGCCTTCAAAGAAAGCCATGCCAAAATAGTCACCTTTATCTGAAGTCACATATTTTTGCCTTTTAAAACAAACTCATTTCCTTTATCAGCTCTACACATCATCTTGCATTCTTCAAGATTTTTTTCATATTTTTTATTGTTGTTCAAGTACAGTTATCTCCTTTCCCCCCACTACTCCTCCTATTCCAGCCATTCCCTCTTCCCACCATTGATCCTACCCCCTTTGATTACAATAATAATAATAATAATAATAATAATAATAATAATAATAATACAGTGATTATAGTTTTATTATTAGCTAACAATAACCATGAGTAAGCAATTCATCCTTTTAACTGAATTTTTTGTTGATGAACTTCTGTTATCAAGAACTTTTAAAGTTTTGTTATCAAGCTCTGAAAATTGGCATTTCTTATATGTGTGACCAGTTTGGGATCAAGGCATTGCTGAGTTTTGATTGGCCAGTTTGCTCATGGGAAGATTGCCAGTCAGTAATGCCCATTCACAAAAACATGCATGGGTGAGTCTTGTTTGTAATGAGGAAGACGTGCATGCTTTTTATTTTGTATGCAGTTTATAATCACTTTTTTTGTATCTTGTTAAATGTCTGACCATGTGAAATTACATGAATGATAAAGAGCAAATGTTCCAAATTTGTGCATATTTTTATTTTACAACTAAAGCAAGTGACCCCTCTATGAATAAAGTGTTTTGTATATATAATGAATTTGTGTTAGGGTGGAGCTGTTTACAGAGAGCCAACAGAGGCTCCTGTGCAGTTGAGACTCTGGCT
Organism: Phyllostomus hastatus; assembly: GCF_019186645.2. Lineage (NCBI taxonomy): Eukaryota > Metazoa > Chordata > Mammalia > Chiroptera > Phyllostomidae > Phyllostomus > Phyllostomus hastatus. The sequence continues at coordinate 2,031,340 of NW_025334015.1, read as the reverse complement.
GGGCCCTCCTTGTGCAATTGAACAGAATTTTCCCCAGCATCATTCCACCCAGTAGTGCCTATGCCCAACCCCATGCTCTGTCACATGTCTCCTCCCTGAAGGGCCTCAGGCTCAGCTGATAGAATAATGCTTCTTTAAAGTATTATTCAATAAGGTGGGTTCCTCTCATGGGTATTATGCTTTAATAAAGGAAACTTGAAGACTGAAAGACAGCATTTCAGAGAATTCTTCCCTGATTGGTTTTTCTGACAATATGACAGGCTTGGGGGTAGAAGGGGAACCTGGTTAAATCACTTTTATTCGTGTTTCTCAGCACCTCTTGCCTGCAGAAAACAGGCAAGCAGAGGAAGCTTATTCACTTGCCTTCTTCCATTTTTTCAAGTGTAAACTTTAGGCTTTATTTTCATAAATTCAGCCCTTAGTATGTTTACAAATACCTGTTCAACCAGAATCAGAAGCACAAAGCAACTGGCTCTAACCCCTCATATTTAATTCTATTTAACCCCTACTTTTCTTTGCTTCTGTCAGTCCATATATCCAAAAGGGTGATAATATTACATTGGTTCAGGACCTAGACATAGACATGCATATTTTCATGAAAAGCCAAGTTAGAATTTTCTTTAGTCAAATTCTCTCCAGGGATTCTAAAGGTAAACATTTAACTGCAAACAAAAGATACTTATAAGTTAAAGATTTATTGGATTTTTTGAGACATCTAGAATGAAGTTTGATGCTTTATACTCATAACTTCCTCCTTTTTGTCTTGTGTTTATTTTTTGTTATTTAGGTTTATTATTTGTTAATTGAGCTTTTTTTTCTTCTTGATCATATCTCCCTTTCTTTATCATGTTATTCTCTGAACCATATTTCTATCTGCCTACTTTGTTTTTAACATACGCTCAAAATTACTAGCACTGATGCTATACAATGTTCCATCTTCACAAAGTCCTAGAAACATCTGATTGTAGAGTAGAAATGCCTTCAAAGGGATGTTCTATTCAGTCTTCTGCTGTTAAGTCATTTCTCTGCCCATGATCAACTGCCGCCATTGTTAAAATCTGAATGGAAACATCAATTCTCAAAGGAAGCCTTCCTGACCTCTCTGAATTAGATCCTGTCCCTTTATTTGTGTTCTTATAACTGACCATAATGTTTTTCTTATATCATTCATGTTTTAAAATTATATAATTGAGAAATGTTTGATAAAGATATGCCCCTTCTGTAGAACTGTAAGCTCCAGAGAGTAGAGATGTGTATGTTTCACTCCATACTACACCTCTTTATCTTCACTCAGTGCCTAGCTCGTAATATCATTGATAAATGTTAATTCATAGTTATTTTGTATTAATGTTATTAATTTTTTTAATACTAAGGTTTATGGTCAGCTTTGTATTATAAAACCAAACCTGGTTATAGATAAAGGATTTATATATTTACCTGTTTTCTTTCCTTCCTTCCTTCCTTCCTTCCTTCCTTCCTTCCTTCCTTCCTTCCTTCCTTCCTTTATTAATTTATTCATTCATTCAATACAGCTATCAGGCAAATAACAATTACATATTGTTCAACTATTCTGTTTAAGCCCCTTTCAAGCAAACAAGGGTTAAACAGTTAAACACTGCCGATTAAAGAAACTTGTAATTGTTTAGGGAAGAAAGGCAGACACACAAGTTATTCTAATTGAGGACTGCTAAGTGTCCAAAAGTGTTAGCATTCACAGCTTGAGGCCCAGGGAGAGCTTCCTGGGGGAGGTTGCCTTCAGCGAAGACTCAAGGGTAATGACTAACTTGGACATGTAGAGATGGAAAGGAATAGTGTTCCAGATGAAGAGAAAAGTGAGAATAACAGTTTGTATCTATTTCTTGAATGCCATGTGCATATGCAGGAGACAGTCAATATCTTAATGATCGCAAATGGGAGACAAAGCCGAAAGTGGAAAGTGGAGACTGAAAAACCTGTAGGCTCATTTCAGGAGCCTCAATATTTATTCCTAGGCAGGTATGAAGTGATTGGAGGCCTATGAGCATGATGATTTCATCTGAATGTGTGTTTGAAAGATTAGTTTGGCATCATTGTGTCTCCAGTTTAAGTTGGCTGTTGTATTGATTGTGGCAACTCCCATCTCTGATACCTGTGTCTGTCCCTCTGTCTTCATCTCTGAGGGCCTGGATGCTAACCTCTGAGACCCTCGCCTAGGGTCAGTTTCCACATCTTCCTCATATTGACTACCTGCAGTTTGAAACTGCTAATCATCTGTGTATTCTGAATAGACACACTTAATCTTGGTATGTTTTAATAAATGGATTACTCATGACACATTTTTTGATCCAGGTCTTCTTACTTCTACTTTCAGATGAGGAAACTGAAGCTATGATAGAACTTATTTTCAAATTCAGGTTTTCCTAGCTCTTTTCTGTCATAAGTTTACAATCCCTCTCAAATTTAATAAAAAATAAGTGAAGATGAATCAAACCACAACAATTGAAATTTATTGAATATTTTCTAAAGGCAGGTTCTATTCTAAATGTTTTTATATATACTTAATCATTTAATAATCACAAAAATTTGTGAGGTAGGCACTCTTGTTCTTTTAACAGATGAGGAAACTGTGATAAGAGAACTTAAGTAATGCACCTCATCATGGAGCTATACAGTGAAAGACTCTGGATAGAAACCTGACAGTTGGACTTGAGCCTGTGCCTTACTGTTGTGCTATTGCCTCCTAAGTGAAGAAGTAGAGGTATGTGAAAGCACCTATTCCTTGTCCTACATGCAGCTCAATAAATGTTGCCTAAATGTCAGTTCACTCTTTGATCTCAGCTAATACTGTGTGCATCTTTCTTGTTCTGTGCCCCAGACCAGTTTTGTGGTTTATCATTTGTTTTCCTGATGTTCAAATATAAGTGGTCATCCTGAGATTAATGGCTTTACTGCTGGGCATTTATATTTGGTTCCTCATCTGATGCCAACCCGAAGAGTCTATCTTCACTTTTTAAATTTTCAAGCTAGTCTTTCCAATCAAATTCAACCTTCCTTGTTCCAGTGAATCATGAATGACATTTGCCCTTCTGCACTTGGAACAGACCTGGTCTTTGGAATACATACATACAACCACTTTCTGGGGAATGAACCTTTTAGGAACCTATAGTTCTTCTTCTGTTAGCATTATGTGACCTTCCAAAGATTGCCAAGAAAGACCTTTTGGAATGGCAAGCAATTTGCTAAAAAGGCAACAAAATGTATTGAATTAAAAAGCAGAACACTAGTAGCTATTACATATCTACTATGCTATTCCAGGAACTACATATTTTTCGCACGTCTTATTTAGTAGTCACAAAAATTAAGTGAAGAATTGCCATCCCATTTTATAGATAAGAAATCAGGTTCAGAAAAGTAAAGACACCCAGAGTCACAACTAGCACATAGTAGGACTACAATATAAACATAGGTGTGCCTGACTTCAAGCCCATCCATTTGATTAACAAATACTTATTAAGTGTCTACTATGAGCTAAGCACTAGGGTGGGCCCTAGGAATGTGTTAAGGCAGCATGAGAGGTGTGATCCTTGTCTGCAAAGAGCTCACAATTCAGCAAAAAGAACAAATAACTGTGTAAATAACAACATCACCTGAAATAAGTGCCTGGATGGACAAAATGTTATTTATGTGACCCTTCTTTATATTCTATAGGTGGCAAAAAATACAAGCCTTACATTTTGAAAAATATATATCTCATTTAATGAAACAATTAGTTATTCCCTTCCTTCAAATCTTTATTCCTCACCATTTTACTCTAAATTATTAAGTAGTTTATTTGAACAGTTAGATTCCTAATAGTATGTAAAGCACCGTGATGCCTATCATTGGAAATTTTAAAAAATATCTATGGTCCCAGGACAATAGGAGCTTAGACAGAACTGGCAATAGTTGTGCACAATGTAAATGCTAACAAATTCTAGGAAAAGCTGGTAAGGAGAGTTAGTTTTAAGACAGTAAGTTGCCTTCTCCTGAGTGATCCGGGAAAGCCAGCCAGCATTGGCTGCTGCTGTGGTGGTGGCTGTGGCGGGTTGTGGGCATGTGAGGAGTGTGTGCCCTGGTCTTGTTTACAATTTGTCTGAGACTTCATGAGCTCAGCCCGACCAGAAGGACTCTTTCTCTCAAATATCAGACCTGATCTTTTCCAAAAAAACAGCACAAAGCACATTAAAAGCTTTGATCCAACTGTTTACTTTGTATTTGTGTGCTTTGGGGAAAATGGGGACAAAGGAAGGATTTATTAGGCCTTGCTGTGGGTGGCCAGTGCAACCAATGGGCATCTGAGAGGAGTGTCAGGAGTGCTCTGTGCTGCCACCGTGGACATGTGGCCAGCTCTGAGAAACCCCAGTTGCTCCAGTAAACTGTGTCACCTTGTTCTGTAGGCTTCCTACACTCTCATCTTCTTGTTCACACTGCAGGGGGCAGTCCTGACATAGGAGGCTCCGAATCCCCCCTTTGCCTTAGGGCAAGTTAAAGTCAGATACCTTTCTTTAGGATTCTCCTGGAAAAGAAGTTTCTCAATGCCTCTGAGTGACAACTTCCTTTTCCATGAGCATCTCATACTTTCAAAGCATTTCACATAAATTAATTTGATCCACATCCTTCTGAAACAGGCAGTTATGTATACACTTTCTCTCTTTCTTACACATATACACACACACAGTACAGATATTTCTATTACCTGATTAGAAAACTGAGAGTTTCGATTACAGGAAAAAGGAATCTTTAACTGACTCCTACTAGATACTAGCTATTTTCAACAGATGATCTCATTAATTTTCTCAAAATTCCCATGAAGTAGGTAAGATTTGTCCACTTTGATGACAAAACACACTGAAGCTCAACGAAATTAAGGACGCTCTGGCTCATTCATAATACGTATCGATACCTATTGTCTTTCACCAAGGGGTGGAGCTATGATTGAAGCTCTTGTGCAGGGCTTGATTCAAGGGCTTATTTGTTCATTCTCCCCTTGCCAGTGGTCTGAAGTTGCAAAGCTGAGCTCTGCACAGGAATTTTGTCCTCTGACTTCCAGTTTAGCATTCTTTGGCTCCACCAAATAGCCAAAAAAATGAGCTATTACTCTCACAAAAATCCTCCTTTATGTCTGTTTTCTCTATATTTGTATTCAGTAGAGACAGAAACCATCTAAAAGGAAAGCTGTCATAAATATTTTAAGAGTAGTAAATGAGAGGAAAGTGCATGGGCAGAATATACATACAGTAGTATGAATGGGGATTCAGGAATCTTATGTTTAAGAATGAGAATAGAGTAGAGATCTGCTGCTTCCTTTTAACTCAACAGAAGAGTAACTACAATTACTTAATAAACACAGTGGCTTGAGTATATGGAACCCTCAGTGTTAACACAGAATCATCCTCTAGCTTCTCAGCTCCAGGTCACCTTCCCAAATATCCTGCCTCAGATAAAACTGTGCTGCATTAAGCACTTGGTCTCTGGATGGCTCAGGGATACCGCTGAAGGGGAAAGGAATTTATAAATTCTAGTACAAACACAGTACATAAAGCTTAATAAATTGCAATGTTTAGTAAAATTAAATGCCTCTTTTAAAAACTCATTTATTGCTAGATTTCAAAAGCAAATATGGCATTTTAATTATGAAAATAAAACATGATTGTTAAAATAAAATTTTAAAATATCAGCTGTGTGTGTGAGTGTGAATGTGTGTGTGTGAGGAGAGAGAGAAGGAAGAAGGAGGAAAGAGGGAGGGGCTAAGGACTATAATTTTGATTAGTTGTAATCTAACTTGCCCTTTTGTTCCTTTTTTCTTTCTTTCTTTTCCTTTTTGTGTATCAGTTAATCTATTGGTTACATTTTCAGCTTTTCTTTGCTTCTGGTTTCATTTTCAGATGAAAAAATGCTAGGCACACAGTGCTGCTGTCTGGTTGCCATGGTGACCACAGACTATTATCCTGCCTTGTCATTCATCAAGAAAGAATTGCACTTGACAGAGAGGGAAATGCCTGCAGTCTGCAGCATAGAAGGAAAAAAGATTTTCTTATCTTCTATGTATGCAAAAGGTATTTAATGCCTGTTTAGTAATGTTTTATTTAGCATTATTTATGACTTGTAACAGCAATAACTGATACCTGTAAAAATACTTCCCTTCCCCCAAAGTATTTAACTTGTAATTTGTTTATTTGTTTTGCTTCCTCATTCTAAACCTATATCTAATGTTGCACCCCTACATTACTACCACAAATATTGCTTCCCTTCCAGTAACAGCAACAGCCAATGATCACTGTAAAGATAACTAATGAACCACTTCTTCCTAAAACTGTGTTTTATAATTAGCCATTGTTTTTGTACTTCTATTCTTAAAAATGATTGGTATGATACATAATCAATCAATAATTGAAAGTAGCTTTTGAGTATGTAATACCTATTAAATATAGCATTAGCAAATAATATAAAAGCATGACTATCTTTCCATTAGATAATGAATATAAAGTCAGGATTGCTCTTTATAAATTTGGATCCACCCCAAATCCCTTGTTATTCAAAGGCAGAAAAAATTAAATACTTACTTTGTGACTTTTCCTTGTCATGTCCATTTGAATTAATTCAAATTATACCTGAAAATAAATGGTCTCTCAAATTGTATACGAGGTCTATCTGGAAAAAGTCCAATCACTGTTAATATAATAAGAACAGTTTGCGCAACATCAATGTAACCTGGCAAGCAAGGAGAGTGGACCTGAATGTGCATGGGTGAACATTGATGACTTCACTGTACTAGTTGCAGGGTGGTGGTAGACCTTGTTGAGTGAGCATGTGTACTGTGTGGCCATCACATTCAAAATGACAGAGCAAGTAGAACAATGAATCTGCATCATTTTGAGTTAAACTTGAACATTCCTCTGCAGAAACTATTTCAATGATTCAAAAGACCACAGCTGTGAGCAACTAACTGGTGATTGGCATCCTGACAATGAACCCATCATGCATCACATCTCATGTAGAGTTTTTTGATGAAATATCAAATCACCCAGGTGACTCAGCCCTCCCTACAGCCCAGATTTGGCACCCTGAAACTTTTGGCTTTTCCCAAAACTAAAATCACCTTTGAAAGGGAAGATATTTCAGACCACCAATGCAATTCAGGAAAATATGATGGGGCAGGTGATGGTGATTGGGAGAACTGTGTGGGTCCCAAGGTGTCTACTTTGAAGCAGACTGAGATGTTACTGTCCTATGTACAATGTTTCTCATATCTTGTATCTTCCTCTGTAAATGTCTCTATTTTTTTATAATACATAGCTGGATACCTTCTGGACAGATCCTGTATGTTTACACATGAGGTCTTTTATTTATTTATTTATTTATTTATTCATTTATTCATTTATTTATTTATTTTAAATTTGGTATTTTCCATCTCATTATTTAGCTCTAAATCTCTCTATCTGGTGTGCCATTTTAAATAACTTTCTCTGCTGATTATTATGTTTTGCTCTCCTTGCATTGTTTGATTTCCTTGTTAAGGTGGAGAAAGTAGTTGCAAAGTTGAAAGTATTTTAAGTTGCCATTGTCTGAACTTGAGTTTTCAGTATTGGCTTGACCTTTTGTCTCAGGGATCAGAGAGAAGCTGGACAATAATGGCATTTCTCTTGACTTGGTAAATGACCAGCAGTTAGCATAACTGATGTGTGCTGCAATTCAGCCATTCCACCTTAAGAATAATTGGACTAGTTTGGACAATAAAAAACATCTGAAGTTCAAGTTCTATTCTTTCTGAAGACTTCCCTACTAGAGGTTAAACTTCAGTAGTACACATGGAAACACTGAAATCATATGTCTACATTGCAAGTGAAATAGAGAGTTGGATAATTATCTAGTCAGTTTTGGTTTCAAGATGGTTCAGATTCTAACCACTTCCTTAATTATCTAAATAATTCTGGAAAGAGACGGTTTGAAGGTGGAGAGGGGTAATTCTAAATGAATTAATTACATCTGTCAGGAAATCTGTCCTGGATTTTAGATTACTACATCATAATTCAAAATCTCTTGATTGTTTTTGCATAAATTCCATTAATGAATACCTCCCTGCATCATTTATATATCTTAGTCATGTAAAAATGTATAAGCTGTGGAATGTTTTCTTTTAATTTTGGCATTTGGAAGAGCAAAAGGAAACAACAAAAAGGAGAAAACACATATTGACTGAGAATGATGGTTTTTCCTATTGGTTCTAAACTTTTACTTTAATATTGCAGCAACACCACTGTTCATTTCCTGTTAAACTTCAAGCCTACCTTACCTTTTGATTTTCAATGTCCCTTAGGCTAATGTTTTCACTGGAGAATGAAAATGAACAGGCAGAAACAATTAAGCGGGCAGATACAGTGAAAATGAACACCACACTGCACTTTCACAGAAATGAAAGTTTATAAAGGAATTCTGCTTGGAGTTTGATCTTATAGCAGCAAAGATTTTGTTTCTTGTCATTTTTCTTTTGTCCACCCCCAATGCACACCACTTCCCCTTTATGGGAAAAAAGGTCTAGGCACACAAAGGAACTCCTAAATACTCATAGGCATGGGAAACATTTTATCTGTCTGTTACTGGCACAGGATAATCTCCAAGAAAAAAAATCCATCTAGCTATTCTAAACTGCAAATGGCTCCTGAAGCTTGTTAAATGTTCACATGTCTTTATAAAATTGTAGTATGGATTGTTTATACACTCCTGATTAAGGACATGAATATCATTAAGAAGGATCAAGTTAGATTAAAGATGGAAAATTATAAAATCAGAATTGTAACCTATAAGAAATTAGGAATAGGAAACTAATGAACTAGTTTAAGAAGTAGTACATTCACTTATTTATTCAGATAATTTTTAGATAAATCATTTTGTGCATATAATAAATGCCAATCACTGAGTGAGAAAAAAAGGTTCAGGAGAAAAAACTCTTTCCTTGAAAGTTATATATCAAAGCAATGATGATTAATTCCTAAAAAATGTGGCAAATACTATGAATAAGCTAAGGATACAATGCTGTAAGAGCAAATATGAGGGATGTTTAATTAGATCGAGGAGGAAATAATAGCCAGGAAGACTTCCTAGAAGAAGTGATATTTTAACTAAAACTCAAAAGATTAGTAGAAATTAATCTGGCAGAAATGAAGGAAGAGAACATCTTAGATATAAATCATGTTGAGTTCAGGAGACCATAAGCAAACATGTCATAAAAAGAAAAAAGAAAAGAGAAGAGAGAAGAGAGGGAAGGGAAGGGAAAGGAAGGGAAGGGAAGGGAAGGGAAGGGAAGGGAAGGGAAGGGAAGGGAAGGGAAGGGAAGGGAAGGGAAGGGAAGGGAAGGGAAGGGAAGGGAAGGGAAGGGAAGGGAAGGGAAGGGAAGGGAAGGAGTCACATCCAGGGCACTGTTAAGTAGTTTGCTACTCACTAAGAAACAATATGAAACAGATGATAAATCAAGAACTAACATGCTCATAAGGTGTAGACCTTAAACAAATGACTATGTTATTATTAAATATTATTTTAATGAGGTATCTTTTACCTATAGGAAATATACAGATTTTAGGTATATAGTTTGAATAGATTTGACCATTGAATTCACTTATATAATTCATCCCCCAAAAAGAAACAGTTGATTCTGCTGCAATGTGAAATATGCATTCCTAAAAATCTGTAGTGCCATGCGAAATCATGCCATAAACACCACAAGTCTTATGCAAAAAGAATGGGATTAGAGTACAACGTTCAAGCACTTTGTCAGTGACATGTAAACTGAATAGAAGTTTAATAAAAACACTAGTTCAGTTTTACGCATGTTAGGTGATTAAAAAGTTCTTAAATGCAATAATAAATATGGAACTTTGCCTTAAAAAAGACCTGATGTTTTCTTGTGGAAGTGGACATCAGAAGGGTTCTAGTTTATGAGTTATTGCAAAGTGCAGGAAGGAGGGTTACCTGAAATGAGACAAAAGTATGTAACAGCTGGTGCAGATTGTTTTGGTTTGTAATCATGAGAAGAACAGAAGTTGCTACAAGATGTTTCAGGTGTGTTCCTGTGTGTGAGACTTGTGCCTTCCTATGCAGATCAATCCAGCTGAGTACAGTTTTCTGCATTCACTTAGTGTTTCTTGAAGACAGAATCACACATAAGCAAGTGAAAAATCTACATCGCCCTCAAATTCTTCCTTAATGTGTCAATTGTACTAGAACAAATTCTTATTTTCAAAGTAAGTGTTATAGCAGAACTAACTGGATAGAACTAACATTTCTAGTTAGTTTCCTCATACTTCTGCCCAATTAATTACAAAGTCCCCATCCCAGATATGACCCTGTCTGATTTCTATCACCATAGATTACTTTTGCTTCTTCTAAAACTTCATATATAAAACCATGCACTCTGCACAGTTTGGGTCCTGGTTCAAATGTCTTTGAGGTTGATTTATGTTGCTGCTTTGCTAGGTAGTTCATTCATTGTATGGCTGAGTAGTAGTATTCCATTATATGGATATACAATTATTTGGTTTTCCACTTTCCTATGGTGCTTATTTATGGCCATTACCAGCTTTTAGCTATTGTGTATAAAGCCATTATGAACATTGTGTCATATGTGTTTGTACTTTAAGATATGTTTTTAATTCTTTTGGGTAAATGCCTTGAAGTGAAATTGCTGGTTAAGGTAAATGTTTAACTTTGTGGGAAATGGTCAAACAAGTTTTAAAAATACTGTACCATTTTATGTTTCCACTAATGATTTATGCGGCTGGGTAGTGTGGGGGAGGATATTAGGGGAAATAGGTAAAACTGTAATTGAACAACAATAAAAAGAATAATATATGAAAGTTTCAGTTGCTCCACATTCTCAGCAACATTTGATGTGGTTAGTCTTTCAGTCATTCTACTGGGAGTAGTGATTTGTACATATAATTCAAGTTATGCCGGTGGATAGGATGGTACCATTGTTCCATTTGCCTGTGGCCTTCCATTTGCCTGTTTAGTTATTCTATCAATTTTTGAGGTCACAATGTTGAAATCTCTGCAAATTTGTCTGCTGCTTACCTCTATCCCACTCATTTATTCTTCATGAAGTTTGATGCTATTACCAGATGTTACCATTTTATAAGGATTTGTATTATTTTTTCTGCTAAAATTACTTTTCTTAAAGTTGATTTTGTAAAATATTAATATAGCCACTTCATCATTCTTATCATTAAAGTTTTTATTAATGATAAGACACTCAACAACATAGGGCCTATATGGTACTATTTTTCCCACATTTCTTTACTTTTTTTTCCACATTTCTTTACTTTTAAGTTATCCGTGTCTTTACATTATACGTGAGTCTGTTGTAATCAGCATATATTGGGGCATGCACTTTAATACATTATGCCAGTTTTATCTTTCAATAGACTACTTAGTTAATTTACAACTTATGTGTAGTCATTTAAATAGTTGAGTATAAGACTGGTATCTTGCTGTTTGTATTCTATTTTTCCCATATGTATTTTGTCTCTTTTATCCTTTTTCCAGTCTAATTTTTTAAAAGATTTTATTTATTTATTTTATAGAGAGGTGAAGGTAGGGAAAAAGAGAGGGAGAGAAACATGGATGTGCAGGAGAAACATTAATCAGTTGCCTCTCACATGCCCCCATCAGGGGGCCTGGCCTGCAACCCATGCATGTGCCCTGACCAGGAATCAAACAAGTGAAGTTTTGGTTTGCCAAACAATGCCCAACCCACTGAGCCACACCAGTCAGGTCACCAGCCTAATTTTGGATGAGTAATGTTTACTATTCCATTTGATATCTTCTGTTGGCTTATTATTTATACCTCATTTTATTTATTTATTTTATAATAATTGCTTTAGAACTTGTATAAATCCTTAACTTATCATAGTCTTCTTGAATTAATGTTAGCTGATCACATATAAAACATATGTGCCTAAAAGTTTTCAGTTCTTTTATATTCTACGACTGTCATACATTTAACTTTTTTCTATTGCAGTCATAAACTGAAACTTAATTTTTAAAATTTTTTCAGCCATTTTTGTATGTGTTTCAGTTTAGATAATTTATATTTCCCTATATTCAAATTCACTAACCTTTCTTTCCCTATTAAGCTCATCCAGTGACATTTTTACTTCACACATTTCTTTTAAGGTTCTAGGATTTCTCTTTGGTTCTTTTATGTTTCTTTATAAAATTTCTACTCATTCTTTTTATTTTAAAGATCTTATTTATTTATTTCTAGAGAGGGAAGGGAGGGGTGGGGGGGAGAGAGAGAGAGAGAGAAAGAAACATCAATGTGCGGTTGCTGGGGGTTATGGCCTGCAACCCAGGAATGTACCCTGGCTGGGAATGGAACCTGGGACACTTTGGTTCCCAGCCCGTGCTCAATCCACTGAGCTATGCCAGCCAGGGCTTCTACTCTTTCTTCTGTTTCTCTGTTTTACCCATTGCTGCAGTTTATCCATTCTTTTTCTTTAAGTCCTTTAACATGTTTATAATAGTTGTTTTGAAGTTCTTTTCTACTAATTCCATTGTCTCCATCATTTCAGAGTCTGTTTTTATTGACTGATTTTTCTTCTGGTTGTGAGTCACATTTTTTACCCTTTTTACATATAATAATTTCTGAGTTGATACTGAACTTTATAGGTCTTATATTGCTGAGTGTCTGCTTTTGTTGTCTCCTTTAATAGAGTATTGAATTTGATTCAAGAAGGCAGTTAAATCAAAACTGTTTGGTTCTTTTTGGTGTTGTTTTACAACTCTGTTAGGAGGGGTCTACAGGAGACTTGATTCTACAGACAAACTCTTCTCTAAATCATGGCCTTCTGGGCTTCTCTGCCCAGCACTGCTGGCTGCTCTGAAGTCTCCACACCCTGTGTGGGTAGAAGTTGATCATCCCTGAGCCTTGTGAGAGCTGTAGCACTTGAGTTATGCACAGCTCCTCAGCAGTTTTTCTTCCCTAGGGGTTGTCTTTGCTCAGCATGTTGTAGTTGGTATTCAGTCAGACATGCAAGGGCTCCTGATACAGATTTCTGAAGCTTTTTCTCTGTGCAGTTCCCTTTTATCTGTTATCTTGACCCACAAATTGGAGTACACTCAGGAACACCAAATTCTGTTCCCTTCCTCTTCAGCCAAGCAAGACCATTGCTTTCTAGATTCCCTTTCCCTGCACTACAGTTTAGAACTTGTCTCCAAGGAGAAAGCTCCTGAGACTACAGAGCTCACCCAGTTTAGTTTTTTCCCACAGCAATTATAGTTCTCTGTTGAGTGTTTATCAACAACTAAAATGGTTATTTAATGTATTTTTTCAGTTTTATAGTCTTATACCAATTATTCAGTCATCATTGGTAAGCAAGCATTTTAATGTTAAATCATTTTGGTTGTCAAGTTTGGAAGAATAGGTATAAAAGTGTTCCTTCATTATTAGAAATACTACCTTAGTAACTATGCTACAGTAAATTTGTTATATGTATGTGTGTATAATGGGATTTCAGTTATCACAGGAGGCAATGATCATTTAGTTTTATGTATGCAAGATTTTCTTTTGGTTAGCTTGGACTTTACTGAGGCCTGTGAAAATTATAGCTATAAAAAACAGAATAAAAGCAATTTTTTAAATATTTTATTTAATATTAAACTATATCTCTTTTCAGATAGTTATTCACTTAAGGTAGAGAATAATTCTATTGGTTGAAGACTTAATTAGAGTCCATTATACCTTAATAGACCTGATAGACTTCAAGTGAATTGCAATGCAAAGTAGATTTGTTCTTCATATTCATATATTTGATTCAGACAGAACATTGTTCACAGCATTTGTGAGATGGAGTGTCCAGCTCAATGGAACAAATTTATTCACATAGATTCCTATTGTTCAGATAGTAAAAATCCATGTGCATTAACCTGTAAGCAATGGGAACCAAAAATGTATCCATTATATTGAAACATATATTCTCCAGTATGCTTTTGAAACTGACTTCTAGGATACAGACATGTTTAGTAATTTGTCTGGAGGAAACTTCTAGTGTAGATTGTACTTAGGCCTTGTCAATTTTGAGTCTCTTATAAAACACGGTCAAAAACAAGGTTGCAAATGTATAGACTTCTTTGATAATGAAATACAAATATTTATTGAGTTCATTAATTTGGTTAGTCATTCAACAAAAACATTTTGACTACCAGGTACTATGTTACGTGCTAGAAAAACTATGGTGAATGGTTCTATCATGTACCCATAATTCTTTTGGAGAAAACCAAAGTGCGAATATAAATGATTGTTTTAGTTATATACACATTGAACAAGCTAAGAATTTCAGAATTTGTGTTCCCTATCTTCCATTCCGGGAACATGAAAGCTGTCACTCATCCCATCGAAAAAAATCACTCGGCCCATGAGAATTTTCTTTTCGCCTAGTGGAGTTACATTGGTAGTAAACATAACTGCATTTTGTGCCTACTAATCTTAAAATCAAGCTCAGCTGAGATTACACACTGTGGTTGGTTATTATTTTTCCTTTAAAAAATATTTTTTGAAGCCATAATGTCCTTGCCCTAAAGAATAAATGCAGGAGTTTGTTACTAAGGAATCTCTTTTCTTTATGCTACATGGAATCAATCTGAGTTTCTACATAGCTTCTAGAATTATTGTTAAGAACTAAGTTAATTTCTTGTTGTAGTTGATAATGTGTCATATCACATACAATTGAAGATCCCTCTGGGTGATAGATTACAGGGTGGTATAGATTTCTCATCAGATGTACCTGTTAATGTTTGTAAGTCATTTTCAAAATTTAAAAAAGCAGATAATTTGCTTCTATCAGCTTTAGAATCTATTTATGGAACTGAATTATAATACATGAAATCATAGTCATAGGTTTCTTTGAAGCTGGCACTTGAAGTTTGTATGAGAAGCAAATGCAGAGAGAGAGAGAGAGACAGAGAGAGAGAGAAGCAAATACCAATCAATGTCTGTGATTTTCACCTAAAAAAAGAGAAAGCTCAATTTGTAGTCTGGAGATTAACTGGCTTTATCAATACCAAATGTCCTCTTTCATCCGAGATTATAAAAAATTCAGAACTGGTCAGGCTGCTTTTATATCTGTCCTGGATGATGCTTTAATAAGATGCATTATTACAGAAAAAAAATAAAGATGTGTATTTGGTATTTAATACTTTATGGAAAAAGAGAGCAAGATGGTGTTGGAGTAAAAGGGAGCACATTCGGCTTCCCTCTGCACACAGGAGAAAATCCTGGCCGATCTATGGAGTAGAGGAGCAAGCAACCAACATACCTCAGCATATGTGAAAATAGGGGACCAAGGATTGTGGCAGAACTGAAAAACCAGGTGGTGAGAGGAGTGCTGCAAGACGGTAGGGTGCCATGGACCAGCACAGGGGTCTGGAGGCTGCAGACCCAGGTCCAGTGCCTGCTGCTGGGTTTGCCACAGAGTCCTTGGGAGGAAACCGGGACAACTGCTCCTTCCACAGCCAAACAAGGTCTGAGAGGCACTGTGAGGAACCCTGTTGCTAGCAAACACACAAGGGCTGTGAGCACCCTCGGAGGCTGTGGACACTGGCAGGGTTGGGTTGCGCAGCGGGCCCTGACCCCTACAGTCACAGATCTGGCTGGAGAGTTGGGATGCAGGAGAAGCCAGGCCATTGTATGGAGCAGCAGGCTTGAATAGGAGGAATTTCTCAAGAGGAAGGAGTGAAAAGACAGACTCTCTTTGGGGAATTCTCCTAAAGGGATCAATCGCTCTAGCCTCCTTGCCATCCAGTCGGGCAGTGATCCTGAGGTTGCACGGAAGTATGCTTCTGTGGAGGACCCTGCACACCCCCATACCACTGCGAAGGGTGAGGCAGTCTGGCCAAGGGCACATGGGAGGGCAACCCCACACCCCTCCACAGCAATCTACAGCAGTAACCCTGGGGAAAGGCCTGATTCTCACACCCAGGATGCAGGGCTGAGGAGCCACCAAAGCTTCCCAGACAGTGCACAACACTGACCAAGGAAGAAAAGCCATACCAATCAACCCTCAGCCTGTCACAGCCAGCAAGACCAGGAAAACTGATTTGGCCACTTTGAAACCAAGAGACTTTTTAATTTTATTCTATTTTTTAACAATTCTTAATTTTTTAATGTTTATTATTTTTATTCTCTTTTAATTCCTGTTTCCTCTCTTTCCTCCTTTCTTGTTTTATTCCTTCCTCCTTTCTTTCCTCTAATTTTATCTCTTCTTCCTGCCTTCCTCTGCCTTTTTTTTAAACACCTACAAGTGAGACAAAAACCTGGATCTGTGAAAAGACCAGAGTTGAACCCAAAGAAGGGGCATCACAACAGCTGGGACAGTGAAACAAATTTCACTCTGCTATTAGAGAAACTGCAAGTTATTGCATATTTGTATTATTATTATTTTTCCATTATTCTTACATCTTTTTAATAGTATTTTGCTAATTTATTGTCCTTCACCTCACCTGTGTCCCATTAGCACACTACTCAAGGTTCTATACTCCCTATTCTTGTTATCTAGATCTCATAGATTCTTTCATATGATCGTTGCTCTAATATTATTGTAAATAATTGCTGTTCCATGCAATTGTAAATACTTCACAACACCACCGCCCCCCCGCCCCCCCACCCCAGATCTTAGCCCACTTCAAAGTTTCCTGAACTCTATTACTGTAGTGGATAACTCTATTCTCTCACACACTGCACCTATTTACAATCCTTTACTCTCACCTTACCTCAGAGTCTGACCTCCCACAACCTCACTGCTTTCTAGATCCAACTCACAATCCTTCCTTCCACAACAAGTGTCTTATCTTCTTTCCATCCTTTCTAAAAATCAGCTAGCTGGGTGGAAGATCATGGTTAACACTATACATAGCCAAAGGATCTCCTATCTCTTCTCTACTGGCTGCTGCTGTAAATATCATGGAATACTCTCTTGCTGTCTTAAACCATTTTGCCTTCCCCCTCCAACTGATGACAAAAAAAGAGTAGGAGGAAGCGGTGAACACCAAGATTCCCACTGGAAGAGGAAACCCAACAACAAAGGAACCACTAACAGATAACAACAGAAGAAGGTGAAGGAGAGAGTGGAAACCACACAGACCTCAATCCAGGACCTATCTGGAAATACAACTAAACAGTAGAGACAGTACCCAATACAAACAACTGAACAAGAGCAAGAGAGAATCCTCAAAACCTTATACACTTGGAAGAACTAGCTTCAACACAACCTACCCTCACCAGCACAACAAAATACAAGAGGTGGTGGACAGAGTGACCCACATTTAACCAGCTGGTGGGAAGGAACCACCAAAGAAAGACCCAACAACAATGGAAACCCAAAGACATACAGAGAGCCAACTTAAATGACAGCCCAAGACCAGTGAGCTCAGGAGATCAAGGGAACTGTACCACTGAAATTCACTGGTATTCTACCAGAGAAGTTCACACCACAAACCCAGGGAGCTAGAACAGATCAATTTAAGAAGCTGAAGCTAACAAGAAGAGTCTCACAAACAATGGGAAGACAAAAACAATCCCCAAATGAAAGGAAAGGAGGAAGCCTCAGAAAGAATGCTAAATGAAATAGAGGCAACTCAACTATCAGATATTGAGTTCAAAGCAATGATTATCAGGAAACTCAATGAGCTCACAATGAGCTACCAGAAACAACAGGGAAGCTACAATGAACTCACTGCAAACTATAAAAACATGAAAAAGGAAATAGAAACTATCAACAAGGTCCAAGAGGAAATTAAGAATACAATTTCTGAACTGAAGAACACAATAGAAGGAATGAAAAGCAGGATTGATGAAGCAGATGATCGGATCAGTGAATTGGAGGACAAAGTAGAAAAAAAACATCCAGGTGGAGGAAGAAAAGGAAAAGAGGCTCAAAAAGAATGAAGGGGATTTAAGAGAAATGCAAGACACTATGAAACATAATAATATCCATATAATAGAGATACCAGAAGGAGAAGAAGAACAACAAGGGATAGAAAATCTATTTGAAAAAGTAATGATGGCAAACTTCCCTAATTTGATGAGAGAAAAAGTCACACAAATCCAGGAAACACAGAGAGTTCCAATCAAGAGGTACCCAAAGAGGGTCACTTCAAAACATATAATTAAAATGTCAAAATACCAAGACAAAGAGAGAATCTAAAAAAACAGCAAGGGAAAAACAGGAAGTAACATAAAAGGGAGCCCCAGTAAGGTTAGCAGCTGACTTCTCAATGGAAACACTCCAAGCCAGAAGAGAATGGCAAGAAATATTCCAAGTAATGAGAACCAGAGGTCTGCAACCAGGGCTCCTTTACCCAGCAAGTCTCAACCAGCTCTGCAAGAGATGCTAAAGTGACTGCTTTAAGGAAAAGAATGAAGAGAGAGAGAAAGAAAGAGAAAGAGAGAGAGAGAGAGAGAGGGAGGGAGGAACACAAGTATGAAAATTGTAATGAATAAGTACCTATCAATAATAACATTAAACGTAAATGGATTAAATGCTCCAATCAAAAGATATAGAATAGCAGAATAGATAAGAAATCATGACCCAAACATTTGCTGCCTACAAGAGACCCACCTCAGGACAAAAGACCTACAAAGACTGAAAGTGAAGGACTAGAAACAAATTTTCCAAGCAAATGGGCAGGAAAATAAAGCTGGAGAAGCAACACTCATATCACACAAAATAGACTTTATAAGAAGGTCCATAAATTGACTCAGAAGGTCACTTCGTAATACTCAAGGGAAGAATCCACCAAGAAGACATAAACATTGTAAATATATATGCACCCAACATAGGAGCACCCAGATACATAAAGAAAATCTTGGAGGACTTCAAGAAAGATATTGACAGCAACACAATTATAGTAGGGGATTTTAACACCCCACTGTCAAAAATGGAAAGATCTTTCAAACAAAATATCAACAAAGATATTGTGCCATTGAACAATGCCCTAGATGAAATGGGCTTAACTGATATATAGAGAGCCCTTCATCCCAAAGAACCTAAATACACATTCTTTTCAAATGCACATGGGATATTTTCAAAGATAGGCCACATGATAGGACACAGAACAAGCCTCAACAAATTCAAGAGAATCAAAATTATAGCAAGCATTTTCTCTGACCACAAAGGACTGAAACTAGAAACCAACCCCAAGGGAAGAAACCTGAAACATCCAAAATCATGGAGATTGAATAGCATGCTATTAAATAATGAATGGGTCAGAAATGAAATAAAGGAAAAAAAATCAAATGTTCTGGAAACAAACGAAAATGAATTCACAACAACCCAAAATGTATGGGACATGGCCAAGGCAGTCCTGAGAGGGAAGTTCATAGAGATACAGGCCTCCCTAAAAAAGATAGAATCTTTTCAAACAAACAACCTAACCCTATGTCTACAAGAACTCAAGGAACAACAAAGACAGCCCAGAGCAAACAGAAGGAAGGAAATAACCAAGATCAGAGCAGAATTAAATGACATAGAGTCTAAAAGCACAATTCTAAGGATCAATGAATCCAGGATCTGGTTCTTTGAGAAGATAAACAAAATCGACAAGCCTTCAGGCAGGCTCATCAAGAAAAAAAGACAAAGGCTCCAAATAAACACAATCAGAAATGAAAGAGGAGAGATTACAACTGACACCACAGAAATATAAAGGATTGTAAGAAATTACTATGAAAAACTATATGCCAAGAAACTTGAACACCTAGGTGAAATGGACAAATTTCTAGAAAAATATAATCTTCCAAAATTCAATAAAAAAGAAGCAGAAAGCCTGAACAGACCAATAACAGCAGATGAAATTGAAGCAGTAATCAAAAAACTCCCAATGCACAAAAGTCCGGGTCCTGATGATTTCACAAGAGAAATCTACAAAGCATTTAAGGAAGAGCTAACCCCTATCCTTCACAGACTATTCCAAAAAATCCAAAAAGATGGGAGTCTCCCAAACTCTTTTTATGAGGCCAGAATCATCCTAATCCCCAAACCAGATAAAGACACAACAAAGAAAGAATTTTCAGGCCAATATTGCTGATGAACATAGATACTAAAATCCTCAACAAAATATTGGCAAACTACATCCAACAATACATTAAAAAGATTATACAGCATGACCAAGTGGGATTCATCCCAGGATGCAAGGATGGTTTAATATTTGCAAATCAGTAAATGTAATACATCACATAAACAAAAGCAAAGACAAAAATCACATGATCATATCAATAGATGTGGAAAAAGCATTTGATAAGGTATAGCACCCATTTATGATAAAAACACTCAGCAAAGTGGGAATAGAGGGAGCATTTCTCAACATAATAAAGGCCATATATGAGAATCCTACAGCCAACATCAGACTCAATGGGCAAAAACTAAAATCTTTTCCACTAAGATCAGGAACAAGACAAGGTTGTCCACTTTCACTACTTCTATTCAATACAGTATTGGAAGTTTTAGCCACAGAGATCATACAAGAAAAGGAAATAAAAGGCTTCCTAATTGGAAAGGAGGAAATAAATCTGTCACTGTTTGCAGATGACATGATAGTGTACATAGTGTACAGAGTCTATTGACTCTGCCAAATAACTGCTTGATCTAATAAACGAATTTGGCAAAACAGCGGGATACAAAGTCAATATCCAGAAATCAAAGGCATTTTTGTATACCAACAATGAAACAGCAGAAGCAGAAATCAAGAAAAAAAATCCCATTTGATATAGCAAAAAGAAAAATAAAATAATTAGGAGATAAATCTAACTAAGGAAGTAAAGGACCTGTATACAGAAAACTACACAACACTGAAGAAAGAAATTAAGGAAGACACAAACAAATGGAAACATATACTGTGTTCATGGATTGGAAAAATTAACATCACCAAAATGTCCATACTACCCAAAGCAATTTACACATTCAATGCAATACCTATTAAAGTACCAATGGCATATTTCACAGACATAGAAGATACATTTCAAAAATTTATATGGAACCATAAACGACCCCGAATAGCTGCTGCAATTTTGAGAAAGAAAAACAAAGTAGGAGGGATCACAATACCTGATACCAAACTGTATTACAAGGCCACTCTAATCAAAATAGCCTGGTACTGGCATAAAAACAGGCACATGGACCAATGGAACAGAACAGAGAGCCCAGAAATAAGCCCAAGTTTCTACAGTCAATGAATATGTGACAAGGGAGGCAGCAACATAAAATGGAGTAAAAATAGCCTCTTCAACAAACGGTGTTGGGAGATCTGAACAGCTACATGTAAAAAAGTTAAACTCAAGCATCAACTTACATAATACACAAAAATAAATTCAAGGTGGATAAAAGATTTAAATATAAGCCATGTCACTAATTAAAGTCCCAGAGGAGAACGTAGGTAGGAAAATCTCAGATATTTCACCCAGCAATATTTTTACTGATATGTTCCCCAGAGAAAGGGACATAAAGTAAAGTATAAACATATGGGATCTCATCAAAATAAAAAGCTTCTGCACAGCTAAAGAAAACAGTATTAAAATAAAAAGAGAACCAACTGTATGGGAAAACATATTTGCCAATGATACCTCAGACAAGGGTTTAATCTCCAAAATATATAAAGAAGTCATATGACTCCACTCTAAGAAGACAAGCAACCCAATTAAAAAATGGGCCAAGAACTTAAACAGATACTTCTGCAAGGAGGACATACAAAGGATCCAGAGACACATGAAAAGATGTTCAATATTGCTAGCTATCAGAGAGATGCAAATTAAAACCACAATAAGATACCACTTTACACCAGTCACAATGTCCATCATAAACAAAGCAACAAACAAGTGCTGGAAAGGTTGGGAAGAAAAGGGGTCCCTAGTGCACTGTTGGCGGGATTGAAGACTGATACAACCACTATGGAAAATAGAATGGAATTTTATCAGAAAACTGAAAATGGATCTGCCTTTGACCCACCAATTCCACTGCTAGGATTATATCCTAAGAACCCTGAAACACCAATCCAAAAGACCTATGCACCGCAATGTTCATAGCAGCACAATTTACAATAGCCAAGTGTTGGAAGCAACCTAGGTGCCCATCAGTAAATGAATGGATCCAAAAACAATGGTACATTTACACAATGGAATGCTATGCAGCAGAAAAAAAGAAGGAGCCCCTACCCTTTGCAATAGCATAGATGCAACTGGAAATGCATTAAGCTAAGTGAAATAAGGCAGGTGGTGAAAGACAAATACCATATGATCTCACCTTTAACAGGAACCTAAACAACAAAACAAACAAACAAGCAAAATATAACCAAAGACACTGAAATAGAGAACAGACTTACAGTGTTCAGAGGGGAGGGGAGAAGAGAGGGAATTTCAGGGGAATTTCAGGGGAAAAGGGGAAGGGTTTACAGGAGGAAGTATAAAGGACACATTGATAAAATCTAGGGGCGGGTGGAAATGGGAGGGAGGAGGGGAGGGCTGGGTGGGTGGGCTGGGATGGGAGTAAAAGATAGAAAATTGTACTGCAACAACAATTAAAATAAAAACAGCTTAATTTAAAAAAATACTTTATGGAAAATTACATCTAGACATCTTAAGTATAACAACTGTAGGCCTATTAAATAGAACACCTGAAGATGTAATATGCATTACGTATTTTTTCTTTCTTCTGAAATAATTCATTGATATCTTGGGGTGTGTGTATATAATTAATAATGGATACATATACACATACAAAAATATGTCTGCATTTAAAATTTTTGTCATATATTAATTTGCCCCTGAACCTCCAAATATTCAGGCTATGTCATCAACATGAAAAATAGTACAATTAATAAAAAAGTAAAAGCTTGTAGTGGTTTCATTTATCCCTTTTATTTGGTTGATTTTTTTCATGGAACTGACCAATTGTTTTGCTGTCATATAGACATGTTTAAGAAATGCTTTCTTGTT
This sequence comes from Phyllostomus hastatus, assembly GCF_019186645.2. Lineage (NCBI taxonomy): Eukaryota > Metazoa > Chordata > Mammalia > Chiroptera > Phyllostomidae > Phyllostomus > Phyllostomus hastatus. The sequence goes on along the minus strand of NW_025334015.1, from coordinate 2,008,350 downwards.
ATTATTAAATGATTAACTTTGTATATAGTGTATGCTAACTTTATATATTTTTAAAAGCCTAGATGCTTAAAAGACAACTTGTTAAGTTATCCATCCAGCTGCAACATAAGTAGTTTACTTAAAATTCATCAAAGCAGAATGATATCACCGCACATCTTTAGGGTAACTAATAGCACACTTATTTCAATTTAGCATAAGGCAGAGAGTTTCTCAAGGACCCTCACTCCATAGGTAGGTAGTGTCTATCTAGTAATTTTAAAATAAAAATAATAGAAGGCGTATTTTCTATAGAAGGTATTTTCTTCAGAATAATGGAAAAAATAGATTTGGCTTCTGTAAAACCAAAGGGAGAAGCAAGCCAAAAATCATACTAATGTGGAATTACTAATCCGATGTTATTTAAAAATCACTTGAAAATAACCATTATAAGAGGCTTATACTATAGTAACCTACAAACAAAAAGAAAGATATACTTTGTCCTTAATTCATATTATCTTTCCTCTGTTCTATATTTTAGAATTTTTTAAAAATCAATATATTTTTATTTTAAAATGAATATACATACCATAGGGTTTCCAATCAAGATGGCATCATAGGTAAATGTGATACTCGAAACTTCCCGCAACCACTTCAAAATTACAACTAAACTCAAAACAACCATCACTCTGAACTTCCTGGTTTCTAGTTGAACAGAAGTCCTATAACTAAGGATACACAGAAGCCACATTGAGACTGGCAGGAGTGACAGAAATGTGGAATGAACTGATTCCACACCCACATGTGGCTGTTAAAAATTGAGATGGATACCTCAACTGCAGAGGTACCCCCTGAGAAGTTATGGGTCCTAGCCCCATACAAGGCCTTCCAGCCTAGTGCTGGAAAGAGGATCCCCCATAGGTTATGGCTGTGAAAACCAGCAGGGCCCTGACCAGGTGGCTAAGTTGGTTGGAGCATCATCCATACACCAAAACATTGCAGTTTCGATGAACAGTCAGGGCATATACCTAGATTACAGTTGGATCCCCAATTGGGGTGTGCACCACAGGCAACCAATCGATGTTTCCTTCTCATATCAATGTTTCTCTCATTCTCTGCCTCTCCTTTCTTCTCTCTAAAAATCAATAAACATACCCATGATTGAGGATTAAAAAAAGTGAGGGTTGTGGTTGAGTGAGAATGAGGCTTCTACATTCCTACACAGTTCCTCTTAAAGGGTCCACATGCAGAATTGCATGGACTGTGTTAGCAGCTTGAAAAGCACCAGAGACACATGGAAAGAACTCTATGGACTTAGAAGACTTCCAGCCAAGATGGAGGCATAGGTAGATGCACTTTGCTTCCTTGCACAGCCAGCAGAAGGACAACAACAAATTCAAAAGCCAAAAACAACCAGAACTGCCAGAAAATCAAACTATATGGAAGTCACAACCAAGGAGTTAAAGAAGAAATATCATTCAGAATAGTAGGAGGGGTGGAGAAGGGAAGTCAGGGTAGAGAGTACGTGGGCAGGTTGGCGAGGCAACAGCTGGCAGAGCAGGCAGTCCCACATTCACATGCAGATATACCAGGAGGAACAATTGGGGAGTGAGATACCATGCAACCCAGGGTTCCAGCCTGGGGAAATAAAGCCTCAAAACCTCTGACTGAAAAAATTTGTGGGGGTTGCAGCAGTGGGAGAAACCCCCAGCCTCACAGGAAAGTTCATTGGAGAGACCCACAGAGTCCTAGAATGTACACAAAATTACCCACCTTGGAATCAACACCAGAAGGGCCCAATTTGCTTGTGGATAGCAGGGAAAGTGACCAAACGCTGCCTGAGAGCCAAGCAAGTGGCATTGTTCCCTCTTGGACCCCTCCCCCGCATAGAGCAAAAAAACACAGCCCCTTGGGTTGTCCCTCCCTGGCAAATACCTAAGGCTCTGCCTTTTAGAACATAACAGGTATGCCAAGACAAAAAAATATGGCCCAAATAAAAGAACAGATCAAAGCTTCAAAAATAGAACTAAGTAATGAAGAGATAGTCAACCTATCAGATGCAGAGTTCAAAACACTGGTAATCAGGATACTCACAGAAATGGTTAAGTATGGTTGCATAATCGAGGAAGAAGTGAAAGCTATGAAAAGTGAAATAAAACAAAATATACTGGGAACCAACAGTGATGGGAAGGAAACTGGGACTCAAATCAATGATTTGGAACAGAAGGAAGAAATAAACCTTCAACCAGAACAGAATGAAGATATGAGAATTCAGAAAAATGAAGAGAGGCTTAGGACAAGTTTAAGCATTCCAACATCTGAATCATAGGGGTGCCAAAAGGAGCAGAACAAGAGCAAGAAATTGAGAACTTACTTGAAAAAATAATGAAGAACTTCCCTAATCTGGAAAGGAAATAGACTTCCAGGAAGTCCAGGAAGCTCAGAGAGTCCCAAAGAAGTTGGAGCCAAGGAAGCACACACAAAGGCACATCATAATTACATCACCCAAGATGAAAGAGAAGGAGAGAATCATAAATCAGCAAGAGAAAAGAACAGAATTACCTACAAAAGAGTTCCCATAAGATGATCAGCTGATTTCTCAAAAGAAACCTTGCGGACAAGAAGGGGCTGAAGAGGAGTATTTGAAGTCATGAAAGGCAAGGACCTACATCCAAGATTACTCTATCCAGCAAAGCTATCATTTAGAATGGGAGGGCAGATAAAGTGCTACTTAGACAAGGTCAAGTTAAAGGAGTTCATCATTACTAAGCCCTTATTATATGAGATGTTAAAGGGACTTATCTAAGAAATATAAGAAGATAAAAAAATGAACATTAAAATGACAACAAACTCACAACTATCACAACTGAACCTAAAACAAAAACTAAAACTAAAACTAAGCAAACCGCTGGAACAGTTAATAGATTCATAGAAATGGAGACCATGTAGAGGGTTATTAGTGGGGAGGAAGAGGAGGAAGAATAGGGGAAAAGGTACAAGGAATAAGAAGCATAGATGGTAAGTACAAAATAGACAGGGGGAGGTTAAAAATAGTATAGGAAATGGAGAAGCCAAAGGACTTATATGCATAACCCATGGGCATTAACAAAGGGAGTGGGAGGGAGGTGCAGGACAGAAAGGAAAAGAAGGGAGAAAAAATGGGACAACTCTAATAGCATAATCAATAAAATATATTTAAAATACATATAATAAATAAAAATAAATTAAAAAAGAACTGAATTGTCCAGCTTTAGGGCAAAGGCTGGAGGGTCAGCTTTCTCCCAGAGAGAAGTACTGATAGAGGCCATTGTTCTTTGATTAGGCCTCCCCCTACAGAGTCATCAGATGCACCACATCTGAGTCTCCATCAATGTGGCTTACACGGTTCGCCCTGCCCTGTTGATTCCCTGAGACCATACTCCACCCAACTTGCAGGCCCACCCAGATCCTTTCCAGTGGCTCTTCCATAAGAACAACTTATCTTGGCTCCTGTGGCCACCTTTCCTAAAATTTCTCAAACAAGCAAGATCTGGCCTCAGCATACCCATACCTCTTGCTAAGTGGCCCCAAGCCTGGCACTAGTGGCAGCTGGCCTTGTTTCATAGCTTGACCATGCCTGGGTATCTCTAAGCCCAGTACAAGTAACAACCATCTGCAGATCACTTTGTAGCTTATGCTACAGGGTTCTGGGCAGGGCACAGGTTGGGGCTGACCTTGACCTGCACCTCCCAGTAGGCCGCAGAGTCAGCACACCCAATGGACAGCTTCACACCATGTGAAAGCATCACCCAACCTCTTCCATGAGGGACACAATCAAAGGGTAGACTAGGTGGATACCTGAGCCTTTTTGAAGTGAGTTCTGCTCCATGGGGTTGGCTACTGCACAGCAGCTCCTCCAAAGTGGTTGAGGCCAGCCTTCACAGACAGTCATCATGGGGGTCAACCTCTCCCACAAATGTGCCAGCAGCAATCAAGCCTCAACTACAACAGGAGGGTAAACATAGCCCAAACAGGTGAGGGATACACCTGGAGCACTCAGCTCAGATGACTGGGGAGGCTGTGATACTGGGCTCTACAAAACACCTACTACATAAGGCCACTCTACCATGACTAGGAGACATAGCAGCCATACCTAACACAGAAACAAACACAAGGAAAAAGCCAAAATTAAGAGACAAAGAAACAACTACCAAATGAAAGAACAGAACAAAGCTCCAGAAAAAGAACTAAACAAAATGGAGACAAGCAATCTATCAGATGTAAAGTTCAAAACACTGGTTATAAGGATGCTCAATGGACTTAGGAGAAGCATACAGGCACCTAGTGGGAACTTCAACAAAGAGATAGGAAACATAAAAATGGAGGTAGAAACGAACCAATCAGAAATGAATAATATGCTAACTGAAATAAAGAATACATTAGAGGAACCCAACAGCTGAGTTGACGAAGCAGGGGATGAAATTAGGGATTTGCAAGCTAAGAAAGCAGAAAATACCCAACCAGAAAAGCCAACAGAAAAACACTTGAGAGAACTTCAAACATATTAACATTTGCACCATTGGGGCACTAGAAGAAGAAGAGAGAGAGTAAGAAATTGAAAACCTAATTTGAGAATTAAGAATTTGAAAAAGTAATGATGAAAAACTTTCCTAACCTGGTGAAGGAAATACAAGTCCAGGAAGTGCAGAGAAGTCCAAACAAGATGAACTGAAAGAGCCAACACCAAGACACATTATGATTAAAATGCCAAAGGTTAAAAAGAAAGAGAGAATCTTAAAAGTAGCAAGAGAAAAGCAATTAGTTAGCAATAAGAAAGCTCCTGTAAGACTGTCAATTGATTTCTCCAAAGAATCTTTGTATGTCAGAAAGGATTGGCACAAAATATTCAAAATGATGAAAAGCAAGGACTTATACAACCAAAATTTCTCTGCCCAGTAAAGCTATCATTTAGAATTGAAGGACAGAAAAAGAACTTCCCAGACAAGAAATTAAGAAGATTACAAGAAATGTTAAAGGGTTTTCTTTAAGAAGAAAAAAATCAGAGATATGAATCATAATGTAGCAATAAATACACATCTATCAACAATTACTTAAATGTAGATGGATTAAATGCTCCAATCAAAAGACATACAGTGGCATAGACAAGATACGGAAGCAACCTAAGTGTACATCAATAGATAAATGGATAAAGACCAAATGGTGCATATATATTTAATGGTATAAGATTCAACCATAAAAAAATAATGAAATCTTTTCATCTGAAATCTTATGGATGGACCTAAAGGGTATCATGCTGAGTGCAATTGGCCAGACAAACACAAATATCAGATTATTTCATTTATATAGAGAATTTCAAACAAACAAACAGAGATAAGCAAATTCAATAAAAGGAAAACATAAGCAGACTCATAGATACAGAGAACATTTTGACAGTTGCCACATGGCAAGGGTTTTGAAAGAACTGGTGAAAATGGTGAAGGAATTTAGAAGTACAAATTGATAGTTTCAGAATTACTCATGTGGATGTAATGTACAGCATAGAAAATATAGTCAGTGACATTATAATAACTATGTGTGGTGTCACATGGATACTGGACTCACCAGGGTGATCACTTTGTAAGCTATATAAGTGTCTTATCCCTATGTTGTACATCTGAAACTGACATAATATTGTACATCAATGTAATGTAGAAATAAAAATATTTTAAAAGTAAAGTTTTAAATGTTATACACACACACACACACACACACACACACACACACACACACACACACCATAATAATACATATAAACCTACTTAGCATCTTCAATTCATTTGGAAGCTATGAACAAGGCAAGGTGTTTTTAATTTTCTTTTTAGTGTTCTTTCATTTTTTTCTTGAACATGTGATGGATATGGTCTATGCATACTCATATTATTTTATGTAACCACTATCATACAGAGAGTATTATATTTTTATTGTTGTTCAATTACAGTTGTAAAAATTTCTCCTCCTGTTGCTCTCCCCTGCTCCTCCCACCCCTTTCCCTCAGTCAGTCTTCACCTTGTGTCCATTACCATGGGTATCTTTAAATAATAATTTCTCAGTAATTTTCTTTTTTTATTATTATTTTTTTAATCATTGTTCAAACAGTTTTCTCCTTTTTACTCCCAATCCAGCCCCCCGTCCAACCTTCCCCACTTCCCTCCCATTACCACCCTCCCCTTAGTCTATGACCATGTGTCCTTTAAGTTTGTTCCTGTGAACCCTTCCCACTGTCCCCTTAAATTCCCTCTTCTCTCCCCTCCGGTCACCATCAGCCTGTCCTCTATTTCAGTGTCTTTGGTTATATTTTGCTTGTTTCTTTGTTTTGTTATTTAGGTTCCTGTTAAAGGTGAGATCATATGGTATTTGTCTTTCACTGCCTGGCTTGTTTCACTTAGCATAATGTTTTCCAGCTTCATCCACGCTGTTGCAAAGGGTAGGAGCTCCTTCTTTCTTTCTGCTGCATAGAATTCCATTGTGTAAATGTATCATAGTTTTTTGATCCATTCATTCACTGATGGGCATCTTGGTTGCTTCCAGCATCTAGCTATTGTAAATTGTGCTGCTATGAACATTGGGATGCATAGGTTCTTTTGAATTGATGTTTTAGTATTCTTAGGATAGAGTCCCAGTGGAATTGCAGGGTCAAAAGGCAGATCCATTTTTAGTTTTCTGAGGAAGTTCCATACTGCTTTCCATAGTGGTTGTACCAGTCTGCAGTCCCACCAGCAGTGCACTAGGGTACCCTTTTCTCCACAACCTCTCCGACACTTGTTGTTTGTTGCTTTGTTTATGATGGCCATTCTGTCTGGTGTGAAGTGGTATCTTATTGTGGTTTTAATTTGCATCTCTCTGGTAGCTAGTGATATTGAACATAATTTCATGTGTCTTTGGATTTTCTGTATGTCCTCCTTGGAGAAGTGTCTGTTCAAGTCCTTTGCCCACTTTTTAATTGGATTCCTTGTCTTCTTAGAGTGCAGTCGTGTAAGTTCTCTATATATTTTGGAGATTAAACCCTTGTCTGAGGTGTCATTGGCAAATATGTTTTCCCATACAGTTGATTCTCTTTTAATTTTGATACTGTTTTCTTTAGCTGTGCAGAAGCTTTTAATTTTGATGAGGTCCCATTTGTTTTTTCTTTCCTTTATGTCCCTTGCTCTAGGGGACACGTCAGTAAGAAAGTTTCTTCGTGAAATATCTGAGATTTTCCTACCTACATTCTCCTCTAGGACTTTAATGGTGTCATGTTTTATATTTAAGTCTTTTATCCACCTTGAATTTATTTTTGTGTGTGGTGTAAGTTGGTGCTCAAGTTTCATTTTTTTGCACGTGGCTGTCCAGCTCTCCCAACACCATTTGTTGAAGAGGCTATTATTACTCCATTTTATGTTGCTGCCTCCTTTGTCAAATATTAATTGACCATAGAGACTTGGGCTTATTTCTGGGCTCTCTGTTCTGTTCCATTGGTCTATGTGCCTGTTTTTATGCCAGTACCAGGCTGTTTTGATTACAGTAGCCTTGTAGTATAGTTTAGTGCCAGGTATTGTGATCCCTCCTACTTTACTCTTCTTTCTCAAAATTGCAGCAGCTATTGGGGGTTGTTTATAACTCCATATAAATTTTTGAAGTGTTTGTTCTATGTGAAATATGCTATTGGTACTTTAATAGGAATTGCATTGAATGTGTAAATTTCTGTGGGTAGTATAGACATTTTGATGATATTAATTCTTCCAATCCATGAACACGGTATATGTTTCCATTTGTTTGTGTCTTCCTTGATTTCTTTCTTCAGTGTTGTGTAGTTTTCTGAATACAGGTCTTTTACCTCTTTGGTTAGGTTTATTCCTAGATATTTTATTTTTTCTTTTTGCTATTTCAAATGGATTTTTTTCCTTGATCTCTGCTTCTGCTGTTTCATTGTTGGTGTACAGAAATGCCTTTGATTTCTGGATATTGACTTTGTATCCCGCTGTTTTGCCATATTCATTTATTAGGTCAAGCAGTTTTTTGGTAGAGTCTATAGGATTTTCTATGTATACTATCATGTTATCTGCAAACAGTGACAGTTTTGTTTCCTCCTTTCTGATTCGAATGCCTTTTATTTCTTTTTCTTGTCTGATCGTTGTGGCTAAAACTTCCAGTACTATATTGAATAGAAGTGGTGAAAGTGGACAGCCTTGTCTTATTCCTGATCTTAATGGAAAAGGTTTTCATTTTTGCCCATTGAGAATGATGTTGGCTGAAGGTCTCATATATGGCCTTTAGTATGCTGAGGAATGCTCCCTCTATTCCCTCTTTGCTGAGTGTTTTTATCATGAATGGGTGCTGTACCTTATCAAATGCTTTTTCTGCATCAATTGATATGATCATGTGGTTTTTGTCTTTGCTTTTGTTTATGTGATGTATTACATTTACTGACTTGCGAATATTGAACCATCCTTGCATCCCTGGAATGAATCCCACTTGGTCATGGTGTATAATCTTTTTAATGTATTGTTGGATGCAGTTTGCCAGTATTTTGTTGAGGATTTTAGCGTCAATGTTCATCAGTGATATTGGCCTGAAGTTTTCTTTCTTTGTTGTGTCTTTATTAGGTTTTGGAATTAGGATGATGTTGGCCTCATAAAAAGAGTTTGGGAGACTCCCATCTTTTTCAATTTTTTGGAATAGTCTGTGAAGGATAGGGGTTAGCTCTTCCTTAAATGCTTTGTAGAATTCTCCTGTGAAACCATCTGGTCCCAGGCTTTTGTGTGTTGGGAGTTTTTTGATTACTGCTTCAATTTCTTTTGTTGTTATTGGTGTGTTCAGACTTTCTGCTTCTTTTTCATTGAGTTTTGGAAGATTACATTTTTCTAGAAAGTTGTCCATTTCATCTAGGTTTTCAAATTTCTTGGCATACAGCTCTTTGTAGTAATTTCTTACAATCCTTTGTATTTCTGTGGTATCTGTTGTAATCTCTCCTCTTTCATTTCTGATTGTGTTTATTTGGGTCTTCTCTCCTTTTTTCTTGATAAGTCTGCTTAAAGGCTTGTCGATTTTGTTTATCTTTTCAAAGAACCAGCTCTTGGATTCATTGGTCCTTAGAATTGTGCTTTTAGTCTCTATGTCATTTAATTCTGCTCTGATCTTGGTTATTTCCTTCCTTCTGCTTGCTCTGGGCTGCCTTTGGTGTTGTTCCTCAAGTTCTTGTAGATGTAGGGCTAGGTTGTTTGTTTGGAATATTTCTAACCTTTTTAGGTGGGCCTGTATTGCTATGAACTTCCCTCTCAGGACTGCCTTGGCTGGGTCCCATAAGTTTTGGGTTGTTGTGAGTTCATTTTCGTTTGTTTCCAGAAACCTTTTGATTTCTTCCCTAATATCATTCTTGACCCATTCATTGTTTAATAGCTTGCTGTTTAATCTCCATGATTTTGGGTGTTTTTGGTTTTTTTCCTTTGGGTTGGTTTCTATCTTCAGTCCCTTGTGGTCTGAGAAAATGCTTGGTATGATTTCAATTTTCTTGAAATTCTTGAGGCTTGTTTTGTGTCCTATCATGTGGTATATCTTTGAGAATGTTCTGTGTACATTTGAAAAGAATGTATATTTAGCTTCTTTTGGATGGAGGGCTGTGTATATATCAGTAAAGTCCATTTCATCAAGGGTATTTTTCAATGCCACAATATCTTTGTTGATATTTTGTTTAAAAGATTTGTCCATTTTTGATAGTGGGGTGTTAAAATCTCCCACTATAATTGTGTTGCTGTCCATATCTTTCTTGAAGTCCTCTAAGATTTTCTTTATGTATTTCGGTGCTCCTATGTTGGGTGCATATATATTTACAATATTTATGTCTTCTTGATGGATTCTTCCCTTGAGTATTATGAAGTGACCTTCTGGGTCTCTCTTTATGGACCTTTTTGGAAGTCTATTTTGTCTGATATGAGTATTGCTACCCCGGCTTTTTTTTTCCTGTCCATTTGCTTGGAAGATTTGTTTCCAGCCCTTCACTTTCAGCCAGTGTAGGTCTTTTATCCTGAGGTGGGTCTCTTGTAGACAGCAGATATGTGGGTCATTTTTTCTTATCCAATCAGCTATTCTATGTCTTTTGATTGGAGCATTTAATCCATTTACATTTAACGTTATTATTGATAGGAACTTATTCATTGTCTTTTATGTATGTGTGTTCCTCTCTCTCTCTCTCTCTCTCTCTCTCTCTCTTTCTTCTCTCCTCCTTAAAGCAGTCCTTTTAGAATCTCTTGCAGAGCTGGTTTGGTCGAGGTGTATTCTTTTAGACTTCTTTTGTCTGGGAAGCTTCTTATTTGGCCTTCTATCTTGATTGAGAGCCTTGCTGGATATAGTAGCCTTGGTTGCAGACCTCTGGTTCTCATTACTTGGAGTATTTCTTGCCATTCTCTTCTTGCTTGAAGTGTTTCCTTTGAGAAGTCAGCTGTTAGCCTTATTGGGGCTCCCTTGTATGTTACTTCCTTTTTCTCTCTTGCTGCCTTTAAGATTCTCTCTTTGTCTTGAAATTTTGTCATTTTAATTATGATGTGCCTTGGGGTGTGCTCTTTGGGTTCCTCTTGATTGGGACTCTCTGTGTTTCCTGGATTTGTGTGATTTTTTCTCTCATCAAATTAGGGAAGTTCTCCTTCATTACTTGTTCAACTAGGTTTTCGATCCTTGCTCTTCTTCTTCTCCTTCTGGTATTCCTATTATATGGATATTATTACGTTTCATATTGCCTTGCATTTCTCTTAATCCCTCTTCATTCTTTCTGAGCCTCTTTTCCTTTTCTTGCTCTTTCTGGATGTTGTTTTCTACTTTGTCCTCCAGCTTGCTAATCCAATCTTCTGCTTCATCAATCCTGCTTTTCATTCCTTCTACTGTGTTCTTCAGTTCAGAAATTGTATTCTTCATTTCCTCTTGACCTTTGTTGAGAGTTTCTATTTCCTTTTTCATGTTTATATAGTTTGCAGTGAGATTGATGTAGTTTCCCTCTAATTTCTGAAAGCTCATTGTGAGTTCATTGAACTTCCTGGTAATCATTGTTTTGAACTCACTATCTGATAGTTGAGTTGCCTCTATTTCATTTAGCATTTTTCCTGAGGCTTCCTCGTTTCCCTTCAATTGGGGGTTGTTTCTTTGTTTTCTCATTGTTTGTGGGTTTCTTCTTTTTTCTTCTTGTTTGTTAGTTTGAACTGTTCTGATTCCCTGCAATTATGGTGTGAACTTCTGTGGTAGAATATTTGTGTGTTTCAGTGGTGCACTCTCCTTCATGTATCCTGGTGTTCACAGCTTCCCCCTACTTTTTTGGGGAATCAGTTTGAGGAGTAAGGCAAAATGGTTTAAAACAGCAAGACAGTATACTATGATATTTACTTTAGCAGCCAGTAGAGAAGAGATGGGTTATCCTTTGGCTCCTTATAGTGTTAACCGTGATCCTCCACCCCACTATCCACATTTTAGAAAGGATGGAAAGAAGGTAAGACTCTTATTGGGGCTGAGAGGATTGTTAATTGGATCTAGAAAGCTGTGAGGCTGTGGGAGGTCAGCTTCTAAGGTAGGGTTGGACTAAATATTAGTATATAGGAGTAGCGAGTAAAAGAATAGAGACAACCCCCACAATAGTATAGTTCAGAAAATTGCAAAATGGGCTGAGATCAGGTAAGGGTATTGAGAAGCATTTACAATTGTATAGACTAGGTCTTACTAGCAGTAATAGTAAAGTGACAGTCTTGGGGCAGAATTGATGAGGTCTAGATAACAAGAATAAAGAGTATAGAACCTTGAGAGGTGTATTAATGGAACACAGATGAAGGGTAGTAACTTATCAACACCTTGCGACTGAGATACCAAGGGGAACCTATCAAATGACAGTGTAACCAGCTAAGCAAAGAAGATTATACAGAAGGAAAAAGAATACCAAAATATTATTAAAATAAAAAATGTTGGAAAAGTGAGAAAAAGATAATACAAATTTACAGTAACTTGCAAGATTAAAAAAAAGGAAAGAAAAGCAGAAGATGTAGTACAGGAGAGATAAATTTGGAGTGGAAAGAATATTAGGTTGAATGGAAGAGAAACATAAGGGATTGCGAGATAAAAATGATAAGAATTGAAAAAAACAAGTCACATAAAACACAAGATAAAATCAATCAATCAACAACAGCCAGAGAAACCAAACAAAACCAAAAACAAACAAACAAACTAACAAGCAAACAAAACCCTCTTGTTGGTTTCTAACTGGCCAGACAAGTTTTTCTGATCTTGCTGGCTTCAGCTGGCTGAGGGGCCTTTGAAATGCTTCTCTCTCTCCCAGACAGATCTCAGCAAGTCTGTCAGGTACCCTGGGCGCTCCTGAACACACTGGCGTGCGAGAGTCAGTCTTCCCGACGATGGTGCACCAGCCCAGCCGTTTCCAGCTCCATGTTCCCCACTGAACCGCACTCTGACTGGGTGTTGGCGCCTTTCCTGGCTCCCCAGGTCGGGCTGGCTGGAAATCTCTGAGCCACCACTGCAGGAACGCACCCAGCACCACGTCCCTCCCGGGATCGCACAGTGAGATTCCGGCCTCCCTATGGGGCTCGAGCCCGAGCGCGGCCCTGCTCGTACTCTCCACCGATCTGCACTTCCACCAGGCTAGACGTGCCCCTGGTCTTGTCGGCTAGAGGCTCTCACTTCTCCCCGGTCTCTGGGCGGGGGTTCATATTCCATGGGCAATTTTTTCTCAGTCCAACTGGCCAATCTGTTCCTTCTAGCAACCCGTTCTCCCCTGGAGTTGCTCACCCCCATATTCGGGGGAGGGAGGGAGCAGCGACTTCCCTCTCCCGGGAGCCCTGGGGCAGACCCCAGAGTACCGGGCGGGCCTGGGGTCTGCACACCCCCAGACCCCGCGCTGACCCCTGGGCCCCTTTTGTCTTGTATCAGACTCCTTACCGTCTGGTTTTCCAGTGAGTGCAATAATTTCTGATGTCCTGCTTTCAAAAGTGATTCAGCAACCCAGCCCACTTGCTCTGCCTCTCCACCGATCCGAGAGTTTCCCCCCTCTTCACAGAAGCCAAGAAAAATGCTGCCTAGAGTAAAGCTGCCACCTTCTCTCCCGTCCCAGTACGTTAATCAGTAATTTTCATCTTTTTACTTTTAGAAGCTCTCCCATCATGTTACAATATGTAGAGACCATCATCAGTATTTGTGGACCCTTCATATACAAGGCCAGGTGAAAAACGCTTCTGTTATGCCTGAGACCAAGAGGTTTCCAGGGACATGGGCCTTAAAGTCTTAAAACTGGGAAAGTTTGGACAAATCAGGACAGTCACTAAAAATGAGGGACACTGACTAAAGGGGCTAATACAAGTGCAGCCAATATTTATTGAAGTATTATATGTTATATGTGATGCTAAGCAATTAACTTTGGCCTTTTCATTTAATCCTTATGACAACTCTGAGACAAGTATTCCATTTCAACTCTCTTTTATAGGCAAGGAAACTGAAGCTTAGTTAGGTGATATGATATATGGCATTAGGTAAAACATACACATTGAATCTACCAGAATATATGTTTTTTTAAAATCATGTCTTCTTCCATGTCCCAACCTCTTATTATAATAGTATTCATATAATATCATGTTATATTAAGCTTGATGGGTGAAAGAATAAAATGGTAGGAATGAAAGAGAATTGTTTCAGCTTATTTCAGGAGGACCACCCTTTGGAACAATCTACCCTAACTCCAGTGGAATGAACTCTGTTCTTGCAGTGCTAAGGATTAACAGTGATAAAGTCAGCCAGCTGTTTTTAAGAAATTGAGTCGAATTCTTGTTGGTGTAGAAGAATTGGAACAGAAACTTACATTCACTATATATTTTACTCATTAACTGTGTTCACTTTTTTGAGGGATAAAGAAGAGTTCTTAATTTAGGTGAGTCTTGGAGGGAGGGAAGAATTTGGAGTATTGTGTGAGAGAAGACTCAAAGTTCAGCCAGAAGAAGGGCAGGATGTAGCTGAAACAGCTGTCAGCTCAGAGTGACAATGGGAGAAGCAGCAAAGGCTCCCCTGCTGTCTACTTAAGATCCAGCAGTCTGAATACTGTGGCTTCTTCTCTGGGCCATCTGCCCTTGAGCCCTAGCAGAGTCTGGTACTTGATCTTAATGCCTAAAGGTATCATGGCTATTATTATGAAGGTATAATTAACCAGAGTAAAACACTTGGTTGAGTAGCAGGATTGACAAAGGAGCTGTTGCAACCCATTGAAAGGGACAAGGTCAGTTTTCCTGGGGCCTCATAGGGATCCCAACCCAAACCTTCATAGGTGGGATCCTGCTATTTGTCCTGACTGCCAGACAAATATAAAGGCAAAGAAATGAACTTGGGAAAACACATGATCTGTCTCCTCTAATTCTTCAAAGCAACCTGAAGCTCAAATGCTCAGATTTATGTTGCCAATATTTTTCAGAATCTAGGACAAGACTGATAAGTCCAGAACTAAAACACTGTCTAAATCAGGAGCCACAGAAGTCAGAGTCATGTTGAGGAGAAAGCCCAGCAGTTCATAGTCTTGGGGTGAACTAGAAGAAATCAGTAGAATCAGAGCAGTTAGAATTATAGGGTAGGACTCCAGAAATCTAAAGCCCAACCTAATTCTTGAATCATTCAATTCCTGCCTCATGGCACTCCAACATGATCTTGAAGGCATCTGGACTTACAAGACCCTTTTCCTCAACTGACTCATTATATACATGACTCTTAATGTTAGCTTTCTCCTAATCAGCATTTTGTCTCAACATTTCTTCCACTTGTGGCTCCCTTTGAGGTATATCCAATGATTTAATCCTTCTATCCCACATAGTTCTGTGAATTTTAGGACCTATAGTTGTTGAAATCTTCTTGGTTCTTCTTTTTTCTAGATGAAAGTTTTTCAAATTCTTCTACTTTTCCTCAATGGTGCAGTTTCAGATTTCTTTACTTCGTTGGTTGTTTTCTTCTGAAATCCTTCTCTTTGTTACTCTGTTTGTTCCTTATGTATATTAATTATAATAATTATATGGACCTCTTCATGTTCAGACATTGAAAAAACCTGTGATGGAGGCATATTATCTGAAAAGTGAACAATAAATATGTTTTCCTCTTGTGAGTTTTCTCCCTCAGTAGTCAGCACATGTGATTTTCTGTGCTTATCACATTTAAGCGGCATGTTTGAGGGCATTTGATTACTCAAAAATTTCCTTCTCATTATTTTCAAATGTTTATGTAATGAAAGATAATGTCTCAGACCACATTTACATCCTTACATCAAGTGCAAGCAATACAATCCAAGGACAAATACACACCAAATAAAAATAAAATAGAAAGACTATATCCATCATTCAAAAGCAAAGTGAAACATCATTGTTTTACCTGAGTTTTAGGGAAAAGTGACAGAAAATTCAGGGTAGAGTTAGTGAAGGGAAAAACAATATTACTGTTTTACTTCTCCATTGAGAAATCCAGATTGGGTAGAAATAGAGTATGTCTTGAACTTGGATATATATACAGAATTAATAAAAAAGAATATACAACTGTATCAATATCTCTTTATTTTAATGGTTACTTATTGAGCTTCATTTTTCTGTGCAACCAAGAATACTCCATAAGTTTCATGGGAAAGATTTGCATGACATAAACTCTAGCAGAAAATAGATGGTCATCTGAGCTTAATAATTGTGCTGAAACAGGACTGAACTATTATTAGTGATGTCATCCACAATGATTTATTTGAGAAGTATGGTAAAGGGACTTTCACCTCATGGAACATATTTTCTTTCAATGTTTATGATTGTCTATGAAACACTAAAAACATCTGGATATAAACCAATCCTTTCAGCCCATCATCTACCTGGCTGGTAATGTGCAATGCCAAACAACTGAATTCTGGGAAAAGAAAGTGCAAGTGAATAAGTTATTAGAGATATATAAGTTGCTAAATCTGAGTGCTTATTCAAAGGTGGGTTAGTATGAACATCTCACTGGGACAAAATACAAATCTAAGTAATGTCACTTATTCTGTTAAGATCCTGGTTCTTCATTGCTTAAAAGTGTATGAGATTTGTCCAGAAGGTATCAAGCCATGTACTATGAAAAATGGAGACATTTATTGAAGAAGATACAAGATACAAGAAACATTCTACATAAGACAATGATGCCTCAGTCCCCATCAAGTAGGCATGTTGGGGCCTCACATAGTTCTTCCAATCACCATCAGTTGCCCGATCAGATTTTCCTGAATTTTGACAGTCTTAAATCTCTTCCCTTTTAAAGGTGATTTTAGTTTTGGGAAAAGCCAGAAGTCACAGGGCACCAAATCTGGGCTGTAGAAAGGGCTGAATCACCTGGAAAATGTGATGTTTCACAAAAAAAAACAAAAAACAAAAAAACCTCTGCATGAGATGTGACGCATGAGCAGTCTCATTGTTGTGTTGAAGCTGCCAGTCACCAGTTGCCCATAGCTGCAGCCTACTGAATCATTGACATAGTCTGGGGAGGAATGTTTGAGTTTAACACAAAATTTGATGCAGATTCGTTGCTCTACTCACTCAGTCATCTTGAATGCAGTGACCATACAGTACACATGCTCTCTTAATAGTGTCTACCACTCCCACTTACTAGTACAGTGGAGTCATCATTGTTCAAGTATGTGCAGTCCAGTCCACTCTCCTTGGCTGCCAGGTTACATCAATGTTGTGCAAACCATTCTCCTTATATTAACAATAGTTGAGTTGGACTTTTTCTGTTCAGACCTCATATTTTCCTTGATATGTTCTTCCTCCAATTTTTCCACCTGATAAACTTCTATACTCTCATCCATCTTTAAAGACCATACTCAAGTAAGAACTCCTTTGGGGGAAGCCTTTGCTGACCTGTCTATATGAATTTAGTTGTTTCCTCCACTATGTTTATAAAGGGAACCTCATGAGTGTTGCTATCACACTTTGCACTGGCATTACTTGTCCATACATCTCTCTCTTTATTTTTTATTGTACTGTGAGCAGAGAAGGAGACATATCTTTTTAATGTTTTTCTCTCTTGTGCTTAGCACAGTGGCTGACTCATAATTGCACCCCACAGATGATATTTAAATTAATAAATTCCAATTTAAACTCTTTTTTTTAAATGAGGACATTTTTATCTGAATAATTTTAGGTTCTTGTTCAATAATTCTCTCCAGATATATAGATGATAGCTAAAGAAGTATAAAGACATATACCTTAATCCAATATTGATTTGATTATATACCTTTAAATAATAATATGTTCAACCAACTTTAATTCATTGACTGCATATTTTGCATTTCATATTTTTATGTAACAGCATAGAAGGCACATTTGTATAGCACTTTGTTATTCATAAAATATACTTGAGTATGTATATAACTGTCATATATGGCTTATGAAAATGCCTAAACTATTTTTGGTAATTTTCTAATCTCTCTAGGATGCATAATACTAAAAAATACAGTGAATGCTAATTACCTTGTAACATTCAGAGAAGCTATGCCCATAGCTTGAAGAACTATTAAAGAACTACAGAACAACCAATTCACCTATTTGGTGCTGGGCATTAAATTTTTTTTCATCTTTTTTTGCTTTATATTACATTATTTGGTAAGAAAACTGTTTCCCATGTTATTACTTTGTGTATGTATGTATGTAGCAATACACATATATTTTTATGTGTATTTCATTTATAGTGAGTATATATATAAATGTGCATTTTATACTCAGTGTACATTTATACTCAAGAAGAACAAATAAAACCCCAAGAGAAAATTACTTATCCCAATTACTCCCACAGCTTCTTGAAACATGCCGATACTTTGTATTTCTACACCAAAATTGTCAGTATAAAATGAACACTGTGGAATGAAGTTACCCTGCAAGAATACTTTCGCCAGGCTTTAGGGTATGAGATAATGAAACTAGCTCCTGGGATAAGCATATTTATTGGGTTTGTTATGCATCAAATGTAACAAAAGTAGAGGATCTGAAGAACACCCTGTGTGGTTCTTTCCACAGCCTTTGATCACACAGTTCCTCTTTGATTCAGACGCAGTAGAGCTTAAGTGCTTCATTGATGTGTTAAGTGTGGAATGATTTTTGTATAAAATAAAAAAGGCTCCATTATGTGTGCAGAAAAGCCTGTGTGTGCTTGTTTATTGAGACAGGAAGTCGGTTTCCCACACAGAGCAACAGTTCTGTGATGCTGAAGCATTGTGTCCAAAGAAAAGTAAAAGAAACTTCATTTTCTACCTGGCAGAAACCGGCTTCTGGGGGAAGGGGCAGACAATGTGATTGGGCTTCCACTGAATGAGAGGACTTGATTGATTTTCAAAAAACGTGCAGTGCCATGTAGAGGAGTTTGTCTGGAATACTTGTGTTGGGAAAACGTACATTTTCTAATATGTGTCTTTTTCTCTTTGTACCTTGTTTAAAGTGGTGCATCCCAGAGAGCACTTGTCACCCTCTCATGAAGTCTAGTGAGGGAAAAGAGAAATGCTCTTTTAAAAATGTCCCTCCTAGATTTGTCTACAGGTTAATTCTTCTGTTTGTTTTTTTTCTTTAGAGTTTGCTACCATTGATTTTTTTTTGGTGGGGTTTTGTTTGT
Organism: Phyllostomus hastatus; assembly: GCF_019186645.2. NCBI lineage: Eukaryota > Metazoa > Chordata > Mammalia > Chiroptera > Phyllostomidae > Phyllostomus > Phyllostomus hastatus. The sequence goes on along the minus strand of NW_025334015.1, from coordinate 1,989,732 downwards.
TTAATATTCAGCATGGAGAATACTTCTGAGACCTTCCAAGGTAAAGGTTAAACAGCCATCCATTGTTTAAATATTTAGGCATGGATGTAGTTCCTGCTGCTAGGTATGGATTTTAGTCTTGTTAAAAAAACAAAATTCAGCTAAGTAAATTTGAAGATCTAGTTTGCTCTATTCAATGGTTTATGGTTTATGGTTTATGAATCAGGCAGCATCCCATCTAAAGAGAGAAAGGAGCTCCAAGGAGCCATATAAATTGGAAGGCTTTTAAAGGAAGAAAGGGGGCTGGGAAAGGAACATAAAATAATGGATTCTTTCAAGCAAGGTCACCTTTCTTTAGGCAAAAGCAGGGGTGTCTTTCAGGCATATTACCTCACTAGTGGTGATCAGGAAATTCCATATTGAATGACTAAGTTCATATTCCTGGGAAAAGCTGAATCTGCCATTAGGTTTGATATTAAATCTTCATTTGCTGATATGAGACAGCACAAATAACTCCATTTGAGGTCTGTTGTCTTTTTTTCTTAACATCTAAGTCCATGGAATAAACCCAATGAAGGATGAAGAGGAGCAAGATGAGAAATCTCAGACTCACGCTAAAGCCCAGTCTTTTTCTCTATTCTATGCTGGTATATCAGGTAGCTAGGTTCTATCTCAGATAATCCCATCATCTCCCCTCATCCTTATTGTCGCTGTCATCTTCCTGTTCAGGTGCATTACGAACCAGTCTAAAGGTTTATACTTCTTAGCTGGGAATTGTAATAAGAGAGTGTATTACATATTTTTTCCACTTGATAGTTTTATAATCTGAAGCAGACAATAGTGAAATGGACTTAATTCAAAGAATGTATAGAGAATAGAATGAGTCCAGGGAATTTTTCCATCGGTAATGTTTATCTTATTAGTATTATAGATATTATAGAGACAAGAGAAATTTCAGGGTGAAAGCCATTAAAGAGTAATCACATCAGTTTCATGTCCATGAAGATGATTATTGGCTGCTTACACTATGTGGGGGAGACAGGATTTGAAGAGTGATTTGACTGAGGTTTGGTGAGGGAAGTACAGGTGTAGATGTTCCAGGCATAATCACACTTTCTTCCCAGCTGATTATTTTTTTCCTAACTTAGATGTATCTTTTTCTGCCCATTCTTCCTTATTTTTCCACACATAGTACTAATACAGTTTCTACTTTTTCTTCCTAGCATGCATGAGTGAAATTTTTTCTTACATTTGATTTCACAATATTATTTTGATCATTATAAATCTGTTCATAAAGGAATTTCAGAGTCATGAAATTCTGGGGGTTAAGTATTAGGGCAAACCAAGAAATATTCTTTAAGAAGTTCCTAGCCTAATGATAATAACTGTTAACTTTCTTCTCCTTGGCATTCAGAATAAATTTTCATCCCTGACTCCTTTATTAGCCTATTCTATTTCAATAGCTCTGCCATGGATGTTATCCTAGATACTTAATGCTCCTTCTTCATGCACTTCTCACATTCCTTTCATGCATTTCTCACTGAGATTAATCTCTTGCCCCCTCCATCTATTTGTGTAATGCTTGGTATGTGACTGTTGCTATGAAAAGCAATAGGTCCCCACCAAATTATGTGACTTTAATTTGTCATGTCAGATACCATTTTTTTTCCCCTGGAATGACTTAGTTGTTGCCCTAAAGCTAATTCTCTTATCTCAATATTATATAACTTCTGATAACCAAAGGTAAAAACATTCATTTAAAAATTGTTCTTCACCTGTCTTTATATCCAGAAACAGATACTGGACCTTTATTACCAAAGTAAATGAAAAGATGGGAAAGTATTCATGAGATGAATTCTGATCCTGGTACCACATAACTGACTTCTTACAACTGCAGGCCACTTGTTTTATCTCTCTAACCTTCAGATTCTTCATTATAAAATTGTCTTTTTTCTTTCTTCCCTTCTTCCCTTCCTTCCTTCTTTCCTTCCTTTTAAGTGATATTTACTGAGTATCTCCATTCTCAAGGAGAAACAAAAAATCAAATGAAATATTAAAATAACAGTATAAAGTGGTTGTAATGAAATAGTCAAATGGAAAGAAATAAACACCATGTGCATTTGTAAAGCACTATATAAAACTATGATATTATTGTTATAGGGAATGACACTCCTGGAAAGACTGGATGAAGTAGAGGTCAAGAACTTGAGCTTTGGAATTAGGAAAATATGAGTTTTAATCATACTATCAGTATGATTAACTCGTATGACCATGGGAACATTGAAATTTTCAAGTCAAAGTATCCTCATCTGTAATATACATGTTAATAAAAACATAGAACTCAAAGAACTGTTGTGAGCTCTTTGATTCAGTGAGTGATATTATATATGTAAAAGGGTAAGCATAAATGCCTAGTATATAATAAATGCTAAACAAGGTTAGTTGTTAATATTATTGCTAGGGAGGCAGAGTAACTCACAATCTTATATCACTTTACTGTCTAAAATAACAGTAATAATTCCAAAGGGAACAAAGGTTATTGGGGGCTCCAGGAGTCAGGACTTCTCCTAGGGGGTGCCAGTTTCCACTACAGAGAGAAATTCATAAAGGAAGAGGCATGACCATTCTCAGTAGTTTAAGAGTTACGGGTTATATTTGTAAAGGCTTCTCATTTGTTGATTGCCTGCTTCTACCAATTTTGAGCATTCTTTTCTCAATTCTTTACTGAGCTTGTTGAGTAGTTCAGTCTTAGTGTCTGGCCCTTTCTTTGGGGAAAATCAACTGGTGGCTTCAAAGTGTCACCCTTCTTCCTATATCTGTCAAAACCCTGTTCATTCTTCAAAGCCTTGTTCAAATGTTATCTCTTTCATGAAACTGAGCTTCCTTAAAATTATATTTAACATGTCTGCTCTGTGTTCTCTTTACACTCTTAGGAGCCAATATAGCATGATCGTGGTTGACATACTGGCTGAAAATTTTTCCATGCAACTATCTGTTATATTAGACTGTAAGCTATTTGAAGGCAGGAATTATGTTGTACTCATCTTTGTAGCTGATATCTTAATTTCTTGTGCTTAGTAGAGTGCAGAACTAGACAAATGAAATTGAATTATTTATGTTAAATTGAATACAGTCCTCCAAAGGAAGATGCACTGGGACTGCTTTCCCAAGAGTTTTTCACAGTTGTGCTGAAGTTCAGTTGGGAGCACACAAGCAAAAAAGAACTGAAGGGTCCTAAATTCCAGGCCAAATATCCATCTCCACCCCATGCTGCCTCTGGATTTCAGAGGCACTAACTAGGTGGCCCTAGTTCCTTTGAAGCTGGAATTCAATATAATCCATGTGTAACATTGGGATTGGTGTCTTGACACAGACTGTAGAGATCATGAGGCAACGATGATGTTTCATTTAGCTTATTTTTGCTGTGTGCTTATCAGAGCACAGTGCAAATGTCCAAGACATCCAGATCTCTGGGGATAGAAGATTAAGGGATGTGGAAATTACGTTTGGCTAAATGTTAAGTTATTCCTTGGCTAAAAATAAATAAAATATAATCCTGTTTTCTTTCTTCTTTTGTTTTAAATTTGTATAAGTTGATCTTAGTGGGGAAATACTTTGCATTTCAAGATGGAGTTTTATTGTTGTTTTTTGTCCCTCTATGTAATTTTAATCAGAACTGGCCAGATATGATTTGAAAGAGCTGAGGCTGAAATGCCCTTAAAAAAAAGAGAGAGAGATTAGATTGAAACTATTGAAATTACCAACATACTGTCCTTCACTTGTCAAAGTCAGTGTGTGCCATCAAGTGTAGATATTGGGATTTTGAATCTACCCTTAAAATGTGCTGCAGTTTTCTCAGCAATTTTAAAGTCCTGGTAATCACTCTATAGTCAGCTCTTGATTATCCACAAATAAAATAAATGAATAATGGCACAAATAATCCAAAACAGAAAAACAATCAAAACGTTTCCTATATTTTACTTTGGAATGCTTTATATGGCTTTTGAGGATTCATATTTTCCTTCCCAGTAATGTTCTGCTCAGGAAAATCTTAAAATGCATTTGAATTCCCAAAACCCACACTAAATAGCTGAAGGGGATGTGGCCCAGCCACATACTGGGTGGCAGAGGAAGGCAGCCTGAAATCTAGGGGAAGAAAAATCCATGATAATCTAGAAGTGGAAAATGTCCATATAAATAAGTAAGTGCTGACTGGAATATAATTCAGTCTTGTTAATTAGTGTGGACAATTTTCCAACCCACATTTTTAAAAAAATCAGATTATCCTCTTCGGAGAGGTTACACTGGTATTAAAAACAAATGACTTCAGCATCCTTTATTGCTTGCAGTCCGCTGGGAACTGGCCCTGTGTAAAGGACTTGGGACTCATTGCTAAAGGCCATGGGGAGTCAGTCTTCAACTAATACACTTTAGCTCCACCTTCCAACCTTCTTCAATTGCACATATGTGGTTTATAAAATGCCAGACTATGTACTAAGTAGTTACCATGTGGGTCCTGTTTTAAAGATAAGAAAACTAAGATGCAGACAAGTTCACTACTAATTTAAAGTCATAAAGCTAGTCACATGGCAGAGGCCAAATTTGAGCCCTCCTAGTTTAGAATTAGGATGGACAAAAAACAGAAAGAATTTTAAAAAGGAAGTTTAGTAAATGGACAAATGCAAGTCAGTTGGTAATAATGATGCCATGTGTGTAATGTTACTGCAGAACTAACTGTGCAGTGCCATTGAGATGAGTCACAAAGACCAGAGTACATTCTACTAAGAGCCTGGAAATGGGCACGATGCCATTCCCAGGTCAGGAATGCCTTTGGCAAGTACACACAGGTTAGGAAACCTCAGGTATGTCCAGAGAACCATGAGTTAATCTGAAAAATAATCTGCTCAAGGTGAAGAAATATAAACAAAAATGAAAATGATAACAACAAAAAGAAGTGTCTCAATAGCATAATAGTTTTACCATAAAAAAACAGTGTGGAGAACAGAAATAAGAGAGAGAAGAGAGAAAGGGGAAGACCTATTTACTCATGTTTTAGAAAATGTAAGTGCTCACTTTGTAATCTTGTGAAGGACAATATATACATCTTTAAATGACATCAGTGCTCAGAGGAAATGAGGAAAATAAGCAAAGATTTCAAAAACTGCTTATGTCAGGGCCACCCAACTGGCCAAGGAAGCAAATCACCAAACTTGGATCTCCTGACTCCTGCCCTAATGATCTCTCACTAGCCAATCTGGCAATGGGGTACCATAGTAGCATGTTAACCTCAGAGTAGCTTTTGGAAAGAAACTGGGGACTCTACAGTGCTTACAAAATGCCACTCAAAGCTTATAAACTTTCAGTTAGTTATGGAAATTTCCACAGGTGTCTTAGCTAAATCATTTTGTCGATTTGATCCCTCCTTTAACATCTTCCCACGATTACCAATTTTTTAAAACCTGATTTTACCCCCTTTCTAAGAATGCAGAAACTGTTCTATGCTTTATCTCATTCAGCATTACCATGTCCTGGTTCCCTGTCTCTTTAGTCTCTGGGGCTTAGGTGTCTTTGGACCCCATTCCTTGGCTTATAAACAATTTTACATTACTATGGGCATGACCTCTATGAAAATGGCTCTAGAACTCTAGGTTCTTGACAAAGAGCTCTGCTATCTTTCTGTACTGGATGCGTTGGAGCATCACTTGTTTCAGGACCAAGGCACTCTTGCTGAGTCTTCCCTAGAAATAGCTCTCTGTCAGTGGAAACATTCTTGCCCTGTCGTAACCCCTCCCCAGAAGTAGCTCATATCTAATAATTGTCCAGACCCCCTCACACAATTCCAGATAACTGTTTGGGCTATCTAAGCTTCAGATCTCCCCAAAATATCAGCTACACCCTCTCTTTTGAATGTACCATCATTCAGCTTCTCCCGTTGCCCAGTACTCCTTCCCTCATTCTCTCAAGTGCATCATTCCTGAGAACACTCCTAAAGAACTCCTTGTACGCAAATCTCCACTTGACAGTGAATGTCCCAAAGAACTGAATGTATGACATATCCATTGCCCATATTTTTTGTGACTTCTATGTTGTTGCTGTAGTCACATGCCCTCTAATGAAAGAAAAATTTGCGAACTTTAAAGAGGTGAGAGATCAAGTTTTGGTAATGTACAACAAAATCCATTGAGTCCAGGCCCTTAGCCCAGTCCAGCCTTCTTCTTATTCCTTAATTTCAAGTAAAAATGTGTCACTTCTAGGTGTTGACTTCCTGTGGTTCAAAATGAATAATAGCCTATATGATGGAAAAAGGGGAAAGAAAAATGAACAGGTGGCCAAGCAATCCCTAGAAGACCATTAAGTGCTTAGGAACACTTAAACTCTGCAGTGAAAGCTCCAAAATCTATAGCCACATAAAAATAAGATTCCACAGAGCTTACTTTTTTGGAAGTGGTTTTGAAAATACCCTTTGCTTCACTTCTTGTGGATTGTGCACCCTCCAGATTTCTTCTGGGGACTCAGCCACACCCCAAATTGTAGCCTAAATCACTGAGTTTGACATGGATTCACAATTTGTCAGGGAGCTCACCCAGTTTTTCTATCAAATTATATTCAAATGTCACATAGGTTGGCTGAGATTTCAGTTGGAAAAGAAGGAGGCTCAGACTAATTGTGCTAAATTGTGATATTTCAAACTGAAATGAGTTTGGCTTAGCTCTAAGACTGGAAAGTTCTAAGTCATAGTACATTATATAAGCCCTGGTCCAATCCCAAACAGTTTTCAATTTTTTTTGGCTCTTGTTTCAATGTGCATCTGACCCTGCTAATGTACGCAGATCACTATGCTCATTCCAAATGCCAAGGGCAGTTTCAGGGAACTTCAGCGTCCTATGGGGTCAAAGTATTGTGGGGAAGTAGGTTCTTTAATTTCCTCTGATACAGAGCAAGCTTTGTTTGACATAGGATGGACAGGATATGTTCGGTAGGAACAAGGGGTATCCTTCGTTCAGCTACTTTGAAGAGTCTAACAAGCTGTTGGTAGCTTTGTGTATCACTACACTGATTGAACTTGCTCTTTTTTCTCTGGGCACTTAGAAAGTCCTGGCTTCCTGCTTTGTAGAATAGTGGTGACACCTAATACATGCAACACTAGTTTGAATAAAATTGTACATTAGAGAAATTTAGGTTTTCCTGCTCACATCAAATTTTCTATCCCAACTTCTTCCTAAATACCTTTTCTTTTTTTATTTTTCCCCAAAGAAACTCCACCACAATTTTCAGGCCTAATCTACAACTTTCCAGAATCCCCCACTACCCTAGCACAGAGCTGCTGGGCTGGGCTGGCCTTTCCCAAGCAGTGTCACATGTTCTGGGCCTGTCTCCCTAACCCTACCTCGCTGCCTGTTTTCACCTGGTTTATCTGCTTGAGAATGTGTGACTGTGGACAGCCAGCTGCCTTGCCCTCCTCACTGGGTCTGCCCGTTGCCTCCTCATGCCTGGGGTCTGCCAGCCACCACTTTTTCCTGCCACGACCCCTCTCTGCTGGCCGCTGACTCCACCCCTCTTACTGATCTGGATGAATGGTTGTCGGACTTCCATATAGTTCAATTTTCTGTCTGTTCTGGTTGTTTTTTTGTTTCTAAATTTTTGTTATTTTTAATTTTGGTTGTGCAAGGGGGCACAGTGTGTCCACCTACACCTCTATCTTGACCGGAAGTCCTGCCATAAGCATATTTATTTTATTGGAACAGTGTCCTTTTCAGACCATGTCTTTCCAGGCAAAGAGTTAATAATGGAAATGCCAGGTGCAGGAAGACATCTTGAAAAGGGTGGAGTTCAAGGTGTGACTCAAATAACTCCATGTAGTTGGCCACTGCATCTCCCCAGACATCCAGCTAGCCCTGGGACCATGCAATTAATAGGTGTGTCTGAGTCTCAATATTCCCTGCTTCATTTCAGTGGCATCAGTTTGACTCAATTTTTACCTTGGAGCTGAAATCAAATGTCTCTCAAGTATCAAGAGAAGAGGAGACGTGTCTCATTCTCTCACTTCACTTAACCCTCTCCCCTTATTTCCTCTACTCTGACATTTTTGTTTAATGAAAGCTTAATCTAGATTCCCAAAGAAAAGTGCTGTCCTGGTTACAGCAGTATTGTACACAGCTCTGGGCTCTGACACTGCTCTAAGCAGCTGAAAATGAGGACAAGACATTTCTTACAGGGTGTCTGAAGTCTGGCATAATAGGGAGAGGAGGCAAGGAGTGTGATACAGGGCATGTGTGATGCTCCATGTTAACAGAACAAAGTGATGCTGTACAGAAAACCTACCACTGCTGAAGGGGCCAGTTGAAAAGACAGGGAAGAAATGGATTATTGCTGTCATGCCCTTTTGGGAGACAATTTTCCATGTGTCTTACAATGTGTCTCACATTTTTACGTCTGGCAACCAAATGCATAGACTGCCTTTGTTCTGGAATATCTTTTCAAGGATGTTTCTACAGCAAATAGCTTTGAAAGAAAGAGATACTCTGGAGGACAGGGGTGGTATTTTACAAAATTTGGATTCTTACAAAATGAGCTTAGAGCTCCTCTCTCATAATGCACCATTAGTGTGAACAGCTTTTACCTGGCTCTCTTTCCATTGTGCTGTGGAATTAGGGACCAGGGGAACCATGTAAATAAACTAATAACCATGTTGCTTACTGTGCTATAAGCAATAAAGTTCTTTGTTTCTGATCCAGGAGTCGCATATGTTCTGCCAGCGTCCATGAAACTCAGGTTTACTTGTGAGATTACCAGGAACATAAAGTTTCAGACTCCTCACAATTCTTGACAGTCCTTTGTCCTTTGCCTAAAGGCAGCCAATGAAAGAATGTCACCCTATATGGAGATATGTCAGCCCCATCTCATGTGGTAAAGAGGAGAGAGATAAAAAGCCACTATTTATTGAATGTCTTCTGTTTACCAAGCTGGACTGGGTTGAGCTGAGCCTTTCATACACTAATTCAGTTAATTCTTCACAGTAAACCTAGAAATAGACATTATGCTATCCATTTTACAGATGAGGAAACCTAGGCTCAGTGAGCTGACATGACTCTCCAAGGTCACATTCAGGTAAAATGTAGATGTGCAATGAGAACCCAGGCCTGTCTGCTGAGAGCACCTCTGACTCTTTGTTACACCATTCTGGAAGGTCAGTCTTCTCCATGCATTGAGAGATGCTAGCAAGTCTAAAATAACTGCTCTTACAATTTTGTTATCTGCCTCATAATTTTGCCTAGATCTAACCCTGGATGCAGTCCTATATTCTTAGCTGAATAGAATACTTTTTATTATTTTTAATCTAATCCAGACTTATGGCTTCTCTTTTTGAGGACCCCAACCTCCAGTCAATGGCACATGTAATGTTTATACTTGATCTTCTTGACCGTCTATTACCTGGGTTTTTTCCTACTTAGAAGAAAGGATGTGATGCAATTTCTGTGATATTATTTCAGAACCAATAACACTCTCCTGAGTTCACAGTTCTAAAGAATCTTGTTGGGTTTTTACATGTGACTGGAGTGCCCTGCACCTGGGTACTTAGACTCATCATCTCAAAGGCTACTCAGAAAGACCTTGCATTCATTCTCCCACTGTACCCAGCCTGCTCTGCTCATAGCTGTTACAGTCCAGGTCTCAGTACTATGCTACATTTTTGGAAACTTGCCACAAGAAATTATAAAAGCATTTGTCTGGACCTACTACAAAGCCTAAATTCAGAATAAGATGACTGGCCTCATTTTTGTGTGTCATGCCTGTTTTTGTTTTTGTTTTGTTTTGTTTTAGATTGTGAGGAAAAAGTATCAGGCAGATGTAGTATATGTATGAGGATGGGGAGAGACAGTCCTTTATATTGAGAATTTTTCAAGGGTTTGCTGTAATCTCAGGCTCTGGAATATCACCATCAATTACTTTCTGTGAGGTGCTGTCCTTCTAGATTAGAAAGATTCTTGAGACTTGTCATGAGAGTTATATCTCAATAATACAAATAAATTTTGTAACCAATCTTTATGTGCGACCAATAATATATATGTTCTTTAACAGGAAGGATTTAGTTTAGCAATAAACTAATATAGCTAATATAATTATTCAGGAAGGACAACTGTAACACCCCCTCTGGTTCTGAAGCACTATCCAAATACAATAGCAATGGGCCAATCAGCAACTAATGTTTTGTGACACTTATTAATACTGGCTAGACTTAGAGTAAGCAACTTTTGAATTTAAAAAAGGGTGACTGGACAGTGACCATGCTTTATGGAGCTCATAACTGAGGTGAGGACAAAGACTATAATATGTGGCAAAGAAATAATCTAGACCAGACAGTAAGTAGGTGAAAAGACATCTATGAACAGAATGGACAATAAATGCTACATAAGTTGTAAACAAGTATTGTTGGTCTCCCAGTTACCAAAACTCTAAACTGTGGAAACATCTTTAAATCTCACACCCCCATACAGACACCTTCAAAATCTCTCTTACAGATCCCACTTTCTATACCTAGAAAGCACCTTACAAATGACTAAAATGAATGAATGGATAGGCCTCTTAATTTCATTATGTACATCATTTTATTTTGTTTTTACAACTCTTTTTGGTGGTTCTTATCATTATCTCCATGCCATTGATGTCTAAATTGAGGCTCAGAGAGACTGTATAATTTTCCCAAAATCCCATGGTGAGTTGTTGGCGGCGCTAGAATGTGAAGCCAGCTAAGTCAAATGCTGTAGTCCATCTGTCATGTTGGACTTTGGAAACATCTACAAGTCAAGCACATATAGAACTAAAGCTAAATATAGGTCATGGTTAGAGAAATAGCTATGGAACACATTTGCAAAATATGACTGTTCACAATTAAGGCCACAGCCATGAGTAATGAGACAGTATGGAATTTTGTCAAGGACAAAAAAGTAGAGGTCTTTGACCAGATCAATAGGGATTGCTAACATTTTGGAGATAAATAGAAGAGGTACCCTTGAGAACAACAGAAAATAAAAGAACTAACAGAAGAAGAATCATGGAACCAAGAAAGAAAGTAGATTTGTCAGTAAATTTGTGGCTAACACCATCAGAAGCTGCATGAATATCTTTGAATGGAGCATTGAGGCAGCATGGTTTAAGTGAAAGGTGAGAGCTTGGACTTCAACAGGTAGCCTGTTGGAAGCATCCTTCTGCCATAACCTTGAACAAGTTGTCTGAACTATTTAAATTTGTTCATGTATCAATCAGTCCAAATAAATTTTTAGTATTAAATGAGATAATGAGCTGAAGGACCTAACACCAGTCCTGGTAGCCAATAATAGCTAAAGATTATAAGGCACCAGGTACTGCTCTAAGCATTCAACATGCAGTGATTCATTTATTCTGTACAACCACCTAAGAGTCAGTAGCTCTTAGCTTCAGTTTGTACAGACTCAGAAAGTTTAAATAAAGTCCTCAAGCTCACATAGCTTGTGAGTGGCAGAAGCTGGGATTTAAACCCAACCATTTTGTTCCAAGAGCCTAGGCCCATAGATATCATGCTGTGCTAAAGTTTGTAATACAATTTATCCATAAGTATTAGTTCCTTTCCTCTCAAGAACACATGAGCTATATAATTTTAAGTGGATAGATTAAAAATATTTAAACTATGGATGAGCAAACAACATACCATAGGCCACATGTGACCCACTGCTTGTTTTTGTATGGCCCACAGCTAAGAATGGTTTTTATATTTTAAATACCTGAAAAAATTAATACTATTTGAAAACAATAAAATTATATAAACTTCAAATTTTAATTATTACACATAAAGTTTTATTGAAACACAAACATCTTCATTCACATATTGTGCCACTTTTATACTGCAAAAGCAAAATGAAATTGTGGGGGAGACCAAAGGGCCTACAAAGCATAAAATATTTACTATCTGGCATGTTACAGGAAATGTGTGCTAACCTGATTTAACTAAAAACTTTCTTTGCCTTGCAAAAGAAGTGGATTTAAGCGTTTGAATTTCTCAGGAATGTTGTTGCCTTTCACTGCTCCGAGTCCCCTGGCTGTATTCTCTATGGACTGCACGTGCACCCACACTTCATTAGGAGATGGTGGGGAGGAAAGACATCTGACAGTGCAGTTTGTTGAATTTCTTGGGTGAAGAAAGAAGATGGAAGGAGGAACCCTGGGTAGGGTGAAGGTGAAGCTTTCTTCTCATCCCTGAATTACAGCCAGATGAGTATATCCCTTTTTCGTCTATAGAATTATAACTTTTAATTAGCATAGGAAGAACAGGAACTCAGTAGTCAGGGGAAGAGAAGCAATAACTATCATACTACAGGTGTCTTCTCCTTGGGGCTCATCTGTGATCAGCACAGCAGACTGAGCAGACTCGCTCCAAGAGTCTACCTGTCTTCACTGAGAAAAGGCAAAAATCCCTAGGGTTTTACATTGGGCTGGTAGCCAGTTTGCCTGGGTTCTATGATTGGCTTTGTTGGATCTCAAGCATGTGGCAGCAAATGATTTCTTTCTTTCTGTCTTTAATGACTTAACATCATTAAATCAAAGTAAAATATTTACTAGATTTGTCAGTGTGTTCATGAATCCATCCTGTAAGATACCAATAGGGTGATAGCAGCAGGGATATGTTTGTTGTTTTTAAATTTTCTAAAATTATGTTAAAATAAATGTAAATTTATCATTCTAATCATTTTAAGGATATAATTCTGTGGAACTCAGTACATTCACATGGTTGTTCAACATCATTCCTAGCCACCCCAGATCTTTTTCATTTTCCCCAGCTAAAACTCTACATCCACCAAACCAGGGGTGTCAAACTCACTTTCACCTGGGGCCACATCAGCTTCAAGGTTGCCTTCAAATGGCCGAAAGTAATTTCAACTCCTTAATGGTTAAGAAGTAGATACACTTATACAGTCCTATAATTATTTCTGCCCTTTGAAGGCAACCACAAGGCTGATGTGGCTCCTCAGTGAAAATGAGTTTGAAACCCCTGCACTAAACAATAACTTCCTATTTTTTCCTCCCCCAGAGCTTGACAACTACCTTTTCCTGCCTCTATGAATTTGGTTTCTCTAGGTTTCTTATACAATTGGTACAACACAATTTGTTATTTCCTATAAGGTTTATTTTACTTAAATAGTGTGTTAACATTCATCCACGTTGTAGCATGTGTGGGAATTTCCTTCCTTTTTAAGACTAAATATTATATATATAATTTTTATTGAATGTATTGGGGAGTCCTTGGTAAATATAAGTATATAGGTTTCAAATGTATAATTCTCTAATACATAATATGCCTATTGTATTGTGTGTTTGCCACCCAAAGTCACCCCTTTAACCTCTTCTAGCTTCTCACCACCCCTCTTTTCCTCTGGTAATCACCATAATATTGTCTGTGTTTATGAGTTTCTTTTCTTTTGCTTAATCACTTTGCCTTTCTTAACCAGCCCCCAAGAACCCTTCCTTCTGACAGCTGTCAGTGTCTTCTCTGTCTGTTTCTGTTTGTTACATATTTTTCAGACTATAAGATGTACTTTTCCCCCTAAAATTTGGGAGAAATAATGATTGTTAATGCTGCTGTTGAGTTCTGTTTACATTTATATTGGTGAAATATTATGTTATTTATGTTATTAAATGCTTTACCACATTTTTTGCTTCAAAATTCTTTTTACTATTTTCCTCCTCTAAAACCTAGGTGTGTGTTATGGTCTGAAAAATACGGTGGTTTACTTTGCTCATTGGATTCTATATATAAGTGAAATCATATGGTATTTGTTATTCTCTGACTGCTCAACATTGCTAATCATCAGAAAAATGCAAATTAAAACCGCAATAACATATCACCTCACATCTGTCAGAATGACTATCATCAATAAATAAACAAAGAAGTGCTATAGAGGATGTGGACAAAAGGAACCCCAGTGCACTATTGGTGGGAATGCAGACTGGTGCAGCCACTGTGGAAAACTATATGTAGTTTCCTCAAAATATTAAAAATGGAACTGCCTTATGATCCAGCAATAGCACATTTGGGAATATTTCTGGAAAAAACCACTAATTTGAAAGAATATATGTACCCCTATGTTCACTGATGCATTATTTATAATAACCAAATATGGAAGCAGCTGAAGTGTCCATCAGTAGACAAGTGGATAACAGAGCTATTGCACATATACACAATGGAACATTACTTGGTCATTAAAAAAATCTTACCATTTGGAGATCCAGCCAAGATGGAGGCATAGATAGGAATGCTTTGCTTCACCACGCAACCAAAAGAAGGATAATAACCAATTTAAAAACAATAAACAACCATAAGTGCCAGAAAATCAAACTGCATGGAACTCTAAAACCAAGGAGTTAAAGAAACATTCACCCAAGCCTGTAGGAGGGGCAGAACCAAGAGGAGGGCTGCTAGGCAACTAGGCGGAGAGGACATGCAGCAAGGTTGTGAACCATGCGGGTGAGGTGGGGCTGGCCAAATGGGAAACCAAAGACTAAAAACTAGCTGTTAAATACTGCAGGGGTTGTGACAGAGGAGAAACTCCTAGTCTCACAGGAGAGTTCATTGGAAAGTAGGGCTAGAGAAGAGCAAGCAAGCAGCATTTTTTCCTCTCTGAATCCTCCCTCACAGACAGTGCCACAACACAGCAAAATGGGTTGCTCCACCCTAGTGAATACCTATGGTTCTACTCCCTTACAGCAGAGACAAAGAAATATGGCCCAAAAGAAAGAATAGGCCAAAAATCCAGGAAAAGAGCTGAGTGATGAGGACATATACAACCTATCTGATGCAGAGTTCAAAATACTGGTAATCAGGATGCTCACAGATCTGACAGAGTTCAGTTACAAGATGAAGGAAGAAATGAAGGCTACCTAAAGTGAAACAAAACAAAATATACAGGGAACCAACAGTACAAGGAAGGAAACTGGGACTCACATCAACCATTTGAAACAAAAGGAAGAAGTACACATCTAACCAAGACAAAATAAAGAAACAAGAATGCAAAAAAAATGAGGAGAGGCTTGGGAACCTTTAACATTGGGACAACTTTAAGCACTATAACATCCAAATGATAGGGGTACCAGAAGGAGAAGAACAACAATAAGAAATTAAAAACTTATTTGAACAAATAATGATGAAAAAATTCCCCAATCTTGCAAAGGAAATAGACTTCCAAGAAGTGCAGGAGACTCAGAGAGTCCCAAAGAAATTGAACCCAAGGAGGAACACACAAAGGCACATCATAATTATATTACCCAAGATTAAAGATAGAGAGAATCTTAAAAGCAGCAAGAGGAAAGGAGAGGGTTACCTACAAAGGAGTGCCCATAAGACTATCAGCTGACTTCTCAAAAGAAACCTTTCAGGCAAGAAGGGGCTGGAGAGAAGTATTTGAAGTCATGAAAGGCAAGGACCTATATCCAAGATTACTCTATCCAGCAAACCTTTCATTTAGAATGGGAGGGCATATAAAGTGCTTCCCAGACAAGATCAAGTTAAAGGAGTTCATCATTACCAAGCCCTTATTATATGAAATGTTAAAAGGACTTATCTAAGAAATAGAAGATCAAAAACTGTGAATAGTAAAATATAACAACCAACTCACAACTATCAACAACTGAACCTAAAAAAACAAAAACAAAAACAAAACTAAGCAAACAACTAGAACAAGAACATAAACAGAAAAATGGAGACCACATGGAGGGTTATCAGTGGGGAGGGGAAGGGGAAGAATTGGTGGGGAAAGGTACAAGGAATAAGAAACATAACTGGTAGGCATAAAACAGACAGAGGGGGGTTAAGAATAGTATAGAAAACAGAGAAGCCAAAGAACTTATATGTATGATCCATGGACATGAACTAAGGTGTGTGTGTGGGGGGGGTGATACTGGAGGGCAGGGTGCTGAAGGGCAGAAGGAGGATAAAAGGGAAGAAAAAATGGGAAAACTATAATAGCATAGTCAATAAAATATACTTAAAAAACTTACCATTTGTAACAGAATGAATGGAACTGGAGAATGTTATGCTAAGTGAAATAAGCCTAAATAATATTTAGTTTTGCATCATTTTGTTTGTCCATTCATCTGTTGATGGATGCTTCAGTAGTTTTCACCTTTTGGCAACAATTGTGAGTACTGTAACTATGAACATAGGCATACAAATATCTGAGTCCCTGCTTTCACTTTATTTGGATATATATTCAAAAGTGGAATTATTGGGTCATATAGTGACTTTTTAATTTTTGGAGAAATGCCATGCTGTGTTTCACAGTGGCTGCATCATTTTGCATTTCTCCATCAGGCATAACAACTTCAATTTCCCACCTCCTTGCCAATACTTGTTATTTTCTTTTGTTTTCTGAAGATTTTTCCTTCCCTTTTTTCTTTATTTAAAATTGTTTTTCAACTACAGTTTACATTTGGTGTTATTTTGTTAATACACCCATTTTGGTGTAGGCATAGTAATTACACAATTATATACTTTATAAGATATTCTTCAAAAATTTCCAGTACCCACCTGGCACCAAACATAGTTATCACATTATTATTTAATATATTTCCTACACTGCACTTTACATCCCTGTGACTATTTTGTTATTACCAATCAACACTTCTCAATCCCTTCTTTACCTTTTCATCCCAGTTCCCCAGAAGTAGCCCCTCTGCAACCATTAGTCTGTTCTCTGTATCTATGAATTATTTTTTGTTTTGTCTATATTATTCAATAGATTCCACCTATAAGAGATATTATACAATATTTCTCTTTTTTGACTTATTTCTCTTAGCAAAACACCCTCTAGATCCATCCATGCTGTCACAAATAGTAAGATTTCATTTATTTTCATGGCCTCATAATATTCTGTTGTATGTATGTACCTCATCTTCATGAACCACTTGTCTATTGATGGACACTTGGGTTGTATCCAGGGTCTGGTTATCGTAAATAGTGCTACAATGAACATTTGGTGCATATACTCTTTTGAATTTGTTTTTTTGGGATTTCTTCAGATAGATACCCAGAAGTAGAATTGCTGAGTCATAAGGTAGTTCAATTTTTAAATTTTTGAGGAACTTCCATGCTGTTTCCCCACAGTGGCTGCACTGTCAGTGCACAAGGGCTCCCTTTTATCCACATCTTTACCAACATGTGTTGTTTGTCAATTTATTGATGACAGTTACTCTGACAGGAGAGAGGTAATATCTTATTATGGTTTTAATTTATATTTCTCTGATGATTAGTAATCTAGAGAATTATTTTATTGGTGTGTTGATCATCTATATGTCCTCTATTAGCAGTGTCTATTCAGGTCCTTTGCTCATTTTTCCCCTTTTTTTAAAAATTGTTATTCAATTACAATTGTCTCCATCAGTCCCCCTCTGCCCTACCCACTCCCACCCCCACCTTTACCCATTTTTTTAAACTGCAATGTTTGATTTTTGGTGTGAGTTGTCTGTGTTTTTTATAAATTTCAAATATTATCCTCTTCTCAGATTATCATTAGTGAATATTGTTTCCCTTTCAATGGGTTGTCTTTTCATTTTGTTAAATAGTTTCTTTTGCTGTGCAAAATTTTTAGTTTGATGTAGGTGCATTTTTAACTTTTTCTTTTGTTTTCCTTTCCTAAGGAGATGTATCACAAAAAACACATTACTAAGAGAAATTTCTGAGATTTTACTGCCTATATTTTTTATCAGGGTTGTTTATGGTTTTGAGTCTTACATTTAAATCTTTATTCATTTTGAGTTTTTTTCTTGCATATAGTATAAGAAGGTGGTCTAGTTTCATTTTTTTGCACAAGTCTGATTTTCCCAATACCATTTATAGAATAGTTTATGTTTACCCTATTGTATTCTTCTTGCCTCCTTTGTCATATATTGATTGATCACATAGGTGTGGTTTTCTTTCTGGCCCCTCTGTTGCATTCCACTGTTCTTATACCTATTTTTAAGCCAGTACCATACTGTCAATTACTGTGGCCCTGTATGATAGTTTGATTTCAGGTAGCATAATACCTCCAATTTTGTTTTTCTTTCTCAATTATTTTGACTATTCAGAGTCTTTTCTGTTTCCATAAACATTTAGCTTATTTATTCTACTTATGTGAAAAACACCATTAGTATTTTAATAGGAATTGCACTGAATCTATAAATTGGCTTGGGTAGAATAAATATTTAACAATGTTAATTCTCCTTGTCTGTGAGCAGGGTATATTGTTCTATTTATTTTCATCTAATTCAGTTTCTTTCTAAAGTGTGTTATAATTTTTTGAGTACAGGTCTTTTCATCTTTGGTTTAATTTATTTCTAGCTATTGTATTTTTTATATAATTTTAAATAAGATTATTTTCTTTGTTTCTTTCTGATAATTAATTATTGATATATAAAAAAGCAATTAATTTCTAAATATTTATTTTGTGTCCTTCTGCTTTACAAAATTCATTTATTAGTTGTAGTATTTTTATTTTTTTGGTGGAATCTTTAGGGTTTCTATATATAGTATCATGTCATCTGCAAATAATGACAGATTTCTTTCTTTTTTAATTTGGATGTCTTTTATTTCTTCTTCTTATGCATACAATGTTGAATTAAAGTGGTAAAAATGGATGTCTTTGTCTTGTTCCTGATCTTAAAGAAAATGCTTTTAGTTTTTGCCCATTGCGTATGATGTTAGCTGTACATTTGTCATCTATTCTCTTTATTATGCTGAGATATGTTTATTTTTTCAAAGGACCAGCTGTTTGTCTCATTGATCTTTTGTACTTTTTTTAAGACTCCATTTTATTTATTTTTGCTCTGATCTTTATTACTTCTTCTCCTCTCACTGTGGGCTTTGATGGTTTTTTTCCTACTTCTTTAGGTGTAAGTTTTGACTGCTTATTTGAGATTTTTCTTTTTACTGTATTGCTATGAATTTTCCTCCTAGGATTGCTTTTGCTGTGTCCCATAGATTTTGGGTTGTTGTGTTCTCACTTTTATTTTTCTCGAGTTTCTGTTGATTTCTTCCTTGATCTTATCGTTAACCCATTTATTGTTCAGTAACAAGTTATTTAGCCTCTATGTCTTTATGTGTTTTTCAATTTTTTTCCTGTAATGGATTTCTAGTTTCATAGCATTATGGTTAGAGAAAATGCCTGATATAATTTCAATCTTTTTAAATTTATTGATACTTGTTTTGTGCCTAATATGTATTCTATCCTAGAAAATTTTCCATGTGCACTTGAAAAGAATATATATTCTGCTCATTGGTGGTGAAATGCTCTGAAGATATCAATTAAATCCATCGTGTCTAGTGTGTCAATTAAGGCTGCTGTTTTCTTGTTTATTTTCTGTCTGGAAGATCTATCCATTGATTCCAGTGAGGTGTTAAAATCTCCAACTATGACAGTATTACTGTCAATCTCTCCCTTTAACTACATCAAGATTTACTTTACATATTGAGGTGCTCTTATCCAGGGTTCATAATTGTTTGCATGACTTATATCCTCTCCTTGGATTGCTTCCTTTTCATTATGTATTATCCTTTGTCTTTTATTATAGCTTTTGTTTTAAAGTCTATTTTATATATAAGTATGCTACTTCAGCTTTTTAAAATTTCCATTTTCAGGAATTATCTTTTTCCATCCCTTTGCTTTTAGTCTGTGTATGTCTTTTATTCTTAGGTTGGTCTCTTGTACACAGCATATATATGGGTCTCATATTTTTTTCCATTCTGTTATTTTATGTCTTTTGATTGATGTATTTAAGCCATTTATATTTAAACTGATTATTGATGAGTACATATTTATTGCCATATTATTCTTTATAACTATGTTTCTTTTTTCTTTCCTTCTTTTTATCAAAGAAAATACTTTAGCATTTTTATAACACTGGTTAGAATGTTATAAACTTCTTTAGCTTTGTTTTTGTCTGGGAAGCTCTTTATTTCTTCTTCAATTTTAAACCATAGCCTTGGTGGGTAAAATAGTCTTGGGTGTAGGTCTTTGCTCTTCATCACTTAGAATGTTTCATTCCAATCTCTTCTGGAATGTTTTTGTTGATAAATCAGCTGACAGTCTTATGGGAGCTCCCTTGTAGGCATCTCAAGGTCTTTCTTGTTGCTTTTATAATTCTCTCTTTGTTGTTAAACTTTGGTATTTTAATTAATAAAAAAACTTGTTGGGGGTCTTTTTGGATTCATCTTGTTTGGAACTCTTTGCACTTTCTGGACTTGTGTGTCTTTTTCCTTTACCAGTTAGGGTATTTTTAGTCAGTATTTCTTCAAATATTTTCTCAGTCCCTTGCTCTCTCCTTTTCCTTCTTGTACCCCTATGATACAGATATTGTTTTGCTTCATGTCATCCCAAAGTTTTCTTTTTTAAATATCCTCATTGTTGAAAATTATTTCTTCTCTTTGCTGCTCTGATTGAGTTTCTTCTACTACCTTTTCTTTCAAATCACTTATTTGATCCTGTTGATTCTATCTACTGTATTCATCATCTGTCTGGTCCTTTCTTATGCTTTATTTTCCTTTTTCATGCTTTTAAGGTTCTCACAAAGTTCCTTGAGCATACTTATAACCATTGTTTTGAACTCTATATCTGGTAGCTTTCTTGCCTTCATTTCATTTATTTCTTTTTCTGATAATTTCTTCTGTTCTTTAGTTTGGGTAATTTTTTGCCATTTTGGCTGCCTTTGTTTTTTTCTGTGTATTAAGTAGATCTATTCTGTCTCCCAGTCTTGGTGTGGTGATCTTATGTATTTTTCTTGTGGATAGCAGTGGAAACCAGTGGCACATTATCCTTTGTCACTTGAATTGAATTGGGTGCTCCTAGAATGCCCCTTTTCTGGGTTATTTGAGTCTTTTTTTATAGTTGGCTTGTGAGTACTATTGACTTCTCCATGTGGGGGGTCAACCCTCAGGCTGGCTTACTGTCAGGATCACCCTTGACCACAGGGTATGAGTACCTTAATGTGTGCTGACCACACAAAGTGGATTTTGGCTCAGCAGAGTCTGGTGTCTGCTGAGACCTCACTTTGGAAGTGCTGCTTGTGAAGCGAATCGAACCCTTCTCTGATGTTGTTTGAAGCATTCCTCTTTGTGTGTTTTTTCTGGGTTTTCTTGGGAGGGACTTTGTTGTGGGTTAATGTGAGACATTGCTTGTGATTGGCCCTGGGCAAATTGTTTGGAGCTACAAAGTGATTCACAGTTTGCAGTTGCCTCTGTTGGTTTGGGTTTGTGTTAGGGAAAGGCCAACCTTCAAAACAAAGCCAGTATTGAGCCTGGGGTAGGTCAACAAAAGGCCCAAGGCACCCTGATATTCACCTCCACCTTCCTTCCTCTAAAGCCTGACTCTTAGGCTCAGTCTCTAAAAGAGCCTGTGGTAGTACACCAGTTGTGATGGGTAGGTTTCCAGTGAGTCACCAGGAAACAGGAATGGTCTTTACCAGACTAATGCAGGTTTGGTAGAGTAGAGCTGCTGGGAGTCTAGAGGGTGGGGTTAGTGTATCTTCCATGAGCACTTGCAAGCTTGCAGGTAGGTGGGGGAATTCCCTCCCACCATCTAGCCATGCAACTCAGTCACTGACACTCTCTGAGTCTGCCTAAACCTCTACACTCTGGGCCCAGACAGCTGGCTCCTCTACAGGGCAGAAGCTCCACAAGTTGGGGGAAGGAAGGGAGTAGGGAAGGTAGGACTATTGCATTCCTCCAGGATGATGCCTTATGGTGGGAGTGTTCCAGCCAAGGAAGATGACACTTACAATGTTGGAGAAGTCTCAACACTGGGACCCTGGCAGCTGTCCATTCAGCTCTCTTCCCAGTGCCATAGAACCCAGTTTCTCTTCTCTGAACTCTATTCCTCTCTGAGTCACCCTTCCTCCCCTGGAGCCAGGTAAGTGTCTATAAACAAGTTCTTGTGCACTGGCTCTTTAAAAGAGCACCTGAGTTTCTAGTAGTCTCCTGTCTCTCTGGCAGAATCCTTGCTGATTTTCACAGCAGATATTATATAGACTCCTCTTCCCAGCTCTGGTGCTCTGGGCTAAATAGCCTGGCATGGGGTTGAGATCCTACACTCTTGAGGGGGTACCTTGGCAGCTGAGACATTCCTCCAAATTCTCAACTACCAAATGTGGGTGGTAGGATAGCCCTTTTCACATCTCTGCCTTTGCTACTAGTCTGTCTTGATATGGCTTCTTCTGTAAATCTTTAGTTATAAGACCTCTCTTCAGCTAGCCTTCATTTGGTTATTTAGACTGATTGTTTTATATTTTAGTTGTAATTAGTTTGGTTCTGAGAGAAGGTGAGTATAACTTCCATTGACTTCACTGTCATCTTGGATTTCTTAGTTTTTTTTTTTTAAGATTTTATTTATTTTTAGAAGGGATGGGAGGGAGAGAGGGAGAGAAACATCAATATGTGGTTGCCTCTTGTGTACCCCCTGCTGGGAAACTGGCCTGCAACTTGGCCCACAACCCAGACATGTGCCCTGACTGAGAATCAACCCAGCAACCCTTTGGTTCCCAAGCCAGTGCTCAGTCCACTGAGCGACACCAGCCAGGGCTGTTTTTGTTTTTTGTTTTTTGTTTTTTGTTTTAATAGTAACAATACTAATGGGTGTGAAGTGGTACCTCATTATGGTTTTGATTTGCATTTTCCTAATGATTAATGATATTGAGGATTTTTTTCACATGCTTATTACCTAAGTTTATATATTCTTTGGTGAAAAATGGCTATTGAAGTCCTTTGTCCATTTTTAAAATGGTTTGGTATTTTGTTGTTGTTATTATTGAGTTTAGGAGTAATTTACATATTCTAGATAGTACCCCTTGTCAGATATATAATTTGCAAATACATTTTTTTTCTTTTCTTTGGGTTGCTTTTTCACTATGTTGACAATATATTTAGATGAATACTTTTAATAAAATTTTTATGTACTCAAATTTATCTAGCTTGTTGTTGCCTGTGCTTTTGACATCATGTCTAATAGCTCATTGCCAAATCTAGTATCGTGAAGATTTTCTGTCATGTTTTGTTCTAAGAGTTTTATAGTTTTAGCTTATATATTAGGTTATTGCTCCACTTGGGGTTAATTTTTACATGTGGTTTAAGGTAAGTGTCCAATTTCATTTTTTGTACATGCACATATCCATTTTTTCCAACATCATTTGTTGAAGACTATCCTTTCCCCATAGAATTGTCTTGGAACCCTTATGAAAAATCTTTGACCATATATGTGAAGGGTTATTTCTGAGTTAGCTTAAGTTTTGATATTAGCAGACACATCTCAAATCACATCCCAAGTTGTATGAAGTTTCCATAAATAACCTAATTAAAGAGTCGATGCATCACACTATTAGACTATTAGCTCATCTTATGCTTGAGTTTTAATGCATGAATCTGTACACCACTAGTTTGTGAGTTCCTAGAGAGTAGAAACTCTCCTTTAATTCAAATTTAGTCTTTATCTATGTGTATTGTGTATCTGTTGCATTTCCTGTATCACAGTAGCACTAAGAATGCAGAAATTTTATGCAAGAGCTTGCAAATTAGTGGAGAAGCAAACATACATACAAGTGAATTTCTGTTTGCGAGAAGAGTACAACATAAGTTAAAGTAGGGATACAAAGGAGGACATGGGAAAATCCTGTTGAACAGGAGAGAAAGCTTATCAGAAGTGGTGACACTTTTCATGACACTTTTGATGAGTTTTGAAGGATGATTAAGAGTTTTCTCAACAAACAAAAACTGGATAGGTCATAAGGACATTTAAAATAGAAGAAGTACACATGCAGGAATGCAACATTATGGTCACTTGAGGACTGTCATTACAAAGCCAGGAAAAGTGGGTGAGGATCCTAGAGGGTAGTCAGGAACGAGATCCTAGAATTTAAACTTTATTATAAGTGTTATTGGAAATTGGAATGTATAACGCTGAGACAAGTCCTCACTACCGATTATTTATTGATTTGACTTTAGTCTGGTAAAACAATGCTTTATATTTCATTTTCTTCTCAAACATGGCCCTTTCTTTTCTTTTTTCCTTTTTTCTTTTTGTTATTTTCTTTTCCCTCTGTCTAATATGATTTTGGTGGCTTTTCTATTTTTTTCTGGAAACATATCTCAGGTACAGAACAACATAAACAACATGAGTGTGAATATAGAAAAAACAATGAAAAAAGTAAATTATACAAGATAACATTGAAACTACCTTAGTTAGGCTCAGCTGAGCTTCCAAATGTGTTTTGAATTAGGTCATCTCAACCAAAACTACAAGTTCAAAACATTAAAAGCAACATAATTGGAATTAGAACAAGGCATACATAATTTTCTCTGAAGGATTTTAAAGTGTTTTTCTGATCAGAGCTCTCAAAAATACATAAGAAAGGAAGGCCATAAGCAAGTTTTCCTCACAATAAATGACATTAAAACTTCTAGAACTTCTAAACTGCCAAAACTTGTAATGCCTTAGTAACATCTCACATTAACAATGCATACTTAACAACTTGATTTGTCTGAGCAGGGTCAATCAGACAAACGTGAACAGAAGCATTTGAAACCATCAAAACAGATGTGCAGAGCCCATAAACTCAGATAGGTTTGGTTCTTATTTTACACACAGTAGAAGCAAGCTTGGTTGCCTAGTTTCTTATGAGGAAAGAATATGAGCAGTAAGTTATCAGGGCAACAAAAGAGAAGTGGCTACAAACAGGCACAAGGAGTCTTCTGAGGGAAAAAAAATACGGTTGTTTGATAAGAAAAAGAAAAAATGAGAAAGATGTACAAATTACAAGTAGAAAACCCACTTACAATGTACAAATAATTATTAGATTGTTTGTTTGTGTGTTAAAAAAATTTATTCTACTCCTGGCTGGTGTGGCTCAGTGGATTGAGTGCTGGCCTGTGAACCAAAGGGTTGCTGGGTTGATTCCCAATCACGGCACATGTTTGGGGTGTGGGCCAGTTCCCCAATAGGGGAGGCATGAGAGGCAACCAGACGTTGATGTTTCCCTCCCTCTGTTTCTCCCTTCCTTCCTCTGTCTCTCTAAAAATAAATAAATAAAATCTTTTAAAAAATAAAATAAAAATTTATTCTAGAAATTATTATGTAGTTAAGGACAACATGTGCACATTTACATCTATCTAAGGCAGGGTGTAAAATGTGCCCACAAATCAAAAATACTCTATTTTTATCATTTTTTGTCTTTTTCAAAAAAAGGTTTGTTCAGGGAGTAGCTCAGTTATCCACTTGTAATCATTTATGACTTATCATAAAGCTAGAACCCTAAAGGTTTGTATTTTTGTTTCCCAAATCATCTTGTATCTGTAAAAGTAGTACAACATAATTGAGTAATCTGTCTTCTTTTTTCAGCCCTGTGTATTAAATTTGCTAATTTCTCTGCATTTATTTGTTTAGTTTCTTCTTTTAAAAAATTCTCATCTTTCAAACTAGTAACCATCAGCTTGTTTTCTATATCTATGGATCTTTTTCTGTTTTGTTTTATTTATTTATTTGCTTTATTTTTTTATTTAGATTCCACATATAGGTGAAATTATATGGGACTTGACTTTCTCGGACATTTAACTTAGCACAATATTTTCTAGGTTCATCCATGTTGTCACAAATAGAAAAATTTTATTATTTTTATTGATGAATATTATTATATATTGGTATACATACCATATATTATCCTTTTTACCCATTTACCTATTGATAAACATCTAGATTGCCTCCATATCTTGGTTATTACTAATGTGACAATGAAAATAGGAGCGTATATTTATGTTTTGAATTAGTATTTTGTGCTTTCTACAGATAAATACCCAGAAGTGGAATCGTTAGATTGTATGGCAGTTCATTTTTAATATTTTTCAGGAAATTGCATACTGTTTTCATAGCGGCTTCACTAGTTTACAATCCCACCAACAATATACAGGGTTCCCTTTTCTCCACACCCTCACCATCACTTACTATTTGTTAACTTATTGATGACAGCCATTCTGACAGGGGTGAGGTGATACCTCATTGTGGTTTTGGTTTGCATTACTCTGATGATGAATATCTCTTTATTCATCAATTGGCCATCTATATAACTTCTTTGGAGAAGTGTCTATTCAGGCCCTCTGCCCATTTTTGAAAATTATATTGTTTGTTTGTTGTTAACTTATATGAGTTCCTTATACATTTTAGATATTAACCTTTTATCAGATGTATCATTGGTGAATATCTTCTCCCATTCACAATATTGTTTTTTTAAATTTTGTTGATGGTTTTCTTCTCTGTGCCAAATGTTTTAGTTTGATGTAGCCCCATTTGCTTACTTTTTCTTTTGTTTCCCTTGTCTGGGGAAATGTATATAAAAACATATTGCTAAGAGCAATGCTGAAGAGGTTACTGCCTATGTTTTATTCTAGTACTTTTATGGTTTTAGATCTTCCACTTAAGTCTTTAATCCATTTTGAGTTAACTTTTGTCTATGTTACAAGAAAGTGGTCCAGATTTAATTTTTTTTGTAAGCATGTCAATTTTTTTCAACGCTTATTTTAGAGGCTTTTACTTCCTTGTACACTTTGCCTTCTTTGCCATAGATTATTTGTATAAATGAGGATTTATTCTGTTACCTTAATCTATATATCTGTTTCTATGCTAGAACCATACTGTTTTAATTATTATAGTTGCATTATAGTTTGATATCAGGGAGTATGATACCTGTTTCTTGCTTTTTTCTGAAAATTTCTTTAACTATTCATGGATATTTGTGGTTTCATATAAATTAGAGATTAGTTGTTCAAATTTTGAGAATAATGCCACTGGTAGTTTAGTAGGGATTCCTGTAAGGACATTTTAACAATATTAATCCTTTCAATCCATCAGCAGTGTATATGTTTCCACTTATTTATATCTTCTTTAATTACTTTCTCCAATTTCTTATAGCTTTCAGAGTATAGGTCTTTTACCTCTTTGGTAAAGCTTATTCTATACTTATTTTATGCTTTTTAATGCAATCATAAAAGGGCCGTTTCTTTATTTTCTCCTGGTTGTTCATTGTTGGTGTATAGAAACAAAATAGATTTCTGTGAATTGATTCTTTATCCTGAAAATTTACTGAATTTATTTCTTAGTTCTTTTTTATTTTTTAATCATTTTATTATTATTCTGTTACAGTTGTCCCAATTTTATCCCCTTTGCCCTCCTCCGTATGTCTCAACCCCTGCTCCCACAGTCAATTCCCACACTGTTGTCCATGTCCCTGTGTCATTCATACATGTTCTTTGTCTAGTCCCTTCCTCTTATTTCCACCATTATTCCCCACCTCCCCTCTGGTCATTTTCCATATGTCCCATGTTTCCATGCCTGTGATTCCATTTCATTCATTAGTTTATTTTGTTCATTAGATTCATCTTATAGGTGAGATTGTATGGAATTTGTCTTTCAG
Source organism: Phyllostomus hastatus (assembly GCF_019186645.2). Taxonomy (NCBI): domain Eukaryota; kingdom Metazoa; phylum Chordata; class Mammalia; order Chiroptera; family Phyllostomidae; genus Phyllostomus; species Phyllostomus hastatus. The sequence goes on along the minus strand of NW_025334015.1, from coordinate 1,962,303 downwards.
ACTGACTTATTTCAGTTAGCATAATATAGGAGACCATTCTGCATGGTGTGGGCCCAGCTTCCACTCAGAAAGGCCAGTGGAAAGTGAGGTCTGCCACACAGGAGGACCATGTCCATGGATAGGTTCTCCTGTGGGGAATCAGGCCTGCATTGTACCTAGGCTGCTTTGAGACTTGCTTTTTGCTAAAATTCCCTCACTCTGAATTAAGGCAAAAAAACCCAAAAACCATTTACTGCATATTTTTAAAGAGACTTCCTAAAATGTATGCTAAGCCTTCCAAGGAGTAGTGTAAACAGTTCAACCACTTTTCCCATTGCATTTGCAAATATCCTTCTTCTGCGATGTGATTAGCAGCATCCTCTCCTTTGTGTTCTGTAAAAGGTAACCACCTAAAGTGAACCTGTGCATAGTAAATGAGGACTGTTCTCAATGTAATGTGTCCAGAAAAGCAGTAAAAGCTTGTTAAGGCAAGGGTTGGTGTGCTCTCTTCTTGACAGAGTGGCTGAGACACTCTGAGGAGCTCTTCCCTTGTGAGTGGCCGTACTGTCCCTTTTCCTCCACAGGACTCAGTAGTCCATGTGAATTTGTCTCATACCTCATCCACAATGCTGTGGACCCTATGAACCAGGGTCCGCATCAGCATAATATTCTCTAGTTCCATCCATGCTTTCACAAAAGATAGGAGTTCCTTCTTTCTTTCTGCTGCATAGTATTCCATGGTGTAAAGGTACCAGTTTTTGATCCACACACTAAAGGCACTTAGGCTGTTTCCAGCACTTGGCTATTGTAAATAGCACCACTGTAATATAGGGGTGCATGAGTTCTTTTGAATTGGTGACTTGACATTCTTAGGGTATATTACCAGGAGTGGAGTCACTGGATCAAAAGGCAGTTCAGTTTTTTTTTTTAAGGAAATTCCATACCGTTTTTGACAGTGGCTGCATCAGTCTACATTTCTACCAACAGTATACTCAGGTTCCCTTTTCTCCACATCCTCACCAGCACTTGTTGGTTTATTTCTGTCAGGTATGAGGTGATATCTCTGTGTGGTTTTAATTTGCATCTCTCTGATGGTAAATTATGTTGAGCATCTTTTCATATATCTATGGGTCATTTGTATGTCCTCCTAGGAGAAGTGTCTATTAAGATCCTTGCCCATTTTTTAATTGGATTGTTTGTCTTCAATAGATTTTTGGTGGAGTCTTTTGGGCATTCTATGCATAGTATTGGGTTGGCCAAAAAGTCCATATGATTTTTTCTATAAAATAAATGACACATTTTTCATTTTCACCAATAGCTTTATTGATTTGGACATTTTGAGTATGGTGGCGATCTCCTGCATGGTATAACATTGATTGATCTCAATTAATGTCTCAATTTTATCGCTATAAATTTCAACTGGTCTACCACAAGGTGGACCATCTTCCAGTGAGAAATCTCCAGCATGAAACTTTGCAAACCATTTTGGACATGTTTGCTTGGTCACAGCATCTTCTCCATACAGTGCCCAAATCTTTTCTTTTTTTTTTTTTTTCATTTCAGTTGCATTTTTACCTTTCTTGAAATAATAAAGCATATGCCAAAAATGTTGTGTATTTTCTTCCATCTTCAATATTAAAATGGCCACACAAAAATTAACCAGTTTTGGTAACTTTTTAAAAATGCATGCTGGTATGACAGCTGTCACAATACAATTTAACACAAATGTTTTGAATGAAGATGAAAACCACTAAATACTACTAGAGCCATCTTATGGAGGAAGACAAACAAACTTTTTGGCCAACCCAATATCATGCCATCTGAAAGTAATGAGAGTTTTACTTTTTCCTTTCTGATTTGGATAACTTTTCTTTCTTTCTTTCTTTCTTTCTTTCTTTCTTTCTTTCTTTCTTTCTTTCTTTCTTTCTCTCTCTCTCTCTCTCTCTCTCTCTTTCTTTCCTTCTTTCCTTCCTTCCTTCCTTCCTTCCTTCCTTCCTTCCTTCTTTCTTTCCTTCTTTCTTTCTTTCTTTCTTTTCTTTCATTGTTGTGGCTAGGACTTCCCATCCTATGTTTAATAGAAGCAGTGATAATAGGCATTCTTGTATAATTTCTGATCTTAGAATATAAAGCTTTCAACTTTTCACAATTGAATGTATTAACTGGGAGTTTGTAGTATAACCTTTATTATCTTGGTACATGTTCTTTTGATACTGACTTTGTTGACAGTTTTTATCATAAAAGGATGTTGAATTTTGTCAAAAGCTTTTGTGCATCTCTTGAGAGGGTTATATAGTTTTTATCTTTTATTTAGTTAATGTGATGTATTATGTTGATTTATTTAGAGATGTTGAACCATTGTTGCACTTCTGAGATGGATCCCTCTTTGTCATAGTGTATAATCATGTTTAATGCATCATTCAATTTAGTTTGCTAATATTTTGTTGAGAATTTTTGTATCTATGCTTATTAAGTATATTGTTCTATAATGTTCTATTTTTACTAATGTCTATCTGGTTTGGGAATCAGGGTAATGGAAGCTTCACAGAATGACTTTTAAAGTGTCCTTTTCTCTTTAATGTTTTGATATACTATAAGAAGGACAGCTATTAATTCTTCTTTAAATATTTAAATATATGGTAAAATTTACTTGTGAAGCCAGCTGCTCCTGAACTTATTTGTTGAAAGTTTTTTTATTATTGTTTCAATTGCATTGCTAGTAATGGGTTTGTTTAGATTTTGTACCTCTTCCTTGTTTAGTCTCAGAAGTTTATATACTTCCAAAAATGTATCTTTCCTCTAGATTGTTTAATTTGTTTGCATATTACTCTTTAATTAATCTTTGTATTCTGTGATATCAGTTGTAACTTCTCATTTTCATTTATGATTGTATTTATTTGGGCTCTCTAATTATTTGATGAATTGAGCTAAATGTTTATCAATTTTAAATATCTTTTCAAAGAACCAGCTCTTAGTTTAATTAATCTTTACTATTGTGGTTTATATTTCTTTTCTCTTTCTTTTGTCTCTGATCTTAACTATTTTCTTTGTTCTGTTTGCTTTGGGATTTCATTTTTTCTCTTTTTAAAGTTCTTTTAAGTGTAGAGTTAGATATTTGAGATTTTTCTTATTTCTTGATGTAAGGATTTACAGTTATGAACTTCTCTCTTAGAACTGCTTTTGCTGCATCCCATAAATTTTGAAACTTTTATTTTTATTTTCATTGTTGTCAAGTTCATTTTTTTCTCCAGAAATATTTTTCTTAAATAAAGTCATTTACAGTATTTTTAATATATTTTATTCATTAAGCTATTACAGTTGTCCCATTTTTTCTCCCCTTTATTCCCTTCCATCCTGCACCACCCTCCCACTGGCATTCCTCCACATTAGTTCATGTCCATGGGTCATATATATAAGTTATTGGCTTTTCCATTTCTTATACTATTCTTAACTTCCCCCTATTTATTTTGTACCTAACATTTACGGCTCCTATCCCCTGTTCCTTTCCCCCATTCTTTCCCCTCCCCAATCCCACTGATAACCCTCCATGTGATGTTCATTTCTGTGATTCTGCACCTGTACTAGTTTGTTTTCATTTTTGTTTTTTACGTTCAGTTGTTGATAGGTGTGAGTTTGTTGTCACTTTACTGTTCATATTTTGATCTTCTTTTTCATAGATAAGTCCCTTTAATATTTCATATAATAAAGGCTTGGTGATGATGAACTCCTTTAACTTGACCTTATCTGGGAAGAACTTTATCTGCCCTTCCATTCTAAATGATAACTTTGCTGGATAAAGTAATTTTGGATGTAGATCCTTGCCTTTCATGACTTGGAATACTTCTTTCCAGCCCCTTCTCGCCTGCAAGATTTCTTTTGAGAAATCAGCTGATAGCCTTATGGGCACCCTTTTGCAGTTAACTCTCTCCTTTCCTCTTGCTGCTTTTAAGATTGTCTCCTTATTTTAATCTTGGGTAATGTGATTATGGTATGCCTTTGTGTGTGTTTCCTTGGGTCTAACTTCTTTGGGACTCTCTGAGCTTCCTGGACTTCCTGGAAGTCTATTTCTTTTGCCAGACAGCAAAGTCCTCCTTCATTATTTGTTCAAATAAGTTTCAATTTCTTACTCTACATTTTCTCTTCCTGGCACCTTTATCATTTGGATGTTGGAACATTTAAAGTTGTCCTGGAGGATCCTAAGCCTCTCTTCATTTTTTTGAACTCTTGTTTTTTTCATTCTGTTCTGGTTGAATGACTATTTCCCCCTTCTGTTCCAAATTGTTAATTTGAGTCCCAGATTCCTTCCCATCACTGTTGGTTCCCTGTACATTTTCCTTTATTTCACTTTTCATTACTTCACTTCTTCCTCTATTTTGCTACCACACTCAACCAATTCTGTGAGCATTTTGATTACCAATGTTTTGAACTTTGCATCTGATAGGTTGACTATCTCTTCATTGTTTAGTTCAATTTTTGGAGCTTTGATCTGTTCTTTCATTTAGGTCATAATTTTTTTTTGGTCTCAGCATACCTGTTACATAGTAAGGGGCAGAGCCTTAGGTATTCCCAAGGATGGGGCAATCCACGTCACTGTATTGTGGTGCTGTAGGTTTGGGAGGGGTCTGAGAAGGAACAATGCCACTTGCTTATCTCTGGTCTGGCTTTCAGTCACTTTCCCTGCTACCACAAGCAAATTGGACCCTGCTGGTGCTGATTCCCACATGGGTAGGTTTGTGTCTCTAGGACCCTGTGGGTCTCTCCAATGAACTCTCCTGTGAGACTGTGAGTTTTTCCTACTGTCACAACCCGCACAGGACTTTTCAGTCAGGGGTTTTGAGGCTATATTTTCCCGAGCCAGAACCCTGTGTTGTATGGACTGTCTCGCTACCCAGTTTTTCCTCCTGGTTTATCCACATGCAAATGTGGAACCACCTGGTCCACCAGCGGCCACCTCACCAGGTCTGCCAGCCACTGCCTCACCATCCCAGACCTCCAGCTGCTGCCTTGCCAGGAGTCCTCTCCACCCCAGCTGTCCATTTCGACCCCTCCTACCAGTCTGGGTGAAGGTTTCTTTTTTAATTCCTTGGTTGTCAAACTTCCACACAGCTTGATTTTCTGGAATTTTTTGTTATTTTTTTATTTTTAAATTTGTTTTCTGTCTTTTGGTTGTGTGAGGAGGCAAAATGTATCTACCTACACAACCATTTTGGCTGGAAGTCCCCATTTACAGTTTTTATATTGTTGTTCCATTACATCTGTCCCTCCTTTTTCCCCATTGCCCACCCCTACACCATAACCCCTACTGCCACAGTCAATTTTCCCATTATTTGTGCCCATGAGCCCTTTATTCATGTTCCTTTTCTTGCCACTTTCCCTTCTTTCCCCCATTATCCTCCTCTACCTTCCCCTCCAGTCACTCTCAGTTTGTTCTTTATTTCCAAGTCTCTAGTTCTATTTTGTTCATTTGTTTGTTTTGTTGATTAGGTTCCACTTATAGGAGAGATCATTTAGTATTTGTGTGCCATCACCTGGCTTATTTCACTTAGCACAATGCTCTTCAGTTCCATTTATGTTGTCACAAATGGTAGGAGTTCCTTCTTTCTTTCAGCTGTGTAGTATTCCATTGTATAAGTGTACCACAGGTTTTGATCCACTCATTTATTGATGGGTACTTAGGCTGTTTCCAGAACTTGGCTATTGTAAATAACATTGCTATGAGCATTGTGGTACATAGGTTCTTTTGAATTGGTTATTCAGGATTCTAGGGTATAGTCACAGCTGGCTGGACTATAGCTGTGTGGCTGGATAGAAAGGCAGTTCCATCTTTAGTTTTTTAAGGAACTTCCATACTGTTTTCCACAGTGACTGCACTAGTCTTCATTCCCACCAACTGTGAACTAGGGTTCCTTTTTCTCCACAACCTGGTCAACACTTGTTTGTTGATTTCTTAATGATGACCATTCTAGTCGGTGTGAAGTGGTATCTCATAGTGATTTTAATTTGCCTATCTCTAATATCTAGTGATCTTGAATATTTTTTCATGTGCCTATTGCCCCTGCGTATGTCCTCCTTGGAGAGGTGTCTGTTCAAGTCTTTTGACCATTTTTTAATTGACTTGTTTGTCTTCCTGGAGTGGAGTTATGTGAGTTCTTTGTATATTTTTGAGATTAACTCTTTGTCCATGGTATCATTGGAAAATATGTTTTTCCATATTGTTAGTTCCCTTTCCATTTTGTTGATGTTTTCTTTAGCTGTGCAGAAGCTCTTTAGTTTGATGTACTCCTATTTGTTTATTCTTCCCTTTATATATCTTGCCTTAGGGGGTGTGTTGGTGAAAATATTGTTGTATGGGATACCTGAAATTTCACTGCCTATGTTTTCCTCTTGGATTTTGATGGTAGCATGGCTTATGTTTCAGTCTTTTATCCATTCTGGTTTATTCTGTTGTATGGTGTAAGCTGGTGGTCTAGTTTCTTTCTTTTTTTTTTTTTTGCATGTACCATACCAGCTCTCCCAATCCCATTTGTTGAAGAGTCTATTTTCACTCCATTGCATGCTCCTGCCCTCTTTGTCAAATATTAATTGGCCATAGAGATGGGTTTATTTCTGAGCTCTCTGTTCTGTTCCATTGACTTATGTGCCTATTCTTATGCCAGTACCAGACTGATCCCTCCTACTTTGTTCTTCTTTCTCAAAATTGCTGTGGCTATTCAGGATTGTTTATGGTTCCATATGCATTTTTGAAATATTTGTTCTACATCTTTGAAATATGTCATTGGTATTTTGATAGGATTTTGTTGAATTTATGAATTGCTTTGGGTAGTACTGACATTTTGATGATGTCAATTCTTCCAATCCATGAACAAGGTATGTGCTTCCATTTATTTGTGTCTTCCTTAATTTCATTCTTCAGTGTTGTGTAGTTTTCTAAGTACAGGTCTTTTACCTCCTAGGTTAAGTTTATTCCTAAGTATTTCATTTTTCTTGTTACTATAGTAAATGGGAATTTCTCCCCTAATTTCTGTTTCTGTTATCTCATTGTTGGTGTACAAATATGCCATTGATTTCTGAATGTTGACTTTGTATCCTGTTGTTTTGCCAAATTCATTTAATAGGTGGAGTAGTTTTTTGGTGAAGTCTATAGGGTTTTCTATGCACACTATCATGTCATCTGAAAACAATGACAGTTTTGCTTCCTCCTTTCTAGTTTAGGTGCCTTTTATTTATTTTTCTTGTCTGATTGCTGTGGTAGGAACTTCTGATACTATGTTGAATAGGAGTGATGAGGGTGGACACCCTTGTCTTATGCCTGATTTTAGAGGGAAAGCTTTTAGTTTTTGACTGTTGAGTATGATTTTGGCTGTAGGTTTCTCATATATTGCCTTTATTATGCTGAGGTATGTTCCTTCTATCCCCACTTTGCTGAGTGTTCCTATCATAAATATGTCTTGTACTTTATAAAATGATTTTTCAGCATCTATTGATATGATCATGTGTTTTTTTTTATATTATTCTGAGGTATATTACTTTTAATGATTTGTGTATATTTTACCATTCTTGTAACCCTGTGATGAATCCCACTTGATCATGGTGTATGATCTCTTTAATGTATTGCTGGATCCAGTTCATTTTTGATTTCCTGTGTTATTTTCTCTTTGTTCAATTTGTTGTTAGTAATATGTTGCTTAGTCTCCACATACTTTGTTTTTTCTAGTTTTTTTTTCTTGCAGTTGTTTTCTAGTTTCATGCAATTTTGGACAGAAAAGATGCTTGATATGATTTCAGTCTTCTTGAATTTACTGAGGTTTATTAGTGCCTAATATGTGATCTATCTTGGACAAATATCCATGTATAGTCTAAAAAATGTTGGGAAAAATGTTCTATAAATGTCTATTATTTAAATGTTCTCTAATGTGACATTTAAATCCATTTGTTCCTTAATAAATTTTTCAGGATTATCTATTCACTGATGTCAGTTGGGTATTAAAATTCTCTACTGTTATTGTTTTAATGTGGGTATCTCCCTTTTTGTCCATTAATAATTGCTTTATATATTTAGTTGGTCCTATGTTAAGGATGTAGATTTTAAAAAATATTTTATTGATTATGCTATTACAGTTGTCCCATTTTCCCCCCTTCACTCCCCTCCACCCTGCACACCCCTTCCCACCCACATTCCCCACCTTTAGTTCATGTCCATGGGTCATATATACAAGTTATATGGCTTCTACATTTACCATAGTATTCTTACCCTCCCCATCTATTTTCTACCTAACATCTATGCTTATTCTCTATACCTTTTCCCCCTCTCTCCTCCTCCCACTTCCCTGTGGCTAACCCTCCATGTGATCTCCATTTCTGTGATTCTGCTCCTGCTCTACTTGTTTGCTTAGTTTGTTTTTGCTTTTGTTTTAGGTGTAGTTGTTAATAATTGTGAGTTTGCTGTCATTTTACTGTTCATATTTTTTATCTTCTTTTTCTTAGATAAATCCCTTTAACATTTCATATCATAAGGACTTGGTGATGCTGAACTCCTTTAACATGACCTTATCTGGGAAGCACTTTATCTGCCCTTCCATTCTAAATGAAAGCTTTGCTGGATAGAGTAATTTTGGATGTAGATCCTTGCCTTTCATGACTTGGAATACTTCTTTCCAGCCCCTTCTTGCCTGTAAGATTTCTCTTGAGAAATCAGCTGACAGTCTGATGGGAATTCCTTTGTAGGTAACTCTATCTTTTTGTCTTGCTGCTTTTAAGATTCTCTCCTTATCTTTAATCTTGGGTAATGTAATTATGATGTGCCTTGGTGTGTTCCTGCTTGGGTCCAACTTCTTTGGGACTCTCTGAGCTTCCTGGACTTCCTGGAAGTCTATTTCTTTTGCCAGACTGAGGAAGTTCTCCTTTATTATTGTTCAGATAAGTTTTCCACTTGTTGCTCTTCCTCTTCTCCTTCTGGTACCCCTATAATCCAGTTGTTGGAATGTTTAAAGATGCCCTGGAGGTTCCTAATCCTCCCCTCATTTGTTTGAATTCTTGTTTCTTCATTCTTTTCTGATTAAATATTTCTTTCTTCCTTCTGGTCCACTCCGTTGATTTGAGTCCCAGTTTCCTTCCCATCACTATGGTTTCCCTGTACATTTTCCTTTATTTCACTTAGCGTAGCCTTCATTTTTTCATTTAATTTGCTACCCAAATCAACCAATTCTGTGAGCATCTTGATTACCAGTGTTTTGAACTGTACATCTGATAGGTTGGCTATCCCTTCATCTCTTAGTTGTATTTTTTCTGGAGCTTTGACTGTTCTTTCGTTTGGGCCATTTTTTTTTTCATCTTGAAGCACCTGTTATGTAGTGGGGGACAGAGCTCTAGGTGTTCACCCAGGTGTGTCAGCCCAGTTGCTGAGTTATGACTCTGTCTGTGGGGGAGGGGTCAGAGAAGGAACAATGGCACTTGCTCTGCTCTCTCTCAATTTCAGTCCCTTCCATCACTTCCCACAAGAAAATTGGGTCCATCTGGTGCAGGTGGGTGGGCTTGTGTACATTCTAGGACCCTGTGAGTCTCTCCAACGAACTCTCCTGTGAGGCTGTGAGTCTCTTCTGCTGCCTCAAGCCCCACAAATGTTTTCAGTAGGTGTTTTGAGGCTTTATTTCCCTATGCTGGGACCCTGGGCTGCGTGGTTTGTCTTGCTCCCCAGGTTTGCCTGGTTTGTCTTTGAGTGAATGTGGGGCTGCTCCATCAGCCAGCTGCCCTGCGTGCCTCACTGGGTCTGCCAGCTACTGCCTGCATGCCAGGGTCCATCAGCCACTGTCTTGTGCCCTGGAGTCAGGAAGCCATCACTTTCTTTTCTTTTTCTTCTTTTTTTTTTTGTTTTGCTGGGACCCCTCTCCACCCAGCGCCCAACTCTGTCCCTCCTAAGGGACTGGATGAATGTGTCTAACTCCTTGGTTGTCCAACTTCCATACAGTTCAATTTTCTGTCAGTTCTTGTTTTTTTTTTCTAAATTTTTGTTGTTGTTAATTTGGTTGTGCGAGGAGACACAGTGTGTCTACCTATGCCTCCATCTTGGCTGAAAGAGGATGTATAATTATTGTATACTTCAGTCTGTGTTTGTATTTCAGTTTAAATTATCTCTTGCAAGCAGTAAGTAGATGAGTCATGTTTTCTAATCCATTCTGCAACCCTATGTCTTTTTATTGGAGCATTTAGCCATTTACATTTAAAGCAGTTATTGATACATGTGTACTTATTGCCATGTTGCCAATTTTTTAAAATTGTTTTCATAGTCTTCTCTCTTTTATTGCTCTTGATCTCTTCCTTCATGATTTGCTGTTTTCTGTTAGTATTTTGTTTGGGTTCTTTTCTCTTTGTTCTTTGTATATCTTTTGTGGGTTTTTGATTTGCTGCTATTACAAAGTTTATATATGTTATTCTATACCTATAGCCATCTACCTTAAACTGATAAGCATTTAAGTTCAAATATATTTTATAAGGACTATATTTTTAATTTTTCCTTCCATGTTTTATGTCATTTACACCATGTTTTAGATATTTTTTTGTGTTATCTATCTTTCATCTGTTTATTGTAGTTTGAGATGAGCTTGATAATTTCCTTTAGACCTTCACAGTAACTTTTTAAATGTCTGATTAACTGTATTCGTCAAATATTTGTCTTTAACTCTCAGAAGCTTTTCCCCTTTATTTCACTTGTTTTTAGTTATGACCTTTCCTTCTCTGATTAAAAAAAATTTTTAACATTTTTGTAAAGCTCATTGAATGGTGGTGAACGTCCTTAGTTTTTGATTGTCCAGGAAAGTTTTTATCTGTCTTTTAATTTTGAATGAAAATCTTGCTGAATAATTTATTCTAGGTTGTAGATTCCTTTCTTTTAGCATTTTGAAGATGTTTTGCCTCTCCTTTCTGTCTCGTATAGTTGCTCTGAGACACCTGCTGATAGCTTTATTGGGTTTCCTTTCTATGTTTTACCTATTTTCTTCAATGTGGTCTTTATCTTTAACTTTTACCATTTTAATTCAATGCATCTTGGTGTGTTTCTCTTTGGGTTTTTTTGTTTCGAACTATCTGAGCTTCCTGTATACAGATACATTTTTCCTTTTCCAAGATAAGAAAAAATTTAACTATTATATATTTAAATTAAGTTTCTCTTTCTTTGTCTCTATTTTTTTTCTTCTGGAATCTCTATAATATGTTTTTATCAGCACTTTATGTTATCCTAGAAGTCCCTTAACTAGCCTCATTAAATTTTTTTCCTCTTTATGCTGTTCTGATTGACTCATTTTCACTAGTCTATCTTCTAGGACACTGATCTGTGGTAGCTAATCTGCTATTGATTGTTTCTCATTTTTAAAAACATTTTAATTATTGTGTTATATAGGTCTTCTTGGTCCTTTATTATATTTTCTAACTCTTTATTGAAGTGCTTTGGCAACATGTCTGGGAACATGCTGCAGCAGCTTTGCAGTTAGACCAGAGCACTTGTGTAGAGCCCCTGCCCACACTGTGCAGTGGACAGGAACATAAAAGATGGTGCTCACTCGTCTCTTTGACCTCAGAGAGTTCCCACAGCTCCCCAGCCTTCTATATCCATTCTGTATCTCATTTGTTGTGGAGAATGTGGTCCTGTGGATAAGCCACTTCTATGTGGGCTTTATAGAGGGCTAGTTTTGGGAAGCTGGCTGGAGCCAGTCAGGTGCTTATGGTGCTTGGAGCACTGGCTTACTGGGCTAAAGCCACCCTTGGCAGGGCAGCCTGTTGCATATGGTTATTCCCTGTCGTTCAGGGTTGTTCCTTTGGGAGGCACCAGACAGTGCAGCTGGGACACCACAATGCTAATCTTGCAGGTAGGCAAAAGCACCCAAATAGAATTTTAACTCACCCTACGAAAGTGGAGGAGGATGTAAACAATGAAACACATGAGCTCCTGTACTCTGAAGCATTCCTGCAGCTTCCAGAGGGCTCCTGCAGTTTCCTGACCTTTTTATTGGTTGTTTTTTTCTTGTTTGTGTTTGGAAGCAATTCATTCAGCCTTCAGTTGCCTCACAGAGGTAATTGCTGTCTATGAATGTATATATTTGAGTTTGCTCATGGGAGGGACAGAGTTTAGTTTCATTCTATGCTCCTGCAGTGTTGGACCTCTAAACACTTAGATTATTTAATACAGAAATAGCGTACTACCTACCTCAATAGCCTTCATTGCATCATGAAAGGAAGGCACAGAATCAGAAATGATGTTTATCATGATCCCTTTCATCAGTATAGCTATTCTTTAAAGATTTGGGCTCGCAAAGCAGTAAAAATAAACTACTTTGGAAAATTTACTTCTGCAGAAATAACTATACCTTATTCTGCCATGATGCCACTTAAATAAAACATCAGACCACCTCATCTAATCTTAGTATAATTTCCTGTTTAATTACTGTAGTAGTAAAACTTTATTGTTAGGGAGCTTATGTAATTTTCCCACGTACTAAATCTAAATATGACCTCAGTTGGGACTCAGTCTCCTTATCTATAAAATGATGATAATAAGACTAAGTATAGTATCAATTTATATTTAGTAATAACAAGGGCAAAAAGAAGTAATGCATGGCACACAGCATTTTACATAGCCAATGTTTCATATATTCTAAATATACTACCACCACCATTAATTACTCTGTGATCTGATAATACGACTTTACGTGAGTCCTTGGCCCCACCATGTATGAGCTATATGACCATGGAAACGTCACTTAGCCTCTTACTGCCTCCATTTTCTCATCTGGAAAATAAAGACAAGGTTATATAATACCTACCTCATGGAGTTGCTACAAGGATTAAATGAGATAGCATGTGAAAAACACTTAGAATATGGAAAAGCATAGAGTAAAGATTTAAGTGATATTAGTTGTAGTTGTTATTTTTGTTATCCTCCATTTTACTTCTAAAGACAGTACTTTGCAAGTAATTGTGTTTTGGAGATACCCAGACATCAGGCAGCCCACAAGATCAAAACTATTTTCATAGTAATATTAAAATTCTGTGTGCCTTTTCACTCCTACTCTCTTGTAAGTAGAGCTTGCCAGAGGCAACATGAAGTGTGGCATCACTGCAGATTGAATGCAGATGCACATTGGAGACTCTGCCTGTCTTCTATGAAACAAAAAAGAAATTTGAAAAACATATAAAATAATGTTGTCTCTATTTTTTGCAAAATATGGTTATTTTTTACTAAAAGTGTTATTTTATATGAGCTTATGATAGGTTTATTGCTATTATTTTTAATGATTAAGTAATTTTTAATGCTTAGTTTTAATTTCAAATATAGTAAATATCAATAGATAAAATCCACATAAACAAAAATTCTTTGGGGCTATCAATAACTTTAAAAGTGTAAAGGGGTCCAAAGACAGAACTGTTTGACAACCAACTACCTTAATACAGGAAGCTTCAGTGTTGTTGATAGCCTCAAGGTCTTTGCCTGATACTGGATTATAGATGAAATCATGTCTCAACCAAAGTTTCTGGTAATGAAACCCAGTAGTGATTCTAATATATCACACTTAAAGAGTAAGGGAGGCCCCACATCAAGAAAAGGGCCAATAATCATCATAATGCTTTTGCAGGTAAATACTGTTGCAAGGCTCTGTATAGTCTACTTAGCAAGACTGTACTATTAACATGGTATTTAAAGCTAATAGATATTTTACAACATCTTGAACTTTATTCCCAGTGGCCAACAACTGAAGAACCAAATCTGCATACACCCCTTGCTTGGTGATTAAGAAATAGCACCAAGTGTTAATACTCTTGAGTTGCAGTTTTGGAGTTCAAACCGTTTCCCATTACAGGTTTCCAATGTCAAATGTCAGACAAGAATTCTTGAATCTATATATAAATCGCTTTGGGTAGTATGGACATTTTGATGATGGTAATTCTCCCAATCCATGAACACAGTATGTGCTTCCATTTATTTGTGTATCCCTTAATTTCTTTCTTCAGTATTGTATAGTTTTCTGAGTACAGGTCTTTTACCTCCTTGGTTAGGTTTATTCCTAGGTACTTTATTTTTCTTGTTGCTATTAGCAAATGGGATTTTTTCTGTGATTTCTGTTTCTGATATTTCATTGTCAGTATGCAAAAATGCCTTCGATTTCTGAAAAAGGAGCTTCTACCCTTCATGACAGCATGGATAGATCTGGAGAGCATTATGCTAAGTGAAATAAGCCAGGCGGTGAAAGACAAATACCATATGATCTCGTCTATAAGTGGGACCTAATCAACAAAACAAACAAGCAAGCAAAATATAACCAGAGACATTGAAAGAAAGAACAAACTGACAGTAACTAGAGGGGAGGGGAGAAAAAGAAAATAGGAGAAAGTAGGGAAAAGATCATCAAGGAATATATATGAAGGACACAAGGACAAAGCCAAAGGGGATAGGATGGAGGGTGGGAGGCGGGGATGGGTGGAACAGCGGGGAGTAGTGGGAAGAAAATGGAGACAATTTTACTTGAACAACAATAAAAAACATAAAAAAAGAAAGTTTTTTGACATGTAAGTAAATAAAAGGATATACAAGAAATAGTTAATTGTTAACATTTAATATTAAAAATTATTTTAAAACAGAAAAAAAGAATTCTTACTCATTTGTAAGCCACTTTAAATGCACTTTCAGGATTTTAAAACTAATTCCTGAAGGAACTGTGTCAAGTTCTTCCCAATCCTCTCTCCACACCACAGACAGCTAAGCTTCTGTCTTAAGTAAATTATTTGGGATACTATGTCATATTTAGAAAAGGGCAAATAAGTAGGGACAGTCATCTATAGAAAAGACATATATGGTATTTCTTTGAATAAGCATTTGATACTTGAGTGTATCTCACTGGAACAAATTAGTTTAAGTATATAATATTCTGATTTAGGGTTCCCACCATTTCTGGGTGCAAAGTTAACATTTGCTATGTTGTTTAAGACCTGTCTGGGAGGCTTCAGTTCTTTAACATATATGTACAGACACATATATGTTTAGTTGGGTCAGATTGAAATGTTCGGTAGTAATTCAAAGAGTTTGGCTTATGGGTTAATGTTATAAGAGGGCTGTATGCATTATGCAGTTTTCTGCTAAGTGCAATGGGTTTTTTGGAATTAAATTACTTTATTTAAATCCCATGCTTATTTGACATAAATATCACATTTATACTGAAGAATCACATCTTTGTTCTATTTATGCTCCAATAATGTTAATTTTTTAAATGTTATTTTACATAGGCTATAAGTACACAACATCGAATATCCATCAGGACATAACAAAGCTTTATTTTATTCCCAAATGTGTGATGTTCCCAAATATACTATTTGACAAGATGAAGTTAAATTACCTGGATATTTAACTATTTTCACTTTTAGGTAGATACACAGTATTATTTTTAAAAAATAAGCAACAGGAAATAAAAATTGTTTTGATCAAACTAACATCACAGAGCTAAACAACTCTAATATTTTGCTAAATTTAATAATCTAAACTAAATGTTATCAGATAAATTTGTGTATAGAAAACAATGAGTCAAACAAAATAAACTATTTACCGTTGAAATAATGTGGAAGGGGCATGGAGCACATGGAAACACACACACAGGACACAGAGGCAGGCAAAGTTGATTGGATCATCTCTGCTTCCATGGAGGGTGTGAACAGAGCTGGCTATCTCCTGCAGCAGCACAAGGACAACAATCTTCTTAACTTTGACTAAGGAGAAGGCTACTCCTACAGTGTCTTTATCCCAACAGACACTGATTTGGGTAGAAAGCCATGAAAAGTAGATCTAACTACCTATTTGTAGCTAAGAATTCTTTCCCCCTACATTTTCCAGCCAGTGTCTCGGTAGGTACTGAGTACACTCCAGGCTTCAGGGATGATCCATTCATTCCCTCCACCTTGGTGCTTTAATGTAAGACTTGGAAATTTAGGCAACAGGTCACTACAATATCAGCAGTCTGCCAGTGCTCAGTGCTGGTTTATGTTGTCCTAGAGAAGTACTTAATTTAGATATTTTCCAGGACATAAGCCTGTCCAGACAGGCTGACCAGTATGACAACAATCATATAAAAGCTGTCCAATCTTGAGATACATCTTCAAAGTTGTTGAGGCATTTAGTGTATTAAGATTTTTGTTTAATTTCATTTTTGCTCTGATTGGAGTTTGGCTTCGTTATCTGTACTCTAATTAAATCTATAATATCAAAATGAAAAGATCAGTGGTAGCCATTTTCTGATATATCAGAAAAAAAAAGTAAAGTCATATCATGTTCCCAAGCTCTACTTTTTTTCTCAGCTATCTGGGTGTACTGAGCCACAAATTGGGATTGGCTTAATGACCCAATTCATTTATTTTCATGTAGTTTTGGTCTTTTTATCAAATGGATGAAAATGGAATTGTAGATGGATCTTTTAAGATAAACAGTGTTTATAAATTTCCAGACATGACCATACTTACTCAAACCTTCTCAATGAAATTGAAATATGGACACCGTATGCATTTATGCAATTTAGTTCAACAACTAAATAATTCAACCCATATTTATTGAGTGGCTAATATGTGCTAGTTCTGAAAATGAAAATTAAGGGAAAGATAAACTTATCTTAGAGAGCTTACATCCTAGGTAAGAGGCATGAAGTAAACATCATCTTCTATCAATGTGATACATACCTGAGGTACAGGTATGCACAGTGTGCTTTGACAACACAGATGGTGATGATATTTTCCACATTAGGATTCCTGTTAGCAAGCACAAATTATGTGTATCTTGAATCTCTGCTGTGTACCCAGTAGAAGTAGCCTAAGAAATCTGGAAACCCCCCTATTACTTCCTAAGTTTTTGTTGCCAAGGCTGCACTGATTAATATTCAGAAAAGCTACAGTTCCTAGCACCTGTTGAATGATATTAGAGGAAATTTTCTGTGTTGCAAGTAGAGAATATGTTAAGGAGGCTGGATTCAACAGGATCCAGGTTTTCATACTTTCTCCTTCTGTTTTATCAGACAAATAATCTGTTGCAACTTTGCTTCTTTTCTTCCATAGTTTGGCTCTGTTCCCATGCACCATTTTGTTCTAGGGGATGCCTAAACTGATTCTTTAGCGTTAGCCAAAACAAATGAGGAGCTTGGCTCTCAGTCTGCTCGCACAGCTGCTGTGATTGAAGTGCTCTGCACCAAAGACAGTGGGACAGCTTTCCGTTTGACAGATGAACACATTGAGATTATTAGAGAAGCAGGACACATTCCACACTGGGAGAAGAAAGAAGAGAGAAAGAGGGAGGGAGGCATGGGGGAAGGAAGGAAGACTTAAAGTCATTTCGTCCTTATATTAATTGTGGTTATT
This sequence comes from Phyllostomus hastatus, assembly GCF_019186645.2. Classification (NCBI taxonomy): domain Eukaryota; kingdom Metazoa; phylum Chordata; class Mammalia; order Chiroptera; family Phyllostomidae; genus Phyllostomus; species Phyllostomus hastatus. The sequence continues at coordinate 1,944,951 of NW_025334015.1, read as the reverse complement.
ATCTAGCTGAAAAGTTGGTGAGGAGGTTGACAGAGTAGGAGCCTAGCATTCGAGTTGCAGGCTTCTCTTCCCCTCAGACTGTAACTGTGAGTTGATGGCTGAGTGCTTCCTAGGTTGCCCCAGCCAGAAAAGTCCTTTTTAGATTTGGTCTGGAAGACATGAAGTAAAGGGCACTGAGAGGCCAAAAGGTCTAGGAGAACACAGATATAAAGGAAAAGACAATAAGCAGTTGGCTCTCTCCAGTTATTCAGTCATACAATAGATCTAAACTAGAAAATGGGCATTTGAGGGCCTTCAGAATAGGTTTTTGTAATTTTCATGATGATTTGGGAGCTTGTGACTGACTCAACTGCAAGGGAACTGGATACAGGTTCTCCAGAGAACAGAACAAATCTCTAGTAAGACAACTCTGTGACAATCTTTTCTTCATAATTTGTACTTAGATTTCTTTTATTAAAATACTAGCCTTGGAAGGCTTCCGTGAGTCCCAGATTTTGTGTGCTGAGTCCAGCCACAAACATTAGTGACATTCACTGATATAACAAATCCAAAAATCAGAGAAAAAAATGTGCAAAGGGGAAGCAGAAGATGATAAACACATAAATCTAAGGTTGTGTAGTTGCAAATAAAATGGAAAAAAATCATATTGAGAGAGGTCTTCAGGGGTGAAAGGAGTCCAGAGCCCTAAGAGATACATGATTTTTGGATCCTCATTTACAATGAACACTATACTGAGAACCTCCGGTCTACCATGTCATCTATTAAAGAAACTGTATTGTCAGTCAAGAAATTTAATATATATTGACCAACTACTACTTGCCAGATGTTGTGCTAGGTGCTTTATATAATGACATACTTAAAATAGCACAAAATGTAGGTATTAGATACTTTGTTATATATATATATAAAGAGGCTGAGACTTAGTATGTCCTAGGTTACTTGGTTAAGTGACAAAGCAAGACTTCCAACCCAGTTCTGTGTTACTACAAAGCAATCTTGGAGCTTGAAAGTTTCTTCTTCACACAGACCATGCCCTTTCTCTTACATTCTTGTTACCTCACAGCCTTCTTTCCTGTATGACCTGGATAAAATCACCAGTCTCTCCACACAGGACCCCAGGCTGCTAACAAATGATAGGAGCTGGAATGCAAGATGAATCCTATTTGCAATTCTTGTGACTTTACCAATGGACCAAGTCAAGAGGAAGGGAACTAGTTCTGTCTCATATGTATTTACCAAAGGTTTCCAATACAGTAAGCCATGCTTTGTACTTATGCATTTATTATGTCAATCGGTGAGTTCTCTGGTGACTCACCAGGACTATTTATCACTTTTGCACCTAATATGCATAATGCTTATTCTCTGGTCTTCAGACTAAGGACTCAGACTTGCTAATCCAAAATATCATGCCCATTTCTATCTAGTACAGGTATTCCATGTTCATAAAAGCACTTGTTGAAGATTCATTGGTGGTAATGACCATAAAATTAGAAACATTGTGGGACTTGGTCAAGTTTCTGCAGCAAATAAATCAAATAAATAAAATAAAAAGCAAATAAATAAAAAAGCGAAAGTCTCACTTTTCTGTTTCCCAATGGACTCTTTCCTCTTACAGATCAGTATTATAAGAATGACACTTCATGGATGTCTAAGTTTTATTTAAAGTTTCTTAGTATTCCTTGGTTTCTGCAAAATAATCAAAGTTAAATTATTTGTATAAAAGCATTATATCTAGAATAAACTTCTGATAGGTTTTTTCCTTTATTTCAGTTTCTTTCTTTTGTCTCTAAATTATCCTTTTATCTTTACTTCATGCAAGACAAAATTATTTGCAAATGTTCTTTGTATAAGGTAAAAAATTATGTGTTTGAATTACCAAAGTTCTTAGACTCCCAATTTCCTCATTAATGGATAAAATATCAATATCCATCTCACAGGCTGTGGGGATAAAATTAATAATTTTGTATAAAGCAACTAATAAAATGGAGGCACAAGTAGGCATTTACAATTGTTAGCTCCTATTATTGTTACTACTGACATGATTTGTCAAAGAACAACATAAAGAGGTTAATTACTACTATAACTTCTGACTCTTAACTATGTTATTTTTCTACCTATAATTTCATCTTAACGAAGATTGATTACAGAATAGTTTTTATTTGATATCTATTATCAAACAAGTCAGAATCAACTATTTTGTGGGTCATGACAACAACCTTTTCCCAGGGCAGCTGCTGTGTACCAGGAGGGCCTCCCCAGACAGAAACATGCTCCTCCCAGAGGTCCTGTGTCCAGCCTCACCAGGTCAGGCCAGCAGTCCACTGAGCTGACACAGCCGATCCATGGACCAGGCGGTCTGTGAACTCTCTGAATCTCTACCCAGAAATAAGCCATACTAATAAGAGCCTCTCAACTCTCAGTTAGTCTTGGGAATTGTGAGGAAGATTAGGCTATTAAAAGCTGAAAGGAGATACAGACAGAGATCACTAAGTGGAGCAAGACTTATAATGGATTTGGGAGGAAACAGAAACTAAAGTTCAGCAGAAGCCATTAGCTGAATTTACAGCTTATGATCACAGTCTCTTGATGGCTTCCAGTTAAAAATACCATGCACTTATGACCTCCTCACCCCAACTGCCAAGCTCCTCTTGGGAAGCTCTGAACACTCAGCACCTTTGGTGTAAGGAACACAACATTGCCTTCAAATCTACCTGTTGATCGATTCCCAGTCAGGGTACATGCCTGGGTTGCAGGCCATGACCCCCAGCAACCGCACATTGATGTTTCTCTCTCTCTCTCTTTCTCCCTCCCTTCCCTCTCTGAAAATAAATAAATAAAATCTTAAAAAAATCTACCTGTTGATTCCCTGCAGCAGCTGCTACTCCTTTACTCAAATGCCACATGGGACCTTGAATTTCTCTAAGAGGATTGCAGTCTTGCAGGCTGCATAGGGAAAACTAGGAAATTATTGGTGCCATTTTGGAGTCCTCTCAGCTTGCCTGGTATTTCTATGAGGATTTCTACTGTCCCTGTTATCTCCAACCACTGTGGGACATGGGCCACTTCTCAGGGACTGAAGAACACCCCTGTTAATTCATTCTTTCTTCTTCTTTGACCAAACTCCATTCTTATTTGGTGAGTTGTAGTATCATTACACAGTCTTTCTTACACTCTAGCTTATGGAGTATATATGTACTATGCGTTTTCACTTCTTTGTTTTTAGTGGTGACCCTCATGTTTGCAACATCCACTTATAAATAATTCAAGTTCACTTTAAAATAATATTCTACCCCTTGATTGGTAGTGCATATACCTGATAATAGAGTATTCCCACTTCTTCCTCCCCATTTCTTATAGCATTGCTGTCATTTCTACCACTTACCCCTAAACTATAACCTCTGAACACATTGTCACTAATGTTACCTTGAACAAACTTTATTCTGTTGAATCAATTAAGAATAAGAAAAATGGAGGATTTTATTTTACCTTCACTTATTCTTTCCCTAATGCACTTCTCTTCTTTACGTGGTTAGGTTTCTGCCTCCATCGGTTTCCTTCTCTGAAGAACTTCTTTTAACATCTTACAAGGCAGATCTACTGGCAATAAATTCTCTCTCTTTTTTTTTTTTTGTCTGAGAAAGTCTTTATTTCTCCTTTACTTTTGAAGAATAACTTCTCTGGATGAAGAATTCTAGTTTGTTTGTTTGTTTGTGTCTTTTAACACTTTAAATATTTCATTACACTTTCTTGCTTTCATGGTTTCTGAAGAGAAGTCTGGTATAATTTTTTTAATCTTTTCTCCTCACTAAGTGAAGTGCCTGCTCCCTCTGGCATCTTGCAAGATTTTCTCTGTCATTGATTTTTTGCAATTTGAATATGATATGCCAAGACATAGATTTTTAAAATACTTTTCATGGTTGATGGTTTATGAACTTCCTAAATATGATTTTGGTGTGTGTTGTTAATTTTGAAAAGTTATTTTTTCTTTTACTTTCTTTCTTTTTTGCCTGTTATCCTCACTATATTTATGTTTCACCTTTTGTAATCATCCCATGATTCTGGGATAGTCTTTCTACCTTTTTCATTTCTTTTTCACTTTACACTTTAGTTTCTGAAATTTGAAGTACTGATATATCGCCAAGATTACTGTTTCTGTGGCTTTCTGATGAGCCCAGAAAGGTATTCTTCATTTCTCTTACAGTGTTTTTAATTTCTAGCATTTGCTTTTGATTCTTTCTTACAGTTTCCATTTCTCTGTTTACATGACCCATCTGTGCTTGTTACACTGCCTTAGCTCTTTCACATTTAAAGCCAAAGAAGTTAAATCGAATAATCTTTTTGTATTTAAAATACTTAGTTCCTGTATAAAAGATGTGGCTTTCAAGATTTTTTCTTCTCTAGAGCTACCCAAACATACTTAAGAGCTCAAAAGTAAAGACTTTCTCACTTTGCTTGCTATCAGCCTTACCTTGAGGACAGCATTATAATGAGTTCTTGATGTTGCTTGAATCATTACAGGATGGGAATAATGAGGATAATAAAATATCCTCTTACTATATGTAACTTCTTAAGGTGTTTGTGAATCCTGGAACACAGAACTCACACTGCACTTACACAGGTGAAAAGAAAAGGTAGCCCTGAGCAACACTGTGAAGATGAGACAGAAGAAGCACCTTCTCCCCAACACCGGGCACTATTTACAGTTCATTTACCCATTTGTTTGGCTAATCAATTTACACCTGGCAGTAATAATAAGTAAAAGGAAAGCCAGACATAGTCACTCCACAGTCCCAACCTCCTCAAACAAACAAACAAACAAACAAGGAGAAATTTGATATTGTACTCAGGATTGACTAAAAGTAATAGACTTAACTAATGAAAAACTCTTAAGGGAAAAATCAATATAGAAATAATAATCTAGCCTGTAATTCTGTATGCCATTCCCCTTAGTATGTTGATTATGTAGCACCAATGTCATCTATTTTAAAAGGGAATTATTATGCTTCTATTGATATTTCAACAAGAGTCTAATCTCATATTAGTAATAATTTCTGTCATTCCTAATGACACATATGCCATAACATTCTTGGTTAAATTAATAGAAATACTAATGTGTTGAGAATTTATACTATTTGGACCACTGCATGTCTCTTTCTCAGCATCCAGTTACTCTTACACAGTGTCAGAGCCCAGATTCGACTTCAGTGCACAAGGGACATCAGTCCTCTTTGTGTGACATTGACTTTCTCTATCAGGAAACCTGTCTATAACTCTATGAATCTTCTTTAAACTTTATATAATTTTTGATCTCCTGCGACTCAGATGAACTTGTTATATGTGTTGCCCCTGAGTGTCATTTTATTTCCTTAGAATTATTGCCTATCATAACTGGAATGGATTTATAACCCTGGCCTCAACCTGATGTTTGAAATTGTACTATACCATTTTTTTCCCCAAATTCCTACTCTATTCTTAAACTCATTGCCTTTAAGTAACCAATTCTATCTTTGCTATTGCTATTACATGGGTCTTATAGTAGCAGATATATTTCAATATAGTTTTCAGCTCTTACTCTAGGTTTAGTTCTTGGCATCATTTAGAACATATCTGAATCTTTCTTCTAGTCCACAACTCTTCAAATGTTCAAAACAGCTATGAGGAACATTTATTTTCCTGGGTGAAATATCTCTAATTGCTTTTACCAGGCATCACAGAATATGGTTTTAGATTTTCTTATCATCTGGTTGGTAACTCACTGTGTATTTGAACATGTCCAGTACAGTGTGGAAGAGCTACTGTTACTGAGGAAGTTCCCTGCTTCAGCCTCAGCATGGGGATAGGAATGATTATGAATATATGGCTATCTCTAGCATTAAAAAAATTTAAATACAGCTTTAGAAAATTAAAATATGAAATAAATAAAAAAGAGAGAGAACAAATGGAATTTACTAATTCATACTGTAGAATACAACCTCATACAATTTTCTCTAAGTTTAATAATGAACATTTTTAGATGTCATAAAGCAGTGTGACCAATATCAAGCTCAATGTCTGGCAACTAGACACTACTCAGTAAATATCTGTTAAATAAACAACAGATATTCTGATCTGAATTTCAAATTCATCATCCTGCTAAATATGGGTGCAAAAGCATTGCAATGCTGTGGAAAGTTTGTAGAATAGCCTAGCAAATTCCATGATGGTTTCAGAGGGTCTTTCGTGGTGTTCAGGTGGTCATATTAGAAACAGAAACTAGAGGATATATATGTCTTGAAAGAAACTCTATCACATTGTAAATAATATTTTTGCCTACATTGTATATGACAAATCAGTTAATGTAGTAAAGTTCTTTAAAACTACTTTTACTTACACTTCAACTAGATTAAGAAATTACCTATTGTTCATACTAAAAGGCTCTTATTTTTGGAAAGTGATAGAGATTCTGGGAAGGTAGAATCTATCTGCGGGAGCCACCATTATTCAGATTCCTCATACGGCATTGTTTTTTCCCTAGGCAATTTGCATTTGGTGTACCTGTCAATGATCATAAAAATATGCAAAAATAACCCCTTTCAGTCTATGTCATGCAACTTCTGAACATTTACATAAAATAATAAGACTTAATAATGGTTGTATAGAAATGTCTAATGTGCACTGAGAAGAGTTTGCTACCAATTACTTTTAATTCTGGCAATGGCTTGTTCTCCCTGAGTACTTCCCTAGTTTGGTGTCTCTATCTCTCCCTTAGATGCCATTCAGTTCTATCTGTATTGTGTTTCCAGAAGGGAAAAATATTCCATTCACTTTAGTCCAGAATTGGTTATTTGCAGTCCTCCCCCAAAATGTGCTCTCATCATAGTAACATTTATACCAAAATACTTTTAAGTATTATTCATAGATACAGCTGTTCAAGCTTTTATTATGTAATCACTTTAGGCCTGTTAAACCTAAAACTTCTACACTTGTGATGCTTTTAAAGTAGGGCATTAGGGGCAGTATCCAATACCCCAGGGGGGAAATGATCCTAGCTTTCTCTTAGCTTAATAGTCCTGTAAATTCCATGTTAGGGGGATATTTTGGACATGAGATGATGGCAAATTTCCTTTCTTAAGCATTCTCTGTAAAGAGAACATTATATTTTTAGCCATGGAAGAGTAACAAACTCATAGACTGCCTTGTTGAAGGCAGAGTATCTTCCCTTAAGAAGGCAGAGAATCTTCCCTCAAGAGCTGTGATGTAAGACAGAGGTAAAAAGCAAGCCACTACTTGACACTAACCATAAAAAAAAAACCTCTGGTGAAATCTGACTTACTGCTGTTTGCACAATCATCAAAACATGGGAGACTTAGGCTCATAATGACAAGATTTATGTCGCTACAAAATATTTTTGATGCATTTTGTATAGACACCACATGAGGCAGGTTGGCAAATATGAGTAGTTGCTCAGGGCCTGCAATGTGCCAAAATGACCTCATTGAATGATAACGATCATCTAAATTTGGATGGTTACTACTGTTTTATGAATATGGAATCTGTACCCAGACAAGTTGCCACACATATTAATGGATCTGCTTTCAAAAGAAAAAAATTGAGCAGATTTATTACTTAAAAGAGTGGATTGACAATGACCCCATTCTACAGCAATTTCACTGTGTAAAAGTTGTTTCTACCTCTCTGTTTTAGTTATATTGATTTAGTGAAGTCTGCTCTGAGCCCTTGAACTCACTCTTTCTCCACATTTGCCATAATGGTAAGTGTTGTTTATTTCTTACATTATGGCAAATCACAAAGTGAGTAATCTATTGTAGTATTACCTTTTCCATTGTTAAGTTATGAGGGCCCAAAGGTATTTATAAACTGCTTTTCTAGGTTATGCCACTGTGAAGCTCCCAGTTTTACAAGTTTTGATCCTGTCTTCAAACAAGCATAGAAAAACTCACTTTTCTGCTTCCAAATATAAGATGTTGGCTTCCTTCAATATATTTCTGATTGAAATCTTATCCCTGGAGAGGCAGTGTGGACCAGTCTGTTCCTTGCCATTTATCTGACAGCAATGAGGAGGTGACACTTCAAATGCTATCCAGGCCATAAAATTTGGCCCTTCTCCTGTTTTGACTTTTCCATTATTGCCTGTTCAGACTGACTGGCCATTGCAAGTCCCTCCTGCAGGTTGGTTGTGTTCTAAGAACAAAAAAGAGTGGAATTTCCAGCTAAACAACACACCAACTGTTGAAAAGGCCAGAACCAGCTGGTCCTTTTTATAGCTTCAACTGAGCTGCCACCAGTGTATACTAGTCGAGTTATACAGAAACTAGCACACTTTAGAAGTGGCCCATTCAAAATTGAGTGAATCAAAAAAGATGAAAACATAATTAAAATTCCTTATTTTAATAATACTGATTATTTTACTCTAGTAAATTAATGTGGGGCAAACTACCTTCTACTATGTACTTAGATTATAAAGCTCAGAAAGACTATGGCTATATCTAATTTATACATACTCTAGATTTTTTCAAAGTAAAATGCTAAGATTTTTTTTCAATTAATAGTTTTCAAATAAGATGCCCCACAAAATGACTGATTTTTCTTATCTTAAATTTAATAATTTTTCCTAAATCTAGTTTTGTTTTCCTTTGACCTTAAATTATAATTTTCATTCTTACTCTGTAATAATGCAATCCTTTCTCAAGTATAATTAAAATAATGCTAGAAAGTGAGTGGTTAAAATAAAATTGTTTAATATTTTCATGGTGCTGTATTTTTTCTTAATTTTTATTGGTGACACTGTTACCCCATTTTCTCCCCTATTGCCTGCCTCCACCCAGCTCCCTCACTTACCCTTCCCTCTGGCCTTCACCACACTGTTGTCCATGTCTATGGGTCATGCACATATGTTCTTCAGTTGATCTCTTCACCTTCTGTCATCCAGCCCTCCTCCTTCCCCTCTGACAGCTGTCAGTCTGTTCCATGTGTCCACACCTTTGTTTCTATTTTGTTTGTCAGTTTACTTTGTTCATTAGATTACAATCTAAGTGAAATCATATGGTTTTTGTCTTTCTCTGGTTTATTTCACTTAGCATAATAATCTCCAGGTCCATCCATGCTGTCACAGAAGGTAAGATTCCTTTTCTGTGGCTGCATAGTATTCCATTGTCTAAGTGGTACTCAAACTGTTTCCAGATCTCAGCTATTGTAAATAGCGCTGCTATGAACACAGGATTCTTAGACTATATTACCAGAAATGTAATCACTGGGACAAAAGGCAGATCCAATTTTATATTTTTGAGAAAACGTTATACTGTTTTGCACAGTGGCTGCACCAGTCTGCATTCCCACCAGCAGTGCACTAGGGTTCCCCTTTCTTCACATCCTTGCTAGCACTTGTTGTTTGTTGATTTATTGATGATAGCCATTCTGGCAGGTATGAGGTGATATTTTTTTGTTTTTAATTTGCATCTCTCTGGTGATTAGTGATGTTGAGCCTTTTTTCATATGTCTTTTGGCTATCTGTGTGTCCTCTTTAGAGGACATCTATCTGTTCAGGTCTTTTGCTCATTTTCAATTGAATTAGTGCTTTTTTGGTGTTGAGATGTGTAAGTTTTTTATGTATTTTGGAAATTAACCCCTTAACAGATGTGTCATTGGCAAATATGTTTTCCCATACAGTTAGTCTCCTTTTTATTTTTGTAGATGGTTACTTCTGCTGTGCAGAAGGATTTTAGTTTGACGCAGTCCCATTTGTTTATTTTTTTCCTTCATTTCTCTTGCCCTAAGGAACATATCAGCAAAAATGTTGCTATAAGAGATGTTTGATATTTTACTGCCTATGTTTTCTTCTAGGATTTTTATGGTTTCATGACTTGCATTTAAGTATTTTATCCATTTTGAGTTTATTCTTGTGTATGGTGTAAGTTGGAGGTCTAGTTTCATTTTTTGCATGTAGCTGTTTAATTTTCCAAACACCATTTACTGAAGAAACTGTCTTTACTCCATTGTATGCTTTTGCCTCCTTTGTCAAATATTAATAGATAATAAAAGCATGGGTTTATTTCTGGGTTCTTTGTTCTGTTCCAGTTATCTATATGCCTGTTCTTATGCCAGTACTAGACTGTTATGATTACAGTGACTTTACAAGTATAGTTTGATGCCAGATATTGTGACCCCTCAACTTTGTTTTCTTTTTCAAGATTGCTGAAGCTATTCAGGGTCTTTTATGTTCCATATAAATTTTTGTAATACTTTTTCTAGATCTGTAAAATATGCCAAGTGTTTTAATAGGACTTGTGTTGAATCTACGGATTGCTCTTGGTAGTATGGACATTACAATGATGTTAATTCTTCCAATCCATGAACATAGTATATGCCTTCCACTTAATTGTATCTTTCTAAATTTTTCTTTAGTATTGCATAGTTTTCCAAGTACAAGTTTTTTTTTACCTCATTGGTTATATTTATTCCTAGGTATCTTATTATTTTTTGTAATAGTAAATGCAATTGTTTTCTTATTTTTTCTTTCTGATAGTTCATCATTAGTGTAAAGAAACATGGTCAATTTATAAATATTAATTTTGTATCCTGCTACTGTGAAGACTTTGTTTATTAGATCTGTTAGTATTTTGTTGGAGTCTTTATGGTTTTCTACATACACCATCATGTCATCTGCAAATAATGAGAGTTTTACTTCTTCCTTTCCAATTTGCATGCCTTTTATTTCTTCTTCTTATCTGATTTCTGTGGCTAGGACTTCAGTACTATGTTGAATAAGAGTCATGAAAAGAGAGAACACTGTCTTGTCCCTGATCTTAAAAGAATTGCTTTCAGTTCTTGCCCATTGAGTATGATGTTGACTCTGAGCTTGACCTATATGGCCTTTATCATGTTGAAGCATGTTCCCTTTATTACCACTTTACTGAGAGTTTTTCATCAGACATGGGTGCTGAATTTTGTCAAATGCTTTTTTTTCATCTATTGACATGATCATGTGTTTTTTATATTTCATTTTGTTTCTGTGCTGTATCAAGTAAATTGATTTTTGGGTATTGTACCAACCTTGCATTCCCAGAATCAATCCCATTTGATCATTCTGTATAGTCTTTTAAATGTATTGTTGGATCCTGTTTGCTAATATTTTGTTGAGGATTTTATCATCTATTTTCATCAGGGTTGTTGACCAATTGTTTTATTTTATTTTTGTAGTATCTATATCTGGTTTTGAAATTATAATAATGCTGGCCTCATAAAATGGGCTTGGAAATTTTTCCTTCTTGAATATTTTGGAATAGTTTGAGAAGAATAATGTTAGTTTTTCTTTCAGTGTTTCATAAAATTCAACTCTAAAACCATCTGGTTTGAGGACTTTTATTTATTGTGCTTTTTGATTACTGCTTCAATATCACTAGTTGTAATCTGTCTATTAAGATTTTCTGATTCTTCTTGATTCAGTTTTGGAAGTCTCTATGTTTCTACAAATTGACCCATTTCTTCCAGAATGTGCAATTTATTGGCATATAGTTTTTTGTAATATATTTTTACAATACTTTTTATTTCTTTGGTGTCAGATGGTCCTTCTCTCTTTTTTTTTTCTGACTGTATTTATTTGGGTCTTCTTGCTTTCTTCTTGATGAGTCTGCTGAAAGATTTGTCAAACTTGTTCAAAGAACCAGCTCTTGGTTTCACTTATCTTCTGTATTGTTTTTTAAACTCAATTTTTTTTTAATTTCAAGATTTGAGCTTTCTTATTTTCTTCCTTCTACCCACATTGTTTTTTTTCCCAGTTTCCCTAGTGAAAAGTTAGATTGTTTATTTGTTTTCTTGTTTCATGAGACAGGTTTGTAATGCAATGAATTTTTTTCTTAGGACTGCTTTAGATTTGGGGTTATTTTGTTCTTACTTTCATTTTTTTCAATATAACTTTTTCTTTCTTTCTTAATTTCCCTGTTAACTCATTCATTGTTGAGCAACATGGTATTTTAACTCCACGACTTTCAGTATTTTTTCATTTTTTTCCTGTGGTTGATCTGTTGTTTCATACCATTATGGTCAGAGAGAATTCTTGACATGATTTCAATTTTCTTAAGCTTATTGAGACTGGTTTTTGTCCTATTGTAGTCTATAATAGATAATAATCCATGTTCACTTGAAAAGAATACATATTCTGCTACTTTGGGGTGAAGTCCTCTAAATATATCAATCAAAACCATCTGGTCTGGTGTTTCATTTAAGGTCACCATTTCCTTCTTGATTTTCTGTCTGCAAGACCTCTCCATTTATGTTAATACAGTGTTAAAATCCCCTACTGTGACTGTATTGCTGTCAATCTGTCCCTTATGTGTATCATGATTTTTTTTATATATTTAGGTGCTCTTATGTTGGGTGCATAAATATTTACCAGAGTTATATCCTCTTGGGTTGCTCCTTTAATCATTATGTAGTGTCTTTCTTTGTCTCTTACTAGGTAGTGTTTTTTTAAAGTCTGTTTTGTCAGATATATGTTTTGCTATCCCACTTTTTTCATTTCCATTTGCATGAAATAACTTTTTCCATTCCTTTACTTTTAGTCTGTGTGTTTCTTTCATTTTGAGGTGTCTCTCGTAGGCAATATATATATGGATCTTTCTTTCTTATCCATTTGTCTATGTTCTGTATTTTGATTGGAGTGTTTAAGCCCTTTATATTTAAAGTGATTCTTGATGGGTATGTATTTATTGCCATTTTATTCTTTCAACTTTGTTCCTTTTTAATTTTTCTTCTTCTGGTACATTTTTTATTGTTGTTCAAGTACAGTTGTCTCTATTTTCCCCCCACCAGTCCTCCCATCCCACCCATCCCGACCTCCCACCCTGGATCCTACCCCCCCACTTTGACTTTGTTCATATGTCCTTCATATATGATCCTTGATAAACCTCCTATTTTTCCCCATTATCCTTTCCACTCCCCTCTGGTTACTGTCAGTTGTTCTTTATTTCAATGTCTCTGGTTGTATTTTGCTTGCTTGTTTGTTTTGTTGATTAGGTTCCACTTATAAGTGATATCATATGCTATTTTTCTTTCATTACCTGGCTTATTTCACTTAGCATAATGCCCTCCAGATCTATCCATGCTGGTGTGAAGGGTAGGTCTACTTACAGTAGGTCTTTTAACATTTCTGTAATAGTGGTTTCATGGTAACAAATTCATTTAGCTTTTTCTTGTCTGGGAAGCTCTTTATTTCTCCTTCCACTATAAATGATAGCCTTGCTGGGTAAAGTAGTCTTGGTTGCAGATCTTGGTTTTTCATTACTTTGAATATTTATTTCATTCCAATCACTTCTAGCATGAAATATTTCTATTAAGAAATCAGCTGACAGGACCATTGAAGCTCCCTTGTAGGTATTTATCTGATTTTCTCTTGCTGCTTTTACAATTTTCTCTTTGTCTTTAACCTTTACCATACTGATTATGATGTGTTCTATTGTGGACCTCTTTGCTTTTAAGTATTTTATCCATTTTGAATTTACTCTTGTGTATGGTATAAGTTGTTTGGGGCATCTCTGCTTCCTGGACTTGGTGTCTTTTTCCTTTAACAGGTTAGGAAAGCTTTCAGTCATTATTTATTCAAATTATTTTTGAACCCTTGCTGTCTCTTTTCTCTTTCTGGTACCCTTGGGATATAAATGTTATTACACTGTATGTTGTCCCAAAGTTTCCTAAACTAACTCTCTCTCTCTCTCTCTCTCTCTCTCTCTCTCTCTCTCTCAACTGCTCTGATTGGATGTTTTTTTGTACCTCGTCTTCCAAATCACTAATATGATCCCCTGCTTCATTTAACCCATGTTTTATTCCTTCCATATATTCTTGATTTAAGATACGGCATTCTTTAGTTCTAACAGATTATTTCTCATGGTTTCTATGTTCTTTTTCATGCTGCTGTAGTTCTCACTAAGTTCCTTGAGCACCATTATAACATTACTTTGAACTGAATGTATGATAGATTGCTTTCCTCCATTTTATTTAGCTCTTTTTCTGGAGATTCCTCATTTCTTTCATTTGGGGCCTGTTTCTTCATTTTGTCTGTTTCTTTGTATATGTTTATATGCATTAGATAGGTCTGTTATGACTCCCAGTCTTCCTGGTGTGGCATTATGTAGTAGGTGTCTTGTGGGATATAGTAGTGTGATCTCCTTGATCTCCACACCAAGAAAGTTGTTCTGGATCATCCGTAGTGCCATGCACAGTCCCAAAAGGAGGGTCCTGGAGGAGAGGTAGTCCAAGCCCCAATATGGAAATGCCAACTCTACTCATCCACTGTCATGGCCCCTAGGTCTTTTGCATGCCCTGCTGGGCCTACCAGAGCACAGCTGAGGTCCTGCCACTTCCCTGCATGGGAATGGAGAAGCAGACAGATGAAGCCTTTCATGATGCTGTATTAAAAAACTATATATTGTTTTAGTCAGAATAGGATAGCTTAAGCTATAGTGACAAATTAATCCCAAAATCTCAGTGCTTATCACAATTTTTTTTAGATTATTCATGTTTTGTTTCATGACTTATTCATTGTGAATTACAGATAATAAGCAGATGAAAACTCTATTATCTTAACACTTGCCTTTGAAGTTTGCTGTGCCCACCTTAGAAGACATTTATTCTCTTGTGTTTTGGCCTGAATACATCACCTCTGCTTATAGCACATTGGCCAGAATTTGTCATGTTGTTCCACTTGGTCTGGAAACATTAGTGATCACCTACATATTCCATAGCAACAGATGTTTCTGTCACAGACATTTATGTTAATGTCTTTACTTAAGCATGATAACCTTGAGATGTTGATAATCTTACTAATAGTAAAATACTAATAGTAAGATAAGTTGGTTTTACTATAAACCATTTATCATTTCCCAATTCTGGTTAAGGATGGGCTCTTATGACCTTATTCTACTCTCTGAAAACTGAGGCTTAAAGGGAATAATGTGTCAGTTCAAGTCATCCTGGAACCAGATGCAAAGAAGAGTTAGAAGTGGAAGAAATTCAAGGAAAACAAAAAGGAAGAGGAAGCATACATAGGTACAAACACCTTTGGACTATAGTGGAGGTCTGATATCTGCAAAAGGACAGGGAAAGAAGAATCTAGCCTTAAACTGCCAAGAAGCTCTGAGGGACTCAGACATCCTAAAAGGAGCTACTAAGGAAAGATTGGCAATAGAGAAATCTCATGCTTGGAATAAATGGCCAGGCTCTACTACCCATGTTTTTTTTAGTCATCAGCACATGTTTTTGACTTTAACAATGAGACAGACCCAAAAGGCACTGCAACTTGAGGTTGTGACCCATTGTTCTAGTCACAGCAGGTTTTCTCTTGAAGGCTGCCACAGATAGCTATACAGAGAGTAATAGAGTAAGCCCAAAATATATTCTGTTTCTCTTGTGCAAAAGCTTTCTGATACTTTAGCAAGCACTGTTGCCCACAGCAAAAATTATGACAGAATTCTTTTACTATAAGTTGGGTACAGAAGAGTATTAAAAGAAGAATAAGCCCTGGCTGAGTTGCTCTGTTAGTTGGATTGTCATCCCATGCACCAAAAGTTGGTGGGTTTGATTCCTAGTCAGGGTATATATCTAGGTTGCAGGTTCGGTCCCCAGTCATGGGCATATGGGACACTACAGATCAATGTGTCTCTCTCACATCAATGTCTCTGTCTTTCACTTTCTGTTACTCACCCATCAATAAACATTCCTCAGAGAAGTATTAAAAATAATTAAAAAATAAAAATATAAAAAGCAATGGAGAGAAATATTAAGGCCAAGTAGTTATGAGATTACAATTCTAGTGTTTCTTTTGCCATTAACTAACTCTGTGATATTGACCTACTCATTTAACCTCTCTGCACCTTATTCTCTCATCTGTCACATTAGATGATCAAATTTGATCAGTTGTCCTCAAACTTTATTGTGCATTGGAATTACCTGAAAGGCTTGGAAAACCACAGATTTCTGACCCCAAATACCAGAATTTCTGTCTCAGAGAATCATCAGTGGGACTGCAAATTTGCATTTCTAACAAGTTCCCAGGCACTGCTCCTGATAGAGAGCCCATGCTTTGAGAACAATTGGACTAGATGCTCCCTAAGGTCATGCCAAATTCATAAATATCATATCTTTGTAATTCAGCTACATTACTTTAAAATGATCATTGCTACAATTATTTATATTTACCTTTCTACTTACCATTGTAAACAAATATGAATGTTGTCTCTGTTACTATCTTTATAACACCTGTATGGATAACCTATTAACTAAATTAAAATATCTAATGATGCCTTACCATGTGTATATATTGTGCTATATACAAAGAAAATATATTTTATGTTTTAGTTAAGAGAATAATAGGAAAGATATCATCCTCATCCTCATTTGTAGCTTCGTCATCACTATAATAGCTTTTATTGACTATGCATAATGTCCTAGACCCTGTGCTAACTCTTTAGATTCACTGTATTTTTCATATAAATACATGAGTAAACATTGCGCTATGAGAAATGAGCAACACATTTTATAACACAGACAAAGAAACACAATAGGCTTCAAAACAGGTAGATGAGATGGGGCTGGGGAGGAAGGAGTCGTAGCCATATATAAACAGCATCGTCCACCTGGGGAGTGGAAAGTAGTTTGATAAAGTCTTAGAATACAATGAAGGTGTTTGGGGGAAAGGAGGGAATGCTGTTTGTATGGGTGGCAGAAAGGAATAGAATAAATTCATATATGCAATTCAATTTTGTAAACCCAATGCATTTAACAACATCAGCATAAAACAGTTTCCACTGTACCAGCTAGTTTCACTAGACAGAAATGAAAAGACAGTGAAAAGAAAGTAAGACTTTTCTCAGTCCATGACAGTATTAGCTGCCTGGCCTTGAACAAGTCACTGTGCTCTCTTAGTATCCTGTTTTCATCTATAAAGTGAATATAGTACTCATCATGCCTTCTTAAAAGACAGTGAGGAGTGTCATGTGAGAGTATGCTGTTAACTACAAATTCTGTGCACCAGTATGATGTTATTAATAAGAGAGCTCTCTTGTATTTTTATTTTTTAAATATATTTTATTGATATTACTATTACAGTTGTCCCAGTTTCACCCTTTGCCCCCCTCCACTCAGTACTCCCTATTTCCTCTGGCAATCCCCCGTTAGTTTATGTCCATGGGTCACACATAAAAGTTCTTTGGCTACTCCATTTCCTATACTGTCCTTAACATCCCCCTGCCTATGTGTATGTCCCTGGACCTTTTCCCCTATTCGCCTCCTTACCCCTCCATACTGGTATCCATCCAAATGATCTCCATATGTATGACTCTGTCTCTCTTCTAGTTGTTTGCTTAGTTTGCTTTTTAGATTCAAATTTTGATAGGTGTGAATTTGTTGCTATTTTAATGTTCATAGTTTTGATCTTCTTTTTCTGAAATAAGTCCCTTTAACATTTGATATAATAAGGCCTTGGTAATGATGAACCTTGTCTGGGAAGCACTTGATCTGCCCTTCCATTCTAAATGATAGCTTTGCTGAATAGAGTAATGTAGGTTGTAGGTCCTTGACTTTCATCACTTTGAATACTTCTTGACAGTCCCTTCTAGCCTGCAAAGTTTCTTTTGATAAATCAGTTGACATTCTTATGGGAACTCCTTTGTAGGTAATACTCTTTCCTCTTGCTGCTTTTAAGATTCTCTCTTTATCTTTAACCTTTGGCATTTTAATTATGATGTGTCTTGCTGTGGTCCTCTCTGTGGATGAAGAGTCTTGTTTAAGACTTTTCTATGCTTCTTGGACTTGTATATCTAATGTCTTCACCAAATTAGGGTAATTTTCTTTCATTATTTTTTCCAATAAGTTTTCAATTTCTTACTCTTTCTGTTCTTCTTCTGGCACCCCTATGATTAATATTTTGGTACATTTGAAGTTGTCCCAGGGGCTCCTTACTATCCTCATTTTTTTTATTCTTTTTTGTTCTTGCTGTTCTGATTGATTTTTTTCTTTCTTGTGTTCCAGATCATCAATTTGATTCTCACCTTCATCCACTCCACTATTGATTTTCTGTAAATTTTTCTTTATTATACTTAGTATAACCTTCATTTCCACCTGAGTCTTTTTTATGTTGTTGAAGTACCTAATGAGTTCCTTGAGCATCCAGTGTTTTGAACTCTGCACGTGATAGATTGCTTATCTCCATTTTGTTTTGCTCTTTTTCTGGAATTTGTTTTGTTCTTTCACTTGGGCCATATCTCTTTGTCTCTTCATTTTAGCAGCCTCCCTGTGTTTGTTTCTGTGTATTAGGTAGAGCTGCTTCGATTCCCTGTCTAAGTAGTGTGGCCTAATGTAGAAAAGTGCACCTATAACTTAGATGGGGCAGAGTCTTCGGTAATCACCTAGGAAGGGCAACCCCTGTGAACCAGGTTGTTGGAGTCTCTGATATGGTGTAACTGCTTGGTGGCTCTGTGTGAGGAAGGGCTCAGAAAAGGGACAATGGTCGTTGCCTGGCTTCTGGAGCTTTTTCCAGGAGGAATCTATCTTTAGACACTCACCCTGATGCTGGACACTTCAGTTTCTTCCTGTATGGCACTGGTACCCTCCTAACTGCTGCCCTGGTGCTGGAGCCCAGAGGGAGTGAGTCTGTGTAAGTCCTAGTTCTGTTGGGGACCTTTTAAGAGCAGACACCTGAGAAACCTGAAATTTCTTCCATGTCTTAACCCTCACAGGTTTTCACAGCCAGAAGTTATGGGGATTTATTTTCCTGGCACTGGAACTCTGGGCTGTATGGTCTGTTGTGGGGCTGAGATTCCTCACTTGTGAGATATCCCTCCCAACTTTTATCTACCACATATGAGCATGGGACTGCCCATTCCACATTTCCACATCTTTTCCCCACCTACCCATCTGAGAAAGTTTGACATCTTTAATTCTTTGGTGTCAGATTTCTATACAGCTTGATTTCCTGATGATTCTGGGTGATAGTTGCTTTGTAGTTTAGTTGTAACTTTTTCTGTGGTTGTGGGAGAAGGTGAGCTGTGTTTACATACACCACCATCTTGATTGGAAGTCCTCTCTCTTGTGTTTTTAGATTTTTGAAAACATGCCCAGCTTTCTTGTTTGATAACAAATTTCAATCTCTCCCAAGAAGGCCACAGCTCACTTAAGCAATGTGTCTATCATTACCCAGGTGTCTGTGGGTTGTCCCACACTCCTGGCAGTTTTACAAATGTGGAAATGGAAGAGTCTGCCTCATGACTTGAAATCATAGGAGTTTCCTTGCCCACATGCTATAAGTTGTCCTCTCCTTGGTTAATGCAAATAAAAAACTATGAAAGAGTTACTCCATGAAATATTTTGTGTTATAAAATGATTGAAAGGTGACATGACCATAATGGAAAACAAAATCATAGTCAGCAGAAGCATGTTGTAATTAATATATCCCAGGAACTCAGTTGGTTTCTTTCTCTGGTTGGTGTTAGAGAAACAAAAGAAGGACAGGGAAAATCCAATCCGATTAAAGAAAATTCAGCTCAGGTTAAGAGCAAGGCTGTGCTCTAGGATCTTTTATTAACCACTTGAAGGCAGATTCGTATGGGTTAATATTGTATAACACTTGACTACTAGCAATAGGAATATAATAGGAAGGTAAAATCAGTTTCCTAACAAGAGAAAAGACAGGAAACCTTGTCTACACTTCAATTAATAGATGGGTATAGAATTGGAATTTCAAAAATTGAGTTTCTCTAGTAGGAGAGTGCTGTGCAAGATGGCTAAATTGGGACACTTTGCTTTTATGGGTTATCATTCTTTTAAACAGAAAACTTAATTAAATCTGAAAGCACCCAAAAACTGAATTATAGGAAATAATTCAAAATTCAGAGAGGGAACTATTTTCAATGAGTAGAAAATAGCAAAAATTTATATTTGGCTTTTGAGTTTTATCTACCTCATTTTTAGTATATCCATCTTAGCATATTTGGCTCTGCATTGGTATTTTGTTGAGAAGAATATTAAAACAGGCCAGCATGCTCTGTGCCTGTAATATACAAAGTAAAGTGAAGATAGTTGATAATTCTTTTTTTTTTAAAGATTTTATTTATTTATTTTTAGAGAGGGAAGGGAGGGAGGGAGGGAGAGACCGACAGACAGACAGACAGACATCAATGTGTGGTTGCTGGGGGTTATGGCCTGCAACCCAGGAATGTACCCTGGCTGGGAATCGAACCTGGGACACTTTAGTTCCCAGCCCGTGCTCAATCCACTGAGCTACGCCAGCCAGGGGGGATAGCTGATAATTCTGTTTTGAGCAAACAAAGTGTGAGATGAGCAATAGACTTCCAAGTAGAAGTGCAGAGTATATGAAATACCCTTCAACACTTAATTATCTTCTGAGCTATAATCCTACAGTTTTAACCATGAAAGGTTTGGAAATTTCCACACCACCCCTTGGATGTTCCATCATGACAGCAAACCCAGTATATCTGAAACAAAACTTATCTTCTTTTTCAACATTTCACCATTCCTGTCTCTGCTGTGGATTTCACCATTTTCCCAAGGCTTTTTGGATCTAAACCTCACTGGAAGTCTAGATTTCTCCCTCTCTCTACTTAGCTCTCTTCACTGAGTTCCACTATTCAGACCCTTGTAATGCCCATCTTATAATGCCTTATCTTTCCACTCCATCTGTCACTGCTCTAGTCTAGTGCAACATCCCCAGGATTCCTTTATATCTAAAGACTAGTTATCTTGATTACAGACAATACCAACATTTTGTTCTTTATTATTTTCATACTTATTTTTTAAACAGAGTCTTTTGCAGGTGCCCCCTTTCAATTCAAAGATAGTAATTGACTCACCAGTAGTGGTACAGACTGCTATCTGACTCCCATTGTTCATTAATCTGTTTATTATATCTTAGAAACAAAACCCTAGACAATGTGCTTAGCTCAGAAATCCATCTTTCCCAGCTTCCTTTTCAGTAATATTCAATCATATGGCCAAGTTCTGCCCAGGGAGATATAAGCAGAAGTTGTATGAGTCTTCTGAGATGTTTGCTTCAAAGGGGGAAATATCTTTATCTTCCTTCCCAGTGCTGAAATGTGATGATATTGTTGGATATCCAGAAACTGTATTAAATCTTAAGATTATTTTGTGGATGGAAATGAACTTTGAAGAGGGTAAATAGAAACATGGAAGGAGACTAAGTCTCTGATTACTTCATGGATGTGTCATACCAACCCTGGAATGTCTAATTCGGTAACTTTTTATTTACATAAAAAGCAGACATGTGTAGGCTCAACCCACTATTCTGAGAATATATTACAGGTCAATAAGAATCTAAAGTGATATACCATTATTCCCAGGATGCAGAAAGTTCTTAACTTGATATTTACAATGAAAACTCGGCCTGCCCCTAAGCCTGTTTCTACTAGAAACATTTCTGGTGATCAAGTTAATGCACACTGAACATGCTATGAATTCTCTTATTTCTGAAATTTACTGTATTACCTTAGGGACCTTGACTTTCATTTTGCTCCATAGCATTTAGCAAATATCTGCATTGGGACTAATATAAGTGATAAAATAATAGACATAAATATGGAAGAAATTTTAAATTTCTCTTAAAATTTCTACACACTGAAGGAAAAATCTCTGTAATACTGGTACTCAAATTGTATTTAGTGACCAAAAGCATTTTCAAGACTCCAGGTGGTTCAAATGAACCTTCAACTTTGAGAAGCATTTCATCTAAGCAGCTGATCAAATGCCATTCCACTGCTGCTTAGGTTACTTGCAAATAGCAAAATAACTTGGCCAGTTTTTGGACAGATAAAATTTTTGGCCAGTTATTTCACATCATAAGCTGAAAATTGAATCCTTGGAACTTTCATTATGACTTTCTTAATTCTGGTCTTTAGAATAACAATAAATAATATCAACTGTTTAATGTTAACTAATATGGGTTCTAAACTTTTTCTTTTCAAAGGTAAACCACTCATTTGAATTGGCATTCTTCCCATAACCTGATTTTTAGACATTTTATCTGCTTTTAATACATGCTAAGTTGTTAGTGCCCTAATTAAAATACTAAACCACAATCCAATATTACTCCCTAAATGTGTGAAACTAGATGCCACAAGAAAGGGTGGATTGTAGCTCTAGAAATCTGCAACTCATTATATGAAAATTTCACTTAATCATTGTAGTTTTGATGTTGTTCTTGTGATTAACACATTTTTACTTATATGAATATTATAAAAATCAGTTTTTACATTAAGGTGTGTTGAAAATATCAGAAATCCCATCTCATTTATTTACTTGTTTTAATTAGAAAAAGCTATGTGTATGGCAGGACCATTCTTCTCCCTTTCAGAGCATCAAGTACATTTTCATTTCTAGCTACCATTGACACTTTCTCTTGAGTAACTTGTCTGCACCTCAAACTGAACAGCTTTGTCTAACTCATCTTTCTGCCCTTTTTGTAATTATGCACTTGTGTACCTTACTACCCTTTCAAAGAGCAGTCTCCTTGACAGCTGGAATTCATATTTCCTATAACACCTAGCACAATGAAGTTTAGAATACCAGACACTAAGGAAATATTTTTAAATGAGTGAATCACTGTTTACTCACTGGGACATAGAATGCTACTCAATTGGACTTCAGCAGAATGAGTCGTGATACAAATCCAGTAAAACACTAGAACACTTCTTGCTACCTTTATGTGAAAATGTATAGCTCCCTCTGGGATTGTCCCAACAAAGGAGCTGACCTAATTTAATAGAATATAAATATAGTGTGCTCCCAAAAAGTCCCCAAACACTGGATGCACAAAAGTGTGCCTTCAATATTTCAAATGGTGCAACTAATACAGATTGACCCACTTAAAATGAGCCTTATAATACAAAGTGATTTGTACTTAAACTAGGACCACCTGGCAGAATTTGTGCTGACTACAACCCAGTAAGACTCCACTTCTTTTCTCTGAATTGCTTTTGAAGAATCTGTGTTTACCAAAAGACAAAGTAAAGCCAACATCAAACAAATTTCACCAAAATCATGGGGTTCTTAAAAAGAAATGGAGGTAAGTGCAGTCATGCAGAATACATCTAACTTGAGCATTTTCCATCATTTTATAGTCTTAACTCACACAACCTACCTAACTCAGGACACTATTTACATCTTCTGTGTATTTTGTCTAAGGTTAGAAAGTTGTCTGTGGGAAATATTTTTGCCCTGATTATGGTTTCATGAACTATCCATAAACACCAGTATCTGGGCAAAAATATACCACAATGCATTTCTTCCTAGTTGTATAATTACCTTTTAAAAATGTTCAATTTTACTAAAGTAGACACATATAAATCTTAAGCAATATTGGTGATCATGCCCTAAAGAAAAGATAAACATGGTTAAAAATATAAGCATCTCCTACATCTAAGCCAGCTCTGCTCTAGGTTTAGGAAAGGGCCTATTTTTTTCCACTTTGAAGATATAAGAGCACTAAATAAAAAAACCAGTCTCCTTTTGAGGGAAGATTTGGGTTGCTACCAATTTTTTATTAACAATGTTACCATATATATTTATGTATATAATTTTTTCAGGTATCCTAAGATACCTCTAGGAGACTTTTCCAGAAGTTCAATGGTTGGATCAAAGGGTATATGCATTTGTAACTTTAATAGATATTACCAAATTTCCTTCTGTAAGGGTTATAACAATTTACATCCCCACCAGCAGTGTATGAAACTGACTCTTTTCCTACAGCCTCACAAACATACTGTGTCACAATTTTGGATTTTTGACAATCTGATAGGGAAAACAGTATCTCAATGTAGTTTTTATATTTCATTTTACTTATGAGTAGTTTCATATATTAAAAATAATTTATATTTTCTTGTGTATACTTTGCCGAGTCTCATTTAATTTTATTAAAAATTAGGAGCTCTATATATATATGGGTGATAAACACCGTTTCTTGATATTTGTTGCAAGTATTTTAATACCAGTTATTATTTATATTGGGTACTGTTTAATGGTACATTTTGTGTTGAAATTTTCTTTTAATTTTATGTAGTCAAGTATAACAATTATTTTTCAATATTTAAATATTGATTTATATTTAGATAGGCTTTTTCTTATTTAAACCTGTAATGGATTCCTTCCATGTTTTCTATGAGTGTTTTTTATGGTTTCATGTTCTATATTTAAATATTGGTCCATTTAAAATTTATCCTGTTTAATTTATGGTATTTACATAAATTTTTAAAATTAGGTCAGATAAAATTGACATCCTCATAATGTTGTATGTCCCAATTCAAAATATGTATGTCTTTTCATTTGTTAAACTTTATCAGCTTTACTTAATTTTAAGTTTTCATAATATGTCATGGATTCCTCACATTAATTTTTTTCCATTACCATTTAGTCCCACTATACCCTCCTCCCCTCCAGCAATCACCACACTGTTATCTATGTTCATGAGTTCTTTTTCCTTTTCACTCAATCCCTGTACCCCTATCTTCCTCTACTTACCTGCCATCCTGCTCTCCATCTGAGTCTGTCTCTATTTTGCTTGTTAGTGCAGTTTGTTCTTTGGATTCCACATATGAGCAAGATCATATGGCATTTGTCTTTTTCTGACTGGCTTATTTCACTTAGTATAATGTTCTTCAGGTCCATTCATGCTGTTGCAAATTGTCTTCTTTTTTATGGCTGAGTAGTATTCTATTGTGTAAATGTCCCATAGTCAGTTCATCCAATTATCTATTGATGGACACTTGGGCTGCTTCTACATCTTGGCAATTGTAAGTAACATTACAATGGACATGGGGGTGTTTATGTGTTTTTGAATTAGTGTTTTGAGTTTCTTCAAATATATTCCCAGAATTGGGACTGCTGGGTCAAAAGGCAGAAAAGACTTACAAAACTCAACACCAAAAAAAAACAAAACCCAAAAACAACCCAATTAAAAAATGGGCAAAGGACCTGAATAGATACTTCTTGAAAGAAGACATGCAGATGATCAATATGAAAAGATGCTCAACAACACTAATCATCAAAGAAATGCAAATTAAAACCACCAAGAGATATCATCTCACACCTGTCAGAATGGCTATCATCAATAAATCAACGAACAACAGGTGCTAGTGACCATGTAGAGAAAGGAGAACCCTAATGCACTGTTAGTGGGAATGCAGATTGGTGCAGCCACCACGGAAAACAATATGGAAATACCTCAAAAATCATGTTAACTTTTTAAACGTATATTATCTTTTTGTTTTGCTTTTGTAAATGGGATATTTTTCTCTTATTATATCTTCTAATTAGTTAACATTTACATATGTGAAAATAATGTATTCATTTATATTAACTGTATATCCCATTAACTTGTTTTTTTGAGTCTATATTTTAATTAAGTTTATTCTCTTGGGTTTTCCAGGCTACTATCAAACACTTTCAAATACTGATTGTGTTTTCTTCTTGGTTTCCAGTTTTGTACCTCTAACTTTTATCATTCTTTCAATTGTGTTGGCTACTACCTTTAATACCATGTTAAATAGTAGTGATGATGGCCTTGCTTGGTGTAGTGTTAGTGGTAGGTCCTTGTTTTTCATGACTTTGAATATTTTGTAACTATATATTCTGGCTTGAAATGTTTCTTTTGAGAAATCAGCTGGAGTTTTGTGGAAGCTTCTTTGCAGGTAACTGTTTTCTTCTTGTTACTTTCAAGATTCTCTTTTTGCCTTTAAGTTTGTCATTTTAATTTTGATGTGTTTTGGTGTGAGCCTCTTTAAGTTCATCTTGTTTGGAACTCTTTGTGCTTCCTGGACTTCTTTTTCTTTTTTCTTTACCAGGTTAAGAAAGTTTTCAGTCATCATTTCTCCAAATAAGTTTCCAATCTCTTGCTCTGTCTCTTATCCCTCTGACAGGTACCCCTATGATATGGATACTGTTCTACTTCATGTTGTCTGAAAGATCCCTTTAAATATTCTTATTTTTTAATTATATGTTTCTTTGTATAATTTGGTGTTTACTGCTACCTTGTCTTTGAAATCATTGATTCTGTCCTCTGCTTCATCTAAACTGCTATGTTTTCCTTTTAGTATATTCTTCATTTCAGATATTGTATTATTTATTTCTAACCAGATCTTTTTATGGTTTTTATACCTTTTTCATACTGCTGAAATTCTCACTAACTACCTTAGTTAGCATCCTTATAACCATTGTTTTAAAGTCTATATCTGATAGATCACTTGCCTCCTTTTTAACTACCTCTTTTTTTGAGATTTCTTTTGTTCTTTATTTTGGGACATGTTTCTTTGTCTCTCCATTCTGGCTGCCCCTTTATTTTTGTTTCTTTGTGTTAGGTGGATCTGCCATGTCTCTGACTCTAACAAGAGCAGAGCAGGTAGAGTGGCCTACTGTAGTGGTTGTCCTTTAGAAACCGGTGGTACCGTGTCCTTTATCACCTAAATGGGGTGATCCAGGAATGTGTTTTCTGTGCTTCTGTGAGCCTCCTGCTGTAGGTGAGTGTTCATTGCTTTTGGCCAGTTTGTGCATGGGGGTGACTCTCAGGCTGGCTAACTGTAAGGATCAACCCTGACCGCAGTGGAGAAGTGAGCACTGACTACACCAAGAGTAATTCACCTCAGTAGGGTCTGGTACCTGCCAAGATCTCTTTTTTGACTGCTACTTGTGAAGTCAAATGGGTCTTTATCTGATTTTATCTGAAACTGGCCACTGGGTGTGCTGGTTCTGGGGCTTCTTGGGAGTGACTTTGGTGCAAGTCAATGTCAGACACTGACTGTGACTAGTCTTGGGCAACGTTTTTGGAGCTACAAAGTGATTCATAGTGTGTCACTGCTTATGTGGGGCCTAGGTGTGCATGAGAAGGACCAGTCGTGCACCAAAGCTGGCTTCCACCAACCAGCGCCAATCTCAGGAACAAGCCAGCAACAGGCCCAAGGCACCCCAAGATTTGCCTTTGTCTTCATCCACCTGCTAGATTCCTATTAGGCTCAGTCACTAAAAGAGCCCCTGGCAGTAAACAAGTTGTAAGAGGTAGATTCTCAGTGAATTACCAGGTAGGGGCAAGTGATGTTCACCACATTAATACAGGTTCAAACTAGATGATACTGATGGGTCTGAGGCTACCTCACAAAAGTCTCAGAGTGCACCTATGCTAGCTGATACCCTCCAGGTGCCTATAGACCTTTGTGGTGTGGTAGAAACTCAGGGAATCTTACAAATGAGGCCAGCAGAGTTCATCAGACCAAAAAAAGACCAAGGTTTGGAATGTGAAGGGAGGACTCTATTCCTGGCAAGTGTGCAAAGGAAAATTTGCCACTGTCTTAGAGCCACAAAATATAGTCTGTCCAGAATTCTTCCTGGACCTCCTAGAGATCCTGAGTTCAGCAGGGCTGTGTGACTGGGTATCAGGTAGTTAGGGGTTGTCAATCTTCAGTGAGTGGGAGGTACCTGTCATGTTCTTGGCAGGTGCAGAGGATGACCCCTACTCCAGAGCATACAAGTCAGTCTGTCCAATATTCTCAGATTTTTTGGAGAGGCCAGGATGAGGAGGACATGGTGGGGCTGCCTGTAGTTGAGATGGTTAGGCCATCAGGAGTTTGAGGATGGAGAAGGTGGATCTTCCCTGAAGGTAGGCACTTGTCAGGCCCACAGAAAGCTGGGGGGAATGGTCTCCACCCCAGATACACACAACCCAATCACTGACACCTATTAAGTCTGCCAGGACTTTTACACCTCAGACCCAGGCAGCTGACTTCTTCACAGGACTTGAGTTCCACAAAGTAGGGCAACAGGGTGTCTGGAGCATGGGGCTAGTGCATTCCCCCAGGCTGATGCCACATGGAGGTGAGTGCTCCACCCAAGAATGATGCTGTCTGTGATGTGAGAGAAGGGCTCAGCACAGGGACTCTGGCAGCTGTCCCTTCAGTTCTCTACCCAGAGCCTCAACCCCCAGTCTCTCTTCACACAACTCTAGTCCGCTTTGTCCCCTCTCCACTGCTGACAAGATGAGTGGCTGTGAATGACATTTTGTTCACTGGTCCTTTAAGAGGGCACTGGTATTGCTAGCAGACTCAAGTCTCTCCCTTTTGGACAGAATCCTCATTAATTTTCACAGCCAGATGTTATGTGGGTGCCTCTTCCCAGCTCTGGTGCTGTGGACTGGGAAACCTGTCCTGGGGTTGGGACCCCACACTCCTCAACAGGAACCTTTATAGCTAAGATATCACTGCAGAATCTCAGTCATTGCCTATGTGAGCAGGGTCAGTCCTTTTTGCATTTCTGCCTTTTCTGCCAGTCTCCTTGTGGCTTCTTATGTAAATCCTTGGTTATAAGCATTCTGTTCAATTGGTTTTCAGTTGGTTATTTAGGTTGATTGTTTTAGATGTTAGTGGTAACTCAGGGCGAAAGGGAGTGTACCTACCATTCACTCTGCTATCATCTTGGATTCTCTATTTTATAGGGCTTTTAAAAATCAAAAGTTGCTAATAGATTTTTTAAGTCTGATTTATTGAGGTATATTTTTCACACAGTAAAATTCAGATTATTAATTATAAAGTTTATAGAATTTTGACAATGTATGAAGATTTCCAGTTGCCAACACATTTAAGATATAGGATATTTTTATCACCCCAAGAAGTTTTCTTGTGCTACCTTATAGTCAATTCCCCCAACATCCCTTCTCCTGGTAATCACTAATCTGATATTTTTTACCCTTGGCTTTTTTCCCCCATAATTAATGGAATTGTGCAATATAGCTTTTTTTTAATTTTTGGTATCTTGCTTCTTTTTTTACCATAATGCTTTTGCAATGCATTTATATTGTTGGATTTATTAGTAGTTGTTCCTTTTGATTGTTAAGGAGTTCATTTTGTGGATATACCAGTTTGTTTATCCACTCACAGTTGAGAGACATTTGGCACGTTCCCAGATTTCAGCTTGCTGTAAACAGCCTACAGATGTTAATGTAAACTTGTACTTCAATTTCTTTGATATAAATATTTAGGAGTAACAATATGAATTGTATGATAAGTGTATATTTAACTTTATAATATATTGCCAAACTGTTTTTCAAAGTGGCTGTACCATTTGCATTTATACCAACAGTGTAATAAAATTACAGTTGTTCTGTGTTTGTCGGCTCTTTACTTTGTCTTCCTTCTTTCTTTCTTCCTTTTTTGGTAATTTTGTAAGTGTGTTTGTTGTTTTATCTAATGACTTCAATTTGAATTTTTATATGATTTATGATGTTGAGCAATATTTTCATGTGCTTATTTGATATCTGTGTCTAATATTTAAAGTATTTGTTCAAATATTTTACCCCCTCCCCCTTATTTGGGACATTTGTTCTCTTCTAACGATTTTTAACAGCTTAATGACATATAATTGACAAACAATAAACTGCATATATTAAAGTATATAACTTGTCAACTTTAAATATTTTTTATTGATTGATTGATTTTGGACAGAAAGAGAGACCTAGGGATCAAACCCATAACCATGACACATGAGGATGAGGCTCAAATCAACCCCTGGACAGGTATTGACTTGGTAACTTTTGACAGATACATATGTATATTTTCATGCTTTTTGATGACATATGTGTACTTTAATCAATATATAGGTATATCATCAAAAACCATGAATATATTTATCTAACACCTAAAAATTTCTTCTTTACATGTTTTAATTCCTCTCTCCAGACCTCCCAACTCTGGCCCTTACCCCAGGAAACTAATGACATAATCTCTGGTACTAGAGATTAGGTTCCATTTTTTTATAATTATATAAATGGGATCACACAGTATGTGCACTCTTTCTAGTAAGGTTTCTTTTACTTATATAGGGGTTTGGAGATAAATCTATGTTGTCCATGTTGCCCATTCCTTTTTATGGCTGAATAGTGTTTCATGTATGGGTGAACTGTAATTTGTTTATCTATTTACCTATTGGTGGACAAGTGGCTTGTTTCCAGTTTTTGACTATTACAAATAAAGCTGCTGTGAACATTTTTGCTTGTGTATTTGGATGGACATGTATTAATTTAGATATAGTTCACATACCATAACATTCACTATTTTAAAATGCACAATTTAGTGGTTTTTAGTATACTCACAAGACTGTACACCTATCATCGCTATCTGGTTCTACAACATTTTTTATCACTACAAAAAGAAAGCCCTTACCCTTTAGGAGTTATTCCAATTTGTCCTTCCATCCAGCTCCTCTCAACCACAATTCTATTTGTTTTCCATTATGGTCTTTTATGTAAATGAAGTCATATAATATAGGACCTTTTGATTCTGGTATCCTTTACTTAACATAATGTTTACAGCGTGTATTAGTATTTTATTTCTTTTTAAAATTATTGAATAATACTCTGTTTTGTGACTTATACCTTATTTTGTTTATCCATTGGTTAGTTGATAGACATTGGGTTATTTTTACATTTTGCAATTCATGTTCAAATTTTTGTATGAGCAAGTGTTTTCAGTTGTCCTGCATATATAACTAGGAGTGGAATTGCCAGGTCATGTTGTAACATTATGTTAAAATTTTTGAGAAACTGTCAAACTTTTCCACAGAATATGCCCACCCACATTTTAAATTCCCACCAGCAATGCACAGGTTGCCAATTTCCTTTTTAAAAATATATTTTATTGATTATGCTATTACAGTTGTCCCATTTCCCCCCCTTCACTCCCCTCCCCCTGTACACCCCCTCCCACCCACATTTCCCCCCTTTAGTTTATGTCCATGGGTCATAAAGTCTTTAGCTTCTATATTTCCCATACTATTCTTGCCCTCCTCCTGTCTATTTTCTACCTACCATCTATGCTACTTATTCTCTGTACCTTTTCCCCTCTCTCCTCCTCCCACTCTCCTGATTCTATCCCTCCATGTGATCTCCATTTCTGTGGTTCTGTTCCTGTTCTAGTTGTTTGCTTAGTTTGATTTTGTTTTAGAAGTGGTTGTTAAAAACTGTGAGTTTGCTGTCTTTTTAATGTTCATATTTTTTATCTTCTTTATCTTAGATAAGTCCCTTTAACATTTCATAAAATAAGGGCTTGGTGATGATGAACTCCTTTAACTTGACCTTATCTGGGAAGCACTTTATCTGCCCTTCCATTCTAAATGAAAGCTTTGCTGGATAGAGCAATCTTGGAACTAGGTCCTTGCCTTTCATGACTTGGAATACTTCTTTCCTGCCCCTTCTTGCCTGTAAGATTTCTTTTGAGAAATCAGCTGACAGTTTTATGGGAAATCCTTTGTAGGTGACTATCCCCTTATCTCTTGCTGCTTCTAGAATTTTCTTCTTCATTTTAATCTTGGGTAATGTAATTATGATGTGCCTTGATGTGTTCCTTCTTAGGTCCAACTTCTTTGGGACTCTCTGAGCTTCCTGGACTTCCTGGAAGTCTGTTTCCTTTGCCAGATTGGGGAAGTTCTCCTTTATTATTGTTCAGATAAGTTTTCCACTTGTTGCTCTTCCTCTTCTCCTTCTAGTACCCATATAATTCAGATGTTGGGAGATTTAAAGATGTCCTGGAAGTTCCTAAGCCTTGCCTTGTTTTTTTGAATTCTTGTTTTTTTTTATTCTTTTCTGATTGTATGCTTTTTTCTTCCTTCTGGTCCACTCCATTGATGTGAGACCCAGTTTTCTGTCCATCACTGTTGGTTCCCTGTGCATTTTTCTTTACTTCATTTATTGTAACCTTCATTTTTTCATCTAACTTGTGACCAAAATCAACCAATTCTGTGAGCATACTGATCACCAATGGTTTGAACTATGCCTCTGATAGGTTGGCTATTGCTTGGTTGCTTAAAAGTATTGGCTCTGGCGGCTTTGATTTGTTCTTCCACTTGAGCCAATTTTTTTTTCTTGTTGCACCTGTGACGTAGTGAGGGGCGGAGCCCTTAGGTGTTCACCAGGGCGGGTCAGCCCAGTTGCTGGGTTGTGACACTGTCTGTGGAGGAGGGGTCTGAAAGGGAACAATGGTGCTTGCTCCATTCTCTGTCAGATATCAGTCCCCTCTGCCGCTTCCCACAAGCAAATTGGGCCCTTCTGGTGCTGGTTCTCGGGTGGGTTGCTTATGTACATTCTAGGACCCTATGGGTCTCTCCAACGAACTCTCCTGTGAGGCTGGGAGTCTCTCCTGACACCTTAACCTCCACAAGTGTTTTCAATCAGTGCTTTTAGGCTTTATTTCCCTGCAATGGGGCCCTGGGTTGTGAGGTCTGTCTCACTGCCCATTTTCACCTGGTTTATCTGTGCATGAATGTATGACTGGGGACAGCCAGCTGCCTTACGTGCCTCAGTGGGTCTGCTTGTTGCCTCCCCATGCCTGGGGTCTGTCACCAGGGTCTGCTAGCCACCTCCTGAGCCCTGCACCCTGTGTGCCCCAATCTGCCAGCCACCACTTTGTCCTGCTGTGACCCTCTCTACCAACCACCGACTCCGCCCCTCTTACTGGTCTGGATGAATTGTTGTCAGGACCTCTGTGCAGTTCAATTTTCTGTCTGTTCTGGCTGTTTTTTGTTTCTAAATTTTTGTTGTCTTTAATTTTGGTTGTGCAAGGAGGCACAGTGTGTCCACCTGCACCTGCATCTTGGCTGAAAGTCTCCCGATTTCTTTATATCTTCACTTAAATGCCTTATTTTTCCTTTTCTGAAGTTATAACCATCATAATGGGCATGAAGTAGTATCTCATCATGGTTTTGATTTGCATTTATCTAATGACTAATAATAATGAACATCTTTTCTTTTGCTTACTGACCATTTTTCTATCTTCTTTGGAGAAATATCTAACCAAAGCCTCTGCCCATTTTTAATTGGAGTATTTTTTTTTCATTGTTGAATTGTAAGTGTTCTTAATATGAGCTGGTATTAACCCTTGTTAGATACACAATATGCAAATAATTTTACCTATCCTGTGTGTTCTCCTTTTACTTTATAGTGTTATTTGATAGATAAATGTTTTTAATTTTTATGAAGTCTAAGTTATCTAATTATCCCTTGATTGTTTGTGCTTTAGGTGATATCTTATAAATCACTGCCTAATCCAAAGTTATGCAAATTTAATCCTCTGTTTTGTAGTTTTAAGCCTATATGTAAACCTGGTGTATTTGGGTTAATTTTAAAATACTGTGATGTAGGGGTCCAATTTAAGTCTTTTTCAAGTGGATATCCAGTAGTTTAAAAATATTTTCTTTCTGAAATTAAGGAAGACACAAATAAATGAAAGTATATACCACATTCATGGATTGAAAGAATTAACACAATCAAAATGTCCATACTACCCAAACAATTTATAGATCCAATGCAATCCTTAAATTTCAATGACATACTTCACAGATATAGAATAAACATTTGAAAAATGCATGTGGAACCATAAATGATGCCAAATAGCCTCAGAAATCTTAAGAAAAAAGAACAAAGCAGGAGGGATCACAATACTTGATATCAAACTGTATTACAAGGCCACTGTAATCAAAACAGTCTGGTACTGGCATAAGAACAGACACATGGATCAATGGAACAGAACAGACATCCCAGAAACAAACCCAAGTCTATTAATATTCAAGGTTAATTAATATTCTACAAAGAGGGTAGGAGCATAAAGTGGAGTAAAAATAACCTGTTCAACAAACGGTGTTGGGAGATCTGGACAGATACATGCAAAACTAAGAAACTCAACTACCAACCTACATCATACACGAAAGTAAACTCAAGATGTATAACAGACTTAAATATAAGTTGTGATACCATAAAAGTCCTACAGAAGAAAATAGTCAGGAAAATCTCAGATATTCTACACAACAATATTTTTACCTATATGTCCTCTAGAGCAAGAGACATAAAGGAAAGAATAAACAAATAGGACTACATCAAATTAAAAAGCTTCTACATGGCTAAAGAAAACATTAGCAAAATGAAAAGGGAACAAACTGTGTGGGAAAATACATTTTCCAGTGATAGCTTGAACAAGGGTTTGATCTCCAAAATATATAAAGGAATCGCCAAAATATATAAAGGACTCACTGCAATTTTTATGGCTAACATCTGGCTATCCTAAAGAAAGTTTCAGTTTTTTTGAGAAGAGTGTATGTTCAACTTTGGTTGAGTAAAATGTTCTCTACATATCTTTTAGAACTAGTTAGCCTATGGTGTTCAAGTCGACTTTTCCTTTGCTAATCTTTCTAGTTGTTCCATTCATTATTCAAAATGTGATATTAGAGTTGCCAACTGTCATTGCTGAATTGTCTGTTTCTCATAAAATGTCGTTCCTTGTCTTTAGTGATAATTTTTGTCTTGAAGTCTATTTTTTCTCCTGGTATTAGTATAGGCATTCAAGCTCTCTGTTGAGTGGTATATATTTTCTCCTCTTATTTATACATGGTATATATTTTTCCACTCTTTTATTTTCCCCTTATTTATGTTTCTAAGTTTAAAGTATGTCTCCAGTATATAGCATGTAGTGTGGTCTTTGTGTTACTTATTTTGTCAATTCGTGTCTTTTAATTAAAGAGTTTAATCCAGTTACATTTAATGGAATTACTGATAAGGCAATATATGTCTGCAGTTTTTTCTATATGTCCAATGAATTTTACTCTTTCTCTATTTCTACATATTACCATCATTTATGTTAAAAATGAATTTTGTAGTGTACCATTTAAATTCATGTACTACTACTTTCCTGTACTACTTATTTGAGTTGTTCTTCTAGTGGTTGCCCTGGGGATGAACATCTTTATTTATACAATCTAGTTCAGATTTATAGCAACTTTCTTTTTTCTTTTCCTTTAAAAAATTTTTTGTTGTTGCTCCAGTACAGTTGTCTTCATATTTCTGCCACCATTTTCCCCCACCCCACCTCCCACCCTCAATCCTACCCTCTTTTTGCTTTGCCGTAGGTCTTTTATACATGTTCCTTGATGATCTTTCCCCTTTTTTCCCCTGTTATATCCTCCCTCATCCCCTCTGGTATTGTCAGTTTATTCTTCAGTTCAATGTCTCTGGTTATATTTTGCTTGTTTTGCTTTGTTTTGTTGATTAGGTTCTGTTTATAGGTGAGATCATATGGTATTTGCCTTTCACCACCTGGCTTACTTTACTAAGTATAATGCCCTCCATTTCCATCATACGCTTTAAGTGAATAAATTGCATCCCCACCAATTAATATGTTGAAGCCCTAACTCCCAATTTGACTGTATTTGGAAATAAGGACTTTAAGAAAGTAATTAAGATGAAGTGAAGTTATAAGAGTGGGGTTGTAATCTGATAGGATTGGTGTCCTTATAAGAAGAGGAGGAAACACTAGGGGATCTCTTTCACTAGTGTAGGATGTGCAGGAACATGTACAAAAAGTAAAAGATGTATGAGAATACAATGAGATGCTGGTTTCCTACAAGCCAGGAAGGTAGGTTGTACTAGAAACCAATTCTAATGGCATCTGATCTTGAAGTTCTAGTATCGAGAACTGTGTGAAAATAAATTTCTGTGGTTTAAAACACCCAATTTGTGGTAGTCTATTAAGGTAGCCCAAACAAATTAATACAATATACAGAAACTTTTTTCCATGTAGCTCTCCATTCCCACCACATGTTTATGCTGTTATTGTCACAACTTAAACATTTATATATTGCATACCTATATATAAACTGTATAAATACAGATGTATATATTAAGATGTCACAACTTAAACATTTATATATTGTATACCTATATATAAACTGTATAAATACAGATGTATAACTATTGCTCTATGCAGGTTTTTTACAATCAGATAGAATAAAAGAGTAATAATTAAACAAAAATATATTTATACTTTTACCTTTACCTATGTAAACTGCTCTTCATTTATTTCTGATTACAGATTTGAGTTACTGTCTAGTATTCCATCTTTTCATTATGAAAGAATTTAATTAATATTTCTTGTATAACAGATCTCTTAGTGACAAATTCTCTGTTTCTGATTATCTAGGGACATCTTAATTTTTAATTATTTTCGAGGAAATTTTTTCTAAATAAAAAATTTATGGTTCACAGTTTTGTTTTACTTTTAGCACTTTGAATGTGTTACTCCACAGTGTTCTTGTTGCCATGTTTTCTGATGAAAAATTAGCTATTAATCTATTGAGACTGTCTTGTTGCAAGAGAAACTTGTCCTTTGTTGATTTCAAGATTACCTTTCTCTCACTCTCTTTTGACATTTGACAATATGATAATTATGTATTTAGGAGTAGATTTTTTAAGTTTAACTTACTAGGGATTTTTTTTGAATATTTTAAATGTGTAGAACAATAGTTTTCTTCAAATTTGAGTATTTTTACCATTATTTCTTCAAATATTCTTTCTGATTGTTTTTCTTTCTTCCTTGTGATGCTTGATGGTATTTTAGAGGTCTCTAAGTCTCTTTGTATTTTTAAAATTGCCCCCATTTCTTCAGACTAGATAATCTCTCACTGTTTTATCTTCAAGTTCACTGATTCTTCTGCTTATTAAATATTTTGTTCAGTGTTCTTAGTAAATTTTTAAACTTTATTGTACTTTTCAACTCCAGAATATCAATTTGATTATTTTTTGTAATCTCTATATTCTACTGATATTCTATATTTGATGAAATATAATTCTCATATTTTAGTTCTTTAGGAATGATTTCTTATAGTTCTTTGAACATTTTATAAATGGCTGCTTTAAAATCTATGTATGATAACTCCAATATTGGGTTTTCTGAGGGTTTCAGTTGTCTGCTATTTTCCCCTGAGTATGAGCCATATTTACTTGTTTCTTTCTATGTCTCATAAATTTTTTTGAATATCAGACATTTTAAACCATAGAATTTGACAATTCTGGAAGACAAATTATCTTCTTTTTTCAGGGCTCATTGCTGTTTCTACTTCTTACAGTTATTTGTTTACTGACTTTTTTGAATAATTTTATAAAATATCTATTATTTTTTATATGTAGCCAGTGAAGTCTCTACTTGGAGAGCTTAGTGGTCACTTAATAACTGATAGATTTTTTTAAAAAATTCTGCATGTTAGTTTTAGGTGGCTTTGTAAAAATTTACCACAAACTTTATAGCTTAAAACAACACACTTTTATTCTGCTATAGTTTTGGATGTCAGAAGTCTGAAATCATTTTACTCAGCTGAAACCAAGACATCAATAGGGTTGTACACTTTCCAGAAGATCAAAGGCAGAATCTGTTTCAGTTACTTCCAATTTCTTGAATTGCATTCCAGGTCAGTGGGTCTTTCCCCCATTTCTCATTCAACAGTGCAGTATATTGCTATATTATTCACATTTTCTTTTTCTTCTCTGTCAAATTTCCTTTGGCTTGCCTTTTATAAGGAAACCTTTGATTAAAAAATTAGAGCCCATCTAGGTAATCCAGGATAATCTTGTCATTTCAGTATCCTTAATTTAATATATCAGTAAGTCTCTTTTGCTGTGCGAGATTACACTCACAGAGTTAGGATTTGGACATTTTATGTGACTATCATTCACCCTCCCACAGCCAAGAACCAATAAACCTTTTAGTCTTTTCTAAGAATGGGTATGTGTTTGGTGAGGGGAACACCTTCAAAACTCAGCCATAAAATTGACAACTCTGCCTTAGCCTTCACTTCCCTCTTAAACAAACATTTTACACAATAACTCTTAAGACTGTTAATTCATCTATTGTTTACCCAAATCATTATTCCCTAATTCAGACAGCTACAAAGTTCAAACACTTTTCAGTAACTGGTTTTGAAATGGGATATCTTGGGAAAAGGTTTTTCATACTGAGCAAGCTCCTATTCAGATCAAATACAGGAAGCCTTGTAAATGAAGTCTTCAGGAAACCACCAGCCAGGTCAAATAATGACAATTTTTGATGCACGTGTTTTTCCAAAAGCTTTGGCTTTATTCTGCTCCTTCCAGTAGCTGCCAGGCTGCACTGGGTATGCAAGCTCTTTTTTTTTTTTTAAGCTAGTACAGAGTTGAAGAACATAAAATGATACTAGGGTAAGTTAAAATGCCAAAAAATGTACTTCTTACCAAGATCCAGCCATTTTCCTTGAAATATGCCTTGCATTGCTGCAATCTTTTGGATAATTACCAGAGTTCTGAAAAGGTGAGTCTGACCTTTTTTTGTTTGCCACTTTTCTTGTATTTTCATGGAAGAGAAAAATTTTGATACTTATACCATCATTTCTGTTGCTATCACTCACCAGTTTTTAATAGTAGCTGCACCATTTTATATTGCTATAATCAATGTATAATAAGTAGTCAGTGTTCCTATAGTCTCACTAATACTTTTATATGGTCATCTTTTTGCTTTAGTTATTCTAATAGGTGTGTAGTAATATTTCTGATTTTTTAATTTGCGTTAAAACCTAATAAATCATATGTTGAATGTCTTTTTATATATTTATTTGCCATATATGTATCTCCTTTGGTAAAACACATTTTCAAATACTTTATTCTCTTTATTGCTCAACTATTCTCTTATTGATTTTTGCATGTTCTTTATGTATTCTGGGAATAAGTTCTTTATCACAATTGTGATTTACATATATTATTTCCTAATAATTGACTTATATTCTGCCTTTTTACAATTTTGTCGAAGGGAAGTACTTAATTATGATGAGGCCCATATTTTTATTTTAATTATTATTTTTTTTTTTACAGTGGGGATGATGCATTTGGTGTTATATGTAAGAAATCTACCTAGCCCCATGTTCTAATGGTTTTTTTCTGGAAATTTTATAGTTTAAGGCAATTCAAATTTTAAAAAATAATTTAGGTTTTTATTGTAGGTCTGTGATCCATTTGAGTTAATTTATTTGCATAAGGATATCCAATTCTTTAAATCAATTTGTTATACAGACTATCATTTCTCCTCTGAGTTGACTTTGTACCTTTGTCAAAAATCAATTAGTCATAAATATTTGGGCATTTCAAGACTCTGTTGTTTTATTTATCTATTTTAAGTATATCTTTATGGTATTACCACATTGTCTTGATTCTTGTAGCTTTAATTAAGTCTTGAAAGCAAGTAGTGTTAGTCTTCCATTTTTGTTATGCTTTTTTCAAAGTTATTGTGGCTCTCCTAAATTATTTATATTATCATACAAATATTAGAGCTTGACAATTCTACAGAACACTTGCTGTTTTATTAGAATTACATTGTATATATACAGTTAAATTTGGGGAGATTTAATTTCTTAACAATATTGATTGTCCTAATCTAGAGACAAGCTATCTCGTCATTTATTTAGGTATTCATTAATCTGTCAGCAGTGTTTCGTAGTCTTTATTTTATAGGGCTTTCCCATATTTAGTTGGATTTATTACTTAGTACTTCATAATTTGATACTATTCTATGCATGTTAGCTATATTTTTCAAGTTCTAATTGTCCATTGTTAGTATGTAGAAATGCAATTGATTTTTGCACATTGATCCTATACCTGTAATATTGATAAACTTATTTATTAGTTCTTATGCCTCTATTGTAAATTCCATTGAGTTTTATACATATATAGCAATGTCATTTAAGAATATAGACAGTTTTACTTCTTTTCTATCTGAATGTCTTCTTTTTCTCTTCCATATTGTTTTAACTAGACCCTATGGTATCATATGGAATAGCAGTAGTAGAATAAACAACTTTGTCCATTCCTTGACTTTGGAAAAAATATATGATTTACCATTAAAGATAATTTTAGCTGAAGGTTTTTCATAAGTGCTTTGTCAGGTAGTGTGCTAAGAGATGTTTTACTATATTTCATAAATGGATTTAAAATTTTGCCATATTTTTATTCTATTTTACATGATTTCTTCTTGATTTGTTATTATTTTGTTTTCTTTATTGGTTTTCAATTGTTGAACCAACCTTGCTTCCCCTGGATCACCTCCATATAACCATAATATATTATTCTTTTGATATATTTCTTCCAAATTTTTGGTAGAGGTTTTTGCATCCGTATTCATGAAGGACTGTATTCTGCAATTTACCTGTATTGTGTTTACATACATTAGATTAGACATATTGCATGTATATCTAATATACATACAATAACTCTATATATGTGTAACATGCATAAAATAATATCTGCATATGTGTACATATAATATCAGATTCATGTTATATAATAAATACATATGACATATGCGATCTAATATATATTAAAATGTACATATGTATAAATGTATGAATGTATATGTACACAATCTAATCTTTTTTAACAGTTTTGTCTTTCAAGAAATTAATCCATTTTTATAAATAGAACATTCATTGTCATAAAGTTCTTCATACTGTTTATTTAATATTTTGAAGGTGTATTGATTTGTTGTATGGCCTCTATTTTTCCCCTGATGAAGGTAATTTGTGTGATTGTATTTCTTGTAAAGTCTGGCTGGAGGCTTCTAATTTCATTTTTTTAAAAGCCTTGTTTGGTTTCAGTGTATTTTCTCTGTTATTTTTTAATATTTTATTAATTTTTGCTCTTATGTTTATTATTTTCCTCTGTATATTTTACATTTAATTTGTTAATCTCTTTTTCATTTATTATGGTGGGATTTTGGTTTTTGAGACTTTTCTAATATAAGCCTTTTATGCTATAAATTTCCCTCTAATCATTACAAAATCTATGTTCCACAAATTTTGATATATTATTATTTTTATTTAAGGCAAAATATTGAAATGACAGTATGATTTTATCTTTGCTTTATTTTATTTAGACATATGACATTTAATTTACAAAGATTTGTGAAAACTAAACACATCTATCTATTATTCATTTCTAGTTTGATTCCACTGTGGTCACAAAACATACAATTTGAATTATTGATTTAAATTATTTTCTGCTCTTGATTTAAATGATTTAAATTATTTTCTACTCTTTAAAATATGATCTATTTGGTGAGTGTTTGATGTATTCTTTAGAAGAGTAAGTATTCTGTTTGGTTAGACTAGTCTATAAGTATTACTTATATAAAGGTGGCTTGTATTATTATTCATATTTTATATTTCCTTACTGATTTTCTTCTAATTATTTTTGCTGAGAGAGGGGTATTTATGTCCCCAAGTATATTTGTGAATTTGTCTATTTCTCCTGTTAGTACTGTAAATTTTGGTTTAATGTATTTTGAAGTTTTCTTATATTCTTGAAATTTGCCCTTCATTATCACATAATGTCTTTTTTAAAAAGATTTTCTTGGCTGGCATAGCTCAGTGGATTGAGTGTGGGCTGTGAACCAGTGTCGCAAGTTCGATTCCCAGTCAGGCCACATACCTAGGTTGCAGGCCACGGCCCCCAGCAACCGCACATTGATGTTTCTCTCTCTCTCTCTTTCTCCCTCTCTTCCCTCTCTAAAAATAAATAAATAAAATCTTTAAAAAAATATTGCATTTATTGATTGATTTATTTTTAGGGAGAGGGGAAGTGGGGGAAGAAGAGAGGGAAACATCAATGTGTGGTTGCCTCTCATGCACCCCTTACTGGGAACCTGACCTGCAACCCAGCCATGTGCCCTGTCTGGGAATCAAACCAGGGACCCTTTGGTTCGCAGGCAGGAGCCACACCATCCAGGGCAGAATGTCATATTTTTTTTTCCCTAAGAGTAGCCCTTGTTCTGAAGTTTACCTTTTCTTTTTTCAAGTGTTAATATAGCCACTCTAGCTTTTAAAAATTAAATTAGGGATTGCATGGTATATATTTTACATTTTTAACTTTTAATGTATCTTTTTATATTAAAATAAGCTCTTTTAAATACCATAGAGTTGAGTTTTGTGTTTGTAGCCTGTGTGACCATCTTTGTCTCTTAATTGAAGTGATTAGAACATTGGTGTTTACTGATTGCTGTGGCAGTTTAAATGCAACACCTTGACTAATTTTGATATGTTGCACATTTTTTCTTCCATTATACCTTTTTAAAAATAGTGAATGCTTCAGAGCAGTGGTTCCCAAAGAGGACATAGTTTGCCTTCTAGGAGGCATATGGCAATGTCTCAGCACATTTCTAGTTACAACAGCAGTGAGGCTTGCTCATGGCATCTATTGAGCAGAGGTCCAGATGAAGCTACGTAGCGTACAATGCACGGAGCAGCTCTTTCCAGCAAGAATTACCTGGCCCCAAAATGTCAACAGTGCCTGGACTGAAAAAAGGAATTGTTTTAGGGTTTACCATATATATCTTTTATGTACAATAATTTACCTTCAAATAGTATTTTATTACTTAATAATGTCACTGTGTAGTGGAGTATAACTGCATTTTTGATGTCTGCTGACAACTAGTAGGCCTCACCGTTGATTTTTCTCCTTCTGCCCCACATTTGTGTGTGTTGATGAGAATTTCAAACCATGCTGGGGAACAGGAATTCCCACCCAAGCCACGCCCCCTAAAAGCTGAGCCTATCTCCTTTCCCTGCTCTGTCAAACAAATGCAGATCCCTTGGGAGCCCTTCCTGCTCTCCTAGTGAGACATCCTTTTGTCACTAATAAACTTTACATACCCTCTTGGTGTGTGGGGAGTGTCATTAGTTTCAACATTGGAACCAAGTTTTGGATATGTACTGATCACTTGACAGTGGGTCATTTTTTCTTGCTGATTGTATGGCTCATGATTTTTTAATTGAATGCCAGACATTGTGGGTGGGAGAATAATAAACATGGAGGTAAACAGCATTTGTTTGGAATTTGTCATGTCTCTCCGCCTCTGGTCATCTGTGTGTGCTGACGTGTACTGAGGGCACCCTCGCACTGGAAATGGGGGAGGGGAAGGGTGTGCCCAGACCAGGAGCAGTGCCCTGACAACCAGGGAATTGCACAGCGATGTTTCTGCGCAGAGGATTCTGGGGGCAGCCTTCAAAAGCAGAGAACGTGGGGTGCGACTGTGCCCTTTATTCTCCCCTCCTCTCCTGCTGCTGGGGCTGGAGCTCCTGAGGGCTAGGTGGTCTGGGAATGTTCCCAGTGCCCCTCCCTGCACTGTGGTATCTGCCTGGAGAGCAGTGGGGGCTAGGAAGGTAAGCATGCTGGAGAGGGGGCTCGGCCAGGCAGGTATAGGGCGCCAGGAATGGGTGACAAGCCCTGCTCCGTCTCCGCGGTGGAAGCCACCAGAAGCTTTCTGCCAGCAGCTGCCTGCCCACTCCCTGTGTGTTCCCGCCCCTCCGTCAGTGGCAGTTCGGCAGTGGCTGCCATTCCACCAACTCCTTTCGTGACAGGGCTTCAGACCCTCCGCACCAATGTGAGGAATGGGGCTGAGCAAACCCATGGGTTCCTGTCCTGGAAGCCACATGGCCAGGTGACTAGCCCCGGGCTTCCCCTTTGCAGTGGTGCTGGTGACTGGAGGTGTGCTGCTGAGGTTGCCTGGCCAGGTACAGATGCCCCTGAAGGCGGGCTGGAGGAGAAGGATACTGCTCGCTGAGTAGAGGCCTGAAAACACAGACTGTGAGGGGTGTGTGAAGCCAGACAGAGATGGGAAACCAGCTAAGCCACCTGCGTTTCCTAAAAGGATGGTGTCTGGCACACCCTGGAATTGAGCTGCCAGCAGGTACCAGAGTGGTTTTCTTTAGGTGTCTTAGCAGAAATAGGCTATGGGGCAGAAACCTGCTGTTAGTTCAAACTGTATATACTTTAAATAAAAGATTCATTTCCCTTCCCTCTGAACTCTGCCTCCCAAGGTTTTGCCAAACAACCCACTACCGGCTTGGTTACACGTGGAAGTGTGTTTTATTTCAGTGTTGTTAGTAATTGAACAGGGTTTGGATTTTGTTTCTACTATTAAAATCTTCAGTGTGTAAAAAGCTTCAAATTCCTGCAGTTGTGGGCTTCTGTTACCTCCCGGGGCTTGTGGGTGGGTTGTTATCCATGTCCCAATTCCATCCTTAGGCTTCAACGTCCTTCTTTAGGCCACAGAGGAGGTTTCTCCCTAGCCTCTGCCTGCATCTTCAGTGTGACTTCGGTTCTGTGTGCACACTCCCCCTCCATGGTGCAGGGAGAAGGCATCCACAGGTCTGGCTCTGACGGTTGTATTTTGTCCTTTTTCGGTCAATGAATATGATTATATATCATATGATATGATATATGTAGGAGAATATATATTTTATTCTCTTTCAACCTATTGGCATGATGACATATTTCAAGGAATTTAATAATATTGAACACATTTTATAGTTCTTCAATAAATCCAATAATTTATTATGCATGAATTCAATATTTTACCAGCTTCTACTTACAGATATTTTATTTAGAATATTTAAAC
This sequence comes from Phyllostomus hastatus, assembly GCF_019186645.2. NCBI lineage: Eukaryota > Metazoa > Chordata > Mammalia > Chiroptera > Phyllostomidae > Phyllostomus > Phyllostomus hastatus. The sequence continues at coordinate 1,900,666 of NW_025334015.1, read as the reverse complement.
AACATTCATGAGCAAGATTACTTCGTAATTTTTTAATTTTTAAATTTGTTTACATTTGCTTGAAAACATTTTTGAGGTGAATATTTAGCTTCATAAGTTAATTTGTAAGTTCTCATTCTTCTGCCATTCTTTGGAACAGTTTAAGTAGCATTAGAATTATGTGTTCTTTAAAGCATTGAGACTTCCGGTCAAGAAGGAGGCATAGGTAGATACATTTTGCCTCTTTGCACAACCAAAAGAAAGACAATAACAAATTTAAAAACAACAACAACAAAAAAACAAACAGAACTGCCAGAAAATTGAACAGTATGGAAGTCTGACAACCAAGGCGTTAAGGAAGAAACATTCATTCAGACTGGTAGGAGGGGTGGAGATGGGCAGCTGGGCAGTAAGGAATTATGGCAAGGTGGTGGCTGGGGGGCAGGAATGAGCAAGGCTGGAGGACCAGGCGGTCCTATATTTGCATGCAGATAAAATAGGAGGAACAATTAGGGAGCAAAACAGACTGCATGGCCTAGGGTTCCAGCAGGGGAAAAGAAAGCCTCAAAACCAGTGTCGCAGGTTCGATTCCCAGTCAGGGTACATGCTTGGGTTGCAGGCCATGACTCCCAGCAACCGCACATTGATGTCTCTCTCTCTCTCTCTTTCTCCTTCCCTTCCCTCTCTAAAAATAAATAAATATTTTTTTTTTTTTAAAAAGAGAGCCTCAAAACCTCTGGCTGCCAAAAACCTATGGGGGTTGCAGTGGCAGGAGACACTACCAGCTTCACAGGAGAGTTCACTGGAGAGACCCACAGGGTTCTAGAAGGTACACAAACCCACTGACCCAGGAATCAGCAGCAGAAGGACCCAATTTGCTTGTAAGAAGAGGAAGTGACTGAAAGCCCACAAAGAGCAGAGCAAGCAGCATTGTTCCATCTCTGACCTCTCTCCCATATACAATGCCATAACACAGTGAAGTGGGTTGCCCTTCCCTGGTGAACACTTAAGGTTCCACCCTTTATAATATAACAGGTACACTGAGACAAAGAAATATGGCCCAAATGAAAGAACAGATCAAAACTCCAGTAAAAAAACTTAGCAATAAAGATCCAACCTATCAGATGCAGAGTTCAAAACACTGGTAATCATGATGCTCACAGAAATGGTTAAGTCTGGTCACAAAATAGAGGAAAGAGTGAAGGCTATGCAAAATGAAATAAAAAATTATATATATAAATGTATATATAATATTTATATTTACATAAATTTATGTGTGTGTGTGTGTGTGTGTGTGTGTGTGTGTGTGTGTGTGTCACCAACAGTAAAGGGAGGAAAACCAGAACTCAAATCAATGATTTGGAACAGAAGGAAGAAATAAACATTCAACCAGAACAGAATGAAAAAAGAAGAATTCAAAAAATGAGAAAAGGCTTAGGAGCCTCTGGGACAACTTCAAACATTCCAACATCCAAATCATAGGGGAGCCAGAAGGAGAAGAAGAGCAAGAAATTTAAAATTTATTTGAAAAAAGTAATGAAGGAGAACTCCCCCAATATGGCAAACAAAATAGACTTCCAGGAAGTCTAGGAGCTCAGAGAGTCCCAAAGAAGTTGGGGCCAAGGAAGCACACACCAAAGCACATCATAACTGCATTACCCAAGATTAAAAATAAGGAGAGAATCTAAGAATGAGGAGGGATTAAGAGAAGTGCAAGACAATATGAAACGTAATAATATCCATATAATAGGGATACCAGAAGGAGAAGAAGAAGAGCAAGGATCGAAAACCTAGTTGAACAAGTAATGAAGGAGAACTTCCCTAATTTGATGAGAGAAAAAGTCACACAAATCCAGGAAACACAGAGAGTCCCAATCAAGAGGAACCCAAAGAGACACACCCCAAGGCACATCATAATTAAAATGACAAAATTTCAAGACAAAGAGAGAATCTTAAAGGCAGCAAGGGAGAAGAAGGAAGTAACATACAAGGGAGCCCCAATAAGGCTAACAGCTGACTTCTCAATGGAAACACTTCAAGCCATAAGAGAATGGCAAGAAATACTCCAGGTAATGAGAACCAGAGGTCTGAAACCAAGGCTACTATATCCAGCAAGGCTCTCAATCAAGATAGAAGGCCAAATAAGAAGCTTCCCAGACAAAAGAAGTCTAAAAGAATACACCTTGACCAAACCAGCTCTGCAAGAGATTCTAAAAGGACTGCTTTAAGGAGGAGAGAAGAAAGAGAGACAGAGAGAGAGAGAGGAACACACGTACATAAAAGACAATGAATAAGTACCTATCAATAATAACCTTAAACGTAAATGGATTAAATGCTCCAATCAAAAGACATAGAATAGCTGATTGGATAAGAAAAAAATGACCCACATATCTGCTGTCTACAAGAGACCCACCTCAGGATAAAAGACCTACACAGGCTGAAAGTGAAGGGCTGGAAACAAATCTTCCAAGCAAATGGACAGGAAAAAAAAAGCCGGGGTAGCAATACTCATATCAGACAAAATAGACTTCCAAAAAAGGTCCATAAAGAGAGACCCAGAAGGTCACTTCATAATACTCAAGGGAAGAATCCATCAAGAAGACATAAATATTGTAAATATATATGCACCCAACATAGGAGCACCGAAATACATAAAGAAAATCTTAGAGGACTTCAAGAAAGATATGGACAGCAACACAATTATAGTGGGAGATTTTAACACCCCACTATCAAAAATGGACAGATCTTCTAAACAAAATATCAACAAAGATATTGTGGCATTGAACAATACTCTTGATGAAATGGACTTTACTAATATACACAGAGCTCTCCATCCAAAAGAAGCTAAATATACATTCTTTTCAAATGCACACGGAACATTCTCAAAGATAGACCACATGATAGGACACAAAACAAGCCTCAAGAATTTCAAGAAAATTGAAATCATACCAAGCATTTTCTCAGACCACAAGGGACTGAAGCTAGAAACCAACCCGAAGGAAAAAAAACCAAAAACACTCAAAATCATGGAGATTAAATAGCATGCTATTAAACAATGAATGGGTCAAGAATGATATTAGGGAAGAAATGAAAAGGTTTCTGGAAACAAATGAAAATGAACTCACAACAACCCAAAACTTATGGGACACAGCCAAGACAGTCCTGAGAGGGAAGTTCATAGCCATACAGGCCCACCTAAAAAGGTTAGAAACATTCCAAACAAACAACCTAACCCTACGTCTAAAAGAACTTGAGGAACAACAACAAAGACAGCCCAGAGCAAGCAGAAGGAAGGAAATAACCAAGATCAGAGCAGAATTAAATGACATAGAGACTACAAGCACAATTCTAAGGACCAATGAATCCAAGAGCTGGTTCTTTGAAAAGATAAACAAAATCGACAAGCCTTTAAGCAGACTCATCAAGAAAAAAAGAGAGAAGACCCAAATAAACACAATCAGAAATGAAAGAGGAGAGATTACAACAGATACCACAGAAATACAAAGGATTGTAAGAAATTACTACAAAGAGCTGTATGCCAAGAAATTTGAAAACCTAGATGAAATGGACAACTTTCTAGAAAAATATAATCTTCCAAAATTCAATGAAAAAGAAGCAGAAAGTCTGAACACACCAATAACAACAAAAGAAATTGAAGCAGTAATCAAAAAACTCCCAACACACAAAAGCCTGGGACCAGATGGTTTCACAGGAGAATTTCACAAAGCATTTAAGGGAGAGCTAACCCCTATCCTTCACAGACTATTCCAAAAAATTGAAAAAGATGGGAGTCTCCCAAACTCTTTTTATGAGGCCAACATCATCCTAATTCCAAAACCAAATAAAGACACAACAAAGAAAGAAAACTTCAGGCCAATATCACTGATGAACATTGACGCTAAAATCCTCAACAAAACACTGGCAAACCGCATCCAACAATACATTAAAAAGATTATACACTATGACCAAGTGGGATTCATTCCAGGGATGCAAGGATGGTTCAATATTCGCAAGTCAGTAAATGTAATACATCACATAAACAAAAGCAAAGACAAAAAACCACATGATCATATCAATTGATGCAGAAAAAGCATTTGATAAGGTACAGCACCCATTCATGATAAAAACACTCGGCAAAGTGGGAATAGAGGGAGCATTCCTCAACATAATAAAGGCCATATGTGAGAGACCTTCAGCCAACATCATTCTCAATGGGCAAAAATGAAAACCTTTTCCATTAAGATCAGGAACAAGACAAGGCTGTCCACTTTCACCACTTCTATTCAATATAGGCCTGGAAGTTTTAGCCACAGGGATCAGACAAGAAAAAGAAATAAAAGGCATTCAAATCAGAAAGGAGGAAACAAAACTGGCACTGTTTGCAGATGACATGATAGTATACATACAAAATCCTATAGACTCTACCAAAAAACTGCTTGACCTAATAAATGAATTTGGCAAAACAGTGGGATACAAAGTCAATATCCAGAAATCAAAGGCATTTCTATACACCAACAATGAAACAGCAGAAGCAGAGATCAAGGAAAAAATCCCACTTGAAAAAGCAAAAAGAAAAATAAAATATCTAGGAATAAACCAAAGAGGTAAAAGACCTGTATTCAGAAAACTACACAACACTGAAGAAAGAAATCAAGGAAGACACAAACAAATGGAAACATATACCATGTTCATGGATTGGAAGAATTAATATCATCAAAATGTCCATACTACCCAAAGCAATTTACACATTCAATGCAATTCCTATTAAAGTACCAATGGTATATTTCACAGACCTAGAACAAACACTTCAAAAATTTATATGGAATTATAAATGACCCCGAATAGCTGCTGCAATTTTGAGAAAGAAGAGTAAAGTAGGAGGGATCACAATAACCGACACTAAACTATATTACAAGGCTACTGTAATCAAAACAGCCTGGTACTGGCATAAAAAACAGGCACATAGACCAATGGAACAGAACAGAGAGCCCAGAAATAAGCCCAAGTCTCTATGGTCAATTAATATTTGACAAAGGAGGCAGCAACATAAAATGGAGTAAAAATAGCCTCTTCAACAAATGGTGTTGGGAGAACTGGACAGCCACGTGCAAAAAAAATGAAACTTGAGCACCAACTTACACCACATACAAAAATAAATTCAAGGTGGATAAAAGATTTAAATATAAAACATGACACCATTAAAGTCCTAGAGGAGAACGTAGGTAGGAAAATCTCAGATATTTCATGAAGAAACTTTTTTACTGACGTGTCACCTAGAGCAAGGGACATAAAGGAAAGAAAAAACAAATGGGACCTCATCAAAATTAAAAGCTTCTGCACAGCTAAAGAAAACAGTATCAAAATTAAATGAGAACCAACTGTATGGGAAAACATATTTGCCAATGACTCCTCAGACAAGGGTTTAATCTCCAAAATATAGAGAGAACTTAAACGACTGTACTCTAAGAAGACAGGGAATCCAATTAAAAAGTGGGCAAAGGACTTGAACAGACACTTCTCCAAGGAGGACATACAGAAAATCCAAAGACACATGAAATTATTTTCAATATCACTAGCTATCAGAGAGATGCAAATTAAAACCACAATGAGATACCACTTCACACCAGACAGAATGGCCATCATAAACAAAGCAACAAACAACAAGTGTTGGAGAGGTTGTGGAGAAAAGGGTACCCTAGTGCACTGCTGGTGGGACTGCAGACTGGTACAACCACTATGGAAAGCAGTATGGAACTTCCTCAGAAAACTAAAAATGGATCTGCCTTTTGACCCTGCAATTCCACTGGGACTCTATCCTAAGAATACTAAAACACCAATTCAAAAGAACCTATGCATCCCAATGTTCATAGCAGCACAATTTACAATAGCTAGATGCTGGAAGCAACCAAGATGCCCATCAGTAAATGAATGGATCAAAAAACTATGGTACATTTACACAATGGAATTCTATGCAGCAGAAAGAAAGAAGGAGCTCCTACCCTTTGCAAGAGCGTGGATGGAGCTGGAAAACATTATGCTAAGCGAAACAAGCCAGGCAGTGAAAGACAAATACCATATGATCTCACCTTTAACAGGAACCTAAATAACAAAACAAAGAAACAAGCAAAATATAACTAAAGATACTGAAATAGAGGACAGGCTGATGGTGACCGGAGGGGAGAGACGAGGGAATTTAAGGGGACAGTGGGAAGGGTTCACAGGAACAAACTTAAAGAACACATGATCATAGACTAAGGGGAGGGTGGTAATGGGAGGGAAGTGGGGAGGGTGGGAGGGGGGACTGGACTGGGAGTAAAAAGGAGAAAACTGTATTTGAACAATGATTAAAAAATAATAATAATAATAATAAATAAGGAGAGAATCTTAAAAGCATCAAGAGAAAAGGAAACAGTTACCTACAAAGGAGTTCCCATAAGACTGTCAGCTGATTTCTCAAAAGAGACCTTACAGGCAAGAAGGGCTGGAAAGAAGTATTCCAAATCACGAAAGGCAAGGACCTACATCCAAGATTGCTCTATTCAACAAAGCTTTCATTTAGAATGGAAGAACAGATAAAGTCTTCCCAGATAAGGTTGAGTTAAAGGCATTCATCAACACCAAGTCCTTATTATATTAAATGTTAAAGGGACTTATCTAAGAAAAAGAAGATCAAAACAATGAACAGTAAAATGACCACAAACTTAGGTTCAATAACTGAACCTAAAAAAAACAAATATATATATTTCTTTGATGTGGATGTCAAGAAACACATTTAAGTTGGATAATCCCATGTACTTTTGTTGGTAACAAAACTAGGACTAGAACCCAGGGACACATAAAGTAGAGAATATCAATTGCTGAGAAAGCTAACTCTTGGGATGATAGCCTATCTCCTCTCAGAATATACATTTCTTATCTGGGAGGACTTTTTCAAAATAGCTGCAATTGCTATGGTTCTGAAATTCTAGAAAGCAAGGATCTATGTGTGCAATGCTTCAGAAATGATCCTAAAAATGATCTTTTTGATCTAAATGAATGTTTCCTGTTGGAGTAGATTACGCTTCAGTGTTTCACCTCTCTTCTTTTACATTTCCTTCTTACCTGATGCCCCTTGCCATCTTCCTTGGGTATTCAGCTTCACACCATGACCATGAACATGATCCCAAAAAGCTACTGCAAGGCAAGACTGAAAAACATAAGACAAGAGACATCAAATAAAGGAAGGTAGGAGTAGGAAAGACCCACAGGGTCCTAGGAGCTGGAAATTAAGAAAAACCTAGAGATTTAGAAATAGGACTTCCAAAGAGTCTGCATATAGTCCTAGGCTGGTTAGAAGTTAGGAATCACCCAGGTAGCCAGCACAGCAAACTCAAAGCACAAGAAGCAAAAAGTGCTTGAAACTGAGGTGAAGACCACTCAAGGTGAAACTAGCTTGGGACCTGTGGGATCAGGGCCATTATTTTTGCAGAAATCCAGAGATCATCATTCTTATTATCTACTGTGAAGATCAGGTCAGCAATATTAGGGAACTGGCCAGTGTCTCTAAAAGGTTAAAGATGAAAAATAGGATGTAAATCTGTCCTTGTGACTTTAGTATCAAACATGCTCTGGGTAAAAATGCTGAAGTTCACAATGAGGTGATGTCTTCCTAGGACAGTTTCCATGTTAGTGGAAATCAAAGCAATAAGCTAAAGGGCTTAATCTTCAAATAAGGGAAATGTTGGGGGCAGTAGGTGATATGGGGCATTCCTGAGATTCCCAACACACGGGAGTGGTTGATGCTGCCTGGGGCCTAGGTACCAAGTCTGATCATTTTCTTCTTTGGGAGAGTACCCCCATTCAGCTGATTAGCTCAATACACATACCTTTAAACTGGTGTTTTTTAAATTCAGCTCCAAAGCTATCATCAGCCATTTTTTCTCTTGCCTTTAACACTGACCACCTTGTTCCCTTTTATACCTTGAACAGAGCTAAGCAGTGTGCATTGAAACCCAGCATCCTTTGTGTTGTTTGAGAAACTTGAGGCTGATATCTCTGGGGCTTTTTTGTTTCTCTTGCCCCTCCCCACTGTGACCTGCCAACTTTTTTTGGCTCTTCTGGGCTTTTGTCATGTCCCATATCAATTGCTACCTTTTTCTTTATTTGTGGAGTGCTAAGGATAAATCCTGTGGTGCCATGATGCTGACTTGGGAGACAGTTAGGTCAGCCTCTGACCCCAGGGACACCAGTCAAGTGATATTTCACCAGGTCAGAGTTGTTGCATCAGCCACTCATAAAGGAGTCGATTGATTTTTTTTTTTTTAGATTGCTATTCTGACTTCACAAGGTATATTCTGACTTCACAAGGTCTTTTCTGGGATTTTATTCTGTTTCTTTAAATGTTCTTATTGTACTTTTTTTAAGATTTTATTTATTTAGTTTTTAGAGAGGGAAGGGAGGGAGAGAGAGAGAGAGAGAGAGAGAAACATCAATGTGCGGTTGCTGTGGGCCATGGCCTGCAACCCAGGCATGTGCCCTGGCTGGGAATCGAACCTGCAACACTTTGGTTCACAGCCCGCGCTCAATCCACTGAGCTACGCCAGCCAGGGCTGTACTTCTTTTCATTGTTAGACCTTATTATCCTTAGGTACCCAGTTTACTAATTACCCCTGATGTTGGCTCCTGACAGCAGGTGACCAAAGTTCTGTTAATTATGTCTTAGGCTCTTACAATGACATGCAATGACCTACCTCTGACTCTTGGTTTGAAAAGAGGTTGCAGACATTCTTCTCTTCCCTTGAGCTCTTTACATCTATTCTTCTTGCAGAACCTTAAGATTTATATGCTGTACCTTAAAGGTATATGATAAAAGAGCCAAGTACTCGATGCCATCTGCAGTAACGGGTGGAGTGACAGTCAGTGCGGCACAGCATCTGTTTAGCAGTCACACAGACCACTCAGTAGTGCGTGAGCAGAGACACTCTGGGCAGAATTGTTGTGGTCTAAGGCCCTTCTCTTGTCTCTTTTCATTCCTCTCACCCCAGAGGTTCCATCTTTCTATGAAGAGTGGAATAAAGATTAAAAAGAGCCATGGTTAATTTTTTTCTTATGGGGATAACAGACCAAGATGATGGTATAAGATATAAGGGGCCTGGTTTTCCAGAGAAGTAGGTTCTAATCATTTAGAATATTTACTCCATGAGGGACTGGGCTTCCATTTTTCATTCATAAAATGGGAGAAACATCTATTCCTTATTTGAAGTGAAGCCAAGAGAATTAATTGTGCAACATTTCCCAAAGGTTTTGTGTTCCATGGAGACAGGTGCTGCGTGTGCTTATATGTGAACACACAAAGATATGTAGGCATACAGATAACCCCTCAATGATTGTTTTAAGATACTGAAAGAAATAAATAATGGGTAAGGAGAATTGTTGAGCAGGGAGTTTTGGTCAATTTGTGGGCACTTTAAAGCAATTGTGATGGATGTGGGAAAAGAGATCAATGAAAAAATATCAATAGGGGTTTCACTGTAAATACAATATCCTAACAGCCTAACTAGTCATCAAAAATAGTGCCTATCTGCAATGTAGGCAAATTAAAAGGGGGAAATAAGATCTTTGCATATATGTAACAAAAATAAAATAAAACATGCACTTAGCCTCACATATGATGAGGCAAGTAGGAAGGTCAATGTTAGAGGTAACTTACCTGGTCTACAATTACAACTGCAATTTTTATCTGCATAAATATTTTTATGTGTCATTGTAATTGATCCTCATAATAGTCCTGCAAGACAACCAGCAAAGATTCTCTTGTATATCTGACAAACCTGGGTCAGGAGATTTATCCAGAATCATAGGATATACACACAGAAATGTTTGGACTTAAGCCCAGGTCATACTTCTTGAGGTGGGCACTTCCTACTACTAATATTCCATACTTACCCTGGGAATGAGGTTATTTTCTTCAAGGCCTCAGTTCTGTCCTAATACCATGTAACCTCTCATGAAAGAATCTTCTTGCCATATGTCCCTCTTTGAAGACTTTAAAACCTAGGCCAATTGAATGACTGATCTCTGTATTTACTTATTTAAGACCATTCTCCCAAGTCAGCAACTGCCCTAAATGGTGATATATCATTTGGCCCTGGCATGTCTCCAAAACCTTTCTTCAGCTGATTTTACCAGTGCAGCAATGAGCTGTGAAATTCTGGCCATTGCCTGATCAAAGGTAATCCCACAGAAGGAGGGTGCTAAGAAGTAACTTGGGAGCTGCATAAACAAATGCACACTGAAATTCATAGTAACTGCATAGTGCCCCTTCCAATTGCAGGCCAACCTGGCTAGAAATAATTTAGATTTTCTTGCTGAGTTTACTGATTATTTGTCCATTCATTTCTGTACTAATAAAATAATTCTTAAGAGGAATTTTTAATTAGTACTTGGTTTTGCTGTGTCTCCTTTTTATGCTCTTCCTTTCTTGTTGTTGAACCCTTTGCACTCTCTTTCAGGTTGTTTGAATTATTCTCAATTAATTAGTTCTCCCACTCCTTCTTGGCTCTCCAACAGGTCAGGGTGACAGATTAAAGAACCTGTTATATACACAGGTTAGTAAATACACCTACATTATGACCATTGTGTCTATTCTTTATACTATTTAGATCTAGGGAAAAAATACCTTCCATCCCACACCCATCGTAATTCTTTCTAACCACTTAGAGATTGTGAAAGGGTAGCAGTGCTAAGGTTTTTTTTGTTCATTTTTGACATGTGTAAATAAATTGCATCTTTCCAATGAGGTCTGAACTCATACAACAGACTCTCCCTGCCAGCTTGGCTGTGTTTTATGTTCTGCAAACAACAAAAGATGACAGGTTGTAAATTCCAGCATCAGAAGAGAGCAACTGACTTTTGTTGGCAACCTTACTTGTTAACTGGCAACTCCAGGAAACAAGGCTCTCTAGGTCATCTAAGGATGGGTGGGAGTTGATGAGTTTGAAAGTAAAAGAGAAAACAAAGAAAGAGTTGACTTCAGTTCCTTAGCACCGCAGCACCTTAGTACCTCTCTCCCTGGGCTCTTTCCTCCTCTCTGAAGCTCATTCCCATCTCTCATCTCCCAAACCACATAGGTGGATCCACAAGGTGGATCACATTGTGAAACATAATAAGAGGCACTCACATCTCCAGAATATGCCTAATGGGAAGGAACTCAGAACAGTCTCTGTGGCCATGAAAGTTATTTCATGAGTAAATATTTACCTTCTGCAGTAAACCTAGCCAACCTAGGAGCATCTGATATTGCTAAAGAATAACATATATTTAGTGATTTCTTTTCAATGGAGGACTCCAAATGTTTAATTTTAATTCAATATTATAAACCCAATTTAGTTAGAAATAGGGAATCAATTATTTTAATGAATATTTTTTCAATAAATACTACATTCTGAAATAATTTTAGATTCACAAAAGAGTTTCAAAGATAATACAGTATTTCCATATACCCTCTACTCAGTTTCTAGGACATCAATTTCAATACTTAGCTGACTTTAAACTAATGCTTTAATTTTAAATGGAACCGAACCAGACTTTTTGAGCTTCTTAGTCTTGTCTAATTTTCAGCAAACATTTTTCCTGATAGCTAGAGTTCTTAACTCATACCCATTGTCTCAGTACCTTCTCAATTTTTAAAAATTTTATTTATTTATTTTTAGAGAGGCAAGAAAGGAAGGAAAAAGTTAGGGAGAGAAACACCGATGTACAAAACATCAATTTGTTGCCTCTTGTGTGTCCCCAACTGGGGACCTGGCCTGCAACCTGGCCCACAACCCAGGAAGGTGCCCTGACTGGGAATTGAACCAGCAACCTTTTGGATTTCAGGACAATGCCCAACACACTGAGCTACACCAGTGAAGCCCTTTCTCAAGTTTTAAGTTAAGCCTGACTGGCAGAGTAGGGTTGTAAGTAGACCTACCCTCATATTCTGGTCCTCAGCCACAATTCCTAAGCCTTAGGCCTCAGATCTGACTACTTCGGGCATCTACCTCATAGGAAGAGTGTCCCGATTAAACATCCCTAGGGATATCTGAATCAAGAACTGCGTGCTTACCTCTCAACTTAGGAAATAACTCAGTTCCTTGGCCTTGATTTTAATCAGTCCTTTCTATGGCTCCCAGGGGCCCTGCCTGTCTCCTGCTACTTGCCAGCATGTATTCCTGTTGTTACATGTGGGCTTGAATAACTACTTTTTTTTTTTTTAAATGAGGCCAGTTGGTGCCAAGCTTTACAGATTTGTGTCCTGGCTGCCGGACTGAATGTTTTTTTTGATCCCTGCTGTCTCAAGTGAACAGTATACTCTAGGCCCATGTCTAGACACTTCTGAGACTTCTTCCATCTGCTGACACTGATGCAGCCATGCTTAATTACACCATGAGTTATGATAACACTTTATATAAAAATGTGCTGCCTATTATTTTCTAGGCTCCATTATTGAGGTTCATGAAAGTGAATAATAAAATCTTTCTTTCATAGAACTTACATTCTAGCAGAAAAGGTAGGCAAGACAAGTTAGAATTGCCATGAAACAAAGTACTTTCTATAAGGAAGCTAGTCCATGGTAAATAAATCTGTGGGACTAAATTTCCTAAAAAGGGATACAACAAGAAGAAAAGCAGATATGGAGAGAAAAGTAAACTGTACATTGTGGAGAGTATACATATATTTTTGAAATAAATGTAGGACATTCATATGAAGGTATCCATCATTGGTACAGAAGCCTGAGGATAGGAAAGAAATGTGGACTGAATTTATGGGATTATTGGAATACAAAGGCAGATTGCATCCTAAGGCCACCAGAAGATCATGGGTGGAAGGATGAAAGAGCTAAAAAGAGGGTCTAGAAGAAATAAGCATTTAAGGGATATGAGAGTCAATACTGAGTAATTTCAAAAGACATCTTTCCCAACTGGAGTATGAAAAGCATGAGAGAGGAGATATTTATTCAAATTCTCTCTGCTTTGCACCACAGCTCTCCTCCTATAGTGCAATCTGTCCAGGAAGGCAGCAGTTGGGTACCAATCTCTGATATTGCTGAAAAAGGAGCAAGAAAGGGAAGAGTCATGGCCTCTGCTGTTAAGGCCTAAGAATATTCATTCTCCTCCAAGTTATGGGTATTGGTGAATTCAAGGAGAATTTGAGGAGAAGCTAGGCATACCCACAGTTCCTAAATAGATTTCACGATCTTTGTCCACAATGTGAGATAGAATATGGGTCATTAAGTGACATTCTTAGAAAAAAAACAGTCTGTGCTCCTGAAACACAGATTCTCTGGGGATCATTAAAAAGTGACTGGAATTGGTAACAGTGAGTTGAAACTGGTAAATTCCCAGGTTCTCAAAGAGTTTCCAATACAACGAGGACCCCCAAATAACCTAATGAGTAAAGAATAAACTTTAGAGTCTGTATTTAGGAACTAGAGAAACAAATATGAGTGATTAGTATCCAGCAAGAACCAAACCCACACATACACACACAAAGGTACAATTGAAATAATAGTGTCCAAAAATGTAACATACACATTGCAACTTCCATTATACTTGTGTCGAATTAACTGAGCTATAATCTATAAATGAATAATGTTTTAAAGTTTCCATATGTGGAAAAAGTAGTATGATTATTGTATTGTGGATCCTGTCAGCCTCTTGATTTCAAAGCTAATCTACAATATATTTGTAAACATTGGTTGTTTCCCTGGGAAATTTGAGAACACATTATAGGTTGCTCTTGGATTTTGTACCTGAAAACACTTAAAACACTCCTAAGTTTCCATCAACAGATCCGATGTTCTTGCTGGAGTCTAGAGCCACTTCTGTCCATCTGACATGGAGGAGTCTTTCAAAGAGGTATTTTTAAGTAGCAAAGATGAATTATTATCTGGTGCAGGGGAATCTAAAAACTTCACCAAAGACTGCCTTTATAGTGTTAATGGAGAAGCCCACGGCCTTGATGAGACACTCTGTATCTAGGTAACTAGATATTCTGGAATAAGTTCTCCTAGAGGCAAAATACAGGAACAGGCCAATTCCTGCTGACAGTGGGAACTACTGATGGTACAGACTGTAGGGTGTGTGGGGAAGAGATGGCTGGAAACCGGAAGGAAGTCTGAGAACTACCCACAAGGATATACCTTCTGGAGTGTAAACTTTTCCTCATGGGGCTGGAAAGCTTCCACATTATTTGTCTTGAATGGTTTCAGCAATCTTGTGCCCCGAGAATAAGGATAGAAGGTTATCTCATTTGATATCTTAATATTCCTATAAAGAACAGATATCAGAATGCCCAATTTTCAGAATAAAAAGTAGAAACTTGTCTATCAAATATATATTGAGTACCTATTAAAAACCAATACCTACAATGTGATTAACATATAATATTTGCTCTTTTGCAGCTTGAAAATTTGAGGGAGGCAAATAATAAGAAAGCAAAGACACATTTTCAAGTTTTAATAACACTATGAAATAATGGATATTGTAGATTGTGTTATTTGTTTGGATTCTTTGTTGCTCCTCTCTCTTCTCATTCCCTATGAAGCACTTCCCTGATGCCACTCACTGTCTTTTTATCTCACTGAAATCAAACTTCGATGTATGAAGTGCTTTGACCCCTGAACTATGAGTGGAAGTGATCTATACCACATCTAGGCAACAATTTAAAAACCTCTGTGAGGTTTTGCCATTGCTTTTTCTCTATGCCTCAAGAATTGAGTACCCAAGATAGGGACTGCTTTTTCTACCTGTCCCTAAATGAAGAGGGCATGTGGAGGGGAACCTCAGCCCTCCCACAGCCAATACGAATGAGACAAGAATGAGAAATACACCCTTTGTTTCTGGAAGCCACGGAGATTTGGGGACTGCCTGTTATTGCAGTATAGTCTAGTGAAATCTGATGAGTACAATAGGTATGTTTTGGTGTCATGGTAGGGAATAGAAAGGACTTTTGAGATGCTCCCTGAAAGCTTGTCTTGGAAACTGATGTATTTATTGACTAGTCTGTGGTCATTATGTATCAACATATAAACTTTCCCCAAGCCTGTTTAGGCCATTTCTCCACAAATGACACTTTATTCATAAAAGGGCTGGGTTCTGATTGAAATTCACAGAATGCATAATGAAAAATGCATAACAGTTTCTAAGCAGATTCATGAAAATTCCAATGATTTATCAAACATTTATGTTTGGATTAAGTCTAAAGCATATTTTGTCTCAAATCCTTGTTTCTTAATTTTAAATCTGTATGGATCTTCCAGAAAATAGAATCCATATGTTTCTCATTCATTTACATTTACCTCATCAAAATATAATTTAAAAGATTTACTTGATTTTTTAAGCTCTTGAAATCATATTTTCCTTCCCAGATATGAAAGCTGCCTTCCCTATAGTCTGCACCTCAAAGGAAGAAAATAGCTTGATCCTTTTGGGACATGATATGGTGAGGTCCCCAGTTCAAACTACTCCTTTTTTAGCCATGATGAAAATTCCTCTAAATGCGGCTTCTGTTATAATTACCAAATTGAAATCTGAATTAAACCACAATGTACAGCTGCTGGAGCAAGAATGTATTTCTTTAAGAAAAAAATTAAAAATTCAGAAGTCTAACATTTTCCCAGGCACCTACTCTTTTCACTGATATTTAATTATTTTTACTTTTTTGCATCCAGGTCAGCTTCAATATTTTATATCTTATTTCTGGATGGTAAGAAAATTAATTTTAATCTTTCATTTTTAATATTTAGGAAAACATTAAACATTTTAAGCATGGCAAAACAGCCCTTTGTCCTTCACCCTAGCTTATTGTTTTATGTTCTTTCAACACCAAACCACTTGTAATTCCTCAAACATGACCTGTTTCTGCCCCTTTACAAATACAGTTCTCACTAGCTGGGATGACTTTTTGATGCTAGTCAACCAGGTGCCTTCCTACTCTTCTTCCAGATCCTGCTCAAAGGTTTATCTCCTCTGATCTCTGTGCAGTTACATGCTTCATTACCTGTGCTTATGCATGTCCATGCACATGGTCCCATTAACATTTATGTCTGGTGCAATTGTTCATGTACACAGTAATCTCCTCCAATGGATTTTCTCCTATTTGAGGGCAGAAAACAGGCCTTGTTTGTTCTTATTTCTATCTCAATACCAGAATAGGAGGGGAATAACTGGTGAAATACATGCATGACATTTAATACTCATTACTGTATGTTTACTGCAGTGAGAAAACATATTTGTTCTGGGCTGAAGAAATTAGGTTCAAAGTTTCACCTATAATAAATAATATCACAATTTAATACTATTTAAATTAATATCAAAAGCCAGAGATCCAAGATGGTGACTAAATAGATAGAAGCTACACTTACCTCTTCCCAAAACCAAACTAGAATTACAACAAAAATATAGAACAATGCTCCTTGAATAGCTACTGAAGACTAGCTGAAGAGATGTCTTATAACCAGGATTTACAGAAGGAGCCACATCAAGACTGGCAGGAAGGGCAAAGATGTTAAAAAGTGCTGGTCCCACTCCATAGGAGGTGTCTGAAATTCCAGAGGGATATCTCAGCTGCAAAGGTTCCCCCTGAGAGCTGGGGTCTCAGTCCCATGTCAGGCACCCCATCCCAGTACACCAGTGTCAGGAAGAAGAGCCCACATAACATGTAGCTGTGAAAACCAGTGGGGATACTGTCTACAATGGAGGGATGGAAGTCTAAGACACAGGTGCCCTCTTAAAGGGCCAGTAAACAAAACATTTTTTGCTGCAAGTCACCTTGGGCTCTGGTGGAGGAAGGATAAAGTGGACTAGAATTGTGTGAGAAGAGACTTGGGTTTGTGGCTCTGGGAGATGGCTGAAGAAAGAGTCACCAGGGTCCCTGTGCTGAGTTCCTCTCCTATACCACAGATACCGTCTTTCTTGAGTGGAGCAGTTCACTCCATATGGCATCAGCCTAGGGAGAAGCACTAGGCCCGCCTCTTGATTCCCTGTCCACACAACCTGTGGATCTCATAAACTGCAGAGAGTCAGCTGCCTGGGCTGGGATATAGAGGACTAGACAAACTCGGGGGTTCAGTGACTGAGATCAGTGGCTCTGGGACAGAGGACATTTCCCACATATTTCCATGAGTATGACTGATGCCCAACCCCCATGGAAGATCAGCCACCCCACCAACTGGGCTTCTAGCCCTCACTATACAAACTTCTTGTAGCCTCACCCTGTCAAGTGCAGTTTCTTCAGGAGGTCTGGGAAGAATCTGCCACAGACTGAGTTGTGCGGCTCTGGAGCAGTGTCCACGCCCCCGTCCTTGTTGTGAGTCTGACCAGGACCTGTTCTTCAGGAAAAACCACTAACCCCATCTTCTTGACTCCCATGGGCCTTGCTCTGTTGAGCTCATTCTTTCCAGGAAGTCCCTGCAAAATCTGGGACAAACTGAGTTGTATGGATCTAAAACAGGGGCCATTTTCCCCTCAAACACGTGAGTGATGCAAAGCCTTCTCTTCACATGGCCAAACTGTGGTCTGTTTGGGCCTGATAAACTCTGCTGCCCTTGCCTTGATGAGTCCCCGAGACCCTGCCCCACCATGAAGGTCTGTGAGCACCTGGTGGGTGGAAACTAAACTTGGTATATGCTAGGATATTTAGTGAGTTGTCTCAAACACAGCACTAGCACCAAATTTGAACCTGTATCAGTGTAGTAAACAATACTTTCCCCTACCTGGTGACTCACTGAGAACCTATCTCACACAACTCCACTATCACCAGAGGCTCTTCAAGTGACTGAGCCTAACAAGCATGACAGGTGGAGGCAGGCAAAGGTGGATCTCAGGGTGCCTTAGGGATTTTGCTGATTTGCCCCAGGAGTTGGTGCTGAGGAAAGTCATCACTGGTGTGCAACTTGGTCTTTCCCAAATTTTCTGCTACCTTTGCAACAAGGTAGCAAAAAATATCCAATCAGAGCAACAAATAGAAAGGTTGCCCAGGGCTAGTCATAGCAGTGTTGGACATTTTGTTTGCACTAAAGTCCCTCCCAGTAGACCCCAGAAACAGCACACACATTAGCCAGATTCACTCAACAACAGAGCAGGATCCAATTAGCTTTAAAAATGGTATATCCAGACTTGACTAGTATGGCTTAGTTTGTTGGGTGTCATCTCACAGTGTGAGAGGTCTCTGGTTCAATCCTCCGACAGAGCACATCCCTGGGTTATGGATTCAGTCCCCAGTTGGGGCATATACAAGAGGCAGCCAATCAATGCCCCCCACTCCCCTTTCTCTAAAAATAAATAAAAAAATATTTTTTAAAAAGTGGCATATCCATATAAATTTCTCATCAGGCAGCTCCCTGCTGAGGCAAATTCTGCTTCATGTGATCAGCAACTGTACCTTATACTCTGTTGTGGGGTTGATCCTCACAGGTAGCTAGCCTAAGGGTCGACCCCACAAATGAATGTTTCAATAACAATCAAAACTCAAATACAGCAGGAAGGCTTATGTAACCCAAACAATTTCAGGTGATCAAGAAAAATGCACCATAAGGCCCCACAGGTCACTACTACATAAGGCCACCCTACCAATACCAGAAGCCCTACTACACACACACACACACACACACACACACACACACACACACATATATATATATATATATATATATATATATATATATATATATATATATATTTAATACACAGAAACAAACACAAAGAGGTGGCAAAAAGGAAGAGACAAAAAGCTTGCCCCAAATGTAAGAATAGAAGATATCTACAGAAAAAAAAAATCTAAATAAAATGGAGGAAAGCAATTTATCAGACATAGAGTCCAAAGTGTTTAGAAGGATACTAGAGAAACTTTGTGAGAACTTCAAAACATGAAAAAACATAGAAACAATAAAAACTAGTCAGAAATGAAAAATACAATAGCTGAAATGAATATACTGGAAAGAATAAGCTTTACATGAAGCAGGGGAGTGAATCAGTGATTTGGAGTACAAAGTAGCAAAAAAAAAATCCAATAAGAGCAACAAAAAGAAAGAAAACTTTAAAAAATGAGGATAGTTTAAGGGACATTTGGGACAACCAGGAACACAACATCATCTGAATCATGGGAGTACCAGAAGGGGAACAGAGAGAGCAGGACATTGAGAACTTATTTGAGAAAAATAAGTACTGAAAATTTCCCTAACCTGGTGAAGGAAAAGGACAGAGAAGACCAGGGAGTATAGAGAGTCTAAAAAATGATGAACCCAAAGAGCCCCACAACAAGACGTATCATAATTAACATGGCAAAGGTTAAAGATAAAGAAAATCTTAAAAAGAGCAAGAAAAACAGTTAGTTACCTACAAAAAAGGTTCCATATGATCATCAGCTGATTTATCAACAGAAACATTTCAGGTCAGATATATTGGCATGAAATAGAGTGATGAAAAGCAAGGACCTACAACCAAACTCCTTTACCCAGTAAGACTATTACTTAAAAGTTAAAGAGAAACAGATAGCTTCCCAATAAAAAACAGCTAGAGGTGTATATTACCACCAAAACAGTATAATAAGAAAAGTTAAAGGATCTTCTTTAAGAGGAAAAATAAGAAAAAACAAAACAGGGGAACAAAGTAATAAAGAATAAAATCACAATACAAAGATATGTATCAATAATCACTTTAAATGTAAATGACTTAAATGCTCCAATCAAAAGATTTAGGGTAGCTAAATAAATAAGAAAACAAGATCCATTGATGATAGATAGATGGCGATAGATAGATAGATGATAGATAGATAGATAGATCTTGTTTTATGTAATGTAAGATACCTACTTCAATAAAAAAGAACACAAGACTGAAAGCAAAGAGATAGAAAAGTTATTTCATGCAATGAAAGTTAATGAAAAGCTGGGGGTAGCAATATTATATCAGACAAAATAAACTTAAAATAAGAGCTAAAGTAAGAGAAAAATAATACTACATGGTAATAAAGGAATCATCAAACAAAAGAATATAACCCTAATAAACACTTATACATTCAACACAGGTGCACCTACATATATTAAGGAAATGTTGGTGAGCATAAAGGAAGAATTAAATAGTAATACAGTCATAGAAGGGGATTTTAACACCCCACTGATATCAATGGACATATCTCCCAGACAGAAAAGCAACAAGGTAACAGTGGCCTTAAAAGACACACTAGACCAGATGAGTATAATTAATACCTTCAGAGCACTTTACCCCAAAAGTTGCAGAATATGCATTCTTGTCAAGTGCACATCAATTTCTAAGATAGACCACATAATAGGACAAACAGCAAGTGTCAATAAATTTAGGAAGCTTGAAATTATATTAAGCATCTTCTCTGACCATAATGGTATGAAACTAGAAATAAATCAAAATAAGAAAAAAGACATAAAACACACAAACATGTGGGAGAGGGATTAAATAACACTCTAATAAACAATGAATAGGTTAACAATGAGATCAAGGAAGAAATTAAGAGATATTTGAAACAAAAATGGGAACACAACCCAAAATCTGTGGGATGCAGAGAAAACAGTCCTAAAAGGGATACTCATAGTATTACAAGCCTACCTAAAAATAAATCAAGAAAAATCTCAAACAAACAATCTAACTTTATACTTCAAAGAACTAAAAAACAAAACAAACAAACAAACAAACAAAAAACAAAGCCCAAAATGAGAATAAGAAAGGGAATAATAAAGATAAGAGCAGAAATAAAGTAGTCTAAAAATAAAACAACACAAAAGGCCAAGGAAACCAAGAACCAGTTCTTTGAGAAGACAAACAAGATTAACAAACCTTAGACCACACTATCAAGAAGAGCAATGACTCAAATAAATAAAATAAATGAAATAGTGGAATTAACAACTGACACCAAAGAAATACAAAGGATTGTAAGAAAATATTACAAACAACTATATGCCAAAAAATTGAACAATATGGATGAAATGGATAAATTCCTAGAAATATACAGCCTTCAAAAAATAAATCAGGAAGAATCAGAACATCTGAACAGACTGAAACAACTGATGAAATTGAAGCAGTAATCAAAAAAACTTCCAAAAAACAAAAGTCCTGGACTAGGTGGCTTCACAGGTGAATTTTACCAAACACTTAGAGAATAACTAACACCTATCCTTTTCACACTATTCTAAAAATTTCAAGAGAAGACTCCCAAGCTCATTTTATGAGGCCAGCATTACCCTAATTACAAAAATGGGTAGAAAGACACTACAATGAAATAAAATTATAGGTCAATATTTCTGATGAACAGAGATGCTAAATATCCTGAACAAAATATTAGCAAACTGGATCCAGTAATACATTAAAAAGATCATACAACATGACCAATTGGGATTTACTCTGTGGATGCAAGGTTGGTATAATATTCACAAATTAAAACACATGACACACCACACAAACAAAATGAAGAATAAAAATCACATGATGTTATCAATATGCAGTTAAAAATGCATTTAATAAAAATTCAGCACCTGCTGATAATAAAAACTCTCAGCAAAGTGGGAATGGAGGGAACATACGTCAACATAGTAAAGCCCATATATGACAAACCCAAACTCAAAGGGCAAAAAATTACAAGTGTTTCACTAAAGATAAGGAAAATGACAGGGGTATCAGCATTTAGTGCTATTATTCAACATAGTTCTGGAAGTCCTAGCCTCAGCATTCAAACAAGTTGAAGAAATAAAGGCCATATTGGAAAGGGAGAAAGGGGTAAAAGTGTCATTATTTGCAGATGACAAGATACTGTATATAGAGAATATTAAAGATTCCATCAAAACTACAAGGAACCTATACATGAATTCAGTAAAGTAGTAGGATACAAAACAAATATTTTAAAATCAGTTTCATTTTTATAAACCAATTGTGAACTATCAGAAATGGAAACTAAGAAAATAAACTCATTTATAATTTCATCAGAATTACCTAGGAATAAATGTAATAAAAGATGTAAAAGACTAAAGAACATGTGTATGGGACCCACGGAGAAAGACAACAGCAGGGGGAGGGAGGGGCACAGAGGACTGGATGTAGGAAGCAAGGGTGGGTAGGGCAGGGGAGAACAATGGGGAGAAATGGGGTCAACTGTTATTGGATGATAAAAGAATGAGGAAAGAAATTAAAGATGATATAAATAAGTGGAAGCACATGCTGTATTCACAGTAGGAAGAATTTACATAATTAAAAAGTCCATACCATTGAAAGCCATTTATAGGGTCAACACAATCCCAATCAAAATACCAATGGTGTATTTTATAGAACGAAACCAAATATTACAAAAAATATATATAGAACCACAAAAGACTGCAAATAGCCACAGCAATCTTGAGAGAAAAAATCAAAGTTGAAGAAATCACTCTACCTGATATAAAATTATATTACAAAGCTGAAGAAATCAAAACAACATGGTACTGGCATAAAAATAGACATGGTGATTAATGGAACAGAATAAAAAGCCTAGAAATAAACCTATACCTATATGGTCAAATTTATATTTGACAAACAAGGGAAGAATATACAATAGGATAAACACAGTGTATTTAATCAAAGGTGTTTATAGAATTGGACAGACACATGCAAAAATGGGAATAATACACCTTCTTACACCACAGACAAGAAGAAAATCAAAATGGATTTAAAACTTTACCGTAAGACTCATAAATATCCTAGAATAAAATACAAGCTATAAAATCTTTGACATTTCCCTTTGTAATATTTTTTAAAATATATCTCCTGGGGCAAAGGAAACAAAATAAAAAATAAAAGCAAAAATACAACCAGAGACATGAAATGAAGAACAAACTGAGAGTAACTAGAGGGAAAGTGGGAGGGGATAATGGGGGGAAAGGAGGAAGGGTTGTCAAAGAACATATATTAAGGACACATGGACAAAGCCAAAGGAGGGTAGCATAGAGGGTTAGACGTGGGGATGGCTGGGGTGGGGGAGAGTGAAGGGGAAGTGGAGACAACTGTATTTGAATGACAATAAAAAAGGAAAAGAAACAAATGGGACTACATCAAACTAAGAACTTTTTACAAAGCAAAGGAAACCATCATCAAAATGAAAAGACAAGCAACTAAATGGGAAAACATTCACTGATACTTCTGATGAGGGGTTAATATTTAAAATTTATAAAGAACTTATAAAACTCAACACCAAAACCCCCCAAACAATTCAATTTAAAAAAGGGCAAATTTCTCAAATAGACACTTCTCTGAAGAAGACATACAGATGGCCAATAGACATATGAAAAGATACTCAATGTCACTAATTATCAGAGGCATGCAAATTAAAACCTCAATGAGATATCACCTTACACCTGGCAGAATGGCTATCACCAATAAATCAACAAACAACAAGTGTTAGTAAGGATGTGAAGAAAAGAGAACCCTAATGCACTGTTGGTCGGAATGCAGATTGGTGCCACCACTGCGGAAAACAGTATGGAGTTACCTAAAAAAATTAAAAATGGAACTGCCTTTTGACCTAGTGATCCCACTTCTGGGAATATATCTGAAAAAGCTCAAAATACTAATTCAAAAGAATGTATGCACTCCTATGTTTATTTCAGTGTTATTTATAATAGCAAGATTTAGAAGCAGCCCAAGTACACATCAGTAGATACATGTGTTAAAAAGCTGTGATACACTTATACAATGGAATACTATTTAGCTGTAAAAAAGAAGGAAATTTTATATTTTGCAACAGCATGGATGGACCTGGAGAGTATTATGCTAAGTGAAATAAGCTATTCACAGAAAGATAAATACCATATGATTTCACTTATATGTGGAACCTAATTAGCAAAATAAACAAACAAAATAGATTCACTTATAGAGGAACAGGCTGGCAACTGACAGAGATGAATGGGGTTAGGGCTGGGTGAAAAAAGTGAAAGAATTAAGGAAAAAACAACTACATATAGGCAACAGCATGTTGATTACCTGAAGGAGAGGGGGAGTGGGTATTTGGAGAGAGTAAAGGGGGAATAAATGGCGATGAACTAAGACTTGAGTTTGGGTTGTGCACACACAGTACAATATGCTGATGATGTATGGTAGAATTGTACACTTGAAACTTATATAATTTTATTAACCAATATCACCCTAATGAATTTAAGAAAAAAATAAAACAATTCTAGGACCAGATGGCTTAACCAGTGAAATTTACAATCATTCAAGGGAGGAATTATAACAGCTATTAAAATCTCCAAGAAAACAATGAAAAACAAGCACTAAAAAAACAACAAAAAGTATATTCCCACTAGAGTGAAAGCAGTAAAAGAAGAGGAGAACTAGCAATTCATCCAGAATTCAGACAATGTAACACAGTCTGCACAGTGTGGGCAGTCAGTTCCATAGGTCTGCAGTATTCTACACTAATTATATTTTTATAACTTTCAAAGGTTGAATTTTGTCTCCCCATCCTCTATCTTTAGATCTGTTACTAACTCAGTTTAAGTCTCTGAAAGTTCTGAATTTATGACAACTGGTATAGAGACATAGTTTCTGGGTTAGGTAGGGGAAGAGCAGGCAGTTTTTTTATGACTTTCCACATATAAATATGCACATATATATCATGTGTATGTATACAAGCATATATTTCATATATGTGATATATGTATATATGGGGAGAGAAAAGCAATACTGTACAATTGTGTGTATATGTTTATGTGTTCATTTAACCTTGGATATGAATATATTTTCAGTCCAATTTAAACCTAGACTGACTAAATTACCACATTGGCTTTAAGAAAAATGCTAGATTTGCTTTGTGTGAAAGACAAAAATTTTAATAAATTATTACAATAAGAAGCACAATAAAAGTTGATTTGATTTTGGCCTTAGTATTTTCAGTAGCAAAAGAGAAATAGATGATATTTTAAAAATGAGAAACTAAACAAGTAATTCAAACAAAAGACACGTGCCTCTTCTTGAAACAATGAAAGAATCAAAGACTCCTTTCCTCTTCTCTCCTTGGTCAAACCTTTGAGAATATCTTGCAGAATTTTCTTGTTTGTTTTGTTAAAACCATAGATTATGGATCAGTGGAAGAAGAACTAGAGGGATGAACTTTTTTGGGTGTTTCAGCATCAAAAATTTTTTATTTACTTTAAAACTATGAGTACTATGAAGTATGAGATAGCAACTATTCTCTCCTAAAGGGTTTTACAGTCATCAATGCCCAAAGAAAGCTGATAAGCTGGGAGTGGGTGACTCTAACAGATATAACTGTGTATGAGTTCATTGTACCATGAAATTAAGTTTTACATCTGAATTGATGAACAAAAATGCTGGTTTTACACTTTTGAACAATAATTTTAACAGGTTTGTAACTCTTTCCTTTCCATGTGAATTGAACTGAATTCAGAATTGTGCAAGGAAGCTTCCCATTTCCAAAGACTGCATTTCAACACTACCATTAATTAGTATGTTGAAAATATTTTAGGGATATTGGGGCTGTTCATGCACAGGTGGTTGGTTCTCCATGTCTTTATTTCTATTTTTTCCTTCTTGTTCTTTTGCAAAGAAGAGAACATATCCCCTCTTTCTTCTTGTTTGTGTCATTGACCCTCTTCTACAGTCTACAGGACTCTGCTCCATTAATATGCCCAACAACGTTGTCTGTTCAATCTCCCTCTAATCTTCCTCATCTCAGATTTGTTTTTCTTCTGGTCCATTTAAATGTTCTATCTCTCCACTTTTCTTTCAAAAAGGGGTCTATATTTGCCTCCCTTACTTTTTCATCACCCATTTATTGCCACTAAAAACTTAACTTTCTCTACAATCACTTACATCCAATGTCCTCATGCTCTCTGCTATTTTTTGGCATTGGGTTAACTATTCCCATCTTCTTGAGTGGTATCTCGTCTCTGGCTTCTAGGACAAAGGCTCCCCCTACTCTTTTGTTGACACTTTTTTCCTATTTTCTCCCACGTGTCTCAAGTGACTCTGATCTTACTCCTCCTCTGTCACCAGATTGTTCCTCAGCAGTCTCATTCTTTTTTCTGGCTTTATCCATTGACCATTCTCTTCTGAACACTTGTCCCATATTTTTATTTACCTTCTTGACATCTCCACATGAATGTTTTCTTAGCATCTCAGAATGAATGTGATTAAAACCCAAATCATCACCTATTTCTACATACCTGCATCTCATCTTGACCTCTCAATAAAGAAAGAATAAGACATATGAAAATAATATGCAGAAACTTCTGACTTCTGAGCAGTGAATAGCTGCAATGTGTATGTGTGTACCATGGTATTGAGAGAACTGTGTCAGTTCCTCTAGAGGGCATTTAGGAGTATATTTTCACTTGTGTTTTCACTCACTATTTGTTTGTACAACCATTTATTCATTCAGTTGTTCATCCATCTATGCATCCCTCCATTCCTTTCCATTAATTCAAAAAAGCATTAATTATGTCCATTATTTTCTCAGAAATATAATTGTAAGGCATATTTTCCAATTTCAAACATATTTATAGAAAGATAAAAATTTCAATAAACCTTTTAGATGATGATAGAAATATTCAAATATGGAACACCAAATAGGAGGTAGTCATTGTCACTGAGGACACATAAGGTGAGAAAATCTTCAAAAATAGTTGGCATGAGACATGGTTGAAAGTGAATTGATGTTTGTCCTTTGCACAGGCCAAGGTGTCACATGAAGAAACTGATATCTAAAACAGCTTTGTGTCCTAAAGAAGCAGAGGTGAAAGGCCCTAAGAGTGGAATTACAGAGGTAACCAAGGCCACAAGGCGGTGATGAGTATGCTCACCATATGTAGTCATGTGAGTTTTATCCTGAAGTCCTAGAAGATCCCTTGAGGCTCAGACCTTAACTTTGGTGTTTACTCTTTGAGTAGCCTTTGAGAGTTCATGGAGACTCAATTTGCTCACTTATAAAATGGAGTTAAAATGTCTATTCATAACACTGAGGTGAAGTGTAGATAAAATAATGCTTACAGAGTACTGGAGCTTGGCACCATGGTTGACACAAAGTGTGTGTTCAACAAATGGGAGTTCTATTAAGAGTCTAGAATCCTCCTATTCAAATGTGGAAAGCTCTGTAAATTTTTAAAGATTAAGGTAATGGATTTTACTGCTAAACCCAACCTAAATGGACCTGAGGATAATTTGTATCTTTCTTATCTTTTAAAAAAGTAGTTTTTAATTCTTTTTATCCATCTTTATCTAAACATTCATGCATTTTGCGACAGAAATATTACTGCTTTTGCTGCCACAAGCCCCAGGCATATGACATTATATTGACTATATGTACCATATTACCTGCCTAAAGTTCCAAACATTATGTATTCTGAAACACAACTGTCCATAAGGATACTGGAAAATGACTGCAGATCCACACTTCCACACTGCTTGTACTAATATTTCTATTATGTCTGATTCCTTCAATATTTGTTTCTTTTACTTGCTGAGTTTGGACTATCTTACCAGTCAATGTGAAGTTCTGAAGGCCTAGCATTGAAATGGAGAAGACAACTTGACAAAAACAGCCACAGGGATGGTCAATTCAAGGTGCATTGGAGAAAGGTAAGGCTCAAATGCCTGAGAAAGCAAGTAAGGTCACTGAATGCAGAGACCAGATAAAAGTGTACTGATGTAGACCCTCCAAAAAAAAGACACCAAGACAGAATTAAACCTGCAAGACATTTATTGGAGGAAACACTTGTGCAGGATAAGGGAAGAGGAAACATGAGTAAGCAGATTGCAATGTTGTTCTGACACCTGTGAAAGAAGAAAGAGAAGAAAGGAGAGTTGTGTAGAAAGAACTTCAAGTGGCAGCACAGCATGCAGAAACTCTTAGTGAGGTTGAGGAAAAGCCCTGGGCAGGTGTTTTTCAAGGGAGATTGTGCTGGGCAGTAGCAACCCAGCCCTATACATTCCATGGCCCATCATTGGCTGGGAGCACAGTGTTGAGACTGTGGCCTGAGCACAAACACGGTGGAGGATCCAAAGGTGTAGCAGGTGGAGGTTATCTGTCAGATGCACTCTTCACAGTGGTTCTCTTGAAGTCAGATCTGAGTGGCATATCTCTATGCCTATCACAACATCAAATTTTATCCAAGAAGGCATTCTAAATCTGGCAAAAGTATGTCAGAACACGAGAAAATTAGAAACAAGTAAACCAAAAGAAGAATATAATATGATAATAAAATTATGAGACACTTTCTAAAGATCTCAGAGAGTAGTTACAACTTACCTTTCTAGCTAGTGGGTTTGTGCCTAGTGGGTTTGGCACCTCACTTAGGTGCCAAAACAGAGTTCCTGTTGCATTAGAATTGTCTCCAGTTCATCCCACCATACGAAGGAAAGAGAATAAATTGTTGAGTTGTCCACCCAATCCTCTGTGGCCCTCTAGGACAATCACACCACAACTCTTCCTTTATCCTCCTAATAGTTCTTCTTCCAAATGCTGGTTGTGGTATTCCAACACAATGTCCTGCACACAGCCGACTACAGTCTTGTACAGAGGTTCAAAATGGTTTCTTCACAGGTCTGGTAGTTCTAGGCAAGGCAGAAAACCATTTCTATCCCCATCTGTCCTTTGTTTTGTTTTTTTTTTTCACTTTCTTTCTTCATTTTTTTCATTTTTTTAAATTTATTTTTAATTATATTTTTCCATCACAGTTTATCCCCCTTATAGCCCCTTTCCTCACAATCATTACACTCTTGTCCATGTCCATGAATTCTTTTACCTTCAATGGAATGCTTATTTAAAAATAAATACTTGGTACCTGGCTGGTGTGGCTCACTGGATTGAGTACCATCCTGACAACCAAAGGGCCATGGGTTCGATTCCCACACACACCTTGGTTGCGGGGTAGGTACCCAGCAGGGGGCACACAAGAGGCAAACACACATTGATGTTTCTCTCCATCTCTTTCTCCCTCCTTTCCCCTCTCTCTAAAGGTAAAATAAATAAAATCTTTAAAAAAATAAAAATAAATACTTGATAGTGTTATTATGAGCTTAAGATTTTGAAGCATCAAGAACCAGGTCAGCCCTAACCAGGTGGCCCATTTGGTTGGAGCATGGTCCCATACACCAAAAGGTTGCAGGTTTGATCCCTGGTTGGGCTATGCACAGGAGGCAACCAGTCAATGTTTCTCTCTTACATTGATGTCTCTCTCTCTCTCTCCCCTTCCCCTTCAATAAACATTTTGAAATTGATAAAACATATCTTCAGGTGAAAATTAAAAAAAAAAAAAGAAACACAGCAACTTGGCAGACATCTATCAGAGGTAGGAACTTGATTAAACATTTTCAGAAATCAGAATTGCCTAGGGCCTGTAGGTAAGTCTCATCAAAAATATATACAGCTAGCCCTGGCTGGCGTAGCTCAGTGGATTGAGCACGGGCTGGGAACCAGAGTGTCCCAAGTTCGATTCCCAGCCAGGGCACATGCCTGGGTTGCAGGCCATAACCCCCAGCAACCGCACATTGATGTTTCTCTCTCTCTCTCTATCTCCCTCCCTTCCCTCTCTAAAAATAAATAAATAAAATCTAATATATATATATATATATATATATATATATATATATATATACAGCTAAAGAGAGCTAAGAAAGCCTGAGATAAAAGAAATGTTCATAGACTAACAGTTGCCTGAAAAGCCTTAAATAAGTAGGAGCAGACACATCAAAGTAATAAGAAGCTACACTCCACAATGAAGAACTCTTATGACTCACTGTGCATTAAATGATGTAGCTTCAAAATAAGCCTACAGAAATTACAAGAAACTTATTGGTAAAAAAAGAAACTTATTATGCCTCTCTCACGTAATGAGAGAAGATATCAGAGAGAATATTTTTAATCAAATGGAATAAAACTAAACCTAGAGTAAAATAATTTTAAATAATCCTTGAATCAAAGAAAAAATTGGGTGAGCCCTGATGCCTATATAAAAAATAATAATATTGGGCTCTATGTGATATAATTAAAGCAAAGTTAAGTGGAAATTTTATAATTTTAATATTAATAAACAAATATTTAAAAAAACAAATTAAGTACAAAACTCAAGAAATCAGAAAAAAACTAATCTAAAAGAAAGCACAATAAAGATAAAAGCAGAAATTTATCAGGAAGGCCAAAAAAGTAGAGTGAATAAATATACTCATAAAGCATATCTTTTAAAAAGTAAAGTAAAATAGATAAAGCATTGGCTAATTGAAATACAAATGTGTAAATTAAGAAATAAGAATAAAAATATAACCACAGATAGAGAAGAAGCAAATCTTTAAAAACTGCTTTATAGGATCTGAGATGGTGGCAGGGTAGGTAGAAGTTACACTCGCTGCCTCCCTGGATCAAACTGGAATTACAGCTAAAAATATAGAACAATCAACCTGTATAACCAACTGAAGACTAGCTGAACACAAGTTTTATAACCAAAAGCTTTGAAAAGAAGATACATCAAGACTGGTGTGAAGAACAGAGATGCAAAAAGGGCTGGTCCTGCATCAATGTGTGATGACTGAGAATCTGAAATCATATCTCAGGTGCAAAGGTACTCCCTGAAAAGTGTGGGGTCTCAACCCCATGCCAGCTTCCTAGCCCAGGGCACCAGAGCTTGGAAGAGAATCCCATATATCATCTGGCTGTGAAAATCAGTGAAAATTCTGTTTGCCAGGGAGATAAAGGAGTCTGACAGAAATCAGGAACCCTCTTAAAAAGCCAGCACAAAAAAAATCTTGTTTGCAGCTACTCACCCTGGGCTCTGGACAGGGGAGGGAAGCTTAGAGAAAACTAGGGTTGTGCAAGGAAAGAATGGATTGTGTGGTTGCAGAGAGAGCTTAGGGCACAGCTCTCTATGTTCCTGTGCTGACTCCCTCTCCCACACCACCCACAGATGCTGTCTTTCTTGGGTTGAGCTCTTCCATCCACAGGGAATCAGCTGGGAGAATGAAATAAGCCCATCCTCTTGACTTGTGTCAACCCACCCTGCCAAGCTCACACCCTGCAGAGGAGTCAGCTGCCTGGGCTGGTGCTATAGAGTTCCAAGTGAACAAAGCAAGTGTCAGAAAGTCAGTTGTGTGCTTCTTGGACAGGTGCCATTCCCATTCACACATGAGCCTGACCATTCCCACCCCACAAAGTGGGAGGTCCATTAGACACTCTCTAAACTCCAATTGGCCCTAAACCTGAGGCTCTGCAGGAGGTCTGTGCAGAATCCAGGAAAGGCTGAGTTGTGTGGCTCTAAGGCAGGGGCCATGTTTCCCTCACATGCTGGACCAGTACAGGGCCCTCCCTTTACATGGCTAAATCTCAAACTGTTTGGGTTTCATAAATTCTTCTGGCCTCATAATAATGAATCTCTGAGACATTGCTTTGCCAAAAACTCAACGGGCACTCAATGAATGACAAGTGGCTTTGGTGGACACTTGGATTTTGTTAAATGGTCTCAGACCCAGCATTGTCACTGAACTTAAATCTGTATCAGTCTGGTGAACACCACTTTCCCCTACCAGGTGACTCACTGATAAATGACTTCATACAACTCTCGTACTTATCAGAATGTCTCTCAGTGACTGAGTTTAACAGGCGGTTGGCAGGAGAGACATGCAGAGTCAGTTGTTAGGGTACATTAGGGCCTTTGCTTACCAGTCCCCACACTTGATGTTACTGGAAAATGGCCTTGGTGAGAAGCTTGGATCTTTCTATGCACACCCAGACCCAGCAGAGGCAATCACAAACTGTGAATCACTTTGTAGCTCTAAACAAGTAGCCCAGGGTCAGTCACAGACAGCATCTGACATTGACTTACACCAGAGTCCTTCCCAAGAGGCCCTAGCACTACCATATCCAGTGATAGACTTCAGATAATATCATAGCACAATGCAATTAGATCTAAAAGCAGCACATCCAAATAGAGATCTTGGCAGGCACTAGCCCATGCTGGGGTAAATTCCACTTCATTTGGTCAGCACACATACAGCTGCTCACACACTGTGGCCCAGTTGATCCTCACAGTTAGCTAGCCTGCAGGTCAACCCCACACATGAATGGGCCAACAGCAATTAAGACTCAACTAAAACAGGAAAGAGGCAAGATGGCAGAGTAGTAAATGGAAGCCACAGTAACCTCCTCCCAGGAACAATATGGAAATACAACTAAATTGTGGACAAATTACCTGGAACAAACAATTGAACAATAGCAAGAGAGAAGCCTTATAAACCTTAGACAGACAGAAGAATTATCTTTAAAACTAACTGACTGGTAAGGAATGCATTGGAGACTCAAGAGGGCTGGTTGGGTGCCCACAGGCAGCAGTGCCAGAAGGATAATTACACAACTGGTTGGATCCCTCAGAGAAGTGTGGGGTCTAAATCCTAAGCTGGGATCCCTAGCCTAGAGCACTAGAGCCCAAAATGTATGAAGATAATAACCAGTGGTGAAAAGTGGCAGGGTTGCTCTCTGTCAGACATATATGGTTGGAGATGCAAAGAGCTGTTTAAAGGGCCGACACACTTTTTCATTTGCAGCCACTTACCCAGGGGTCCAGCAAGCATGGGGGCAGAGTAGGCTAGAGGCACCTGAACAGCAGCCATCTTGCTCAGGCAGACCATTCCCCTTTGAGCAGCAGCAGCCTGAGGGGAAACAACAGCCCCGTCCCCAGGAAAGATTCTGCCCCAGCTCTATAATACTTAAGCCTGACTGCTGAGTGCAAAGTAACTAGATTGACAACTGAAGGAGGCAGCCACAGATACCTGGCAGTCTCAGAGTAGGCTGTCTGAGGTCAGATGGGGTCAACATCTGACATCACAAGAGGCAGATACAGAAAGGAAAAACAGTGGTAAATACTAAAGACTACCGAGATGCAATCCACTGAGGTCTTCTCCATGATTAGCAATATTCTCTTTCCTGCATAGTTTTTTAACATTCATTTCTTGTCTTTCAAGTTTGTGCATGTTAAGTCACTAGATTTTATACTATAGCTTATTTCTCTCCTTTCTTATAATAGTCTTAATATTCTTAAACAATTGTTAATACTGGTTCATTTGCTGTTGATATAGGGATTGTGGAGGTGGGGGGTATTTTGCAGATGTGGGTCTTTTCCCTGAGCTTTGTGGTTTTGTTCTGGCAGCACCTGTATAACAGCATACAAGATATGGTGGGTGGAGTGACCCTCAGTCAATCAACTGGGGGGAAGGACCCACCAAAAAAGACCAAACAACCATCAAACCCAATTACAGCCAGAGAGCCAAAATAAATGGCATACAGGCATGCCAAGAACATCAAGTTCAGGAGATCAATGAGACTGAACCACTGAATCTCACAGGTCACCTACCATAAGTTCACACCACAAAGTCAGAAAGTCAAAACACATCAACTTAAGAAGCAAAAACAAATAAGAAGAGTCTCAAAAATAATGGGAAGATAAAAAACAACCCCTAGATGAAAGGAAAGGAGGAATCCTCAAAAAGAATGCTAACGAAATACAGGCAAGTCAACTTGCCAAGCTATTACCAAAAACTACAAGGAAGCTACAAGGAACTTGCGGCAAATTGCACCAGCATGGAGAAGGACATAGAAACAATCAACAACAACCCAGAGGAAATGAAGAGTACAATTTCTAAACTGAAGAGCACATTAGAAAGAATCAACAGAAGGCTACATGAAGCAGAGGACTGAATCAATGAACTGGAGGACAAGGTAGGAAAAAACTCCCAGAAAAGGCAAGAAAAAGAGAAGAGACTGAAAAAGAAGGAAAAGGGGTTAAGGGAAATGCAGGACAACATGAAGCATAATAATATGCATATAATAGGGATACCAGAAAGAGAAGAGGAGGAGGAGCAAAGGATAGAAAGCCTGTTTGAAAAATTAATGATGTAAAACTTCCCCGATTAACAAGAGAAAAAGTCACATGAATCCAAGAAGCAGAAAGGGTCCCAATCAAAGGATTCCAAGGAGGCCCATTCCAAGACATCATAATCAAAATGGCAAAATTCAAATACAAAGAGAGAATCTTAAAGGGAGAAACTGGAAGTAACAAGGGAGCCTTGATAAGGCTGGCCAGCTGACTTCTCAATAGAAACACCACATGCCAGAGGGAATGGCAAGAAATATTCCAAGCAATAAAAATCAAGGCTTTTCCCGGACAAATGAAAGCTAAAAGAACACACTTTCACCAAACCAGCACTGCAAGATATGTTGAAGGTACTGCTTTAGGAAGATGAAAAAAAGAGTGAAAGAGAGGAACACAGATACAAATGGGGTAAAATAGCAATGAATAAGTACCTATCAATAAAAACTTTAAATGTAAATGGATGAAATGCTCCAATCAAAAGACATAGAATAGCTGAATGGATAAGAAATCATGACCCGCACATATGCTGCCTACAAGAGACCTACCTCAGAACAAAATACCTACACAGACTGAAAGTGAAGGGTTGGAAAAAAATATTCTAAGCAAATGGACAGGAAAGAAAGGCCAGGGTAGCAATACTTATTTCAAACATAATAGACTTTAATGCAAAGACCATAAAAAGAGACACAGAAGAACACTTTATAATACTCAAGGGAAGAATCCATCAAGAAGACATAAACATTTTAAACATATATGCACCCAATATAGAAGCACCCAAATGTATAAGGAGAATCTTGGAGGATTTCAAGAAAGATATTGACAGCAACATACTTATAGTAGGGGATTTTAACACCTCACTGTCAACAATGGATAGATCTTCCAAACAGAATATCAACAAAGATATTGTGGTATTGAACAATGCCCTAGATCAAATGGACTTAACTGATATATATAGAACCTTTCATCCCAGAGAAGCAAAACTCACATTGTTTTCAAATACACATGGAATATTTTCAAACATAGACCATGTAATTGGACAGAAAACATACCTCACTGACTGAAGAAAATTGAAATCATATCAAGCATTTTCTCCAACCACAAGGGACTGAAACTAGAAACTAACCTTAAGGAAAAAACCCAAAAACACTTAAATTCGTGGATAATGAATGTGTTAAGAATCCAATCAAGGAAGAAATAAAAAAGTTTCTGGAAACAAATGAAAATGAACTCACAATAGTCTAAAACTTATGGGACAAAGTGAAGGAAGTCCTGAGAAGGAAGTTCCTAGTGATACAGGCCTACCTTAAAAATATAGAAACATTTCAAATAAACAACCTAAACCTACATCTACAAGAACTGGAGGACCAACAATAAACAAAGCACAGAGCTAGTACAAGGAAGGAAATAACAAAGATCAGAGCAGAATTGAACAACATTGAGACTAAAAGAACAATTCAAAGGATCAATAAGTCCAGGAGGTAGTTGTTTGAAAAGATAAACAAAATTTACAAGTCTTTAAGCAGACTTGTGAAGAATAAAAGAGAGAGGACACAAAAAAATCAGAATTGAAAAAGGAGAAATTATCACTGATACTACAGAATATGAAGGATTGTAAGAAATTACTATAAACAACAAGATGTCAAGAAATTTTAAAACCTAGATGAAATGGACAAATTTCTAGAAAAATGTAGTCTTCCAAAACTGAATGAAAAAGAAGCAGAAAGCCTTAACAAACTGATAACACCTTGCAAAATCAAAGCAGTAACCAAAAATACTCCAAGCACACAAAAGCCCTGTTCTGCATGTTTTCACAGGAGAATTTTACAGAACATTGAAGTAGCAGCTAACCCCCATCTTTCACAGACTATTCCAAAAAATCCAAAAAGGAAGAAGACTTCCAAAATCTTTTTATGAGGCCAGCATCATCCTAATCCCCAAAACCAGATAAAGACGCAATAAAGAAAAAAAAAATAAACTACAGGCCAATATTGCTGATGAACATAGACACTAAAATCCTCAGTAAAATATTGGCAAAATGCATCCAGCAATACATTACAAAGATCATGCACCATGATCAAGTGGGATTCATCTCAGGAATGCAAAATTGTACAATATTTGCAAATCAATAAATGTAATACATAACAAACAGAAGGAAAGACAAAAATCACATGATCATATCAATAGATGTGGACAAAGCATTTGATAAGGTACAGCACCCATTTGTGATAAAAACACTCAGCGAAGTGGAAGTAGAGGGAGCTTTTCTCATCATAATACAGGCCATATATGAGAGACGTACAGCCAACATCATACCCAATGAGCAAAAACTAAAATATTTCCCACAAGATCATAAACAAGACAAAGATTTCTGCTTTTACCACTTCTGTTCAACATAGTATTAGAAGTCCTAGCCACAATGATCACACAAGAGAAAGTAATAAAAGGCATCCAAACTGGAAAGGATGAAGTAAAACTGTCATTGTTTGCAGATGACAAAATAGTGTACATAGAAAATCCTGTAAACTCTACCAAAAAACTAATTGAACAAATAAGTGAATTTGGCAAAACAGCAGCATACAAAGTCAATATTAAATAATCAAAGGCATTTTTGTACACCAGCTATGAAATATCAGAAATAGAAATTGGGGGAAAATCCCATTTATTGTAGTAACAAGATAAAAAAAGTGCCTAGGAATAAACCTAATCAAGGAGCTAAAAGGCACATACTAATAAAACTACAGAACACTGAACAAAGAAATTAAGAAAGACATAAATAAATGGAAGCATACACTGCGTTCATGGATTGCAAGAATTAACCACATCAAAATGCCCAAAACAATTTATAGATTCAACTCAATCCCTCTTAAAACACCAATAACATATTTCACATAGAACATTTCAAAAGTTATAAGGAACCATAATGACCCTGAATAGTCACAGCAATTTTGAGAAAGAAAAACGAAGTAGCAGGGATCACAATAGCTGACATCAAACTATATTACAAGTACACAGTAATCAAAACAGTCTGGTACTAGCATAAAAACAGACACATGGATCAATGGAACAGAATAGAGAGGCCAGAAATAAACCCAAGTTTCTATGGTCAATTAATATTCAACAAAGGGGACAGAAGCAAAGAACAGAGTAAAAATAGGCTCTTCAACAAATGGTGTTGGGACATCTGGACAGCTACATGCACAAAAATGAAACTTGACCACCAACTTACACCATATACAAAAATAAACTCAAGATGGATAAAAGACTTAAATATAACTCGTGACACTATAAATGTCAAAGAGGAGAACCTAGGGAGGAAAATCTCAGATATTTTATGCAGCAATATTTTCACTGATGTGTCCCCTAGAGCAAGGGGCATAAAGAAAAGAGTAAACAAATGGGACTTCATCAAAATACAAAGTTTCTGCATAGCTAAAGAAAAATCAGCAAAATTAATAGGGAACCAATCATAAGGAGAAATATATTTATCAATGATACCTCAGACAGGGTTTGATCTCCAAAATATATAATGGACTCACAGGACTCCACTCTAGGAAGACAAACAACCAAATTAAGAAATGGGCAAAGGACATCAACAGACGCTTCTCCAAGGAGGACATACACAGGGCCTGGAGACATATGAAAGTATTCCCAACATCAGTAGCCATCAGAGAGATGAAAATTAAAACCATGATGAGATACCACTTCACACCAGTCAGAATGGCCATCATAACAAAATCAACAAACAACAAGTGAGGGCGAGGTTGTGGAGAAAAGGGAACCCTAATGCACTGTTGGTGGGAATGCAGACTGGTGCAGCCACTATGGAAAACAGTATGGAATTCCCTTAGAAAACTAAAAATACAACTGCCTTTTGATCCAGCAATTCCACTGCTGGCATTATATCCCAAGAATCCTGAAACACTAATTCAAAAGAACTTATGTACCCCAATGTTCATAGCAGCACAATTTACAATAGCCAAGTGTTGGAAGCAACCTAAGTGCTCATCAGTAAATGAGTGGATCAAAAAACTGTGGTACATTTACACAATGGAATACTATGCAGCAGAGAGAAAGATGGAGCTCCTACCCCTCATGACAGTATAATTGTATCTGGAGAGCATTATGCTAAGTGAAATAAGCCAGGCAGTGAAAGCCAAATCCCATATGATCTCATCTATAAGTAGAACCTAATTAACAAAACAAATAAGCAAGCAAAATATAACCAGAGACATTTAAATAAAGAACAAACTGGCAGTTACCAGAGGTGAGATGTGAAGGGATAAGGGGTGTTGAGAGGGAAGGGTCATCAAGGATCATGTACAAAGATCCATGGACAAAGCCAAAGGGGTATAAGAGGGAGGGTGGGATGTGGGGATGGCTGAGGTGAGTGGGAGTAGTTGGGAGGGTGGAAACAATTGTACTTGAACAACAATAAAAAGAGAGAGAAAAACAATAAATTCCAAGAAAAATATATAATATTAAATTGAAAGAAAAAGACTCAACTACAATGAAAAGGTTCACATAACACATATGGAGAACATTCCTGGAGCACCTTGCTCAGGGGATCAGAGAAAACGCACTACTGAGTGCCATAGGACACCTACCACATCTGTCCAACATAACAAGATGGGAAGGATAGCAGATATACCTAATACACAGAGACAAATGCAGAAAGGCAGCCAAAATATAAAGACAAGGAAACGTGTCACAAAAGAAAGAACAGAAGAAAAATCTGAGGAAAAAGTACTAAATAAAATGAAGGCAAGCAATCTACCAGATACAGAGTTCAAAACAATGGTTACATAAGTGCTCAAGGAACTTACAGGAAGAATGGATGAACTCAGTAAGAAATTAATCAAAGAGTTAGTAAGCCTAAAGAATATGTAGAAACCATAAGAAAGAACAAGAAAGAAATGAAGAATTCAATATCTGAAATGAAGAATACACTAGAAGAAATCAACAGAAGGTTAGATGAAGTAGATAATAGAATCAATAGTTTAAAAGACAGGTTAGTAAAAAACACACACGCAATCAGAGCAGCAAAAAGAAAAAAATAAATTAAGATAGTTTGAGTGACCTTTGAGACATGAAGTATAACATCTGCTTTGCAAGAATAGGAGAAGGAGAGACAGAAAGGAAAAGATTGAAAACCTAGATGATGAAATAATGAATTCACGTTTCCCTAACATGGTAAAGAAATAAGACAACTCCACAAATCACAGAGAGTGCCAAATAAGATGCATCCAAGGAGTCCCACACCAAGATACATCATAATTAAAAATGGCAAAAGTTAAAAACAAAGGGAATCTTAAAAGCAGCAAAGAAATGATGGTTATCAACAAGGTAGCTCCCATGTGACTGTCAGCTGATTTCTCAAGAGAAGCATTTCAGGCCAGAAGGGGTTGGCATAAAATATTCAAAGTGATAAAAGGAAAGGATCTACAACCAAGACTACTCTACCCAGTAAGGGTATCTTTAAAATTGAAGAACAAATAAAGAGCTTTCTAGATAAAGGGGTTCATCCCCACCAAACCCATATTACAAAACTGTTAAAAAGATATCTTTAAGAAGAAGAAAGAAAAAAATAGTCATATAGAATAAAATAGTAATAAATAGATAATCATCAATAATCACTTAAATGTAAATAGAGTGAATGATACAGTCAAGAGATAAAGAAGACCCATAGATATGCTGTCTACAAGATACTCACACCAGAAAAAAAGATACACACAGACTGAAAGTCAAGGGATGGGAAAATATATTTCATGCAATTAGAAATATTTAAAATAGCTGGAATAGCATTACCTACAGAAAAAAAAAATAGACTTTAAAACAAAAGGTATGTAAAGAGGGAAAAAAGAATACTATATAATGATAAAGGAATAACCCAACAAGGGGATATAATCCTTGTAAACCTATATGCATTCAACATAAAAGCTATAAAATATATAAAGCAAATATTGATGGACATAAAGGGAAAGACAGACAGTAATGCAGTCATAGGGTATTTTAACACCCTA
Organism: Phyllostomus hastatus; assembly: GCF_019186645.2. NCBI lineage: Eukaryota > Metazoa > Chordata > Mammalia > Chiroptera > Phyllostomidae > Phyllostomus > Phyllostomus hastatus. The sequence goes on along the minus strand of NW_025334015.1, from coordinate 1,860,781 downwards.
TCAATATCAATGAATTGATATTCCATATAGAAAATCAACAAGGAAACAGTGACTTTAAATGACACACCAGACCAAATGGATTTAACTAATGCTATTAGAGCATTTTACCACAAAGTAACAAAACATACATTCTCTTAAGGTATACATGGAGCACTTTCTAGAATAGAATACATGTTAGGACACAAAACAAATCTTAGTATGTATAAGAAGGTTGAAATCACTTCAAACACCTTCTCTGACTACAATGCTATTACATTAGAAATTAATTACAGAGAAAAAAGAAACAAAGAACACACAACAAATGAAGGCTAAATCAAATGTTACTAAACAAAGAATGGGTTATTAATGTGATCAAGAAAAATATCAACACACACCTTGAGACAAATGAAAATGGGAAAACAACAATGAAATACATATAAGAAACAGTAAAACCAGTCTTCAGAGGGAAATTCATAGTAATATGGGCCTATCTCAAGAAACAAGAAAACACACAAATAAACAATCTAAATTTTCCCCTGAAGGAACTAGAAAAAGAAAGACAAAACTGCCCAAAGTGATAGAAGGAAGAAAATATTAAAGATCAGAGTAAAATAAATTATATATAGTCTTAAAAATACAAAAAGTCAATGACAGCAATACTGGCTCTTTGAAAAGATAAACAACATTTATAAATCTTTAACCAGACTCATCAAGAAAAAGAGAGAAGCCCCAAATAAATAAAATCAGAAATTAAAAATGAGAAGTAACATCTGACACAAGAGAAATAACAAAGGATTATAAAAATATCACTGACTATTGCCAACAAACTGACAATCTGAAAAAATGGATAAATTTCTACAAACATATAGTGTTCCAAAACTGAATGATGAAGAAACAGGAAATCAGAATTGGACTGACTGAAAAAAAAATGAAATCAAAGAAGTAATAAACTGACAATAACGAGAGGGGAGGGGGGATAACGGGAAAAAAGTGGAAGGGTCAAGTCAAGGGACATGTATAAAGGACCCAAGGACCAAGACAACAGTGGGGGTGGAGATTGAATGTGGGAGGTTGGAGGTGGGGGTGGGTAGGGCAAGGGAGAGTAATGAGGGAAAATGGGGACAACTATAGTTGAATGACAATAAAACTTTTTTAAGTAGTAATGAAAATACTTCCAACAAACAAAAGTATTGTCCCAGATAGCATCACAGGTGAATTTTATCAAACATACAATGAAATAACACTTCTTTTCAAACCAATCCAAAGAAATTTAAGAGAAAGGAAGACTCTCAAGTTCATTTTACAAAGCCAGCATTTTCTTAATTCTAAAAACAGATACAGACCCCATGAAGAAATACAATTATTGGCAAATATTCTTGATGAACATAGATACAAAAATCCTCAAAAATTATTAGGAATCTGAAACCAGCACTACATTAAAGAGATCAAAGATCAAACACCACAAATTGAAAGGTATTTACTCTGGAGTAGTAATGTTGGTGCATTATTTGTAAATCAATTGATGTGGTACACCATATTAAAAAAAAGGTAAAAATTATATGGCCATATCAATAGGTGCAGAAACATATTTAACAAGATTGAGCAATGATTTGTGATAACAATTCTCAGTTAAGTGAAAATAGAGGGAACATAACTCAACATATAAATGCTATATATGATAAACCCACAGTTAAAACATACTTAATAAGCAAAAACTAAAAGCATTTTCTTTAAAATTACAAACAAGACCAGGAGGTCCACTTTCACCACTCATATTCATCATAGTACTGGGACTATTAGCCATAGCATTTAGACAAGAAGAATAAATAAAAGGCATACAAATTGGAGAGAAAGAAGCAAAAATGTTAATATTTGCAAATGACATAATAGTGTACATAGAGAACCCTAAAGAATCTGCAAAAACTACTAGAACTGATAAATGAATACTATAAAGTAGCAGGATACAACCTCATTAGATATCAGTTACATTTTTATACACCAATAATGAACTATCAGAAATGGAAAGTATGAAAACAATCCCCAAGTCCAAGATGGCAGAAGAGTAAGTGGAACCTATATTAACCTCCTCCCAAGACAAATCTAGAACTACAACTAAATTGCAGAGAAATCATCCAGAATAACCAGTGGGAGCCTTATAACCAGGGACACACAGAAGAAACCACTTCACCACAATACGAATGGTAGGGAATGCAGATGAGGCACGAGAAGGCTGGCTAGGCTCCCTCAGATGGGTGGTAGCTGACTGCTGGAGAGATATTTCAGAGGCCAAGGGCTCCCCCCTGAGATATGTGGGCTCTAAACCCCAAGCTGGGCTCCCTATGCTATAGCAACAGAGCCAGAAGGGAGCCCAGATAATATCCAGCTGTGAAAAGTAGCAGAATTCTGTCTGCCAGGAAGAGCCTGCTTGAAATGGCAGAGAGCCTCTTAAAGAGTCAGCACACAAAATTTCATTGGTAGCTACTTACAGTGGGCTCCTGCAGAGGGAGGGCAGAGTTGAGTAGAGATGCTAGAGGAGAGTCTGGGGTTGGTGGCTCTGGGGAGGGAACTGAAGGAACAGCTGCCAGAATCCCAGTGCTGAGTCATTCCCCATACTGCAGGAGCCATCTCTCTCAGGCAGAGCACTCCTCTCTGAATGGCATCAGCCTGAGGGGAAGCAATACCCCTGCCAACAAGAATTACTCTGCTTTACCCAGTGGTGCTTAGGTCTGGCAGATGATTACAGCTTGATTAGATTAACTGTTGATGAGCTGGAACATGTGATTAGTTTAACACTGAGGTGGAAAATACCACGCAGCCAAAAAGGGAAGACAAAGAAACAGATCCCAAATGAAAGAACAAATGAATTCTCCAGAGGAACTAGATGTAATGGAGGCAAGCAATTTATCAGATAGACAGTGTAGAGCAATGATTATAAAGGTACTTAATAGCATGAAAAAATACATAGAAACCATAAAAAAGGACCATCAAAAATATGGAATGCAATATCTGAAATAATACACTAGCAGGAATAAACAGTAGGTTACATGAAGCAGAGGATCAAACCAGTGTTTTGGAAGACAAGGTAAAACAAAAAACACCAAAGCAGAACAACAAAAGGAAAAAATAATTTTGAAAAATGAGGAGAACTTAAGAAACATTTTGGACAACATGAAGTGTGGTGATGGCCAGAAGGAAAGGAGGATGGAGGCTATGTGGAGGTGGGCAAAGGCAGGGTTGGAATGGAAAAAGACTTAGCTTGAGGTAAATGACCACACAACGCAGTGTGAAGATGAATTTATTGAGTTGTGCACTTGAAACCTGTATGTTTTTGCAAACCAGTATCACCCCAATAAATTTAATTTAGAAGAAATAGTTTCCATGGTGAAGGAAGAGAAAGACAAAATGTAGTAGAAGGATAGGGACTATTTTGTGATATGGTCAGGGAAGCCTCACTGATAAGGTGACATTTGATTAGAGACCCAAAGACAGTTTAGAAAGGAGGTATGAGGATATGTGAGAGAAGGGATAGTGCAAAGGCCCTGAGACTGAAATGTAATTTTTTCCACATGGATAAAGGAAAAATGTTCAAAAATAATGATTTTTTAAAAATTGAAACAAAAGTGTACCTTACCTATGGCTAAGTATGCATACAGATATATCAGAAAAGACTATTGAAAATACATAAATTCTTAAAGTGCTCCAATGAAGAGTTAACAACTGCTTCTCAAAGGCAGGCAATATCTTCTAATTATTTTTGTCTGATTTGACCAGGCTTGGTATACATGTAATCTTGGCATGTGCAGAAATGTTGTCTGATGACTAAATTAATGAATTCTTTTGAGAATGGTTCATCATTTAAAAAGTAAAACAAAATGTCTGTGTTTGAAAAACTGCATAGTGTGTTTTCCAAAAAAGATTTGAATTTAGCTCTCAGCTAGCCCAAGATATAATTGGCAAAGGATACTAAAAGCTAAATTTTGCAGATTACCCAGTGTTTGCTTCATATTTGTACATGCATCGTCTTGGAAAAGTCACAGAACAGCTCAAGGAAGAGGATATAGTTATTTCCATATTGCAATTTTGGACAATGAGACCAGGGAGATTCCTATTCTAACCTATGAACATACCACCAATACATGGTAGAGTTGAACAGCAGATCTTGTGACTCTAATTCCTGACAACCACAACAAGGTTTGCTGTACACCAAATAATTCATGCCCAATATTTTTTTAGGACTACTTTGCTGTCCCCAACATTCTCAGTGATCCTTAATTTTTCCAAACCCTCCCAGTGGCACCTCAAGGAAGCTGTCCCCATCTCTGACCTTAGTGTCAAAAGAACTGGACCCCAAAGTTGGCTTTTACCCTCTTACTTGTGGTGTGTCTCTTGGCATGTCATCTCATCTTTCTAAGTCTTACTTTTGTCACTTTTTAATGGAGATAACTATGTATCATGCTTCAGAGTCAATGAATTCTTTGGACTAGAGTCTGATATATATGGCAGATAATAAATACTGGGTAGATCTATTTTTGCTGACTTTGTGGCTGGGTCCCACTAATGATTGACTAAGCTAAAAATAAATTTCAGATTAGTTACTGATTATGATAATATCATACAATATTGTGCTTTTCCAATAACATTAACAATTAACATAGCTCAAATTAATTGCTGTTTGTGTTAAGGTCAATCATGGGTGCCAGGGAGGACCTCATTGACATTGTTTGCCTTGCTATTCAGTGGGAAGGCAGTCCATTTTTTCAAAAATCATCAGGCCATGACTTAGGCTCAGAGTAAATCTAATGTGTAGGTTGACTGTCATAAACTGAATAAAAATAGCCTGCTAAGAAGAGATCAGTCAGCCTATGTACCTTCTAAATGTAAGGTTCAGAATAAAGTGAAACTTCAGAACACCATAAAAATGAGTCAGTCTAGTGAGCTATGTTTTCTGAAATCTAGGATTTATCTTTCTGTATAACAATTTTATATTTTTAATTGTCTTGACACAGAGCAGGAGAAGTGGACAGACGAGGAGCCTAAAAGGAAATTGTAAGAGATTCCTAGGGCTGCCATAACAAAGTACCACAAACTGAGGAGCTTAACACAACAGAAATACATTGTCTCATAGTTCTGGAGGTCAAAAGTCTAAAATCAAGGTGCCTGCAGGGCCATGCTCTCTCTGAAACTTTCAGGGGAGACCCCTTTTTGCCTCCCCTAGCTTTTCTGGTGTTTGTCTGCAATTCTTGGCATTTCTTGGTTTGCCAATGCCTCACTTCAGTCTCTGCTTCTGTTGCTACCTGGCCATCTTTTCTCTGTGCAAACCCTGCTCTAGTATGATCTCATCTTAACTACATCTGCAACAACCTTATTTCCAAATAAGGTCAAATTCTAAAGTATTAGGGAAAAGAACATCAACATATCTTTTGGGGGTCACAGTTCAGCCCATTACAGTGCATAACTAGCCTTCATTGGGCTTAGAGGAGCACAGGACTGATGAGCCAGTCAAGTGATTTTAATTGTGGAGAGACGATGCCCCATATACAGAGTCCATTGTGTCAGTTGGAGGGCTACCAGTTGTCTCTCCCCTTTTCAGTGTGGAAAGGTTTGTATTGAAGATGACCCAAATCTCAAGCTGGTGGCTCCATTTCCATGACATAGAATATACAACTCTAAGAGCCAGGGTAAATGACCCTTCTCTGTTTCCATTTATTTTTGTTTTTTATATTGAAGACTTTATCTTTATTTATTTATTTTAATTGTTTATTTTTATTGCATTTTTCCATTATACAACTGTTTCCATTTTCACAGCCAGATTTTCATCTCAGTCTCATCTATGAGTAAAACATATTGTGTGCTTACCATTGATTGTCTTACTTTTATTAAGTTAAACCATATAAAGTTTCTATTTTCATTGATGAAAACTGGTCAAATATTGGCAATTTCACATGGTTTGACTCATGCATTTCCATTAGCTGTTGTCATGGATGAGCCCTACTTTTCTCTGATTATTTAAATTGGTCTCAAGACTTCAGATTTTAGAACAGGCCAGATCCTGCTGTCACATCATCCTGGGGAACCACTGAGAACTTATACATCCTACCATGGCCAGCAACCCCGTGAAGGGACACATTCAGAAAAGAATCAAGGATTTAGGGATTCAGAAAGATATGGATTCAAATAACATCTCTATTATTTGTAGAGTTTGACTTTAGGGGGGACAATTAGGTTTATTTATGTCTCAAAACCCTCATTTGTGAAATGGAGATAAAACCATGTAGGATTATTGTGAAGATTAATACACACACACACACACACACACACACAATAGGTGTTCGACAGATTTTGACTCACTATACTCATGACCTCCATGACTTCTACTGTAGTCCCTAATAGTCCCATGAACTATTCAGAGACAAACTGAAGCAATGTGGAACTCTGCAAGCCTGATGGAGGTAATAAGATTACAGAATAATGAGACAAATAAATAAACCATTTTACATGCAATTATTCTTTGGATCCTATAGCAGATACCAGTCTTAAGGAATATACCTTGAAGCTCAGTAATGTAAAAGTTACATTACTATGCACTCTTTTCTCATCTCCCAATAGCTAAACTCCATTTGAATTGCATCTGTGGTGTGGCCATGTTTACACCATTGTCATTTTCCAGCATAGTAGGTCTCAACCTTTTTTTTCCATTGGGGCACACATGGCACAAACACAACTTAGCATGTATGGCACACTCGGTTGGAGCAAATCAGAGATTCCCTAATTCCCTGCAGCCACCTCTTTATCATTCACCGTAGAAAGCACATCAGAAAGGAGATGATGAGGAGGGTCACATTACAGGGATAACCTCCTTAATTTTTTTCCCCGTTACATTTTCTGCAAGCTAAACAAATTGGTCAGAAATGTTATGTTTGTAACAAACCTGAAACTTATGCATAGTACAATACTGAGGCTGAGCATCAGTTTTCTGAGAAATGCTATTATTATGACCATGCAGCATGATTAAAATGCTCTGAAGCCAAATCAGAACCAAGTACAATTGCTGTCCTCTACATCTTATTTAAATGCCTCTAGGTGCTTCTACTCCGAGTGGATGCAGAAAGTCAGGATAACTTTCTCTGCACAATGAACAGATAGATCTACTGTTTCAATGAAAGTGTATTGGCACAAAGAGTACTATTGCTTCCATGTCACAGAGATACAGCAATAAGGTATAAATAAATAAAACCACCCCAGGTTTCTTGCCTTTCAGTATGTTCAATACGTGCAATATTATACTGATATGATCGATGCTATCTAACCCTCAAAAGCAGTCTACTACATCTTTAGATACTTAAGCTTTCTATTTAGTTAACCTGCTCTCCCATTTCGTCAAAGCCATTTATTACCTGTTGTAAGTAAGGTGACTATCTAGGATATTACCTGGGGACCCTGGAAACCTGCCATGATTTACAAGCCCTTGGAACAAACTCAGGCATTTTAAGTTAAAAAAAAAAAACCTCTATCAGCCAAACACAAACATTTTTATAATTGATACTATAATACATCATACTGAAAGGAGGATTCAGGAGTGGTTTTCTCTCTTCTCTCCCTCTCCCTCTCTCTTGCCTCTCTGCCAAAAGGCTCTCTGGTAAGGCAGAGATATCAAGAGAAATGACCATTGTGTTTCAGGCATGTTCAGAGCAAAGTTAGGAAATATAAGATTTGATCAGGTCTTAAGATATGGAGACCAGACACAGGGATAGATAGAACAAAACAAAAAGGCAAATTACGATGCCTCCAAGCTTTATTGATCAATGGCTCCCTGTCACCTCTAAGGAAACATTCACACACATTCACATGATCTGCCTGCACCTGGCTTGGCCCTCTCCCACAGCACTCACTTATGTGTAGAGCAACTATTTGTTTCTTTTCCCATGTGGCCCTTGAGTACAGGAATCATGAATTAGTAAACTTTAACCCTCAGTACCTATCAGAAGCCCAGTAAGTGTTTAATCAATTTTTAAAAATGAGGAAACTGACCCTGAATTAAACTTGTATACAAGCCAAGAGGGCAAAGTCAGAAGTGAATGTCAGTTTTTGCATAATCTGAAGAACTTGTGAGCACATTCTTTTCTTCTAGATGGGCCTAAAAGCTATTTTAGGGAAGGTTATTGTAAAATGTGACTGTGAAATAATGAGTTTAATTTTTTCCCAAAATTGTATCAGGGTCTATTATCCCATCTAAGTAATCTCCTTCAAAGTCTCTGTGTATATATATTCTAAAATGGCTACATTTGCTCAACAAGCTTCTTAGAATTTTGATCAGATTCAGTTTATATGCTACATACACACACACAAAAAAATCTAATTTCTTTATAGACTCATTTATTTCCAAAACAATGTTCCTTCAGCTCAGTTGTCCACCATATTCATTAGACATAGCTTCAGGGCAATGTGTAGTAGCTTCCAACAACAAATCCATACTCTGAGGGTGAAGATGTGCCATATGCGAAAATATTTATAAAAGAGTGCCAATAGTGTCCACACATAACTCTAAAGAAGAGTTCCAAAACTGCTTTGATTGATTTTATATTATCTTGGAAATAAGCATAAATCTATCAAGGAGACTACTGTGAAGGCATATATGACACTTTAGAATTACAGTGCTGCATAAAGGTACTTCCTAGGTTTACTCTGACCAAGCAGTGTATATGTGCATGTGTGTATTCTCAATGAATGCTTCCAACAACTACATGTTAATATTTATTGAGTGCCTACTATGTATGTGTCAGGCACTGAGCTCTAGATTGTTTCATTTTACTCCCCATTTCACAGACAAGAAAATTGAGGTTTAGAGAAAAGTAAATGTCTTGCTAAAGGTCACAAAGCCAGTAAGAGAGGAACTGAGATTTGTGTGCAAATAGCTTTGATTTGTTCTTAATTACTCTGACATATGCTATTTTATAAGCTATGCTTTTAACTACTATGATATGACCTCTGCATTTTTATTGACATTTTAGTGTTATATGTACTAAATATGTATGTATTTGTGTATATATAATATACATGTTTCTATATACATATATTTTATGTATCATATGAGGCTCCTATTATATCAAAACATTGCCTTGTTGAGTGAATGAATGAACCTGTGTCAATGGCAAAGGTCTAACCAAGACCAGAAAAAAGGGCAAGTCAGAACAATAGGTCACAGTGGTACAAGATGGCTCATCATCTAATGTCCAAATCGACGCCTGTGGCTTCATGACAACTGCAGCATGCAACTTCATGGTTTGTTTTCTATTTTATTTCAAGTAGGCCCCTGCTGGGCCCTAGGCCTCAGTCACTCCATCCACGCATCAAGAATGGGTACAGTCACCTCTCTTCTTCAGACTTCTCTTAGGAATATTTGTAGAGTTGTAGAATCCTGGTATCCCATAAAATGCAAAGTAAAATTATTATTAACAATAGAGTTAGCAAGAAGGACATTTGTTATTCCTCCTCAATTGATTTCCCCGGGGGAGCAGAAACAATTTTTTGACATAGTATTAATGTGCCATCTTTGTGACTTTGATTACCTGTCATTTTCTTTTTGAGAAAGTTCCAGTTTCAGGCAGCACTCTGCCTCTTCTTTGGCAATGTGAGAATTACCTGAGCACAACTGCTTTGCGGTTTGGGTGAAACTACGGATCTTTACTTGATTTCTGGTATCAAGAAACAATTTATTAGGATAAGGGCGGTTAGACTATGAGACTTCCTTTCTTACCCAGGTCGCCACTAGTGAGCAGGCAGCCCTGGCTCATAAATTTAGTTTTATTTCCCCATCAATTCACCTGGAACTAAGTGATTTTTTAAGGCAAAGGGGAGAACACATTTCCTTGTGTAAGCACTCTTCCTCCTGCTTGTAATCACCATTGTTTCTCTGAAAAACTAGCAAGCAGCTGAAGCAGGGAGCCTTTTCTATTTTCAGCATCACCCTTGTATTTTCAGAGTACAAAAAGCGCTGAAATCAATTTGGGATTTCCCTGTAATGATCCACTTCCTCTAAATGAATCAGAATTGATTCAAATGAGAATTTCAGAGACAAAATGGCTTTCTGCAAATATTTCTTTTCCTATGTTCTTCAGAAACTACCTTGCCTTTCTGCTCCCATCCCCCGCCCCCATCCCCCACTCGCATCCTTCCTCAACCTGCCCCCATCCCCTCGCCTTCCCCTCCTTCTTAAGAAGACTTTCCCAGGTCCCTCTTGGCTGTGGTTGACCGACGTTGGCTCCTGTCCATGCTGCAACAAAGACCTGGCATTCCAGCTGTCTGCGTCTAATCTCCAGTGTCAGCTCTCGTTAATGTGTGAGCGTGAAATCAGAGGGGGCAGAGCTGCACGGAATATTAAAACCATGATCAGAATTCCGCTGAAATGCTGGGAGTCTGCAAGCACCATTAGAGGAGGCTGTCAAATCATGGCTTCGCATTAAATAAAAGAAAAGATTTCTATCAGAGGAAAGTACAATCAGTGAATCGCTGAGCTAAATTAGCATTTTTTTCAATTGGAGATCGAAGTTGATTTATTGTTCTACACGACATTAATGTAACTATGTGCTTGACCTGCTACGGCAGCTAATTTTTCATTTAAATGGTTTCTTTCCTTCCCGGTGCAAAGACTGCTATCATATTTCAACTTTGCAGAGTGATCAGAAAAGTCGTGGAATGCTGTAAAAATGTTTTAGAGCGGCCTTCCCTTATCCTCCCCTCCCTTCCTTTTCTTTCTCCAACTCCAGCGCCTTCCTCCTCTCTGCTCCTTCCCCACTAACCTCATGGCTGGTGGTCAAGGTCACAGAGGAAGAGTAATCTCAAAGCCACCAACTTCAAAGCCCCCATCAAAGAAGCCCTACGTAGCCGCTGAATTAAAAGTGAGTGGGGGAGGGAGGCCCTGGGCATTATGCTCCTTTCTACAAGAAAGGGCCCTGTAACTGCCTGCCCTGTCTGTGCAGCCAACCTGAGGCTCCCTAGGTCCAGGTCTCCCCTGCCAGCCTCGCAATGTGTGTCTCTTCTCATCCTGCCCGTCCCCTCCCCACACACACATCGCCTGAAGATAATATACATTTCCAATTAGCAGAGCACATTCCAGTCATGTTCTCTTTTACTGCCCTGTCTTCCATTTGCTAAAAAGCTGGGCTGTCATTAATGAAATCCTGCAGTTCTGTTAATCCGAGATACAATGCTTCTTTTCTCTCTCACACTCCCTCTAACATAAAAACTACAGTTACTCAAGCTCCCTTCTTCTGTTTAGATTCCTTGTCATTTGTCTTTCATTACATACCTGATGTAGCACAGGAGCATTCGAAGTTCCTGGACATAGAGGGAAAAAATGCAATTACATTTGCTTTCCGGTGCCCTGTTTGCAAAGGAAGCTGACATTTTCTGTGGCTTCCTTGATTGATTTTAATCTCTGGAATGATGAATATGTTTTAGGGTACTTTTGGGTCCTTAACATTTAGCAAGCTTGTTAGATTTTAAACTAGCTGCAAGTCCTGGAAGAACCCTAATAAATTAGATTTCAGCATTTATCTGAAATGCCTCTCATGAATAAATTCACTGTATCCTGCAGTGAGAAAAAGGAAGGCACTGGGCAGTGGGTGGTAGACAGTGGGAATGATGTTTGTTACTTTTTACCAATATAAATGCTACTTCTAGCATTTAAAAACAAAACAGAGAGTTGAATAATAGCTAGTATTTACGTCTTTTCTTTCTGCCTCCCCGCCCCAAACATCCACCTTCCAAAATGACAAATTGAGTAATTTTCTACATTTGGGAGAGACATGAGGTCATAGTCAACCTCTTAGACCTGAGGGACCTAAGGTTGGGAGGCTAAGGACCAAAACCAATCACTGCATACAGGGCTAGCTATGGATAGATGAGGCAAAACCCACTCCAGCCCTGTGGCCTCCAGGACAGATAAAGTCACTCCAAGAGTCAGCAGAATGGTGCAAACCTTCCTTCAACTTCCATCACAATTAGACCTAATGGTTTCTTTTCATCAGCCTAGAGACCATGGAATGAATGGTCAGGAAGCTGACCATTCTTGGATCTGACCTAGTAAAAGGAACTCTATACAGAGCAAAGGTGAGGGTTCTGGCAAAAGATTGCTTAGATTGGTACTGGAGACTAGCACCTCTTATCACTTTATGCCTGCTGCCATTTTGTCCAGGTTGCTTACCCTTGCTCACTTCTCAATCCCTCCATCTCCCCAAGTTGATTATCACTCAAATCCACCACTCTAAAAAAGAAGTGTGGATTTCATTGTCCGAAGGCAATACGAGTTTTGCTACTAAATACAGAAAAAGCTTAACCACATGGCACACTATCATCTTCTCTCCTGGATGATTTCCATCATGCTCTGTACCAAGAGTGGATATTGGTTGATCAGGGTTTCCCCTTTCATGGGACAATCCACATCCATTAGTCAAAGGATGTCGTCACAGCATGTTGCTCCCATATTTTCCATCTGCAGGGCAATCCCATTGCAAGGCCTCCTGAAGAACCCAAATGCAAAGTTCTGTTATGTCCTGTACACATTATTTCTGGGTTATGTGTTCCCCAAATATAATGCACCTCTCCACATTAACATTTCATGAATATAGTTTTATTCATGGAATTAACAATCTTCAGATGACTTTGCTCACCTTTGGTTCACTGGCGCACAAAATAGAACCCCAGCGCCAAGAACACTTAGTCAGTCAACCCATAATGCCTGCAACATGCCATGAGCCTCAAAGGCTAGGAGGCTCTGAATATGGAAAGAGCCATGTTCTTTAGGGCAGGAAACACAGGACAGGGACAATTTTGATAGTAGAGGCAGACTGGCCCAGGCATTGCAGTGACAGAGCACAGTTCAAACAATTCTTAGCACCAGAGATACAGCCCAGTGGGCATTTGGAAGGAGGAGAGGGCAAATGATGGGGTCATGAGATCAGACCATTCAGCACAAAAGTATCACACACAGGGTCTACCCAAAAGGAAAAAAGAAGTGGTAAGTGAGGCAACGGCACAGGCCTGCCACCAGCTGCACTTTGGGGAAAAGACTCAGTCCTCAAGGAAAACAGAGCTGGTACCCAAATAGATGTGTGGAAAGACAGAGGACAGACCTAAAGCAGCAGCCCCAGGCCTAATCTGCTTTCTCCTCTTAGAAAGGGATCATAACAGTAGTACCCCATTGGGCTACTTGAAGATTAAATGACTTGATATTTAGATCCCTCTCTCTGTCTGTGTATGTGAGAGAGAGAGAGAGATCACACGTGACACATTGAAAGCCACTAAGTGACTGTCTTTCAGCTCTATCAAAATGTTCAGGGCTCATCCCAGGTATATCAGATTCAGTGCCATGAAGGCCCTTTCTGTTTAAGTAAAATAATGAAACAAACATTTATTAAGACTGTCACACCGGATGCTAGATACTTCCATATGTTATTATGTAACTAAATCTCATAACACTCATTTAATCAGCGCAGCAACCCTGTGATGGGCGTATGATTACCTTCCCTTTTTAAGTTAAAGAAATAGAAGGTTAGGAAGGTTGAGTGCTTTCTCCCAGGTAAGATACCCAATAGAGGTAAAATACTGAAACTCAAGTTCTAAGATCTAACTCCAAATGACTTACTCTTCAAAAATACTAAGAGGATTTGAAGTATTTAATCTCAGCAGTAGCTTTTTATAAAATTGAACCTTTAAACATTTTGAACATAAATCTCATTAGAAAGAACCATCAATAGTGCAATATGGTACCACAGTAAACTCCAGGTAGAAAACATTCCATTTGCAGAATAATAACTAATAGCTAGAATCTCTTGAATATATATACAGTTATACAGTGTTCCAAGTATTTGCATGTATTAACACATTTAATCCTCGCACCAACCCTAAAAAATATGCTCTGTTACCCTCGTGTAAAGATGGGGAAAACTAGGCACAAACATATCAAATAACTTACCCATATTTGGACTTCAAATTCTACACTCTCAGCCACCATGCCATATACTATCCTGGAGGAGAATGGAGCATGGTTCCTTGCTATTATTCTAGTTCAGTGAGGAGTTTGAGAAAAGCACATTGGAATCCTGAAGCTACTTTTGAGCCAAAATATATTTTCAATGCAAAAATTACAAACTTATTTATAAGCCTCCATTTTATGAGGTTTAGGCCACTAATATATTTCATCCTACTGTTAGAATTTTCCCAGAAGTAGGAAGTATCTGGTTACATAAGTTGGGAGGAGGTGGGGAAAATAAAACCAGGAGAGATAAAGAGGCAGCAGGAACTTTTATCCAATACCTCCTGTGCAACTTCAGAGTATGAGCACCATGTTCCTAGAATACTGGAAAAAGAATGATTAATTCTTTGTCTGAGAAGAAATGGTGAAAAAGAGAAAGGAAATACTCTAAGCTGCCCCGTTGAGGAATGGGAAGAATTTCCATAAGGGGAAACTAGAGTGAAGGACCTGAGCTGAGGGACATGCATGAATGAAAGCAGAGAAACTGTGAACTCCCAAAGACAAGATATTTATATGGCTTATCTCTGTGTCCCTCGCCATGTCTTCTTTAGTGCCTGGCTAGGCCTGGATCACAGTCGGTGAACAATATGTTGAATGAATTAGATGAATAATGCTTTCATGCATGCATAAGTGAATAAAATCAAAGTGCATGCTATGTCCAAATAATAGCAAGTAATCCAATGCAGCTGAAGTTGATCTACCAGAACATAAATGTTGATTCCAGAGAGTGGTTTAAGCAATGAGCAAATCTAGTTCCTGGTGGTCTTGTCTCCTAGCTCTCACCATGCTATGGATCATCACGATGTGTGAGAGATTTGTTTGCAGTGGGGAAAGCATATTTTTATTTGCATTTACTTAGCACATTGCTGTCACATATTTTGCTGTGAGATGTAAAGTCATCTGCATGCACCACGTGTGCAGTTAGAACAGAAGTCACAACAAGCGTCAGGCGGGTTGTCATCCACACAGCCTAGGCAGACTGTCATCCTCTTTGCCCATAATTGGTGCCAACTTCTCTCTCCTTGTCCCTGCTCTCTTCCTTGTTCCTGAATCTTTGCACCTACATGTATATCCTTAAGTTCCAAGGATCTAATTTCTAGTTGACTTAATTATGTAGAAGACAGCATCTACACTGACTACTGATTTAATTCACTAGTATGGCAATGCCTACGCCATTTGTATCTTTGGTCTCACTGAACAAACTTTGCATCAGTCTTAGCTCAATATCCTCAGGAAGCCATTCTATCCTGAATTATAGTATCTCCTGAAAATCAAATATTAAAAAAGAAAGCCCAGTGGGGAAAAATAAGAAAATACTCATGGACACAGACAACAGTATGGTGATTGCCAGGAGATGGAGGAGAATAGAGAGGGAATAAATGGAGATGGATGGAGACTTGACTTGGCATGTTAAACACAATAGAGTGTACAGATGATGTGTTGTGGAGGTATATACCTGAAACATGTATAATTTTTAATCATTGTCACCCAATAAATTCAATGTAAAGATAAAAAACAAGCCCAGTGATTTCTGGATGCCTTCTTGGAGCACATAGATTTTCCAGGCCAACCACACACAAGTTCACAGGTTAGAAGATTTCATTTAGCATAGATTTTACTGCTGCCACATCAAAGTCATGCCATCCTACACAGATACTTGTCCATTTATTAAGTCTTTGTTCTGAAATGGTAAACCTGCTAAAACTAGATTTGCTCACACACTACACACAAGGGTACATCAAATGTCATGCACAAATAAATGGTTCAGAAGTCCCTATGGTCCCAGGAGTCTCATAGTCTGTGAAAGATGGGCATCCTAGGCTTTGGCCATCTCTGAGTGCTACTGGGAGAGAATCATGCCTAGTTAATCATCTAGGGGTTCAGTAAACTCCTTTCCTCTTCTGGAGAACAGAGGTCCTTATCAAAGACTTTCAGGGTCATCTAGGAGTCCTCCTAACCAGTTTAGGTATCTCTCCTGCAAAAGCCTAACAGGTGGTCAGTCAGTCTTTGTGTGAACACTTCCAATAACTAGGAAACTTACTACCTTGTGAAACCACCCACTCCATACTTGAGCCATGTTTTTACACTAGCCTTTACACATGTCGATCTTAGTTCTTCCTTCCATTAACCCAAAGAATAACTCTGTTCTTTTATTCAACATGTTCCTTGCTCCATATTATCTTATAAGATTACATACAAAGATGTGTAGGACAAGGCTTCTTCCTCAAAAAGTCTACAATTTAGTGAGCTTGGTATACTCCTTGTATTAGTTTGCCAGGGCTGCCATAACAAAAAAAACACAGATTGAGAGGCTTAAACAAACAAAATTTATTTTCTCACAATTCTGGAAACCAGAAGTCTGAGATCAAGGTGTCAACAGGGTTGTTTCTTCTCAGGACTCTTTCCTTGACTTGTAGACAGCACCTTCTCCCTGTGTTTATTTTCTGTATGTCTATGTCTTAATCTCCTCTTCTTACAAGGACACCAGTCATTTTGAAGTGGGGCCCATTATAATTACCTAATTTTAACCTAATTACTTTCTTAAAAACTCTATCTGTAAATACTGTCACATGCTGAGATACTGGGAGTTAAGACTTCAACATATAAATTTGGGAGGGAGAATACAATTCAGCTTATAACACTCCCCTTTCCTCATGAAACTTCAAATAGTTAAAAATATACATTATATCCTTCCACTAAGCTTTTTTTTAGAATAAACATTCTCTATTTCTTATGAGTTTTTTTATTCTATTTTATGGCTTCCAGACATATCACCATCTTAATTATTCTTTAATGGAAACATTTTAGTTTATTAATATATCTACTAAAATGTGTGTGTAATAGGTCAAAAAGCAATAGGATTGCTGTTTTTCTTGATCTGAAAACACCAAATAATTATCAGTGTATCTTTCGGTTTGGTATCTGTCTTGTACTATTGACTCATAATGACTTTGAACAACTAAAGTCCTTGGGAATTACAAACTATTAACACACATTTGTTATATAAGCTTCTATCTTCAGCATTTTTTAAGAAAAGTGTGTAACTTTGTTTATATGAAAGACTTGACCAGGATAGGAATGAAAAGTCTGGAGGCAGACCACTAGAAACCATACGTCCAGCCTACCAGATTTCTATCAGTCAAATCATTTGATGGCAGTGGTTTAATCAGGCAAAAGCCTACATAATGCCACTATTGTAGGTCCTTGTGACTCTTGTTCTGTGTTACCATGGAAACAATTGCCAAACACCTTGATAAAATTCAAACACATGTCTCTATGGCCATGTTTTCTAAACTCTGTCCTGAGAAACATTTAATTCTATGGAATTCTCCACTGAAGGGCGATCAAAAATTGCCCAAAGCAATGTTATCATTCCTTCTTAATGATGTCTAAACTGCATTGTTATATAAAAAGCTATTAGGTGTTTCAGAGTAAGAAAATGTATTTAATTTTATATAACACACTTATCAGCTTATTTGAACAAAAACACATTTTAAATTTTATATTTATTAATTTCAACAGAACTAGCTCTATGAAATGTATTTTGAGAAACACTAGTGAATAAACTGAGTTAAATTTTACCAACAAAATTTTTATTTTTATAGATTTTTTTAATCGTATTACATAGCAAATGTAAAAACATTCCCTTTACAACTCTCCCACTGTCCTCTGTGCCTATTATATTTCTTTTCTGCCATTTTCCCCTTCCCTCCTGTTTTCACACAGGTAACTAACTCTTTCACCAGTTTTCTCAGAAATGCCCAAATAGCAGATCATACAAGTGAATTAAACTCACCATCAAGTGTGTGCACTCAAGGCACTGCCTTGAGCACTGCCAGGTAACATTCATAATTAAGGTTTGGAGAATGACCAGATTTATGGGAGCAGCTGGGGTTGATTTCAGGCAAAATATAAGACATGCCAAAACTGCCAGTGTGGGGGAGCTGCTTGTGGGTGAGGAGTAGGCAAAAAGGAGAAAACTGTAGTAGAAATGCCTCATTTTGCTTTGGACATTTACTCTGCACCAGCCACTATGCTAAATTCTGGGCATTACATATAAATAATCTACATTCCCTTATAAGAGTATGTGGTCCAATAGGAGAGACAAACAGAGTCAGGGTCATAAATGTTATAATTGGGGTAAGTTTAAGATTTATTGAGGCAGAGGAGAATACTTGTTAACTATGCCCATGGAGTCTCATTTTGACCTCCATTTTAAGCCTTAGTACTAAAGGTACAGGAAGTTGACACTGTTTAAGAGAGAGTGACATTGTAAAGGGAGAGAGACCGACGTTATTAGGCATCTCCAAAGCACTCAAGCTTCCCACCTGAAAAACTCTGCATCTGAATCAAGGGAAAGCCAGAGAGTACAGAATGAAGGGGCCAGAATAAATGATGTCTCAAAGCCCCTTATAAAACACAGACTTCATGATTTGATGGCTTCAAATTGTAATTTTGTTCAGTCAACTGTCAGCTCTTGATGCCTGGCATTTAAGTGGCCTTTTACAATTTGCAAACTGCATTCACACCTCTCACTATCAAGAGTCCTGTAAGGTTATTTGAATATTACCAATTTACAAATGAGAAAATAGAAGCTCAATGAGACTAAGTCACCCCTCTGGGGCTCATGGTGAGTGGAAGTAAAGAGAAGTTAAATCCACTCTTCCTCAAACATCAAATCTATTTTTTAAGTGAGAAAATTTATGACTATGAAAGATATATCAAACAAAAACCCCCATTTAGTAATATTTCCAAAAGTAGATGATGAGGAAAGGAATAACCAAAGAATGCAGATGTTTATAGTCCATAAAGTAGATGGCAAAGAACTGCATAAGTTCCTTTCTTCCATAAAACCCAAAGTAATTTCAGGATAGACATATCCCAATAATAACTCAAAAAGTAAGGAGCACCACTGCTTTTACTTTACATGTGATAAAATTGATTCATAAAATAGAAAATGAATTGTCCAAAGATACTTTCCAAGCTGGAGATAAAACTCCATCTGTTTCATGTTAGATAAAAATGCAACTCAAATGCAGCCTCACCATTCAGGACTCACCAGCACCCACTCATTGGGTAGCTGTCCTCTCCCACCAGAGCTGAGTGGTCAGTTAAAGAGAAGAAATTTCTTCAAAAGAAGTCATCCTTTACATCATGCCACTTTGATAGCTAGGGGAAACCAAGATAAAGATGCCTGTCTCTGGCATCCCAGTCTGAACTAATTCTTTATATAATAATCACTGAGACTCAAGCCAGAGAGCATACAACAGGGGTGAGTTATCAGAACCTTTAGTAGTCAGTTTCTTGACTACCAGTCTTCCTCCTCTTTCTACACTCTCTGTGTTGTAGCCATAATTCTTTCCCAACAACTCCTCAAGAACTTTTCTTCTCATTTCTTTATTCCATGTGCCTAGACGGAATCTACAGATGGTTCAGTCTCTCCAAACCCAACTACTCTAATATGTCAGGGGATTACTATCAGAGAATAATCAAGCATTTTCAGACTAGTAGACTGCATTTTTCTGCTTCTATAATGTGAAGGAAGGAGCTTAATATTCACCAGACCCCTTGCTGGGAACCACGTTGTGTGGTATTGGAGACTATAGCCCTGCTCGAGCAAGGCCTTGCCTGCAAGTCTCGAGTGGAATGCCGGGAATGCAGGTGGCAGGCACGACCTGATACTAACATGGAGGGTTTCCATGGGAAATCAGGCCTGAAGAATATATTGTATCTTTTGAAGCTTGCTTTGCTTTGTATAGCTCTGTTGATATAAACCAGATGTTAAAGTTCAAAGCATAAGAGAGTGAACTCCTAATCTCATGAACCACGCCTTAACAACACTGTGGCATCAGTATACCTAACAAACCCTGACCTGAGGCAAGTCTGTCTGTTTACTCAATTGTTATCTATAGATAATATCTGTTTTCTATAACTATGGCCTTTAGACATTGATTGAGGAGTTTTGCATGCACACTGTATACCCCTGCACATCCCGACCCCAGTAAAAGCCATTTTGGAGAAGGGCTCAAGGCATTTTCCACTAAAGAGAATTGCCACCTTCTTTCCCACCAAAACAACAGATTAAGTCTGGGGTGACTCATTTTCATCCTCCACAGCCAGGAGAGCTCTGCAGGACAGGGCATCCCACAACCCCTAGAACCTCACTCAAAAGACTGTGTATCAGGTGATTCTCCAAAGCTGCTCTAGGGGATATCTTTCATCCTACTGGATTATTCTTTGATCAACTAACCAACTGCTAGTATCTAATTCATGTCTTTTTAAAAAGTTCATGTCTTAATGGCTTCCTGTTAACCTGGGTTCATTCTTTCATCCAACTTATTGAAAACTTTCTATGAAACACATTATTATCAAAAGTTCTGCAGCACCTATAGCACATCTTCCTCTCATCAGATGACAGCAGACAGTATCTAGGAAAAGTATATGCAACTTATCTCTTTTTGTCAGTCCACAATATTTGTGAACAATTGCTCAGGGAGGTCCGTAGGAGATGTTGTTCCAGCAGTGTGGCCAGAATATCTTGCAGGACAAGTCAAATGAAAGAAAATTGTTTTCTTCTCCTTAATTATGGTCCAGCATAGTCCAATCCTTTAGCCTCACAAGTCACTAAAATTAAGAAATTGTGCTTTCTGTGGAAATCCTTTGGAGATGTAAATAGATTGAGCATAGACACCCCAAGAAAGACACAAAGTAATCCTATAAATCTGTATTTCTTCAACTTAAATAATTTATGGATGTCTTTTTAGAGAAAAACAACCCTCATGAAGCCCTTGTTGACTTTATTTTAATGTTTCTAAATGTTTGTAATCATAAAACTAGGCATAAACTCTCTAGGCATATAGCCCTTACTCAATACAGTAAAAAATTAATTTATAAATTAAATGCAAATATAACTAAAATATTATTGGTATTTTCATCATTAATATAGTATGACATATGACAGTTTGATAAAAATTAATTGTTGCTCACAATGTTCCAAGTGCTCTGGTGTACCTGGTTTTGGTCTTGGTCTGTTTTTGCTGCCATGTGTTGTAATGACTCTGTTCTTCAGTACTTCTCTCTAAAAATTCTGAGAAACCCCCATTTCTTCAGCAAACTTTGATGTCCTTGATGTCCTCTGGTCTTCACTAGGGTTCAAGTGAATTCTACCTAAGCCGTTTTCTCATGAGTAAAACAATTAAAGTGGTACTACTCTCCCTAAAACACTAAAATCACATAGGAGTACTCAGTTGAAAGCAAGTCTTAGAGATTCTTATGTGTTTTTAAATCACCCAAATGAATATGTAACATTAAAAACTTCTCATAAAAAACTTTTGACTTTTTAAGAATATGCCCCCAGCCCCCAACCAAAAATGCACATATTCCTGCTTGACAAATATGGCCAGGGAACCATCCTAGTTAGCTTCTTCTATCAGAGTCCATAATGAATAGCCCTATACCAGATTGAACTAAGAAGGCTACTCCTAGTAACTTCTGCCTATCTCAAAAGTATAATCCAGGTATCAGTAACTCCCCAACCATCCAGATAACTTTGGGCATTATTTCCTATCAATGGGTTCAGTTATTTTGCACTAGCAGGGGGAAGGTAGATTTCAGCAGCTCTTCTTGGTAGAAGTTGGCAGCTGAGAGCAGGGATTTGCAGCTCTTTACCACCTCTGATGATTATACATAGTGTCCATTAGAGATGTACCTAATTGTCATCACCTGTCAATCCAAACTGCCCTATTTTAAGAGCCTATTTGTTTCCTTGCCAGATCAATGCTCTTATCTGTAATTGTGTGAACCACCAGCAATAGCCAATGACCAGTTAACATGCAATTTAAATTCAGAAGGAAAGAAATGTCTTAATTCAAACATTTATTACACAGGTATAAAATTAATTGACACTTAGACACACTAACTTATAAATCCATTTGCCCAACTAGGAAAAAATGATAGAAGGAAATAGTATAGGTTTTGGAGCAGATGAATACTACTTTGCTCAGGCTTTCAACTTTTAGCCCTGGGTAGGCTATCATTACTATACTATAATAATAATTGTTTCAACATGCCTAGATATTAGCTAGCACAACAACTACAGCAAAATTCTAACTGTCTAGTTTTTCCTACAGGTTGTTAGCTTCTGACCAGAATGATGCTCTTCTGCCTAGTCCTTACAGTCTTCTTGTTTCTTTGTCTGGATAGTCTTGGCCCCCAGACATGGGTGTCCATATGCTCATTTATTTATCATTTGATCTTATTCTTGATTTTTTAAATGAATGTGAAGAAATATTTCTGCTTATTGAGATACTCATCTGTTGTACAGAGGCTGTGCTCTAATTCATGTCCTTGTAAGTAGCTGAGACTTGTCTCTCTAAAGTGCTCCAATGCATTTGCTCAAAAAGTAAAACATTATTTACAGTGCTTTCAGCAAGTAGAATTTTTTAGTTGAGAACACATAGAATGGCAAGATGTTTCCTAAGTCTGTGTTCTATTTTTCCTTATCACATAGGTAGAGTACACTCCTCACTCTCCTTTTCTGTTGGGCATGGCCATGTGACTGAGCTCTAGCTAGTGGAATTTGAACATAAGCAATGGGATTCACTTCAATACCTGGTCCTAAAAAAATCTTCCTTATTCCATTATTTATGTTCTTTCTTCTTCTACTAGCTTGATACAGATTAATGATGACAGTTTTGGAAACCAAGTGTTGATGATGGAGCAGTGGGTAGAGGAGATCTGGATCCTTGAATCACCATTTGGAAGAGAGCTGTTCATCAATCAGTGTTATCTGAGAGAAAAGGAAATTTCTTCCACGTTTGACTCTTTACATGACTTTGTGTTTGTTACAGCAGCAAGCATTAACTACAATAATACAATGTGTTCTACTGAACATAAGTGAAATGGAAGGTGGTATTTCAAGAGTTCTAACAGTTTTAGGATGTTTTTCTTCCAAAATAGTGTCGAATATGACAGCATCTTCATGTGCTTTGAGATTCAAGTTCTTTGAGAGAGAGAGAGAGAGAGAGAGACCAAGAGAAAAAGACAAAGGAAAAAACTCAGAAGAAGCACCCCAAAATATTAAGTTATAAATACTTTTGTGATGAGATCACAAATTATTTAAAAATATTTTTTACTCTTTTTATTTTCTAAAATTTCAAGAATCTCAGTGAGACAAAAAGCATGAATAAGGAAACAGTATTGCTGATTGCATTTTATTTTTGCCCAGACCAAACATGCATCTCTATTACAGCAGCTATGCTACAGCTAGCAAATCTATGTTACTTTTTTCTTTCACACTTATTTTCAATTCTTATTTTATAATTTTGAATTATAAAATTATAATTGTATAATTTTATACAAGTCTTTCTTTGCCCATCCCAGGGGAAGGGAAGACTTCTTTTAATACTTTTAATCTTTTAATACTTTGTGGATTGAAACAAAGGACTAAACAAATAGGCAATGGGAAGAAATTTAAATTGTATGCCAAAAGTGATTTGCATACTCAGTCTCCTTTGGTTTGAGTCTCAACCATGTCCAGAATTTGGCTTTGGAGGTTTCTTCTCTGAGGTTGGACTTGTTTTTGTGTGTTTGATGAAACATACCAACAGAGAATGCTCAAGGGCAGTGACTGGTCAAGCTCAGAGCTCCTGGAGGGTGCAGCTATTCTCATCCATATGTCAGTGCTGGGTGAAAAGGAGAGAGAATATGGACAAAATCCTATTGTATCTTCATTCTCTGCTTCTTATGCCTAGATCTGTACTTAGGATCTTGACCATGTTCAATGTTTAATGGACTAAATAAGAGAACCTATCTTATACTCTGAAAATCTTTTAGGTATGAAGCCAGATTTAGGCAGATCATTTTTCCATTGAGTTTACTTAGTGTTTTTTAAATCTTTTTTAATATTTCAGATACACATTAAATTTTAGCTATGAAAGATGTAAGGGAAATCCACAAGACTACCTTAAATTTTCCCTTTTCTGTTGATGAAAAAAATTATTCTATTAAATACTTGACATAATGCTACTCTAACTCTGAAGTGTGAGTCACTATAATATTGTTCTTTGAAATCTGAACAAAAAAATCTTCAAAGATTTACTGTAATTTTAATTCAAAGAGTTGGGTGTTTGGAATTCCACAGTTGCTTTCTGGTGTCATGCAAACCAGGGAAGCCACTCATGAAAACAATGTATTGTTGAATTTTGGGTCTCAGCTCTATTGGGTTGCTAAATGGTAGTTGATTTTTAGAAGACTCCTCTTGGTTAGAGAAAGGACTAGCAGATTAATGTGGGTCCAAGAATGTTTTGAACATTAAATGTAAACTACATTACATATTGGGGATTAATTAGAAGCTGTGTGTTGAGAAAAGTTGTTTTTTTCTTTTTTCTTTTTTTTTGAGAGAAAGACAGCAAGAGACACAGAAAGATTATATCATGAGCATTCTCCCATGTCATTAATTACGTTATGCAAACATGATTGGTAATGGTCTTATAATGTTACCTTATCCAGACATACAATAATTATTACAGACTCCTCCTTACTATGGACTATTTTTTCTGTAATTCTAATTCTTTTTTAAAATACATTTTATTGATTATGCTACTATAGTCTTCCATTTTTCTACCCTGTATTCTCCTCCACCCTTCATCTCCCCTCCACCAGCATCCCCCTTGCATTACTTCATGCCCATGGATCATATATGTAAGATATTTGGCTGCTCTATTTACTATACTATTCTTAAGTTCCCCCTGTCTATTGTGTGCCTACCATTTATGCTTCTTATTTCCTGTACCTTTTCCCCTATTCTCCCTGCACCCCCTCCCCACTAATAACCCTCCATGTGATCTCTATTTCAGTGATTCTGTTCTTGTTCTAGTTGTTTGCTTAGTTTGTTTTCATTTTTGTTTCATTTTTAGGTTCAGTTGTTGGTTCTTGTGGGTTTGTTTTCATTTTACTGTTCACAGTTTTGATAATCTTTTTCTTAGGTAAGTCCCTTTATTTCATATAATAAGGGCTTGGTGATGATGAACTTCTTTAATTTGACCTTATCTGGGAAGCACTTTATCTGCCCTTCCATTCTAAATGATAGCTTTGCTGGGTAGAGTAATCTTGGATATAGGTCCTTACCTTACATGACTTTGAATATTTATTTCCAGCCCCTTCTTGCCCACAAGGTTTCTTTTGAGAAATCAGCTGATGGTCTCATGGGAACTCCTTTGTAGGTAACTGTCTCCTTTTCTCTTGGTACTTTAAGATGCTCTCCTTCTCTTCATCTTGGGTAACTTAATGATGATGTGCCTTGGTGTATGCTTCTTTGGGTCCAACTTCTTTGGGACTCTCTGGGCTTCCTGGACTTCCTGAAAGTCTATTTCTTTTGCCAGATTAGGGAAGTTCTCCTTCATGATTTGTTCAAATAAGTTTTCAAATTTTTGTCTTCCTCTTCTCCTTCTGGCATCCCTATAATTCAGATATTGGAATATTTCAGGTTGTCCCAGAGTTTGTAAGTCTCTTCACTTTTTCAAATTCTTGTTTCTTCATTTTGATGGATATTTATTTCTTCCTTTTGTTCTAAATCGTTTCTTTGAGTCCTGTTTTCCTTTCTGTCACTGTTGGTTCCCTGAACATTCTGCTTTATTTCACTTTGGGTATACTTCATTTGTTTTTTCATTTTTCAACCAAGCTCAAATATATCTGTGAACGTTTTGATTACCAGGGCTTTAAATTCTCCATAAAATAGGTTGGCAATCTCCTCCTTCTCCTTAGCTTTCTTTCTGAGTCTTTACTCTGTTCTTTCATTTGGGGCATATTTCTTTGTCTTGGTACAGCTGATAGGTTGTCAGGGAGCAGGGCCTCAGGTATTCACCCAGGCAAGGCAACCATCTTTGCTGTGCTATGGCACTGCCTGTGGGGGAGGGGCCAGAGAGGGAACAGTGTGGTTAGCCTGCTCCATCTCTAGCACACTTTTCAACTGACTCTTGTGTGAGACTGGGAGCTTCAGCAACCACCATAGCCTCACAGCCCATTTGAGTCCCTTTAAGTCAGCCCCTCCCACACAGCCTGTCCAGCTCTGTGGCCAGCCCCACTACCAAGGTCCAGCGCAATGCCGTGGTTTTTCTGAGTCAACCTGTGAGGTCTACAGCCTCACTGGTCTGGTTGTTTGGTCAATTTTTTCTTTAATTCCTTTGTTGTTGGAGTTCCGTACAGTTTGATTTTCTGGTGCTTTTGGTTGTTTACTGATTTCAGATTGATTGTTATCTTCCTTTTGGTTGTGTGAGGAAGCAAAGGGTCTCTACCTAGGCCTCCGTCCTGGCCTCCATCAAAAATAAAATATTCTGAAAATTAAACATATTTAGCTTTTCTTTCAAGTAATTTTATTTATTCTATTTCATAGTTTGCATTTTCCTTCTCACCTTCCACCAATTATAATGAACTTGATATTTGTAATTTGTTTAAGGTATAGACTCATTTTAATATTAACAAAGAATACTGTTTGTTTTAATTAACTATAATTTTCTTTACAATATTAGATACTAAAATTTTATGTAATTAACATGGTCATGTGGCCTTTCAATTTTGACTTACAGAGAGATAATTCTTTAGTAAAGTTGCATTGTTTTATATAAAATATACTAGGTCAAAATGGGTTACTTTTCAACCATGTCATAACTTTATTTATTAGTTTATTTAGCTTATTATTTATTAGTGTTTTATTTATACTTTTTATTCATGTGTCCACATTCATAAGTGAGATGCTGCACAGTATTATTATATTCATTATAGGTAATATGTTCATATTAGTGTTGTATTAAATAAATTAGATATATATTAAATTTATTTAATAGATAATAGATGTTTAGTTACTAAATTTATCAGGTTATTTTTATTTAGTTTATGATTTACCTTACTAAATGAATTAAATATATCCAGTATTTTGCTTTGAACTTGAATTCTTCACATTTTACATGGCTTTTAATGTTTTAAAGAACTTACCAGTGAAATTATCTGTTCTAAAACTTTTATCTGATAGAAAATTCCATAATAAATCTTTGAAACTTTTGGCTATATTATTTTATTTATTTAAAATATCTGTTTTTATTTGAATGAATTTTGGTAATTTGTAAATCCCTAGAGATTTGCCATTTTATTATGTTTTTCAAAGTAGAATAAAGTTTTTCACATATCATTCTCATTATAATTATTTTAATAGCATATATAAATATGTAGATTTATATCTTTCTCAAATATTTTTAAATGTGATACATTTTATTTTTTATAAAAATTTTATCTACTGATTATTTCTGTTTTCTCATTCATTTTGTTCTGTTGTTAACTTTACTATTTTATTTCTTCTGCTACCCTGAGGTTGATTTCAGTTTTCTAGCTACTTGACAATAATGATTACATATTTTTCATAGCTAAATAATCTTAGGCTATGGTTTACTTCAAATTAGAACTTTGGCTATATCCTATATGTTTTAGTAAATAGTTTTCATTGCCATCATTTTATGAATGGAAGATTTCTTCTCTTATAAACTCACCTCAGAATGATTTAATATGCTTTTGTGAATCATCTCCCCTAAACATACATATACTGCTCACAAATGCAGCATTTTTTGGTCTTTACTAATATGTCTAAATTTGTTAATTTGTGTAAACTTTAAAAATATTTTTAAGAATATTTTCAAGTGTCGCAGGTTCGATTCCCAGTCAGGGTACATGCCTGGGTTGCAGGCCATGACCCCCAGCAACCGCACATTGATGTTTCTCTCTCTCTCTCTATCTCCCTCCCTTCCCTCTCTAAAAATAAATAAATAAAATCTTTAAAAAAAGAATATTTTCAAAGATAATTCTTGACATTTGCCCTCAATTTTATAACCAAGTTCTATTAGTAATGATATTGTTAAACCCTATGTTCTACCAGCTAAAGACTTAAACACAAACAGCAGTAGATTATTTAAAAGAACTATTCTAGATCCAATTTTATGAATAACTGTGATCTCAGTGCTATTTGGTGCCATGAGCTAAACATTAAATTAACCTGTCCAGCTTAAATTCAAATAAAAACAAGTCTGAAGTAATGTCTTATAGAACTTCTATCTGTAATCAATAGTGGCTATTACATTAACATCATATTTATCAATATAAATATACCACCTTTGACAAAGTTCCCCTTCATCAAGTTATCAGCTACTGTTCCTTATATATTCAGAGAAAAACACACTCAGCTAAAGTTTTTCCTTCTCCATAAAGTTACCCTTAATTTCCAGTTTTCTTGCAAGTCCCCTCAGGATTTTCAAGGGCATCTATCACATACAACTGTGCTGTAAGAACTGCTGGTTTTCCAGGACTGCTCCTTTACTAAGCACTTTGAGGGAGGTCCCTAGCATAAGACTACACTATTTATAGATAATCAGGTTTTGTTAAATGAGTTAAACTAATAGAAGGAAGACTCAATCAATCAATCACCTTGAATGAGCAGAACTACTGCTGGCATCTGTCTCTCTTTGCTGACTGGCTCTTTAATCCTAATGGTGCATAGATGAAAAGTTAGAAAGAGATCTCCCTGTGAAATTGGAAAGAGAATTTCTTAGGAAGTCAAAATGAGTCCTCCCAATGAGCTGGAGAGGAGAACTGAGGCTTAAAGAGAGTGGCCACCTACTAAATTAGCAGGTGAGTTACTCTTCACTGTGAAGACAATGGTCATAGCACATTTTGAGATTTCTGAGAACTTTGTAGCTTGTCCCTACCTATCATTATCAGTTTTCTTTTTTCCATTCTTTTTCTCAATAACAGTTTTCAGAAACATGTTCAAACACTGAATATATAAAAACTCATATAAGAACAGTTTTCATACTTCCAAGCCAGGTGCATGGTCCAGCTCTTCCCAACAGTCTTTCCTGACAGCTGCCATTGAAGACATTCTGTCCATCTCTGAACACCCTGTCTATGTGACCTTAGCAGTTATTTGGCTTCTAACACTTATTTTTTCTGTTATAATTTTCCTCATTAATGAAGATTGAAACCTTTTAAGATGGGTATAAAACTACTTCTCCACCTGCCCCAAGATTTCTAGCAAAACACCCTGCACATTGCATGTACTGAGGAAGCATGTTAATGCATACATTTATACATGGGCATCTGTGAGTATATGTGTGTAAAATCACCCAAATACCATTTCAAAACCTTCTTCTCAAAACAAAATCAGGAAAAGGGGGATGTGGAGAATTTGTGTTGGGAGAGCAAAATAATCCTGACTCAAAAATTTCCCTCAATTATACTTTCTTCCACTCTGCCTAATATCCAAAATGATGTTCTGAAAACTTTGCTTCCACTCTATCAGGAAAAATAAACACAGTCAATAAATATTCACCAGAATATTTCTGTGCTTCCTTACATTGAGATTAGATTACTTCTGTTGTCTTGAGAAAGCTTAAAACACTGTCCTCAAATCAACATCAACAGTCAAGAGAATCTTTCTGAGAAGAGCTACACTCCCTCCAGCTCCTCATCTTCTACATATACATCATATACAATGATCTACAGATCATTGTCTGGAACCAAGAGGTACATACATAAACCCAGCTATACACATATGTCCACACAAATACACATAAATACACATTCTACTCCGTGACTTAGGAGGATCCTCCCTAGTGATTGAAGATGGAACTTGAGGGCTCTGGGAGTTTGGTAGGTTTCTACACCAGCTGCCATCAAGTACTGGTCCAGACAAGCAGAAGGACCATGTGGCTGAATTTCAGAGTAATTAAGAACGTAAAAGGGAGCCCTGAGTGCACTGAGCACTTAGCAGCATGTGCAGAATTCTCCCAGCAGGTACCCAGATGGGCAGGAGGCCAACAATCTTCTAACATCCTGCCTTATTTGGCAAGTGAGGCTGAGCCTGAACTGGGGAACATAAATGTAAGAGCAGTGGTGGTAAGGAAGATTCAGCAGCCAATAGCATTTGCTTTTCATCCTGTAGTGTGCTGCTCTTTCCTTAATCTGTCAACTCTCCATTACAACCTTTTGGGATAGTTTCCTCTCTATCCAACCAGATTATCTGCACAATCAGTTGCGGGAAGGTGGTCAGCAGCAATAACCCTCTGACTTCTCACTATCTGACCTACACCTGCTGCTCTGGCAGGCAGCTTGTTATTCCAATTAGGTCATTTCCTCCCTGATCTCATTTACCTTCTACCACTCATGTTCCTCAATTTCTGATTGGACTCTGTTGTCACATGACCCTTCCCCACTATCAAATAATAGTAAACCTTGGAAGTAAATGATTTTAGTTCTTATCAATGTCCCCTGTTTCTCATATTAATTCAAAGACATCATTAATAAAAGTTAATAAATACACCACTTATGGTAGACTTTTAGGTCCTGTGATAACTGGAAAGAAGACAGCTTTCAGAAGCCTATCTTACTGGAGTTACTGTATTATTGGTAAGGGTTACTGATATTTTTATCCCCCTTTCCAGCCCTACATCCTGAGACTCACCTTGTTCCTCAGTTTCCCCAAGCTGCTTTAATTGCTTTGCTTATAGAGGTAAGTAGATGAGCAAGATTGTCTCCACTTACTGTTCTTTGGAAAAAATGCCCCAAGGGAACATGAGAGACACAGGAAGTATATAGCACAAGAGACTTTTGATATCAGGCTCCTGTTTACCTCTTTAGCTTCAACCTCAGCTACACAGATTATACTCCAGCCACATGAAACTCCTAGTAACTACTAACTAAGCTATGGATTTCTAGTTGAAATTTCTATCACCCCAAGTCGCCTTTGTCGAGTTTCTTTTTTTGTTTAAATATACTTATCTCAGAGCTCCCATAATGCTCTGTGCACAAATTTCCCATAGCACTGGGCTCCGTGAACACAAGGACAATTAGCTGGTTCTATAGTGTTTTAAGAATTCTCTTTGGGCAAGAGTGTGAAAAAACATTTCATATAAACAGAGAAAAAATGAGAAGTGGCATGAAAAGGGTGGGCTAACACATACTTTGTTGTTTACTCTATCTGTTAAGATTATACTGACATAAAGTTAATAAAAATGGCTCATACGCAGTAGCTTTTTTCTGTCTCATATAGAAGACAATGCAGGCTGGCAGTCCAGAACTAATATGGTGGCTCTGTTCCAACAAGTCTCTCTGAGTACTTTCAGATCATAATTTTACCCTTTCCATCATACACTATAGTCCAAGATCGCAGAATCCTCACTCTAAAAGACAGGAAGGAAGAAAAGGACAGTGAAGAACTGAGGGAGAGGGATGGACTAACCACCTCTGTGAAAAATCCCTAAAAGCTGCATCACATTTTGGCTTACATCCAATATCCAGTCACCTGGGCACATATATAAGGAAGCTAATAAAAGTAATCATTTTTCTAGGAAAGCATATATTCCACTAAAATCCTATTACAATGAAGGAAGAGGAGAATGGGTATTAGACACCAACTACTATAATATTATCCTAATGTTAATGCAACCTCACTAGAAAATTGCATTATATTGTGCTAGCACTTTCTATAATTATATACTAATATTTCTTTTAAAACACACATATGTCCTTTCTCACCTCCCCTATTCAACATAATACTGGCAGTTTGAGCTAATGTAATATTATAAGAAAAAGAAAACAAAATATATTATTAAAAACACACATGCATTTACCTAATTATCAATGATTTGAGAGTACTGTATTAGTTTTTATGAGAATAGCAAAAGTCTAAGACGAAGTCTTTTATACATGTAAATAAAGACTGATGGAAACTGTGTCCAAGCATTCATTGCTAATCAAAAAACAAATTAATGAATACTATAAGTCCATACCAGAGACTTGTGCATCTACCTATATATAGAACACATTCTTCTGGATCCCCATATACATTCATGTGCAACACTGTACTAATTTATTTTTCCCCAAAGCCACTATTCTTCTAGTTCTCCCTATCTACAGCTACTATAATCACCATCCTTCAGGCTGTCCAAGTGAGAAATCTAGACTTCATCTTTCATCTGGACTTCACCTTGACTTCCTACAATTAATCATGCTACCAGTGTCATCAATTCTATCTCCTTCCACACATTCCTACCAACACTGTAAATACATCACTTCAAGCAACCATAATATGTAACTTAACTGTTGTTGCTGCTCTGGTCTTGTCTTTTAGGGCTGGCAAATTTCTAAAGAAAAAATGAAAATGTAATGTGATGGTTGTTTTATTAGAAGTAAGAACAAAATAAAAAAGAAACAGAGGGAGAAAAATTACTTAGTTTTGATGGGGATAAACTTTGGAAAATATTTTGACACATCAAAATTACAACTAAACTAAAGAAAAACCCAAATTCAGAACTGCCTAAAATCTAGCCAAGCAGAAGTTATACAATTAAGGATATAAAGAAGAAGCTACATCAAAACTGGTATGAATGGCAGAGACATGGAATGGGCTGGTCCCACACCTACTTGTACAGGAGAAAAATTTGGAGGGATATCTCCACAATGAAGAGTCTCCCTTGAGGAGCCAGATAATCTTAACCCTGAACCAGGCTCCCCAGCGCAGGGTTCCAGTGCCAGGAAGAAAAGTCCCCATAACTTCTGGTTGTGAAAATCTGTGGACATTGTGGCTAAGTGAGACAGAGAGCTCCTAGAAACACAGGCATTCCTTCTTAAAGGGCTCACACATGAAATCATTCAAACTCACTCACTCTGAGCTCCAGTGCTGGGACAGCAGCTGGAAAGGCACTGGGGACATACAGGGAGGAACTGAATCATCTGACATTAGGATGAGGGTTGGAGAGGTTTGGAGGGTTGGAGGGTTGGATGAGGGTTTTTTCTAGACAGAAGTGCTGGTAGAACCAGTGTTCCTTTTTTTTCAGCCCTCACCCACACAGCCAGCAGGCTGGCTCCATTTGCATCACTAACAACCTAGCTAACACTGTTTGCCTTTACCTGGTGATTCCCTGACACCTCACCCCATCCTGCCCAACTTGCAGATCCACCTAGACCCTCTCCAGAGGTTTTGCCACACAAACAATCTATCATGGTTCATACTAATACTGTTCTAAAATCTCTCAAACAAGCAGCATCTGTCCATGGTGAGCCCCAGACTTGGAGCTAGGAAGAGCTATCCTTGGTTCTCATCTTGGCCTCCCACTGGCAGCTCCAAGCCCAATACAAGAAGCAGGCATCTGCAGATCACTTTGTAGTTCATGCCAAGTGGCTCTAGGCAAAACATAATCAGAAGCTGACTTTGGCCTGCACCACCTGGGCACCTCCAAAGCACCTGATGGACAGCTTCAGACCATGCCAAAGCACCACGCAAACAGATCCGCAAGTGACACTCAAGGGGTGGACTCAGTGAGCTCCAGAGCCCTGCTGAACTTGCTCCTTGTGGTGAAATCCTGCACAGCTGATCCTCCACAGTGGTTGCACTGCATGGACAGAACTGGAAAGCATTATGCTAAGTGAAATAAGCCAGGAAGTAAAAGACAAATACTATATGATGTCACCTATAAGTGGAACCTAATCAACAAAATAAACAGGCGGGCAAAATAGAACCAGAGACATTGAAATAAAGAACAAACTGACAGTTACCAGAGGGGATGAGGGAGGAGGTAACAAGGGAAAGAAGTGGAAGGGTCATCAATGAACATGTATAAAGGACCCATGGACAAAGACAATAGGTGCAGGGAGGATTGAATGTGGGAGGTGGAGATGGGTAAGGCAGGGGAGAGCAATGGGGGGAGAAATGGGGACAATTTTAATCGAACAATAAAAAATTAAATAATTAAAACCACAAAATTATATATATATATATGGAATATAAGAAAAAACAGTAGAGTAAGAGAATTGAAAAGAGAACATTGAAGTTTGCCTCCAGAAGAGAAGTTTTCACAGAGTCATGTGAATGAAAATCTGACTACCATAGGTTTAAGAGTGAGGGAAAATCTGTGCTGGAAAGATAGAATGTAAACCATTTCTAGAAGCCTGGCTATGAAGATGGGAAGGAGCTTGTTAGTATTTGAGGGGGCGTTATCAGTTGCTGCTCTAGCTTGGTCTCCATTTTCATGAATGAGTAAGTGTGAGATGGGGAACTCTGTCCCACATCTTGTATCAGAAAGACAAGCTATGCAAAACCTCTAACTCTGTTGCCACAATAGATCTACTTTATGCCCCCCACAGTGGGCTGTACCTATTTCTGCTTTAGGATCAATATGTATGGTTGTTGCTTACAACTGTATCTTCCTAAATCCCTCAAGAACAGAAATTTATGTTTCCTGTATTATGTGTATTTTATAAATGTACAGGGAAGGATGAAAGAGAGGAGAAGAAGGGAGGAGGGAGGGAGGAATAAAACAGTTAACAATGAGCATTTATTCTGGTCCAGGTGCTAAGTACATCATTATCTTCCTTTAACTAATCTTTGTACCAACTGTACAAGGTAGATACTATTCTTACCCCCATTTTACAGTGGCAGAAACTGAGCATTAGTATAATAGGGGACCTGCCCAACACCACAGAGTAAGCCAACAGTGGAGCATGCATCTGAAGTTAGGTATTCATAATCAAAAGCTTATATTCTTAACTATGCAAAAATTAACTATAGCATTTCTAAATGACCTATAAAAGGGATGTATGAGCAATAATATGAAATATTTACTTTCTGAAAGAAACTGAGAAAAAGCCAATAACAACTACATTTGATCTACTGAATTGTGTTTCAATCCCCTTGCAGGATGCACAACAGACAATCATCCCACCACTCGTAGAGCTGTGCTATATTCAGCTGTCATGTTTGCTGGTTTTCTAAATCAAATCATCACTTGAAAAGTTTCACTGTCAGTTCTAGAGCATAAAATTACTCTTTATTGCTTTGACTATCACTAATTTCAAAGGACAAGGAATAATCACACAGCAAAGGCAGCAGAGCCCATGCCAGCAAGGCTGCTGTGGAGAAACTTTTTTTTCTGATGGCTTTCATTTGAGCAATGATGTGAAAAAATTGTCAGGACTCCTGGATACTTCCTTAGGGCTAGGAAGGCCAGGCATAAGGATACTGGTTGCTTTTCACCCTCAGTACTTCTTCTTGTGGCCTGGGAATATGTCACTGAGTCTGGGCCCAGGTAATAAGCACATAAGAGAAGTCTTGGGGCAGCCAGTCAGGGCTGGGGATCTCCAGGACAAGAGTCAAAGTGTTTCATGGTAAGCCTCCAAAATCACAAAAGAAAGAAACAAAGCCAGTGGCTTCTCCTTCAAATGTAACTTTTTTAAGTAGAAGGAGATCTGTTGACTATACATAAAATCAAATTTGAATCAACATAGTTTGAGATGAATGGAAGGGTCAGACTATGACTCAACTTCTCTTCTCTGAAAGTCACTTAAGTTTTGGTGATCTTTAACTAATTAATACCACTCCCATCACTCAAGTCTCAGAAGGATTTCTGTACATATGACAGTTGCAATGAGTTCAGTGAAAAATTTCAAGGTGAAGGTGCATTTTGGAGGACAATACAAAGCTGACCTGTTCCTCACCTTTAGGATGTTTTTCCTTCTCTTTTTTTATTGTAGCTCAATTACAGTTATGCTCATTTTTCCCAAGTGGTCTTTCCTGCTCTACCCACCCTCCACCTCCCAATTTCAATCCTCCCCCACAATGTCTTTGTCCACAGGTCTTTTATACATGTTCCTTGACACTTCCCCTTCTTCCCCCCATTATCTGCCTCACCACTCCCTTCTGGTTACTGTCATTTTGTTCTTTATTTCCATGTTTCTTTATATTTTGCTCACTTGTTTGTTTTGTTGATTAGATTCCACTTATAGGTGAGATCATATGGGATTTGGCTTTCACCACCTGGCTTATTTCACTTAGCATAATGTTCTCTAGCTTCATCCAGACTACCATGAAGGGTAGGAGTTACTTCTATCTGATGCATAATATTCCATTTGTAAATACACCACAGTTTTTTGATCCACTCATTTACTGATGGCTGTTTTCAGCAATTGGTGATTGTAAATTGTGCTGCTATGAATATTGGGGTGCATAGGTTCTTTTGAATTAGTGTTTCAGGATGTTTATGGTATAATCCCAGCAGTGGAATAGTCAGGTCAAAAGGCAGTTCCATTTTTATTTTTTGTTGTTTTTTTTTTTTTTTGAGGAAATTCCACAGTGTTTTCCACAGTGGCTGCACCATTCTGCAATCCCACTAACAGTGTACTAGGGTTCCCTTTTACCCACAATCTTGCCAGCACTTGTTTGTTGACTTATTTACCATGGCCACAGACCCGTGTGAAGTGGTATCTCATTGGGGATTTAATTTGCATCTCTCTAATGGCTAGTGTTGCTGAGCATCCTTTCATATGTCTCTGGGACCTCTGTATGTCCTCTTGGAGAAGTATCTGTTTAGGTCCTTTGCCTACTTTTTAACTGGATTGTTTGTCTTCCTGGAGTGGAGGCCTGTGAATTCTTTATACATTCTGGAGATCAAACCCTTGTCCAATGTATCATTGACAATTTTTTTCCCATATGGTTGGTTCCCTTTACATTTTGCTGATGTTTCTTTAGCTGTGCAGAAGCTTTTTAATTTGATGTAGTCCCATTTGTTTATTCTTTCCTGTATGTCCCTTGCTCCAGGGGACGTATCAGTGAAAATATTGCTGTATGGAATATCTGAAATTTTCTTGCTTATGTTCTCTTCTAGGACTTTTATAGCATGACAACTTACATTTGAGCCTTTTATCCTTCTTGAGTCTATTTTTGGGTATGGTGTAAGTTGGTTGTCTAGTTTCTTTTTCTTTTCTTTTTCTTTTTTTTTGCACTTAGCTGTCCAGATCTCCCAATATCACTTGTTGAAGAGGCTATTTTTCCTCCATTTTATGCCCTTGTCTGCTTTATCAAATATTCATTGGACACAGAGACTTGAGTTTATTCCTGGGCTCTCTATTCTGTTCCACTGATCTATGTGTCTGTTCTTATACCAGTACCAGACTATTTTGATTACTGTGACCTTGTAATATAGTTTGATAGCAAGTATTACGGATCCCTCCTGCTTTGTTCTTCTTTCTCAAGATTGCTGAGACTATTCAGGCTCATTTATGGTTCCATATAAATTTTTGAAATATTTGATCTCTGTGAAATATGTCATTGCTATTTTGATAGGGATTGTGTTGAATGTATAAATTGCTTAGGGTATTATGGACATTTTGACAATGTTATTTCTACCAATTCATAAATATGGTATATGCTCCATGTATTTGTCTCTTCTTTAATTTCTTTCTTCAGTGTTGTGTACTTTCCTGAGTAGGGGTCTTTACCCCTAACCTCCTTGGTTAGGTTTATTCCTAGGTACTTTATTTTTCTTGTTGCTATATCAAATGGAATTTTTTTCTGATTTCTGTTTCTGATACTTCATTGTTGATGTACAAAAAATGCCTTCGATTTCTGAATATTGACTTTGTATCCTTCTATTTTGCTAAATTCACTTAATAGGTTGAGTATTTTTTTGGTCGAGTCCATAGGGTTTTCTATATACGCTAACATGTCAACTGCAAACAATGACAGTTTTGTTTCCTCTTTTCCAATTTGGATGCCTTTTATTCTTTTTCTCTTCTGATTGCTGTGGCTAGGACTTCCAATATTTTGTTGGATAGAAATGGTGAAAGTGGACACTCCTGTCTTATTCTTGATATTATTGGAAAAGTTTGTAGTTTTTGCCCATTGAATATGATGTTGGCTGTAGGATTCTTATATATGGCCTTTATTATGTTGAGGAATGCTCCCTCTATTCCCACTTTGCTGAGTGTTTTTATCATAAATGGGTGCTGTATCTTATCAAATGCTTTTTCTGCATCTGTTGATAAGATCATGTGATTTTTGTCTTTCCTTTTGTTTATGTGATGTATTACATTTATTGATTTTCATATATTGTACCATTCTTGCATCCCTGGGATGAATCCCACTTGATCCTGATGTATGATATTTTCAATGTGTTGGTAGATGTGATTTGCCAATATTTTATTGAAGAGTTTAGCATGTATGTTCATCAGCAATATTGGCTGTTAGTTTTCTTTCTTTGTTGTGTCTTCATCTGGTTTTGGGATTAGGATGATGCTGGTTTCATAAAGAGTTTGGGAGTCTTCCCCCATCTTACTTTTTTAGAATAGCTTCAGAAGGATAGGGGTTAACTTTTCCTTAAATGTTTTGTAAAATTCTCCTGTGAAACTGTCTAGTCAAGGGCTTTTGTGTGACCAGAGGTTTTTGATTACTGCTTCAGTTTCATCAGCTGTTATTGGTCTGTTCAGGCTTTCTGCTTTTTCTTCATTCAGTTTTGGAAGATTATATTTTTCTGAAATTTGTTCATTTCACCCAGGTTTTCAAATTTCTTGGCATGTAGTTGTTCATGGTAATTTCTTACAGTCCTTTGTATTTCTGTGGTATCAGTTGTAATCTCTCCTCTTTCATTTCTGATTGTGTTTATTTGGGTCCTCTCTCTTTTTCTCTTGACAAGTCTGGTTAAAGACCTGTTGATTTTGTTTACCTTTTCAAACAACCAGCTACTGGATTTATTGATCCTTTGATTTTTTTTTTTTTTTAGTCTTTATGTCATTTACGTCTGCTCTGATATTTGTTATTTCCTTCCCTCTACTTGCCCTGGGCTGTGTTTGTTGTTGTTTCTTGAGTTCTTGGCTGTGTAGGATTAGGTTGTTTATTTGAAATGTTTCTATGTTTTGTAGGTAGGCTTCTATTGCTATGAAATTCCCTCTCAGGGCTGCTTTCACTGTGTCCCATAGGTTTTGGACTGTTGTGTGTTCATTTGTTTCCAGAAATATTTTGATTTCTTCCTTGATCTTATTATTAACCCATTCACTGTTTAATAACAAGATATTCATTCTCCATGAATTTGATTGTTTTTGAGTTTTTTCCTTTGAGCTTGCTTTCTAGTTTCAAGCCCTTGTGATCCAATAAAATGCTTGATAAGATTTCAGTTTTCTTGAATTTTTTGAGGCTTGCTTTGAGTCCTATCACGTAGTCTATCTTTGAAAATGTTCCATGTGCTTTTGAAAAGAATGCATATTTTGCTTCTTTGGGATGAAAGTTCTCTATATATATCAGTTAAGTCCATTTGATCTAGGACATTGTTCAATGCCACAATATCCGTGTTGATGTTTTGTTTGGAAGATGTATCCATTGTTTACAGTGGGTTGTAAAATCCCCTACTATAACTGTGTTGCTGTCTATATCTTTCTTGTCTATATAAGATGCTCCTTATATAGTTGGGTGCTCCTATGTTGAGTGCATATATGTTTATAATGTTTATGTCTTCTTGATGGATTCTTCCCTTGAGTATTATGAAGTGACCTTCTGGGTCTCTTTTTATGGCCCTTGTTTGGAAGTCTATTTTGTCTGATATAAGTATTGCTACCCTGGCTTTTCCTGTTCGTTTGCTTGGAATATTTTTTTCCAACCCTTCACTTTCAGTCTGTGTAAGTATTTTGTTCTGAGGGGGGTCTCTTATAGGCAGCATATGCGTGGGTCAGGTTTTCTTATCCATTCAGCTACTGCATATCTTTTTATTGTAGGATTTAATCCATTTACATTTAATGTTACTATCGACAGGTACTTATTCACTTTTTTCCCTTTATACCTGTGTACATCTCCTTCTCACTCTTTTTCTTCATCTTCTTAAAAGCAGTCCCTTTAGCATATCATGTAATGCTGTTTGATATAGGTATATTCTTTTAGCCTTCTGTTTTCTGGGGAACTCCTTATTTTGCCTTTGATATTTAAATGAGAGCCTTGCTGGGCAGAAGAGTTTTGGTTCCAGGCCTTTGCTTTTCATTACTTGGAATACTTCTAGCCATTCCCTCATTCCCTTCTTGCTTGTAGTGTTTCTGTTGAGAAATCAGCTGCTAGTCTTATTGGAGTTCCCTTATATGTTACTTCCTTCCCCCCCTTGCTGCCTTTAAGATTTCCTCTTTGTCTTTTGACTTTGCCATTTTAATTATGATGTGTTTTGGCATATGCCCCTTTGAGTTCATCTTGATTGAGACCCTCTGTGCTTCCTAAAATTGTATGGCTTTTTTCCCCTCTCCAGGTTCAGGAAGTTTTCTATCACTATTTTTTCAAACAGGGTTCCTACCCTTGCTTCTTTTTCTCTCCTTATGGTATGCCTCTGATTTGAATATTGTTGTTGCATTTCATGTTGTCCTGAAATTCCCTTAAGCTATGCTCATTTTTTTTAGTCTTTTTTCATGCTGCTACTCTACCTGGGTATTTCTTTCTACCTTGCCTTCCAACTCACTAATTCAGTCCTCTGCTTATGAGCCATACTACCTGCTTGTGATTCCTTCTAGTGTATTTATTTCAGATATTCTTCATTTATTCATGGTTTTTGTTTACAGTTTCTATTTCCTTTCCCATGCTGTTGCAGTTCCCACTCAGTTCCTTGTAGTTAGGGTCACTGAGTTCCTTGAGCATCCTTAAACCATTCTTTTGAATTCTATGTCAGATAGTTTATTTGCCTCCATTTCATTTGGCTCTTTTGGGGGCAATTCTTCCATTCCTTTCCATTGTGGGTTCTTTCTTTGTCTCCCCATTTTAGGTGACTCTTTTTGTTTATTTTTACATTTCAATATGCTCTGCTTTGCCAGCTTTCTTCATGAGGTGAGCTTCTGTGGTAGGGGTTCTGTGGGACTCAGTGCTAAGGTCTCTTTGATCTCCTTGTCTGGATACTCTAGGGTTGCCCTTTCTTCCATTTGTGTGGGTGCTATTGTTGTACTTGGGCTTTATTTATTGGTGGCTTCTTTGTTAGTGGGTTCTCTCCTCCAGTGGGCTTACTGGTAGTCACAACTCCCACCTTGTCTTGTATGCTATTGTACAGGTGCTGGTTAATAAAGTAGTGTCACCAGACAATCAAATCTATACCAGCAAAAAGAACCCCCCTACCAATCAGCAATCTCAACCACAATTGAACTAGGATTAATAAAGGTGAAGAGAGATTGGGAGACTGGGGCTATTATAAGATAAGACAAAGGGAATGTGAGATTACTAAAAGAGGGGGAAATGTTATTGAGTGGTAAGAGGGAACAGAATTGATAAGACTGAAAGAACTGAGGCAAAGAAAGGGAGGGAACAAAATTTAAAACATAAGCAAAACACAAAAAGGTGACAGGAACAATGGGTTAACAAAAGGGAAGAGTATACTATTTTCAATTGAAATGAAATTGAAAGGTACTGGACCAACATGAGCAAAATTGCAGAAAAACCACAGCAGGGTTGATAGCAACAACAGCTGAATGAAGTTTAATAAAGGTGGAATGGGAATAAGAATATTTTAGCAAAGCAAAAACTGAATATGAGATATTTACAGTAACAGAAAATGAGAAAACTGGGGAAGCAAACTAATAAGAGTAAGGAGTAGGCCCAGGTTGAGAGAAGGGGAAAGAAAAAAGAGAGAGAGGAAACAAAGAAATAAAATTTCTCACTCAACTAATCAGGGGCAAGGCAAAGGAGAAATGGAGTAAGACTGCAAGAGAGTATTCTATGGGATTTAAAGTACAAAACAATAGTGTACAAATAGAAGTTCCTTTGGAGAAGTAGAGCAATAACTGTGGTATTTCACCGAACCAGCCACTGTTAATAAAAGGTAGAAAAGAAGTAAGAGTCTTTAAGAGGGGAAAAAGAATGTGAGCTGACTTAAGGAAGAAGAGTACTTATGCCAAGTTAGAGGGAGGAGAAATAGTGGGAGTGAGGGAGAGAAACTTGGCACAGTGTGAGAGAAAATAAAAGTTTACACCAACAGTAATGAAGTTTAGGAAGATGGTGAAATGAATTAAGACCAAAGATGTGTGCTGTGTAGTATTTGGAATAACAATAATATGATTAGAAATATATAATCTGAATAAAAACAATACAAAGTAAAAGACCAAGAGTAATGAGTTATTTGGAGTACAAGCGAAGTGAAAAAATAAAAAATAAAATGCAATATGGGAGAATAAAGAAACAAAACAATAAAAATAAATAAACAAAATTAAATGGAAAGAAGAGAGATTTAAAAAAACATACAAGTTATGATGAAGAGCAAAGTGAAATTTGTCTCAGCTCTTGGTGTTCACCTTCTGACTTCTTTCTGGATCTGTCTCTGGTTTTCTCTCAGCTCCAGGTCTTACTGTCATACCCTTGTGGGAAAAAAAAAGCCATCTAATGATTGTTAAGCCTGCACAGACAGTTTGCAGATCTTCCTGGTTCCTGCAGGCAGAGTGGGGCCGGGCTCTGTTTTTCCTTTCCTCTGGTTAGATGAAGATGGGATTCAGTCTGGGATACAATAATCACAGGTGCCTAGTTTCCAGCCCACACTCTCAGAGCACTGCACAGCCTGCACTCTCCACTCTGCACAGTTGTGCCAGGCTGGTGCCAATAAGCCACCTCACTTTGCACCCCTTTGATCAATCCATGAGATGCACTGAGTGGGAACAAATCACGCCCACATTCCTCCCTCTTTGCTGGCAGGGCCACTGCACCCACACGAGGTCCATGCAGGGTGTGCCTCGGTTCTCCTTTTGAAAAAAGTCTCTTTGGGTGCCACTGCTTCCCCGAGCCTCTGCCTAGCTTTTCACACACTCTAACTCTCTGGCAAGTCCAGAGTCTATCTGAGTCATGGGCCAGTCGCAGCCCACCTCTTCTCTCTGCTCTAGGTGCCACCAGGTTCCCCAGATTCTCTGGCACTGTCTGGGCCAGCAACTGCCACCCCAGCTTGGGTATGCCACTGGCTGTGTGTGGAGTTGCTGCCCTTTTTTCCCCCCAGAGACTTTATGCGTTCAGGTATCTCCTGGTGCAGGTCTGGTATTTCCTACTTTTCGAGGGGAGGGAGCTGCTAGGATGCTATCACTGCCCAGCTCTCCTCCAGTGTCCCTGTGGCAGCCGCAGTTTCTGGCACGAGGCCCAGGCACCTTCCCTACCAGTCTATAAAACTTCTCCACTGCCCATTTTGAAGTGTCCTTTGTACACTTTGGCTTCCAAACTTCATATCAGCTAAGATTCTGTTGGCTGTTCATTTTGTTTTTCCAAAGATCATCTAAATGTCCCACTTGGGTGCACATGCAAATGGATTCAGATCCCACCTACTTTTCCACAATCTTCCAAACCCTCGTGTTTCAGGATTCTTAGGGTATAATGCTAGCAGTAGAATTGCTGGGTCAAAATGCAGGTCCATTTTTAGTTTTTTAAGGAAATCCCATGCTGTTTTCCACAGTAGCTGCACTAGTCTGCATTCCCACCAACAGTGCACTAGGGTTCCCTTTTCTCCACAACATCTCCAACACTTGTTTGTTGAGTTGTTTATGATGGTCACTCTGGCTGCTGTGAAGTGGTATCTTGCTGTGTTTTTAATTTGTATCCCTCTGATGGCTAGTGATGCTGAACATCCTTTCAAATGTCTCTGGGTCTTCTATATGTCCTCCTTGAAGAAGTGTCTGTTCAGTGTTTCTTCACCCATTTTTTTAATTAGGTTGTTAGTCTTCTTGGTGTGGAGTTGTGGAGATGTTTTTCTTAATAAGGACTATTTTTTTTTCCTGAGAGCTATTTGTGATGTATCGCTTCTAACACTGCAGATATTTCCTATGCAATATCTCTGATTTTAATACTATTATAACCCTTCAAGTTTCAGATAAGGAAAGTAAAGCTGAGGAAGGTGAATTATTGTTATGGGTTGAAGTGTGTCTCTCAAAAGATATATTAAAATCTTCACCTTCATTGCCTGTGAATGTGACTTTAAGTACCTGTGAATCTGACCTTATTTGGAAATAGGGTCTTCATAGTTGTGTTAAAGTTAGAGGAGGTCATTAGGGTGGATTCTAATCCAATATGACTGGTGTTCTGAGAAGAAAGAGTTGTTTGAGTACAGAGATGGACACACAGAGAGGAAATACAATATAGGGACATACAGGAAGAATAAGGCCCATGTAAGGATGGAAGCAGAGAGTGGAGTGGTACATTTAAAAGCCAAAAAATGCTGGCAACAGCAGACAAATACCAGGAGTGAGGAGAGGCAAGGAGGGTCTCCCCACAAAGCCGTCCTAGAGAATCTGCCCTGCAAACACCATGATTTGGGACTTTTAGCCTCTAGACCAGTGAGATGATACACTTATGCTGTTTTAAGCCATCCAAGTTTGGGACACTATGTAATAGCAGTCCCAGGAAACTAATACAACTGCCTTCCACCAAACCACAGAATTAGTCATCTTCAGGGTCAAGATGTAAATCCTTGTCTGTCTAACCCCAAAAGTCATATTCATTGTTTCTATGTTTCACTGTTGATGT
Organism: Phyllostomus hastatus; assembly: GCF_019186645.2. Classification (NCBI taxonomy): domain Eukaryota; kingdom Metazoa; phylum Chordata; class Mammalia; order Chiroptera; family Phyllostomidae; genus Phyllostomus; species Phyllostomus hastatus. The sequence goes on along the minus strand of NW_025334015.1, from coordinate 1,816,457 downwards.
TCAAAGACAGTCTTTAGACAGGGATCTATTAAAGTGTGCTTCTGAGGATGAGAGTAAATGTTTTAAATGAGGAAAGGAGGGGAAAGAAATAACAGGGCAGGTACGAAAGGCATGAAAGTGCATGCTGAGCTTCAGGAATAAATATGGCAGGTGCATGGGTCTGAAAGGATATTCAATCATGCAGAGCACATCCTCTTTCTGGGAATGCCCCAGGTGCGTGCTTGCAGGTATGGTTTCATAGTAGAGGAGCATCCAAAAAGATGGGAAGGCTATGGTTTCTGCCCCCATTGTAAGTGCACCTGCCCTACAATTAATGCTAGACTTTTGGAGACAACAAGTTCTTGTAGCATAGTCAATCCACTTATCCAGGGTGAGCTGGAGTTTTCACTAGTGGAGGAACCCACAAAATAAGGAACATTTTACTTCCTTGTCATTAAGCACAGTCTCTTCATTAAATTGTTTTCTGACTCTTGATCAGAAGTGAATACCAAGAAGTCCTCCTCCAGGAAATGTTTCTTTCTCCTCCAGTCTCCTCTACGGCCACTTTGCTTTTCCACCCACAACATGTCAGTTGGTAATGGGCTGGTGCCAAGAGGTAAATAAGCCAAGGAACTAGAAAGTGATTCCTCTTTACCTCTCTATGTCTGCAGGTGCGTGTGCAAGAGAGGAGCACAGCCTGAGCCCTGGCAGATGCAAAGTGGGTGCTGGGGTCATAAATCACAGACACAGTCATGCTGAGCTTTGCAGTACCACATTGAATTCTTTAATCTTGCATAGAAAAAGGAGGTCATGTGTTACTTATTGAGAATATTACTATTGCAGTTCTAAATTCCAGACTTTGCCTTGTTTCTACCAATAAAGACTCTACTACTGAACACTGTATATTTTGATCCAATTTATGTTAAATTATTTAAATGGGGGGGGAGGCTGTATAGGCATTTACCATTGAGACTGGGATATCTTTAATGAATAATAAGAGAGTAAACCCCCATAGCCACTTAGAGCCTATCTCTTCCTTTGTGCCCTGTCCCATAGTCAGACACTATCAAAATGCTATCCATTTTTTCCCTTTTCTCCTGCCTACATGTGTCTCTTTGTCCCCATTTCCAGAATGTAGCTAACACACACCTAGTCATCCTGAAAGTTGTAGAGCATAACTGACCTCTCCTACAAACACTTCCCTGGCCTTACCACCTCCTCTCCCACACTGTGTGAGCAGGATCAGAAACTTCTCCCACTAGGCTTCCACAGCTATGAGATTTATCACATTGTACTGTAATCATTTATTTATCCTCCTCTATGGCTGCATAAAAAGCCACCTAAAAACTTAGTGGCTTAAAATAGCATTTATTATCATTGCTATCTTTTAGGGTTCTCCACAACTACCATCCAAGTAGAGGAGATATCAGTATGGTGAGACTGGAGCTGGGACCATCCCCAAGGCTTCCTCACACACATAGCTGCTGCCTAATCTGGAAAAACTCAAGCAGCCGGGGTCCTTTGGGTGTCTCTCCATCCATATGTTTCTCTTCATGGTCTCTCCTTCATGGCAACCCCAGCTAAGCTGCATGTCTTACATGAGCACTCAGGGCTCCAAAGACAAGGTGAACTGGGCAGATGCCACTTTGACTCTTATCACTTAGGCCAATCATGAAGTGCTTATTTTGCCATAGTCCCAGGTAGACCAGATTCAATGGAGGGAAATACATATAACCCATCTCTAAACCCCACAGAGGAGGGTCACACTGGAAGAAGAGTATACACATAGGCTGTATCTGTGCAGTCATCTTTGGAAAATGCAACTGCCCAGTTATAAATGCATGGTTTGGCAAAATGCCTGGTACCTAATGGTCTCCCTAGACACATACATGGCTTATTAAATGAATAAAACTTACTTCCCTGGGTAGGCCTTATTATCTTATGTCCACATATTTAAAAAACTCCTATCCTTTCTTCTTTCTTTTCAGCCCTCCCTACATTCAATTTATAGTTTACCCCATTTTCTAATGATCATCTTTTAAAATCCCTGCTTTCTTCATGTCTCATTTTCAGAAGCCTCCAGCAGCTCCTCATTTCTTGTGGCAGTCTGAGAGTATCATCCCAGTTTGTGATGCTGTGGTGTGACTGTCAATATAACATGAGAATCCATATCCATATATGTATCTCAACTTACCTTCAAATTAAAAGAAGACTATGCCTGGCCCACATATTCATTACTGTCTTTTAAATGTGCAGCTTGTTTTGTTTATAGAATTGTCCTGAGTTCTGGTTCACAGCAATGGATTAAAATATTATATTTACTTCTACTTCCTACTGCAATTCCACAAAAACAACAGAAGGCTATTTAAGAGACTGGAACAGAAGATAAAACCTCAAACATTTGGAAGATAGAAAGCCAACAGAGCAGTGGCTGACTTTGATAATTTGCAAAGATAAAAATTCTTCATTCCAAAGAACTTCATGGAACATGAGAATTAGAATACCAAATGCCTCTCAAATCAAGGGAGAAGGTGGGATTAAAAATTTAAATGAGTTAAAAGTTTACATAAAAAGTAGTAGCTCTTTTTGCTCTATCTTGGCAGAAGACTTTAGGTTAATTCTCTTTAGGACATGGAATACCAGGCATGTTGATGATGGAGTGTGTTACTGAAAACAGAAGGAATAAAATAAAACTCTGCATATGAAACAGTGAGATTCCTGGGAATGTTTTCCTCTTAGGATCATGAATGCTAACAGATTGGTTTTTGCCCATGTAACCTTTCCTCAAACCAGTCAAGAAATCGAAGCATTTCCTCTGAAAAAAAAAAATAGAAAACAAAAACATGTTACCAGCCTTGAAAAAATAACTAGAGATTCTGACTACTGTGGTTTCCTGCAGTAAAGCTTACCAACAGACAAGCACCTCTTAGGCAAGAAGAGCTTCCAATTAGTTTTTTAATGTTGATCTTCTTAACAGGAAGAGAGAGTCAAAAATCACCATATGTTCAAAGAAAACTTCCAACTGAAAAGTCAGAGGCTAAAGTAAAACAAATTTGGGGACAAAGAAACTCAGAGGGAAGAAAAATGATGCCAGGAGCAATGCAAGAAGTAGGAGAAGAAAATGAGAAAGAAAACTATAAATAAGACCCTTAGGAAAATTAAAGAAGATAGTAGAAATAAAAGATCTAATAGATGAATTGGAAACTAAGGCTGAGGATGTATCACAGAATGTGGAACAAGAAGTCAGAGAAAGATTGGAAATAGGAAATATAAAAATAATTAGAGGATAGAGGCTATCTATCATCTGAAGAAGAATTCCAGCCCTGGCTGGTGTGGCTCAATTGGTTAGAGCACCCTCCCATAACCAAAGGGTTGTGGTTGGATTCCCCATCAAGGCACATGTCTAGGTTGTGAGTTCAGTCCCCCATACAGGTGCATATCTCAGGTCCAGGTGTGTAAGAACCCCAGGAGACAACCAACTGATGCTTCTCTCACATGAATGTTTCTCTCCCTTCCCCTCTCTCTCTAAAAGCAATGAAAGAAAGTCCTTTGGTGAGGACAAAAAAAGAAGAAGAAGAGTTCCAGCAAGAAAGATTCTCAAGAGGCTAAACAAGAAAATTACAAAGGAAGACATATCTGAACAGCATAGGACTTTTCATAGTAACACTAGAAGCTAGAAGACATCAGAAAAATACTTTCACAATTCTGAAAAAAGTAATTTCCAATCTAGAATTCTATACTTACCATCAATAAATAGCCAAATTAGACTTTCCTTCAATAGGGAAGGTCTTGAAAAAGTATTCTCTGCACTGTTTCTTCAGACACTGGAGGGTGTGTTCTACAAAAATGAGGAAATAAGGAAATGCAAGATCGAAAAGACAGGATATCCAACCTGGGAGAGGAGTGAAGGAACTGTCCAAAAGGATTAAGGGGAAATGGTGGAGAGACCCTGTGTAACGAATCTAGGAAGCATCCATCCCAGACTGAAGCAGGGACCCAGATGGCTTCGGAAGTATGTCTCCAAGAAAACAGGAAACACAGAGCATACTGATATGTTCAAACATGAGTTCTGAGAGAAGACAGACCTTAAGTGAAGTTTTGGGTAACTTCGTGGTAAGTGCATTGAAAATACATTTTAAATAGTATGATTATTAAATCGGGGTGGTGGGAGGGGGTGGATGTTGTAATCCCAGTAATTCAACAGTGAATAAAATGTACAAAATTGTAATTGTATAAAATTTAAAAGTGAACTTTAGACAAATAAAAATAACTGAAGGAAAGGAAAAGTAAAAAAAGAATGGAAGAATGAGAAAAACATTGAAAATTTTAGGAAGCTTTGCCTACAAGATAAAATCTAAAACCTTTTGCATGGCATTCAAGGCCTTTTACATAGTTTCATCTTAACTATTGATTAATAATATCTAATATTTTCATTATCATATTTTCCCTCCCAACCTGAAATTTGACCCGTAACTTATCTTCTCTAAATCTTATGCATCTCCCAAAGCACCTGAGCATTTATTACCTCTGTAAAGCCCATTTTGACCATCCTCACATAGAGGGATCTTTCCCATCTCTAAAGTCCCACAGAAGTTATTGCCTGTATCCAGTTAGTTAATTGGTCTCTTTGTGGAGAGCTTTCAAACTATTGTGGTTTCTGTAAGTGGCTCACAAGTTCCTTGTAAGGACATATTCTCCCACAGTGGTTCACGCAGTGCTGCAGAGCTATGTACATGGTAGGAACATTAACATTTTTTCAACAGATTAGTTAATTAATAATTAACTTTTTCCATCTTCTGTCTCTCTCATGCCACAGTTTTGTTGTTTCTTCCACCAAACAACAGGGGTTTATCGTAACATTGTATTGATCTCCTCTGCCTGGGCTTGCTGGCCTGTGGTGGCTGATTCTGCCATTGCTTGAGCACCCTGCCCCTCCAGGCTCAACCAGGGGCCCAGGAAGAGAGGAAAATTGAGATGCAGATGGAGTAACCACACCACACTTTATTGGTGCTGATTTTGTTTTGAAAGATCTGTCCTTAACTAAGTCATGTGGGACATGAAGTAGTAGGAAAAAGGTTACAACTCTTTAAGAGTGATTCTGAAAAATAAATAAATAAAAATTAAATAAATAAAACCCCATACATAGACTCTTTCTAAATGCAGTTAAGACACTGGAATTTTTTGCCAAGATGTTGTCATACCAGGTCATACCAGCCTCACCCACACTTTCTAGGACCACCTGTTTTGTCCTTCGGGCACCTTACCTGTCTGTTCCCTTTTCACATCCCCTGTCCCTGAGACCCCTGGCCTTTACCTATAGCCAACACACTACATCTCTTACTTGTTGGACTTAATCTCTTGAAAGCCAGAAAGGTAATAACAGTGACTTTTCTTGAAAAGAACAGCAGGAATAAAGTGAGAACCCAAGTTCTCATTTCTGGCTCATAATTCACTGAGTCCTAGAAACTTGGAGTTGAAGGAAACCCTGGAGACCACCTAGAGCACCTCTACCTCCACTGCCTCTGATGAAAAAGTGCTCTTGCTCACTTCATGAGCAATGCTGCCGCTGCTGCTGCTACTGCTGCTCTGAATGCTGCCATCAAAGCAAGGGCTTCCCTCAGCAAATCAATAGCAAGACCCATGTGCCTTGTGGCAGGGAAGCTCTGGGGACAGAGGGGTGACTGAAGAGAGTTTGCTTAAACACAGTGGCTCTTTGTATTTTGCCATCACAAACTTCCAAGAAAACATGAAGAAAGTTTCAGACTATCTCCTCCAGAGAAGTCCATATAACCATGAGGTTTGGACCTAACTTTAATAGGTTCAAAAACTCCTGAATTCTCTGTAGATGCCAGTTAGGAATCCCTGCTTTGCTTTTGGTTTTGAGGAACAAGCAAATGGACTAAAACAGTTAAATTAGTCTGGCCTTGGGGAAACAAGATCAAGCCTTGGAAGCTGAAAATTTTATTGTAAATTATAGCACCATGCATTGCTATCATCACCCGCCTGAACCAGTTGTGCCTCAGAGACACTGAAAACGTTAAAAACATTGAGAAAAGTGAGGCAGCCTTGTAAGTTACTTTGTGGTCCTTCTTATTTCCTTGACACACTTGCATAAAGAAATTCCACACTCTTCGCCATTGTATTAGCAACTCCTAGGGTTCCAAAGGTTAATGATTTTGGGGGCCCAGAGCCCACATATGTTACACCTTTAAAAAGCTTCTTTTGCCCAATGACTTAATTAACTGCACTCTTTGTTAGCAGGAGTGAGACAATACAGAGAAAGGGATTTAAGAATTCTTGCTAAAAAACAAACAAACTTGTAATTGTTGGTTGATAACTGATTGATGGGAAGCGTCAGTTGGTCATTGCAAATTAAAACCCAGGGTTATGTGCTACATCTAAAAACAAGCTTGGGAAGGTGGTTCCTGCAGCACTCGCATGCAGGCTTTGATGGTATATTTTGGCTTCTGAAGTTTTCTTCGGTGTGAAGTTCTTGCTTTTGGGAATATGTGCTTCCTGAAGAATTCCCTGGACAAGAAGTGAACCTCCATATGAAACAATGTTGACAGCTGGACCAGATGTGTGGGAAAGAGGAGAGGTGTGGGGATGATTAAGAGAGTTATAGTACATGTGTCAATACTTAGAAGGATAGAAAATACACTTTTTATTATGCAAGGGAAGATTGGAGAAGAAATAGATCTCTTTTCGGAATATTAACTCCTGGGTCTGAAAGGAGTTAATCCATTTTTCTACCTTTAAGCAACCCAACATTCAAGTAGATTTTTCTTCCCTTTTTCAACATTTCCAAAGAAGAGCATTCCAGCTTTCCTTTCTTTAACCTTACATTCCAGCGTCTCACAGTGCCTATGAGCACTGTGAGGTTTAACTTCAATCTCTCTCTTTGCAATAGAAGACCATTGCTATCCTCCTGGACTAGAACAGCTGCTTGGCCTCTTGCTAGTCACACCATTCCATGCTCCCATTGTTCAGAGAGGAAATGGCTCTGGGCTTTTTTTTGCTTGGCTCCTCACCGCCCAGCAGGAATCCTGGCCTGAGCCCCAGGCTCCTCTGAGGAGTTACCTCATAGTTTTTCAGGTACTTACTTGGGGCCCTGTTCTCCTAAGAGTTCAAAATTATCACAAGTGACCTACCATCCTCTGAAAACAGAAGTCTCTGCAAAGGGCTTTGAGAGATGATGTAAAAATGCTGTACATATTTATGTGCTTTACATAACATGCACTTACATAACTTCCACTATAGGTATAACAACCACCATTTTAAAAATAAGAAAATGGGTTCAGCAAGATTGGCTCAATCAGCGTTTGCACAGATAAGAGGAGGGGAAGCAAAGTGTTGGCCCTCAAATCATGATGTGTCAAGCTGTATACTCCATGTTGCTGCAGAAGTGCTTCCTGAGAGTAAAGAAAGACCTGGACAACCAGCCACGTGTTTTCTGCTTTTGCATTTCTTCATCTGAGGAACAGAGAGGAAGATACTAAAAAAAAATTAGCAGGATGCCTCCTTACAACCTGTGAACACACGTGAAGACTTCAGTCACAGGAACTGTGAACTGGTGGTGGGGTAGGCAGCAGGAAAGGCACACCCTGCCTTACAGGTGCTCAAGCAGGCAGGGGGCTTTGAAGACACACAGACCTCATTTTCAGCTCTCGCTCAAACACATGCAGCATGACACTGAGCAAGTTCATTTGCCTCTGACTTTCAGTTTCATCATGTATAAAATGAGAATAATGACAGCTTTTAAGGAGCAAATATATGTATATTTTTCAGGTAGTTGGTGTCAGTTTTATTTCTGCCACTTTAGAGACATGCATCCTGGAGACCTCCACCTTTCAGTTCTATTTTTCTCTCTAGGTCAACAGCTCAAGTGAAATCTTAGCACTTTCCTTCACCCTCATTCTGGTGACTCCTTTTCCTTCTGTCCATGGGAATTTCTTTGTTCTGGGCTATTTCTTTATTTTAAAGAACTCTCAATGAAGCTTCCTTTAAAAAGTGGGCAGGAGGTACATTTTTTTCTGGGACTTGGCACACTGAATATATCTTTGTTGTTGCCTCACACTTGGATGATAGTGGAACTGAGGATAGAGCATTCAATTTGGAAATGACTTTTCTCTCAGAATTTTAAAATCATTGCTCTATATTATTGTAGCTTCCAAAGTTGCTGTCGAAGCCTGCTGTCATTTTAACTCCAAATAATTAGTATGTACTCCCTTTCATTGTCTCTGGAAGCTTTAAAATCATCTCCTTTTTTACTAAGCTGGGTACTCTTACATTAAAATGATGTGCCTTAGGTGGGCATTTTTTCAATTATTTAGTAGCTTTTTTGAAAGTGGGCATGCATGCCTGGTTCCCTGTAGGATTTATTAAAAAAGGAAGTTTTTTTACTTCCTTTTTATTGTTTTTCAGTTACAGCTGTCCTCATTTTTCCCCATTACTTTCCCTTGTCCTACCCACACCTACCACTCACCTTCAACCATCCCCCCCTTTGGCTTTGTCCATGGGTTTTTTATATACATTCCTTGATGACCCTTCCCCTTCTTTCCCCTGTTATCACCCTCTCCCCTGCCCTCTGATTACTGTCAGTTTGTTCTCTATTTCAATGTCTCTGGTTCTGTTTTGCTTGCTTGCTTGTTTTGTTGATTAGGTTCCACTAATAGGTGATATCAAGCCATGCATTTGTCAGCATATTTCACAGTACTGTCTTATAATCCTACTTTTTTGGTGTCAGTTATAAGTTATTGTATTTCTGATTTTATTTATTTGGGTCATTTATCTTATTTCCGGTGAGTTTGTTTAAAGGTTTAATGATTTGGTTTATATTTTCAATAAAACAGGTATTGGTTTGTTAATTTTTGTATATTTAGACTCTTTTGTTTATTTCTACTCTGATCTTTATTATTGCCTTTCTTCTACTCACTTTGGGTAACACTTGTTCTTTTTCTAGTAATTCTTTTAAATGTAAAATTAGATTATTTATTTGAGATTTTTCTTGTTTCTTGAGGTAAGCCTGTATTGCTATGAATTTTCCTCTTGGGACTGCTTCTACTGTGTTGTACAGATTTGGGATGATTGTGTTTTCATTTTTATTAGTTTCAAGGTGTCTTTTGATTTCTTTCTTGATCACATTGTTAACCCATTTATTTTTAGTAGCATGTTATTTAGCCTCTATATGTTTGAATGTTATTTTAATAATTGATTTCTAACTTCATACCCTTGTGGTTAGAGGTGATACTTCATATGATTCAATTTTCTTAAATTTATTAAATCTTGTTTTGTGGCCTGAATTGTAGTCTATCCTAGAAAATGTTGCATGTACACTAGAAAAGAATGCATACTCTACTACTTTGGGGTGAAATTCTTGAAAATATCAATTAAGTCTGTATATCCTGATATGTCTTTTAGGGCTGCTGATTTGATGTCTGTAAGATTTATCCATTGATGTCAATGGGATAGTAAAGTTTCCCTTATAGGACTGTATACTACTGTCAATCTCTCCCTTTATGTTTGTCCATATTTCCTTTATATATTAACTGTTCCTATATTTGGTACATAAGTGTTTACAAGGGTTATATTACCTTGTTGGATTCATCCTTTCATCATTATGATATTTCTTCATTGTCTCTTATTATAGTCCTTGTTTTAAAGTTCATTTTTTCTGATACAAAGTATTATTACCTCAGCTTTTTTTAAGTTTACATTCACATGAAATTTTTTCATCCGTTTACTTTCAGTCTCTGTGTTTCTTTCACTCTGAGGTTGGTTTCTTGTAGACAGCATGTATAAGGATCTAATTTTGTTATCTGTTCAGCCATCCTGTATCTTCTGATTGGAGAATTTAAGCTATTTACATTTAAAGTGATTATTGATAGGTACATCGTTATTGCCATTTTATTTTTTATCCTCATGTTCTTTATTTTCCACTATTTTTAAAGAAGTCCTTTTAACATCTCTTGTAATTCTGGCTTAATGGTGATGAATTCCTTTAATTGTTTTTTGTCTTGGAAGCTCTTTAAGTGTTCTTTGATTCTAAATGATAACCTCATTGTTTAGGATAGTCTTGACTACAGGCCCTTTCTTTTCAATACTTTTTAATACTTTGCATATCTCATGCCAATCTCTTCTGGTCTGCAAAAACTGGTTGAGAAATCAGGTGGCACTTCTGTGGGATCTTCCTGGTAGGTAACTCTTTTTTTCTTGTTGCTTTGAAGACTCCCCCTTTGTTTTATACTTTTGCCATTTTAATTTTAATGTGTCTTGGTGTGGGCTTCTTTGTGTTCATCTTGTTTGTCACTATCTGTGCTTCCTGGACTCATATATCTATATTCTCCTCCAGGTTAGGGAAGTTTTCAGCTATTATTTTTTCAAATAATTCTCCACTCAATGCTCTCTCTCTTTTCACTCTGGTGCCCCTATGCTGTGAAGGTTGTTATGTTTAAAATTGTCCCAGATTTCCCTTAAACTATTCTTGTTTTTTAAATTCTTTTTTATGCTGTTTTGAATGGGTGTTTTCTGCTACCTTGTCTTTAAAATAATTGATTTGTTCCTCTGCTTCATCTAATATGGTGTTGATTTTTTCCAGTGTATTTTTTATTTCAGTTATTGTATTCTTCATCTTTTACTGTGTTTTTATGGTTTCTATGTTCTTTTTAAAACTTACTATGTTTTTATTGAAGTTCTCTCTTAGTTCATCTATTCTTCCCTTAAGTTCCTTGAGCATCCTTATAACCAATGTTTTAGAAACTGTATGCAGTAGATTGCTCATCTCCATTTTATTTAGTTAGGTTTTTTTCCTGGAGTCAGGAGTAAGTAGATAGTTAATACAAAGTGCTTAGCACAAGATCTGAAAGGAAGAGTTAAATAAATATTTAAATAGTAACTGTTTCTATTATGGAACAAATAGAACAAAGGACCTGAATGAAGTTAAATTACAAAAGGTTTTATGGAGAAAATAAAAGTGCAGTAGCAGTTTAAACTAAGATTGGAGCTTGGTGAAGTAGACAAAAGGGAAGACTTTTTGTCTGCTTTCAGCCTCCCATAAGCAGAGATGCATCAGTCTTTGAATGTGAATGATCAACTATCTGTCTCCACAGGCTTTCAGATTTTTAAACACCTTGTGGGACAACGATATAGCAGAATGTCATAGGAGAAGCTCTGGGAAAGTTACTTACAGGTGACATGGGGGAATACCAGCTTGAAAGCAAATTTTGTCTTAGAATAAAGAATATCTTAAGTATAAAGCCATTAAAATTGAGTATGCTATAATGTTGAGCTATTTTTAGTATGTGTAACTTCTTAAAAGCTTAAGTCTAATAATTTGGCCTGCTTGCCATAGATCTGCTGCTTCTGACATAAATGACCTCTCCAAGATGCTACAGATTATTGGAAACAGGGAGATTGCAATTCTTGGAAGTTTTCTATTGATTGGTTAAGTAAAGCATCTGCTAAATGGATATCTAATTTGAAAGCTATACATTTAATGGAATTAATAAGTGAACTGATTAGGCAAAATGTTAGAAGTAACAAAAATGTCCTAATTGATTGGAGACCTTTAACAGACCTCAAAGAGTAAGAAGACTGAGGGAAATTACTGGATGCTGTTATGATTCTGGCAATACTGCTTTTGACATCTGCTTCATCCATTGTGGATCTGTGGAATATAGCCACAGTGCCATGCTATTTCCAAAATAATGTAAATTGAATTCATTTCTATCCATGTGTGACATGCAATTTCAATTAAGATGGAAAAACAGTGGCAATTCTATCTTGTACTTTAGTGGCAACAACTTGATGTATGGGTTTCTGTGGCTAGTGAAATGAAGCCAGGTAGTCACAGGCCAGATTTCCTTGCGTGTTGTTCTTGTTGGGAATGCTGGGGACATGGTGGGACGTATTGGTCTTGGGAAAGTCCATAACCTGCCTTGGAAGAATACTCCTCAAAAACAGATGGTGAAATAAGATACTTGATTGGAAAGTGGAGAAAGAAAATCACATCAATTTAAAATTTATTCAGTGCCAGTCACTTTACCTACATTGTTTTATTTAATTATCATAGCAATTCTGCAAGATAAGAATTACTAAGCACATTTTACAAATAAGAAGCCAATTGGTAGAGCTGAAACTTGAACAGATTTAACTGACTCCCAAATCTACAAATCCATGGTCTTTCTATCTCATAGGGTTGCCTTGAGAAAATGAAATATAGTTTGATTTCACTGAGACATTAGGCCTTATGAATTAGACTAGAATGATCAGGGCTGCAAATTTGTATCTAGATCATGAAGTATGTGGAATCACTGAGTATCCTGTTAAGAGATTTAAACCTTATTCCATAGGCAAAACGCAGTTAAAGAAGTTTATAGAATACGGTAGTATGCAGAATAACCAGAATTTCTCTTCCTATTCATAGAGTGTAATTCAATATAGAAGAAAGTAAGGAGAAACCAAATGAAAAAGCACACAGAAAGGAGGAGAAAATTGTAAGTTAGTAATAAACATTTGAACTAGGGTGGAAATCAAAAGACCTGGGAGAAGAAAAAATGTGTGGAAGATGTTTTCCAAAAATGGCTATAACAATATTTCCCATCCCATGTGCTCTTCCAGAAACTTGTCATTCCCTATTCAAATGTAGAGTCTATGACCCCTCCTTATGACACTGGGAAGGGCTTTGTGACTTCCCAAACAGAGCATGAGAGAAGTAACACTATGTGACTTTCAAGGCCCTATCATAAAAAGTGACATTGTTTCTAGTATATTCTCTCTTTCTGAGGATGTTTGTGCTTGGAGGCCAGCCATTGTGCTATAAGAAAGACCAGGTCACATAGACAGGCCCATGTGGACAGAAGCTAAGGCCTTGAAACATCAAATCCAGCTCAGCTTTCTACCAACATTGGACACCAACTTACTGGCCACATGAATGAGTGTTAAAAGTATGTCCTTCAGACCCCAACTGAGCTGCCCCAGGTGATATCACATGGAACAGAGATAAGACTTCAAGACTCAGCCCTGCCTAAACTGCAAATTTATGATAAAAATAAATGATTATTGTTTTAATTTATTAAGATTTGGGGGGAGTTTGATATGCAAAACAAAAGGAGCCAATGGAAAAAAACATTTATTGGTGCATCAACCCACAGGCATACTGACTTATCCTGGCCAAATGGTAACAATGGTCAATCTTGTTTGTTTTATTGCTATAAGAGGTGAAGAATTTAGAGCTGGGAAATGTTTTTGCATCTATCTATTAAATGTTGGTGCATCTAACCAAATAACAAAGTCTCGTCATAGAATTTCTATAGTATCCACTCTAATGGATACAGATGCATATGTAGATAATTATTCTTAATGACAAATTATCCAATGGAGAACAAATGTGCATTTTAGGCAAAATGTTAGCGCTTTCACATTCCTTTTCTAAGCAAATCCTTAGACTTTTATGGAATCTTACTCTCATTTTAAAGGATCAAAAGAAGGTGTAGGGAATTGCTTTTTTAAAATCTCACACCAGTGAGTGGTAGTGGCAAGATTCAAACTCAAGTCTGATTCCAGTCCTTAGCCTCTTTCCACCACAACATCTTTCATACTTGCCAAACATAACTTTTGGTTCTTGCACACCTGTGGTATCAATGGCTTTTGACTTATATGAAGTAGATTCTTTTTATTTTTAGCAGAAGACTATTTACCTTTCTTGGCTACTATTTTTAAAAGGATTTGCATTCTTGAAGCATACACAATCTAACAGTGTTCAAAGCAGATGGTCCATAATTATGCTGTGAGACATGGGGAGTCAAAAGTAAAAGAAAATTTTGTCACGGTTATAAAGTGCTATGGTGAGATTGTGTGTGTGTGTGTGTGTGTAATATGTGATTGTATGTCATAAATACAAGTGGCTTTTTCTTCTTTGTTTAATTGACCATTATCCATATTAAAGGTGTGCTTTAAATAAAAGCTAAGACATTTTGTCCAATTGTGTCTTGTAATTTGAAGTGCACAACAGTGATGTGCAGAACAGTATTTTGCAAAACTTGTGGATTTCTGCCCTGATCAGTCTACTTTAGAATTGTCAGAAGCTTGTGATTGATTGAGTGGGAAGAGTTGCCTCAATTGTTTCTTGGATTGAGAAGTTGCACAGAAGGAGTCTCTCCCTCTGAGGGCCAGAGGGTTCAGTGATTGGGAGAAGTGGGAGGACCCTGGACTGTCTTGGCATCACCACTACCCCCGGTGACCTTGCTCAAATCATTAATCTCTTGTTTTTATTATTGGTTCCTAGAGGGAAAAAAATCACACCATTTCAGCCCTGCTTAAACAAATCAGTTCTTCAGAAAAAGCTACTTGATTTTGTGCAAACCCAAAGCCCTTTGTTATAAGCAATCCCCTCTTTTTCCCCTGGCAGCAATGCATTTCTTTCCTCAGCATGCCATTTTCAAAACCTTTGACATTTCACCATACTTCATCATTGCCTTCATTGTGGACCTTGCCAATTTGTCCATTTTAATCTGTCTAAAAACCTGCATCTGCTGCATGAACATTTTTATTTCATATATGTTGATACAAAGATTATACACATTGATTTTTTTGTAGCTGTGATTTCATGTAAGCCAAGCAGCAAGGAGAGGTTGATACCTAGGATAATGTATGCTCTATCAGGTTAATACAAATCAATGGCATTGGCAAGTTTCAGACAAGGCTCAGGGGGTGGGGTCTGGACAGCAAAAGCTGCCAGAACAAGACAGATGGTACAAAGCTGACACTCTTACCTCTTTATCTTAATAGGCTCATTAGCAGATTCCTCTCCTTTGGGTCTCATTTGAGTTTCTTGGCTTTAAATGGCACCCTATAGATTTCCCATCATCCTGGAAAACAACTGGCACACCCTTCTTACAACCTGACACAGAGAATGTTCTAGTGCTCAGGGTCTGTTTAGCAGTGTAGAGGGTAGGGATTAGGTAAATGGGTGCTGTTTATCTACTAGGACCATTGGGATTCAAAGAGTTAATATATTCCTGTTAAGAACTGATTTTTTCTAAAAACTACCAATTATTGAATTTCAAGTTCTGTAATAGGCACATTATTTTATTTAATTTTCACAAGAACTCTAACAGATCATATTACTTTGTTGTTGCTTTTACTGTTCTGATGTCATTTTATAAGTGAGAAACTGAGGATTAAGTGATCTGTCCCAAGGAGCAGAGTTGATGAGTGGAAAAGGCAGACTTTGACTCTGGATTTATAAGACTCCGAAACTCTGAGGTCAACCACTGGTGTAATCCCACATTCTCCTCACTACTGGTCTCATATGCAAGGTCAGACAGCTAAGCCTTCAGGCAGCTTTTGTGGTCCTGAACTGGCTCCTATACAGCCTTCCTTCCTTCCTCTCTGCCTTCCTCATATCATTTCTTCCTTCAGCCTAAAAAATTCTTAGTTGTCTCTTTCCTCCTTTTTAATACAAAACACTGTCTTCCAGTTCTTTCCCCTCTAAGGCTGACAGTGACGCAAGGTATAGTCTCCTTGGCTCCTCTCTTTCTTATTCCTTTTCCAGAAGACCAACATCACAGGAAAGCCATTGAAAACTAAGGTTTCAGAAATCTTTCAGGGCATTTGTCATTATTGCTCCATTAAGTAGAAGCCCTGACATCTTTTTTTTAATTGATTTCCTTTGTAGATGATATCTTTTGAGTTCTCACTTACTTGCCTTGGCTACTTAAAGTACAGCTGAGAGATTCATCCTCAAATATATTCTAAGTGAGCAATTCTTAGGCCTGGTCTAAGCCTGATTTATAACCTGTGCCCCAAGTATGAGTTACTGCTGCATTTCTTTATTCCTTTGCTCCCTGTCAACTTCTCTGGTTGAGAATACATAACTGTCTCCCACCCTGGCCCCCAAGGTAAACTACAGGTCTTCAACTACCACTTTGCAGGTGCTGTCCCATATGCAGGGCAATTTCTTTGGCCTCAGCTGACAGTGTCCTGTCTTCTCTGTGTGTCCTGGCAGTTTTCCATCAGGATGCCCACCAGCTGTATCCCAGCAAGGCCCCTGCCTTCTCCCTCTCTCCTGTTCTTGGTTATCTATGGACCTAGATCCCGTCTGTCATCCTATTCAGCCTCTGAGCTTTGCCACATAGTCTTACAATCACTGTCCCCACTCTTTAAAAAGAAATATTCTTCTTTATGTTGAGTTTTTGACATGACTTTCCTGGTTATCCAAACTCCATAGTTTCTACCATATTCTTTTACTACTACTCCCTAAGGTGCAAAACTGCTGCTTAGTCCTTCTCTTCTGCTGTTCACTTTCCCTTTAACTGCCCTCTGGAGCTTAACCAGACTCATGGCTTCAGTCACTATTGTAATAATGAATCAGAAACCTCCACATCTAGATATACTCTTCTTAATTCCAAACCAGAAACTTCCACTTGATGTTTCTACCATTACCTCTAATTTATCATGCCTAAACTTCCCATTTTGGTCTGTAGCATCACTATTCTTTCAGACTTATTGGCTTCAACTTGAATATTTTCTCTCCCATCAAATTCATTTATTCATTCATGTATTCATTCATCCACTCATTTATTAATTCATTCACTCATTAAACATTTTTTAAATGCCTATTCTGTGTGACGGTCTGCATAAAGCACGAAAGACACAAAAGTAAGTGGCATGTCCTGAATCTAACATTGATGATTCTCCATCAAAGATGTCTCCAATGCAACCTTTTTCTCATGGTTTCCTGCAACACTGAGTGTTTCAGTCAAACTGATCTCTTAAAAATCACACTAACATGTTCTTTCTTACCTCCATGACTTGGTTCTTGCTGTTCTTCCTGCCTGGAATAACCTCACCCAATCTTTTTGACATCTAAAACTAATATTTCCTTCAAGTCCTATGTATTTTCAAAGTTTGTGCATGATACTATTTCCCTTCTCTGAATTTCTGTAAAATTTTGTGATTCAATGCTCCCTTCTTCCCATTGTGGTAATAGGAACTAGGAAGGTTAGCAGAGAATATTGTAATAGAAAAAATCTCAGGGTCTTTTAGTGAAGTTGTCATAAGCTAGGGCAAGGTTAATTTCTTCCTTTATTCAACCATTCATGCATTCATTTCTGAGATCTCTGAAAAAAAGGCATAAGCTTCCAGAGAGCATGAGGCCCTTATCAAGGTGGCTATCCATGATGCTGCTTACCTCAGGTCCAGGACTGACATGACCCTGCTGGTCTGCAGCCTGGTGGCACTTGCTGACAGAAATCAGACCTGTCTGAAGGGATAGCTGGGCATATAACCTGTTTATAACAAAGGAGCTCTGTAATGCCAGACACCCTTATGCCCACCTAACTTCATGGTAGACTTTTTACAGAGGATATATCCAAACAGAGTAACCAATAACCTCAATATTATCACAGGCAATGTGCTTTAATGTCTTAAGGGAAAAGAAATATCAATCAGAACTACCTTTTCTTCAACATCTCCTTAGTGGGAAATCACAAGAAAGTCTAAGGTTGAGCTCCACATGCTCTGGAATTTGCCCAGCACCCCACCCATGAAGAGCTCTACCATTGTCAGAGGGTAGCAATTCATAGGTCCTGATCCCATGCCAGGATTAGAGTGATGGAGGTTACTGTCAACAAACAGTCTGTTTCTAGCTTCTGAAGACTGTCCCAGATGTTGAGTGACTGCATTCTGAGAAATCCCTCAGTGCACAGTTTTCTGGGACAGACTATGAATCCACAAAATTATAGGTACTACAGGACCTAGGAGCTAGCAGTCCCTGTGTATGATGCACTCAAGCTCAAACCTGCAGTCTGTCTGAGGCAGAATTGTCCATGGGCCTCACCTAAAATGTGAGACACAACTTGGAGGGACTAGTGATGGCCAAAAGTATCTGTTCAATGTGGACTTTCAGGGACATCAGCTATATGGATGAAGATAGCTCATCTCAAGGATATTGATTCAATAGCTATAAGATCAATAGCTCTACCCACTGGGTCAACAGCAAAGACCCTTGTGACCATACTCTAGTACACAGCTCCATTCACCTGGGCATGTGGAGTAAGAGAGAATGAGGGGAAGGGGGGCATCAATATCCATTAAGGACCCAAAGATCAGGGTTCTGCGTCTGATAGTGTTTGACTCCCAATATGAGATTGTGAAGTCAGTTATTCTTTCTAGGCTTCAGTATATCTATGTGTAAAATGGAATTGCCTTTCATCATAAGACATTCAAGAGTCTAGAGAAACCACTGGTAGGAGGGTTCTCCTAGAAGTTTAGGGCAGGGGTGGTTTATGCTTCTGATGTAGGTGTTTCTGCAGTGAGTGCTCACCAATGTATCCCCTGGACCTAGCAGAATAAATGGCATAGAGTGGGACCTCAATATGCACCAAATGAAAAAATAAATCAATTGAGGTATCTACAGTCTTTCATTATGTTAAAGGTCATGTATGATATTTTCAGAGCTAAGAGAATAGATATGCATTTGTTCCTGCTTCTCAGGAACATACTGAGTTGAGGTATGTACCCCAACTGAGTTCATAAACATCTCAGTATGAACATAAGTCTATGACCCACTCACCTAGTCTGCTGTGTAATGGGAGTTATGTGTGGTTGTCTTGGGACACTTATTATTCAGAGAAGTTATATTAAGACTCTTATCATCCTTGCCCTGAGGTTTGGGGCATGGATCATGGTGGAAGAAAAGGAATCAGAAGATGGGGTAAGAATTCTGGGTTTCATTAGCCTCCTGTAAAAGCTCTATGCTTTACTGAAGTTTAAACCTGGAATTGCTTGCTCAAGACCTATCTCAGGAGGCCAGGAACTGGGAGGATGGGATTAGGATAGATGGAAGAAGTCTAAGCATGTTGACTAGAGCTATATCCTCCAGCTGTCCAGTGGTGTGCCTTTTGCCAGCCGTTCTATACCTTAAAATGCATCTAATGACAGAGAGTACCCAGACCCCATCTCTACAAGACCAAATAACAGGGTACCTGTTTCTCCCATGCAGCTGATGCTGAGTGTGCAAGGGAAAGGCCTTTTTGATGGCTACTATCCTTCCCCTAGACAGTCCCTCCAAATTTCCAACTGAAACTGAAAGGACTCTAACTGAATCAGAACCAGAGCTCTTGTCTTACCATAAAGTTTTCCCTTTCTCACCAAGAGGTAGAAGAATAATAATGTTTGCCTCATGGGTGAATTTGTCTATTTTCCATCATTCCCATACCCATCCTTATATACTCTGTTCAGACTTCTAAGCCAGCTACCTTCTTAATGAATTCTGTATATAAGGAGGCATAAGTGGGAATTCAGAAATTAGAAGTGGAAAAATGTCATTATTCCTCCTTCCTCTCATTTTCTCTTTTTCTGTTTCTGTCAGCAACTCTGGAAGTAGCTACATTGCTGTGAGAATCTCAGCACATATGACAGTAATCATTCCTTGATGTTTCTAGTAGTGACCATGCGGTTCCCTCTCTGAGAGGTCAGAATCTATTGGGTGGTCCACCCCAGGGCTCCAGTATCTTCTAAATGCCACCCTCTTTCATGGTGCCTACATTGAACACAATACCTTCACTATCTAGCTCAGTAGTCAATGTTTTCTGCACTCTGGAAACACCAACTCCTTCCTTTTGATTCTCTAGCCCTATTTTCTATCTGTAGTAAACAATTTCTTGACTACTTCTTCTTCCTTTTGCCTTTTCCTTTAATTTCTCTAAGACTTTTATAACTACCTCCATGTATTAAATTCATTTTGTTTTTCTTTTTGTACCCCAACCGATACACAAAATTTAAGGAAGGTGACCATTTATAAGTAGAAAATGATTTTTCATTTATCTAAAAAGATATAGGAAGAAGTAAATTAGGAAATAAAATTAATAAACCAATACATTATTTTCCATTACAGTTAACTAAGTACTACCATGCTGATCATAAAATTAGATCATTGTTTTTTCTATTGTTCAAGTACAGCTGTCTCCATTTCTCCCCCGTATACCCCCACCCATCCCCACCTCTCACCCTTGATCTTACCCTCTTTTGGATTTGTCCATGCATCTTTTATACATGTTCCTTAACAATGCTTCCCTTTTTCTCTCCCTGTTATCCCCTCCCTACCCCTCTCTAGTTACTTTATTTGTGCTTTATTTCAATGTCTCTGGTTATATTTTACTTGATTGTTTGTTTTATTGATTAGTTTCCACTTATAGGTGAGATCATATGATATTTGTCTTTCACCGCCTGGCCTATTTCACTTAGCATAATGCTCTCCAAATCCATCCATGCTGTCTCGAAGGGTAGGAGCTCCTTCTTTCTTTCTGTTGCATAGTATTTCATTGTGTAAACATACCATAGTTTTTTGACCCACTCATTTACTGATGGGCACTTAGGTTGCTTCCAATACTTGGCTAATGTAAATTGTAGACCACTGTTTTAATATTATTTTTCTTGGGTAAAAACACATTTCCATATATGATAAGCTATCTCCAGTGGAACTGAATTTATGAATGTCATCTTAATTCTGAATAATATTTCATGTTTGAACTCATTGTATTTTCTGAGCCATTAGATACATCTCATTGCCATGATGTAACAAATTAAATGTTATATTTCCACACAAATAATAATTAATAATAATGTCTTCCACTCTTGTCCATTGTGGATGTACAGCATGGTTTAGATTTAAGTGAAGCAAACTTAACAAATGAATGACTCCTGCACTCCTGCTAGCAAATGTCTGCATAAATGACATTATCAAGAAAACATTTAAAAGAATTGTGATCTAAACATAAATCTGCAGCTGATGAATGATAATATACCCACCCATCCATGCAGCATAGGTAAAACTATTGAGTTATTGAAGGTGATATTCATCTATAATCATTAACATTGTAAGATGTTTACAATACATTTTGAGTAAAAAATGGTTATAAAAGTTTGCTCAATATAACTGTATTTTTGTTTAAAAAATATTTGTATAGAAAAATCACTGGAAGAAAAAGTAGAGATAACAGTGATTATACCCTGTGAGTGGGATTATGTGTGGTTTTTAATTTTCCTCTTTATTAAGTTGTTTTTACAATCTTTTACAATAAAGCTATATTCATTTTATTTAAAGAAAAATTTTAAATTATATAAAATACAAATAGGTGTTCTCTCTGATTTGTAAAGCATGGGAAACTGGCATGAAGGACTGTGTGGCAATAGTAAGAGAAGCAAGTTGGAATTGGGAAGGAAGTCTCTGAGACCCACTTCTTCCAGATTATCAGGTGGGTCCATGCCTTTTAACAACAAGGTTTTGAATGAGCTTCAGGGCTCTCTCCAACTCAGGATTCCAAGATCCAACCTAAGAATCTATTCAAGAAACATTTATTGTTCATCATCCTAGGCCAAGACCTATACCAGGTCCTAGAGAAACATAGATGAAGGTCTAGTACTTTTCCTCCAGAAATCTGCTCTTTGTCAAGGGATTGATTTTGGGTTTTGGAGTGGAAAGATTTCTCCTCAAATCCTACTTCTGTCCCTCACTAGCTATGTCCCTTGGGAAAAAAAATATTCTCTTTGAGTTTTAGATCTTTTATCTTTAAAGAGAAGGTAAGGATTCTTTCTTTTCTTTCTTGTTTGGGGGAATAAATAGAATGATAAAATAATTCAAAAGAAAGGGAGGGAGAGGAGACAGAGAGTCTTATTTTGTTGGACTGTTTAGGCTTTCCAGGGATGCAAACAATTAATAGGAATGAAGAAGAAAATAGCATAAAAAATCCTTACCTAAGGATGGGTAGCCAGACTTTAAGAGTGATGAATTTGATGCAACAAGTGGGCTAAATGTTAATTAAAAAGAGATTTAATATTTTTTTAGTAGCTCCTCATGATCTTTACCCTTTGTAGGCACACAGGTCTTCATCACAAACAGATTTTCTATGTAATCTGCGTGTGGTCACTGAAAGACAAGGAATCTGTTTGGCCTCTGTTTCCCCAAAACCTTGATTAATGGAAAATCAGGGTTCCACTGAGTATGCCTCATAGACATAGAGTAAACAATCCTGTGTGGGGGTAAAGGAGAATAGGGTGGAGGAAGATTACCTGGCTGTGATAAATTATTTCTACCTTGTAGAAAAATTGTAGTTTCTATATATTTGTAAAACAAAAATGTGAAGGCATAATAAGTTTATATAAATAGCTCTTGTGTGTATTTCAGTTTATGTTCCAATGGTTACAAAGGAGGAACCAGTCCTATTCCCATTCCCAATCTCTTTATGCTCTGGAGAAGAGAGAAATGTGAGATTTGATAAGTGTCAAACACTAACCAATATCTCAATATGCACAGGCATTATTTTGTTCTTTAGAGTTTTATCTCCCCAACTATACTAAAAGCACTTTGAAATCAATGGTAATGTCTATCTCCATTTGTAGAAATTTTAGTATAGTGTTGTTCTCAATAATTCATTACTTGGAGTACTCACCAACATTCTTCTCTCATAAAAATTATTCCATTATTTCTGATTATGTTGTATAATTATCAACCAACCATAGTAAATCAAAATAATTGAATAAGTAGATTTGTTATCATAGTGAATAATTATTTACCAGTAAATGAATCTGCTTAATTTGTTTAAATGTAAGTCACAGATAAAACATCATGTTCTCATCATTATAAGATACTGATATGAAGAAGAGCTAAAGTCAGACAAAGGTCATTACTTCAGCATGGGATGAAAGACAAATTAATTTAAAGGCAAAGCAACCGACCCAGTAATGGGCCAGCTGCAATGAGGGGTAACAACTGTAAAAATGCTCTGAACTCAAAAAGTGTTGAATCAAACTGAAGAGTCAAGATACACATGCAATTAAGACATAATAATGGCACTATATATTCAAAATAAAAATATATAGAAAAAAAAACAGTCTTTCCAGGTAGAAGAACTCTGATTAAAAATAAATTCATTCATGGTGAGAACTTCTGGCCAAGATACAGGTATAGGTAGATACACTTTGCCTCCTTGCATGGCCAAAAGAAAGACAACAACAAATTTAAAAACAAAAAAACAATCACAGCTGCCAGAAAATTGAACTGTTTGGAAGTCTGACAACCAAGGAGTTAAAGAAATATTCATCCAGACCGGTAGGAGGGGCGGAGTCAGGCAGCCAGGTGGAGAGGGGTCTCGGAACAAAGAGTGTTGGTACTGGTGTAAGGCATCCTGGGCATGCAAGACAGCAGGGGCAGACCATGTGCGCACAAGCGGCAGCTGGCAGACCCCGGCCAAGGGGTGGCAACTGGCAGACCCAGCGAGGTGGTGATTGTGAAGCAAGGTGCTGTGCGCAAGGTGGCTGGTTGGCCGAGTGGTCCCAGAGTTCCAGTGCCAGGAAATAGAGCCTTGGGACATTGATTGAAAACACCTGTGGGAGTTGAGGCACAGGGAGAGACTCCTATCCTCACAGGAGAGGTTGTTGGAAAGACCCATGGGGTGCACAAACCTACCCATGTGGAAATTAGCACCAGAAAGGCCCAGTTTGCTGGGGGAAGTGGCAGAAGGGACTAAAGTCCAATGGACAGTAGAACAAGTGCTATTGTTCCCTCTTAGACCCCGCCCCCACATACAGCGTCACAACCCAGCAACTGGGTTGCCCTGGCCTGGTGAACACCTAAGGCTCTGCCCCTCATACATAACAGGCACAACAAGACAAAAAAAAAAAAAGGTGGTTCAAACGGAAAAACAAATGAAAGCTCCAGAACCAATACTTTTAAGCAACCAAGAGATAGCCAACCTATCATATGCACAATTCAAAACACTGGTGATCAGGATGCTCACAGAACTAGTTGACTTTGGTCACAAATTAGATGAAAAAATGAAGGCTACAATAAGTGAAATAAAGGAAAATGCACAGGGAACCAATAGTGATGGAAAGAAAGCTGGATCTCACATCAATGGAGTGGACCAGAAGGAAGAAAAAAACATACAATCAGAAAAGAATGAAGAAATAAGAATTCCAAAAAATGAGGAGAGGCTTAGGAGCCTCCAGGACATCTTTAAACATTCCAGCATCCGAATTATAGAGGTACCAGAAGGAGAAGAGGAAGAGCAACAAGTGGAAAAGTTATTTGAACAAATAATCAAGGAGAACTCCCCCAGTCTGGCAAAGGAAATAGACTTCCAGGAAGTCCAGGAAGCTCAGAGAGTCCCCAAGAAGTTGGACCCAAGCAAGAACACACCAAGGCACATCATAATTACATTACCCAAGATTAAAATGAAGGAGAGAACCCTAGAAGCAGCAAGAGATAAGAAGACAGTAACCTACAAATAAGTTCCCATCAGACTGTCAGCTGATTTCTCAAAAGACCTTGCAGGCAAGAAGGGGCTGGAAAGAAGTATTCCAAGTCACAAAAGGCAAGGACCTACATCCAAGATTGCTCTATCCAGCCAAGCTTTCATTTAGAATGGAAGGTCAGATAAAGTGCTTCTCAGACAAGGTCAAGTTAAAGGAGTTCATCATCACCAAGCCCTTATTTTATGAAATGTTAAAGTGACTTATCTAAGAAAAAGAAAGATAAAAAACATTTATAGTAAAATGACTGCAAACTCACAATTATTAACAACCACACCTAAAACAAAAACAAAAAGAAACTAAGCAAACAACTAGAACAGGAACAGAACCACAGAAATGGAAATCACATGGAGGGTTAGCAACAGGGGAGTGGGAGGAGGAGAGAGGAAGAAAAGGTACAGAGAATAAGTAGCATAGGTGGTAGGTAGAAAATAGACAGGGGGAGGGTAAGAATAATATGGGAAATGTAGAAACTCAAGAATTTATGACACATGGACATGAACTAAAGGGGGAAATGTGGGTAGGAGGGGCTGTGCAGGGGAGGGGAGTGAAGGGGAAAATGGGATGATTGTAATAGCATAATCAATAAAATATATTTTTAAAAAAGACTGAAACAAAAATGCTGAGAGAAATTATGTATCAGTGTGTCCTAGTCTTGAAGAAAAGGGCTTCTTTCCAAGGACAAGATGAAAGCCAGACATCATAAGATGAATAGATTAAACTTGGCAAAAACATACACAACATTTGACAAAGGATAATATTGGTAGCATATGGAATGCTCTTAAAAATACTTAAAAAAATAAAAAGAGAAAAAAATGAACAAAAGTTACTAACAGGAAATATAAAAACACAGACAGCCTCTAAATACTAAAAATTGAACCTCACTAGCAAATAAATGACATTTAAAACAAGGTGATAGTTGCCTCTCTGCCTTTTGGCTAAGATTGAGTGTAAAAGAAAGTGACAGATTTTTGTTTTTATTTTTATTTTTTGACTATTAGACTGGCAAAGATGAAAATAATGCCAATACCCAACATTAATTGAAGTGTGAGGCAATAAATTTGTACAAACTTTCTAAATAACATTTTAATAATATAAATATAAATAAATTTATTTATTTATTTATTTATTTGCCTGTATATATATATATATATATATATATATATATATATATATATGTGTGTGTGTGTGTGTGTGTGTGTGTGTGTGTGTGTGTGTGTATACACATATATACACATATATTTACATATAGATAGATAGATAGATAGATAAATAGTGGTGGGAAGGAAATCAGGGCTCAAATCAATAATTTAGAGCAGAAGTCAACATTCAACCAGAACAGCATGAAGAAACACAAGAATTCAAAAAATGAGGGGAGGCTTAGGAACCTCTGGGACAAATTTAAATGTTACAACATCCAAATCATAGGGATGCCAGAAGGAGAAAAGGAAGAGCAAGATATTGAAAACTTATTTGAAAATATAATGAAGGAGAACTTCCCTAATCTGGCAAAAGAAATAGACTTCCAGGAAGTCCAGGAAGCTCAGACAGATCCAAAAAAGTTAGACCCAAAGAAGTACCCACCAAGGCATATCATTAAGTTACCCATTATGAAGAGAAGGAGGGCATCTTAAAGTACCAAGAGAAAAGGAGACAGTTATCTACAAAGGAGTTCCCATGAAACCAACAGCTGACTTCTCAAAAGAAACCTTGTGGGCAAGGGCAAGAAGGGGCTGGAAATAAATATTCAAAGTCATGAAAGGTAAGGACCTATATCCAAGATTACTCTACCCAGCAAAGTTATCATTTAGAATGGAAGGGCAGATAAAGTGCTTCCCAGATAAGGTCAAATTAAAGTTCATCATCACCAAGCCTTTATTATATGAAATGTTAAAAGGATTTATCTAAGAAAATGATGATCAAAAGTATGAACAATAAAATGACAACAAACTCACAACTATGAACAACTGAACCTAAGGGAAAGGGTCATCAAAGAACATGTATAAAGGACCCATGGTCAAAGCCACAGGGGCATAGGATTGAGGGTGAGGCAGGGGAAATTGGTGATGGGAAGATGGAAAAACTATTTGAACATTAATAAAAAATGATTTAAAAACCTAAAAAATAACTAACTAACTAAATAAATAAATAAAACAAAGATGAACTAAGCAAACAACTAGAATAGGAACAGTTCACAGAAATTGGGATTACATGGAGGGTTGTCATAGGAGGGGGAATAATGAGGGAAAGCTACAAAGAATAAGTAGCATAAATGGTAGGTACAAAATAGACAGGGTAGGTTAAGAATAGTATAGGAAATGAAGGAGCAAAAGAACTTATATGTATGATCCATGGACATGAACTAAGGCAGGGGAGATGCTGGTGGAGAGGATTTTAGAGCAGAGGGGAATAAAGGGGAAAAATTGTGTGAATACAATAACGTTAATAAAATATATTTTTAAAATGAAATAAAAAAGAAATAAAATATTATAACAAAAAATTCATTATATCAGAAAAACCATGTAACAAATATTAAAAATTATGTCATATAATATTATCAAATTAAGGACACTTAATATTTTGATATATGTCCTGAATCATTTTTGTACAAATAATACAAAATTTTAATAAAACAAGATCACAATAGAAAACTTGGGGATCCTAAGATGGTGGCTTTGTTGGAGGGAGCGTAATCCCCTTCTTCTATGAAGGGGAGAGAAACTCTAGGATCGGCGGAGGAACAGAGCAAGGGACCTAGGTTATAGCAACATTTATGTAAACAGGACATCAAAAATTATAGCGGACATTGAAAACCCAGATGGTAAGGAGACTGCTTCAGGACAATAGGGACCCAGGGATCAGCGCGGGGACCAG
Organism: Phyllostomus hastatus; assembly: GCF_019186645.2. Lineage (NCBI taxonomy): Eukaryota > Metazoa > Chordata > Mammalia > Chiroptera > Phyllostomidae > Phyllostomus > Phyllostomus hastatus. Next base: position 1,789,292 of record NW_025334015.1, on the reverse strand, counting down.
GGGGGTTGCAGCCCCCAGAGATGGTGCTCCTGGGTCTGCTTCAGGGCACCTGGGAGAACGGAGTCACCGCTCCCTCCCTGGACAACAGGGATTGGGCAACACTGTTATAGAAAAGATGACTCAGACGGCCTGGGAGTTTACGAAGTGGGGTTTATTCATGCATGCGGACCCAGAGCAGATCAAAATCCAAATTCTGGGCATTGAGCTTAAGCTGGCAGCTTCTTTATATGCTTGTTACACAGGCAGAAGGAGAGGGGAAGGAGTGCAACTGCCAAAACGGGGGTTAGTGTATGACCTTGGGATAACTGCTTAGCTGGGAAAGGCTGCTGTCTGGGAATGGCTGCTGGTCAGCTCCTACCTAAGAATGGCTACTGCTCAGCTATGTCTTGTCACAACACCAGGCGAGGCCTTGTTGCTTGAAGGCACAAAGAGGGGAGTTGGACTGGGAGACAGTCGCACAGGGGCTGCAAACACCCATGCAGAGCGTTGGGAGGGGTGAGTGCCCCCATCCTGCATGACCAGGGGCGGCCTGGACATGTGCCCACACCCCCATCCCGGTGGGAGTGTGGTTCTGTGGAAGACCCAGACCTTGCAGCCTTGAATAAGGAAAGGGTACAGATGTTCAGGGTTTTCTGGAGGCTGCGGTTGTGAACTTGGGGGAGCACGCACCCCTTCAAAATTTCTGACTCTTGCACTGTGAACCCAGAAGGGACGCGGCACTTTGGGGGTTCCTGGAGCCCACAGTGGGGAAATTGGTGGAAGCACATGCCCCTTCAGGATCACCAGAGCTTGCACTGTGAATCCAGAAAAGATGCAGGTGCTTCCCGAGAACATAGAGCCCACGGCGATGAAATCTGGGGGAAAGTCACGTCTCCTTGTGATCCCTGGAGCTTGCACCTTGCACCGTGAACCTGGAAAAGACTCAGAAGCTCTGTGGGGCCCCAGAGCCCAGGAGACCACAGCAGTGAGCTCTGGAGAGCATGCTTGGGAGCGCCCATACCCACATCCAGGGTCCTGCAGGGGGATGTAGGATCAGCTCCGGGGAGAGCGTGCTTGCTGGCCCTGGGGACAGTACCTGAGAGACTAAGTTCTGACTGGGAAGAGTGAAAAGCATTCCAAATGCCCCTTGGCCTCCTGAAGCCAGCAAGACCAGAAAAACTGGTTTGGCCAGTTAGAAACCAATAAGAGGTTATTGTTTGTTTGTTTGTTTGTTTGTTTGTTTTTGGCTGTTGTTATTGCTTGATTGTTTGATTTTATCTTGTTTTTTAAGTGACTTTTTATTTTTTAATTCTCATTATTTTTATATCTCTCAGTCCCTTCTTTCTCTCCTTGATCCTAGTATTATTCCTTCCACTCCAAATTTATCTTTCCTGCATTCCATCTTCTGCTTTTTTTCCCTTTTTTTTGAGCCTGCAAGTATACTGCAAATTTGTATGATCTTTTTCTCACTTTTATGACATTTTTTTATTTTAATAGTATTTTGGTATTCTTTTTCTTTCTGTATAATCTTCTTTGCTTGGCTGGTTATACTGTCATTTGATAGGTTCCCCCTATTATCTTAGTCATAGTGTGTTGATAATTTACTGTCCTTTATTTATGTTCCATTAGTACATGTCTCAAGGTTCTATACTCCTTATTCTTGTTATCTAGATCTCATAGATTCTGCCACATGATTGTTGCTTTAATATTACTGTAAATAAGACCTAGTTCATACAATTGCAAACACTGCTCAACACCCCTCCCTGATATCAGCCCACTTCACAATTTCCTGAACTATATTATTGTGGGGGTTCTCTCTATTCTTTTACACACTACTCATATTTACTAATCTTTATTCCCACCCTACCTCAGAATCTGACCTCCCACAGCCTCACAGCTTTCTACATTGAACTAAAATTCCTTTTGCCCCCAATAAGAGTATTATCTTCTTTCCATCCTTTCTAAAACCTGCTAGTGGAGTGGAAGATCATGGTTAACACTATATGTAGCCAAAAGATATCCCATCTCTTCTTTACTGGCTGCTAATGTAAATATCATAGAATACTGTCTTGTTGTCTTAAACCATTTTGCCTTACTCCTCCAACTGATCCCCCCAAAAAGTGGGGGGGGGGGGCTGTAATACATGAAGGATACATGAAGGAGACTGCACCACTGAATCTCACAGGTATTCTACAACAGAAGTTCACACCATAATCACAGGAAACCAGAACAGAACAATTTAAGAAACAGAGACTAACAAGAAGAGTCTCGCAAACAATGAGAAGACAAAGAAATAACTCCCAAATGAAGGGAAAGGAGGAAGCATAAGAAAGAATGCTAAATGAAATAGAGGAAACTCAACTATCAGATATTGAGTTCAAAACAATGATTATCAGGAAACTCAATGAACTCACAATGAGCTACCAGAAACTATAGGGGAGCTACAATGACCTCACTGCAAACTATATCAACATGAAAAAGGAAATAGAAACACTCAACATGGGCCAAGAGGAAATGAAGAATACAATTTCTGAACTTAAGAACACAGTAGAAGGAATTCAAAGCAGGATCGATAAAGCAGAAGGCCGGATTAGAGAACTGGAGGACAAAGTAGAAAAAACACCCAGATGGAGCAAGGAAAGGAAAAGAGGCTCAAAAAGAATGAAGAGGGATTAAGAGAAATGCAAGACAATATGAAACGTAATAATATCTGTATAATAGGGATACCAGAAGGAGAAGAAGAAGAACAAAGGATAGAAAACCTATTTGAAAAAGTAATGATGGAAAACTTTCCTAATTTGATGAGAGAAAAAGTCACACAAATCCAGGAAACACAGAGAGTCCCAATCAAGAGGATCCCAAAGAGGCCCACCTCAAGACACATCATAATTAAAATGGCAAAATCTCAAGACAAAGGGAGAATGTTAAAGACAGCTAGGGAAAAACAGGAAGTAACATACTAGGGAGACCCAATAAGGCTAGCAGCTGACTTCTCAATGGAAACACTCCAAGCCAGAAAAGAATGGCAAAAAATATTCCAAGTAATGAGAACCAGAGGTCTGCAACCTAGGCAACTTTACCCAGCAAGGCTCTCAATCAAGATAGAAGGCCAAATAAGAAGCTTCCCAGAAAAAAATGTCTAAAAGAATACACCTCCATCAAACCACCTCAGCAAGAGGCCAAAGGGACTGCTTTAAGGAAAGAAAGGAAAAGAGAGAGAGAGAGAGAGGAACACACGTACATAAATGGCAATGAATAAGTACCTATCAACAATAACTTTAAATGTAAATGTATTAAATGCTCTAATCAAAAGACATAGAACAGCTGATTGGATAAGAAAACATGACCCACACATATGCTGCCTACAAGACACCCACCGCAGAACAAAAGACCTACACACACTGAATGTGAAGGACTGGAAACAACTTCTTCAAGTAAATGGACAGGAAAAAAAAAGCCAGGGTAGCAATACTGATATCAGACAAAATAGACTTCCAAAAAAGGATCATAAAGAGAGACCTAAAAGGTCACTTTATAATACTCAAGGGAAGAATCCACCAAGAAGACATAAACATTGTAAATATATATGCACCCAACATAGGAGCACCCAGATACATAAACAAAATCTTGGAGGACTTCAAGAAAGATATTGACAGGAACACAATTATACTAGGAAATTTTAACACCCCACTGTCAAAAATGGAAAGATCTTCCAAACAAAATATCAACAAAGATATTGTGCCATTGAACAATGCCCTAGATGAAATGGACTTAACTGATATATAGAGGGCCCCTCATTCGAAAGAAGCAAAATACACATTCTTCTCAAATGCACATGGAACATTTTCAAAGACAGGCCACATGATAGGACACAAAACAAGCCTCAATAAATTCAATAAATTGAAATCATACCAAGCCTTTTCTTGGATCACAAGGGACTGAAGCTAGAAACCAACCCCAAGAAAAAAAACCCCAAAACCCTCAAAATCATGGAGATTAAATAGCAGGGTATTAAATAATGAATGGGTCAAGAATGAAATTAGGGAAGAAATCAAAAGGTTTCTGGAAACAAATGAAAATGAACTCACAACAACCCCAAACTTATGGGACACAGCAAAGGCAGTCCTGAGAGGGAAGTTCATAGCAATACAGGCATACCTAAAAAAGACAGAAATTTTTCAAACAAAGAGCCTAACCCTACGTCTAAAAGAACTTGAGGAACAACAGCAAAGACAGCCCAGAGCAAGCAAAAGGAAGGATATAACCAAGATAATAGCAGAATTAAATGACATAGAGAATAAAAGGAAAATTCTAAGGATCAATGAATCCAAGAGCTGGTTCTTTGAAAAGATAAACAAAATCAACAAGACTTTAAGCAGACACATCAAGAAAAAAAGAGAGAAGACCCAAATAAACACAATCAGAAATGAAGGAGGAGAGATTACAACAGATACCACAGAAATGCAAAAGATTGTAAGAAATTACTATGAAGAACTGTATGTCAAGAAATTTGAAAACCTATGTGAAATGGACAAATTTCTAGAAAAATATAACCTTCCAAAACTCAATGAAGAAAAGCAGAAAGCCTGAACAGACAGATAACAGCAAATGAAATTGAAGCAGTAATCAAAAAACTCCCAACACACAAAAGCCCGGGACCAGATGGTTTCACAGGAGAATTCTACAAAGCATTTAAGGAGGAGCTAACCCCTATCCTTCACAGACTATTTCAAAAAATCCAAAAAGATGGAAGACTCCCAAACTCTTTTTATGGGGCCAACATCATCCTAATTCCCAAACCAGATAGACACAACAAAGAAAGAAAACTTCAGGCCAATAGTGCTAATGAACATTGACACTAAAATCCTCAACAAAGTACTGGCAAACCACATCCAGCAATATATTAAAAAGATCATACACCATGACCAAGTAGGATTCATTCCAGGGATGAAAGGATGGTACAATATTTGCAAATCAGTAAATGTAATACATCACATAAACAAAAGCAAGGACAAAAACCACATAATCATATCAATAGATGCAGAAAAAGCATTTGGTAAGGTACAGCACCCATTTATAATAAAAACACTCAGCAAAGTGGGAATAGAGGGAGCATTCCTCAACATAATAAAGGCCATATATGAGAGACCTACAGCCAACATCATATTCAATGGGAAAAACTAAAATCTTTTCCACTAAGATCAGGAACAAGACAAGGATGTCCACTTTCACCACTTCTATTCAATATAGTACTGGAAGTTTTAGCCACAGCAATCAGACAAGAAAAAGAAGTAAAAGGCATCCAAATCGGAAAAGAGGAAACAAAACTGTCACTGTTTGCAAATGACATGATAGTGTACATAGAAAATCCTATAGATTCCACCACAAAACTGCTTAACTAATAAATAAATTTGGCAAAACAGCGGGATACAAAGTCAATATCCAGAAATCAAAGGCATTTCTGTACACCAACAATGAAACAGCAGAAGCAGAAATCAAGAAAAAAATCCCATTTGAAATAGCAAAAAGAAAAATAAAATACCTAGGAATAAACCTAACCAAAGAGGTAAAAGACCTGTATTCAGAAAGCTACATAACACTCAGGAAAGAAATCAAGGAAGACACAAACAAATGGAAACATATACCGTGTTCATGGATTGGAAGAATTAATATCATCAAAATGTCCATACTACCAAAAGCAATGTATACATTCAATGCAATACCTATTAAAGTGCCAATGGCTTATTTGGCAGACCTAGAAGAAACACTTCAAAAATTTATATGGGACCATAAACAACCCCGAATAGCTGCTGCAATTTTGAGAAAGAAGCGGAAAGTAGGAAGGATCACAATACCTGATACTAAACTATACTACAAGGCCACTGTAATCAAAACAGCCTGGTACTGGCTTAAAAACAGGCACATGGACCAATGGAACATAACAGAGAGCCCAGAAATAAACCCAAGTCTCTATGGTCAATTAATATTTGACAAAGGAGGAAGCAACATAAAATGGAGTAAAAATAGCCTCTTCAACAAATGGTGTTGGGAGAACTGGACAGCTACATGCAAAAAAAAAAAATGAAATTAGAGCACCAAATTACAACTTATACAAAAATAAATTCAAGGTGGATAAAAGACTTAAATATAAACTGTGACACCATTAAAGTCCTAGAGAAGAACATAGGCAGGAAAATCTCAGATATTTCACGCAGAAAATTCTTTACTGACATGTTCCCTAGAGCAAGGGACATAAAGGAAAGAATAAAGAAATGGGACCTCATCAAAATAAAAAGCTTCTGTGTGGCTACAGAAAATAGTATCACAATAAAAAGAGAACCAACTGTATGGGAAAACATACTTGCCAATGATACCTCAGACAGAGTTTAATCTCCAAAATATATAAAGAATTTACACAACTCCACTCTAAGAAGACAAGCAACCCAATTAAAAATTGGGCAAAGGACTTGACCAGACACTTCTTCAAGGAGGACATACAGAGGATCCAAAGACACATGAAATGATGTTCAATATCGCTAGCTATCAGAGAGATGCAAATTAAAATCACAATGCGATACCACTTCATACCAGTCAGAATGGCCATCATAAACAAAACAACAAACAACAAGTTTTGGAGAGGTTGTGGAGAAAAGGGGACCCTAGTGCACTGTTGGTGGGACTGCAGACTGGCACAACCACTATGGAAAGCAGTATAGAACTTCCTCAAAAAACTAAAATGGATCTGCCTTTTGACCCAGCAATTCCACTGCTGGGACTATATCCTAAGAACACTAAAACACCAATACAAAAGAACCTTTGCATCCCAATGTTCATAGCAGCACAATTTACAATAGCCAAGAGCTAGAAGCAACCTAGATGCCCATCAGTAAATGAATGGAACAAAAAACTATGGTACATTTACACAATGGAATTCTATGCAGCAGAAACAAAGAAGGAGCTCCTACCCTTTGCAACAGCATGGATGGAGCTGGAAAGCATTATGCTAAGTGAAACAACCCAGGCAGTGAAAGACAAATATCATATGATCTTACCTTTAACAGGAACCTAAACAACAAAACAAAGAAGCAAGCAAAATATAACCAAAGACACTGAAATGGAGGACAGGCTGACAGTGACCAGAGCGGGGAGAGTGGGAAGGGTTTAGAGGAACAAATTTAAAGGACACATGGACAAAAACTAGGGGGAGGGTGGTAATGGGAGGGAAGTGGGGAGAGTTGGGTGGTTTGGCTGGAATGGGAGTAAAAGGGAGAAAACTGTACTTGAACAATGATTAAAATAAAAAAAGAAAACTTTTAACTTATTAATTATAGTCAACAATATATAGTGAAGAAAACTTAAAATATTTTAGCAAGTTTCATATCACACGAAGCTGGGGAGAAAAATCATTGACAAAAGAATCACAGTCTTGCCAGTAGGGAAGTAACAAGATTATGTTTAACAGAGTTACTTCTAAAATTCTTAACTTAGGTTGCAAGCCTTAGGTCTTGATTGACTACAGTACAATATGCACCAAAAGTTTGACTGGCTTACAGAATGTTGCTGTACCCTAGGCTGTCTCAGCTAAAGCATGGTGCTTAGTAATAGAAAAAGTATCTCATTAGGTTTTGCTGCTCTGACCATATCTTTGAGTTCTATACTGAATTTTATGATCAAGGTTGGTTAAAAGGATTATAAGCAAGATGAAAATTATGTCATATTGGTCATAATTGCAAGAGCTAGAGGTGTTTAGCTAGAAAAGAGGAGATATTAAGGCTCTCGGTGTGCTTGTGTGCATGTGTGTATGGGTATCTAAGCATTTGTGCATGTGTGTGTGAACATTCTTAGCACTACACATACACACAGAGAGCTGTCCTGTGAAAGAAGAATTTAATGTATTCTGTACAACTTATAGAAATAGTTGGACAACTCTCATGTCATTCTCAGAGCACCCAAGGAAAAGGAACGGTGTAAGAATCTTAGCTGTCCAACAATGAAACAGACTTTCTCTGTGGTGGCAAGTTCCCCTTTCTCTGAAAATACATGAGAAGAGGTAGAGGATGGAATATTGGAGAGAAATCCCTGCTATTGGGCTTGAGGAATCCTGTGGTCCCTTCTAACTCTCACATTATCAGATAAAGTGAAAGAATATTACTGAATTAAAAAAATTTACTCTTTATTTTTGTATTTGCATTTATGTGTATATGTGAGTATATTGTGTATAAAATAATCTAGATTTTAAAATACTTATGCCTTGGACATTTCACCTTAAAATGTACTATCTTGAGCTTAAATCTTTTTTAACAATCCTGCTTACTTCTCCATGACGTAGTGAAGAAAGACAAAGTTTAAATTCCAGCTGTGCCTTTTACTAGCAATATGACCTTGAGATACATGGTTCAACTCTCTAAGTTTTACTATGTCTGCTTTACAAATGAAGACATAACACATAGGCAAAGGAGAATTGACAAGATTAAATGACACTTGATTATACTACCTGGAACATATTTGGTACTTAATACACAGTAGTTGTTATTACTGGTGTTGTCATTGTTGCTGTTGTTATCATGGCTTACCATCTCTTCCTCAGTCCCTATCTCTTTCTCTTCTTAGTATTTCTTCCTGCTCTCTAATTTTGCCCTTCAAGGCACTGTCAGCTTATCTCTGTATCAACATACACAGTCTCATCTCTCTTATGACTCTGTGAGTGGTGTTTAAGGAAGATTAAACAGGGGAAGGGGGGGTAGAGGTGGAAGAAGGTATAGGGGAAAAATGGTGATGGAAAAAAAATAAAATAAGATTAAACCCACAGGGGTATGCAAGGTGTAGAATGCAAACGAATTGTATGAGAGAGAGAATAAAAGTAAAATGAGAATTCAGAAAACCAGAACAGGCCAGCTCTTTTTCCTCTTCCAATTGCTCACTCTCCCTCTTTCATCGAAAAAGAACAAGAGCAGGGAGGAAGACCAGTGGGGAAAATCACATTGACAAAAGATCATAGTAGAAATGTCATAAAAGGCAGGATCTTGCCCTGAAAAGGCTCAGAAGGAAGGGAGACCCAGAGTAGGTATAAGGAAAAGGAGGCAATGTTAGAGAATAATAAACATGTCTCCAGTAACTCTGTTTCTGGGCCTTGGTGAGCTTTGCCTAAGCTTCAACTAAATAGAACAATAAATAACAGGGGCTGGGGGCAGAAAGCTAGTGGGTAGGAACTGTCATAATGGACTACATTGATATAGATGGGAAGATGGAGGCAAGATAGGTGGGCGCAGAGTCCAATTCTCCCTGAGCATAGGTGGAACACCTAGCCGACTTTCTGAGGAACAGAGTAAACAGCCAATGGTATCCTAGCATATATGAAGGTTGAAGCCCAAAACTGTAGAGGACATTGAAAAATCAGACAGTAAGAAGAGTGCTTCAGGACAATAAGGTCCCTGGGACCAGTGCAGGGATCAGGGCTGCTACAGCACCAGGCCCTTGTGTGCTGGGTCTGCCGCAGGATTCTTGGGAGAGGGTGAGGTCAACAGCTCTCTTCCCTGCCAAACAGGGAGGTTTGAGCAGCACCAGGATGGACCTGGATGCTTGAAGTTGCTGGGGGGGGGGGGATACGGACAAAGTGACAAATGCACAGCGGCAGTGTGCACCCACAGAGACTATGGATGCCGGCTCAGAAGAGTTGGGCCATGACAGACCCTGGCCCAGATAGTCTCTGGTCTGGTTGGAGAGTTAGGCTACATGAGAGGCCAGGCACTTGTTTGGAGCACCAGGCTTGAACAGCAGGAATTTTTTCAAAAAGAAAAAATAAAAGGAGGCATTTGGTGGCTGTTTAGGGAGTTCTTCTGAAGCAGCTGTCCCTGCCAGCCTGGATGCACCTCCCACAGCCTCCACCCTGGGCCTACCTCTGCTGCCAGGACTGGGGCTGTGCTCCCACCCTACCAATAGCCACAGCAGCGGAGGGCACCAAACTGTGCCCACAACCCCAGTGATGTGCCACTGACCCAGCCACCACCCACTCCCCCCACCTGCAGCTGCCACTGCAGAAGCAGAGGCCAGTGCACGAGTGCCACCCCCAACACCACCGCCCAGCCACAGCAGCAGACAAGGCATGTGCCGGTGTCCACCACTGCAGCTATGATGGTGCCCCAGGCCAATGGAGTGACTGGCACAAACAGGAAGGCAGAGATATCCCCTGCATTGGAGAGCAGCAGGGCTCAAGGAGTCAGCAATCCCCAGAAAGACTTAACTCAGTGGGGAATCCAAACTACCCTGAAAAGATTCTGAGAGTCCCTAACATCTAGGACAGCAAAGAGAGAGAAGGTGGTATGTCAGTTGCCCCTAATTGGTGTACCTCAAGGACAGCACAACTGGTGGACTGAAGGAATAGGCCAGGCACAGAACAGCACTGGGGGTCTGGCAGCAAACTGAGGAACTGGGCTAGGGACTGGGCAAGTGCAAAGAGTACAGCTCAGACCTGCCCCCATCCCTGCAAAACCACAGGAAGGGAGAAAAGCAAAACCAAACACCCCTCAGCCTGCTGTAGCCAGGAAGACCAGCAGAATGGGGTTGGCCAGTTTAAAGCCAGCAGGAGGCTTTTTTTCTTCTTCTTCCTTTCTTTCTTTAAAAAAAAAAAATTCCCACAAGTGAGACAATAAAACCTGGAGCTGTGAAAGGACCAGAGGTAGACCCAAAAACAAGTCTTCCCAACAACTGAGACAGTGAGACGAATTTCACTTTACTATTCCAGAGAACTTACAAGTTATTATATATTTGTATTATTATTATTCATTAAATATTATTCATTTTTACATCTTTTATTTTATTAGTATGTTTTTATTTCTTTTCTTTCTCTTTAGTCTTCTTTGTTTGGCTGGTTAAATTGCATTGTTTGACTGGTTTGCCTTGTTCTCTCTTTCATAATGTATTTTTAATTTACTGTCTTTCACTTCACTTGTGTTCCATTAGCACACTACTCTAGGTCATGTACCTCCTATTCTTGTTATTCAGATCACATAGATTCTGTCATATGATTGTTGCTCCATTACTATTGTAAATAATTGCTGTTCCATACAATTGTATATATTACACCCCTCCCAGATCTTAGTTCACTTCATCATTTCTGGAACATCATTATTACTGTTGTCATTAACTCCATTGTCTCACACATTACACTCATTTCTATCCTTTACACACATTACATATTTTCTATCCTTTACTCTCACTTTATCTCATAATCTGACCTCTCACAAGCTCACTGCTTTCCAAACCCAACTCACAATCTGTCCTTCCCCCTAGCAAGAGTCTTATCTTTTTTCCATCTTTTCTAAAAGTGGGTAGTTGTGTGAAATATCAGTTAACACTATGCATATCCAAAGGATCTCCTATTTCTTCTCTATGGGTTGGTATTTTAAGTACCATAGAACACACTCCCTCTGTCTTAATCCATTTTGCTTCCCCCTCCAACTGACCTCAAAAAAGAGTAGGTGGGAGCTGTGAACAACAGTATACTGGCTGGAAGAGGAATCCCACCAAAAAAGAAACCACCAACAGATAACAATGGAAGAAAGTGAAGAAGGGAATGGAAGCAACACTAACCTCCACCCAGAGCCGATCTAGAAATAAAACTAAATGGTGAAGAAATTACCTAGAACAAACAACTGAACAATAGTGAGAGAGAAACCTCAAAACCTTGTACAGACAGAAGAACCAGCTTCAACACAACCTATCATACCTGCACAACAGAATACAAGATGTGGTGGATGAAGTAACCCTCAGTTAACCAGATGGAGGGAAGGACCCACCAAAGAAGGACCTAACAACAATAAAAAAAAACAAAGGTATACAGAGAGCCAACATAAATGATAGCCAAAGACAAGTGAGCTCAGGAGATCAAGGAGACTGCACTACTGAATATCACAGGTCTCCTGCCATAGAAGTTTACACCATAAACTGGGGGAGTCAGAACAGATCAATTTAAGGAGCAGAGGCTAAAATGAAGAGTCTCACAAATACTGGAAAGACAAAGAAAAAATCCTGAAATTAAAGAAAAAGAGGAACCTCAGAAAGAGTGCTAAGTGAAATAGAAGCAAGTCAACTATCAGATATTGAGTTCAAAGCAATAGTTATAAGGAAGTTCAATAAGCTCACAGAGAAGTATCAAAAGCTACAGGGAACTACAATGAACTCACTGCAAACTATATTGACATGAAAAAGGAAATAGAAACTATCAACAACAGCCAGAGGAAATGAAGAATACAATTTCTGAACTGAAGAACATAGTACAAGGAATCCAAAGCAGGCTCAATGAAGCAGAGGATCAGAGCAGCAAGTTGGAGAACAAGGTAGAAAAAAACATCCCAAAAAAGCAAGAAAAGGAAAAGAGACTCGGAAAAAATGAAGAGATGGTAAGGGAAATACAAGACAATATGAAATGGAATAATATCCATATAATAGGGATACCAGAAGAGGAAGAAGAAGAGCAAGGGATAGAACACCTGTTTGAAAAAGTAATGACAGAAAACTTCCCTGATTTGATGAGAGAAAAAGTCACACAAATCCAAGAAACACAGAGAGTCCCAATGAAGAGGAACCCAAAAAGGCCCACTCCAAGACACATCATAATTAAAATGGCAAAATTCCAAGACAAAGAGAGAAACTTGAAGGCTGCAAAAGAGAAACAGGAAGTAACATACAAGGGAGCCCTGATAAGACTAGCAGCTGACTTCTCAATGGAAACACTACAAGCCAGAAGGGATTGGCAAGAGATATTGCAAGTAGTGAAAACCAAAGGCCTCCAACTGAGCATACTCTATCCAGCAAGGCTATCAATTAAAATGGAAGGCCAAATAATGCAAAAGAAGTGTAAAAGAATACACCTCTACCAAGCCAGCTCTGCAAGAGATATTAAGCATCAACTTTAAGAACAGGAAGAAAAACAGTGAGAGAGAGAGAAACACAGGTACATAAAAGGCAATGAGGAAGTACCTATCAGTAATAACCTTAAAAGCAAATGGATTAAATGATTTAATCAAAAGGCATAAAATAGCTAAATGAACAAGAAATCATGACCCATACATATGCTGCCTATAAGAGACCCACCTCAGAACAAAAGACCTACACACACTGAAAGTAACGGGTTGGAAAAAAATGTTCCAAGCAAATGGACAGGAAATAAAAGTAGGGGTAGTAATACTCATATCAGACAAAATAGACTTCAAAAAAGGAGCCATAAAAAGAGATCCAGAAGGTCACGTCATAATACTCAAGGGAAGAATCCATCATGAAGATATAAACATTGTAAATACATATGCAACACCCAAATGCATAAAGAAAATATTAAAGGACTTCAAGAAAGATATGGACAGCAACACAATTATAGTGGGGGATTTTAACACCCCACTATCAAAAATGGACAGATCTTCCAAACAAAATATCAACAAAGATATTGTGCCACTGAACAATGCCCTAGATGAAATGGGCTTTACGGATATATAGAGAGAGTCTTTCACCCCAGAGAAGCAAAATACACATTCATTTCAAATGCGCATGGAACATTTTCAAAGATAGATCACATGATAGGTCACAAAACAAGCCTCAAAAACTTCAAAAAAATGGAAATCATATCAAGGATTTTCTCCAACCACAAGGGACTAAACCTAGAAACCAACCTCTAGTAAAAAACACCAAAACACTCAAACTCATGGAGATTAAATAATGTGCTATGAAACAATGAGTGGGTCAAGAATGAGAACATGGAAGAAATCAAAGGTTCCTGGAAACAAATGAAAATGAACTCACAACAGTCCAAAATGTATGGGACACAGCAAAGACCATTCTGAGAGGGAAGTTCATAGTGATAACAGGCTTACCTAAAAAAATAGAAACATTTTAAATAAACAACCTAACCCTACACCTCCAAGAACTTGAGGAACAACAACAAAGACAGCCCAGAACAAGTAGAAGGAAGGAAATAATCAAGATCAGAGCAAAATTAAATGACATAGAGGCTAAAAGCACAATTCTAAGGATCAATAATATCAGGAGCTGGATCTTTGAAAACATAAACAAAATAAACAAGCCCTTAAGAAGATGCATCAAGAAAAAAAAGAGAGGACCCAAATAAACACAATCAGAAATGAAAGAGGAAAGATTACTACTGATACCAGAGAACTACAAAGTATTGTAAGAAATTACAAAAAGAACTATATGCCAAGAAATTTGAAAACTTAGCTACAATGGACAAATTTGTAGAAAAATGTAATCTTCCAAAACTCGGTGAAGAAGAAGCAGAAAGCCTGAACAGACCAACACAGCTGATGAAATTGAAAAAGTAATCAAAAAGCTCCCAACTCACAAAAGCCCTAGACCAGATGGTTTCACAGGAGAATTTTACAAAGCATTTAAGGATAAACTAACCCCTACCTTTCACTGATTATTCAAAAAAATACAAAAAGATGCAAGACTCCCAAACTCTTTTTATGAAGCCAGCATCATCCTAATCCCAAACCAGATAAAGACATAACAAAGAAAGAAAACTTCAAGCCAATATCCCTGATGAACATAGATACTAAAATCCTCAACAAAATATTAGCAAACTGCATCCAGCAATACATTCAAAATATCATACACCATGATCAAGTGGGATTCATCCCAGGGATGCAAGGATGGTACAATATTTGAAAATCAATAAATGTAATACATCACATAAACAAAATGAAAGACAAAAATCACATGATCATAGAAATAGATGCAGAGAAAGCATTTGGTAAGGTACAGCATCCATTTATGATAAAAACACTCAGCAAAGTGAGAATAGGGGGAGCATCCCTCAACATAATAAAGGCCATATACGAGAGACCTACAGCCAACATCATGCTCAATGGACAAAAACTTAGAGCTTTCCCACTAAGATCAGGAACAAGACAAGGATGCCCACTTTCACCACTCCTATTCAACATAGTATTGGAAGTCCTAGCCACAGCAATCAGATAAGAAAAAGAAATAAAAGGCATCCAAATGGGAAAGGATGCCTGGAAAGCAAAACTGTCATTGTTTGAAGATGACATGATAGTGTATATAGAAAATACTATGGACTCCACCAAAAAACTACTCAACCTAATAAAAGAATTTGGAAAAACAGCCAGTTACAAAGTCAATACTCAGAAATCAGAGGCATTTTTGCACACCAACAATGAAACATCAGAAAGAGAAATCAAGAAAAAAATCCCATTTGATATAGCAACAAGGAAAATGAAGTACATAGGAATAAACCTAGCCAAAGAGGTAAAAGACCTGTACTCAGAAAACTATACAACACTGAAGAAAGAAATTAAGGAAGACACAAACAAATAGAAGCATGTACCATGCTCATGGATTGGAAGAATTAACATAATCAAAATGGCCATACTACCCAAAGCAATTTATAGATCCAATGCAATCCTTATTAAAGTACCCATGACATATTTCACAGATATAGAACAAACATTTCAAAAATTTATATGGAACCATAAATGACTCCAAATAGCTGCAGCAATTTTGAGAAAGAAGAACAAAGTAGGAGGGATCACAATACCTGATATCAAACTGTATTACAAGGCCACTGTAATCAAAACATCCTGCTACTGGCATAAGAACAGGCACATAGACCAATGGAACAGAACAGAGAGCCCTGAAATAAACCCAAATCTCTATGGTCAAATAATATTTGACAAAGGGGGAAGAAGTATAAAATGGAGTAAAAATAGCCTATTCAACAAATGGTGTTGGGAGATCTGGGCAGCTACATAAAAAAAAAAAATGAAACCCAATCACCAACTTACAACATATACGAAAATAAATTCAAAGTGAATAAAAGACTTAATATAAGTCATGATACCATTAAAGCCCTAGATGAAAATATAGACAGGAAAATCTCAGACATCCCATGCAGCAACATTTTCACTAATATGTCCCCTAAAGCAAGGGACATAAAGGAAAGAATAAACAAATGGGACCTCAACAAATTAAAAAGCTTCTGCATGGCTAAAGTAAAGAGCAGTAAAATGAAAAGGGAACCAACTATATGGGAAAATATATTTGCCAATGATACTTTGGACAAGAGTTTGATCTCCAAAATATATGAAGAATTCACATGACTCGACTCCAGGAAGACAAAAAAAAAATTTAAAAATTTTGGAAAAGACTTAAACAGACATTTCTCCAAGAGGACATACAGAGGGCCCAGAGACGTATGAAAACATGTTCAGCATCACTAGCCATCAGAGAGATAAAAATAAAAACCATAATGACATACCACTTCACACTGATGAGAATGTCCATCATAAACAAATCAACAAATAAGTGTTGGAGAGGATGTGGAGAAAATGGAACCCTAGTGCACTGTTGGTGGGAATGCAGACTGGTGCAGCCACTATGGAAAACAGTATGGAATTTCCTCAAAATTGCCTTTTGACCTGACAATTTCACTGCTGGTATTATATCCTAAGAATCCTGAAACACCAATTCAAAAGAACTTATGCACCCCAATGTTCATAGCAACACAATTTACAATAGCCAAGTGCTAGAAACAACCTCAGTGCCCATCAGTAAATGAGTAGATCAAAAACTGTGGTACATTTACACAATGAAATACTATGCAGCAGAGAGAAAGAAGGAGCTCCTACTCTTTGCAACAGCATGGGTGGAACTAGAGAGCATTATGCTAAGTGAAATAAGCCAGGCAGTGAAAGACAAATACCATATGATTTCACCTTTAACTTTAACCTAATCACCAAAACAAAAAAGCAAGCAAAATATAACCAGACATTGAAATTAAGAACAATCTGACAGCAACCAGAAGGGAGGTGGGAAGGGATAATAAGGGGAAGGGTTTTCAGAAACTACTATAAAGGACACATGGACAAAACCAAGGGTGGCAGTGGAAGCAAAGGAGGGAGGTGGGATCAGCTGGGGTGGGGGGGAGTGATGAGGGGAAAATGCAGACAACTGTAACTGAACAACAATAAAATAATTAATTTAAATAAATAAATAAATAATCCATTATAAAAAATGTACTATCTTGATTCTATGAGAGATATAAGGGCCTTCTTAAAAACTCAATATTTTACATGATGATTTGCCAGCGTTCCTCTGGGTGAATGAGTTCCTTTGGGGGTCATAAGTGAATTGGATAATCTTAGTGTTTTGTTTAAAATGTACCATGCATTGTGCTAAAAATTAGTTAGCTTTACTGCACAGACAAGGAAGGGGAAAGAATACTGCCACCCACACCCCTTGCCTTTCTCCTCAGGGTGTTCATTACTGAGTTCAGCTGAAGAGCCAAGGCCTACACTTGCCTCTCTAACCCATCACCTTCCTCATCAGTTCCCTTATTAGAAAAAATTAAACCATTCTTATCTTCCTGCTCTCATAAGGTGGATTTAATCTACAGGCTACCCAGCATTTACCCAATGGGTACCACCTCCTGCTAAAATCCCTCACTTAACCCCAATTGTGTATCCTTAGCTCCATAAATTGCCTCTTCCATCTCTGTCCTCAGTCCTAGGAGCTTCATTTAGGTCTCAGCCCATAGTGATCCTCTCTTCTCTCTCATTGTCTTCACCAATTCTTCTTTAGTGGGCTTACAGCTTGTTAAAAGACCCAGTTGCAAAAGCTCAAACTCAGAATGTCCAGGCATAAAGCCTGAGAATCTGTGCTTTCACAAGTTCACAGCTAATGCTGATGCACATTATTTGAGAACCATTGGACTTGGTGTGATTGTATTGTGTGTTATTTTTTCATCAGTTGGGTCTAGCCTCCAAATATAAATTATGATCTCCTTTTACACTGGGACCATCATTATTTTTCTTGATATTTTCCTTTCCTAGCACAAGAATTGCTTAAAAAAATGTCTGTAGATAGTGCTATTCTAATTGGGGTTTTATTAATGTTATAGGATGAAAGGTTGAAAATGTGCTGGTATTACAGGACTTCATCTTAGTAAAGTCACAAAGCCTACCATCTGTTAATCACTCACCCTGAAGATAGGAATTTTGAGAACTTCCCACCAGTACACCTTGCACAGGCTGTCCATACTCCCCACATCCAATGTTATGTTGTCAATGCTCTCTCACTGAAAATATCAATGTACTCCCAACACTCTGGGTGTCACCTCACTGAAACAAATTCTTGGGTACAAAATTACCACATGACAAAAGCTCTAACCTAAGTCCTCCATTCTATTCTAACACTCTGTCTCCTGAGAGAAATCTGGAGCAGAGGATCTATATAAAGACACAGAGACATGTGAAAAGCTACATTTGGTTGAAGACATGCCAGATACATCTAGTGACATGATCAAAGTGGTTGATCATATAAATTCAAAGAGAAAGAGGGTACAATGTGTTGGAAAACAGTAAATTCATATTCATATACATCTTCATTTAGTGGATGGGAGCTCAGTGACCTGAAGATAAATAGGCATGTGTTGTGGGAGTCTCAGTCTGAGCTGACAATGTGAGCAATGATTTTTTGGTGAGAAAATAAAGTGATTGATTGTGTAAAAGTTTTTTCTGGTTCAAGAAACACATAGAACAGTGAGTGATTCACATTTTCACTCAGACTGTAGCCCCACTGTAAGTAAGAACAATTCCATAGAAGTCCTTCTGCATCCAAGGAAGAGCAAGGCTATAAAAATGTCCAATTGCTTTTTTGTACTTTCCTGATATTTAGTAAGTAGTTTCAATAGGCAGAGGAGCTGTTGGTTATTTGCTATTAAAATAGTTTCAATATGCAAATTCCCACCAGTGACTCAAAATCTAGAATCCAGGTGAAAGCTGTCTATGAAATCTACCAGATCCAAATCCTGTCCACCTTTCAAGATTCAACTCAAGCTCTGCTTCTCTTTCTGCAGACATTTTTTTCCACCTCTGCCCCTCTCTAAATTCTACCTGCATATTAAGGTTTGGTTCAAGTAATGTCTCTTTCACAGGACTTTGTCCAACAAATTATCTTCAAATTAATCACCTCATTCTTTCAAATTCTATAGCACTGAGTTAACTACACAGGTTAGTTGTTTTATTTCTAGGTGTTTGTGTTTTGTCTCTTTAAAATTAGCATAAATATATCTGCATTTTTACATCAAATAGCTATCCCTTCCCAAGTTAGTAGTTTCATGACTTTGAGAAAACTCTGCCACAGTTTCCTCCCTGTAAAATGGGAGTTATAATAGAAGACTTCCAGGAAGCTGGGCCAGGATGTCCAACTCAGTGCCACAGCAGCATGGCCTCATGCTCAGGGATGTTTTCTCCAGCATTCTAAATTAATTTGCAAACTTCCTGGGACCTTCTTGAAGCTCATAATGAAAGAAAATCTTTCCACACATACATAACATACATGCACATGTACACATTTGTATATAATACAGATATCCATGTATATCTTTCCACTTACTAAAATTAAATAATTTAAATGCAATGCATGTCATCAAAAATATGAAACTGACTGGCTCCTGAGGAAAAGGATATATCACTTTGGTAAATTCCTGCACCTACTGAAACTGCCACCTGGACAGATTCAGGAGTTAATATCCTAGAGATTTTTTTTCTTCCACTTGCCCATTACATCATGTTGGGAACACATATCTTTAGTTGTTCAGATCTAGCTGTATTTATAGGCAGATTAGGAGATGTGTACTGAGGAGCTGAAGCTTCTGCCCAAAACACCTCCCTTACCTGTGTGTGCAGATGTCTCCGTCATTTCTGCTGGATGGTTACTGCTCTTGGATGAGACTGCAAATATCTTTATTAGAGCAGAGCCACAACAGGACTGTTATACATTGACTTGTATCTCCCACAAATTATAAGTTGGAGCAGACATGCCCAGTGTGACTGCAATGGGAGATGGGGCCTGTATGGAGGTCATCAGATTAATTAAGGTTGTAATGTCGGGGCTCTAACCCAGCATGGGTGGTGTCCTTATAAAAAGAGACAGACATCCAGCCAAGATGGAATCATAGGTAGATACACTTTGCCTCCTCACACAACCAAAAGAAGGACAACAACAAATTTAAATATATTAAAACAACAACAACAACCAGAACTGCCAGAAAATTGAACTGTACAGAAGTCTGACAATCAAGAAGTTAAAGAAGAAACATTCACTCAGAATGGTAGGAGGAGTGGAGACAGGCAGCCTGTTGGGAACCGCCCTGACTGGTATCAGAAGCTGAAACCCCTGCCTAGGCTAAGGCTAAGGGAACACCCTTGGAACCTTAAGCCAGCAAGGAGACAAAAGCTTACCTCCCTGGCAGGAATGCTGCTTCTGCTGCTTTATTCATAACTGAACCCCAAAGCTTGGTCGGTTAGCCAAAGACAGGTAAGATTCCCCAAGGGGGGAACAACCTAAGACAAGCACGATCACTTGGGAGGCCCCCCCAAAAGAAGGACTTTGGGGGCTGCAGTAAAAGGGGGTGATGGACCCTCGCTCCTGGGCTTTGACATAGCCTGAGTTCTCATCCTCTGGGAGAAAATCTCCTTATCTCTTGGTTGCCTTAGTTTCCGTGCTCCACCTAAGCCTGAAATAATGACAGGGTGGTGCAGCTCTGTGCTGAAAAGGGCAGATTCCCCGGGTGATCAGGCCTAAGAAAGAATATGTAAATTACTGTGAAACCTTCTTTGTTTAGAATGCTCTCAGTTGAATGAGAGGGGTCCTAGGAGGAAGTTAGTTTGTTCCTCAAAGTCTTACAGCTCTTTGACCCTGACTCAAAATAGACCCGCAGAGTTCCTTGTTTTCTATGTTTCCTTCCTTCCCCCTAATGAGTACTGTGCTTTACCTGAATTATTATGCAAAATGAGCCCAATAAAAGCAGGTATGGATGGTAAATCAGTGCTCCCCACTAGAGGGGGTGGCCATTGCGTCCCTACTTCTCCACAGAAACTAGTCAGTCTCTGTGCATGTTTTTTCTTGTGTGTTTTTTGGCAAGCCATCTGCAGCATTCCGTGATCACTGCTGGCCAATGACCCACGCATCAGCAGCCGGGGCAGAAATGGGCAGCCAGGGTGGAGAGGACATGCAGCAAGATGGCTGCTGGAGGACCAGGTGAGCAAGGCAGTGGCTGGCAGACTGGGAAGTCCCACATTTTGGGTGCAGATAAACCAGGAGGAATGACTGGAGAGTGAGACAGACCACACAACCCAGGGTTCCAGCATAGGGAAATAAAGCATCAAAACCTCTGGCTGTAAAAACCTGTGGGAATTACAGTGGTGGGAGAAACTCCCAGCCTCACAGGAGAGTTCATTGGAGAGACCCACAGAGCCCTAGAAAGTATGCTAGCCTTCACGCATGAGAATCAGCACCAGAAGGGCTCAATTTCCTTATGGGAAGTAGGGAAAGTGACTGAAAGCCCACCAAGAGCCTAGCAAGCAGCATTGTTCCCCTTCATACCCCTCCCCAATATACAGCACCACAATGAAGCAATGTGGGTTGCTCCATTCTTGTGAATACCTAAGGCTCTGCGCCTTAGAATGTAACAGGTGCACCAAGATAAAAAAAATATGGCTCAAATGTAAGAACAGATCAAATCTCTGAAAATAGAACTAAGCAATGAAGAGATAGCTACCCTGTCAAATGCAGAGTTCAAAACATCAGTAATCAGGATGCTCACAGAAATGGTTGAATATGGTTGCAATATAGAGGAAGAAGTGAAATAAAGCAAAATATACAGGGAACCAACAGTGATGGAAAGGGAACCAGGACTCAAATCAAAGATTTGGAGCAAAAGGAAAAAGTAAACATTCAACCAGAACAGCATGAAGAAACATAAGAATTCAAAAAATGAGGAGAGGCTTAGGAACCTCTGGGACAACTTTAAATATTACAACATCTGAATTATAGGGGTGCTAGAAGAAGAACAACAGCAAGAAATTGAAAACTTATTGAAAACATAATGAAAGATACCTTCCCCAATCTAACAAAGGAAATAGACTCCCAGAAAGCCCAGGAAGTTCAGAGAGTCCTAAAGAAGTTGGACCCAAAGAAGCACACACCAAGGCACATCATCATTAAGTTACCCAAGATGGAGAGAAGGAGAACATCTTAAAGTAGCAAGAGAAAAGGAGACAATTACCTACAAAGGATTTCCCATGGCACCATCAGCTGATTTCTCAAAAGAAATCTTGTGGGCAAGAAGGGGTTGGAAAGAAGTATTCCAAGTCATGAAAGGCAAGGACCTACATCCAAGATTACTCTATCCAGCAAAGCTATCATTTAGAATGGAAGGGCAGATAAAGTGCTTCCCAGATAAGGTCAAGTTAAAGGAGTTCATCATCACCAAGCCCTTATTATATGAAATGTTAAAGGGACTTATCTAAGAAAAAGATGATAAAAAATATGAACAGTAAAATGACAACAAACTCAACTATCACCAAATGAGCCTAAAATAAAAAACAAAGACAAAAACAGACTAAGCAAACAACTAGAATAGAAATAGAACCACATAAATGGTGATTACATGAAAGGCTATCAGTGGGGAGGGGTGGGGATAATGGGAGAAAATGTACAGGGAATAAGAAGCATAAATAGTAGGTGCAAAATAGATCTGAGGAGATTAAGGATAGTATGGGAAATGGAGAAGCCAAAGAACTTATATGTAGGACCTGTGGACATGAACTAAGGTAGGAAAAAGCTGATGGAAGCAAATGTGCAGGGCACAGGGGAATAAAGGAGAGAAAAAATGGGATGACTATAATAGCATAATCAATAAAACATATTTAAAAAAAGAATAAGAGATGGACACCAGGGATGCCTGTGCACAGTGACCTTGTCAGGACACTGTGAGAAGGTGGTATTCTGCAAACTAAGGAGCAAGGCCTTGAAAGGAGCCTACTCTGCCAGCACCTTCATCTTGATGTCCACATGCCAGAACTGTGAGGTAACAAATATGTTTCTTTATTTAAGCCATTTATCTATAGTAGTTTCTATGACAGCCAAAGCAGGCTAGTACAGGTGCTAATCCCACAAAATATAAATTATTTATATTAAGAGTAACATCTTTAAATAGACCAGACTGAGACCCTGACAATCGTGAAGGAAAGCAGAAGACAATGTTGAAATTCAAACTGCTCAGTGTAGCTGGAAGAAGGGGTAGTGAGAGTAGACAGTGAAGAATGTTTCAGCACACAGAGTGCTGCCCAGAGAAAGCAGGTGGAAAGCCCTGAGCAGCACCTGCTTGGAGACACTGTGGGCTTCTGCATATCATGGGTCAGATGTGGCAGGGTCTGGATGCCACATCTCTTCTCTGGTGTGGCAATGACATATCAGGGGGCTGAAACCCCGCTGGACTCTGTCCTCCTCACTGCAACGGTTCCCTCCCAAAGTTCTCATGATCAAAGTCCGATTTCCAAAAACTGGTTCTGATCTGATGCATGGGCTGCACTTAAACTGTACATTTGAAGTGATTAACTATGGTGGCTGGAAGTGTGTTGTTGGAAAACCTATTTAGTGCACTGTTTCAGTACACTCTGAACCATGTGGTCAGCTCGACATCATTAAGAAAAATATAGCCAGCCATCTTGCTGGAGATGATGGAGTCAGAGCTTGAAGAGGTCACACAGAGCACAGGGCTCAGATAAATTTTTAACAGTTTTCATTGCATGCCTGCATTTTCCAGTACCTATCCTGTAGAACAGCTCTGGTTTGGGACTCTAGAGACCTGAGCTCAAGACAAAGCTATAAATTACCAACCTTGCAAACACATGTTTCCTCCTTTATCAAGTATGAGGATTTTGCATGGTGAGGTGTGTGGAGAGCACAAACCAGAATCTGCAAACCTGCATTCTAGCCCCCACACTTCCTAACTAACTGTGACCTTTGGCATCCACGCCTCTTTTCTGTCTAGCACTCAATTTCCTTACCTATAAATAATGGAGACACATTTTATAATCTATAAAGTCTCTTCCAGTGTCAGAATTCTCAGATGCTACTTTTAAAAAACTGTTGAGTGTGTGTGTGTGTACATTCCCTTGGCTCTGCAAGTGGTAAATAAGCAAGGCAGGATGTTCACTTAAAAACAGTACAGTCATTCTTGCTTGATTTGTTTGACTATAGGAAGCACTCACTGCTGCATCACCTCTACCCACACTCTAAATAATGCCAACCAACAAAATGTGTGATTTTAGGTTAACAGTGGAACTATGCATGTGGCATGAAGAGGAACCCACTCATAGAGGATAATTAGAGGAGGTAAGCCTTAAACTTCATATGCCAGAAAAAAGAAAAAAATCCATCCCATGGACCCTTCAGGCTACCCTGAAAAGCCAGGACACCACACCACCATCCTGAGAGCTGGGAGCCACACAAGGGCTGCATTCACCAGGTCAGAGCCATCCTCCTCCAGCATGCCTTGGCGCTAAACCTTAATGTGCATGCCAATCCCGAATTAGAGTCAAATTGACACAGCATTCACTGCAGATTAAATAAAAATGACCAGGTAAAGCCAAATGTGATATACTTTCCAAAAACAAGAAGATTTGGAAAAGAATATTAAAATGGAAAAAAATGTCTAGCCAAAACAAGGCAGCCATTGAAATTTACCAAGTGGCTCCTTTAATTAAGGACTGTCTCCTTAAATTACATTCATTTCTTTTACTCACTTCAGGGCAGTCCAGGATGAATAATATGTTTGTTTCTCCCTGAAGAGATGCCAAGTTTAAAGACAGTTTTTGGTTAATAAAACCGATCCAAGCTATTAGCCAGAAATTCTGGCTACTTTCAGAGACCAAGAGAAACTGGTTTAACCCTGAGAGCACATGCTGCTCCACAGCAAATTTCATTTTAAAGCATATTCAGGACAAGTGAGAAAGAAGACAAATGACAGTTTGATCTTCTTTGCTGTTCCTGAGCCCTCTCTCTCCCAGTTCTCTGCTGTCCTCGTGGCCTGGGCACAGTTACCAGGCAAAGCATTCCAGAAACTAGTTGTTTTTCTTCCCTACACAGAATGAGCAATGGCTTCCCATTATCTGATACTGATCGAATATTGACCAATGAACAGGTTTATCTGCCCTGTCCCTGTTTTGCCCCCTCCTAAGCTCAGCTTCCATTTTACTCTCAACATGGCCCTGGGTCACCAACCAGACCAGCCTCTCCCATGTCTGCCACCAGCACAGACAGCCCCTTGCTCACACCTGGTTTCCACTGTATTTGTTCAATTCACTGATCCAGCCACAACTCCTAGCAGAAAACAGAGATATAAAAAACACAGAATAACTATGACATGCTGAAAAAAAGAAAGGATGAAAGAGGAATGGGCAACAGTTTGAAAACAGCCCCATTGTACCCTAGATCTGAATGATTCCTACAAGGTCACTGTCCCCTCTCACAGGAAGGAAGGACCACCCACTCCCAGAATGGTGCAGCTCTCCACTCCACATTGACCTTACCAGCCCTTTGAAGGCTCATTTGGTTGCTTCTTTTTTTTTCTCTAGAGCCTAGCCTAGAAGTAGACTCTCAATGGATTCTCCAAATTTTCCATTTGAAGAAAGAAACTGCAGGTGGTACTTAGAAGACCAGGGCACTGTGTTTAACTTTCACTGTGGTCTAAATTGACTTAATCAAAGTGATCTTCCCCCTTCTTTTCATGAGTTGTGTGGTCTAGTTCTCTTCTGGTCTCTCTTTGTTATTTCTGAAGTTTTGTGCTGCATTCAGAGGGCAGGAGTTGAAGCCAAATTGTCTTGGCTCATTTCCTAGCTGTGGAATTTCTTAGCTGTGTGACCCTGGTCAAGATACTTAACTCTCTATGTGCTCTGTTTCCTCATCACATGTTGTGGAGGTTATACAAATGAATATATTTAAACTACTTTGAACCTTGTCAGGTACATAATATGCTGAATTAACATAAATTATTATTATGTTCCAGCCACATGGCTCCCTGTTACCTACCATACTCCTTTCTACCTCCTTACACCATACTCCTTTCTACCTCAGAACTTTCACACATGTGTATCCTCCCTACCTGGGCTCTTCCTTGCTCATCTTTTCCTTCAGGTCTCAAGTTAAATAACACTTTTCAGGGAGACCATTTCTTAGCCAAGTGCATTCTAGGTCAAGTCTCTTCTGATATGTTCTCATAGCTCCCTGCATATCAGCATGACATCACATTTGCAATTTCTTGGTTGACAATCATCCTTCAGGTTAGATAATATACTCCAAAGGTAAGAAGGAATATATTTGTTTAATTCATCCCTGAACACACAACACCTAGCACAAAGATTACAAATAAATATTTATTGGGTAAACAAATCCATAAACTGTAAAGAGGGAATTGGAGAAAGTTCATGGGGGTGACCACCACAGACTTTTGTACAAGGTTATATCCAATACTAAAATCACAACACAAAAAATAAATTAGATTAAATCAACTATGGAGACCAGGCAGCTAATGGGTGTTTAGGAAGATGGAGAAACACCTATGTCCATGCTATGTCCACCAGGATATACTGGCCTTTAGCTTTAGTTCTGCAAAACAGGGGAGCAGAAAGCTCAGCAGAGCATTGGATAATAAATATTTTTGCTACCTGTAATAAATCAACATGACGCATATCCCAAAAGCCTTCCTCTCCAAAGGGAGTTGGGGATCCAAGTTACCTGGATAATTTTAGTCATACTTGCTTTGACACCAGCCTGAAGAATAGTGGTTCTCCCATTTTGCTACTTTCTTTCACTTTTTCACTTGGCTAAAAGTGGGAGGGGCCAACTAGGTTAGTAACACATGCCCACAGGAGTAGAGACAAAAAAGCCTGTTCATGGCTAGCACACAGCCCGTCCCCAGTCCACCTTTAGAGTAGAAAATAGGTCAGCATTAACGATTGAATAAGTGAACTGGCTCAATGCTAGGATCACCCACAGCAGAAGATGTAAAACATACTCACACATTTCTAACTTCCTAACTAATCAGAGAAACTTAGAGTTTCGTGTAACTATAAAAAGCTCTAAAAAGCTTGGTTTATAAGAGTTGAAAAACACGCTGATTGGAGCAATTCAGGGGCACTAATAATGAAGACAATGCATTCAGCGGAGAAAGGCTGTTCTGTCAAGAAAAGAGGAAGTTATGAAAGTAAACATGGCCTAAATGGAGGTGGGTGCCTTTCTTCACAATTACAACCTCAGAACTTCATCAAATTGTCTTCAGTCTCTTGTTTTGACAGAACAGTGTTGTCTCTACACCTGTGCTTTAGTTTGGTTCCTTGAACACTGCCAGGTGGAACAGGTGTGGAGGAGCAGAGAGTAGCAGAGCTGAGGAGTGCAGGATGGAGAGCAGAGTCCTCTGAGGGTCTTAATGGCAGTGCAGAGAGGAGAAAAACTGCCCCCTTTTGTTCTGCACAGTGGGAAAGAAGAATAGATCTGTAAATTCATTCAATGTGACAAACTTTGGAAGAACCTCAGTGTTTGATCTTGAAAAAAAATTCATAATTCTTTTGATGGCTTTCAGAAAAGAATGGGTAAAAAGTTAACTTCCTTTTTGATTTGCTTATCAAGAGTAAATAAATTTCAACTTTGCATGTTCTTTAGTTACCATCCCTTCCTGGGACCCAGAGATCAAGTCTGTGATTGAGAGAATTCAATAAACAGGAGGAAATGTGACCCACTTGGGAACAAAGATCCCAATGTGCTCCTCTCCACAGGGAACCTGCTTCTCCCCTGAAACTCTCTTAGCCTCAGCCAGAGACACATTTTTACCTCTGTAGGCAGGTGCTGAGCAATCAGGTGAGCCTGTCCTGACCCAGTACTGCAGTATGCTTTCCTTTCAAAGAAACTGACCTGGGAAAGAAGACGAGGAGAAAGGTAAAGCAACTGATGAATGGGAAGAGTGAGTTTAGCTGGCTTTCCAAAGTAGGTTCCTCCAGTGTCTGTCTAAGTGACTTTGTCTAAATTATGTCTTATTTCTAGGTCTCAGGTTCCTCTTCTGTACATTGGGGGGGAGGGAGAATTTACCCTGAACTTATGCACTGGCTCAGCATGAAGGTGACATTTCATTTGACATAAAACTACACAGCAGTATGGAGGTGTCTGACCCTCAGTGTCAGGTGTATCAGATAGACTAACCTGTATTTCCACTAGGTGTGCTTACTTTTAAAAGGAAGTGAATTTTCTATTCCAATAACTAATGGGATGTAAAAAAACAAAATAGGTATTTTCAATAAATGCAATAAATGTTTTTTTAATTATTTTATTGTTGTTTATTACAGTTGTCTGCATTTCCCCCCACGCCCAATAAAAGTTTTTCAAATCTTTTAAATTATATTTTCTGTGCATACATTACCTACTCAAATAATTATTTACATTTTGAAAATCTGAGCAACAACATTGGAGCTTTTCCATTAATTCTTAATGTTTTATTGTGTATTAAGGCTTAACTTTATGCATCAATTTTATTATATTTACCCTTTGTAATTTATCAGCATTCTCTTTATAATCAATTAACTTTCTTCAAGATATTTGCACAACCCAGGGGTTTCAACTGCTTCATGTGGTGGAATATCCCTTCCACTCTGCTTCCAGCTGGGATGTTTACCTATTAGCAAAATGGTCTCTTCTCACTTATATCCACTAAGGTGAGAAGGCTTGCTCTCACTTTTTAAACATTCTAGTTCTCATCTCTTGCTTTCTCATATATTATGTTCATTTCAACAAACATTTATTGATCCCTGTGGGCCAGGTATTTTGCTGGCACCTGGGCCACTGAGATGTTTAAAGCATAGCCCCTGCCTTTAAGGTGTTGATAGGCTAGTGGAAGAAGTCATCTATCAGAGCTTTTGCCCAGCTGAAAGGGCATTTAGAAATCATTTACTATAAATTCCTTCATTTTACAAATACTGTTACTAAGATTCAGTGAGGTGAAGTGATTTAACTAAGTTCTACCTTTCCCGTGGTTGAGTAAAGACTGAACTTTAAATCCCTTGGTCCAGAGTTTAGGGTTTATATCACCACCATATGCTAATAAAGGAATGAAAACAAAAACAAAACAAAACTTCTCTGTTGTTGTTTTATCAAGTGAGGAGAAAAATGTGAGACCAATTTGTATTCTATGGATCCGATAATTAGGATAAATCATGAAGAAGTAATTTTAAAATACATAAACTTTTTAAATTCAATAATTTATAACCTATAAATTAATACTTGTCATTTAGAAACTTTGAGACTATTTGACACAGCCAAATATTTAGTCTCCTAGCTCACTATTTTCTGTCTTCTAACCCTCCTTGTTTGTTCTTGAAATTGAATGTAACTCTGAGGAATCCAGCCAGACTCAATTTTATTTTTTAATGATTGAAAATATCTTTATCCTTAGGTTTCAGAGAGTATAAATTACTTTTCATTTTACTTACTATTTTATTAAAGTATAATTAAATATACAAAAACTGTACATATTTAATTTATACAATGCAATGAGTTTGGTCATATGCATACACCCATGAAAACATTACCATGTTTATTGTATTCTAAACTTTCCTTTTGTTCTTTTTTCTTTCTTTGTTTGTTTGTTTTGTTTATTTATTTGCTTGTTGTGGTAAAAACAGTTAACATGAGAACTACCTTCTTCATAGATTTTTAAGTGCACACTACAGTATGGCTAACTATAAGCACTGTGTCATACAACAGATGTCTAGAACTTATTCACTTTATAGAACTGAAACTTTATATCAATTTAACAACAATTCCCCATCTCCCTCATTCCCTAGCCTGCAGTGACTGTAGGTCTACACTCCACTTCTATATCCTGCCTACCTTAGTCACCTCATGTAGATGTCATCATGCAGGACTTGCCTTTCTTTGATTGGCTGACTTCACTGTGAGTGATGTCTTCCGCATGCATCCATTTTGTTGCAAATATCAGGGTTTCTCTTTTTTAAGGCTGAATAATATTCCATCATGTACATATATCATATTTTTCTTTATCTATTCTTCTGTTGATGGTCATTAGGGTTCTTTCTGAATCATGGCTATTGTGAATAGTGCTGCAATGAACAAGGGAGTGCAGATATTAACTTTTAAGGGTATAGGCCCAGAAGTGGGATTGCTGGCTCATATAGAAGTTCTATTGTTAATTTTGTGAGGATCTCCATACTGTGTCTGTAGCAGTTACACCATTTTACACTCCCATCATCAATGCAGAAGTGTCTCAATTTCTCCACATCCTCACCCACACTGGTTATGTTTTGTTCTTTTGGTCACCTCCTCACCTGTGTGTGCTTTCCTCTTTTCTGCATGTTATTTCCAGGTTATTCTCAAGGGAAGCCTAGCTAGTCAGTGATCTCTACCATATGTTAACCACACTGAAGACACAACCATCTCTTCTGTTTCCTAAAATTGCCTTCTACCATATTTACCACCTTACACAGAGCACTTTTCTTAAAGATCTAGGCTTTTAAGCATGCTGGAATTTTAAAGCTCTACAGACAGGTAGCCTTGGCCTGTCCTGATGTCTGCTTCTGTTGACTACTCTCATGTGTTCCTGTTTAGAAGTGCCTTACCCCATTACCCCAGAAGTGATTTCAAAATACATAAAGCACTTTTTAGGAACTTTTTTATTTAAAAAAACTCTTGTGTACATAAATTCAGGGCAAATAATAACCTATTACATCATCTCATCCAATTACAGACAACTAAGGTGCATAGAGGTGAAATTAATTGTACAAATCTGTACAGATAGTTGAGGACAAAACTAAGTTTAGAATCTAAGATTCTTGAAACCTACTACAGTGGAGTTTCTAAGACATTATATTTTATTCAAATTAGAAATATGTAAATAGTAATGAGTTATTAATGAATATTTAATCAGTTCTATCTACAAGGCAGAAGTCTCCATGCTAGCGGCTATGAAAGATACAAAGTGAATAGGATGCACTTGTCACCCCCTAGAGACTTGCAGCCTAGGAGAGGAGGTAGATGGTGCCATAATTTAAGATGGCTTTTAAAAAACTGCAATATTCAAGATTAAATAAAAGTTGAGAGACATTTAAGAAACCCTATAGAGAAAGTTTGTTTGGAGCTGAGCCTTGAAGGATGAAGCAGAATTTCTATAGAGCCCAGACAGATCAAGGGCATTCTATAGGACTGGTACCCAGCCATAGAGGCAGATAGACTTCTGAGCTCCCCTGTGATTTCATAGTTAATTAGAGAAGGTGACATCTGAATTTTCAGTTACTGGGTACAGGGTCCATCAGCCTCTGGTCTGGACTTGGAAAGTTAGTCCCTGATCCACATCCTGTGGTAGCATAACCCATGGCTTTTACTTATCACTCAAAAGCACAGGTTGTCTGGATTCATATTCCATCCCACCACTTACTACAAGTGTGGCTTTTTGCAAGTTATTTAACCTCTCTGTGCCTCAGTTTCTTCATCTGTAATGTGAAGATTAAACAATATCAACATCATAAGCTTTTTGTAAAAATTAAATTAGTCAATATAAGTAAAGTGCTTAGAACAATGTCTGAGACTGGAAAAGTGCTAGATAACTTCTAGCTTCTATAAAAGTGCATTCTAGAAAACACCTGACTGAATGCAGTAGGTTTCTTTGATATCAAAGATCTTCTATAGAGGCAAATAAAAATTGTATAAAGTTTCTGTTCTGTTACTCAAATAAGAAGAAAGAGAGAAATTTATTAAATTCCTTGAGGAATTTATGAAAAATGCTTGGGGTTAAGTGTCCTTTGTCATTGCCCCTTGCTTTGACTCACCTCTGCTAGCAGATCCAAAACACCTGAGATGACCCCTGTGATGTGCTGCACCCCAACATGATAGATTTGGCCTTACCCAGAATTATCTGTGCTCTCAATAATGCACCACAGTCAAATGGGAGCTCGATTCTCCATGTCTCTGACTAGATCCTGACCACATTATGGGTTCCCTATGCTAATTGTTTCATGTATTTCACATTGCATTACTGTCAGGAATAGATTTTTTCAGCTCTTTAAAAACAGTTTATTTTGGTCATCTTTCCCCCACTCTTAGAGATGTATTTATTTCTCAAACTGTGTGGTTTCCCTTAGACAAAATAAGTTCTGATTACTGAAATGGGAGCAATCTGTTGTCCAGTTGCCAGGAAAGCTGGGAGTTTTTCCTTAGGAAGTTCTATTGTAGGTCAAAGCAAAGGAAATTTTTATCTTTCATGTGGAAGCCCAAAGTCAAACAAACAGTGTAACATCCAACTGAGATTTGAAAATAATTTTACTTTTGTAAAACCTGTCAGGTGTGTAGAGTTTAACAATTTATATAGTGATACTATCCAATACAGTAGCCACTAGTCATATATGGCTACTGAGCACTTGAAATGTGGCTGATGTAATTAAGAAAATGAATTTCTAGACATTTAATTTTAACTTATTTTAATTTTAAAACCAATATTTGATTCAGTTACTAAAATGCTTCTTTTAAGGTTAGGAAAATTTGGGGGATATGTCCTCTTAACCAACCTTAAATAATATGTAATCTAAACATATGTCAAGTATATCTGATAAAAATTTAGCATCCAAATTGAGATGTGGTGTAAGTATAAAAAGTACCACATTGAATAAACTTAGTACATAAAATACAGTTTTCTTTAATATTTATTTCATGTTGATTACATGTTAAAATGATAATGTTTTTGTTATGTTGGATTAAATAAAACATCATTAAAATTAAACTCATTGGATTATTTTAAATTTCATTTAATGTGGCTTAAGAGAAGTTCAAAATACTTTGGAGGCTCATACTATATTTCTATTGGAAAGCACTGTTACAAAGTGATTTCAAAAATATGAAGCCATTTGTTCTTTACAGCAACTTCATGAGTTGGTCAAAATGAGCATCATTATTCCCATTTTAAAGATGAAACAAAGGTTCAGGCAGTCGTGGCTCACCAGGACCAGGCATGAGAGCCAGAGCCTGACTCCAGGGTTCTGACAGAAGTCCAGGACTCTTACAGTACATTGGTTTGAATTGAAACTGAACATGAAACTTAGACTCTCAAACTGAATTTGGCAATTTTATACCTCAGCAGCCAGAGGAACCTAGTGAGCCTTTGAAAAAACAACACATCACAAGCAAAGTTCACAATAGCATGCAGACAACAGAGACACTTGCTCTATGTGTACTGGGTTTATGAGGCCTTTCTGTTTATGTGGGGATCCTCTGTATTCTGCAGAGGAATCCAGACAGTGAAGTTTGCCCATGATTACAAGGCAAACAGAAATCTAACTACAGAAAGTTAAATGTGGACTAAACATAATAGTAAAAGAAAAATGATAAGGAGGTAAAAAGTAAAGCAAGAAATGTTCAGTTCATTAACTGAAAAAAAAGTACTGCAGGAGATAATGAGAAATAAAACTTAAAAAGGGAAGAGAGCCAGCATTTTCATGAATGGAAACAAAGTAAATTGTCACTTTCCTCTTGAACTACAAATAGGGAGCATCCAATAAAGGGACACATGTGAGAATTTTTGTCAAGATGGTCAAGATGGCAGAGCAGGTGAAAACACTGCTTGTATCCTCCCATGACCACATCATGACGAGTACGAGGGGCAGAGACAAAAAACGGTCTGGTCCCACACCCAGGAATGGTAGAGAAAAATCAGCAGAAATATCTAGGTGGAGGAGGACTCCCTGTGGAGTGAGGAGTCCCAGCCCCACACAGGACCCCCAGCTTAGGGTTCCAGCAATAGGAAGAAAAGCCTCATTACTTCAGGTTAAAAACCAGCAGAGAATGGGGATAAGGAAGACAGAAACTTCTGGACCCCCAAGCCCCCTCTTAAAGGACTCACACATGGACTTACATAGACTCACTCCCTCTGAGCTCCAGTGTGGGTGAGGCAGCTTGAAAGGCACCAGAACCATACTGATCCTCCATGATAACCACAGCCAGTTATTTCAGTCAATGGGCCTCCTACTGAGATGCCAACAGCAATCAAGGCTCAACTATCATAACAGGAAGGTGTATACCACCCACATGGGGAATGTATTGGAGTGCCCAGGTAAGGTGAATGGGAGGCTTTCCCAGGGGACCCTACAAAAGCGAGCCCGGTAGACATAGTGCTCTACCTAATACATACACAGGGAAGCTGCCAAAATAAAGAGGCAAAGAAACATGCCTCGAA
Source organism: Phyllostomus hastatus (assembly GCF_019186645.2). Classification (NCBI taxonomy): domain Eukaryota; kingdom Metazoa; phylum Chordata; class Mammalia; order Chiroptera; family Phyllostomidae; genus Phyllostomus; species Phyllostomus hastatus. The sequence continues at coordinate 1,755,214 of NW_025334015.1, read as the reverse complement.
TTTAAAAAAAAAAAAAAAAACAGGAAAAAAAGAAAAACTAAACAAAATGGAGACAAGCAACATACTAGCTGCAGAGTTCAAAACACTTGTTATAAGGATGCTCAGAGAACTTAGGGGAAGAGTAGTTGAACTTAGTGAGAACTTCAACAAAAAGATAGCACAGAGTCCCAAACAACATAATCCCAAAGAGGCCCACACCAACACATATCATAATTAAAATGGCAAAGGTTAAAAGATAAAAAGGGAATCTTAAAAGCAGCAAGAAAAAAGCAGTTAGTTACCTACAAAGGAGCTTCCATAATACTGTCAGCTGATTTCCCCAAAGAAACTTTGCAGGCTAGAAGGGATTGGCATGAAATATGCAAGGTGATGAAGAGCAAGGACCTATGACCAAGATTATTCTATCCAGGAAAGCTGTCATTTAGAATTGAAGGAGATAAAGAGCTACCCAGACAAGAAAAAGCCAAAGAAGTTCATTACCACCATACCAATATTATATGAAATGATAAAGGGTCTTCCTAAGGAGAAGAAAAAAAATTCAAAAAGATAAACAATAAAATAGCAATAAATATCTATCTATTAAAAACTGAATCTACAAAAAAAAAACAAAACAAATGAATGGCAGAACAAAAACAGAATTATACAGATAAAGAGTGTTTTGATAGTTGCCAGATGGAATAAGGGTTGGAAGGATGAGCTAAAAAGATGAAAGGATTAGTAAATTCAAATGGGTCATTACAGAATAGTCATGGGGCAGGGGGGTAAAGTACAGCATAGAAAATACGGTCAATAATAGTCTAATAACTATGTATGGAGTCATATGGATGTAAGATTTACTGAAAAGCATATCTAAACACTGAGGTGCACATTTGAAACTAATGTAATGATGTCTGTCAACTTTAATTTAAAATAAAAAATGATTTTAAAACTTTTAAAGAAAACAAAAATAAAATAAAATGTGTGAATGGGCAAGCAAAAATAGAAAATAAAAAACTCTCTAAGTCCCACAGGCCACAGTCAGCTGGTGGATAACCTCAGTTTGCCCTGTGCCTTTGGCTGAGTGGCAGCAGGCTGGGTGGGCACTGGTGCCAAATGTGAATCGGCGTTAATCTGAGGAATACCACCTGCCCTATCCAGGTGATACCCTGAGATTCTGCTTCACCCAATTTGCATACCACCTGAGGCTCTTTAAGTGTCTGAGCTTATAGAGAGCTCCAACAGCTGCAAGTAGCAGCAGCCACCAGAGTGCCCTGTGCCATTTGCAAAGCAGCCCCAAACCCTTACTTGTGGAAACTGACCTACATTTGCAGCATGACCTCTTCCACATGCCTCCAGACCCAACACAGGTAGCACCAACCATGGTCCTCTCATGTAGACTCAAGCTGATGAGGCCACCCTGGAGCGCCTCCCAAGAGGCCCCAGAACCAACAGTCAGTACTGGATTCAAACCACAATAGATCATGACCTAATTTGCTACACAAGTGGCACACCCAAAGGGTGGATCTGGCAGGCACCACAGCTGCTGAAGCAAATCCAACAATATGGGGTTAACTGCTACACAGCAGCTCATGTGCCATGGTCATGGCCAATCGGTATAGCCATTCAGCCTAAGGATCAAACCTACCCATTAGTGTGCCCACAGGGAGAAAAGGCCCAATGACAACAGGAGGGCACACACAACCCACAGCAGGGGCACTCCTGGAGCACCAAGTTCAGGTGATCAGGAAGACTGCACCACTAGGCTCCACAGTTCACTTATTACATAAGGCAACTCTGGCAAGACTGGGAGGTAAAACACATCTACCTAATTAATAGAACAAAAAATAAAGAGGAAGCCAAAGTGAAGATACAAAAAGAATGTCCCAAATGACAGAATAGAAGATACCTCCAGGAAATGAAATAAAGGGAAGCAATTACTAGAATTCAAAATGCTGCTTATAAGGATGCTCAAGGAACTTAAGGGAAGAACAGATTAACTTAGTGAGAAATTCAACAAGCAATAGTAAGCATAAAACAAAACAAAAAATAGAAACTATAGGAAAATCACTAGAAAGAATCAAAAGCAGATTAGATGAAACATAAAATTAAATCAGACATTTGGAGACAAGGTAGAAAAAAAGTACCCAGTCACAACAGACAAAAGAAAGATTAATTGAACCACAATTTAAAAAAATAAACCAAAAATACTGAGGATAGTATCAGAGACCTCTGAACAACAGCAAGTGTAACAACGTGCACATTATAGTGATGTCAAAAGGAGAAGAGCAACAGTGAAGGACCAAGAACCTATTTGAAGAAATAATCACTGAATACTTTCCTAAAACAAAGAGGAAAATAGACACACAAGTTCAAGAAGTACAGAGAGTCTCACACAAGATGAATACAAAGAAGACACCACCAAGAAACACCATAGTTAAAACGCCAAATTTTAAAGACAAAGGAAGAATTTTAAAAGTAGCAAGAGAGCCCTGGCTGAGTAGCTCAATTGGTTCGAGCATTGTCCCATGCACCAAAATGCTGCAGGTTTGATTCCCAGTCAGGAAATATACCTAGGTTGTAGGTTTGATCCCAGGTCGGAGCACATACAGAAGTCAACTGACTGATGTCTTTTTTCACATACCTCCTTTTCCCTTCCCCTCCCCCTCCCAGTCCCTCTCCTTCTCTGGGTATATGTGTGTGAGTGTGTGTCTCCTTTCCCCTCTCTCTCTCTCTAAAATCAATAAACATCCTAAGGTGAGGAATAAATAAATAAATAAGTAAGCAGGAAGAGAAAGACAGTTACCTACATGGAAACTTCTATTAGACTGTCAGTTAATTTCTCAACACACACTTTGCAGGCCAGAAAGAACTGGCAAAAAATACCCACAGTAATGAAAATAAAGGACTAGCAACCAAGCCTACTCTACCCAGCAAGTCTATTTAAAATTGAGGAAGAGATAAAGAATTTCCCAAACAAAAAGAAAAGAATTTATCATCACCAAACAAGTATCACAAGAAATATTAAAGAGACTTATTTAAGAATAAGAAATAAAAGAATGAATATGAATAATTAAATGGCAATAACTGAACACATAAAAAGTAAAATAAAATATCAATAACTAAGTACCTATGGATAATTACTTTAAATGTAAGTGGATTAAATGCTCCAAACCAAAGACATAGGAGAGCTGAATAGATAAGAAAACAAGATCCATATGTATTCTGTCTATAAGAGACCTAATCAAATCAAAAGATACACAAAATATAAGTAAAGGGATGGAAAAAGATATTTATGGAAATGGAATTTTAAAAAGCTGAGGTAGCAATATTTATATTCAACAAAAATAGACTAAATCTATAATAAAAGACAAATAACATTCCCTATTGACAAAAGGATCAATCCAATGTGTTGTGGAATTATACACCTGAAATCTGTATGATTTTGTTAACTAATGTCACTCCAATAAATTCAATAAAAAGGAGAAACAAAGAAAGAAAGTGGTATCTTCATGCCATAAAATACTGCTCAGCAAAAAGAAAGAAACCATTGATACAGTACATGTATCAGCTCAAAGGAACTCAAAGGCATTATGCTAACTGGGGAAAAACAATATCAAAGATTTACATACTGTATAGTTTCATTTATGTAACATTCTCAAAATGACAAAATCAGAGTGCAATAGAAAAAATCAGCATTGGGGAAAATGTGTGATTATTAAGGGGTAATACTAGAAAATTTCTTGGTGGTGATGGAATAGTGTGGTAATTATCTACACCTCACTCACTTGGTGGTGAGTACAGATGTATGGTAAAGCTTTATAGAACTAAAGAGAGGGAGAATGTAAAAAATGGGTGAAATTCAAATAAGATGTTTACTAGAGTAAATAGAATTGTACCAATGTCAGTTTCCTGGTTTTTACAATCTATTATGCTTACGTAAGATATTCTTACTGGGGAAAGCTGGGTGAATTGTACACAGAAGTTTCTCCACTATTTTTCCAACTTCTCATAAACTATGAAACTATTTCAAATTAAAAAATAATTAAAATTTAAAACACTACTGACTTTCATTTTCTGACAGCTACTCTCCCATTTTTTGTTTTTTTGTATTTGTTTTTTGTCGTAGCAGGTTTGTGTGTGTTTTATTCTTTTACTGTCCTTTCAGTGAGGTATGAGAAACAGCGGTGGCAAGCTGTGTGCATTCTGCTGTGTTTAAACAGTAGCCCCTCTATTCCAGTGTATTTCTTTTTAAAATTTTTTACATAGCTATTCCAGAAAGTTTCCATGGACTAGCTTCTCATAACATTTGTGTTTTGATATGACAATATCTATACTGCTGTTTTTGTCAAAGATCAATAATCGTGACCACTGAGTACCCAAACTGGAAAAAAACAATAAATGAGGTTAGATTCAACTTTCCTTATTTTCTTTAATAAACTTTTTATTAAAATATGAAACTCGTGTTCTATATCAGTTTCTATTTGAGCTTCCTGCAAATGTGTAATTGTTGAGTTTTCACAGAGTGAAGGCATTCACACAACCATTACCCAGACAGAGAAATAAAACATTGCTAGGCCTGCAATGATGAGGCAGAGGGGAGTAGAGACTTCAGGAGCAATGTGAGAGGCTTCACAGCCACCACCCCATGGGGGAAGGTGTAGGAAGCACAAGGACTGCGCAGGAGCAGTTGCCCCAGCAACCAGGCAGAGTGCGGGTATTTTGGAGAGAGAGAAATACCTATCTCAGGTGCTTTTGCCATGCAGAAGGTTGGGAGCTGGACTATATAAAGCAACAGTCCACAACTTTTGTGGCACCAGGGGGTGGGAGGCACAGGAAGCGGAGCTCAAAACGGTTATACTAGAGAAACCTCGCTCACTGGCCCACCTTTCAGCCGGTTCCTAACAGGCCACGGACCTCTATGGTCAGCGGGGGTTGGGGCAGAATATAAAGTAGAGAGCATGGATAAGCGTTTCTCTTTTTTTTCTCGCAGGCAGGGGCAAGCGAACTGGAGGGGGCGGCTCCAGTTCCCTGGGTTGGCAGGACTTGGAGACCACGTGGTCCAGGAACATTCCTGGGCCCCTGTCCCAGAGCTGCGCTGGCCAGCCTAACCAGGAGCAAAGTAGGCCCTGGGTTGGTAGGTCAGCAGGGGAGGAAGCATGGGCCAGTGGGCCCTGGAAGCCTTGCGTCCAGGACAGGAGCCCTAAGCCCCTCCCCCATCCACAGGCAACTGGAACTGCGCTGTGTGGGTCGTGCCTGGCCAGACACACTGAAGGGCAGTGGCTGGAGGGAGAGGGCAGCTTGCAGTGAATAGGACACCTGGACGCACAGACTCCGAAAGATGTGGGAAGCCAGACAGTGACTGGAAACCAGCTAAGGCACCTGAATTTCTTAAAGGACGGCACTTTTGGGTGGGAGAAGAGGTTCCTGGTGCACCCTTGCACTGAGCCCACAGAGGGTGGCAGAGTGATTTTCTTTGGGTGACTCAGAGGAAATAGGTTTTGAGGCAGAAACCTGCCATTCTTTCAAACTGTATGGCCTGTGGATAAAAGGTTCTTTTCCCTTTATATTGAACTCTGCGTCTGGAGTTTGTGCCTGCTGGTGATGAGCGGTAGAGCCCACTTGTTACTCAATTACAGGACCCAGAATCTCCCCTTCTCTATGCTTCACCAGTGCCCTCTTCACAAATTAATCTCACTATAAAAAGGAGAAAATTCCAGGTCAGAAAGCTAGAGCTTTGCTTAAACACACATAACTTGTGTCAGAGCTCAGCCTCAAACACAAGTCTCCTAAAGACTATGGTTTTCTGCACTTCAGCAATCTTTTTCTTAACATTAGCTGTATTTTCATATTTATATGACATTTTCCCAGAGTTTGTGCCCATTTTTATTTATATTGACTTTTTTAGGGATCCATAAATGGGAGCAGGTAAATTGCTATTTGGTCTCCTTGCCATATATAGAAACTTTCTCAGTTAAAACTTCATTCATTCATTCATTTATTCACAGGTGTAAGTTATAAGAAGGATAAAGAATTAAACATAGCCCCCATCCACCATAAAAGTAATTGCAAAAACCACTGACCTTAATGTAAGTTGAATGAATATTAAATTAAAATATAAAATCATTCCTTTTTGATTTTTTTCTCTATATGGCTAACAAAGTAATCTTTCTAAAACACTAATCTAATCATACCCTCCTCCAAAACACATTTACTCTCTTCCCATCACATATTCTCTACAGCATTAATTGCATGTTACTTTGACACTTGGCTTTCACTGAACTCTGCAGGTAGAATTTAGTATCTTATTGCTTCTCTCCCAGTAGTGTCAAAATCAGATGTATCTGGATTTGAATGCTATATCTATCCCTTACTAAATGTCTGGCCTTGAGCAAATGATTTAACCATTCTCAGTTTTAGGTTTATAAGATAGAGATAAGCTTTCTTCACAAGATTGATAGCATAAAAAAGACAATATACATAATGCAGTTTATCAGAGCTTGACAGATAGAAACCATTTTGTGAGTGGTAACTATGTTAGGTATCAGATCCTGTTGACCTACTTATAGTTCTCCAAACTCAATGTCCAACTATTTCTTTTCCTATTCAAGATTGTATTTCAACTCCTATCTCTCATCCTTTTCTGTCTGGTTAATTTCTACCTAGAAAAGTAACCCTTGAGTTCTAGTGCCTTAGTGAGGTGACTCAATGGAGATACTCCATAGTCAAGGTGTTGCCAGTGAAAATGTGTTTTTTGCACTGTCGTGAGAAAAGCATTTCCAGGGACCAACATAGAGGATGATGTCTAGTGGTAAGATTTATTGGGGCAAAAATATAAGGCCGCCCCCAGGCTCTTGATGTTCCATCTCTGTCCAACCCAATCAAAAAAGGTCCAATCTTGGTTTCATCAAGACCAGTACAAAAGCCAGGGTCAAAAAGTTCTCTGCCCATGTCTGTCTGTATCTGGTTGTTGTAGTCTGTTCTTGGCTGCACTGTGGTTGGTGCTGTATTGTTGTACACAGGCTCACAGTTGGAGTCCATACAGTGGCTGGGCCACTGGTGGCTGCTGGGGCCACATGGCTGCAATGGAGAGAGAACAAACAGGGTGACCATGTGTTACTGGGTGAGAGAGCACAAGAAAGCTTTGTTAAGCTTGGGTTATATTATCTCAGGTTTTAAAAGGACCAGGCACCCTTTCAAATTGATCAGTCAACTTCCCTTTCTTTTTTGCAGGCTTGCATTGGGTCCTCCCTCTAACCAATCTATTTTCTAGATCTTATGGGTTTTGTGTCCTTTACCCAATATGATCCTTTCCCTGGATTTTCCCAGGCTAGCCTCCACTCTTTTATCTCACTATTCTGGCTCTTTCTTCCCATGCCTCAAAGCAGAAGCACCTCCCTTGTGCCATCTTGACTTCTATTATGCATGTCCAAAAGTTCTGTGTGTCATTTGTTTTCTACTGTGCATGATAACAGCAGAAAAATTTCCCTCTATCTCCACTCCCATAATCCTGGTACTGGGTCCCAGTTATAGCCCAAAGATATTCTTTCTTCCCACCTCAAGGGTTAAGTCCCAAGGGCAGAGGACACAGTGGTCTGATGGAATGTGTGAGTGAGCCTATGAATGCTGTAACTTCCTCAGCTACAGATTCAGTGTCCTAAGTTATAGGCTTAGTGTCAGATTTGGCTCCCTACTTAATTATGTTTAATAATGTCTGATTTTCTTTGCTCTCTTTCTTTATTAAGATCTAACTACTTATGCTAACAAAGGGAGAGAAGAGAGTACAGTAAGATTGGGAACACAAAGCTGGAGTTTGTGATATTCTACAGAAGATTCTATTCTCTGTGAGCTCTTAAAAGTATGAAAAAATATAATTTTTTTCTTTAAAAAAACATCTGCAAAAGAAAGGTACAATATTCTCCTGCTGTGAGGAATTAAGCTGGTGTTTGTATTTGTATTATGGTAATTTGTTTTACCCTTGCATTTTGCATAATCTCTTTTTTAATGATAAGGAGTTGAATTTCTCTTCAGTTCATAGGACTGTACTTAGAGAGAGAGGAAGTCTCCATTTTGTGTAAGAGAAAATTACCAGCACTGCTTTTGTTCCCTTATAGGATTTGGATAGATTACTCATACTTAAAAATTAAATGTGGCTTTTACCTTGACAGAAGAAAGAATGAAAGAAAGAAAGGAAGGAAGGGAAAAGGAAGGAAGGGAGGAGGGAAGAGGGGAAAGAGGGAAGGAAGGAAGGAAGGAAGGAAGGGAGGGAGGGAGGAAGGGAGGGAGGAAGGAAAGAACTTTTTGCTTTAGCACAGTAGATTCACATTTTACTGAATCCAAAGATTTTTGAAGGATAAATTCCTAGACTTTATCCAAATCATCACAAATTCTTCAAATACAAGCTGCCAAGCTCAACAACTTGCTCAGATCCCTGCAAATTTGCTCTCACCAAACTACTGGCATAATTCCAGGATTGGTTTCTAAACCCTTTGAGGCTGATTGGGGTAGTGGTCAGGGAAGCCTGGAGGTGACAGTTCCACAAACTCAGAGCATTGGCCCCTTTTAGGATATCAGACTTCTGGAATCGATTTGGGTCCAGAATTGCATTACCCAAAGAATGTGGAGTATGCACAGTCCTTGATGGCTTGTGAACAACACTTCCTGAAGCTGGCCACCAGCCAGAGCTTAAAAAATGAATTCTTTATGAGACAAAGAACAATCCACCCAATTTCTGAAATTACTGAAGTGGAAAGCTTGTCTGTAAGTAACCTCAAACTTGGTCGACATTAGGCTTCTTTGTATTTCTAGTATATGGGGATCAAATGTCACCCTCAAAAGTCTTTTCTGTTCCATAAGCAGGAATTGGAAGGTGTTGAATAGCCTGGGATTGTATCTTGCTAAAACTTAACTGCTGTAATCAGAAGTCTATTTCTCTGTCAAAAACATTAACTAACTGCTCAAAAGACAGGGCAAGCAAGACTAAATGTGGTAAGGAAAGAAAAAGAGAAATAACAATCCTTTCTCTTTAAGGACATAGAAGTCTAGTGAACAACATGAAACAAGTATCTTCAACGATGCTTAAAACTCCTCCCTAAAAAGCAGTAGTTTATAGGGGTATCCTACAGAGTTTTCATAAGAAAGGGTGAGTTGTGGAAACATAACTAAAAACAAGAACACTCCAGCTGTTGAAAAATGATGGGGGTATAGGCTCAGAAGCAGAAGTTGGTAGAATTAGTTGTGGGTTTTACTGGCTGGAATGGAGAAATCTGAGCCTATGAGTATGGCAAGTTAAACATGAGGATGGCAGGGGTGAAAATAGAGTCTTAATTTTGCTTAATTTTGCACTGTTTTTGCATGTAGAATTTAATGATTTTATGGCTTTGTTTTGTTTTGGTTTTACTAATTAGGTAGTAAGCATTTTTACCTGGTATCTTTCAGATTACCTTATGTCATTTTTATCCTTTGTTTGGATCATTTTCTTCAAAGTCAAAGTTATATTCCCTCAATGTGCTGTTGACCCATAAAAGTTACTCCTTGCTCTCAGATTCTACAATACCATATAAGTCACCATATTAAGTAAATCTTCTTCATCGAAGGAGGTGAGTGTATCATCTGCATCAGTGATACAGGCAGCACAGCGGTAAGCAATTAGCAGGCATGACCGGAGCAAGGGTGGTAAAGCAGGTATGGAAGGTCACCAGGGTGCAAAGACCTGCCTGCCTAACAATGGGCAGAACTGGGAAAACAAGGACTTTACCCCTAGGGTAACCTTTCTTTACCTAGCATATCATTAGTCATATAGTTTGGACTCTCTTCTGACCTTTCCTCCCCTGGCATGTTGCTGATCACGTGGGTTAGACAATTTATAGGGGGAACAAATGAGAGAACCAGAGTATAACCTTTAGGCATTAAGCCCCCAGGACCATTATCTGACCCACACTTAATACATTTACTCCTCCATTGTGTTTCAGCCCACACCCAGGAAAAGAACAAATGAGACAAGCAATGTCATGGCTGACCTCAGGACCAGATGCATTGACTAAGGGACCCCTGCACTGGCACTGACCAATCAGTGGAGACCATGGCCCTGAAAGGACACATCTAGAAAGCTGAAGAATATTCTAGATCTTTCCCTGTTACCTCCTCTAAAATCCCCACCCTTAAAAGCCCTTAGAATGGAGAGCCTTGCGCAGTCTTCCCCTAGGAAGCACATGCAGCTTTTGTGTCCCTATCTTCTTCCCTCCAGGCATGTAACTGTACTGTTCTCTCCTTCTGCTAAGTTTTGAGGGCCCTTCTTTTGCCTCTATAACTTGTTTCCTGAACACATTTTGTTCTACAGCTCACTTCTCCTACCTCTGCGACTTACTACATAAAGTTATATTGGTATTTGAGTCTTGGTTCTTAATATTTTCTTAGCCAAAACTCAAGCACTATGCTTATTGAACTGAAGTCCAATTGCCAGTAACATTCTGGTGCCATTTTCACCACCAACAGAATGGATCAGAGTAGATCAGAGTTCTGTCCCAGTAATTAATTACTTATCTAGTACTCTACAGGCCAATCTGACAGTTTTGTTCCCCTACTACCAAATCTTGGATCTTACATAATAACAATGGCACTTTACCATTAATGCATTTTCACACATGTGTGCTACTATATTCCCCTTTCTACTTATGAAGAGTTATAAGAAAACTCTACCTGAAAGGTAAATATATATTCCTTAGTATTATACACCTATTTAGTCAATTTCTCATCAATAATAAAAAAAATTAGCATCCTCCAGAATGGTGCAGCTACTGTGGAAAACAGTATGGAATTTCCTCAGAAAACTAAAAATGGAACTGCCTTTTGACCCACCAATTCCACTTCTGGCATTATATCCTAAGAACCCTGAAACACCAATCCAAAAGAACCTATGCACCCCGATGTTCATAGCAGCACAATTTACAATAGCCAAGTGCTGGAAGCAACCTAAGTGCCCATCAGCAAATGAGTGGATCAAAAAACTATGGTACATTTACACAATGGAACACTATGCAGCAGAAATTGAAAAGGAGCTCCTACTCTTTGCAACAGCGTGGATAGAACTGGAGAGCATTTTGCTAAGTGAAATAAACCAGGTGGTGAAAGACAAATACCATATGATCTCACCTTTAAGTGGAACCTAATAAACAAAACAAACAAACAAGCAACATAGGACAAGAGCCACTGAAACTAAGATCACTCTGATAGTAAGGAGAGGGGAAGTGGGAGGGGATAATTGGGGGCAGGGGGAGTGGGTTTTCAGAAACAACTATAAAGGACACATGGACAAAACCAAGATGGGGTGGAAGCAGGGGAGGGAGATGGGGATGGCTGGGGTGGGGTGGGGAATGGTTGGGGGTATATGCAGACAACTGTACTTGAACAATAAAAAATATTTTTTAAAATGTAAAAACAAATTAGCATTCTCAAAGTGTATTAATTGAGATTCTAATGAGGCCAATGTTTCCACATGGACTCCTAATATGAGTTGATTATACCAATTATGTTGGAATCTGGAATCAGCCTGAGGGAATTACTCCAAATAAAATGATTTTTCATGAGTTTTTTAAAATTTCTGCTTTCTAAACTAACACAAGAGCTATTATTTTTATCATATTTCTAAACTTTAACCAACAAAATTAAGTAATTATGAGCACAAATTCTTAGAGGACATAGAAAATGTCTAGCATAGTCCTTTGTAAACAAATGTGTCACTGAGTAAATAAATGAATAAATTAATGAATTTTTAGAAGGAGCTCTTTCTCATTAGTCAAGGATAGGTCAATCAATATAAAATGGTTGGAAATGATAGCAAATAAAACTGCATAAATTACCCAGTGTACCTAAAGGTGGTGTTAACAAGAATGTTGAAGAAAATCATCAGTCTACATGGTCCAAAATCAGGATGATTGTAATATCATCATGGAATACCCCAGACTGATCCAGCTAACTTGCTGCTGAGCAGAACATTGCAGGGCTTTTGAAAGACCCTGATATTTCACAGCATGCCTCCCCTGCAAGGAGGGCCCCTTAAAGGTAATCTGATTGAGCCTATGTGTTTAGGAGAGAAACAAAGGCCCAAGGAGGAACTATAACTTGCCCAATATTGTTGCGCGTGGGTCACCGGCCAGCAGTGACCACGGAACGCTGTGGATGGCTCGACGATAAACACGCGAGAAAAAACATGCACAGAGACAAACTAGTTTCTGTGGAGAAGTAGGGACAGAAAGACCTACTTCCCTGAAAATTCAATGCATCCTACGACATGCCCGAGAAAGAGTTCGGGGTCGTTGGCCCTTACCTGGGCTGTTAGCGCTCAAATCCACCCGAAGTTGATGCGTTGTCCACAGCGACGGCTCGTAGCCGCTGGTTCCAAGTGGTCTCGAACGGGGTTCCACCTCTGTGGTCCCGAATCGCTGCCCCACGTTGGGCGCCAGCTGTTGCGTGTGGGTCACCGGCCAGCAGTGACCACGGAACGCTGTGGATGGCTCGACGATAAACACGCAAGAAAAAACGACACATGCACAGAGACAGACTAGTTCCTGTGGGGAAGTAGGGACGAAATGGCCACCCCCCCTAGTGGGGAGCGCGCTGATTTACCATCCGTACCTGCTTTTATTAGGCTCATTTTGCATAATAATTCAGGTAAAGTACAGTACTCATTCGGGGGAAGTAAGGAACTATAGAAAACAAAGAACTCTGCCAATCTATTGAGTTGGGGGTCAAAGAGCTGTAAGACTGAGGAACGAACTAACTTCCTCCTAAGACCCTTCTCATTCAACTGAGAGCATTCTAAACAAAGAAGGTTTCACAGTAATTTACATATTCTTTCCTAGGCCTGATCACCCTGAGGAATCCGCACTTCTCAGTACCGAGCTGCACCACCCTGTCATTGTTTCAGGCTTAGGTGGAGCAAGGGAACTAAGGCAACCAAGAGATAAGGAGATTTTCTCCCAGATGCTGAGAACTCAGGCTATGTCAGAGCTGAGGAGCGAGGGTCCATCACCCCCTTTTGCTGCAGCCCCCCAAGTCCTTCTTTTGGGGGGCCTCCCAAAGTGATCGTGCCTGGCTTAGGTCGTTCCCCCCGTGGGGAATCTTACCCGTCTTTGGCTAACCGACCAAGCTTTTGGGGGTTCAGTCATGAATAAAGCAGCAGAAGCAGCATTCCTGCCAGGGAGATAAGCTTTTGTCTCCTTGCTGGCTTAAGGTTCCAAGGGTGTTCCCTTAGCCTTAGCTAGGCGGGGGTTTCAGCCTCTGATACCAGTCAGGGCGGTTCCCAACACAATATCCTACACTTATGGCAAAGCATGAAGGGTCTCCTCCTACCAACCCAGGTAATGCACTTTTTACTGCACTGTGGCTCCATCCTATGAACTCATGGGAAGAAAGAATAGCTAGGCCACAAAAGGACTTTTGAGCCCAAGATGATGGACCCAAAGGACTATTTAGAAAAGGCTGAGCTGGCTGTAAGTATTCAGGAGCAATTGAGCAGTTAGTGAGGGGTGTTAAACTAAGGTGCGAAAAGCCAAGAGACCCCTTTCCAGGTGAAGTAAAATGCAGGAGAAACTTTGTTAGTAAAACCATGCAGAAGGAACATTGTTGATAATCCAATCAGTAACTCCATCTGCTACAAAGATCTTTGCAAATACAGCAATTCCAGAGGAATTCATGTTTCTTCTGCAGTTAGCTGAAAGAAGGATCAAGTGGCTCATGAGATCTCCTTAGCAAACGTTACTAAGCAAGACACCATCATTTCCGCAGATGCCAGAGCAAATATAAAACTGAGGCCCATAAAGAAACGAGAATGTGCTCAGATTCAAGAAGAGGAAAATGAGCAGTCTTAGACAAAAATATTTTTACCCTAATGTCAAAGACAGAAATCACAAAGAAGGGGTAAGACATTGCATTAAGACATCTTGACTCATTACTGTGGTAGATAAAGGCAAGACAACAAGGAGTGCTATGTTGAAGAGGATTTAACCATTTTTATAGCATGAAAAATGGGGCTGAAGTGGAATGTGAAAAAAGTGTTTTAAACATAGGCTGGAGCTTGGGAGAAAGAACATCTGAATAATCCATGGGGAGGAAGCAGCATTCTAAGAGGTGGAGTGAGCAGGACTATGGGACAAGAAGGATTGCTCTTCAGAGTCAACTCACCCAAACTCCTGGATAAAAATATTAAAATTTATATAATGCCTATAGGCATAACAGTGGAACATAACATATAGGGGAGAAATGAGGCTTCTTAGCAAGTTGAAAAGAACCAAATTACATGGATGAGCTCTTTTGCTATAGCTACAGAGTAGTGAGGTTGGAAAGGGTCAAAAATCACAGACATTCTGGACCCAGGGAGACCAGTTTCACTAAAACAGCCCAGTAGCAGTTTGGTCACCATGCATGTAGACACAACTTCAGTTAATTATATAGATGTTTAGGCTACATAAGGTCAAACATTTGAAAATTTTTATATATCAAAATAATTTTCTTAGTTTCTGCCCAAATGCTTTGGCATCACTGTCCTTAAAGTCAAGGAAGAAAATTAAGGAGAATGTAAATTTATAGTAAAAAAGCAAAATTATGCTTCCGTTCTTTTTTAAGTTGATGTTATATTATGAGCCAAAGTTATGGCTATCTGTTCACAGGGTTTTAAAAATGTGATGCATTTAAGCCATTATATGAAAACTCTTAAAGTTAACTTAGCTCAATCTCATCTATTGATTTATCAGAAACAGCCATATTAAAAAAATAAACATATACATGATCCAGAAGAGATCATTTTGATTTTATTCTTTGTGTTGGAAATGTTTCAGATCTTAGAATTTGAAGTCAAATGAATTTCAAATCATACTGCTATTATGCTATATGTTATTGACATATGCTATTAAGACATATGCTATTAAGCTATATGTCTAAAGGCATATAGCTTAACTTCTCTGGACCTCAGCCTATACCTATTTTAAAAAGGAATGGGGAAAACAGCAACTCTTTATAAGATTATTATAAGCATTAGCTGAGATCACACTTATAGGGTACATAATATAGTACCCTGGACGTGGTAGGCACTCAGAAATATTACCTGTGACATAAACTAGGTTGGAATGTATTGGAGAAGGAGATTAAGACTTCCAGATGTGGTTTGTTTGTTTGTTTGTTTGTTTGTTTGTTTGTAACTCTGGAATACAGAGGATGTTTCAATCTCATAGAGCACTGAGCTACATAACCTCTAAGAACCACATTAATTCTAAAGTTCCAAGTGTTTACTATTTTATAATTAAATATCTGAAGTCATTTTCTAACAGTTGCCCAAAATTACTTTGTCATGAAAGGACACCCAAAAGGGTTGAACCAAGTGTAGGACCATTGCAGGCATGACAGGGAAGAAGGAACTGAGGAAGCATGCTCACTGCATACAGGTCAGCAAGTTTGTAAATCAAACCATGCTAAGTCCTCACCTTGTACATTTTCACAAAATAAGGACTTCAAGCTTGGCAATTTGTATGCTTTATCTCACTTAAATCTCATAATGCTGAGTTTGATACACTTAATATCTCCATTTCGAAAAAAGGAAAAGCTTAGGCTGGAAGGGATTTTGAAATTTTATCTGAGGTCATAAAAAGCTAAGAAGTGGCATAAACCCAGGTGATTAAATCCACATTTAGCCACCCAGTGCCTGCTTATCAGGCATCCTCCTCCAGTCTTTTAAGAGAATAAATGGAGGGACTGGCCCGGGATGGCAGTAGAGTATGAGGATATTACACACACCTGCTCTCAGGACCACACTGGAATTACATGAACATATAGAATAATCAACATGAATAACCAACTGTAGACTAGCTGAACAGAAGTCTTACAACCAAGGATTTACAGAGGAAGCCACATTGATACTGGTAAGGAAGGTCACAGTTGTGAAAAAGGCTGGCCATGCACCCATGTGCAGAGGCTGAGAACCCGGAGGGCTATCCTAGCTGCAAAGGTCCACCCTTAGGAGCACAGGGCCTCAACCCCATGGTGGGCTTCTCAGCCCAGAGCACCAGAACTGAGAAGATAAGCCCTTAGGACATCTGGCTATAAAAATCAGTGGAGATTCTGTATACCAGTGAAAAGCAGTCTTGCAGAGACAGAGGTGCCCTCTTAAGAAGCCAACACAAAAAGTTTTGTTTGTGGCCACTCACTCTGGGCTCTGGCTGAAGGAGGGCAGCTCAGAGCAGACTGGACTCATGTCAGGACAGGCTGAGTTGTGTGGCTGGCTCCAAGGAGAGAGCTGAAGAGACAGTTGCTAGGGTCTCTTTACTGAATCCCTCTCCTAAAGCACCTAAAAATGCCATCTTTGGAGGATTGTGTACTACTCTTCATATAGCATCAGCCTGGGAGAACCTAATAATACCATTCTCTCAACTCCCTGTCATTTATCACCTAAGCTCATGCCCTGTGTAGGAGTTAGCTGTTTAGTTCCAAGTTGTAGGATTTCTTGCAGAGTTCTTGAGGGAGAACTCAGCAAGTGTAAGAGACTGAGTTGTGTGGATCTGTGGTTAGGGTCATTCCCTCCAAATGCTCCCTTCACCTACATCCCCATCTGTCTAGTGCCTTCCACCCATGGGATATACATTAGCCCCTCCCTCCCACTTCCAGGGGCCACGGCTTGCATCACTCACATGCTGAAGAATTGTCAAGTGTCTGTGGTCAGCTTTGACCCGAAAAGCAGACCTTCTAGGAAAGCTCTCAAGGAGGTCAAAAAAAATTGAAAAGAGATTGAATTGCATGGCTCTAGAGAAAAAAATATTTTTCCCTTGCACAAACAGCTGAAACCACCATTCCTGTGCAGAGGCTTTCCTTCACACAACCAAATCTTGGTTTTTGGTCTGGTAAACTGTGCTGGCTCACTCTGAGGATTCCCTTAAGACCTCATTTAACCACATAGACCTTCAGGCACCTGATGGGAAATGGCTGATCTAAATGTACCCTGGGACTTTTGCTGAGTGGCCTCAGAAGTAACACTGGCACTAAGTTGAAATCTTTATCACTGTAATGAATACCACTTGCCCTACCTGGTAACTAACTGAGAACCTACTTCATGCAACTCTCATACCATCACAGGTTATCTCAGTGACCGATGCCAACAGGCAGAGAGCAGAAAAAGGTGAATCTCAGTGTGCCTTAGGCCTTTTATTGCCTGATGCTGTGGTCATTGCTGGTGGAAGATAGGCTTGGTTTGCAGCTTGTCCCTTCACACACACCCAGGCACAGAAGAGTTAGCCAAAAACTATATATTGCCTTGTACCTCCAGACAGGTACACAGCACTGGTAACAGGCAAAGTTTGGTACATACCTTCACTGGTGTCCTTCTCAAGAGTCCCTAGAATGAAAAAACACACCCTGTGGCAGGCTTCAGACCACCTCAAAGAAAATACTGAATTAGCTCCACAAGCAGCACATTTAAAGGGATCTCTCAGCAGGGACCAGACCCTACTGGGGGCAAATTCCACTTGATGGGGTCAGTGCCCACAGAGCAGTTCATACACTGTGAATATAGTTGATTCTCAGTCTGCCAGCCTGAAGGTAAACCTCACCCACAAATGGGCCAAGAGTAATCAAGACTCGATTATAACAGAAGGACTCACATAATACACATAAGATACATTCCTGGAGCACCTTGCTCAGGTGATCAGGGAGACTATGAAGCTGAGCTTCACAGGTCACTTATTATTTAAGTGCACTTTACTGAGACTGGAAGACATAGATGATCTACCTAACCCACCAAAACAAATACAGAGAGGCAGCCAAAATTGGAAGAAAGAGAAAAGTGCCCTAAATAAAAGAACAGAAGAAATCCTCAGAAAAAAAGAACTAAATGAAATGGAGGCAAGCAATCTATGGGATATCAAAACAGTGATTACAATGATGCTCAAGAAACTCAGGGAAAGAACAGATGGCCTCAGTGAGAACTTAAAAATAAAGATATTAAGTATAGAAAAGGATATAGAATTAATCCAAAAAGAAAAATATAATATCTAAAATAAAGAATAAACACACAGGAAGAAATTAACAGTAGGTTAGCTAAAGCAGAAGACTCAATATTCGAAAGCCAAGCTAACAGAAAATGGCCAATAAAGCAGGAAAAATTAATGAGGATAGTTTAAGAACATTAAGCGGCACAACATTAAGCATGACAACATCTGCATCATAGGAGTAAAAGAAAAAGAAAATAAAAAGCAAGAGACTGAAACCTATTTCAAAAAAAAATAATGACTGCAAACTTCCCTAACCTGACAAAGGAAAAAAAAAAGGACACACTAGTCCAGGAAGCTCAAAGAGATACAGACAAGATAAAACCAACACCAAAACACATCATAAATAAAATGCCAAAGGTTAAAGACAAAGAGAGAATCTTAAAAACAGCAAAACAAAAACTGTCAATTAACTTCAAGGGAGACTCACATAAGATTGTCTGCTGATTTCTTACAGAAACATTTCAGGTCAGAAGGAATTGGCACAAAATATTCAAAGTGTGAAACCCAAAGGCAAGACCACTCTACCCAGCAAGGCTATCATTTCAAATTTAAGATTAAATAGTTTCTCAGACAACAAAAAGCTAAAAGAATTCATCACCACCAAACAGATATTGCAAGATAAGTTAAAGCACATCTTTAAGAAATAAAGTAGAGGGGGAGGGTGGAAGCAAGGGAGGGAGGCAGGTTTGTCTGGGGTGGCAGGGAGGAAAGTGCAGCCAACTGTAATTGAACAACAATAAAGTAATTTTTAAAAAGTAGAGAAAAAGGAAAAGAGTTACAAAGAATAAAATGGCAATAAATGCATACTTATCAATAATCACTTTAAATAAATTAAATGCTCTAATCAAAAAGTAAACGGCAACTGAATAGATAGATAAACAAGACTCATATATATGCTGCCAACAGGAGACCAGCCTCAGAGTGAAAGAGGCATACAGACTGAAATAAAGGGATAAAAAATATTTCATTCAAATGGAAACAATAACAACAAAGCTGATGTAGCAATACTCGTATCAGACAAAAAAAGACTTTAAAAAAAGGCATAGAGAAGGTACAAAAAAAACACATAGTAGTAAAGGGATCAATTTGAAAAAAGAATATAACCCTTGTAAATATTTATGCACTCAACACAAAAGCACCTATTTAGAGCAGATCTTGATGGACATAGAGGTAGTTATTGACAGAACAATCATAGAAAAGTGTTTTTACACCCCATTGACATTGATGGATATACTTTCAGACAGAACATTAACAAGGAAACAGCAGTTTTAAATGACACACTAGACCACATGGATTTTGTTGATATTTTAAGAGTGTTTTACCCCAAAGGAAGAGAACATACATTCTTTTCAAGTACATATGGAATATTTCCCAGGAAACACCACATGTTAAAAGGAAAACACAAGTCTTAATAAATTTAAGAAGATTGAGATCTTATGAAGCATCTTCTATGACCACAGTGGAAGAAAAAGAGAAATACATTACAAGAAACTAACTGAGAAACACACACAGGCTAAATAACATGTTTCTGAACAATGAAATCAAGAAAGAAAGCATATAACATTGAGATAAATATAAATAAAAACCCAACATTAAAAATTTTATATGACAAAATGAAAGAAGTCCTAAGAAGAAAATTTATACCAATAAAGACTTATATCAGAAAACAAACTAAAGGTATCAGATAAAAAATCTAACTTTACAAGGAAAAAAAACTAGAAAAAGAACCACAAACAAAGCCCAAAATGAGTCAAAGAAAAAAATTAAAATAATGAGAGTGGAAATAAATGAAAGAGTCTAAAAAATATAAAATATAAATTAAAACACAAGCTGGTTTTGCCTTAGGTGATGTGGTTCAGTTAATTGAGTGTCAGCCTAGGAACCAAAGGGTCGCTGGTTCAATTCCCAGTCTAGGGCACATGCCTGGGTTGCAGGCCAGGACCCCAGAAGGGGGAGCACAAGGGGCAACCACACATTCATGTTTTTCTCCCTCTTTTTCCCTCCCTCTCCCTCTATCTAAAAAAATACATAAATAAAATCTTTAAAAAGGAATAAAACAAGAGCTGGTTTTAAAAATAACCAAGATTGACAAACCTTTACCAGACTCATCAAGAAAAAAAAAGGACCTAGAAAAATAAAACCAGAAATAAAAGAGAAGTAGCAACTAACCCCACAGAAAAATAAAGGATTATAAGAAAATGGCATAAACTATATAGTCAAAAAATTTTACACTGTGGAAAAAAATTGTTTAATTCTAGAATTATACAATCTTCCAAAACTGAATCAAGAAGAAACAGAAAATATGAGCAGATGATAAAAAAATCAAAGCAGTAATCTAAAAACTATCAACAAATAAGTCCTGGACCAGATGGATATGCAGGTGATTTTTATTAAACATTCAAAGAACTAACACCTATCCTTCCTAAACTATTTTAAAAAATTGAAGAGGAGGGAACACTTACAGGATCATTTTATGATGCCAGAATTGTGCTATTTTCAAAACCAGATAATGACACTACAAAGAAAAAAATTATTGACCAATACTTGTGATGAACACAGATGTAAATATCCTAAAAATATAGCCAAACACCAAATTTAGCAATACATTAAAAAGACCACACACCATGTTTAAGTGGGATTTTATTCCTGAGCTGCAAGATTGGTATATCTGCAAATCATTAAACATGATATCCTACATAAACAACATAAAAATCATATATTCATATCAATATGTGCAGAAAAACATTTGACAAAAATCAAGCTCTGATTTATGATACAAAAACTCTCAGTAAAGTAAGAATAAAGAACCTCAACATAAAAAGGCCATGTATGACAAACACACAGCTAACATTATACTAAAGAACAAAACAAATTTAAATTGTTTTATTTAAGAACAGGAACAAGACAGGAATGTCCACTTCCACCACTTTTGTTCAACAGTCCTGGGAGTTTTAGTCACGGTACGCAGAAACAAAAAAGAAATAAAAGGCATCCAAACTGGAGAAGAAGTAATAAAACTGTCATTGTTTGCAGATGACATGATCCTGAATATAGAGAACTCTAAAGACTCCACAAAAGTATTATTAGAACTGATAAATGAATTCAGTAAAGTTGCAAGATACAAAATAAATATTCATAAATCCCTTGCACTTTATATTCCAATAGCAAACTATCAAAAAGAGACACCCCCCCAAAAATTAATTCCTTTTACAATTACCTTAAAAATACAAAATACCTAGAAATAAATCTAAGCAAGTAGGTAAAAAAATGATACTTGGAAAATTATAAAACACTGAAGAAATAAATGGAAGAATATACTATGCTTATGGTTAGGAAGAATAAACATCATCAAAATGTTTGTACTACCCAAAACAATCTATAGATTCAACAAAATTCCTGTCAAAATGCCAGTGGTATTTTTCACAAAGCAGTAACAAATAATACAAAAATTTATAAGGAACTACAAAAGATCTGAATGGCCACAGCGATCTTGAAAAAGGCAAACAAAGTGGGAGATATCACATTACCTGATGGCAAACTATACTGCAAGGTCACAGTCATTAAAACAGCGTGGTTCTGGCATAAAAACTGAGAGATCAATGACACAGAATAGAGAGCCCAGAAATAAATCCACACCTATATGATCAATGAATCTGTAATAAAAGAGGCAAAAACAGACAATGGGGTAGAAGACAGTCTTCAGTAAATGGTATTTAGAAAATAGGAAGGATTCATCCAAAAAGATTAAACTAAACCACTTCCTTACAGCATATACAAGAATAAAATCAAAATGTATTAGAGACAAAAATATTAGGGCTTGAAACCATAAAACTCCTAGAAGAAAACAGGCAGCAAAATCTCTGACATTAGCTTTTTAAATTATTTTTTCTATTTTTTAATTACAGTTGACATACAATATTATAACAGTTTCAGGTACACACCCCAGTGATTAGACATTATGCAACTTACTAAGTAATGATCCCAATAAATCTCTACCCATATAACACCATATATAGTTATTAGAATATTATTTACTACATTTTCCATGCTGTACTTTACAACCTTATCACTATTCTGTAACAACCAATGTGTACTTCTTAATCCCCTCACCTTTTTCACCTGTCTCACCAAACCCCTCCCATCTGGCAGCCAACAAAATGTTCTCTGCATTTATGAGTCTGTTTTTGTTCTCATTTGTTCTCAAAGATTCATTTGTTTTCCTTGAAGTTATTGATAGATATGTATTTATTGCCATTTTTATTGTTCACATTTTTACCTTTTTTCTTCTTTCTAAAGAAGACCATTTAATATTTCATCTAATAATGGTTAGGTAATGATGATCTTTAACTTTTTCTTGTCTGGGAGGATCTTTATGTGTAATTTGATTCTAAATAATAGCTATGGTAGAATAATCTTAGTTGTAGATCCTTGCTTTTCATCATTTTGAATATTTCTTGCCAAACCTTTTGGCCTGCAAAGTTTCTGTTGAGAAATCAGTTTACAGTGTTATGGGAGCTTCCCTGTAGATAACTAACTGCTGTTCTCTTGCTGTTTTTAAGGTTCTCTCTGTGTCTTTAATATTTTGATTTTAATTGTGGTTTGTTTTTACATTTGAATTACGATTTGCTGTGGGTATATTTGGGTTCATGTCATTTGGGACTCTCCGCTTTCTGGACTTGTGTGTGTACTCCCTTGACCAGGTTAGGAAAGTATTGCCATTATTTTTTAAAAATAGGTTTTCAATTTCCTGTTCTCTCTCTTCTTCTTCTGGTACTCTTTGATGCAAATGTTGATATACATGAAGTTGTCCCAGAGGCTCCTTACAAAATATTCACTTTTTGTATTCATTTTCCTTTTTGTTGTTCAGATTAGGTGTTTTTTGATTCTTTATATTTCAAATTAATGATTTGATTCTTTGCATTTTGAATTACTGATTTGATTCTTTGCTTCATCTTCTCTGCTATTGACTTCTCTAAATTATGCTTCATTTCAATTAGTGTATCCTTCATCTCTAGTCCTTTTGTATTATTCCCATGTTTTTTTATGTTGAAATTCTAAGTTCACTTACTCTTCTCCTAAATTCACTGAGCATCCTTATAAGCACTGTTTTGACCTCTGGATCTCATAGATTGCTTGTCTCAATTCTGTTTAGTTCTTTTTCAGTAATTTTGTTCTGTTATTTCACTTGGGACATGTTTATTTGTTTACTCATTTTGGCAGCCCACCTATGTTTATTTTTATATATTAGGTAGGTCTTCTATGTCTGCCAGGCTTGGTAAAGTGGCCTTATGTAGTAGTTTGTCTGTAGGGTCAAGTAGCACAATGCCCCCAATAACCCAAACTTTGCACTCCAGTTGCATCTGCCACGTGGGCTGTATACACTCCCTGTTGTAGTTGAACCATGATTACTGTTGGTATGCAGATGGGAGGGATTTATGTCCAAGCCAATAGACTGCCAAATCTGACTGTGACCACTGACCGCTGTGGAGGGTCAGCTATGCAGGGGCCCAAACCACAGATTAGGACTTACTTTCACAGGACTCTGGTGCCCACAGAGTCTTTCCCTTGAGTGTGCCACTTGTGGAAGTAGTTGAATGGTGCTTAGACAGGTCTAAAGCTGTCCACTGTGTTAGCTAGCTCTAAGGTCTATTCGGAGGTACATGTCCAGGTTAGATTCTGCCTGTGTTCTGCCCAGGGCCACCTAACATGAACTACAAAACAATCTTCAAATGGCCTGTCAGTAGTGCCAGGCCTGGGCCACTTTGCAAGAGGTACAGGGCATGCTGAGTTCTGATACTGCTTTTCTGGGAGATTTTAGGAAAGTTAAAAAAATTATCAAAGACAGGCCATTCCTATGGAAAAACCACTGGAAACAGCTTTGTTTGGCCTGCAAGTTTGCTGGGGTAGGGCTTAGAAATTCACCAGGGCTGGCAAAGGGTATAAACCAGGTTGATGGAGACTCAGATATGGCACCCACCTGCTGGATCTGTGGGTGGGGAGGAGTTCTCAGAAAAGGAACTATGATGTTCTTTGCCAGCACTTTAATCTAGCAGAAAGCTGCCCTCCAGCTCTCATCCTCACACCAGATGATTCAATTCCTCCTTCTATGTCTCTGGTGCCTTTTGAGCTGCTGCCCCAGTGTTGAAGCTCAGAGGAAGTGAGACAGAGTTAAGTTCATGTGTGGGCCCTTTAAGAGGAATACCTAAGATTTCAGCCACCCTTTGTCTCACTCAACCATAATTCCTACTGGTTTTACAACCAGAATTTATAGGGATTTCTCTTCTGATCCTAAAACCCTGACGCTGTCAGGTCTGATGGTGGATAGGACCTCTCTCTCTCTAGGGAACCTCCACAGCTGAGAAATTTCTCATGATTTTTGCCCACCACATGTGGGTGTGAGACCAGCTCATTCTGAGACTATTCTGTGTCTCTCTCCCTCCTACTGGTCTCAATGTGGCCTTTTCTTTAAAACCTTAGTTGTAGGATTTTCATTCAGCTAAATTTCAGGAAGTTCTGAATGATAGTTGTTTTATAGTTTAGTTGTGATTTTGATGTGGTTGTGGGAAGATGTGCATTCTGCATTTACCTATGTCACCATCTTCACCAGAAGCCTCTCTGACATTTCTTAGCAATACTTTTTTTCTGATATATCTCCTTGGGTAAGGGGAACAAATATAAACAAATAAACAAATGGGACTATATCAAACTAAAAAGTTTTTGCACAGCAAAGGAAACCATAAACAAAACAAAAAGGCAACCTGTTAAATGGAAAAGGATATTTGCCAATGATACATTGGAGAATAGGTTAATCCAAAATGTATAAAAACTCAGACAACTCAATACCAAAAATGAGAAACAATCCAATTAAAAGGTGGGCAGAGGAAATAAATATACATTTCTCCAAAGACATACATATGACCAACACATGAAAAGATGCTCAACATCATTAATCAGGGAAATGCAAATTAAAACCACAATGAGATATCATCTCACACCTGTCAGAATGGCTATCATCAATAAATCAACAAATAACAAGTGCTGCCAAGGCTGTGGAGAAAAGAGAACCCTCATGCACTGTTGATGGAAATGCAGACTGGTGCATCCTCTGTGGGAAACAGTATGGAGGGTCCTCAAAAAATTGAAAATGAAATTACTTTATGACCCAGAAAATTCACTTCTGGGAATGTATTCAAAAACACTCATAACACTTATTTGAAAGAATATATGCACCCCTATGTTTATTGCAGCATTATTTATAATAATCAAGATATGGAAGTAGCATGTGTCCACCAATTAACATGTGGATAGAGAAGCGGAAGTACTTACATACAACTGAATATTACTCAGCCATAAAAAAACAATGAAATGTCCTAAGATAGTTGCAGTGTAGTTGGAAACTGCACCCACTTGCTTTCTGCCCTAAATGAATTTACAGCTAAATTATAGAGCAATCAACCTATTAAAAAATTGAAAATTAATCTGAAATGTTATAACTAAGGATTACAGAGGAAGACACATAGAGACTGGCAAGAAAGGTGAAGATGTAGAGAGGGATAACCCCCACTTATAGGTACAGGGGCATTTGAGAAGCTGAAAAGATATGTGGCTGCAGAACTCCTTCCCTCTAGGAGCATGGGGTCTCAACCCCAAGCAGGGATTCCCAACCCAGAGGAACAGAGGCAGAAGTGGAGCCTGTCTGGTGGTGAAAATTGGTAGGGATTCGTTTCACCTGTGAGACTCAGAATGAACTTTCCTAGGGATGAGCAAGTCCTATAGTTACAGCACCAGCCTGGGTAGCTGGGTAGTCCATGATTCAGACTCTCGTTGCTGGCAAGTCTATGATGCCTTACTTGGGTCCTGTGGAAGGGCCTGCTATTTACATACAGCAGTGACTTTAAGGAGCACTCTATTTTCTGAGGTGGCTTTTGCCAGAGACCTAGATAGAGACTAAACTCTGGGGTTTGGGAAAGAGGACCAGTTTCCCCCAGCTCCAGTATACAGACAGTGTCCCTCTCCCCATCTGTTCAGCCACTCAGCCTACCCCATCCTGCTGAGGTCTATGGTGCAGTGGAGTCATGCATGGCTGAGAATATTGGCCCCATTCTGCTAGGCTTGGAGCCTGCATGGAGCTCAGACTTTCAACCCCACACTGCCGAGACCAGCCACATTGAGATATAAAATGTAGCAAAGGGATGACTTGCAGTCCCAACCTGCTTGGTTTGGTAGAGCAGGGTGATTGGGAAGTCATAGAGAGCTGGTACTTTTGGACTGTGCTTCCAAGGAAGACTTCATCCAGGAGCCAGTGGGGTGAGTTCTGGGCTGTATTGGTACATTGAGAACAGGCAAATCCAAGCTCCCCTGAAAACTCAGCCCACCCTGCCTTGGGAAGGAGAATAAGGGCCTATTCCTCTCCTACATGCTTGCAGGCACCACCTCCAATGGGAGACTGTTTAGGTTTGCCCTACTGATTTCTGGATACTCCCTCTGGGCTCAGTTCCATGGGGGAAAGGAAGAATTGCTCAGGGCAAAGACATTCAACATGTGAGACCCTTGGGACTATTGCCTGGGACTGGAACAAAGTGCATAGCTCCCTCCTGCAGGCTGGATTGACATCATTCCCAATGGGAGACTCATTTGCTCTATTCCCCTGAGCCCAGGGTGACTGATCTTGCCTCTGCAGAAGGGATGGCAGGCTATACCCAACCTAAACCTACAGAGAACCCTTCAAGGGGAACTAGAGTTGGAGACTCTGGCAGAGACAGAACTTTGGCTTTGAAGCAGGGCTTTTTCCTTTATTGAGTGCCTGACTATGTGACACCAAGTAAGGAACCCACTAGCCCTATCTCAGCTAGCCTGGGTTTATCCTACAGTCTCTTTTTGGAAAGCTCTGGTCTAGAGGAAGAGCAGGCAACTTCGGGGGAGGCAGAGTACCTGACAGGTGGAGATGGACCTCGGAGAGGTTCAGTCCTTTTATAGATCTGCCCACAGCTCTAAGCTGGAAGAAGCTGACCCTTTCAAACAGATTGGTTTCTCTTATGCAGACACAAGTCCAGTAGACACAGCCACAAACAGTGAAAAGAATAGTAGCTACAGACATGTAGGTCAAGGCTGGTTACACACATCTGACAATGAACTGAGCCTTAACTCCACACATGTGGTCCCAGAATCAGCACAATCACTGGTGGGCTTCAGACCACACCAGAGCCTGACCCAACTAGCCACATATGCAGCACACCCAAAGGGGGATTCTGACAAGCATTATAACCTGCTCAAAACAACCCTACCTTGAGGTGCAACCCCTGCACAGTGTCTCATACACAGTGACTGAGATTTACTTTTATAGTCACCATGAAGGGTTAACTCCACTAATTAAAAAAAATTAACATTCAAGTCCCAGCTACAACAGAGGATACACAGAACTTACAAGAAACGTTCCTGAAGAGCAAAGATCTGGAAGATTACGCCTCTGAGTTCAAAAAGACACCTTTATCATAAAACAATTACAACAAGTTTGGGTATCATAGCAGATATACCTAATACACAGAGACACGATGAGGAGACAAAGAAAAATGCCCCAAACAAAAGAAAATGAATTCCTAGAAAAAGAATTGCACAAAATGGATGGAATGGAAAGAACCAAAATACCAGATACAAAGTTTACATTAATAGTTATAAGGATACTAAAAGACCTTAGAAAAAGAAAGGATGAGCTCAGTGAGAACTTAAACAATGATATTTTAAGCCTTACAAATGACATGGAAACCACAGAAAAGAACCAGTCAGAATTAAAAATACAATATCTGAAATGAAGGATACACTGGAAAAAACCAACAGCACATTTGATGGAGCAGAGGGTTGAGTCAGCAAATCGTAACACAAGATAACAATAACCACCAAAGGAGAGCATAAAAAAGAAAAGAGTTAAGAGAAATGAAGAAGGTCTAAGGGGCCTCTTGGACAATATCAAGCATAACAATATCCACATCATAGAGTACTGCAGGGAGAACAGACTAAGCAAGGCATAGAGAAACTGCTTGAAGAAATAATGGCAGAAAACTCCGCTAACTTGGTAATGAAAAAAGTTGTACCAATTCCGGAAGCACAGAGTCCCAATCAAGGTGAATTCAAAGAGACCCACACAAAGATACATCATATTTAAAATGGCAAAGGTTAAAAACAAAGAGAGAATCTTAAAGGAGGCGAGAGAGAGAGAGCTGGTTACCTACAAGGGAGCTCCTATAGGCTGTCAGCTGATTTCTCAACAGACACCACAGGCCAGAAGGGAATGTATGAAGTATTCAAAGTTATGAAAAGCAAGGATCTGAAACTAAGATTATTCCATCCTGGAAGGTTATCATTTAAAGTCAAAGGTGAAATAAAAACCTTTCCAGACCCCCCAAAAAAGGGGGTTGTTAAAGAAGTATATTACCACTAAAACTGTATTGCAAGATATATTAAAGGGTCTACTTTAAGTAGAAGAAAAAATAGAGAGAGGGGGGAACATAGGTGTAAAGAAAAATGACAATAAATATCTATCAATAATAAATTTAAATGTAAATGGGTTAAATGCTCCTATCAGAAAACATAGTGCAGCACAGCTGAATGTATGAGAAACCATGACCCATATATAGGCTGTCTACAGGAGACTGACCTCAGAGAAAAGTGTTCAAACAAGATAAAAGTGAAGAAATGGAAGAAATATTCCATACAAAGGGAAAAAATTATGGTAGCAATACATATGTCTGAAAAATTAGATGTCAAAACAAAGGCCATAACAAGAGACAAGGAAGGTCACTATATAATACCAAAAGGCTCAATCCAACAAAATGACTATATATACCCTATCTAGGAGCACCTAAATATTGGTGGACTGTAACAGGAGGTTGACTTCAATACAGTCATGGTAGGGGATTTAAGCACCCCACTGTCATCAGTGGATAGATATTCCAGCCAAAAAGAAAAATCCACAGAATGACCATAAATGGACACTGGATAGGGTGGTTTTGATTGATATTCAGAGAACATTTCATCCCAAAGCAACAGAATATACACTATTCTCAAGTTCACATAGGATGTTCTCAAAAATAGATGACATGTTAATAAAATTAAGAAACAAAACACAAAATAGTTCTAAATGAATTCAAGAAGACTGACATTATACCTAGCATTTTCTGAGATACAATAACATGAAACAAGAAATCAACTACAATAAAAAATTCCAAAACATCCAAACACATGGAAACTAAATATCATGTTATTAAATAATGAATGGGTTATCAATGAAATCAACATAAATCAAAAGCTACCTGGAACCAAATGAAAATGAACATATAACTACCTAAAATCTATGGGACACAGCAAACACTACACTCAATGGGCAAAATTAAAAGCATTTCCCTTTAGATCAAAAACAAAACAGGGATGTCTGCTTTCACCTCTCTTATTCAGCATAGTATTGGAAGTCCTAGTTACAGCATTTGGACAAACAGAAGAAAGAAAGCATCCAAATTAGAAAGGAGAAAGTAAAACAGTCATTACTCACAGAAGACATGATATTGCACATAGAAAACATTAAAAACTCATCACAAAACTCTATTAGATCTAATAAATCAATTTGGCAAAGTAGCAAGATACAAAATTAATATTAAGAAACTCGTGACATTTCAACAGCTTCAAAAAAATTGAAATCGTATCAAGCATTTTCTCTGGCCAAAAGGGACTGAACCTAGAAACCCAACTCAAGGAAATAAACATGAAAACACTCAAAATCATGGAGATTGAATAGCATGCTACTAAACAATGAATGGATCAAGAAAGAAATTAGGAAAGAAATACAAGTTTCTGGAAACAAAAAAAAAATGAATTTACAACAATCCAAAACTCTTGGGACACAGCAAAGGCTGTCCTGAAAGGGAAATTCATAGTGATACAGGCATATCTAAAAAAAGATAGAAACATTTCAAGTAAACAACCTAACTCTATGCCTACAAGAACTTGATGACAACAAAGACAGCCCAGAGCAAGCAGAAGGAAGGAAATAACCAAGATCACAGCAGAATTAAATGAAATAGAGACTAAAAGCACAATTCTAAGAATCAATGAATCCAGGAGCTGATTCCTTGAAAAGACAAACAAAATAGACAAGCCTTCAGGCAGGCTCATCAAGAAAAAAAGAGAGAGGACCCAAATAAACACAATCAGAAATGAAAGAGGAGAGATTACAACTGATAGCACAGAAATACAAAGGACTGTAAGAAACTACTATGAAAAACTATATGCCAAGAAATTTGAAAACCTAGGTGAAATGGACAAATTTGTAGAAAAATATAGTCTTCCAAAAATCAATGAAGAAAAGGCAGAAAGCCTGAACAGACCAATAACAACTGATGAAATTGAAACAGTAATTAAAAAGCTTCTGACACTCAAGAATCCTGGACCAGATGGTTGCACAGGAGAATTTTACAAAGCATTTAAGGGAGAGCTAACCCACATCCTCCACAGATTATTTCAAAAAATTCAAGAAGATGGAAGACTCCCAAACTCTTTTTATGAAGCCAACATCATCTTTATCCCAAAACCAGATAAAGACATATCAAAGAAAGAAAACTTCAGGCCAATATCGCTGATGAACATAGATGCTAAAATCCTCAACAAAATATTGCCAAACTGCATCCAGCAATACATTATAAAGATCATACACCATGACCAAGTGGGATTCATTCCAGGGATGCAAGGATGGTACAATATTCACAAATCAGTCAATGTAATACATCACATAAACAAAATGAAAGAAAAAAATCACATGGTCATAGAAATAGATGCGGAGAAAGCAGAAAGCCACAGAAATTAGATAAGAAAAAGAAATAAACGGCATTGAAAGTAGAAAGGAAGAAACAAAACTGTCACTGTTTGCAGATGACAAGACAGTGTACAAAAAAATCTTATAGACTCCACCAAAAACTACTCAACCTAATAAAAGAATTTGGCAAACAGCCAGTTACAAAGTAAATACTCAGAAATCAAAGGCATTTTTATACACCAACAATGAAACATCAGAAAGAGAAATAAAAAAAAAATCCCATTTGATATAGCAACAAGGAAAATGAAGTACCTAGGAATAAACCTAGCCAAAGAGGTAAAAGACCTGTACTCAGGAAACTATACAACAATGAAGAAAGAAATTAAGGAAGACACAAACAAATAGAAGCATGTACCATGCTCATGGATTGGAAGAATTAACATAATCAAAATGGCCATACTCCTCAAAGCAATTTATAGATTCAGTGCAATCCCTATTAGAGTGCAATGACATATTTCACATATGTAGAATAAACATTTCAGAAATTTATCTAGAACCATATGTGACCTTGAATAGCTACAGCAATTTTGAGAATGCAAAACAAAGCAGGAGAGATCACAATACCAGGTATCAAACTATATTACAAGGCCACTGTAATCAAAACAGCCTGGTACTACCATAAGAACAGGCACATAGACCAATGGACAGAACAGAGAGCTCAGAAATAAACCCAAGTCTCTATGGTCAATTAATATTTGACAAAGTGGGAAGAAGTATAAAATAGAGTAAAAATAGCCTGTTCAACAAATGGTGCTGCGAGATCTGGACAGCTACATGAAAAAAAAAAATGAAACTCGATCACCAATTTATACCATACACAAAAATAAATTCAAGGTGAATAAGACTTAAATATAAGTCATGACACCATAAAAGTCCTAGAAGAAAACATCAGCAGGAAAATCTCAGATATTCCACACAGCAACAACTTCATGGATATGTCCCCTAAAGCAAGGGACATAAAGGAAAGAATAAACAAACGGGACCTCAACAAATTAAAAAGCTTCTACATGGCCAAAGAAAACAGCAGTAAAATGTAAAGGAAACAAACTGTATGGAAAAACATATTTGCCAATAACACCTCGGACTAAAAAATAGTCTCGGACTAAAAAAGTTTCTTCCTCAGAAAACTAAAAATAGACTGCCTTTTGACCCAGCAGTTCCACTGCTGGGATTATACCCTAAGAGCCCTGAAACACCAATCCAAAATAATCTATGCACCCCAATGTTCATAGCAGCACAATTTACAATAGCCAAGTGCTGGAAGCAACCTAAGTGCCCATCAGCAAGTGAGAGGGTCAAAAAACTATGGTATATTTACACAATGGAATTCTACACAGCAGAGAGAAAGAAGGAGCTCCTATCCTTTGCAACAGCATGTATGGAATTGGAGAGCATTATGCTAAGTGAAATAAATCGGTCAGTGAGGGACAAATACCATATGAACTCACCTTTAACTGGAACATAAGAAAAAAGCAAACAAAATATCCAGAGCCACTGAAATTAAGAACAATATAACAATAAGCAGAGAAGACAGGGAGAGGACAGTGGGAAGAGTTTTCAGGAACTACTATAAAGGACACATGGACAAAACCAAGGGGTAGGGTGGAAGCAAGGGAGGGAGGTGTGTTTGGAAGGTTGGAGGGAGGGGTAGGGAGAAAATATGGACAACTGTAATTGAACAACACTAAAATAATTTAAATTAAAAAACAAATAAAATATTATTAAATAAAAAAAGAAATTGGTGACATTTGTATACACTAGTGATCAATTATTAGAAAGTGAAACTAAGAAAACAATCCAATTCACTATTGCAATGACAACAAAAAATAATGTATCTAGAAATAAATTTAACAAAGGAAGTAAAAGACCTGCACTTCAAAAACCACAAGACATTGAAAAAAGAAATTGAGAAAGCTACAAAAAAGTGGAAGCACATACCACATTTATGGTTTGGAATAATTAACATTATTAAAATGTCCATACTACACAAAGCAATCTATAGATTGCAATGCAATGCCTATTGAAAAACAAATGGTGGAGGAGGGGCTAAGATGGCGTCAGAGTAGGAAGGAGCAGATTCGGCTTCCCTCTGCTCAGGGGAGAAAATCCTGACCCATCTATGAAGTAGAGAAGCAAGCAAGCAACCAACATATTTCAGCATATGTGAAAATAGGGGACCAAGGATTGTGGTGGAACCAAAAAACCAGACCCTAAGAAGAGTGCTGCAACAAGGTAGGGTCCCAGGGACCAGCGTGTGGTCCAGGGGCTGCAGCCCCAGTCCCAGGGCCCGCTGCTAGGTTTACCACAGAGTCCTTGGGAGAGAGCCAGGACAACTGCTCCCTCCCCAGACAAACAAGGTCTGAGCAGCACTGGGAGGAATCCAGGTGCTAGCAAACACACAAGGGCTGTGAGCACCTTTGGAGGCTGTAGACACCAGAGAGGCTGGGTCACACAGCAAGCCCAGACCCCCACAGTCACCGGTCTGGCTGGAGAGTGGGCCAGGCCACTGTGGGGAGCAGCAGGCTTGAACAGGGGGAATTTCTCAAGAGGAAGGAATGAATAGACACAGACACTGTTTGGAGAATTTTCCTAAAGTGATCAGTGGCTCCAGCCTCCCTGCTACGCAGCTGGGGGTGCATGGGTGCGTGTGCAGGGAGAGCATCCCCGCACCCCAGTCCACAGCAGTAACCCTGGGGAAAGACCTGATTCCCACACCCAGGGAGCAAGGCTGAGGAGCCAGTGCAAGCACCACTGGCTGAGGAAGAAAAGCCATACAAATCACCCTTCAGCCTGCTGCAGCGAGCAAGAACAGAAAAACCGGTTTGGCCACTTTGAAACCAAGAGACTTTTTAATTTGATTCTATTTTTTTAACAATTTTTTATTTTTATTTTTTTTGTTTTTATTCCCTTTTGATTTCTTTTTCCTCTCTTACCTGATTTCTTGTTTTATTCCTTCCTCCTTCCTGTCCTCCAATTTTATCTCTTCTTCCTTCCTTCATCTGCCTTTTCTATTTTTACTTTTTTAAATTTTCTCTAAATACCTACAAGTGAGACAAAATCCTGGATCTGTGAAAAGACCAGAGTTGAACCCAAAGAAGGGGCATCACAACAGCTGGGACAGTGAAATAAATTTCACTCTGCTATTACAGAGAACCTGCAAGTTATTGCATATTTGTATTATTATTATTATTCCAGTATTCCTACATCTTTTTTAAATAATATTTTTATATCCCTCTTCTTTTTGTATAGTCTGCTTTGCTAGGCTGGATATTTGTATGACCTGACAACTTTCCCCTGATATCTCTTTCCATACTGTATTGCTAATCTACTGTCATTTAACTCACCTGTGTCCCATTAGCACACTACTCAAGGTTCTGTACTCCCTATTCTTGTTACCTAGATCTCATAGATTCTGTCATATGATTGTTGCCATAATATTATTGTAAATAACTGCTGTTCCATGCAATTGTAATTACTTCACAACATCCCCCCCCCTGCCCCCGCAGATCTTAGCCCATTTCAAAGTTCCCTGAACTCTATTACTGTAGTGGTTAACTCTATTCTATCACACGCTACACGTACTTACTATCCTTTATTCTCACCTTACCTCAGAATCTGACCTCCCACAATCTCCTTGCTTTCTAGATGCAACTCACAATCCTTCCTTCCCCAACAAGAGTCTTATCTTCTTTCCATCCTTTCTAAAAATCAGCTAGCTGGGTGGAAGATCACTGTTAACACTATACATAGTCAAAAGATCTCCTGTCTCTTCCCTACTTCCTATAACTGTAAATAGCATAGAATTCTCTGTTGCAGTCTTAAACCATTTTGCCTTCCCCCTCCAACTGATGACAAAAAAGAATAGATGGAGGTGGTGAACAACAGGATACCCACTGGAAGAGGAAACCCAACAACAAAGGGAACACTAACAGATAACAACAGAAGGTGAAGGAGGGAGAAGTAACCACACAAACCTCAATCCAGGACCTATCTGGAAATACAACTAAACAGCAGAGACAGCACCCAATACAAACAACTGAACAAGAATTCTTTAAACCTTATACACACGGAAGAACCAGCTTCAACACAACCTGTCCTCACCAGCACAACAAAATACAGGAGGTCGTGGACAGAGTGACCCTCATTTAACCAGCTGGTGGGAAGGAACTACCAAAGAAAGACTCAACAACAATCAAAACCCAAAGGCAACCACAAAGCCAACTTAAATGACAGCCCAAGACCAGTGAGCTTTGGAGATCAAGAAAACTGCACCACTGAAACTCACTGCTATTCTACAAAAGAAGTTCACAACATAAACCAGGGAGCCAGAACAGATCAATATAAGAAGCTGAGGCTAACAAGAAGAGTCTCACAAACAATGGGAAGACAAAGAAACAATCCCCAAATGAAAGGAAAGGAGGAAGCCTCAGAAAGAATGCTAAATGAAATAGAGGCAATTCAACTATCAGATATTGAGTTCAAAGCAATGATTGTCAGGAAGCTCAATGAGCTCACAATGAGCTACCAGAAACTACACAGAAGCTACAATGAACTCACTGAAAACTACATCATCATGAAAAAGGAAATAGAAATTCTCAACAAGGGCCAAGAGCAAATGAAGAATACAATTTCTGAACTGAAGAACACAGTAGAAGGAATGAAAACCAGGATTGATAAAGCAGAAGATCGAATCAGCGAGCTAGAGGACAAAGTAGAAAACAACACCCAGAAAGAGCAAGAAAAGGAAAAGAGGCTCAGAAAGAATGAAGAGGAATTAAGAGAAATGCAAGACAATATGAAACATAATAATATCTGTATAATAGGGATACCAGAAGGCAAAGAAGAACAAGGGATAGAAAACCTATTTGAAAAAGTAATGATGGAAAACTTCCCTAATTTGATAAGAGAAAAAGTCATACAAATCCAGGAAACACAGACAGTCCCAATCAAGAGGAACCCAAAGATACCCACCTCAAGACACATCATAATTAAAATGGCAAAATTTCAAGACAAAGAGAGAATCTTAAAGACAGCAAGGGAGAAACAGGAAGTAACATACAAGGGAGCCCCAATAAAGCTAACGGCTGACTTCTCAATGGAAACACTCCAAGCCAGAGGAGAATGGCAAGAAATATTTCAAGTAATGAGAACCAGAGGCCTGCAACCAACACTACTTTACCCAGCAAGGCTCTCAATCAAAGTAGAAGGCCAAATAAGAAGCTTCTCAGACAAAAGAAATATAAAAGAATACACCTCCACTAAACCAGCTCTGCAAGACATGCTAAAGGGACTGCTTTAAGGAAAGAAAGGAAAAGAGAGAGTGAGAGAGGAACACACAAACATAAAAGGCAATGAATAAGTACCTATCAATAATAACCTTAACCGTAAATGTATTAAATGCTCCAATCAAAAGACATAGAATAGCTGATTGGATAAGAAAACATGACCCATACATATGCTGCCTACAAGAGACCCACCACAGGATAAAAGATCTGCACAGGCTGAAAGTGAAGGGCTGGAAAAAAGTTTTCCAAGCAAATGG
Source organism: Phyllostomus hastatus (assembly GCF_019186645.2). Taxonomy (NCBI): domain Eukaryota; kingdom Metazoa; phylum Chordata; class Mammalia; order Chiroptera; family Phyllostomidae; genus Phyllostomus; species Phyllostomus hastatus. The sequence continues at coordinate 1,718,805 of NW_025334015.1, read as the reverse complement.
ACAGGAAAATAAAGCTGGGGTAGCACACTCATATCACACAAAATAGACTTTATAAGAAGATATATAAATAGACACAAAAGGTCACTTCATAATACTCAAGGGAAGAATCCACCAAGAAGACATAAATATTGTAAATATATATTCAACCAACATAGGAGCACCCAAATACATACAGAAAATCTTAGAGAACTTCAAGAAAGATATGGACAGCAACACAATTATAGTGGGGGATTTTAACACCCCACTATCAAAAATGGACAGACCTTCCAAACAAAATACCAACAAAGATATTGTGCCATTGAACAATGCCCTAGATGAAATGGGCTTTACTGATACATACAAAACCCTCCATCCCAAAGAAGCTAAATACACATTCTTTTCAAATGTACATGGAACATTTTCAAAGACTGACGATATGATAGAACACAAAACAAGCCTCAACAATTTCAAAAAAATTGAAATGATACCAAGCATTTTCTCAGATCACAAGGGACTGAAGCTAGAAATCAACCCCAGGAAAAAAAACCCAAAACACTCAAAATCATAAAGATTGAATAGCATGCTATTAAACAATGAATGGGTCAAGAATGATATTAGAGAAGAAATCAAAACGTTTCTGGAAACAAATGAAAACGAACTCACAACAACCCAAAACTTATGGGACACAGCCAGGACAGTCCTGAGAGGGAAGTTCATAGCGATACAGGCCCACCTAAAAAAGGTAGAAACATTCCAAACAAACAACCTAACCCTACGTCTACAAGAACTCAAGGAACAACAAAGACAGCCTAGAGCAAGCAGAAGGAGGAAATAACCAAGACCACAGCAGAATTCAATGACATAGAGACTAAAAGCACAATTCTAAGGCTCAATGAATCCAAGAGCTGGTTCTTTGAAAAGATAAATAAAATCGACAAGCGTTTAAGCAGACTCATCAAGAAAAAAAGAGAGAAAACCCAAATATAAAACAATAAACACAACCAGAAATGAAAGAGGAGAGATTACAACTGGTAGCACAGAAATACAAAGGATTGTAAGAAATTACTATGAAGAACTGTATGCCAAGAAATTTGAAAACCTAGGTGAAATGGAAAAATTGGTAGAAAAATATAATCTTCCAAAACTCAATGGAAAAGAAGCAGAAAGTCTGAACAAACCAATAACAGCAAAAGAAATTGAAGCAGTAATCAAAAAACTCCCAACACACAAAAGCCCTGGACCAGATGGTTACACAGGAGAATTCTACAAAGCATTTAAGGAAGAGCTAACCCCTATCCCTCACAGACTATTCCAAAAAATCCAAAAAGATGGAAGACTCCCAAACTCTTTTTATGAAGGCAACATCATCCTAATCCCAAAACCAGATAAAGACACAACAAAGAAAGAAAACTTCAGGCCAATATTGCTGATGAACATTAACGCTAAAATCCTCAAAAAAAATACTGCCAAACCACATCCAACACTACATTAAAAACATCATACACCATGACCAAGTGAGATTCATTCCAGGGATTCAAGGATGGTACAATATTCGCAAATCAATCAATGTAATACATCACATAAACAAAAGCAAAGACAAAAACCACACGATCATATCAATAGATGCAGAAAAAGTATTTGATAAGGTACAGCACCCATTTATGATAAAAACACTCGGCAAAGTGGCAATAGAGGGAGCATTCCTCAACATACTAAAGGCCAGATATGAGAGACCTACAGCCAACATCATACTCAATGGGCAAAAATTAAAATCTTTTCTGCTAAGATCAGGAACAAGACAAGGGTGTCCACTTTCACCACTTCTATTCAATATAGTACTGGAAGTTTTAGCCACAACGATCAGACAAGAAAAAGAAGTAAAAGGCATCCAAATGGGAAAGGAGGAAACAAAACTGTCACTGTTTGCAGATGACATGATAGTGTACATATAAAATCCTATAGACTCCACCACAAAACCGCTTGACCTAATAAATGAATTTGGCAAAACCTCAGGATACAAAGTCAATATCCAGAAATCAAAGGCATTTCTGTACACCAACAATGAAACAGCAGAAGCAAAATTCAAGAAAAAAAAATCCCATTTGAAATAGCAAAAAGAAAAATAAAATACCTAGGAATAAACCTAACCAAAGTGGTAAAAGACCTGTATTCAGAAAACTACATAACACTGAGGAGAGAAATCAAGGAAGACACAAACAAATGGAAACATATACTCTGTTCATGGATTGGAAGAATTAATATCATCTAAATGTCCATACTACGAAAAGCAATGTACACATTCAATGCAATACCTATTAAAGTACCAATGGCATATTTCACAGACATAGAACAAACACTTCAAAAATTTATATGGGACCATAAATGACCCCAAATAGCTGCTACAATTTTGAGAAAGAAGAGTAAAGTAGGAGGGATCACAATACCTGACACTAAACTATACTACTAGGACACTGTAATCAAAACAGCCTGGTACTGGCATAAAAACAGGCACATGGACCAATGGAACAGAACAGAGAGCCCAGAAATAAACCCAAGTCTCTATGGTCAATTAATATTTGACAAAGGAAGCAGCAACATAAAATGGAATAAAAATAGCCTCTTCAACAAATGGTGTTGCGAGAACTGGACAGCTAGGTGCAAAAAAATGAAACTCGAGCACCAACTTACATCATACAGAAAAATAAATTCAAGGTGGATAAAAGATTTAAAAATAAACCGTGACAGCATTAAAGTCCTAGAGGAGAACATAGGCAGGAAAATCTCAGATATTTCATGCAGAAACATTTTTACCGACATGTCTCCTAGAGCAAGGGACATAAAGGAAAGAATAAACAAATGGGACCTCATCAAAATTAAAAGCTTTTGCACAGCTAACGAAAACAGTATCAAAATTAAAAGAGAATCAACTGTATAGGAAAACATATTTCCCAATAATACCTCAGACAAGGGTTTAATCTCCAAAATACATAAAGAACTTACACAACTCCACTCTAAGAAGACAAGTAACCCAATTAAAAAATGGGCAAAGGACTTGAACAGACACTTCTCCGAGGAGGACATACAGAAGATCCAAAGACACATGAAACAATGTTCAATATCGCTAGCTATCAGAGAGATGCAGATTAAAACCACAATGAGATACCACTTCACACCAGTCGGAATGGCCATCATAAACAAAGCAACAAACAACCAGTGTTGGAGAGGTTGTGGAGAAAATGAAACCCTAGTGCACTGTTGGTGGGACTGCAGACTGGTACAACCACTATGGAAAGCAGTATGGAACTTCCTCAGAAAACTAAAAATGGATCTGCTTTTCAACCCAGCGATTCCACTGCTGGGACTCTATCCTAAGAACACTAGAACACCAGTACAAAAGAACCTCTGCACCCCAATGTTCATAGCAGCACAATTTACAATAGCTAGGTGCTGGAAGCAACCTAGATGCCCATCAGTAAATGAATGGAACAAAAAACTATGGTACATTTCCACAATGGAATTCTATGCAGCAGAAACAAAGAAGGAGCTCCTACCGTTTGCAACAGCATGGATGGAGCTGGAAATCATTATGCTAAGTGAAACAACCCAGGCAGTGAAAGACAAATACCACATGATATCACATTTAACAGGAACCTAAACAACAAAACAAAGAAACAAGCAAAATATAACCTAAGACACTGAAATAGAGAACAGGCTGACAGTGACCAGAGGTGAGAGAAGAGGGAATTTCAGGGGGGAATGGGTAGGGTTTACAGGAACAAATTGAAAGGAGACATGGACAAAAACTAGGGGGAGGGTGGTAATGGGAGGGAAGTAGGGAGGGTGGGTGGGTGGGCTGGAATGGGAGTAAAAGGGAGAAAACTGTACTTGAACACTGATTAAAATAAAATAAAAAAATAAAATAAATAAAGTACCTGAAAATACTAATTTGAAAAGAAAAAACAACATTCCATAAAATAAGGGTTTGGTGATGATGAACTCCTTTAACTTGACCTTATCTGAGGAGCAGTTTATCTGACTTTCCATTCTAATGAAAGCTTTGCTGGATAGAGCAATATGGGATGAAGGTGCTTGCCTTTTGTGACTTGGAATACTTTTTTCCAGCCCCTTCTTGCCTGCAAGGTCTCTTTTAAGAAATCAGCTGACAGTCTGATGGGAACTCCTTTGTAGGTTACTGTGTCCTTATCTCTTGCTGCTTCTAGGATTCTCTCCTTCATTTTAATCTTGGGTAATGTAATTTTGATGTGCCTTGGTGTGTTCCTGCTTGGGTCCAACTTCTTTGGGACTCTCTGAGCTTCCTGGACTTCCTGGAAGTCTATTTCCTTTACCAGATTGGGGAAGTTCTTCTTTATTATTTGTTCAAATAACTTTTCCACTTCTGGTACCCCTATAATTCAGATGTTGGAATGTTTAAAGGTGTCCTGGAGGTTCCTAAACCTCTCCGCATTGTTTTAATTCCTATTTTCTTCATTCTTTTCTTTTTGGTTGTTTCTTTCTTCCTTCTGGTCCGCTCCATTGATTTGAGTACCAGTTTTCTTCCCATCACTATTGGTTCCCTGTGCATTTTCCTTTATTTCACTTAACGTAGCCTTCATTTTTTCATCTAATTTGTGACCAAATTCAACCAATTCTGTGAGCATCCTGATCACCAGTGCTTTGCACTGTGCATCTGATAGGTTGCTATCTCTTGGTCACTTAGTTGTAGTTTTTCTGGAACTTTGATCTGTTCTTCCATTGGCGCCCTTTTTTTGTTGTTGTCGTCTTGTCATGCCTGTTATGTATGAGGGATGGAGCCTTAAGTGTTCACCAGGGCAGGTCAGCCCAGTTGCTGGGTTGTGATGCTGTATGTGGGGGCAGGGTCCGAGATGGAACAATGGCACTTGCTCTACTCTCTGTGGGATTTCAGTGCCTTCTGCCACTTCCTCCAAGCCAATTGGGCCTTTCTGGTGCTAATTCCTGTGTGGGTGGGCTTTTGAATGTTCTAGGACCCCATGGGTCTCTCCAACAAAACTCTCCTGTGAGGCTGGGAGTACCTCCCTGTGCCTCAACCACCACAGGTGTTTTCAATCTGTGCCCCAAGGTTCTGTTTACTGGTGCTGGGATCCTGGGACTGTCCGGTCAGCCAGCCACCTTGCTCGCAGTGCTTTGCTTTCCAGTTGCTGCCTAGCTGGGTCTGCCAGCACCACCTGCGCAGCCAGGATCCACCTGCTGTGGTCTTGTGTGCTCAGGATGCTTTATGCTCCCAGTGCCACCGCTTTTTGTGCCTCTACCCCTCTATGACCAGCTGCCCTTCCTACCAGTCTGAATGAATGTGTCTGTTTTAACTCTTTGGTTGTCCGACTTCCATACAGTTCAATTTTCTATCAGTTTTGGTTGTTATCTTGTTTCTAAATTGTTGCTGCCCTCATTTTGGCTGTGCAAGGAGGCACAGTGTATCTACCTGCACCTCCATCTTGGCTGGAAGTCAAATTAAAAATCTTGTTAACGGAAAAATAAACCATCAACAAAATAAAATTGGAACTCTGTGTATGGGGAATATATTGGCCAATGATCTTTTGATAATGGGTTAATTTCTAAAATATATAAAGAACTTATACAACTCAACACCAGAAAGACAAACAATCCAATTAGAAAATGGGTCAAGTGGCTAGAGATCCAAGATGGTGAAGTAGAAGCTACACTAACCTCCTCCAAGAACCAATATGGAATTACAACTAAATTGTAGATAAATCATCCAGAATAATTAACAGAAGAATAGCTGGAGAAAAGCCTTATAACCACAGACAAATGGAAGAAACTGCTTCACCACAATGTGATCAGTACAAAGTGCAGAGGAGACTTGAGAAGGTTGGCTGAACTCCCACAAGTGGCAGCTGAAGTACCGGAGGGAAATTCAGTGACCAGGGGTTCCCCCTGAGAAGAGTGGTGTCTAACCCCAAGGTAGGTTCCCCAGCCTATAGCACTAGAACCAGAAAAGGAACCTAGATAATATCTAGCTGTGAAAAGCAGCAGGGTTTCCATCTGCCAGAGAGAGATGGCTGGAGACACAAAACCTTTTAAAGGGCCAATGCACATAATTTCATTCACAGCTACTTACCTGGGCTCTGGCAAAAGGTAGAGGGGAGGGGGCGGGCAGAGTAGACTAGAGACACTGGAAGACACTGGAGGAGAGTCTGGGGATGGAGGCTTTGAGGAGAGGACTTAGGGAGTAGCTTCCAGGATGCCAGTGCTGAGTTATCCTCCCCACTGCTGGAGCCATCTTGCTCAGGCAGGTCACTCCTCTCCTCGTGGCAACAGCCTGAGGGGAAGCAATAGCCCTGCCCACAGGAATTACTCTGCCCCACTGTAGTGCTTAAGCCTGACTGCTAATTATAGACTGACTTGATTAACAATGGAAAGAGACAGCTATCGACTATGGATATATGGTCACCTTGAACAGGTTGCAGAGAGCCAGACTGGGACATCATCTGACATCAACAGGAATGGATCCAAAAAGTGAAAACAGTGAGAAAAATTCCACTGTGGCCCTGGCTGGTGTGGGTCAGTGGATTGAGCACCAGCCTGCAAACCAAAGGGTCACCAGTTTGATTCCCAGTCAGGGCACAAGCCTGGGTTGCAAGCCAAGTCCCCAGTAGGGGGCAAGTAAGAGGGAAACAGACATTGATGTTTCTCTCCCTCTCTTTCTACTTCCCTTCCCCTCTGTCTAAAAATAAATAAATAAAATCTTTTTAAAAAATTTCACTACGGTCTTCATGACTGGTGTTATTTTCTGTCATGCATAGCTTTTTAACATCCATTTCTTGTCCTAAATGTTTGTGTATGTTAAGTCACTAGTTTCTTTATTATTGTCTACTTCAAATTTTATATTTTGCTACTCTCTTCCCTTACTCAATTTTACCTTCTTTTTCTTCTTATTTTTATTTTAAATTTTACTTTCTGTCTTGCTATGATGTTTTTCTATTCCACACTCATACTATTTCTCCCCACTCCAGCTTCTCAAAACCATTTATTTTATCATTAGTCATCTCACATTCTTTTTCCCATTCTTGAAATATAGTTATTCTCTCCTTCTTTACCAATACTTGCTCATCAGTTGTGGATTTGGTGGATGTTGTTGTATTTCTCCAATTTTATTTCTAGATCTCCACTGTGTTTGCATTTCAAATCTAAATTTTACCATTTCTGTCTCTATACCATTTTCCCTTCTTTGTGCTCTTTCTTTTTTCACTTTAAATTTTAATTTTTCCCTGTCTTTGTCTAATTTTCATTGCTCACTTTTAGTGTTCCTTCCTCCTCTATTGTGTCAAAATCAGTTCTTTTTCCTCTAGACAGCTCTTAAGCTTTCCTTTCTTTCTTTTTTTACCTCCTATTCTCCCCTACCACCTACATTAATCTTTGCTCATTGTTGTTGATAGTTCTGTGATGAATCTTTTTCTCCAATTTGGTTCCTGTTTTTTCTTCTCTCTCTCACTACATCTTTTTAAAACTTTTATTTTTACTTATATATATATTTTTAATTTCTGTTTAAACCTAATACTATATGCTTCCCTTCTTACTCCATTCTGCCTTCTTTCTACCCTTTATTATTTATGACGTAAATTTTACTTTCTTTCTTCCTTTGCCTTGTCTCTACTCCCTACACTTATTATTGCTTCTCCCTCTACCCTCTCAAAATCATTTTTCTTTCAGTTAATCATCTCATATTCATTTTTCCTTTCTTATAATATTCTTCATATCTTTACACCTTTATTAATACTAACCCATTTGCTGTTGCTAGTGTGATTGTTGGTGGGAGTTAATTTTGCAGATGTGTTTGTTTCCTTGGCTGCTTGGTTTTGTTCTGGCAGCACCTATACAACAGCATAGAACATATGGTGGGCAGAGTGACTCTCAGTCAGCCAGCCACAGAGAATGACCCACCAAAGAATGACCTAACAACAAACAAAACCCAGTTATAACAAGAAAGCCCACATAAACAGCAAAAAGGGCATCCCAAGAGTATCAAGTTTAGGAGATGAAGAAGACTTCACTGCTGAATACCTCAGGTCTCCTACCACAGAAAACCACACCACAAAGGGAGTCAAAGAAGGTCAGTCTAAAGAGCAGAAACAAATAAGAAGAGCTACCTAAAATGGGAAGAAAAAAATAACCCAAATTTGAAAGGAAGGGAGGAATACCCCCCAAAGACTTCTAAATGAAATTGAAGCAAGAAAACTATCAGACATTAAATTCAAAATAATGGTTATAAGGATCCTCAATTACCTCAATGAGAACTACAAAGATTTCCAGGGAAGCTCTAAGGAAGTTACTGTGAACTACACCAGCATTCAAAATGACATAGAAGGTATCAATAAGAGCCAGAAGGAAATAGAGAATACAGTATCTGAAATGAAAAACACACCAGAAGGAATTTAAAGCAGACTAGATGAAGCAGAGGATCAAATCAGTAAGCTGGAGGACAAGGTAGAAAAAATTCCCAGACAGAGCAACAAAACAACAATAAAAAAAGACTCAAAAAGAATGAAGAGGGTTTAGGGAAGCTGCAGGACAACATAAAATGTAATAATATCCATATCATAGGGATACCAGAAGGAGAAGAAGAGGAGCAAGGAGTAGAAAACCTCTTTGAAAAAAATTATGACAGAAAACTTCACTAATTTTATCATAGAAAAAGTTAATGCAAGTCCAGAAAACACAGAAGATCCCAATCAAGAAGAAACCAAAGAGGTCTACTCCAAGACACATCATAATTAGAAGCCAAAATTTAAAGACAAAGAGAATCTTAAAGGCATCAAGGGAGAAACAGATAGCAACGTACAAGGGATCTCTGATAAGACTATCAGCTAATTGCTCAACAGAAACACTATAAGCCAAAAGGGAATGAAAATAAATATTCCAAGTAATGAAAATCAAAGGCCTGCAACCAAGACTACTTTACCCAACAAGGCTTTCATTTAATGTGGAGGCAAAATAAGGAGTTTCCCAGAAAAAAAGAAAAAAAGCTAAAAAGAATATATTTCCACCAAACCAGCATAGCAAGAGATGCTAAAGGTACTGTTTTAAGAAGATGAAGAAAGAGAAACAGACAGACAGAAAAATACAAAGGGAAAAATGGTGATGAATAAGCAATACATTAAAAAGATCATACACCTTGATCAAGTGAGATTCATCACAGGAATGCAAGGATGGTATAATATTCACAAATCAATAAATGTAATACATCACGCAAATACAATGAAAGTCAAAAACTACAGGATGATACCAATAGATGCTGAAAAAGCATTTGATAAAGTACAGCACCCATTTATGATAAAAACACTCAGCAAGTGAGAATAGAGGGAGCATACCTTAACATGATAAAGGTCATACACAAGAAAGCTCCAGCCAACATGATACCCAATGGGCAAAAACAAAGAGCACCCCCCCTAAGAACAGGAACAAGACAAGTGTATCTGATTTCACCACTTTTATTCACCGTAGTATTGTAAATTTTAACCACAATGACCAGGGAAGAAAAAGAATAAAAGGCATCCAACTTGCAAGTGAGGAAGTAAAACTGTCATTATTTGCAGATGACATGATAGTGTACATAGAAAACCCTGTAGGATTGACCAAAAACTACTCGACTTAATAAGTGAATTTGGCAAAATAATGTGATACAAAGATTCAGAAATTGAAGGTATTTTTGTACACTAACAATGAAATATTACAAATAGAAACTAGGGGAAAAATTCCATTTACTATAGCAACAAGAAACATAAATCACCTGGGAATAAACCTAACCATGGAGGTAACAGACCTGTCCTCAGAAAACTATGCAACACTGAAGAAAGAAATTAAGGAAGATATAAACAAATGGAAACCCATACAGTGTCCATGTCTGGAGGAATTAACATCATTAAAATGTCAAAACTACCCAAAGCAATCCATAGATTCAATGCAATCCCTATTAAAATACCACTGGCATATTTCACAGATTTAAAACAACTATTTCAAAAAATTATATGGAACCTAAAACAACCCCAAATAGCCACAGCAATCTTGAGGAAAAAAAGGACAAAGTAGGAGGGATCACAATACCTGATATCAAACTATATTACAAGGCCACTGTAATTAAAAGAGTCTGGTACTGGCACTAGAACACACACATAGATTAATGGAACAGAATAGAAAGCCCAGAAATAAACCCATGTCTCTATGGTCAATTAACATTTGACAAAGGGGGCATGAGCGTACAATGGAGTGAAATAGTCTCTTCAACAAATGGGACTGGGAGAACTGGAATGGTACATGCAAAACAAACTAAACTAGACCACCAAATTACACCACACATCAAAATGAACTCAAAATGAATAAAAGACTTAAACATCAGCCATAACACCATCAAAGCCTAAGAGGAAAGCACAGCCACTAAAATTTCAGATATCCCATGTCACAATATTTTTGCCAATATATCCTCTGGGGCAATGGAAATAAAGGAAAGACTAAACAAATGGGACTACATCAAAGTAAAACGTTTCTTCGTGGCTAAAGAAAACATCACCATAATGAAAAGGGAACCAACATTATATGAAATTATATTTGCCAATGATACCTTGGATAATGGTTTGACCTCCAAAATATATAAAGAACTCATAAGACGCAACACCAGGAAGACAAAAAATTCAGTTAAAAAAATGGGCAAATGACCTGAACAGACACTTCTCCAAGGAGGATATATGGAGGGCCCAGAGACATATGAAAGGATTCTCAACAACTCTAGCCATAAGAGAGATGCAAATTAAAACCACAATGAAATATCACTTCACACCAGACAGAGTGGCCATCATAAACACACCAACAAACAAGCGCTGGCTAGGCTGTGGAGAAAAGGGAAACCTAGTGCACTGTTGGTGAGAATGCAGACTTGTGCAGCCACTGTGGAAAACAGTGTGGAATTTCCTCAAAAAACTAAAAATATAACTGCCTTTTGACCCAGCAATTCCACTGCTGGGATTATACCCTAAGAGCCCTGAAACACCAATTCAGAAGAACCTATGCACCCCCTATGCTCATAGCAGCATTATTAACAATGGCCAAGCACTGGAAATACCCTAAGTGCCCATAAGTAAATGAGTGGATAAAAAAACTGTGGTACATTTACACAGTGGTATACTACACAGCAGAAAGAAAGAAGGAGTTCCTACCCTTTGCAACAGCATGGATGGAACTGGAAAGCATTATGCTAAGTGAAATAAGCCAGGCAGTGAAAGACAAATACCATATGATCTCACCTATTGTGGAACCTAAACAACAAAATAAACAAGAGAGAAAAATAGAAACAGAGACATGGAAATAAAGACCAAATTCACAGTGACCAGAGGGGTAGGGGTATGGGGGTAATGGGGCAAAGAAGAAGAAGTGTAGTTAAGGAACATGTATGAAGGACCCATGGACAAAGACAACAGGGGGACGAATGAGTGTGGGAGGTGGGGGTGGGTAGGGTGGGGGAGAGTGATGGACAGCAAGTAGGGATGACTGTAAATGAACAATAAAAAAAATTAAAAATTGAAAATCAGGAAAAAGAAACAAAGTTGAAATATGTTCTTTCCTTTTTTGTAATTTTACCTTTTATCTATTTTTATTTAAAGTTTCTTTTAAATTACAGTTTACATTCAATATTATCTTGTTTAGTTTCATGTGTACAGCATAGTGGTTAGACAATCATATACTCTACAAAGTGGTCCACTGATAGTTTAAGTACCCATCTGACACTACACATAGTTACTACAATATTATTGACTATGTTCCCAATGTATACTTTACATCACCATGATGATTTTGTAACTACCAATTTGCACTTCTTAATCCCTCCACTTTTATTATCCAGTCCCTAAACCTCATTTCTCTCTGGCAACCATCAGTCTGAGCTCTGTAAGTCTATTTCTGTTTTGTTTCTTCATTTATTTTGTTCTTTAGATTCCAAATATAAGTAAACTGATATGGCATTCATCTTTCTGAGTCTGGCTTATTTCACTTAGCACAATACTTTATAGGATCACTCATGCTGTCACAAATGGTAAAATTTCAATATTTTACTTTATTATTATTGTTTATACTATTACAGATGTCGCCATTTCCCCCACTTGCCTGCCACCTCCCCACCCTTGCCCTACCACCTGGACTGTTCATCACTGCACTGCTGTCTGTGTTTTTGTTTGTGTATATGTGTTCTTTGACTAATTCCTTCACCTTCTTTCACTCAGTTCCTTAATACCTGCTCGCCTTTGACAGCTTTCAGTCTGTTCCATTTGTCCATACCTCTGTTTCTATTTTTTCCAACAGTTTTGTTCATCAGGTTCCATATATGGTTGAGATCATACAGTATTTGTATTACACTGACTGGCTCATTTCAGGTAGCATAATAATTGCCAGGTTCATCCATGCTGTTGCAAAAGGTATAATTTCCTTATTTTTGATGGTCACATAATATTCCAGTGTAAATATACTAAATCTATTTTATCCTCTCATCTACTGATGGCCATGAGGGCAGTTTCCAGACTTTGGCTATAATAAATACTGCTGTTATCATTGGTGTGCATATATTCTTTCTGATTGGAATTTCAGGATTCATAGGATATATGCTTAAAAGTGGGATGGCTGGGTCAAAAGACAATTCTGTTTTCAAATTTCTGAGGAAGTGCCTTACTGTTTTTCATAGTGGCTGCTCCAGTCTACATGGACACCAACAGTGCTCTAGGGTTCCCTTTTCTCCATAGCATCACCAGTACATGTTGTTTGTTGGCTTATTGATGGTAGATATTCTGGTAGGTATGAGGTGATATCCCATTGTGATTTTAATTTGTATCTCTTTGATGATTAGCAATGTTGAACATTTTTCATTAGTAGATTGGCCATCTGGATGTTTTCTTTAGAGAGGTGTCTATGCAGGTTTTTGGCCCATTTTTCCATTTATTTATTTATTTATTTATTTAATTGTTGTTCTATTACAGTTGTCCCAATTTTCCCTATTGTTCTCCTCTGCCCTGCCCACTCCCCTGCTCTCACAGTCAATCCCCACCCTGTTGTCTATGTCCATGGATCATTTATACTTACTGTTTACTACACCCTTCCCTTTCTTTTACCCTTTATTCTACTCCATCCTCCCTCTGGTTGCTGTCAGTCTGTTCCTTGTTTCCATGTTCTCGTTCTATTTTGCTCATTTTTTTGTTTTGTTCATTACGTTCCTTTTGTATGTGAGATCATAATGCTATTTGTCTTTCACTACCTGGTTTATTTCACTTAGCATAATGCTTTCCAGTTCCATCCATGCTGTTGCAAAGGGTAGGAACTCCTTCTTTCTTTCTGCTGTGTAGTATACCACTGTGTAAATGTACCACAGTTTTTTTATCCACTCATTTACTTATGGGCACTTAGGGTATTTCCAGTGCTTGGCCATTGTTAATAATGCTGCTATGAGCATAGGGGTGCATAGGTTCTTCTGAATTGGTGTTTCAGGGCTCTTAGGGTATAATCCCAGCAGTGGAATTGCTGGGTCAAAAGGCAGTTATATTTTTAGTTTTTTGAGGAAATTCCACACTGTTTTCCACAGTGGCTGCACAAGTCTGCATTCTCACCAACAGTGCACTAGGTTTCCCTTTTCTCCACAGCCTAGCCAGCGCTTGTTTGTTGGTGTGTTTATGATGGCCACTCTGTCTGGTGTGAAGTGATATTTCATTGTGGTTTTAATTTGCATCTCTCTTATGGCTAGAGTTGTTGAGAATCCTTTCATATGTCTCTGGGCCCTCCATATATCCTCCTTGGAGAAGTGTCTGTTCAGGTCATTTGCCCATTTTTTAACTGAATTTTTTGTCTTCCTGGTGTTGCGTCTTATGAGTTCTTTATATATTTTGGAGGTCAAACCATTATCCAAGGTATCATTGGCAAATATAATTTCATATAATGTTGGTTCCCTTTTCATTATGGTGGTGTTTTCTTTAGCCATGAAGAAACGTTTTACTTTGACGTAGTCCCATTTGTTTAGTCTTTTCTTTATGTCCTTTACTCAAAGGGACATATTGGTGAAAATATTGCTGCATGGAATATCTCACATTTTACAGGTCTCCTCAAAAGAGTTTGGTGGTCTTCCCTCTACTTTAATTTTTTGGAATATTTTGACAAGGATTGGTGTTAGTTCTTCTTTGAATATTTGGTAAAATTCAGTCATGAAGCCATCTGGTCCAGGGCTTTTGTGTGCCTAGAATTTTTTTATTCAGTTTTGCTGGTTGTTACAGGTCTATTCAGGTTTTCTGTTTCTTCTTGATTCGGTTTTGGAATACTGTATATTTCTAGAACCTAGATTCCCATCAGTAAATGAATGGATCAAAAAACTATGGTACATTTACACAATGGAATTCTATGCAACAGAAAGAAAGAAGGAGCTCCTACCCTTTGCAACAGTTTGGATAGAGCTGGAAACCATTATGCTAAGCAAAACAAGCCAGGCAGTGAAAAACAAATACCACATGATATCACCTTTAACAGGAACCTAAACAATAAAACAAAGAAACAAGCAAAATATAACCAAATACACTGAAATAGAGGACAGGCTGACAGTGACCAGAGGGGAGAGAAGAGGGAATTTCAGTGGACAATGGGAAGGGTTCATGGGAACAAATTGAAAGGACACATGGACAAAACCTAGGGGGAGGGTGGTAATGGGAGGGAAGTGGGGAGGGTTGGGAGTGGGGGACAGTATTGGGAGTAAAAGGGAGAAAACTGTACTTGAACAATGATTAAAATAAAATTAAAAAAAATTTAGTTTCTATGTCATTTAATTCTGCTCTGATCTTGATTATTTCCTTCTACTCTGTCTAGTCTGTGTTTGTTGTTGTTCCTCCAGTTCTTTAAGATATAAGTTTAGGTTGTTTATTTGAGATTTTTCTATGTTTTTAGGTAGCCCTGTATTGCAATGGACTTCCTTCTCAGGGCTGCCTTCACCACATCCCATAGGTTTTGGGTTGTTGTTGTTCATTTTCCTTTCTTTCTAGGTACTTTTTGATTTCTTCCTTTATCTCATTGTTAACCCATTCATCATTTAATAACATGTTATTCAGCCTCCATATATTTGAATGTTTTTGAGTTTTTTTCTTGATATTGGTGTTTAGCCTCAAGCCATTGTGATTTCACAAGATGCTTGATATGACTTCAATTTTCTTGAATCTGTTAAGTGTTCTTTTGTCCTACTATGTGAACTATCCTTGAAAATGATCCGTGTGCTTTGAAAAGAGTGTATATTTTGCTTCTTTGGAGTAAAATGTCCTGTAAATGTCAATTAGATCCATTTAATCAAAAATGTCATTTAATGCCACAACATCCTCATTGATTTTTTGTTTGGAAGATCTATCTATTGTTTACAGAGGAGTGTTAAATTTTCCTACAATGACTGTATTGCTGTCAGTCTCTTTCTTATCATCATCAAGGATTTTCTTTATATATTTAAATGTTCCTATTTTGGATGCATATATATTTACAGTGCTTATATACTCTTGTCAAACTACTCCCTTAAATATTATATAGTGACCTTCTTTGTCTCTTGTTATGGCTTTTGTTTTGAAGTCTATTTTGTCTGATATAAGTATCACTACCAAAGCTTTTTTGTCAGGTCTATTTGCATGGAATTTTTTTCATCCCTTCACTTTCAGTCTGTGTAGGTCTTTTGTCCTGAGATGGGTCTCTTGTAGGCAGCATATATGCAGGTCATGTATTTTATCCATTCAGCTCCCTATATCTTTTTACTGGAGCATTTAACCTATGTACATTTAAGGTTATTATTGATAGGTGTTTGTTCATTGCCATTTTTTCCCTTTGTGCCTGTCCCCATCCCCCATAGTTCTTCTTCTTCTTAAAGCAGTCCCTTTAGCATCTCTTGCAATGCTGGTTTAGTGGAGCTGTACTCTTTCAGCCTTTTTTCTTTGTCTGAGAAGCACTTTGTTTCTCCTTCCACCTTCAATGAGAACCTTGCTGGATAGAGTAGTCTTAGTTCCAGATCCTTGCTGCCCATTAATTGGAATATTTCATGCTAGTCCCTTCTGGCTTGTAGTGTTTCTGTTGAGAAATCAGCTAATTGCCTTATTGGAGTTCCCTTGTATGCTCTTAGCTCTTTCTCCCTTGCTTCATTTAAGATTCTCTCTTTGTCTTTAAATTTTGCTAGTTTTATTGTGATGTGTTTTGGAGTGGTCTTCTGGGGTTCATCTTACTTGGACCTTTTGGAGTTAATCTTAATTGGGACCTGCTGTGCTTCCTGAACTTGTGTGACTTTTTCCTTCACCATGTTAAGGAAGTTTTCTGTCATTATTTTTTAAGCTGGTTTCTATCCCTGGCTCATTTTTTTTCTCCATCTGGTATCCCTATGATGTCAATATCGTTACATTTCATGCCATCCCAAAGCTCCCTTAAACTATCTCCTTTCTTTTCTAATCTTTTTTTGTTTTGTTTTGTTGCACTGACTGGGTGTTTTTTTCCTACCTTGTCTTACGACCTGCTGATTTGATCCTCTGCTTCATCTAGCCTGCTTTTTAGTTCCTTCTAATGTAATCTTCATTTCAGATATTGTATTCTTCATTTCTACCTGGTTTTTATTTGTAGTATCCATGTCCTTTTTCATGCTCATGTAGTTCCCACTAAGTTCCTTAAACATCCTTATGACCATTACTTTGAACTCTGTCTGATAAATTATTTCCCTCATTTTCATTTAGCTCCTTTTCTGGGGGTTCATCTTTTCCTTTCATTTAGGGTGGTTTCTTTTCTCCCCATTTGAGGTGACCATTTTTTGTTTGTTTCTTCATATTAAATTGCTCTATTTTGACTCCCTGTCTTTGTGGGGTGGCCTTCTGTGGTAGGAGCCTGTGGGGCTCAGTGGTGCAGTCTCTTTAACTTCCTATGTTGCTGTACATGTCCTGGCAGAACAAGACAACACAGAAAACAAAACTCACAACAGAAAAAAATACCCCCTGCAAGAACATTAATATCAATGACAAATGAACAGAAATTAATAAATGTGAAAAGTGAGTAAGAATATTATAAGAAAGGTAAAAAAGAATACGAGATGACTAGAGGAAAGAAAACATGATTTTGAGAGGGTAAAAGGAGGAGAAATAGTAAGAGTACGGAATAGAAACAAGATAAAAAAGGGAAATGTGAAATGTAAAGTGTAAATAAGAAAAGAAAGGAAGAAGGCAAAATGAAGCAAAAAAAAGGAAGAGTAAAATATGAGATTTTAAATAATAAAAAAGAGAAGTGTGGAAAAATAGGAACAAAATTGAGGAAAACAATAGCCATGGCAATGTCAATGACAAATGAGCAAAGACCAACAAAGGTGGAAAGAGAATAAGAATATTATAAGACAGAAAAAGAGAATATGATATGACCAAAGAAAAGAAAAGTGATTTTGAGAGGACAGGTGGAGAAGAAACAAGAGTGAGGAATAGAAAGAAGTCAAAGAAAGGGAAAAAATAAAATTGAAACCAAAAGTAGGAAAGGGAAGGAAAAAGGCAAAATGGAATAACAAGGAAAGAGTAAAATATGAGATTTGACATAAAAATATTGAACAAATAGAAACAAAATTGAAGAATAATGAACTACAACAGCAATATCAATGACAAATGAGAAAATGTTAATAAAGTTGAAAATAGAACATGATTATTACAAGGAATAGAAAAAATATATGATGGCTAAATACAAGTAAAATGATTTTGAGAGGATGAAGGAGAATAAGAGCAAGGAATAAGAAAGAGGTGAATAAAGTGAAAAGATAAATTTAAAAATGAAAATAAGAACAAAATAAAGGAAATGGGGAAAGAAAAATGAAGTAGAAAATGGAAGAGTAAAATATGAGATTTGAAATACAAAAAAGATAGTGAAATAATCAAAACAAAAATGAAGAAAAAGGAAAAATGTTAAAAAGCTATGTGAAAGAAAAAAACATGCAAACAGTGAAAAGGAATGAGGTATAATTTATCTCAGTAGACTCCAGTGCTTGGCTGCAAGCCTCTCCTTCTGGATCCAACACTGGCAATATCAGCTGCTGTCCCGGTCTAGCTGGAGGCAGCTTCCTTGAGGCTACAAGTGATCCACAGTCTGCAGCTGTTTTCTTCAGGCTTGGCTGTGTGTGGGATGGTCCTCGCTATTCTGCCCTACTGGCTTTTCATCAGCACAAAGTCCAGAGGTGGGTCATGCAGGGTCCAAAAGCACTTCAGTTACCATCTCCACCTGCCTCTGTCTGCAGTCTTGCCATTAGTCTTAGCCTGACCACTGACCCATCTGAGAGGGCTTCTGGTGTGAGCAGAAGGATGGGGGCCCTGGTTCCCCCCTAGGAGGCACTGTTCAGACTTCAGGGATGATAGAGGGTGTATCCCTCCTTCCCTTGCACCACACACCTTAGTCTGACCCAGATCATTTCCAATATTGTAAAGTTTCTGATGAGTCCATTTCACGTGAGGGGCCAATCTGTGTAAACAGAGCAGTTCTTTTGCCTGATACTGATGGCATCTCTGTGCAGAGCCCTGAATTCTCCTTGCTGTGCCAATTTCTTTACTCTCTATCCAGCTGGCTTCAGAGGACACCCAAGGAGCCAGCATGTCCTGTCCTGGCTGAGAAAAGTTCAGAAAGGGCCCCCCTTAGAATCTCCCTTTCTTTCCCCTACAGATATATGCCCAGCAGGGGCTCCTGAACCTGGCTGGGCTGTTCTGCTGGAGGTAAATGGGCTTGTCTCTCCCTTCCTAGATACTTTTACTCTACAGCACTGGGGGAGTTAGTCTGCCTGGTTGCAAAGAATCTCTGGTGCTCAACTTTTGCACATCTAAGTCCCAAACCATTGCCTTTGCAGGAGACACAGACCAGAACTCTGTGTTCTGCGCATCCCCGACCCACTAACCGAGCTGGATGAGGCCTGCCAAACCCCTTGTTGTGCAACTCTCTGAACTCCCTGCCCAGCTGGATTCAGTGGGAATGAACTGCACTTTCAACCTGGTCTCTGCTGGAAGAGCAGCTATGTGCGGGGTCTTTGCCCAGCCATGTTTCAGCTCCTTTTTAAAAAGTCTCTAGGCTGTTCCCATACCACAGGTCTGAGTGCTGTCTGGTTCTCTGCATATACTCCCTTTCCAGAAAGCAAAATGTTTCTCACAGTTACAGCTGGCTGCAGCCTGCTGCTGCCTGTGACTGACCCAGGTGCAGCAACCCGATTGTTTTGGGAGATTGAGTCCCTATTTGGAATGCTCCATTTTTGTGTTGCTGTTATGGGTGTGCTGCTTGCTGTGTGTGTGTAAGCTGGATCTCCCAGAGTCTGTATATCCTCCCACGGCTCTCTCAGTTAAGCCTGGGTAATCTCTATGTGGGATTAAGGCTCCCTGTTCCAAGATGGGAGGGAGCTCCAAAGCTGTGATTTCTGTCTGGTCTCTCCACTGCTACAGACACCATGCACATGGTATTTCCCCTTCGACTTATAACATCTCCTTACCAGATTGTATGAAGCGTTTTCTGTACTCTTAGGCTTCAAAACTTCATATTAGCTAAGATTCCATTGATTATTGTCAGACAATCAGCTGAAAATCTGAGCTGGGGTAAAAGCAAGTGAGCCCAGCTTCCATCTACTCAGCTGCCATCTTCTTGAAGTCAAAACCATGAATTTTTGAATAGTCATTTCTTATTCCTTTTACTTCACTTCATTTTTTTTTTAGGATTGTGGTGTCTTTAAATTTTTGAATAGTCATTTCTTAAGTCCTTTTACTTCACTTCAATTTTTTTAGGATTGTGGTGTCTTTAAACTTTTATCTTTCTCCAAACCATTTACAAGGAAATTAGAAGAATTGAAATGGCAAGAAGGAAAATATGATAGTGTAATAAGAAATAAGACACGTATAAGGAATTTACTTCTTAAAATCAGGGAAGGCTTCATGAAAGATGAGTGAGTTCCCTATGCTATCATTTGATTAAAAAAATGGTCACTTATGATTTCAATAACTAGCAGGGGATAGGAAGGATGGGCAGTTTCTCCAGCATAAAGAGTATAACCAGACTATAGGAAGGTAGAGAGTGTGTTTTTAAGTAGAAGGTGTGCAAGGGGAAAGAGGAGAGGAAACTCAGAGAGGTGGTTGAGACAATACTGTAGAGCACAACTTCCACATTCTAGCAGGGTAATAGGGAAAGCCTGGAAGACCCATTCTTGAGAGACAGATGGGTCATTCTCTGGAGAAGCCATCAATGTGGACTTTATGGCATTTAGATTTTCTGCAGCAAACCAAGAAAGATTGATCTTCTCTCAATATAGTAGTTGTAAGTTTTTGAAACCAAAGCCTCAAAGACAGAAAAACAGAATTATTGGGCAGATGGGGCTACCCATACAAAGTTGTGATGCCTCCTGCCAGGCCATTTATTCTGGTAATGTTCTGGGGGACAAGACAATTTGGAATTCTACAGCAAGCATAATACAACATAGGTATTATTGTTAAGCAAAGCCTGTTTGTATAGTGATCAAGCTTTTCAATAATTAAAGGGGATTTCAGATGGTATTATTTAAGTTTGTTTTTATCATAATTTCTCCATGGACTATGTAGATGAAATATACTTCTCTTTATAGAATATTTTAGAATTTGGTTTACTATAAAATATAAACTCTAAAGTTAATAAACAGGGTGGCATTTGGTGCCAAGGATTAAATATTTACTGGTAAAATACACAGTGATGAAAAGGACTTTCAAACAGGTGATAAATCATATGGTCTGAGCTCTGCATTAAATACTTTTACCAGGGAAAAATAAAACTTAAATCAAGGGAAAAACTTAACCCATTGTTGTAGATGCCTGAGGCTGAACTTGTAAAGATCACCAGGTATTCCTTTAAAAAAAAGAAAAAAAGGAAATGACAGGTTTTATTTAATCTATGAAATAATTAATTTATTTAGTGAAATAAAGAATGCTGACATGCCTCACTTCCCTCAGCCATGGTTGATTCTTTCTTGCACAGGCCTCTCCCACCCAGTCTTCCCTATTCCACCTGTTTTGTGTACTGGTAGGAATCCAACTACACAACAGTTAAGAGCATAAGCTCTACAGCTAGTCTGCCTAGGTTCAAATTCTGACTCTGATAATTCTTGCATTATTTAAACTCTGTTCTTCAATTAATTCATCCACAAAATGAATATATCAACAGTACTACATTGTTGGCTTCTATACAGATTAAATATATATATTCAGGGCACCCGCACACCAGGGTCAACTGGCAGTTCAGAATCCACATACATGGGGGACCAATTTAATTTATATGCAAATTTTGGATTGTGCCTGGTGGTTATGCCCCCACCTTCCCCACAACGCTATTGAAAGGAGATGTATATATATAAATATAAATAAATAAATACATATATATACACACACACATAATCACTTAGAACACAGCCTAGAAAATAGCAGTCTCTAGATTACTGTTTTTCATTTTCCCCTTTAATGTTTTTCAAACATTACCCATCTTTCAAAACCTAGATTAATTCTTCAATGAACTCTTTCCTCATTGCAAATCTTCCCTAAATATACATAACCTTTTAGGTCTGTACACTCTTTTTGAATATCTAATTGCTTATTATGCACTATTTCAAGTTGTTTTATGATTTTCCTAATATACTTTCTGAGAGACAGACAGAGAGAGAGACTAAGTTTTTTTTTAATCTCTTTCAGCTGTACATGTCTCTAGAAAAGGATGACATCAATAGTGTGTGCCCACACATTATATGTTGATGGAGAGCCTAGTATGTGCATTCTGCTAAAAAATAGACATAGTTCCTCATCCTCTGGCTTGGATAGTGAGGGAGTTGGTTGCAAAGTGTAAAGCATATTCCCTATGTGTTGGCTCATACTTCGTCTGAAGAGATCTCATCTTGACAAAGTGTTACTTAAGATAAATGAATGAATGGATGGACCAACATGAAAAGTGTAGAAAAAAATCTTCAGAACAAAAACAGAAAAGTTAGCCTCTGGAAATAATTTACTGCACAAAGCAGGAGTAACTTTCAGATTATATCTGTTTCACATTATTTGCAAGGCATAGAAAAATACCATGAAAGAAGAATGTGTTGAGATGAATATCTAACAGGCAAGATGCTGTTTAGGAGTACTGAGTCAAGGGAAACAGTGTGGTAGGGAAGTGAGGGTGAGAAGAGATGGGTAGAAGAAGATAGAGAGGGAGAGAATGAGAGGGAGAAACTGATACTGTGATATTATGATGCACTTTAATTCTATTTCCATTAAATTCTGTGCTCATGAAGAGCAGCTAAGTGATTTTCTGCACTTTGAGACTTATGTTCTTAATTAGACTCACTTATGCAACAACATTAAGAACATACAACTGGTGGAGGCAACAGGAAGAAATGGGGACCAGCCAAATGAAGGTCAATACGTTGCCTGGGAGAGATAATAATAATGGCTGAATGCTATGCTCTCTTCTTTTTTCTTACTCATTTTAAAGACAATGGGCTCTAAACAGAATCTCAGGGTCACAGGCCATGATCAAGAACATTTTAGACATGCCCTGGCTTTAGGATAGGGAGCCTTCATTTAAGTCATATCTAAAAAATAAGTTTCCTTATAATTCTCCAGAGAGGGAGATTCAATAGGTTTGGCAAATGAAGCTGTTCTGCCAGTCATGTTTCTATATGAAATCTTATATTCAATAGAGAGATTTTTCCAATAAGTGAAAGCATAATACAGACTAGTGGCAAAACCTCTTATAAAAATCCTAGAAAGTCATAAGACTTGGATTTTATTTCCAAGCTCTTCTGTTAATTTCTTAAGTATTTCTGTCCAAACCACCGAACTTCTGAGGCTTGGTTTCCTGGAAAGGAAAAGCACAAGCCTTATCTACCAAAATAAAAAATGGCAACCACTAACCATTTATCAGCACTGTTTAAGGCACAAAGCACTTTTAGTGTACATATTATTTTTTCTGAAAATAATAGATTTGAATTTTAAACAGTTAAAAGATTAGTTTTTAAATTAATAGCAAAAGTTCAAGTGAAGATAAAAAATATGCAAATATCCTAACTTGCTTCCCCATTCACCCCAGCCCCATTTAATGTCTCTTGCAAATTAAATTCCTATAAATGTTCAATTTTATAACTTGATTTCCAAGTTTCCTGGATTCTTTTCTATATCTTGCATATAGAATATATCTACTTATTTCAAACACTTTTGCCCAAAGAAAATAACCTATGCTCCCATAATGACAGCTGAAGTCTTCAGAATACATGGCTGAAAATGGTGACTACAGTGATGACGAAGTTGGTGACACTATGTTGGAGGTGGAAACATAGAGTGATGAAATCCTACCATACATTTGCAAAGGAAGTAGCTCTAAATCTGCCTGTGTGACCCAAGTATCCAAATCTTCCATAAGGTTCCACTTAAACACATAACACATGCAAACAAAAGCCTTAGCAAATACCAAATTACATTAGTTTAACTAACAAACCAAATCTGAAAGCCTTAGGCGAAAATTTTCACAAAGCACATTGGGAGAAATGCCAGCTTAGATGATCATAGAAGTTTTGATTAGTGGTTTGCCCACATCTTAACTAAATAAATGATGACTATCCTTACCACCCAGAATAGTTTTCCTTGAATGGAATTATTACTCTATGGGAAGACAAACACTGAACTTTGAAGCAGAAATGTTCTGTACATTGACATTAAACCATAAGCAATGAACCAAGAAAATGACTAGGTAAAGGAAGCAGCTCCTTGTCGCCTGCTGTTTCTCCTTGGTTCTAACAACCATAATTCCTTCACACCACTTTATACGCTCTTCCCTCAGACTGGGGGACCCTCACCATCATGTCACCTCCTGGTAAATTCTTCATCTGCCTTAAAATATACCCTTCTCTCTGAATCCTGCTCCAGCCCCCTCATCATTGCTGTATTGTCATAGCCACAAGTTCTATCACAGTTCATCTCAGGAGACAATAGCACTAGCCCTGGAGTTAAAACACCAGACTTCATACCCACACTTCAATTTACTTGAGTAGGTTAGGGAACCTTGTGCCTCCTCTTAATCTGAGATAATAATAATTGCCTCCATTCGGGTGTGGTGAAGAATAAAAAGATGATCTATGTCCAAGGTTTTCTGCAGTGTGGGGACAAATCAATCAAGTAAAATTGCTTTTTTTACCATATTAAAAAAATTATCTGGAGAGAGGGAAGATGGCAACAAGGTAGTCGAGCATGGAATTCACTTACCCCTGCACATGGGTGAAACACCTAGCTGATCTTCTGAGGAACAGAGCAAACAGCCAACAGCACCCCAGCATACATGAAGATTGGAGACAAAAAATTATAGAAGACATTGAAACATCAGATGGTAAGGAGAGTGCTTAAGGACAATAAGGTCCCTGGGTCCAGCTTGGGGACCAGGGTGGCTGCAGCCCCTGGTCTGGTGCCCGCTGGGTCTTCCACAGGGTTCTTGGGAGAAAGCTGAGTCAACCGCTCCCTTCCCAGCCAAACAGGGTTTGAGCAGCACCAGGAGAGACCTTGAAGTCACAGGGAGGGGAATAAGTATGAAGTGGCAAACACACAGGGGCTGTGTGTACCCACGGAGACTGTGGATGCTGGCTTAGAGAGTTGGGCCATGATGGGCTCTGACCCAGATAGTCCCTGGTCTGGGTGGAGAGTGGGGCTGTGTGAGATGCCAGGCCCTTGCATGGAGCGGCAGGCTTGAGCAGGAGGAATTTTTCAAAAAGAAAAAGTGAAAAAAGAGACTCTCAGTGGCTGTTTGGGGAATTCTCTTGCAGCAGCAGCCCCGGCCTCTGCACTCCTAACCCTGCTCAGCTGTGCTGCACTCCCCCGGTGGCATGGAAGGCCCTGCTCTCACACCTGAAGCCCTGGGGACTACGTGCACCCAAACCTGCAGGATCGGTGGCTGCCCATCCCACCACACCCACAGGCCCAGGACATAGCATGCCTGACTCCACTGCCCAGAGGCACTGCGAACCCAACCCCTGCAACCCCAGGGAAGCAGCAGAGGAGGCAAGCACCTGCATCTGCAGCAGCAGCCACTACAGCACCTCTGCCCTGCAGGGTTGAATGGCTCTCTAAGAAGAAGGTGGAGACACCCCCACAGAAAAAAACTTCAGGGCTCAGGGAGTCAGCAATCCCCAGAAAGATTTAACTCAATGGGGAGGCTGAACTAGCCTGAAGGGGCACTGAGAGTCCCTAACATCTAGGACAGCAAAGAGAGAGAAGGTGGTGTGTGAATTGCCCCTAAATGGCATACCTCAAGGACAGTGCAGCTGGTGGACTGAAGGCCTAGATTGGGCACAGAAAGGAACAGGGGGCCAGGCAACGAATTGAGGAACTGGGCTGGAGGCTGGGGTAGTGCTGTGCAGGAAGGGAGAAAAGTGGAACCAATCCCCCCTCAGTCTGCTGCTGCCAGGGAGGCCAGCAGAACTAGCTTAGCTGGTTTGAAGCTAGCAGGAGGCCTTT
Organism: Phyllostomus hastatus; assembly: GCF_019186645.2. Classification (NCBI taxonomy): domain Eukaryota; kingdom Metazoa; phylum Chordata; class Mammalia; order Chiroptera; family Phyllostomidae; genus Phyllostomus; species Phyllostomus hastatus. Next base: position 1,693,306 of record NW_025334015.1, on the reverse strand, counting down.
TTTATTTTTAAGTATTTTTTTCTTTTAACTCCTTCCTTTCTTGCCTTCTTTCTTTTTTTATTCTCTCTTCCTTTTTTATCTCTTCTACATTTCTTCTTCCCTCACAAGTTTTTTCCCCACCCCTCCAAAAGTGAGACAATAAAATCTGGAACTGTGAAAAGACCAGAGTTGAACCCAAAGAGGGGTCATCCCAACAGCTGAGACAGTGAGACAAATTTCACTTTGCTACTATAGAGAACTTGAAAGTTATTGTATATTTGTATTTTTTCATTATTCTTACATCTTTCATTTTATTAGCATTTTTGTATTTCTCTTTTTTCTATATAGTTTTCTTTCTTTGGATGCTTAAATTGCATTGTTTGACTGGTTTGCCTTGTTCTCTCTTTCACAGTATAGTTTTAATTTACTGTCTTCCACTTCACTTGTGTTCCATCAGCACACTACTCTAGGTCGTGTACTTCCTATTCTTGTTATCCACAACACATAGATTCTGTCATATGATTGTTGCTCCATTATTATTGTAAACAATTGCTGTTCCATACAGTTGTAAATACTACACAGCACCCCTCCCAGATCTTAGCCAACTTTACTGTTTCCTGAACTTTATTACTGTTGTGTTTAACTCTATTCTCTCACACATCACACTTACTTACTATCCTTTACTCTCACCCTCCCTCACAATCTGACCTACCACAAGCTCACTACTTTCTAGATCCAACTCACAATCCTTCCCTGCTCCCAACAAGAGTCTTATCTTCTTTCTACCCTTTCTAAAAAGTGGCTAGTTGTGTGAAATATCACAGTTAACACTATAAATATCCAAAGGATCTCCTATCTCTTCTCTATGGGTTGGTATGTTAAATATCATAGAATACACTCCTGCTATCTTAAACCATTTTGCCTTCCCCTTCCAACTTATCACAAAAAGAGTAGGTGGAAGCACTGAACACCAGGATACCTGCTAGAAGAAGAAACCCACCAACAAAGGAACCACCAACAGATAGCAACAGAAGACGATAAAAGATGGAGTGGGAACCACACTAACCTCAATCCAGGACCTACCTGAAAATACAACTAAATAGTGGAGAAATTACCCAAAACAAACAACTGAACAAGAGCAAGAGAGAATCCTCAAAACCTTGTACACATGAAAGAACCAGCTTCAACACAACCTGCCCTCACCAGCACAACAAAATACAAGAGGTGGTGGATAGAGTAACACTCAGTTAACCAGCTGGTGGAAAGGACCCACCAAAGAAACACCCAACAACAATCAAAACCCAAAGACAAACACAGAGACAACAAAAATGACCACCCAAGACTAGTGAGCTCCGGAGATCGAGGAGGCTGCACCACTGAATCTCACAGGTGTTCTACCACAGAAGTTCATACCATAAACCCAGGGAACCAGAACAGGTCAATTTAAGAAACAGAAGCTAACAAAAAGAGTCTCACAAACAATGGGAAGAAAAAGAAACAATCCTCAAATGAAAGAAAAGGAGGAAGCCTCAGAAAGAATGCTAAATGAAATAGAGGCAACACAACTATCAGATATTGAGTTCAAAGCAATGGTTATCAGGAAAATCAATGAGCTCACAATGAGCTACCAGAAACTACAGGGGAACTACAATGAACTCACTGCAAACTATATCAACATAAAAAAAGGAAATAGAAACTATCAACAACAGCCAGAGTAAATGAAGAATACAATTTCTGAACTGAAGAACACAATAGAAGGAATCCAAACCAGGCTCAATGAAGCAGAGGATCAGAGCAGCAAGTTGGAGAACAAGGTGGAAAAAAACACCCAGAGAAAGCAAGAAAAGGAAAAGAGACTCAGAAAAAATGAAGAGATGGTAAGGGAAATGCAAGACAACATGAAATGGAATAATATCCATATGATAGGAATACCAGAAGGGGAAGAAGAAGAACAAGGGATAGAACACCTGTTTCAAAGAGTAATGATAGAAAACTTCCCTAATTTGATGAGAGAAAAAGTCACACAAATCCAGAAAACACAGAGAGGCCCAATCAAGAGGAACCCAAAGAGGCCCACTTCAAGACACATCATAATTAACATGGCAAAATTCCAAGATAAAGAGGGAATCTTAAAGGCAGCTACGGAAAAACAGGAAGTAACATACAAGGGAGTCCTGATAAGACTAGCAGCTGACTTTTCAATGGAAACACTCCAAGCCAGTAGGGAATGGCAAGAAATATTTCAAACAATGAGAACCAGAGGTCTGCTACCAAGACAAATTTTTCCAGCAAGGCTCTCAATTAAAATGGAAGGCCAAAGGAGCCTCCCAGACAAAAGAAGCCTCAAAGAATACACCTCCTCCAAACCAGCTTATCAGGAGATGCTAAAGGGTTTGCTTTAAGAACAGGAAGAAAAACAATGAAAGAGAGAGAACACAGGTACAAAAAATGGCAATGAATAAGTACCTATCAATAATAAGCTTAAATGTAAATGGATTAAATGCCCCCCAAAAAGACACAGAATACCAGGATGGATAAGAAAACAAGACCAACATATATGCTGCCTACAAGAGACCCACCTCAGAACAAAAGACCTACACACACTGTAACTGAAGGGCTGGAAAATAATATTCCAAGCAAATGGACAGGAAATAAAAGCAGGGATAGCAATACTCAGATGAGACAACATAGACTTCCAAAAAAGGGCCATACAGAGAAACCCAGGAGGTCACTTTGTAATACTAAAGGGAAGAATCCATCAAGAAGACACAAACATTATAAATATATATGCAACCAACATAGGAGCACCCAAATACATACAAAATCTTGGAGGACTTCAAGAAAGATATTGATAGCAACACATTTATAATAGGGGATTTTAATACCCCACTGTAAGAAATGGCTAGATCTTCCAAACAAAATATCAACAAAGATATTTTGGCATTGAATAATGCCCTAGATCAAATGGACTTAACTGATATATATGGAGTCTTTCATCCCAAAGAAACAAAATACACGTTCTTTTCAAATACACATGGAATATTTTCAAAGATAGACCACATGACAGAACACAAAACAAGCCTCAATAAATTCAAGAAAATTGAAATCATACCAAGCATTTTCTCTGGCTAAAAGAGACTGAACCTAGAAACTAACCTCAAGGAAAAAACAGCAAAACACTCAAAATCATGGAGATTGAATAGCATGCTATTAAACAATGAATGGGTCAAGAAAGAAATTAGGGAAGAAATCAAAAAGCTTCAGGAAACAAAAAAAAAATGAACTTACAACAATCCAAAACTTATGGGACACAGCAAAGGTAGTCCTGTGGGGGAAATTCATAGTGATACAGGCATACCTAAAAAAGATAGAAACATTTCAAGTAAACAACCTAACCCTATGCCTACAAGAACTCGAAGAATGACAACAAAGACAGCCCAGAAAAAGTAGAAGGAAGGAAATAACCAAGATCACAGCAGAATTAAATGACATAGAGACTAAAAGCACAATTCTAAGAGTCAATGAATCCTAGAGTTGGTTCATTGAAAAGACAAACAAAATAAGCAAGTCTTTAAGCAGGCACATCAAGAAAAAAAGAGAGAGGACCCAAATAAACACAATCAGAAATGAAAGAGGAGAGATTACAACTGATAGCACAGAAATACAAAGGATTGTAAGAAATTACTGCAAAGAGCTGTATGCCAAGAAATTTGAAAACCTAGGTGAAATGGGCAAATTTCCAGAAAAATATAATCTACCAAAACTCAAATGAAGAAAAGGCAGAAAGCCTGAACAGACCAATAACAACTGATGAAATTGAAACAGTAATTAAAAAGCTTCTGACACACAAGAATCCTGGACCAATTGGTTTCACAGGAGAATTTTACAAAGCATTTAAGGGAGAGCTAATCCCCATCCTCCACAGATTATTTCAAAAAATCCAAAAAGATGGAAGACTCCCAAACTCTTTTTATGAAGCCAACAACATCCTAATCCCAAAACCAGATAAAGACACAACAAAGAAAGAAAACTTCAGGCCAATATCGCTTATGAACATAGATGCTAAAATCCTCAACAAAACATTGCCAAATCGCATCCAGCAATACATTATAAAGATCATACACCATGACCAAGTGGGATTCATTCCAGAGATGCAAGGATGGTACAATAGCCACAAATCAATAAACACAATACACCACATAAACAAAATGAAAGACAAAAATCACATGATCATAGAAATAGATGCAGAGAAAGCATTTGACAAGGAGAAAGCATTTGACAAGGTATGCCATCCATTTATGATAAAAACACTCAGCAAAGTGGGAATAGAGGGAGCATTCTTCAACATAATAAAGGCCATATATGAGAGACCTACAGCCAACATCATACTCAATGGACAAAAACTTAGAGCTTTCCCACTAATGTCAGGAACAAGAAAAGGATGCCCACCTTCACCACTCCTATTCAACATAGTATTAAAAGTCGTAGCCACAGCAATCAGATAAGAAAAAGAAATAAACGGCATTGAAAGTAGAAAGGAAGAAACAAAACTGTCACTGTTTGCAGATGACAAGACAGTGTACAAAGAATATCCTATAGACTCCACAAAAAAAACTACTCAACCTAATAAAAGAATTTGGCAAAACAGCCAGTTACAAAATAAATACTCAGAAATCAAAGGCATTTTTATACACCAACAATGAAACATCAGAAAGAGAAATCAAGAAAAAAATCCCATTTGATATAGCAACAAGGAAAATGAAGTACCTAGGAATAAACCTAGCCAAAGAGGTAAAAGACCTGTACTCAGAAAACTATACAACACTGAAGAAAGAAATTAAGGAAGACACAAACAAATAGAAGCATGTACCATGCTCATGGATTGGAAGAATTAACATAATCAAAATGGCCATACTACCTAAAGCAATTTACAGATTTAGTGCAATTCCTATTAAAGTGCCAATGACATATTTCACAGATATAGAACAAACATTTCAGAAATTTATCTAGAACCATATATGACCTTGAATAGTTACAGCAATTTTGAGAATGCAAAACAAAGCAGGAGAGATCACAATACCTGATATCAAACTGTATTACAAGGCCACTGTAATCAAAACAGCCTGCTACTAGCATAAGAACAGACACATAGACCAATGGAACAGAACGGAGAGTCCAGAAATAAACCCAAGTCTCTATGGTCAATTAATATTTGACAAAGGGGGAAGAAGTATAAAACAGAGTAAAAATAGCCTGTTCAACAAATGGAGTTGGAAGATCTGGACAGCTACATGAAAAAAAGGAAACTGGATCACCAACTACACCATACACAAAAATGAATTCAAGGTGGATAAAAGACTTAAATATAAGTCATGACACCATAAAAGTCCTAGAGGAAAACATCAGCAGGAAAACCTCAGACATTCCACACAGAAACATCTTCACGGATATGTCCCCTAAAGCAAGGGATATAAAGGAAAGAATAAACAAATGGAACCTCATCAAATTAAAAAGCTTCTGCATGGCCAAAGAAAACAGTAGTAAAATGTAAAGGGAACAAACTGTATGGAAAAACATATTTGCCAATGATACCTTGGACAAGGCTTTCATCTCCAAAATATATAAAGAACTCACATGACTCTGCTTCAGGAAGACAAAAAGAAAATTAAAAAATGGGCAAAGGATTTGAACAGACACTTCTCCAAGGAAGACTCACAGAGGGACCAGAGACATATGAAAACATGCTCAGCATCACTAGCCATCAGAGAGATGCAAATTAAAACCACAATGAGAAACCACTTCACACTGGTGAGAATGGCCATGATAAACAAATCAACAAACCAGTATTGGAGAGGATACAGAGAAAAGGGAAACCTCACTCACTGTTGGTGGGAATGCAGACTGGTACAGCCATTGTGGAAAACAGTATGGAATTTCCTCAGAAAACTAAAAATGGAACTGCCTTTTGACCCACCAATTCCACTGCTGGGATTATACCCTAAGAGCCCTGAAACACCAATCCAAAAGAACCTATGCACCCCAATGTTCATAGCAGCACAATTTACAATAGCCAAGTGCTGGAAGCAACCTAAGTGCCCATCAGCAAGTGAGTGAGTCAAAAAACTATGGTACACTTACACAATGGAATTCCACACAGCAGAGGGTAAGAAGGAACTCCTGTCCTTTGCAACAGCATGGATGGAACTGGAAAACACTATGCTAAGTAAAATAAGTCAGGCGGTGAGGGACAAATATCATATGATCTCACCTTTAATGGAAACATAATCAAAAAGAAAAAAATCAAGCAAAATATAACCAGAGACATTGAAATTAGGAGCAATCTAACAATAGCCAAAGGGGAGGGGTGAAGGGAGAGTGCAGAGAAAGCTTTTCAGGAACTACTTACTATAAAGAACACATGGACAAAACTAAGAGGGAGAGTGGAAACAAGGGAGGGAGGTGGGTTTCGGTCAGGTTGAGGGTGGTGGGGAGAAAATGCAGACAACTGTAATTGAACAACAATAAAATAATTTTTAAAGAATTATGTATTGGGGTATATTTGTTCAACTTTGTATCCCTAGCACCTAACGTGGTACACAGCACAAAGTGGCCACTTTAAATATTTATTCTCATTTAACAAGTAAATGAATATATACAGTGCTTCATACTCTTTTAAATGATATTTTATTGTTTATGCTATTACAGTTGTCCCCAAATTTTTCCTTTTGTCCCCCCGACCCAGTCTCCCAACACCTTCAGGCAATCCCCACACTGTTGTCCATATCCATGTGTCATGCATATACATTATTTAGCTAATCTATTCCCTATGCTATACTTTACATCCCCGTGACTATTCTGTAACAATTTGTTCTTCTTACAGCTTTCACCTTTTTGACCCATTGAACCAACCCCTCTTTCCATCTGGCAACCCACAAAACATTCTCCGTATCTATGATTCTATTTCTGTTCTACTTATTTGTTTATTTTGTTTTTAGATTCAGTTTTTGATAGATATGTATTTATTGCCATTTATTGTTTGTATTTTTTTATTTTCTTCTTCTTAAAGAAGACCCTTTAACATTTCATATGATATTGGTTTGTTGATTATGAATTCCTCTAGCTTTTGTCTGGGGAGCTCTTTATCTGCCATTTGATTATAAATGATAGCATTGCTGGATAGAGTAATCTTGGTTGTAGGTTTTGCTTTTCATCACTTTGAATATTTCTTGCCAGTCCCTTCTAGCCTGCAAAGTGTCTTCTGAGAAATCAGGTGACAGTCTTATGGGGACTCCCTTGTAGGTAACTGTTTTTCTCTTGCTGCTTTTAAAATTTGCTTTTAACCTTTGGCATTTTTATTATGATGTGTCCTAAAATGGGCCTCTCTGGGTCCATCTTCTTTGGGATGCTCTGTGCTTCCTGTATCTGTATGTCTCTTTCCTTCAAGTTAGGGAAGTTTTCTTTCATTATATTTTCAAATAGGTTTCCAATTTCATGTTCTTTTTCTTCTCCTTCTAGCATCCCTATGATGTGAATGTTGGTATGCTTGAAGTTGTGATGCAGACACCAGCTCACAGTGTCTGCATCATTATGGGTGAAATGAGACATTCACATGGATTACCGATTCTGGTAGAGGAAAAGGGACAGCATGGCTTTTCTCTCAAGGGGAGCAAAAAGCCTTGGCCTCTGCCATGACAGGCCTTTGTTGGGCTTCTCTGCCCATTACAAGATGGTCCTCATTTACTATGCACAAATTCACTTCAGGTGATTACCTTTTACAGAAAACAAAGGAGCCAATGCTGCTAATCACATCACAGAAGAGGGATATTTGCAAATGAAAAGGCAAAAGTAGCTGAACTGGTTGCACTCATCCTTGAAAGGTTTAGCATGGTTTTTAGGAAGTTGCTTTGCAGTAAATGTCCTCAATTCAGGGTGAGGGAGTTTTAGCAAAAAGCAAGACTCATAGTGGCCTAGGTACATTGCAGGCCTGATTTCCCATAGGAGAAACTATCTGTGGGTATGGGTCCTGTGCATCTCTGAGTGGGAGCTGGGCCCACACCACACAGCACAGTCTACTACAAAGTTGTGCCAGAGGCTCCTGACACTATCCTCATTTGGGGGGATTCTTTTTTCTTCTTGCTGTTCTGTTGTGTTTTTATTTTTTGCTTTCTTATCTTCCAAATTGTTGATTTGATTTTGGCTTCATCCACTCTACTGATGATTCCCTGTAAATTTTTCTTTATTTTGATTAGTGTATCCTTTGTTTCTGACTGGATCTTTTTTATGCTGTTGAGGTCTTCACTAAGTTCCTTGAGCACCTTTATAACCAGTGTTTTGAACTCTGCATCTGATAGATTGCTTTTCTACATTTTCTTTATTTCTTTTTCTGGAGTTTTTGTTCTGTTCTTTCATTTGGGGCATTTTTTTTTTGTCTCTTCATTTTGGCAGCTTCCCTATGTTTATTTTTATGTATTAAGTAGAGCTACTACATCTCCCAGGGTTGGCAGTGTGGCCTAATGTAGTAGGTGTTCTGTAGGGTCTGGTGGCACAGCTTCCCTTATTACCCAAGCTGAGTACTCAAGGTGTGCCCACTCTGTGGGCTGTGTATACCCTCCTGATGTAGTTCAGCCTTGATTGCTGTTGGCACATTCAAGGTTAGCCACCACTGTGTCTGTCCAGAGTCACACAGCATTAGCTACAAAGTGATCTGCAGATGGCTACTACTTGTGTTGGGCTTAGAGGTGTCCAGGAAAGGCCAAGCTGTGAACTAAGGCCAGTTGCTGCTAGTGCCATGCCTGGTGAAACTTAGTGAGAGGTATGGGGCTCACTGAAGCCAGATACTGCTTATTTGAGAGAACTTAGGAAAATGTGAAGCATGATCCAAGACCAGCTATTCAAATAGAAAAGTCACTGGAAACAGCTTGGGTGGACTCAACAGTTAAGTGGGACAGGCCTCAAGAAATCACCAGGGCAGGGTAAACAGTGTGAGCCAGGTGGATGGAGTATCAGACATTATGCCTGCCTGCTGGCTTTGAAGTGGGATGGCTCAGAAAAGGAAAACAGGCCTCTGTTGCCCCCCACCTCTCACCCTGATGCTGGGGAATCAATTCCTCCCCCTATGTCTCTGATTCCTTTTAATCTTCTGCCCTGGCAGTAGAGCCCAGAGGGAGTGAGTCTAAGTCTGTATGTGGGCCCTTTAAGAGGAACTGCCTGGGACTCTAGAAGTTTGTTTTCCACAGCCTCAATCCCCACTGGTTTTTGCAGTCAGAAATTATGGAGACTTCTCTTCCTGGCACTGGAACCCTGGGCTGGGTGGGGGAGGTGAGTCTAGTGTTGGGCTGGGACCCCTCACTCGTGAGATATCTCTCCCAATTTTTATTGCCATACATGGGTGTGGAACCAGCCCATTCCACATCTCCATACCTCCTACCAGTCTTGATGTGATTTCTTCTTTAATTCAGTAGTTGTAGGGCTTGCATTAAGTGAGCTTTCTGATGAATTTCTGATTATCTGAATGGTGGTTATTCTATAGTTTAGTTGTAATTTTGATATGGTTGGGTGAAGAGGTGAGACATATTTATCTATGCTGCCATCTTGATCAGAAGTACCCCCAAGTGCTTCAAACTTTTTAAAGAAATTCTGCATTTGTGGTCCCTTTCGACTTTCCACTAGCCCTCAAAGAGAGGCAGGGAAGGGTCTGAGTTCCTTCTTGGAGGAAATACCCCTCTCTGTCTTCATGAACAGCTGCTAATCATGGGACAACTTTTGAGCTCAAGGATGATCACAGGACCAGACTGGACCCAAGAAAGTATTCTTGGTGATGCTGTAGTTTTATAAAACCACCGGGAAGCAGAAAACAAGTGCAGTTATTTCAGTCAGTGGTAGCACTGCTAGAAAATTTACCAACTCCTAGTACTGAAATTCCAGAAGCTTCCCTTATCCAATCCTTTCTTGTCTTGTGTTTCTGTTACTTCTGAACAATGTTTGAGTCCCATGATATAGTAGATAGAGCAATAAATGGGGCATCACCATCCCTCAGCTCTAGGTTTGTCTCTGCCAATAGTAACTGTGGATAAATCTGTTAATTTCTCTTAGTCTGCGTTTCAATATCTACTGAATAGAAACAGGTGGTAACCTGTTCTGCTTACTTCATTGGGTTGTTGAGGCAGAAATAAGATGACTTCTTCAATGAGGTTTTGTGAACTATAAACCAAATGCAAAGCCATAGTATTCCATACCCTCCAGGCAATAGATCATTTCTCTAGGTGTAAAAGTAAAAAATTTGGTTAGATCAAGCACACCTGCATGTGGCCAGCACCTAGTAAATAGACTCTTTTTTCACATTTGCAAGGTTCTCCACTTATATCCTGAAACTTTTTTCTTTTGATCTACTCCACAGTCTACTTCCTGATCTATTGGTGATCTCCTTGTTCCTTAACCTCTAGATATATTTCCTGGCTGTAGTCTGAAATTCTGCCCTCATAGCTGACATTTGATATTGCTCCTCTAGGACTACTACCTTTGAGCAATGAGTACAGCAGGAACTTTGACTTTTCTAAATACTTATAGCAAGGTTGGGCCTCTGAACCCAAGGCAGAGGCTAGCCGCATAGTCAAATGAGGAGGTCTTCCTTCAGTCATACTTTGAGCCATGCCTTTTATTCTCTTTCCTCAGAACATGTTTTTAAAAGCATTTTCTGTTAGTCAATACTAAGTCATAATTACAAAATCCAAAAGCAAAGCCTGGGGGGCAATTCATGCTGGGAAGTACCATTAGATTTTTCTAGCTATATTATTTTTACATTTATAATAAGGGAATTCTCATGGAGTTGAATCACTGGACAATGTTTCCAGAGCTTAAGCCCCTTTTCTGAATGGGGAGAAAGGAGCATAGATTCCCTTCTCCTGCCTGGGGTAAATATTTCACAGGCAATTGAGAGTTTATTCCCTTCACCTCCACCAAACATTTTTTCAGAACCTTCTTTGGCTTCAAGGGTTTTGTTCTATTTCTACAGGAGCCCACAGAAAGCATCTTCTAGGTCCTGAGAGACAATTTGAAAGTCACAGGGAGCCAGGGGGTGTGGTGTTCTTAGGAAGGTAAAGTCACAATACTTCCTAAGAAAATCTATGAGGAGGTCGAATGAGGGCTGGGAGAAATTTGCTCTGGTTCTCAGGTAATTTGGCTCTGTAAGTCCTATTGACCAGCCTGGTTGCATCAGATAAATGAAAAAGACAGAGGAATCCCTGGACAAGCAAATGCAGAAGCACCTCCCCACACTGAGGCTTTCCATATGCAGCCAGAGCACACTTCTCCAAAGACCTGCTTACAGTACCAGGCTGCCAGCTGCCAAAGATGTATGCCTTCCAGCTCCTCATAGCTGACTTTGCAGATAGAAATGGCTCTTTCTATGACAGTTTGCCAGAAGATATTGTTTTGGATGTGTAATGTGTTTAAAATGTGATTCAAAAATTACCTATTAAACTAAATGAATTGCACTGTTGAATATAAAGGTGTGCTTGGCCCAATGCATCACAACTAGGACATACTAACTCAGTGAATGGAAGATTTCTCCTTCATTTCTTTGTCTTTCACCTTTTTTCATGTTGAAATGAAGAACAGTCGGAAATGAAGGAAGGTTGGAAATACTATAAAAGTATTTTCCCTGGGGTGGGGAGGGGGCTCAAGAAATCTCATCACATGGGCTCACTTTGTGTTGAATGATGTCTACACGTGTGGGTACCTGAGTTTAATGTGGAAACTACCTGGGGGCACATGCACATCTAAAGTTACGCGTGTTAAAAAGTTATGTGAGGTACAAAGCATGCCTCCTAGTATTTTCCTAATATCAATCATGTATATTCTATATTCAGAGTTTAAGATCCTGCAGGGGAAAAAAGGGTCTAAAGGACTTTTCCTCATGAAAACAGCCTAGAAGTTGAGTTTTTAGCTTTTATGAAATAGATTTGGTTGGGTGTAAGATAATGACTGAATTAGAAGTGAGTCAGGAGCAAACAAGATTTGCATTTTTATTTATGTCAGCAGTGGTTGCTGTCATTTGTTCTATTGATATACATTTTAACTATTGACTTCCTGTTGCTCTAAGAATGAAGCTTACATGCCCAAGGAAATCTCACAGCATGATGAAGAGAGACTTGTTGTTGTTTAAAATGTTTTAAATGTTGTAAACTTCCAACCTGCCTGTTTTTGAAGATTGTGTAACCAAAAGCAGGCCTGGCGGCCTGCAGCTACAAAAACCAATACTCCAGAGGCAGGTGCTGATGGAAAGGAAAGTGTTTTGTTTTCAGATGCTGACCACCTAGAGGATGGGGAACTTGTGTCTCAAAACTTATCTCCAACTCTTAATGGAGGCAGAGATTTTTTATAAAGAGGGGGAAGGGAAGAGAACAAAGAGATCAAGGGAAGGAATTGCAAAATTCTCCATGTGCAGACGAGCACAGTCCATTTCCATAAGCAAGTGATGGTCCAGTGTGCATCATCCTGGTTTAGTCATCCCAGCTTCACTTCCTCCTGGCTACAAGGTTAAGGGTCAGCAAATCTTCTGGAACTGGGATGCCTAAAGGCCCTAGTCTGTATCTTTTGAAGTTGGCTCCTAAGATTCTTATACAAACACACTGTTCATCTACAACCCACATATCAGTCAGAATGTCAAAAGAATGGTGTGGTGGATTAGAATTTCCTACTGTTACAATTTTCCACTGTTACAAGTAAACTTGTGTCTATGCTAGGCTGTTTGTTTAGAGCTCAATAATTCTGCCAGTGCTAGGAAACTTTGAAATATACACTTATATTAGTTTTTTCTACTTTTCCTCCTCATTTGCTTATCCTCATGGGGCCCCAAGCTATGGTTCACTTGCTCTTTTTTCCTCTTCTTCCTTCCTCCTTCCTGCCTTCTTTCCTTCCCTCCTCCCCCCTTTATTTCTGTGCCCTGCCTTTCTGCCTGTTTTTTACTCTCCTCTTTTTCTTTATTTTCTGAGCACTGGCTTCTGTCTCATGACACAGACTGCCTTTTGCCAGATTATATAAATTCCAGGCAGCCTATCCTCTGTCCCTGTGTGAAACAGCTTCTTCCAAATGGTGTTTTTCCTCAGATTTAACTCTTCAAAAGTAGCAAGGCTCAGGGGCACTGAAAGACCTAAGCATGAAAGAAGAGAGAAAAGGGGTCCTGTTAGGCAAAATCACACTCTCCACCACACCCAACAATAAATATTACCAAAACCCTGTTCAAATTTGAAATTATTTTCATGCAGCTAAAGAAGGTCAGGTACTCAAGTTGTCTCTTCTGGCTTCTTGATCTCCCCTCCCACACCCTCTCTGCCACCTATCTGTCTTCCTCACTGAGTAGAGAACACAGCCAATTATAAGAAGGAAATGAATAACATAAGAAAGGACTTGACAATCTAAGCAAAAACAATAAAACATTTTGAAAGTTTGGAGTCAGGTACAAAAATCAGAAACAAAGTGGTTAATCATTTCCCCACATTGAAAACCCTTTGACGTCCTGAGCCACTTGCTCAGGCTGTGAATTCTGTCCTCTGGGGAGAACCCCAGCCTGGGCAGGTTCCACCCATGGTCATCCCTTCACTGTTCTGGTGGGAAGGGGAGTCACGGGGACCCTGGGGAGGAGGAGGCAGGGCAGACCCTGGGGACTGTTGAACATACAGCACAGCTCCACACCACAACTAGAGGTTTGGTCTGTTCATTTTGAAGTTTACCCAAAGTCACAGAGTTGAAATGCCTAAATCTAATGCCATTTCCCTGCCCACATGCTTGGCTAAATGTCCTTAGGTTTTCAATAGACCTGACCTCTTGGTACTATGGAGTCTTAATATTTTGCATTCTCTTTTTAACTCTCAACTTTCTCATAAGTCACTCACATGCCTTACTTCCTCAAAAGAGAACTTTTCCTTCTTCCTTCTCCCTTCTTTCCTTCTTACCTCTCTCCCATCTTTTTGCTTTCTTGCTTTATTTCACTTTGGGGAAGAGGGTAGGAAAAGCCCTCAGAAACTCTGCCGGGGACACACCCTCACAGGGGTATTCCAATGGGGAGTGATGTGGGTGGGCAGCATGAGTGATGGCTCAGCCCATCTTCCCAGAGAACACAATGCTCTTTCCCTGCAGATCACCAAGTTATTTTTGCTATATTTGTTAAAGTAGCTTCAGAAAGCTACAGTCTAATTCTTGTGTTGGCAGCAGTGAAAAGGCCCCAGGTATTAGACTCCTGGGGTCAGACAGGACAGCAATTTCAGTATTTGAGTTATGGCTAGAAAAGGATTCAGAGCCAAGATTCAAACTATAAGAGAAAAATTATTTTAAAAGTCACAGAGGTAGAAGAAGTAAGTACTAGAAGAAATGGGCTAAGGACAAAAGTTACAGAAGCGAAAGAGTGTCTTTGGAGCTTGAGAAAGAGAGAAAGAAGGAAAACTTCTGGGGGTCAGCAGATGGGGAAAGAGGAGGGCTTGCTCCATAGAGAGAGTACCACCCTACCCCAGTTTTCTGTCCCGAGGGAATTTAAAAGTGGGTATTTTAGGGGAGATCCCAGGGGATCTCAATAGATTATGCATTAGCTTTCCAGGTGTGTCCTTTCAGAGTCATGGTCTCCACTGATTGGTCAGCTCCAGGGCAGGAGGCCCTTAGTCAATGCAGCTGGTCCTGAGGTCAGCTGTGGTGTCACTTGTCTTGTTTTGCTGCTTTTCTGGGTCTGGAGCTAAAGCACAGCTGAGGCCTTGATGTTACCCCTAGGGGTTAAGGCTTCAGGAAGTGATCATGAAAAGGCCTGGATGCGAGCCTCATGAGGCCAGTCTTGGGCCCCTTGTTCCTCCTCCAAGGGGGTCTACTGCATGACTAGTGACATGCCAGGAGAAGAAAGGTCATGAGGGTTCAAACCATATGACCAGTGATATGAAAGGTGAGGGGTCAAATGACTAGTGATATTCTGGGAAAGGAAAGGTTATCCTGGGGGTGAGGTCTTTGCTTATTCAGTTTCACACATTGCTAGGCACCCAGGACTGTCTGCTTTACTTAACTTCTGTCCCTGGCCCTTCGTCATGGCTCTGCTCATGTTGGGCTAACTCCTTACCACACTTAACCCTACCCTTGTCTCAGGCTTTGGCACTGAACACAGTCTCCAAGTGTTGTCCTTGAGTAGCAAATGGATCTCTTGTCCCATTTTGTTTTTAATATAGAGTTATCCCCTTACACCCTTGCACTTAGGAAATCCACTTCCGGAAATAAACTTAGGAAATAAATGCACTTTCGGAAATCCTGCCCCAGCCAGTGTTTACCATGGCCAAGTTCCTTAGCTTACTGCCAGCCAGGCCTGGTGTTAACTTTAAAATTAAGATACTTTTTATAGCGTGCTTCCACTTTTTAACCATTCTGAGTTCCTTTCCCCTAGAAAGTCCAGTGGACTTGCAACGTTCACCATCTTAGTGATGGACAGAGCAGCAAAGGTGTGTATGTATACCACGCTTGCATGCACACACAGGCTGTGTATCACTTAAAACAGTGGGCCAATCATTATAAGTGAGCCAGCAAGTGTGTAAATATTTTTCATAGAACCAACAAGTTGTGAAAACAAAGAAATGATCCAATAACTTGAGAGGTTCTTGTTTAGTTTTGTTTTTGTCATTATAAAGTCTGACTTTATTCTCATTGAATGTTCCATATATCATGCCACATACTAAGGTCTTTCTCCACATTATCTTACTTGCTCTTCAAATGATCCTACGATGTAGGTACAAAACAAATTAATTTTATACATGTGAAAACTGAGGCCCAAATGGGTTATGTCACTTGCCCAATGTTTATGGTTATTTGTCTGTGTCTTCCAGTATCTTGTAACAAGCAGAACTTCTCTTTATTACCCTCTGTCCACCCCATGGCCTATATTATCAGCTCTGCACTCAGTGGATGCCACATTAAAATCAGTGACTATCCAACACCCAAGATGAACATTATAAACCAAAGACCAAAAAATATCTAGGCAGGCTATTTTATTATTCTTTCCAAACCCACTGTCTTTAGAGCCCCACATGCTACCCAGTGTTGTGGTGATTCTGTAAGAGGCTAACAGTGAACTTCGTGGTGTCTCATTTCAGATCTCAGTGTCCTAATTTGGAATTATGAACCCAAAGCTATGAAAGTATAAATAAATACATTCACAATCCTTTGTCAGCTAGAAATGTTGTTGCCCTTCTCATGGCTTGAATTATGAACCTCTTGATCTGTGTGAGAAAGAAGATGATGGTGTCATACATCTGCTGGAGCTATCAAGTCAAGCAGTCCCTGGGTGTTTCCTTTGTTCCAGGGCCCAGCACCCTTATTCCATGTTCAATAGCTTTTTATGCCTAGAACCCAGGTATCGCGGGCATTTAGCCTATCTGTATCACCAAAATTTCTCTTTCTTTCTAACCCCTATTTCATTGACCAAAGCAATATGACCAAAGAAAACACAGGTTCAAGCCAATCTTCAGTGTTTCCCAGTTGAGTGGAGACTTTGTTTTGCAGTCCCTGTATTTTGTCAGTTTATTGAGTGTATTTCTGAATTATTCTCAGACTTACATTGTTGACTCCATTTCTAGCTCAGGCTCAAAAGAAGCCCCTCACCTGGTTCTCCAGATCAGGTGAAAGCACTTGCTGTGACACACAGTGGCTAATTAATTCCATCTTACAACTAGATGTAGAGTTTGTTCATCACAAACTGAATAATTCTGGTTTTATCTATTTTCAGAGTCTATTGACAGCCAGAAGCAGAAGCTAAGCCAGATGCTAAGCAGCAGAAAGGGCATAGGAAAGAGGAAGGGTCTCTCTAGAAATACTCAGCTATTCCAAAAATGGCTCTTCTGAGAAGACAGATACAGATAGTGCCCTTTATTGGAGTGAGAGCTGGGAGAGATGGAGAAAGATGACACAAGGTGATCCTAACAGGTGAAAGGCTTCAAGATGCAAATGCTGCATGAACAGAGAAACAGAATGCATGGTGAAAAGACATAAGATACAAAGAAAACATGACTTTAAATAAATACATTTCAAATGTAGTTATGCATGAGATTTCTCTCTTCTGTCCACCCAGAGATTAAATCAGACCATAGCTGAAGTATGGAGCCAGAGTACATGCATCAAGCAGTTTATTTTATCACTGTGGCATAGATCTCTGGACTCTTCAGTTTGAACAATGCATTTAATATACAACAGGGAGTAAAATAAACAAAAAGTTTTCCTCAAAGAATTTAACTGGTCTCCACCAGTGTATTTTTCTAATCAGGCCACAATACTATGTTCTCTGACATCACCTATTCATACTCCAAGGGATTTTTTCCCCATATGCACAGGGAATCTCTTTGCCATTATTTCTTTCAACTGCTATTTCTTCTGGGCCTCTGTACTCCAGAAAGCTATTTGAGGTGCAGAGTGATCTAAACCTACCTGATTGTCCATCCCTTTCAGTCCCAGCTGGGAGCCTTGGGTCCTCCCCTATCCCTATTGCTGACCTGATTTCCCTCTATCCCAATCAATGGCACAGAGAGACATGTCTCAAGCAGGTCTCAAAATTGAATCTCAAGGAAATGATGCAATGACTTCAAGAGAAAGCCACACAAATAAAGAAAGAAACTGAAACAGAATCTATGATGCAAACCTACTGAAAATGGCTTCAAAGTCTAGGAAAGCTGAGCAAAGGAAACAAACCCAAAAGCTCTGAGACAGAGAAGTACAGGGAAAAATTAAAGTTCCTACTCCAACAATGCTGGTTGATTTTACTCCCACTAAAGCACAAAGAAGACTGGAAAAAAACAGAACTAGAGTATGAGGACCCAGGATAGGCACTCCAGCTCTGCCTCTCACAACGAGGGGATCCCAGATGTTAAGCGGAAGGTTCCTCTCTGGAAAGTGGGGATAATTATACTTCCCTCATAGGAATATTCTGGGGTTTAAATGACATCCTAACATTAGCACTTCTATAGCACCTACTATGTGCCAAGCATTGTTAATTAATTTTCCCAAGGTCACACACCTAGGAAGTGGCAAAGGGGTGATTTGAACACAGAAAGGCTGGCTTTACTCTGTGTTCTTATCTACCATGTTTCTCAATATAAAGTTCACAAATCACTCAGCACAGTGCCTGGCATGTGTGATAATAGTGTTATAAATGTCAGTTATTATTTCATTATTATTCTTTCATAGGGCATAAGAAAAACCTTGTCAATAGAAATTAGGGGAGGTAAGAGGGGTTCTGGAATGCAATACCTGGGCCTCTGCATGCCAGAGTAGTTTTTCTAGAGAATTCAGAAAAGACTCACTGGAGAGTCCTTGCTTTTCTCTAGGGCCATGTTTAGCTCACATGAGTCATC
The DNA here is from genome assembly GCF_019186645.2 of Phyllostomus hastatus. Classification (NCBI taxonomy): domain Eukaryota; kingdom Metazoa; phylum Chordata; class Mammalia; order Chiroptera; family Phyllostomidae; genus Phyllostomus; species Phyllostomus hastatus. The sequence goes on along the minus strand of NW_025334015.1, from coordinate 1,674,962 downwards.
TTGGTTGAGTGCCATTATCTCCTCTGTTTTGAAAGGCTGGCGTAGAGCTCTAAGTCTCATTATAGAAGTATAGATTATCCTCACCCTCTCATTGTATAAACAGGTAAATTGTATTACAGAAGATTTGTAAATTAGCCACAAAATCAGTACTTGAGAAAAAGTCTCTTGATGCCCAAATAATGCTCTGACTTTTAAATCTATAGCCAATACGTATGCTGGAGCTCTAGATTTCACAATTCCTTGTCCATTGTTGGCATGCATATAGTTCTATTGGCCAAATAAAGGTTTTAATTATTGATTTGAAAAAAGTGGTTACAACAATGATTCATCACAGGGAAGACAGTTATAGAACTTCTCTATCCATTTGCTTTTCATGGCCAGGGGAGTAGGGGCATGGGAGAGCAGATGGTGTTGCCTAAATCAAAAGATCTCTCATTACCTACCACAATCTTCTTGGTCTTCAATGGTCCTGAGGTTTGGGGTCCTGTTTCCCAATAGTGAGACCTGAAAGCTCACATTGAATTAGGGTGTTCAAGTGCTCCAGACAAAACATGAAACATTGAAATTGGGGACCTCCTTCTACTCCCCCAAAAAGATTCTTTCCCTTTAAGTTCCTTTTTAAAAGCCAGTGAGTTTTCTCTGATCCTCCTGAATCAAGCACCTGTGCAGCAGTGCCCCCTTTCTCATTGGAGATCTGTGCAATCTCATTAAATTGGATGTGGCACAGAGGGCGTGAATATGTGAAAGGGAGGCTGTGGGAGCAGAACTGGAGGTTGCCAGCTTTACTAAAAGAATGCAATTCATTACGGCTTTTCAAAATGGACACCCCTCTGGCTTCCTGCTCCATTGATTTTTTTCCCTCTTTGCATGGAACAAGTGGAGGGCTAGCTCAGTCTGCAGACTTAACCCTTATTAACAGCTGTTTAAATTAAAGATGTGGTTTGATGGACAGACAGGAGCCTCCGTATATACCTCACTCCACAGAAATCCAGAGAGATGACTAAAGATGAAAGTGTGCAAATGTCTGGTGCTAGGCTGGAAATGTGGCATCCACCACCTTCTCAGAAGGGCCTAGCACCACTGTTAAGTAGATTATTCAAATAATGTTCCTGCTTTGCCCATATTAAATATTCATGGTCCACTCCTTTCTCTCCCCCTTTGACATAGTATGGAGAAAGGAGCCTTTGCTGTTCTATATAAAGTGATGAATAAGAGCCATAGCAGACTGAGGCACATTGAACACTGCCTCCTCAGAAGGACCAATCTGGAACAGCTACGACGAGGAGCCTGCCTGCAGGCTTCCTGCCACCTGGGAGTAAAAATACTGATTGCTTTGAGGCTGTTGAGCAAGGAAAAGAAAGAAATTCCAAAAGAAAGCAGCACCCATCACAAAAATGCAAGCCTCCCCTCTGTCCATGGGACCAGTGTAGTGTAGTGGCCCTATACACTAACTAGGAAGCCAAATAGCAAGATCAAGGGCAGTGATCTGATGAAGGGATGGTGCAGTTCAGCATGCAGCTACTTATCCAGCCTGTGTTCATGTTTTACTTAGAACCTCCAAATGCTTCAGATTCTCTAGTCCCCTAAACCTTAATGCCAGTAAGTGTGTTATCATTATTGTTCCTCTGAATTCCTCCCTTTAGAGAACACGGGGTGTCACATTGGGTTTTGCAGACAAAACAAACCCTTCCTGCATATTGGGAAAAATGCACCGTGAAAAAATACTATTTAGTGAAGAGGTGGGGAGAATACGCCCCCTCAAACCTTAAAGCGCAGTTTTGCTTGTCCATTCCTCTAACTATCCTCATCTTCCCTCAAAACATAAGTAAAATAATTTCCAGAACTGGGGCCATACTCCTTGGCAAATGCACGTACACAGGCTGCTATGAGAAAAAAAGAGCATCAAGGTGGCTCTGTCATACTCATCAGCATACTCCATAAATTTATATTCCTGATTTGTAGCATCTTGCTCTAGGAATCTAAAGAGAAACATTCCATAATGGAACAAAAAAAGGCAGGACTAAGTAAATCGTGCACAAACAGTGAAAAGGATGTCAACTCACTCCATTCCTATTTTGTTTTCAACTGAAGTGTATAGATTTTTTTCTGGAGTCTAAATATTATCATAGCAATTCATAGTGCAAAAACCTTACTACACACTAGTGGTTACTCCACAAGGAGAAATTCTCTCCCACCCCTGCCCAAATTTCAAAATCAATAAGATGAATACAGAAGGTAGCAGTGCCCCTCTCCATCCATTTCAGTTCCCTTTGGTAGCTTTTATGCAACTTTTTCTGGGAAACAAAGTATATGCAGAGTTTGCTACAAACAGGATTTTCTTCAAATGCTTTTGGAACCGAGTTTTAAAGTAACAGTATCATAGAAACTTGTTGTCTGCCTGTGCTCACCATGGAGAGGGACATTGGAAATACAGGCCTTCCACTTTTTCACTAATTGACACCAACAGGGAAATGCAAAAAATTAAATGAAAAAGATGAATAGTTGGGAAAATAAACTATTCATTTCCAAAGTATGCTTCATCTAGCAACAGATTAAGGGAGGTGCGTGCTATAAAAGCTGCCAAGAACTTTCAGGTTCAGAGCAAGTGTCCAACCATGACACAAACTTGGCCAAAGCCTTTTCCTCTTACTATCAAACTCACTCATATATACAGGGAAATGTAATACCCATTTCTTCTGAAAAGCTTTCTCTTTCTAGAACATCCAGACCCTTCTTTACCCACACGTACTGCATGAAATGGGAGCTGATAACATGGAAGAAGCTTGCCTGCCCCACAACGAAGCTACTCCCATAGCGGTATGGAATAGTGCATTGTAAGATGGGTCCTTGAAGAGGAATTTGCTCATCTACATCCTGCACTTGCCACAACGAAATAGTTTTCTGACCCCTAAAAATATATACAATGGTCAAGGTAAAAGTGGAGACCATGAGAAAAGAAAAATTTAAGTCATATTATTGACCACATAGTATGTCCTAGGAATGTGCTTAAGAACTTTATATATGTTGCCTCATTTAATCTTTGCAACAACCCTATGAAATTAATTATTTTTTGTTTCTCCGTGTTTTTTTTTACTTGCAGATAAAGACACTGAGCAACACATGGGTTGGACAATTTCTCCAAGATCTAAGGGGCTTATCTAGGGTGAGAATCACATCCATCCCATATTGAAGGCACTCACACTCTTTTTGCTATACAAGATTGTCTTCAGCTTTAAGGATCTTTAGAAATCATAGAACCAAACACTACTGAAGTCACAAAGAGAGTACAAACCAGAAGGTGATTCTCAGCTGTCTTATTTTCCATATCAGCAGAGTAACCAATGCTTGTTTGCTCCATTAAACTCTAAAATGAGTCTGGCATTCTACTGTTACAATTCTTAACACAATTCCATATGTTGTCAGACATAAGCCATACTATATAACAATGATGACAGTAAAAAGGATCTGTTGTATGGATAAATTATTTTAACAAATATTTATTCATGCCCACTATATGACAAAGCTCTTAGAGTAAAATAACATAATAATAATAACAATAATAATAATCCACACATCATAGCCTCAGTCTAGCCTCCTATCCTTACTAACAATACTTTTTGTCTGCATTTTATGCAATCACACTAATATCATCAGGAGCAAAGAAGACATGTCAAAGCAAAAACATACATAGGCAGATATTCACATAGCACAGCAAAGGGCTATGCTCACACAGATTCCCACAACAAAGGCAGAAAGCCTCATCACCACTCTCCTTCTCTGACCACTGCCACAGGTGTGCAACCTCAACCTGGCCACAAACTCAGCCCAGCTTTAGCTCTGGCATCCATTCTTCCACTCTAAGCACAGACCCCACCCTCTTGTCTTCCCCCCTACTTTCCAACTCAGTTGGCCCCACTTACATCCAAAGCAGTTTCCCTCCCCCATCTCCCACATTCTGTAGCACCTTCTCAACTAGTCTCTTCTTTGGTATCCCTACACCAGCATTCTTTCCACCTCACTGTCTAAATGGTAATGTGGTTTTCCCTGAACTATAAATGGCTCTCAAATGCCTTTCCCAAAGAAGTTGTTTCCTCTTCCCTGACCCCATCTTATAGGTCACTGTGGCTCACAGCCTCCCCTGCACAGCACTGTCCTGCAGCCACTGCACAAGAGGCCTCTCCACTGAAGCTCTCTTCCTTCCCTCCTTGATGTAATCTTCCGACTCCTATTGACTGGAGCACCAGCTCATTGAAGACTCCATAAGTTCACTATACTTTTTTGATGATTTATGACCTGGACTTCTCAGGATCTCGACCTCCTCAACATCCATGCCTTCATATCTTCTCTGTTTCTCACAACAATGTTCTCAAAGCATCAGCATCACCTGAAATTTGTTAAAATGCAAAATCTCATACCTGACCTTAGACTTGTTGAATCAGAACCTCTGGGGCAAGACCAACAGTCGGTGCATTAACAAGCCCTCCAGGTGATTTTGATGCAGAAAAGTTTGAGAACCCCTATTGCAGAGGACAGCCATTCCCTGCATCATGTCATCCCCTGGAGCTTTTCTGCTCCAAGTTCGATCTGCTTCACCTCCTGTTTACTTTTTCTACTCTTCCAACTTTGCTCATTTGATGTTTACTATGGTTGGCAAATCTAGAGATTCTTCTGGCCTCACTGTCACCTGGTCTGGGCCTCAGCCAGCAATTTGCATGGTGCCTCTAAGTTTGCAATTGCTACCTAACTGATTTCTCATAAATTTGAACTTTTTGAAAAAGTTATGAAATTTTGCGGATTGAATCCAAGATAGTTATCTTATCTGGACCCTAGCTGCTGATTTATAACCATATTATTCATTTCTTAGGGGTTTGCTAATTTGTTACTTAAAATATTTTAATATTTATCCACATTAATGCTGACATTTCCACATAGCCTTTCTCACTTTTGTCGGATGACCTTGACTTTTACTTCACTAATAAGTGAAGTCAATCAACTGAGTTTCCTAAATTTCTACTCACTACTGTTTAAACCATCTCTATAGCTATTTCTCCTGACTCCAAACACTCTGATTCTTCTCCCTCATGACTCCACCAGAGCCTTGCTTCTCAGGAATGCCAGTAGAATACAGGGCCTCTACGAAGAGAAGTTCAAGACCATATCTTGCCAGAGAGTGGAAGAGGTTGTCACTGATTAATAGTGCTATGTGTCAGAAATAGATCCATGATAACAAAACTGAAGAAAAGGCTATTTTGTTGTGGCCATTACCTGATAACTGATTTCAAAATTGTTATTTCAGTAGAGAGGTGAGGACAGAAGATAGATTGTAAGGGGTAAAGTAAATGAAGTAAGCAAGTAAGGGTGTGTAGAGCTCACAATCAAAAGAAATTTACACATGCAACACAAGATGAGAGTAGAAATGTAGCTCAAGAGATGGAGGACTCCAGGGACAGTGTTCTCTCCACCAATGTTGAGACCTGTGTTTAGTTTATGGAGAGGGAAAGCAGCCAGTATAGGAGGGCAGAGTAAAGTCCCTAGAAGATGGGATAATTGAAGAATAAAGGTCCTGTAAGAGACAGAAAAAACATATGGTAGACAGCAAGATTGGAGGGATTTATTCACCAGAACTCTTGGTTGCAAGTGACAATGTAACTCCATCTAAGAATTTAGGCAAAAATAGGAAAATATTGACTCACATAACCAGCAAGAGGAGTGTAGCTGGAGATGGCTGCATGCAGAGATTTGATGCTTCCAGGATCAGCATCTCATCTCTGCTGTGCTCAATGTATCTTCCAATCTCTCTCCTATGAAGATACACATAAGCTAGGTCCACCACATAGGCTTCTCTATCAGAAAAGAAAGGGCTTCTCAGCTCCAGTTAAATGCCATTAAAACTCTGATTGGTCCAGTCTGAGCTTTGTGCCCAGCCTGTTGGTTGGGGAAAAAGGAAGAAGAGTTTTAAGGATCATGGTTCCCATTAGAAAAATATGCATGATGGAGGAGCTCTTCTTCATTCTCCCACCAAAGGTATGGCAATTTGACCAACACACTAGGGAAAAAGGAGGTATAGGGCAAACATTGACATCCAAATTCAACTAGTCATGGTTAGCCTTGGATAAGAACAGAGTTGCCACTTCTGACACCAGGATCTGTGTGAAAGTATATACATGAATGTATGTGTGTGTGTGTTATACATATGTGCATGTGTGTGTATATATATATACCATGTATTCTAGCATATATGTTCATCTGTATATATGTATACACATGCATACATATGTATAGTTATATGGTTACAGAAGTGTGTCACAGGCTGGGTGTTCTCTGAAAGCAGATGCTGAGACAGTTTGGTTTACAAGGTGTTAAGAGGAGATCAACACCTGTGACAGGAAGGGAGGAATCTATTTGACAGAGGGAGAAACAAAACTGCAATTCAGACCTCCGTTTATACAGGGGGAGCTCTAGAGTGAGTGTTGCTAGTCAGAGCTGAAATGGCTGGACTGAAATGCCTGAGTCTTTACACACATGTGTCACTCAGTTAGTGGATGTGGGGTGCTGCACAAAAGCCATGGTCTCAGGAAAGAGCCTACTGTCTATAATTGAGGCAGGCTTGGAAGACACAGCTAAAATCCACTCACTGCATTCCCCAAAACTGGACAGTGGAGACTTCCTCAAGAGGGATCTAACTGGTGCTTCTCCATGTCTACCTTATAAGAGTAGAAGAATGCAGAGCACAAAGAAATTTTACGGCAGTAAAACTACTCTGCATGATACTACAGTGGTGAATACACATTATTATACATTTTCCCAAACCCTTAAGACATACAACACCAAGAGTGATCCCTAATGTAGCCAGTGGACTTCAGGTGATAATGATGTGTCAGTGCAGGGTCACTGATGGTAAAAAATGTACTACTGTAATGGGGAAGCTATGCATATGTAAGGACGGGAAGGAAATGGGACGTTTCTGTAACCTACTCCCCATTTTGCTGCAATCCTAAAGCAGCTCTTAAAAAATGAAGTCTTCTAATAATAATAACAAAAAATAATTTATATCAATAAGTCATAACCTAGGTAACAAATCAGAGGGTGGTCCTTTCACTGCATTGGTGCCAGTATGGGAGCAGCAAGGGTAAGCAGTGTCTGGGAAAAGACTGGCTGCTAGGGCACCCATGGAAAACAAATTCCCAAATCTAATATGTGCAGGTGTAATCAGTTACAACTGCAGTAAATTCTTTGACACAACGCTCATCAAGGTATAAAGTCTATTTCCCCTTCTCTTGAATGAGGGCTAGTCTATGACTTTTCAGCCCTAGAATGTGTCAGAAGAGATATGATATTATTTCCAGAGCTAATCTTTAAGAGAACTTGGTATCTGAGAGCCCTGAGGTATCAAATAAGAAGTCCAATTACCCTGCTGGAGAGATCACATGGAGAGGCTCTGCAATTACTTGGAGATGAAGAGGAACCCAGCTAAGCCCAGGCTTCAAGCCATCCTCACCAAGTTTCCAGGCATGTGAGTAAAGGTGGTCCTCTTAGACCAGCCCCTAGCTGAATGCAACCAAACAACCCAGTTGTTGCCAACCAGCAAAGCTATAACTGAATGTATGACAAAATTGTGTGCTATCATGAAACCTTTGTTTAAGTCCTATAATTTGGGTTGGGGTCATTTGGTATGTGATAATAGATAACTGGAAAAGTAGTAAAAAGGAGAGTCAAGAATGTGGCAAGTTCTGGAAGCAGTCAACTAAAGACTGAAGAGTAATAATGCAGGATGGCCATGGAGAACCAGGGATGGACAGAGACTAACAAAAAAGGTGTTGCTAAAAGCAATATGTGACAGATCTGATATGACTCATACTGAGATGGACCTGCTAGCTTCCAGATTCCTAGTAAAGTCTCACATGAGATAGTCTGCTGACGTTAATAGCTAGGCAAGATAAACCAGTGAGCTGGAGATGACAGACTTTGGAAAACACTGGAGCAACAATGCCAGGGAAAATGCCAGATATGGATAACAAGGTCATCAGCAAGGGTTCCCTGAAAGCCAGATGGCCTGCATGCTGGTCCACATTATCAGCACTTTGAAACCCTCTCATGTGATGCTGTGCCACTGAGAGCAGAATTGGAACTGACTCAGTTTGGGGAGATAGCATAGCAGGTCAAACAGAGGTCTAGAGAGTGGAGATGTCAAGGGATTGAGAAATGTAGGGTTGAAGACGACCTAGATGCAGTAAAATAGGTCAGTCCAAAGGCTGAGGGTTTTGGCATCTTGACAAAAGTAAAGATTGACATCTTAGGGTGTGGTTGTAAGTAAAAAGGATCCTTCATTATTTATTTATGCATTAAAAATACTTACTGAGGGCTATATGTCATGCATAATTCAAGACTTATCAGTTTCTATGCCTGAAAGTAAGCAAGAAAAAAAAATAATGTCCCTAAATAAAAATGGAAATGAATGTACAATATGACCTTCTGCATTACCTGTAGAATTGAATTACATTTCCTCTACCATTAAGAATAAAGGGTTTACAACTTTCTAATTACTTAAACACATTGTAAAAGAAGTAGATGTATGGGCCCAGTTTGGTTCCAAATATAGGGTATAGGCTCACCTCTAAAATATATAGTATTCAGAAGTATTTTAAATAACTTTTTAAATGGTCCATGTACCATATAGATCATACATAAAACCTGACTTTGACTACTGCTGTATAATTAAGAATAAATAACTTTTCTGTGCTTTGACTGAATTATCTCTGGCAGATGAAGATTCTGACAACTCCTATTCTGAGCACTCATTAATTCCACTTACAGAATATTCAATTATGGGCCCAACAGAAACAGGGGTTATTAACATATGTTACTTATCTTCAAGAAAACCTTGGTTTAGTATAAGAGATAAGCCTATAATCAATTAACTTCAATACAATGTGTCAAGGGTTAAGATTCTAAACACCTACTATTCACAGCATGTGTTCAACTATCATGGTTAGTCAGTCTGTAGGAGAGGGGAATGAGATGAACTAATAAAATGCCTAGTATTTACAATATACTTTATATTTCTAATCTCATTTACTCCTCTTAAAAATTCTATAAAGGAGGTATTGCTTGTCCCATGCTCTGGAGCAGATATGTTAAAAATGGCTTAACTACCAACACAGTACAGGAAGTCCTAGCCACAGCAATCAGATGGAAAGAATAAATGAAAGGCATCCAAATTGGAAAGGAAGAAATAAAAGTTATTTGCAGATGACATAGTGCTATACATAAAGAATCCTAAAGATTCCACCAAAAACTACTAGAACTGATGAATACATTCAATAAAGTAACAGGATATAAAATAAATATCCAGAAATTGGTTGTATTACATATACCAATAATATATTATCAGAAAGAAAAACAAAAAAAAATCTTATTTGCAATTGCATCCAAAAAAAATAAAATATCTAGGAATAACTTTAACCAAATAGATAAAAGACCTTTACTTGTAAAATTATAAGACACTGAAGAAAAAAATGGAAGAAGAAACAAATAAATGAATGTATATACTGTGCTCATGGATAGGAATAATTCATGTCATTAAAATGTCTATACTACCCAATGCAATCTATAGATTCAATACAATTCATATCAAAATATCAATGGTGTTTTTCACAGAAATAGATCATATAATAAAAAAAATTATATGGAATTTCAAAAGACCCTGAATGGCCACAGCAATCTTGAAAAAGGACAACAAAGTTGGAGGTATCATGCTACCTGATATCAAACTATACTACAAAGCCATAGTAATCAAGACAGCATAGCACAGGCATAAAAACATACACATAGATCAATGGAACAGAATAGAGAGCCCAGTAATAAATCCATGCCTATATGGTCAATTAATATATGACAAAGGAAGCAACAACATACAATGGAGTAAAGATAGTCTGTTGAACAAAAAAAATGAGAAAATTGGACAGATAGTTGCAAAAAATGAAACTAGACCACCTTCTTGTTTTTTCCTCTTTTTTGATATTTTTCTTAGCATGCCTTTTTTCTTATTGCTGTGAAAGATTTTCCATGCATATGCCATTCCTTTACTACTTAAATTCTACTTTTTTCAATCAAGTTTTTTCTTTTATTTTTTCAAATTTCATTTTAATCATTGTTCAAGTACAGTTTTCTGTCCTTAACTCCCATCCCAGCCCAAAAACCCCTCCCTCCTCACCTCCCTCCCATTTTCACCTTCCCCCTAGTTTTTGTCCATCTGTCCTTTATATTTCTTCCTGTAAACTCTTCCCATTCTTCCCTGAAATTCCCTCCCCTCTCCCCTCTGGTCTCTGTCAGCCTATTGTCTATTTCAGTGTCTTTGGCTATATTTTGCTTGTTTCTTTGTTTTGTTGCTTAGGTTCCTGTTGAAGGTGAGATCATATGGTATTTGTCTTTCACTGCCTGGCTTATTTCACTTAGCATAATGCTTTCCAGCTCTATCCATGCTGTTGCAAAGGGTAGGAGCTCCTTCTTTCTTTCTGTTGCATAGAATTACATTGTGTAAATGTACATAGGTTTTCAATCCACTCATTTAGTGATGGGCATTTAGGTTGCTTCCAGCACTTGGCTATTGTAAATTGTGATGCTATGAACATCGGGATGCATAGATTCTTTTGTAGTGGTGTTTCAGGGTTATTAGGATATAATCCCAGCAGTGGAATTGCTGGGTTGAAAAGCAGATCCATTTTTAGATTTCTGAGGAAGTTCCATACTGTTTTTCACAGTGGTTGTAGCATCTGCAATCCCACTAACACTGCACTAGGGTCCCTGTTCTCCACAACCTCTCCGACACTGGTTGTTTGTTGCTTTGTTTATGATGGCCGTTCTGACTGCTGTAAAGTGGCATCTCATTGTGGTTTTAATTTGCATCTTTCTGAAAGCTAGCGATATTGAGTATCTTTTCATGTGTCTCTGGGTCCTCTGTATGTCCTCCTTAGAGAAGTGTCTGTTCAAGTTCCTTGCGCATTATTTAATTGGGTTGCTTTTCTTCTTAGAGTGGAGTTGTGAAAGGTCTTTGTATATTTTGTTTAGATTTTTAAATTTTATTTTAATCATTGTTCAAGTACAGTTTTCTCCCTTTTACTCCCATTCCAGCCAACCACGCATCCCTCCCATCCCTCCCAAGTATCGCTCCCCACTTCCCTCTCATTACCACCCTCCCACTAGTTTTTCTCCATGTGTCCTTTATATTTCTTCCTGTAAACCCTTCCCATTCTCCCCTGAAATTCCCTCTTCTCTCCCCTCTGGTCACTGTCAGCCTGTCCTCTATTTCAGTGTCTTGGGTTATATTTTGCTTGTTTCTTTGTTTTGTTGTTTAAGTTCCTGTTAAAGGTGAGATCATATGGTATTTGTCTTTCACTGCCTGACTTATTTCACTTAGCATAATGCTTTCCAGCTCCATCCATGCTGTTGCAAAGGGTAGGAGCTCTTTCTTTCTTTTTGCTGCATAGAATTACATTGTGTAAATGTACCATAGGTTTTTGATCTATTCATTTACTGATGGGCATCTAGGTTGCTTGCAGTACCTAGCTATTGTAAATTGTGCTGCTATGAACATCGGGGTGCAAAGGTTCTTTTGTATTGGTGTTTCAGGGTTCTTAGGATATAATACCAGCAGTGGAATTGCTGGGTTGAAAAGTAGATCCATTTTTAGTTTTCTGAGGAACTTCCTTACTGCTTTCCATAGTGGTTGTACCAGTCTGCAGTCCCACCAACAGTGCACTAGGGTTTCCTTTTCTCCACAACCTCTCGAATACTTGTTGTTTGTTGCTTTGTTTATGATGGCCATTCTGACTGGTGTAAAGCGGTATCTCATTGTGGTTTTAATTTGCATCTCTCTGATAGCTAGTGATATTGAACATCTTTTCATGTGTCGCTGGATCATCTGTATGTCCTCCTTGTACAAAGTGTCTGTTCAAGTTGTTGCCCATTTTTTTAATTGGGTTGCTTGTCTTCTTAGAGTGGAGTCATGTAAATTCTTTATATATTTTAGAGATTAAACCCTTGTCTGAGGTATCATTGGCAAATATGTTTTCCCATACAGTTAGTTCTCTTCTTAAATTAATACTGTTTTCTGTAGCTGCACAGAAGCTTTTTATTTTGATGAGATCCCATTTGTTTATTCTTTCATTTATATTCCTTGCTCTAGGGGACATGTCTGTAAAAATGTTTCTGCGTGAAATATCTGAGATTTTCCTGCCTATGTTCTCCTCTAGGACTTTAATGCTGTCACGGTTTATTTTTAAATCTTTTATCCACCTTGAATTTATTTTTCTGTATGATGTAAGTTGGTGCTCGAGTTTCATTTTTTTTGCACCTAGCTCTCCAGTTCTTGCAACACCATTTGTTGACAGGCTATTTTTACTCCATTTTATGTTGCTGCCTCCTTTGTCAAATATTAATTGACCATAGAGACTTGGGTTTATATCTGGGCTCTCTGTTCTGTTCCATTGGTCCATGTGCCTGTTTTTATGCCAGTACCAGGCTGTTTTGATTACAGTGACCTTGTAATACAGTTTAGTATCAGGTATTGTGATCCTTCCTACTTTACTCTTCTTTCTCAAAATTGCAGCAGCTATTCAGGGTCATTTATAGTTCCATATACAATTTTGTAGTGTTTGTTCTATGTCTGTGAAATAAGCCATTGGTACTTTAATAGGTATTGCATTGAATGTGTAAATTACTTTGGGTAGTATGGACATTTTGGTGATGTTAATTCTTCCAATCCATGAACATGGTATATGTTTCCATTTCTTTCTGTCTTCCTTGATTTCTTTCCTGAGTGTTATGTAGTTTTATGAATACAGGTCTTTTACCTTTTCGGTTAGGTTTATACCTAGGTATTTTATTTTTCTTTTTGCTATATCAAATGGGATTTTTTCCTTGCCTTCTGATTCTGCTGTTTCATTGCTGGTGTACAGAAATGCCTTTGATTTCTGGACATTGACTTTGTATCCCACTGTTTTTCCAAATTTATTTATTAGGTCAAGCAGTTTTTTGGCCAAGTCTATAGGATTTTCTATGTACACTATCATGTCATCTGCAAACAGTGACAGTTTTGTTTCCTCCTTTCTGATTTGGATGCCTTTTATTTCCTTTTCTTGTCTGATCACTGTGGCTAAAACTTCCAATACTATATTGAATGTAAGTGGTGAGAGTGAACCAGCCTTGTCTTTTTCCTGATCTTAGTGGAAAAGACTTTAGTTTTTGCCCATTGAGTCTGATGTTGGCTGTAGGTCTCTCATATATGGCCTTTGTTATGTTGAGGAATGCTCCCGCTATTTCCACTTTGCTGAGTGTTTTTATCATAAATGGGTGCAGTACCTTATCAAATGCTTTTTCTGCATCTATTGATATGATCGTGTGGTTTTTGTCTTTGCTTTTGTTTATGTGATGTATTTGTATTTACTGATTTGCAGATATTGTACCATCCTTGCATCCCTGCAATGAATCCCATTTGGTCATGGTGTATGATCTTTTTAATGTATTGTTGGATGCAGTTTGCCAATATTTTGTTGAGGATTTTAGCATCTATGTTCATCAGCGATATTGGCCTGAAGTTTTCTTTCTTTGTTGTGTCTTTGTCTAGTTTTGGGATTAGGATGATGCTGGCCTCATAAAAAGAGTTTGGGAGTCTTCCATCTTTTTGGATTTGTTGGAATAGTCTGTGAAGGATAGGGGTTAGCTCTTCCTTAAATGTTTTGTAGAATTCTCCTGTGAAACCATCTGGTCCAGGGCTTTTGTGTGTTGGGAGTTTTTTGATTACTGCTTCAATTTCTTTTTCTGTTATCTGTCTGTTCAGGCTTTCTGCTTTTTCTTCATTGAGTTTTGGAAGGTTATATTTTTTCTAGAAATTTGTCCATTTCACCTAGGTTTTCAAATTTCTTGGCATACAGTTCTTCATAGTAATTTCTTACAGTCCTTTGTATTTCTGTGCTACCAGTTGTAATCTCTCCTCTTTCATTTCTAATTGTGTTTATTTGGGTCTTCTCTCTTTTCTTCTTGATGAGTCTGCTTAAAGTCTTGTTGATTTTGTTTATCTTTTCAAAGAACCAGCTCTTGGATTCATTGAGCCTTAGAATTGTGCTTTTAGTCTTGACGTCATTTAATTCTGCTGTGATCTTGATTATTTCCTTCCTTCTACTTGCTCTGGGCTGTATTTGTTCTTGTTCCCCGAGTTCTTGTAGGCATAGCGTTAGGTTGTTTGTTTGAAATGTTTCTATCTATTTTAGGTATGCCTGTATCACTATGAACTTTCCTCTCAGGACTGCCTTTGCTGTGTCCCATAAGTTTTGGGTTGCTGTGAGTTCATTTTCATTTGTTTCCAGAAACTTTTTTATTTCTTCCCTAATATTATTCTTGACCCATTCATTGTTTAATAGCATGCTATTCAATCTTTATGATTTTGAGTCTTTTGGTTTTTTTTTCCTTGGGGTTCATTTCTAATTTCAGTACCTTGTGATCTGAGAAAAGGCTTGGTATGATTTCAATTTTCTTGAATTTATTGAGGCTTGTTTTATGTCCTATCATGTGGTCTTTCTTTGAAAATGTTCCATGTACATTTGAAAAGAATGTGTATTTAGCTTCTTTGGGATGGAGGGCTCTGTATATATAAGTTAAGTCTATTTCATCTAGGGCATTGTTCAATGCCACAATATCTTTGTTGATATTTTGTTTGGAACATCTGTCCATTTTTGACAGTGGGGTGTTAAAATCCCCATATAATTGTGTTGCTGTCAATATCTTTCTTGAAATCCTCTAAGATTTTCTTTATGTGTTTGGGTGCTCCTATATTGGGTGCATATGTATTTACAATGTTTAAGTCTCCTTGGTGTATTTTTCCCTTGAATATTATGAAGTGACCTTATGGGTCTCCCTTTTTTACAAGTCTATTTTGTCTGATATGAGTATTGCTACCCCAGTTTTTTTTCCTGTCCATTTGCTTGGAAAAGTTGTTTCCCGCCCTTCACTTTTAGTCTGTGTATATCTTTTGTCCTGAGGTGGGTATCTTGTAAGCAGCATATGTGTGAGTCATGCTTTCTTACCCATTCAGCTATTCTGTGTCTTTTGATTGGGGCATTTAATCTATTTACGTTTAATGTTATTGTTGATAGGTACTTATTCATTGCCATTTATGTATGTGTGTTCCTCTCTCTCTCTGTCTCTCTCTCTCTCTCTCTCTCTCTCTCTTTCTCTCTTCCTTTCTTTCCTTAAAGCAGTCCCTTTAGCATCTTTTGCAGAGCTGGTTTGGTGGAGATATATTCTTTTAGATTTCTTTTGCCTGAGAAGCTTCTTATTTGGCCTTCTATCTTGATTGAGAAACTTGCTGGGTAAAGTAGCCTTGGTTGAAGACTTCTTGTTCTCATTACTTGGAATATTTTTTGCCATTCTCTTCTGGCTTGGAGTGTTTCCATTGAGAAGTCAGCTGCTAGCCTTATTGGGGCTCCTTTGTATGTTACTTCCTGTTTTTCTCTTGCTGCCTTTAAGATTCTCTCTTTGTCTTGAAATTTTGCCATTTTAATTATGATGTGTCTTGAGGTGGGCCTCTTTGGGTTCCTCTTGATTGGGACTCTCTGTGTTTCCTGGATCTGTGTGACTTTTTCTCTCATCAAATTAGGGAAGTTTCCATCATTACTTTTTCAAATAGGTTTTCTATCCCTTGTTCTTTTTCTTCTCCTTCTGGTATCCCTATTATACAGATATTATTATGTTTCATATTGTCTTGCATTTCTCTTAATCCCTCTTCATTCTTTCTGAGCCTCTTTTCCTTTCCTTGCTCCATCTGGGTGATTTTTCTACTTTGTCCTCCAGTTCTCTAATCCGGCCTTCTGCTTCATCGATCCTGCTTTTCATTCCTTCTACTGTGTTCTTCAGTTCAGAAATTGTATTCTTTATTTCCTCTTGGCCCTTGTTGATAGTTTCTATTTCCTTTTCATGTTGATATAGTTTTCAGTGAGTTCATTGTAGCTTCCTTATAGTTACTGGTAGCTCACTGTGAACTTGTTAAGCTTCCTGATAATCAATTTTTTGAATTCAATATCTGTTAGTTGAATTGCCTCTATTTCATTTAACATTCTTTCTGAGGCTTCCTCCTTTCCCTTCATTTGGGAATTGTTTCTTTATCTTCTCATTGTTTTTGAGACTCTTCTTGTTAGCCTCTGTTTCTTAAATTGACCTGTTCTGGTTCCCTGGGTTTATGGTGTGAACTTCTGTGGTAGAACACCTGTGAGATTCAGTGGTGTAGTCTCCTTTTGGTTTCCTGGTGTTCTCAGCTTCCCCCTAGTCTTTGTTTGTGATCAGTTATAGAGGTAAGGCAAAATAGTTTAAGAGAGTACTCTATGATATTTACAATACCAGCCAGTAGAGAAGAGATAGGAGATCCTTTGGGTATGAATAGTGTTAACTGTGGTCTTCCATCCTACTAGCCACTTTTTAGAATGGATGGAAAGAAAATAAGACTTTTATTGGGGAGGAAAAGATTGTGAGTTGGATCTAGAAAGCAGTGAGGTTGTGGGAGGTCAGATTCTAAGGTAGGGTAAGAGCAAAGAGTAGTAAATAGATGTAGTGTGTGAGAGAATAGAGTTAAGCACTGCAGTAATAGAATTGGGGAAACTGTGAAGCAGGCTAAGATCTGAGAGGGGTGTTGTGTAGTATTTACAACTGTGTGGAATAGCTGTAATTTACAGTAGTATTAGAGCAACAAACATATGACAGAATCTATGAGATCTAGATAACAAGAATAGGGAGTACAGAACCTTGAGTAGTGTACTAATGGAACACAAATGAAGGACAGTAAATTAGCAATACACTATGAATGAGATAACAAGGGAAACATGTCAAGAGATATAATATAACCAGCCAAGCAAAGAAGTCTATACAGAAAGAAGAGGAATACCAAAAGAGTATTAAAATAAAAATGTAAGAATAATGAAAAAATGATAATACAAATATGCAATAACTTACTGGTTCAAAAAAAAAGGAAAAAAAAGAAGGAGAAAAGCAGAAGGTGGAAGGAAGAAGAGATAAATTTGAAAAGAAAGGAAGAAGGAATAACACTAGAAAGAAAGAAAGAGAAGCATAAGGAATTGAGAAGTATAAAAATGAGAATTAAAAAATAAAAAGTTACTTAAAAAAAGACAAAATAACAAAAAAACCTCTTATTGGTTTCCAACTGGCCAAATCTTTTTTTCTGGTCTTGCTGGCTTCAGCAGGAAGGGGTGGTTGGTATCTCTTTTCTCCCTTCTTGTTCAGCACTCAGTCAGCCTCTCACATACTGTCCCCAGGGCTAGCTGCACGTTTTCCCCAGAGCCAGTCTTGTGTCTCTCCACAGGGCCCTGGGTGTGGGATCTGGGTCCTCCTAAGGACGTTCTCTGGAGCTCAGGGCTGTTGGCTCCCTGGATCCTGCAGAGTGCCCTCGCCTTCCCCGTGTTCATGGCTGTGTGCTCTGGGGATCCTGTGGAGCTCCCTCGCCTTTTCCAGGTTCACAATGTGTGCTCAAGGATCCTTAGGGGCGCTCACTTCCCCCAGGTTCTCAGCTGTGGGCTCCGGGTCTTCCACAAAACCACGCTCTCTCCAGGTTGCGGGTGCGGGAACAGCGTGTGGCCAGGCCACCCTCTGTTGCACAGGAGCTGGTGCACACTCTTCCCAGGGCTATGCGTGGGTACTCACCGCCCCTGTGTGATTGCCACTCAGTCCTCCCTCCCCTCTCTGTGCCTTCAGGCAACCAGGCCTCCCCCGGTGCTGCTCAATCCTTGTTTGGCCAGGAAGGGAGCAGGTGACCCAGCCAAAACTAGACCACATTCTTACACCATATACAAGAATAAACTCAAAATGGATTTAAAATTCAATGTAAGACTCAAACCATAAAACTAGAAGAAAACAGTCAGTAAAATCTGAAACATTTTTCTTAGTAATATTTTTGTGTTATATCTCTTCAGGCAAGACAAAAAGAAAAAAAACAATAAAAGTACAAATAAAAAGGTTTTTCACAGCAAAGGAAACCATCAACAAAATGAAAAGACAACCCATAGAAAGGCAGAACATATTTGTTAGTGATACATCTGACAAGCAGTTAATACCTAAAATTTATAAAGAACTCATACTATTCAACACACACACACACAAAATCCAATTAAAAATGTGCAGAGGACATGGATAGACACATCTTCGAAGAGGACATATGATTGGCCAATAAACATGAAAAGATGCTCAACATCACTAATTATTCAGAAAAGTGGAAATTAAAACCATGATGAGATATTACCTTACACCTGTCAGAATAGCTATCGTCATTAAATCCTCAACCAACAAGTGCTGATGAGCATGTGGAGAAAAGGGGAGCTTTGTGCACTGTTGACAGGAATGCAGAGTGATGTACTCACTTTGGAAAACAGTATGGAGGTTCTTCAAAAAATTAAAAACAGAATTTCCATATGACTCAGCAATCCCAATTTGGCTATTTTTTCCAAAAAAACTTTAAACACTAAGTTGAAAGAATATATGCACTTTTGTGTTTACTACATCATTATTTACAATAGCCGAGATATAGAAGCAACCCAAATGCCCACCAGTAGATGAGATTTTTAAAAACTGTGGAACATTTATGCAATGGAATATTACTTAGCCATGAAAAAATATTACCCTTTGCAACAGTATAGATCAAACTAGAAGTTACTATGCTAAGTGAAATAAATCAAAGAACAATCAATTTTATATGATTTCCCTTATATAATGAGTATAAAGAAAAAATAAAGAAAGAAACAAAATTTAAAACAACTTATAGATACAGAGAACAGACTAATGGATGCCAGAAGAGAGGGAAGTTTGGTGGCCATGTGAAAATGATGAAAGGATTAAGAAGTACTGATTGGTAATCAAAAAATAGTCATGGGGATATGGGGTGCAGCATAGGGAATTATAGTCAACAATAATCTAATAACTCTGTGTGGTGCCAGATGGGTAAAAATATCAGATGGCTGAACTATCATATTTCTCTTCAAAGCCCATACTATTTTACTAATATCCAAAGCTCATTGGTTGTTCTCCAAATACCCAATACTTTCTAGCCAATAGGGTACTATATACATTTATTGGTTTATGTCTATTTCTTAGAGTGACTTGTACTCTTTTTGAGAGTAAGACTGTTGCTTGACTCATCTCTATTTCCTCCTGTGCATGCTTACTATATATTAACTACTCAACAAGTATGCATTTTGTACCTTAAAGTACAAATTTAACAAAAAGGATGTTTCCTAGAATGTCTTTTATAAAATGCCAACAGCATTGTTATTATTTGCAAGAAAAAAAGGAATGAAAGACAATGTATAGATGAACAAATAAATAAAAGAAAACCAAATGTGCTCTTGTCTCGGGGAATTTGTATTTACTGCTCCCTCTGTTTGAAAAGGTTTTCCACAAATGGTTACATGACTTGCTCCCTCAACACTACCTTCAGTTCTTGATTCAAATATCACCATACTATTGTGATCTTCCCTGGCGACCTTTGGAAATGACAACTACCCATCTAGCTGTCACTTCCATATCCTTACCCAGCTCTTCTTTGTTCACAGCACTTACCACTCCCAACTTCTGTATTTGCCAGTTCATTCATTCTGCCTTCTCCATGTGAGCAGGGTCTTTCCTCTGTTGTGCACCCCAGCAGCCTGGGGTTTAGTGTTCACTCACAGTCTGAATGAGTGTGCTGGACTCTCAAACATAGTCACAGAAATGAAATCTTTTCTACCTCTGTCTCATTTGGCCTAAAAATCAAATAACTTTCTCAATGTTAGAAACAGTGCTGTGTTCCAAAAACATAAATTTTCTACAAAAAAAGGTGTCAGATTGCCTTTTCTTTTTCTTTTATTTTACTCTTTTGTGTGTGTGCACACACAACAGGGTTTTTTCAGGATGATGTGCTGCTACTTTTCCCATCTACACTGTAGATTCTACAGGATTTGATGATCTCTGCACACTTTCCCATTCTTCCTCCTCCCACACTTCCCAAGCTTAGGAAGTATGCTATAGTATGGTCTATCCTCCATAGCACTTAGCACCATAGCTTATCAGAGGAGATACTCATTATATATGTGTGGGATGAAATTGAATTAATTCACTTTATTGCATTTAATTGAAAAAGTAAGCATTTAGTTAGAGGACTGCTCTATTGCACTTTCCAACCTTAAGGACTGAGAGGCAGTTGCCTGAGACTCTGGCAGTTGGCTCAATGTCCTGGGCCTCCAGTCACCTGGCCAGCTTGGAAGAAGGGAGCTCCTCAGTAACTGAGAATTCTATGACTTTTGTCAAACACAAGGGGCAAACAAAAAGGTTCTGAAGAAAAATAATCTTTGTAAGTATATTAAACTCTCTGTTTGCATTTCATGTTCACTAACTGTATTTCAAAAAAATTATTTTTAAAAACAACTTCTGTTTGGATTCCAAGATGGTTGCAGAGTAGCTGGATGCTCTGTCCACTTGCCCCCAGCCCCAGACCAGACTTGCAGCTAAACTGCAGAGCAATCAACTTGAAAAGTCAGTTGAAGTGTAGCTGATCTGGGAATCTGTAAGCAGGAGCACAGAGGAAGACAGGAGACACAGAGACGGTGAGCCCCTTGCATAAGGGCAGTAACTGGGAGGACAGAGGGATATTGTGGTAGCGGAGCTCCCTCCCACTGAGAGTGTGGGGTCTGAGCCCCACTCAGGGGTCCCCAATCCAGAGTAACAGAGAAGCAATGGGGGATTCCATCTACCTGGGAGACTCAGAGCACACCATCCCAGGGAAGGAGCCAGCCCATTGTTCTAACACCAGCCTGGGAAGTTTGCTCTGATCTGTGACTGCTGGAGGGGCCCTGGCTGTTCAGGGCTGGAGGAGGGGTATGCTTAATATACCCAACAGTAACTTCAAGGAGCCCTCTATTCTCAGGAAATACTTGGGAGAGAGAGAGCCTATTGGAGTCTAGGACATGTGGCTTGAGGAAGAGGACTGGTGTTGCCCACCTTGAGCGAACGTGGAATGCCTCACCCCCACCACCTACTGAAATTCTCGGTCTTCCCCATCCTTCTATCTTCCAAGGCAAAGGGATATGGCGCTGGGATGGAAATGTGGCTTTCTTCTGTTTGATTAGATGGCCCAGGGGAGTGAGACATTGGGCCCATTTGGAGCTGAAGCAGAGCTAGTGCCCTGCTGTCACTGGCCATACACAACGAAATCAGATGATGAAAGGACCTGATTTTTTTAGCTCCCTTCTGCTTGGTTATTAGTTCAAAGATGCCAGGGAACCACACAAAGCTGGGTTTTAAAGCTGGGTGGGCTTCTGTCCAAAAGTCAGACTGGCATGTTCTGGGATCTGTGGCTACGTTACAGGAAGACCCACGCTCCTCAGAGAGTTCAGTGGGCTAGTCCTGGGAAGGAGAGAAAATGCTCCCCAACAAGGTGGGTGCACCGCTGCTGAGAACATTTGAATCAGCTCTGCCAAGTCCTGGATACCTATTCTGGGTGCAGTTCCATGGGGGAAGAGTGAGTAGCTCAGAGCAAGGAACACTTGAAGGGTGAGACAGAGGGCAGACACAACCTCTGGGCTCCAGAGGCCCCATTGCCACTTTGGAGTTCCACCCTGAAAACCTTCAGAGAGGTTGCCCAGGGCCAGGCAAGGGCAGCATCTGACACTGTGTTGCAACCTGCCTAGGAGGCCCAGGACTGGCACAACAAATGGCCAGCTTCAGACAACATCAGAGCACGGTCCAACAAGCTTCACAAACAGCTATCCAAATGGTAATTGGAGGAAGCACAATAATCTGCAAAAGTGCATCCCACTTTTTTTCAATCTTTTCTTTATTTTACCTTTTCTATTTCATTTTTCTTTCCTTCTTTTTCTATTTCATATTTCATTTTTCTCTTTCTTTTTCCTACTCTTTTTCTTTTTTATACTTTTTTCCAATTTATCTTTCTATTGTTTATTTCATTTCATTTTATTTATTTTGCTTTATATATTTTTTCTTTTTTCTCTCTTTACTCTTTCTATTTCATTTTATATTTTCTTTTCCATTTCTTTTTCCTTCTCTATTTTTTGTTTCATGTCTTTTATTATTCTTTTTTCTTTGTGTTTTGTTTTGTCCTTTTTTTCTTTTATTATTCTTTTTTTGTTGCTGTTTTTGTTGGTGGTGGTTTCTTTGTTTTTTTTGAGTAGCTTTTGGTTTGGTTTTGCTTTATCTTCTTTTGTTCTGTCAGCAACTGTTCAACAGTTTGCACAATGTGGCCAGGGTGGAACCTCACAGTCAACCAGACTGAGGGGCAAATCTACCCCCAAATGGAACAACAGCAATCAAGACCCAGTTGTAACTGGAGAGCCCACATAATCCATCCACACAAGTCATTCCTACATCACCCAGATCAGGAGATTAAGGAGATTCCACACCTGGGTGTTGGGATCCACCCTGCCTGGTTTCAGGAGCTGCAACCCCCCATAGCTAAGGCTGAATGAGAGACACTAAGAAAACAAGCCTGTCTCCCTGGCATGGGTGCCTGGCCGCCTGGCTCCCTGACTGCCTGCTCCATGTCTGGCCCCCATTTCTTGATCGGTTAGCCAATGACAGGTAACATTCCTGAGAGGAGGATGGACCTAAAACAGCTACAATCATGTGGGAAGGTACTCAGGGAGAGACTCAGGGGGCTGTAGAAATGAAGGGGTGATCAACCCCCACCCCTCAGCTTTGACAAGCCTGAATCCTTATCCTGCCTGTGAGAAATCCAAATCTCCTGGCTGCCTTTGTCTCCTCTGCCTGACTCAGGCCTGTGGCAATGACAAGGGGTGGTGCAGTCCAGTCCACAGCGGACCTCCCAGGGTAATTAGACCTGAAACGGAGAATATGCAAAAACCTGTGAAACTTACTTTGCTAGAGGATACTCTTAATTAGAATATGAAGGCACAGGCAGAAAATGAAGCTGGCCCTTTAGGTCCTGTAGTTTTTAGGTGATAAGACCCCAACTTCGTGTGAGCCCTTTTAGCTCTTTATCTACTTGTTTGATCTCCCCTGCCAGACTATAATCAACAAACTGTATCTGTATTCCTAATAAAAGCCTGCTTGAGTGGGAAGGTGTAGTGCTCCCCCCTTGAGAGAGTGGCCATTCCGTTCCTATTCCTCCACAGGACTCGATAGTCCATGTGTATTTCTTTCATCTTCTTGATCATCTGCAGCACTTGCAGTTACCGCTGGCCAGTGACTGCATCACCAGGTCTCTCCTACAGAAGGCCACCTCACCAAGACTGGGAGTCATAAAAGATCTATTTAATAAATAGAAACAAACACAAAAGAAACAGCCAAAATGGGGAGACAAAAAAACAGGCCCAAATTAAAGAACCAAAGGAATCTCCAGAAAAAAGAACTAAATGAAATAATGGTAAGGAATTTATCAGAAATACAGTTTAAAGTAATTGTTATCAGTA
This sequence comes from Phyllostomus hastatus, assembly GCF_019186645.2. Classification (NCBI taxonomy): domain Eukaryota; kingdom Metazoa; phylum Chordata; class Mammalia; order Chiroptera; family Phyllostomidae; genus Phyllostomus; species Phyllostomus hastatus. The sequence continues at coordinate 1,651,488 of NW_025334015.1, read as the reverse complement.
TACTCAACAGCATGTAAAAGGACATAAAAACCATAAAAAGTAACCAGGAAGAAATGAGGAATATCTTATCTAAAGTAAAAAATACATTGGAAGGAATAATCAGTAGGTTGGATGAAGCAGAGGACTAAAGCAATGAATTAGAAAACAACATAGAAAACGACACAATCAGAGCAGTAAAAGGGAAAAAAATAAAAAACATGAGGAACACTAAAGGGAAATTTGGGGCCACATGAAACATAACAACATCTGCATCATGGGGGTACCAGAAGGAAAAAGAAAGAGAGCAAAGGATAGAGAACCTGTTTGAAAAAATGATAGAAAACTTCCTTAACTTAGTTAAGCAAAAAGTCACACAAGTTCAGGAAGCACAGAGTCCCAATCAAGATGAACCCAAAAAGACCCACACCAAGACACATCATAATTAAAATGGCAAAGGTTAACAACAAACAGAGAATCTTAAAAGCAACAAGAGAAAGGCAGTTAGTTACCAGCAAAGGAGTTCTCATAAGGCTGTGAGCTGATTTCTCAGCAGAAACACTATACGCCAAAATGAAATGGCATGAACTATTCAAAGTTATGAAAAACAAGGATCTGAAACCAAGATTACTCCATCTAACAAGGCTATCATCTAAAATTGAAGATAAAATAAAGAGCTTCTCAGACAAAAAAAATAAAAGGTTAAAGGAGTTTATATCCAGCAAACCAGCAAACCAGAACTACTGTAACAAGAAGAAATAAAGATGAGAGGGAAATAGGTACAATAAAAAGTGGCAATAAATGAGTACCTATTTAAAATAACCTTAAAAGTAAATGGATTAGAAGTTCCAATCAAAAGATATAGGGTAGTTTAATGGATAAGAAAACATGACCCTTATATATGCTGTCTACAACAGACCCACCTCAGAACAAAAGATTCACACAGGCTGAAAGCAAAGCGATGAAGGAAAATATTCCATGCAGATAAAAATGAAAACAACTGAAGTATCAATACTTGTATCTGAAAAAAATGGACCTCTAAAACAGTGGCCATAACAAGAGACAATGTTCACTACATAATACAAAAGAGATTGATCCAATGAGAGGATATAGCCCTGATAAATGTAAATGCACCCAATACAAGAGCACCTAAATATATAAAGAAAATCTTGGTGGACATTAAGGTGTAGATTAACAGCAATACAGTTATAGTAAGGGTTTTATCACCCAATTGATATCAATGAATAGATCATCCACACACAAAAAAAAAATCAACAAAAAACCCCTAGCAACCTTAAATGACACTCTAGATTAGATGGACTTAATCAATATTAACAGAACATCTCAGCCCAAAGCAGTAGAATATACATTTTCTCAAGTGCACATGGAACAGTTTCTTTTTTTAATTATATTTTATTGACTATGCTATTACAGTGTTCTCATTTTTTCTCCCCTTTATCCCCCTCATCTTGCACCACATCCCTACCCTCCAACATCCCCCCCACCACAGTTCATGTCCATGGGTTGTACATATAAGTTCTTTTGCTTTTCCATTTCCTATACTATTCTTAACCTCCCTCTGTCTATTTTGTGCCTACCTATTATGCTCCTTATTCCCTGTACCTTTCCCCCCTCATTCTCTCCCTCTTCCTCTCCATTAATAATTTCCCATGTGATCTCCATTTCTGTGATTTTGTTCCTGATCTAGTTGTATGAATTTGGCAAAGTAATAGGATACAAAGTCAATACCCAGAAATTGGTGACATTTTAATACACCAATAATGAACTATCAGGAAGAGAAACTGAGAAAACAATCCCATTTACTATTACAACAACAACAACAAAAATAAGGTACCTAGGAATAAACTTAACCACAGAGGTAAAAGACCTGTACTTGGAAAACTACAGGACATTGAAGAAAGAAATAGAGAAAGACACAAGCAAGTGGAAGCATATATCATATTCATGGGCTGGAAGAATAAACATCATTAAAATGTCTGTACTACCCAAAACAATCTATATATTCAAAGCAATTACTATTAATTTATCAATGACATATATCACAGGTCAAGAACAAAGAGTCTAAAAATATTTATAGAACCATAAAAGACCCTGAATAGCCTCAGCAATCCTGAGAAAGAGAAACAAAGTTAGAGTAATCACAACACTTGGTATCAAACTATACTCTAAAGCCACTGTAATCAAAATAGTCTGGTACTGGCGCAAGAACAGGCATATAGATCAATGGAACAAAACAGAAAGCCAAGAAATCAACCTATGCCTTTATGGTCAACTCATATTTGAGAAAGGAGGCAAGACCATACAATGGAGTGAAATCAGTCTCTTTAATAAATGGTGTTGGGAAAATTGGAGTGGTATATGCAAAAAAATAAAATTAGACCACCAACTTACACCATACACAAGAATAAACTCAAAATTAATAAAAGACTTAAATGTAAGTTGCAAAAACTATAAAAATTGTAGAAGAAAATGCAGATAGTAAAATCTTAGACATCTTGCATAGCAATATTATTGCCAATATGTCAGGGCAATGGAAACTAAGTAGAAAATAAACAAATGGGACTACATCAAATTAAAAAGCTTCTGCATAGCTAAAGAAACTACCATTAAAATCAAAAGGGAACCCACCACATTGGAAAACATATTTGCCAATGATACCTCTGATAAGGGGTTAATTTCCAAAATATATAAAGAACTTATACAACTCAACACCTGGAAGACAAAAAACCCAATTTAAAAATGGACAAAAGACTTAAATTACACACTTCTCCAAAGAGGACATACAAGTGGCCAACAGATATATGAAAAGATGCCCAACATCACTACTCATCAGAGAAATGCAAGTTCAAACTATAATGAGTTATCACCTCATACCTGCCAAAATGGACATCAATAAATCAACAAACAATGAGTTCTGTCAAGGATGTGGAGAAAAGGGAACCCTTATGCACTGTTGGTGGGAATGTAGACTGGTGCACCCTCTGTGGAAAATAGTATGGAGTTTCCTCTAAAAACTAAACATGGAACTGCCATTTGACCCAGCAATCCCACTTCTGGGAACATATCCTGAAAAACTTAATACACCAACTCAAAAGAATATATGTACTCCTATGTTTATTGCAGCATTATTTAAAATAGCCAGGATCTAGACAAAGCCCAAGTGACCAAGTAGATGAGTGGATAAAAAGATGGGGTGCATTTACACAGTAGAACGCTACAGAGCTGTGAAAAGAAGGAACTCTTACCCTTTCCAACAGCCTGGTTGGACCTGGAGCTCACTATGCTAAGCAAAATAAGCCAGTCAGAGAAAGATAGATACTATATGATGTCCCTTCTATGTGTAATCTAATAGACAAAATAAATTGATGAACAAAATAAAACCAAAGGCATGGAAATGTGGAACAGAGTGACAAATCTCAGAAGGGGATGGGGGGGGAGAATGGAAAAGATTATCCAAATTAAAAAGCTTCTGCATAGCCAGAAGCTCTCCATATCCCATGGACACAGACAACAATCTGGTGAATGCTGGGGTGAGGGAGGGGCTGAGTGGAAGGGGCAAATGGGAGTAAAATGGGGACATCTGTAATAGTGTCAACAATATAAATAAATAAATAAATAAATAAATAAATAAAGTAGGATTTATAAGTCTTCAACAAACTATTTTGTATTATTCCCAAAAATAAATATCCTGATACATAATCTTAGTGCATTGTATATTTGCTTATTTGACAACTTAGTCAATGCTTGTTACAAAACATCACAGTAAATTTTTATTGAATTCACTAAATAAATATCATCTTTAAACAATAAAAAGAACAGAAAAAAATACAAATAAATTGATCCTGAAAAAAAATAAAAATAAAAAAAATCAAAGCAACTTTTTTTACTTAAGTGGAATAATACGATTCACCCTGTGCTGCCCATGGCCTCTCCTAATGCTTCCAGGGAAGTATAGCAAAGGGCTACTTTCCTTTACAGCCTTTCATTTGTTCTTTCTACATCCTGTAATTTCCATCCACACTGGAAAGCCAAGTGCTGTGTGGAGCTAATTAAACACTATAATTATCCATAAGCCATGGCCCAGAAGCAGAGAGAAAATCCAACAAATGTTTGATTGTAATATCACTTAAATACTCAAGATGTGTGACTGGTGAAATGCAAAATATTCTATTCACTTAATATTCTTGATGAATAGTGAATTAGTGTAATCACATTAGCTATTCTATTCACTTATTAGGTGAGAGTGATTAGAAGTGAATAGCTGCAGGAAAAAAAAAACCCTCTCAAGTTGCAAAAATTAGACTTCTATAGTTTTATTATGTTTATTTTGAACTGGGTATAATTATCTGTAGCTTTCCCTGATCCTAGTCTACAATTCTCCCCTATCTTTCCCCCTTGAAAGACTGTATTCTGGTTATACATGTAGAGAGAGCAGATAGGAAAGTGCAGATCTGACATATGAATGCTCAGATAGATTAGATAAATGTGAAAATATTGGTCACAGCAATTGCACTTCCAAGGACATAACTAGGCTATTCTTTAAATTGAGGTATAACTTACATACAATAAAGTGCATAAATCTTAAGTACACAGCTTAGTAAATTTGAACATATATGTGTGTGTATATGTATACACATATATATAGGCTCATGTAATCATCACCATGTTCAAATTACAGTTTTGAGAAAGTTTCCCTTGTGCCCCTTCCCAGTCAATACCCAAGTCCTTCCCAGAGGTAACCACTATTCTAATTTTGATTACCATAAATTGGGTTAGCTTGTTTCTAACCTCATTTAAATGGAATCATACAGTCCCATATTAATTTTTTAAAAACTATTATTTCAACACAGGAAAGCAAAACAAAGGGGAGTTCATAATCACACCACTACCAAAAGTAGGAACAATTAATAAAAGAAATACATATGTATTGCAGACATTACAGAAAAGTCCCCAAGAATGCCCTCCCTCCTTCAGAAGTTGTTTATTGTTAAGCAAACCGGGTGGTATCTTCTGCAACAATTCCTTCAGATCCTCTTTGCACCCTGTGCACCCTGCTCTCAGCCTCTGGACGCTGACGGTTGTGGGCTGAAGTGGCTCCTGGGCTCCCTAGTGTCTATTTGGAAACTGTCAAAAGAGGTACTAGGTGTAGAAAAAGGGGTACAGCTAGTTAGCGGTGTGTATTGCCTCGATCTCTCCCTGTTGGTTTGCTTTAAGATAGCTGCAGTTCAGACAGCCGTCTGCTAAATCTCGCTGCTCTCCCCTGGAGGTGGAAAACCTGCTCCTCTTACACTGCAGGCCTAGATGGTCACAAGGTTTAACTTTGGCTTACCCCTGGTTACTTCAACACCTCTGGTCGGTTTTTCATAATCCTTCCTACACTTTAATAAACAGTACTATCTACAAACTGTTCTCTGCTGCTCTATTTTATTTTCATTTTTAACTCTTTTTAAACTTTTTTCAGTTACAGTTTACATTCACTACTATTTTGCATTAGTTTCAGGTATACAGCATAATAGTTAGACAGTGATAAACTTCACAGAGTTATTCTCCTGATATTTCTAGTACCCAACTGCAACCATACAAAGTTATTATAATATTATTGACTATATTCTCCATGCTGTACATTAATTACATCCCCTATTTTTTATTTTGTTTATATAACTTTCTGCTAGAGTTTTCTTTTTTCTTTTTTAGATCCTCACCTAAGAATATGTTCATTGATTATAAAGAGTGAGAAAGAGAAAGGAGAGAGAGACAGTGAGAGAAAGATATCTCTATTGCTTGCCTCTCATATGTGCTCTGACCAGGGATCAAACCTGCAACCTTGGTATATGCCTTGACTGGGAATTGAAACTTTTGATGTACATACAGGATAATGCTTCAGTGAACTGACCCACCTAGCTAGTGTTCCCCATGGCTACTTTGTGACTAACAATCTGTACTTCTAAATTTCATCACCTTTTTCAACCAGTCTCTCAAACCTCTCCCTTCTGGCAACCATCAGTCTGTTCTCTGCATCTATGAGTCTGTCTTGGTTTTGTTTGTTTGTTTATTCTGTACTTTAGATTCCACATATGGAAGAAATCATATGGTAAGTTTCTTTCTCTGAATGACTTATTTCACTTAACATAATACCCTATAGGTCCATTCATGCTATTACAAATGGTAAGATTTCATTCCTTTTTATGGCTGAGTAATATTCTATTGTATATAAGTACCACCACTTTTTTATCCACATGTCTATTCATGGGCACCTGGGTTGCTTCCACAGCTTGGCTATTGTAAATAATTCTGCAATTAACATAGCAGTGCATATTTTTTCAAATTACTGTTTTCAGTTTCTTCAACATATACCTGGAAGTGGTATTGTGGGGTACTAAGGCAGTTCCATTTTTATTTTTATTTTTTTGAGAAACCACCATACTCTTTTCCACAGCAGCTGTTCCAGTTTGCCTTCCTATCAACAGTGCATGAGGGGTCCCTTTTCTCCACATTCTTGTCAATATTTGTTTGTTGTTTTATTAAGGACAGCCATTCTGGCAGGTGTGAAATGATATCTCACTGTAGTTTAATTTGCATTTCTCTGAAGATTAGTAACATCGAGCATCTTTCCATGTATCTGCTGGTCATCTGTATTTCATTTTTGGAGAAGTGTCTATGCCTATAGGGCTCAGGTCCTATGCCTATTTTTAATTACTTTTTTTAGTGTTTTGTTATATGAGTTCTTTATAAACTTTGGACATTAACCATTTATCAGATGTATCATTGATGAGTATTCCTCCCATTCAGTGATGTATAGTGATGTAGTCCCATTTGTTTTTTCTTTTCTTTTCTTTTCTTTTTTCTTTTCTTTTTGAAGTTTCCTTGCCTGAGGAAATACAGAAGAAAAATATTACTAAGAGAAATATCCAAGATTTCACTGCCTATGTTTTCTTTAGGATTTTTACAGTTTTGAGTCCTACATTTAACTCTTTAATCCATTTGGAGTTTATTTTTGTATTTGGTATAAAAAGGTGGTTAGTTTCATTGGGGTTTTTTTGCATGTATCTGTCCAATTTTCACAACACCATTTATTGAATAGATTGCTTTTTACTCCATTGTATGTTTTTGCCTCATTTGTCATATATTAATTAAACATACAGATGTGGATTTAGTACTGGGATCTCTCTTCTCTTCCATTGATCCATATGTCTGTTTTTATGCCACTACCATACTGTTTTGATTACTGTGGCCATGTAGTATAGTTTTAAATCAGGTAAAGTGATGTCTCCAATGTTCTCCTCTTTCTCAAGATTGCTGTGGCAATTCAGGGTCTTCAGTGGTTCCACATAAATTTTTTAATTATTTGTTCTTCTTCTGTCAAGTACATCATTGGTATTTTGATGGGAATGTCATTGAATCTATGTATTGCTTTGGGTAGTATGGACATTTTAACAATGTTAATTCTTCCTATCCACAAACGTAATATATGCTTCCATTTGCTTGTTTCTTCATCCATTTCTTTCTTTAGTGTCTTATAATTTTCTGAGTACAGGTCTTTTACCATCTTGGTTAAATTTAAGCCTACATATTTTTGATGCAATTGTACATGGGATTGTTTTTAGTTTCTCTATCTGATAGTTCATTATTGGTGTGTAAAAATGTAACCAATTTTTAAATATTTTTATTGTATCCTGCTACTAACTGATTTTATTTATTCTTTCAAGTAGTTCTTTGGTGAAATCTTTAATGTTCCTTTATATACAGCAGTATCATGTCATCTGCAAATAATGGTAGTTTTACTTCTTCCTTTTCAATTTGCATACCTTTTATTGCTTCTTCTTTTCTGATGGCTGTGGCTAGAACTCCCAGTACTATATTGAATAAGAGTTGTGCAAGTGGACATCCCTCTCGTTTCCAATCTTAAAGAAAATGCTTTTAGCTTTTCCTTATTGGTCTTTTTAGTGTATTTTTTATTTATTTTGTTAATATTTTGTTGAGGATTTTTTGATCTTTGTTCATCAAGGACATTGGCCTATAATTTTCTTTCTTTGTACTGTCTTTATGTGGTTTTGGAATTAGGATAATGCTGGCCTTGTTAAATGTACTTGGGAGCCTTTCCTCCTCTTGAATTTTTGGAATGGTTTGGGAAGGATAGGTATTAGTTCTTCTTTGAATGTTTGGTAAAATTTGGTTTTGAAGCCATTGGTCCCACACTTTTATTTATTGGATTATTTGTTTTAATGGGCTTGTTCAGATTTCCTGTGGGTTTTTTTATTTAGTTTTAAAATATTCTATGTTTCTAGTGATTTATCCATTTGTCCCAGATAGTCCACTTTGTTGGTATATAGTTGTATGTAGTATTTTCTTATAATCCTTTGTATCTCCATAGTGTCAGTTGTTATATCCCCTCTTTCTTCTCTGATTTTATGTTTCCTCTCTCTTTTATTTGTGATGAGTCTGGTTAAAGGGTTATCAATCTAGTTTATCTTTTCAAAGAACAAGCTCTTGGTTTCATTGATCTTAGGTATTATTTTTTAAGACTCAATTTTATTTTTTTTGCTTTGATCTTCATTATGCCCTTTCTTCTACTCACATTAGGCTATGTTTGTTGTTCTTTATCTAGTTACTGTCAGTGAAGATTAGATTGTTTGAGATTTTTCTGCTTTCTTGAGATAGGCCTGTAGCGCTATGAATTTTCTTCTTGGACTAATTTCACTAGATTTGGGGTTCTTGTATTTCCATTCTTATTTTCTCAAGGCATCCATTAATTTCTTCTTTGATCTCATTATCAATCCATTCATTGTTTTGTAAGACACTGTTTACCTTTCATGTGTGTGTTTCTTTTTCCATTTTTTCTTGTGATTGTTTATAGCTTTGTACCATTATGGTTAGAGAAGATACTTAATATATTTTAATCTTCTCAAATTTATTGAGGCTTGCTCTGTGTCCTAACATGTGATCTATCCTAGAAAATGTTTCATGTGCACTTCATGAGAATGGTAGTTCTCCTACTTTGTGGTGAAGTGCTCTGAAGATAGAAATTAAATCTATCTGATCTAGTGCATCATTTAATATGGCCTATGCTTGTGGATTCTCTTCCTAGAATATCTATCCATTGAGGTTAGGGTTAGGATTAGGGTTAGGGTCAATGGAATGTTAAAACTCCCTGCTGTAATTGTGTTACTACCAATCTCCATCAAAATTCGCTTTATATATTTAGATGTTCCTATGTTAAATGCATAAAAGTTTACAAGGGTTATACTATTTTTGGATTAATACCTGTATCATTACATAGTGTTCTTCTTTGTCTTTTATTATAGCTTTTGTTTTAAAGCCTGGTTTTCCTGATTAAGTGTAGCTACCTCAGCTTTTTTTTTTTTTCATCCCCACATACATGGAATATTTTTCCAATCTATTACTTTCAGTCTATGTGTGTCTCTCATTCTCAGGCAGTTCTCTTGAAAACAACATATATATGTGTTTTTATTCTTATCCATTCAGTTACACTATGTCCTTTGATTTTGAGCATTACTGACATTTACATTTAAAGTGATTATCAATAGGTTCATACTTATTGTCATTTTATTCTTTTTTTTCTACTTAAAGACTTTCTATTTCTCCTTTATTTTTAAATGATAGCCTAGGTAAAGTAGTCTTGGTTGTAGGTTCTTGCTTTTCATCACTTTTAATATTTTGTGCCAATCTCTTTTGACCTAAAATATTCCTATTGAGAAATCACCTGACAGCCTTAGGGGAACTCCATTGTAGGTAACTAACTGTCTTTCTCTTGCTGCTTTTAAGATTCTCTCTTTCTCTTTAACCTTTGGCATTTTAATTATGATGTGTCTTGGTGTGGGCCTTTTCTTCTCCTTCTGATATCCCTATGATATGAATGTTGTTATGCTTCATATTTTCCCAATTTTGTCCACAAACTATCTGAAGTCTGTAATATACTGTCATGAAGCTTTTATCATTTGAACTTATTTTTGCTGTGTGCTCAAACCTCTCGTTGCGATTTCAGACCTTGTATATACTGGTACTTGGGAAAAGACATTTACTTGATTCTAGTAAATATAATACTGACCAAGTGACAAAGCTCCTGATGCCATTAGAACTTAACATTTATGCCATAGAACTTAATATTTATGTGGGGATAGGCAGTAAGTGAATAAACAAAAGATGATATAGTATGTCATGTATTGATAAGTACTATAAAAATAAAGCAAGGTAAGGAGTCTATAAAGTGATGAGATATGAGACTCCCTTTTTTACAGGGTGCTCAGGTTCAGATGTCTGATATGTTCTCTTGTCTGAAGGGAGCAAATGATGCACATGGACATCATGGCAGGGGGTCTATATGGGGGACTTCATTGGGATACACAGGAGAAAAATGTCCCAGGTGGAGGGAATAACCTACAAAAATCCTGAGGTAGGTGCATATTTCACTGTTTGTGTAATAACAAGGATATTTTAATTGAAGACAGATGATCATACCCAGGAATAAATAGGAAAAGGGGAAAAAACTAAGCTTTCACTGGAAGTAGACCTTGTAGGGGCTTTGGTCCTTAATTGTACTTAACCTTTTACTTTGACTGAGATGAGAAGCTATTGAAAGATTTTTGAGAGAAGAGAGACATGAAATTACTAACATTTTAAGATGATCATTCTGGATATTGTATTGAGGATAAACAATTGCTAGATGAAGGAGAAGTAAGGATACAGTTAGAAATCTGTTAAAATAATTCACATGAGAGAGGATGGTGAATTGGACTAGATTCAGTGTGTCAGTAAAAGTGGCGAGGACTGGTTAGATTCTGGATATATTTTATAAGAAGAGTCTATAACATTTGCCATCAGATTGAGTATAGAGTGTGGTAACAAATGATGTATCAAAGATAATGCCAAGGTTTTAGAGATGAGTAAATTGTAGAATGTAATAGTCATTATTGAAATAAGAAAAGTTTCAAAATATGAGATTTCAGAGAGAAATCAGAAGTTTGTCTTTAGATATTATTAATTTTCAATGTCTGTTAAACATCCAAGCAAAGATATTAAGTAGGCAGTTGGCTACATGGCTATATGGCTATATGAGTCTGGCTCTCAGGAGAGAGGGCCTATATCGACACCTGAATTGGGGCATATATAACAGACATTTAAAACCCTGGAATTTGATGAATACCTCCTTTCCTTCTCCAAGTGTGTACACTGAGACCTGAGTCCTATGGTAATACTTCAGAAGTCAGGAGGATGAAAAGGAGCACAAAAAATAATCAAGGAGAAACAACCAGTGAGATGGGCAGAACTCAAAGAAACTTGTATCCCAGAAGCTACTGAAGGGAGTCCTTCAAGGTGAAGGTATGATCAATGGTAACATTATGACCGAGAATCAACTGTAACTCCTGGCCATGTGCAAATCTTTTGTGATCTTGACTAGAGCTGTAGTGGAGATGTGGGAAGAAAACCTGAGTGGAGTAGTTTTGAGAAATAACAAGAGGCAAGATTATGAAGACAGATTGTACAGAAAACTGTCAGTGGCTCTTGCTGTAAAGAAAAAGACAGGACTGAGGTAGAAACTGGAGATGAAGGAAGATCATTTGTGTTTGTTATTTGGTTTAAAGATTATTCCATCATGTTCTGAGTCTGGCAGGAATGATTCAATAGAGCAGTGTTACATGTTGATGTAACAGACACGGAGAGAACTGCGGAAGGCATGTCCTTGAATAGGGTGGAGGACAGAAGTTCCAGCTCACAAGCAGGAGGGTTTCCTTAGAGCCAATCAGAGTGGTTCTCATCTTGTCTGCTTCAAATTTCACAGTTCTGCAAAGAGTTTCATCAGGGGAATCATTAGTGTTTTACTGCTGTTTAACATAAAATTGATCAGTAGCTATTTGCTTTCTCTCTCACATCTTCCTATGAGTCATTTTACCCCATTCTACAGAAGGCTCATAAAAGTTCCATGACTTCATCATGTTCTCAAAGCATGTATGACAACCAGGTCTCAAACTAGGTCTGGCTGATTCCAAAGTCCATGAATATTCCATGACATCAGAGCCTAGATTTCCCCTCAGAAGGTCCACCACCTCATGAGAAAGAGAGAACATTGTGGTTAAGGTGTCAGGCAAAGCAAAACACTACTCACATAAACCTAAAGAATCCAATGGACAAGGGTTGAGGAGGCAAGAGTGAGCTCCATGTAGCTTTCAAAGCGGAGGGTGGTATGGAATCTATACTAAACAGTATTACCAAAGGTTGTGAGAAGAGTTGGACTCTGAAGTGGAGATAATCAGTCAGCTCTGTGTGGATGAGAGGGAGCTAATATATCTGCTTGAGTTGAAAGTGAAGTGGCAGAATTGAGAAAAGCATCTTGGGGCTTCTTTGGGTTTTCAGTAAGTTCAATGAACACATATTATGCTCCTACCATGTGCCTAGCAGAGTGGCCTTGGGAAACAAAAAAAAATCAGTCATCCTCCTGAAGTTACTTCACAGTGCACAATTCGATTCCTGAATATTCACAATCAGTCCGGGTTTTCCAGAGAGATGGAATCAGTAACACACAGATATGATATAGATGACATAAATATAAATAGAGTAAATATAAATGGAGATAGAGGTATTTATTTTATATAAAGAGATATGTTTAAATGAATTACAGGAGCTGGCGAGTCTGAACTTTGTAGGGTGAGGCAGCATCTGGAAACTCAGGCGTTGGTGTTGCAGTCTGGAGGCAAAGTTTTTGGTTTCCGGGGAAGCCTACATTTTTGCTTTTAAGACCATCAACTGATTGGATGAACCCCACTCACATTGTCCAGAGTAATCTCCATAAAGTCAGTAGAGTGTAGCTGATAACCACATTTACAAAATACCATCACATCAACCCCTGGATTAGTGTTCAATTAAATAGCTGAGTACTATTGTCTAGCAAAGCTGACACATAAAACTAACCATCTCATTAGCTCCCAGATTTATTCCAAGAAGCCAAAAGCAGGTATTTTACTTTAAAGACATTTGGCTTTATGAATTGCTATGTCCTGCTCAGATTTTAAGCTATAGACCAGTGAGAGCCTGAATGAGGGGCAGTCATGGAACCATTGTTAAAGGTGTTGATAAAAGTTTTGATTCATTATAATTCATTTTTATTCAGCAGAAGTAGAAGGCTGGAGGAGTGAAAGGGGGTAATTTCACAACTCAAAAGGACAAAATAGAGTAAATATAAGTAAATACAAGTAGTCCCAAAATTCCAAAGAGTGGAAGGAAACACAGACCTTCACCCCTGGGGCCGCCACAGAAGCCCCCAGGGTTCGAAGGCCCACAAACCCCATCACTCCCTTTCTCCCCAGCATGAGACAATATTAGCACCCTTGTCAATAAGATGGGGTGCATATTTAGGGTGCTGAAACACAGCCCTCTTTCTAAACAATAAGGTAAAGATTTGCCACTGGGTGGGCTGAAGAGAGAAGCCTGTGCTCAGTGCTTGCTGCAGACTGTGCCACAACTGGAGTGCGAGCTAGCCTGGAGTGCTGGCATGCTGCCAGTACCAGCTCATTTCACAGACTGCTGTGAAGGAAGGACTGGGAACAGCTGGGCACCACTCTGATCATCTGTATAGTGTAGTGGGAGAGTGGACACGGAGACAAGTCCCAGTGTCATGGAGCATTTTCTTTTCCTGACAGTGAGGGAGAGAAGAGGGACTCTACTGTCTCGGGCAGGAAACCCTGTGTTGGGGTCTCAGGAGTCTTGAGTAATAACTAGTGTAGGTTTATCATAGAGGACTCATTAATCTGGATGCCATTGGGTGAGTCTGGTTTCCCAAGCTCGAAGATATAGATTTATTTGGGTGCCAGAAATTTGAATTGTCACCATTTAACAGGACCCCGCATGATGAAGGTAAGGGTGGGAGGCAATAAGAGTCAAGAGGGCAGAATCAATGGGAAAGAGACACTGTGAAGAAAAATAGCAAAATATGAGTAGAGCCATAAAATTCTAGTTGCAGCAGGCAGGAAATACAAGACTCTGGAGAAACTGGTGGTTTGTGAACAGACCCTAGACCTTTGAGAAGAAAGAGATGGAGTGGTGAAGGGTAAACAGTAAGTCTCTCTGAACTTAAGGAAGGGTGTTCTGCAGAGAGGACAGAGAAGACACAGATTCTTGCTGTTAGAAAAAGTGGATTGATTCTAAAAAAGCCACTCACTGGTTACAAAAAAAAAAAAAGCATATGTCTTGTAGAGCCTCTTGCTCTGAAACAGAAGAAAAGCTTTGGGATTTATGGAATGTGGGTTTCATGCAGAGGCCATGGAATGTAAAAATACTCAGCCAACTTCTAAAGTGAAGAGAAAGGCCAAGGGAGGCACATTTGCAGGAGGGAAAGAGCAGAGGGAGGTGAAATCCAAACCCTGGCTTTGTGCTTCATTCCCCAAGTGAACACAGGAAATCCGTGTCCCTTCCCCTGGTGCTTCAATTTCTTCATCAATTTTTATTTATTTTCCCTCTTGGGCTAGGGAAAGTCATGTAAAAATAATGTGTCAGGCTTTGAAACATTTAAACAAAAAACTATAATGCAACAAGCTGACCTGATTCTTTCTACTCACAAATGTAGATGTTCACCTATTGTTCATTGTGTTTCTTCTCTGTATAAGGCACTACATTAAGTTCATAAGTATATAAATCATGGTTAGGCACTTCATTCATTCATTTATTCATTCAGTGAATATCTGGGAGTAAAAAAAGATGAATAAGAGCCATTACTTCCCTCAAAGTGTTTGCATCCTATGAGGAAAGGTGGACAAGTGAATTCACATGCACTGTACTCGGGGCATATGAGGAGAGACACGGAAGAATTACAGATACTTTTCCAGAAGAGAGCAATGACACACAGGTTGTGGTCACCTGTCACTCAGTGATCTACTAAAAGTCTCATTTCTCAGCCAACAACCCAGATGTGTGGGCTACATTTGGAAATGTCTGGATTTCTGCTGCTTATATCCAAATGCCAAACAGCATTTGTATAAAAGAGACTGTGAATTCACCTGTAAAATGCAAGCATGTATCATGTAATAATTATTTTTATGAGCTATCCTTTTCCACTAAGATATAGATCATCAAAACTCTTTGCTATTTCTTATACATTAATTTATTACTTTCCCTCAATTACTTGGTGAAACATATATCTTTTCACATGGCCAAGGGGTTAGGCCCTGTAGCCTAAACCAATTAGATAAGGCCTTTAAAAATTCAGACTGTGAACAAGGCAAAATTTTAATAAAATTTGAAACCTACAGCTGTCAAGCCACATGAAACCTCATGCTCATGAATATCAGGCAACCATCACTATAGAATTGCTTAATGTAAGAAATACTGGAAAATAAACTTTGCATCCCCAAAGATATTTCATTCAAATGGAATTGTAAAAAGAACTGGGGTAGCAGTACTTATATCAGACCAAACAGACTTTAAAACTGCAGCTATAATAAGAAACAAAGAATGACATTATATAATAATAAAGGTATCCATCCAACAAGAAGGTATAGCCCTTGTAAACATATATAAACACAACAGAGGAGCACCTAAATATATGAAGCAAATATTTAAAAATATAAAGAGGGTGATTGACAGTAATGGTCATAGTAAAGGATTTTCACTTCCCATTGACATCAATAGGTAGATTTTCTGAAGAGAAAATAAGGAAACAGCGACCTTAATTAGACCAGATAAATTTAATTGATATTCTCAGAGCATTTCATGACAAAAGCAGCAGAATATACATTCTTTTCAAGTGCACATGGAACATTTTCTAAGGTATACCACATGCTAAGACACAATTCTCAGTGAATTTAAGATTGAAATCATCTTAAGCATCTTCTCTGACCACATGATATAAGACTAGAAATCACAAGAAAAAAAAAACCTGGAACAGCAGAAACACATGGTGGCTTAACAGCATGTTATTAAACAATGAATGGGTTAACAATGAGATAAGGAAGAAACCATAGATACCTTGAGACAAATAAAAATGAAAACACCTCATTACAAAATCTATGAGGCAGAGCAAAAGTAGTTGTAAGAGGGAAATTCATATCAATAAAGACCTACATCAGGAAACAAGCAAAATCTCAAATATACAATCTAAACTTACAATGAAAAGAAAGAGAAAAAGAACAATAAGCAAGGTCAAAAATGAGTTGAAGCATAAAAGTAATAAAATTAGAGTGGAAATAAATGAGTGTAAAAAAAGTACAAAAGATCAATGAAAACCAAAGCTCATTCTTTGAAAAGATAAATAATATTGATAAAGCTTTAACCAGACTAATCAAGAATAAAAGAGAAATAACCCAAATAAAATAAAATCATTTATGAATGACCCATGGACATTGACAATAGTGTGGGGAATGACTATGGAAGGGGATGGGCTTGGCAGAGGTAGTCAAAGAGGGGAAAACTGGGGCAACTGTAACAGAATAAACAATAACAACAAATAATTTAAAGAATTAGGAATAAAAAAAGATAAGTAACAACTGATACTACAGAAATACTATGAATTGTAATTAAATATTATGAACAACTATATGCCAACAAACTGAACAATCTGGGAAAATGGATAAATCCCTAGAAACATACAATCTTCCGAACTGAATCAAGAAGACAGAAAAGCTGAGCAGACCAACTACAACTAATGAAATCAAAGCAGTAATTTTAAAAATTCCAACAAACAAAAGTCTAATATTGGATGGCTTCAAGGTGAATTTTACCAAACATTCAAACAAGAATTAACACCTGTCTTTCTCAAGCTATCCCAAAATGATTCATAGAAGGGAAGACTCCCCAGGTCATCTTATGAGGCCAGCATTATCCTGATTATATAACCAGATAAAGTTACTATAAAGAAAGAAAACTATAAGCCAATATCTCTGATGAACATAGATGCAAAAATCCTCAACAAAGTATAGAAAACTAAATTCAGCAATACATTAAAAAAGATCATACACCATGATCAAGTGGGATTTATTCTGGGATGCAAGGATAATTCATCATGTGGAAGTCAATGAATATGATACACCACATAAATAAAATAAAGGATAAGATCATATGATTATATCAGTAGATGAAGAAAAAACCTTTGACAAAAATCCACCACTTATTACTGATAAAAAGTCAACAAAGTGGGAATAGAGAGAAAGTATCTTAACATAATAAAGCTGAATATGACAAACCCACAGCTAACATTATGCTCAACTGAGAAAAACTAAAAGTATTTTTCTTAAGATCAGAAACAAAATAAGGATGTCCACTTTCACCTCTTTTATTCAACACAGTACTGGAGTCCTAGTCATAGCAATCAGACAAAAAGAAGAAATAAAAAGCATCCAAATTGGAAAGGAAAAAGTAAAAAAAAAGTCATTATTTACAGAGAACATAGAAAGACCTAAAGATTTCAAGAAAAACTACTAGAACTGATAAATGAATTCAATAAAGTAGCAGGATAGAAAATACTATAAATATCCAGAAATCAATTGTATTTTAAACACCAATAATGAACTATCAGAAAGAGAAACTGAAAAATAATTCCTTTTACAATTGCCTAGTAATAAATCTAACCAAGGAGGTAAAAGACTTATTATTGAAAAATTGTATGAGACTAAAGAAAGAATTTGAAGAAGATACAATAAAATGAAGCATTTACCGTGTTCATGGATATGAATTAACATTGTTTAAATGTCCACACTATCCAAAGCAATCTATAGAATCAAAGCAAATCTTGTCAAAATATCAATGGTGTTTTTCACAGAACTAGATCAAATAATCCAAAAATTTGTATGGAACTACAAAAGACCCTGAATAGCCACAGCAATCTGGAGAAATAAGTTGGAGGAATCATGTTACAGATAGCAAACTATACAACAAGGTTATAGTAATCAAAATAATATGGTACTGGCATAAAACAGACACAGGGATAAATTGAACAGAATAGAGAGCTGAGAAATAAACCCATGACTTTATGGTTAATTAATATATAACAAAAAAAGGCAAGAACATATAATGAGGGCAAAAACAGTCTACTCAATAAATGGTATTAGGAAAACTGGGCTTTTACATACAAAAAGTGAAGACCTCCTTCTTACATCACATACAAAACCAAAATAGATTAAAGATTTAAATATAAGACCTGAAACTATAAAACTCCTAGAAGAAAGCATAAACAATAAAATCTCTGGCATTTCTCTTAACAACATTTTTCTGACATATCTCCTTAGGCAAGGTAAACAAAAGAAAAAAAATAAACAAATGAAAGTACGTCACTCTAAAAAGTTTTTGCACAGCAAAGAAACCATCAACAAAATGAAAAGACAACTCACTGAATGGGAAAACATATTCACCAATGATACATCTGATAAAGGTTAATATCTTAATTTACAAAAAAACTCAAACAACTCAACAGGAAAAAAACAAACAATCCAATTAAAAAGTGGGCAGACGACCTGAATGGACACTTCTCTAAAGAGGACATACAGACCGCCAATAGACATATGAAAAAGCGCTCAGTGCCACTAATAATTAGAGAAAATGCAAATTAAAAGCATAATGAGATATCATCTCACATCTGTCAACATGGCTATCATCCATAAATCAACAAACAAGTATTTTCAACGATGTGGAGAAAGGGGCCCTAGTACACTATTGGTGGGAATGCAGACGGGTGCAGCCACTGTGGAAAGCTGTATGGAGGTTCCTCAAAAAATTAAATACACAACTACCCTAAGACACAACAATTCCACTTCTGGGCATTTATCTGAAGAAACACAAAATACTAATTCAAAGGAATATATACATTCTGTTCATTGCAGCATTATTTACAATAGGAAGGATATGGAGTAATCCAAGAGTCCATGAATAGATGAGTGGATAAAAAAGTGGTGGTATATACATACAATAGAATATCACTCAGCCATGAAAGAGAATGAAATCTTACTATTCGCAAAAGCATAAATGGACCTGGATAGTATTATTCTAAGTGAAATAAGTCAGACAGAGAAAGACAAATACTGCATCATTTCGCATACATGTGGAATGTGAAGAACAGAACAAACAAATAAAATAGTAACAGATTCATAGATACAGAGAACAGACTATGGTTGTCTCAGGGGAGGGAGGTTGGGAGAAGGGGTGAAAAAAAACAAACGGATTAAGAAGTACAAAATGGTAGCTACAAAACAGGCATGGGGGGTAAGGTACAGCATAGGGAATGTAGCGAATAGTTTGCAGTGGCTATGTATGGTGCCAGGTTGGCAGCTGAGACATCAGGGGGACCACTCTGTAAGGTGTATGATTGTCTAACCATTGTGCTGTGCACCTGAAACTAATACAAAATAATACTGAATGTAAACTGCAATTAAATTTTTTTAATTTGCACGTTATTTTGGTGACAAATTTAAAGAGTGTGTTGGTGCCTGTGCGTTTGTGTGTATACACATACATTTATGTATATGTATGTATGCAATAGATATGGTGTATTTGTATTCTATTCCTATTGCTAGAGGGATGTGCTAGAGGGAGTAAAGCAAAACAGCGAAGGTCGTGCTTTCTTCTAGTGGTTCATAGTTAATGGGTTCCTCTTCTTCCCCTCCCTAGTCACCTTCTTCTCCCACACAAACCACCAGACAGCACAGAGTCCTCCAGCCCATCTCTCTATTCTTTCCCCCATACCCTCAGGAAAGCTTAATCTTTTATACCTAATTCACATAAATATCCTTCCTATGGACTATTTTAATTTAAACTAATATAACTTAAAGCTGAAAGAAAAAGTCTTGATGCTCATAGAACTTCAGGAATAAATTGTCAACAGCTCAAAGGTAGACATGAGGGAGAGAAACAGAAGACTTTGTTGATCAGGGAAAGTATGAGTCTGAACTCCTGGCTAGTAGTTTCCATTCACTTCTTACTGCATTGGGTGAGGCACACTAGCAACCTTTTGTTTATAGGCAGTCTCTCTTTACCGTCTTCTATAATCAGCTCAAGTACAGTGCTTATCAGATTGTATAATGACTAGTTAGTTACTTATTTCTGTTTGTTCCACCCTTTAAACTGTGAGCTCCAGAAACAAAAGGACCATGTCTTCTCAGTGTGTGGATGGTGCCTGGCATGTAGTAAGTGCTCCATGTTGAACGCTTTTTAATGAACTTTTAACTTAATCAGTTTGTCACCTGCAAAATGCAAGTCTGTTTACTCACCCATTCATTTGCTTACTTAACATTTACTGGACAACCTGCAAGGTTAAGTGCTGTGGGAAACATACAGATGCATAATCCAGGTACTTACCTAAAATAACATTTCCTGCTCATCTCCCAGAACCACGGGAGGAACAAAGGGATCAGAAGCCATGGGTGTGATGAGTTTGAGAAACTGCATGCCTTCCATTAGTTAAGGAGGGCTGTTATTCTTACTTGCTGCCTGTGTCTGCTGACTCTGTGTGCTCTCCTGGCGCTGCCAGGGTTATTTCTGCAGTTTCCCTCAGTCTCCCTGCTCTGCAGCTCCCAGCAGATATATTAAGTGTAACCTTGGAGCTGTTCCAGGTTCTCTCTTTAAGATTCAGAATGTTCAATATTTCCTGCACACAGCAGGCTGATCTGGCCTGGCATGGTGCCAGGGGCTTTGAAGAGTTTACTCTCCAAGTGCCCCTGGCCAGGCCCAACTTGTCCAGGTTCCAAGATGCTTGCTGGGGAAGCAGGGACAAAGTTCCAACAGAGGCTGCCCTCAGAGCCCAACCAGTTTGTGTGCAAGATTACCTGCTCTCTGACTCTGCAGCACCAGCTGAGGGCAGGGGACCTCCTCCAGCAGACAGCCCCTCTGCAGGCTCCGTCAGCCAGAGCCTGCAGGAGGCAGTGAGGGGGTGTGTCAAGGCTGCCCTTAGGCTCTGGTACGGTTAAAGATAAAACTAGTACTTCTGAGAGGTTTCCTCAGGAACAACAGGGAACTGATTCCCTGGACACTGACCAGCTAGGCAACTGACCCCACCTTGCACTGTGCAGGTGATGAGATTCCACCCAGCTGTCTGCAGGGAAAACTGCCTCTAGGATGGCTCAAGGCTAATGCCTCCTTGTCCTCACAGCAGCAGCAGAAGTGGAATCCAGACCCTTCTACAAACACTGCCCAAGAGGGAGGGGTCTGGACCCATTCTCCCCTCCCCTTTTTAAGCTATTTTGCATAATCAGGCACTGGCTGAACACACACCGTACTCCTGCTTGCATTTAAACAGGAACTAGATTTGCGCCTTTACATGTGATAATTTCCTGACTTTTCCTCCACCTTTTGTCTGTCTTCTCACTTATTCCCCCTGCTCCTGGAATTTCTTTTTCCTCTGTGCCCCCTACATTTGGTGGATTACAGGGCCGCTTGCAATCTTCCTCTTTCAAATACCCATCCTCTTTCCCAAACACATCAACTCAAGTCAAATAAATACCTTCTGCAACAGAAAGAAAGGAAACTAAGATTCACTGAACTCCTAAGAGGCACGGGCCATTATCCAAAAATGCAGACAAACTTCCTGAACCCATGGAGCTCACCTGGGGGCCCAACCTGGTGCTAAAGCACCTACCAAAGGCACAGATGTATTGAGACAGTGAAGGCATGTCGTAGAGTACAGGGTAAGAGGTACAGAGGCCCTTCAAGAGCATAAGATCCAAACCCAGCCAATGAGATTCTCCCAAGGTCATGGAAAGATGGTCACCTGCTCTTGTGGAAAGAACTGCAATTCCAGGTGTGGCAGCAGTGCAGACCCTGCCTGCAACTGGCCTTTGCTAAGCTGTGATGTATTCTCACCTCCATGTCCTGATTCATAAAACAGAATACTGGAACTAGATAACCACTTCACCCCCAGCCTCCAGGCTCTGAAACGCTCCCAATCTGTGACTCCTTAGGGGATCTTTGCTTTGTGGCACACATTAGGGTAAAACTGGATTGAAATGAGCTGTAAATTCAGGTGAATGGCAGCTGTATGTTTTGTTTTGTTTTTTTTCAGGAAACCAGATCCCAGGATTCTTATCATAACAGCCTGAGCTACAATAGTTTACAACCATTGTCAGTGTAGATTCTGTGTGTGATTACTAAAATGAACTGCCCCTCTAAGCATTTGAGCTCATGTGTCTGGAAAGACAAACTGGTATTCAGTCAATGGCCATCCTTACTGGAATCCCATTTAGACAGAAGTTGAGCTGCTGGAACTAATGAGAGAGACCTATTATCAAACCCTGGAGGTCCACAGATGTCGACTTCATGGAAAAAGTGAAAAAATGAGGGAAACCCCATCATGGTCACAAAATTTCTTTACTGGACTCTCTTACAGGAAACTCTGTTATCCATTGAGAATGATTCCGGTAGATAGGTGACAGATAGGACTGCTTAGAGATGCTACACAAATCACCTGTTTTCAAAATTTGAAAGAAACGTGAACTATATCAAAATGTTGCTATAAAGAAATTAATCCTCTTTGAGAATTTCAAATCCCTTTGTGCTGGCATTACATAGCAAGTGATAATTATCAGACTTAGAATATAATTTTTGTTATTTGTTGCAAAAACAACAGGATGTTTATCAATACTGTTACTTTTGAAAACAAAATAATAATCCCAAACACGATTTGGGTTTTTTCTCAATCCCAGTGTCCTACTACTGACCTGCTTCTGTTTCCCGCTCCAGTCATGCACAGCCATGACCATTTCTGGGAGACTCAGGGTCTCCCACACGTACACCTGGGTCTTCTATCTGGAATTCCTCCTTTTTCTCAATACTCCACTTTCCTGTCTGCTGAACTCACCTATGGTCTCTTTCATGAAGCTCACCATGATATCCTCCATAAGCTGTGACTGTTCCTATTTCAGAGCTCCCAGAGCACTTTGTTCCCCTTGTGTCTGGGTCATGCTCAATGCTGTGCCCTTGGGGCCACAAGAATCTGTCTAGTCCTGGCTCTTCCTCTAGAGGACACTTGACAGACTGTCTGTCCAAGGACATTAATGTTCTCATCTCGCTTAAACCCCTTGACAAGAATACAAACGTGGTACCATTTATCTAATTGTTTATGGTTTGAAAGCATAGATAATAGTCCTTTCCCACAAATATCTGTGAGCATCTTGAGGGCAGGGTCATGCCAAAGCCACATACACTTCTGCCTCCCAGCACAGAACAAGGCATGTGCTAGAGGAAGCAACCAGTGTTTGAAAAAGGGGCACCTTAGTGCAGTGATACGTTAGCAGAATGAGATGGAAATGTTTGCCAAACTTATGAGATTGTAAAGAAAAACAGTGGTATGAACAATCTCATTTTGAAAGCCAGCAGGTCAAACAGTTTAGTTTAGTAAAACAGTTTTATTAGCCTATAATCTTTCAAGAGCTTGTTGATCAAGACCATTTTGTCGTATTGACTCTTTCTTACTGTTGACACTATTACGGATGTCCTCCATCTCCTCGCTTTTGCCCCTTCAACCTTGCCCCCCACCTTCACCACATCATTGTCTGTGTCCATGGGCTACCATACACATGTGTTCTTTGGCTAATCTCTTCCTCATGTTGACTCTTTAGAGCTATAGAAATAGATTCATTCACTCAATCACTTAACAAATAATGCTGAGCACCTACTATGTACTAGGAGCTGTTAAAGTTTTAGGGTGCCAGCAGTGGAACAAGGCAAGGTTTTCAAACTCATGAGAATTATATTCTAGAGAAGTAAACAGGATAAGATAGCAAAAAAAAACCAGCAAACAGTGTTCAGTGATGTAAAGAAAATAAATCAGGATAATGATAAAAGTGATGGTGTGATCAGCATTTTAGGAAGGGTGGATGGTCACTGAAGGCTGTTTAGAAGAGATGATCAATTGATTTGAAGGAGGTGAATGACTCAGGCAAACATGTGAGGGGAAAGTGTTTCAGGCCAAAGGAACAGCATGTGAAAAGGCTCTGAAGCAGGGTAACCCTTGGTGTGTTTGAGGAATAGCAAGGAAAATAGTGTAGGAGAAGGCTGAACAGGAATGAAGTTTGGTTCAAGTGGCAAGAGATGAGCTCAGATCAACAGCCATGTGCCAAATATAGGAACTGTAGATGAGAAGGTCTGAGTTTTACTCTGAAATGAATGCTTTTGGAGGAAGTGGAGCTGAAGTGTGAAATGATTTGACCTACATTTTAAAAGCGTCACTCTAGCTGCTGTGCTGAAAATAGACTAGGAGATGGCAGGAGTGGCGGGCAAGTTGGGAGGCATGGAGCCAGTTAGGAGACTTCTGCAACGATCCAGGATGCTGGTGGCTTGAACTAAGGAGCTAAGTCGGGAGGGTGGTAAGAAGTCATTGGGTTCTAGATATATATTCAAGGGTACAGCTACAGGCTTTCTTAAAGGATTGGATATGAAGTTTGAGAAAATCAACTCCAAGGTTCTCAGCCTGATTATTTAGAAAAAAACAAAGC
Source organism: Phyllostomus hastatus (assembly GCF_019186645.2). Taxonomy (NCBI): domain Eukaryota; kingdom Metazoa; phylum Chordata; class Mammalia; order Chiroptera; family Phyllostomidae; genus Phyllostomus; species Phyllostomus hastatus. Next base: position 1,627,072 of record NW_025334015.1, on the reverse strand, counting down.
TGCCATTATTGAGATGGAGTAGATTGTGGAAGTAGATTTGGGTGTGAGGGAGTTCTGTTTGGGATATGTTAATTTTGGGATACCTATTAGTTATCCAAGCACAGATGCTGAGTAGACAATTAGACACATGAGATTGAAGTTCAGGAAAGACATTCAGGCTGAATACATAAATATGAGTTGTCAGCAAATAGTATTTATATTGTCAGCTCAGATTGCCATAATAAAATGCCACAGACCAGGTGGCTTAAACAACAGGAATTTATTGCTCACAGTTCTGGAAGTTGGAAAATCCACAATCAAGGTGCCAGACAATTTAGTTCCTAGGTAAAAACTCTCTTCCTGACTTGTAGACAGTCCCCATATCTTTATGTCTTCACATGACAGAGGGAAAGAGGAAGTAAAAAAGACTTCTGGCATCTGTTCTTATAACAGCATTACTCCCATCATGAGATTCCCACTCTCATGACCTCATCTAAACTAGTCACCTTCCATAGAGCCCATCTCCGAACACCACTGCAGTGGGGGTTAGGAGTTTAACGCATGAATTTTGAGGGGACACAATTCAGTCCATAGTAGTATTTAAAGACAAGGGACGTTTGTGTAAAAGAAAAGAAAGGAGAAAAAAGGGGAGGGGAGGCTTAGAGAATGGAGCCCTAGAATGGTGGGAGAAGAGGAGGCAAGACCAGCAACAAGCATAGAACAAGAATGGCCTTGGAAGCAAGGAGGAGAACCAGGAGAGTGAGGTGTCCTGAGGGCCAAGTGGACAGTTTCAAAAAAGACAGACACTCACCAGGGTTAAATACTGCTGAGAGATCAAATGGGATGGGAATGCAAATGAGCTGTGTGTTTAGCAACTGGCTGGTCATGATGACCTTGACAAGAACAATTTTCTGTCATCTGATAGGGGTGAAATGCTAACTGTGATGGGTTCAAGAGAAAGTGAGACAGAGAGATTTGGAGCAACTAGTATCAATCACTCTCTGAAGGCATTTGATTAAAAGGGAGGAGAGAAGGCAGGATAGTTTGATAAAAGCAAATACTCTCTACATGAACTGGAGAGAGAACTCATGGCCTTCTGAGTGGGGAGAGTACTCCAAAAGCTGCTTCCCACACTCTGAGGATGTGCCTATGAAGAGCCTCTGGAAACTGCTACTCCTTCTCCCCACTGAAATCACCAAAGCTGCAGCCTCCCTGGAAGGCCCCACATCCCTTATGAACTAGAATGACTAGCCACCACCTAACACTGCTCCTTCTCTTCCCACCCGGGTCTGTGGGAACAATTGGGTCCGCTCACCAACATGATAACAGCCCTCTGTAGGTTTATCAGAAAACCTGCAGGAAATATGAGATGTAAAAAGGTCAAGAACACAAAGCTGATTGGAAAATCATATTGTGGGAAAATCTTTGGCTAAAGAGATGGAGAAAAGGAAGGGGAGAGTATGAAAATAGATAGACAAATGTAAATGAATCACCAGGTCCCTGTATTCCAGAATGCTCTGGCCCCCTATAGCACTAGGTAGTTTCAATCTTCTCTTCTAAATCTGCATCAAGGGATGCTGCAAACATACATATTTTGATGACAAGTGTTTCCCAGTTGTTCCCAGGCCTGAACAGCTACAACATGCTTTGTCTGCTTTTCAATGTGACCTTTTTAACTGAGGCTTAAAGTTGGTGGGAGAAACTCTTATACCAAGTGAACATGTGCTGTTTTGTTTCATTTCCCCAATTAGTTTTTACTGAGCACCTAATAAGGCTGGTTACTATGCTAGTTGATGTAAGGATACAACTTAAAAAAAAAAAAGAATAGCGTTTGCTTTCATTGAGCTCACAATCAAAGTCAGTGATTCTCAACCAGGGGCAATTTTGCCCTTTAGGGGGCATAAGGCAATGTCTGGAAACATTTTGATTGCCCCAACTTGTGGGGAGGGTTCCACCCACAGGCCCCATTCCCCAGTTGCCACAGATAAGAATAAGTCTACCAAGACATGATCTGCTTGGGGAGGAAACGGTGGCCAATCTCTCAAAGAAGAAGGGCCAGGAGCCTGTTCCTCAATGGGCTTTAATTTGCATAGGAATACAGGGTGTATACATAAAGCTAAATCATTGTCACACAGTAATGATCAAACAATAGATAACATTCAAAGAACTCTGAGGGTTTATTTTGAGTCAGGGTCAAAATAAGAGAGCTAAAGGGCCATAAAACTTTGGGGAGACAAACTCATTTCAGGCTTGGACCCTTATCATTTAAATTGATGGTATTCTTAGCAAAGCAGGTTTTAAAGGATTTTATGTATTCTTTCTAAGGCCTGATCACCCCAAGAACTCACCTTTTCCAGCACAGGGCTGCACTCACCTCCAGCGTTGTTTCAGGCTTAAGTCAGGCAGGGGAAGTAAGGCAGCCAAAAGATTAGGAGACTTACTGCAGACAGAATAAGGACTCAGGCTATGTCAAAGCCAAGGGATGAAGGTCCATCACCCCCTTTTTCTATAGGCCCCCAAGTCCTTCCCTGAGGGCCCCTTCATCACCATGCCTGTCTTAGATCGTCCCTCCCTTGAGGAATCTTACCCATCATTGGCTAACTGATCATGCACTGGGGGCCAGGCAGGGTGAAGTAAAAGGAAGCAGAGGCAGCACCCTACAAGAAAGATAAGCTTTGTTTTCTTAATGGCTTATGGTCCCAAGGTCTTTTTACTCAGCCTTAGCTATGGGGGATTACAACTTCTGAAACCAGGCAGGGCTGTTCCCAACACTAACTAAACGTGGGTGCTACTGGCATCTGCTGGGTAGAAGCCAGGGTGCTGCTAAACAACCTACAGTGCACAGAGCAGTCTCTAACCTCCAATAATTATCTAATCTAAAATATCAATAGTGCCAAGATTAAGAAACTCTTATTTACAGGATATTGACAGCACATGTATGAATAACTGTGATGCAAGAGAGGCTATAATAAGAAATAGTTCTTGTTTTCAGGAATCCTTCAAGCTTTGTGAAGAGACAACCCTGGGATATAACAGCTAGACTTCACCAGCAGTCTTGAGAAGAGCACTCTAGGGAAAACAAAGCTCCAGCAAGCTCCTGCATGCTATGTGTGTGTACTTACATGTCCTCTAGAGGTAACTCAACTGTTTTGGGTACACTCATATCTGATTCTCATAACAAGGCCATCAGAGTTCCTCCATCTCTTCTGTGTGACTGTGACCAAGGAGCAGCCCTGCTCCATGGGGCAAAGCCATTCTCTCCAATGAGAGAGCAGCAGAGTCCTTGGCCTAACCATCAAACTGCCCAGTCACCCCTTCCATTTACTGATGACAGATGCCCTAGACAGGTTTTGATTGCTCCTCAGTAACTCTCCTAAGTGCTCAGAATCATATATCTCCACTTTAGATTTGGAAACTAAGGCTTAGTGATATGACTAAGTATACATGGCTCCTAACTTGCAGTGGTTTGGCTCCAACTTAGGCCTTCTGACTCTAGATGCAGAAATCTTTCTGCTATGAAAAGCTGCCTCTCTCCATAGGAACAATATAAGACACCTACGCCCTGATGGAGCTTAACAATTCACAGGGGGATTTTCATGTACATGCTCTTTCTCCTTGGGTATTTCTTTGGGCAGATACATGAGAAAGAGTAGAAAAAACATTTTGGGTTTACACTGAAAAAGAGTTTTCACCTGCATTTTATCAGCAAGGTCACATCTCTTTCTGTTCGTAAGAAAACCACAGAGACAGTGCAGTAGCAGAGCCACCTTGCACTACCAGGGAGGCAGAGTCAAGGCTTCATCCAGGAGCACTGTACTCCAGATTTACACACCCTTAAAACACATACAGGAGAATTCATTAAAGTGTAGCATGGCTGAAAATGACCAAGTTAAAACTGAGCCACATGCTTTTGTTTAAATACAGATGGTGAGGTTTTGTTTATACATACCGAGCCAAGTGCTGACACAAACAGTGCCCTATACATATAATCAAGCAAAGCTGTTTTAGACCCCAAGTTTGAAAGAGTTTATATAAATGTAAATTACCGACAAAAGGCAGCATAAAATCTATGGATGTAAAAATGAGACTACATTCTTCCCTCATCAAGCTCCAGTTGGCCAGTGTAGGTTCACGTGCTTTCTCGCATTTGGGAAGCCTCTGGAGCAAAGCTTTAACTGGACTTCTGTGTGCCAACATTTTGGCTGCTGGTGATTGGGTGACCTGTATTTCTTCTGTCAGCCATGGTTGTTGGTCAAGGAAAGGGGTTTTCCCAAATCATGCAGAGACACCAAGTCTTCATGCATGTGACTCCTTGGCCACTCCAGCAGGAGTCTTCCAGGTGAAAGTGGCCTGGCTAAGTAATTCAGCCCAATGGCTACAGAGCCAGCTTTGTCCAGGGCCAAAACTGAGCTATAGTTGGAAATTAAATGCTTCTGAAAGTTGCATTAACTCTTTTATACCATTAATGTGTTTTATTAAGGGTCCTGCAGAGGCCATTCCCTAAATGGCACTCTGGGGTAAGAAAAATGTTAAAGTGAGCCTCGCCAAGCCTGTCCTTCCCAATGAGGGAGGATGTGGCTGGCAAGGAGCAGGGAATTCATGGAATAAAAGAGAATGTGCACAGACCGCTTGGAGCTTATGTGGGAGGAACCCAGAGAAGATCGATCTGGCCAAATAAAATTGCTTTCTTCCTTTCCAACCATAGTGTATTAATTGGGTACAAATTGATCAACTTTTTTGCCAATTGACATTAAGAAGCTTACCAACTGATGGCAATTGAAAACTCATGCTTCATGCTCTTGACCCTCTTGATTGTTCCAAACAGATTTCCCATCCTACAGTGGAAATGGATTTGATCTGATATCCTCACTCTGTTCACTGTTGTGTGTTAAACGGTGATATTGGCCCCAGGAAACCAGCAGCTACCTAGTCAGTGAAGTGTTGGAAATGACATTCAGGCCCTGGTGAGAATCCAGAAGTAAGAGTCACCATTTAAGAGCAGTGACTGTGGGCTGTTCTTTGCTGTTGATGTGCTGCTGCCTCATTGTTTTCACTTTTTTTCCCCCTGTTTCCTTAATGTCAGAGAAATTGAAGTCGAAAGTTCTAGGAAGCAATCTAGTTCTGTTACTTCTTCTATGAGAGAACTGAAACTAAGTTACATGATTGCCCCAAATGTTAAAGAGTGATCAGTTCTCTTCCTCAGTCCTATGTCTTCTTTATTCTTTTATGTTCACCCTCCCACACTCAGGAAACCCAGCTCAGAACCCAGTGAGTGGAGAGGTAAGGGAAAGTATGCATGACCTTGGAACTAAAGGTATGCACCTGAGTCACTTAACTCACCAGGGCCTTGGTTTCTTTATCAAGGAAGAGGGAATAAAAAGCCATGACTCCCAAGGATTTTGCAAGGACTAGATGAAATAACATGCAAAAACACTGTAAAAAACTGCAAAGGGCCCTGACTGGCATGGCTCAGTTGGTGGAGCTGCATCCCACAAAGTGAAAGATCGCCAGTTTGATTCCCAGTCAGGACACAAGCCTGGGTTGTGGGCCCAGTCCCTGGTTGGGCACATGCAAGAGACAACAGATTGATATTTCATTCTCACATTGATGTTTCTCTTCTGCTCTTTCTCCCTCCCTTTCCCTCTCTCTAAAAATTAATTTAAAAATCTTTAAAAAACTGCAAAGGAATATGAGATGTAAGACATTGTCTAACTGAGGCCAGACAGGTGAGGGGCCCAAGGGACAAAGGTGGAAAGCCAGAAAAGGAACAAACTTCTAGCAGTTGCTAATGAGAACCATAGCATCGCAGCATTCTGCACTCATACCTATGACCGGAAAAAGATTAGGGATCAGAGCCTGAAAATATTTGCAGATGTGTGGCCTGGCTGTAGTTAGTCTTCTGACTTTCGGAACAAGTAACATCTCATGGTATTCATTTCACTTGCTCGTTTGTTTGTTTTTAGTAAGTTGTTAAGTAGAATTTAGTAAGTAGAATTTTTTTAATTCTAAAGATCTATTTTTCAGAAAGATATCCAATCACTTACTTAAACAAAAATGCAAACACAGGCTTCTGCACTTGCCCTACCACCATACATAAAGTGAAACACACAGAGCCTTCACCTATGTTGGTGGCTATGGACCCCAATCCTTCTTAATGTGTTTGCGGAAGTGTGTGCCATTGGAACTTTCATCAGTGCAGGTGCAAATGGAACAGAGTGGGCTAGGGACACACATGTGGTCTCTTGTTAGCGTGGAAACTGGGACAAGTCAGTTTACTTCTCTGACCCTTGCAGAGGTAAATAAGGAGGCAAAATGGGAATAACAATGTCAACCCTAAGACAAAAGAGAACCATATCACTCAGGTCTCAGCTGAAATGTCCCCTGCTCAGAGAGGCAATAATGGATGCTGTAGGGTGCTGCTCAGATCTCCTTCCTTTCAGGATTGAGGCATCATTCCTTAGCGTGTGAGAGTGCTGGCAACTGGGAACTTCCAGCTGGACCCTTCATAGATTTCTCTCAGCTGTCCACCTCCTCCAAGACCTCCCTCACCCACAGGCAGCCTATGTGCAATACTGGCAAATAAGAAGAGCTGAAGCCCAGCCCTCTAGTTCCCTTTGGCTTTGGAGGCTGAGGCTGTGCTATGACTGTGTAATAGTAACAACCCAACTTCTCCCCCTTCCTAATCCTCCCCCCTATACTCCCCCAGGGATGTTGATCCTAAAAAAGCCCCACCATATACTATCTACATGCTAACCTCCAGCTCAGAGTCATCTTTCCAAGGAACCTGAGGATTTAGAACCATCTCTCTTCTGGTCCCTAACTATCCCATTGCTCTTCTTACTATCTGAAAAAAACTGTCATTTATTTATTCGTTTGTGTATTGTTTACCTCCCAGCTGCTTGAATATATGCTCCATGATGTCAGGATCTTTATGCGTCTTACCCACTATTGCATCCCCAAGCTGACAGAGTAGGCACTTACTAAATACTTGCTGAATAAAAGAATGTCAGATGTTAAGAGCTCCCAGTTTAGTAAATACAATGAGCTGTAAAAAATGTAAGCTTATATATTTTTAAGAACTCAATTTGTGCTTCAGAAAGAATAAATTAAAGATACTTGATAAATATGCTGTAGAACTCACACAGTGAATCACTTATCAACAAATTAATGGGCCCTGCCTCAGTTGACATTTATATTTGCAAATTAATGCCACACTTATTTTACCATCTCCATTATGGGATCTCAATATTTCCAAAGAATATTTTTAAACATGAAAAAAAGCAATTAAAAAATTAACACAATCACAGTGCATGTGAATAAGCAAATATCATTTGAATAACATAATAGTTCATAACTAAGGAAATAGTCATCAATAAACAGATTAGTTCAAACATAGGAAGTGTTGTCATAGACAAGAGTGATTCAGGTGCTGATCCTTATATGGTTCTAAGACATCAAAGCTTCAAGTCAAGAGATCTGGGCTCTAGTCCAACAAGCTCTTCCTCAATTCATCAAATGACCTGGGTCAAGTTACTACACCTCTCTGGTCCTGACTGTTCTCATGTGTAAAATGAAAAAGATGTTTTCTTTTACCTTTGAAATTCTGTGTGCCTATATTAGCTGATTGATATACATCAATGATACACTGATGTCAAAGACAACATAGACTATACTACCAAACTGTCTTTAAGATAAACCTAAAAATTCTTGTAACCTATAGGATACTTGTGGTGAAAAGTAGATAATCTGTGTCTTATTACTTATTAGGATGACTGAGTTCAAGGGCTTCTTTAAATTTTTTTTATGATATTGGATTAAGGAAAATAAACCTGAAGCCAGTGGATGATAGAATATACGTAATTATCTTTGACCTAGGAGGCGAGATCTATTTTTCTGAGCCTAGGGAGGCAATGTTTCTAAGAATGTTCCTTCCAGATATCCTTTGAGAAATGCAATGGTCCCTTTTTTCAGGGGTGTGAGCTAAAAGAGAAGGTATCAGACCCCACCTGCTATCACTTTTTATTTTGAGCCCTAGCTCAGAAAATTACAAGTTTTATTTTCTTTCTTCTCTTTGCTTTCTCAGCTCCGCTCCTCCTTCTGCCCCATCCTCTCACTGTAGTCACCCTTCTATGTCCCACCCTCTAGCCTCTTTCCTCTGCACTCATCTCAGGTGATGATCTCATCCACCCACACAGTTTGATCTTGTGAAAATGGCTTCCATGGCTGTGTTTCTAACTCCCACTTCTCAATTTTTAAAACTTCCAATTGCCTACTGAACAGTTCCACGTAACATCTCAAACTCCTGCCTAAATAGAACTTTTTCTTTATCATACATATTTACCTTAAATAGTTATTGATCCTCACTTTCCTCACTTATTTTTTAGAAAGTTCTTGCTTCCTGGGTATAAATATTCACCCAGACCTTCTCTTCTCCTTTTCACCATCTTCTGCATATGCCACATTTCAACAGAGGTCTTGACTCAATAACATGTTACTATTTTAAAAGCTGTAATAAGCTATAGTATGATAAAAGTATACAACTAACTCATTCATAAACATAGATAAGGCAATAGTAAATAAAATATTAGCAAAGCAAATCAAGTAATGAATAAAGAAGACATTAGGATCAAGTTGCCAGGAATTCATACAAGGTCTGTCCAAAAAAGTCCAGCCATTGTTAATATAACGAGAACAGTTTGCACATCATTGATGTAACCTGAAGGCCAAGGAGAGTGGACTGCAATATGCATACAAGAACAATGACTATTTCACTGTACTAGTCAGTGGGGTGATAGATGTCACTGAGTAAGAGTGTGTACTGTGTGGTCATCGCATTCAAAATGACTGAGCAAGTAAAGCAATGAATCTGCATCAAATTTTGTGTTAAGCTTGAACATTCCTCCACAGAAACTATTTGGATGATTCAGAAGGCTTTCGGGGATCATGCAATGAGTACTATGCAAATAAAAGTGTGACACAAACTCTTCAAAGTCAGAGCAACATCAAGGCCATGATAACTGTGTTTTTTGATTAGGAAGGTGTTGTCTATCATGAGTGTGCCCCTCTAGGCCAATTAATAAGGAGTACTACCTGAATGTTCTTCATAGGTTGAGAGGTGCAATACAACAAAAATGGCCACAGCCATGGGTAACTAGTAATTGGCAGCTTCATCACGACAACACTACCACTCATGAATCACATCTTGTGCAGAATATTTTGGAAAATCATCAAATCATCCAGGTGACTCAGCCCCCATACAGCCCAGATTTGGTGCCCTGTGACTCCTGGCTTTTTCCAAAACTAAAATCACCTTTGAAAGGGAAGAGATTCAGGAAAACCTGACGTGGCAGCTGATGGTAATTCCAACAAAAGATTTTACAAAAAGAGTGTTTTGAACAGTGGAAGAGATGCTGGGAGAACTGAGTGAGGTCCCAAGGTGTCTACTTTGAAGGGGACTGAGGCATCATCATTCTAGTACAATGTTTCTTACGTCTTGTATCTTCTTCAACAAATGTTCCTATTTTTCATATTGCATGGATGAATACTTTCTGGACAGACCCTGTATGTTGCTTAAAAGTAAAAATTTAATTTATATAACTCATTACATTAACAGAATAAAGGGCAAAAACCATGTGCTAATATCCATAAATCTATAGATATAGAAAAAATATTAAAAATATATAAAATTCAATACCCATTTATAATTTAAAAGGAAAACTTTAGACAACTAAGAATAAACAGAAACCTTTTATATTTACCAAAAAGTTCCCTCAACTATCATTTTTAATAATCAACTGTTAAAAGTTTTATAAAAAAGATACAAAAATTCCCACTATTAACAGCTTTGACTTTATAGTAAAGGTCCTAAGTCAAAGCCATGGCAGGTGCAAGGACTGAAAAGACAAATGAGACTGTCAGTAACTTGCAGTTGATATCACTTCCTGCATGGAACAATAAAACAAACAATCCACAGAAAAAATGCATTTAATAAGAGCATTCAATAAGATTGTTGGATATAGCATAAACATACAAAAATTAACTGCATCAAATAAAAATTAATCTCACAAATATTACTTCCAACACCCAATATAAAGTACCAAATAATTAATCTCACAGAAAGTGTGCAAAATCTTTAAGGATAAAATGGTATAATATTATTAAATAGTATTAGAAAGAACTAAACAGAGAAAAAGATGTACCAAGTTCATGGATAAAAATGCATCACATCTTAAATGTGTCTTTTATGCTTGAATTAATCTATACATTTAAAAAATTCCAAAGTCCTAACAGAATTTTTTGTGGAACTTGAAAAGCCAAATTCTAGAAGTGTATGAAAGAGCAAAAGGCCAAGACACTCTTGAAAAAGACTTGCTCTACCAGATGTCAAGACTGATACAGTGGGACTGAAAAAGGGATAAACAAATTGCAAAAAAATCAACAAGCTATAGCACTTAAAAAGAGATCTGTGTGTGTGAGAAAACTTACTACATAATAGAGAAAGTATTTCTGATTAATGGAGACAGAATGGGCTATTCAATAAATGGTGCTAGGATAATGAAGTATTGATTATTTTGTGCTTCAAAAGACATTATTTGAGGGACTTTTGTTATGGCGGGATAAAGAAGTAGTTCTTCAAAACTAAGTATAACACTGGACAAAACTGTCAAAATCCAACATGTCAAGGCAAAAGCAAATAATGTATTGGAAAGCATTTATTCTTGAAGAGCTGTTAGGACTTTGGGTGAGAACAGCAGGGATATGTGGTCTTCTTGTGTGGGGAATGCTCCTATTTCTGGCCCCACTTGGTTGGTAAGAACTGAAGTTTTGCTAGCTCTGGACAAGCTGCAAGCAGAAGCTGTGCTGCCAGAGGGAGCCGGTTCAATTCAGGATGGTGGCTGAAGGGGTGGAGTGGGGAGCAAAAACCCAGGGCTTTTTTAGCTAAAAGAGGTGAATTCCCTGAAAAATAAATGGGGAAACCCACAGCAACTTGCTAGACCAAGACTGCAGCCTTAGTTGTGGTAAGAGTTGAAATAAATTTCAACACATATCTTAGTGACTACAAAACTATAGGCATGTGCAAGGGAGACTCAAGGAAGTCTGGAGATGAAACCAAGGGAGACTTGAGAACTGGTTGCTCATCATTCCCAATGATGACCCAGGTCAACCAGCACAAGTTAAAAGCCCTACACAATCAAGCACAACCTCTGCATAAATCATTGGCTGACCACCAAGCTATACAGGCATAGGGATGACCCCTAGGAAGCCAGGATTAAAGTTAAAATAAGAAAAACAATTCAGCAGGTAACCTCAGTGCCTACATGTCTTAGGAGAAATCATTTCTCCACATTCCCACCATTCAAATCATCTGCCCCTTTAGAAAATATAGTGCAAATTGGAATGAAAAATGATACAAACATTTTATAAAATAATTTGGCAGTTTCTTCAAAACTTCAACATAGAATTAAACACAAGTCAGAAATTCCACTATGAACACCTGTCAAATAGATTATATATAATATTTTCTACATATATATACTATATACTGTATACAAAATAATATATATTGAATATATATCCAAAAATCATACATAAATGTTCATAACATTATAAATGCTGGAAACAATACAATATGTTTCCAATCTCATCGAATAAACAAAATGTGGTATACCCACACAATGGAATACTGTTCAGCAATAAAAAGAAAGAAACTACTGTTACATGTGACATCATGGACGAAACTCTATAGGGCTGGGAGGTGATGAAGACTACAAATAGATAAGAGGAAACTTTTGGAGTCGATGAAAATGCCCAAAATTGGATTATAGCAATGACTGTCCAATTGTAAATTTACTAAAACACATCAATCTTTATATTTACAATGAGTGAATTTTGTGGAATACAAATTATACTTCAGTATTTTTTTAAGAAAACATAATTTAAAAAGTAAGAAGTTGAGTTATAGATTGGGACAAGATAATTAAAATGTATATAACCATAGAAAAATTATGATCCAGAACATATATGTCTGTGAGTGGATGTGTGTGTGTGTGTGTATGAACTCTTACAAATCAATTATAAATAGAAAACACAATTTTGAAAAAGAAGAGGTGGCAAAAATTATAAACAGGTAATTGACAAAGAAAACCTGAACAGGCAAAAATAAACATCTAACAAAGAGCCAATATCTCCATAATCAATAAAATGTAAATTAAAACAACAGTAAAGTACCAAGTTGTGTTAGAAAAAATTAAAAATTTTGATCACATCAAATATCAGAATATGGAGCCATAAGAATTCTTGAACGCTGCTGGGGAGGCTATAAATAAGTATACTCCTTATAGACAGCAATTTGACAATGTTGAAGATATACATTCTTCACCACCCAGTTAATCCATTTCTACACACACACACACACACACACACACACACCATGTAAATTCTCACACATATTTTATAAGAAAGAACAGACAAGAACATTCATAACAATAGCTGGTTTTGATTTCAGAGACCTGAATTGAGTCTTCTCTAAATATAAAAGGCTCTAAGTAGCCTTTAGCAAATATTCTTTAAACCTCTCTCAGCTTTAATTTTCCATTATTAAAATGGGGATAATCATATTTTCCCATGAGAAATATTGTACAGATTAAGAAAGAAAAATATTTATGAAAAATGTAGCATAATATTTGACATATATTACGGTGTATATGTTGAGTCTCCCTTCTCTTGGTGTACTAAACAAATGTTCCCATCCTTACTTGACTGGAGAGAATTCCTTGATTATGAGCAAGGCAAAAGTCTACAGTGAAGGCAAGTTGGCATTTTCAAAATGTTTAAACTCCATTTCCTCTCATCTGGGGTTTCTAGAAAGTGCATTACTCACCTCCCAAAGAATCTAGAGCCATAAGCAAAAGGTAAATCATGGAAAAAGACAGCCAGAGACACTGAGACAGTTACAAGCTGAGGAAACTGCTGCCTACAGACTTTCCATCACTTGGATCTCAGTGTGAATTCAGTATCTTACACTTGGATTCCTGGTCCTGAAAACCTGATAAGACCATCTTAGTTTACCTTGCTAGAAAAGACCAACCATGTTATGGAAATCAAAGTAAATATTTTGGCCCTTTCTTATTTAATTTTACAAGGAAGTTCATAGCAAATGGTGTTAAAATGTGGTTGGATTTATGAGTATCATAGAACATCCTGCTATTAAAAACAGCTGTCAGGCTACAAGTGTAATTGGTCTGGGTGAACCCTAACTAAAAAGAATTGTCTAAATGGCCATTCTAGACTCAGGTAGGAATTTGGAACCACAGTGCTAGCAGGAACTTTGAATTGAAGAAGATGCCCTGGATGAGAAGGGAACAATCTCGGGCTCAAATCCTAGCATGGTCACTAATGTACTGTATGACCTAAATATGCCCCTCAAAGTTTTTGAGGTGTCCATAGACTCAGTGACTTTCCAGTTCTGGATTTGGGGTTCTGAGGCTCATCACCTCTTTCTCAAACTCTGGGAAAGTTAATAGACTCTTCTGAGTCTATTAAGACCCCTTGAGAAGACAGAATCCTTTACAGGACATAGGATACTGGGTAAAAATGAGGCATGTGAGACAGGGAATGGAAAAAAGGAATTACCAGATGCATAAAAACACAAAATTAGAAATTCATAAAAATAAAATATATGCTTAAATGGTATTTAATTAGAGTGGGTACATTAAATCAAAATTATGTCTTCACAAGTTCAGGACAGTGTACAGGTAACATGCCTATTTTCTAGTCTTAACTCTTGAATTGACTAGCTGTGTGACTTTGGATTAGTCAGTTCCCTTCTTTTGTCTCCATTTTCTTCTATACAAAGCAAGGGTTTTGGGTTGGCTGGTTTCCAGGCAAAATAATTTGATGAATCTGTTTTGGGGTAAATAGCACGTAATATATGTATAAATCTGGAGAGATCTGAAGAGAACTGAGGCACAGCTAGAAATGGGCAGGTTTTCCATCTCTGAGCTTTTCTGCTCTCCAGAATCACCCTCCCTAGCAGACTTCCCAGACTTCACTGGCATCACCAAAGGGCTCTTGGGGATTCCTTCACCCAGCCTTGTTCCTAAGTGAAGTCCCAGGAGGTTGGAGGATGACAGAGGGTGCCAATTTAAAGCAGGTCTGACATGATCCAGGACCTGATAGGGTTTCCACTGCTGGCTTTCTGGCAATTTGCAGAGAAATTAAAGAGGTTCTTGTAGAGGTTAAATGGCTCAAATCCTAGGGAGGGGACGCTGTTGCTCAGAAAGAAACACAAAGACAAGATTCATCTTGCTCAAGAATTATAAATAGAACAGTCAGATTAAATTCAGCAGAGAAATGGGGGCACTGCAAAGGAGCCAAGTTCTCTCCAAAGAAAGAGGCAAGGCTCCAAAGACACCCAAAGCAGGCTTTCAAAAGATGAAAAAAAAGATGGGACAAAAGAAAATATCAAAAAATGGACCTTTTCTCTTAACCCACTACTTCTTTTAGGCAAGAAGGCAAAATCATCAGTGACTGAAAGACAGATTAAAAATAAATTATCCTCCCAGAAGGAGTCATTCACTGTAAAAGGAATGAAAATAGTTTACTGCTCTGTGGAAAATGTAAGCTGCTTCCAAACTTTAGGTTAAAAGTTGGCAAAGGGAGGTTGGCCTCCTTGTATATCTGTCTTGGATATGTTTATCCAGTGGATGGAGATACTGAGATGGGCCTGGCTTTCAGATTTGTTTTTTGTTCCACAGAAGGTTTCCATCAGATACAGTCTGCAGACTAGCACAGTCCAGCAGGCTGCCGGAAAACAGACCCTAATTTAACTGCAACAGGCTGTGCCTACACCAGGACTCTGCTTGGTCAGAAAGTGGTGGTGCAGAACCCAGCCGGAAGCGGCTCTGGGAGCGGGAGGCATGCAGACTGGCTCCTGACTCAACAGGCCTACTGTCCAGGTCTGTTTCAGCAGTAAATGCCATGTGGGCTTAGATGAGGAACCCAGCTTCTCTGAGCTATAGACTCCCCATCTGCTCATTCATGAATCTGGCTTCCAGTGACATCTCGAAGTTGCTTTAAAGAAGTAACATAAAATAAAACTCTATAGAAAGGCCATCAGTAGTCTCAGAGAAAACAGATCTCTATTAGGTCACCCACATGCTTTCTACAGAACCACAGATATGGGGGGCTGTGCAGTCACATGATATATTTTGTGTCTTTCACAGCTGTCTCCTAAACTCTCTCCCAGTCTTCCATCTTCCACAAGGAAGTCCACAGAGATTGTGGGGTTTTGCATTAAGACAGGGTACAATGTGAACCCTCTTTCCTCACTTATTAAACATATAACATTGGAATAATTATCTTAAACTATCTGTATCTCAGTTTACTGTGAAATGGGAATAATGCTGGCCTCACATTTTCACTGTAAAAATTTATAAACATAGAAGAATATATGTGAGGAACTTAGTATGTGTTCAATACAGTAAGGCTCTTGTTTTTAATTGTCACCCACTACCACTGTCACCAGTTTTACTGCTTCTGGCTTAAATCAGGCAACACTCCTTGATTCACTCACATACATCTAATTGCAATTAAATTCATTTTTTGTTTTGTTTTGTTAGAATATATTTTTCTTCCTATTTTACAAATAATTTCCCTATTCCTCCACTAAGTACAACTAAAAAGCCTGAAATTTTATATAAAACAAACATAAGATTCTGAAAGGTGGAGAAAAGGTAGAAGACAAGCTAGGGACCTCAGGATCCAAAGAACAACACAGTATTGAGTTATCTGAGTTTTCTTTTTGCTTCATATATCTCAGAATTGCAGCTGAAGAAACTAGAAACTCAGGTATGGCACAGATGAATGAGCACAGATGAAATACAGCCTAAAAAAATGCCTGTTCTTCCTAGCCAAACATCAGAAAAAAGCAACCTGGCAGGATAGAAACATTTAGAAAATAATCACTTTATTCCTGCCAAAAAGCAAAGGAAGAAAAAAACAACATTGTGTACTCATCCCCACCCATGCCAGGAAGGGTCACTAGGGAGCCTATCCTTGTCAGGCTGTGCTGAGACACTCAATGCCCCATCAGGTGTTGTCAGCAAAAGCCAAGGAGGAAACTGCAGCTTAATCCCTGACAGTCAGTAGGCACCACTCCTCCCAGCGTCAGTGGGGACATGTAGGGAGCCTAGACCCCACTGCCACCCAGAATTGAGGCAGCCCTCACTCTCCACACTGGGAGAGTTTCAGAGGAAGACTGGTGGGAAGTCTGTACTTTTACCACTGCCCAGCTATAATATGGAAACATTATCCCATGGTGTTAGTGTGGCCAGACAGGGAGCAGTAATGAGGCACACCCAGCCCCACTCAGCCTGGGAGGTATCAGTGGAGGCCTAGTAGGCAGCAAGGAGTCCCATCTCATCCAGCTCAAACAAGGATTCCCACCACAGTAGATGACAATGTAAGCTCAGTGGACAACCTGTACATCTACCTCCACCAGTCCATGTGGTCATTGCCCACCTGCCCATTGCTGGGCCATGATAACAATGCTTCAATGAGCAATTACAAACATTCCTAAAAAAATGAAAAAAAGAGAAAGAAACAAAGAAATTCCTAGCAAACAACTGGAACCTCACAGCAAAGAAGCAAAAGATAAAAAGAATCAAATGAAAATTTCACAACTAAAAATAAATAATTAAAATGAAAACTCATGAATTGTTGGAATTGTGGTCAAGATGGCAGTAAACACTATGCTTGCCTCCTCAAACAACCACATTGAAATTACAATGAAATTATAGAACAGCTGTCATTGTGAACTACCTGAAGACTAGCTAAACAGAACTACCCCATGCATAAGGATATAAGGAAAAAGCCAAGTTGAGACTGGTAGAAGGGCCATAGTTGTGGCATGGGCAGGTCCCACCCTCATGGTGTGGTCATTCAGAATTGGAAGGATATCTCAGCTGCAGATCTCCCTGACCAGAGAAAGAGCCAAGCCTCCCAGCAGGCTTCCCAACTGGGGCACCTGTACTGTAAAGAGGAGGCCCCATGGTAGCTGGCTGCAAAGACCAGTGGGGGTTGCATCTGAGGAGAACAGGTGGCTGCTGGAGACCAAAGCACAACTCCTAAGGGCTGTGCACAACTCATTGTCAAACTCACCCTCTCTAAGCACCAGCTCAGGGGCAGCAACTCAAAAAGCATCAGCTCCATAAAGGGCAGACACAGCTGGCAACAGAGCCCTGCTGAAGTATCTTAGGATTCAGAACAAGACAGGGATATGCACTTTCACCACTTTTACTGCATGTGGTTTCAGAAGTCATAGCCAGAGCAATCAGACAAAAAAAAGAGAGAGAAAGACAAAATGTATTCAAACTGAAAAGGAAGAATAAAAATGCCATTATTTGCAGATGACATGACACTGCATGTAGAGAACCCTAATAAGTTCATACACACACAATTAGTACTAATAAATGAATTCTTTAAAGTAATATGATAAAAAGTTAATATTAAGAAATCAGCAGCATTTTATACACCAATAACAAACTATCACATATAAAAATTAAGAAAACAATCCAATTTACAAAGGCATCAAAAAGAATAAAATACTTAGGAATAAACTTAACCAAGGAGGTAAAAGATCTATAGTCAGAAAATTGTAAGACACTAAAGAAAGAAGTTGAAGAAGATATAAATAAATGAAAAGATGTACAGTGCTCACTGATAAAAAGAATTAACATTGTTAAAATGTCCAAACTACTGAAAGCAATCTATAGATTCAATGCTATCTGTATAAAAAAAATGGATTATTCACAGAACTAAACTAATAATTTTAAAATGTATATGACATCCCTCCCAAAAAGAAATATCCAAAGTAATCTTTTTTACTTATCTTTTTTTTCATTTTTAACATATTTTATTGATTATGCTATTACAGTTGTTCCATTTCCCCTTTCACTCCCCTCCACCCGGTACCCCCTCTTCCACCCACATCCCCCCCGCCAGTTCACGTCCATGTGTCATACTTATGAGTTCTTTAGCTTCTACATTTCCCATACTATTCCTGCCCTCCCCCTATCCATTTTTAACCTACATTCTATGCTAATTATTCTCTGTACCTCTTCCCCCCCTCTCCTCCTCCCACACCCCCTGTTGCTAACCCTCCATGTGACCTCCATTACTGTGATTCTGTTCCTGTTCTAGTTGTCTGCTTAGTTTCTTTTAGTTTTGCTTTAGGTGTGGTTGTTAATAATTGTGAGTTTGCTGTCCTTTTACTATACATGATTTTTCTTTATCTTCTTTTCTTAGATAAGTCCCTTTAGCATTTCATAAAATAAGGGCTTGGTGATGATGAACTCCTTCAACTTGACCTTATTTGAGAAGCACTTTATCTGCCCTTCCATTCTAAATGAGAGCTTTGCTGGATAGAGCAATCTGGGATGTAGGTCCTTGTCTTTCATGACTTGGAATATTTCTTTCCAGCCCCTTCTTGCCTGTAAGGTCTCTTTTGAGAAATTAGCTGACAGTCTGATGGGAACTCCTTTGTAGGTTACTGTTCCCTTATCTCTTGCTGCTTCTAGGATTCTCTCCTTCGTTTTTACCTTGGCTAATGTAATTATGATGTGCCTTGGTGTGTTTCTTCCTGGGTCCAACTTCTTTGGGGCTCTCTGAGCTTCCTGGATTTCCTGGAAGACTATTTCCTTTGCCAGACTGGGGAAGTTCTCCTTTATTATTTGTTCAAATACGTGCTCAATCTGTTGCTTTTCCCCTTCCCCTTCTGGTACCCCTATAATTCGGATGTTGGAACATTTAAAGATGTCCTGGATGCTCTTTAGCTTCTTCTCATTTTTTTAAATTGTTATTTCATCATTTCTTTCTGCTTGGTTGATTCTATCTTCCTTCTGGTCCACTATATTGCTTTGAGACCCAGTTTCCTTCCCTTCACTATTGGCTCTCCTCCGTGTATCTTCCTTCATCTCTTTTATGGTAACCTGCGTCTTTTCATCTAATTTGCACCCAAAATCAACCAATTCCATGAGCTTTCTGATCATCAGTGTTCTGAACTGTGCATCTGATAGATTGGCTATTTCTTAGTCGCTCAAAAGGATGAGTCCTGAGGGACTGATCTGTTCTTCTGTTAGAAACATGTCTCTCCCTGTCTCTCCTTTTTTTTCCTTTTTTTTCGGTCTGGTCGCTCTTGTTATGGTGGGCGGCGGAGCCTTAGGTGTTCTCCAGGGCTGGGCACCCCAGTCGCTAGATTATGAAGTTATATGTGGGGGCGGGGGTGGGAGTGGGGACGGGGGTGGGAGTGGGGGCGGGAGGGAACAATGGCGGTACTTCCGTTCTCCTGGGATCTCAGTCCCTTCTCTGGGATCCTGGGCTGCAAGCTCTGCCCTGGTCCACAATCGCCGCCTCACTGGGTCCGCCAGCCGCAGCTTGTGTACTCAAGGACTACCGCTGCATTCTTGCGCACCCCAGATGGCTTTCGCGCTGAGTTCACACCAAGTTTTCCCCAACCGCCGCGCACTGCCAACACGTACCCACTTGGCTCATCCTCTCCTACCAGTCTGGATGTACGGGTCTACTTCAACTTCTTGGCTGTCCGACTTCCATTCAGATAAATCCTCTATCAGTTCTGGGTGTTATTCTAGCTGTAAATTGTTGTTGCTCTAATCTTGGTTGTGCGTGGAGGTATGGTGTGTCCACCTATTCCTCCATCTTGCCAGAAGTCTCAAGGCCACATACATACTTGATGGCAGGAAGAATATCAAAGTAAACAAGGTCAGGTAGTTCTTGTAGGGTGGGGCACGCCATTCTCACTCTGGGCTTTGATGTCCCCATCCTCCTCTTTCCTGGGCAGGCAGCCTCAGGTCAGGGTCAGCGTTCAGGTCCTCTGACCCAGCTTCTCCAGCACTCCCCTTTTCCTGGCCTGCCCCAGCAGGCTTTCAGCCTCCCCAAAGTAATCTTGAAAGAGAAGAACAAAGTTAGAGGTACAACACTACCTAAAGTCAAACTATCTTTCAAGGCAACAGTTATCAAAACAGTATGGTACTGGCATAAAAACAGACACTGAGATTAACAGCAGAATAGAGACCCAAGAAATAAACCTATGTAGGCAAGGGCCTACGTAGTCAAGTAATATATGACAAAGGAGGCAAGACTATAAAATGACATGAGGACATCCTTTTCAATAAATGGTATTAGAAAAACTGGACAGATAAGTACTCAAAATAATGAAACTATAGCACTTTCTTAAACCATATACAATAATAAACTCAAAATGTATTAAAGAAGCTCTGGTTGGCATAGCTCAGTTGATTGAGTGCAGGCTGTGAACCAAAGGGTTGCAAGTTCGACTCCCAGTTAGGGTTGCACGCCAGGTGTCCAGTGGGGGCCATGTGAGAGGCAACCACACATTGATGGTTCTCTCTCTTTCTCCCTCCCTTCCCTGTCTAAAAATAAACAAACAAAATCTTTAAAAAAATGTATTAAAGAATTAAATGTAAGACTTGAAACCATAAAACTCCTAAACGAAAAAATAGGCAGTAAGCCTTTTTATATTGTTCTTAGAAATACTTTTAGGATATGTCTCCCCAAGTAAGCAAAAGAAAAATTAAACAAATAGAACTATATCAAACTAAGGAATTTTGACACAGTGAAGCAAACTATCAACAAAACAAAAAGACAACCTACTGAATGGAAGAAGATATTCACTAATGATACAGCAGCTCTGATAAGAGATTTATATCCAAAATATATAAGGAACTGATAGAACTAAAAGATAAAACAAAAGCATAAACAATCCAATTAAAAGATGAGTGGAGGACTTGAATAGACATTTCCTCAAAGAGAACACACAGATGTTCAGTAACATATAAAAAGATGCAAATGAAAACCACAATGACACTTCACACCTGTCAGAATGGCTACCATCAATAAATCAACAAACAAGTTTTGTCAAGGAAGAAAAGGAACCCCCATGCACTGTTGGTGGGATTGCAAATTGGTGTGGCCACTGTGAGAAACAGTAGCAAGGTTTCTCAAAAAATTAAAAATAGAACTACCATATGATCCAATGATTACACTTCTGGATGTTAATCCAAAGAAATCCAAAACACTAATACAAAAAGATACATGCATCCCCATGTTCATCGAAACATTATTTACCACAGTCAAAGTATGCAAGCAACCTAGGTGTCCATCAGTAGATAAATGGGTAAAGATGATGTGGTACATATATGCAATGAAAATATTGCCCAGCCACACAAAAAAATGAAATACAACTCTTTGCAACAACTTCAATGGACCTCATGGGTATTATGCTAAGTATAATCTGTCAGACAAAGAAAGACAAATACCATATGATGTTGCTTATATGTGGAATCTAAAAACAGACAAATTAAAAAAAATACAAACTCATAGATACAGGAGGTTGTCAGATGAGAGGGGATTTGGGTGAAAAAGGTGAAAGAAATTAAGAAATACAAATTTCAAGTTGTCAAAATAATCATGGGGAATATAAAGTACAGCATACCCAATAATATTGTAATATCCATATATAGTATCAGATGGATTGTAGTATGATCATTTCATAAGTTATGTAAATGTATGACTACCATATTGTATACCTGAAACTAATATAATATTACATATCTATTGTAATTGAAGAATAAACTTTAAAAATATAATTGTTACCAGAATAGCCATTTCTCCCAGATTATGCAAACAATGCATTTCATCATATAAAAATCACAGTGGATTCCAAAAGCTTTCATTTTTCAAGGCAAAGAAAAATAAATGAATGAGGCAGCATTTCCTGTATAGGAGTCCTAGAAATTTCATGCACAATAATTAATTTTCAATTAAACAAAAGACAACAGAAATGCTATTGAAATCAAACTGAGTGAACAGTGAAAAAGGTTGAGAGTGTACATTTAAGTTGACGTATAGTATGGTCTTGGAAAATGGGCCACTTATAAGTGGGCCATTTTGTATGTTCAGTGATGTCATTATTTTATAAATAAATATCTTTGAATCAGTGAAATGGACCTAGACAGATGTCATTTTCTCTCTCTACTTTTATACCCAAATGAAATATTAATCTCTATAATTCTGTGGTTATGACAAAATATGCATATATTTACATGTTTGAACAACCCAAAACTTGCCCTGTATATTTAATTTCTTGGTTCTTCATTGTAATATTTTATTTCAATAAAGAAAATTATGGTAGTGCATAAAAATAAAATAATTTAGAAATTAATAAAATATAAATGCATGAAACTCTCCAGTGAAAGCAGATATTAAAAGAATTAATAAAAACACATGATCCAACTACATGCTGTCTACAAGCAACTCATCTTAGATCCAGAGACACAAATACTTTGAAAGTGAACAAATGAAAAGATATTCATGCCTTGCACACAGTAACCAAAAGGGAGCAGAGGCAGGTATACTATATCAAACACAACAGACTTTAAATTAAAAAAAAGTCTACAAAAGACAAAGTAGGGCATTACATATCAATAAAAGATTTCATATAGCAAGAAGACATTACAATTATAAACATGTATGCACTAATAACAGACTAGCAAAATATAGAAAGCAAAAATTCACAATATTGAAATAAAAAATGGACAATAATAATTGCAGACTTTAATACCTTACTGTCAATAATGGACAAAACAAAACAAGCAGATAGAAAATAAGTAAGGAAATAGAGAACTTGAACAACACAATAAATTAACAAGATCTAACAGACATTTTTCTCAAGTGCACATGGAATATTCTCCAGGACATTTCATGTTAGGCCAAGTTAGGACATGAGCTAAAAGTCAATAGATTTTAAAGGTACATATCACTCAAAGTGTCTTCTCTAATCACAATGGGATGAAGTTAAAAGCCAATAACTGAAGGAAAACTGGAAATTACAAGTTTGTGGAAGTAAAGCCATATACTTTTGAATAACTGATGGGTCATAAAATAAATCAAAAGGGAAGTTAGAACACATATTGAGACAAAATCAAAACACAACATGCCAAAACATGTGGGATGCAGTGAAAGTGTAACTGAACAAAACAGAAGTTCATCTGCCTGTGGCAAAAAAAGTCAAACTTGTGAAACAGGTGCTGGTGCAAATGAAGTTTGTATTCAGAAGCTGTGACCTAGAAGAAGGGTGGGCTCCCAACTCAGAGACCATTTCATCTTCCTGCTCAAGCCCATGTTCTCATAGGAATAGGGAAGGCAAGGCTTTTTTCCTAGCCAATTATCTTTCTAGTTTTTGGCACTAGGGAGCCCTATCCATTCATCTTTCTTAGGTTACAGGGCACTCAGGTTCTATCCACTCATATTTCTAGCTTTTGCTGTGCTGGGGTCCTGTCCACTTGTCTTTCTAGCTTTCCCACCACTCAGTGTAAAAACCTCCCCTGCCTCCATCTTGGCCAATGGGGGAGACTCCCCCAAGCTCTAGCTGACTGTCTGTGGTAACTAAAGCAGGGCTAAAGGAAATTTTAGAGCTAAAAATGCTTACAGTTAAAAAAAAAAAAAAACTTCAAGTCAACCACCTGGCTAACACAATGTAAGGAACTAGAAAAAGAAAAAAAAAGTGAACCAAAATCTAACTGAAGGGAGAAAATACAAAGGAGTAGAGAAAAAAATATAAGAAAATCAACAAATCCAAAAGTTGGTTCTTCGAAAAATTCAAGAAAATTAACGAACCCTTCAGCTACAATGACTAAGAGGAAAAAGAAAATACTGACATTTTAAAATTAGAAATAAAATTGGGGATATTACTGAAGAAGCTAAAGAAATAAAAAGCATTATAAGACAGTACTATGAACAGTTATACACCAACAAATTGGATAGCCTAAATAAAATGGACAAATTTAAAAATATAAAATCTGTAAAAACTAAGTTATAAACAAGTACAGTGGCACAACAGACTTATAACAATAAAAAAATTGAGTCAGTAATAAAAAATCTCCCAACAAAGAAAAGCCCCAAGCCCAATGGCATCACTGGTGAATTTTATGAAACATTTGAAAAAGAAAACCAATCCTTCTCAAACTTATCCAAAACACTGAAGAGGAAGAACATTTCTAATCTTGTTCTATGACGTTTACATTGCCTTGATACCAAAGTGAGACAAAGACATTATAAAATCTCAGTTCAATATCCTTATGAACATTGATGTGAAAAAATCTTCAACATCAAAATACCTGTAAACCAAATACAACAGCATCCTGGAAGGATGACCAAGTTGGATTTATTTCTGGACTATAAGAATGGTTCAGCATACCAAAAAAAAAAAACAAAAAAACAAACAAAAAAAAACAGTCAGTGTTATATACCATGTTAATAGAATGCACAAAAACACATAATCATCTCAACTGATTTAGAAAAAGCATCTGAGAAAATTCAACACCCTTTCATGAAAAAAACACTCAACAAATAAGAAATAGAAGGAAACTACCACAACACGATAAAAGCTACATGTGAAAACCCCACAACAAATATTATATTCAATGATGAAAGACTCAAAGCTTTCTCCTAAGATCTGGACCAGACAAGGATGCCCACTTTACCTCTTCCATTCAACATAGCACGGAAACATCTAGTCAGAGCAATTAAAACAAAAGGGAAAGAAACAAAGTCTCTCATATTGAAAAAGAAAAAGTAAATATCTCTCTGTTCACAGACTATATGATTTTATGTATAGAAAATCCTAAAGATGCCACACCAAAATAAAACTTTTAAAATGAAGGAATTTAACAAACTAGCAGAACACACAATCAACCACAAAGTTCCCCTGTATTTGTATACACTAATAATAAACAATTTGAAAACAATATTAAGAAAATAATTACAATTATAATAGTATCAAAAATTAAATATTTAGTACTTAATTTAACCAAGGAGGTAATAGACATGCAATAAAAGCCACAAAACACCATAGAAAGAAATTAAAGAAGAGATAAGTAAAAGAAACTATGTCTCATATTCATGGATTGGAAGACATAATATTGTTTAAATGTTACTATTACCCAAAGTGATCTTCAAATGTAATGCAATCTCTATCAAAATCCAAAACAATATTTTGTGCAGAAATAAAAAACTCAAAAATTCATAAGGAGTGATTGGTTCCTGCCAAAATGGAGGCATGGGCAGAAACACTTCACTTCTTCACACAACCAAAGGAAGGATAACAACCAATTAAAAATAAAGAACAACTAGAACTGCTAGAAAGTCACTTCCATGGAAGTCCAACAACCAAGGAGTTAAAGAAACATTCATCCAGACTGGAAGGAGGGGCAGAGACAGGCAGCCAGGGCAGAGGGAATGTGCAGCAAGGCAAGGCCATGGACCGTGCAAGGGCAATCCCACATTCACACCGATAATTCAGGAAGAAAAACAGGGGAGCAAGAAAGACTGAGAAACCAAGGGTTTCAGAGCAGGCAACTGAAGACTCAAAATCCCTGGCTATAAAACACCTGTGGAGGTTGGGGCAGCAAGAGAAACTCCCAGCCTCACAGGAGAGCTCATTGGAGAGGCCTATAAGTGTCTTAAAATGTACACAAACCCACCTACCTTCGAATCAGCACCTGAAAGCTCACAATCCACTTGTGGGAAGTGAGGGAGGTGACAGAAAGTGGGACCAGAGCAGAGCAAATGGCATTGTTCCATCTCTGACCCCCTCCCCCACAGACAGTGCCACCATACAACACAGAAGATTGCCCCACCCTGGTGAATGCCAAAGGCTCCACTCCTTACCATGTAACAGGTCCCCTGAGACAAAGAAATATGGCCCAAATGAAAGAACAGATCAAAACTCCACAAAAACAACTAAGTGACGAGGAGATAGACACTTATCTAATGCAGAGTTCAAAATGCTGGCAATCAGGATGCTCACAGAATAAGTAGAATATGGTCACAAATTAGAGGAAAATATGAAGGCTATGAAAAGTGAGATAAAGGAAAATGGATAAGGAACCAACAGTGACAGGAAGGAAAATCTGGAGCAAAAGGAAGAAATAAGCATCCAACCAGAAGAGCATGAAGAAACAAGAATGCAAAAAAATGAGGAGAGGCTTAGTAACCTCTGGGACAACTTTAAACATTCCAACATCTGAATCATAGGGGTGCCGGAAGGAGAAGAGGAAGAGCAAGAAATGGAAAACATATTTGAACAAATAATGAAGGAGAACTTCCCCAATATGGCAAAGGAAACAGACTGCCAGGAAGTCCAGGAAGCAGAGAGACTCTCAAAGAAATCGGACCCAAGGAGGAACACACCAAGGCACATCATAACTACATTACCAAAGATTAAAGATGAGAGAATCTTAAAAGCAGTAAGAGAAAAGGAGAGTTACCCACAAAGGAGTTCCCATAAGGCTATCAGTTAATTTCTCAAAAGAAACCTTACAGGCAAGAAAGGGATGGAAAGAAGTATTCAAAGTCATGAAAAGCAAGGACCTACATCCAACATTACTCTACCCAGCAAAGCTATCATTTAGAATGGAAGAGCAGATAAACTCCCCAGATAAGGTCAAGTTAAAGGAGTTCATCATTACCAAGCCCTTATTATATGAAATGTTAAAGGAACTTATCTAAGAAATAGAAGGTCAAAAACTATGAATAATCAAATGACAACAAACTCACAACTATCAACAACTGAACCTAAAAAACAAGAACTAACAAACTAGAACAGGAACAGAATCACAGAAATGAAGATCCCATGGAGGATTATCAGCAGGGAGGGGGATGGGGAGAATGGCAGGAAAAGGTACAGGGAATAAGAAGCATAATAGCTAGGTACAAAATAGATAGGAGGGTTAAGAATAGTATAGGAAATGGAGAAGCCAAAGAACTTATATGTATGACCCATGGACACAAACTAAGGTGAGAAGGGAATACTGGAGGGTGGGAGGGGAGGTGCAAGGTAGAGGGGAATAAAGGGGAGAAATAAATTGGGACAACTGTAATAGCATAATCAATAAAATATACTTAAAATGAAAATAAAATAAAATTCATATGAAATCCCAAGGGACCCTAAGTAGCCAAAAATCTTATTAAAAAAAAACAAAGTTATAAAACTCACATTTCCTGACTTCAAAATACAACATACATAAATTTAACAGCTTAGATAAAATGGATCAACATCTTGAGAAACAGAAGGTACCACAACTCATCAAATACAAAGTAGATAATTTGCATACCTTTATAGTTATCAAGGAAATTGAATTAATAACTAAGAAACTCTCCACAGTATTTCTCTGGGCCCAGGAAATTTTACTGAAGAATACTACCAAATATTTAAAGAAGAATTAACACCAATTCTACACAATCTATTCCAGAACAGAGAACACTTTACAGTTTATTTTATGAAGCTCATGTTACCCTGACTCCCTAGTCAGTCAAATACAGCACAAAAAAGAAAAACTAAAATCCAATACTCCTCAAGAATATGAACACAATAATCCTTAGCAAAATACTATCAAATAGAACTTAACAATTATGAAAAATAAGCATCACCACCAAGTGGAGCTTATCCTTCTGATGAAAAGCTAGTTCAACATTCAAATATCAATCAGTGTAATTTATCATGTTAATGGGCTAAAGGAGAAAAGTTATATAATTATATCAATCAATGAAGAAAAATTTGATACAATTCAATACCCACTCATAACTTTACAACAAAAATCTCAGAAAAGAATAAAAATGAAAAGAACTTCCTAAACTTGATGAGCTACAACAAATCAATGGCTAATATTATATTTAATGGTAAAAGATTACATTATTTTTTCCTGAAATCTGAAATAAAGGTATTTGCTCTCTAGTCTTGCTCAACATAGTGCCAGAAGTCTGAAATAATACAATAGGCAAGAAAAGGAAATAAAAGACATACAAGTTGGAGAATGAGAAATAAAAATGTCCCTCTCTGCAAATAGAAAGCTTGTCTGTGCAGAAAATCACCAGGGTCTCCTTCAAAAAATCCTAGAACTAATAAATGAGTTCAGCATCATTACAGAATACAAGATAAACATGTATTTATGTACAAATATATTTTGCATATTTATATATTACATATAAGTAAGTATATTTTAGATTTATATTTAAGCAATAAATATGACACTAAAATTATAATATCATTTACAATCAGTAACTCAAAAAATTAAATACTTATGTGTATCTGTAACAAAATACGTACAGGATTTATATGATGACAACTATAAAACAATGATGAAAGAAATAGAGGAAAATTTAAATAAATGGAATGATACATTGTGTTTATGGATTAGAAGACTTAATATAAAAGATGCAATTTCTCCCCAAATTTATATACAGGTTTAATGCAATTCTTTTCAAAAACATGGTAGGATTTGTTTATAGAATAGACAAAATTATTCTAAGATTTATGTGGAATGGCAAATTAAAATATCTAAAACAATTTTGAAAAAGAAAAAATAAAGAAGGACTTATTATCCTTGACTTCAAGAGTTTTATATACAGCTGCCATAGTCAAGACTGGGTGGTACTGGCAGAGGAATAGACACAGCAGTCAGTGGAATGAAGTAAAAAACCCAGACATAGATTCACACAAATCTATTTACCTATCTGATTTCTGACAAAAGCGCAAAAGCAATTCAGTTGAGGAAATATAGACATCTATAGGCAACAGGGAGAATAAAGATAGGAAAAGCTGAAAGAATAAAGACAAGAAGAGGAGGAGGAGGAGAAAGGAAAAAAGAGGAGAAGGAGAACCTAAATCTAAGTCTCACCTTTTAAACAAAAATTAAGATAAAATGGATCACAGAGTTATACATAAAAAGCATAACTATAAAATTTTTTAAAATAGGAGAAAATTTTTGAAACTTAGCACTAAACAAAGAAATCCTAAGGTAGACACCAAAAGCACAAATCCATAAAAAAAATTTGATAAATTGTACTTCATCAAAATTACAAACATTTGCTTTGTGGGAGCTATGGAAAAAATGTTTTAAAAGCTAGAAAATGGGAGAAAATGTTTGAAAACTACGCATCCAACAATAATTAGTATCAAGAATATATAAAGTATTCTTAAATCTCAACAGTAAAAAACAAACTTTCCAATTGTAAAATGTGCAAAAAACATGAAAAGATGTTTTAGTAAAGAGAATATATAGATGGCAAATAAGTACATAAAAAGATATTAGGTATTAGGTAAATTGAATTAAAACCACAATGAGATAACATTGTGTACTTCACTAAATGATGGTGAGGATTCCCACTGCTAGTGGAATGCAAAATGGTATAGCCAATCTAGAAAAGAGTGTGGTAATTTCCCTAAAAACTAGACACACAACTAACTACCAAATGACCCAGAAATTACACTCCTGGGCACTTATCCCAGAGAAATAAAAAGTTATGTTATGAAATTGACTAATGTGATTATGGAGGATGAGGAGTCCCAAGATTGGCAGTCAACAAGTTGGAAATGTGGAAGAGTGGATCATGTCATTTCATTCCAAAGCCAACAGTCTCAAGATCCAACAAGAGGCAGCATTTAGTTCACAGTCAAGCCCAAAATCAAGGGAATACCAGTGTCTCAGCTCAAGGCAGTCAGTCAGTAAGGAGGAGTTTCCTCTTTTTGTATTCAACTGATTGGATGAGGCCCACCCACACTAGGGACTGCAATCTGATTTACTCATTTTATTTATTTAAATGTAATCACATTCAGTAACGGCCTTACAAATACACCCAGAATAACTTTTGACCAACTATCTGGGCACAGTGTGGCCCAGTCAAGAGAACACATTAATCACATGGCCTGAAGCCTTTCCCTGTTCAATCAGTAAATCATCAATCCTCTGACAGAATTTTGGCTAATTTCCTAAAACATTTGTCATCTTAATACAAACAAGACCAAACTGGTTTGTCATTAAGAACCAGTGAGATTATAGCAGTGATGCTGTGGAACTTGGCTGTGGCATTTTTCAGTCAAGTATATTACATCTGGAATGAGTCTTAAAGGAGTAACCAAGTGGTAGTACCAGGATGAAATAACCCCCCAAAAGAATAGAACATTAGATTTGTGATGATGAGATGAGTGATAGGGGAAGCACAGAAATTACAGCATGTACACAAACACAGAGAAATGTTTGTTCTTTTGTTCTGCAGGGGACATCAGGCCAGATGGTACAGCCTACTATTGGAACATTGCAGATGGATTTACTATGTAGAGAAATTATTGGTTCCCTTGCTCCCACTCTGTGCCTCAAGTTATCCAACTGTAAAATGGGCATCTTTGATCTGTCTTTGGTTCATAGAGGTATTAAGGATGTCTCTGTCACACTTCAAGGAAAACTGTAAATAAACCTAAGTTCACTCTGTAAGAAATAATTTCAAGTTCATTAATGACCCAGATTCTTATGAAAATGTAAATATTAAATAAAAAGTAGCCAAATGGCTGGCAATATGA
The DNA here is from genome assembly GCF_019186645.2 of Phyllostomus hastatus. Classification (NCBI taxonomy): domain Eukaryota; kingdom Metazoa; phylum Chordata; class Mammalia; order Chiroptera; family Phyllostomidae; genus Phyllostomus; species Phyllostomus hastatus. The sequence goes on along the minus strand of NW_025334015.1, from coordinate 1,596,639 downwards.
GGATTCAGCTTACAAAAGAGTTAAAAAAAAGAGTTGTACTTGGTCAAGAGGTTGGCATTGGTAATGAGGTACTTACATCCTCCCACAACTGTAACTAAAACAGCAGGTTAAGACTGCCTGCCACAACAAAAGCCAAACTTGTGAGACATGTGCTGGTGCAAAAGGAAAGGGTTTATTCAGGTGCCATGCACTGGGAAGATTGGTAGACTCCTGTCTCAAAGACATGCCCACTTCCTGCTCAAGACTGTGTGTCTTACAGGCTTTGAAAGGGGAGACCTTTTTAATCTCCAATTATCTTGCTAGCTTTTGGCACAACTGGGTCCTGTTCATCCACCTTTCTAGCTTTTGCCAGCTTGGTGTAAGAATCTACCCCTGCCATCATCTTGGTCAATGGGACAGATTCCCCAGTGCTCCAACTGACTGTAGTAACACAACCGCATCAAAATTAAATTAAATTATAGAACAACCATCATTCAGAATTGCCAAAAATTCATCTGAACAGAAGTCCAATGACAAAAAATATAAAGAAGAAGCCATAATGAGACTGGTACAAGGGGGCAGAGACTGGAATGGGCTGGTCCCCCCTAAACATGTGGCAGATAAAAATCAGAAGGGATATTTCAGCTGCAAAGCTCACCCCTGAGAAACAAAGAATCCTGAACCTATACCAGGCCCCCCAGCCCAGAGTTCCAGAGCCAGGAAGAGAAGTCCCTAGTTTCTCTTCTGGCTATAAAGATCCAGAGGAAATTGTGGCTGAGTAAAACAGAGGGCTCTGGAGTCCTGGGTGTTCCTACTAAAGGGCCCACACGCAAACATACTCAACTCACTCCCTCTGAGCTCCAGCACTGGGGCAACAGCTTGAAAGGCACAAGGACACACGGAGAGGAACTGAATTGTCTGATATCAGCACAAGAACTGGAAGGGCAGCTTTCTCCCAGATGAGAGTGCTGGCAGAGGCAATTGTTCCTTTTCTGAACCCTTTTCCCACAGAGCTGGCAGGCAGGCACCATATGTGAGTCTCCAACAATCTACTTAACATTGTTACCTCTGCCCTGGTACTTACCCCTGAGACTCCTGCAGCACCCAATTTGTGGGCCCACTCAGGTTTCCCATTGGTCTCTCAGTATGAAGGCCTGTCCTGGCTCTTACATCAGGCTTTCCTAAAATCTTTCAAACAAACAACATCTGGCTTCAGCATGCCCCATACCTCTCTCTAAGTGACCCCAGGTCTGGCCCTAGTGGCAACTGGCCTTGGTTCACAGCTTGGCCTCTCCTGGGCATCTCTAAGCCCAGGAAAAATAGCAGCTATCTACAGATTAATTTGCAGATCATGCTGGATGACCCCAGGCAGAACACAGGCAGTGACTGACCTTGACCTGTACCTCCCAGGAGGCCACAGAGCCAGCACACCCAATGGACAGCTTCAGACCACATTGAAGCAACTTCCCAACATCTCCACAATCAACACATTCAAAGAGCAGACTCAGCGCGCACTAGAGCCCCATTGAAGTAAGTCCTGCTTCGTGGGGTGGGTACCTGCACAGATAATCCTCCCTGATGGTAACAGCCAGTTCTTGCAGCCAATAGGCATCTCATTGAGGTACCAACAGCAATCAAGGTTCAACTACAAGAGGATGTATACAACTCACACAGTGAGGTTCACCTCTAGTGCCAAGCTCAGGTGACCTGGAATATGGTGCCACTGGACCCTACAAAACTAAGCATGGAAGTCATAATGTCTCTACCTAATACATAGAAACAAACACAGGGAGAGACAAAGAAACATGGGCCAAGTTAAAAAACTGAACAAAACTCCAGACAAAGAACTAAACAAAATGGAGACAAGCAATTTACTGGATGCAGAGTTCAAAACACTTGCTATAAGACTTCTCAATGAACTGAGAGGAAGAACAGATGAACTGAAACTTCAGTAAAGAGAAAGCATAAAATGAAACTAGAAAACATAACGAAGAAGCAGTCAATGACGAAGAATACACTGACTGAAATGAAGAATACAGTACAAGGAATCAACAGTGGTGTAAATGAAGCAGAGGATGAAATCAGTGATTTGAAAAATAAGAAAACAAAAAATACCCATTCAGAACAGCAAAACGGAAAATGAAGCAAAAAAATGAAGATAATGTAAGCAGCCTCAGGGACAATTTCAGGCATAACAACATTTGTATCATAGGGGTACCAGAAAAAAAGAGAGAGAGAGAAAGAAATTTAAAACCTATTTAAAAAAATAATTACAGAAAACTTCCCTAACCTGGTAAAGAAAATAAATGGGCAGTCCAGGAAGCACAAAAAGCCCCAAACAAAATGAACCCAAACAGGCCAACACCAAGACATATCATAATTAAAATGCAAAAGATTATAGACAAAGAATCTTAAAACTGACAAGAGAAAAGCAGTTATTTACCTACATGGGAGTTCCCATAAGATGGTCAGCTGATATGTCCACAGAAACTTTTCAGGCCACAAGGGACTGGCAAGAAATATTCAAAGTGATGAAAAGCAAGGACCTACAACCAAGACTACTCTACCCAGCAAAGCTGTCATTTTGAATCAAAGACAAATAAAGATCTTCCCAGACAAGGAAAAACTAAAGGAGTTCATCACTACCAAACCAGTATTACATGAAATGTTAAAGGGTCATGTTTAAAAAGAAGAAAAGAAGATAAAAATTATGAATAATAAAATGGCAATAAATACATATCTATCAACAATTGAATCTAATAAACAAAATCAATAAACAAGCAGAATAGAAACAGACACACAGATACAGAGAACATCTTGTCAGTTGCCAGATGGGGTTTGGGGCCTGGGTGAAAAATATGATGGGATTAAGAAGTACAAATTGATAGTTTTAGAATAGTCATGGGGGTGTAAAGTACAGCATAAGGAATATACACAATAACATGACTATGTATGGTGTCAGATGGGTACAAGATTTATCAGAATGATCACTTACTAAGTTATATAATGTCTAATCGCTAGGCTATACACCTGAAACTATTACAAGTTTACATGTCAACTGTAATGGAAAAATAAAAAATTAATTAAAGTAAAAAAAAAGAAAAAATGCAAAGAACTCACATAAAACTAAGACTCAAATGGAGCCAATGATAAAGTGATTCTATCTGACCACACATTTCTACTTCTCCACAGGCCAGCTTCCCAATGGCACAGTTTTTATCATTCATTTATCTACTCTAAGACCCAGCAATTCTTCTCCTGGTATTCACACAGAATAAATAAAAGCATGTGTCCACAAAAAAGAAAAACTTGGGCAAATACATTAATAACAGCCTTACTCATAGTAGCTAAAACCTTTTTTTTAAAAGGGATTCACATTGTCCTTTATTGTTAAGGGACATTGTCCTTCACATGTTAAGGGAGAAAAAGACTTTCCCCTTAAAATATTAATATTCTGCCCCTCTTGCCCTCCGATGAGATGACTCAACTACAGAGGAAGGGGAAGAAAGAGAGAATACAGATTGAGCAGTTTTTGACCCCTGGCAGGGGCCATAAGATAGGTGAATTGAGTGGATAGAAGGCGGGTTACTAAGAAGCATCTTGGTTACTAAACTTCATGCCCAGGAGCACAGATGAGGCCTCAGCAGCTTATAGCAGGGACCCTTGGAGGGCAAGCCCATGGTGCCCAACTAGCCACTAGAGCTGGCACCCCAGAGACAAGGCAGAGGTGGAGGGCTGGGCATCAATCAGCAGGTGAATAGATACACTGTGAACTATTCATACACTAGAATCCATTTTAGAAGTAAAACATAGTTATACAGTAGCACAATGTGATATACAACAATACTCTGGTTTCTCTTCAGATAGTATAAATCTTTCACCTTTTACAATGTGATACACAATAAAAAGGAATACACAAACTACTGGAATAGAAAACCTAATTCGTAGGTCTTAAAATCATTATGTGGAGCCAAAGAAACCAGAACTAGTCTTGTGAATCACTGTGCTATACATCTGAAACTAATAAAACTATAATTAAAAATAATTTATAAAAATAGTACACACTGAGACTTCCAGCCAAGATGGAGGCATGGGTAGATACACTTTGCCTCTTCTCACAACCAAAAGAAAGACAACAACAACAACTTAAAAAAAAAAAAAACACAGAACTGTCAGAAAATTGAACTGTATGGAAGTCCAATAACCAAGGAGTTAGAGAAGAAATATTCATTCAGACTGGTAGGAGGGGCAGAGATGGGCAGCTGGGGTAGAAAGGACTTGCAGCAAGGCATGACTGGAGGACTGGGGCAGGCAAGGTGGTGGCTGGTGGACTGGGCAGTCCCATATTTGCCTGTGGATAAACAGGGAGGAACAACTGGGGAGGGAGACAGACCATACAACCCAGGGTTACAGTATGGAAAAGTTGTGCCTCAAAACCTCTGAAAAAATCTGTGGATGTTTTGGCCACAGTTGAAACTCCCAGCCTCATTGGAGAGTTTGTTGCAGAGAACTATAGGTCCTAGAATGTACACAAACCCACCTACCCAGAAATCAGCCCCAGAAGGGCCCAAATTGCTTGTGGGTAGCAGGGGAAGTGACTGAAAGCCACTGAGAGCAAAGCAAGCAGCATTGTTCCCTCTCAGACCCCTCCCCCACATACAGAGCCAAAACCATAGTAATACGGGTTGCCCGACCCTGGCGAAGACCTAAGGCTCCACCCCTTACTATGTAACAGGTGTGCCAAGACAAAAAAAAATGTGCCAAAAATTAAGAATAGATCAAAGCTCCAGAAAAAATACAACTGAGTGATGAAGAGATAGCCAACCTATCAGATGCAGAGTTCAAAACACTGGTAATCAGGATACTCAAAGAAATGGCTGAGTATGGTTGCAAAATAGAGGAAGAAGTGAAGGTTATGCAAAGTGAAATAAAGCAAAATATGCAGGGAACCAACAGTGATGGAAAGGAAACCAGGACTCAAATCAATGCTTTGAGCAGAAGGAAGAAATAAACATTCTACCAGAATAGAATGAAGAAATATGAATGCAAAAAAAATGAGGAGAGGCTTAGGAACCTCCAGGACAACTTGAAATGTTTTAACATCTGAATCATAGGGGTGCCAGAAGGAGAAGAGAAAGAACAAGAAATTGAAAACATATTTGAACAAATAATGAAGGAGAACTTCCCCAGTATGGCAAAGGAAATAGACTACCAGGAAGTCCAGGAAGCTCAGAGAGTCTCAAGGAAGTACACACCAAATCACATCATAATTACATTACCCAAGATTAAAGGCACAGAGTGAATCTTAAAAGCAGCAAGAAGAAAGGAGAGAGTTACCTACAAAGGAGTTCCCTTAAAGCTATCAACTGATTTCTCAAAAGAAACCTGACAGACAAGAAGAGACTGGAAAGAAGTATTCCAAGTCATGAAAGGCAAGGCCCTATGTCCAAAATTATTCTATACAGCAAAGCTATCATTTAGAATGGAAGGGCAGATAAAGTGTTTCCCAGATAAGGTCAAGGTAAAGGAGTTCATCATCACCAAGCCCTTATTATATGAAATGTTTAAGAGACTTAGCTAAGAAAAAGATGATCAAAAATATGAACAGTAAAATGACAACAAATTCGCAACTATCAACAACTAAACCTATAAAAACAAAATAAAAATGAACTAAGCAAACAACTAGAACAGGAACAGATTCACAGCAATGGAGATCACATGGAGGGTTATCAGTGGTGAGGGGGAGGGGAAGAATGGGGGAAAAGGTACCGGGAATAAGAAGCATAAATAGTAGGTGCAAAATAGATAGGGTGGTTAAGAATAGTACAGGAAATGGAGAAGCCAAAGAGCTTATATGTATGACCCATGGACATGAACTGAAGTGGGGGAATGATGGTAGGAGTGGCATTACAGGGTGGAGGGGAATAAAGGGGAGAAAAAATGGGACAACTGTAATAGCATAATCAATAAAATATTTTAAAAATTAAAAAATAGTATGTACTGCAGAAATCCACTTTTATGAAATCGTGACTAAGCAAAACTAAGCTATTGTAAGATAAGTGGTTCCTTCTGGCAGTGGAGATGGGGTTACAGTTGGTGGGAAAGTAAATAACCAGGAAGAGGAATTAGGGTACTTTCTGGGGTTATGGAAATACTTTATATCTTGTTCAGGTATGGTGGTTTAACTGGCTTATAGAATAATTGAACTCATCAAACTGAACATTTAAGATCTGTGGCTAATATTGTATATAAATTATATCATAACAAATAAATAGATTTTTTATATTGTCAAAAGGCCCATATCCAGGAGCAGTAAAACTTTGTCCCCACTGAAAAAATTCTGAATGGACAGTGGGAAACACATTTATTTTAAATCACATTCTCTGATTGTGTTTGTTGAAGATATCATTTAAATACACTACCAATTTGTACACGAAAAATGGAAAGGAAGGAAGAGAGGATGTCTGACACTGTCCCTGACTTTTTCTGTTTAACACACTTATTTCCCTTTTCCTCAACTCTATTGTTTTATCCACATAACATTTCCACATCTTCCTGCATCCCTGATATGTGATGCTCTCCTGGACAGCCCTGAGGTAGGTGGCCAAGTGGGGATAAAGGCCTGTACTAAGTAGAGGATGACTCAAGGTAGTACATAATCAAGGGTTAATTTTCAAGATACCTGTTCCAAGTATCGAAATTAGAGAAAATCCTCTTCAAAGAAAAGCTGGGGAGGAGATTTCTTTGAGTAAATGGGATGAGTGTATATTGAAGAACTGGAGGAATTTTGATCAGAGGAAACACAGAAGAGGACAAATCCATAAGCGGGTATCATAAGCAAAGGCACACTAAGGAAATAAAAAGAACCAATTTAGCTACTACTTGTTGAATATCTTTGGTTTGCCAACAATAGATGTAAACCTCTATTTCCTTTTTTAAACTTCAGGACATCTCCCCATTGTACAGATAAGAAAAGGAAGACAGAGGAAATTGGGGAACTTATTTAAGTGCCCTCAGCCAGCAAATGCAGGGTTGGACTTTGAATCCAGGTCTATAGCTCATATACATGCAAACAACACCAGGTTCAGGCAGATTGGGTTGTTAACAGGGCCTTTGAGCCCTTTTTAGCAAAACGCAGAATATTAATTAATTCAGAACTAAAGGGTTGTTACAAATATTGAAGTGATAGAATGAAAAGTTAGGGGACCAGAACATAGAAAACCTTGAATAACAGGTTAAGGAGTATCAATTTTATTACAGGTACAGATAATCCATTAAAGTTCTTGGAACAAAACCATTAGAATGTGAAAGAAATATTGGAAGGAGATTGTTCTGGCCACAAAGAACATGACAAAGAAGGTAGGTACCCATGGCAGAAGTAGCAGGTAAGAAAACATCAGGATACTGCGATTTTTCCAGTAAGGAACCATGTAATGGTCTATATTAAGGGACAGTAGTGAGATTGTAATGAAAAAATTCAAGAGACACTATAAAGGAATAATGCTCGAGGCTTAGTTTCTAACAGTATGAAGAACTGAGCAAGGTGAGCTAGGAAAAGAAGAAACAGTTCTAGGGGTCAAGGCTTGGTCCTGGAAAAATGGTGATTCTGACAGAGAAGTCAAAAAGGAAAGCTGGAAGGAGGGGAAAGAGGTGGGCTAGTCAGTCCAGTACATCTGGGATTTGAGGTCAGGTGGGACAGGAAGCATGACAATGATAGAGGAACAAGGGACCCATGCAGAAAACCAAAACTCTGGGTAACAGAGAAGTCCAATTAAGGGCCTGAACTTGAGGCAGAGCAGACCAGAATCTGGCACTACCAGCTACCTCAGCCACAGTTTTTCCTCTAAAAGTGAAATAAAATCTCCAGGTTCCAAGGCAGGGGGGTTAAAATGCATAGGAAGTACTCAATAAATGTGAGCTCTGGTTACGGAGGCATGCACCTACTGGGAGAGAAAGAAGAGGGGAGGTCTAAAAGACCCAAATGAGGAAAAATCAGAGAAATCTAGAAAAGGCTCAGCAAAATGTTGAATGACGTATGCTCAGAGGGTCTTGAGAGATTGATGGACAAAGGAGGGGGGATCAGAATTGCGCCATTGATGCTGGCAATTAGGAGACTTAAAAGAGGCAATGTCAGGTGTCAGGGGTTTAAAGGGACACTGGGGAACGTCATAATGGAGACAGCAAATATGGACAAATAAGACAGGCAATAAGAGGAAAAAAGAGACCAAGAAAAAATACTAGAAAAAGAGCAAATTCAATGAAGATTTATTTTCAACATCAAGAAGACTGACTATGATTGAAAGCAGAAGTAACCTAAGTAAAAGCCCAGTGAACAGAAAATTACAAAATATACTTAGTAGAGAAATAATAAAGGGACAATAAAGGGACAAATACAGGGACAAAACTTCAGATAGAAGCAGAAACTTAAAAAGTCAAGGGAAAAATGGCTGAATAAGCCAGAGACATAAAGGAGAGAAATACCTTCTCTGAAGAGAATGGACAGAAAACAAGAGAAATGAGATGTAAAAAGGAAAAAGGTCTGATGTTCTGAGGCTCTGTGGCTAGTGGAGGAAGATATGACCCCAAACCTATGCCAAGCCCACTTTCAGCCTCACCTGTGAGAAGGGAGCCATGGCCTCCTGTCCCACTAAAGGGAGGCAGTCACACCCTCCCTCCCACTTGGCCACAGCTGGAACACATGCACACAGCCTTTCTGTCTAAGGGAGAATGTTTGTATTCTACAAAAATAAACGGCGTCCAAAGGCTATTTGAGGAGCATCTCTCAGTTGCCACTTCTCCAACAATTATTCCAGATTCCCAATGACAAGGGTTGCCAAGCATTCCCATAATCCTCTAGAAGCAGTTGGAAAGTTTAGGTTGTAGACCAGCTGACGGATGTGCCCTCACCAAGCTCCCTCTGGAGCAATGATTTCTGTGCAAATGGCAAATGTCCCAATTCTCTGATGTATGTGGCTCTGAAGCCTCGGTCTCACCAGGGCCTAATTCCACATTTGGCAATCCACTGGCATCTGTGATACTTGGCATTTTCATTGCTTCATTATTTAAAGGGCAATTCATTGCATGTAATGGAAACAAATAAAACTCTACTTCTGACATTTCTAAATCCGAACCCTGAACTCTCAATAAACCTTCCAGTTTCAAAATAAATATTTAAGCACAGCCCTGATGCATTCGCTCTAAACCATTTAGCAGTGTTTCTAAGGACAGTGATGCAGTCTTTGACCTTGAGACTTGGAACCCAAGGTCGATGTAGGTGCCCCTGAAGAATACCAAATGGTCCCCTACACTGCAACCCATTAAAGGCTCAATCACATAGACACAGCAATGAGCCCTACACAGGGTTTGGTACACTTATTAATTATCAAACAACTTTGTGCTGTATTGGCCCTTCCAATGGGTTAAGAGAATGTTAATTACCTCCAAAGTTTTTTTAATTCCAATTTTAGAGATGAACAAAGTATGGCATAGAGAGGAACTAACATTTATTGAGCACCCACTATGCATTAAGCTCCATTTGGAATGATCAATGGAGTTAGGGATTGTACACATGTAGTGATTCTACACATGTGGTGATTCTACACATGTGTGAATAAGCCTGATTTGCAGAGGAGGAAAACACTGTTAGAGGAGTCACATTCCCTGTTGCTAGGTCACATTGCTAGTGAGTCCATCTGCCTGAAACTGATTTTTGTATCATGGATCCTCTTAAGGGTGATTGCCTTGATTCATGGTGATGAGAAGGAGGATGCATTTGAGCACCTTCTGTATGCTAGGCAGTCAGTGTGCTGGGAGCAGTGAAGGAAAACATGACTGTGTCCCTGTTTCCAAAACAAGTAATTCCTCTCTGAGCTTCCCTGTTTCCAACACAGGCATTAAACAAGTAACTCTTCTCGGAGCTTCCCCAGCCAGCCAGCCATAGCTATGGGAGGACCCAGCTCCCCAGTGGGTGCACCCAGAGTACATACAATCTAAGGTCGATTCCTTGGGTTCAAATCGGGAAATTGCCACCTGTCTTTTACCCTAGTCTGAAGCATCACACAGAGAAGGCAAATAAAACACATCAGAGCCCTGGCCACCGTGGCTCAGTTAGTTGGAGCATCCTCCTGTACATCAAAAGGTTAGGAGTTCTGGGGGTTCAATTACTGCTCAGGGAACACACCTAGACTGCAGGTTTGATCATGTGTAATGGGTGTTTCTGTCTCACATATATGTTTCCCTCTATCTATATTTCTATCTCCCTCCCTTCTTCCTCTCTCTCTCTAAAATCAATAAACATTAAAGAAAAAAAAAAACACCTCAGGAGCCAGCCCCACCAGAGAAAGCACTTGGGTGCCCTAGCGCCTAATGTTGGCAACAGAAAATGCCAGCCATTTTTTTCTTTTCCTTTCACTCAGGCAACCCAGCCCGTACCCCTGAGGTATCCCTCCCCACCTCTAGCCAGTCTAGATTTTTGTTCACTGTAATCTTCCTAAAATGTGCATTTTATATGACTTTCAGGAAGAAGAAAATAACGTTTAGGGAAAGGCAGAGGAGGAGAGTACCGGAGGAGAGGGTGGAGAATAGCAAGTTTTCATTCCCACGACCTGTTAGATGGGCGCCCTTGCCCTGCCCAGTGCCCCCCAATGCTGACGGGTAGAGCGCAGGAGATGAGGATTCCCCACGCAGGCACTGATCCCTTCCCTCTGACCCATAGGGGCGCACAGGCGCCCTGCAGCTGGTGGCCGCTGGAACAGGTAGGCCGAGCCTCCCGCAGAGAAGCTGGGACAGCTAAGTATGGCACTGGCCTGCCCGTGCCCACCCCCGCCCCACCCCCGCCCCACCCCCGCCCTAGTTGCAGTGGGGCGGCAGAGGGATCTTTGGGGCGGAGCCCCTAGCCGCGCATCAGTCTGGGGTGAAGTGAAGTCTCGGCGCAAGGGCAGCCAGGCCTGCGAGGGTGGGGGCGTCCAGGGTGTGCAGAGGCTCCGGCAAGGGCGGTGCTTGGAGAGGAGGCAAGGTCCCTCTCTAGGGCAAGCGGAATGCTGGCTAGCGTTGAAACTGCAGCAAAAATAATAGCGCTCAGGCCCCGCCTCCTCCTGGTCCACGTTTGCAGCACATTGTTCCTTTGTTTGGTCGGACCACGTGCTCTGCTTGCGCTGTGGCTTGTGCACCTGGGAGTCTAACCCTTGCGGAAAGTTCAAGGAACAACCAAGTGCTGCTAGGAACCGGTGGCCACAGCGTCCGTGGGGGCCGGGTAGCTGTGGGGGTGGGGGGCGGGCGGCAGGCCAGACCCCTCCTGCGGGAGCTCCAGGCCTGGGCCCCGGGGGACGCCCGGAGATGCTGGGGTATTGCGCTTCCGGAAAGAGGGTCTCTGGCACCAAGCACACACTGGGAGGATTTCCTTCGTAACCAGTGACTTGGGTTATCATAATAATCTCTGGTATTTAAAAGAGCTTTATAGTTGATAAATCCTTCTCAAAACCTTTAACTCATTTAATCCTTACAAAAACATATGATGGTGAAGTGTCTCCACTTATTGAGTTAAACAAGGAGAGAAGAACTGGAGGCCCTGAACCCTTGACCAAGTCAGCCTGACCTTGCAGGAGGCCCAGCAGGGCAGCTCCAACGGTGGCTAATGGTAAAATGTGTGAAACAGTACTTACTTGTTCTCTCTCTCTCTCACTTTTAAAATTACAGAACACTAAACATTTTGTAGTTTTTAAAAACCCAAACAATATAGAAATGTATAAAACATAAACATACATGCAAAAAGGGAAAATTTTTCTGAATGCAATTTCCCAAATATAGCCATAGTTAAGAATTTCAGTCATTTTCTTATTTTTCCATGTATGCCTGAACATATTTATACAACTTGTAAGTACTTATATCTTTATTTAAAGTTATAGGATCTTACTACAAATACCATTGACTTAAATCTGTTCAATTTAACAATATATTTTAGAATAACTTTCCAAAATAAAATATATAAATCTATACCATTATTCTTTTGAACAGCTGCATAAGCATGTCATTATTTAATTACATATTCATATAGTTTTTAGGTTTTGTTTATTAAAACAATGGCAAAATAAACATATGATATATAAAAATATCAATATATGATTATATGAGGTCTGTCCAGAAGGTATCCAGACATGTAATATGAAAAATAGAAACATTTAAAGAAGACACAAGATATAAGGAACATTGTACATTGGACAATGACACCTCAGTCCCCTTCAAAGTAGGCACCCTGGGACCTCACACATTTCTCCCAGCCACCATCAACTGCCCCATTATATTTTCCTGAATGTCATCAAAGGTCTGAAATCTCTTCCCTTTCAAAGGTGATTTTTAGTTTTGGGAAAAGCCAGAAGTCTCAGGTTGCCACATCTGGGCTGCAGGAGGGTTGAGCCACCTGAGTGATGGAATGTTTTCACCAAAAAACTCTGTAAGAGACATGATCCGTGAACAGGGGTGCCATCCTGATGAAACTGCCAATCACTAGTTGCCCATGGCTGCAGCTTTCTAAATCATATGAATAGTTTCCATAGAGAAATACCCAAGCTTAACACAATATTTGATGCAGAACAAATATTAGATTCATTGCTCGACTGGCTCAGTCATTTTGAATGTGGCAACCACTCAGTACACGTGCCCACACGTCAGCATTCAGTGAAGATGTCACTGTTCACACATGCACACTCTAGTCCACTCTCCATGGCTGCAGGTAACGTGGATGTCGCACAAGCCATTCTCATTACAGTAACAATGGTTGAAATTTTTCCAGACAGACTTCCTCATGTGTCATATATGAATGTGCATCACACGCTGTGAAAGTGTTACCTAATCATGAATTCCTCACATTTCTCATTCAAAACCATGTGGGTCAAAGGTAAATGTGCCTTTACAGTTCAGTAGACATGCCCAAATCCTTCAACAAAAATGTGACACTACCTTACACTGCCTGTAATGGAGTTAACTGTCATGACGACATTCACGTATAAAGACTTAACTGCTTCCACACACACCTGGCCTGCGTATTTGAGAATCTTGTTAATTCTTGCTATTTACAAGGATAGATAGCTGGTGTTTAAAAAAAAAGTGAAGTTGAGCATTTCTCATATTTTACAGGCTATTTGTTATTTTGTCTTCTATAAGTTGTGTTTTTGTCTATTTTTCTATTGGTTTACTTATTTATTTGAAAAAATACATTTGTGCTTTGCAAAGATTTCTTCCAGTTTGTTTTCTGTCTTTCAATTATATAATACAGAAATGTTAAATGTTTAAAATACTCAAGTTGGTCAATATTTACCTTCATGGTTTCTAAATTTTATGCCACACTTAGAAAATTTTATTTTCAAAATTCCAGAAAACAAAATATTCTGCTTTATTTTCTTTGCATATGTCTATAATTTTTTAAATTTCATTTAGCAGATATTTATTGAGCAAGTGACACATGCCAGACAGTATTTTGGAAGTTGGATGTGTATCCATAGTTTCTAAATTCATGGAGCTTACATTTTAGAGTGGAAGGGAGACAATGTACAAACACAAATTAATGAATAGGTAATTCAAAGCACCATGAAGAATTAATGAGAATATCAGAGAATACCTACCTAAGAAGAGTGGTTAGAGAAGGCAAAATTTAAACTAAGATCTGAAGAATGAGAAATAGACAGACATGGAGCTGAAAATCATTCCAGACAGAAAGGACAGTATGTGCAAGGACCAGAGGAGAAGATTAACTTGGGGTATTTGAGGAACTTAAAAAAGGCCAGTGGAGCTACTGCAGACAGTGAGTCTGAGCCCCAGGGAGCCCTCCCCCATTGGCCAAGATGGTGGCGGGGGTAGTTCTTACACTGAGCCACTGAGCTACCAAAAGCCAGAAAGATGAATGGACAGGACCCAAGCATGCCAAAAGTTAGCAAGATTATTGGCCAGAGGGGGAAAAAAATCCCTCCCAACCCCTATAAGAACTTCAAGCATGAGCAGGAAGACGTGATGATCTTTGAGACAGGGGCGGTCCATTCTCCCAGGCCATGCGATGGTGACTTGCTGGACAGTGCCACAAGAGGCAGAGCAAGGGAAAACTCAAGAACCATCTGGGAGTGCTCAGACACGGCTCGCAGACAGAGCAGAAGCTGGTGATGAGGGCGAAGTAGGAATCACTATGGCTTTTAGGATCTAATGGGAGTAACTGGGTGAATGGCGGTGTTGCCAAACTCAAGGAGCTCACCAATTGGGGGGTTCTATTCAAGAATGAGATGTGTTTGCCATCCAGGTAATTTCATTTACTTGCAATAAGTAAAAGGAGAGATAGGATTTACAACCAAAGCTCTGAAGCTCCATCTCCGGCAAGGAAGCTTAGCCATTGGGAGGCTCAGTCATTGCTTATATACACTATTTCAAGGGTGTCAAACTCATTTTCATGAGGAGCCACAACAGCCTTGCAGTTGCCTTCAAAGGGCCGAATGTAATTTTAGGACTGTATAAATGTAACTACTCCTTAACAGTTAATTGAGAGCTCCCCTGTCGCTGGGCAAAAACAAGGTGGTGATGGGGGGTATATATAACAAGGTGGACAGCCAGATTGGGCCTGGGGTCTTGTGTTTGCCACTGTATTATTTGGTCCATTACAAGTTGATTTCTTCTTTGCTGTTGGCTACACTTATCCAATTTGAGTCAAGCTCTTCAGGTTGCAGCCCTGTCTGCAAAATACTGTGCTGCATTTTAGCATTTAGCAAGAACAGCATGTAGTAAGGCTCACCCAGACCCAGAGACCCTTGTCCTATCTAACAGTGGTACCATTTGCTGAGAAATATGTCAGGGTTGTGGGGAGAGTATAGGGACCACTCTCAACATGTTGAGTTTGAAATAATCATGAGATATCCAAGGGAATCTATCAAGTAGGTTTCTGGCAACACAAACTGGAAATCAGGAGAGAAGACAAGGTAGGAGTTTTAAATCTGAAAATTGCTGGCAGTTAGACATTCAAGTCCAGAGAAAGAGTATACAGAGTCTAGCAGAGGGCCTCGCTATAAGACCTGATAAACTTCCATACTTGGAGTTGAATACAGGAGGAAAAGCCAGTGCAGAAGAGCAAGGAGCAGGCACCAAGGTGAGGTGGAAAACAGGAGACACTGCAGTCTTGGAGGCTGAGAGTGGAAGAGTGACCTGCAGCACCACACACTGCAGAGATGCACCACAACGCGTGAGGACCAGAGAGAACCACTCATGCCGACTGACAACAAAGAGCTTCCTAATGATATGGACAAGAACAGTTTTTTTAAGGATATTTTATTGATTATGCTATTACAGTTGTCACATTTTTCCACCCCTTTATCCCCCTCTGCCCTGTACCCTGCTTCCCTCCAGCATTACCCCACCCCTGTTAATGTCCATGGGTTGCACATATAAGTTCTTTGGCTTCTTCATTTACTGTACTATTCTTAACCTCCCCCTGTCTATTTTGTGCCTACCAATGATGCTTCTTATTCCCTGTACCTTTACTCCCATTCTTTCACATCCCACTGGTATCCTTCCATGTGATCTCTATTTCTGTGATTCTGTTCCTGTTCTAGTTGTTTGCTTAGTTTGTTTGTTTTTGTTTTTGCTTTTTTAGGTTCAGTTCAACAGCTCCTGGCCTGCAGATTCAGGCAGCTCCCTTATGTTTGGCAACCACATCCCAGGCCAGCACTTCTATACATACTATCTCAATGAATCCTCACATAGACCTTTTGAGGAATTTACTTTTAGCTCTATTTTATTTATGTAACTAGAATAAATGGTGCTGAAATCATTTATTAGAGGTGGTCCCAAAATAGCATTTCTTGGCTATGTTGTTGGTATTTGTGAGTTTGTTGCCATTTTACTGTTCATAGTTTTTTATCTTATTCTTTTTCTTAGATCCCTTAAACATTTCATATAACAAGGGCTTGGTGATGATGAACTTCTTTAACTTGACCTTATCTGGGAAGCACTTTATCTGACCTTCCATTCTAAATGATAGCTTTGCTGGTCAACAAGAACAGTTTTTGTAAAATAAGGAGGTAGAAGTGACCATTTGAGAATCTTGGCCACTTCCCTGAGAGAAAACTTGGAATTGAGTGGGGGACTGTTGCAGATGTAATGCATTAATCTGATGTTTTTCAAACTTTGTTGTGCATTACATTCATTTAGTTAAAAATGCAGTGTCTTGACCCCAACCCCAGCAAGTCTGACTCAGTAGTACCAGGGTCAATAATTTAAGTAAGTTCTTCAGGCAATTCTGATAAATAGCAAAGTTTGAGAATCACTACCTTAACCTGATGATAGATTTCCCAGAATGGAATTTCAAGTTCTATGTCTGATTGAAAGAGAAAAGATTTTAGGACAGAGGCCTTTCAGGACTTTTCAGATTATATCACATAAGCAACTACCTGCCCTTTTATGAAAATAGCTACTGCACAGAAAAATGCAGGTGTTGGCAACAGTAGGTTTACAGTGGAGAGTACGCAAGACACAATTTAGTCTTGTGTTATTGTTACTAATTATTGTAATGTTTGTTTGTATTATGACTGTAAACCTGCTCCTTCCTGACCCTGTCTGTCACTTGGCCTTATACCCATGTGTTTCAACAGGAAATAAACTGGATTCACAGAAGACAAGCTGAACTCTCTATTTCTCATGCCTGTTTTGCTATAACCACAGGTTACAGCAAGTAACATTTTATAGGTGAAATTCCTCCTGTTCCAAAAATAAAGGTCTCCCTAGAATTTTTTTAAAAGTGCCTTTTCTTCTGTTGTTCTTCTGACTAGATGGTGTAAGACTCAAACCATGTCCTTAAAACAAAACAGCTCCTGGCCTGCAGATTCAGGCAGCTCCCTTATGTTTGGCAACCACATCCCAGGCCAGCACTTCTATACATATTATCTCAATGAATCCTCACAGAGACCTTTTGAAGAATTTACTTTTAGCTCTATTTTATGTATGTAACTAGAATAAATGGTGCTGAAATCAGTTATTAGAGGTGGTCTCAAAATAGCATTTCTTGGCTATGTATAGATTTGACTGTATTATCCTGACTATGGAAAGAAAATGGGTGGTTCACTGCCAAAAAGGTTTTGACATTGCCTTACCTTACCCTCCTGACCTTAGTGTGTAAACTGGCTGTTGACAGCTGCATGTTTATCCTTTCCCAATATGGACATATCATGGAATTGTACGCATGAGTTCTAGGGCTCAAATTCTAGTTCTGCCCTTCAGTAATACTGTTGTCTGGGACAAGCCATTTAGTCTCCCTGCACTTCATGTCCCTCATGGGTGAGTCAAGGAATGACCAAAAGGATGTTGTGAGTATCAAATGACATGTTACATACACAGTATGCTCAATACTTGGCAACTTATTTTTTACATTAAACCCCATTTCGCCACACAGTCAAATCTCAGTTCCACCCAAATCTCCCATGGGCTATATTCCTAAGATTTTTGGGGGGAGGTACTGATGTTTTCCTCCTTCCCAACCCCTGCAGCGGTTGTCTCAACCACAGTCTGCCCTTCTCCTAATTTCTACACAGCTACCTTCCTTTGTTAAGATCTAACTTTTGGTCCTGAAAGAGATGCTGTGTTCAGGCATGCTCCACTCCACTTCTTTCTAAATCCAGCATTAGCAAAGACACAGTTACCCAGGTAAACTGAGAAAAGTGAAGGGCTTTGCCAAAATTAACCAACTTCATAATAATATATATTCAAGTCTCTAGTATATAAAAATACAATATTTTCAGCAATATTACCTAGTGGTGTAAATAATAGTGGGGCACTTCTTGCAATCTCCACAGCAGTCCAGCCCAGTATTTCCATAACTCTGACTAGAAGCTTCTTCTTAAAGTTCCTTAAAATTTGTCTTATGGACATTACAGAACTAGCTTTTCAAATATCTGGCAAAAGCTGGCAGAGCCTTCCTGAGTTTTCTCACTCCCAGCCAGTACATCCAGACCCTTCAGTTAGTCCTTACCTAATAAGGTTTTAGTCCCTTCATCACTATGTCCACTGTACCCAGGTACATTATTTACCTCTTTCCCTCTTAAAATGGGCTACCCAAAGCCAAATGCAAAGGTGAGGTTTAACCAACACAGAGAGCAAGCTTTACTGTACTACCATTCAAAATACTGTTTCTTTTACCCAGTTAATGGTGATCTATGTTTAGATATGCCCACAAGATTCAGAAGGTGAAAGTGAGGTTGAGGTCCATTAGCCTGAATTTTGCTTCTGCTACTGGCAAGCACAGTTGTGCAGACTTGGGGATTTTCTGTAGCAGAATGGAGTTTCCAAATCATCAGCTTTATAATTGAGGACAGTAGTGAAGACATACAAGGTGGCTTCCTGATTCCTGTTTGGAAGTCAATAAGGAGCCTCTTGAGTCCTCTTTTCTGATTGGGGCAGAAGTAGACCCTTCCCTGGCAGACCAATTCCACGGTTATAAGAGCCATTCCCAGAGGCCCAACCCACATCCTGCCTCTCCAGCACATGCAACAATGTTGAAAGTACCTAATTTGTTGTATTAAATCTGTTGCTGCTCGAAAGGGATGGAATATTTTCTGTTCCCTGTAATTGTATGCTAACCATTTTGAACAATGAGTGTGATTTCACAAGACAGAAAAGATTACAACAATTTAAAGTATTGCTTTATGTTTACATAAATATAATATCCATGGGGCTGGAGTATATACAGACAGAGGGAAGTGAGAAACTATCTTCTAGTCTCCTTGTGTTTATCCCATAAAGCCACGGCATAGCAAGACTGGCTGGCATCTGTATTACTGATCAAATATGTAGTTTGGCTACAATTATAAATTCAACAGTATTAATCAGGACTCTCGATTACAAAGAAGAGAAGCACAACTCAAAACAATGTAAGCAAAAGAAGGTCATGAATAATCCAACAGCAGAAAGGGCAAGCATGGACATGGCCTTAGGGACAACTAAACCACTGGTCAGATCTTCTTGAAGGACTCTTTCTTTCCATCTCCCATGTCGGTTTTTCTCTGAGTATTCAATTTATTCTCCCAAACTATCTTACCTAACAGAGTGGATTGCATGGCTGCTGATACTGTAGATTCATAGCACAAATGTTCCAAAACCAGAAATGAAGATAAAGACCCTTTTCTCTTAGATAAAATTTGAGAAATGCCAAGACAAAAATTGTGAATGTGGTTTGGATCTCAAGCCAACCCCTTGGACCCATGGCCAAGGCTTGGGAGGGAGGTGCTACTTACAGCCCTGCTGGGATCACGTGCTCATCTGTAGCAGCTGGGATGGAGTTTGTGTGCAGAGAAGGTGGGCGAACAGGCACTGGGCGGGCAGAGCTACAGTCCCCCCAGATCTAAAATGATTCACCAACTGCAGCTGTTAGGCTTTCACATGTTCACTCTTCTAGAGGGATTTAAAACCACTCATGTGACCACTGCTTTGCAACACCTGTGTCGGTGCTGGGACAACGTGAACAGCTTCTGCAGTATCTCATCCAGGGAGAAATTTGTAACAAGGCACTTACCTCCACATCAGTTATTTGGCCACATCAACTACTTAGAAACTCATATATAGGCCAAGTCTCATATATATATGAGTCTCATATATATATATAAGTCATATATATATATATATATATATATATATATATATATATATAAGCTTTGAATAACAGAAGAGGCATTTAAAGATCAAGTTACAGGAACGATGAGAAAGCACTGGAAATAACATGGGCAATGGTTGCAGGATGTTGTGAATAGACTTAATGCGTTGTTCACTTAAAAATGATCCAAGTGTTAAATCTTATGCATGCACTACCATGATAAAAATAAAAACAAAAAACCAAAGTTGTGTACCTATTCATTAATGAATTCACTTATTCATCATTTATTTTACTTAAATCTCTGCAGAAAATATGCATTAAAATATTGTTTACAAAAATGAGTCCATGCTATTCACAAGGTTTTGCGATACACGTTGTATCACTTTATGTTAACATCTTTTTTCTTTTTAATACACTTCTAAAACATCATTAAATAAATGTATACCACTTATTGTCTCTAAATTACTTTATTTAACCAGTCTCTTACTATGGGACATAGTAAGGGTAGTTCCAATTTATTTTATGCTTTATCCTTAAAGCTCAATTTTAGAACTTTTTGATGATAACTTTTTAAATATGGAATTTTAGGCTCAATATATATAAAATTTTTAAGGTTTTTGACACATAGTTCCAAATGATTGTCCAGAAATTTTTATTGATGTTTCATGTAAACCCACCAGCAATGTAAGATATACCTATTTCCCTATATACTTTCCATCAATAAGAAAAGTAATTTTGTTTCTATTTTTCACCAGTTTGATAAGTTTCAATTTATATTTCTGTAATTACTGGGAAACTGAAATTTTTAGGCTGGTAGGTTTTTTTTGTTTTTTTTTAACATAGACTTCTGAAGATAAATTTATCAAAAACAGATAAATGGATAGACTTCAACCTTTAACATGTTATGAAATCATAATAGGCAACAGTTAATCTAGTAAATTTAAACTGTAGTTTAACAATACCTCTCTCTGCCTTTCTTTCTTCTTAAGTGCTTCTGTGTTTGAGCTCTTCTGAGGTAGGCACAGTGACTTAGTATAAAAAGGAGGAGAGGAAGTCAAGGGTTGTGATATATCAGAGACCCACACTAAGTTCACTTCCAGTTAAATGGGTGAAGTGGAATGAGTGAAGGGGACTTATTTCATTCATGATAGCTTATTGGCTTTCTCCTTTAATGCACTTAATGATTCTGTAAGCTTGATGATGGTTGGCATTAAAGTCACCCTGCATAAGCATTGTGAGTTACATTATGCTTGTTAGTGGTGCCCTTGATAAAACATAATAGCAAGTCATCTCTTTTACATCATAACTCATTTCAAATATTGCTTTTCCATATCTGTCCTTGATGCATTACCTGGTACTCCTAAGAAGTGTAACAGAAAGAAGTTAGGCCTTAAGCAATTCTTTGAGTGTCTGGATAAACAGGCAGCTTAGGGGCAAATGGTTTCCTGATTGGTCAGCTGACAACAGAGATGGAAGCAAGGTGGCCATCTGGAATTAGACTAGTTCTACAAAAGGAAAATATTAGTTTTTTATGGCCTCTTTGCCCTCCCTCCCTTTGAATGGAAAATTGACATAGGCCAAGTCTCATCAGGAAGATCTGAGGTATTTACTTATCCAGATAAACCAGGGGGATGCATCTGAGAGCCAGGACAAGAGACAGGGACTAGGAATATTGCTTGTCTCTCTTTGTTTACTCAGCTTTACCAAGGAAAGTTTTGACATTGATATTTAAAATCAAAACTGAACAAGAATGTTGTGAAATTGACCAATGTTGATTATTTGAGAAGAAAAAAGTCATGTTGCTTTTTTGAAAAGTACCCCTTACCCTCATCCCCAAATCAGAGGAACTGTTCTCATTTTCTTTTTCATTTTGCTCCAGAAAACAGCCTTTTGATCATTTATTCCAAATATTCTCCTGGAGACAAGCTCACTCATGACTAATGTTATTTTAGTATGAATCCGTAACCTCTTCATCCAAAACTTTTGCCCTTACTGGCAACATTCACACAGGAGGTATTTGGAATTGGAAAAGATATTAGTTGTATTACCTATAACAAGGCTCAGTGACTTACAGTGATTTTACTCTGCTTCGTCTCAAATGACAACACACAGATGCAGGGAGAATGTCTGTGGGGATACACCACCCAGTTTTGGGGAGCCAGTAGAGGGTTCTCCCTCTGTGTATTGTTTGGTGTTTTATTAGTCAATTGCAAACAGCTCCTCTGTGATGTATTTGTAATAGGATAGGAAGTGTTTCATTTCACACATGCAGCAAAAGGTTTTGAGTTAACAGATACAAAAAAAAAAAACCACCAAAAACCCACCTCACAAATCTCTGTGTGATACCATCTGCTAACAAAAATACTTTTGAGACACAGGGTGGTTTAGTAGAAAATGCACTGTAGGTTCCATAGTGTAATGGTTAGCACTCTGGACTCTGAAAATGCACTATACCCGAAGCAAGGAGACATGCATTTGAGACCCACTTCTGACAGTGCCCTGCTGGACCTCCTCACATGAATTACTTTAACTTCAACAGATCTCAGTTTCTTTGTCTACAAGAAGGGTTTGACCACACTGTCTCCCATCCTTTCAAGCTCTTAATGACTGTGACTCCACACTGTCTTCCAGTCACTTCCAAGGGATCTTGTAATATAAATTAAGTAATTTTTCCTTTCAAGATAATTTTTTCCATGAAGATATTTATTGTGAAAGCATTTGTCCCCTTACTACCTGGAAAAAAGAAAATAATAATGTAAAAGCTTTAGAAGAAAGTCAAATAATTATGCTAACAATAAATGTATACATATAAACAAGTTTTATATATATATATATATACACACACACACACCTTTAGCTTTGCGTTTCTAGTTCACATCAAAAAATGATAATATAGTCACGCAATGGACCTAGATCTCCTCTTTTATTTTTAATGCATGCTTTATTTATTTTTTCCATTTTAATATACTTCCCTACATTACTATAATGTAATGTAAAATATTACTTTCTTCCTAAATTGCTATAGTCTTAGATATCTTAGGCATGTCAGTTGCCTTAATTCTATTGTTTCTTGGGAAATAATAACAACAACAATAACAGGTCACACTTGTATCCCACCGTGTGGTTAGCATTATTTAATGTCATACTCATCAGAATTATATTGCTAGTCATCAGTTCAGAATATATACATACTTCTAGAAATAATTAACATAGTAAGTACCTTATGTTACAATAATGTTGATTCAAAAACATCCTCTTTAAAAAATAAAGTCAGCCAGTTAAAGTTATAAAATATTGAGAGAATACAATGAAATGGGAACTCTAATACCATTTCATGAAAATACATATAATTATTACAACCTTTCTGAAAATAAATGTAGGAAAATATACACAGAGTTTTAAAAATGTTTTAACCTTAGCAATTCCTCTACTATTAATATAGCCTATGGAAAAAATCTGAAATGCAAAGATTTTTTAGATGAAGATATTCATGTATGAATTATTTATAATAAAGGAAAATTGGATCCACTCTAAATGACCAATGCAAGTTAATATTTTTATAAATTATGTTTTATTCATATGATGAAACATTATGTAGGCACTAAAAACTTTTATCAGAATTTTTAATGACATGAAAAATGTCTCTGATGTGTTATTAAGTGAAAAATGTCATAAAGTTATATTAAAACTTAATTTCAAAAAACATATACCCAATAAAAATACTACAGAGTATCTCAATATTGTATACTATTAGTTCCTTTAGTTTCTTGTAGTCTCCAAATTTTCCAATTTGGGCATCTGCTACTTTTAAAATTAGAAACCAAGTACCCATAGAAATAAAAAACAAAAATTAAAGACGGATTTTATTGAGACCTCAAGTGGCCAGAATGCTCAAAGGAATGAAATGTTTTGGTGTATTTAATGTGACAAATTAAAGATTAATTAGGAATCCTTCTCTGAATGTTTTGCCAAGAATCAAGCACTCAGCCAGCAATTATTTTTGAATACTTACTACGTACTTGATTTAGGGCTCTGCACACTGTTGTTACCTGGCCCAGACCATGCACCTTGCCGAGATTCCAAACAACCACCATTCACTGAGTGCAGATGTGTCAAGCAGTCTCTGTGCTGGGCAGTGGGGACAGCAAGTGAAATACTACCAAGTGGCCAGCCCTGGCCGGACTCACAATTCTAGCACAAGATGAGATCTGTGAAAATTCACTCTGAAATACAGGTGAAAATGTTAAACTAACAAAAGGAATCAGGTTCTGCAGATTAACTGTGGAAGGAGAAGGACTTTTTCCTGGAGTACTCAAGAAAAGTCTTCACAAAAGACAAAAGGGAACCTTGCAGAATGGACAGGGTTATAATAAACAATAAAAGGAGAGCTTCCCAACCACCCCTGCTCCCCATCCCCAGGCTGAATAACCAGATGGAGCAGAGCACAGAGGCAGGAGTGAAGCAAGGGCATGTCTGGGCTCAAAGGGAGATCTCCCTAGAAGAGCAAGGGGTCTCCTGGGGAGCAAGGTGGGGGGCACGGTTTCACAAGGGTACTAGTTAATTTTCTAAATCAGTAACTAATGATTATAACTGAGTCTTTGCTCATTTATTGTAGATATCTTGGTGCCTCAACCACCCATGGGAACATTAAAAGTCAGTATATGATTTCCATAAATACACATGTTAAAGGCATAAGATACTATTCCAAATAACATCTGTAACCCCTTACCTCTGCATAGTACTTTTACTTTATTAAGATTTTCCCCTGTGATTTATCTTGTGTGCTCCTCACAGCTACCCTTTGAAACAGGCATTGTTATCATCAATAAGGAAACAACTCAAAGAGATCTGATGAATCACTCCTGGTAACACCAAAAATAAGTGACAGTTGGGTTTCAAATCTTCTTACTCTCCTGCATTTCCTTCAGCACTACAGCTGCCTTTGACCTAGGACATAACCTAAAAGTCCAGTTCTCTGTACCTCACTCCAAATTTTATTTTAATCATTACTATCATCTTCTTTCCTCTTGGATTATAGAGTACAGGGGATCTATTTACACTGAGTTTGGATTCTTCAAAGAAATTTTCTACTTTAAAGTGTTTTTACACCTCATTTATCCTTACAATTTTGCAGGTAACTCAGACAAATTGAAAACTTTACTTACCTAAATTCACTGAGGAAAGAATGGGAGGCAGAGTGGGTAGGAGAGGGAGAAAGAGGATACCGAGGCAGGAAGAAGCTCCTTTGCTGAACCTCGCTACTCGCTCCATGTTGCACAGCCTTGGGCAGAGAAGGGACTTCCATCCTCTACGGATGTTCAAAAGTACTTGTACTTCTGTCCTTTCCAGTTTGACAGAGTCCTGGAAATATAAAAGGTATAAAATCCCTTTTTATGAATTTCATTTTTGTTGCACACTTTTACTACCCAAGCTTTTTACAACATTTGGTTCCATAAGACAAGCAGTTCTGTCATATGGTTTCAAGTAATCCTCACACTTCTAAAACCAAGTATCGCTGCCAAATAACACCACACGAACTAAATAGATGACATCTGGAAAGAAGCATTTTAAAACCCACCCTTTGATTTCCCCGACCTCTGTCTTTATAGGCAGCCTGAAGACGAGAGGTGAGACAACAAAGGAGTTCTCTTTCAAAACTTACTTTGGAAGAAAATGGAGGGGGCACGTGCTAGAACTCTGATTTATCACCTGCCTGTGCTGTCCGGATCCACCAAATGCATCGCACACAGTCGGGCTGTCGGCACAGCTGCGCATGAAGCCACGGGGTTCAAGATGTTGTCATAGCCAACCACCTCCCCCAAATACAAATCCTATTGCTTAAAACATCAGGATGGCTGTGGAATTGAGCTAAGATTTAATGGACAGACAAATCAATGGAACGCATTGAATCCCTCCGCGTCCTGCCCTGTGGAAAATGTTAGAGTGGAACTATGGGCAAGCCATTGAATAGTTCTTGCTCTAGGCGTCCCCATCTGAGAAGTCAGAATCCTAATGATACTGGCCCTTCCAAACTGAGAGAATTATTTTGAAAGTCGAGAGAGTAATGTATGTGGAAGGGATTTATCAGCTCTACAGTGCCAGAGAAATGCAAAGTAACATTATTATACAATGAAGCGGTGGCCTAGCCCTTGCTCACAAGGAGCTTGCAAGCTATTTGGAGGAACAAAGAATAAATATATTAAATGTAAGTAACAGCAGAAGGATTAAATTATAGAAAAGAAAACAGGACAAGGGGGTTGGTAAAATAATTTGTAATTATTTTCAAGTGGGATACAAAATGAGATTTGTGAATTTACAGGAGATTACAGTCTCAGCTCACAGGGTGGACAGATTTTGTGACAGAAGCCTTCGATCCTGGACCTGGCCTTGGCAGGTGTGCAGACTGAGCAAGAAGCAGCAGAGGCTACTACTCCTGTGGTGAGGCTGAGCTCCTCCCCCAGGACCAAGTAAGCCTGCTGAGATGAAATCCACACACTGTTCCTGCACACAGTCTATCCCTGATGCCCATGGAGGTACATCTCCACTGGCACCAATATACAAAGGGGACTTTAAAGAGAAGCCCTGAAGATTATGGTGAAGAGTCAGCTCAGACCTATCTGGCTGCCCTGTAACCAAAAGCCACCCAGACCTCCTGCTGTTCTTCACTATGGCCCTGTCCTTCACATCGCCTCCCTGCTAAATAGCAATGTCCTGCAGGAAGAAGAAACAGTCACACAGCATTGCACTCCCTCCTTGAAGCCATCCCGTGTGCTCCGTGGGGGTGACAAACTAAACTCCAAGTGGAAAACACATAACCAAAGATAGAAAACAAAAAATGTGTCTCAGTTCAAAACTATTTGCTTAGCTATGGCTGTGATAGAAAAGTCTTTTTATTTATGAGGATGTGCTACATCAATTGTGAGACACATTTGAACTTCTCACAGCAAGGTGCTAATGCTACAAAGTTCAGATACTTGATCTCCAGCCCATTCATTTCACAGACCAAAAATCAGTTAAAAGTCAAAATTTGATGAACATAAAATGCAGTAGAATCCCATCCAGTTACCCTGCTGGTAAAATATGGAGGTCATGAGACAGTTCAGAACGAGGACCAGTGTCTCTGCCCAATGTAGGGTCAACCTAGGGGCCTGAGAAGCAAGTCAGACCCCAAGGCACCATCCAGCCCTGCTTCCCTTCTCCCAAATGCTGGCTCAGCCACTGTGCCCCAGAATGTCACAGACATTCCCAGGCCACATCTCTGCTCAAGCTCTCCCTCTTGTCCCTGTGGTCTTCCATTGCTCTCTTGCAGAGTGTTGCTTGACTCAAACCTATTACTTTCATTCCTGAATCCTCTACATCCCAATCCTGGTGCTCCAGTTCCTGTGGTGGTCCCATGACCGGAACTCCTGGCACACTCCTGGCATTTTGGCCTTGGGATTACTTCCTGGAGCTTGGCACTGTACTTTGTTAGTACAAAGTAAGGTATTTTTTAAATGTTTAAGAAAGAAATTACAGTTACATATGGTAAGAGTAGGAGGTAGCCAGAAACAGCAGGACAAAACTTTGCTTTGGACTTATCTGTGTGGCCTTATCTTTCCAAGCAGCACATCAGTAGCAGCACCAGGAGTAGTAATGGTACAGGTAACAGTAGGAGATGGAAAAGTGATAGTGTTAGCCCTTGATCTCTTAATGATACTAGACAGAAGGAAAACATTTGGCTCTAAATAGAGAACTAACTATAGAATTGAAGTCATTACCTAAATCATCTGAGTAAATAAACTAGACAGAGAAACTGGTCTTTGAGGCATAAAAATGAGAAAATTATTATTTCCTGACCTTAACTTTTTTCTTCTCTAAAATCCATTAAAGCACAGATCTTATTGGTTCTCCTATTAAAATGTCTCCCACATCTATTCCCACTTTTACCTTGCCCTCAAGTCCTACCCATACCTTATCTGGCACAAGCCAAGGGGATTTCTTGACCTGAAACTCCTGAAAATTTTTTTCTAAGTCATGGTGTTACTTTGCTTTAGAAACAGTACTTAAGTCTCCTCTCACATCACCATAGTATCTTCAAGGCAACACGATGAGAAAGAGGTGCATTGGATTAAACATGCAGACACAAAGCTTTGAACTCCACCTCCTCTGCTAATTAGCAGTGTGACTTTGCCAAGACAATTTCCCTCTCTGGGTCTCAGTTTCCTTTCCTATTGTCAGTGTGAAAAAGTCTCCAAGAAATGCCTTCAAGAATAAATGAATGTTGAGCTTGTCTTTGCCAGCTATCTAGTCATTGGAAGCAGATGCTCTCTAAGGACTTTCTAGCTCCAACCGTAGGACCCAGAGTCCTGTCCTTCTCACTTTCCTGCCTGCTTGCTGTCCCTCTCCTCTTTCCCTCACATATGTGGGCACCAAGCCTGACCAAAGCCTCAACATTTTATTAGAATTTATTTCCTTTATTACCTTGGTCTCAAGACCTCCTACCAAAAATAGTAAGGGTGACTATAAAAGACCTATTTCCTTTCCATTGTGCTTCAGCCTCCCTTTCTAATGAAAATGGCCTACTTGGAGAAGCCAAAATGCTTTGGGATTGATTCACCAAACTAACATACACAAGGCTTTAATTTACAGTTTTGCGACTCCAGTCCCCTGCATATGAGGTCTATAAATGAGATGTGTTGCTGCACTGAGCCCCATTGGGAGAGGCTGGACATGGACTTAGAACAGCTGTGGAGCTGTAAGCCAACAGAGTCAGCTTCTGAATTAGACATGAATTATGGGGTCAACCTAGAAGCTATGGACACACACTCACAGGCATTTATATAGAGTCTCTGGTAGAAATGAAAGTGTTTGTTCCTTCCTTTCCCAGGTTTGGTTAATAATGAACCTTTATTCTGAATGCTTTCTTATGTCTTCACTTCCTTCCTTTTTGTTCTCATTTTGATTTCCTCTTCCAGACCTCAAATAGCCACTTCTACAAGCTGAGACTAACAGCTCTTGTGAAACATTTACAGCTAATAGAAGCCAAGGAATCTCAGTGAGCAGTTTTCAGCCTTGGCTGTATGCTGGGAACACGTGTTTTGGCCGTGATGTTATACTGGGATCTTTTAAAAGTCCCAATGCCCACACTGCACCTCATACTAACTAAATTGGAAACTCTGGGAGTGAAACCAAGGCATCAGTAATTTTTAAGCCCTGAAATGATTTTGATATGTAGTTAACAGTGAAACAACCACTTTAAAGTCAATAATGTGTAAAACGTGAACAACCTTCCTCGTTCCCCCAAACAATTTGTAAGAAATATGAGTACAAAAGACTTAAATCTTGAAGCTGAAATTTGTAAGATCTTTAAGACCTAAGACCAGGAATTTTCCTCTCAACCCAGATGTATAGCAAAAATATACCTTACAACCATAACTTCTAGAGTGTCAGCTTTCTGGTCCTAGAAGCTTTGGTTGTGAAGGCTGGAGGCCAGCAGGGAACCATGAAAAACATTCAGGAGCTGAGTTGCAGGAAGGCTAGTAATGGGGAAGTAGTTTTCTGACACTACTGCTCCTGGGAAAGAGTTCATTCAAATTTTGGAGATTCATTTTCTCATCCACAAACTGAATATCAAGGTTGGTGAAATATGACCTTTGAATGATTTTCTCTACCATTCTCTTGGGGATATCAGAATGAACAAAAAAAATGTATTAAGTGCTACCCCTTGTTAAACACTGCCTATTTAAGTACACCTATGAGCCTTGAGTAATTAAAATAATAATAATAATAGTAGTAGTAGTAATAATAATATAAACTCTGCCTCTCCCAGAAGTACCAAATATTTGAAGAAAAACTAGAGAGCATACTGCTACAGTGAAGAACTGATTGTTGTCCCATTGTCTGTGAGGTGCCGATGGAAGATTTTCATCAGGGGAGTTATAAGATCACATTTCATGTTTAAAACACTCTCTTTGACAACAGGCTAAAGGGTGCTCTGAAGGAGACAACACTTGGGGGCAGGCAAAGCTGACAGAGAAGGCTCAAAACTCCAGCTGAGAGTATGAGGCCTAAATTGAGATGGTAGCAGTAGAACTAGAAAGTGATATTTTTAGTTGAGGTATAATTAACATATAACATTGTATTAGTTTCAGGTGTACAATAAGTCAATATTTGTGTATATTGTGAAATGATCACCTCAACAAGAAGTTGACATTGTCACCATACATAATTACAAAAGATTTTTCTTGTGATGGGAACTTTTAAAATCTACTGTCTTGCTCTGGCCATTGTGGTTTGGATGGTCAAAGTGTCTACCTGTAATGGAAGAGTTGTGGGTTCAGTTCCTAGCCAGGGCATATACCTGGGTTGTGGGTTCCATCCCAGGTCCAGGAGAGTACAATATTCAGTCTGAGCACATACAGCAGGCAACCAATTGATGTTTCTTTCTCATGTCGATGTTTCTCTCTCTCCCTTTCTCTGTCCCTTCCTCTCTCTCTAAAGGCAATGAAAAAAATGTCCTCAGGTGAGGATAAAAAAAAAGTTTTCTTAGAAAAAGATCTACTGTCTTAGCAACTTTAAAATAGACTACAATATTATTAATTATAGTCACCATGATATTTTATAACTGTAAGTTTGTACCTTTTGACCCCTTTCGCTCATTTTATTAACCCTACCAACCTCTAGAAACTGCCAATCTGTACTCTGTATCTATGAGCATGTTGGGTTTTTTATTGTTTTGTTTTGTTTAGGTTCCACATATGTATAAGTGAGTTTATATTGTGTTTGTCTTTCTCTGTCTGATTTTTTTTTACTTACCCTAATGCCTTCATGGTATATCCCTATTCTTGCAAATGGAAAAAATTTCTTTTTATGGCTGAATATTGTAATATTCCATTTCATATCTCTTTATACTACCTTTTCTTTAACTGTTCCTCTGCTGATGGGCACTTTAGTTGATGGGCTCCTGTAGTAGGCAGGTAGGCACAAGCAGACCAGGAATGATGGACCAGGTGCACAGGTACCAGGGCACAGAGTCCTGGGAGCCAAGCAACTGGCGAAACTACAAGCATTTTACCCCATAAGCATTAACCCTATAGATGGCATCTAAGCCTCAGCTCCGTTTCAGTTCCAGACCCAGAAAAGCAGCAAAACCAGGCAGAAGGAGGACACCAGGACTGACATCAGGACGTGCTGCATTGACTAATCACCCCTTGCTCTGGTGACAACCAATCAGTGGAGACCATGCCCCCCCCCAGGGGGCATACCTGGAAGGCTGATGCATATTCTATTGGGTTCCTCCCCTGAGACCTGCACTTAAAAGCCCTCAGAAAGAAGGACCTGCTCTTTCTAAGGAGCACAGCTGTGCCTCTCCCTACCCTCTTCTGTCCCCAGAGCTCCCAATGTCTCTCTGTCTTTCCCCCTACCTCTCCCCTCTCCCTCCTTCTCCCTTCCTCCCTTTGTCTTCCCCCATTTCTCTCTCTCCCCACCTTAACTAAGCTCCAAAGGCCCTTCTTTTGCTCTAACTTTTTTCCTGAGCCCATTTCGTCTATAGTCCTCTTCTTCTACCTCTGTGACTTTTTGGATAAACTTTCTTTTATAGTTTGAATCTTGACTCTAAATTCTTTCTTAGCCATAATTCAAGTACCAAGGTCACTGAACCTAGGTCCAGTCTGACGCCACCAGTCTAACACCTGGTGCCATTTTTCTACTGCTAACACTTCCTTATCTTGGCTATTGTAAATAATGCTGTAATAAACATAGGTGTGCAGATATCATTTTGAGTTAGTGTTTTAGTCTTCCTCAGAAAAATATTCAGAATTGAAATTCCTGCATCATATGGAAGTTCTATTTTTAATTTTTAAGAACTTCCATACTATTTTCCATAAGTGGCTACACAATTTACATTCCCACTAATAGTGCACAAGGGCTCCCTTTTTCTCCACATTCTTGCCAACACTTGTTATTTCTCGTCTTTTGGATAATAACTATTTAAACACATGTAAGGTGATAGCTCATTGTAGTTATAATTTGCATTTCCCTGATGACTAGTGATACTGAACACCTCTTAGGTACCTTTTGGCCATCTGTGTGTCTTTTTTGGGAAAATGTCAGTATAGATCCTCTGCCCATTTTTTAATCAGATTGTTTGTTTTCTTGCTATTGAGTTGTATGAGTTCTTCATATATTTGAATGTTAACCCATTCTCAGATATATGATTTGCAAATATTTTCTCCCATTCAAGTTGATTGTCCTTTCATTTTGTTGATGGTTTCCTTTGATGTGCGGTTTTTTAGTTTGATGTAGTGTCATGTGTTTATCTTTGTTTTTGATGCTTTTTCTTTATAAAGTGTAAAATCAAAAAATCATCACCAAGATCAGTGTGAAGGACCTTACCGCCTGTGTTTTCCTCTAAGAGTTTTATGGTTGTGGGTCTTCATTCAACTCTTTAATCTGTTTTGAGTTAATTTCTGTATGTTGTATAAGATTGTGGTCCAGTTTCATTATTTTGCATTAGTATTTCAGTTTTACCAAGGAAGAAACTGACTCAGAGAGTTAAGTAACGTGCCCAAAGTCACACAGCTACAGGCAACAGCTAGCCTGGTGCTCAGATTTTCCGATTCTAAGTTGAGTGCTGTTCAACTACACCTCCATTAAGTAGCCCCAGACTCATTCTTGTTCTATCTCTATCTTATGTCACACTGAAGGCTGGCAGATAGACCATTTATCTGAGCATAACGTTGGTGGGTCAGAATGCAGCTGTGGTTAAGAGCCTGGCTTTGGAGCCAAACAAACTAGGTCTGATTCCCAGCCTTGAGCAATAACCATCAAACCTCAGTCTCCACATCTGTCCAGAAGACAGTAACATCAGCCTACAGGATCCTGTCAGGTTGCTGTAAATGAATCAAAGCTCCCAGTACTATACCTGATACCTAGTCTGTTCTTAAGAAATGGTATGATTTTTCCCCCAGAATAGCCAGGAAAAAGCAGCCATAACCAAAAGAGATGTCTTATATTTGATTCAGAAATATGCTAGTAAAAGGGGCAAAGGGACGTAATCCAGAACCTGGAAAACATTGTGTGGTTTTAATCCCTGCAAGACAGCTCTTCCCACCCCCATTCATGTCACTGAAATGACCACTGAAAATATCTCACATACTCTCTCCCAAGCAAGCTTCATATCAAGCCCAAGAGATCTTTGTCTAAGCTGCTTTACAATGGTTTTCTGTTGTTTCTTTCTCTGTCTCCCATTTCACATTAGAATTAAGAACCTGTAAATTGCTGCTGATCTCATTATCTCCTGTCTTGCATTTTAATGTGTTGCCTCTAAAAACATCTCATTGATATTCCAGGTATGTATTTGTGTTTGTGTCCTTTGAAAAAAAAACATGCTACTGATCTCTGCTGAGAACCAGCATCCTCACAACTCAAAGTTGGATCTCCCTTTTGTATAAGAAAAAAAATGACCATTTGAATATTTTGTGTCTATAAGTAGCTGTACGTAGAACAGCTCAAGAGTCTCAATCCAAATCTGTGCATAAGAAAGCATATCAAGAATTGGGTATTTTTCAGAAAGCTGGTGTATGTTGAGACTAAAGCCTCATAAAAGCACATGGTTACCTTGTTTTCCAAATAATTAGAGACTGCCCTGATAAAAAAATGTTTTAACCTAATTTAACCAGATAATTAACCATATCATCCAGGAAAAAAAAAAACAAACATTTTATTCTGCTGACATTGAGTCTGCACTGTGGACAGAGCTCTGTCAGCCTCTCAAGTGAACAGGTGACATTAACAGAATGTAAGTTTTCTTACAAAACCTAGTTGCTCTTTTCAAGTGTCTGCATAGAGGAACATGGTTACCTCCATGCAAAGTGCATTGAGAAGCTTCAGGGATTATCTCTAACAAAGTAAAAATCCTACCATGAGGAAGATCTAGACATAGTAGAGACCATATTTTAAATTAAGAATTATTAAAAAAGAATTATTTAAATAATTTAAACTTTTTTCATTTCACTTTGCTTATGCATTAACACTAGGAGATAGAAGTAGATATAGCATTCTTGTGCCTGATGTTACTGCAGCTGGTAAAATTTTTTCATCATTCAGCTTCTGCTTCCCCCAAACAATTCATTCAAATCTTTGAGAAGTTGAGCATTGCTGATATTAATAAAACATTTACTGAGTACAGAACATAGGCCATATCTTTAACATTTATTACTTCATTTAAACATGGAAAAGTCTTTTCAAGGTAGCTTTTTATTATCTTCATTTTACTGATGTGGACACTGAGATTGAGGGCACAATGGGCAGTGGCAGCCTGTGAGCTTGGGTAGGACTGGCTGCAGAAGGAGTGCTCTCAGCACCGCCCTTGATCTACGCAGGTAGAGTGCTGCTCGAGAAACACGAGTTTGTGAACTTTCAGCACTGCCTACACCATACTTTCATAACTATTTTTTTATTTTATTTTAGAGAGGGGAAGGGAGGGAGAAAGAGGGGGAGAGAAACATCAATGTGTGGTTGCCTCCCATGTACCCCCTACTGGAGACCTGGCTCACTACTCAGGCATGTGCCCTGACTGGGAATCAAACCAGGGACTTTTTGGTTCACAGGCCAGCACTCAATCCATTGAGCTACACCAACCACCAGCCAGGAATACTTTCATAAGTATAGATCAGGACACTAAGAACAACTATTAAAAAGATGAAAAACAATACTTGTCATAGCTTTTTAACTCTTCAGAAGCAAGTACAGGTGAGATAGCTTGTTTATGGTTGCTGGAGTCTATCTTGATTGAATTATAGATCTACTACTGTGTCATTGTTTATTTTTCAATTGCAGTTGAAATACAATATTATATTAGTTTCAGGAGTAAAACCCAGTGCTTAGACATTATGTGACTTCTAAGTGATCCTCCCAATATACTTCATGCCCACCTGACATTATAGGTAGCTATTATGATAATATTGACTATATTCATTATGCTGTACTTTACATCCCCACAACTATTCTACAACTACCAATTTGTACTTCTTCATCCCTTTACCTTTTTCACCTATCCTCCCAACCCTTCTCCCATCTGGGAACCATCAATATGTTCTCTGTCTTTATGAGTCTCTTTCTATTCTGCTTGTTTTATTTTGTTTTTCAGATTCAATTGTTGATAGATATGTATTTATTGCCATTTTATTGGTCATATTTTTATCTTTTCTTGAAGAAGACCTTATAATATTTCATGTAATACTGGTTTGGTGATAAGACCTCCTTTAGCTTTTCCTTGTCTGGAAGCTCTTTATTTCTCCTTCAATTTTAATGATAGCATTGCTGGTTGAGTAGTCTTGGTGCTTGTAGGTCCTTACTTTTCATCACTTTGAATATTTTGTGCCAATCCTTTCTGGACTAAAATGTTCCTATTGAGAAATCAGCTGATAGTCTTATAGGAGCTCACTTGTAGGTAAATAACTGCTTTTCTCTTATTATTTTAAAGATTCTCTGTCCTTAAATTTTGGCATTTTAATTATGTGTCATTGTGTGGGCCTTTTTGGGTTCATCTTGATTAGGACTTTCTGTGCTTCCTGGACTTTTATGTCTATTTCCTTTACCAAGTTAGGGAAGATTTCTGTCATTATTTTTCAAATAGATTTTCAATTTCTTGCCTTCTTACTTCTCCATCCAGCCCCAATGATGCAAATGTTAGAATACTTGAAGTTGTCCCAGAAGCTACTTAACTATTTTAATTTCTTTGGATTCTTTTTTCTTTTTGCTATTCTGAATGGATATGTTTTTTTTTTTTGCTTCCTTATATTCCAAATCATTGATTTGATTCTCAGCTTCATCTACTCTACTATTGATTCCCTATAAATGATTATTTATTTCAGTTAGTGTATCTTCATTTCTGACTGGTTCTTTTTTTATCCTCACCCCAAAACATGCTTATTGATTTTAGAGAAAGGGAGAGAGAATATGTGAGTAACATCAGTGTGAGAGAGAAACATCAATCAGTTGTCTCTTGTATGTGCTCTGACAGGAGACCAAACCTACAACCTAGGCATGTGTCTTGACTGGGAATTGAGCCCATGATCTTTCAGTTTATGGGACAATACTCCAACCAACTGAATCATACTGGCCAGGGTTGACTGGTTTTTTTATGGTTTTCATGTTCTTTTTTACTGTTGAAGTTCTTACTAAGTTGTTTGAGCATCCTTATAGCCAGTGTTTTGAACTCTGCTTCTGGTACATTGATGGTCTCCATTTTGTTTAGTTCTTTTTGTGGAGCTTTGTTCTTTTCTCTCATTTGGGAAATATTTTTCATCTCTTCATCTTAGCAACTCCCCTGTTTGTTTCCATGTACTAGGTATAGCAACTACATCTCCAAGGGTTGGTATAGTGGCCTGATGTAGCAGATGCTGTGTAGGTTCCAGTGGCAGAGCCTCCCCTATCACTTAAGCTGGGAATTCCAGGTACACTTCATCTTGTGGGCTGTGTGCAGCCTCCTGTTGTAGTTGAGCCTTGATTGTGATTGGCACATCAATGGGAGGGATTTACCCCCAGGCCAATTGGCTGCAAGAACCAGCTGTGACCACCAACCACCATGGAGAATCAACTGTGCAGAGGCCAACCCTAAGGGCAGAATTTACAATCTTACTCAGACCCACTCCCACTGAGCTCCAGTGCTTGGGCAGCAGCTCAAAAGGCACCAGAGACATACAGGAAGGAACTGAATTATCTGGCATCAAGGTGAGAGCTGGGAAGGCAGCTTTCTGCCAGACAGAAGTGCTGACAGAGATCCTTGTTCCTTTTCTGAGGAACCTCCCCTGCCCCGTCTCTCTCTCTCGCACACACACACACACACACACGCACACAGAGCTGACAGGCAGATACCATATCTGGGTCTCCATCAACCTGGCCCACATTGTTTTCTCCACCCTGGTGTTTCCCTGAGATCCCACCCCCCCCAAACTTCAGGCCCACCCAAACTGTTTCTAGTGACTTTTCTACATGAATGGCCTATCTTGGTCATGCTTCAAACTTTCCTAAAATCTCTCAAAAGACAGTATCTGGTCTCAGCATGCCCTATACCTCTCTCTAACTGGCCCCAGGCCCAGAACTAGTGGAAACCAGCCTTGGTTCACAGTTTGGCTTTGCCTGGGCACCCCCAAGCCCAGCACAAGTAGAGGCCATATGCAGATTGCTTTGTATCTTATGCTGTGTGGCCCTGAACAGAACATAGGCAGAAGCTGATGCTGTATTGTGCCTACTGGGAGGCTCCAGAGCCAGCACACACAGTGGATGGCTTTAGACCATGCAGTAATACCTCCCAACTACCTCCACAAGCAACAGACTCACGAGGTGGACTCAGTCTGAACCAGAGCACCACTGAAGTAAGTTTAGCTAATTACTTTCTTTAATCTCAGTTTATTATTTTGTAAAATGGAAGGCCATGGTAAGTATTTAAAAAAATTGAGGCATGCACATTATCTGGCACACAGTAAGTACTTAATAATTGTTATTATTAAACAGAGTCAAGCAATCATGCCTAGGAAACACAATGAATGATATAAACAATTCCATATCAATAACCAATGATCTGGACAATTTAGTGACAATTAACATTGGCATAACTGGGCGCTGTTTAAAGTGCTCTCTGTATGTTAACTTGTCTAATATTTGCAATGGTCCTCTGAGGTTGGCAACCATTATTATGCCATTTCACAAATAAGAAGTTACTTGAACCTTGAAAGATGGAGAGGTAATATCAGGTCTGAGGACACAGAGCCAGCAGCTAACCACACCAGGACTGACACCCAAGGAGTTCAGGTCCAGGGTCCATATTAGCCACTGTCCACACCCTGCTGCTCCACCAGCTAAAGGGCAGGACTTTTGCCACAGTCACAGGCCATTTCAGCACCTTCCATAGCTGCACTGCCTGTGCAGAACCTCGCAGAGCAATCATATTCAGATGGAAATGCAGACTGTAATTCCTTAGACTCAATCATTTTATTTTTGCTCCCTTTGTACTAGCTGAATCAGTAACAAAAGAAAAAAAAATTCTATCTAACCACAAATTCTAGCCATCCTTGTGGTTGCTACAGGATATTAACAAGGGAACCTACTTTGCCTTGACAAGGGGTGGAAGAGAGCCAGATGTCCCATTAAAAGTTCTTTCTAACCTAAATGAGTCTGTGGCAATGTGTGTTTATACAGATGAGGATAAAACATACTGTGCACATCGCTTCTCCTGGTATATAAACTGTTATCTGAGAAGGAGGCACTGAAGGAGGCTGTCTGAGCAATGGAGATGCTCTCTCTATTGGCAGGCAGAAGGGATGGGAGACCAGAGCTCCACCCAGGGTGCCTATCCACCCCACACACACCCTCAAGAATGAGCTAGGTTATCCAGGCAGGGCAACTTCTTCAGATACTGGATCGACATACACTTTATTTTGCCTCCATAGGCAAAATATTTTTATGTCTTTAGGTGCTTGGGCTTTGAGGTGCTCAGATAAGTCTCAGCTACCCAAGTCTGTACAATGGTCCTCACAGTACTTGTGAACATACTTCTGGCTGTACCAGATCAGTGCAGACAGCCAGCCAGTTCTGACTTTCAGAGCCTTACTGTGCCAGCACAGCTATTTTGTCATTTAATAATGGGCATTTAAAAGAAAAAACACAAGTGAAAAAGAATCATTAAAATTCAACCCACTCTGGCCAGTGAGGCTGTTGGTTGAGGGCCTTCCTGTAAACTGAAAGCTGTGGGATCTATTCCCTGTCAGAGCACATCCCTAGGTTTCAGGTTCAGTCCCCAGTCAGGGCATGTATGGGAGGCAACCAATAGATGTTTCTCTCTCTCTTTCTCCCCCACCCCTCTCTTCCTCTATCTCCAAAATCAGTATGTCCTTGGGTGCAGATAAAATAAAATTCAGCCCCATATTTTGTATAAAGTTATTATTTTGAATTGTTATTTATTATTATTGGCCTTTTTGGATTAATTGTGGCACTGTTTTTTGTAAGTGGCAGGAGCAATCTGCCACCTAGAATTACACAGAAGACCACCCAAGCTCCGTATTTCCTGTCACCCTGCTGTAAATCAGTGTAACTTGCAGGAGAGCATGCCACAACGCACTGTCGGCCAGCCCGTCCTCTGTCACAATCAATGCAGAGTCCACGACTCCCCTCTTCTCATTCTGCAAAGGTTCCTGAAAGAGGATTTGTCCAGGAATTCCGCAGCCCTGCAGTGTGCTGACTTTATAAAGAGACGAGGTGAAGTAACACTTTTCTTTTTAATGCCCCATGGTGTTGAACTGAAATTTCAGCCTGCTTCTATTTTCAGAGGCCTCCTTGGTTAAGAGAATGTTTTTATCTGGAGATACAATGACCGGGGCCCATGCTCTGCAGTTCCCAGGAAGGCCTTGCCAAAGCCCATGAATGCTCGCTTTATGAACTGCTCTTGCAGGTGTTCGGTGTATGTAATCACTAATGAGTCCTCAAAAAGCACAGAAACACTGCAGCCTCTGGCAACAAGAGCTGCTGGGCTTTATAATTCAGTGAGAAAACACACAGGCATCTAAAGCATTCCTTAGGCTCCAGCCTTGCCCGAGGCCAAATATTTGTCACAGTCCTCCCTGGGCTGGTGGCACATTCCAGAAAAGAAGGTATCTGTAGTCACCCCATGGATCAGAAGTTTGTGGCTCTTATGTTGTTTTCCTGCTCTGACTTGCTACAGGCACTATTTTGGCCAAGGTAGGACCTCTCTGCAGATGTCACTATGGAACCCAGAAGGCTGGACTGCCTGGGGATCTTATGAAGACTGCCAGGTCCAGGCCCAGGTGGGTCACTGCCCAGGAAAAAGGCAATGGGAGGTCACACCAAAGGACCTCAGATAACCTGCACATCTCTTCGGACAGGGGAAGGGAGTAGAACTGTACAGAGTAGCATATTCTTTTCAAGCAGGCTGAATAAAAGGGAGGAGGACTGGAGTAAAAGTGTCCTGGTTTTAGGGGCTCACGGAACCAGAGGCCTTAAATCTAAATAGGATCTGTTGTGTCCTGTTCACCCAAAAACTTACCTGAGAATCAGTGACAGTGGGAAAAGGTCACTATTAACTGATCCTAGCTAATGGGTAGCATGGCATTCAGAAGCTGAGTGGTCAAGACTACCGTAAATACTGAACAAATTTAACTTACATACTTTAGGGGTTGAAAGAATTTTGAGATGTGGAAGTTGCAAAAATAGCAGATTCTTTCCCATGAAAGACTCCCTTCCCTGGGTATTCACATATCTCCTAATTCATGTTCCTCTAGCATTTTCTATCACTGCTGCTGAGACCAGAGGTTCCCCATGGGCCAGCCCACCAGTTAGAGTTTAAGCAGAAGGGTAAGTCTTTGTTAGTGATATTTTAGAAGCACAAAAGAAGGCATTCTAGTTCCAAAAACACTTCTGAACTTTGCCACTAACACCAAAAGTTCAACAAGTAGCAATATATTCCTTTGGTTTAATCCTAACTTGAGCTACTATAAATATTGACTAATGCAGTGCCTATCTATTGAACATCCTCCTTGTGCCATGCACTGTGCTGGGCATTAGATAAATGGGGCACATAACACGGTCTGGGTTTCTGCTTTCATGTCTCTTATATTAATCTGCATCAGCCATTTAAGAAGGAGCTCACTAAATCATTTCCTGGAAGCCCATTTCAGTAGAGGAGGGCATTATGGTAAGACCATTTGAGGGAGCATGGGAGGATGAGAGACTGTCCCTACAGAGGGAAAAAGGACGAACCCACATTTCACAGACTTATCACACAAATGTTGTATGGATCTTTGTAGAGCTAAATGCTAAGAATATATCAGTGAACAAGACAGAGGCCCTATCCTCAGGGGCTGATATCCAGTATGGGAGGCAAATAGGTAACCAAACAATTACAGGAAAAATGACAAGTGCTAGTCAAGGTGGGCCAGGGCCTGACAAGGGCACACACACTAGGAACACATAAAGCAGACTTAGAAAAAGGGTTTGGTCAGGGAAAGCTCCCTGAAGGCAGTGGAATTGGGGGATGGACAGTGGGGGGTTGTAGTCCAGTATTCTGGAGAAAGAGAATAGTACATGCAAAGTCCCTAAAACAATGGAACTATTATGCTCCCTGGCTCCACAGTTGGGAGGTAGAATGTCAAAGTACAATTAGGTTGAGAGTGCATATAGCCTATGAGTCTAAGCTAGGGGCTACCTAACTTCTCCTGAAAAGGGCCAGACAGTAAATAGTGTAGTCTCTGTGGTCCATGTTAACTACTCAATTGTGCCATCCTAACAGGCATTGGCCATAGGCAATATGTAAACAAATGGATGCAACTGTATTTCAATAATACTTTATTTACAAGAAAAGGCAGTAGGCTGGATTTGGCCCATGAGCCATAGTTTTTTAACCCGTGCTCTAACTAAGACCTAAGTCAAACAGAGGAGGCTAAGGAAGCTTCACCTGCTGGGGTGGTTCTCCCTAGAGAAAGATAAAATTTGTAAAAATACAAATTTTATTAGCAAAAATTTGTAAAATACATTTTATTAGCAAAAATAATAAAATGTAGGGAACTCAGAGATCTGAACACAGGTCTTGTTCAGGACACAAACTCCAAGACAATGTCTTCCTAATCTGTAAATAGAAGAGTGGGATGAAATGGTCTCTAGGGCCTTTGAAGGTCTGAGCAGGGGCATCAGCCTGGGCTACCCCAGTGCCCCAAGGTGGAAAAACATTACACTTTTAGTTTCATTAATTTCCAACTGTTTACTTCAGTTACAAGTGTAGGGAACAAAAGCAGTCATATTAGCATCACCCATGACTCTGTCTTCAGGGCAAATCACAGATATTTCCATATCATGTTATAGTTGTGGCATATATGTTGAAATATCACCTATGTTCATCACTTCTGTGAATTATGGTAGCAATTAGATCAACCTACAACTAGAAATCTAAAACTAGATTTCATTATTTAATATTTTAATAGAGATGCATATATGTTTGTATCACAAATTGAGGTTTATTGATATTTGATAACTATATTTTGATATAACTGGTTTTCTTTGTATTCCTATGTAATTCATTTTGTCTGTAGAAAACAGTATTCTGAGGAGTCTATCCCCCCAAAATGGTGAACAGATTATGAATTAATATCTATTATACTGGCAAAATATTTCTCTTAAAAAACACTTTTAGAGGAAAGATGTGACAAAGAAGTACTTACATTGCTGATGAAAATTAGAATTGTTACAGCTTTTTCAGAAAGTATTGCAGCCAATATTTATTAAAATTCCAAAATATATAGGTACTCCGTAATCTCACTTGTGGGGATTTGGTTGATGTAAATAAAAACACCCATACCAAACAGAAAAAAGATATGTACATAAGCAACAGACCAATCTGGAAAGAAAATGGATGCCTATTGCTAAGGGGAAGATTGGGAACCCATGATCTAGCCACACAATGTGGCCTATAATGTCATTAGAAAGAAATTACTTAGCCCTGGCTGGCGTAGCTCAATGGATTTAGCGTGGGCTGGGAACCAAAGCATCACAGGTTCGATTCCCAGTCAGGGCACATGCCTGGGTTGCAGGCCACGGCCCCCAGCAACCGCACATTGATGTTTCTCTCTCTCTCTCTTTCTCTCTCCCTTCTCTCTCTAAAAATAAATAAATAAAATCTTTAAAAAAAGAATGGATTTGTACATTTAAAAAAAAGAAATAAATTACTTAAAGCTGTACTAGAGGCTGTGGTGGAATTTCCACAAACTGTCATTGAGTGAGGAGAGTAATGCAATTTTATTCCATTTAATTAAAATACACCTTCACAAAAAGAATATTATATGTGTATGTTGTTGTATCTGTGTATGTTTACATGAGCATGGTGAAAAGTAAGGAAAGAAATAGATTAGCATACTAATCTGAGTTAATGGGAGAAGGTGATGTCGGTGAAGAAAGCAGTGGAGGAAAGGAATCAAGCAAAAATGAGAAAGACCATGGTAACAATAATAATAAAGTAGTATATAATATGATTGCATTTTGTGTTACATAAAGTGGCATTTGGATGATTGAAAAAGAAATAATTTGCTCCACCCCTCAGAAAAAAATCTGTACTATCAGACACAACTCAGCTTGCCTGGTGAACCATCAGCACAGGAGTTCTACTGAGTCCCTTTTTGCTTCCAACTGGTGTCGGACATCTTCTGGCAGCTTTTTTTGGAACTTAAAATGTAAATATAAATCACAACACATAAAAAATGGTTTTATTTACAAAGTAACATGTCTATTTTGATACAGACAACTCAATAGTGCATATTCTTACAGAGACCCTGAGTACAGAGATTTGTCCACACTCTGGGAAGTTAAAAAAGCAACAGGACAGGAAGTAGGGTATAGCGTATCCTTCTCTGTTTCTAATTTTCCTCTTTATTGTTGTCAATTAATGTTACACATGTATTTCTTTCTCATTTTCTCTACTTACTCCTATGCTGGGTCATGAAATTCTCATAAAAATAGGATCAGTGCCCGGTACATCATAAATACTTCATACAGGTTTGCAAAGCAATGAATGCCAGGTGGCAGCCACACCTTCCAGGGTCAGCAGGGTGTGGCATTGCTCAGCCAGTCTGATCCTTCCCAGGGACCTGGAAGCACAGGCATCTGATCAAGCTGCTTTGCAGAGCCTGTCCCCTCCACTCCACCCAGTGCCTAGGCCCAGCGGTGTCTGTTCTGACAGAAGAATGGGAACAAAAGAAGTGAATGCCTGTAGCTTTCAGTCTCCTCACCCAATTCAATGACCCTGTTGTTTTTCCATCCCCAGATCTATTCTGGTAACTCTCAACCAAAGGGCAGTCCGATTCTCTCAGCCTGCTATCTTTAACACTTTGGGAGTAAAATGCTCACTCCATTTTCTCCTTGCACAGATGCGAGGGTGAGAAATAATCCTAGACATACTGAATTTCTCCATTAGAGGTGGCAATAGTTACAATCTCTTAAAGCCAGTGCCACACATTTCAAAGTATTTCTTTCCATATACAAAATCTCAAGAGACACAGGAAGCATAGGCAGAATTATTAGCATCAGGAAAAGAACCTGAAGATAGGTATAGGAAAGCTACTTGCTGGAAATGATAAACTAGCAATATGGGAACTAGGAGTTAGAACCCAGCTCTTCCCAATAGCAATCAGAGCCCAGGAGCAATCAGCATTTTAAAGAAAATAAATTGGTGTAGATCAGCACTGCCCAACAGAAACAGAATGTGAGCCACACATGT
Source organism: Phyllostomus hastatus (assembly GCF_019186645.2). Taxonomy (NCBI): domain Eukaryota; kingdom Metazoa; phylum Chordata; class Mammalia; order Chiroptera; family Phyllostomidae; genus Phyllostomus; species Phyllostomus hastatus. The sequence goes on along the minus strand of NW_025334015.1, from coordinate 1,552,795 downwards.
CAGAAATTTTCCAGTCACCATATTAACAAAAAATAAATAAATAAAACAGGGGACATTATTTTTAATAATTTTATGCTACCCAATATAGCTTAAATATTGTCATTTTGTCATATAATTAATATAATTTTACTAAGCTAGTTTACCCTCCGTTTGTGCTAAGTCTTGGAAATCTGCTGTGTATTTTATACTTGGAGGACATCTGAATTAGGATCACCTCCAGAAAGTATGCAATAACTACATGTGGCTGATAACTACCCTGTAGGACAGCACACAGGCATAGTAAAAGGAGGAGATAAGACAATAAATTGCATTTATAAATAAGTGAAATTCCCCTCAAAAAAGAGACTGTTGTAGAAGTGTTTCACCAAAAAAGGAGCTGAGGAAAGCCAGCATATGCCCTTCAGTTACAGGCTGCAGCCAAGAGTGAGACCAACCCCAAATAGGGATTTGAAATGGGGTCCAGACCTCAAGGTGTTCAGGAAATACTAGGATGCCCTCACCCCTTCCCCTTCAGGTGTGAGTTGGGGGAAGGGACAAATGGAGCAAGGCCATTGAGAGCTGTTTTGCATAGCAACAGCTTTGCAGCTAACCTTTGGCATGGTCATTTAACATATCTGTAACCTTTAACTGGTTTCAAATAGTTGTGGCCATGCTCTGAGTCAGGGGAATGGAAGCAACTTCCCCCCAAGACATAACTGGGAGGCAACTCCCCTGAGTTACAGCACCTGCGTGGGAGCTTGGAGAAGATTGGCTCCATGACAGTGGGCCACACCTGCCCAGACTCACAATGGCAGCCTAGTAAAGCTGGAAAGATATGAGAGTGCTGGCAAGTGTAGCCGATTGTGGGAGGAGTCAGAAATGGGGCTGCAGAGGAAGATTGGAGTGGGGATTTAAACCAAGCTGCGGCAGCCATTGTGTAGGGGGAGAACCACGTGGCTGGGGCCCTGACAGAGAGAATCACATGGCTTTGCCAGAGTGGGGACCCCTGCAGTTTTAGAAGGGGGAACCACCACCCAGCTTTAGCAGAGATCCCAGCGACACAGCTGATGGTGCTAGGAACCAAGGGAGGCCTACCAGCTGAGATGGATTATTGGGAAGAACCAGGGGCTGCCTGAGCCGTGGACTTCTATTTCTTTTCCTGAGATACGGTATCCCAGACTGGGCAAAGGGGGAAGGACTGTGTGTGTTTGTGGGTATTTTAAGGGACTTTGGGATTTTGATGAAGACATTAGGTCACTACTTTAAGTCTGTATAGCATTAAATAAACATTTCCTTTCCTTTTCATGAATCTCTGGCATTGAGAGATGTCTTCCCTTTGGCAGTGGACATAATGAACCTGGAGGGTTCCTTTTGGTAATGGTATATTGCCCTTGCCCCCACCCCCGTTTGTTTCTGTAACACTTCCACCAGCCCCAAAACATGGAGCCCCAGCCCTGATGCTGCCAGATGTGTCCTGTCCCAGGAGCACAGTTGTGGCACTCAATCATAGAAGCAAGACCTGGCAAGTTTATGAAAAGCTGCTCCCTCCAGCTTATACAGCCTCTACCAGTATGAAACTGACCCACAACCATTTTAAACCTCAGTAAGTCTGACAGGAAACTGACCTAGTAAACTAGATAAATTGCCTCTGAAGCCAGGCCTGCCTGCCCCCTGCTCTGTCCCCCAGTGAAACTGGAGCTGTTTGGAAGCTTTGCTCAACTATTCTGAGAGGCTATGAGTGAAGGCTCTGATGGCCCAGCCACCAGCCCTGGAATTCTAGGTCACTGTCACATTTGCATGAGAGCAAGTACCCAGGGAGTGCTCTTGGGGGTGGCAGTTACTCATGACTCGATGGATGACTCTGAGCTTACTGATCCACCTCTTTTATCTCTCAGTGGCCCTACCAGAAAGTGGCCATAATAATGCCTGCACATCTGAATCTTTCTGAACTGTCTGTCCACTCTGCATGTACCGCAGGCTCTTAAACACTCACTAAATGGACACATTGGAGCACTGCATGCATGACAGTATGGGGGACAGTATGACAGTCTATGATAATTTTCTCACAATTCCTGTTCATTCAATGGGAAGGAACAGAAAGGCAGGCATGCGTTGGTGAAGGGCAGAACTAAAGGCCGGGAAGCACCACCATTCAGGGAGCTCCTGAGCCTTACTCCCCCAGTAGAGGGGCACATGGAGCTCCTCTGCTTCTACCTGCACCATGGACTCAGCTTTGGGCTCCCTCCAGTCCCCTAAGTCCATGGAATTTCTCAAGCGCTCCAGGTTTTCTGGCTGGTTTAAGAGCCTTATGGAGGCATAATATCTCAAGTTTAAGTTGTCAAAAATGTTTAAGGTCTAACCAAGCTTCAGTGACCTAACTGAATCTGGGCTCCTTTCAAAAACACCACTGAACACCATAATCATTTGGTTTTTGCAAATTCTCTTTCCTTTAAAAAACCCTGACATAACTGTAGAAGACAACTAAACATGCCAGAAAATAAAGATAATGCAGTTTCTTAGTCACGCCTTGTGCTCTAATTCCTATCAGTCAGGGAGCTAAAACAGTGATTCCTGGAGGGAACTGCTCCAACACATGTGCAAGGACCATGCTGGAGACCCTGGCAAGGCACCCACCTTCCTTTGGTCTATGCCCTGATTTCTGGTGTAAACTGGGAAACTTCCTTGAGTCTGAGCCTCGGTTTCAACAGCCTATAAAACAGAGAAAGCAACCTATTTTCTACCTAATAACCTGTATCAAGAAGTAATTTAGATTGGGAGAAAAAATACACCAACATAGTAAGAAGGACTAGTGGGATTTCTAACCTTCATTTTCCAGCAGTTTTGAAAGGAAATTACATTAGTTAAAGAAAATATTTAATTTATTGTAAAATTTAGCATAAGAGTAACTTGAAATCGGTAGCATCCATATGAGGGAAAATCGTAGTCTAATCTCAAATATCTATGTGACACTAAATTCATAGTCTTTGTTTACAGTACTTTTTAAACTGCAATGGACTTTCCTGGGTTCACCTCTTCTATTTAGGCCTGTGGAGGCTCAGTTTCACATTTCAAAACAGGGGAAACAACAACAGGGTTCTTGTCGGGGGAGCCAAGAAAGTGACAGAGATAGAAGTCACACTCACATCCTCTCAGACTATAGCAAAATCACAACTAAATTATAAAACAATCAACCTGGACAACCACCAGAGAAGACTGCAGGAACAGAAGTCTTATAACCAGGGATTTACAAAGAAGACATATTGAGACTGGTTGGAAGGGCAGAGATGAAGGGAAAAAAGCTGGCCTTACACCCATGAGCCATGGTTGAGAATCTGGAGGGATACGTCAGTTGCAAAGTTTCCCCACTGAGGAGCAGGGGATTGCAACCTTATGTGGGACTCCCCATCCCAGAACACTAGTGTTAGGAAGAGGAGCCCACATAACATCTGGTGGTAAAATCAATGCAGATTCCATCAGCACAGGTGAGACAAGAGACTGCTGTCTTTTTAAAGGGCCAACACACAAAAACTCATTTGTGGGCACTTACCCTGAGCACCCAGGGGGCAATGGTGGCTCAGAAGAGACTGGAGTCATATAGGGAGGGATTGGATTGTGTGGCTTGAGGGAGAGGGTTAGAGAGACAGTTGCTATGTCCTTGTGCTTAGTCCCTCCACCACAAACACTATCTCCTTTGACCACTCCTCTCAATAAAGTGAAAGCCTGGGGAGCTGATCTGTCCCACCCTGCTGATTTCCTGAGTCCCTACCCTGCCGAGCTGCCACCCAACAGAGAAATCTGCTGGCAGCAGCCAGCCTGGGGCCTCATTGCAGTCTTCCTTGAAAAAAAATTTGAGGATAAAGACAGTAAAGAAAGAAAACTACAGACCAGTATCACTGATGAACATAGAGACTAAAATCCTCAACAAAATATTTGCAAACCACATTCAGCAATACATTAAAAAAATCATACACCATGATCAAGTGGGATTCATCCCAGGGATGCAAGGATAGTACAATATTTGCAAATCAATATACATAACACATCACATAAACAAGAGTAAAGACAAAAATCACATAGTCATATCAATAGATGAAGAAAAAGCATTTGATAAGGTACAGCACCTACTTATGATAAAAATACTCAGCAAAGTGGGGGTAGAGGGAGCATTCCTCAACATAATAAAGGCCATATATGAGAAAACTACAGCCAACATCATACTCAACAGGCAAAAACTAAAAGCTTTCCCAATAATATCAGGAACAAGACAGGGCTGTCTGCTTTCACCATACAACATACTATTAGAAGTTCTAGCCACAGTGATAAGACAAGAAAAAAAATAAAAGGCATCGGAATAGGAAAAGAGGAAGTAAAATTGTCATTGTTTGCAGATGACATGACAGTGTACATAGAAAACCCTATAAACTCCACCAAAAAGCTACTCAACCTAATGAGAGGGTTTGACAAAGCAGCAGAATACAAAGTCAATATTCAGAAATCAAAGGCATTTTTGTATACCAACAACAAAATATCAGAAACAGAAATTAAGGGGAAAATCCCCTTTTGTATAGCAACAAGAAAAAATAAAATACCTAGGAACAAACCTAACCAAGGACGTAAAAGACCTGTACTCAGAAAACTACAGAACACTGAAGACAGAAATTAAAGAAAATATGGATAAATAGAAGTATATACTGTGTTTGTGGAATGGAATAATTAGCATCACCAAAATGTCCATAGTACACAAAGCAATTGATAGATTCAATGTAATCCCTATTAAAGTACCAATGACATATTTGACAGATATAAAACAAACATTTCAAAAATTTATATGGAACCATAAACCACTCTGAATAGTTTCAGAAATTTTGAGGAAAAAAAAAGCAGGAGAGATCACAATATCTGATATCCAATTATATTTCAAGGCCACTGTAATCAAAACAGTCTGGTACTGGCATAAGAACAGACACATAGACCAATAGAACAGAATAGAGAGCTCAAACCCAAGTCTCTATGGTCATTTACTATTCAAGAAAGTGGGCAGGGACACAAAATGGAGTAAAAATAGCCTCTTCAGTAAATGGTGTTGGCAGATCTGGACACCTACATGCCAAAAAAAAAATAGAAAGAAAGAAAGAAAGAAACTGATCCACCAACTTAAACCATACACAGAAATAAACTCAAGATGGATAACAGAATTAAGTATAAGTCATGATACCATAAAAGTCCTAGAAGAGAACATAGGCAGAAATACGTCAGATATTCCACACAGCAATATTTTCACCTATATGTCCCCTAGAGCAACAGACACAAAGGAAAGAATAAACAAATGGGATCTCATCAAAATAAAAAGCTTCTTCATGGCTAAAGAAAACATCAGCAAAATGAAGAGGGAACCAACAGTGTGGGAAAATATATTTGCCAATGATACCTCAGACAAGAGTTTGATCTCCAAAATATATAAAAAACTCACACAACTGCACATAAGAACACAAACAATCCAATTTAAAAAATGGTCAAAGGATCTGAACAGACACTTCTGGAGACATATGAAAAGATGTTCAGCATCACTAGCCATCAGAGTGATGCAAGTTAAAACCACAGTGAAATACCACTTCATACCCATCAGAATGGCCATCATAAACAAATCAACAAACAATAAGTGCTGGTGAGGTTGTGGAGAAAAGGGAACCCTAGTACATTGTTGGTGGGAATGCAGACTTGTACAGCCACTATGGAAAACAGTATGGAATTTCCTCATAAAACTAAAAATGGAACTGCTCTTTGACCCAGCAATTACACTGCTGGCATTATACCCTAAGAATCCTGAAACACCAATTCAAAAGAACCTATGCACCCCAATGTTCATAGCAACATTATTTACAATAGCCAAATGTTGAAAACTGCCCAAGAGCCCATCAGTAAATGAGTAGATCAAAAAACTGTGGTACATTTACAAGTGGAATACTACACAGCAGAAAGAAAGAAGGAACTCCTACCCTTAGCAACAGCATGGATGGAACTGGAGAGTATTGTGTGAAGTGAAATCAGCCAGGCAGTGAAAGCCAAATACCATATGATAGTGGAACCTAATCAACAAAACAAGTAAGCAAGCAAAATATAACCAGAGACATTGAAATTAAGAACAATCTGACAGTAACCAGAGGGGAGCTAGGAAGGGCTAATGGGGGGGAAGGAGGGAATGGTTTTCAGGAATAACTATAAAGGACACATGGACAAAACCAAGGAGGGGTGGAATCAAGGGAGGGAGGTGGGGATGGCTGTGTGGGGGGAATGGTGGGGGCTAAATGCAGACAACTGTACTTGAACAACAATAAAATATGTTTTTTAAAAAGTTCTCCTAAAAGGACATACAGATAGCCAATGAACATATGAAATATACTCAACATCACCAATCATCTGATAATCCAAATTAAACTATAATGAGATACCATCGCATACCTGTTAGAATGGCTATTATCAATAAATCAATAAGCAACAAATGTTGGCCAGGATGTGGAGAAAAAGGAGCTCTTGTGCACTGTTGGTAGGAATGCAGATTGGTGTAGCTACTATGGAACACGATACAAAGTTTCTTAAAAAATTAAAAGCCCTATGACCCAGAAATTTCACTTCTGGGTATATATCCAAAGAAACACAAAATGCTCATTCAAAAGAACATTAGCAGTATTATTTACAATAGCTAACATATGGAAACAACACAAGTGCCCATCAATATATGAATGGATAAAAAAGTTGTGGTATATACTTGTATGTACAATGCAATATAACTCAATCATAAAAAAAGAATGAAATTTTACCATTTTCAACAGCATGAATTGAACTAGATAATATTATGCTAAGTGAAAGAAGTCAGACAAAGACTATTACCATGTGATTTTACTTATATTCAGAATTTAAAGAATGAAATACATGAACAAACAAAATAGAAACAGATCATAGATATAGAGAACAGACTGATAGTTGCCAGAGGGGAAGGTATTTGGGAACTGGGGAAAAAGGTGAAGAGATTGAAAAGTATTTATTGGGAGTTACAAAATAGTCATGGGGATGTAAAATACAGCATAAGGAATATGGTCAGATGTACTCTAATAACTAATATGTATGGTGTCAGGATTGGTACTTGAAATATCAGGGAGATCACTTTATAAAGAATATGATTATCCTACTACTATGCTATCTACCTGAAACTACTACAAAATAATATTTAATATAAACTGCAATTGAAAAATAAAATTAAGAACATAACAATAGGTCTCATGATAATTAAATGAAAGGATATATAGCACAGTGGAAGGCCCACAAAATTCTGAGTGACTTTTCCCCTTGATAAGAATAAGAGAAGCAGCAAGCACAGATGGGATCTGAATTGCACACTTTGTCTTCTGTGCTGATTTCTCACTTCCTATATTAACCCACAACTATGGACAGGTGAGGGTTTTAACATTTTGTATTTGTTTACTGGAAAATTCTTCCACTCTCAGGGCTTCAACTTCCACATCTTAGCACATGGCACACAATTCTTTTTCTTGCTTCTAAATTACTCAAGTTATAGTCACATTGACTGTCAGATATTTTCATCTGGGAGATCAACAAGCTCATTAAGTTCAGCATGGGCAAAAACAAACTGACTATATTTCTTTTAAAACTTTTGAAATCCCTTACCCTTATTTCTTATTTCACTGAGGTAGCAATAATCAGAAAAGAACTTCCACCCCTCACGGCTTCCAGCCAAGATGGAGATATAGGTAGATATGCTTCGCTTCCTTGCACAACCAAAAGAATGATAACAACCAATTTAAAAAACAAAAAGCAACCAGAATTGCCAGAAAGTCAAACTGTATGGAAATCTGACAAACAAGGGGTCAAAGAAACATTCATCCAGATTGGTAGGAGGGGCAGACATGGGCAGCCAGAGTAGAGAGGATACATGGCAAGGTGGAAGCTGGCAGGCCAGGTGGGTGAGGCAGTGGCTGATGGACCAGGCAGTTCCACATTCACATGTGGATAAGCTGGGAGGAACAACAAGGGAGCAGGAGAGTGGGACACACCAGGAAAACTAGGGTTCCAGCTTGAGGAACTAAAAGCTCAAAACCTCTGCCTATAAAAACTGTGAGGGGCCCTGTCTGCTGTGGCTCAGTGGATTGAGTGCTGGCCTGTGAATCAAAGAGTTGTTGGTTCAATTTCAAATCAGGGTACATGCCTAGGCTGTGGGTCAAGAAGCAACCCACTGGTGTTTCTCTCACACATTGATATTTCTGTACCACTCTTTCTTTCTCCCTTCCACTCTCTCTAAAAATAAATAAATAAATAAATAAACAAATAAATAAATAAATAAACAAATAAATAGAATCTTTAAATAATAAAAAACCTGTGGGGGTTACAGAAGTGGGAGAAACTCCCAGTCTCACCAGAAAGTCCATTGGAGGGGACTACAGAATCCAAGAAAGTACCCAAACCCACCTACCCAGGAATCAGCACCTGGAAAGGGCACAATCTGCTTGTGGGAAGCAAGGAAAGTGACTAAAAGTGAGAGCTGAGCAAGTGGCATTGTTCCCTCTCTTACTCCTCTTCCACAGATGGCACCACAACGCAGTGAAGTGGGTTGCCCCACCCTGGCGAATACCTAAGCCTCTGCGCTTTACAATGTAACAGATGAACCAAGACAAAGAAATACGGCCCAAATGAAAGAACAGATCAAAACTGCAGAAAAAGAACTAAGTGACAATAAGGTAGCCAACCTATCAGATGCAGAGTTCAAAACACTGGTGATCAGTATGCTCACAGAAATGGTTGAGTATGGTGTCAAAATAAAGGAAGAAGTGAAGACTATACAAAGAGAAATAAAAAAATATACAGGGAACCAACAGTGTTGGGAAGGAAACCAGGACTCAAATCAATGATTTGGAACTAAAGAAAGAAAGAAATATCCAACCAGAATGGAATGAAGAAAGAAGAATGCAAAAAAATGAGGAGAGGCTGAGAAACCTCTGGGACAACTTTAAACATTACAACATCCAAAGCATAAGGGTGCTTCCCAGTTAAGGTCAAGTTAAAGGAGTTTATCACTATCAAGCCCTTATTACATGAAATGTTAAAGGAACTTATCTAAAAAAAATAAAATCAAAACTAGAAACAGTAAAATGACAACAATCTCATAAATATCAACAACTGCACCTGAAACAAAAATTCACTGAGCAAACAACTGGAACAGAAACAGATTCACAGAAATAGAGGTCACACGGAGGGTTATCAGTGGGGAGAGGGAAGGGAAAAATGGGGGAAAGGTACAGGGAATAAGAAATATAAATGGTGGGCACAAAATAGACTGGGAGGGGTTAAGAATAGTATAGGAAATAGAGAAGCCAAAGAACTTATATGTATGACCCATGGATATGAACTAAGGAGGGGGTGCTAGTGGGAGGGGGATGCAGGGCAGAGGGGAATAAAGGGAGTAAAATGGATCAACTGTAATAGCATAATCAATAAAGTATACTTAAAAAAAAGAAAAGATGCTTACATGGCAGGAGAGAGAAAATGATCAAGAAGATGGTTTTCCCAGGGTGAGGCTCACCCATTGCTCTCCAGGTATGCTGAGCCCTGAAATTTCCCCAAACATGGGAAACTGTATAATTTGTGGTAGTGGGGGACCGTGTTTGCACTCTCCCCTGAAAAGTAAAAAAAGAAAAGAACTTCCATAAGACCCATCACCAAATTTACCAACCTAGTTGTATCTGCATGTACATTACTGACTTTATTCCCTATTACCATAATGATCTGTCCCTGCTCCTGTCTCTAAGTCTAGCTTGTTCACTTCTTCCCCTCCCACAGTCACGTTTCTCTGTCCTCAATATTTCCTTCTCAAATGGACCATTCCCATGCACCTATAAACATACAAACTGATATTTCCACCAAGTAAAAAACTCACTGGATCCCACATCACCCCATTTCTCTGCTTCCTTTTGCAACAGAAGTCCTCAAAATAATTATTAATATTGGTTGTTTCTTCTCTTTTCTTCCCATATTCTCAAGAAACAATTTCTGTTAGGCCTTAGGCCTTGCAGTTATTGTCATCAACAGAATTTTTCTTGTCACCAGTAACCTTAATATTATCAAATTCAATAGCTACTTCCAGTTTTCATATTACCCAACTTAAAGTCAGCAGCTGGCATAGCTAATTATGTCTTCTTGAGTCTCTTTTTCCCTCTGACCTCTGCGGCATTACTCTCCCTTGGATCTCTCCCTAGCTCACTGCCCACTTCCCTTACTAAGCCTGTTTTGCTGGTTTTTTATCATCTTCCCATCCTCCAAATCTTGGAACATCTGGGCCTCTTACTTTCTCTTCTTACTCCCCTGGTGATCTCATCCAGTTTCATGGATTTAAAAAATATCTATACACTGACAACTCCAAATATTACAAATTACATCTTTAGGCCAGAATGCTTCTCTAAACTTAAAATGTATATATATACATATATATATACATATATTTTTTTCAGTCCATTTTAGACCCAACTCCCCAACACACACACACACACACACACACACACACACACACACACACACACTGAGATTTCTCCCTCTCAGTAAATACCAACTTATTTGCTCTGGCTAAAAATCTTAGAGGCCACCTTGACATCTCTCCATTTCTTACACTTCAAGTCCAAATCATCAGCTTACATTTGAAAATATCCAAAATCTACTTTTCACCCCCTCCTGCTATTATCATCCCAATCCAAGCCCCCATCCTCTCTGTACATATATGTAATAACTTCCAAGATTCCCTGCTTCTCCCACTAGCTTATTCTTCCCACAAAATGTGGAGTGAAGCTGCATTAGAAACTGTAAATCAGATCATAGCACTCTCTGTATAAAGCTTCCACTGCCTTTACACATCAGAGCAAAATTCAAGGTCATTTCCATGGCCTACTAGCTCCCACATGATCTCCCCAGAAGTTCCTGCCCTACCTACCTCTCTGATCTCATTGCTACCACTATTCCTAGTTCCTATATTACCTTAATTAATTACTTCATATCTGGTCTCTCTACCTCTGCATCTCCTCCCTTCAGTAATACATTTGTTCATGACTGCCAGATTAACCTTTTGAACCACCACTTTCATTTTTAAAGTACCTTAAATCAAGGAATGGGTCTTTTTTATCTTGGAATACCCTGTGTGAGGTACTCAGTAGGTGCTTAAGAATTGTAAAAAACATGTTTTGAATGTGTCAAACTATGTATAACACACCTTAATCCAGAAATACTAAGGTTGCTTTTATCCTAAGGCAGTTCCTTGCCTACAACTCTGTTAGGATCCCCCTACAAACTACAGAACACAGTTCATGGCCCCTCGTGACCTGGTAATGCCTACCTCATGGTCTCCCCTTCTCAGTACTAATCCTCTCCCACCCCAGAATATGATTTTCTCCTGGTTGCTTGTGCTCACACTGTTTTTCACCCTCTTGGGATACCTTTTCTCGCCATTTATCAAACTCTACTGACCTTTCAAAGTCTGGAGCAAGCCACACTTGTCCTTCAAGGCCTATCCTAAGCATACTACCCCCAAAACATCCTCTACTCTGTCCTCCTGTAGTACTAGATGTTAGCATCAGTCATTTGGTACTTAGCACATTCAAATATTCATTCATCATTCACTCATTCATTTACCAGATATTTATATTACCAGGCCTCTACAGACATTAACGATATTTTCTGTCCCTACTTTTTCCTGCTCTCTTCATTTGTGTTATAAATTCTTTGAGGAAGAAAACTAAAATTTTAAACTTATTTAAATGGTCTATGCAATATGTGTATATGTGTATCTGAAAGAGAATGTGGCCTGCCTCATACTTTTGTGTTGTTATACATATTGTACCATCTGCATAGAATGCCCTCTTTCCAGCTCTCATTATTCCCACCTGTGAGGAAAATTGTTACTCTTCTCCACATGGACAAATTAGACTGATCTCTTCCTCCCATGGGTCTCCTCCACCTCCAACACATTGCACTTGTCTGGCTCTCATGGTTTCTTGTCTGTTTTCTTTGGTGAATGATTTCCCCTCCTAATGCCACTAACAGTGACATTCTATGGTATAAATAAGTACTTTGCATCCTTTTCAGGAAAAAAATGCAAATTAAATCCACACAGGTGCTATAGCCATTGCTGTGCCAAACATATCAGTGAACTTTAAAATGCACTTCTCACTATTAGTACCTTATGTATCTAAAACGTGTTTCAGCCTTTTGTACACTAACAACACCCATGTGAAGTTACTATAGAACCTTCCCTTAATGTATTTGAATTACTGAGTCTGCAGTTTTATGCTTCTGTGGTTCTTTTCCCTACTGTTCTATTTCTGTGCATTGTCCTAAGAGTAGAGATTAAGTGAATTAATCAGTAGAATACACTTGATGTACGCTGAAGGCCCCATGTGAGTGCTCATGCTTGCCACTGCCTGGGTATCTCAAATGATATTTAGAACAAAGAATTAAGAAGCTTGGTTATAATCCAATTCTGAAAAATCATACAAATCTAGAAAGGTGAATACTATGAATGAAACTTTAGAAAAGCGATGCTATGAAAAATGTAGGAAGGTGATACTATGGTTAAACTGGCATTTTCTAAGCAAAATACCTTGATTCAAAATCTCCACCCTACTTCTTTCTGGTTGTGTGCTGTTAAGCATATTATTTTATACTTTTTATTCTCATTTCATAAATATAGTAAATGGAGATACTAAATGAAGATAATATAAGAAAATAATTGATAGTTTTGTGATAATGAAAGATAATGTATATAAAATACTTAGCATGCTGCCAATCACATTAGTATGCACTCGATAAGTAAATAAATGTTATTTATAAATATTGTGTCAAGAGACCAGAAAAACAACTATTTTTATACTTAAAAAACAGATAAAGACAAATGTTTTCATAATTAAAAACAAATTATGTAAAGAGCTTAATAGTGAACATGATATATTATGGCAGAATTCTAGAAAATACTATTTAAAAGATGACTTATGAAGAGAAAGAAGTGATCCCTTTAGGATAGCATAGGTTCATTATGACTAAGTCAAATCCACTAATCTTATTTCCTTTTTGGAAATTATTATTAGACAGACATGTGTAATATCTGTGATTATACAGAAGTAGTGTATCTTCATTATTTGTAATGTTTTACACTTTATTTGGTGGTTTTTTACAGAAATATAGTCAAAATGAGAATTTCATCAAGTAAGCTAGCTAAAAATATACAATGGCCATTATGGAGTAACTAATACAAGGCTCACCCTCCTATAGTAACTAAACAAAAGCAATGAAACTATCATTTTTAGACATTAGAAAACAGGCTTAATTGTAATCCTAAGACAAGAGATGCAAACTAAATGAGCTCTGCGATTGGCTAGGCATTCTGTCTGAAAGCACTTCTAAGGCCGTAGTACAGTGAGAAGCAGCCCAAGCAAAACAGAGTAGTCTTGCTGAATTTAGGAGGCAGAAATCAGAGTTGAGCAGACTGAGGTAGCTAGAATTTGTGGAATAAAATACCACAGAGGAAAAAAAATCTACACAGGAATTAAAAAAAGCCAGAAATTTGTATAATAATCCCTTTGAGTCTTTCACTGAACACTAAACTTCATATGCTCAGGAGGAAACTCCATTATCTCAAGCAGTCACTGAGAAGCTGTAAGCTGAATAAAGATCTGTCTGGAAAAAATCTACCCATTGATAATATAATGAGTATGGTTTGCACAACATCCATGTGACCTAGCAGCCAAGGAGTAGACTGGCATGCACATGTGTGAACAATGACAACTTCACAGCACTAGTCAGTGGTGATGGTAGAAGTTGGTGAGTGAGCACATGTACTGTGTGACTGTCACATTAAAAATGACTGAGTGAGTACAGCAACAAAGCTGCATCAAGTTTTGCACTAAGCTTGAACATTCCTCCATGGAAACTATTCAGATGATTCAGAAGGCCACAGCTATGGGCAACAGGTAATTGGCAGCTTCATCAAAACAACATGCCTACTCACATATCACATCTCAGGCAGAGTTTTCTGGCAAAACATCAAATCACCCAGGTGACTCCAACCCCTCCCCTGCAGCCCATATTTGGTTCCCTGTGATGTCTGACTTTTCCCAAAACTAAATTCACCTTTGAAAGGAAAGAGATTGCAGACCACCAATGAGATTCAGGAAACTACAATGGAATAGCAGATGTTCATTGGGAAAACTGTGAGGTCTCAAGGCGCCTACTTTGAAGCGGACTGAGGCGTCATTGTCCTATGTACAATATTTCTTGTATCTTGTATCTTCTTCAGTAAATGTCTCTAGTTTTCATATTACATGGCTGGATATTCTCTAAACAGACCTCATATTTCTAGAGCTCATGTGGAGTTGGGAGACAGTCAAGGTCTAACTAGCCAGCATGAAGAGAGATTTTTTAAATTTTGGGACATTAAGTAGAGACTCCAGAAGAGCCACTCCTTAGAAATATGGTAAAAAGTACCCCAAGGATAAAGGCTATTCCAGACTTACTTTTTAAAATTATTACATAGATTTCAAAGGGATCAGAGTGATTCACAAATAACTTAATGGCCTGCCAAAACAAAAGTCCCCACTCTTTAAAGAAAAACTACAAAATCTAGACACTGAACAATGCTAATGCACAATCTCCCATTGGACACCCAACCCCAACAATTGATAGATATGTAACCTATAACCAATATTTTTTAAATCAGGCAATAAAAACAATGACAGAACATATAGAAGCAATGGATGTAGCAAATACTTTAAAATGGCTAATATACATATGTATGAGTATTTAAAGGCAAAGAAACATAATGAGATAAACTAAAGATATGGAAAAGGAAGCAAAATAAATCTTCTAGAGATGAAAAGATTATATCTGAAATAAAAAATTCACTACTTGGACTTACATAATAGCAGATTAAACACTGTAGAAAAAATGACCAGTGAACTTTTATACAACAAATGGAAATTATCCAAATTGAAACAGGAAAGAAAAAAATGAAAAAAAATGCTTACTATTTACATAAGCAACTTTCAAGACAATGTAAATCAGCCTAACATATGTGTAACTGGAGCCCCAGAAAAGAAAGCATAAAAGAATATTTAAATAAATAATAGTCAAAATGTACCAAATTTGATGAAAATTATAAAGCCATAGATCCAAGACACTGAGCAAAAAGCAAGTGGAAAGTAAAAACATTGACACATCATAGTAAAAGTGCTATAAATCAAAGGTAAAGATAAAATTGCAAAAGCATCCAGAGGGAAAAAGACATACAAAGAAGTAAAGTAATAAGGACTGCAGACTTCCCCTCAGTAATAACGCAAGACAGAAGGTAATTGAATGGCACCTTTAAAGTGCTGAAACAAAACAATCAGCCCAGAGTTATATATCCATTGAGGATACTCCTCAAAAATAGAAGTAAAATAAAGATGTTAAAAAATAAATAAAAAGAGCTGAAAGAATTTGTCCCCAGATCTGCACCATACACACACACACACACAAATTAATGACATCCAGGCTTAAGGAAATGACACCGGATGGAAACTTAGATACACCTTATAAAGAAATGAAGAGTGCTGAAATAATAACTGTATGGATAAATATAAAATATATTTAAATATATTGGATTAGTAAATTAAGACATTTCCAGTTCTGGCCAAGATGGAGTCATAGGCAGAAACCCTTTGCTCTCTTGCACAACCAAAAGGAGGATAACAACCAATCTAAAATCAATAAACAACCAGAAGTGCCAGAAAATCAAACTGCATGGAACTCTGACAACCAAGGAATTGAAACAATCAACCAGAACAACCAGACTGGTAAGGTGGCAGACAGAGAAAACCCATGGCAAGGTGGTGGACCTTGTAGGCGGTAGCACAATGTGGGCTATGGCAGTTCCCACAGTGGGAGAAACTCCCAGTCTCACATGTGAGTTCGTTGGAAAGTGAGACTAGAGCAGAGCAAGGGAGTCACACAGTTGCCCCTCCCCCACAGACAACAACATAATGTAGCAAAGAGGTTTTCCCTGCCCGGGTGAACACAGGGTGCACCCCCTTACAACATAACAGGTGCACTGAGACAAAGAAATATGGCCCAAATGAAAGAACAGATCAAAGCTCCAGAGAAAGAGTTAAGCAATGAGGAGATAGCCAACCTATCTGATGGAGGGTTCAAAACCTTGGTAATCAAGATGCTCACAGAACTAATTGAGCTTAGTCACAGAATGAAGGAACAAATGAAGGCTACCCAAAGTGAAATAAAGCAAAATATTCAGGGAACCAACAGTGACAGAAAGGGAACTGGGACTCAAATCAACAATTTGGAACAAAAGGAAGAAATAAATATCCAACAATACAGAATGAAGAAACAAGAATTCAAAAAAAAAAATGAAAGACCCTTAAGACCCTCTGGGACAACTTTAAACATTACAATATTCAAATTATACGTGTGCCAGAAGGAAAAGAACAACAGCAAGAAGTTAAAAACTTATTTGAACAAATAATTAAAGAAAACTTCCCCAATCTGCTGAAGGAAACAGACTTCCAGAAAGTCCAGGAGGACCAGAGAGTCCCAAAGAAACTGGACCCAAAGAGGAACACACTAAGGCACATCATCATTAAGTTACCCAAGATTAAAGATGAGAGAATCTTAAAAGCAGCAGGAGGAAAGGAGAATTACCTACAAAAAAGTGCCCATAAGGCTATCAGCTGATTTCTCAGAAACTTTGCACGCAAGGGACTGCAAAGAAGTATTTGAAGTCATGAAAGGCAAGGACCTACATCCAAGATTACTCTACCCAGCAAAGCTATCATTTAGAATGGAAGGGCAGATAAAGTGCTTCTCAGATAAGGTCAAGTTAAATGGGTTCATCATCACCAAGCCCTTATTATATGAAATGTTAAAGGGACTTATCTAAGAAAAAAAAAAGATAAAAAATACAAACAATAAATGACAACAAACTCATAACTATCAACAAATGAACCTAAAACACAAAAAGAAAAAGAAAAACAATGAAAACAAAAATTAGAACAGGAACAGAATCAGAGAAATGGAGATCACACGGAGGGTTTTCAGTGGAGAAGGGGAAAGGAGAATTCAGGGGAAGGTACAAGGAAGAACAAGCATAATTTGTAGGCATAAAATAGATGGGGAGAGGTCAAAAATTGTACAAAAAACAGAGAAGTCAAAGAACTTATATGTACAACCCATAGACATGAACTAAGGGGGGGGAGGGAATGCTGGAGGGTTTGGGGGTTCAGGAAAGAGGAGGGATAAAAGGGGAAAGTTGAGAAAACTGTAATAGCATAATCAATAAAATATACTTAAAAAATTTCCCTAAGCTCCAACATCAGGCAGCTTCCTGGGTGAATTCTACTAATCCTATAAGAAAAAAATAATACCGATCACACAAAACTATTTCAAAAAACAGAAAAAGAAGAAACATTTGCTGGCTCATTTTACAGGACAGCAATACTATGATACAAAAAACAAATAATAAAATTTTAAGAAAAGAACATTTCAAACCAATATCCTTCATAAATATGGACACAAAAATCTTTTAAAATATAGCAATTGAAAATCAGCAATGTGTAACAATAATAATGTATCATGACAAAATGTGCTTTACACGAACAATGCATTGTTGATTTAACATTTGAAATTCAACCACTGAAACCATAGCAAAATAAAGGAGGAAAATTACATGATCATCTACATGTCTAGTAAAATTTGACAAGCTGATTCTAAAATTTATATGGAAATGTAAAATATCTATAATACACATAGTTTTAGATAAATAACAAAGTTGGAGACTTTATACTATCTGATTTCAGATTACTATAAAGCAGTGACTCTCAACCTTTTCCATCTCATGTCACATATAAACGAATTACTAAAATTCTGCAGCACACCAAAAAATATGTATTTTTTTCCAATCTGACAAAAAATAGGTATAATTTTGATTCATTCACACCAACAACTATTGTTGTGTTGGCTGTTTTCTTATTTTTATTTGACAATCTACAGAAAAAGAGGTAGCACCCCTGACTAAATCATGAGGTATGGGATGTCATAAAGATTCTGTGGCACACCAGTTGAAAATCACTGCCATAAAGCTAAACAACACTTAACACAATGTGGTATTGGGGTGAGGATAGGATGCAGGTCAGCAGAGAGGATAGAAGGTCCAAAAATAGACCTACACACTATTTGGTCAGCTGATTTTCCAACATTTTGGTCAGCTAATTCAAACAGATGAATTATCGAGGGTACTCAATGGGGGAAAACCATTTCCAGAAAAAAAAAATGGTTAGAATAGCTGGAATTTGTGTGGAAAACCATAAACCTTGACTTTTATTTCATATTACACACAAAAATTAATTCAAAGTGGATCATCAAATTAAACATAAAATTTAAAAATACAAAACATCAAAGAAAGCGTAGGAGAAAAATCTTACCAATCTTAGGGTAGCGATGATTTCTTAGTCAGAGGAAATAAAGTATTAACCATAAAAATGATAAATCAAACTTCATCAAAATTAAAATTTCTGTTCTGTTTTTTGAAAGGTACTGTTAACAAAAAGGAGAGCCACAGATTGAGATGGTGGAAATATATATACACATAAATGTACATGTCCTGAATCAGAGCTTTTATGACTTGAAAACAAAAAGATGGACATAAATACCTAATTCAAAAATAGACACAGAAGATTTGAACAAACATTTCACTAATGAAAAGAAGCTCAATATCACTGGTCATGAAAATCAAAATTACCTGTACAATGAGATACCACTACATAAGAACAGGCATTGGCCAGTATGTAGAAGAATGGGAACTCTCATACATTGCTGGTAGGATGACAAAATGGGACAACTCTTTGGAAAACTGACAGTTTCTAATAAAGTTAAGCACACAAATCGCTAATGACTCCACTCATGGGCATTTACCATAGAGAAATGAAAGACATGTCCACACAAAGACTTGTACAGAAATGTACAAGGATGATTTAACAGCCAAATGGAGATAAGCCAAATGTCCATCAGTAGATGAATGAATAAATAAAATCTGATAAACCCATGCAATGGAATATTCCTGAGCAATAAAAAGAACAAGCTAATAAGCCAAGTACTAATACATACTACCACATGAGTGAATCTCAAAAACATTCCACTGAGGACACATGGACAAAACCAAAGGGGGCTCAAGGGTGGGAAGTAGGCATGGCTGGGATAGCAAGGAGTGATGAGGGGGAAATGGAGACAACTGTACTTGAACAAAAATGAAAAAAATGTGAAAAAAAAGAAAATCAAGTAATTGCTTTAAAAAAAAGGAAACTAGCAGACTAAAAAGAATGATACATAATAAAAGATCTGAACTGAAACATTACATTTTTTGCTTTAGACATCCTGCATTCACTATCAGCTATAGTGAAGAGAGAAAAAGAAAAAAAAACATGTTGCTGAGTAAAAATAGCCAGGTAGAAATAATAACATACTCCATAATTCCTTTACAGGAAATTATAGAACAGGCAACACTGTGCTAACCAACAGTGACAGAAAACAGATTTATGATTGCCTGGGTCCCGAGAGGCTGAAGATGCCTACAAAAAGGCATGAGAGGTGATGGAAATGTCCTATGTCTTGATTGTGGCAGTGTTTACATGGGTACATATATTTATCAATATTCACCAATGTGTACAGTGAAAGTGGGTTCATTTTAATGTATGAAATTTATATGTAAATTATATATAAATAATATTGATTTTAAATACTCAAAAAGGATTATACAAATTGGATTGAAAGTTCAGGCCTTTGTTCTCAACCTCACCAGACTACATTCTTATATAACAAGAAACTATGTTTATCAAGTTTATTGCTGGCACATAGTTAGAAGAGTTTCTTTTATTTATTTTCTCAATACATATTCCTAAGCAACCACAATATGTTAAGCATTTAAGACCATAATGGGGAAGGAAAAAATGAGGTCTCTATTCTCCATTGCATTACAGACCCTGGGTGAGGCAGACATAAGTGGAGTTACAAGCTGAAAGAAGTGGAGCAGCTCTATGAGACCATATAAAAGGAACATGGCTGAGCCTGAAGTGGGCATGAGAAGGCTCCCTGAAGCTTTCATTCTTAAGAACAAGTGGTAGGACTTACCTAATTTAGGGATGCATTTTGCATTTCAAAGTCCTTGTGTGGGAGTGCTAAGCATTTTGAAGGAACTACAGGAAGAGCCAGGAGCCCTAAGAACAAGGGACAGCACGAAATGAGATGAAGCAGGAAGGCAGGGGAGCCAGTCAAAGGCACATCCGAGGGCAATGAGAGCCCATGCACAGGTCCTACGCTTAAGCAATAGGCTGGAAGGGCAGGCCAGCACCGTGCCCCCACCCAGGTGAGGAAATTGGCTCCTTCAAGTGATGGGTGAGGAGGGAGAGAAGTGTGTGCTTTTGCTAATAGGAGGTAAAATGGACAATTCTTGATGAAAGATTGGATTTGGGGAAAGAGGCAAGGGGGCAGGAAGGCAGCCAGATTTTTGTCTTGGACACCTGAATGGGCAGAAGCATTCTTTACTGAGATAACTCTACAAAGGAAGAGTTATCTAGTGCTAGTGCTGGACTACTTACCCCCACTCCCGTTTTCCCTCCCCTACTGCCGTTTCACTGGCCTCGACTGTTTGGCCATCTGTTTCTCCAAAAGTGCCTGTCAGGCCAGGACACCTCAATTCTCTGCACAATGGAATGTGGTACACACCAAGATATTGGAGACCCTGGACCTCTGCGTCTCTATGGCCCACTCTGAAGCCAGCTGACTCCGCCCCGAGGAGAAGGCGGCAGCTGCCCGGTAGGCTTCCAAGGAAAAAGTCTCTGCCCCTGCAGGTACCCAGTACAGTGCCCCTCCTCAATACGTCCACAGCTGGTCATAGAACCTCTGCAGGGGAGGGGGCGACCATCCGTTGTTCAGCAGCCTGCACTTTTATCTCCGGTTCCTTGCCAGCCCATCCGGCATGTCAGCCTCATTTTCTTTCCTTCCCCGGTCTTAGAGAGTCTTGCAGTTTCACAAGCACCTATGCAGAATGCCTGCCAGCCAGCACCTCTAATCACTCTGGGCCAAGCAGATGGCTAAAGCGAGCTGCGAACTCCTCCTCTAACCCAGACACAAAAATATCCTTTCTCTGCTTCCGGAGCAAGGCACCTGAGAAGGCTTGTGGGCCCTGGGTCCCCTCCCAGCCCCTGCCACAGGGACTCCACAAAAGTTGACCAGGAGACCAGGACTCCTCAGTGCGTGGGCTTTGGTGCTCTAGGACCGAGGAGCTCTAGGTTGCTGGCAGGCCACAGACAGCCCACGTGGGAGCTCGAGCAGGTGCTGACGTACCCTTCCTCTGCGCGGGCACGAGGCAGCAGTTCTTTGTGTCTGTGACTCTGTTCGTTGTCTGCCTCAGACTGGGTGGGGTGGAGCAGAGCCAGAAGCAGCGAATCAGCATCTGCGTCTTGAAAAATGCCCAAAAGGGTCAACATTTTCACTAGAGATCCTTGCACATTTGGAGACAAGTCCTCCTATGCAGCGGTCTTCCCCTGCCTGGCCCTCTCCCTCCCCCACTGGCTCTCGCCTTACTTCCCCCACCTGATTTCCCCACCAGCCCCCTCCGCCCCTGGTCATCTGGATCTCATTGTTCCTACGTGTCCCCAGCTGCCTGTCTGCGTTTGCAGCCCTGCATGTGTGCAGACACACACGTGCTCGCAGCACCCCACCCTGTGGCCCCTCACGTGAGAACCCTACACCTTTCCCAGACTCATAAGGCAGTTTGCCCCTTGGCTTCAAGACCCCCTTAACAGAATGGACCCGTTTATTCCAAAGTAGGACAAGAAAGGGACTGGGTGTAGTTAACTGGAGTGAGAGAAGCCGCCAGGAAGGGCTGTGTTTTTGTGTGAGAGACTGGGTGGGCAGCTTCTGTGGTTTGGGGTATTTAGTGATTTCCCAAAGAATAGACTACATGAGCAATCTATTTCTCCACTTTAGGGGCTTCACTGAAAGAAGACTGTTCAAAGGAATGTTTCAGGGAACACAATTAACAAAATGCTTCCCCCTCACCCATCTAAAGGCCTTTTTGCTACACTCAGTTACTGCTCTTTTTATATTTTACTTTCAGTGTGCCGAAAAAACACAGGCAAAAATCTAGGACATTGTTGCTTTAAGAATCTAGACTAAAACACCTTAAATGAACTCTGCAGCAGACAGATGAAAAAAATAAAAATAAAAAAGGGCCTTTCTCTGGCCCTTGCTGCTTTTGCCATTATTCATGATGTGATTTTTCAGGTGTTAGTTTGTCAGAGAAAGATTGGAACAAGGCTTGTTGCTAGGACATGAATGAAGAAGAAGAATCCCATTGGTTCTCTGGGACTTCACAGGAGCCAATAGGAATGAAAAGGAGAAAGAGGGGAAAAACACCACCCCCCAAAACAATCACTCTCCTGCTGGAGTATTATTTATGTTAAAGTGAGGTACTGTAGATGTATAGGTTTTAGTCTATTTTTTAGGGTATAGGTAGGTTGTGTTGTCTGATGGACTAAAGCTGAAAAATGAGCAATTAACATGTTGGCAGCTTTGTTCACGACATCCTGGGTGTCACTAATAGCTAACTGTCACCAGCAGGCTAAAGCGGTATGCAAATGAGGCTGAGCACTTTCACACCCTTAGCCTGCTGCCACGCTCACACACAGTCCAGGGGAATGCAATTTTGCTGGAGCTGGAGGCAGGGGAACCGGAGTGTGGGGCTCAGGTGCTTTCTCTAGTCCTGATCATGATTAGGTGAACCCCAAACAACCTCTTGCAATGTTAAGTGAAATAGCTCTATGTGCACAAGCCAGGGGATCAGCCTGTTCCCTGCTTGAGGCTTGGGAACCACCTCCCAGCATGCTGTCCTGGCATCTCCCTGGGACTCAGTAAGATCTTGCCCAGCAAAACCTTCAGTTCTGATAGCAACCACATGTACGTACAATGCAGCAGAAAATGTCCCCGGGTTCCCAGACCTGGGCTATAAAATGTTCACCCACTTAAACCATTGGAGTCTCAGTCTCCCAGCAAGAAAAGTAAGCAGCTTTGTGTGCCAGTCATGCTCAGCTTCCTGATTGTAGGCAGTTTCTTTCAAACCTGGGCAGGAAGAGAAGCTTGGATCCCCTGCAGGGCCCCTCTTTCATCCACAGGCTGTGTAGACTGGACAATCATCCCCCTCCCTTGCCATATTCCATTGTCTGGGCTTCTGCTGTAACCCACACCTTTTCTTTAATACATGTGCAGGGTTTTGGCTGGGTGACTTGAAATGCACTTGCTATAAATTGACTTCTTATTGCATTATAGACCAGGCAGTTTATTTACACCCTGGAGGGGACTCCGCCTCTGCCAGATCCCTACTTCAGTGATTCTGTGGCTGGTATCCAGAAACATGAAAGGATTCTCCTTATAATCAGAGGACTTCCTAAAACCACAGGCAGTTTCAACCAATTAACATTTCTGATTGCAATAGATTTTAGGAGACGCAGAAGGACCTGGAAGGTTTTCAACCACAAGACTTTATTGGATCCATGGCAAGAATGGATCTGATTATTAATTTTTTTTCTTGCAGATTTCTGTGACTTTTGAGGTTGTTAAAGGTCTGGGGGAATGGAGGAGAGAGCGGCGTGGGCAGAAAATGGGAGGAGATAAAACAAAAAGGGAATTTTTTTTTAATATGCCTTTTTCTTTCAGACAAATCCCAGGCTCTGCTCACATCCATCTTTCAGCACTGATAGAAAACACAGCTCCAAGTGCAGACCCTAATTGCACCCTTCAGGTGACAGGTAGCTGTGTGCTTCAGTTCAAAACCAAAGTTGAGGCTGAGTAAATCTGATTTCAGATAGCATTTCAAAATAAAAGCATTCAACATTGAGCTCCAAACGGAAGCCTCCTTGCAGCCTTTTACCAGAAATCCTGTGAGAAGCACTTCAGTTAAGGTCTCCACTCAAACCTCACTTTGTTCTCAGTATCCAGAAAACCTCACACTGCTTACAAAGCTGCCAAGCCCTAACTAAGTGGAAGCCCCAGAGACTAGTGCAAGGGGACGTAAAAATGCATGGGAACGATGGTGCCGGAAGCCCACCCACACAGGAATAGGGGGGCTGAGCGGCTGCCAAGGGGAGCAAATGGGTTCCAGAAAAGAAGGAAGATTAACATGGTGTCTTCTCATCCCATATATCAATGAGTTAATGAATCAGGGGCCCTTTTACATTTATTGAAGAAATGAGTAAAAATCATAAGATCTGAGCTCCCCCTTTCATCAGGAAAAAAAAATGAGAGAAATATATGGCTAGTTTAACAATTGATATTAGGACTCTGTCATCTAAGCCATATACACCGTATTCAAGGCCAGGCTCTAACTTCAAGCCTCTAAATGTTCAACTTAAGTTTTTATTAACTCTGCATATAAGCACTGTCATTTCTAGTTGCAAAGAATGGACAAAGGCTCTGAAAGTTAAGAGATCTGCTGAGTGACACCCAGTCAGCCTGTCTCAGGAGCCAGGGGGTCCCCCCAACTCTGAAGAAAAGGGCCCTCGGCTTACAAGCAAACTTCAGAAATGAGCACATTTTTAAAAATATATATTTTATTGATTATGCTATTACAGTCCCATTTCCCCACCCCTTCACTCCCCTGCACACCCCTCCCACCCACATCCCCCCATTTTAGTTCATATCCATAGGTCATACTTGTAAGTTCTTTGGCTTCTACATTTCCCATACTATTCTTACCCTCCCCCTGTCTATTTTCTACCTACCATCTATGCTACTTAATCTCTGTACCATTTCCCCTTCTCTCCTCCTCCCACTCCCCTGTTGTTAACCCTCGATGTGATCTCCATTTCTGTGGTTCTGTTCCTGTTCTAGTTGTTTGCTTAGTTTCTTTTTGGTTTTGTTTTAGGTGTGGCTGTTAATAATTGTGAGTTTGCTGTCATTGTACAGTACATGTTTTTATCTTCTTTTTCTTGGATAAGTCCCTTTAACATTTCATATAATAAAGGCTTGGTGATGATGAATTCCTTTAACTTGACCTTATCTGAGAAGCACTTTATCTGTCCTTCCATTCTAAATGAAAGCTTTGCTGGATAGACCAATTTTGGATGTAGGTCCTTGCCTTTTATGACTTGGAATACTTCTTTACAGCCCCTACTTGCCTGTAAGGTCTCTTTTGAGAAATCAGCTGACAGTCTTATGGTAACTCCTTTGTAAGTAACTGTCTCCTTATCTCTTGCTGCTTCTAGGATTCTCTCCTTCATTTTAATCTTGGCTAATGCAATTATGATGTGCCTTGGTGTGTTCCTCCTTGGGTACAACTTCTTTAGGACTCTGAGCTTCCTGGACTTCCTGGAAGTCAATATTTCCTTTGCCAGATTGGGGAAGTTCTCCATTATTTGTTCAAATAATGAACTTTTCCATTTGTTGCTCTTCCTCTTCTCCTTCTGGTACCCTATAATTTGGATGTTGGGACATTTAAAGATGTCCTGGAGTTTCCTAAGCCTCTCCTCATTTTTTTGAATTCTTATTTCTTCATTCTTTCCTGTTTGATTGTTTCTTTCCTCCTTCTGGTCCACTCCATTGATTTGAGTCCCATTTTCCTTCCTATCACTATTGGTTCCCTGTATGTTTTCCTTTATTTCACTTAACGTAGCCTTCATTTTTTCATCTAATGTGTGACCAAATTCAACCAATTCTGTGAGAACCGTGATCACCAGTGCTTTGAACTATGCATCTGATAGGTTGGCTGTCTCTTCATTGCTTAGTTGTATTTTTCCTGGAGCTTTGATCTGTTCTTTTGTTTGGGCCATTTTTTTTGTCTTGATGTGCCTGTTATGTGTAGCGAGGGACAGAGCCTTAGGTATTCACCAGGGCAGATAACCCAATTGCTGCATTGTGGTGCTGTCTGTGGGGCAGATGTCAAGAGAGAACAGTGCTGCTTGCTCTGCTCCCTGCCAGATTTCAGTCACTTCTGCTGCCTCTCTCAAGCAAACTGGGCCCTTATGGTTCTGATTCCCATGTGGGTGGGTTTGTGTACATTCTAGGACACTGTGGGTCTCTCCAATGAGCTTTCCTGTGAGGCTGGGAATCTCTCCCAGCACCTCAACCCCCCCCCCCAAGTGTTCTCAATTGGTGTTTCGAGGCTTTATTTCCCCTCGCTGGAACCCTGGGTTCTGCAGACTGTCTCACTCCTCAGTTTCACCTGGTTTATCTGCACACGAATGTGGAACCACCCAGTCTGCCAGCCCCTTGTGTGCCACGCCCCTCCACAATCAGCCTCGCTGGGTCCACCCACTGCCACCTGGAGTGCCCGCTGGGGTCCACCAGCCACCACTTTGTTTTTGCCGCAACCCCTCTCCGCCCGGCCACCCGACTCCACCCCTCCTACCAGTCTGGATAAATGTGTGTACTTTAACTCCTTGGTTGTTGGACTTCCATACAGTTCAATTTTCTGTCAGTACTGGTTGTTATTTTGTTTCTAGATTTTTGTTGCCCTTACTTTGGTTGTGTGAGGAAGCACAGGGTATCTACCTATGCCTCCATCTTGACCAAAAGTCCAGAAATGAGCACATTTTCATTACCACTGGTGAACTATAAGCTACTTAATTATGTTTTCCTGTGGGGGAAGCAAGTTATATCAATTGTACAATAAATAAAAGCTATCCTCATTCCCAGTATATTCCTCATGGCTCAAAAAGATGCAAAAATATTGACTTGCTCTAAATAACATTTTACTTTTGTCTCCAGACATCAGCTTTTGAGAATCAGAATGGCCAGAGATAGTTTTGTTAAGCAGTCATAGGGAAGGAATGTGACAGAAGAGACAGAGTTATGGTTAAAACCTAACCCACCATACATATCCTTTTCCTTAGAGAACTATCCAGACCTCAGGAAAGAGTTAACCTGGATTATTAGATATATATTTTTTAAATTCCTTAAAACTCCTGACAGTACCTACAGTAACAAGAAAATAATGAAGCCCGCTGACATCTCTGAAAAGAAGGTGATTAATTAAAATAATTAAGCTTCACTGAATTATTAAAATATGAAGTCTTCTGTAGGGATTACCAAAAAAGCCAGAACATTTTTGCAGTTCAAAAATTAAAACCATATTCTGGTTCATTAGCTGAGATGGGAACTCACACATTTTAGCCTGCAATCTTATTCACAGATGCATATAAGTGTCTAATATTTCACACCTTTGTAATGGCTCTTGTAAAAATAAAAAAGAAAGAAAGAAAAAGCAACAATATGACTTCAATTATTTTATTACTTGTAAGACAAAGATCTTTAAAAGAATGACAATGAGCCTTTCTGGTTTACTTTGGAAATGCCCCCAGGCTTTAACACTCCAGGAGTATTGGGGCCTGTGACTAGAGTCAGACTAGGGACAGTGAAGGGCAAAGAGACACCTCTTAACACATTCCTCACCTGTTTCCTCAGAGCAGTTGCTCTTTCCTTCCCACTTAATCAAATCAAACTCCTTGGCCTGACTTTAAAATCTCTCACCATGCTGCTCCTTTGCACCTGTCCCCACTCCATGAAATCTACTCCAAGTCAGTCAAGCGATTCTACTATCTTGTTTTAAACTATATTCACTCTCACCCCCACACCCCCCGTCCATCGTCCCCTTCCTGGAATGTCCTCTTTTGCTCTCTGAACTTAGTCTCCCCATCTCTCAAAACCCAGCCTTGGGTGCCCTTCTCCACAAAGCCTTCTGCTCTCTCCTCCCAGGTAGTCACACTCAGGACCTGGGATGCTTCGGCTTCTAATTGTGTATTTGATCATGTCACTCCCCCTGCCTTTAAACCTCCAGCTGGGCCCTCTGCATTCAGAACAAATGTTCAGATGCATTAACCTGCTGCTCACTGCCTTCTGGAATTGGGCCTGGCCTTTTTCTCTAGCCAGGGGTTAACAGTGCCCATTGCAGAGCCCAGTGGGCTGATGAGAGCTCAGATCTGCAATATTCTGGTGTGGCTTTTGGCAATTGCTTCAGTTTGTTACACCTCAATTTCAACAAGGAGTATTAAGGGGATTAAATGAGTTCATATATGTGAAGCACTTAGAACTTAGAATACACTTAGTGGTCAGTAAGTGTTTCTTATTACAGTTATCATTAATATATTTTTCCTCATCACAAACCCTGCTCTCCAGCAAACTACTCACTATTCTACTTTGGTTTTGTACCAACATGGTTTGTTCATAAAGTCTATCAAGCCCACTAGTCCCAAAGCCCCATTCTAATACCATGCTCTCCAAATCCTGTCCTGTATTCAGCATTGTGAATCTAACCAGTCCCTCAACTTTACCTCTCTGATAATGCATAACATCATCTGTTTCATGACATAGTTTTGCACAATAATTAAGAGCAGGGGCTATATCTATCTTTAAATCCACCCCCCAATTGTAGCAGAAACTTTAGCACTCATCAAATATTGAATGTGTTCTATATTTTCCAGTCTCTATTGTACAAACTTTGGGGTTATATGACTAGTTTAGGTCAACGGACTATAAGCAGAAGCGTTAGATGTCACTTCTGTGCTAAGGGCTGAAAACCAGTGTGCCTCATCCATCTTTCTCTTCCCTTTTTTTGAAACCTCTGAGATCACATGTTTCTAGAAAATGCAACTACAAGATGGCACTCTTCCATTAGTATAGGTCCCCAAAACAGACAATTCTGACAACCCTTATTGGATGTGTTGCCTGAGCAAGAAATAAACCTATGTTGCGTTAAAGCTCCAAAATGTGGAGACTGTTGTTACTTCAGCATAACCTAGCTTATCCTATTATTCCACCCCATCCTTTTTTAAGTATTTATTGACTATGCTATTACAGTTTTCCCAATTTTTCCCTTTTATCTCCCCTCTGCCCTACATCCCCAACCCTCTTGCATTCCCCACCCCCCTCATTCATATCCATGGATTGTACATATAAGTTCTTTGATTTCTCTGTTACCTATACTATTCTTAACCTCTCCCTGTCTATTTGATGCCTACCAATTATGCTTCTTATTCCCTATACCTTCCCACCCCCGCTATTCTTCCCCTTCCCTTCCTCACTGAAAACCCTCCATGTGATGTCTATTTCTCTGATTCTGTGCCCATCTAGTTCTTTGCTTAGTTTTTGTTTTCTTTTTTTTTTCCTTGGGTTTAGTTGTTGATAGTTGTGAGTTTGTTGCCATTTTACTATTCACATTTTGGATCTTCTTCTATTTCTAAGTTAAGTCCCTTTAACATTTCATATAATAAGGGCTTGGTAATGGTGAACTCCTTTAACTTGACCTTATCTGAGAAGTACTTCATCTGCACTCCCATTCTAAATGATAGCCTTACTGGATAGAGTAATCTTGGGTGTAGGTCCTTGCCTTTCATGACTTCAAATACTTCTTTGCAGTCCCTTGCGTGCAAAGTTTCTGAGAAATCAGCTGATAGCCTTATGGGCACTTTTTTGTAGGTAATTCTCCTTTCCTCCTGCTGCTTTTAAGATTCTCTCATCTTTAATCTTGGGTAACTTAATGATGATGTGCCTTAGTGTGTTCCTCTTTGGGTCCAGTTTCTTTGGGACTCTCTGGTTCTCCTGGACTTCCTAAAAGTCTATTTCCTTCAACAGATTGGGGAAGTTTTCTTTCATTATTTGTTCACATAAGTTTTCAACTTCTTGCTGTTGTTCTTTTCCTTCTGGCACCCCTATAATTCAAATATTGTAATGTTTAAAGTTGTCCCAGAGGGTCTTAAGTGTCTTTCATTTTTTTTTGAATTCTTGTTTCTTCATTCTGTTCTGTTGGATATTTATTTCTTCCTTTTGTTCCAAATTGTTGATTTGAGTCCCGGTTCCCTTCCTGTCACTGTTGGTTCTCTGAATATTTTGCTTTTTTTCACTTTGGTTAGCCTTCATTTGTTCCTTCATTCTGTGACCAAGCTCAATTAGTTCTGTGAACATCTTGATTACCAAGGTTTTGAACTCTCCATCAGATAGGTTGGCTATCTCCTCATTGCTTAACTCTTTCTCTGGAGCTTTGATCTGTTCTTTCATTTAGGTCATATTTCTTTGTCTCAGGGCACCTGTTATGTTGAAAGGGGGAAGGGCCTTAGTATTCACCAGGACAGGGCAAACCTCCTTGCTGCATTATGTCACTGTCTATGGGAGAGGTGTCAGAGAAGGAACAATGAAGCTTGCTTGCTCTGCTCTAGTCCCACTTTCCAAAGAACTCTGGTGTGTGACTGGGAGTTTCTCCTGCTGTGGCAACCCCCACCATAGTTTACAGCTAGCTTTGAGTCTTAGTTTCCCATTCAGCCAGCCCCACCGCATGGTCTGCCTCCTTGCCACAGTTATCCTCTGCCTGCCCAGGTGCCTGTCTCCTTTCTACCAGTCTAGCTGAATGTTTCCTTAATTCCTTGGTTGTCAGAGTTCCATGCAGTTTGATCTTCTGGTACTTCTGGTTGTTTATTGATTTTAGATTGGTTGTTATCCTTCTTTTGGTTGTGCAAGGGAGCAAAGGGTTTCTACCTATGCCTCCATCTTGGCCACAACTCTCCATCCCATCCTTTTAACACTTGATATGGGAAATGTGGCACAGAGGAGGTATTTAATATTCAAGTGTTGAATGAATAATATTGAAAACTATTATTTTCTATAAACATGTCTAAGAGTTTAATGTTGCTCAGCCCAACTTCAACCATTGTATTGTGACTTCTCATCTAGAATTCACAACCTTTATGGGTTTTCTTGCTGGTCAGAGGGCCCAGCACAGCACCGGCCATGGTGGTTAATGCAGGGTCAGCCTCAGTGCAGGAGCTCACCAGAATCCACTACACCAGAGACTGTAGTTTGGTAGTAAGAGCCCCAATTCTCCCAGAGTTACTTCTGACTCTATCCCCTGCTGGGGTATAGGGAATAATGGCTGCACTTGCAGTGGCTGTCCCAGCTCCAGAGAGCATAGTTTGTCAGTTGAGATAGAGCACAGATGAAATAAAACTGTTTGTCAACATTTTTCTAAACTATACCTCATTAGTCAGGATTTTGTTAGGGCTTTTTCTAAGTGATTTATAGTATAAACATTCATTTTCTAAACATGAAAACAAAACAAATGTATTTCTGAAAAGTACTGCTTTTTTCCCCTCCTTTGTTAACTCTAAAAATTCTGATATATATCAGAAGGGTAGAAATCTAGCTGAGCCTCTGTAACAAGGCAGTTTTCTGCTATCTTCATCTCAGAAAAGTGGACCAGGAATCACATGTGATTCTTTCAGCCCTCAAAGAACTGCTGCCTGTGGTGGGAATCTGAAGAGCCAGGTTCAAGTTCCAGACACACTTACTGGGTAATTCATCCATCTGTGTCTCCTTCCACTTGGAAAAAAAAAAGCTGAACTTCCTTAGAGACAGGAGAGTCAAGAATGGACATCATCTAGGTACAGACTAAATTCAACTCCTTTCCCAGATGTCAGAACTTTATACAGAGCATCGTGGATTCAGTGCCACCATCATCCTGACTTGGACAGTCCACTGGCTGTAGTGTATGTCACCAGTCTCAGACATCTCTCAGCTGCCCTCTCAATTTCTTTTATCCTGTGCTAGCTACTCTCAGAACCTCTAAATGCCAGTTTGTCCTGGGGGGCATTGCCCCTGAGTAGACAGATCCAGCTCAGAGCTGCCAGAGCCACCAGGACATCAGGCTGCCCTAAGTGTGCAAGTTCAGGATGTGTCAGAGGAGGACAGTTGACTGAAGGCGACGCAAAGCAACCTCAGCCAGGAAAAGTGGCCTCACCATGTCACTGCTTAAAATGCAACAGGAAAGCAAAGCTGGTCT
This sequence comes from Phyllostomus hastatus, assembly GCF_019186645.2. Lineage (NCBI taxonomy): Eukaryota > Metazoa > Chordata > Mammalia > Chiroptera > Phyllostomidae > Phyllostomus > Phyllostomus hastatus. Next base: position 1,520,907 of record NW_025334015.1, on the reverse strand, counting down.
CTTGAGCCAGGTCGGAGCTCTGGCCAGTAATTAAGAGGTAAGTAACACTGGAGCCAGTGGGCAGGGAATTAGCTAAGCAGATGGTGCAGGTGGAAGTGCAGTTACTCCCCAGCCAAGTGCTCTCATGCACAAGTGACATTGTTGGTTCAGGGTCCTACCAAGGCTCCAGCTCTTTGACACAGTGACACAGTTTTCCTGCCTCCTACTGTATGGGGACAGACTGCACCACACCCACCCTGTACCTCCCCCAAAGCATGTTAGAGGCAGTGAGAACCAGCCTTAGAAATCTCTGCTTTGGTGGCACTGGATTCTCCTGCTTGGTTTTTGAGATTTTTTTTCCCATTCATTTGAAAGTGAGCAAATACTGATTATGTGCCTGACTTTGTGCTATGCCCTGTTGATTTCTAAAATTAAAAAAATACAATTCCTACACTCAAGAAGTCCAGTCTAGTCACAGAGACAGACAAGTAAATAAGTACATTATGGTGATAAAGTTTCTGGGACAGAAACTTTACATGGCTGCCCATTGATTTTCTCTGAACACTGTCTTCTCTGGGCTCACCTTGTAGTTCTCCTAAATTGGTGGCTTCTACTCTTCAGTCTCCATTGTTTGATCCTCATCTTCCATTTATCTACATTTCAGAAAGTTCCAGGCTCCTTCCCTGGACCTTGCTTCCCCTGCTTACTATTTAACCTGGTGGTTTTAATACCATTTACACAAAACTATATTTTCAGGGATCATTTCTATAGTTCATTAATACCATTTACACACTGATGATACCCAAATTTATATTACCAGCCTCAGTTTCTTCCCTGAGCTCTCCTTCATATACACAAATGCTCACTGGCATCTGTGCTTGGATGCCTACCAGACATATCAAGCTTACTTATTATGTGCCCATTGATGTTTCCTCTTCCCCAAGTCTCCTTCTACCTCCACCACTCAATCACCACTCTGTCAGTCCACAGCAGGACATCCACCCTTTGCTCAAATAGGAAATGCAGGAGTTAGTTTTCCCTCTGCCCCTACTCTCATGTTCTTCACCCAGTCTATCAACAAATCCAGAATAAAATCCAGAATTTTCTGCTTCTCACCACTACTGCTCAAATTCTCATAGTGGTTGTAGACCCTGAATATGCACATGTACACCCTTTTCCATATAATTCAGAGGCTTAACAGGGGAGATGGTGGTCAACAGATTCCAGGTTAAGAACCCAAGTCACTGGCTGCTATTGTAAAAGAGTACTTAGATCTGTTCAACAATTTTAGTTGTTAAGCTACTTAGGAACAGGAATCCTTCCTGTAATTAACTCAGTAGGGCACATGGCACAGTGCTTCATACAGCTAATCTTTTCATTAAGTCTTTTTGAATACAATGTGAAAAAATTAACCATTCACCCAATATTTATTGAACACATAATATGTGCAGTCCTTATGCTGGTTGTCATAGAAAACACAAAGATTTAAGGAAAACATACCAAGAAAGTGCATCAAGAACTCAGTAAATGGCATGAACAGAAAGGAGAAGCCAGTTCTAGCTTAAGGCCCAGTATTATCAAAGAGGAAGGGATGGAGTAGGACAAGATAAGCTTGTTGAAAAGTAAGGCCACCCCACCTGGCTAGAACAGAGGGATATGACCTCATAGGGGCTCAGTGAGGCCAAGGTTGGGAGGTGAAGAGCAGGGGAAAATTTTCCCTAGTGCTAGGAGTTTCATGTGGCAGAGGTGGCAGGAAGGGTAGTTTAGCACTGTTCAAAAACCATCACATCATTGAAAGGTGCCTGGTAGGCTCCTTTGTTGCCTGATTTTCCTGTTGGAAGAAGCAATATGGGATAGGCCAAACAACTTAGAGCAAGGGTATCAAACTCATTTCCACCGGGGGCCACATCAGCTTTGTGGTTGCCTTCAAAGGGCTGAATAATTTTAGGACTGTATAAATGTAACTATGCCTTAAAAGTTAAGGAGTTGAAATTATATTCGGATCTTTGAAGTCAACCTCAAGGCTGATGTGGCCCCCAGTGAAAATGAGCTTGACACCCCTGACTTAGAGTATACTGCAGCATTGGGGTACTTACAGAAGACTCTGGGGTATTAATGGGTGCATTGGAGCATTAGGGCACTCACAGAGGGCCCTGGGGAATAGGGGAACTTCAGGGGATACAATGGAGCATTGTGGTACTTATGGAGAGCACAGGGGCACTTACAGAGGGCACAGGGCACTGGGGTCCTGACAGACAGCATAAGGCACCAGGGGCCTGACAGAGGGCATTGGGGTACCAGGGTCCTAATGGAGGGCACAGCGCACTGGAGATCTTAGGCTGCATTGTGTGTGTTTAACAGGTGTGTACCATGGCCTTCTGGTCTCACTGCAGGCCCTCTGATGGTGCCTGTATAATAATGGCTGTCATCACTGCAGCAGCCAAGAGTTTAAAAAACATGTTAACATATACTGTCTTACTTAATTCTTAAAACCTTTCAATGAAATAGCTGTTACTCTATCTACATTCTGCAATGTGGAAATTCAGATTTAAAGTAAGGAGGAGAGAGGGAATTTGGGTTAGTAACTACAAAGTGCCAAGGGCTTGTCAAACATATTTGACTCATTCTTTACTGAAATGCTACAAAATAATATGGATATTCCTGAGGTTCAAAAGAGTCAAATAACTTGCTATTACCAGCAATCCATGATGCGATCAGTCTTTGAAGATGGGCTGGCCCCCTTACCACTAGCAATGGAAGCAGTGCTAGACATCTAGCAGATGTGTTACAAATAAACCTAAATCAGTGGGTCAATGGATGTCAGGATAGATAATGGGAAGAAGTGGTTATGAGGTCCCCCTTCATTATGACAGAGAACACAGAACCTTCTAGAGTTACAGTAATTCAAGAAAAGGCCCTTGCAAAAAATAACTCTGGGAACTGTGAGCAAAATTAATTTCAAACCTACCACTCTGTCTCATCCAGGGATGACTGAGTTCCCACAAATAAAGCTTACTTGGCATTTTCCTTTATAACTACTTTCAAAATCCTACATGTCCATCTCTCTTTTAGTAAGTCTTTACCCAGTGCCCACAGTTTCAGCTCTGTTCTCAAGGCTACGAAAACTTGGCACCAAAGTCAAGGAAAGACAAATGTCCTAGATAATGAAATAATGCAGACACCAGCCCATAGTGTCCGCATCATTATGGATGAAATGAGACATTCACAGACTACTGAGTCCAGTGGAGGAAAAGGGACAGCATGGCTTTTCTCTCAAGGGGAGCAAAAGCCTCCACCCTTGCTCCAGTGAACTTTTATTGGCTGACAGGACACATTACAAGAAGGTCCTCATTAACTATGCACAGGCTCACTTTAGGTGGTTACCTTTTACAGAAAACAAAGGAGCCAATGAGGCTAATCACATCATAGAAGAGGGATATTAGCAAATGAAAAGGCAAAAGTGGTTGAACTGGTTACACTCATCCTTGGAAGGTTTAGCATGGATTTTAGGAAGTTGCTTTGCAGTAAATGTCCTCAATTTAGTGTGAGGGAGTTTTAGCAAAAAGCAAGACTCATAGTGGCCTAGGTACATTGCAGGCCTGATTCTCCATGGGAGAACTTATCTGTGGGTGTGGGTCCTGTGCATCTCCCTGTGGGAGCTGGACCCACGAAGGATGGTCTACTACAATGAAATTATACCATTTAGAACCTTCTTATCACCTTTGCTTTGACTGTCAGGTAGAAGATTGGCTGTTTCTAAAGCCAGAGAATTGGGGACAATATGTATAAAGGAGTGGGTCCTGGGAAATTGTATTTAAACCAGATCACTTTTTGCATAACAACTTTCATTTGAGACATCAAACTGAATATGATCTCTTAAGCTTCACCTATGCTTGTTTTCCTTGGGATTCCCTGCTCTATACCAGTTTATCTCATAGAATCTGAGGATGAAATCAATTCTGTGGTCCTGGAAAAAGTTGGGGAGAAATGGGGTATAAATCTAGAGATACTTGAGGAGCAGGTCAATGTCTAATATATGATATTGTGCACCCATAGCACCTCATTCAGTATCTTACTCATGAGAGTTGCTCAGTAAATAACCATTGAATCTCATTAAAGTTGAAGAGGTGGAAGTAAGATGTGAGAAGCCTTCTCTATCACAAGGTCAAGTCCCTAAGCTAAAGCAGGTTTCCAGGTGTTCATCAGTGGTTGGTAGCATCAGTCACCAGAGCCACTTCAAGATGTCCTGCATGGGATTTAAGTTGCTGTTTAACTTATCATGAAGCTTCTATTGTCTGCAAGAATTCGACAAACACAATCATCCTGGTCCTAAATTATGAAAGCAACTGGAGACTCGTTTCCTGTCCTTCACAGGAGGTGGGTGGGGAGGATACTGCCAGGACAAAACACACAAGCCAACACAATTACCCACCATCTGTTACACGGACTGAGGGCAGTTACTTAGTGATCAGAACAGACACCATGGTTCCTGGCCTGGGATCCTCATGGAAACTGTCTGTGTTCTGACATTGGCTCCTGTGACTCCCTGCATATGATGTACTGGGGGTGAAACAGAGATGAAATGGCCATGCCCCAGAGACTTGATGACACTGTGTTTCTCAAGCAGACTGGAGAGGAATCCTACTCTAGCTAAATTTTGATTTTGTGTTTGCTGCATATTTGGTGGATCTGCTAGTGAGAAGGGTCAAATGTAGGAGCAAAGACTGATTAATATGGTTCATGAGTCAACTCCTTTCCCAAGCTCTATGTTGATACATTTGAAATCCCACTGTGATTTCAAAGGCAGAGTTGATCTCTTACATGCATTAAAAAAAAAAGCTTCCCAGAGGAGCATCACTGGAGACTCTCATTTTAAGGAGCAGTACTTAACACTCACACTAATGCAAATAAACACAGAGATGAAATTTCAATAAGGTAAACTTTCTGTGTATTTGTTTCTACATGAATAGTTCTCAGTTACACACTCAAATAAGGGGCAGAAACCTAAATGGATGCCAATGAAAAGATACTTCCCTTTCTGCCTATTCATTTACCTACTCATTTCTTCAATAAGCATTTATTGAGCATTTACTAAGTACCAGGTAGTGTGCTAAGTCCTGGAGATTCTAAGCTGACTAAGACATTTACTTTGGGAAATGGACAAAGAGCACACCCACAGTAAACATGATAAATACTATATACAATAAAGACCTTCAGATCTGTACTGAGAACATGGAAGAGTAACACTTCTGGCCCCTTCATTGGTGAAGCCCCCCTGACTCTCATTCAGCAGACAGACAGGACCTTCATGTCAGGTCCTGGCATAGCTGGGCAGCAGCCAGGCCACTTTCCTCAACCCTGATCCACCCAGCCAGCAAACCAGCTGACATGAAGAAACCAAGGAACCCTGAGAGCATCAGTTGGTTGCCCTAAAGAGCACAGCCTGAGGCAAGTATGAAAAGCTTATTGTGGAGCCAAAGGAAATGCAAAAAGGATGAGCATAAGCAGTGGTGAGTTAATTCTAGTGAAAGTAGTCAGACCAGCTATTGTCAAAAGTGGCCTTACATGATCCCACAACGTGGAGGGTGAGTGTGAGTTTCAGTAACAGGAACAGAAAAGGCCAGAGTGAATCATTCTATCTGCAGAAGTTGGGGAAACCTTTAGGGAGGAGTCATGTATGCTGGTTCTGAGGAATCGGTGGGAGTTGGCCATAGGAAATTCACTAATTAGACAACTGAGTGTTGACAGTTATATAGCAAACAGTTGTGCATGCAGAGTGAGTTACATGTTTCGTTTCTCTCTTCTTGAAAGATCACAATTTGATTTTTTTTTCCTGTGACAATCAAGGCCCCCATCAGATAATTAATACTTAAATCCCAGAGCACCCTTTCATATACTGTCTATCTTCCAGTCATAGTGGGCTAACCTTTGTATCTAAACAACTTTAGGCTCTGTAACTGTACTCCTGTTGTCCCCTCAGCCTGAAACCCCCCACCTTGCCCTTTCCCATGGAAAGCATACACATCTTCCTTGCCTCCCTCACTCAAAGACTGTGCCACCTGGGAAGATTGCCCCCCACCACCCATGCCATGGGGGAAATGAACCATTCTTTACTCTCGGCTCCCAAAGATGACTACTTACCCACTCACGGGTCACCCATTCTCTCCCATAATGACCAACAGGTCCTCCTGCCATGGGTAACCCCTAAGGGAATAATAAGCTCACTGAGAAGAGGAGAACTTCTTTTTGTCTTGTTTTTTTATTTTGAAAATTTTTCATCTCCAGAAAAATTGAATTACTAGTCAATGAACACCCCAAACATGCCATCCTTGATCCACCAGTTGCTAACACTCCAGCATGTTGCCTTTTTCATTTTCCTCAATCATTTAAAGGTAAGTTGCAAACATCATGACACTCATCACTAAATACATCAGCGTGTGTCTGATGACAAAGACTTTGTCCTATAAAACCACAGAACTATTATGGTTTTGTGTAGTCTACATTCAGATTTTCCTAGTTGTCTCAGGATATATTTTACAGGTTTTTTCCCCTTGGATATAGGATCCTATCAAGGCTCACACAATCATTTAGTTATAACGCTTCTTTAGTGTCTTTGAATCTGGAAGATTTTTCCCTGGGTATGAGAATTTCTTACTAATTTTTAGAATTTAGTGGGTACTTAATGTTTAATAATGGAGGAAATGCATGGATGAATGGACAAAAGAACCTCCGGGCACTTCTTCCAAGAAGATACCAAATTCTGCCAGAGGGACTGACAGCAACTGTCCTTCATGGAATCACCAAGCACTGAGTCGAGGACTGAGTCACTATCTTTCTGGAGCTGTTCATCTCCCGACCACCACATAACAGTCACGAGCTAGTCCTTAGGCCACTGGGAAAACAGCTCAAGAGTGACTTTGAGAAAGAAGATAATCTGGTCTCTCACATTTGGCTGAAGGTAGCGGGGTCAGAGCTAGAAGAGATCTCAGAAATCATGTCCACCTCCCTGGCTTTTCAGGGCAGAGAACTCAGGCATAAAGCTAAGATGGCTCCTTCAAGGTCATATAGGGAACCTTTGTTCCTGACCCCCTATTCAGCTTCCTTTCAATATTGCCTCCACAGCAATATCTGTGCTCTTTGTCTCACCTGTTCCCAGTGAATCAACCTTTAAGTATCAAAGATCTTAACGTGTTCTACAAACCTATTCTCAGACACCTGATCTCACAAAAATAAGCCAGTGACTCTTCCTTGCCCATGCAGGGGGAGCTACTTTGGAAGGTGCTTGTTGCCCCCAGTGGGGTGCCTAAGCAGTCACAGCAAAGAGTGGCTAGAATAAAGCCCCCAAGATCACCAGGCAGGAGGTAGATGCTATGCTCCCTCTGCCTCTGCTATCTTCTGTACCCTGACCTAGTCACTGAACTTTTCTACAACTCACTCCCTCATCCGTGAAAGCAGATAATTGTAGAGCAGTTATCACCACAATGACCATTTACAAGTGCACATCTCTTTTGGAAATAAAAGTGATGAGAAAGAAATCGGGGTAAAAAGTGATACTCATTTCTAACTGTCTGAGTATAAGAATTTATTTAAGCCCTGACAGTCCTGGTTGGACCATCATGCTGTACACCAAAAGGCTGCAGGTCTGACCCCCAGTCAGGGCACATACAGGAGGCAACAGATCAAAGTTTCTCACTCATATTGATGTCTCTCTCTGTCTCTCTCTCTCTATTTCTCTCTCTCTCTCTCTCCTTCCCCTAACCCTTCCTCTCTCTAAAAAATCAATAAACATATCCTCAGGTAAGGAGTTTTTTTTTTGAGTTATAAAAGAATTTCACTTATCATAATATTCTCCAGTTCCATCCATGCTGTTGCAAAAGGTAGGAGTTCCTTCTTTCTTTCTGCTGTGCAGAATTCTGTTGTGCAAATGCACCACAGTTTTTTGATCCACTCATTTACTGATGGACACTTAAGCTGTTTCCAGCTTTGGTTATTGTAAATGGCACTGCCTGGAACATTATTTAAACCTACAAAACTGAAAATTCCTCAGGAAACTTTTGTTCTTTCCAAACTTCTTGTAGGCAAAGCAGCAGCACAGGTTTGCATTGGAGAGTTGCAGCAGACAGAGAAAAGTGATGGGAGTTGAAGAGGTGACTGGTTCAGCCACCAATGGTTTAAGGACTGAGAAAAAGCCTCAGTTGTCACTGAGGGGCCAGAGGTTTTATAGTTGAACTTGTCTGGCCTTGGCCAAACCCCTAAACACTTAGGAATGTCATCTGTAGAAGGAGGGAAGTTGGGATGGAACCACAGTGACTACATTACAATCATCTCATGGGAGTTGGGGAACAATGGTTTAAAATTATGATAACGATGCACCACCCCATTTCTGTTCTGATTTCCTCAGCTCTAGAGTGGGGTCCATGTGATTCTCACATACTCAGGGCTGAACCTCTGTATTATTGAGGCTATAACCTTCAAAGCTGGTTCTCAAAAGAGAATAATGTCAGGATGACTGTAGAAAGGAATACTGGGATTCTTCATGTTCAAAGACCATGGTAAGGCCTGTGCCCACTTCTCTGCCTGACCTGATTATTTCCCCAAGCTGAGCAGCCCTTGGGATCAATGCTGCTTGTACACAATCAGCATTTTCCCAGCAACCTGTATTGCTGAGGAAAATTGTATTTTTCAAGCTGAAAGGAAAATAACAGGAAGCTTGGATCTTAATTGTCCTGGAGGTGTTTGTCAGCTGCATGGAAGTCCTGTCACCTGTCCTATGTCCAATCCAGGTAGTGGTATGGCCCCAGGAGCAGGCAGGATGAGAGAGAGTTCTCAGCTACCTCTGACAAGATAGTTGATCAGTCACCTGCCTGCCTGACTCCAGCACCAGCCACTAGCTCCTGACAAGCCGGACTTGAAGCACCTGCCAGGTGGGCACTGGCTTTTGATCAGTACCATGTCAAGCCAGAGAACTGCAGGGAAATAGCCAGTCTGCCTTTTGCGGGCCAGCAAAGATCTTTCTACAGCCTTGAGAAAGGTACTTGAAGAATTTGAGCACAAATGTAAAAGTGGGGTAAGGTGGGGGTGGGGGAACTGCATAACAGTGGCTACCTCCAGCTGCCAGGTCACTCCATCTCAGCTGAGGGAAACTAGACACTCCTTTCCTTGTGTGGTGACTAGAGCAGGATTCCTGGGCTACCTGTGCACAGTTTGCTTCTCTTCCCCAGGGCTTGGGGGAGTCCTTCAGCCAAAGCGGACACATCTGTAAAGTCTGTGAGACAATGGACCCCCAGACCAGGTCCCAAGTTTCCCTGGTGTGGGCACCAGGCTGTTCACAAGGCCCTTGAGGATCCCAGCAGGTATACGTGTCAGACTGTTTTGAGAGGGCTCCATCTGCTGAGTGGGTCACCTGGGGCCTTCTGCTGGTGTCCTTAGGAAGCCCAGTCTGCACCCTGAGCACCGAGAATCCAGGTGCCCCTCAAAGATATTAGTTAAAATAGACCCCGCCCCCAAACCCCCATCCTGAGCAACCAGGCCAAATGCAAATCCAGGCTCAGACCCAGACACACAGCTTGGGCTTTGTGTCTGACAACAGCAGCTACATGACTTGAAGGGAGGGCTCTTCTCTCACAAAACCAAGTGCCTACCAGGTTTGCTTATTTGCTCTGACCTTCAAAGAGCCCAGAGGTGCCTTTCTAGTTCAACAAATAAATCCCATTTCAATCTTAGCAGGTTCCAGCCCACAAAGTTCTATTGTTACGGCCTCCCCTGAATTTCCCCTGTTGTCTCACTCTTCAGCACCCCATCCCCACACTGGCTCACCTTTCCTTAGTTGAGGGGATAAATCAACCTCCCTTTTTTTAAAAAAAATTCTTTCAAAAGAGAAAAGAATGTTGACACCCCTGAAGCATGCCTCTGATGTCTGGTTAGACTACAGACGGCTGTGTTTGGACGTGTGCTGACGCAATCGGGCAGATTGGGTTAAACCAAATATTACAATTGCAAGAATTCATCTGGAACTAATAATTTTGAGGCCACCGAAAGTAAAAAGAAAGAGCCCTGCTTTGGGGCTGGCCAGAGGCAGAAGCCATCCCCAACCAATGCTGCCACCTGCCGTGGGCACAGGGAGCAGTGTGCACCTCCCAGCCTTCCTGTTGTGTTGAGGACACGCTGGCTCCCACGCAGCACCTTCCCCAGCCGGCCAGACCAGGGCTATTTTAAAAAGCCAGGGCCTCTCCTCATCACTTGGTGCAAAGTCTGGCTGCCCCAGCTGTTCTTAAAACAAACAAACAACAACAACAACAACAACAACAACAAAAACAAAAAAATGCCAACCTCCCAATTATAGAGCTGGGGCTGGCTACAAAGGCGGCTGCAGTTGGAGCTCCATTAAACGTGTCCCTTGGACTAAACAGATCATGTGTCAGTGGTTCACTGAGGAGGAAGGCTCGTTTAAGCAAGAATTTTTATTTTGCAGGGGATGAAGGAAATGCTCAACTCTGGGTTATGTCTGCACACTGCTGAACTGCAAGTCACATGCCAGACCCAGAAATTATGAAAACATCTGTTTTCGCTTTAGCCGAGCAAGGCTCTGGAGGTGGAGCGGGCAGGGTAAGTTGCAGCTGACCGTGCTCTCCAACGCCATCTGCTGGGGCTGATGTGAAAACGGGTGCGTCCCAGGCACAATGCAGGTTGCCGCGCACCCCGGTGAGGGGGAGATCCACAGGTGGGGGTCTCCGCCCCAGCGATCACCCTCCTGGGAGGCCAGCGCTGGTTTTGCCCAGGAGACTGTGCAAGTTTGCCCTGTCTCGAGGGGTGTTCATAACAAAGACCTCTGGCCCTGGGGACTTCTCTGGGGCAAAGTAGGAGGAGAGACAAGCAGCAAATGAATGCCCAGGTTGTGAAGGAAGGAGGTGAAAGGGGAAGGGAACACGTATTGGTGGTTTGCAGACAGTAAAATGTGTCGTTCCTTCTGGCTGAAATCTACCAGAACAAAGGAAGCACAGGGCCTCCAGGAATACTCCCAGCTGCCCTCCCCCAGCTGTTCTCGCCTGCTAAAGCGGCTTTTACTCGGCATGTCTGAGAATGCTCCAGCGTTCACGGAGACCATTCTGGTCAGGCCAGGCTTGACCAGCCCTTTCACGTGAAATCCACCCGGTCTCACGTGAATGGGGTGCTGGGGTGGGGTTCTGAATAGGAGCCCCACCGACAGCCAAGCCACAGCACTCTTCAATATTCTGCAAATATTTACTGCCTGCCTGCTAGGTGCCCAGTACTCACTCAACACAACTATTTGTTAAAAAACAGCACACATATGTCAGAGGGAAATGCATGTTTAATGTCAGGTGCATGTTCAGAACTATGACAGCTGTGAGTACAGAGGCAGGAAAGGATTCCCGACCCTGACTTGACTTTTTGTCAGTGTTTAGGGACAATTCTGCTCAGTCTGATTCTCCTGATTGCCCCTTGTAGAGCGTAATTCCCTAAGTAACTGATTTCTGTCAACCTGCGTTAGCCTTGACCTCCATCCCCTCAGCCTTAAAATTAAATGCTTCTATGCACTTCCTAAGGATCTCATTTTGAGACGATATCACTGCTAAAGGGACCACCCAGACTGTGTCCTACTGCCTTCAGTAGGACCTGTGGGTGGGCCCTGGGCGAGAAGAAAAATGCCAAGCTACAACCACAGAACAGCACTCCCCACAGCCCAGCAGTACACCAGGTGAACCATGAAAGAGAAAGAACTTCCGTCAAATAAAAAGGTCCAGCCCTGCAGGCCTTGTTAAGGCCCCCTTGACCCTTTACACTCATCTGATGACTCACCCTCTCCATTGCCTGCTGCCCACTTTTGAGGGTTCCAGGAAAACAAAGTCCGCTAATACAGTCCCAAGTCAATCCATCTGCCCACTCTACCTATAACTCCCAAGTTCAAAGGGAGACTAAATTTCTCTGTTGGTGCCCAATCCATTCATTCTTCAGTTTCACCTCCAAATCAATATAGAAGGAGCTGCCCTCTGCATGGGTCTGAGAACTGTAGACGATGAGTCAGAAAATGATTTATTTCCACTTTAGATCTGGACAAATAGAATTGGTAAGAACCAGCTCAGTCCTCTCAGATCTTGCCATACACTAGCTATATGCCCAGTGGCCACATGTTTTCATAGGACCCAAGTTCTTACATTGTTAGGGCCCAAACTAATCCTCAGTGCTGCTACGAGTCACTGGTCCCTGCAGCTGCCCAGTTCTGGTATGGGAAAATTACTGGTTTAGGGGAACCGTGTAAATCAATCCAATCAAATTCAGTTTTTGTTCCAGACCTTAAAAGATTAGAATGTGAGACTTTTAGACTGGTTTAATACTGATATCCATGGAGAGTTTCAGTGAATTTTCTTTGTTTTATAAACTGAAGAAATCTGGTCACTGACCTATATTTCTTTTCCAGACTAGTTCCTTGACACTTTTTCTCATTTTTTACCTGGTTTTGCAACAGGTTTGTTCTTTGATCCATTGGGGACTGGATATGAAATTCTTTTATGCTGCATTGACATCTTTGAGCACAGAATTTAAGGTGTTTTTCAACATTCAGTGAAATAAAAATCTCTGAGCTAGACTCAAACCATAAGGTAGAAAAACTCCAGGAGAAAATAAAAATGTGTCATGAAAATAAACAATAGTGAATCTATGTTTTACTATGTGTAAGATCCCAACCTTCTAAGCGATTTTTCCTGTCCTACCTAAACCTCTTTTCCTCATTATAAAAATAAATTCTATTGCCCCACTTCACTCCATGCATCTTGGTGTGTTTCTATTCACACAGAGGAATAACCTTTGTTCAAAGCTGCTCTTTTCTAAGCTGTGTTGAATTCTGCAAGATCACTCTCCACATACAAGATTAGCACCTCCTTTCCAGCTCCAAATAGACTATAATCCAAAAGCTGCTCTTTTAAATAGAGGTCCCTTTTATGCTTAAATTCCTAAATAAAAGAAACATCAATGCTACTGCTACCCTCCTCAGTTAAATCCGATTTACAAGAAATGCTGTGTACTAAAAAATCTGGGTGTGATCTGAAGTCTGGGCTCATGGAACACATTCGGGAATTCTTCAGTCTTTCTGTATCTGGAGAGCCCTCTACTGGCCAAAATAATACTTGATCCATATAAATAAAGGCTACCAAAGCAAATGGTTACAACAAAGGCAGAGTGGACGCTAGCCTGCAATTCAATTGCCTCTTGTAAGTCCCACATTTTGCCCCATATATGTGTGTCTCATTTAAAGAAAGCCAAGACAGAATCTCTGCTCAGGGTAGAAAGATGTTATTTGCATTACAAAAGGACCCTTCACTTGATAAAAACAGGCAGGTTTGAACTCCACTAAATGACAAGTCCCTCTAATTTTTTAAAGATTCTATTGAACTTGCAAGACACAGATTGACATACAAAGTTCCAGAATACATCTGTGGCATAAAACGCTGATTATTGCTACTTGCTCTGCACTATTCCACACACCCCGATTGTGAGGCACATGGGAAAGTAGATGACAGAACACCTGGGAACACCTAAAGGCTCAGAGCAAGTGCAAGATCCTTGGAGCCTAGAACTGCCTCTCTGGATCGCTGTGAGAATAACAGGCGGTTGCTCCAGTTTGTGTCTCTCTAGACTTGGAGGGTAATGCTGGCATTCTAGGTAATTTTACAAGAATGCTTTCCAGAAGAGGCTCTGCCACACCATAGCATGCCATGTCTGACAGGCATGCCTCAGTTTCTCCTGGTGTGAAATGAAGGGATGATTCCACAAAGCAGATATTAAGTCCAGGATCTTGAATTCCCAATCATTGCAATGATCTTTGTTCCCTAGAAGCACTGGAGAAGGAGGGAGAGGGAGAAGAAAGAGAGATTTTCTCCCATGGAGTCCCTCGAGTCCTTTGGACCCTCCCCAGAGCACTCCTGCCTCCCAGCATGTATGGGACCAGCATCAGTCACACCAAACTTGCACACCTGCCTGCACCCCATTCTCCACTCAGCAAACTCTACTTATGTCTCATGGCCCAGTCAAATGACAAGCCCACCCTGAGGCCTTACCCAGCTCTCCCTAATGCCAGGCTGGTTCATCCCCTAAAGGTGTAGTGTACCTGCCTCTGTCACAGTGCTTGGGGATGCTGGGGCCCTCTAGGCTGCATGTTGGCAGCAGCCAAATGGCACCATGCCCTAGACTATTGGGGTCAGGCTCACCTTGGTTCAGCAGCTCGGTACTTGAGGTCTGGCTAAGAAAGAATTCAGAGGCAAGACTCAAACTGTAAGAGAAAGTTTATTTAAGAAAGTCACAGAAGTAGAAGTGAGTGACAGAAGAAACAGGCTCCGGAAACAAGTTACAGAGGCAAAAGAGGGCCCTTGGAGTGAAAGGCAAGGAAAATGTGCCTGGGGGAAGGGGTGGGGAATGGGCCTGCATTCTCCATAGAGAGAGCTGAGCACAGAGGACCATTGTCATTGCAGCGGGTCCTGAGGAAGCTGTGGCATTACTTGTCTGATTTTGCTGCTTTTCTTGGGTTGGAGCTGAAACACACCTGAGGCCTAGATGTATTTGATTCAGGTCAGAACTCATTGCCCTGAGGGCTTAATGCTTAAGGACTGTTCTCCAGACCTTTGTTCACTCTCCCTCTGAAGGGTTCTAATCAGAACAATTAGCAATATGCTGCGGAAAGAAAGTTCACTCTGTGGGCAAGGTCCTTGTCTTCACTGTTTTGCCCATTGCTAGGTTCCCAGGACTTCCCACCTTGGTGACCTTCTGTCCCTGGCCCATCATCCTTGCTCTGCTCACATCTGTCTACCTGCCTACCATGTGCAGATTACAGAAGGTCTTGTGCTTTTTCATCTTGCACCTTCAGTGCTCAGTGTGAGGACTGCTGAGTGGGCCTGGACTGAGAAGGGGCTGAGAACAGAGCCCCCTTCCTCCCATTCCCTCCAGAAGAGAGGAACAGAAGGAAATGGACTGGTCTGGGCCAGCTGTCTGGCCCAAGGCCTGTTCTGACCCAGGGTTGTAACATGCCCTGCAGATGCTAGGAGAAGGAGAAGGAATGGGGTCCCTCCTCTCAGCACAGAGAGACCAGGTCCTCTCTGTGTACTTGAAGTAGCTGCAACAAACATTGTGGAGCAGCAAGAATCTGTCTGGATGCAGTGCTCTGGTAGGCCCAGCTCCATCGAGCTCTCTCTCAAACATAGGGTGAGAGTAGCCACACTCTCCCCTGCCCCCTCCCATTCCCTGCTCCATCCACATGGACCTAGAACCCACCCAGCACATCCCAGAGGTCTCATGTGCTAGAATAGAGCCCACCTCCAGGGCTGCAGGAAGGAGGGAAGGGACACCTCCCCAGGAATGTTTATAGTCATGGCATTTGTATACATTGTCTAATGCATTTAAAGGTCTAATTTAATCCTTAAGCAACCCTATGAGGTAGGTGCTAAGGAATCCTTATTTACAGGCAAGGAAACGGAAGTGCAAAAATGTTAAGACACCAGACTCACAGCTCCCTAGGCAGGAATTGAAGTCAGGCTGTGATCCCAGAGCCCAGAGCCCAGATGACTAGTGATTCTGCATGAAAAACACACTGAAATTCTGCCTGGAAGTCTGCCCAGCACAGAGGAAGTGCTCTGCAGAATCCATCAGGGTTCCTCCCTCACCTGACCGGACTGAACACTGCCTCCTAGAGCTCTGTGCCCCTTCGCACCTGAGCGCTCCAGGCCTCCACCTACCCTCTGGCTTGTCCCAGGCTCCTGGACTCTGGGAGAATCTGAAATATGGGTGTTACTTTGAGATCTCTTCTCATTCCTGATATCTCCCTCCAGGCTTTTATCTCCACCCATCACTCTCACAGTCACCACTCTGGATATAAACCTGAAGTAAACACCTTCAGTGCATCTCTGTCTCTGTTTCTGAGCTCCAGATGATTACATTTATTTCAAATGATTTTTATTTTTTCTTTTTCTAAGTATATTTTATTGACTATGCCATTACATTTTTCCCAATTTTTTCTCCCCTTTATCACCCTTCCACCCTGTACCCCCTGCCTTCCAGCATTCCCCCACCTTAGTTCATATCCATGGGTTGTATATATAACTTTTTTGGCTTCTTTGTTTCCTATACCATTCTTAACCTCTCCCCATCTATTTTATGCCTGCCAATTTTCTTCTTATTCCCTCCCTGTACCATTAACCCCCACCATGCTCTCCCTACACCTCCCCACTGAAAACCTTCCATGTGATCTCCATCTCTGGTTCTGTTCCTGTTCTAGTTGTTTGCTTAGTTTTTGTTTTTTAGGTGCAGTTGTTGATAGTTACAAGTTTGTTGTTATTTTACTATTCATAGTTTTTTTATCTTTTTCTATTTCTTAGATAAGTCCCTTTAACATCTCATATAATAAGGGTTTGGTGATGATGAATTCCTTTAACTTGACCTTAGCTGGGAAGTACTTGATCTGCTCTTCCATCCTAAATGATAGCTTTGCTTCCATCCTAAATGATAACTTCCGTTTCCTTGCCTGTAAATAAGGATTCCTTAGCACCTACCTCATAGGGTTGCTTAAGGATTAAATTAGACCTTTAAATGCATTAGACAATGTATACAAATGCCATGACTATAAACATTCCTGGGGAGGTGTCCCTTCCCTCCTTCCTGCATAGAGTAATATTGGATGTAGGTCCTTATCTTACGTGACTTCAAATGCTTCTCTCCAGCCCCTTCTTGCCTGCAAGATTTCCTTTGAGAAATCAGCTGATAGTCTTATGGTAACTACTTTATAGGTAACTGTCTCCTTTTCTCTTGCTACTTTTAATATTCTCTCCTTATCTTTAATCTTAGGTAATGTGATTACGATGTGCTTTGTTGTGTGCTTCTGTGGTTCCAACTTCTTTGGGACTCTCTAAGCTTCCTGGACTTCCTGGAAGTCTATTTCCTTTGCCAGTTTGAGGAAGTTCTCCTTCATTATTTGTGCAAATAATTTTTCAATTTCTTGCTCTTCTTCTTCTCCTTCTGGTACCCCTATGATTTGGATGTTGGAGCGTTTAAAGTTGTCCCAAAGGTTCCTGAGCCTCTTCTCATTTTTTCTGAAGTCTTGTTTTTTCATTCTGTTCCAGTTGGATGTTTATATTTTCCTTCTGCTCCAAACTATTGATTTGAGTTCCGGGTTCCTTCCCATCACTGTTGGTTCCCTGAATGTTTTGCTTTATTTCACTTTGGGTAGCCTTCATTTCTTCCTTCATTTTGTGACCACACTCAACCATTTCTGTGGCCATCCTGATTACCAGTATTCTGCACTCCGCATCTGATAGGTTGGCTACCTCATCATCGCTTAGTCTTTTTCTGAATTTTGATCTGTTCTTTCATTTTGGCCATATTTCTTTTTTTCAGTGCACCTGTTATGTTGTAAGGGGACTGAGCCTTAGCTATTTGCCAGGGCAAGGAAACACTGTTTGCCATGTTGTTGTGATGTCTATGGGGGAAGAGTCAGAGAGGGAACAATGCTGCTCCCTCATTCTTCTCTAGCCCCACTTTCCAACGAACTCTCCTGTGAGACTGGGAGTTTCTCCCACCATTGCACCCCCACAGTAGTTTAGAGCTAGCTTTGAGTCTTTAGTTTCCCATTGAGCCAGCCCTGCCTTGCCTGCTCAGTCCACCATGTTGTCACACATCCTCTCTGCTCTGCTGTCTGTCTCCACCCCTCCTACCAGTACAGGTGAATGTTTCCGTAACTCCTTGGTTGTTGGAGTTTCATACAGTTTGATTTTCTGGCACTTTTGGTTGTTTATTGTTTTAAATTAATTGTTATCCTTCTTTTGGTTGTGCAAGGAAGTGAAGCATTTCTACCTATTCCTCCATCTTGGCCAAAACTCTCAAAGGATTTTTAATATTAAATAAAATTGTAGTCCTGGCACATCATTCATCCTCAGTAGATGGGAGTTATTATTTCCACTCATCCATTCATCCACCCAGCAAACCTTCCAAAATAATCTTAAGTTCAGGGCAGTATGGTAAGTGTGTGTAATAGAAGGGAAGTAGACCTTCAAATTGAGGCCTTCAATTTTAGAGAACCTTTGTTTTGCCATTCAAAATAGAAGTTAGGGGAGTTTTACCAAATAAGGAGGTAACATGAATTTCCTGCCAAGGCATTCCAATAGCCATGAACCTCTGTAATCAGATAATTAATTCCTAATGAAACTTCCAGTGTGAGTTATTTCACCAATGAACCATATTATGTCTTAGGCCACATATGTACATGGCATTCCTCCACACAGCCTTACCTGCAACCATAACCAGCACACTGATGGGCACTTGGCTACTTCCATATCTTAGCAATTCTAAAAAACTGCAATGAACTTGCAGGTGCATATGCTTTTTCAAATTAGTGTTTTGCATTCCTTCAAATATATACCCAGGTGTGGATTCATTGGGTTATAAGGCAGGTCCATTTTTAATTTTTAAATGAAAAATGGCATGTGACAAGAGACTAGCCTGGACCCAAGGATGCATTTCTCAGTTTCCATTCTTCCTGACCCCTGCCACAGAAGCAGACAAATGCAAACACACAGGGAAGGGCCCCCTTGAAGCTCTGCGGTGGGCCAAAATGGGAGTGATGCTCTGCCCACATCAACAGGCCATCAGGGGTGGCATGAAGTGGTGCACACCAATGTTTCCAGGCCGTCTGAAAGGCGTGGTGCTGGGAAGGATCCTCACCTGTGGAGCTCAGAGTAGGGAAGAAAAAACAACCTGTTAATTTGTGTTTTAGAGCCTCCATGTTTTTATATGAATCAGCATAAATTGTAGAATTCAGGATGAAATGGTTAAGGTAGTTGTATCACCTCCACTCCACTATCTGTGCTAAAGGGAGGAATCTGGGATACTGTGGAAAAAATTTAAAAGGCAAACTGACTGTTCAAAAATTTATTGTCTATGTGAGTTTTGTAAACAAAAAGAAGATTGTCTACTTTTTGTACATTTGGTTGAAGTTATTATACTCAGTTTTCATTTCTCCAGTACAAAAGGATAGTGTTAGATTATAGGATAGTATTTGGGTACTAGGATTCTATCATTCATCCTTCCTTTCATTTGAGATAGTCTGTATAAAAAAGCCAAAAAGAAACAAGGTACCATATTGTTAATTAAATGTGGGTAAGCAGCCAATGACACAATTTTATTTCCTTTTTGTTACTTTTTCAATTACAATTCATATTCA
Source organism: Phyllostomus hastatus (assembly GCF_019186645.2). Classification (NCBI taxonomy): domain Eukaryota; kingdom Metazoa; phylum Chordata; class Mammalia; order Chiroptera; family Phyllostomidae; genus Phyllostomus; species Phyllostomus hastatus. The sequence continues at coordinate 1,501,712 of NW_025334015.1, read as the reverse complement.
ACATTATTCTGCAATAATTTTAGGTGCAGAGCATAGTGGTTGGACAATCATATACTTTACAAAGTAGTCCCCACAATATTTCAAGTACCCCCATGGTCCCATACATAGTCATCACAATGCTCTGGACTATACTCCCTATATTGTAATTTATATCCCAGTGACTATTCAGTAACTACTGGTTTGTACTTCTTAGCACCTTTACCTTTATCACCCAGCCTCTCAACCCCCTTCTCTGGTGACCATGTGTCTATTCTCTTGTATCTCTGAATTTGTTTCTATTTTATATTTAGTTCTTTAGATTTCACATTAAGTAAAATCATATGGAATTTGTCTTTCTTTGCCTGACTTATTTCACACAGCACAATAGCCTCTAGGTCCACCCATTCTGTCACAAACAGTAAGATTTTGTTCTTTTTTATGGCTAATATTCCATTGTGCATATGCACCACCATATTTTTATTCACTGGTCTATTGATGAGCACTTGGGCTGCTTCAATGTCTTAGTTATTATAAATAACACTGCAATGAACATGGGGGTGCAGATATTCTTTAGTGTTTTGGGTTTCTTCAAATATGTATTTAGGAATGGAAACATTGGGTTGGTTATAAAGCAATTCCATTTATAATTTTTTGAGGGAATTCCATATTGGTTTTTTTTTATCCTCATCCAAGGACATTTTTTCCATTGCTTTTGGAGAGAGAGGAAGAGAGGGGAGGGAAGAGGAGAAGAGAAAGAGGGGGAGTGAGAGGAATATCAGTTGGTTGCCTCCTATACTGTTTTGTTGTCACCCTGTGTGGTTTCAGAGACTATAGCCTCTCAGAAGCAGACCTTGAAAGAGGTCAGTTAGTCTCACAGGAAAATTGGGAAATGCAGATGCCAGGCATGACCCGACACCAACACCAAGGGTTCCCGTGGGAAATTAGGCCTGATAAATACATTGTATCTTTTGAAGCTTGCTTTGCTTTCTATAGCCCTATTGATATAAAGTGGATATTTAAGTTCAAGGCAAAAGGAGTAAACTCCTTATGTCATGCAACACATCTTAAAGACCCTCTGGCATCAGCATAACTAACAGACCCTGACCTATGACAGATCTCTGTGTTCCTTCAATTGTTATCCATAGATAATACCTGTTGACATTGATTGATGAGCTATGCATGCACACTGTATAGTCCTTCACATTCCGATCCTAAAAGAAGCCATTTGGGAGAAGGGCTCGGGGCATTCTCCACTAGAGGGACTTGCCACTCCCTTTCCCACCAGAACAACAGATTGTGTCTGGGATGGCTTATTCTCATCCTCAATGGCCAGGAGGACTCCGTGGGGTGGAGGTCTCCCACACTGTACACAACAGGACCAGGAATCGAACCCACAACCTTTCAGTTCCAGGACAATGCTCCAACCAATTGAGCCACACCAGCCAGGGCTGGAACCTCCATACTGCTTTCCACAGTGGCTGCACTAGTCTGCATTCCCACCAAAGGAGCATGAGGGTTCCCTTTTCTTCTCATCCTCCCCAACACTTGTTGTTTGTTGATTTATTGATGATGGAAATTCTGACAGGTGTCAGGTGATGTCTCATTGTGGTTTTGATTTGCATCTCTCTGATGTTTACTGATATTGAGAAACTTTTCATATGTCTATTGGCCATCTGTAGGTCCTCTTTGGAGGTCTTCTGCTTTTCATTGTGTTTGGTTTCCCTTGCTGTGCAAAACCTCTTTAGTTTGACATAGTCCCATTTTATTACTTTTTTCTTTTATTTCCCATGCCAGAGAAGATATGTAAAAGAATGTATTGCTAAGGAAAATGTCCAAGATATTACTGCCTGTTTTCCTCTAGGCATTTTAGGATTCCAGTTCTTACATAAAATACCAATCTTTAATCCAGTTTTGAGTTTATTCTTGTGCGTGGTGTAAGAAGGTGGTCTAGTTTCATTTTTTTTGCATATATCTGTCCAATTTTCCAACACCATTTATTAAAATACCATCTTTAGCCATTGTATGTTCTTGCCTGTTTCCTCAAATATCAATTGACCAAATGTAGGCTTATTTCTGGGCTCTATTCTTATCCATTTATCTGTATTTATGTTTTTATGGCAATACCATGCTGTTTTGATTAAAATAGGCCCTGTAGTATAGTTTAATATCAGGTAGGATTATATCTCCAACTTTTGTTTTTTTCAAGATTGCTGCCTCTACTCAGGGTCTCTTGTATTTCATACAAATTTTTGAGTTATTTGTTTTAATTCTGTGAAAAACACCAATGGTATTGTTATAAGAATTGCTTGAACCTATACATGCTTTTGGTAGTATGGACATTTTAATGATGTTAATTTCAGATTCATAAGCATGGTATATACTTACATGTATTAGTATATTCTTTGATTTTGTTCCTTAATGTCTTAAATTTTCTGAGTACAGATATTTTACCTCCTTGGATAAATTTATTCCTGGGTATTTTATTTTTTTGGATGCTATTGTAAATGGGATTGATTTCTTAGTTTCTCTTGCTGACAGTTAATTACTGGTGTATAAAACTGCAACCAATTTCTGAATTTATTTTTGTATTCTGCTACTTTACTAAATTAATTTATCAATTCTAGTAGTGTTTTGGTGGAATCTAGAGGGTCCTTTATATACAGTATCATGTCTTCTGCAAATAATGACAGTTTTACTTCTTCCTCTCCAGTTTGGATACCCTTCATTCTTTCTAGTCTGACTTTTTTGTGGCTAGGACTTCCAGTACTATGGTGAATAAGAGTGGTGAAAGTGGACATCTCTGTCTTGTACCTTATTTTAAGGGAAAATGTTATCTTAAGGGAAAACTTAGTTTTTTCCCATTGAGTGAGATTTTGGCTGTGAACTTGTCATATATGGCTTTTATTATGTTGAGGTATGTTCCCTCTCTTCCCACTTTGCTGATAGTTTTTTTATCAGAAATGGCTGTGGGATTTTCTCAGATGCTTTGCTGCATCTATTGATATGATCATATGATTTTACTCTTCATTTTTGTTTATGTGGTGTTTCACATTAATTGATTTGTGAATGTTGCAACAGCTTTGCATCTCAGGAATAAATCCCACTTGATCATGATGGATAATCTATTTAATGTGTTGCTTTTTAATCTATTTAATCTATTTAATCTATTTAATTTGGTTTGCTAATATTTTGTTGTGGATTTCTGCATCTATGTTCATCGGAAATATTGGCATACAATTTTCTTTCTTTGTAGTTTCTTTATCTGGTTTTTACAGGATAGTGCTGGTCTTGTAAAATGAGCTTGGGAGTCTTCCCTTCTCTTGAATTTTTTGGAATATTTTAAGATGGGTGTTAGTATCTCTTAGAATATTTGGTGAAATTCACCTGTGAATCTATCTAGGTTTTCTGTTTGTTGAGAGTTTTTGATTACTGCTCCAATTTAATTGGATGTAATTGATCTAGTCATATTTTTGGATTCCTTTTAGCTTAACCTTGGAAGCTTGTATGTTTCCAGGAAAAAATTTATCCATTTCTTCCAGGTTGTCCAAATTGTTTGACATAGTTGTTTACAATATTTGTTTAGTCTTTTGTATTTCTATGGTGTGAGCTGTTACTTCTTTCAGCTTTTATTTGGATCTTTTCTTTTTCCTAATGAGTTTAGTTAAATGTGTATGAATATTGTTTATCTTCTCAAAGAACCAGCTCTTGGTTTCATTGATCTTTTGTGTTGTTGTTGTTTTGTTTTTTTTTGAGTATGTTCTTTTTTTCTGCTGTCCTCTTTATTTCCTTCCTTGTAGTCACTAGTTTCCTCAGTTGAAACATTACATTGTTAACTTGAGATTTTTCTTATTTCTTGAAGTAGGTCTGTGTTGCTATGAATTTCCACCTTAGAACTGCTTTCATTATGGCCCATAGATTTCGGTTTGTATGTTGTTTTTGTCTCAAAGTATCTTTTGATTTCTTCTTTGATCAAACTGCTAACCCATTCATTGTTCAGTAGGATTTAGTTAACCTCCATGTGTTTGTGTTTCTGAGGTGTTTTCCCTGATAACTGATTTCTAGCTTCATACCATTTTGGTCAGATAGATGCTTGATAGGATTTGATCTTCTTAAATTTACTAAGGCTTGTTTTATGACCCAACATGTGGTCTATCCTGAAAAAAAATCCTATGTGCACTTGAAAAACATATATCCTGAAGTTTGAGGCTGAAATACTCTGAAAATATCGATTAAATCCATTTGGTCTAATGTGTAACCTAAAGTCACTGTCTCCTTGATCATTTGTTTGGAAGATGCATGCATTAATATCAGGGGTGTGTTAAAATCTTCTACTATGTCTATATTATAGTCAGTCTCTCCCTTTATGTCCATCAGTATTAGTTTTATACATTCAGGTGCTTCTATGTTGGGTGCATAAATGTTTACAAGGGTAATTTCCTCTTGTTGTACTGATTCCTTTATCATTAAGTAGTGTCCTCCTTTGTCTTTTGTTATAGCCTTTGTTTTAAAGGCTATATTGTCTGATACAATATTGCTAACCTAGGGGTTCTATTTTTGTTTCCATTTGCATGAAGTTTCTCTTCCATCACTTTGAGTCTGTGTGTTTCTTTTGTTCTGAGGTTGGTCTCTTGTAGACAGCATATATATAAGTCTTATTTTCTAATTCATTCAGCTACCTTATGTCTTTTAATTTGAGCATTTAAGCCATTTACATTTATTTAAAGTGATTATTGATATGTACATATTTATTGCCATTTTCTTCTTTATAATTATGTTCCTCTTTTTTATTTTTCTTATTATAGTCCTTTTAACATTTCTTGTAATACTGGTTAGCTGATGATAAATTCCTTTAGCTTTTACTTGTTGGGAAGCTATTTCATCTTCAATTTTAAATGAGAGCCTTGCTGGGTAGAGTAATCTTGGTTGCTAGGTCCTTGTTTTTCAACAGTTTTAATATTTCATGCCAATTTCTCTGGCCTGAAATGTTTATGTTGAGAGAATTCTGACAGTCTTATGGGAGTTTCCTTGTTAGTAATTGTTAGTAACCATTTTTCTCTTGCTGCTTTTATGATTTCTCTATTGCTGCTCTATTTCTCTTGCTGCTTTCTCTATTTGTCTTCGATCTTTGCCATTTTAATTATGTTTCTGGGTGTGGGCTTCATTGAATTTGAGACTCTCTGTGCTTCCTGGACTTGAGTGTCTTTCTCCTTCACCAGATTAGCAAAATTTTTAGTTATTGATTCTTCAAATAGGTTCTCAACCTCTTGCTCTGTCTCTTCTCCCTCTGGTACTCCTATGATATGGTTGTTCTTATGACTGATGTTGTCCCAGAGGTCCCTTACACTTTCCTCATTTTTAAAAATTCTTTTTCTTTTTGCTACTCTGCTTAGATATTTTCTGCTATCTTGTTTTCCAAATTGTTGATTCAATTCTGTTTCGTCAAACCTGCTATTGTTTTTTTCTAATATATTCTTCATTTTATTTCTTGTATTCTTTAATTGTTTTCTAATGGTTTCTGCATCCTTTTGTTTTTACTATATCTTTGTTTAACTTCCCCTGAGTTCATTTGATTTTTCCCCCTAAGTTCCTTGATTATTCTTATAAGCACTGTTTTGAACTCTGTGTCTTGTAGTTTGCCTGCCTCCATTTCATTTAGCTATTTTTCTGGAGATTTCTCCTGTTCTTCCATTGGAGTGTTTTTTTTTGTTTGTTTGTTTGTCTCCCTTTTCTGGCTGCCTCTCTATATTTGTCTCTGTTATGAGGTATATTTGCTGTTTCACGGTCTTGGTGTGGTGGCCTTATGTATTAGGTGTCTTCTGGGGATCAATGGCACAATCTCACTGACCACTTCAGCTCGGTGCTCTGGAAATGTCCCTTGTGTTGGTTATGTGAGCCCCCCATTGGAGTTGAGTCTTCATTTATTTTGGCCCACTAGTGAATGTGATTGACCCTCAGGCTGGCTGATGCCAACCACAGGATGCAAGCTGCTGTACCCTTGCTGACCCCACAAAGTGGAATTGGCCCAAGCAGGGCCTGGTGCCTGGATGGGCTACTTGTGGGCTACTTGATTGTGCTCTGATGTGGTCTCAAGGCTACCAATGGGTGTGTTGATTTGGGGGCCTCTTGGGAGGGATTCAAGTGTAGATCAGTGTCAGATGCTGCCACTGGCCTTGGGCTACCTGTTGGAGCTATCAGGCAGCAGTTTGTGGCTGCCTCTGCCGGGCCTGGGTGCATGTGGAAGGGTCCCAGCTGTGTACCAAGGCTGGCTTCCACCTTGTGGAACCCAAACCCATAGTCAGACCACCACAAGGTCCAAGGCACACTGAGATCCACCTCTGCCTGCTGGCTGCCTGTTAGGCTCAGTCACTGAAAGAGCCTCTGGCAATATTGGAGTTGTGTGAGATAGGTTCTCAGTGAGTTACCAGGTAGGGACAAGTGGTGTTCATCAGGTTGATATAGATTCAAATTTGGTGCAAATGCTGAGTCTAAGGTCACTCAGTAAAAGTCTCAGGATACACCATGGCCAGCCACCCGCTGCCAACTGCCACCCTCTTGGTATCCACAGGCCTTTGTTTTGAGTGGCTCAGCAAATTGTCAACATGAGGCTACTAGAGTTCATCAGCCAGGGTAAAATAGACCGATATTTAGCCATGTGGAGGGTGGGCCCAGCACAGGAATGAATGTGTTGCTCTGGCATGAAAAAAAAAGGTCCTTCCCACCATCCTCACAACTCAGTCTTGCCATGTGATTCTAGCCCAGTTTGAACCTACTGGGGCCTCCTCTGAAGCTCCTCAATAAGAGGTTCATTGTGGGCCCAGGCTGTGGGACCTCTCCACCAGGAATGATCCCTGCAGGGTGGGGCCTCCAGGAGTCGGCAGGGAGGGGCTCTTGCCATTCCTTAGGCTGATATATGGAGGGCAATGCTCAACTCAAGAAATATGGCAACTGTGAGTGTCATGGGACTGGGACACATAACAGGGACACTTGCTGCTGTTACACCCGCCCTCTTTCCACAGCCATGCCACAATTCCTCCCTTTATGACTCTGTTCCACTCTGAGCTGCTGACCCTCTGCTGGAGTGCAGGATGAGGAACCATGACTGAGATTCTCTAGACTGGCCCTTCAAGAGAGCTGATTCTCTTCTCAGTGGAGTGAATGGAATTTTCATTGATTTCCATAGCCAAATATTTTGTGGGCTCCTCTTCCCAGCTCCAGTGCTCCAGGCACTAACAAGGAGCCTGGCATGGGGCTGAGGCCCCTTGCTCCTGGGGTGGAGGGCAGTGTTCAGGGGCAAGGAGAATCTCAACTGAGATAACTTTCGATTCTCAGTCGCCACATGCAGGTGCAGGGCCAAGCCCTTTTATGTCTCTGTCCTTCCACCAGTTTTGATGTGGGTTCCTCTGTTAAGTCCTTAGTTATAAGACTTCTGTTCAGCTAGTCTTCAGGTGTTTTTTCAGGTTGATTTTTCCCTACATTAGCCGCTACTCTGACATGGTCCTGGCAGGGGACAAGTGCAACTTCACCTACCCTGCTGACATCTTGAGCTCTATTCAATGGCACACTCTTCTGCTGGAAGGTTTTCTCTTCAAAGCTGAACTGGACCTCTGGCTTGGGCTCAAAATCCTAATGGAGCCAGTATCTCTCCCCAGTGTAAACATGTGGTCCACTAGCACAAGTTTGACTTTAGGGGTTTTTTAAAATATATTTTTATTGATTATGCTATTACTGTTTTCCCATTTTTTTTCTCTTTATTCCCCTCCACCCTGCATACCCCCTCCCTCCATCATTCCTCCACCTTACTTCATGTTCATGGGTCATACATACAAGTTCTTTGGCTTCTCCCTTTCGTATACCATTCTTAACCTCCCCCGGTCTATTTTGTATTTACCATTTATAGTTCTTATTCACTGTACCTTCCCCCATTCTATACCCTCCCCATCCCCACCGATAACCCTCCATGTGATCTCCATTTCTCTGATTCTGTTCCTGTTCTAGTGTTTGCTCAGTTTGTTTTTGGTTTTGTTTTTTAGGTTCCATTGTTGATAGTTGTGAGTTTGTTGTCATTTTACTGTTCACATTTTTTATCTTCTTTTTCTTAGAGAAGTCCCTTTAACATTTCATATAATAAGGGCTTGGTGATGATGAACTCCTTTAATTTGACCTTATCGGGGAAGCACTTGATCTGCCCTTTCATTCTAAATGAGAGCTTTGCTGGATAGAGTAATCTTGGATGTAGGTCTTTGCCTTTCATGACTTCAAATACTTCCCTCCAGCCCCTTTTCCTGCAAGTGTTCCTTTGAGAAATCAGCTGATAATCTTACGGTAACTCTTTTGTAGGTAACTGTCTCCTTTTGCTGCTTTTAAGATTCTCTCATCTTTAATCTTTGGTAATGTATTTATGATGTGCTTTGGTGTGTGCTTCCTTGGGACTCTTTGGGACCCAACTTCTTTGGGACTCTCTGAGCTTCCTGGACTTCCTGGAAGTCTATTTCCTTTGCCAGATTAGGGATTTTTTCCTTCATTATTTGTTCAAGCAAGTTTTCCATTTCTTGGTCTTCCTCTTCTCCTTCTGGTACTCTTATGATTTGGATGTTGGAACGTTTAAAGTTGTCCCGGAGGTTCCTAAGCCTCTCCTCATGTTTTTGAATTCTTGTTTCTTCATTCTGTTCTGGTTTGTTTCTTCCTTCTGCTCCAAACTGTTGATTTGAGTGCCACTTTCCTTCCTTTCACTATTGGTTCCCTGTATTTTCCTTTATTTCATTTTTCATAGCCTTCACTTTTCATCTATTTTGTGACCATACTCAACTGTTTTTGGGAACATCCTGATTACCAGTGTTTTGAACTCTGCATCTGATAGGTTGGCCATCTCTTCACCACTTAGTTGTATTTTTTCTGGAGCTTTGATCTGTTTTTTCATTTGGGCCAGTTTTTTTTTTTTTTTTTGTCTCAGTGCACCTGTTATGTAGTAAGGGGTGGAGCCTTAGGTATTCACCAGGACAGGGCAACCCATGTGGCTATGTTGTGCTGCACTATATGTAAGGGAGGGGTCTGAGAAGGAACAATGCCACTTGCTTGGCTCTTGGCTGGTTTTCAGTCACTTCCTCCACTACCCATAAGCCAATTGCACCCTTTGGTGCTGATTTCCAGGTGAGTGTTTTTGTGTATGTTCTAGGACCCTGTGGGTCTCTCCAATGAATTCTCCTGTGAGACTGGGAGTTTCTCCTGCCACCTCAACCCCCACATGTTTTTTTAGTCAGAGTTTTTCAGGCTTTATTTCCTCATGCTGGAACCCTGGGTTGTGCAGTCTGTGTCACTCCCCAGTTGTTCCTCCTGGTTTATCCACATGCAAATTTTGGACTGCCTGCTCCACTAGCTGCTGCCTGCCTCGAGTCCTCTCTGCCCCAACTGCCCATCTCCACCCCTCCTCCTGGTCTGGATGAATGTTTCTTCTTTAACTTCTTGGTTGTCAGACTTCCATATAGTTTGATTTTCCGACAGTTCTGGTTATTTTTTGGTTTTAAATTTGTTGTTGTCCTTCTTTTGGTTGTGTGAGGAGGCACAGTGTATCTCCCTACATCTCCATCTTTGAGGGTGACTTCAGGATCTTAGAGTTAACACTGATTAGCTCACTGATTAGATGAGCTCTTAGGCAAGTCATATAACATCCTCAGCCCCAGCGTCCTCTTTTATAAAATCATCCACAACCTCTAAATGAGACTTAAGATGACCTCACAATCCTGAGGTTTTATTCTAAGTTGCTGCAGAGGCCAAGAATCCTGTCTTATTCTTCCAATGGCTAATACAGGGCCTAATACAGAGGAAGTGCTCAATCACTACTTCTTACATGAATGTTGCTCCCAGATCCATGAATCTGGTGCCTTATTAAGGAAGGAGCTTTGAATCTTGCCCCCCAAAACCTTGAGACTTGGCGTTAATTTTTAATTTATTCAGGCACTGCCCTAAATCTCAGAATTCTGTCTTCTTCCTACTTGATACCTCCTTTGCCTGGAGACTGCAGACATGTACAAGAGATTTCAATAGTGGACTCGGCAGTATTCAAATATAATCCACATTTTCTACCCTCTAGCTCCAGCATATCTGTATGATGCAATTGAATACTTAGGGAAACTGTTTTGCCATTTAACATGTTCCCTGCCCAGCTGAAATGGAGAAAGTGTTCATTGTACAACATTAAACACCAATTTAGCACTGTCTATGACTCGATCAGTCCCTGGGTACTGCTTCTGCTATAGATTAAGAAATTAATTTGTGAAGCACTGACTAGACAAAGAAATTTAAGCTTTGGTGCTAACTAGTGAAAAAGGTAAGGATAGATTGTTTACATGGTTTTCTCAGCCCTGAATTTCCTCTCTCTGGTGCTAAGGATGTCTTTCTACCTCCTGGTGCAGGGAAGGCCCTTTTCCCAGGGAAGACTTATTTCCTCCTTTCACAAGGACAAAGGAGGCTCAGAATGTCCTTCTTGCACTAGCTGTTTCTTTAGTAACTTTAATTAAAATAACAAATATGCCTAAGTGGTATATTTTGGGGTGGCAGTTTTGCTCCCCTACACCACCAAATTTTATTAAGAACCAAGGATTGTTCAAGAATCTGTAGAAATAAAACAAACCCTTATTTAAAAGATTCTGGGTGGTGAATGACAGTTTTATTTCATAAAAGTCCTCCAATTTCTTTTTTTTTTATTTTAATCATTGTTCAAGGACATTTTTCTGTCCTTTATTCCCATTCCAGCCCACCCACCCATCCCTCTCCACCTCCCTTCCATTTCCACTCTCCCCCGCCCCAGTTTTTGTCCATGTGTCCTTTATATTTGTTCTGTAAACCCTTCCCATTCTCCCCTGAAATTCCCTCCTCTCTCCCCTCTGGTCACTGTCAGCCTGTCCTCTATTTCAATGTCTTTGACTATATTTTGCTTGTTTCTTTGTTTTGTTGTTTAGGTTCCTGTTAAAGGTGAGATTATATGGTATTTGTCTTTCACTGCCTGGCTTATTTCACTTAGCATAATGATTTCCAGCTCCATCCAAGCTGTTGCAAGGGGTAGGAGCTCCTTCTTTCTTTCTGCTGCATAGAATTCCATTGTGTAAAAGTACCATAGTTTTTTGATCCATTCATTTACTGATGGGCACCTAGGTTGCTTCCAGAACTTAGCTACTGTAAATTGTGTTGCTATGAACACTGGGGTGCATAGGTTCTTTTGGATTGATGTTTCAGAGTTCTTAGAATATAGTCCCAGCAGTGGAATTGCTGGGTTGAAAGGCAGATCCATTTTTAGTTTTCTGAGGAAGTTCCATACTGTTTTCCATAGTGGTTGTACCAGTCTGCAGTCCCACCAACAGTGCACTAGGGTCCCCTTTTCTCCACAACCTCTCCAACACTTGTTGTTTGTTGCTTTGTTTATGATGGCCATTCTGACTGGTGTGAGGTGGTATCTCATTATGGTTTTAATTTGCATCTCTCTGATAGCTAGCGATATTGAACATCTTTTCATGTGTCTCTGGATCATCTGTATGTAATCCTTGGAGAAGTGTTTGTTCAAGTCCTTTGCCCATTTTTTAATTGGGTTGCTTGTCTTCTTAGAGTGGAGTCATGTAAGTTCTTTATATATTTTGGGGATTAAACCCTTGTCTGAGGTATCATTGGCAAATGTTTTCTATTACAGTTGGTTCTCTTTATATTTTAATACTGTTTTCTTTAGCCGTGCAGAAGCTTTTTATTTTGATGAGATCCCATTTGTTTATTCTTTCCTGTATGTCCCTTGCTCTAGGGGACTTGTCAGTAAAAAATGTTCCTGCGTGAAATATCTGAGATTTTCCTGCCTATGTTCTCCTCTAGGAAAAGTCCTCCAGTTTCTTGGTGAGATCAATGGTCTTCACTTCTGTGCTCTGCCATCCAGGTGTACAGTCTCCATGGACAGGGCTGATTTATGCTCCTGAACTGGAGAGTTCACATTCTGCGCACTTTCTCCCACTGCAGGATTTCAGAGCCACTTCTAGCCCATATGTCTTTGCATGAGGGAAAAACTTGTGGGTGGAATACATTTTAAAAAGAGTGAACCCCCACTCAGTCTGGCCCTTATTCAGAAAGTTTGCTACATTTTGCAAATGTGTCATTCACCCTAATCTGTTCAATGTATCATCAATTCTGTAGCAGTAAGGAATAGTAAAAGTCATACAGTAATGTGTAACAAGTCATTCTAAATACCTCTAGAGCTCTTTCCACCTCCTTTTCCTGCTCCACCACACAGACACACACAAACGGATCTCCTCATCCTTAGCAGTCCTCAGACCCCTCCTTCCACCCCGTCCTATGCCTCAGATTTGAAATACAACCCTCTTGGCTAGTCAGGTTCTTTCTTGCCAAACACACTTAATGTGGCAACCATGTTGTGACCTGCCTTCTGCCTATGCATCAATCTTATACTCTACCATATCTACTTATGCTCTCTACTTCTTTTGTTGGGATGCACTGATAGCTATTCCTCTCATATTCCAAGGAGCAAAACATGCAATAGAGAAACCTAAGTGGGCCAGAGATAGCACATAAACCCCACTCTGAGTTTCATTAATGCAGAAGGCACTTCAAAGAACTTTACTATGATGACAGGTTAAAGTGCAGCTGGTGGCATGGTGACAATTCTCTGGTTCTACTGGTATTCAGAGTAAGTCTACATTAAAACTGCTTATAGGGACAAAGGAAAAGAGAACATTGCCCTGCTTCTGAGATCAGAATTCAGATTTACAGATGGAACCAGGACCTAACAGGAGGCGTACACATTCGGAAAACTCCCCTTTATGCACTTTGTTTTCGGTAAACTTTTTGGCCTTCTTGTGCATTAGTTTCCTTATCTATATATATATATAACATAAGAATAATATCCTCCTTAAAGAGGCATTGTGAGGATTACATGAGCTAATGTATAAAAAACCCTCAGAACAATGTCTGCCATGTAGCAATTACGTATTGGCCAGTATTACTTATTGCCACCATTGCTCCAAATGTTTCTGAACCACCTTTTGGAAGCACTGTGTTCAGGGCTGTAAACACCTCCATGTGGATAAACTATCCTCCTTTGAGGATGGTTGAAATTGGAAATAAGGTAAACTTATGAAGCCAAGAGTTTGATGTTTCTGTGTGGTTCACCTACTTCCTGTGAAGGATTCCTGAAGCATGCATGCACATGCTCGCTCAGACAGGTCACACATGTGCACATACATGCTCAGACAGCTCAGCACCACGCAGGGCTTGGGTAGTCCCTAGGAAACTGGGAGGTTCTGCCTCTGCTAGAGAGAGAATGAGATGTAAGTTTTACTTACAAGACCTTGTCACTCAATAGGCCTTAAGGCTTTGTGGACAAGCATGCAGCCAAAGGGCGTATTTCATAAAAGGCTGATTTGCATTTTAATTCAAGCTCTTTTTTCTTCCTTAAAGTTTGCTGAAGCTGAGTTTTAAGTATGAAATGTCATTGTTTTCATACAAATATTCCAAAATATTACCAGTTGTCATTTTGGCCTTAAATAGGGTTGCGACATTATGACAACATTAGCATTTTAACATCATTGTTCTTCTGTTAATTGTTGCAGGCTCAAACTATCCCACACATAAACTTCAAAAAACTAAGGGGGTCTAGCATCAAAGCCAGTTAGAGCTGGATGAAAAGAATGGCAGCCACCTCCTTTTGCTGGGACCCTGAGAGTCCCATGCTAGCCCAGCATGGCCCTAATAAAACATGTGGCAATGGTGTGCCCTCTGTGTACATAAATAAAGGTGAATAAAATGTGTGCTGAACATTCTTTTCCCAAGATGCAAAGGATTTTGATAAACTTTAACTGGTTTGTCACAGAGGAAAATAATCTCCATGTTTCTAATTATTGAATTATATAAAAAATATTGTCTAACTTAAAAAAGGCTTCACTAACGAAATAAACAAAATTGAAACAGACTCATAGACACAGAGAGTGGACCGGTGGTTGCTAGATGAGAGGGTGGTTGGAGGGATGGGTGAAAAAGATAAAGGAATTAAGAAGTGCAGATTAGTTCTAATCTTAGGCAGAACAGTCATGGGGATGTAAAGTACAGCATAGGGAAAATAGTCAATAATAGTCTAATAACTACATATGGAGTAAGGTGGGTACTGAAAATATTGGAACACTTTGTAAAGTATATGACTGTCTAATCACTATGCTGTATACCTGAAACCAATACAAAAATAATACTGAATGTAAACTGCCACTCATAAATTAATAAATAATGACAAATGAAAAAAAGCAGCTTCACTGATTGAGCATCAGTAGGGAATATTGTGTTCCACATAAATGATTTCACAAAGAAATTTAAGTACGTATACTTCATGTCCCCAAACACCAATTTTAATCTTTCAGATGAAAACCCTTTAAGAAATGCAAATGGAAGCCACGATGAATTACAATCTCACACCAGCCAGAATGGCTACCATCAAAATGCCAACAAGTATCATGTGCTGATGAGGACATGAGAAAAGGGAGCCCCTGGCCACTGTTGGGGGGACTGCAGACTGATGCAGCCACTGTGGAAAAAGTACGGAGATACCTCAGGAAAGAAAAACACAAAAAGTAGAACCACCATATGACTCAGCAATTCTACTTCTGGGTCTATATCTGAAGAAAAAAAAATACTAATTCAAAAAGATACATGCATCCCTATGTTCACTGCAACATTTTAACAGCCAAGACATAAAGCAACAGAGGTGTCCCAGAGAATGAAATCTTGCCATTTGCAACAGCGTGGGTGGACCTATAGGGTGCTGTGCTAAGTGAAGTCAGTCAACAAATACCTTACAGTTTCACTTATATTGGAATCCAGAAAAACAAAACAAACAAGAGTCATAGAAACAGAGATCAAACTGATGGTTGCCAGGAGGGAGGGGCATGGGGGGGATGGTTAGAGAAGGTCACAGGAATATCATCAGTAATACTGTGATCAGTTTGCACTTTGACAGATGAATGCTAGACTTAGTGTGGTGACGGCATTGTAATCACTGTACTGTACAACTGAAACAAATATTTTATACTGACTACACTTGAATTATTTAAAAATGTATTTCTTATGCCTTTGAATTCCCTAAACAGGTAGCATTACTATTACAGACTTCTACCTCTGCACCAAAGGGACAAAAGAGAATGGTAAGCACAGAAACCTAAGAACGAAGTCAGTCTGGGATTAAATTTCGACTCTGCTACTTCTGATGTGAGACCTTGGAGAGGTTACTCACCTTCTCTTCAAGTTAATTTTTCTCATCTTTCAAAACAAAAGTTAATATGTAAATCACAAGATCACTTTTAAAATGAAAAGAAATGTTTCTAGAGTTTATCACAGTGACTGGCCAGGAATAGAGGCTTAACAGAAAGGAGCTGTCATTCTCACTGAGTGGGCTGTGTAATGCATGAAACTCTGTCCTGCCTGGGCCTCGAGGCACCAGGGTAGGTGACCCCATCACTGTCTGTAGAGTTCCTTTTCTCTCAGGAAGGGTTTCTGATCCTTTAACTATGGGCCTCTTACCTTTCATTGTCAGGGTCTTCCTGTTTAATTTGTGGTGGGCTGGGGAAACAGATACTCGTTGCTGACTGGAATAGTCAAATGTCGGGGGTGGGGGGAGGCTACAGTGAGGTGTCCCCCTAGCATTCAAAAACTGTCCTCCAAGAGTTAAAACTTTAACATCAACAGTGGGGAGACTAATCTTACAGATACGATGGCTCTAGAGCCAGGCAGATAGATCCTGCTGCAGCCCAGGCTGGACGCATTCACTCAGGGCAGCATGCTTCACTGAGTGGGTGTGTGCAGCCACAAGACACAGGGAACAAGTCCGAGTTGCCAACAGGGCCAGGGCCCAAGCCCCAGCCAGGTACACTTTCCCTAAAAGGACTTCAAGAATCAAGGCCCTATTATCAAGGCTTCTTAAATTAAAATGGGTGAAGGGAGCTATAACCTGAAAGCCTCAAATACTGAGTGTATGCCAGGTGCTGGGGTGAGTGCGTTCTTCCTGACACTGAGTGGAGACTGGAGGCGGAGTTCCACAGGATAGGGAACAGGGTCTGGGGTCCAGAATACCTGGCACTGCAGGCTGGTGTTGTTAATTCCTCTCTGATTCCCCTTTACCAAGTGACTTCACCTCTCAGCTTCTTTTTCCTCATCTAGGAAACAGGGTAATAACACTTGTTTCATCTGGGCTCAATACTTACACAACAGCAGCATACTACATTTGTTAAGTCGAAACCACCTGCCCCCTCCCCCTAGATTCCCCCTGCTTTCCAAACCTGAGCTACAGGTCCAGCCACTTCCTGCTCCAAGGAAAGGGCAGCGTTCTCCCCAAGACTTCATTGCCTCCTGTGAGGACCTCCTAAAAGTGCCCCTGGACACCCAGCTCCTCACCCTGACCTCCTGACTTCTCTTAGATGTGAAAACTGCCTTCTTTGCAAAATGTCTCTTAGTGAATGTAACCACAGCTCGGAGGGATCCACTTCAGTTATCACCGTTACTGAAAAATTCCAGTCACGTCAAAACTACCTCCACAATATCTCCCCACTGCTCAGCTGTCACAAAGACATCTCGTCCTTCAAGGACCACCATCCGCGTCCAGCTTGTCAGTAATAGAACCAGTCCAGGCTGCACCCACAAAGCAAACATACTCCTACAGCAGAACAAATCGAATGAGTTCGGGCACTGTATCAACCACCTTTATTGTCCCCAAAAGAACAGCTCAAGACACAAGCAGGTTTTCAATCAGGTGTTTTCTTGACCCAGTTAAATTTTTATTCGGTGAAAAAAGTTGACATTGAGACAGAAATTATCTTTAAGTTGTGCAACAATATAGTAAAATCTTCAGCAGAAATCAGTAATTTGGAAACTCATCAAGGCAATTGAAGTCATAAATGTCTATTTTCACTTTGGAGAAAAACAGGTATACAGCATTTCACTTTAAATAAGAGCAGAGTAGGCTTTTATTTTGCTGCAAATACTTTTGATTTCACTTAGTTTCTAATAATTCAAAACAAGAGTCTTTAAATGGAAAAATGACATGGAATATCTGAGCACACTGCCCCACTTCAGCACTCACACTTACCCCATTTGGGCTGTTACACATGAAGTTACTAGTGCCACTCTCAGGTCATCTGGCTCTGACACTTAATCCATGGCACAGCTGCTCAGAGTCGGTGGGCAGGGCCACATACATAGCCTGTCCTCCCTCAGTCCCAGCTCAGTGGTGACACCCCTTCTGAAAACATGTTTATTGTCCTTGTACCCAACAGTAGCTATCTCTTGGTATTTATTCCATATCTCAGTCTTGCATAGAAAGTATTCTATATAAACTAAATGTACTGGCTTTTATTACACAAAAATTGTACCTGAAAGGCAGCACACACTCCCATTGAGAAAAATAACATAATGTCAAGATATCCCAACTCAAGTGGAGATTCTGTATAGTGTAGAGTCAATTCCTAAAACCAGTATGGAGGTGGCATTCGGTTTGCTTCTACAACCCTGGACCTGTTCCCTAAAGGACTGCCCCACTCCCTGCTGAAAGAAGAGAAAAACCTTTTCAGGAATTCATCATGACCCCTTAGTGGGATCAGGTTTCTGCCCTTAAGGAAGTACTGGAAATATGATCTTGCTGAATGAAGTGACTGCTGGGGGAATGTTGGAAGGCAGGATTCTCTAAGGAGAAGTGGGTGGTTCTCTGTAAGGGCCACACAACACCATCAGTCTCCCCAGTTCCTCCCCAAATTCAGTATAGTGGAATCTAGCAGGCCAAACGTGATAGGCAGGAGAGACCACACACAGCTGTGTCCTACCAGACCACCCTGAGTGCTGCTGCAGAGTGCAGCCCAGGAACCCTTCTCCCCAGGGTCAGAGACCGCAGCCTGCTCCGAAGCATCACGACTGTATCCTCAGCTTGCCGGGGCAGCCAGCAGGTACTGGAACTTCCCACCCATCTGGAAACAGGTCTACAGAGACACAGCTTCTCTCTGGAATCCTCTGGAGAGCTCTACTCTCTGGCATTTTAGCTGCATGAACCCATGTCTCCTAAGGCTCAATGGCATTCAGTACACAAAGGGGCAAAGACAGCTTCCAGAGGTTTGTGCATAATGCCCTGCCTGCCACACTGAGTGGCTTGTGTGTACATGCACTTGTGATGTATGTCTAGCACGCCCTGGGAGAGAATAAATCCTGTGCCCTACACAGTGTGAACTTTTGAGGTGGCACTTCCAACAAGGTGCAAAGGCCCCTTCTTCACAAACAACTGGGGGCTCCAACTGGTCACAGTGAAGGCAACTATCTGGTCCCTCTCAAAGGGCATACACAGTTTTTGTTTTCATTTCTTACTGTCACTCCAACCTCTGGACTCCTGCAGAGAGCATATATATGTACATCAAACCCCTGCAAAGCTGTGCAGAGGGAGTAAGAGTGCATGCTTCGAAAGTTCACAAAAATATACAATTTACACATAGCTGCATCTATATGAGTCTTCAGCAACTTAGCTCTTCTGTTTATATAAAATATTCCAGCTCTGAAAGGCTGCTGCTCCTTAAACAGCACAGTGGCATTTTCCGGGGATGGGGATGGGGGAACGCAGTGTGGGGACAGCCAGTCTGCACAGTGCTGTGTGACTGAGCATTGGGAAGCTCTGGTAATCAGAACTGGATACTCAGAACAGCTCAGAACGCCAACTGGAGACATGCACTCTGTGAAAAGGCTTGCGTATAGAATAATGGAAAATAAAGTCTCAGGGCCTTTATATCAACTTTTACCCATGTCACCTGATAGCTGGTGGAAAAAGAGAAGAAAACATACTTTCTAGTGGTTCAAGTAAATGACTTACATTCCATCAGACTGCTGGTCTTCCAGCCACTTACAGAGCTTAATAAGGGGGATGGGGGCAGGAATGGGCTTGGAGTTGTGAACAAACTCCAAGATAAGACACAACAAAGACAAAGGAATTCCAGTCTGTAAAAGAGGAACAAAGGAGAAGGACAGGCAAGACGAGCAGGTATCTGGATGAGCTGGTCGCTGCCACCGCCGCTGGCAGAGCAGCAGTGTCACCGCAGGACATGCTGGTATCTGCAGTTTGAAGTGCTCCTGCTTCCGGCCTGCAGGTAGGGGAGAGGCTTACAGCCGTGAGGGCAGAAAACGGAGCATGTTCTTGTACAATTTGTCGGTCATTGTATTATTTTCCATATGTCCAATGATAAACCTATTTTTGCCCCACCCTGTATATTTTCAAATTAAATTTAATTGGCTCTTTGTTTTCCAAACAATCCCTAGGTAGAAAAAAACCGTATTATAACCCAAGAATGAGTTTTTTGGTTAAAAGAAAGCAAGCACTTGAGAGCAGATGGCACACCGCATCTAAGAGAAAAGCTGTGTTCGAAAGCTGGGCCAGCGCAGACCATCCCAAAGTGGACTGGCCTGTGCCCAGAGCTCACTGCTTCCTGCTGACAGGGCATGCTGCAGGGAGGCTCAACTGCAGGGCTCACCACATGCTGGGCCCTGGGGCCACAACATCAACTCTCAAGGGTGGACACCAGGCCACAGGGAGGTCCTCATCCCCACCACATGGCCACCACTGCAGCACAGGGGTGGCCTTTACAGGAAGAGAGTAGTGTGGCTGCCTCTGTGAATGGGATTGAATGGTCTCAAGTTCATGGACCTCCTGTACCTCTGTAAGAATGAATAGCACTTTGTCTTTAAGTTAGGCAGACATCTGTGCAAGGGAAGGGGAAGAAAAGGAAAAAAGAGAATGCACTGACCCAATTCAAAATGACTGCATGTATCGGTATGAATTTTGAAGGACAACAAGTGGTTACCTCAACACAAACACAAAACTTCATATTTGAGATTCTTCAGTGACATGTAAAAATAAAAACCGAAAGTTTAGGTCCGTGCTGTCCACAGCATCTGTCTTGGCACAGGTCCACGGCTCTCTCCCATAGCCAGAGCAATGTCTGCAGTGACGAGGACACCATGTCTACGGAAGCAGCCTCACCATGCTGCAGCTCTGAAAGCCGCATCTCACAGGAGGCAGCACCCAAGACTCCAGCCATCGCTGTGAGCAGAAACCGAAGCTCGCAGGGCTTCCCAAGCAGCAGCTCCGGGTTGGTGCCATGGAGCTGTGCCACCAGCACTCTCCACTGGGGCCGCCACATGACATGCCAGTCAACAGAGAAGGATCGTTTCCAGATGGCGGCACGCTACTTCCTCCCCTGCCCCCACGCCCAAGGCTCAGAACACATGTGGTGTCAGGTAACCCCAGGGCCTGGCCTCGTACAGAGTCCCAATAAATTAACAAAATGACATAGAAGCATCTTCCCCCACCAACCACGTCCATACAAACTAAATGAAAACAAAATTTAAAATTTGAAGCATAATTTCAAGGAGGAGGGACTCCACCCACCACTCTCTCTTGAAGTTTTTATTAAATACATTTCTGTGTCTTAGAAAAATAACAAGACTGGCCAGTCTCACAGACTCGGAAGCATGCCAGCAAGCACAGCTCTGTGAGACGCTGTGATGGTGCGTTGAAGCCACACGGCCACTGAACCAACCTGGCTTCCAGTTCACAAGTGATTACTACACAGTCTATTCATTCCTTTCTCTGTTTTGTTTTGTTTTTTGGCCCATATAAAAATAACATTGCAACTCAAAGTGCATCTTGTAAAATAAACCATCAACTATCTTTATCAAATAAAACATTCACACCATTTGGTTTCTAGGGAGGGAAGAAGCTCTTTCAGGCTATCACCATGGGGACGTCATCTGAAAATCCAGTGATCATCGGAGCATCTTCATCGTCCTCTCCTAAAGGCAGAAGTCAGTGCTTAGTGACTTTAGGTGCCCTTGTGTCAGTCCCACCTCCCACACGGTGCCCCTCCCACCCCAGCCCAACACACGCCTGCCAGGAAAGTCAGCCCACAGCAGCCGGCACTTGATCAACACCGGAACCGAGCCCAGCTTCCCTGGCACTCTTGGGTCCCCCTCTCCCAGCAACAGGTGGCCAAGCTTATTCTGATGACAGCTTAAACTTAACCAAGTAAGTCAAGTCAATCTTTTGGGAAGGAGAATCTTACTTTCTACTTAAAAGTCCAATGCGTGTTTTAATTCCCCATTCTGAGCTATCCACACCCTATGTTAGGGCAGGGAATTTGTCTGTTTTCTCCTTTAAACGCACACTGCTCTAAGGGAAAGGACCACAGAGGGGTTTAAGTGTTCAGAGGACACCATCTCAGCCTAGTGCTGTCCCTCAAGGCCCCTGGTACCATTCTGTACAGCAAGTGCTGATCCGCATTCAGTGGTCATGATATGGCCCCATAATGGGATGGCTGCTTTTGCCCCGAACACCAGAAGCAAAGAAACCACCCCATTCATGCAAGCTGTCCAAGAACTTGTAATCGAGTAACAAAAAGAACTGAGAAGACGCAAACAGCTAATCTCAAATGATTAGTGAATAGGAATGCACAAATGTCTTTACAGACCAAACAATTAGAATTAGTCTGCAGAAAAGAATGAATGTGAAACTCGCCTTCGGCATCCTGAGTCTGGGGAAGCCTCAGTTTGGGGCAAGTCCCCAGACACACCCAGTTTATTACAGTAAGTGGTCTATCAGCTCCATCAGTGGTATTAGAGTGTGCATACCTTTGTAAAAGGGACAGTTCCCTCTTCTCCCCCTGCTCTATGTGATTAATACATAACAGAGGTGGCACGAGTGGTCAGGAGAGGAACAGCAGAGTGGAGAGGGTGTCTTTGACCAGAAGCCAACTAGGAAAGCGAGACTGTCTGTCCTGACTGGGATCCCCAGAGACACTGCACCTCCAGGTCTCCAACAGACCAGAAGGCTAGAAATCCTTGAGAAGCTGCCAACCCTCTGGGGGTACCCAAAGCCCAGGGACTCTCTGTCCTTCCTGTTCAAGGCAAGCTGCTACCATTGCTTCCACAAAACCACTGCCTGGCCAGGCCAGACCACATGATTGAGGAGAACACTGGTACTTTAAACCTCGGAGCAAATTCAAAGCAAAGGGCTCTAACAGGTTTAACCCAAAACAGTGGGATTGTTGGCTAATGCACAACCCCTCTAGAGTCAAAAGATGAGCTTAAGGTAGGTACTTCCTAATCCCATCACTGGCTTTGTGCATCTGCCAAGGGAGGAGGAACCACATACCCAAGTCATCCCCCGAGGAGAAGATGGCCGAGCCCAGCCTGGAGCTGTAGTGGCTGTTGGCAAAGGCAGTGAAGCTGCTCTGCAGCCGCCGGTGCTTCATGTACAGGATGCCAAAGCCGACCCCCAGGCTCAGCAGGATCAGGAATAAGATGGGCACCACCACAGCAGCTACGTCAGGAGATCTGTCAGCCTGGACAGCCGATGCATCCCCACCTGCCGAGGGAGGATGACAACCCATAAGCCTCCAATGCAAAGGCAGGGAAAAAAACCAGGCCACTCCTCAGTGACCCCCCCCTCCCACATACACCACAGAAGCTAGCAGTTTGCGACACCTATGCAGACCGCCTGCCCGGCGCACCCCCTGCACATGCCTGAGTGTTCCCCAGCTCCTTGCCTTGAGCTGATAGACTCGGGCCTCGTGCATGCAAACATGGTAATTACATTAGATGCCTAATCACTGCCTTGTTGGTTATTTAGATAATCTCTTGGAAGGCAGACCTTTGTTGGGGTATCAACATTGATTTCATTAGCATTATTATTTAAGATCACTTGTTTGCTTTCCATAAGAGGATATGAAATCAGAGTACTAATTAATGAGATTGCAATTATTTCCCCTACTTAGCACCAAAGACCCCCCAACCTACAATTACCTGAAACTCCATCAAGTGACAAAAATGAGACTCCTTTACTGCAGTAGCAACTTATCAGCTCATGAGGTTTTATGAGGTTTTGCACTTAAATAGGAGAGAGAGCAAGAGAGCCTTTTCGCGTACATCCAACATTTTTAAAAAACTCTCTGCAAAGCCACTTAAGCGTCTTTAACTTAACCACTATGCCCTGTCTACTGTCTCAAACAAGTACACACTTCGTGATGCCAAACTGACAGGGCCTAGGGCGTGATTTTCCACCAGCATGCTGCCGGCATCTTTAAAGCCTACAGTGCCTGACTATTTGCCCTCTTTTCCCTCAGACTGGCAAATAAAAAATGAGAACAGGCAACACAACAATAGCTATCCAGTGTGAATGAATCAAAATTACGCCTATTTTGGGGTCAGACTGGCAAAAATGTACATTTTGGTGTGCTGTGGTAACTAGGCTGCATGTGCCCCGAGGTGACAGAAGTTGACAGTCGTTGCTCTAGGGCAAAGCTATCCCCTGTGGGGTTCGGGCCAGTCTTCCTGAAAGGGGTAGATTTCTAAAGTCAGAAATTCTGGGGAGCCTGAGCCTCAGGCAGGAAAATGGAACTGGGGAGTCAGTATTAGCTGAGGAAGCAAGCGGGCTCTGCAGTCTCCCTGAGGAGTCTCGCTCAACTTGAGGCTGCACCGTGGGCCAGGCCACCGCCGCATACAGAAACCCAGCAGCTGCCCAGGGTGTTTTCCCAATAGGGGACTCTCAGAGACAGGCCAGAGAGCCTTTTCTTGCAAGCCTCATCTAGCAATTCAATGTTGGCATCTTTCATTTCTTTCATTATTGACTTACAACAACAAGCAAACAAACAAAAAGCCACCATATTTCCTGTGAGGTGGTGAATGAGAGGACCACCCTGGGCTGGAGCACCAGGATGTAGATGGTGTGGGGGTAGCAACAGGAGGGCGCAAGCCTGCACCCCACTTCCACGGGGAGAGCCTGGCATGGGGCATGCAGATGGACAGGCAGAACCAGGAAGTACTCTCTGTCTGAAATTCTGGTTTCAGAGGCCACCGGTGGCTGTCCTCACAGCAAGTGTTTCCCAAAGTCTGTTTAACGGTTGCTGACTGGTTTCACTTAAAAGGGAGGCTCTATTCATGAAACACCAGGCTCACAAGAGTTCTGTTGTCTGTTTTCTGCAGGACCTTCTAAGAACCCCTAATATCTATGATTCTCCAAAGGGATGTGGTATGCAAGGTTCCCCTGGTTTAGGGCAGCACCAAGGGTAAGTATTTCACCTGAACATGCCCAGGACACAGGGCACAACAGCCCAACACAGGATTTTGGCTTGAGCACTGGTTAGTTCTTGGCTGGCAGTAAATGAGACTAAAAAGACCAGTGGCAAAAGTTTGTTGAAATCCTGGCCAAGCAACTACAAAATAAGCAGAATTTCTGTGTGAACAGAAGGTTCCCCTCCTCTGCCCTCAGCAAGATCCCACAGCTGTGAGTGTCCCTAAGAGAGACCCCAGGCTAAACCCAGGTTCCCAGCTAAAACGCAGGGGAAGGCCATAAAATCAGCTACCCATGACAAGGAAACTATTTACTAACTTGGAGAATCATAGCAGATAGGAGCCTATTGGAGGCTCTGAAAAATCCTAAAACACAAAACCACAAACTTATTAACCTAGTGTTTCTCAAATGGAACTTCCTTTTTAAACAAAGCCTGTCTGCCTTCCCTTGCTTGAGCTTTTCATCCAGAATGCAGTCACCTTGTAATTCTGGCTCCTCACACCATGCCTGGCTCAGGAAGTATTTACAGATAAATCAGTACCTGATTAAATTGGCACATAAATGATTTTCTTATGAACTGAATTTTTTAAATGCACTATAGAACAACACATTTTCATAGAAAAACACGTTCATCGATCCACACTACATTCCTGATGCATTTCCCTAGAAAGAGAGCCAGAAACTGGCAGCCATGCCAACTTACCAGCCCCCAAATCGTCATATAGCAGGAGAGCGGGCTCCCCACAAATCTGGCTGCCAAACAGGCATCTTGCTTGGACAGTGAAGGTATAATTATGACCCGATTTCAGGTTGGAAATTTTAAAGAAGTTGTCAGTAGTATTTCCAAGGTAGGCTGAAATATTCATGCCACTGTCGAACATGTGCACCTCGTAGCCCTGGAAACAAACAGGAGAGATTGCTCAGGAGCCGAAGAAAGAATCTGATAGCTTCTGTGACAGCTTCCAACCTTGTATGAGCTCCTGACTGCAAGCTTTCATAGATGTCAAAGTATTGTGGGCTCCTTATGAAGTCTCTTTACAGTACCATGGAGATACTGGATTCAGGAAATGGGCATTTTCCCTACCAACTGTCTCACCTAACCACCACACCCCTCGTGAGCGCCCAGCAGAAGCAGCAAGTGCAGCCCTGACAAAAACCACATTAGCACATATTGCAGCACACATCCAGAGTTCTGGTCAGCAGCTCACTGGTCTCATGCAATATTAAATGTCACAGAGAATCTGGACAATTCAGTGGCAGTTTGCTGTAATGGGATCTAATAGTAAATCAAGATGCCTCGGACTCCTGAAATGGGGTAAGAAAAAAGACCTCGAATCAGAAAAAAGAGGACATTTCTCTATGGAACTATGCATGGGCACTCCATCGTCAGCCCACACCCACAGCTCCTTGCCTTCTAGCTCTTCCAAGCAGATGGCAGATCCAGATCAGCCGGGTCTTAAATCAAAAACTGCCTCAGCCGGCTCTGGAGGACAGGATGATGTAAATGTTCATCCAGCTAGACTCAGGCACAGCCCCGGAGGCCTGTGTTGAGAAAGTCGCTCTGGGACAGCCTGGGCCCCACCTGTTGCAGGGACCAGTGTGAGCTACTGGCTTTCTCTGCTGATCCCTAGGCACCCCAGCGCCAAAACCCCTCACCACCACAAAGAGACCCTCATGTTGGTCCCCCTAGCCCTGGCCTGTCTATTCTCGGAACTCTAAGTCAGGGGTGGAAAAGAGTACACAGCACTCTACCAGAGCCCCCAGGAATGGACTGCTGACCTGAATTCCCAACCCAAGTGCTGGGCTTCTGCCCACAGGAAGGATCCCGAATGATTGCCAGCTGCCAAACCCAGTCTCCCAAAGCTACCTGCCTGGAATCCCATCTCCACATCTTCTTGACACATTAGCATTCACTATCTTCTGTCTCAGAAAATAGTGGGGTACAATAGAGGTATACCCAGAGGTGGGGTACAACATTTGCAAAATACCAAAGGCATAAAAGAGAAAACTGAAGTGACACAAACATCAACCACCCACAATTTATTCATCCAGTACTCTTCTGTTGAGCACTGAGGTTGTTTCCTCCTCCCTGATGTAAATAAAACCACTCCAAACAGCCTGGGATATAAAT
Source organism: Phyllostomus hastatus (assembly GCF_019186645.2). Lineage (NCBI taxonomy): Eukaryota > Metazoa > Chordata > Mammalia > Chiroptera > Phyllostomidae > Phyllostomus > Phyllostomus hastatus. The sequence continues at coordinate 1,475,481 of NW_025334015.1, read as the reverse complement.
TCTCTACATACATTGTTCCCTCCGAGTAAAAGGAAAGACTGGCTGGGTCAAATGGTACGAACACTTCTAATGTGTTTGATGCCTCTTCCTAAAGTGCCTTACAGAAGGTTGAACCAGTGCACATTCCCAGAGCACTTATCTCCCCAACTGCTGCTCATACTGGTAAATACTCTTTTCCCAAAACATTGCCAATTTAATGTCAAAGCGCCACACCTTTGTCGTCTAAGATTGCTTGTGAAGTTGAACCTTCTTTCAGACATTGAGCTTAATAAAATGGGAAGCATGAGCCTGCTTGCTTCACTAGGAAGCTACAGCTTCACACCCCAGGGGACCACAGAACTCTGCCCCACCAAGGGGATTAACACTTCTCCCCCCTCACCCAGTACCCAATTGTTGGGGGGCTCAGGAGGGGGGTGCTGGAGCATACAGGCCTCTCAGTTTCAATGGGGAATGGACCCTGTCCAAAGTTGATGAAAGTTTTGGAAGTTTGCTGGTCATTCTGGAAAAGCTTCTGGTCTTTTACAAGCAGAAGATATATAACCCCAGAAGAACAAAGATGCTCTCTCTCGAGCCCATCCTTCCATTCATGTGCCCTCTAGCCTGGAAGCACACGACCATGGGGAAGCACGTGAGCAGCTACCAGGCCTGCAGCAGATGGCATGGACTCCAAAGGAATAAGCTTTCTCTCTCGCCTGGGAGACCTGTACTTGTCCTGCACATTTGTGCGTCCTCCCTCCACAGCCACGTGGCCCATGGCCGTGGGGGCTCCACACGCAGGCTCCAGGAGGGAGGCTGATTCTGCAGCACAGCAATGGATGGCGGCTGGGAACACAGGGTAATCTGGCCTGCACAGGACTTTAATGTGGAGCAGAAACTCTGGGACCTCGTCTTGATACTGATCCCACTGAAGACTGGGCTTTCTCCATATCCAGACAAATGGAGATAGGACACTGGGAAAGTCGGGAGGAGAACCCCCTTAATTGTACATCATTAATCAACCATACCACACAGCCCCATTTTCCCATGCAGGTCTCAGAAAATTATTTTTCTGGTGACACCGCAAGAACTCAACTTCTACCAATAACAAAACTGTCTGAGAAAGATAGGTCCCCAGTCTAGTTTCAGGATGCACAGGAAGGGTACCAGTCCACTACTGTCTTCTAGGGGGAGATGAGTTCAGGACCTAAACATGCTTAGTGCAAAGATTCTCATTGTTAATGGGCAGTATCAACACTTCACTAATTAGCAATCCCACAGAAAACGGTGCTTTAATTCTCAAGTTCCCACCCTTGCCTGTTCTTTCCCTCATCCTCTAACCTGCTGTTGAGGAACTCATCTCTCAAACAGTATTTCAGTTAGATGCTGAAAGTCACTGAGAAGAAGGAAGGAACTCACCCTGCTTTCCTCAAAGTACTTTTCCTTCAAAGCAAGACTTTTCCAAAACAGAAGAACGTGGTCATTTTCTGTTATGATTTTTAAGGCATCAGGTGCTGATAATGAAACTGAAAATTAAAGATGAAACAGGATGCAATTAGTGGCTACACACTGAAATCACTGTTGCCTTGTCTGTCAAAGGGAGATTAAAGAACACTAGTCTTGAAGGGTTAGATTAATTTAAGGAAGGTATGGGACACACGTACTGCTTGGGATAGAGCCTAGCATATGGTAGATACCTTTTAACTGGCATTTCTTTTGTTGTTGTTATAATATCTTTAGCCAAGAAATCTGGACACTAATTGAGTAGCCCTTAGACCCAAGAAGATCCAGAAACAAACAGGGTGGAGATACAAAGGGAGGTATGGAGGGGACTGGACCTGGACTTCACTCTGCTACCCATCTGCATCCTGTTCTCAGAGCCAGAGGGGTCCAGAGTTCAGTGAGTGGCTGGAGAGCCCAGCCTCCAGACAGGGGAGCTGCGCATGGCCCCAGCCTACAGCCCATGCTGAGGGCCTCCATGACAGACACAGCCACTGTCCCCACAACCGAGATCATCACCTGCTTCTTGACTGTGAGCCTGAACAAAGGCCACCTTGGGCAGGCACAAAGTCACCCTCAGTCTACCACCCAGGCACTGGTCTGCCTCCACCGCTGCATAGAGTGTTGCCACAGGGAACCACTGCGACTTCACCCAGGTCCCCAGATGCAATGCTTGGCTTTAGTGGTAAACACTCAGTTTTAGCTCCTACCTCTCTCGGTCATTCCTCCACTTCTTCCCTAAAACTGTCAAAACAAGCTAGCAGGGAGGAAATGAAAAGAGGCAGGATATAAAAAACGACAGCCATGCTGGACCCGCAGAGCCCCAGCCACCATGCAGCACTGCCCTGCCCCACGTTGACGCTGCTGGGGACACTGGCACTTCCTGTGCAAGTGGGCCTCACCCCTCCCTGCTCACCTGTGGTGACTTTCACACTGGCTTCTTTGCTCATGTTCCCCAGCTGGACAACTACGTGGTATTTCCCTCCAGGTTCCAACTTGGTAAGGGTGTATTCCACAGTACTGTTATGGGATTTCACTTTGTAGCTCCTGTCGCGCTTTCTTATTAGATCTTTGACTGCAATTGCATATAACTGAGACAAGAGACAGGTAAGCAGAAATGTGGCATTTCTTCCTCCTTATGGGTCAGGGTGGTAACATAACCTATCAGTGGCTGTAACCCACAGCAACAACATTTGAGCCCCAAAGTCCAACTCTGCTCTTGGGGAGGCCTCTGGGTGGCTAGAGCCAATCTTACAACAAGTTATCACTGCCAGGACTGTGCAGAGAATTATCAATTCAACCCAGAAACAACCCCAGGGAAAGCCGTACTCATTGTGGCATCAGCAGGTAGATTGAAACAGGCAAGGAAACCCCAAATCCAGGGTTCGACTTCCTTATCTCCACCACTGGGACAGTTGTGGGATGTTGTCAGAGGAGATAACGAATGAACGTGGTCAAAGGACAACAAGCTTTACCTGCTCTCTCCCAGGTCACTCCTTACGTATGTGGGGAAAAGGGGGACACAGAGGGACAGGCAGTCCTCAGAAAGATGCCAAGCGTCAGGAGGCATCTCTGCAACCAAGCATTAAGGCTATCAGCTGATTTCTCAAATGAAACTTTGCAGGCAAGAAGGGGCTGGAATGAAGTATTCCAGGTCGTGAAAGGCAAAGACTTATTCTATCCAGCAAAGCTATCATTTAGAATGGGAGAGCAGATAAAGTGCTTCCCAGACAAGGTCAAGTTAAAGGAATTCATCATCACCAAGCCCTTATTCTATGAAATATTAAAGAGACTTCTCTAAGAAAAAGAAGAGGATCAAAAATGTGGACAGTAAAATGACAACAAACTCACAACTATCAACAACTTAACCTATAACAACCAAAAACCAAATGAACTAAGCAAAGAACTAGAATCAGAGAAATGGAGATCACATGGAGGGTTATCAGTAGGAAGGGTTGGGGAGGGTATAGAATGGAGGAAAAGGTACAGGGAATAAAAAGCATAAATGGTAGGTACAAAATAAACAGGGGGAGGTTAAGAATAGTATGGGAAATGAAGAAGTCAAAGAACTTATATGTCCAACCCATGGACATGAACTAAAGAGGGGAATGCTGGAGGATGGGGGATTCAGGGTGGAGGAGAATAAAGGGGAGAAAAAAACTGGGACAATTGTAATAGCATAATCAATAAAATACACTTTAAAATAAATAAATAAATAAATAAATAAATAAATAAATAAATACCACTGGGGCTGAGCTGGGCAGGACAGAGAGGATGGAAGGAAAAGCAGACTGGGTTAAGAGAAATGTGAGTGTTTTCTAGATCCAGTGCCTCTTCTTTTAGAGGGGCCAGCAAACTTTAATGTGAGGGTCCAGTTTGTAAGTATTTTTGGCTTTGAGAGCCAGACAGTCTCTCCCACAAGGGCACTGCTATGTAATTTGAAGCATGAAAGCAGCCACAGGTAACACCTGAATGATGGGTGTACTTGGTTTTAATTACACTCTTTTCAAACACAGAACAGCCTGAGCTTGGTCTGCAGGCCTTTGTCTGCCAATCCATTTTGGATGGCCAGTAAAGGGAATGTGAGAAGGCAGAGGAGGAGGGAAAACCAATATTGCAGCTGGGAATAATGGGGAAGGAACAACTCAGAAAAGGTATCTATAATGACCTCCCATGTTTGGCCAGACAGAAGGGGGGCCTCATGCTGAGCTCCAGTCACCAGGCCTATGGCTCTTGCCCTAATACAGGGTCCTCCCCTCCTGGCCCCAAACCCCACTAAGAAGCAGAAGGATTCCGGGACAAAGGGCCCACTCACCAAGTCCTGGTCGGGAGAGTCATATGGGGATTCCCATTTAATAACAGCCGAAGTTTTGTCCGTGTGAACTGCGTGCAGGTGACGGGGCGGAAGCCTGCTATCCGGGATCATCCTCACCACTGTGTACTCAGAGGCCGGCCCCTCGTATGGCTCCACCACTCGGACCTGAAATAAGCGCCTTGTGGACTCACTCCATCCTCACCAAGCCCGTTTTTTCAAAGGGCACGATTACAATGGCACAAAAAAGTATGTGACCTAAAATAATTCCCCACCTACCCCAGATGTCTAATTTGTTCTCCCAGAGGTGCCACTGGTGACAGTTTTTTATTTCCTTTCAGAAATGTCTTATGCACATATAAGTACAGACAGTCCTGTTTGTGTACACACACACTTAGAGATGCTTGTGTGTACACAGAGTCACACAGTGAAAACAATATCATATACACTGTGTTAACTTTTCACTTAATAATACAGCGTGGAAACTTTCCCATGTCAACACATTCAGAGTTGTCATGTTTCTGTTTCTTCTGGATGCTTGTCCTGCAGTCCTTGTAGGGAACCTATGCTATTTGTAACCAGTCCTCCTCGACGGACATTAGTTTCAAATCTGTTGTAATCATAAGCAATAGTATATCTAACATATTTTTCCATGTGTCTCGGCACACATATTAAGAGTATGTGGGCGAAGTTCCTAGAAGTAGAATCTGAGAAAAGCTCTCATATAGTCCTGTGATGCCCTTGTTCGGTCCTCAGTCCTTCAGCGCAGAGCCACAGTGGGAGAGGCCGCCCACAACGGTTCCAAACAAACACAGTGTTGCCATGCGAGTGAGGGACAATCCCCTGCCCACAAACATGGATCCTGAAGCCCACCCTCCAATGCCCCAGGGCCTGGATCGGCGCTGGGAGCTCAGGAATTGATACATCCCTTAAAAAGAGAAATTCCTCTGGGCTTTCTGGTGCAGGATGCTTACCAGGAATAAGTACTGCTCATCCCGACTGACAATGACTGTCTTGTTGTGCAGTGATGTCGTCTCGCTCTTTGGGTTTCGATAGAGGTCAAGAAAGGATGTGGCATAGAAGATGCCGTAAACCTAGCAAGAAGAGAGAATAAAACAGGACATCGGCTCAGTGGCCAGAAACCTCACACTCTTGAAGTCCCTAATTGAAGACCCTGGGAACCATGTCAAGAGTGCTCAGAGCTAAGTCTTCATTCAGTGTTCACTTCCTCAGCACCTGGAGAGGGCACAGTGGGCCAGGGCAGTGCCAGGCCAGGGCAGCACCCACCCCTGCAGAGGGAACCAGCTATGGTCTCCACCTTCAAAGACCTTGGGATTGAGCAGGGACAGCAGAGAAGGAAAAGAGATACAACTGTAAGCAACAGGTTGCAAGCATGGAACAGTCAGATGCTATACTAAAAGACTACAGAATGAGCCAGGGACAAGAGAGAGATCCCCCAAAAGGGTAGCACTCTACCAGTGTAAAGCCCCAACATGGGGAGCTGAGCAGATATGCCAAGTGAGTTAGGAAGCTGCGCAAACCTGTGGAGGGTGAAAAGCAGGGCAGGCAGCTGCCTGGTGGACACCCATCATTCCCTCCGCCTCAGCAGAGCACTGCTTCTTACTGAGCTGGGATGACCAGGCCACAGCAAAGGCTCAGAGCCTGAGTAGACCCGAGCTCAGTGGGCCTGAGCCACCATGGCAAGGAGTGGGACCCGCCAGAGGCCAGAGATGGGGTCCAAGAGCCAAGGGAGCCAGGGTGCATGATGAAGGGCCCCGCACATGGAGAGTGACGATGGAAGTCAGTGTCATGGTGGAGGGTGTCAATGCCAAGGGAACGGCAGAGGAAGGTGAGAGCCTCCCACAGGTGGCTTCACTGGACCCCTCACCCTCTGAAGCCAAGAGGAGCAGCTTTCAGCAAGGCTGAGGCTGAGGGGGCTGTGGTCCGAATCCACAGGTAGTTCACTACATTATGCCCTCCTCTCTGCAGACATTCAGCAGGTTGTCTAGGCTGACTCACCACATTCCTGGGGCCGGTCCAGGCACATTCCACTGCCGTCTGATTAATGGCCTTGGCTTTGAGGCTAGGAGCGGGTGGGCGGATGCCTTTGGTCATGACATGCTCGAATGCCAAAGGACTATCCCCTAATTCTGTCTTGGCCCAGGCAGAAATCTCATAGGATGTTTGAGCTGTCAGATTGCCAACTGCGAACATAGAACAGAGTTTGTGTCCTGATATACACATCCTTATTTTAGGTGTGATCTCTCAATTTAACAGAGCCCCACATGTTGAAGGACTTTCACCATTTTACAGAATCATTCAGAGTTATTTACTAATGACTCCTACAGGTAACATAGTCTCTAACCTGGTTAGCCCAGGAAATCAGAGAGGAACTCGGCATCGGTGCAGCCAGGATGTCTGCACGGCGTTCCTCACAGTGGGACCCACACACTCTGACTGCCCAGTGACAGGGCAGCAGCGAGACCGCGCACACGCCACCAACCTCATGCCTATTCCACTAACTGTTACGGAGCCAATAGATGTTGTTTCCAAGAATATTTAATGAGATTTTGAAAATTATCACAATTTCATGTTAAGTAAAAAGGCAGGATATAAAAGTACATATAGTATCATTCTCATTTCATAAAAAGGATACAGAAGATGAATGAAGAGAAAATTTTAGGTCAGAAAATATCTGAAATTTAAGAGTGGTTATCATGGGAATTGAAATTATAGGAAATCAAAAATTTTTATTTACCGTTTTTTGTTTTCTAGATGTTCTGTAATAAGCATGCATCCCCTTTCTAACAGGTGGAAATGCTATCATGAAGCAGAAGTGCCGTGAACAAGGACATCGAACAGGATGGCCTTCGGAGCCAGAATGACTTTGGATTCAAGGTGTGACCCTACACTTCAGTTATATCACCTTGATCAAAGTATTCAAACTTTCTTTTTAATATATTTTAAAAATATATTTTATTGATTACATTTTTAATATATTTTAATATATTTTATTGATTATGCTATTACAGTTGTCCCATTTTTCCCCCCCTTCACTCCCCTCCACCCTGCACACCCCCTTTCTCCCACATTCCCCCATTTTAGTTCATGTCCATGGGTCATATATATAAGTTCTTTGGCTTCTCTATTTCCTATACTATTCTTACCCTCCCCCTGTCTATTTTCTGCCTACCGTCTATGCTACTTATTCTCCGTACCTTTTCCCCCTCTCTGCTCCTCCCACTCCCCTGTTGCTAACCCTCCATTTCTGTGGTTCTGTTCCTGTTCTAGTTGTTTGCTTAGTTTGCCTTTGTTTTTGTTTTCAGTGTGGTTGTTAATTGTGAGTTTGATGTTACTTTACTGTTCATATTTTTTATCTTCTTTTTCTTGGATAAGTCCCTTTAACATTTCATATAATAAGGGCTTGGTGATGATGAACTCCTTTAACTTGACCTTACCTGGGAAGCACTTTGTCTGCCCTTCCATTCTAAATGAAAGCTTTGCAGGATAGAGCAACCTTGGGCGTAGGTCCTTGACTTTCATGACTTGGAATACTTCTTTACAAACCCTACTTGCCTGTAAGGTCTCTTTTGAGAAATCAGCTGACAGTCTTATGGTAACTCCTTTGTAAGTAACTGTCTCCTTATCTCTTGCTGCTTCTAGGATTCTCTCCTTCATTTTAATCTTGGCTAATGTAACTATGATGTGCCTTGGTGTGTTCCTCCTTGGGTACAACTTCTTTGGGACTCTGAGCTTCCTGGACTTCCTGGAAGTCTGTTTCCTTTGCCAGATTGGGGAAGTTCTCCTTCATTGTTTGTTCAAATATGTTTTCAATTTCTTGCTCTTCCTCTTCGCCTTCTGGTACCCCTATAATTTGGATGGTAGAATGTTTAAAGATGTCCTAGAGGTTCCTAAGCCTCTCATTTTTTCAAATTCTTATTTCTCCATTCTTTTCTGGTTGGATGTTTCTTTCTTCTGGTCCACACTGTTGATTTGAGTCACATTTTCCTTCCCATCACTGTTGGTTCCCTGTACATTTTCTTTTATTTCACTTAGCATAGCCTTCATTTTTCCATCTAATTTGTGACCAAATTCAACCAATTCTGTGAGCATCCTGATTACCAGTGTTTTGAACTGTGCATCTGATAGGTTGGCTATCTCTTTGTCCCTTAATTGTATTTTTTTCTGGGGCTTTGATCTGTTCTTTCATTTGGGCCATTTTTTGTTTTTGTTTTTATGCGCCTGTTACAAGTAGTGAGGGGCGGAGCCTTAGGTGTTCCCCCTGAGTTGGGTAACCCACAGGGCTGTGTTGTGATGCTCTACGTGGGAAAGGGATCCAAGAGAAACCATGGTGTTTACTCCACCCTCTGACAGATTTCAGTCACTTCCTCCACTTCCCAGCAGCAAATTGGGCCCTTCTGGTGCTGATTCACATGTGGGTGTGCTTGTGTATTCTAGGAGCCTGTGGGTCTCTCCAATGAACTTTCCTGTGAGTCTGGGAGTTTCTCCCCCTTCTTCCTCAACCCCCACCAGTGTTTTCAATCGGTGGTTTGAAGCTTTATTTCCCTGTGCTGGGGTCCTGGGCTGTGCAGACCATCCCACTCCCCAGTTATTTCTCCCGGTTTATCTGAGTGCAAATGTGGAACCACCTGCTCCACCAGCCACTGCCTTGCTGGGTCTGCCAGCTGCTGCCTTGCTAGCCAGCTGTAGCCTTGTGCACCCCACTCCACAACCCACCACCTCGCTAGATTCACCAGCCACCAACTTGCCGCAAGTCCTCTCTGCCCAACTGCCTATCTCCACCCCTCTTACTGGTCTAGATGAATAATTCTTTAACTCCTTCGTTGTCAGACTTCCTTACAGTTCGCTTTTCTGTCAGTTCTGGTTGTTTTATGTTTTTAAATTGTTGTCCTTCTTTTGGTTGTGTGAGGAGGCACAGTGTATCTACCTATGCCTCCATCTTGGCGGGAAGTCCTATTCAGACTTTCTAAGTCCATTTTTTAGTTTGTAAGAGAAAAAGATAGCAATTTTTGAAGTTGGCTATGGAGATTTCTTTTAAAAAGTTTATAAGGAAAGTGCCTGGCCTGATGCTGGCACATAGCTAGCCGTACACAGACTTCAAGCAATAGCCAAGCCTTTTCTGTTGACCCTATTTCCACTGGTGTCACACAAGAGCAATGATATCACAGGCTCTGGAATTAGAAAGATGTGGGTTCACATCCTCATCCTCCCTTTTCTGAGGGATTACTTAATCATCTCTGAGCCCTTTTTCTCATCAGTAAAATGAGCATATCCCACAGACTTATTACTGGGTTATGTGAAACAAAATAATCTGAGAGCCCCAGTAAATGCCAGTACACAGTAAGTAATCAGTGCTATTTTTAATCCTGTGAGGCCTCCTTGGGCAGCCTTCATTTTCCACTAACACAGAAAGATGATGACTGATCTCCCATAGGGAATAAAATGTGATCAAAAGCACTTTGCAAACAGGCCAGAAGTGGAAAGGAGGACACTGTATTGTTCTCCACATTCACATGCAGCCTTCACCATGGAAGTAAATACATTAAATTAAATCTGAAATAAATTAAATCCTTCCTTGAGCCCATTTCAGGTATGAGAATCTTAGAGGGGCCACAGCGTTCTCACACACAGGAGGAGTTAGCTCCCTCCCTTCACTCAGTTTGCTCGTCTGCTCATTGGATGGATGTTGGCTGAACACCAGTAACATGCCAAGCCCTCCTCCTATTAGCAAATAAAGAGGACACCAAACCAGAAGAGAGACAGATAACTAAATCCAGGAACTCCTCCTTTTGGAACTCAAAAATCATCTGTGTGGGGTCAATCTGGCTTCTTTTCAAATTTTTTTCCTTTGAAGTCTACAATTTCCATTAAGAACCATCAGGTTAGATGGGGCCTTAGAAACCCCCAGGGATCCCTTCCCTGGAGTCAGGAGTCATTCACAGTATCCTCACTCTGCCCCCAAATGGTGGCCTAAGGAGCCCTCCACACGTGCCCATGCATGCGCACGCGCACACACACACACACACACAAACACACACACTTACTTCCAGTGCCAAAAAGCACAGGCCTAGCCTACTCTTTCCTGTCACACAGACGAGCTCCCAAGTGTTACCTTTGTGCGACAAGATGCTCCCTCGAAAGTTCAAAGTTCTCTTCTCTTGTTTGTGGGTGTCAAATGCCCAATAGAGGTTCACCACATAGCCATTCACCTGCCAGGAGCCAGAACACATGTCACAAGCAGAGCAGTCACAGAGCACTGCAAACCTGGGATCCCCCGCTTCCTCGTTTCTCACAATGGGCAAATGGTTTCCTTTGATCTTTCTGCCAGCTCCATTTGTGCTATCATTGAATGTTTAGTGATACACCACCTACTTCTAAAAACAAATGTGATTCCATTTATAATATAAAACATACATTCAATGAAACAAGAAATTAATATATAATCAATTCTATATGTCATATAGAAGTATTATATAGAATTATTTCATATAGAATTAATAAAAGGATGAGAACCAATTAATAAAGGTAGAAAGAGGAAAAACTGAAAAAATAACCAGGTTACAGTCATTAAGGATAAATCTCAGCTCAGGCGGTCTTTGCCATTGAGGCTGAAAGGTCAGCTCGGACGGGTTTTGGTTGGACCTCATGGTCTAACAGGAGCAAGTGCATCCACCATCAGGGAAGACTGCCCTTTCTAAGTCCTGAGCTCCTGGAAGGGTTTGATATCAAGATCTTTAAATATGGGACAACAAGTAAAAGGTTTTCAAGAGCAAACACCAGCTAGACATGGTCCTAATAAGGCCAGTAATTGCATCATCTATCTCTGAAGCCAAAGGCATGACATCAAAGTGTACTTCAATAAATGGCACAAGGACTCTGGGGGCTGTTTGTCCCACCTTCACAGACAGGCAGGGCTCTGAGGGGACCTGGACAAGAAAGGACACTGTGGAAGGCAGTGTCAGCCTGAGAAACCATGGAGCACAGGTAACTGTGGCACAGCTGTGGCTCTGCAGAGGGGCTGGGCAGAGGGGGTGGTGATGGTGGAAGAGGAAGATACTGGGTGAGCCTAAGTGGCCACGTTTGCAAGCATCTGACTCTCTCTCCTAAGACTCTTCTACTGCAGGAGCCTCTGCATTAGCACGTAGCACCAGGAAATCCAATAAAGCTGAAAATCACAGGGCATATGTACTCTGTTCACACCACCTCCTGATTTGCACTCTAGCTGTAAACCATTTAATTATGTGATTAAAAAAGAAAGGCACCGGGCAGAGGCAGAATAAGTGCATGTGAAAACTGAAGTTGCTCTTGGTGGGGAAAGGGCCTGGACTTGTCCTGGTGTTTCAGCTTCCCTGGATCTCTCTGGACTCTGCTGTGTCATTTCCCACAGGCAGCAAGACCCCGCCCAATGGCCGTTTGAAATTTCAATGCTACCTTGATGTCCGTCTCCATGGTCAGGGTAAAGCTCAGCGAGGTGTCGCTACAGCTGTCAATGTGGATGTCTGGTGGTGGGATCACTGAAAACAAAAAGCATTTCAGTGAGTGAAGCCACGTGCTGAAAGGGAGGGAGGCAAGGCTCCACAGTGCTCATGCTCCAGAGACAGAGCGCTCCTTCTGTGGAGAAGGAAGGGTGTTTCTCTGGCTGCTGTCACTCATCTATATCCTTCACCACTGCTTTCTGGAAGCTGTGGGTGGGCCCAGTCATCAGGTGAGCACACAGCTGTCCTGGCAGGTAAGTCGGGCTGTGATGTTCCACAACTTATGGCCCCGAAACAACCCCATTTCTGCCCAGGGCAGAGAGCGTGGTGAGTGCGTCTTTACTGGCATGAACAGAGATCCAGGGGCCTCGAGTCCTCTGGGAAGAACCACAGCAGGATGCACAGCATGTGGCAAACATAAAGGTGCACATAGCAAATAGGAATAGCACAGTCTCCAGCATCTGACACACCTGAGTTCACATTCCTGTTTGGACATGAACTGGGTATCTGGGGCAAGTACTTATCCTCATTGATCCTGAAGATGCAGTCTACACTTTAGAGAGCTAGGAAAATTCATTAAAATGATGTATGTGTAATGTCTAGCACTCAACTAATACTCCCTTTCTCTCCCTTTCCAGTCAAGTGCTCCCTGTGAAAGCCACCAGCAACTGGAGAGAGAGCAAGGGGAAGGAGGGAAGCAAAGGGAAAAGCCAGGTCTCAGCCCACATGACCAGGATCCCCCTGGCCCTGGTGAAGGTCTGCCCACAGAGGCACAAAGAGCGCTGCTGTACAAAATCAAAATGGGCTCAGTGGGATAAATACTCTCAAGAGATGATGTTTAAATGACAACTTGCATATTAGACTCTCAGCACATAGGCCTCTGGTACAGGCAAGGCAAGAGAGCCTCAAAGGAAACTCCTCAAAGGAGGAGTTTCTCCAGATAAGCAACCGTGTAATAAAACTGGGCTTGAGGAAAACACAGTAACCAGAGAAAAAAGGATATTAGGCATTTCGGGCAGCCAACTCAGAGCAAAACAGTGCAGGTGCTACTACTAAGCTGACCTCAGTTTTAACCACGTGCCTGGGGACAGGTCAGGATCCCCTCTGAACATGTTTCCTCAGCCACAGACTGAGCTTAAGAATACCTGTGGCATTGATATGAACTGAGAGGTCAATTCATGTAAAATAACAAACATGGTGCTTACTCCACAAAGGGTGCTGTGTACCTGACCAGTGTGGCTCAGTGGGCTGAGCTTCACCCTACAAAGCAAAAGTTGCAGGTTTGATTCCTGGTCAGGGCACATGCCAGAGTTGTGGGTTCAGTCCCCCACTGGGGCACATTTGAGAGGCAACTGATTGATGTTTCTCTCACACATCAATATTTCTCTCCCTCTCCTTCTCTCTCCTTTCCCCTCTCTCTAAAAATAAATAAACAAAACCTTAAAAAAAGAAAGTGCTGGCTAACTGGTGGCTTTTCTCCTTGCTGTTATTAATCTACTACACTCACTAATTAATGTGGTGCTTCTGGTTGATACCACTGCCTCCTTTGTCTTCTCAACATTATTAGGACATATGGGATATATGTTAGGATATATTAGGATATATGGGATATGAGGTCACAGATATCATTCTTTTTGACTTAGCACACAGCTGCCTCCTGCATAGATTCTAACCAAATGCATGCCAGGAGCTAAGATTCATCAAAATCATGTAACAGAATTTTAAAAGAAGCTACTACCCACTGAGTTTGTGAAAGGCAGCTGTAAGTCATGCCTAGGAAGTTCAAGGTACACGGTTTTTGTTGACCTTCCGAAGTCCCTTCTTTCCAGCACATAGAGTTGGTATATTTTGACACTGATTTTCTAAGGTCGTGTGAAGTCAGCACCCCCTTCCTAATCCCTGTGAAGACTGGATGGCTTTACTGAATGTGGCTGCCTGCTGCCCTGACCTCAACGCCCCCCAAATTTCAGAGGCTGCCAGACAGTGATTCTTCAAGACCCAGAGCCTGTTTTTCACAGATTCAGGTTAAAGTAAAATACCCAACCTCATTCTGTGCCACACTTTTGGCCTTGATACCCAAAAGTCCATAAACAAAAGCTCCAGTGCCAAGGCTAAGATCAAGAAAACCATTCACACAGGTGGGATGCAGTTTGTCTTCCAAAGTGTGCCAGAACCTTCATTTAATTGCTTCAATTCATGCATTCATCAACTATTCCATTGGTTCGTATTTGATCCCAGTGACAGAGCAGAGGAAACCAGACCAGGTCTCTGCCCTCCTGAGGCACACATGCCAGCTGTGCCAGGTGACAAGTCAGTTGCCCAGCAAGCCGGGCCACACTGTGGCCACACGCACACATCCAGCCAGGCAGCCGGGCTCATGGTGGTCAAGGGCATAGGCCTGGGGGACAGGTGGATCAGGTTCCCATTGGGCTCTGTTAGTTACTGATTTTGTGATAACTGATGTAATCTCTTGGCAGTTTCTTATCTGCTCTTAGAGTTGCCCTCAGGGTTCAATCAGAAGAGCTGATGCACACCAAGAGGAACGCCCTTCAGACTACCTGGTCTTTGGCAGCAACCAGCCACTGTACTACCAGCTCCAGTGCTGGAAACCACCCCTGAGCACTGTGCAGCGCTGCCACTGGGAACTGCAGTACATGTCTGCACAGTACTCTACTGAAAACACGGTAAAGGAACGTGCACCTTTAGTGGAAGGAAAGGACACCTTCTACTTTGGATATTGTGTATAAGCACAAAGGGCCAGGACTGATGGCCCTTGAAATCCCTCCATATGTTTGCACGATAGAAAATGCTCAGTCCTGCCCTGACCAATATGGCTGAGTGGGTTGGGCATTGTCCCACAAAGCTAAAGGTTTGATCCCAGTCAGGGCAGGTGCCTGGGTTGTAGGTCCAGTCCCCAGCGGGGGCACCTAGGAGAGGCAACAGGTCGACATTTCTCTCCTTCTCCTTCTCCCTCCCTTCCCCTGTCTCTAAAAATAAATACATTTTAAAAATCTTTTTAAAAAAGGAAATGCTTAGTTCTAGGAGGAGGAATAATTCAAAAGTCACCCAGAAAGGCTGTACCCATCGCATGTGTTGGGGAAAGAGGCCATGTGAGATGCGCTGGCATCTTCCAGTCACACTGGAAGTCACTTCTGCAGGGCTGCTCTCTTCTCTGACTCTGCAAACGCGGGATCATTTACCTTTTCCTTTTGTGGTGGTAATAGACTTAGCGTCACTCCAGTTTCCTATTCCACGACTAGTCACTGCAGCCACCTTTTCAAATCAGAGTATGAGTTAGTATGGAATAAAGGCAACACACCAACAGCAAGCACTGCTAGGGAGCTGAAGGAGTGAGACTTTGGCAATGGGACATAAAAACACACATGCAGAGGGATGCAGGACATTCAGAGGCCCCAGTAACTGAAGTGAGAGGGGGAAGAGGCAACGGGAAGGAGCCTGGGTGCAGGGAATGGGAATAGCACTGGGATTCTGGAAGGTCGAGGTTTTTCTGAATAGCAGGGGTGAGTGTGTGTGTGTCCACGTGTTCACTCCCAACTGCACACACATGTGGTAAAGGGCATCGAGGGACTCATCAGTGTAAGGCAGCCCACACATGCACTTAAGGCTCTCAAAAAACACATTTGCACAAAATCTACCTCTTTTATACTCAAGATAGGGATAATATATTTTGTAAGAACCTCACAGTATCAGTTTATAAATGCCACTTAGAGCACTACGTCACCCTGCAGCCACAGACAAGGAGGAAAGAGGTCAGTGCAGAAACACAGCAGCTGGGAAGTTTGCTGAGCACCTGGGCAAAAAGCAGCAAAGCAGCAGTGCCAACACTCTTGGTTATCTGAGGAAAGTCTGACTGCAAGCTCTCTGCGACAGTGGTTTAAGAGATGGAGGAAGGATTACCCTCCAGAGCAAGGGGCTGGGTACTATGCACATTGCTAAGCATCACGAAAATGTAAGCAGGGAGCCCTCAGGAAACAGGACCTGCCTCCCCACATTCTGCAACTGAGCCAGGGGCCTAGACAGTGGAAGACTCACCCGGACAGTGTACTGAGCATTGACCAGTAAGTTCTCTATTTCTGTGAAGTTGCTAGCGGCCCTTTGTGAGGCCCACATCCTGGAGCCGCTCCTACTGTATTCTACCTAAAGGGAGACACAAACCTGTTTCATGAGACAAAACTAAAGGTCTGGGGCATCCTAACACTGTACAGGGAGACCAGAGGAGAGAGAAAGAGGGGATGCAAAATGTTCTAAGAGATGAAACATTATTTACAAATCAAAGCCTAGTCACCCAGAATATTCCTCTGCTCCAGCACAAACCCAGAAATCCACTCTGCACCCTGACCCATGGTCCACGCCTAGAAGACACTCACGATGTATTCTCGAATGAGGCCGTGAGTGTGGCTGGGCGGAGTCCAGTGGCCCACAATGACACCTTCTGCTTCCCTGGAGAGCGACAGCTGGAGATTTCGAGGGGCATCTGGCACTAGAAGAGAATCAAATGGGGTTAAAACCTGTCTGCATACTGGTCAACTGGAGGAATTTCCCCAAGCTTAAAACAAGGACAAGAAAGACTCTGGGGCTGGCTTTGTGACCTTTCTCCTAGAAAGGGCTGCTAGTGGTGCTTGCATCGACAAGAAACGTTTCCCCTTTCCCACAATGCAGGCTACGCATCAGACCACAGTGCAGCCGAGTCTTAGAGGTGTTTGTGCCCACCAGGGCTGCATGGTGGAGTCAATGGGGTACACTGCATCTCCATGGGCCCTGGTCCTCCAACAGCCACTGTGACAAACAGCCTTCCCTTTGAAACAGGTAGACCTAGCCAGACCCAACACGGGAGGGGGACAGGGGCCATGGGAGGAGACTGCCTGAGGCAGTGCACCAGCTTCACCCTGAGCCCCACCCCATAACCAAACTAGGGCAGTGTGTGAGGATAGATTCCCTGCCTCCAGGCAGAGACAGGGCAGGAGGAAGTCATTGTGCAGCACTTGTGTGAGGCTAGATAGTGCTGGACAAAGGGAAAAGCCCTCCTGCCCCCTCCCAGTTCCTGACTGAAGTGGAAACCTTGGGACCCAGGGGCAAGTGTACCTTAAAGGTCAATTTGGCAACAGGGGCAGATGAACCAGTCCAGAGTGCATGGATGTTTGGACTGGGAGATTTAAAAAGAGGGAAGGCAGACACTCACTACTACCCCTGGGATCCACGGCACAGACACATGGGCTGAAGTGCTGTGGGACCCGGTATCCTTGGAAGCTGTGTGGCCAGGCACCAGCAGACAGAGTCCCCACATGGCAGGCTACCACGGTTGGCAGTGGCCCCAGGCTCCCAGTGTGGGAAGGGGCAGTAGCAGTGCTAGCCAAGTGAGCAGACTCAGGAAGGAGCCTGAGGCCCAACAGGGCAGGGAAAGAAGCTGAACTGCTTGAGTGGTTGTGCTGCAGCCACCTGTGGTCCCTATAGGACAGCATTTTTAAGTGGGAGGAGGGCTCTGGGTGCAGCCTGGCGTGTCCTGGAAGGGAGGGGCTCTGAGGCAGGTGCCAGCCGTCCCCCCAGACTATGCAGCTTGTGAATGGAAGTTCTCTTTTCTCACCAAACTCTGCCTCTGGAATTTACCTAATGGGTGGTGGTGAGCAGCTGGACCCTACCTTCTGTTTAAGAGCATCCTGCCTCCCAGGGCTTTCCGGCTATAAACCCCTCTGGTAAGACACCAATAAAGCTTGCCAAAACCCTCTCTTCTGGGTTTGGACTGAACCAATCTAGCCTTAGTCTGGGAACCTCCACCCAAGAACCCTGACAAAGGTCCTGCTGTTCTCTCTGCTGGTTTCCCACCTTGACTGCCGGCAAGACCCTTGCAACATGTGTGGGGCTCTCCCAGGGCCTGGGAGTGATGCACTTCTCCATTTCAACTCCCCATGTAATCTTCCGCAGACTATCCAATGCCCTGGGCTCTACTTAACACATGTGAACTTCATAAAGTCACAGCACATAGGTCTCGTGGCAGCTGTACATGAAGAGCTCACCTAACTGTGGTAACGGGGAACTCCTTTGGACAGGTGAATTTTGGTAAATATTTTTAAAACCTTAGAGGCACATTGATTATGCTCCCACACTCCTAAGCATTCTTGGGAAACTCTCTGAAAATCCCACATGAGGTCTTTCTGTGCCATAAAAATAACCTGTAACACTTACATCCCTCTGGGGTCCTCAGAGTCACGAACTCGTTGGTATTGTGTACCTTGCTCAGACACTGCACCTGGACTTTCACCTGATAGGTGGTGTCTGGCTTCAAGATTTTCAGTACCGTGTTTGTCTTACTGCTGTGGGTCTCCAGAGTTTTCCACACACTCTCTCCGACCACCCTGGCCAAGAAAAGAAAACACGGTCACATGAGCACAGGGTGGCAGATGCTGACTCTGCTGGTGAGAGCCTCTCTGCGCACATCACAGGGTTCACAGACTGTCCCGTGGCCAAGTCGCTTTCCCCCAGCAGCAACGGGACCCACCTAGTGCACATTATGGACATAAGAGGCAGTAGCAACTGGACCCACCTATAGTGCACATTATAGACACAAGAAGCAGCAGGCATCTTCTTGGGCCGCATCCAGGTCAGAGTTACATCCCCAGAGAAGTCAGCTGTCCATTGAAGATTCTGGACTTTGTACACAGTTAATTCATCTAGAGATTAAGGGGAAACAAGGAGAGATATGTTACAAATTCCTGAATTTCAGAAGAGGCAAGAGGTTCCTTGACTTTGTAGAGATCTACCCTGATCCAGATTGTCAGGCCCCATCATCGTCTTAGAAGACACCCAAGAAAACAGAGTTAAAACCCTCCTATACAGCCTTTCGCATTGTCTCCTGAATTCCCAGTAGTAATTTTTTCCTTGCATTTTGCTTCCTTGTCTATACTCATTTAAAGCAGCTTCTCAATAGATGATGCTCTAAGTACACAGCCAATGTCACAGCAGGATCTATTACTGCTAAAGAGTAAATGTTTGCATCCCTCAAAATGCACATGCTGAAACCTAGCCCCCATGTGACAGTATTTGGATGTGGGTCTTTGGGAGGAGATTGGATCATGAAGTCAGAGCCCCTGAATGAGATTAGTATCTTCACAAGGGACCCCAGAAATCTCACTCATCCCGTTCACCATGTCAGGGCACAGTGAGAGCCAGGAAATAGGACCATACCAGACACTGAGTCTGCTGGTGCTTTGACCTCAGATGGCCCAGCCTCCAAACCGCAAGAAATAAATGTTTGTTGTTTGTAAGCCACCCAGTCTGTGGTACTCCACTGCAACACCCTGAAGGACTAGACAGTCACTAAAACCACTCCAGAGAGGAGGACTGCGTTGGTGCCATCACAAAGCTGGGGTGCTGGGAGAGCAAGGGTGCATCAACATGATGCAGACTCAGGAAGTCCCTGGAAAACAAACCTCAGACCAGCACTTTCCTCATGGGAAATAGCTGTGTCACAGGCAGGACAAGCCTCGCCTCACTTGGTACTCCACAATGGGGAAGAAACCTGTTTCAATTTCAGACTGAGGCAAAGCTCGGAAGGGCTCTCTCCTGAGGAAGAGCCCCAAGGAGGGCAAAGACGCGCGCTTACCGCTGCAGGCCCGCTCGTCGCTCTCGTCGGAGCAGTCCAGGAAGCCGTCGCAGCGCTCCGAGAGCAGGGTGCAGGCCTCCCCGTCCTCACACCTGAACTCCCCGCTCAGACAGGTCAAGGTGCTGTGTGTGGCTGAAACACAGGGAAGGGCCATGTTGTGCGAAACATTTCCCACATTTGGGAAAAGTGGTTTGTGCTTTATGAACTAATCAGCTTCTGTGTCAAAACGTGCCTTTGGAATGACAAGAGGCAACTCCAGCAGGCACTGTGAGGCCACCTCTCACTCGACATGAATGCCTGGGGTCTGCCTTCGTGGCAAGCGAGAGATTGGAGTCAAAGCAGGCTCTAAATCCTGGTTCTGTGTGATGTGGAGCAAACTGCTTAACAGCACCCAAGTTCAGCTCTTGTCTGTAAAACTGGGCTGACAGCACCACCACTATTATGTCTACAGGGGTCCAATGAGATCGAGCACCTGGAGCAGTGCCTGGCTGACAACAGGCATCAAGAAGTTGTAACTGTAAGTCTGTATAGCTATTGATTATTTTGTTACTATATTAGCTTCCATTCCAGCATAACACTCTGATTTCTGGTTTGAGTAATACTAGTAACAACAAGATGCATCACGATACTGAGAGGCGTGCCCATATCATGTAGTATTTTAGTTATATAGGTTTCAAAACTTTTTACCAGAAAATGAAATACTGCAAATAAAGAGCAATGGTAAATTAAAAGTTAGGCAACTCTATGACTATAAACAATAATGAGACTCCATAAGACTCTAAAAAGTAAGCAGTGACCTATCTACTATTGCAGATAATTACAAAAGCGAGAAGAAGAGAAAGGATACAGAGAAGATATGAATCTACTGCTCCCAGCAAATGTGAACCGGGCCCAGGCTCAGGAGTTCAGACTTCCTTTGGTCAGACTCACACAGCCTGCCCAGCTCTGGATAGGAGAGGCCACGTCAGAACCCAACCACCAGGGAGGAGGGTCTTAAATCACTCTTGCTCCTCCAGGGCAAAGACACCCATGTTTTAACCTTGGAAACAAGTTAAATGTCACCTTATGTAGCAAAAGGGACTTTGCAGATGTGATTAAGTTACTGGCCTGGACATAGGAAGTTTATCCTGGATAACCTAGGAGAGCCCTTTCCTATCACGCAGGTCCTTTCCTAAGTTCGGTCAGAGGGGAAGGTGTGAGCACAGAGGAGGCTGCTGGCTCAGGAAGCTGGGGAAGGCAAGGACAAAAACAGAGCCCTGCCCACAGCTGGGTTTTAATTGGTAAAACCCATGTCCAATTTCTGACCTACAAAACTGTAAGGAGATAAATGTGCATTGTTTTAAGACATTGAGTTTGAGAAAGACAAATATCATGTGACCTCACCATATATGGAATTCAATACACAAAATAGACTGATGAAGGAACAAAATAGAAACAAAGGCACAGACACATGGAGCAGACTGACAGCTGTCAGAGGGGTAGGGGGAGGACTGGATGAAAGAAGGTGAAGGAATTAGTCAAAGAACAGATGTGCATGACCCACAGACACAGACAACAGTGTGGTGACAGCCAGAGGGAAGGTGGGGTGGGGGCTGGGTGGAAGAGGACAAGTGGGGTGGGGAATGGAGACATCTATAATAGTGTCAATAATAAAAAATGGTTTTAAAACACCTTGAGGTTTGTGGTGATTGTTACAGTGGCCGCAGAAAACTAACACACACCTGATCCTCTGTTTGCCCAGATCTTACACTGGGGCTTCTACCTTGCCTTTCTGAGTTCAAACTATCATTTCTATCGGGGCTCAAGACTAACCCTACCCCACAGCTCCTTCTCCCCACCCTATGCAAATATACATACAATATTCTACACAATGACTATACCAATAATAAAGAAATTACCAAGAGACCACTAAACCATTGTAGTAATCTCAGAACAGAGAATCTACAAAACTGATTCTTAAGAGATTTTCCCAGGGAACTTATACAAAAACATAAATACCTAGGAGCTGCCCTAAAACTACTAAAGCAGAAACATGAAGATGAGGATGTACAATATTTACAAGCTCCAGAGCAAGTCATCAGGATTCTCCTGGTTGGGGAACTCCTGCTCTAGAACAAGAAAAACAGGAAATCCTGTTTTCCATCTGAAGCACTGCATCTGCTTCTAGAAAGCACACCTGGAGACGTGGGCAGAAGAACTGGATAATGTTCCCATGAGAACAACCAGAAAGGCCAAGAGGAATGGACCAACAATCAGGGTTTTCTTCCTAGTGATGAAGAGACACAGGAGTCGGGGGTGAAAATGAGATGCCAGAACAACTGTCCTCAGCTGATGAGTTTTCATGTGAAAAAAAGAATGAAGACTTCTTTGCATGTCTCTGGGATGGAGGTACAGAATTCAGTTAAATATATTTTTAGAAAAGCTCTCTAATACAGTAATTCTCAATGGGAAAAGGAAAATGTCAAAACCACTTATGATGTTTTTACGAGCTATAATCCCCCGTCTCCTGGAAAACTGCTGTGTGATAGAGGTGTTATGAACTGGACTGAAATTGGTTTTCCTTGGAAAAGTGAGGAGGACTCAATCACAGATAAAACTGCATTACAATGTTTAGAAAAGGTCTGAGAACCACTACTGTAACAGTCTCAGCAGCCCAAGATGGAATTCATCCATCTTTCTATCCACCCATCCACCCACCTACCCACCAATGCACTTACCTCAGTCATCCAGCCAGCCAGCCACACATTATCCATCTACCCACCCATACATTCATCCACCCATCCAACCATCCGTCATCCATCCATCCATCTATTTATCTGCTCACCCATCCATCCATATACTCATCCATTCATTCACCTATCCTGCCATCCATCCATCCATCCGTCCATACACACATCCATATACTCCTCCATCCATTCACCCATCCCGCCATCTACCTATCCATCTAGCAATGAACATTCATGGAGGTCTACCCATGAATCTGGTGCTGTAAGATGCTAAGAAAATGGTGATGTGTAAAACAAAGACCCTCATGGAGCTTACCTTCTATTGAGAGAGACAGCAAACAAGTAAATAGATATGTTACTTAGATAGAGATAAGAACTAAAAAGAAATATAAAGAAACAGTAAGAGAGTGAAGGGGGTGGTATCATTTTTATACGAGAGTCAGGAAGGAACTCTCTGCTCAGAAGCAGACTGCTTTGGAAAATTCCAAGATCCCCATCACAGAATTATTCCATATGGTAAGAATATCATAAATTATGTCAATATAATCAAACAACTGAGTATTAAAGCTTGAAGACTTCCAAAGTTCATGAAACATGCCTCAATATTTAAAAATTGGGAAAACACAGGTTTTAGAAATTGGAAATAAGGTTGTCATTAATCTCTGAAAATTCTTAAACTGGTTATTAAACACACAGTGTTTCTTAATTCTTAAACTGGTTATTAAACACACTGTTATTAAACAAACAGAGCAGAATGTAGTGGTTTTCAGGGCCTAGCTTCTCTAAGAAGAATCATGCCATACTAATCTCATTTCTTTTTTTGATAAGGTTATCAGATTAATGAATTAAAGAAAACTGTTAATAGAACACATCTTGATTTTAAGACCCTTAACTAAGCAACTTCCTTAAGAATAAGGCAGATTTGAAATAGGAACTTGAAGTATGTTCAAGGTCATTATGATGGTCGGACGGGCAGAATTAGAAAGAAACTTGCTTAAAGAATAACAATTAATAACTTATTCTCACTCAGGAGGAAGGTCCTATTCCAGTTCCTTTTTGTCAACTATTTCTACTGTTCATCTTTCTGTGTGGTTACCTCCTCAGCTCAGGTGTTCTTACTGTTATTTTGGTAAGTGTGGAATCTATCTAACCTGTTTTTTTTTAAGATTTTATTTATTTTTAGAGATGGGAAGAGGAGAGAAACATCACTGTGCAGCTGCCTCTTACGTGCCCCCCATTGGGGACCAGGCCAAGAACCCAGGCACGTGCCCTGACTGGGAATCAAAGCGGTGAGCCTTTGGTTTGCAGGCCAGCACTTAATCCACTGAGTCACACCAGCCAGGGTTGACCTGCTATTTTAATGTCCCAATGGTACACTTTACTCATTTTTTTATATTAGTGTAGGATTTTACACTAATCCTTATTTAATTTCTATGTGTTATTTTGGAGTATTCCATCCTGTAAGAACTTGCAATATAGCATGATGAAGAGATAACAACTTTGTACAAAACAACCCCCTAAATAAATATACCAGTCTGTTACCAATGACATAATCTTCTTCAAAGCTTAATATTCCTATCTCCAAGATGGAGATAATGCCAAATTATAAAATTACTCAAACCAGTGAAGCACAGGTAATGGGAGACCGTGCTCTCAGAGGCCCTCCCTGGCTGCCACCCTCCAATACTCACGGCAGCTGGCCTCGTCCTCGCCATCCCGGCAGTCCCAGTGGCCGTCACAGCGCTTCCAGTTGGGGATACACTTCTTTGGTTGGTGGCACTCGAACTCAAATCGGTCGCATCGTCCAAGCGGGGTGGGAGTGGAGGAAGCAGTAACATTTGCTAGAAAGAGAGATTTCTTAAATTCACTTTTCAGTACTGAAGGAACTGGCTGGCAACAGTAACCCACTCAGTGCACACAGAGATGACAGTGTTGGAGGAATCACGAGAGATCTGGTTAGAGACACTGACTGGACAGAGGCCTCCGATCTCGCTCTCTCCTAGGACCCCGAGAGAGTCAAGAGCCACAGAAGTTTGGAAGCTGGAAAACACGCACACAGTGGTTGGTGGACAAAGAGGCCACAGAAGGTTGTGTCCTACCTGAAGCTGTCAGGGGAGTGAGCTAAGAACCAGCAAGATCAACATCACCCAATCCTCAAAAAGCTTGAAAATGGCAATTCAACATGGTAGAAGAGGGAAAAGGGAAGATGTGTAATAAGCAGCGGATGCCCTGCATTCCTTCCCCTTTAACCCCTGAAGACCACCACCCTGTATTTGGCCCCATAAAAGGCTAGAGGATTGTTACTGGGAGAGAGTAAAAACAGGTTTATTTAGATAAACAGCTGGAAACAAGAATGTGGTACTGACAAGGGGATTAAACCTACAGACTGTGGAAGGCATAAACACCCTACTCCTTCTGCTCAAGGACCTAGCAGCAAGACTTCAATTTTCCAGGCAGGAGACTGTACAAATCTTCTCTTTGAGAAAAAGGGACCCATCTCAGAGACAAACCCAAAGATAACAAGAACAGGAGTTCCTCAAACAGCCCAACCATGAAACTCAGGGCTGACCAGCCGCCCTCCCTGCAGCCCCGCCCGGACAGCATCCCTCAGCAGTGCTTTGGTCCCCAGCATTAAACATGAGCAGCTACAGAGAAGTATCAGAAGAAAAGTTGTGGCATGAAAAACAGACTCCAACATAGACCGCCTCTGCCCAGGAAAGGAAATTTGGAAGAAATAGAGACTTTGTAAAAAGAAAAATTCAAAAAATATATCCTTGCCCTGGCTGGTATGGCTCAGTGGATTGAGCACTGGACGGTGACCCAGGAGGTTGCCAGTTTGATTCCCAGTCAGGGCACCTGCCTGGGTTGTAAGCCAGGTCCACAGTGGGGGGTGGGTAAGAGGCAACTGATCAATGTTTCTCTCCCTTTCTTTCTCCCTCCCTACACCTCTGTCTAAAAATAAAAAATATATACATATCCTTATCACATTCAGAAAGAATATATATTAATATGAAAAAAATGAAGAGTGGCCATAAAAAAGAAACAGTATTAACAATTTAAAAGCTCTTAAAATTAAAACCATGAAAACTCATATGGAAAACTCAGTAGAAGAGTTGGAAGACAGAGTTGAGTATATATATATAATGAAATTAAAAAATATAAAAGATTAGAAAAATAAGGACCAGATGAGGAGATCCAATATATGAATGACAATAGCTCCAGGAAGAAAAAGAAAGTATCATGAATGGGATACTTCAAGAAAAATCCCTAAAACTAAAATACATCAATTTCCAGAATAAAAAAAGCCTATGGGTGCCCATGACATTGGAGGGAAAAAGGGCCCGCACCGAAACACACGACTAGGAACATCGAAGGCTGGTCAAGGGGGAAATCCACAAGATTCCAGGGAGGGAAAACAGGTCACACACAAAAGATCCATCTCAAAATGGTTTTGAACCATGTGAGCATTGTTGGAAGACAGAGGGGAAGAGTGCCTTCAAAATGCTGAAGGAAAATTATTTACAACCAAGAATGCCAAACCCAGCCCAACAATCAATCAGGTCTGAAGACCAGAGAAAAGCACTTTCAAACAAGCAAGACCTCAAATATACCTCCCAAGTACCTTTCTCAGGAACTTTCTGGAAAATATGCTCTATCAGAACATGAGATTTTAAAAAAGAGAAAAATCTGGGATATAGAAAATTGGAACTCCAACATGAGAGAGAGAGAGAGAAAGAAAGTGAATGGGTGATGGAGAAGCTGCAGCCCCAAGACCCCTGAGCCCAGGCACAGGGCTGCCAGGAGGAATGAGACAGCAAAGCCCAGCAGAGAGACCCACTGAAGACCATGACTGCTGTGCCCTTGGCCCCTGTATCACCACATTCACCTGACAAAGTTACTACAGGGCATCCTCCACCAAAGCAAGGAAGTAAACAACAACAAAAAAAGCCAGGCACACAATCTAGAAAACAGGGGCTCTAACTCAGAAAAAAGGCAAAGAGCAACCTGAGGAGGGCAGTGGTGCCCTGACGCAGGGCTCGCTCCAGGCCCAGAGAATAGTCAGCAGAGAGGCCCTGCTGTGTGGACAGAGACTGTGGCCAGAAGCACTGGAGCTGAAGGATTCTTGGACATGGTAACTTTGCAGAACCGAATTCTGAGAAGCTACTGATGGGAGAAAGCATTAGCAAATGGTGCAAAATAACCTGAGCTGACACACAAACAGTAGAGTAGTTATTGAACTTTCAGGTATTTTATGTAGTCCATAGTTTTAACTGAATATCTGCTTAAAACAGGCACACAGAGAAGAGCGGCAAAGAATAAGGCTAAAAATGGAGGTCAAAGCAAACTATGGCACTCATCCCTGGACAATGAGGGAGCCCCTAGAGGGCTGCAGGACAGGGAGGACACAGTACTGCATCGAGGTGTGGCTTCTTGGAAGACAAAATGGGAGAGACATGGGCCAGCAATACCGGAAAGGAAACTTTTACACTGAAGAAGTGACACGCCAGAGCCAGAGATACCACCAATCTAAATTTGAACCAACGATGTGCATTAAAAAGAAGAAATCGTTATGAAAGCTGAATGGAATATCGAAATAGGAATCTGCTCATTCATTGGATTAGTCAGAATTCAGAGACTTCCGGCTAAGATGGAGGTGTAGTAGATACACTTTGCCTCCTTGCACAACCAAAAGAAGGGCAACAACAAATTTAAAAACAAAAAAACAACCAGTACTGACAGAAAATTGAACTGTATGGAAGTCCAACAACCAAGGAGTTAAAGAAGGAACATTCATCCAGATTGATAGGAGGGGCAGACAGTCCTTGAGGCAAGGCAGCAGCTGGAAGATCAGGATGGGTGAGGCAGCATCTGGGGGAGGGGGCAGTCCCACATTTCCATGCAAATAAACTGGGAGGAACAACTGAGGAGTGACACAGACCCACAACCCAGGGTTCCAGCATGGGAAAATAAAGCCTTAAACCTCTGACTAAAAAAACATGTGGAGGTTGAGGTGGCAGGAGAAATTCCCAGTCTCACAGGAGAGTTCATTGGAGAGACCCACAGGGTCCTAGAACATACACAAAAACACTTACCTGGAAATCAGCACCAGAGGGTGCAATTGGCTTATGGGTAGTGGAGTAAGTGACTGAAAACCAGCCAAGAGCCAAGCAAGTGGCATTGTTCCTTCTCAGACCCCTCCCTTACATATAGTGCAGCACAACATAGCCACATGGGTTGCCCTGCCCTGGTGAATGCCTAAGGCTCCACCCCTTACTACATAACAGATGCACTGAGACAAAAAAAAATGGCCCAAATGAAAAACAGATCAAAGCTCCAGAAAAAATACAACTAAGTGATGAAGAGATAGCCAACCTATCAGATGCAGAGTTCAAAATACTGGTAATCAGGATGCTCCCAAAAACGGTTGAGTATAGTCGCAAAATAGATGAAAAAGTGAAGGCTATGAAAGGTGAAATAAAGGAAAATGTACAGGGAACCAACAGTGAAAGGAAGGAAAGCAGCATTCAAATCAACAGTTTGGAGACGAATGAAGAAATAAACATTCTACCAAAATAGAATGAAGAAACGAGAATTCAAAAAAATAAGGGGAGGAGGACTAGGAACCTCCAGGACAACTTTAAACATTCCAACATCCAAATCTTAGGGGTGACAGAAGGAGAAGAGGAAGACCAAGAAATGGAAAACATATTTGAACAAATAATAAAGGAGAACTTCCCCAATCTGGCAAAGGAAATAGACGTCCAGGAAGTCCAGGAATCTCAGAGAGTCTCAAAGAAGTTGGACCCAAGGAAGTACATACCAAAGCACATAATTACATTACCTATGATTAAAGAGAAGGAAAGAATCTTAAAAGCAGCAAGAGGAAAGGAAAGAGTTATCTACAAAGGAGTTTCCATAAGGCTATCAGTTGATTTCTCAAAAGTAACCTTGCAGGAAAGAAGGGGCTGGAAAGAAGTATTTCAAGTCATGAAAATCAAAGACCTACACCCAAGATGACTCTATCCAGCAAAGCTATCATTTAGAATGGGAGGGCAGATTAAGTTCTTCCCAGACAAGGTCAAGTTAAAGGAGCTCATCATCACCCAGCCCTTAATATATGACATGTTAAAGGAACTTATCTAAGAAAAACAAGATAAAAAATGCGAACAGTAAAATGACAATAAACTCACAACTATCAACAAGTGAAACTAAAAAAAAAACAAAAACAAAAACAAAAATGAAATAAGCAAACAACTAGACCAAGAACAGATTCACAGAAATGGAGATCACATGGAGGGTTATCAGTGGGCAGGGCGGGGGGGGGGGGGGCTGGGGGAAAAGGCACAGGAAATAGAAGCATAAATGGTAGATACAAATAGACAAGGGGAGGTTAAGAATAATATAGGAAATGGAGAGGCCAAAGAACTTATATGTACCACCCATGGGCATGAACTAAGGCAGGGGATGCTGGTGGGAGAAGGGCTGCAGGACAGAGGGGAATAAAGGGGAGAAAACAATGGGACAACTGTAATAGCATAATCAATAAAATATATTTAAAAGTTTAATTGAAGAAAGATATGGCTGTATACGTACATTTTTTATTAAAAAATAAGAATTTGCTGGAGTTTGTTAATGTCTTTGTCAGAGTTTCAGCCACTGAAAATGATTTTCAAAGGATAATCAAGTTACTAGATAGAGAGGTGGGCCTTGGGGGGAAAGCCAGAGATAAAGGTGTTGTTTTGTTTTGTTTACAATTAGTTTTAATTTGAGAAGCATTTACAGAACACCTGTTTCCCTATCATTGTGGCAGGCACAGTCATGGATTCAAAGCCATGTGCTGCATGCTCCCAAAGCATAACTGTTAGGAAGAGAGAAGATGCATGGACAGGGTTATTAGGAAACGTATATAGCAGATCATAGTTCAGAATCAAAGGTACATTCAATGAGATTGGGAAAGAGACCCATATCGTTTAAAGGACTCAATGAACACTCCAGGGAGGAGAGTTTGAAAGGCAGATTCAGCCCCTCCTTGCTGGAAATAGGAGCCTCACACTTCAGTGAACCTGCAGACAGCGGGGGTGGGGGGCGAGCTCCTGGGCTCCATCTGGGTATGTCCCAGAAGTAGTTCTGTTGTAGAGGACCTGTGTATGGTTCTAGGGAACCTGTGTGCCATACTTTGAGAAATGCTGACAGCACACCTAGGTCTCTTGTAGTGATAAAGCCCATGCTTCTGTGTGCTGTGATGGGTGGTGGTCTACCCTGAGAGGGAAGGAGAAGCACATGGCCAAGGAGGACAGGGGTTTCAGGAGAAGTGACACCCCACTGATGGATACAGGCAGAGAAGAAGCAGGACTCTGTCAGGAGCAGATGGGGAGCCCAGTTGGGCAGAGTTAAGAAACAAGGGCAGGCAAGGGGGTCAGTTTGCACAGGGACATGAAAATAGGACTTAGGGGTCAGGGTCCAGCTCCCAGGCAGAGGACACAGGGAAACCCTAGTTTTAAACAGGGCAGCGGTGGGACAGAGATAATTGTGAAGGAGAAAATGCAGGTGGCTGACGTAGAAGTTCACTAACAAAAGCATGGAAGACAATGGTCAATTCTGTAACTACAAGTGAATTTGAAATGGAATCCTGTTTAGGAGAGCACACAGCCTCCTCACCTCTGGATTCAGTCAAGGGCATGCCCTACACAGGGTCTCCCAGTACATTCCAGCCACCTGCACCCCCCACCCCCCCAGCCATCTGGTTCCTGCAGAAACACTCAGCTGCCTCTCTGTGTTCCACCACTAGATGGCAGCACTCACCTATGTTCCAGTGGGAGGGCTGCCAACAAGCAAGGAGGAGACTTGAGCCCCAGGGTCTAAGACACACACACACACACACACACACTTCCCCACAGATCCCATTGTGATATCTCGAGGAGAAGAGAGTGAAGGTCCCCAGCTGCAGCCAGGGGGGGAAGCAGGGTGGTTATGTCTTTCTGCAGGAAGAGCAGAGGGTATTAATAAAAGATGAGGCACCCCAGCCCCTAGTTCCCCCAAGGCCTCCTGGTATGGGGAGGGAGGCAGGCTGACCACCACACTCAGCATCCCTGGCCACGCGGTGCCCAGGGCAGACCTGGAAGGACCTCTCCACACAGCAGGCACCACCTGTGGAAGAGGCAGGCCAGCACTCACCAGGCGAGGGGCAGGCTTCCTCATCTGAGCCATCTGCGCAGTCCCGGTACCCATCGCACACCCAGGTGCCGATCACGCAGGACCCACTGCTGCAGCGGTAGTGATTCGGAGGGCAGCTTGAGGGCCCCAGAGTGGGGGAGGGAGGAGTATGGAAATCTGAGGAAAACACCCAGCAAAAACCCAAAGGGTTACAAGAAGCTTGATCTCAGACCAAAATGGGCCCCCAAACTGGCATGGAGGTCCCAGTCTCAGTGGTGCTGCCCCACTGCTGGCACAGCAGTGAAGCGCAGCTCATCCACAGGTCCCTCACAGCGGGCTGTCAGAACCAACAGTGCTTTTTCCTTTTTGGAGCTGATTCACCTGACTTAATGTATTTGAGTTGGGTTAATAATATTCAGGTGAGATTGTTTTTGCAGGCTGATGGAAGGAAGGTGACCCAGAATGCACAGGGAGGGGGATGGGTAGTATGTAGCTTCCTTCTGAGGTTAAACCTTGTCCTGGTTAATTCAACTGACCCTCCCCCTGCCCAGGCCTGGTTCAGGAGGGAGGAAACAAAAACGAGAGTCACAGGCACGAGTCCCACATCTGTACTGCTCCACTGGGTCAGGGCACTGCAGTGCGGCCTTGGACTCAGGACACAGGCTGGGGGGAACTCGGAGTCTGAATCCCTAACAAGCCCTAGGGACCAGCAGGGGCCACTGCTCTGCAAGCCACATGTGCAGCAGCCAGGCCTAGGGCTCCTGCTGTGCCCCACAGACCACGAAACACACAGTCCTAGGACAGAATAAGCCTGCTGTGTGAATTTTCCAAATAGGAGGGCTTCCATCAGCCTTCTCAGAACTCAGAGAAGCCAGCCCCAAAGAAAGCCACTGAAGGGGTCAGCCTGTGAAGCATCTTGGTGCGGGCAGGTCCCAGGACCTCCTACCTCCGCAGCCCTTCTCGTCCGACCAGTCCCCACAGTCATTCTCTCCGTCGCATTTCCACTGGCTGGGCACACAGTGGCCGTTCTCACACTGGAACTGGAAGTAGCGGGAGCAGTTTGGGGCTTCTGTGGGGTTTTCTGGGGGATTGAACGCACTGTCAGTCACCTGCCCTGCACCAGTATGAATGTGAAGCTCTCGTATGCATGCAGCCCCTTACACCCCCATCCCAGGACAGCCTGAAGGTCCCCACCTGATGGCCCCAGAGGAGATCCAGTGAGTGACCAAAAATTAGTCCACACACTCAACCAAAGCCCATCTATCTACCCAGACCCAGACTCGATACCTGAGCTTTTGACACTTGACCAAAGGGACAACCTAACTACTGATGACAACCCAATGGTGACAATGATGCTATTACACTGTGGCATCTAAAACTTTTGGGAGAGGAGGGGGAAGCTCACTTTGAAACAATTACCATTAAATCCTTACCCACCATGGTCCTTATACAGAATGTGAGCTTCCCAACTGGGGAAGGAAAATTGGCAGGATACACTGAGGGAGCAGGGCAGGCGGAGCCGCTGCGCCAGGGCAGGGAGCAGTGAGGGCCAGGCGGAGCTGCACACTCACCGCAGCGGGCCTCGTCGGAGCCATCCCCGCAGTCATCCGTCCCATCGCACTTCCAGACCAGGCTGACGCACACCCCATTCTGACACTGGAAACTGAACTCGTCGCAGACCTTGTGAAACTCAGGGTCTTGGGCTGACAAGAAACAGACACCATGAAATCCTGGCTCCTGCCACGCCGAAGAGCTCCACATAGTGAAGCTGCTCAGAAACCAGAGGGAAGAATAGAACTCCTCCACCCAGGGACAGCCTAGCGGAGGAGTGGCTGTGAACGCGGCCCAACACAAAATCATAAATTTACTTAAAACATTGTAAGACTTTTGTGGATTATGTGTGTACTGTATTTAACGTGTGGCTCAAGACAACTCTTCTTCCAGTGTGGCTCAGAGACTCCCAAAGGCTGGATGGCCCTGGTCTTGTGGTAGAATTCCTTGGAAGCAAAAGTCATTCTACTGCAGGCCTAACCCCCAGGATCTCAGAATGTGGCAGCATCTGAAGACAAGGTCTTTGAAAGGGTGATGAGGTCACAGTGAGGTCATCACGGTGAAGCCTGACCCCCCGTGGCTGGTGTCCTTGTGAGATGGGGGCACTAGGACACAGACAGGCCCAGGACACAGGGAGAAGACGGTCACTGGCACGTCAAGGAGACAGGCCCCAGAAGAGAGCAAACCTGCCAACGCTTGGACCTTGGAACCCCAGCCCCAAACTGTGAGGAAAGGTGTTTCTGTTGTTTGGGCCTCCCCCTCCGTGGGCCTTCATGCTACAGTGGCCGAAGCAGACAAGTCCAAGCATAGGCTGCTCCACACAGGGCAGTTTCAGGACTGGGGCCACCACAGAGAACAGGGCACATGCTCCATAAGGGGCAACAGGCAGGAAGATGAGTTAATACCCAGGCTGCCAGGTATGGGTGAAGACCACCAGAGCGAGGCAGCGGCCTGACTAGAGTGATGGGGGCAAGGAGGTCTGTCAGACAAGGAGACACTTGAGCCAGGGCCTGGGTCCTTCTCTGTCTCCTCTGTAGACATGTCAGCAACTAACAAGCATGACCTCTGAAGCAAGAAACATAAACCTGCCTTGCAAATGCAAGATCGGACATGCACCTGAGACCTGTGAGCCAGAGGCGTCACCTCCCCGCCCACCCCACTCACAGCATCCTGCAAACGCCGTGTCCTCATCTGAGCCATCCCGGCACTGCACGATGCCGTCACACACCATGGACTGGAACAGGCACTGCTGGCGGTTCTTACACACGAAGTCCATGAAGCGTGTGCACAGGGGCTCTGAAAGGGGGTTGGGGAAGAGGACCCTGAGCACTTGGGACCAACACACCCCGGCGCATGCTGGAAGCAGGAGCAGCCACCCGTTCCTGAGCACTTGCTTCATGCCAAGCCCTGACTGGAAACACCCGACACAAAAGCCCATCACTGAACCCTCAGGACAACTCGAAGAGAGATGTCACTGTCCTGCTCTCACAGGAGAAACGAAACGAGACAGCAGCACACAGGGCTTGGCCAAGAGCACACAGAGAGGAGTGTGAAGCAGAGGCCGGAACCCACAGCCCTCTGCCAGGAAAACCCAAGCTCTGAGCCACTGTCCATGTGACAAGCTCTCTGACATGGGGTGGTGGGGGGTGGGGACCTTCACAAAGGAGCAATGTCACAGATGCAATCTTTTTGCAGCCTCCCGCAGCTTGCAGCTCAGACACTGAAGCCCCAGTCCCCAGTGTGACTGTACACAGGGCCTTGCAGAGGCGACAGAGGGTGAACGAAATGCGTGCGGTAGAAGGAGGTGAGTGCGTGTTAAAGGGACCCAACAGGACCCATGCTCTGGTTAAGACAAGACACAGAGATGCCCGCACGGAGACAAGGCCAAGGGGTGGGGGGCAGGGCATGGCTGAGGCACCGGTCCTCTGGGTCTCCCACCAGCCCCGCCCACCGCCCACTTGGGATTTGCCCCCCTCCACTGGGGCGTGAGACAACTCCTCAATAGGAAGGCACGTGCTCCGGGCTCTGTTCCTCCCAGACACAGGCCAGCTCACTCAAAAGTGCAATGTGAGCAGGAGCACCCGAGAGGAGCACTGGAGAGGAGTGGTCTAGTTGGTGCCATCCCCATGGGGAGCCCTGGGGGCGGGGGCGGGACTCACCACACCGCTGCTCATCAGAGCCATCTGAGCAGTCCCGAAGGCCGTCGCAGTGCTTGCTGGAGGGGATGCAGGTACCGTTAGGGCAGCGGAACCCATTGCACTTCTTCTCTGAAAGGGAACATGACCGTGGGCAGGCAGCCCGAGGAAAGAAGCAGGCGCCCCACGCGGTTGGTGCTGGGGGGGGTGCACCCTGGAAGGAGGGCCATTTGCAATGGCTAGCACACGGCAAGCGTGTAGTGTGGGACCTAGCAGTGCTGCCTGCAGAGATGCAATCTGCCTACACGGGGGAGAAAGGACTTGTGCACACGGTTCTTTGCCCCGACACTGAGAGAGACTGAAAACCACCTGCATGTCCATCAGTGGGGGACCCTGTCATAAACTGTTACACACGGGGTGCTACACTGTGACAGAGACTGAAGAAACACTGTGTAAAAAAGTGTCCTGGGTGCTCCTGTGAAACCGAACAAGAGCACACAGCACGTCTGACCTGACAGATAAAGGGTGCAATCACAGTTTCCCACGAAGGCAGCGTGGGCACTGGGCAGACGGGCAGGGAGCGCTTACTGTGTAACTTTTAGTATTTTTTTCCATTTTGAACCATGTGAATATGTTATGTTACCCACTAAAAAAATCGAGTATATGTATTTTTTAAAAAGTAAAAACAAAGCTTCAGTGAATGGGAAAAAAACATAAATCCTGATGATAAACACTGGCTTTTAAAGCTCTCTTAAATAATTCACCATCTTGATTCTTTAGGAATTCTAAGCCAAAGCCCTTTTGGAGAAAGTTTGTCCCAGAAATGTTAAGAAACAGGTTTCTCATTTAGCAAAGGATTCTTGCCACTGGGTCACCCTTTCTCCTCAGCAGACAGCCACTGCCCGACCAGAGGCAGCATGGCCAGTCCAGCAGGCCAACATGGCTGCTGCAGACACAGTCCCCGTGGACCGTCCAGGAGGCCAGGTAAAGCAAGGAAATGGGTTTTAATCCTATAAAAAATGATCAGTCCTAAGAATGTATTCGAAAGACATCAAACAGAAATGGCAAATGAGCACCACAGTTGGAAGAAAATGTCACTAAGTATAAAAAGAGTTTTTAGCTTTGGGATCAAGTACAGGGCTGAAAACTGCCTGTTTTCTGTACTCTGTGTGCGATGCCTGGAGAGCGACTGGCCACCAAGTGACGTGGGGGGGGGGGGTCGCCCAAACCCACAGGACGGTGTAGCCCTGGGGTCCAGCCCCCGCCTGAACTCAGCAAGGTCCTTAGCGTTATACTCATTTCTTGCCTGCCCCCCAACCCCTTTTTCCAGTGGGGAAGTCCGAGCCTCCAGACCTCCAGCTCCCTATGGGGCCACTGTGACCAGCTGGAAACCTTCATGTAAACCAGCAGCAGTTAGTCAGGGCCTAGTGACCAGGCTGGCGCAGTCTGCCCAGAGTGCTTAGCAAGCAAGAGGCAAAGGTGGCAAGTGTTAAGAAAGTCTTTGAAAGTATAAAGTCAAAATCACATGAGATAACGCCTACTCATTAAACTTGTGAAAACAATTAAAAAGAAAATGTAATACCAAGGGAGACTTGGGGAAACATACAATATACTACCATGGAGATGTTTTTTAATATAATCACTTGGAAATAAAATTCAGAAACACTTAATGAGAATCAGAACCTACACCCCTGCAGTTGTATCTTAAAGAACGTGCCCCAGGAAGGCGTAGGTCCTCTGTGTCTGCGGGTCCTCCACCAGCTGACTCTGCCAACCTCTGACAGAAAACCACAGGGGCAGGAGTGTGGGGCCGCAGAGCACACAGCTATCGGGCCAACTAGGGTCCTGGGGCATCACAGGTTGTGGCTCCCACACAGTTTCCTGGAACCAACCCCCAGCAACACCAAGGGATGACTATATCTCAGAGGAAAAATGGGCTTTAGTTTCCAAGGACACAAAGAGTTTTATTGTGTACTAACAGTGTCAATGAAAGCCACTGGCATGCCCACCCAGGGCATAACGAGGTGACCTAAGTCTCAGTCACATAAAGTGAATATGCTTCTGCCAGGAAAGTGCTAACGGCAGAAAAACGCGGAGAGAGGGCACGATCCTGGTTAATAATGTAACAGGAAAGGACCATGGTGTGTGACAACACAGAGATAGCGACTGCAGTTCCATGGAAACCTGGACCCTGTGGGGCAAAACAGGAAACACACACACTGGTCTCTGTCTCTGGTGACCAGCACGGGCTCTTCAAGCCCTGGCAACTCCCAGGAAGGAGAGAGGGATGGAGACTGAGTGAATAATCAGTCATGCCTATGTGATGAAGACTAAAAACCCCAGCAGCACAGGCGTCAGAGAGCCTCCAGGTTGTGGATCCCGTGGAGGTGCCGGAGGGTGGTGCCCAGACATGGCTTGGCAGCTCCACATGCCTTCCCCAGGCCTGCCCTCTGCACCTCTTCCGCCTGGGTGTTCATCTCTGCCCCTTATCATAGCCTCTTACAATAAGCAGGAAAACCTAACTGTTCCTCTGAGGTCTGTGAGCCATGTTAGCAAATGATCCAACCCCGGGAGGGCACATGGGAGCCCAGGTTTGCGGCTGGTCCGTCCGAGATGCCGGCGCACTCAGACTGGGGTTAGAGACGGAGGCAGGGAAGGGGAGAGCCTTGCGGGACTCAGCCCTGACCTGTAAGAGCTGATGCTGTCTCCAGGAAAACAGTGGCACAGACCTCTGTAACTACACTAGGGGTGCCCTGCTGATGTTGCAGAACTGCCTGGTGTAAAACACACACTTGGTGGCCCAAAAGTGTCAGAAGTGTTCTACACGCATTGAGAGTGGAGGAGAAACATAGGGTTGTTGCTACAGACACAGAGCAAGAGGGCAAGGACAGGAAACCTTATAAATATTTGGTGTAAAAAAGCATTTCACATATTGTGTTTTTGTGGCAGCTATTTTGTGGTTAGCTTCTATTGTGAAGGTGAGTGCCTACCTCAGAATTCGTTTTTAAATCAATTATACTGAAAAGGTTCAACTTCTGGGTGGGTAGGCTATTTTCTGTAAGGACCATGACCAGGAACCCTTGGTCACAAAGCCTGCTGTGTGCACGGGAGCTGCTGGCAGAATACTGGCAACAGGGCTGTCTTTGGTACCCTGGGTGCATTAGCTGGTCTCCATTTGTTTTCTGCACAACTGTCACGGAAAAGCAGTGCGGCAGACTGCCTGCCTGGGAACAGAGCCTGCACGTGTCCCGGGGAGCTACGCAGGGCTAGGCGGGCAGAGAACGAGGATGGGGGCAGAGAATGGGGCTGCAGGGGCGCATGGGCAGGCGAACACAATCGTCTCCTGGCTGCCACCCCCCAGCAGCACGCACAAACGAGGGTGGCTCCAGCTGGGGCCGAAGCACCCACACTTACCGCAGCTGGTCGGATCCTCGTCAGAGCCGTCCTGACAGTCCACATCCCCATCACAGGCCCACCGCTGGGGGATGCAGTGCCCGTTGTGGCACTGGAAGTTGGAAGCCTCACAGGTGTGGTAAATGGCTGCCCACAGAAGAGCAGAGAAGCCATCAGTGCTGCCCCTCCTCGCTCCCCCTCAACCATCAAGGAGCTGCTGCCCCAGTGGGAGGGCTGTGCTAGGGGACATGGTGGGCACTGAAGCTTCTGCATTTGTCCTTGCCAGAACGCAGGCACCTGGAGCCACCCCTTCAGACAGGGCGAGGCCAGGGGTCAAGGGGTTCACAAAGGGTGCACAAGCAGAGATGTATGTGTTACAAAGTCATTCACTTTTCACAATAAAGGTAAGAATCATTCCTCTTCTGCATATGAAAAACAGGCTTAGAGAGACCAGGCAACTTGTCCACATTCACAAAGGTAGTTATGTAACAGCACAAGGGCTGTCCAAGTCCAAAGCCTGCGCGGCGTCTGCTCACCCGGGCTACCACGTCTCCTCACAGACATCATCTCCTGCCCCAGATTCTGCAGCCAGGGGGAGGCGACAGCAGGTGCTCAGGAGACTGGGCTGTAGACCTGGTCCAGACACTGTCTACGGGCCTCATCGACACACCAACATCTAAGATCCCCTGCAAGCTCCGAAAGGCCATAGTTTTACAATTCTAATTAAACTACCCAATTTCAAATGTGGAAAACCTCACATCCAAACAGCATTAAATATGTGTCCAAAATCACAAAGCAAGCCCCAGAAGCTAAAATGGCCTATAGACAGCACCATCTACCAGCAACCTCACTACATGATGCCCACTGTGATCACTGAAGAAACAGCAGCAGCAAAACACAGAGCCGCTGCCACACATGAACAGCCTCACTGCAAACCCAGGCTGAGGCCGCCTAGAAATCATTCAGAACCTTCTCAAGGC
The DNA here is from genome assembly GCF_019186645.2 of Phyllostomus hastatus. Taxonomy (NCBI): domain Eukaryota; kingdom Metazoa; phylum Chordata; class Mammalia; order Chiroptera; family Phyllostomidae; genus Phyllostomus; species Phyllostomus hastatus. The sequence continues at coordinate 1,437,140 of NW_025334015.1, read as the reverse complement.
CTTGGTCAAAGACTTGGTCAGATGCATAATAGCTGCTTCAAAGCCGACAAACACTACTAAGCACCTTCTCCATCAGGTTCCCCTTCCTCCCCTGAAACAAGAGCTGTTTGTGTCCACGACCAAATGAAAGCCAGGACCGCATTATTCCGGGGGCACAGAGTGACAACTGAGAAAGAGGGGCTCACTGTTGGCCTCACCGCCTGGACTGGACGACTGCTCAGCAGGAGGCAGCAAAACAAGCCAGCACTGGAGTGCAAGCTGCAGCCATGCATTCAGTCGAGATGGCTCGCCACGAGCAGCTTAAGGGTTGGGAAAACTGGTTTCCACTACCCTCTACAATTCCTACTGAATTTGAGGCTATTTTTGCAGCAGGTGGGAATACAAAGAACCCGAGTCTTGAAGCCCCTGAACAACAAGTGGCAGCCAGCTGGTCATGGCCTGCACAGCTCTCTGAAGCCCATGGCCACACCAACAGCACGCAGACCTGTCTATAGAAGGCCCCAGTGTTCCACAGACTTCAGCACTCAGAACCCACAAAAGCTCTTCTGCAAACACGCTCATCTCTGCCCTGGCTGGTGTGGCCCAGTGGATTGAGTGCTCGCATGCAAACGAAAGGGTCACTGGTTCGAATCCCAGGCAGGGCACATGCCTGGGTTGCAGGCCAGGTCCCCAGCAGGGTATGTGCATGAGGCAACTACACACTGATGTTTCTCTCCCTCTCATTCTCCCTCCCTTTCCCTCTCTAAAAATAAATAAAATCTTTTTTAAAAGCTGTGAGATTTATATATAAAAATAAAGTGAAATATTACTCGGTAATAAAAAATGTGGTAGCACAGATGAACTTAAATGGAGAGTATTATGCTAAGTAAAATAAGTCAGTCTGAGAAAGAGAAATATCATATGATTTCACTTATATTTAGAATCTAAAAAGCAAAATTAAAAAATAGAATAGAGACTCATGGATCCAGAGGTCAGAGTGACGGCCCCCAGAGGGGCACGGGTTAGGGACTGGACGAGAGACGCAAAGATTAAGCAGCACGAATTGGTGGTCAGAAAACAGCCACAGGACACAAGGGCAGCACAGGCCCAGAGTCAGCGGTGCAGGCCCAGGTGGGCACGGGAATGCTGGAGCACCTTCGGTGCAGCACACGACTATCTCACCTGCACCCCCGAGAGCGGTGCAGAACAACACCATAAGTGAAAGTGAAGGAATCCATTTTCAAAAGTTGTATTGCTGGTAAAATAAATGTGCCTTGTAGCTGAAAGAACAGTGAACTGTAAAACAAAGCAAGTGGTCTGGTAGGAAACCAGACCTGCCCTCACCACGAGGTGGCTAAACAAAGACCCCATATCTCCTTCCCTGGAGGGAGTTAAAGCAGAACTGAGTGGCAATTTCCAGAGCAGGATGCAGAGAAATTTCACGCATTAGGCAGTGAAATTTGCTGTAGTTCTCCACAAGATCCCCAGTCCCAGGCTCTGCCCCCATAATGGATGTGAGACCCAGTCAGTCAGTCATAAAACACTGTGTGACCAGCATGCGGAGCCTGTCGTCCCACAGGAGAGCCAGAGCCTCACTGCACGGGTCCACGGTCAAGCCTTCCTCTGACACTCCCATGTTGTTTCCAAGTTTATTTTTAGTGGAATGCTACCCCACAAGACGCAAGCACAGCTTCAGTTTTCCCTGTCTGGGGAACCCCTGAGCCTCCGCTCCAATACCCGAGGTTGTCGAGTGGCACTCAACACATTGTCCGCAGATGAGGGGCCCATCTGCAGGCTGTTTCTTGTTGGTCTGGAAGCAATAAGCAGCGGAGCCATGATAATCAGCTGCATATCCATCACTCAGGACACTGTCCAGTTCAACTTCCCCGTGACAGGGCAGGACACAGGTGTGCCCTTTGTCACCCACTCACCGCAGGGCAACTCTCCTAGCAGCACAGCACTGCCTGAGCCCCGAGGCCCATTTCTCGGGGCTTGGACTCTGCCACCAGCAAGGGCCCACCAGCCCCAGACAGATGTGTGCTTGGCAGACAGCCCGGGAACACTGACCCGTGCAGTTGGCTTCGTCAGACCAGTCCCTGCAGTCGTTGTCCCCGTCACACACCCAGGAAGAGCGGACACACAGCCCGGAGCTGCAGCTGTACTCGTCGCTGCGGCACTGGTGCGCTTCTGCAGGGAGAACACAGGCATGAGTGTGAGGACAGCCTTCTCCGCCCAGACTTCTCCCTCTAGTGCCCGAGCTCCTGAGGGTTATGGATGCACCATGAACGCTTCTCATTGACTGCTCAGCACGGGAGTGGATGGAGACCTGAACCAGGAACGGGAGGTCACTGAGGATGGCTTCCAGCCATGCTCGCCACTGGCTGCCACTAGGGAAGGGAAACCTTGCCCATTGATCTCAGCGCACTTTACAAATAGGGTCATTTTCTATGCTGGCTACAATGAAAAAGAGGTTGGGAAGCAAGCTCTAGCTGCCCAAAGAGTATTCGCAAGGAACAGCAGGCTTCTAGAGACAGAGCCTGTGGTTTCAGAGAAGGAGCCATGGGCAGTCTGAGCCCTGGTCAATCAGAAGCTCGGCTCGGGGAGGCGGGTCCCTTACCACAGTGACTTTCATCACTATTGTCTCCACAGTCATCTTCAAGGTCGCACTTGTAGGAGAGAGGGATACAGGTCCCAGACTCCCGGCAGCGGAACTGTGTATCCAGGTCACAGATGGTAGTGGCTGACATGGAGAGAGAGAGGACACATTCACCAGGTTCAATTAGTCCCCTGAACACCAACTTCCCACTGGAAAGTCAATTCAGCACGAGAAGGAAGCAGAGTTAAATCGTAGCAGCAGAAACAAAACCTAGGCTTATGAAGCAGACACAGCAGGAGAGCCTGACATTTACAACCAAGGGAGGTGAGAGCCTGTCTTCCCACAGGCAGCTTATGATTGGAACAGGGCTAAGGAAAGTGGAAGCTGGTGTCTGGCTGGGGAGAGAGTGACAGGCTGCACTACCTCCTAAGACGCCCTCAGTGGGAGGTGTCTTCCTAAGGAGGCAGACACACTCTTACGTGGAAGACCGCCTTTAGGAAGGCCAGTTTTCCACATGAAGCTGCTTGCTCCCCCAGATGGCAGAGGTCAGAGGTGGTATGCAGGCAGGTTTCCTGCAGCAGAACATGGCCTCTGAAGTCCATCAAGGCTGTGTTTCAAACCCCAGCTCTGCCTCTTCCTCAAGCAATTCACTTTGCCCTCCTGGAGCCTCCACATGAAAAGGCAAAAAAGGCGACGTGGCCAAATGCACACAGTGACAGCAGAAAGACTTGACACATATCTCACTTCCAGCACCCGCAGCTCATGAACAATTCCAGGCCTCTGTTCCCTCTTCTGTTACATGAAGATAATACCTACCATAAGGTATTATTATGAAGATAAATAAGAAAGCAAGTTTGGGACCAGAGTCCGTTAAATGGGATGTAAATGTAATGAGCCCAGACTGATCACAGAGTGAGATACCCTCCCTCTTCTACAGAAGCCGCCTGGGCCGGGGCCCAGCCCCTAGAACCAGGAGAAGGACCCTGTGAGAAGGGCTCTGGGAAGGAAGACCACTCTCCGGAGCAGCAGGTGCGGCAGGCACCAAGACGGCCAGACCCTGAGCTGGGTGGGGGTGCCGGGGCTGAAAGCCTGGGCAGCACTGTGCTCACATGTCCTCGGCAGCACAACTTGTGCTCCATTTCTTCTCTGTCATTGAGCTCGTGGTGGGAGGCAGGAGATAGGTGCAAAATGACCAGACTGCAGAGGATTCACATCAAAACCCCAAGCACCTCAGGACAACCCAACACAGCTGTTGAAGAAGGAAATCTGCTCACAACACAGCTCTCGCCTCCCTCTGCTGCAGGCCCCCATCTTCGCCAGCAGGCAGCAGACAGGGCGCCTCATTTAACCTTCCAAACAGCAGTGATCCCCAGCACTGTCCCTGTCCCACGCCCCACAGAACAGGGAAGCCCCGTTTTGCCTCCTCAGCAGGGAGACACAGGACCAAGAAGCATCACACTCTCTGTCCCCAGGGTCCCCAGGCTCCAGTTTAACCCCTGCTGTCCCCCAACCTCCTCACCTCGGCCACATCTGCCAAGTCTGAACCTGAGCCACATGGAATTGTGAGAAAGCAAGTCTTAGGGTCCTGGAAAGGTCAATCCAAGTGCACACTCTAACCCAAGCAAGAGGGGGTAAGAACCAGCTGCACACTCCACCCAGAGGAGCTCCAACCATGTGGGAATCTGGGGGTCCAACGCCAAGGTCACAGCTGGGTGGGGAGGGCAGCAGCCCCTGAAGATGCAGAAAGGTCTTTCTCTTAAAACACAGAACAAACAAGACCCAGACTTGCCATCTAGCAAAAACCAAAACCCAGGGGCCCAAGCAGGAATCCCCAGCCAAGGAACATGAGGTCAACACATTTATAGCTCTCTGCTTCCACCAAGCCTAATCACATCTGGAAAATTTTCTTGCAATGTGTAAATCCTAAGAAATATCTCCTCTCCCACTCTGATAGGTAATAAACTCCTTTCCAGAATCTGCTCCAAAGCAGTTAACATTTATTAATTTTTAAGGAGCTTTGGCTATTCCCCCACAAATATCAGACCTTCATAAGACTGACAGGTAGAGAGAGTTTTATTAGTGCTGATTTTGCAGAAATAAAACACACACACAGAGGCTAGCTCCCCAAATCTGCCATTCAGGAAGCTCTTGTCCCTTGGTATGAAAGGTACCCACTGAAGCCAAGGGAAAACTCTTAAAAAAGGTCTGGTGAGTGGCTCCAGTAGGACAGAAGAGGCAGGACATAACAGGCAAGGCCCAGAGCTGCATGCTGGTTGCCTCTTGAGTGGCTGTCTGCGTGGACAGGCACAGGGGCCTGCGTAGATGTGCAGGTGGCAGGCCACACATCGCCACCAAGACGGGAGCACACAGAGCCAGAGACCCCCTTTCCTCTGTCCTTAGGACATGAGATAACAAATGAGCTTCTTGATTTCCAAAGGTAAAATACTGAAAAGAGAAGCCTTCAGACTGGTTTCTGGCCTTCCAGCTCTGGCTGCTCTGGTCTTTCTCCCACGCAATTCATTCTGCCTCCAGCTAATCCTTCCAAAGGCTTCAGCATGTCATGTCAAGTTCAAGGGTTCCCAATGGCACTGCTGATAAAGACCAGAGGGCCTTGTGGCTCCAGGCCCCCCACCCTGACCCAGCTCCCCCTACCCCAGTATTCCCACTAGGTTCTCAACAGCCCATACAGTCTGATTGCTGGGCTTTCACACTACTGCTCCTTGCCAAGAATCTTGCCCCTCCACCTGTGCTTGGCTGACCTCCACATGTGCCCAACCTGAGTCTGAATTGGGTGACCTGGGCTTCTCTGTCACAACACTCACCACTCTTGTGTAAATGGCTACTTGCTTTTATGACCTCCCCTTCAGACTTTAAACCCTGAGTCTACTGTGCTCACCACTACATCCCAAGTCCCAGTACAGAGTCTGGAACAAAGGGTGTCCCATACACCTTTGTTGAACATGCTAACGACTGACAGGGCCCAGGCCATCAGAGCTACTGAAAATCACCTCGAGAGCCACACGTGACTTCAAACCCTGTGGACAGAGTCACATGCTGCAGCAGGCAGGTCTGAGAAATGCAAGGGTCCCAGTCGAGGCTAGTACGCAGACACGCAGACGTCCCCATACTCCGGACAGAACCAGGCCACACCACTGAGGTACAGCAGCCTCTGCGGAGCCCGGCAGGCCGCAGGCACCCACTGGCAGTGGGAGCACACAGCTCTGCACCTGCTCCCCTCTCTGGACTAACAGATCAAGGACTGGCCCCTGGTCACCACGCAGGCCACCAGCTTTATGACAGTAGCAGGGCCATAGTGAGAGCCCGGCCTGCCAATGCCCAAGTAAACTCTCTTCCAGCCTGTGAGGCTCGTTTGCAAATCTCCTACAATGATGTAGTTAACTGATATACAGATAGGTTTGTTTTCATATAGTAATGTATATCCAGCTCAGGGTGGAAACATGTTTTCTCTGTTCTCCGAACACACCCATCAGCTCAAACAGGCATCACTGACCACGAGGGCCCAGCCAGCACCCAGACCAGTGGTTTTCAAATGACATGCAGCAAGAACTTCCAGAACTTGCAGTGCCTGACCACTGAGTCAGAGGCACAAAACCTGTTTTCCCTTAAGACTGTCAAATAGAAAAGTGACAACAGCCCCCACAACAATGGCCATCCAGTGTGAATGAATCAAAACTATACCTGTTTTTGTCAAAGCAGCCAAAAACATAATTTTTGCTGTGCTACAGAATTTTAGTAATTTGTGTGTGCCAGAAGGTGAAAAAGGCTGAAAACCGAGGCCCTGGACTGCCAACCCCTCACGGGAGCTGGCCAGCCTTCTGAGCAGCAGTGAATGCTGTTTACTCGCAAATGGGGCCGCGCCAGACACTCACGGCAGCTCCTCTCATCACTCATGTCCCCGCAGTCGTTGTCCGAGTCACACCGCCAGATGCTGCTGATGCAGTTCCCGTTGCTGCAGCGGTACTGGCTGCGGAGACAGGTGCTCTCTGGCAACCAGGGGCAGGCAGGGAGGAAGCGAAACCAGCATTACTCTCACTGACAGACCACAAGACTTTCTTGAGTTTCCATTTCTCTTCCTCCATTAATGTGTCTGAGGTGATACAGAGGAAGAGGGTGACTGCGGCCGCACACGGGCGGGGATGGGGCTCCGACAGGCCCCTCCTTTCCTCTCCTGGTTAAAATCAAAGGAGAAGAGGCAAGCCAGGGCTGCATTTAGAGGTGGTTGCAATGACGCCGACTGGCCCAGTGGGTAGAGACTGCGCATGCCAGCATTAGCAAGCCCTCATCACACAGGACGCCCTTAGCGATTGCACCTGTGGTCCCACCCCAGTGGTCAATGTGTCTGTGGCTACCAGTGCCACAGGTAGTTATGTGTGCTCATCCATACTCAATTTCTCAACCAACTGGGCTATGGAGACTTTCTTTACACAGTCTGAAGGTTTTTTCCTACCACATGACTTCTTTAAAACAAGCAGCCGTAACTCCTCATGCAGAAGAAACACCCTGCTGGGTAAAGGTCAAGAACATGTGAGGACTGGCCTCTTGTTTAGGAAACCAAAGGCCTTTTACAGGGAATACAGAAAAGCCTCCTTTCCCCTTCTTTTGAAATTTAATGTCAAATCTGTTTCTTTTCAAATAACTTTAAAATGACTTACAGAGCCTGAAAGATGGTTTCCTGTGTCTAAAAGGGAAGGCTACGCTCATATTTCTAAGGGAGACCCTCGGGCGGCAGCATGTGAACCACTGCCTGAGACTAGGGGGCTGTGGTGAGAAGGCAGGTTACTGTCACAGGGCAGATATGGCCTGGGTCATGAGGAGCAGTGGGACTCACACCACTAGCTGGGCACTGCGTACAAGGCCCCTCCCAGGGCTCACCTCACTGACAGAAGTATGAGGCTGGGACTGGGAGGCAGTAAGGGTATAAATTAGACAGGAAAGAAAAGATTGAACAGCTTTTCAGAGGAAGAGTTTAGAGAGAAAGAGCACGATGAGGCTGCTACAGGTCATGGCTTGGAAATACAGATGCAAAGCTCTTTCTAATGCTGGCCTCAGAGTGCAGGATATTTCAGGCAGGGGTGGCACCAAGGGGAGCAAGGCCATGAGAAGTCAAAGCTGTTCCCGTTCCCAGTCCAGTGGGTCCAACTTACAGGAAGCTGCAGAGCTGTAATGTGGGGTATGGGCAAGGAGAGGAGGTGGCGGAAGCAGAAAAGGAAGGTAGCCTCCAAGCAAAGCCTGTATCACTTGACATTAAACCGAAAACACAAGCCAATGTTTTTACATAAACAGCTTAGGGCTGTTCTGAATGAAAACCAAAATGCCGCAGGCCCAGAAACTGAACCATGTGAGTGTGAGTGCCCAGCGATTTACTTTTTCCTGTGGACACTTTCTATGAACTCAGGAAGATTGGGGAACAGAGAGCCCTGGCAGAGGAAAGAAAAACAGGAGGGCAGTGGGCAAAAACAAAAGGGACGCACCTTCTTTGACGCAGGTGTCATTTCTCAGCTCATAGCCCCGAGGGCACTCACACCTCAGGTCGCCAGAGGGCAGAACAGTGCTGGACACGCCCTCCGGACACCGGCAGCTCCTGTGCTGGTCGGCTCTGGGCAGGCACAGCAGGTTGCATGGCCGGGGCACACAGGCGTTGCTTCCTGCAGAGAAAGCACAGGCGATGGCACCACCTTAACACACCAGGGGGCAGCGAAGGGAGGCCTGGGCCCCAAGTACCTCAACGTATAGATGCCACAATGTGAAACTCGGAGAGAGAAAGGTGATGTGGCATGCGCTGGGGCACCTACTGTGCCCACCACCTCTGCTCAGAGCCTTCAGGAAGGTTCCCGACCCATGAAACCTCAGTGAGATCAGCATTCCCCAGAACCACGCAGGGAATTTAGCACTGGGAGGCTGAAGGGCACCTCATCATCAGGGAGCTGAGGCTGGGAGAGGTTGTATCGTGGGGGTGTCAAAGGTGGTGCAGGACAAGCCCAAACCGATGCCAGTCAAAGCTGTGCAGAAACAATCTCCGAGCATGCAGAGGAGAGTCAGGAGGCAAAGCAGGCTTGGCAGGGCAGGACCACACCAGGGACCCGGGAGGTGGGAAGGTAGATGGCTTTGCCATCCCAGCTCTAGTCCCCCGAGGCTCATCCAGTGTCCACCCTTGGGCTCCTTACTGTCTCCCTTCATCCTTTCCATAGCACATTTTACTTGACTTAGCTTGAGTGGGCTTCCATTCCTTATGACCCCAAAGCCTTTATTTAGAACATACACCTGGCTGTTTAGAACAACCAGGTGTAGACAGAAATCCAGGACTCCCCTGCTCACCTCCTTTGTGCCCAAGTGCAGCTGCTAAGCCACAGGACTCATCAGGCACATCGTCACATAATGAACCTAGACAAAGATGAGCTGGTGTGCACCTGCCCCACTACTTCCAACCTCTTCTCTGCTCAGCTTTCCACAGAGGACGCCCAACAGGGGCTGTGAAACCCCTTGCTGTGCTCAGGACAGAAAACCTGTGTGGGTGACAGATGATGGACAAGGAATGCTCCTAACTCCAATATCTTTCTGCAAAGGAGAGAGGGCACATAAACCATTTTGGAACAGCCGAAAAAATGGCAACATGAAAGCCACACAGATTTGGAATGTACCTTATTCCTTTTGTGTGTGACTATTCATCATGAAAACGGGAAAGATAAATATGAAACTCCTGGTAAAACTCAGCTGACGGTGCCCACCCCCGAGCTGGCTCAGAGACAGAAAGGCCCACCAGAACGCTGTGCAGCAGCTCTGTTCCGCCAGCCAAGGCTTCAGTTGCCTGCTGCCGGGCCTGCAGCCAGAAGACAGGATGCAGTAGAGACAGTTGGCACTGACAGGCAGGACAGCACAGTTAGCAGCTCTGGTGTGTGGGCACCCAGTCAGCGTCCAACTGGCATAACAAACATGAAAGCCACATGCGGCAGCAAGTTCTGATGTCAAGGCCTACACAGGACATCACTAAACAAACAAGACACACACAGCCGCTGAGGGAAGTCCACATGGAGAAACATTCAAAAGGGTTTCCCAAATAACTTGATAGCCCCCGAGCACAGGTGGCAAACACAAGGCCCACGGGCTGAATTCAGCCCAGTGGAAGCACCAAGTTCCTGGCCCCTAGTTGAATAGTTACATATATATAGTCCTAAAATTACATTTGGTCCTTTGAAGGCAACCGCCAGGCTAATGTGGCCCCCGGAGAAAGTGAGTTTGACACCCCTGCCCTAGAGGTTGAAAGTGCCACACAGGTGAGTCACCAGCTGCCTGCGGCCGAAGTGGCAGGCACCAGTGGAGGCTGCTCTGTCCCACGGGCAGGAGCTGGTCCTTCAGCAGGGGGCCATGGGCCGCAGGCTACAGGAGGGCATCAGCAGCTACCACTGAGGGACAACAGTGCCACAGGAATCTGAGACCCTTTCTCTGTATTCCAAGGACAACATATATTCAATAAGAACAGAACCTTTGGAAAATACTCACAGGGTACTTTCACACAGGTGGTGTCTATAAAATAATGTCACTGGCATTTTAACATGCAGAACAAATGCTCCTAACCAAACAAGCAAGAGCCAAAAGTACAGAACCCAGATGGGGTACAGCCAATCAGGAGACTGGTCTAAAAAGAGATGCAGAAAAATAGCCAGAGGGGCCATGTCCAGGGCGAACCCCAAACCACGCTGACCAAGGCAGTCAGTCACACCAAGAAATAGCAGGGCAGGGGCATGAGGGCTGGCCCCTGGCCGCAACGTAGCGACCAGAAGACATCCGAGACGGCATGGGACCGCAATGCTGGAGAAGTCCATGAGGCACCCCAGGACACCGCCACCTGACCCTGACCCAGCACACACCAGTCTGCCGTGGGGGAGGTGGCAACGGGAAGAGCATCACTCCCACATGAAGAGTGTCCCCTTGGAAGACCAAGCATGTAGCTCTGTGACATCTTGTCACATTCAGAACACTTTCAGATACCCTCTTGGGAGAGTTCTTCCAGAAGGTAACAGAATGGAAGGCTTTCTCTCTCAGATGCTTGTGGTCCGTGCTCCAGCTATGGGCTGGCTCAGGCACCAGAGGGGTTCTGCTGCAGGCGTGGGAGCCCCTGCTCCCCACAAAAGGGGACACACACACAAGGCAGTGACTGCTTTCAGGGATTGGCAGGCATCCCCACACCTGGACTCAGAGCAGCTGGAGGGGGGAGGGGGACTAAGAAATCCCCACTCTTCCTGGGACCCCTTTGAGGCCTCTCTGCCTGTGGCCAGCACCACCTTCTGCCTCGCCCCTCTCCTTTCTTTTTTTTCTATTTTCTCTTTATTTCTATTGCCAACACTATTACAGGTCCCTGTCTTCTCCCCTTCCCCCCACTCCTCCTGGCCCCTGCCCCCCTTCCCTCTGGCCATCACCACACTGCTGTCTGTGTCCATGGGTCTTGAATATATGTTCTTTGGGTGACCCTTCACCTTCTTTCATCCAGGCCCCCTGCCGTCTGCCAGCTGTCAGCCTGTTCCATGTGTCCATGCCTGTGTTTCTATTTTTTTTTCATGAGTTTATTCCATATGAGTGAGATCATGTGATATTTTTCTTTCTCTGACTGGCTTATTTCACTTTCATAATATTCTCCAGGTCCACCCATGCTGTCTTGAAGGGTAACAGTCCCTTCTTTTTTTACGGCCATGTAGTTAGTATTCCATTGTGTAAATGTACCACAGGTTTTGATCCACTCATTTACTGATGGGCACTTGGGCTGTTTCCAGGTCCTGACTATTGTAAATAATGCTGTCATGTACATAGGGGTGCATATATTCTTTCAAGTTGGTGTTTGGGGATTCTTATAATATATGTTCCCAGAACTGGGATTACTGGGTCAAAAGGCAGCTCCATTTTTAATTTTTTGAGGAAAATTCATACTACATGCATACAAGGCTGGCTTTTACTAGTCAGGACCCAGGGGCAGGTCAGCTAATGCTCGAAGTCACTGGGCTGCCTCGTGCCTTGAGCCACCTGTCTCGGCTGCCAGCTGGCTGTTAGGCTAGTCACTAAAAAGCTCATCACTGAAATCTCCTCTGGTGGGATTGGGAGGATGGGGCTATTGGACCTCCCATGAGGGGGAGGTGCCTTCAGAATTCAGGGAAGACAGTGGTGGGTGTCATTCCCTGCCCAGAGCCACCTATCTGAGTCTTTCCTTGATTTTTTCTTGACCTCAGCAGGACGGGTGGAGCCCCAGTGAGTCAAGCAGGTGTGTCTGCCAGAAGCTGGGAGAATGTTTCTATCTGAGTTCCTGTGAGGGAGGAGCTCCAGTCAGGGTCACAGGGAAGTGGGAGAAATAGCCTTACTCCCAAGCTGGTCACTAAGCCCTCCTGAGTCCGCCCTGACCTCTACGCCCCAGCCTAGTCCACTGAGTCCTTGGCAGGGCCAGAGAGCCGCAGGGTGGGGAAAGGGAAACACCAGAGGGTGTGGGGGCAACTGCTTTTCCTCGGGCTAATGGCACTTGGAGGGGATTGCTCTGCCCAAAAAGGATGGCTGCTCTGGGATTGGAGGATGACTCAGTACAGAGGGCATGGAGGCTGTTCCCCCAGGCCTCTCCCCAAAGCCACAAACACCATATTCTCATCAGGCGACTCTGGTCAGCACCACTGAAGCCTAAGGTGAGTAGCTGTAAACAAAATTTTGCATTTGGCCCTTTAAGAGGGTGCCTTTGACTCCAGCAGGCTCTGCCTCTCCTGGGCAGACAGAAACCTCACTGCTTTTCCCAGCTGGATGCTATGTGGATGCCTATTCCTGGCACTGTAGCTCTGGGCTGGGGGACCTGGCCTGGGGCTGAGGTGCCACACCTCTCAGGGGAACCTCCCCACAGCTGAGATGTCCCTCCTTAACCTCAGCCACTGTCCACAGGGCCACCCCTCTCATGCATCTACCTTTCCTACCAGACTTCAGGTGGCTGCTTCTGCCTTTCTTGGTTATAAGTCTCCTCTTTAGGTAGTCGTCAGTTGGCAATTCAGGGGCATTGTTCCCCAATTCAGTTGTGCAGTAGGTCCCACTTGGTTCTGGGAAGAGGTGAGAGTAACATCCCCTACTCTACCACCATGTTGAGAAACCTCCCCCTTCTTCCTTTTCCTAGACAAGAGATGATGCTGGATCAAGACTCTCCTAAAGTGGATTTGAGAATTAGTTCTCCCATCTTCTCCAGCTAGGCATCTTCGATCAATAAGCCTGTGCTTGCTCCAAACCCTGATCTACTGAGTATTTGTTTTAAAGCCTCAGGAACACAAACCTTAGGCCTGTAACAGAACCAGTTTAGGAGGCAAAAAAGCTACTATCTTATTTAGTGAACTATGCATTTGACAATTATCAAAATCTAACCTACCCCATGCTGTTACAGGGTGCAGCCAAGAGGGGGGACCCCAAATGGGCATTTGAAATGGGGTCCAGAACGTAAGGTGTCCAGGAGATTTTAAGATGTCCTCATCCCACCCCAGGTGTGGGTTGGGGTAAGGGACAAGTGGAGCAGGGCCATTGAGAGCTGTTTCACATAGCAACAGCCTTGTAGCTAATCTCTGGTGTGGTCATTTAACATATCTATAGCCTTTGGCTGGTCGTTTAGACATGTTAAATAGCTGTGGCCATGCTCTGAGCCAGGGGAATGGAAGTAACTACCCCACCAAGAAGTAACTGGGGGGCTGGTCCCCCAAGTTAACAGTGCCTGCGTGAGAGCTTGGAGAAGATTGGCTCCAGGACATGGGGCCACACCTGCCCAGACTCATGATGGCAGTCCCGTAAAGCTGGAAGGGTATGAGTTCTGGCATGTGAAGCTAAGTGTGGGAGGAGTTGGAAATGGGGCTACAGAGGAAGACTGGATCGGGGATTTAAACCCAGATGCAGTAGCCATTGAGGGAGAGAGAACCACACAGCTTTAGCAGAGTGAGGACTCCCGCAGCCCTGCAAGAGAGAATCACCATGCCGCTTTAGCAGAGAACCGCCACTTGGCTTTGGCAGAGTGGCGACCCCCGCCACTTGCAGCCATTGTGCAGGGGGAGAAGCACGCAGTTTTGGCTGAGTGGGGAATCTTGTGGCCCTGGGAGAGAGGACCACGTGTCTTTGCCAGAGTGGGGACCCCCGCAGCTTTATAAGGGGGAACCACCACCTGGTTGTAGCAGAGATCCTGGTGACTCAGCTAAGGGTGCCGGGAACCCAGGGAGGTCTCCCAGTCGAGATGAAGTACTAACTGGGAATAACCAGAGGACTGCCTGAGCCATGGACTTCTATTTGCTTTTCTGAGATATGGTACTCTGGACTGGGCAAAGGGGGAAGAAAGGAAGGACTATGTCTGTTTGTGGGTGTTTTAAGGGACTTTAGAATTTTTTGATAAAGACATTAGGTCACTACTTTAAGTTTGTATAGCATTAAATAAACATTTCTTTTCTTTTTCACGAATTTCTGGCATTGAGAGACATCTTTCCTCTGGCGGTGGACATAACGGACCTGGGGGCTTCTTTCAATAATAGTATATCGTCCCAGGCCCCCCCTTGTTTGTTCTGTAATAATGCAATACATTATTTGCCCTCATTATAGATATTTAAAAGTGTGTGTTCATTGCAGGCTCCGAAGAGCACTAAGAGCATCATCAATTAAAGGTTTCAACAGCCGTGCAAAGTACGCTTTTTAAAGAAAAAAGCACTCTTTATGAAGAATAAATTCTAGTAATACTACACACAAATCAGGCAGGTATAAAGACAAAAAAATGCATCTGTTTCAAAGCAAATATCCCCAATCCACAAATGTTTCAAGAAAACAGTCTTGTCAAAGATGAGAACCATTCAAAATCAAGCACTTCTAACCCGCTGTGGCCCACCAGGGCACTGCTATTACAGACAACAGAGGAAGTGAAGCTGACGGCTTCACTGCAGTCAAGCTCTGCAGCCAACTAGACTGGTTCAAATTGTTACTAAATGTGAAACATAGAACAGTCACTAAACCCAACTTTCATGTCCTCATCTATAAAATGGAAATATTAATAGTGCACGTGGATTTAGGAAGATAACTGAGGTCATACAAGCCTGTAAAGCACACTAGTGTGATGTTATATAATCACAATCTCTTAATAAATGTTGTTATTGTCATTACTATTATTTTATGCTAGAAGGACGTCCTACATGTGTTAGAAGAAGACAACAAAAATAATAAAGATTGGCACCAAGGATCACCAGTACAAAACATGAATTTGCAAAATACTTGTTTGGTGTCCAAAAAAGTGGGCCAGCTGGAGCAAACAGGTTCAAGACCAAGAGAACCCTCCGCATAGAAGCAGTGCTGGGAGCCAGATGCCATTGCAAAAGCTCTGACTGAACCCAAACAGCCTGTTTGAGAAATCACAAACTTGCCTCTCCAACCCTCTATCTGGAAGCAGGAGACAGACCACGATCTCCCCTGCATGCCTCTACCAGCGACCTTCACTCTGAGTGAGTCTAGATCTGCTAGGACTGCACACCTGCTGGGATAAGGGGCCAGCCAACTCAGGGCAGTGAGGAGCCTGGGGGCTCAGGGTCCAGCTGCATGCGGTGTGTCAGGAGCTGCTCCATGCTCATCAAACATGCTCACAAGTCATCCTCAAAGTGAAGACCCACTCCTCTGGATGGGGTGGCAACTCAGAGGAACGGTGACAACTCACTCAGCTTGCCAGCAAGGAGGATCAATGGGGGTGGGGGTCCTCTGTCAAAGGCCCTGAAATTTCAGTCACTGGAGCCCAGGAGCAACATTTCTTTATCTCTCCCTATTTTAAAACAGGCACACCCTCTAAGAATGTGACTTCTCCATTTAGCTTGAACAAAACTCAGCTCCTAAACTGGAAAGGGTCCTCTGGAAAAACACACCCATATCTGAGATTACATTCCCTCATCTGTAAACCATAGCTCCTAACACCAGCCCTACCCATCCCACAGGTCAGCTATGAAGACACAACAATAATATTGACTTACTGGTTCAAGAACACACTTTTCTAAGGGTGTTTTCATTGTATCTTCACTGGTCCCAAAAGGCTAACAATGATATCTATAACCGTGTTATTTCCCTTTGTCAATTTTCCCTTAGCACAGGGCCAGCCAAAACCCAGAGAACAACGTCTGCATTCTAATTCAAAACCGAAACCTAGCAGTTTGTCAATAAAGGAGAGTCAGCAGACCCAGGATGACATTTAATCCTGCTGAGATAAAGAGGGCACTTCTTAAAAGGACTATTCTTCTTGGAGTACCCTGAGGTCTCTCCTGTATGATAGACAGGGTGGTTAGGAAGTAAACAAAGGCAAAGTGAGTAAAAAGGCCTTCCACGGAACAGTCTCAGGCTCTACGACCAAGAGTCAAAGTCTTACAGAGCTCTGGGAGCCTCCACCAACAACCTGGAAGAAAGCTACTGTCTGCACCCACTGCAATTCTTCCTTTCTGTTTTCATGCCTTCTTCTTTCAATACATGTGTATTGGGCATCTACTAAGTGCTAGACACTGGCAAAATTTTTGAGAAAAGAAGACAATCTTCTTCTTCATGGGGTTCAGAGTTTCATGGTGGGGACAAATCAATTAAGTCATACACCTAGCATTACAAGGGAGGTACATGCTCATCTGAGCAACCAGGCTCAAGATGGCACTCCAGCCAGGAAGCGGCAGCTGGCCACAGACACCCAGCAGGACACAGCTCTGAGTGAGGGTGCCCAACATGGACTGCACGCATGCTGGGGCTCTCCAGCTACAGTAGAAGGTACATCGCCCATCAGGAAGGGGGCAAACGCAGGAGGAGGGTGTAATTACCTACCAATCACCCACACTCCAGGCAGGCAAAACATGCTGTCTTCTAGCTGTTTGTGTATCATTAGAGGGAAATTACGATGTCATTAGGAAGAAACTAAATAATGTGCATGTTGTTATGACAAGGATGCAGGCTGCTGGAGCCTGCCTGCACAGATTGCCCACACCCAGCCCCTTTCTAGAGGTCAACTCGGTAGAAAATAAGAAGGAGATACTGCCTTACCCGTTGTCTTCCCCTTGTAGAAGATCTTCATGTCCATCAGCCCTGTGAGCTGGCCTGCCAGGAGCGTCACGTGGGACCCACTGTGTTTGGAAGCTCGGAATATGCTGAGCTGTGACCAGTCATCCCAGTAGATTTCATTCTAAAACGAAGACCTTTCTCTTTAGTCCAGCTCTTCAGTCCTTTATTCTGAACCCTCAGGAAGAACCAGAGTTCTGCTATGCAGTGGACACCCAGAAGGCACTGTCTGAATGGTCAGCCCCAGCAAGACTCCACTTAAATGCAAGAGGCATTGATTTTATCCAAACCTCACCCAATATCTACAGTGATGGAACTACCCCCAAAGAAACTATCTGATAAGCATAGAAGCTGGACCACAAGCCCAACCACCCAGTTTGAAATCTGCTTCTCAGTGTTGGGAAGCGTGTTTTGCCCTCCAGCATCAAAGTGGAAGTGGCCAGTGACCCCAGAGATGCAGGACTCACCTGAAGCCATCAGGGAACAAATGGAGCAAACCTTGCAGGAGAGACACTCATGGAGCCAAACAATCCCTCCGACGTATAAGGGCAAATTGGGAATTTTGTGTGAAATACCTTGCCTTTGACCTTTTGAAATGTGAACAGTAATTACCCTGGACTCTCTTGTCTGGCTTCCTTCCTCATGAGCTGAAGGAAACTGCCTCAAATTCAGTTTAAGGAGCTACTTTCTAGAAGTCAGGTAAGCTGGTGTGCAAAAACCCAGAGAGAGTAGATCCTTCACCTCAGCACACTCTTCACCCATGCTGAAAGAATGCCATTGCTGGACACCAACAGTCCTACCTTAAACACCGCAATGGCATAGGGGTGTGGGAGGTTGTCCAGGACAATCGAGCGCTGCTGACCACTCAGAGTGACCCGTTCAATGCAGTCCAGATAGGCGTCTGTCCAGTAGATCCACTGGTCATCCACAGTGATGCCGTTGGGCCATTTCACATCCTCTGACACAAGACAATGGACAGCAGAACCATCCATGTTGCTCCGATAAATACCAGGCTTCAGGTCTCCCCAGTCAGTCCAGAACATCACTCTGGTCGAGACGAGAAAGCACACCCTTCACACCAGAACTAGGGGAACAGGAGCTCAAGTGCTGCCCCACAGAGGCAGAAGCCCCTCTGGAATCACCAGCTGTTATTTCAGTGCATGTGTTGTAATATGCAATCAGAGTACTTAAAGCCATTTAATTCCTTGACCCAAAAACTCCTTTACTGGAATTTATCTGCAGATATAATCAAGTTAGGCAAAGATAACATACAAAGATGGTCATCACAGCAAAGAAAGATTGTTTATACTAGCAAAAACATGAATTTTTAAATAAAACATATGTATATTTGTGTGTACATATATATGTTAACCTATAGAAAAAGTGATATACTATGGTTGATATAAATGACTATTATGAAGCCTAAAATGTACATGTGTTTCTATGAAACTATCTTCAAAACATATTAAATTTTTTAACGTTTAGACTAGTACATACCTTATTACTCTACTTGGTATATAGGTATATGTGTCTGGGTGTTTTAAAGATATATGCTTGTACATGGGTTAAAAAAATTCTGAATGAGACACATGAAACTATTAAGCCCTGGGAAATGTGAAGTGGAGAGTTAATAGTGAGAAAGGAAGAAACAAATATTGTTCATTTCATAAACTTATGTTTGCTTTTAACATTTTAAATCAAGTGCATGCATTACTTTCAGGGATGTGTTCTATTATTAAAAATAGATCTAATCCTCAATTATAAATGCTATAAGAAACTGCAGCCCTGGGAGGTGTGGCTCAGTGGATTCAGCACCAGCGTGCAAACCAGAGTGTCGTTGGTTCAATTCTCAGTCAGGGCACATGCCTGGGTTGCGGGCCAGGTCCCCAGTGGGAGGTTGCACATGAGGCAACCACACATTGATGCTTCTCTCCTTCTCTCCCTCCCTTCCCTTTTCTCTAAAAATAAACAAAACCTTAAAGAAAAGAAAAGAAAGGGTAGAAAGGCTACCCCAAAATTTCCCTTTCAGCTATGTTTCCTAAGTCAATAAAGTAATAAAGCACTTTTGTGACCCCAAGTGTATATGGATTGCTAGGAAACCTACACATGCTGGAGGGCAGGGTAAGATGGGAGGAACTAGATGTTTGCACCATGTGAGGAACTCGAGATACAGAACCTTCACAATACCCAATCAGGCCTAACATGTCTACAGAGTAACTTTTAATATTGTGTTTTGTTGGAGAAAACCCCTACAGATGTGAGACATCTGGATGCCTAGAGATTCTGATGTGTGTTAATGAAAAGTCACCTGACAGAGACTGTGGTTTCAACACTCAGTTAATACATGATTTCAGCCACAGTCCTGGGAAACAGAGCTTTTGTCCAGCACTTTGCATTCCCTTGAGGATCTGGCTGCTATAGCCTTTGGCACTCACTGACTTCCACTGGGGAGACACTTACCCCTCCTGGGGCATGAGGACCAGAGCCCTAGGCCGATCAAGCACAGAGGAATTGACGATCGTGAGTCGGAAGTCACCATCTGGATGAGCTACCTGACCAGAAAAGGAACAGAAAAAAGCCAAGATGGACCTGAGCTCCTTAAAAGTCTCCTCTCGGCTCCTGCCTACGGACATGCCCCCAACGGATCGGAACTCTGCCCCTTTTCCGGTCAGCATGACTTGTTCGCTCCTTGGGCTCACATGCCCACTCTCACGTGGTCTGACAGAGGCCCAGCACCACCTGTGCCCCGGTTCCTGGGCGTGAGGAGCTGCACAAAGCACTGGGTGTGCTTTTCTCCTTGGCCCTCCTGTGATACTCCACCACACGCCAGTCCCCAGCAGTCCACCTGTCCACAGAACACACACTCAGGGTCACAGCCTTGCAATCAGGTGTCTCCAGGCTCATCCCACCTTCTCTCTCCTCCATTCAGTTCCTACCACTACACAAAGACATGTCTTCTCATGGTTCTCTCAGCCTATCTGTTCCTGCCATCTGCCATACTGCCTCCCGGGCCTGTTGTCTGCTCTCTAATCAAACCCTGCCTTTCCTTCCAAACTCCCCTCCAGGCCTTCCTCCTCTGCCCCACCTTGGTCAGTGAGCATCTTTAGCTTTGTACCACTCAGCATAAGCAGCACTGAGTTGTGCAGTGGCCCTCCATCTTGGCTGCAACCTTCTAGCACCCAGCAGAGCACAGGCCCTATGTGGTGAGAGAGAGGAGAGACCCATGGCGTGCTCAGTAAGAGCCCGGCACTGTGCACCTCTCTCCTTTCTCTCCTCTCACCGGCCCTGGGACATGGGCATGACCCTGACCTCAGGCAGGGGTCAGTTTGGGTGTCACACTTTTAAGATGCCTCCCTGCCTACCATTTCCAACACTGTCCCACAGCACCCTCACAGGGTGGGTCACTCTGCCCTGGCTGATGTTCTCTGCAGCACTTAGCACCAACAGAACTGACTGACTTATTTCTTCATCATTTTGCTTCTCCACTAAAATCTACTGTCTATCAGAATCCATGTGCCTTGCCTACTGCATATTGTCACGTCATACAGCTGTGCCTGGAACACATCACACCCCCAAGAAGAACCTGTGACATGACATCATCTTACAGATGAAGGAACTGATGTCCAAGTCACAGAGCTACTGGAATGAAGATTGAGCCCAGGCCTATCTCTCACATCTGGGGCTTGTCCTGCCACTTTGCCTGGCTCTCTGCATCTACCTGCTTCTCCTGGGCGCCCCCACGGCCCCCGTGCCAGCCCCACAGAGAAGCTTTGCAGGAGTGCCACAGCAGGGTCCCAGGCCAGGGCAGGGCAGGGGCCATTTCTTGCCTTTGTGGTGCCTTGGGTGCTAAGCTGCAGATGGATGAGGCGAGGAAAAGAGAGACAGCCACCTTACTGGACCATCATGAGCATGAACCAAAGAGTTCCTGCAAAGTGGCCCCAGCTTGGCTTGCTGCACAGAAGGACTCACTGGCATCATCAGTTAAGGTGATGGCAATCATGACACTGTCACTGCTGCTCAGTCGACTGCAGCACTGTCAGAGCACCAACGTCACAGCTTTGTAATAATGCTGTGGCAATGTCACTATCATTATTGTTTCTGCTTTATGTCTTTTCTAGCCAAAACACAAACTTTCAGGTGCCCTCCTAAAATCTGTCTGACAGGTTCACGTACTGTTCTTATGTAGAGCCACTGGGACACAGAGCAATGATTCTGAGACTGTTGCCCTTCCCTCCTTCTTTACAGGCTCAGGGACTCCATTCTCCAGACTCTCTGAGACGCTGCAGGGTCCTATGAGACACTGGTTCCCACCTCAGTGCCAAGTCTGGCTCAAAGCCCATGTGCTCCCTCAAGTGCTGCATGGACATGGGAACACACATACCTCAATCTTTTTGAAGCCTGCATCCACCCAGTAAAGTAACTGGCTGAGGGGCTCAAAGGCCAAGGCTTCAACGGTCTCCAAGCCAGAGCTGATGATCACTTCCTGCCCTGTGCTCCCATTCAAACAGAGGCGCTGAGGAGAGAAAAGGGGAAGCTCTGAGTGAAGTTCAAATGACCTCCCACCCAATGGCCCACGGATGGTGACCCTTATTCACCCAACCTGACTGGCACGGAATGCAGTGTTTTACATCAGTAAGCTTTCCTAAGATGTAAAGCCAGCTTTTAATAAAAGCATTTCTAAAATGTGTCATGACTTCCTGTCGGAAGCAGACAAGCTGAACAAGGTGACCCCCGAGGCCAGCCTGCACCATCATGAGCACCAAGTGATGAACCTCGTTGCACCGCAGTGACAAACTCAGAGACAACCGAGATGCGCGCATCTGTTTGCCTTTCAGATAAAACAAGATCAGTATTATTTTTAAGGTCTTCTGTCTGCTTTTTACAGTCTTCCTCCCTTCCTGGCCATTGGGTGCTATTGTCCCCTTGGGACAGCTAAACTGAGCAGTCACCCTGCCCCTGTGCCCACCCCTCAGATGCCCAAGCACTGTGACACTTCCATTGGGCTGGATGTCCAGACAAAGCCTGCTGAAACTGCGCTACTAAAAGGATGAAAGACTCAACAGCTGTCCTGGAAAATGCATGGGTTTAAGTGCACGGCGGCCCTCTATCTGGCCCATGCATGCGGGGTCTTCGCAGCTCACTTCCTGGTCCTCGACTGTGCTTGGAACAGCTGAAGTGGATAATGCCATGAATGCCACACAAGTCAAGTGTGACTATATCAAGGCTGGGCAGAAGGGTGCTAGAAGCAGGTGGTATGACAGGAAGCAACTAAAAAGTCCAGCATTCCTAGTCCTAAAAGCTTCCCAGCAGGAAAAGGAAGACCTTGTTTACAAGCAGGACTGTGGATTTGGGGCTCCCTTTGTCATTCCTATAAGGACAGAGGTGGGCAAGGAAAGACAGGATTAAAACAGAAAACTGAGACGTTTCTTCAGTCAGCCTCCAGATGAATCATGACTTAAAATTTCCAACACCCACTTCCTTAGGCCATTCTGAAAGACATTTACCTAGTTTGGACAGGTGCCAGGCACAGCCCCAGGACCAGACTGAGGGCTGACTCACCTGGATGATGTCCAAGGCCAGGTCAGACCAGTATAGGCAGTTGCGCTCATAGTCGAAGTCGAGGGCCACCGCGGCCCGCAGCCCGGCGAGCGGCAGCTGCTCCGTGGCTCCCGAGGCCAAGTCGTAGCGGTGGATGGACTTGCGCGTGGCATACAGGATGAACTCATTCTCCTCTGCACAGACCACAGCACAGCAGGGAGGGTGATCCGGGGCGCGTGAGGGCTTCCAGGCGTGCCATACCTGCTCTGTCCTCATGCACTAACCGCAGAGCCACGCAGGGCAGGAGGTGTGGGTCCAGTGCAGAGCACAGGGGCCAGCCCCAGGAGGGGTGCGACGGGACCACATCTCCACCTGGACGAGCTCCTCACACTCCCCTGAATCTTAAATGGGTGTTCTCGTCCACAAAGCCAATGACTTGTCACTTTCCTTTTTTTTCATCTAGATCCCGAGGTAGGTGTGGTCCAGCACCCAAACCCCGAGGCTCGGTCTAGATGTCATCAGTCACACTGGACAAGACAACAACACCAACAGCGTGTTGTCCTCATGATAAGGCCGTATCACATGTTACCACAATCTTGGGGACTAGAGACTGCTGGTCACTAAAGACTGTAGCTAAGTTTTCTCATCAATTTGCTCACCTGTTAAACATCATTTACAATGGCATGTAGCAATTATATCAACCTATTATGTTTTTAAAACAATAATAATGCATTTGTTCTTGACTACTGACAAAATGTTTTACAACATGATTATCACAAAGACTATTTCTACTAAACAAATACTTATACACACTGTACCTACTATGTACCAGGCACTGTTTAATGCAAATAACAACTGTATAATGGAAGAACTACTATTAACACAACTTCACCAATAAGAAAACTGAGAGCAGAGAGGTTAAGTGACTCACTCAAGGTCACGCAACCAGTAAGTGGCAGAACCACGCCTTGAACCAAGGCAGTCTGGATCCAATCTCCACTATAACCGCTACACAGTGCTGCCTTTTATGATGTAGATGCAATATTGCCATTTTTTAAGTTACAGAAATAGATGCCCAGAATTCCTAAGGAGATTTACTTAATATCAGAGGAGTAACCAGATGAGGTAGTGCTCTGCCTCCCACTTGGGGAACAGCCTGGAAAACATCAGACTCTTCCAAGGGAGCAGAGGTGAGCAACACACTCACACCCTGCACGTCTTTCTGACGACGTGTCACGCATGGGGCTGGGGCCAATCCGAATCCCTCTGAGGGACATCTACATCATTACTGCTGTCCTCCCCTTTCTCTCATTCCAGTCACTTGACGAGTTAATGAGGACGAGTCACAGCTTTATAAAGGCTAGATAATGCACCAAAAACAAATCTACCTGCAACTCTTAATAAAGATAAGGTGGCCTTCTTTGGCTCCAGTGTGACTTCACTCCAAAAGTATATAAGCTACCATGACATGGTGACTAATTTCTCCTTCCCACTTACGTCTCCATGAAGGGGCCGTCAGGATGGAAACTGCCTGAGCCTGTGGCTGACACAGGAGCTCAGGGCTCTCAAGAGTCTGCCACCATCACAGGGAGGATGAGCACAGTGAGCCCTTCCCCTCATCTCTCCCTGACCTCTGTGAACCTCATCCGGGTGCTCTGGCTCTTCCTCCTAAGAATGCCTGTACAGAGGAGCTGAGACTAGAAACACTGAAGTGCCTTAGGGGTAGGTGGAGAGGAGCATGCATCATTCCCATGGGTAATGTCGATACTTAACTTAGGGAAGGAACAGGATTCTTGGCCAATCCAGCCATACGCGAGCACAGTGTAGGAATTGGTGTTATTACAGTAATCATAAAGGAAAAAAACTGCTTCACTTTTAAAGTCCTTCTAGATGCCCAGGTGACCTCGTCTTTGCAAAGATGCTGAGGTCTCCATCAGTCCTATGACCTTTCCCTTCGGTGGCACATCCCTGCCTCCAGTTCCACACATTTAAAAAGAAAAAACATTGAGGAGGTGGCCTACACCACAAATAAGATTTTTCCACTTCATTCCCTGAGTTATCCTCTTTCTCAAAAGAGAAAATATCTTTATCAGTTTAATCGGCTTTAAATAAACTCTTTTGTCCCTTGCTGAGTTATCTTCAAAACACTTATTACAAACATAGGAGCTCCATTTCCTGAGAGCTGCACTCACGCCCGCCAGCCCAAGCCCTCCTTGCCAGCTTCAGCGCTTCTCCAGGAAGCATCTGCCCATCCCTGAGAGTCTGCTGAGGTAGTTCTCTCTGTCTCCACAGTGAGGCATGCAGATTACTCTTGTAAAGCAGGAAGACTAAATTAAGGGACTAATGAGCTAAGCATGGAAACCACAGGGTGAGCTGACAGGCTGTGAGCAAGGACAACACACCGCTGCAGGTGCTGGAGGAGACAGCCCCCTGCTGAGGGACATCCGTGCCCCTCACTCACGTGCACACAGAGGGGTGAGCAGTAGGAAGGGCTCAGAGGGAACAAGGAAGTGCTACTGAAGAAAGACCAGCAACAGAGTAAAGAAAAGGTGCTAAGAGATTAACTCTTTGTTGAGGGATCATAATTCCGTGTGCATAGGACAAGTACTTCCTGTGCCGACACCACTAAATCAACGAAATCACCGGCTTCAGACACATTTCCAGCGTGTGCACACACTCCAGAGAAGCTGTTCTTAATCAGCAAGCATAACGGTCATCTAAGATGCTGGGCATAACATCGTCTGCCACCACAGCCACAGACAGGTAAGAGCATGGACTCTGCTACCTAGCACAGGTATGACCTTAAAAAAGCCACCCAACCCTCTCCTCTGAGCATGCGTCCTCATATTTTAAAAACAGTGGAGCTAACAATATCTGCTTCAGGAATTAAAATGACAACACATGGAAAAGGGCATTAAAATGTGCAAAATCCCATTAAAATATTACTGATAATTATTCTTATATAAATTAAGATAGACCCCTTAGCTACTTCCCCAAAAGCCACAGTCTCTTCATGCTCATCACCGATAAACAGACCCAGGAGCACAGAGCAGGCCTTCGGGCACCGCTTACCTGTCCCTGCCCAGGACGCCACGGATGCCAATCGACCTTTCTCAATAAACAAAGGGGGTTTCCTTCAAAAAATACTTCTCGTTCCTGCCGAGTCATAAGGCTACAAATACATTTAGTTTGAATCCCAACCACGAGAGTGGACCTGGGCAGGAGGATAATCACATTGCAGGGACAGCCCATGGGGTCAAAAGGAGAAACAGCCTCTTACCTGCCAAGGGGCACGGGACCAGTTCTCCCTCCAGTCTCGCTTCAACATCTCCTCCACTGCAAGTGTCCCCAGAAATCTTCCGGTATCTGTCACCCCCCACCCGAGAACAAGAGATCAGAAACATCAAATAACAGTTATAAGGGCTTTGTGACTGGGAACAGTTTTCCTACCCAAGCACAACGGGCTCAGCTCCTCATCCCCCACAGAATAGGAAGCAGGACTCACACCAGCCCTGCTTGTGACCACATCAGGCAGCGCCGACAAGCTGGAGTGCTGTCCTGGTAAGACTTTTACATCTATCTCTCCAACAAACTCCTCTGAAAATGTGTCCTTGCTAAAATGTATGGCTTAACAGAACTAGAGCTGCAGAGAAACATACAGACTTGCATTTTTTTCTGAGGGTAGAAAAGTTTGTAAACATCCTGACTTTACATGTTGCCCAAGCTACTTGAAACCTGCTCACGTGGAATGCTTTAGGGAACAAAAGGGACCCAGGTGGCTCTCTGTGTCCTCTCACAACACGTGTAGCCCCCCGCCACGTCCCTGGCACAAGGTCCTTGTGAGACGTACCCTCTTGTTCTCCTGTAAGTAGAGCCCACTGGACACGGCACAGGAGGGGAATACGACTTCCCAGAAAACTCAGGGTCTGGAACACAAGCCTCTAGTGACAGATCTTCACTCATCTTGAAGCCGAAGTCACTGAAAAGGCAGTCAGAGTTTGTTAAGGCCACTGGGCCACTTATGCGCTTGAGGCATTTCAGTCCCACCCTCAGGACCTCTACCGTCCTGCCAACCAGCTGCACTGCAGGCTACTTCACATGTCCCTTTACAGGCCACTCACATTTTCACTATCGTATGTCATAAGCAAACACAAGTCATTATGCCAAAAGCAAAACGATATTAAATTTTTTAGCTAGATCCCATTCCCTACCCGAAGACTCTGGGCCTGCCCTCTCTTGTTAAAAGGATTAGCAAATGGTAAAGAATTCCTAGCCTCAGTGAGACTTTCTCTTTGACGTGATTGGAAGAATTGAAAAAGCAATTAAGAAGAATAATCTCTTTTTTTAACCAAGGATTTTTTCCCCAATGTTATTTAAGATCATGTCCACAAACTACGGACAGTCACCCCAGCGCCTCATCCTGCACTTCGGGGCACAGCACTGTGGCACACGAGGCCTTCTGCAACTTGGAGGCCACATTTCTGCCAAACCTCCTGGCTCAAGGAGCAGAGTCGGAAGCAGGGTCCTCGGTCTCATCTCGGCTCTGCCTAAACTACGTGACTTCTCTCGGCTGCACTGAGCAACTCTAAGATGAGGCAGCTTCACTGCATGCTCACCAAGGCCCTGCCCCAACCACAGATCCATAATTCGGAGGAATTTTCCAGGTTTATGTCCTTTTCCCAAAAGGCTTCATTTACTCTAGCTGGTTCAACATGTATTTATTAAACACCTACTTTGTGAAAAATATTTAACAGGCACAGGACAAAGTGGTTTGTGCGCACTTTATGTCATAACCCACACACAGCATTTTGTGCAGAATGATTCAGAAGGAAGAGTTTTATTACTGCATCAAACAGGTCTTACTCACTAAATCAGATAATTTTTATTGAATGGCTGCTCTAAATCTTTTCAGGGACAATGTGGAGCATTAGCAAATTAGTTTTGTGCCTCCCTTTTTAGGCAGGTTTTTTCAAGTTGTAGGCCATAACCTAGTGGGCAGTAAAGGTACGTTGAAGGGTTAAGGAGCTTCCTCCCCCACCTCCCCTAACGAAGAGAAGACTGCGAAATCCAGCACACTTCCAAGGAGATGTCCCTTCCTAGGCTTCTGTTCTGATGACATGTATGCACATGCCCACACTCGAAGATGTGCAGGTGCAGGGTCAGACTGGGAAAGGCACTGTGCACCCTCATAGCTGCACTCGTGACAATGTGGGGAAATACAAAGATGTGAAAGAGTTAGTTACATTTTCAAAATTCTTTTTTTTTTTTGCCTTTAAAAAAAGATGTAAAAAAAACCTGCCCCTGAAACCAGGGCACACAGGGTCATGGCTGGGCATCCCAGTAGGTCTGAAGGGACAGTCAGCAGTAACCCACTGTCAGATGCAGCTGCCACACAGAAGCTGAACTAGCGAGTGGACCCTACAAATGTACTTGCTCTCGCTTCCTCTCCTGTTGTCCGTCTTCAGGCCTTTCCATTTCTCACTGCCACAGCTCAAGGTGAAACATCCCCAAGGCACACACAGCTGGCTGGCTGGTGCCTCCCCAGTAGCCACAGTGCCTAGAGGAGCAGGGACGGGTGGCCTGAATTCTGCACATCCTTGTCACCCTCAGGGTCACTGCCCTCACAAAGCCCAGCTCCCAGAATGTGGGGGTGGGGGGGTGGTGGCGCTTTCCCTCGTCTGTAATAAAGACTCAGCGCCCACCAGGTTTCTGTAATGGGCCAGCTGGGTGGACATGGGGGACAGTAAGAGCCAGGCCACTCACAGGAGGCCGGTTAAGCAGCCCCTGGTTCCCAGTCTGCTGTTGCTGCCGCGGCTGGAAGGCAGATTTTTGAGAAAAGTCATAACAGTGGTCATCAAGGGGGAAAAAAATCAAAGATCTGTTAGGTTTTCTTGCGTATTGTTTCATTTCATTTTGAAATACTTAATGGGGATAAAAAAGGGACAAGAGAGGACACGGTAATCAGTCTCGGGGGCTGCCCCTGGCCCACAGGAGCCCTCAGATCAGAGCTCCGGTCTCGGGGCATCTGACAGAGAGCAGAGGCGGCGAAGGGGCATGAACGGACATCACGGGCACCTGGAGTGGCTCTGTGGGTTTGCCAGGGTAGTGTCCACACCCTTCTCTCAGCACCAGGCCACTTTCACAGGGAATGTGCATCCTGCTGTTTAAAGGGTGAGCTCGCAGATGTGCAGCAGCAGAACCACCAAAGCCTGGCAGGGCAGCAGACTCCCAGAACTGCTGAGCCTAGACTTGCAATCTGACCAAATCCCAGGGAACTCACAGGCACACTGAAGTCTGAGAAGCTCTGGTGCAGGACCAAAGTTGGCCAGACCTGGAGAGCTGTGCTGGCAAATGAGACCTGCCAGGAGGGCAGCCACGGCCCCAGTGACCACGAGGGCTCCACAGCCCCTGTCACTGGCTGTGTGGCCCTGCTCCAGCGCACCAGAGGCTGCCAGCTTTAGTCAAGAAGAGGGTGCTTCCCAAAGTAAACTGTAGTTTCTTTGTGTGTCGGCAACTACTGAAAACGAGCGGTTTGTGTTCAATATCTATGCTCTACTGGCAGCCCTGCCCGTCTGGAATGGCAGCACAGGGTCGCAGACCAAGGGACCACAGGACCACCTGGCTGCACTGCTATAGTGATCCTCCCAACATGAAGCTCTGTTCTGGTCCACTACACTCCTCAGAAGCCTTCAAAGACACCCTCTGGCTCCCAGAACAAGGCCTCTCTTTCCAGCCTCATCTCTCCACACTGACCCCACTTCATACACCTAACGAGGCACCCAAACGAAACCACCACCACATGCCTGCCTGCTCACTTGCTACTCAGCCTCCTCAGAACGCTGCTGTGCACACAGCCAGGTGCTTCCTTAAGGCCCGTCACACAAGGCGCTTTCTCCAGAAAATTCTCACCTCCCCAAGAGCAAATCAGCGTCCCCCTTCCAGTCTGTGTCCTCCCAGGTACCACTTGTGGCGTTCCACTTCCTGTCACAATCACCTGTGTGTGCTTCGTTTCTCCTGCTTTTAGCAACATGGCAGTGCCTTGCATATGCTGTTCAAGGACTAATGAATGTAAGTGTGTGTGCACACTAATATTCCCTCCTATCAAAGAGAGAAATAAACTCCCTCTGGGACGGAGCTCCTCAGGAAAGGGAGTTGCCTATGGTGGGACGCCAGCATGCCCCCACTCAGGCTGCCTGAGCAGTGTCCCGGAACAGACTCCGGCAGTGTCCCCAAGTGGCCACGCCTCTCCCATAGCACACAGCTGCTGAGACTACATGGAATAACATACGGGAAAGGGCCCAGAGCAGGTGCTGGCACCTGCAAGGTGCTTAATAAATATCTGTTTCTTAGGATTCTCTTCCTTCCCTCAGGGGCCGGCACCAGACCCTGGCCTGCCTCTGTGCTGCCAAGAGTAAAGCCCCACACAGCCCCAGGGAGCGAGGAACAGCGCACCACTCGTAGTCCTGTCGGGTGCAGGAGCAGTTGGAAGTGACCACCGGCCTGTCGAAGTCCTCTCCGTTGAAGCAGGTGGCATGGGGGATCCTCCGCTTGAACACAGTCTTGTGCCCCAGCAAACACTCGCTGCCCCTCTCGTCGGATGGCGACCACAGCTTATAGTCATTCTCTGTGCAGGGAACCCCTGAAGAAAGGACACACAGCATCACAGGGAGCCCCTGAGGGGCGCCTCCCCACCCCCAGGCCCAGTCACCCACCTCCCAGCATCCTGGGGCTGCCCAGCAAACACCTCTGGAGCTGCCCCAGGCCTCTGCACCGCCTACTCCGAGGCTGGGGGACACCCACACACACGCAGACAGCACCCACTGCAGGTCAGATGCTCATGAGAGGAAGCTGGGAGGAAGGAAGCCACCTCTGGCACCACCTATTTCTGACTGGTTCTCTTTCACACCTTCTGTGTCCTGATGCTTTTTATCTCTTTATGTTCTCACTGAGTTCATCCTTCCTTCCCTAAGCCCTTGAGCATCCTTGCAACCATGGTTTTGAACTCTATCCAGCAGATTTCATGCCTCCATTTCATTTCAGTTCTTTTTCTGGGGATTCCTCCTGTTCTTTCACTTGGGGCAAGTTTGTTCATCTCCCCATTTTGGCAGCTACCCTGAATTTGCTTCTCTGTATTAGGTAGAGCTGCTATGATTCCCAGGCTTGACAGGGTGGCCTTATGTTGTGGGTGTCCTGTGGGACCCAGTGGCACATCCCCCTGATCACCCGAGCTAGTGTTCAGGGGTGTCCCATGTGGGTTATGTGAGTATGGTTGAGTCTTAGATGCTATTGGCCTGCCTGTGGGCAGGGTTGACCCTGAGGCTGGCTGACCGTGAGGGTCCTGCTCTCATTTTTTCTGAAGCCCACAACTGGGTGTGTTGGTGTGGGGCCTCTAGGGAGAGACTCTGGTACAGATCAACATCAGACACTGACTGTTACCAGCCTCCTTGTGGCTTCTTCTGTAAATCCTTGGTTATTAAACCTCTGTTCAACTAGTTTCCAGTTGGTTATTCAGGTTGATTGTTCTGTGTTTTAGTTGTAATTCTAGTTTGGTGCTGGAAGCAGGTGACTCCACTACCATCTGGATCCCTGGGCACTATCCAAACCTCTGATGTGTTTTAGCACATTCTAGAGTTCCTTTTAGAATGGGAAGCTGGAAGTGTTTATCTCCTAGGGAGCTAGGGAAAGGCTGTATCATCTAGGAGTATAGCTCCCAGCTTGGTTCCTGGGATCATGTGGGCCCATCTGGTTGTGTCGCCTGAGAGTAATACAGAGCCTGCTGTCACTACTGAGAAGCACAGGGTCTCCATGGAGGGAGGTGGAGGATGATAAGACAACCTGGACCACCACTTAATCGACCCACATCCACTCAAAACTTAACTAGAGAGGGTTTTACAGGAATTCCAAAGCAACCAAGGTCAATATGGGCATCTTATGTTTTTATATATATATATATATATATATATATATATATATATATATATATGCATGTCTTAGGTTGGAACAAATGCTACCTGAAAACAATCAAACATATCACTTCAGTGCCATTCAAATCAGCAGGTACTTATTAACCCCTTACTGCCCGGAAGACTTTCAGGTGGTGCAGTGCATGAAAAATAAAGATGCAGAGGACAGCTTCTTATGTCCAAGGACCTTACAATCAGTTGACAGGAAACACACATGCCAATGACAGGCACAGACCGGTGACTCAGGCAGGTGAGTGAACTAACACTCGGGACATGGAGAAGAAGGGAGGAGTCTTCTGGTTGGGATATTAGCAGGCAGGTCATTGGATCCAAAACATGAAAGGATTTTAACTGATGGAAACTGAATGGGTGGCCTGAGGGGCAGTCCCTGCAGCTGGAATATCATCAGCCAAGACAGAGAAGGGGAGCAGGGGAGGACAGCACATCGCCCTCTTCGCTCACGTGCCTATGCTCAGCCTGCAAGAGCAGATGCTGAGGAGGCCCCACACCACCTGGCCCATTGCCCTTCACAGAGGAGCTACCAGCAAGATTTGTCGGACCGAAACTGCTCATCACTCACCCACACACTCAACACACCTGCACCTGCACCTACGATGTGCCAGTGACTGCACACCAAGAGGAGGAAACACAAACAGCACACGGCCCTACCACGATGTGCCTGAGTGTGGCCCATGCAAACTTCAGTTGCTTACCATGCACGTGCCCATCTCACCCCATGGATCACACACGCTCCTAGGTACCCAGCATCTGAGCTGGTGCTCTGACCAGTAAGCATTTCCATGAACAGGGTAAGGAGGAAGCAGCTTACCCAGGGCATCTGTGGCATTGACCTGGAGGACCAGCCAGCTGTGGACATTCTCCTTGTTGGAGCCAAAAATGGTGAAGATGGTGCTCTTCTCGCCGGGCTCCGTGAGGAGCCCGTACACAAACACAGGCTGTGTGCAGAAGGTGAATGCTTTCCAGGTCTCCCCTTCATTGGTGCTGTATCTGCCCGAATGTAAGTAAGAGGGCCTTGCCGTTAATGCCTCTAGGGCAAGGGCTTGGTTTCCAGATGGTACTCACCAGGGGTCAGTAGCAGGGCTCCTTGGGGAACTGGCTAATCGTGACCTACAGCAGAGAGAGTTTAAGGTTGTGCCAGAGAGCAAGGAGTGCTCAGGGACGGACACAGGCAACACAAAGGATGCAGCAGCCAGCTCAGTGCACTCCAACTGACCACACTTAGACAGGTTGAACATAAAAAGGAAAGATAACAGAATAGATTATACAATGACTGAAAATAGAGCACAGGTCTCTAAGTGATACTAAAAGTAAGACAGAAATGTGGGAGAAAAATTTTTTCTTATATTCAATGCTACCTAATAAATATTAAAAACAATGATGGAATGAGAAAAGTGACCATTCCATAACCCCCACTGTTGTGACCGACTCAGACAAGGTCATCAGCAGATGCTAAAACCCCTGGGTGCAAAGTGCTGGGGACCAGAATGTTCACAGGGAAATGTAATCTCTCAGTGGGCGATGTAAGAGTCACCAACCCTCACCAAACCTGGTGTCACTAACAGTGGGACAACCTGACACTGCATACTTCCAATAAAGCACTGAGGATAGCGCATCACCTGTGTACACTTGTACACCACTGGACAAATCCAGCATGTGACAGATTCCATGTGGCAATAAGCCTGGATTCTTCAAAAATAAAAAATCAAAGCCACGAAAAACAAACAAAAAAGGAAGAAGGCTGGCTATAGATTAAAAAACTAAAGAGGTGTAACAACCAAATGTAGTGAGTAAACCTTGACTGAGTCCTGAGTTATTAAAAACTAGCTTTAATAATACAGAACTAAGGAAAAATAAATATGGCCTACGAGTAATACTAAGTTCATGTGAATATTCTTAGATGGGACAGCGGCATTCTGATTGTGCAGAAAAGTATCCTTATTTATTGGAGACGCATGGATGGATGAATGGATGGACAGACAGGACAGATGGGTGATAGTTGGGAAAACTGGAAAATTGTTAACACTCGCTAGTTCTAAGTGAAGGTTACTTGAGAGTTCTTTATGTAATTCTTCCAACTCTTCCTGAAGCCTTAAAAATTTTAAAGTTGGAAGAAAGTTATGTGCTGAGGAAAGTTTCCAAGGCAGATTACATCAGAACAAACCAGGAGGCCCCTAAAGCACTAGCAGCACTGAAGTGATGGTGGTGATTTCAAATTATCGTCAGTACTGAGGAAGAAGGGGAGATGGGTACCTCTGTGCTTCACTGCCCAACAAGCCAGCAAGATGGTCAACACAAGAAACCACTTGATAAGAGCTTCTGTTAGGGTCACAGAGCTCCTGAGGTTCTCTAGATGCTCACTGCACACAAAACTTCTTCTACCACTTTCCCCATGTTTCTGCAGTGATCCTTACTCAGGGTCTGACTGCCTGACATGAAGCTTTGCCTGGCCTCATTCAGCACACACACTTCCTCTGACACTAAGATCGCTATACCCTAGCCTGCAAGGAGGCTGTGTGTGAGACCCTTGGTGGTGGTTATGGGGCCACATGAGAGTGTCAATGGGGCCTGAGTGATCACCTCTATGGATCTTCTAAAGAAGAGAGATTCTCATCTGGCTGATATGCTTCTTGTTTAGAGTAATTCTGAAGCAGATACAGGGATAAGTTAACTCATTCAATCTGCTTTTTGCACCACTGTAATGAGCTAAAGTCTTAGAATCACTTGTAGAGCAAAATAATGACAGAGAACATTCTTCTTTTCATAAGAATCTTTGTGGACCACACAGTTAAACAAATTCACTGCCATTGAAATAAACAAAATCCGAGTGTGCTGATAAATGGTTTTATTTCAACCCAAAATAAGACATCTGGTTCTCACAGAGCTGCACACATCTGACAATGAGCTGCACAATAACAAAAAGCAAGGTAAGTAAATGTACCAGCTCCACAGAGGGCACAAGGCTACCTATACAGATAACACAATAAGAGCCAAAGCAGTTAAAAGGTGGTTAAGAACACCTGCTCCTCTGTAACTCGGGGTGTGGAAGAAACTGCATGGGGGTTAAAATGAGGTGGGCCTGTGTGGTTCTCCCTGCAACTCTCCCGGAAAACATCACTGGCATTCGGTGCTGTAATCAAGTTGGCAGGCGAACTGCCACCTCCCAGGTTGTGGAACTGTGGCCACTTCTAGAACTCAGGCCTGGAAAAGGCAGCAGCTACTGGTGCAGCCTTTCCAGGGGCTCTCCTGGACTCCCAGAGGGGAGCCTTTTGAAATCGGGCATCTCCTCTGAAGAAAGATGCCTTTGTACAAAGCATTGTTAGTACCTAAATGCCAATAATAAATTATGCTGACAGGCATACTGCAGAGAAGAAACAGAAACCAATTTCACACTTTCTGATCAAGACAACAAACTTGCATGTGGGTCACATGGGGGGCAGTGTGAACAGTCACGCAGCCCCTCCTGTGAGGAGCACTGGCTGTGAACATTGAAAACCTGTGCCCCTGAGCAGGTTCCCAGTGATGGCACACTGAACGGAGCAACAAGTGAGTCCCCTGAATAGGCTCGTATTTACTCGTTTCAGACATGGAGACACAAGAGCAACACAAAGTGTTCCCCTTCTCATTCTCAACTTCAGTCAACATTAACAAAGGTAATAGCCTCCATGGAAGATCAAGGCAGAAGCTGAAACAAATGACAGTCAACTCTTGGTTGTCTGCACTAATTAGGAAGAGAAAGACATGAATAACTTACAAGAACAACGGAAAACAAACTCTGAGCCTCGTTCCACCTCAGTCCCCATTAACCTCCTATTAGAGTTGCAGGCGTTGCTCTGCTTCCTCCCTGAGGCAGGCTAAGCTTTGGGTCTGGAAGCTCCTTTCCAAAGTGCTCCCTTCCTCCAGCCTCTCTTCCTAGCTGGCTCAAAACACAGCAGAGTCACAGTGGGCCAGAAAGTTCCCAGACAATGACCCACTCACCTGTGTGTGTTTGGCGCCTAGAACATCTGGTTCATTACAGATGTTCCATGAACATTGGTGTAATAGACCTGCAATTGTGCCTAACAGAAACAAGCCCCAGTAAAGCGAGGAAGGAGGTGGACGGGGCCATCTCCATGCCACCACACACCACCAGGCCACACACACAGGGCTCCAGGAACTGTCACCTGCACAGCACTCGGGGAGTGCCCCCAAGCAGGGCTATGCATCTGCCATATCACCATACCCCTTCCAGTTTCATAAATTAGTAAAAAAAAAAGCAATAAAAATATCTGAACAATCACATATTTACTAAGTGCCTGCTAGTCTGCACAGAATAGAAACACTTGTGTGCAAGACCCGGCTAATGAACTGAGGAACTGAGGCATGCAATGAAAAAGTAACTAATGAAGGAGTTAGTACACTCCAAGACTGGAGGAGAGAGGATGATGGTTGGGGGCAAGGGGCCCGATGCAGAGGGACCTGAACCTCAGATCTGCACCAGAAATCCAGTTCAGCCCAGAACAGCCCTCCCTCATGCATGGGTATCACGACTGAAATTTAAGGGTATGACAACAACAATATCCTCTCCTGCTTCTCTTCCGATGAGGCTGACAGCAGGCAGTAACAGGTCAAAAGCAGAGCAGCAGGAGAAGCAAAAAGAGCTCTGTGAGCCACAGACCAAGTAAATGCCAGGTGGCTGCACAACTGAGGCAAGGCTCAGACTGATTATGTGGAGCATGCACACCTACTGGGTGTGCGTAGCAAGAAGAGGCCTGCAAGTGTTTTCACATTTGTAAATGCTTTATTTAAACCACACACGCAGGCACCTCTAAACAACCTTTACCAACAGAACGAGGCTACAGTGGCCACAATCCCCAAAGTCTGAAACAAGTCACTCGCATGTTTGGGAGGGCGTGTGAGTTTCCCGGCAGCAGGTGTCTTTTCCTGGTCAGGTGGTGCAACAATGGTCTGGGTTCCCTGGGCTCACGTGCACTGACAGAGGGGTGAGAGGACTATAATCACAGAACTGGGATTTCAGAGAATCCAGCTAGAAATGCAAACGCAAGTGGGAGCTGTGGAAAAGTCAAACCTGGAAAATCAGGAGCCAACTCTACAGTCTGACTGCCCTGCAAAGAATAAAATGTATTCCAAGGCAGTCAAACTGTGTCCCCTCCCACAGTGCTCTCTGAAGGGTGGACTCCTGCCTAGTTGGAGTACATGCTATTTATCATTGAACACAGTACCTTGCAGAATTAGTGCTCGCTAAATGTGTGAGATGTGAATTAATGCATTAACAGATAAACAAATGACAGCTAAATGTGGGAAGAACCTTACTTTGTGACTGTCCTCCACTGAGCCAATGCCAACCCGAATGTAGATACAGCATGAGACTCACAAGCAGAGCCTCACAGATTCTTGGCCCCAAAAGCAGCAGCTGATGATTGCCACACAGACCAGAAAACCAGGAGCAACACCCAGTGCAGGACTGGCTTCTCTCTGCTGCTAGGCCAGGCTGCTCAGCACATGTCCAATTAACCACAGGGGCACCATCTGCTAAGGTCTCTTTTTCAAACTGCCCACCTCTCTCTCGACTGGCCCTGTTTCAGAAAGGCTTTCTCTCCAGCACTGACCATAATGATTACAGGGCCCTCTCCCTCTCCTTCAGTAATTCACCCTGTGGGCTCACCTCAGAAACAGGGAAAAGAAGGGCCAGTGTGCCCCAACCTATTGCTAACAAAATCCACTTCTGACCTATGGGCCAGAAGTAATCAAAGAGCTGGTTTTGATAAAATCAGACTTCAGGAGGCAGAAGTCAGAAATTGCTGACATTTCTGCTTTTCATAGTGATACACTACAAAGAG
This sequence comes from Phyllostomus hastatus, assembly GCF_019186645.2. NCBI lineage: Eukaryota > Metazoa > Chordata > Mammalia > Chiroptera > Phyllostomidae > Phyllostomus > Phyllostomus hastatus. The sequence goes on along the minus strand of NW_025334015.1, from coordinate 1,400,145 downwards.
GGTGGAACAGAAGGTAAAACCTGAGTGCTGGTCTTCCCTGCCACTGGGAAATGGGAGACTTTGGGCAAGGCACTGTACTTGTCTTGCTGAGCCTCGGTTTTCTCATCTGTAAAATGAGGTGGTTAACGTCGAATGTCCCTTCCAGTTCTATTTGCAAGAACCTCCAAAACCAAAAGCATCACAGTAAGTCAACTGGCTATCAATTTACAGGTACCCTGAAATTATTACTCATGTATTATTATTACTATCTGTTACTCATGCTATGAGTAAATCTCTGTATGTGTGTAACACACAAGCAATGAAAAAACAGAGTCAAAGTCCCTGATTAGTTTTCAAATCATGACTAATTTATACTTAGTAGAGTTGTACTTCTTCAAAGCAATAAAATTATTTCATTTATTGCTCAAGGTGCCCCTTTGAGAGAGGAAGGGCAGCCCATTACTGGCATTGTAGAGAAAGCAAAGGGCAGGTAACTACTGACAGCACGAAGGGTGCTGCGCACACCCAGTGCTAGAGAGAGAAACCCTGGTGGCCGGCTTTGCCAGTGCTCTGGGAGAGCAGCGTGACATCCAAGGAAGAGCACCACCAGAGACACTTACTTCAGCTCGCTGGTTTCTGTACCCTGGGCGATGGCCATGATGATGCCGCCGTGGTCTCCCCATGCATAGTAGTGAGGCCCGGGAAGTGCCTGGGAAGGAAAAGGCAGCATGACACCACTGCTGTGGCACTCGTGCATGTGCACACTTGCACACATGTGTGCACACACACACTCTTTTGGGCACAAGCACGCCACACACACATGTATGCGTACAGGTGCATGTGCTCATGCACAGGCAAATGTGTGCACACATGTACAGGCACACGTGCACACTAGCATGGCACATGTGTGTGCACACGGCAGTAATGCGAACCACTCGAACACCCTGTCTTGGTTCCTACAGCACACTCACAGCCATAGTCGCGTCTGCTCCACATGACCCTGCAGGTGGGTGGAGCAAATTCTTGGACCCCAAATGATGCCCCAAATGCAGAAAGTGGAGCTGCGATTGAATTTAGCGGCAGACTACACAGGCAGGAGTCACCCTGGTGCTGTGCAGACAGAATGGAAATCTCTGGCTCTCACAAAGTGATTAAAAATTCACCAACGAAAATTCCAGCTCTACTCTCATGGTGTAAGCCCATTCTTCCTGCTGATTACAACTAAAAACTGTACAAAAGACCCCTACCTGAGAATGACAAAAACTAAATGACACCAGTCAGCCTGCAGAGGGATATAAAACCCAGAGAAGCTCCTGCAGAGCAGGGGTTTGCTGGTGTGGCTTTGCCCAGGCATGGAATAACAGCCCCAGCCAGACAGCCTGCACTCTACACAAACGATTTCTGCCCAAGGAACCAAGAAAAGAACCCTTAAAGGCCAAGAATAAGGATGTGATCTTAGAGGACAGGGTGCCAGAGAGGTAAATCCATATTTCTGTGTAGGAATTCACCTGAGTCTCAGCCCAATCCTAAACTACACATCTGGAACAATCCCATACCAGCAGAGCAAAAGGCTTTGTAAACTTAACTGAGATTTCAATGACCACCCACAGAATGCACAACAGAAGTTATGGTCTAACAAGCCCATCACAGGCTACAGCAGATATGCTCACCATCTCCAGGGGATCACGTCTCCTACGTTTTATTCACTGTCCTGAATACAACCCAAAACTGCTCAGTAAACAAACATATCACTAAAATGTGTCCAGCTCTCAAGGGAAAAGACAATCAACAGGTGCCAATCCCAAGATGATCCAAATGTTGAAATTAACAAAAGACTTTAAAACAGTTACCATAATTGTGTTTCATGAGGTAAAAGAAAATAGTTCTGAAATAAAAAAGATGGGGAATTCTCTCCAGATAAGAGGAAACTATTTTAAAAATAAAAGAAACAAAGAAAAATTTAACAAAAATATAATATCTGAAATAAGAAATTCACTAAAGGGCTCAACAGCCCTTTAAAACAGAAATGATAGAGGCATTCATGAGCTTGAAGATACACCCAGAGTAGTAGCAATGATCCATTCTGACAAAGATGCAGGGAAGGCAGAGCTCCAGGGCCTACGGGACAGTTGCAAAGGTCCCATGGGCAAATGGGGTCCAAGATGAATGAGAGTAAGGGCGAGGGACAGAAGCACACTGGAGGAACAGCTGACAGTCTCTCTGCAACTGAGTGAAACATAAATTTACAGATTCAAGACCAGCGTCCCCAGAAAGAATAAACACAAAGAAAAACACAATTAGAGACAACATAACAAAATTGCTGAAAACCAAAGGGCAAAATCTTGAAGCATCTATAGAAAAATGGACACATTAAATACAAGTCAGTGATGAGGGATATGACTACAGATTTAGAAAAGAATGGTGGGAAAAGGTACAGGGAGTAAGAAGCATAAATGGTAGGTACAAAATAGACAGGGGGAGGTTAAGGACAGATCAGGAAACAGAGAAACCAAAGAACTTACATACATGACCCATGGATATGAACTAAGGTGGGGGGTAATAGGGGAGGGCAGGCATGGTGCAGGGCAAAGTTGTCCCCCAAAATTGGGAGAACTATAATAGCATAATCAATAAAATATACTTTAAAAAAAGAAATAAAGAAGACCCAAATAAATAAAATTAGAAATCAAAGAGAAGTAACAACTCATACCACTGAAATACGAAAGATTCTAAGAGTATATTGAGAACTACATGCCAACAAACTAGACAAGCTTAAAGAAATGGCTAAATCCTAGAAACACACACTCGTCCAAAACTAAATCAGGAACAATTAGAAAATCTTAATAGATTACACTTGTGATATTGAAGCAGTAATAAAAAAACTCCCAACAAATAAAAGCCCTGGGCCAGATGGCTTCACAGTTGAATTTTATGAAACATTCACAGAAAACTTAATACCTATTCTTCTCAAACTATTTCAAAAACTTCAAGAGGAGGAAAGGCTCTCAAGGATCATTTTACAAGGCCAGCATTATCCTAATTTCAAAGCCAGGCACTACAAAGAAACAAAATTACAGGCTAATATCGCTGATGAACATAGATGCTAAAATTCTCAACAAAATACTGGCAAACGGGGTCCAGCAATACATTAAAAAGATCACACACCAGGACCAAGTGGGATTGATTCCTGCCACCACCTGTTCCTCTCACATCCCCCAGAATGTCCCTCTAAAGCCAACACTGCCAACATGAACCAAGAGCCCACTCACACAGTCTCAACCTTTTTTTTTTAAGATTTTTTTTTATTTATTCACTTTTAGAGAGGGTAGGGAGGGGGGGAGAGAGAGAGAGAGAGAGAGAGAGAGAGAGAGGCATCAATGTGCGGTTGCTGGGGGTTATGGCCTGCAACCCAAGCATGTACCCTGGCTGGGAATCGAACCTGCGACACTTTGGTTCACAGCCCGCGCTCAATCCACTGAGCTATGCCAGCCAGAGCCAGTCTAAACCTTTTCATGCCCTAGTCAGTTCTATGCTGTTTCCAAAAATGAAGTCCCTTGTGCAAGCACTGTTGGCAGGAGGCACAGCTGGAGACCCCGGCGCCAGCCGAGGGCACTGCTTCACGGGAGGAAAAACGCCACATCGCTTTCTATCGGAAGGAAATCACCTGCAGACATTCACATTCCCAACCACACCGACATCAGATGGTACAAACCGTGCAAACTGAAGCACCGAGGAGGGGGCACCCAATTTCAACGGAACATCCGGCTCCAAGAAAGAGGAGAGCAGCTACTGACTCTTCCCCATGGAGTCAGGACAAGGGCGCCCCAGGAATTCCAGCCTGCTCACACTTTCTGACTCCTCTGGCTTAACAACCTCCTGCATCTGAATAAGTACGTACATTCTCTAGCATACTGTACAGCCCTTGAGGTACACACACATGCACACATGCATGCACACATGTGAGTGCACACACACGAAACCAGACAGCGTGCACACATGTGCATGCGGTGTCAGAGTCCCACCCCTCAGCTGGAGATGAGGCCTGTGACAGTTCTCTGTAACTGCGAAAAGCCAGGCAGAGTGGGGCTCCATGACAGCCTCATGTGCAACGCAGTCAGACACGGAAGTGTTCACACTGCTTTCCCAATCAGAAGCACCGTGAGGACGGGAACATCAGTCAACTCTTGAGGCTCCACATCCCCCCAGACTCCAGGCCTGGCTTTCCTGGCACTGGGGGCTCCCTGCCTCTCTCAGCACCTCTGAGAACAGCCCTGCACAGTGGGGCCTGCGCACTTTCGGCGACCTTTGTCAGTCATGGGAGGCTGTGAAACACCGCTTTCTACAAGCCTGGGAATTCCCAGTTGTTCCAGGCTGAATTAGCATTTCAGGACCAGAGGACTAGCTGCACCTGAAGAACTGGTATCATCAGTGCCTAAGGATCCAAATTAATCACACAACTGTAAGGCAAAAGCAGTCTTCTTCCATGGCTCAGAGGAGATGAAGATGAAATCCCTGCACGTGACAGCCCAGCGAGCAGAGGGGTGATGTCGGCAACAAGAAAAATAGCAAATAACCAGGTTCAGGCCTGACACTACTACAACACTGTCATTTGCTGAGAGTCAGCAAATATTCACTGAACACTCACCCCATGCCAGACACCATTAGGTCCCAGGAGGAAAGGAGTGGGCAAAATGGACACTGCCTTGTTCTCGTAGAACCGATCATCTTGGAGCAGTTAGTCAAGTTTTTTTAAAGCCTGTTTTTGATTCAAAGTAGCGTATTTGGCAAAATCACAACCCACATTACAAGTTGTGAGTACACAGGGTGCAGCAGACCCCTATGTGTGTTTCCAGGTAATGCTCTTCTCATTTCGCCGTCACAGTTGGACTTCGTGATCTCCACAACAGGCCCCAGGCATCCCTGAAATGACCCGGCTCAGTCCAATCTCATACAAACAAGAACAGGGGGCCCTCACCTCTCGCCACCGGGCTCCTGCACTGCTGGAGATGTACACATTCATCTTGCTTGCTAAGTTCTTTCCCACTGAACCTGAAATGCAAGAGGAATAATTGTTTTTTACTTCAAGAACCTTGCCCAACTAGATATTCTGGGTAGAATCCAGCAACTGAGAATGTCTTAACCCTGCAGGCAGCAGTGACGGCAGCAGAAGGTGGCAGTCCCCATGCACCTGGCTGCACCTGAGCAAACGGCTTACCCTGGAAGGAAGAGCAGGCACAGCAAACTTACCTGTGGCAACAATGAGACCAGGCGCTGACTCCTTGGAGAGGATGGGCATCCTCCGGAGCTGGAGGTTGAGCAGCTGACTGAGTCGTTGGGCCAGGTGCAGGGAGCAGCCCTGGGAGAGCTACAAAACACATGTTCCAGGCACCATGAACAAGGCAGATGATGCCCACATCTCCCTCCAAACACTGAGGCCTGTGTGTGCACACCACAGTGCGAGGCAGAGGGAGGAGGCCTGGCCCGAAGGAAATCAGAGCCACCGCCTGGCTGCACCCCTGCATCTGCAGAGGGACATGATCAGCTGAATCACGTAAATGCCTCTCATTGAAGCAATGAGAAAAATACTAATAAAAAATTCCTCCTAGTACTCTCAGAGAAACAACTAAAAATCAGTGTCAACTCACACAGACAGGAAAGCTATCAATCTCTCCATAGTACCCAGAGATTCTCCCATGTGATGCCTAGATACACAACATGAGATATAAACACCAGAGTATCCACAATAAATTTTTAACAGTAGGCTGCATTTGTACAAAGTACAAAGTCTATAGATGTCCCTCATAAGATTTCAAGTTACACAAACTGACTTCCATCACTTATGTTTCAGATCTGAATTCTGCAAACAAGACCTTTGGCTATATAGTCATGCCTAATTTTCTTGGCTAGGAAATGGTTATCAAATCTATTCTGGACAGGATAATGCTGTGTGTACTTACAGTACAGCTAAAAACTGTGCCATGGTTTGCTAATACACCTGTTTTTGTAACAAAAGGATCTCTAATATATATCCATCTTGTAAGCATCACAGTTTGGCTGATAAAAACTGGAGCGAACTGAGATGGGTCTCAAACAGCTGCCAAGGTTTTCAACCTTTCTCCTTCCCTTTCACTGTCTAAAATCAGAAGTAGAAGCCAGAAGCTGAACTGCTGTGCAGCTCATAAATAAACTGATGGGCTGGTGAAATAGGAAGCTGAATTTTAACAATACCATTAGTTCCACTGAACAGAGGCCCCTCCACACGCTGGAAAGCGCCTCACCTGCATCCACACCAGACTCACACCAAGCTCTGAGAGCTAGAAGGTGCTGCTGAATAAATGAGAAGCACCTAGGGATTGGTTATATGTGCTTATATCCTGCCTCTTTCCAAAGTTAGATTTGATGTGGTCAGTTAGGACCTGGTGCCAAATCAGAAGACAAAAGAACTACACTGTAGAGCAAGAGTGTCCAAAAGAATCTGCCCACGGGCCACAGACACAGCACAGAGTAGGCCAATGTATTTAACATGGACGAACAACATTCAGTCATGCAAAAGACCAAGTAATTGTCTCACTGAGATGTTATAGTTTCTCCAAACATCAATACCACTTGTTTTTTCCTGAGTTCCTTTTGTCCACCTACTTTACATGCCCTAGATCCCCTGAGTCAAATGAAAATAGAGATGCGGTATATCCCTAAGGCCAGGGACCATAACTGTTCTTCTGAGGGAAAAGAAAGGAGTTGCCTAGGTACATGAGACTGCTTTATGGGCCCAAATAATATAGTTCAGTCTTCTTAGTTTTTCACATGAAGCCACAGAGGGAAAATTATAGAATCCTAAATAATATTCAAAGAGAAATTTTAAAAGAAACTCTACAGAAATAAATTATGGGAGACATTTTCAAATTTTCTTGGTTCACAGCACAATTGGTGTCTCAGTCATGTTGCTGTAGCACTCTCAAGCTAGAAGAACTATACCAATAACTAGATACGCCCTAATAACTTAGGACCAGTTTAAAATAACAGCATCACACATACATATTCAAAGCAAAAATAAAGTTTCATTTCATTCTTGAATACCTACAGGTACTTAACACTGGGCTGTGTGGACCTGCTGGGCCCGACGTGACTCCTTGCGCCTCCGCCAGACACCACCACAGCCAGCTCCTGCTCCGCCCACAGTTCCTCACTCATTTCCCACCACATCAGCTGCTAAACACTCAGCCTCACACACACAGGACATCATCAAGAGAAGCACGGCGTGAGCTCATGTCAATACTGTGCACTAACTTGGGATGGGAGTGTCACAGTGCTTCCATGAGAAATTTAACATGCCACGGTGCCTCCCAGAGCTCACTAGGGCACCCCAGTGTGCTTTGGCATGCAGTTTGAGAACTGTAAGTGCAGGACTGCAGATAGAACTCTGCATTAAAAACCCAAACCAAACAAAAGCACCTATACCTCACAATCTATTTTTTCTCCGTACTCTGTGAAGGCTGGAGCCTGAAGGAACTCCCAGGTGCCCCCTTTGTCAAAGGTGATGACGGATCTCATGTTCTCCTCCTTCATGGGGCCGTTGATGAGCGTGGCGATATAGACACCTTGCAGCCCCTCCACGCGGTGGAAGTCAGCAAATGGCTCATTTGCAAAATACCTACAGTGAGAGAGAATAAACAGCTGTGGAAACGAAATGGTATTTTTGGTATAATTTCATCATAAGTAACATAAAGTCTAACCACTTTAAATTACCTAATTCAGTAGCACAAAGCACATTCACAGTGTCCCAAAACCACCTTCACTCCTGTGCTCCAGAACACTTCCATTACCCCAAGAAGAGGCCCTGCACCCCGCGGGCAGTCACTCATAGTGCTCCCTGCCCACCAATGCCCTGGCATCCACTGACTAACACAGTTTCTGTCTCTACAGACTGGTCTATTCTGGATACTTCATATAAAAGAAATCACACAACATGTGACCTTTTTCATGGTTATTTTCACTTAGCATAATGTTCTCAAAGTTCACCCAGATTGTAGCGTATCAGCACTTCATTCCATTTTATGACTGAATAATCAGCTCTTTGTAAAAAAAAGGGGTAGGGGATGGTTTTTAAACTTTGAGGTCAAGATCCTTATCCGGTCAACAATTCCTCACAGGCAGTTCAGAATGATACACAAAACACAAAAGCTGATGTATTTGTGTATTTGTTCAGGTTCGAACACCTCACTTTGTTCAGGTTCAAAATAGTGAGTCTTAACAAGCAGCAAACAGTAAGCCTGACTTGCCAGACCCCAAAACAGCACCAGGGCTTACAATTTTGCCCAACCAGCAGGAACATGGCTGGGGCAAAACAGTCACTGGCTGGGCCCATACAGCAGACCATCTGACACCCGCATCAGATGGACAGCCACAGGGTCCCCACTGGGGAGCAGGGCAGATGCCCTTCCCAGAGAAGCAGCACAGAGGTGAGGGTGTCTCTGCAGCATGAGGTCACACCTGTAACAGGGAAGCAGAGAACCAGGCCCTCCAGGCCTGAACTACTGTACTACGCCAGGACACTGCGATTTTACTGGACAGTAGATCTGCACTAACACAGTGCAGTTCACACGTGGCTTTTAAAAACTGGAAGTGTGCCCTTCTTTTAGAGGGACCCAAGTCACTAGGCTTTGCACAAGATAAGTGCAGCACTGCTTTTCCCCATCATCTGCCCCAGAAATCTTGAGCAGGTGAGGGCTCTGCCCCTCAGACAGACGGCTACTCCAGAACTCAGAGACAACTAGCACCCCGAACAAAATGTGGACTTGAGACCAAATATTCTGATGTGGGGTTTCCTTAGGTCTGCTTTAGCTATTTTTTGGTCACTCCCTTCAGAATTGGCCCCAGGTCCACTGTCCTCCTGCTGCTTTGGATTCTATCACAGTAAAGTCTCTCAAAACCAGGTTTACCGGCTTATCTCACACATCTGGGAGGTCTGAGTGTCTCTCATTCTGGGGAGCTCTGTTTCTTTCCCCGGTCATACTCCTAAAGTTTTATCTCTTAGTTCCCAGCAGAGACCTGCCCTCTGTATCTTGCACACTCTACCTTCTGTTCGCAGCCCACCTATCATCTCCCCTCTGCTTGCCCTCACCACAGCATGAGCCACGCTCCCCAGTGTGCCTGGGTTGAGCCTCACCAGGCAGCTCCACAGGACCTGATGGCCACCTTCAGGGCAGCGCCAGAGCCCCCTGCGCCACTCCCCCCAGACATGCAGGGCCTTCTCAGGGTGCCCGAGATGCCCGGAGGTGCTCACATGGCCACGTTTCCTCCTCCCTCTAGACAATGTTTTCCTCAAGACTGCTATGTGGCATCCTCACCACCAGCAGCATCACTGCCTATTAAGAATTCTCTCTCCAGTTTTCCAAGTAAATTAGAACCAGTTCCGGGGCACCACACTTCCCTATTCAGTTCAAGTAATAGCTCACTTCACATAACACAAAGTCATTGGGTTTTGGTTTTTTTTTTTTTTTGGAAACTAGCCTGCCCATGTCATCCACTAAGCCATCCTTATCCCATTTCATTGTACTGAGATGGAGATGTAAATAACAACAATCACTCAGATGAGCACACCTGAACAGGTCCAGTCCTAAGATACAACCTGAAGAAAATAGGCCCTGGGTGCTATAGTTCAGTGGATTGAGTTCCAGCCTGCATGAGAACCAAAGGATTGCCGGTTCAATTCCCAGTCGGAGCCCATGCCTGGGTTGTGGGCCAGGTGCCCAGTAGGCAGCACGCGAGAGGCAACCATACATTGATGTTTCTCTCCCTCTCTTCCTCCCCCCTCCCCCTCTCTAAAAATATAAATAAAATCTTAAAAAAAAAACTGAAGAAAATGAGAAGGCTGAGCAAGATGCTGGTTTTTGAATCTTGAGGTAAACCTACTTTCAAGACACTCACTGGGCTACTGGCTCAGGCAGGTGGGCATGACCTCTGTCACCTCGGGAAGGGTCACTGGACCGGACAGTGGCCACTGGACTGAATCACCAAGAGCCAGGTCCACGGCTGCCAGCTCCTGCTCTGCCTGACCATGAGACATTCATCTGAAACCTCTGCCAAGTGTGGAAGAGGAAGAAACCTCTGGCAAGCTGTGACTCATCCACCCCACAGTCAGACACTTGCAGCTAATCAGTGAGAGTCCTGATTTTAGTTATAGAAAATGTAAGGAGAATGTCACTCACCCTAAAAAGAAAGGCAGTACTGACACGTGCCACAGGTGGATAATCTCAGAAAGGACTCTGCCAAGGGCAAGAAGCCTGACACAAGGGCATGCTATGGTGCGACTCCGTCTCTAGGAGATACCCAGAGAGGCTCTGTGCACAGACGAGAAGTCGACTGCTGGCTGCCAGAGTCTGTAAAGAGGGGGCACTGGGAGCAACCGCTTAATGGGTGAGAGGCTTCCTTTTGGGGAAATGAAACTGTTTGGAAGACAAAGCTGTTGGTTACACAACATTGTGAACATACTAAATGCACTAAGTTGTTCAATTTAGAATGATTAAGTTGAAGTTTGCAAATTTCACCTCGATGAATTTTTGTTGAAGTTATAGGAACTGGCCCAAAGGGGCTGCCACTGACCAAAACAGAACCACCTAAGTCTGAATCACGGCAGGCATGGCTTGCTCATAAGACATTATAATACATGGAGTAATCAATAACCTGTCAGCCCCCACTGGGGAAAAAGTAAGGAACGAAGATAAACTTCCAGTCAAGATGGCAGAGCAGATAAAAGTGCTCGCTTCCTCCAACAACCACAGCAAACTTAAAACGAGACTACTGAGCCACAACCCTTGGGAACCACCTGACGACTAGCTAAAGGGAGCTCCTACAAGTAAGGATCTACAGTAGAAGCCATATCAAGACTGGTAGCAGGGGAGAAGACGAGAAAAAAGCTGGTCCCACACCCATGTGTAGCAGTTAGGAATTGGGAGGGATCTCTTGGCTGCAGAGGTCCCCCCTGAGAAGCGAGGGGCCCCAGCCCCACACCAGGCTGCACCAGTGCCAAGGAGAGGAGTCTCCACATCTGGCTGTGAAAATGAGCCAGGTTCCATCCATGCAAGAGGCAGGGCATTGGAGACCCAGATGTCTTCCTAAAGGGCCTGAGCAAAGACTCCCTTGCTCAAACACACTCTCCATAATCCCCAGAGAAGGGACAGCAGCTATAAAAGCACCAGAAACATGTGCGAAGGAACTCAATTATCTGGCTTCAGAGGAAGGTCTGGCAGGAAAGCTTTCTCTAGCACCGCAGAGCTGGCACACACCACCGTGCCTGTGTGGAGCCTTCCCCACCACACAGCCCACAAAAGCAGGTGGCGCCCAACCCTGACTCTCCATCCAGCTGGCTACCACTGCTTGTACAACCCCAACCTTGGGGTTGGGGTTGTGAATTCCCTGAGACCCCACCCCACTCACTCATGCACATGCCCAGATCCGTTTAGGGATGCTGTTTAAGTAGCTGTACTACATAGGCAGCAGGCCTTTCCCAAAATCTCGGAAAGATCCAAAACCCCAACCAAATGCGCAGGGGCCCAGAGCCAGGCACCAGTGGCAGGCAGCCTTGGTTTGCAGCACTGTATCCCACAGGTGCTTCCAAACCCAGCACAGGCAGCTACCAAGAGCAGATCACTGTGTAGCTTCTCCCTTGCGGCTCCAGGCTGAGCACAGGCAGTAGATGAGCTGGGCCTGCACCAGAGTCCCTCCCAAGAGGCCTCAGACATGACACACCTGGCTGCCAGTATGAGACCACACTTCAGCACCACAGAATGAGCTCCACAAACAACACACTCGAAGACTGGACTTGACAGGCACCGGAGCACTGCTAAAGCAAATTCCATTCTGTGCAGTCAGCCCCACACACCAGCCTGCCTGATGCAGTCATGGCCAGTCCTCAGAGTCTGTCAGCCGGAGGATCAATCCAAATCACTGATGTGCCAACCATAATCAAAGCTCAGTTACAACAGAAGAACACACACAACCCACATGATTGACACTCCTGGAGCAGCTGACTCTCGGGTGGCCAGGGAGGCTGCGTCCCTGGGCCCCACAGGACACCCTCTACATGAAGCAATCCTGCCGAGATGCAGTGATATAATGGCCCTACCTACACATGCAAACAAACACAGGGAGGCAGCCAAAATGAAGAGACACAGTAACAGATCCCAATGGAAAAACAAAACAAAACTCAAAAAATAAATAAAACTAAACACAGTATAGACAAGCAATCGACTACAGAGTTCAAACACTGCATATAAGGATACTCAATTCACTTAGTGGAGGAATAGATGAATTAATTCAGTGGGAACTTACAGAAAGAGATACAAACCATTAAAAATCAGTCAAAAATACAGAATACAAAAACTGAAATGAGGAATAAATTAGACAGTATCAACAGCAGATTAAATGAAGCAAAGAATCGAGACTTCCAGCCAAGACAGAGGAATAGGTAGATAAACTTTGCCTCCTCACACGACCAAAAGAAGGACAATTACAAATACAAAAACAATAAACAACCAGAAATGCCAAGAAATCAAACTGTATGGAAGTCTGACAACCAAGTAGTTAAAGAATAAACATTCATTCAGACTGGAAGGGAGAGGTGCATACCAGCAGCAGAGGTGGAGAGGACACACAGCAAAGCAGCAGCTGGTTGAATGGGCAGATAAGCAGGGAGGAACAACTGGAGAGAAAGACAGACCATGCAACCCAGGGTTCCAGCCTGAGGAAATAAAGCCTCAAAATCTCTGCCTGTAAGAAGCTGTGGGGGTTACAGCAGTGGCAGAAAACTTCCAACCTCACAGGAGAGTTTGTTGGAGAGACCCACAGGGTCCTAGAACATACACAAACCCACCCACCTTGGAATCAGCACCACAAAGGCCCCATTTGCTTGAGGGTAACAAGGGAAGTGAGTGAAAGCAGGGTGAAAGCTGAGCAAGTGGCATTGTTCCCTTTCTGACCCCTCCCCCACACACAGCACCACAACGCAGCTAAGTGGGTTACCCTGCCCTGGTGAATACCTAAGGCTCCACTCCTTACTATATAACAGGTGCACAGACAAAGACATATGGTCCAAATGGAAAAATAGATCAAAACTCCAGACAAAGAAACTAAGCAATGATGCAATAGCCAACCTATCGGAGGCAGAGTTCAAATCAGTAGTAATCAGGATGCACACAGAAATGACTGAATATGGTCACAAAATAAAATAAGAAGTGAAAGATATACAAAGTGAAATAAAGAAAAATATACAGGGAACCAACAGGGGAAGGGAAGGAAACCAGGACTCAAATCAAAGACTTGGAACAGAAGGAAGAAATAAATATTCAACCAGAACAGAATGAAGAAACTAGAATTCAAAAAATATGAGGAGAGGCTTAGCAACTTCTGGGACAACTTTAAACATTCAAACACCCAAATCATAGGGGTGCCAGAAGGATAAGAGGAAGAGCAAGAAATGGAAAACTTTTGTGAGCAAATAATGAAGGAGAAATTCTCTAATCTGGCAAATGAAACAGACTTCTAGGGAGTCCAGAAAGCTCAGAGACAGCCTCTGTTTCAAGATATAAGGAAAGAAAACTTCCCTAACCTGATGAAGGAAATAAACATACAAGTTCAAGTAGCACAGAGTGCCCCAAACAAGATGAACCTAAGGAGGCCCACATCAACACACATCATAACTAAGGTTAAATGCCAAAGGTTAAAGACAATAAGGAGCTAATATCCAAAATATATAAAGAACTCATAAAACAACACCAAAAAAATAAACAATCCTATTAAAAGGTTGGCGGAGGACCTGAATAGACACTTCTCCAAAGAGGACACAAAGATGACCAATAGACATATGAAAAGATGCTCAACAACACTAATCATCAGAGAAATGCAAATTGAAATCACAATGAGATAGCACCTCACACCTATCAGAATGGCTATCATCAATAAATCAACAAACAAGTGCTAGTGAGGATGTGGAATCCCTGTGCATTGTTGGTGGGATTGCAAATTGGTATATTTACTATGAAACAGTATAGTGGTTTCTCAAAAAATTAAAAATAGCCCTGGCCAGGTAACTCAGTTGGTTAGAGCATCATCATGATATGCAAAAGTTGCAGGTTTGATCCCTGGTAAGGGCACCTACAAGAATCAACCAATGAATGCATCAATAGTAGGTGGAATGACAGACCAATGTCTTTCTCTCTCTTCTCCTCCTTCCTCTCTCTCTAAAATCAATAAATCAAAAAAAGTAGTTAAAAAATAAAAATAGAACTACCATATGACCAAGCAATCCTACTTCTGAGTATTTATCTGAAGAAATCCGAAACACCAATTTGAAAAGACACATGCATTCCTGTTTAATGCAGCCTTATTTACAATACCCAAGATATGGAAGTAATATGTGTGTCTACTGGTACATCATTAAAAAAGTTGTGATACATATATACAATGGAATATTACTGGCCCATAAAAACGAACGCAATCTTACCATTTGCAACAGCATGGATTGATTTACTGGATATTAGGCTCAGTGAAATAAGTCAGACAGAGAAAGACAACTATGATATAATTTGACTTGTATATGGAATCTAAATAACAAAATAAATGAACAAACAAAACAGAAACAAAGTCGTAACTACAGAGAACAAACCTGCAGTTACCAGACTGAGGTGAGTTGATGGTTGGGTAAAAAAAGGTCAAAGGGATTAGGAAATACAAAGCAGAAGTTGTGTAGAGTATAGCGTATGGAATATAGTCAATAATATTGTAATAGCTCTGTATGTTATGGGATGGGTATTAGAGTTATCAGCAGGATCACTTCATTAGTTCTATAAGTGTTAACTGCTATTCTGTACACCTAAAACTAATATAATAGTGAATAGCAACTGTTATTGAAACAAACTTTTAACATTGTTTAAAAAGCACATCTGAAGGAAAAGAAACAGGAATGGAAAAGCACGGTGAAAGACCTTCTGAAAAGCCCTCCACTTGAATATCTAACAGTGTTTCCAATCCAGGAAGTCCAAACCCAATTTCTTAATCTTCCCCTCCAACCACATGCGCACACACACGTGCACACACATGCACACACCTGCAGCCCCAGCCCCCAACTCGGTACACAGCTATTATTCCACCAGCTGCTCAGGCCCAGCAGCAGTGGTCTCTCGACTGCTCCTTCTCTCATCCAGCGAGTCAGCAAGTCTACTGGCAAATGGTCAGAATTTGACTAATTCTATCATCAGCCACTGCCCTGGGTCCGCCCAACATCCACCTCCACTGGCCTGGATTTCTGCAAACTTTCACTGCTCTTGTCCAGCGTGTACTCTTGTCCTCTCCCATCATCTGATTCCATGCAGCCTTGAGGAAGACTTTTGAACAGATAAGTCACGCGCTCACTTCAGCAGCATGTGGACTGAAGTGGGAACGATGCGGAGATTAACACGGCCCCTGCACTAGGGGACACGCACATTCGTGAAGCATCTCACGTTTTTCTGTCCTTTAAAATTTTTTAAATAAAAAATTCAATTGAAAGTAAAATATTTAATTAAAAATAAAAACTCACATGGGGCTCACTTAAAATTATTTATAATATTGTCCATTTATGTTGAATGCACTTTTCTTTATATAATGCAAATTACAATTTTTTAATGATAAAAAATGCAATAGGTTAAATCAAATAATGTCCATCTTCTGGTCAAACCCTCCATCCCACTAAGAGGAAAAAAATTAAGTTGCTTCCATGCCCTTTAAGGCCCTGAACAGCCTGCGGCCTGCTCTCGGGCACCCTGTCTTTGCGACTCTCTCCCTCTCCTGCAGGTGTCTGCTCCACCCCAGCCTCTTCACTGCTCCTACAACAAGCCGACAAAGTCCATGCTGGAGCCAATGGGCCTGCTGCTGCCTCCACCTGCAGCTCTCGTACAGCTCCCTCCCTTGTGCCAGCCAGGCACCTGCAAAGTGTGGCCCTCCTGAAGCAATCCTCCCTGATCAGCTGTCAGAGTGTGACACCTCAGAAACCAGTCCTCCTGTGCTCTCAGCACTCACCATGACCCAGAAGATGACATATTTGTTCACATTCTATCTCCTCCCAATCAGGACCAAACTCCACAGAAAAGGGACCTTGTTCACTGCTGCCCCAGGAACAGGTCTGGCACAGAGCAGCAGCCCATGTGCTGCCTGAATGCACTGCCAGGCTGAGGAGAGGCCGTGGGCTGCAGCGGCATCCCTCAGACCTGGTGGCATGGCTGTGGGCCAGGCCTCACCGGAAAGGACAGTCAGGCTCACCAGATGATGACTTCAGAGAGCAGAGGCTGATCCTACCCACAATTAGACACCTCCCCAAAGTCTGGCTCATCACAGAGCAAATGAGAAAAAGTGAACTAAGTAGCACCAAGGAATCACAGTGCCACCCCGAATTCATGGCAGTGATCCCTCTCCCAAACCCTAGAACCTTCCACAGCCCAGAGAACACCCATTAGTGCAGAACAATCAACTAACCATGTGGTTTACTGATAAAGGACTGATGTCGCTGGTGCCTTTCCACAGACACAGAATAATTCCTTGCACAAAAAATGAGACAAGTGAATCAAATGGGCCCAAGTGAGAGGAGGACAGTGTCGAGATGCTAAATGTCATCTAGAGATGCAGAGCTCAGCCTTAGCATCAAATAAAAATCACCTAGGGAGCTTTTCAAAATCCTCATGCCCCAGCCACACCAACACAGTTCAGCTGACCTCCCTGTGACCAGGAGCCAGGAATGCAGTTTCTGAAACAGCCCCAAATGTGTGTAAACATACAGCTACTGCTGACAGCCAACCCCCAGAGGCTGGGGTCATGGTGAAGGCCAGAGGGAATAGGGCTAACAGGGGAAGAAGGGTATGTATAATGGTCTTGATACTAACAATAAAGAAAGTAAATGATAAAAATTAAAATGAAGATAAAGATAAATAAGTAAAAAAGCAAGAGGTTCTTCCTGAGCCGCTCACCTCACCAGGGTGTCGCTTCCCGTCCCTCCTGGGCTGTAATAGAGGACGTTCTCCAAGGACAGGGAGAACTTCAGGCCCTCCACCTCCGAGATGTACAGGTCAGTGCGGTTGTCACTACGACTGACACATACAAACACCTGGTCCTCGGAGGCATCTGCGATGTAATATTCCTTGGGGAGTAAAAATGAAAAACATATCAGCCAAAAAGTGCATCTGTCCTGCAAGCTTTCCCTATATTTGGTTTCACCAAAGCAATGCCATCCCAGTGCCCCGGGGTGGGGGTAGGGGGGGTTGGGGGGATGTGGCCTGATGACCGCTGAACACGACATTCCGTCAGCCTCAGCGCAGAAACCGGGCCAACTGTCCCTCGGGGACCCTGCGGCTGCTCTGCAGCTGGAACAGGGCCCGCACTGGAAAATGGGGCACCAAATACGAATAGGCCACTGAACTCCATAAACAACCTAAAAACCTCCTTTTAGTCAATAATGTCTCCATCTTTTTCCCGTAAGATTTAGTATGAATCTCCTTTCCTTTTTCTCCACAGTGACTACAGGAAGGTGAGCCCGTAGAAACCGTAGGACTGACAAGAGCGTTCTCTATCACACCTCCTCCAAGCTACTCGCCTCCCACCACATCAGCCGCTGTGTCCAGCCTTCAGGTGCTCCTCCTCCTGGGGCCACTTTGCTGATGGACCAGCCCACATGGATCTTTCCCGTCTATCTCCATACACCACACAGGCTGCACTGGACTACAGGCAGCTCCCTCTTCTGTGGAGCTCTCGGTCTCTCCAACCTGAGAGACCAGACTATGTCTGAGGGGCAGGACCCAGATCCTATGCCTTGTCTGACCATTACAGGTGTGGGGGCATGGCAGCACTTAAGTAAGTGCTGCTGCCCTTCAGTGCCAGCTCCTCCTCTAAACCTTGCTGCCAATCCTTTCCTGCTTGGAGCGAGCAAAGGCTCCCGTCCAGCCCCACCTCAAACACTGGGAGAAAAAAACGGACCATGATGCCCACAGCACATGGCTCTTTCTGAGGACTGTTCTGGAAAGTGACTGCAGGAAGCCTGGTCAAATACCCACCTGGCAGGACATGCCCACAGTACCTTTTCCAGACCTCCACATGAGAACAATGACACTTCTTCCCACCCCCCAACAAACCCCACTTACATTAATAGGGTGTCTTGTGACAAACTGGGCTGCTCGCATGGGCTTCCGGCCAAAGGAGACCCAGAGCTGCACGGAAGGTGGCTGCTGACTGCCCAGGAGATGCTGCCAAGGAAGAGGAAGAAAATCCAACTGTGCCACCTTGTAACCACTCCATATAAGTGCGAGAGGAAACAGAAAAGTCACACCCCCTGACTGTACTTAAAACATGAAGGAGGGAATGTGACTGCAAATACAGGCTTTGCAACCTCTGCTGTCACTGGCCAGCTGGGATTGCAGTGCTTTCCACCCTAGACTCCCTGGTATGAGATGAGGAGGAAGGGCAATGGTACGATAAGAGAACGTGGGCTTGGGAAAGGGGGTGGAGGCTGCCAAAGCTTCGTCAGAGAGCAAAAAGGAGAGGACTGTGTTACGAGGCTGAAGAGACGGGTGGGGTGGAGCCTGGAGCCCCCAAACCCCACACACCTGGCACACACAACAGACTCTCTTCTCCACTCTATTCCTGTTGTCAGATGAGAAGAACACTGGAGGAACAAGGTTTCCATTTGTACCAAGAATTGAGGGAATTTTCATTTATTCAATTTTTCAGTCTTCTAAGATTTCTCATTAACATCTTTTGCTAGAATATGTTTTCTTTGGTATATAGAGTATTCCACAGGATGTTGACCACATCACATTGCATCTTACAGACATTTCACCATGGCCAGAATCTTCAAAATGTATATAAAAGCATTAGAGTAACAGAAAATAACTACATCTCTCTAGGTCTCTATGTACCTACAAAATGAGAAGCTGACTTGGGTTGGGGCTTCTCTCTGGATGGGTTTACATGGTCCAGGAACACTGCAGACACATACACACATTTTTTGTATAGATGCACCTGTTCATTTTGCTAGGGAGGGTCTACACCTTTTATCAGATTCCCAAAAGGGTCAACAATCTGAAAAAGGGCAAGAAGCACTATAAAGGCTCCATGTGGCTTTGCAATTCAAGGAGGGAGACATAGCCTCACGCAGACAGAGTCACACATGTGACTATGATACATATTGGAATGCTGGGTCCCTGCCAGAAGGAGTTATTTTGGCTTCATTTTTCCTTGACTATTCACTACTGTTTATTATGGATTTTAAATTCCTATAGAGCAAGGAACAACAACTGAATACCCTATGCTCATATATGCCCAGTAAGTACTATGTGAAGAGCAAACTGATAAACACAAAGTTATTTTTGGTTCATTTGAGCAATGCATGTGTATGTGTATTCAAACTAACACTGAACAAATGGTTAAAAGTAGTATGTTTTAAAGAAGCCAGGTGATAAATATAAAAGACTGCTCTTCCAAAATGCCACCCTGAAAACCATGTTCATAGTCTGTACTCAGTATGGGACCACAGGAAATAATGGACCTATTAAAAATGTAAAATGCAGCCCCCAATGGTATGGCCCAGAGGACTGAGTGCTGGCCTATGGAACAAAAGGTTGCCAGTTAGATTCCCAGTCAGGGCACATGTGTGGGTTGCTGGCCAGGTCCCCAGCTGGGGACGTGCAAGAGGCAAATGATCAATGTTTCTCTCCCCCACTTTCTCCCTTCTTTCCTCTCTTTCTAAAAACAAATAAACTAAATCTTTTAAAAAATGTAAAATGCATTACCTGAACAAAAATTAGTTTGCAACAAAATATGTATACATTCCAAAATCTCTTCTTAAGTTAGTGAAATAGCTGCATATAAAAGTCAGACAATTAGTTTAAGTCGCCCTATATGAACCCTTACGAATTTACATGAACACACAGATGCCAATGACATGCACATGTTTATGCTCCGTATTTTTTCACTACTTTCTGCCACAGTTACATCTTAGAAAGGAGCCGCTGCTCTCAGTGGGCCCCAGGCCCGTAGTTCGTTACAGGTGCCGAGCACCTGTGGCGGGGAGGCCTTAGCGCCGAGGCTGTGCACAAGGCCAGCTCCACTCCACAACTGCCAATCAACCACAGAATACACAGGTCAAAAAGCCCTTGAAGCAAATCCATCCCACTTCCTTCTGGAAATTACTCCTCAACCTGGAAAAGTCAGGTTCACACATAACATATTCCTAAAGAGTTATTATAATATTTTACTGCCACCAAGAAAAATATTAACAAGTGTGCCACACTATTGATTTAAGATGTATTATAAGGCCCTAACACTTTTTGTTACTAAGCCATGGGTTTTGTTGTTGTTGAGTTGTTCTTTACAGTTACTGTAAAAGCAAAGCATGCTTGTGAAAGCATCCAATGGGCAGACAGGTGTAAGGTAAAATGCAGAAGTTCCGCACCCTACTCCCCATTCTAAAAGACTGAGGTTCTCCCAACTGATGGCTCCCAAAGTGGGGGAAGGTTGGGGAGCTAAGTGAAAAGGTGAAGGGATTAAGAAGTACAGATTGGCAGTTACAAATCAGTCACAGGAATGCAGACCAGAGCACAGGGAATATAGTCAACAATATTGAAATAACTACCTATGGGGCCAGGCAGGTACTAGAAATATCAGGGGAACACTCTGTAAATTTTATCATTGTCTAATCACTATGATGTGCACCTGAAACTAATATAAATACTACTGGATGTCAACCGTAATAGAAAAATACATTTAAAAAAAAGATGAGGACCAAAGCATCGCAGGTTTGATTCCCAGTCAGGGCACATGCCTGGGTTGCAAGTCATGACCCCCAGCAACCACACAGTGATGTTTCTCTCTCTCTCTCCTTCTCCCTCCCTTCCCTCTCTAAAAATGAATGAATAAATAAATAATCTTAAAATTAAAAAAATTTTTAAGAAGACGAGGGTTCTCTTCCTTTTGTGCAAGTACATGTGGTCATGTGACTAAGTACTAATTAACACAAGTGTTGTGTTGGTTTCTTGGAAGGCTGCTTAAATAAGGGAGTGAAGAAGCTGGAAAGGATGCTCCTTCGGCCTTTCCGTCTGTGTCCTTCCTAACTCCAGTAAAGCCTCGAAGAGGTCTCAGGCCACGAGGGAACCTTGAGACTGAAAGTCATCCATGCAGATGGCAGAGCAGAAAGACAGATGCTTGGGAGCTCGGGGTCCCCGGGACACCAGCACTACCCCAGACAGCCTCCCTCCGGGTGGCACTGACTGCTTAGGCACTTTCTCTGCTAGTATGTGTTTCAGCCTCACACAACGCCAGTGACACACGAGGCTCCGTGTTCCACATGCAGACAGGTCACGACAGAAACGCTGTTGTGCCTCTCAATTTTGTTCACGAACAGCAGACTGACTGTTGTACTACTTAACTTTTTCACCAACAGTGCACCTCAGCCTTCATTTCACAGCTACTGGTGGGCGTTTAGGTCATTTCCAGAAGCACTCTTCGATGAACACACTCATGCACATCGCCTCTTTGAGAACAACACAGGGATATCTGTGGGATAGTCTTAGAATTCCTAGGTCAAAATGTTCAGTTTTGACAGACAATAAAAATGCCTTTCTCAAAGGCATGCCAGTTAATACCAGCACACACAACTTCACCAGAATCTGGCAGCATTTTGAATGTTTTGTTTCATATGCCAATATTAGGGGGCCTAGTAATTTATGATAGTCTTTTTTTCATTTGGCATGTTCATTGCTGATGAGTAAAAATAAGTTAATATAAGTACTGGAATAATCTGAATTTCAGAGAGTACATTTACATTTATGTTTCACATTATATCAATAGCAAAAAGAAATGAGAGACCAAGGAGCAGAAAGAAACTAAATAAATGATACATTTGCCAAGCGAAGACCAAAGGACGTCACAGGACACTTGTAGCTGAAAGCTGCTGAGGGAAAGCTGGCGGGAGGAGGGGGTGCTGAGGGGCCGTCCACAGGCGCCCGTGCGGGCTGCGGTGCTCACTGCCCTCTCTGCGCTGAAGCCCTAACCCAGTCTCAGCAAAACATCACCATCCACATCAGTGTTGTCTGCACTAAAGGCTTTAGGGATACAATGATATATCTGGAATTTGCTTTAAAATATTCCAGGAAAAAAAAGTGGGTAGACAACTGCAAAAAGATTAGCCAAAGTCGATGATATTGAGGCCTAACTGGGAGGCCAGGTCAGTATAAACTGCTCTTTTATGTAGATTTTTAAATGTCCATCATAAAAAGTTTGAAATGTTAATGTTAATTGGAAGCACTTCTAGAATGGCAGAGTAAAGAATTCTGAAAATTCACTCATCTGTTACAGTAGCAAGAATATTTGACAAAAATTCTCAAACTCAACTTGTTCAGATTTTTAAAAATTAAATAAAGGCTTGTAAAAACCCACAAAGCACTGATTCCAGAGCATCGAGGGGGCTGAGCAAGAAGAGCCAGGCCCGTAGCACCACTCCCCAGCCCACCCCTCCTCCCTCACTCTGCAAGCCAGGGGGCCCACAATGCCTCAGGCAGGGGCAGTGGGTGTGGGGACAGCCACCAGCAGCTGCCAGAGAGGGCAGGGCAGCACATGTTTAGAAACAGAGTGAGCTGCTTAGAGCCAGAGTGAGCTGCACTTGGGGGGGGGGGGGGCACCTTACTTGAAAGCTGCAGTCTCAGCTCTCCTCGTAAGGTAACCTGATTTAACTCACTGTATGGACAGAGCTGTAGCCAGGGCATTTTCGGAAAACCTCAACAACTGATGAATGTTTAATTTCTCAATGGCTGGAGAAGCAGGACCACCCTGGAGTTCACAGGGGGATAACTAAAACACACAAAAGGGAAACCTGGGGATGAAGGCATCCACAAGGTCAGGTGTATGTGGCTTCGAGCGTACTCACGAAGGAACCAGCAAGGGCCTTTTTCCTCTGATTTCTCCAGCTGGCTAAGGACCCGTAGCTCTACACTAGCAGAGCTGCAGGCTTCCCAGGGGCCCTCTGCAAAGGCTGCAGGACATACGTTCCGAGAGTTTACAGAAGTTACATTATGCTACATCATCAAACATTTTAGGAGCCATACACAACTAAGAATAGAAACTTTACAAAACCAATGTAGAAAACTCACAAAACAAAAACGGCAACAACAATAACAATAACAAAAAGCAACAAGAAAATGTCTTGGGAAGGGGTACTCTGACATGAGAAGTTGTTACAATGCATCATTTAAAATGTACGGTTTTCAACAACAAAAATAAGACAAGCAAGCAGCAAAGTACACACACAAAGTCATCATACACAGTGCTTGGGCAAGGCCAAGCACTGGCCTCACACAGAAATTGTAAGTTTTCTGTGATAATGTGCTCAAAGTGCTAACGGAAATCATGTCTCAGGAATTAAAGGGGAGCATGAGAACCCTGTATCACCAAGTAGAAAAAAACAATGAAGAAATAGAAATTACTGAAAAAACAAACACATTCTTGAGTTTAAAAAAGTACAATAATTCAAAAGAAAAATCCACCAGAGAGGTTCAACAAGAGATCTGAACTGGCAGAAGAAAGAAGCAGTGAACTTAAAAGCATTAACTGAGGATCCACACTACAGCATATAGAAACTCTAAAACATCATACTTCAAAAGAAAATAGTAACAAAGGGTCACATAAGCTATGGCTCCCTGTACATAAAATGTCCAGAGTAGGCCAATCCACAGGGCAGAAGAAACTGGGTCCGTGGCTGCTCAGGGCTGGGAGGCAGGAGTGAGAAGCAATGCTAATGGGTCTGGGGTCTGCTTTGAGGGTGAAGATAATGTTCTGGGATCAGGTAGTGATGAGCACTACACAAGCTTACAAATGCACTACAAACCATGAGCTGTACACTTTAAAAGGGTGAATTTTATGGGATATGAATTATATCTCAATACAAGTGTTATAAAAATTAATTTTGAATGTATTGCTTTTATCATTTTACTTTTAATCTGTAAATATGTTTGAGTTTTATAATTGTACATGAGTTATAAGCAGCAGGTGATTATATCTAGTTTGATATTTGCATATACTTAAGTAACACCAAAATTAAAATAATTTGTCAACAGCTGGTTCTGGTCAGTTATCCTAAAATTAACACACCAGTGTGGTCAGCTAACTTCTCATGTCAAGGCTCACAGTCCTGAGGCAATTAAGCTCTTCTATTTTCTCTATTAACATTAGACTTTACATTAGCAAAATTCAGGTTAGAAATTGGTTTTCAACAGTAAAACTAGTGGTTGACTGGTTAAAATAGTGAAAGTGCCAACAAGCTCTCTCAGGAGATGAGCGGCCAGCAGGAGAAATTTCTGAATATGCTGCAGGCGTGGCCTGGAGGCCTGCAACTGGCCTCTCTCAGGAACGATGCCTCTGAGGGTTTGGGCTCCCTGGTGCCGACTGGCAGGGTCAGAATCCTGCCTCCACAAAGGTTGGAGATGTTTCTCTGTAAGGGTCTGAGCCATCCTGCCTCTGTGGAACTATTCAGTTCAGCCACTGACACGTGAGAGCAGTGACAAACCTCACGCATGCCAGTGTGGATGGCTGTTTCCAGGAAGCATGACCAACAAGCGTGGGGCCGCAGTTTGCCGACCGCTGCTCCAGAACAGTGTCTGAGTCAGGCCGGGGGCAGCTGCAGCCCGTCAGACAGGGGGGACACTCCACAAAGCCCACGCACCAGGCGTTTGCCTACAGGTGAACACCGGTGCAAGGGGAAGTCCAAGCCTGGCGTTCGGGCACACACTGGCCGTGAGGCCACAGAGGGCAGAGAGCCTCTCAGCTGCCACTGCGCACAAGGGCGCATCCTCGTTCTCGTGGCCCCATCGTCATGACAGGGACTGTTAAGACAGAGGAATGTCATGTCAAAAAAACAAGGAATAAAAATAAAACTTGGGTTAAAAAAATGAAAGCGCATCAGACCACAAGAACATTTGACCTGGGAGCCAGGCCAGTGGGCACCACAGCGTCCAGAACACTCGGGCATGGCTCCGGTCCAGAACCGTCCCACAGACCCGGCCGGCAGACAACCTCATTATTCACGGAGATGGAAACAGCACAGAGAGAACCGCCCAAAACCAATTTTCCCTGTTCTACAAGTAGTTCCTGGACTGCCCTAATTTGATTCAAATCCACTTAAAATTAAAGTCATTCCAATTTCCCTAAATCCAGACAGCCTGAGGGCCCAGAAAAGAAGTCAGTCATAACTGCAGGCCTGAACACTCCTACTGATCAGCTGAGCCAACGAGGCCAACGTTTATTTGTCCTTATGTCTGACTAGCCTAACGAACGTAACGAGCAGGAGGAAAACACCCATTTTATCCACTGCCGGCTGGGTTTCTTCTCTTCTCATCCATCCATTGAGAAATGTTTCCTTGATAATATAATTGACTAGTATTAGAAGCTTCTGCATATAGAAGACCTCAGAGAACAGTTTCTCAAATTTGGAAAAGTCTTAGGCATCCTGGGAATGCGCAGGGGAAAAAATGCACTGGGGCCCTGCAGCCTACCTCTGTAAGGAGTGCACATGTGCGACATGGCTGCAGGTGCTCCTGAGACCACATCTGAGCATGAGCACCAGGGGCTGGCCCAGCTTGCCTTAGGGTCTGGCGGCCCGTGCAGGTGCTGAGGGAAGAGGCTGACACGTGACTCCAGTTCTGCCATAAATAAGTCAGCCGCACAGAGAGTTGAGAGTGTGCCATGTTTATAACCTCTCAACCTCTCCAAAACCTGCTAACCAACGCTTTCTAAATTAGGCAGGCAAAGGTGACATCCATTTAACTCCACTGCACACTGTCCATGTACCACGCACTGCGCACCCTGCTGGGGACTGAGTCAGTGATGCCCACTACGGACATTGCGCCTGACCTACCACGGCCAAGGACAGCAAGGACCAACCATGGGCTCTCTGCACCTCAGCTACGTCCAAGACACAGCGGTCAGGTAAAAATGGAGGGCACAGAAAGCTCCACCTGTCACATAACTTAGTCCTCAGTTGTGAGAGCTAGAAATAACAGAGTTAAGAGAAATGTACAACTGCTCTCCATGACATCCCTGACTCAGTCAGGACAAATCTGGGAATCAGCCCCTGTGCCTTAAAATTCAGAAATTAAAAATAGCCCTGGCCAGGTAGTTCAGCTGGTTAGAGCAGCATTCCAGTGCACTAAGGTTGTGGGTTCAATCCCTGGTCAGAGCACACACACATATAAGAATCAACCAATGAATGCATCAATAAGTGGAACCACAATGTTTCTCTTTCTTCCCTCTCTCTCCATCTCATCTCCCTCCTTTCAGAATGGAGGGAGGAAGGAAGGGACGAAGGGAAGAAAAGAAATTAAAATCATACCAAAAAAAATTTAGACCCAAAAAACTAAAATAGAAAAGACCTATGAACCCTGAAAACTCAGAGACTGATAGACTTGGAAAATTTTAGTTTAAGTAATAGCTAATAAGCTTAGCAATCAACGCAGATAAAAGCTATTGTTCCAGGAACTGAAGGGATGACCCACCCTGACTCCAGGAGACCACAAGCAATTCCACCTTTGTGCCTCAGGAGGACTGCAAGCAAGATGGTGTCTGAGCCATTGTGCTCCAGGGTGAGATGTCCACCACCCAGGACATAGCTAAAAGCCACCACCCAGGGCCAGAAGCTACAGTTTTTTTTAATCCAATTAGCTTTTCACTGAATCCCCAACCCCTACCTACACTTTATTCTCCTTATAAAAAGGGCCATTTTAAAATGGAATTTAAGACAGTCTGTTAGGGCCATATGAACAGACCATCTTCTTAGATAGCCGGCCCTCTGAATAAAGCACCCATAAAGATTCAATCCCTGTCTCTGCTTATTGGGTTTCATATGTGACAGGCAGCACAAATGCCAGGGTTTTTTTTCTGGTTTCAAGATGGTGCAGGAGCTCACACCTGCCCACCTGGAGGTCAAGAGGTTCTTCTGCTGGTCTGTGCATGTGTGAGAAAAAAATAAACTGACAGACAAGGCTGGAAAGGACGTCCAGGGAGCGACTCAAGGCCCCAGCCTGGCAGAAGAAAGTGGTTGAAAAAACCACTTCCCCTAGTATGCCATGGGGAACCCCCAGTCTCAAGCCCCTGCGTCTTCTCTCCTCATTCCAGCCTCCCGCCCTGGTTTCCCTACTGGGCTGGGCCTCTCTATGTCCTAGAACTCCACCAGGATTGACCTGCTTCTTCCTGGCCAGCTGCCAGTCACACAAATGAGAACCTGGAGGGAAACAGGACATCTTGTTTCTGTCCCTCAGGTTAGCAGTGATGGGAAGCAGAGTGGCCACACAGGCCCTGAGGTCCACCTGGTCAGCCGGCTTACAGCCCCTAGTGTAACGGGGTGCAGCCAGGACCCCCCTTAAATGAAGGATTTGAAACATGGTCCAGAACTCGAGGTGTCCAGGAAATATAAAAATACAGGATACCACTATACAAGTCTGAACTGGGGGATGGGACACATGGAGCGGGGCCATTAACAATTATTTTGCATATCAACAGTTTTGCAAATAATTGCAAAAACGGTCATTTTATATATTTATAACAGCTGGCTAGCTTCATAGATATGTTAAGTAGCATTGGCCATGCTTTGAGCCAGGGAAGTGGGAGTGACTTGGACCCATGACATAACTGGGAGGCAGCTTCCCCTGGTTATTGCACCTGCATGAGAGCTTGGAGACTGTTTGCTCCACGCCATAGGGCCATGCCTGCCCAGACTTACTATAGCAGCTAAGAAAGGCTGGAAAAATATGGGAGTGCTGGCAGGTGTGGCAGATTGTGGGAGGAGTCAGAAATGGGGTTTCATAGGAAGATTCCTGCAGGGGTTTAAACCCAGGTGCGCCAGCCATGCAGGGGCTAACCATGTGGTTTTCGGGATCCCTTTACCACTCGGCTTAGAAAACAGGAGAGATGATGAAGGACTAGGGACGGAGACAATATGAGATCTTGCAGGGAAGGAAAGGGGTGAAAGGGTTCTTGCTGGGATGCCTGAGGAGGTGCCACAATAGTTTGGATTGAGAACTGGAGATCACAGCAGTGACACAGCTGATGGTGCTGGGAACCGCAGGAGGCCTGACAGCCAAGCACAGATGACTGGGAAGAACCAGGAGAAGTGAGCTGCAGAATTTTTTTTTTCTAAGACATGGTACCCAAGGCTGACCTACCAGGGCAAAGAGGGAAGGAAGGACTGTGTGTTTGTGGCTGTTTTAAGGGACTTTGAGATTTTAAACAAGACATTAAGTCGTTACTCTAAGTCTGTATAACTTTTGAATAAATAGTTTCTTTCCTTCTCACCAAACTCTGGCATTGAGAGCCATAATTCCAATTCCCTGGAGGCAGGTAAAAGCTCTGCAGTGACGAAGGGACCCCATAGGACCTGAGTCCATTCTGTAACACCAAGACAGCCATCACACCTACCCTGACTGGGCCTGGTTCTCTCCCTTGCACAGGGTAGTGTGGTTGCCACTTACCATGTGATACCTTTGTAAGGCAAGTCCTATTAAATAATTGACAACCCTGGTTTTCAATGAGCAAGCTCTCCATTTCAGCATCTGGCTCCCACCCATGAAATCAAGGGGAAAATTTTCCCAAAGGCTGAGATTTAAGCTAGAAGCTTAATGACTGCTTTTCTTAGAGCACTGACTCCCTTTGGCCCAAGACTGCCCATTCTATGAGCCACGTAAGTTAACATGGGGTCAAAATTCACAAAGAAATTGGCCTAAATTGAAAGGAAATCAGAGAGTGAAGTTGACGAAAAATGCTACTGAGTTCCATCCCTCCCTCCTGAGTTCTTTTCATTGGATTTCAAAGAAATATGTGCTTGTCAAGGATACATGGAAAACAACCAGGTCCCTAGAGACACTCTGAGGGGCGTCCAGGCTCCTGCAGGCCTGGACCTCCCAGGATGCCTGTGATGGCACCCTTGTCACGCTCCTCCAGGCCCAGCGATCGGGCCCTGCTTGTGTGAACTCCCCCACAGGATCACAGAACACCACACCTCAGAAAGGAGACTCCAAGCAGTTTATTTCTTAGCACCTTAAACTTACCACCACCTTTGTAGCAAACATGTACTTGTCCCGAAGCTGAAAGTCTCGCACTTCCTCAAGGACCACTTCCTGGTTCTCCCAGGACTGGAAGAAGTCTGTACTTCGGAAAATGGTGGAGTAACCAGAGGGTTCATGCCGTTCGATATAGACGGTGTTTGGCTTGTCATAGGGATCAATTCCCCTAAAAGAGAAAAACAGCTGTTTATCGTCTTTTCTAAGCCTGACCCCTGGGGGCAAGGAGGTTCTGCCAGGGGCAGACGCACTCTCTCTGGTGGCTCCTCAGCTCAGTGCAGAGGGGAAGGAGCTGCCATCTGTCAGGCATTCTGTGCCACTGTTGTTTTCAGAGCATCCTGGGTTTCCCCTCAGAGCAAGTTCCGACCAGCCTCAGTAGGGTGGAAAGGAGAAATAAAAGACGCAATGTTTTCAAATCAGTAAGTCGTGCTTGAGGTTGTAGGCAGGTTTCTGGCCTCAAAGGGAGGTACCTTAGAGGAGAGAAGGAGAGTGTTTTCCAAGGAGCTGCGTTCTGAGAAGAACAGAGGAAACCACACAAGGAGGCATAATGAGCCCTTTTCTGTGTCTGTCTGCTCGGGGCTGTTGCTGTTGTCACGGAGCTGGGCAACCAGGATCCATCCAGTGCAAATTCACGTCCTGTGAGCCTGCTTCACAAGTTCCTTCTTGTACATACTGGTCTCCTCAGGAATGCAGGCTCATTTCCTCCCCTGTGCTTCGGTCCGGTCCGTGCTACATCCCTCTACAGGGTCTCTTTGCCATTTGTGCTGGCCTGTACCTCTGAATCTTGCTCATCTTCTGGGGCCAAGTTCATGCTCCCCTCCCCCAGGAGGCCTAATGCCCTCTTCCTTCTCCCAGCACTGACAATGTATCTCTACAGCACTCAAGTCCAAGCCTTTTTAATGAGCTTTATGTGAGTTTCAAACAAAGGTAGAAAACTGCTTTGGTTGGGAGGATTCTGAATCAGTCTCCTTACTTTACACAGTAGTGCTTCTTGTTATTTTATCCTGCACTGAATGTATGACGTCACAATGTACTATGTTGTTCACCACAGCCTGTCTGAGCTTCCTAGACAGTGCAGAGGCCTTCAGAACCCATGTCCTATCTCTATCCCTTCTTATCCTGCAGGGCTCCCACCTGCATGGACTCCTGCTGCACTGGCTCTGTGGGCCATCAATACAGAGATGATTCCAAACAGAAAACTGTGGTGTGATGAGATCAAACCACCTGGGAGAAGATCTCTGAACTGCTGCCCCTCACCCCCAGGTGCACCCCACACAGCAGCTGAGAGGACCAGGCTCTTGACACTCATAAGAACACCAAGGCCAGGAAGACCATTCCCCAGGCAGGAAATTAACCTAAAAATCAAAAGAATGAGGATGCAGCTATGGCCCAAGGAAAGGCAGAGGTCTTTGGAAAGTTCCATCCTTTGTACAACGGCTCTCAGGATAATGAAAATATGATATAAAACTCCTTCAAGATGTGCTATCAAGAGAACATTCTAAGAAAAAAGAAAGAAGGGAAAGGAAGGGAAAAGAAGGGAAGGGAAACAAAAGAAAAGAAAGAATAAATGAAAAGAAGAGAAAAAAGGAGGAAGAAAGAGAAAGGAAGATCAGAGTAGAAAAATAGAAGAGCCTCTTTTCACAGTGAGGGACGACAACTTTGGCCCAAAAACCCGGGGTCATAACCAGGCATTGGACCAAGCAGGGGCCTTGGTCCTGACCTGGGGACGACTGTCATCATCCTCTGATGCTCTGTGTGCCTGTGTGGGGGGATGGCAGCAGGTTCTCTCCTTTTCCAGAATTAGAAGTACTGATTAAAGCACTTCCTCTCCTCTAAACAATATGCAAATTAAAATGAGACTGCTGGGTATTTTTAAAAAGGTAGAGAGGAAGGAACCTTTAATCAGATTTGAGAGCTCACCTCTACTATTCCTCCTTAGCCAAAAGCAGCAGCCAAGATCTGAAACAGCCATGACTTTCATCCCAATACAACTCTGTCATCAGGCTCCAGCCTCCTGTTTCCAAGAACCACTTCCCCTACAAGTTCTGGGTGCTTGGCAGTTGCTAGCCTTCCACTTCTTTCATTCACTCACACCTACTTCCCTTTCTCTTTGCCCTCATTTGCAAATTCCAAGCCTTGCCAGACCTCACCTGGCCCCACCGCTCTCATTGACCCCCTTGGCCATCCTTCAGGGACCTCTATAGGGCAGCCTGGGGCCCTTCCCCCAAAGCTCTCAAACTGTCCTGATTTGTCAATATCCAGCTCTGAAAAACAAATCATTGGTTTTCCACTCCCCTGCTGATGCTAGGCTGACAAGTGTTGTGGAACAAAAGTGTGTGGGTTACTCTGAGAGGTCAGATTACACTCTCACTTACAATAGATGATCCTCAGGGAAAATCCCCCAAATTGCCTAAAATTCCCTGACACCATATCAGTAATTATCTAAAATAAGCCAGTCCTTATCCCTAAAATAGCTGCATGTCTGAATGGAGGCAGAAGGCACAACATACTAATTCTCAAATATGAAGTAACTTTTCTTAGTAATCCAGCTGGTTTGTCCTCTTAATGTATGGTTCCCCAAACAAGTAAAAAGAGCAATTTGTCCATCTCTTTAAAATTCAAATAGAGCAAAAGACACCCTGACTGGTATGGCTCAGCTGGTTGGGCGTCATCCCACAAAGTGAAAGGTCACTGGTTCAATTCCTGGTCAGGGCACAGGCCTTAACTGAGGGTTCAATCCCCAGTCAGTAGGGGAGTGCAAGAGGTAACCAAGCAATGTTTCTCTGATACATTGATGTTTCTCTCCCTCTGTTTCTTCCTCCCTTCCCCTTCTCTAAAAATAAATAAAATATTTTTAAAAATAAAATATTTAAAAATAGAAAAAATAAAAAAATAAAGCAGACGAAAGAAGAAATCTCATCCAAGTGCAACTGGGTAGGGGGCTGCCCTGGGATGAGATCATGGTTCTAATGTCACTAGGACCCTACAGCCTCTGCCCAAGGAAAACCACAAACAAGCCAGACATAGCTGCCCTCTCTGAAGAGGCTGCCCCCCAGAGCCAGGAGACACCAGCTGCAAGGCTCCATCTCCATGAGCCTCAACCCCTAAGGACATTCACAAAGACATTCCTCTTCCAACAGGACTATGAAAAAAGCACAGACGGTATCCAACACCACCTTGCTGGGCCATGACCTTTACTGAGGACTACAAGTGAAAAGGCAGATGACAAGCTGGAAAATATAAACACACCGTCAATCTAACTCACATCACAAAGGAGTAATCTCAAATATAATATGAGCTCCTAGAAATCAATAAATACAACTACAAATCCAACAGAAAAAGGGTAAATGGCATGAACAGATATGTCACAAAAAAGATATAAAAAAGAACATAAAACAGGTTAAAAGATGTCAAAATCATGCATAATAAGAAAAGTGCAGTCCTGGCTGGTGCGGCTCAGTGGATTGAGTGCCGGCCTGGGAACCAAAGGGTCACCGGTCCGATTCCCAGTCAGGGCACATGCCTGGGTTGTGGGCCAGGTCCCCAGTTGGGGGCGCCCAAGAGACAACCACACACTGATGTTTCTCTCCCTCTCTCCCTTCCCCTCTCTCTAAAAATAAACAAATAAAATCTTTTTTTTAAAGTAAGTAAAAGAGAAAGACAAATAATAAGCATAATAATAGCATATTAAAATGTGGTAAGTGCTATGCAAAAAACAAACAAATCAGATTTAGCAGATTGGGAATGGCAGGAGATTAGTTGCAATTATATAGGATCCTTAGGATAAACCTAAGGGCAGTTATGGGCATTTAGGGCAGTTATTTGAGCAGACTTGAATGAGGTAAGGAATGAGAAACTATATCATTTTTCTAAATAAAATGCTCTTACATTTTCTAAAGTGTAAAAGCACTTTAGGCAGAGAAAATAACAAATGCAAAGTTATTCTGGTAGGAATGTACCCTGGCATTTAATCTGAGAGAAATGATGATGCATATTAAAGGGTTCAAAGCAGAGGAACAACATGATCTGACCTACTTTTAACAGGATCAGTGCGGCTCTGTGCAGAGAATTAGGGCAAGAGTGGAGGCAGAAAGGCCAGCCGGAGGACCAGCGGGCACCGGCAGGGGCATGGGGTGAAGCAGCAGCTGAGCAGCACACCCTGGGTCTGTGCTGATGGTGGGGCCAATAGGAACGTCTGACAGACTGAATGTGAAGCATGAAGTAGACATGGGCTCCACGAGGACTCCAAGTTTTCACACTGAGCAACTAGAACCTGAAAGCAGTTGGATCTGATTTGTGATGGTGAAGATCAAGAGTTAATTTGGGAGACATCAAGTTTGCTACGAATGACCCACTGACCAGCAAGCCTGTCCCCGGGCAGCTAGCTGTTCTACATATTCGCCAGAACATGTACAAATTCATGTACTCAAGGTTACATACTGAGTCCCTGTAATAGTAAAAGATCAGAAGCAACTAGGACAAGAAACAACTGTACTTTAAAAAGCTCTGTTGATTTCACTTTCCTTCTCAGATACTTACAGTGGTTCCCTACTGCTTTCAGAATTCAGTCCAAACTCCTTTTTCAAACACTACAGATTCTGATACAAACAGGCCTTCCCAAACGTTACCCAACATACTGCACCCAAGCACTACATTGCCATGTCTCTGCTCCAGGCCACTCTGTCCCCGTACTCCTGCACACAGCTGCACCCGGCCAGCTGTCGACACCCCACCCTCTGCAAAGAACACTCCTGCCTCTGCCTCCTCAGGCCATGCCAGCACCTGTGCTATGCACACAAATGTCTTTCCTCACATCCTAATCTGCAATCTCCTCACTAACTATCCATAAATGAGTCAACTCCATATACCCTAAAGCATATTTAGCATGTTTTATGTTCAGCAGACATTCAAAACAATATGTTATGAATGAACAAATGAATTGATTTTGTACAGAGAAAAATCCCCACTTCTGATAAAACTGAAGGTCTTTACAAAGTCTCACACACGCTACAGCTTTAAGATTCCCCGGTTCCCTGGGGGACTGAAACTGCAAAAGCTCTGTATCCCCCTCACCAAGAACTCCCTTCCTCATCCACCCCAGTGCATCTGCTACCCTCACAGGTCTAGTTCCCAGGTCTGGGAAATGTGCTTCCAGAACCAAATGCTGCACACTTCAGGTGAGGACAGGCTTGGCCTCTGCAAAAGAGCTGGAATGGAGAAAAGGAGATTCCATAGCTCACATTTCCCAGATGACACAACTTACCACGAGAAGGACTTCACATGCTCCTGAATGACGATCCAGGTCTGGCCGAAGTCGTCCGACTTCCACAGCTGCGAAGGCCAAAGCGAGGAGCAGCGGTCACGGTGCGAGAACCATGCTCAGTCTGACGGACACTGCCACATCCCCACCGAAGGCCCCCCTGGAGCAACAGGCAGTCCGGGAGGACAGGTGCACCAACTGCCGAGGCCAGCAAGGGCGGGAGGCAAGACCAGACCCACACCCTGCACTTCGCTGGTCACTACGGTCTCAGCAGAAGCCGGAAGGGAGATGACCGTGACTTGCCCTCCATTTATGGAGGGTCGGAAGTTGGGTTTCACTCAGACCAGCCTTGGCTGACAGTGAGCACAAAAGGCCTGCACTTGGTACTTCTCACCTGGGATAGTGTCCTCAGAAATGACAATGGCCATGGTGGCCGAAGCTGAATGGTGAGGACACTGACCACGTACAGAGCCAAGAAGTACCAGAGAATCAACTGAACACACAGGGTGTGACTATGAGTGACTGACTTGCCAAAGCCCCTTAACTTCCAAAGACATTACCTGTGGGTCCCTCTTCCCCTGTGTCCAGAAGCAGGAGGCCAAAAATAACAACAATCCACCTGCACTGGTAAACCTCCCCCGCCCACACTTAGGTGACTCCCTAGGGCATGTGAAGGTAAACAGATCATGTTTTGGCTAAAGGACCTGCAAAGAAATGCAAATGTTCCAAGGTTATTCTGAGCAAAGTTCTTCAAGACTCATCCTAAATCCAACCTTGCAGGATCTAGAGGTTTCACAAGTTTATACCAGAACAATATTTTTTCTTGTAATCCTTGCCCAAGGACATGCTCATTGATTTCAGAGAGAGGGGAAGAGAGAGAGAGTGAGAGAAACATCTTGTGTGAGCATACCCCAACCAGGGACCCAACCTGCACCCATGCAGGTGTCCCGACCAGGAATTCAACCTGTGACCCTTTGGTTTACAGGACGACACTCCAACCAGCTGAGCCACACCGGCCAGGGCCACATCAATATTCTTGACTTGGCAAGTTTCTTACACTGATGTATAAATCCTACTAAGGTTCTGTCTCCCCATCATTCATCTTTCCTTCAAATTTGGATTAAGGAGGAAAATACACACATTTACATTGTGTGCACATACACGCAAAAAGAATATCAATGGTAATGGTAAATTCAAATAAACGGTAGGCAATGGCAGTACATCTAGGGCAGAGGACAGAAAAGGCACAACAGAAAGGTGACAGGTCCCGGCAGAGCTCTGACTGCAGACTTTCTACCTGGCTCTGATTCATCTCCAGACCCTAACAAAGGTGCATCTGCACCAAAAAGCACATCCTATTCAATGAACAGGGCCGGCCAAGTGCTACATGCTGACCTCTGGCTGGGATGTAGACTGAAAGAGCGTGAGGATACATTTTTCCTGAGCCATGGGAAGTAAAACAGCTACAAAGGCTAAGCCCGAGAGAGAGGGAGAGAAGGGGGTGGGGGCCAGGAGGAGGTCATGCAAAGGACACCAAGTCCACACAGACGGAGTGTAACAGAAACCTCAAGGTGCTCACCGTGTTCCGGAAGCTCTCTTACCTGCTTGTTGGGGTGAGACCTGTCATAGCCCAGGAGGAGGTTGGAGGCCTTACTGTGCAGAAGGAGATCAGCTGCCCGGAAGGGGATGGAGAAGCCTTCGACAGTGTTGCAGAAGTCAAACGTGATCCAGAGGTACTGGGCATAAGCATCTACAAAGATGTACTGCAAGAGAAGAGGAGAGCTTAGAACAGGGCCTGGCCAGAGCCACTCAAGCCCCTCACATCATATCTGTGTGCATGTACATGCAGGGGCCAGCTGCGTCAGTGAGGGGCCACCCCAGGCCAGTGAGGGGCCAAGGACCCATCCGGTTGTCCACACAGTGCTCTCGTCATCTGCCAGCAATGAAGCGATGCCAGTGAAGGCTCAGCGGAGGAAGGGCTGCAGGGTGGGCTGGCAGGGAGCCAGACCATGTCCACCAGGTCATGAAGTTGGTCAAGCCAATTTTTACTCTCAAATGACTTAGGTGTGCTCACTCCCTGGTGAGTCACTTGGTCACTGTCAAAGGGTGACTATGGAATGCCAGGACACAGAAGTCCTATTCTCCAGGCTGGCTGCACAGAGGAACTGGTGTGCATCTTCTGACGTGTCATTCCAGTAAAATCCCTAGAGCTACATCCATTGAGGGAAATTAGTTTCACGCTCTCCGCACTACACCAGGTGAGGGGGAGCCTAGGAACTGGGCTGCCCCTGGGCCGGCCCCCTTGGGCCCTGGCACGGCAGGAAGCAGCTCTGTCCAGGAAGAGCCTCACCTCATTTTGCGTCCACACAGCTGAGTGGTGACTTTGAACAAGTTCGGCTAGAGAGTGACTGCTAGACTAAAGAGTTTCTGAGGGAACAGGGTGGAGACAGCTCAGTCTAACAAACATACCCTTGGGGTGCCACAGTGAAAACAGCATCCCTCCACACAGTAGCTGCGGATCTGAGGTGGGTGGAGGCATGTCCACCAAGAACTACAGTTCGAGGGAAAGTGAGATCAAGTGAGAAGTCCTGGTCAGTCCTATGAAAGCAAAGACTACAGAAAAGCCATGGTTTTGGAGGTCAGAAATTATGGTCAGGTGAAACTGCTGGGGAAGAACAATCCAAGAGCAGTCTGTGTTTGGAAACAGGATGGAAAAACACAGCACAGGTGTGACAACAGCTCTTGAGAGCCTGAAGGAGACAATCAGGAAATGACGCTGGAAGGCACAGTGATGGCAGGCCCTGAGAGCACCCAGAGTCTCCTTGACAGTCTCCATACCCAGAAGGCAGCAGGAGGGGGTGGGGCGCAGGCCTGGTAGACCATGTGAACCAGAAACTAGAGCAAGGGGGAGCCAGTCACTG
This sequence comes from Phyllostomus hastatus, assembly GCF_019186645.2. Taxonomy (NCBI): domain Eukaryota; kingdom Metazoa; phylum Chordata; class Mammalia; order Chiroptera; family Phyllostomidae; genus Phyllostomus; species Phyllostomus hastatus. The sequence continues at coordinate 1,362,868 of NW_025334015.1, read as the reverse complement.
AGATCCTCGGAGTCAACAATCCAGAGGAATCAGTCCAAAGCACTTTCCCTAACTGATTCCACCTGACCCAGGTCGATCTCCAACTCTGGGTCCTCCCGGCACCAACACTTTACACTTGTTCACATGTTGCTTTCATATGTTCTCACCCGTGTCCTCTGCACTCTGTCTCCCCAAATCTACATTGTAAACCTCCCAGGAAGATGTTCTATGTGTTCTTCCCCTTGTGTTTCCTCCACATCATATAATGTAAAACTCTCATCTCCATGGAAGCCTGAGTAAAACTACCTCTAAAACATACTCAATCTTTGGAAAGAAAATCTATTCTAACCCTGGCTGGTGTGGCTCCATGGATGGAGTGCCAGCCTGCAAACCAAAGGGATGCCGGTTCAATTCCCAGTCAGGGCACATGCCTGGGTTACAAGACAGGTCCCCAGTAGGGGGCGTGTGAAAGGCAACAACACACTCATATATCTCTCCCTCTCTTTCTCCCTCCCTTCCTCTGTCTCTAAAAGTAAATAAATAAAATCTTCTTTAAAAAGGAAGAAAAACTACTCTAAGCAAACAGAATGTCATGAAAACAATTATGATCCTGTGAGTGCCATCGTAATTTTTTGCATGAAAGTGTTCCTTAGAAATAACTTAGCCCATTCTCCTGCTCTGAAACCATTGTGATTGCTGGGAAAGGGAATGTTACCAGTTTGAAAAAAATCCACCCCATGGCTTCCTGCAGTTCCACATTTTAGAATCTAAAAACCTTGCATCCAGTCATAGAATTTATTACTGTTCAGGATAATAGCTAACATTTCTCAAGAGCTTTGCTATGTGCCAGGCTCTAAGCAGCAGTTTTGCATGCCTTACCTCATTTAGTGCACTTAGCACTCACAGCAATGCAATTCTTAGCTGTTATCATCACCTCCTCTTTTCCTCATGGGGCCCCTGAAGCTCAGGGAGGTAACTGCCCAAGGTGACCCAGGAGGAGGCAGCATTCACAGCAATGTCCGGCTGGTTCAAAGCCCATCTCTAACTGTTCATCAATTCTTACTTCCTTTCTCCCAACAAAAGACAACATTTTCTGAATTTAATTCATAGGTCTTACATTGTACTATTGGACTCATTTATATGCTTTCTCTCTTTGTTTACTCCTTTGACTGGAAACCCTGTCCTCTCTCTTGCCTTCTACCATGTGGTCCCATCTCCACCCTCCATCACCCACCACTGGCCACCTCTGTCCTTGACTCTTGCTGGCTCTCCTGTTTCGGTCCACACCCTAACCCCACATAACCTCACCACTCTTCCCTCCTTCACTGAGAACATGGTTTATCCTTCTACACAGTTTGAGCAGCTGCCTCCAAAAACAAGCATTTCTACGAAATTCAAATTGACAGTCTAACCATGACATCTCACTGCAATTCCAATGTCACTACTTTCTTCATCTTCTCAGTATCTGCACCTTGACATGCCAAGATGTTTCATCACGTCCAACACTGAACTCGTGGATGCCTTCTCAGTGAAACCCAATTGTCTCTCCTTCCCAGTGTCCCACGTCCCATCCACACTACATCTTGTTCCAGCCCCACTCCTCCAATGCTTCTCAAATCCTTCCCTTCAATTCATCCTGCCTACTTTTGAGGACACACTGTCTAAAGAGGTGTTACCGTAAACTCCTCAAAGAAAGACTCCCCCTCAAAGACTCCTCCAGCTCCCTACAGTCTTCAAAGCAAAAGCAAGCCCCTGCCTCTTTAGACAGGGGCCTGACTGACGTCATGAAGGCCCTTAGCGCTGACCATTCTCCCATTCCCCCAAGACACGGCCCTGCCTGCAGAGAAACCACACACTGGGCCTTGAAGTCTCCACACAAGCCCTTCCCCTTCTCCAGGGCTCCCACCAGCTCTGCTCTTGCTGCTGAAATCATGCCTATGCTGGAAGCCACATTCTCTAACCCTGAATACCCTGTAAAACCTTTCCTTCTCTGCTCTAACCTCACCCATTTCCCCAGCTCCAACTGCCTGTGGGTTCCAGTTTGTCACACAGCCATGCGCTGCTTCAGCACTGTGGGCAACCATGTCACACATGCACATACAAAGAAATCACAGAATGTCCTACTCCGCTTTTAAGTTCCTGCACTTTTCTGGCTACAAGTTTCCTCAAGGCCAACCACACAGATCTGCCAGCAGAGCTGACCTACAAGGCATTTTCTAAACTAGTCAATTTCAGGAGTGTCTGCATATACCCCAGCCCTCCAATCCCGCCTGCAAACACAGGATATTTTAGAGGAAAATCATGCTGTGTAATGCTGCTCCCTCTGAGTATGCAAACACTTCTGGAAAGATAACACAATCAGCAGCAGAAGTGACCTCCATGCCAGCACAGGAGACACTCTCCAGCCAGAGGACAGACAGCATAGGACCACGAAAGGAGGATGCAGCCAGTGAGGAGGTAAGTGATTCAGGAGCACCCCTCTGGGAGGCAGACAAGGGAAAGAGATCTGTCTCCTCACTTCTCCAAGGCCAGCCCTCACCAGTGCTGAGGTCGGGAGCCCTGCCTGGCACATGCTGTGGCCTTTCTAAAGAGCCCGACACCACCTGACTGTATGTTTTGGTCAGGGGACTGCCAGGTGGCCTGTGTGGCACCCGGGTCAGCAGGCAGCACTTGGGTAGAGAAGGAGGAAGTGGGATGCATGCTAAGGCAAAAACAGGCCCACACCCTCTGGTGACGCACAGCCACTCCATCACCACCACAAGCCAAAGTCACGGGACCAGAGCTGGCCACCTCACCAGCACCTGCTTTCCCCTTCCACAGGCACACACCCCTGAGACTTCACGTGGCCCTTTGGTGACATCGTAACTGTGCTGAGCACATACATGCTCACAGTCATTTCAGCCATTCCAAATCATCGTGCCCCCCCACAGCCCGCCGAACAGAAGATATAAGCAACCTGGCTGGGCCCAGGGCCTTCCTGCTGACAGCAAAACACCAGGCTTGTGCAATTCTTCTCAGGAAGTGGCAGGTCTGGTGCAGCAATGGCCTCCCAAGGGACGGAGACAAAAGTAACAGAGATCAGCACAGTAAGAGTCATCACTTCCTTCCTGAGACATCTGGGGAGGGTCGCAGCCTTCTCAGGGGAGCAAGAAACTCAGCAGAGAAAGCTCCAGCCCACCTCACACCCAGGTCCTGCCATCTCTAAGTTCTCCAAGAAGGCAACCCCCTTCACACTCCACACCAACTCCAAATCACATTCAGCTGTACCCTGAGAAGCATGCGAGGGGCTTCATCCGAGGCAGGCCAGCCCCGTGCTGCAGGTACACAGTTCACTTCTCCCCTCTCAGTACCAGGTTTCTCCTCCCTCGCCCCAGTGCAACAGCCCCATCTTGCTCCTTCTCCAGACCTAATGCCCAGAAAGCCTGACCCTCCCCCTGCACCAAACCTCCCACTAGAAGGAGGTTTGCATGCCACCCCCTTTCCTGTCTCTGACTCCTTCAACACGCAGGCTCAGCAGTGGCTGATCACAACCCGTGACAAGAGAGGGCCCCTGTGCCCTGACGTGTGGGAGGGAGAGGCGGCAGGAGAGGAAGACCACAGAGACAATGTGGCGCTTCAGGGCCACATCTCAAGCAAGTTTTAGCTCTGGGACAATGTGTAAAAACAATGACAACAGCGGGTAGGTCCAGCCTGACAAGTTGAGTACTCCAAGTGTTACTTGATGCTTGGGAGGCAGGGGGCAGAGACCTATCCACAGGGAGATGGGACCCAGGCAGCCAGTTGAGCGCTGGGCAAGGCTCCTCATCTCATTAGAGGAGCCTGTGAGTCCCAGGTGCCACGCAAGCCTGGCCACAGTGGGGGAGTCGGGGCAGCCAGAGGGCCAATCCCCCCAACACCTTTTCTGTGCTTGTCACCATAGGGGGAACCTGCTCTGTCACTGGGAATCTGGTAAGAGAAGTCTGTCCCTGGCGGCCACTCCACTTGGAGACCATCAGGCAGGGCTGGTGCATGACCAGTGAGGCCCAGTCATGACTATTCCAGGTGTTTAGGAAAACTACTTCTGTGTCCCACTTCCCTGAAACCTGCGAGGAGGACTTTCTAAAGCCCCAGTGGCCTGGCCTCTTCCCAAGACCTCCCCAGAGCCCACGACTGAAAGGCGAACACTGAGCCCAGCAGGGTGGCCTTCAGGACCCAGCTCTCCCAGGCAGTTTGGGTTGGTCCCTGCCATTCCAGTGGCTGAGCATTCTGAACACAACCTCTGCCAACAGACCACAGGCAACCAGAGAGGCCAGCACAGCAGGGGACCCTGTGGACCTACCTCTCTTGTCCCTTTCTGGGTGAGCAAAGACCACCAAGTACCCTTACCTCAGAAAGCTTTTGCCACTAAGGATTTTTCAGCATCCTTAGAAGCGGCCATCCTACTCTGGAAATGAGCTAGGGACCGTGATGGTGGGGACGAGAGCAATCACAAACAATGGTCCTGCTGGAGCTACGGCTCCCTCACAGGAGGAGCCTTGCCAGGGCGGACTCCTGCACCCCAGCCACACTTCCCTGTTACCCTGGGGCCAGGGCCCCTTCCTCCAGGTCAGTCTCCAGCCAGCTGGGAGAACACAATGCCTGGTGTCCTTTCCTGTGCCAGCACAAGCTGGAGGGAGGAGGATGCACAGGCATGCACACAAGCAGACACACGCATATGTGAATGCACACACAAGCACATGTGTGTGTGCATGCACACTTGCACGCACACACCAGTGAGGCCAGGCAAGCCACGAGTTCAGCAGCCGCTCTGGAAGACTGCAAGATAAGTCCCAGGGGACTGGGTAACATGTTTGCCACCTATGAGTCAAGCAGGTTACTCATTGGCAGATTTTTTGTGCTTTAAACTGCCACTGTTTGTCTAGGAATCCTGCCTGGCCAGCACCTGGCCTGCTTGATTATGCATAATTTTACCCGGAGAACTGTGCTCTGTCACAAACTCCCAGGTTAACAGAAAAACAGCCACTGGCTACCAGTCATGCTACCAGATGACAAAGCCTTCCACCTCCCAGCCCCCAAGTGCCACCATCTTCCCAAAATGCAGTCTGGTGAAGTCACCCCAGGTGGCACAGCTGCTTCCTTACCCGCTTGTTGTCCGCAGGACTGTGGTAGAACTGGGCGATGACAGCTTCACTGCTATTTCCCTCACCAAAGTGAAACTTTTCTGAAATTTTCTGAAATGATTTCCCATAGTCGTAAGACACGTATACCTGGAATATGGAGGAGGGGAGGAAAAGGAAAAGAGTTGGTGAGAAATGTGGCAGAAAGGCCTGTCACCTTCTAACACCTGACTAGATCCTGTCCCAGAGCTTGAACATGGTTTCCCAATCAGTCCCTGCACAGGAAGAAGTGGCCTGCAAACCAGAAGCAGGGCACCTCTGTCTGTCTCTGCACGTGGGAGCAGAGAGTGCCACTGCCCACAGCCCACAGGCCTCTCTGCCGAGGAAGACCCAATGAGTGTGAGCAGGGACAACCACCTCCCCCAACAGCTGAGGTAGGTGTTTCATACCTTACATCCCAGACAGACAGATGGGAGAATGTGGATGTCTGAGGGGCAAGGATTGAGAATTTGTTTTGTCCTCTGTTGGAATGTCCTCAAAAGGTAATCTAATTCCTCATCCTTGTGCTGGTAAATTCTGCTCTTACAGCACTCCAGAAGACAAAAAAAGAAAATCCATGTGGGAGCCCTGACCCATATGGCTCAGCTGCTTGGGTGCCATCCAGCACAGCAAAAGGTTGCTGGTTCAATTCCTGGTCAGGGCACATGCCTGGGTTGCGGGTTCAGTCCCCACTGTTGAGGCACGTATGAGACACAACCGACCAATTTCTCTGTTGCATTGATGTTTCTCTCCCTCTCTTTCTCCCTCCCTTCTACTCTCTACAAATAAATAAAATCTTCTTTAAAAAAAATCTTTGTGGGTTTCCACAGAATAGCCCAAAAGATAGAAAAAATAGAGGATTAAGAGAGTAAATGTGCACAGAGGTGAAATGCATGGGTACCAGCACCCCTTTCACTCCCTGGTCCTGCACACTGGGAGACCCTGAGAAGACACAGCTGCAGCAGGACCCACTCACATGCCGACGGCCTCACCTCCCCAGTGGGTGTCTTCGGGTTGACAGCCACACAGCGGTCACCGCATTAAAACCTAAGCAGGCCTGCCATTCCATGTGTGCTCACCAGGTGCCAGATCCTATCCCAAGTCTTCCAAACACCAGCTCAGGGAGTGCTCACCATAGCCCAGGCTGGCACATGCAACATGAAAACCATTCCAGAGAAGAGAGCAGGGGCTTACAAGATTACCTGTATTTTTCGGACCATAAGGCACAAAAAATGTGGTAAAATATTTAACAACATAAATAACATAATATTTCACCAATGTAAATGTAAACATAACTCAACTGCAGTATTAACGACCATTATTCCTCCCAAATTGGGGGGGGATGTCTTATAGTCCGAAAAATACAGCACTCCAAAGCAACTCAGCTGGTGAGCAGCAAGATGCCAACCCAGGCTGCCCACTCCAAAGCCAAACCCAGAAAGCCATGACACCTCAGGTAAAGGGTGCTAGAATGGGGGCTATCCGACAGTTTGTGCCTAGATGTTACTACCTGTGCAACATGAAAAATAATTAATACAATCGGAGGATTAAAAACAAGTCTGACAGATGAATAGAATACGAATAATAACTTACTTAGAACTGGGTGAGCAAATGGAAAGATGACAGATGAATTCCAAGACAAATGGAAGCTGCCAGACTCCTTCCAGAAAGTGGACTGCCTTCAGCACCCACTGGCCACACAGCGGCCCTGCCTACAGGGCTTTACGTAGGCACTGTGCCAGGTGCCAGGCACCAGGCACCGAAGACACAGGCCTCTAGGCACAAGGTAAGAGAGCAAGTTCATATTAGGGAAACATCCCTCAGAATACAGTGCTGTTCTGTTTACATTACATCCTTCATCTTCAGAAACTCTGAGCTATTCTCACCTTGGCCTCCATCAGTACCTGCAACACCGAAGGCACTCAGTGAAGACATCTGGAATGAATAAATACCACTATGAACCACCGAGCGAGTAAGTGCTGCGTTCCATAATGAGTGAAAGAGCAAATTCAATGAATCACTAAGTGACTAAGTGACTAAAGTAAGAGATGAGGAAAACTAAGCCTCAGAAAAGTGAACAACTACCCCAAGGTCATACAGCGTGTAAGTGACAAAACTACTACGACAGGTTCCCCCAATTTCAAGTCCAGGCAAGTCAGCCTCCGAGGAGACTGCTGCCTCCTACTGAGGAGGAAGGTGCCTGCTAGACCTGCAGGCCAGGCTGTGGAAGGACCACCTGCCAACAGCAACAGCAGTGAGGCTGTGTCTCCTGAGTCCAGAGCCTGCCTGGGAACCTCCACCCCCCACTGCCTTTCCCACTGGAGGGACAGCAGCCCTCACACCAGAAAGCTCCTCCTTAACCATCACCTATAAACGAAACTCTCTCTTTGGATTGCTTACTTAATGGAAGTCAAGAGTAAATATGCAAATACCATATGATTTCACTTAGGTACAAAATCTAATGAACAAAATAAACTAAAAAAAATAGAAACAGCCTCATAGATACAGAGAACAGACTGACAACTGTCACAGGGGGTGGGGTTGGGGGGCTGGGGGAAAAGTGACGGGATTAAGAGGAAACCTAATAGAAAACAATATGGTGATTACCAGGCAGAAACGGGGTGGCAGGAGTAGAAGAAGTGGGGATAAATTGTGATGGAAGGAGATTTGACTTTGGGTGGTAAGCACATGATACAATATATGTTGGGAACTGCCCTGCCTAGTTTCAGAAGCTGTAACCCCTCCATGGCTAGGGCTGGGTGAGAGACCTTGGGATGCTAAGCCACTAAGGAGACAAAGTTTATCTTCCTGGCAGGGGCACTCCCTCTGTCACCTTTTACTTCACCCTGCTTGGCCCCAGGTGGATGACTGGTTAGTCAATGCTGGGTAAGATTCCTCAAAGAAGGGACGATCTAAGACAGGCATGGTCATGAAGGGGCCCTCAGGGAAGGACTTGAGGGACTAAAGAAAAAGGGGGTGATGGACCCTCATCTCTCAGCTTTGACATAGCCTGAGTCCTCATTCTGTCTGCTAGAAGTCTTCTAATCTCTTGGCTGCCTTGCTTCCCCTGCCTGACTTAAGCCTGAAACAATGCTGGAGGTGGGTGCAGCCCTGTGCTGGAAAGGGTGGGTTCCTGGGGCAATCAGGCCTAAGAAAAAAATGCATAAAATCCTGTGAAACCTGCTTTGCTAAGAATGTTCTCAATTTAAATGATAAGGGTCCAAAGTAAAATGAGTTTGTTTCCCAAAGTTTTATGGCCCTTTAGCTATCTGACCCTGACTCAGAATAAGCCCTCATAGTTCTTTGAATGTGATCTATTGTTTCATCCTTGCTGCCTGACAATGATTGATGAGCTTTACCTGTATTCCTGTGCAAACTGAACCCAATAAAAGCCCTTTGAGGAACAGGTTTCTGGCCCTTCTCCTTTGAGAGATCAAAGGAGACCTTTGCTCCCCAAGGTCTTGAGACCTTTCCTTCCCAAGCAGATCACGTCTTGGCAGACTTATTCTCATCTGTGGTGGCCGGGGGCGGGGGACGCCTGTGAGTGGAGCCCCCCCCCACAAATACATGTGATGTTTTATACAATCGTATACCTGAAACCTATATGATTTTATCAACCAGTGTAACCCCAATACATTCAATAAAATTTTTTTTTAAAGAGTAAGTATGTAAAGGTCCATCCTACACCTAAAGGCTCTCAAATTGCTCACAAACCTTCCTTCCTTCTCCAGGTTAAATAACTCCAACACGATTTATCCTAGTCTAATAATTCTTATTTCTATTTGATTAAAACAGACCCTCAGCTCAAGGGCAAGACCAAGCTCAGAACTGTGTCCAGCAACCCACTGTCTTCCACTGGCCCTACCCTTGCTCAGACAGTGCCGGGGGCCCATGAGCTCTACATTGCACCCCCCACACTGCACCCTCCACCCAGCCCGCCACACTCTGGCTCATCTGTCTTTTCTCCATGGCAGCCCCAGACTCACACCCTGCCCCCAGGATGGCTGGGGCATGTGGGCCAGCACCCTGCACTTGGTTACCCTGTCTGCACTAATTAGTCCTCGCTCATGTCCGTGTGATGCTCACTACTCCCTAAGGAACAAAATAAAAAGGGAAGGAGTTACTAACCTGCCAAAAGCTGCTACCTACAAAGGTAAGTCCTTCGAAGTGAATGGTTTTAAATTACTTTCCCTCTATTTCAAAACCATGTAAGGATAATAGGGAGAAGGAAGACAAGAAAGAGGAGAGGGAAAGAGGGGGAGACGAAGGGAAAGGAGCGACTAAAATGTACAGGAAACATCTCCTACCTGGCACTATCATGAGTACTTCTGTGCCAGTGCTTCAACTGTAAAATGCCTGTGAATCACCCAGCAGAACGCTGGTCCGAATGCAGGTTCTCACTCAGGAAGTCTGGGGTGAGATTTGAGAGTCTGCATCTCTACCCAGCTCCCAGAAAATACCCATAGTTGCTGATCCACGTACCTCAGGAAGCAGGGATTTTTATGAGTACTGTCTCACGAACAGATGAGGTAACCAAGAGAAAACTGGTCTCCCGAGGTCAGACTGGTAGCAAGCAGCAGAGCCAGGACGCAGACCCAGGCACTGGGATTTCAGAGCCAGCACTCAGCTGGACAGCATGTCCCTGCCTGGGATGCCTAGGTCTGCTGGAGAGGAAGTGCAGCAGCTTCTGGAATAATGTCACTGCAGTCAACATTGTTTCATTATAATGTGGATATGATGCCCTGGCAACCTGTTTGTATCAATTTGCCTATGGTAAAACTGGGTTCATTCTGTCTTTCGCCTAAAGTCACAGAACCTACCAACAACATTAAATGAGGACCCACTTACTGGCCCCACTTCCCAGTCAACCCTGAGGGGCAACAGCCATAACGTCTTGCCACTCTGGGTGCAAGAGCACCAAGTCCTGCCATTCCCGACGTGCCCTCTGGTAGACCCTGATCTTGTGGTGAGCACTATTTCTGGACAGCTCTTCGGCCAATTGTGTTGCATCTGAGTACTTCCCAAAACAGGAGAGAACAGACACAAAGAGGTGGGAGGGGTCAGGGTAAATAGCATCCATTGTTTCTTTGCATCTCCCAGACCTAACACAGATAAAGACAGAGCTAAGGAGCCGCCCTGCACGGAGTCACAGGGGCTACAGGGTCACCCTTTGTCTACGGGTTCACACCCCCGCTACAGGGTCACACACCATCTACAGGATCACGCCACATCTATATATTCACACACCCGCTACAGGTTCACATGCCAGCTACAGGTTCATAAGGGCATGATTCATGCATTTCTGCCCCTGGTTTGATAGCAAGACTTCCGAATCCCAGCCTCCAGGCCCATTCTCTTTCCAGACGGAAGAGCCACAAGCTGGCCACTTTCCAACCCTCACAGTTGCTAATTTCTACAGGTTCTTTCCCTTCCGAACTGCCAATGGGCCTCACAGTCAGTCTTCTTTAAAGAAGATGTGATTGTCCCCAATCTGACACCAGCAACTGCTGCCTGAATCACAATTTGTTTCTGCACTCACTTTGCACACCAGAACAACTCGGCTTCATCGGCCAACTCTCTAATGCAGCTTGTACACATGGAGGAGATCTCTGCCAACCCATTTGTTACCGTTTGGTGTCACATTTCCTTTCCCTTTAGTCTAAAATCTATGTCTCTCCAGAACAGGGTGTTGCTTCAAATATGCAGTGGTTCCTCATACATACATCCAAATACTGAGGCAGAGAAAGAGCTGGGTTTGGGCAGGCTGGCCATATCAAGGCGACCAACCATCTTGGCTCACCCAGGGCTAAGGACGGTCCTGAGATATGGGACTTTAGTACTGAAACCCAGGCAGCTGGTCACCCTGGCAACACTGCACCCTCACATGCCAAGCATGAGCCTGGGCCTTAAGTCTCATCAGCTCCCGCTGTCCCACAGACATGCTCGTCACCTCATGCAAGTCATGTGGTATCTCTGGCCTCCTGTTTATCCAGGAAAACCATGAAACAACTGTTAATAGTCTTTATGTATCTCACAGAAAATATTGCTGGGCAAATAGTTTTTGAATGCACAAAAAGCCTAAAGAAGGTTTTCTCAACAGTGGGGCACTGAGCCACCACCTGTACTCAGAAGGGACACCTATGGACGGTGGCCATGCAGAATACACCCAGGTGCCTGCAGATTCTCACAGGGCCAGCAGCGCCCACACACTGTTGTCTGTGCTCTCAAACCCTGGTTGCGTTTATTGACGGGCCAAAGTCACTGCCCCACGAAGCCAAGCCCCACTTCCAATCATGGGCCCAGTGTGGCTGGCAATCAGGTGCCATGGCTTCCCACCTGCCACTGCTCAGCACCAGCCCTGGGCAAGGCTCTGCTTTAGCATAGCCAGCCCTTTTCCTGCCCTTCCCAGCTGTAGCTTCCCCAATTCACTCACCTACCCCAAAGCACATCCGACTCAGGGAGTGGACACAGAGGGACCTCCCAGAAATCGTATCTATACTCACATATGACAACTGTGCCCTTAGGCTGATGTGACAGGCGGCTTCCTCTGGCCCGAGCACAGACTGACCAAAGCTCCACAACATGCTTTTCTGTCCACAGCATCACCTTGTCACCACATCGGACCCTGACCCAAGGCAAGGACTGCTCCTCTTCCCTACAAGGGGCATTCTGGAGCACCAGTCAAAGACAAAGCCTAAGGCCAGCTCTGGCCCTCGTGTATTTTACTTGGCTGTCATGTTGTACATAAAAACTGCACATTAGCTGCCAAGTTGTAAGAATCAGCAGTTTCCACATAAAAATCCAGATCTCTGAGCTTCTCCCAAAAAGCAAGAAGACCTGGCAACACTGGGTCCTGCTGTCTGTGGGGCAGCCAAGCTGAGAACCCTGACAAGGGCCCCCGAGAGGTACTTGCTCTCCAGCTCACCAGAGCCCCCAGGCCGTAGTACCTCGCAGACACTGGGACTGAGCACCACTCCCCAAGCTCAAGTTAAGACTCGGGCGAATGTTTCTGGAACCTGCATCTCCATTAAAAGTGGAAAAATGACAATTGCCCCAGAGGACCATGTACTTCAAGAAAAATGGGAAAGATCGTTGTTCTTTGTGGAAGTGGAGAGCACTGCGACCCAGGCCTCCACCTGTGTGGCTTTTGGCCTCATGTCTTCAAAGCTCCTGAACTATCAAACACAGTTCGGGGTCACTGTGGAAATTATGGACATGATCGACTCCACCCTGACCAGTGTGGCTCTGCAGGTTGGCGCTGCATCCCACAAACCAAAAGGTCGCAGGTTTCAATTCGGGTCAGGGCACATGCCTGGGTTGGGGGTTTGCCCCAGCTGGGGGGTGTGAGGAAGGCAACTGATCGATGTTTCTCTCCGTGTCTTCCCCTCTCTCTAAAAAATAAATAAATAAAACCTTTAAGAAAAGAACCAACTCAACTATCCACCCTGTTGTAAGGTGTCCGCAGCAATGAGTACGTGGGGGAGCATGCAGCTCACTGGGCCCTGCAGCAGACAGGCAGCTCTGCCCAGGATGGCACCTTGGCATTCTCCTGAGCAGATACAACCATTTGGATCAAGCCCCATCACTGCACACAGGTGAGCACACAGCACACAGCAGGCTGACCATTGACTGCATGACCCCATGCTTAGCTAGCAGGCAGCATTTACTATTTTCTAGATTCCACTCTCCGTGAGGGAGCCCATCCCGTTCATGCTCCAGGGAGCCACCTGGTGGACCACAGAGGGCCCAGGCAGCACAGAGGTGCTTTGAGAGGCCCCGATACTCACATCACTGCTCCTGGGCCTCGCCAACGCCAGGCTGTCTCGGGCTAAGGCCACAATCACGTTGCTTTTCTCTCCAGCCCAGTGCACCACCATCTGATTGTGGGAATCATTCAGACTGACCTAAAGGAGGGAGAATCAAGACAGACATCAGGAACCACGACAAGGGATGGTCATAAACATTCTCACGCACAACTCGCCTCCCCTGTTGATCAGAAATAACTAAGAGACAAATCTGGAGCACGGAGCCAGGGTGCCCTATTTCCCCCCATTCAGATTCCACCAGACTCAATTCCCGCAAGATGCAGCACTAGTCCTCTGCTGTTTAAAAAGTAACAGGATTGCAAAAAGCCTCCTCAGGCTCTCATTGGCACAGCCGATGACTTCACCTCCTTTTGTCCTTTGTGAAATCGATCTCTGGTTCCTCTCATCTTTACTCTAGACATGGGACATGCACTCCCAAACGGAAACATCTTCCACATTCAAAATCGTGCACAGGCCAGAGAGACCACACACACTCCCATCTCGGCTAAAATGCATGCTTCTTCTGGCCCTCAGGTGAGGGTGCTCATCCTTAGCTCAGAATAAGGAAGAACGAGAGAAAAACATCAATAAAATAGGAGCTTTATTCAGTTAGCTTTGAAGTGTCCGAAAAAAGGAAATATTTTCTAGGCCTCAAGAGAAACGACCTTTGGATTTCTGTTAGCAGAAGATCCCATGCTCCTGAATTTTTTTAACCAGTAAAATAAAAATAAATTAGAAAGGCCAACACGAGACTGCTGGCCACTTCTTTTTTTGCCAGGTCAGAAGGAAAACAGCCACTGTGTCAGATGTGACTCATCTGTTCTCTGCACAGGGGTCCCCTCTGGTCCAGGCTGCCTCATGGTGGAGTGTGACCTGGGCCTGCACTGCAGAAATGCCAGCCCCCTGGAATGTGAGAGAAGGCATCAGGTGCCACAGCCGCCACAGGGCCTTGGCTTTTTCCCATCCGAAAGCTGCCTGCAAGCCCCTGGAGTCCCAGAGAGCAGAACTTCAAGACGAAGGGCATCCATGTTCCAAGGGAGAGAGCCCTGTGCCAGTCAGCACCCTTCACTTTTCTGTTCTCATCATTGGGAGATGTATTCACACCTCTGAGCTTCTGGGATTTGCCTGTTATGTTCCTAACCCTCTAGGCGATAGGACTGCCATCTATAACCACCCTCATTGTTTAGAAAAAGGGCACACTAACATGGAAACCTGAGGAAACATACGGTCTCAGAATAAACCATTCTTTTACATAGTATTCTGCTTACCGGAAACTAACCACATCACTTTTGTTTTTCCTGTTTCACTGATCCCTGACAGTGCAGGGCTGGCACGGAGAACATTGCAGCCGCACGCTCCACCCCTCCATGTAAGAACGAGCCAATGCCCACACGCACACCGCACACCAACAGCAACGCTGAGAGCTGGTGATTGCATTCAAGGTCAGGACAGAGGCCCCAAGTAGGGAGTGCAGGGGCGCATGCTCACCTGCTGCTGCGCCAGTCCTGGGCTCCCCAACCTAGCCATCTCAGGGACAGGTCAGAGGAAACCGAGCTCCTGGGCTCTGCACAGCTCCTGCACCATCCAGCCTGCACACCGGCACACCCCACCCCCACCTGCCCTGGACTGACGCAAACTGCAGGCCCCACAGCTCTGCCTCCCCAGCAGCCTTCCTGTCGAGGCTCTGCCGCAGAACCACCTCCCCTCCCCTCAGGGCCTGTTTCCCCCTTTCCCTTCGAACCCCTCCACCCCTGAATCTCCCCACTTCTTGAGATGCTCTCAGATATCACAAGGGAGAGAGAAAAACACCTGTGTCCAACCCTGGCTAACAGCAACAAAGAAGCTAATTCTGACCTGCTCTGCTTTGGGTCTTAAGCACCTGCACCAAATATGACCCAGGATCCAAATACTTGAAAAATAATTTGAAATGAGACCTTCTTAAAGAAAAGATCTTTGATATTTTTTAGGAAAATAGGTCAATCCCAAAATGTGCCATCTCAGATAAGTCCAGGCAAGTATCAACAGAAGTCTAAATAAAAAAAAATTAAAATTAAAAAAACATAAATAGCCCTAACTGCTGTGGCTCAGTGGATTGAGTGCCGGCCCGCAAACCAAAAGGTTGCTGGTCCGATCCCCAGTCCAAGCATATGCCTGGGTTATGGGCCAGGTCCCCAGTAGGAGGCATGTGAGAGGCAACCACACATGGATGTTTCTCTCCTTCTCTTTCTCCCTCCCTTCCTCTCTCTAAAAATAAATAAATAAAATCTTTATAAATAAATAGCCTTACGACCCAGTGATTTCACTTCTAGGGATTTATCTGAAGAAAGAATATATACTCCCCTCTGTTCATTTGCAGCATTATTTATTTAATGATTTTTATTTCTTTATTTTTAGAGAGAAGGGAAGGGAGGGAAAAAGACAGGGAGAGCTACATCAGTGTGAGAGAGAAATATCAATTAGTTACCTCTCATGAGCACCCCACCAGGGGCTGAACCTGCAACCCAGGCATGTGCCCTGACCAGGAATCAAACCAGTGACCTTAAGCTTTGTGCAATGACACCCAAACAACTGAGCCACACTAGTCAGGGCTGCAGCATGATTTATCTACAAGAATCAAGATAGGGATGCAACCCCAGTGCCCATCAACAGACAAGTGAATAAAACAGCTGTGGTGCATATGTACCAAGGAATACTACTCAGCCATAAAAAGAATGAAATCTTACCACTTGTGACAGCATGAACGGACCTAGGAAGTATTGTGCTGAGTGAAATGTCACTCAGAGAAAAACAAATATATGATTTCACTTAGATGTAGAACCTAAAGGACAAAATAAATAAACAAACTTGAAACAGACTCACAGATACAGAGAGAGAACTGATGGTTGCCAGGGGGAGGGGTGTCGGGGGCACTGGGTGAGAAGAAGTGATCAGGAAGCACAGGTGGGCAGTGGCGAAGCAGTCATGGGCATGCCATGTGCAGCACAGGGAACACAGTCAGCAACACTGTGATGACTGCATTTGGTGACAGGTGAGGACTAGACATATCAAGGGAAGCACTTCATAAAGTATATGACTATCTAATAACTAAGCTGTACATCCAAAACCAATAAATAATTTTTTTAAAAAAGTAAATCATTTCACCCAGAATGCTGCAGGGAGGAAGGAGCCAGGCGCCCTCTCCAGACTTGGAGGCCTCCCCGCAGCAGCCTTCCCTCTCCTCCTCCTCCCCTCCAGACCCGCTCCTCTGAAAGATCAGAAGCCCACCAGAAGAGGTGCCCTGAGAATTCAAATTCAAAGCCTCCTCCTGCTGAAAACATCCTCACCCCCAGAACCAGAGGGACATAACCACAGGAGCTACGCAAACATCATCAATGAAGGATTCAGAACCTGGAAACATCCTCTGAGTTCCCCTGGGGTCTGGAGTGGAAAAGCCCACCAATGGTCAACCTGGGCTGACTCATCTCACCAGCTGGCAGGTGACAACACAGTCATTCTCTGCCAAGATGCAGAGCTGTCAGCAATCAGAGTGGAAAAGATGCCTGAGCATAATGTGCACCAAGTCTTTCTTTCTGCTCAGGGAATGTGGGGCTTCTGAGGCCCCTAGACCAGTCCTAACAGAGGGGCAGGGGAGGGAGCAGCACAAAGAACCTGCAAGGGTCTTTTACAAGGAAGCCTAGAAGGTGAGCTTGGTGAAACACCTTTAAAAAACTGATGTTTTTATTTTGTTAGATGCTCCTTGTCTTCCTAATGCAGACTGTAAAAGGGCAGAGACATTCTTCCCCAGTGGGGAGAAAAAAAGTCCCTGGCAAAAAATGGCTTGTCCCAGGGCCACCAGGCAACTCACAA
This sequence comes from Phyllostomus hastatus, assembly GCF_019186645.2. Classification (NCBI taxonomy): domain Eukaryota; kingdom Metazoa; phylum Chordata; class Mammalia; order Chiroptera; family Phyllostomidae; genus Phyllostomus; species Phyllostomus hastatus. The sequence goes on along the minus strand of NW_025334015.1, from coordinate 1,346,103 downwards.
AGACAGCAGAGCAGAGCCACCCACTGGGCAAGATACCAGCCCAGCACGTCCTCATCCTGGGAGGGTCCTTGGCTGATCCTCGAGGTGGTCCATGTGCCCTTCTGCCACCCCACAACTGCAGAGTCAGCCACAGGAACCCACGCCCCCAAAGACAAGGAGGGCATAGGGCCAACAGGCAGGTCAACAGGCTGGCCCTTTCATTATTGGGAAGACATGCATTCTGTCCTCTGGCCTTACCTTCCTCCTGTCTGTCTCCCCATCTCCATTCCCACCCCTCCCCCACACCAAGTGGACAGAGAGAAATGAAGGCTGGTTCTCCTCAGAGAGGTACCAGGAAACCAGAGGCCCAGGGAAGCCACCAGCCACCAGGGGCACCGTGGATCTACGACTGATCCTTGCCCTTCGTGGCTGGTTTCAGCTTGTCTAAGTCCTCTCCCAACCCAGAGATGTCCCTCCATTAGCCACTGCAGGCCCCCAGATCCCTCCCGTCCATCTTGCTCACTCGGGTCCCTGACACAGACAAGGGCTCATGACACAGAGACAGAAGCGCAGGTCTGGGAGGGGCGGCAGAGGTGGAAGTGTGGCTCTTCCAGGAACATCCTTGATGTGCAGTGAGTTATAACCACAGCCCCAAGGCACCAGCCACTTTCCCTCCCCCAGCTCCAGCTCAAAGGGCAGCTTGATCAAGGAGACACAATCAATCACCTGGAGCTGTAAAAGCAGCAGGAAGGGTCCCTGCTTCCATCAGAAGGCAAAAAGAAACTACCCCAGAAAGAGCAACCAGCTTGGAAGGTGCTCAGGCCTCTGCTGGGCTCACAGGTGGGTGGTTAAGAGTCAAGATAAAGCCCCAGAGGTCATCTGGTCCAGGGGTCCCAAACATGGCTGACAGAATCACCCCAGACCTCCTAGTTCTGACTCCATCAGACCGAAGCCCAGGAATCAGCATTTCTCCCAAGTATGCCCCACATCTCTGATGCCATTTATTTGGGGGACAGTGAATCTAGTCCATTCCCCTTCCTGCTGGCAGGGCCTGGGACTTAAACGACAGTGGCTAGAAGACTGATTCTTGTGGCAGGGGGTGGGGAAGTTGTCCTTGGGTATTTAGGGCAGTTGTTAAAACTCTATAATCTACTGATAGATGAGGGGAACTGCAAAAGCACTATGCTATTGAAATAAGTCTGACACAAAAGTTGTCCATTTATACGAAACATCAAGAACAGGAGAGTCCACAGAGAGAGAGCGCGTGTTGTGGTTGCCAAAGGCTGTGGAGAACAGCAATAATTTCAATGGCAAAGGGATTTTACTTTGGGGTGATGAAATGGTCTGAAACTAGACAGCGGTGGTGGTTGCACAATACTGTGAATGTGCTAAATGCTAATGAATTGTGCAATTGAAATTAGCTATTGTTATGTGAAATTCAACTCAGTTTTTAAAAAGGTTCTATTTATGACCTATAAAGAACATTACACTTCCAAGTGCTGATCCAATACCTAGGCACTCCCACTCTTAAGAATTTTGCTTCTTTCATCTCATTTGGATGCTTCATACCACCAAACTATGCAGCTAGAATGAGTGAGTCATGGAGAAGCAGGCTGAGGGCTGGGTCCTGGCCAAAGCATTCCTTCCCAGTGCCGCTGCAGTGCCTTCACGCGCCTCTGGGTGCCTGGTCCCTGGCTGAAGAACCGGCTTCAGGCTCGGAGACACCTCCATATCCAGCTCCCAGCACCTGTCAGAACCCTAGACAGACACCCCTCCACGCACACTGCCTCTCAGCCCAGCAGGCTCCGGCACTCCCAAGCGGTTCAATGGTCTGCCTCTTTTCAGAGTGAGGGGGAGAACCTGCTGCACCCCATGCCTCATGTTCAGGGTTGTTACCAATAAAAGGAGGCCAAGTGCTTGTTGTGCGAAGGTGCTGATTGCTCGGCATTCACTTACTAATTACACATGCACTGAGCCCACAGAGTGTCAGGCACCTACGAGGGCTCTAATCATTTCTCACCTGTCAAGAGTGCTCACACTCCTTCTGGGGGGAATTAGTGTTACCAATCTGACTAGTAATAAGAAACTGACAATAAAACCACAATATAGTCACTGAGGTTTATTCAGAAGAACAGTGGTCCTTAATGGTCACATATTGTCTCTGTTCATTTCTTCTGTTTCAGACTGGGCAGACCCAGAGATCAGGATGTCCTCGCCACTTCTACACAACCTCTTTCCGGAGCACAGCACCAGAACAAATAAGGCAGTGTGGTTCATTTCTCCACCTCACTAACAGTGAAATAGAAAGAAGCATCTTTAAAATTCTACAGTGAAGCATAAAACAAATATCCTGTCCTTCAACTGTGAGGACAGAGGCAGCTGCTAAGCCCTTCAAACTGCAGGACAAGCCTGAGGAGACCGCAGACAGACTGCTGTGGCCCACGGACAACAAGGTTTTCTTCAGCCACCTCTTCACGGGACCCGAATGCTAGGTGTGCAAATCACCTCTGTGTCACTTTCAAGACTGTGCTAACACTGTATTTAGTAAACTCACTATCCTCCCTGGATTCTCCACCTCAGAAGAAGGGCTGAAATCTAGATTAAGAGCTCTCTACACAGATGCCCTTGGCTAGTGTGGCTCAATGGACTGAGTGTCAGCCTGCAAACAAAGGTTGGCGGTTCAAGGGTTCCCAGTCAGGGCACATGCCTGGATTGCGGGCCAGGTCCCTAGTTAGCATGTGCAAGAGGCAACTAACGGATATTTCACACATCAGTGTTTCTCTCTTTTTCTCCCTCCCTTACTCTCTAAGAGGAAATAAATAAAATCTTTTAAAAAATAAAGAAAAAAGGTCTCCCTGCACAGGGCACCTGTCCATGGAATCTCCACTAATTTGAGTTCTGTGTTTGCTCAGGATGCTTTGCCCACAGAACTCATTAACTACATTGCTGATAAATGCAGGCTGCCCATCTTACAGATGAAGGAGAATAACCTTGGGCTAAAAAACAGCATTGCACCACAATCTCCTTAAGTAGAATCATAAGCTTGCTTTATGAAACAGATACATATTTCCTATAAATATACATATACCTTCTCCTTTCTCTTTACCAAAAGGGTGGTAATCTTATTTTCAGTGACTTACAATAATAGCTCAGAGGTATATCTTGCTTGCTGATCTTTGCAAACACAGCCCATTCACCATGACCTCCACACGCCACTTCCAGTGAACCCCAGGAGGCCAGGCTGTTCCAGGCTCCTTTGCTGTTCAGGAGCGCTCCCTATTAAAAAGAACCTGTGAAAATCTCCTTGTCCTGAAAATAGTCACCCTTTAATTTACCAGCTAAGAAACTGTCATCCTGGCCTGCAAACTGAAAGGTACCGGTTCAGTTCCCGGGAGGGGCACATGCCTGGGTTGCTGGCCAGCTCGGTGCGTGCAAAAGGCAACCAATTACACATTCACATTTCCTCCCTCTTTTTCCCTTCTTTGACCTCTCTATAAAAATAAATAAAATCTTTAAAAAAAGAAAATATCAGGGTCAGAGGAATGTCAAGGAACATCTAAACCATCTTCTCCACTTTGCAGATGAAGTTAAGTGACAGCTGATGTTCCACACTACACCCAAACCAAGGGCACAGGGCAGGGCCCACAGGCAGGGTGAGCAAGCTGCCCCCCATCAGTGTGAACTGGCTGCTGAGCACTGGAGCCAGGACCAGTAGTAAGTGAGGTTTCACCTATGAATCCAAAGCCGTTTATGTGAGCTCTTTACGATGGTTCCAAAACATCTACTTTCCCAGACTCTCCTCTTCACCAGCTCCTTCACTCTATTTATTGAGCACTTACTTATATACCACACGCCAAGCTAAGAACTGGGGAGACAGCAGACTTCAGGGATGGGGAACAGCATGTATCCACACTGAGGACAGGACCCAGAGCAAGGGCAGAGCAAAGTCAGGAACAGGAGGGACTTGGGACTTGCCCCATTTGAAAAGTTAAAAGAAAATTAGTGTAGCCAGGAGTTCCAGGGAGAGGGTTAAATCAGATGAGACCTCCAGGTTTTAAAAGGAAAAGAGAGTCTGCAGCAAAAAGGCTGTAGACCCCTGGCTGAAAGCAAAGCTTGCATTTATACTGGAATATTCACGACCGGCAAAGGCAGCCTAGCAAACCAGAGGTGGGCCAAGTCTCCGTCTCTGCATTTACTAGCCACATAGCTCAGTGACCTCACTTCACCTTTCTGAGCCTCAAAGTACTCACCTGTGCAATGAGAGTAACAATAACTCTGGCCTTCCTAATAGCATAGAGCTGTTATAGGAATCAAATGTGATGCTCTCCATAAATATACTTCATAAACCTCAAAACGCTGAAACACTATTTCCTTTTGTTATTTGGTATATTCTTTATATCATTGTATGATGATCAAGTGGGATTTATTCCAGGGATGCAAGGGTGGTACAATATCTGCAAATCAATAAGCATAGTACACCAATAAACATAATACATAAACAAAATAAAGAACAAAAATCACAAGATCATATCAATAGATACAAAAAAGTATTTGATAAATCCAACACTCACTTAAGGTAGGAAGTATTTTTAAAGATTTAATTTATTTATTTATTTACAGAGAGAGGGGAAGGGAGTGAGAAAGGGAGAGATACATCAGTGTGTGGTTGTTTCTCGTACACCCCCTACTGGGGACCTGGCCTGCATCCGAGGCATGTGCCCTTACTGGGAATCAAACCAGGGACCCTTTGGTTCACAGGCTGGCACTCAATCCACTGAGCTACACCAGCCAGAGCTGATTTATGATAAAAACACTCAGCAAAGGGGGAATAAAGGGAGCATACCTCAACATGATAAAGGCCATATACCAGAAACCTTCAATTAACATTATACTCAATGGGCAAATCAGAAGCAAGACAAGGATGCCTGCTTTTACCACTCTATTCAACATAGTATTAGAAGTCCTAGCCACAGCAATCAGACAAGAAGAAATAAAAGGCATCCAAATTGGAAAGGAGGAAGTAAAACTGTTATTGTTTGCAGATAACATGATACTGTGTACATAGAAAACCCTATAGCCTCCAACAAAAAACTATTCAACCTAGTAAGTGAATTTGGCAAAGTAGCAGGATACAAAGTCAATATTCAGAAATCGATGGCATTTTTGTACACCAACAATGAACTATCAGAAAGAGAAACTAAGAAAAAAATCCCATTTACTATAACAAAAAATAAAATAAAATAAAATAAAGTACCTAGGAATAAATTTAACCAAAAAGGTAGATATCTGAACTCAGAAAACTATGGAACACTGAAGAAAGACATTGAGAAAGAAACAAATAAATAGAAGCATATACCCTATTAATGGACTGGAAGAATTAACATCATTAAAATATCCATACTACCCAAAGCAATTTATAGATTCAATGCAATCCCTATTAAAATACCAATGGCATATTTCACAGATTTAGAAGAAATAGTCCAAAAATTTATATGGAACCAAAATAGACCCAAATAGCCTCAGCAATCTTGAGAAAGAAGAATAAAGTAGGAAAGATCATAATATGTGATGCCAAGCTATACTACACAGCCAGTGTAATCAAAACAGTATGGTACTGGCATAAGAACAGACACAGAGATCAATGGAATAGAATAGATAGCCCAGAAATAAACTCATGTCTCTATGGTCAATTAATATTTGACAAAGGGGGCAGGAGCATACAATGGAGTGAAAATTGTCTCTTCAATAAATGGTATTGGGAGAACGGTACTGGTATGTGCAAAAAAAAAAAGAAACTAGACCACCAACTTATACCATTCACCAGAATAAATTCAAAATGGATAAAAGACTTAAATACAAGTCATGACACCATAAAAATCATAGAGGAAAACTTAGGCAGTAAAATTTTAGATATCTCACACAGCAATATTTTTGCCAATGTATCTCCTAGGCCAAGGAAAAATGATCAAAGAAAAAAAGTAAACAAATGGGACCACATCAAATTAAAAAGCTTCTGCACAGCTAAAGAAACCTTCATCAAAATAAAAAGGGAACCAACTATATGGGAGAACATATTTGCCAACAACATATTGGACAAGTGTTTAATCTCCAAAATATATAAAGAACTCATATGACTCAACACTAGGAAGAAAATCAATCCAATTAAAAAATGGGCAAAGCACCTGAACAGATGCTTCTCCAAGGAGGACATATAGAGGGCCCACAGACATATGAAAGGATGCTCCAAGATGGCAGCGTAGGCAAATACAGCTCACCTCCTCATACAACCACATCAAAATTAAACTATAAAACCATCCTCAGACCTCTCAGAAACCGAGTTGAGTGGTAGCCTGCCAATTATAGAATTACACAAACCATATCCATCCAGACTTGTAGGAGGGGCAGAGCCGCAAAACAGGCTGGTCCCACATCTATGTGTGGTAGATAAAAATTTGGGAGGGTATCTCCAGAGTGAGGAGTCTCAGCCCCACACCAGGTCCCCCAGCCCAGGGTTCCGGAGCCAGGAAGATAAGTCCCAACAACTTCTGGCTGCAAAAACCAGCAGGGATTGGGTCAGTGGACAAAACTTCTGGAGTACCAAGCAGTTCCTCTTAAAGAACCCACACATGGACTCACCTACTCAGACTCACTCCCTCTGAGCTCCAGCACCAGGGCAGCAGCTTGAAGGGCACTGGTAGCATAAGGGAGGACCTGAAGTGGCTGACAACAAGGTGGGTGCTGGGGGATAGCCTTCTCCCAAATAGAAAAGCAAGCAGATGCCATTGTCCCTTTCCTGAGCCCTCCTTCCATAGAACCAGCATGCAGGTGCCATATCTGAGACTCCATCAGCCTAGCTCATACTGTTTGCCCCACTCTGGAGATCCCCTGAGACTCAGTCCCACCCAACTTACAGGTCCACCCAAGCTGTTAACCATGACTTTTCCATACAAATGGTTGGTCCTGGATCATGTTTCACAACTTCCTAAATCCTATCAAACAAGCAACAGCTGGCCTCACTGAAACCCCAGCCCCTGTACCTCCTGCTAAATGGCCCCAGGAAGGGCACTAGCAGCACCAAGCCTAGACTCACAGTTTGGTTTTGCCTGGGAATCTCCAAGCCCAGCACAAGAAACAGCCATCTCAGATTGCTTTACAGCTCATGCAGGGTGGCCCTGGGCAGAACACAGGTGCACGGTGACCTTGGCCTGCACCACCCAGGAACCCCAGAGCCTATGCACCCAGTGGACAGCTACAGACCACTCATATGACTTGATATGAGATGATATAAGATATGAGATCTTAAAAGCAGCAAGAGAAAAGCAGTTAGTTACCTACAGAGGAGTTCCCATTAGACTATCAGCTGATTTCTCAAAAGAAACTTTGCAGGCTAGAAGAGATTGGCAAGAAATATTCAAAGTCATGAAGAGCAGGGACCTACAGCCAAGATTGCTCTACCCAGCAAAGCTATTGTTTAAAATTAAAGGGCAGATAAAGAGTTTCCCAGACAAGAAAAAATTAAAGGAGTTCAACATCACCAAACCATTACCACATGAAATGTTAAAGGGACATTATTTAAGAAAATAATTTTTAAGAAAAAAATTATTTTTTTTCTTTTTTAAGAAAAAAAAAGATGAAAACTATGAACAATAAAATGGCAATAAATACATATCCATTAACAAATGAATCTAAACAACAAAATAAGCAAACAAGCAGAATGGAGACAGAATCATGGATGAGAGCATTTTGATGGTTCTCAGATAGGAGGGGGTGTGGGGGAATGGGTGAAGAGGTGAGGGGTTTAAAAAGTACAAATAGGTAGTTACAGAATAGCCATGGGGATGTAAAGTACAGTATAGGAAATGGAGTAGCCAAAGAATTTGTACGCATGACCCATGGACATGAACAATGGTGTGGGGATTGCCTGAGGGAGTGAGGGGTGCTGGGTGGAGGTGGGCAAAGGGCAACTGTAATAGTGTTAACAATAAAATATAATTTTTAAAAAATGGACCAAGAAAAAAGATGCTCAACATCAATAGCCATCAGAGAGATGTAAATTAAAATCACAATGAGGTATCACCTCACACCAGGCTGAATGGCCATCATTAATAAATCAACAAACAAGTGATGACCAGGATGTGGAGAGAAGGGAACCCTAGTACACTGTTGGTGGGAATATAGACTGGTGCAGCCACTGTAGAAAATAATATGAAGTTTTCTCAAAAAATTAAAAATGGAACTGCCTTTTGACCCAGCAATTCCATTGTGGGGAATATATCCTAAGAATCCTGAAACACCAGTTCAAAAGAATTTATGCACCCCAATGTTCATAGCAGCATTATTTTTAATAGCCAAGATTTTAAAATAACCTAAGTGCCCATCAGTAGATGAGTGGATAAAAAACTGTGGTACATTTACACAATGGAATACTACACATCAAAACAAAAGAAGAAACTCTTACCCTTTGCAACAGCATGGATGGACCTGGAGAGTACTGTGCTAAATGAAATAAATCAGTTGGTGAAAGACAAATATCATGTGATCTCACTTTTAAAAAGAATCTAATGAACAAAATAAACTAATGAGCAAACTAGAGCCGTGGGCATGGAAACGTGGAACACACTGACAGCTGTAAGAGGGAAGGGTGGAGGTGGGGGTTGAAGGTGAACCCTTAGGTTCTTTCCTAAGAAGGTGAAGGGATTAGTCGAAGAACATACATAAACATACATGGATATAGACAACGGTGTGGGGATTGAGTATGGAAGTGGGGGATGGGCTAGGTGGAGGGCCTTGAAGTGAGGAGAGGCCCACCTGTACTATTACAGTTACATACAGTTATGTATGTAACTGTAATAGTACGAACAATAAAACATTAAAAAAGAAATAAATAAAAAATAAAGGTTGAAGATCTTATTCTTTTTTTAAATATATTTCATTGATTATGCTATTACAGTTATCCCATTTTATTCTTGTAATAACCCATCACCACCAGCAGCAACACACCTTGCCAAATTTAGCAAACCCCCTGCCAAGTTAACTACATGACCTTTTTTTAACTACTCAGTAAGAGAACTTCAGGGGACTAAATAGATATAGATGAACTAAGTTACAGGTACAGAGTCTCATGTTACTCAATTAATTGAGCACAGGCTTAAAACATTTCCTGTCTTTCTCAAACACCCTCAAACTTTTACAGGCCACTCAACCACCTGCACTGTGTCCCCACGCCCTGCCACCAGCAGGTTCCTCACCTGGGAAACTCAGCAGTGGCACTCATCTTTCTTATCAGGTCTCCAGGGCAGGGCCCATGGAATTGTCATGCCTGTACCTCTGGGCTAACAGAGAAAGAGGGCCCTTACCTCCCTGGCTCACCTCACAGGCCCCAGCTGAGTCTCCCCAGTGACAGTCCCTAAACCAGCCTCCCCCCAACCCCGAGATGGCCTTTAACCCAGGCCCTCTATACTGAATCAGAGTGTGCCAGCTTTTTCCAATCCCTTCTGGACACAGAGGTTTCCTAAGAGTTAAAAATTTCCTCATGACAATGTATGACAGTATTCAGCTCCACAGCTCAGCAAGGTAGAATGGATCTGCACCTCAGTACCAACTAACATATCAATGAAAATCTCAATTCAGGACCCACTTATGGGCTCAAACCCACAGTTGTTTCACACAAGAATCACCCTGCCCATCTTGCCTGCTCTGATCCATAGTTATTTGGAGGAAGTGGGTTTCCACTCAATAAGCTGGTCTCTGTCCAAAAAAAACAAGGCAATGTCAGTTACTCTCTTCATTTAAACAACATGGAGAGGGATCAGAAACAGCATGCTGGCCCCTACACAGCCAGAGCCGCATCTGATATACAGACATCTTTATACTGCTCCTTTGCCACTCAGATTTGGGATACTCCCACATCAGTCTGCCCTCCTGAGAATGCATAGGTGTGTTTTTAATCTAATTCAAGGGGCTGGAGATAAATCATCGTGAAGAGTCCCGATTTTCCTAGCGGAGAGCCTGCAGCAGCAGCAGCAATGGCATGCTAAGTCACAGGGCAGGCAGGAAGGGGGGTCACGTGCAGCTACACGGAGGTGAGTCAACAAGAGCACAGGAAGCACAGGGCAGGGTTGGGAGATGGCCCCACTGTTAAAGCATGTATGTTTACATCTTTCACTGCAGAACAGACCCACAGTGTCTGCACTGCACTTCAGCAAACACAGTGCAAGGGGGCTGTGGGTGTTACACGACCTCAGAAGGGAAGGCCCAGAGGTCAGCCTTCATTACCAAGTCACGGATAAGAGGAAGCAGCTGTGCAGAGGCCCCCCAAAGGTGAACCTTGCCCCCTGTGCCATCCACAGCCCTTGCACTCACCCCCAGGAAAGAAAAGCCACTGACTCCCACTACTTAGCTCGGCAGTCAGCAGCCACCAACACCGGGGGTTTAGACTACAGCCCTCAACTCTCCTTTCCCTGACAGTTGTGGTGAAAACAAATGCAGTTCTTCTCTGCAAGGAAGCTCCGCTCCTCGTGACACAGAGGTTGCCACCACCAGGGAGGGGACAGCCCATACCCTGCACAAGCTGGCAGTCCAGTACACTAGACCAGAGCCACATGTGCCTATTTCAATTTACATCTAAACTGATTAAAATGAAATGAAATAAATTCAGTTTTACAGTCAGTCACACCAGCCACATTTCAAGCGCTCAATCACCGTATGTTGCTGGAGGACACACTGGACAGCACAGATACAGAATATCTGCATCATCATAAACAGTCTGTCAAAGAGCCCTGGCCAGATAGCTCAACTGGTTGGAGCATCATCCCCATACACCAAGGCTGTGGGTTTGATCCCCAGTTGGGGCACATACAAGAATCAACCAATAAAACAGTAAATAAGTGGAACACCGAATTGACATTTCTCTAACTCACTCTTTCTCTCTTCTTTCCTCTCTCTAAAATCAATAGATTAAAATTAAAAAAAAAAAGAAAGATCTATCAAAGAGCACTACATTAGATCTTTCACTAGGCCAGGAAGATAGAATCTCCCAGCTCCTGGCTGGTAGCAGTGATATGATGGTAGATGTTACAATAGTTATTAACAATTCCCCAGCAGGTAACAGAATGTGTTCTGTTTATCTATTCATAATTCTATTTATCTATTGCCATTGTGATTGTTATGAAATCCTATTTTTAATGGAACCCACCCCAAAACACACAAAGCATTCCTCTTGTTAGAATAAAAACACTGAGGGTTTCACAGCAACAGAGTGAAAGCCACGTCTGGACCCTGAGCAGCAGCCCATCTGCTTGCTCTGATGTGCAGCATCGCCAGCATCCACCACCCCTGCTGGAAGCCTCCTCGTGCCACTTCTCTGAAAGACTGAGCTTCACAGCTCGATAAAGCAATAAATTAGGTCAAAATTAACTGTGGCTCATTTCAAACTGAGGGAAGTTGATCTGTTTGTCTCCTTGGCTGGACCGAGTGTGCCCTGTGCCGACGGATGTCCTAGCACACCGAGAGGACAGGTCAGTCAGGCTCTGTAGCCCAGGCCACTGCTGGGAAAGAAAACACAAGTCCCCAGATATTCAAACCATACTGGAGTGAGCTCCCTGTAGTTTCCACATCTAAAGCTAAAAGGAGAAAAAATTAGTATAATACCTCAGCTTTATTGTATTCTTATGCTGTCAATTATCTGCACCTGACTTGTCAAAATTTCTAAACTCCAAACTGGCTTTTGTTTATGCCAGCCATTTCACATATCAGTTGCCCAAAAATGATAATTCATGTTAATATTTGCCTAAGCAAAATTTAACTAGACAGTAAACTGATGTATTGTTAAAAAGACTAAATGACTACATAGCAAAGGCAATGAGGTTATGTTTTGGATTACCTGCTCTTCGGACAATCAGAATGCTCCTCAGTGGGAAGCACAAGTCTGGCTGCATCTGTCTCTGACCCAGGAGGAAGCGATGACAGTGCAAAGATGGCTGTCATCTCTCAGGAGAAACAGACCAAAACACGACAATGAAATGCTCCAACGGCTTGTTTGTTTGTTTGTTTGAGGACGTTAGTTATTGTTCAGATCTGCTTCCTGGATCCCAGGTATCAAAGCAATTTATTAAGCATAACATTAACTTCATTTCACAGTCTATAAAGAAAACATTCTTGAAAAGAGCACAAATTAAAACCAAAATCCATGATCTCTAAATCAGATGGTCTCCAAACCTGGCCTCTACATGTCTAGGGAACTGCTCTCCAGAATGGCTTTTCACTTCATCCATTCAGTCACTCCTATCCCTGTCCCCTTTGCTCCCATTCTTCCCCATCTTAAAGCCTCCACCCAGCATGCCCCAAGACAAACAAGTTGTTAATGAACTAAACAGTGGCAGAGACTGAGCTGCATGCAATAAGGAGAGATGCCAAGTGGAACCAGGAAGTTTTTCAAGGTCACGTCCCTTATCACGCCAACCCAACAGGCCAAGCAATTGTTCACCTACTTAGAAGCCAACTTGAAACAGCAAATACTTTGCCTTCTCATCTTTTGTAAGCATACAGGTCAAAAGTCCTAACTTCAGAACCAACCAACCAATTCTTTCCCAGGCAAGTGTATCATGCAAGAATCTACTCCAAAGAGATCTGAGGCAAAACAGTATGCAACCCCCAAAGAAGGCTCTTTGTCCCAGGACCTCGTGCTGTAACAGACACTTGGATTTCAGTCTCGAGCCAGGGCACTGAATACTCCCTGGCCTCTAAAAGCAGGAATTACAGAGAGAGTACATCAGAAGGAATATAAACCTGTAAATCCTGTTAGACTTTGCTCTTCATTCCAAAGGATTTTTCCCCAAAACAACACATTAGCAATACCACGAGAGCCTGAAAAGGGAGGGTGCTGCACACCAGAATCCCAGAAGCTCATTCAGAATGGCCCCAGGGTGGCCCCAGGGGCCAGGGCCCCACTGGCCACCATCCTCACCACCCTTGAGCAAACCCACTTTGCTCCCCATTCGGCTCTCCTCCAAAGCACTTTACTAGACCTTGGATGTGCTTCCTATCATCCAGGCCCATCTTCTTCCAGGTGCATAGTAGGCCCACAAATAACCCCAAAGGCACTCCCAAATGCCAGGATACAGAGAAGTGAAAGACTTGAGCCATGCCCTCAAAAAGAAAACAAGGAGATGAGACAGTGGAACAAGCATAATACAAGGCAGGAAATGCTGTATCTGAGCTCAAAAAAATGCTTCCCACTAGAGGCTGGGAATCTTAGAAAGTATCCCTTAGATGTTGAAGAAGAGAAGAGGGGGAGATAAGCAGAGGAAAAAGCAAGCATGACAGCTCTGCCATCCTGGAGCAGACATAAGATCAGAAAGAAATTCAGTGTGTCAAGGATTATGGAATTCCCTTTCTTAGACTTGACCTTTGTAAGGGGCTCAACTCCACAGGTTAGAGGAGCCAGAGAAAAAGTGACTCCAACACAGAGCTTTCTTAGATGCAGAATGTCCTGGCAAAAAATGCCCTCCTTGCTCCTCTCCCTGAAGCTGGTGGCCTTAACGTTACTCGTAGGGCTCCTGCATTCAGGCAGCTTCTGCTTCCAGCCTTAATCTGTGCATCCTCAACTCATTCGAAGGTCACAGGGCAAGAAGCTGCAGAGTACTGCAGCCCACCAACCCCTTCTCACTCCATCCCCATGCCCTCCCAGATCACACAACCCACTAAGATCCCACTGCAGAGTTGCGAAGAGTTTGCTGTATCCATGTTGACCTGCTCCTGTTTAGTAGTCAATGCCTGTATTTGTACCTGCTTTATCTCCTCCTTAAATTTTAAGTTTTCTGAAAGCAGAGATGAAATATTCCACATCCCTGCCCTCACCCCCATCTCTATATAGAACCACATTCATTCAAGCAACACTATGGAAAAACACTGAGATTCCATAGGTTTAAAAGTTAAAGGGAGGGAGTATAAAGTGTAAATTGGCTTATGGCCAGAAGCAGGATGGCCATATAATTTATAGGCCACATCCAAACACTTACAAGAGTAAAGGCAGCACTTTTCATCACCAGCAGGGACAACTTATAAACCAGGTCTGTCCCAGGGCGAACAGGCAAATGGTCACCCTTGCTAGAAAGGTCATTCCAAGTAGATGTGAATACCCAGAGCTCCCCAGGGGTCAGGCCAAGCCCCTCCAGTCACTGGGGCCATGCTGGAAGTTCTTCCTTCTGTCTAACTCCATTCCTTAAAGATTCAAATTAATACCACTTTAATTAACCCCAAGGCAATAGAGAACAATGGCATAGAAAGGCAGCCTCAGAGGAAAAAAAAAACAAAACACCTGTGTCCTCACTTTTGGTAGGAATCCCTCATTATTTGTTGGACTGCTAGTCCTCCCTCCTTCAACTGAACCAAACTCAATCTGGCTGGCATGTAAAAGCTGACGGTTCTGAAGTCACTACTAGGAAGAACACAGTTGTTCAACTTGCCCCAAGGGGCTTTCACAAACCAAATCCAAAGAAGCAATGGCATCTGTGTGAGCACTGTGAGACTAGGAAGCTCTTCACGAGCCCTGGAAGGGACTGTCTCCCACCCTGCCCCACTCAGAGCCCCTGGTGTGCTAATTCAAGGCCACAGCAGAGCTGGGCTGACTGTGAAGTCTGGAAATCTCAGGGAACCGGGAGCCTCTCTCCTCCCTCCCCCGCCTCGGATTCTCTTTTGAGAGCAAGGACCTTGCTGACTTCAACAATACACAAACACAAAAGTTTCAGACGGGGATGGAGAGGAGAACAAGGACCTGCAGGGTCTGTACCAGGGAACATAAGTAAAGGGGCAGGCAGGCCCCAGCAGCCCATGCCCACTGGTAGACATTTGTCTCTACGGGTTGATGGCTAATGGAAGACAAATGATCCTACCCACTCACCATCCCTCCCCACTTTATAATCCCCCCACACACATATACACACATATGTATACATGTTAAAATGAAGTATTTAAGAAGCATTGTATAAAGACAGGGCAACTGTTTAATCACCAGAAGGTCACTAAACAATGCAGACAAAATGTTAAAGAGCAGGCAACCCCGCCCCATGTGCCCTTGGGCTAGTCATTTCACCTTGCCCGGCTTTGGTTTGTCATGGTTTCTCATTGACAAAATGACACAACAAAGTTAACCAATGCCACTGCAATAAAGGTAAAAACATGACACAAGGGGGTAAGATGGTTTGTAAGGTTCTTCCTGGCTCTGAGGGTTGAATGTTTAACTCTATATATTTCCTGAAGAAATAGCTAAGAAAAATCAGTGAAGAGAAGCAAAACTTTTAATTTCTAATCTTTTAATTTCTATTTTAAAGGGGAACATTTTGACTGTAGAAATCGTGCTGCCTCCACCAGCTTCACTTACTCTCCCCCACTGACCTTCTAGTCTGGCTGATGTTGGTCTGAGCCGCAGGCCTGGGACTCTCACCGAACAGGGGCACAGACAAATTAATATTGCCAGTGCTGACACTAACCCACAAACCCAGTGTGCAATTTCTAGCAATGAGACTGGTCATAAGTGAAATTCGTGTTATTCATGATCTAATAAACCCATTACCTGGATAGAAATATATCACTGAAAAATGCCCAACGAAGTCTTGCAGTCTTTCAAATCATAAGGGATATTCCTATCCAAAATAATATCTACATCTCGAAGGGGAAGTGTAATGGATTAGAACCTTACACACACACACACACAGTCCTCCTGACTGTATCTGGATCAAGGTTTCCAGTTTACTCCCCTAACTGTGGTCAAAAACGGTAGGTGTGTAACCTCTCATCTTACCGTTCTGGGTCTACTGCAGGGTGCTCGCCTCCACCGCCCGCTGAAGATACACCAAGGCAGGCCCATTTTTCATTCCATGTGAAATGAAGCTGCGTGTCCCCCCCGCCCCATACTTACCGTAAACTACATGGGTCAGCACTCACCCTGGGGAAATAGGCATTACACCTCTCGAGTTACCTGATATGTGTTTGCTACAACCGACAGGAAGAAGGAAAGATGAATGCAATTCAACTGTTGACGGTTGAACTCATGCGGGAGAAAGAACACAAACGCAAGCCAGTGAGTCCCCAGTAGTCTGCACCTAGTGGCTACTGCGAAGGATGGATGCGGGGTGAGGAACTGCAGGAAGAGGAAAGGGCTGCCAGGCGGGTTGCAAAGTACTCACCTGTCCGTACACCTTGATGGGTTCCGGCTGCAGAGCCGCGCTCCGTCTGCTCCGGGGAGGCTTCTCGCCTGCCCCCCGGGTGTCCCTGCGCACCAACAGCGGCCGCTCGCGCAGGTCGCCCTGCACCACGCGGAAGCCCCGGTCCTGGGGCAAGGGAGAGCTGCCGCCGTGCAGCGTCTGCGTAAGGACCTCGCCGAGAGCCCCGGGCGGCAGTAGCGCGACCAGGGTGAATAGGAAGGGGAGTCGCGGCTCCCTCCTGCTGCTCCGCGTCGCCATGTTCGACCTAATGCTACGACAGGTGGCGCCG
This sequence comes from Phyllostomus hastatus, assembly GCF_019186645.2. Lineage (NCBI taxonomy): Eukaryota > Metazoa > Chordata > Mammalia > Chiroptera > Phyllostomidae > Phyllostomus > Phyllostomus hastatus. The sequence goes on along the minus strand of NW_025334015.1, from coordinate 1,329,633 downwards.
CCGCCAGGAGAGAATGCGCAGCGCGAGGCCAGAGAGACGCGGGGCTGGGCCGCGCACGCCGCCCCTGGGGCTTCCAGTCTCTGCGCCCCTCCCCACAGCCCTGCTGAGTCCGCCACCGCCGCAGCTACCGCTGCCGTCGCCGCCACCCGTCGCCCCCGGGGCCCGCTCCGCTTGGCGCGGCGCCGTCACGTGGGAGGCCCGCAGCCGCGTACCCCTTCGCGCACTTTCTCTGCTCTGAGGCCTCGGCGGTGACTCCGGCCCCTCCCCTGCGGAGGGATGGAGAAGTCAAGGCAAGGCGCGCTCGCAAGGGTGCTTCCCCTCTGCGCAGCTGGCACACCTAGCCGAACACCCTGCGGCAGTCAAGAGTTGTGCTGGGCGCGCTTGTGTCCTCTGGGTTTATTTGCCACCAACGGTGTGTCGTGTCGAGGTTGTCCTAAACTAAGACCAGTCTCCTTTCTGATTGCACATCCCCTATCCCGCCTTGAAACCACTATCCCGAGACCACCGCCACCGCCCCCTGCCACAACCCCACATGAAGGGAGGGCCACTGCCGAAGAAAATTAGCTCTGAGAACATAGAGCGCACTTTAGAGTCCAGATGAAGCTGCCGCCATTGCGAAACTCGGAGTGTGAACTACTCTGGGCCCCACAACGTACCTGAAGGGGCCACAGCCACATGAGGGCCTCAGCCCAGTAGCAACTCGGGATCCCTCCAGGGTGGGCAAGCGCAGGGCCACTCCACCTCAGCGGCAGGTGGGTGCATACAAACGCCAGTACCTTCGGCCGGCCGGCAGCTACCAGTGCTGCAAGTCTTCTACCCGAGGGTGTCAAGCTTCCCACAGGAGGCAAGGGGCAGACACCCGAGCAGTGGAGAGGACACACTTGAACCCTAAATTGTATCGCAAGAGACAGACCCTCTGAACAACGGAAGACAGAACTTCGCTTTCAGCTGCTGAGGCACAGCCAAGGTAAATACTTTATGCAGGTTTGTGGGCTCAGCCAAGGCCTATCCACTGTGGTCTCCTCTGTTTAGTTTTGTGCTTCTCTGTGCTCTAGACTCGCCCCTGGGTTTTGATAAGACAAAGGTGAATGGAGAAGGGCTGAGGGAGAGAGGACTTCTAAAGTTGCATACAAGCCCTTGGTTCAGAGGAAGGGGGCCATGGTCAGCTCAGTTTTGCCCAAATGCTCCCCATACTCAATAAACCACAGTAGCTTCAGTCCTGCCTTTTCTCTCTCTCATGTTCCCCAGTCAACTGAGCAGAGCTGCCTTCCCTACCTAGCACCATCAGCAGTAACCTGCCTTTCCTCACCTCCCTAAATCCAGCCTTCTACCACTCTCCCTGACCCTATGCCAGAGTTGCTGGGGACCTGGCCTCAGATCCTGGGCTAGGATCCTGGCATCCCTACCAGCTCCATCCTCTAATTTTCTTCCCCAGTTTTTCTATCCATCTCAACATAATCTCGGAACCACTCCAGGAAAATCACTTATCCTTTGGGAAAGCCACTGAACTGATACAGGACAGTAAGAAGGTAAGAGAATACCTTAGCAAGTAGAATAGGGAAACTGAGACAGAGCTGAACACAATGCCTGAGCAATTTACAGCCAGATACAGATGGTCACCAGTGGGGAAGCTCCCAGTGTCTGACTAGGGGCAAAACTGGGGAAAGAAGGACCTCACCCCGAGGGTAACCTCTCCTCCCCTGGTCTTCCTTCCTGGAGACAACATCTAGGCCTCAACTGTATTTCAGCTCCAGGCCCAGAAAAGCAGCAAAACCAAGTGAGCAACACCAGGACCAACTGAAATGACTTAAGGTCCCTGCCTTGTCACTGACCAATCAGTGGAGACCATGATCCTGAAAGGACCCACCTATAGAACTGATACATATTCGGCTGAGACCTCCCTGAGACCGCCCCTAAGATTCCTGCCAGCAAGATAGAGAGATAAGAAGCCTCAAGACAATGGGCCCAGCACACTCAAGCATGCTCTCCCTTTGTGGGGCAGCCTGTGCCATTACTGCCTTCCTCCTGCACTTCCTTCTTCACAGGCACACATCTCCTGAACTCTAAGGCAATATGCAGTGGCAGCTTGTCCCAAGCTGATCCCCTGAACCTGTCCCCTTTTCTCTGACTTCCCAGTGAGCCAAGGCAGCCTAGCCTGGGCTCCCCTGTTGCTTCTTCTATGCTAAACTCTTCCTTGTTTCACTGCCCCCAGCTTTAATAAATGTTTCCTCATAGTCACTGGACTTGTGTTGTGAAATCTTTCCTACATGAAGTCAAGAATCCACACACTACAGCTGGTCCCAGGGGGACCCACTCAGGGCAAGATTCCTGTCCAGAAAGGGAACTACTGCCAGCTCCTTCTCCCCATCTAGTCCAGGGCTGTGTTGTCATATCACCTTACCTGTGGCCTTCTGAGACCAGCAGCAGTGACACCGGTACCCACCATGTAACCCCAAGGGAAAATGAGAGGAATGTGAGTATTGCCAGAATACCGTGGAGCTAATTCAATTATTGTTTCTTTCAACATATATTTAATGAGAACCTTCTCTACAAAAGCAAGTGTCAGAGTCCTGCAAAAAAAACACGTGTCCCTGAAGTGTGGATTTGAAGACAGGAGCTACTTTGCCCACACAGACTGCTGACAGGTTCAGAGGGCAGTGTGCAGGGAAGGATTAGTAAGGCAGGGCCAACTTTTTGCTGATTTTGATGTTGGTTTGCAACGCGGATGCTAGAGAATTGGCAAGAATGCCCAAACATGGTTAATCGGCCCCCTAAAGCCCCCCTCCATAATCATTATCTGTACTCCAAGCCATTCTCTGGTGGATAACTTCCAAGTCCCAGGACCTCATGTGCCTATATCCACGTGGTGTGGTGGAAAGCACTCTGACTTTGCATCAGAAGGTCCACTTTCTAACTGTGGGGACTTCACCAAAGAACCTCTCTGAATTTCAGGTTTTTGCATCTGCAAAATAAGAATCTTAATCCCTACCTATCACACAGAATTACTAAGAGTATCTGATGAAAAATGCACATAAACTTAAATCACTGCAAATTGTGAAGGCCTCACATAGGAGTATAGTATGTAGGTGGCATTGGAGACATGAGTTCTAGTCCTGGCTTTGCAACCAATTTACTGTGAGATTATTATCCTGGTTAGCTCTGGGCATTGGTTTCTTCCTATGTGAAATGAAAGAGACCTTGCAGCCCTAATCATTCCTCACATCCTTCGGGACCCCCTCCCAGGCATGAGACAGGAGCAGCCACAGAAGAGGCCTCCCAGGACAGGGGACAGAGTTGAACTGTGCAATTGAACAAGGAGTTCCTCCTAGCTTCAAAACCGGATCTGGGGTATAAACAAACCTCCACTTCCTCAGAAATGACATCAGGTTGTTGTGGGAATAAAGATAGACAGAAGGCAGCACAGCATCCCCCTCCACACTGCACCCCCCCATGGCCTTGCTCTTGGTGCTAGTAGACATTATGACATTAGGAAATTGGCAGCCATGGGGACTTAACACTAGACTCACAGCTGTATGTAAAAAGGTCCACCTTGTGGTCAGACTACAAACTGCCCTCCCCTGTCTTTCTGCCCAACTAGGCCTTTCTAAGCTAGGGCTGAAGCAGAGCTATAGGAAAACTGCCCAGAGGACACAGTGTTCCACCCCTTTATCCAGACAGAGTCATGTTTAAAATAACAAGACCAGTCATGAAGACAAAGGGGAAAAATCCCAAAAGCCTAACTGGGCTTCCTTCTGTTCTCGCTCCTGTGGTGGCCTTCTCAAACGGTGGCACCTGTCCACTCACTCTCCCATGGCCCCTGGCCTGACAACTTCTATCCATCCTTCAAGCTCCAAAAGGCCTCCTTCTTCACTATCCTAGCTTACATCCCCTGCCTGTAAGGCTCTAAGTTCTGCAATCTTTGATGGGTATCAAAGATTGTCATATTATTTATTTAACCTCATCTTCCTCTTGAACTAGAAGCAGGAGGACAGCACCAGGACTCTCTTATCCCACGTCTATGTTCCCAGTGCCCAGCATAATCCTGGCACATGGTGGGGGCTCAGTGATATTTACAGAATGCATGGATATAAATAATGGGATGGGGGTCACATCCCCATTTGCCTTGTGGTGAGGGTTGGGGAGTGGTTAAGGGACCAATGTAGTCGAAGTTCAGAACTTTCCTTACCACCATCTGCCCCACTCCTTTCAAAGAGGGACTGTGAGTCAAAACCAGATCTCTGAGTCTCTGAAGCAGAAAAGGGACCTTCCAACTTTGAAGAGGTGAACTTTATTCCCTCTCCCACATCACTTTAGTCAGACAATTCCCATCCATCTCACCAGTTAGGGTAAGATAAAAAGGCCATCTTGCTCCAAAGAGATAACTTCTTCACCTTGACCGAGTGGCTCAGTTGGTTGGAGCATCATCCCATACACTAAAAGGTTGCAGATTCAATTCCCAATCAGGGCACATACCTAGGTTATGTCTCCTGTATGCCCATTCCAGGAGCATACAGAACACAACCGATTGATGTTTCTCTCTCTCTCTCTCTCTCTCTCCCCCTCTCTGTTCCCCCTCCATGTCCCTCCCTCTCTCTCCATGCCCCCCCACCTTCTTCTGTCTAAAATTAATGGCATAGCCTCAGATGAGGATTTTTTAAAAAGAAGGAAAGAAATATCTTTCTCCTGCTGTTGCCAAAAGTTCCTTTAGCTAAGGCAAAGTCCAGGATAATATATGAGCTTTAAAATACATATGGACCAAGAATGTAGAATACATAATTTATAATTTCACTCTTGAATTCAAAGAGGAGGTTCTGGAAATAGCAGTACTTTTGCATAGCAGTGATTTATATTTGCATAACATTATAACAGCATTCTCTACCAGATTTCATCTCACAGCAAGCCTTTGAAGTGGGTCAAAGCAGCCATTATTGACATTATTGACTGCTCTATGTTACAGATTTTGGGAATTAAGGTTTAGAAATGAAGATTACATGACTTGCCCCAAGTCACACAGTCTGGCAAGGGTTAAGTCAAACCTAGGTTTGCTGACTTCTACATTTGATACCTCCTTTAGGAAGAGAGGAGAGGAGCTGGTATTTCAGGTCCTGGGTGTGGTGGGGCAGCGGCAGCCAGGAGCCAGGAGCGCAGGGGCAAAAAATGCCTCTTTCGCAGCTGGGCCTGCTCTGACCCTCCCTCCCCCAGCACTGTCCCTGCCCCAGGTGCCTGGGGAGGTGGGGTGCTCGAGTGGGGAGTCATGTTACTGCTCTCGTGAGTCAAATCCTGCTATCTACACTTTTCTAGAAGACAAATTTAATGATGGATTTGGATTCAACTTTACAAATGAGGGATTTAGGTGCAAAATCTGTGGAGCACAGGCTGGTTCCACTGCTGACCCTGGGGGTCTCGCTTTGACCCCTTAGAAACACAACTTCTTGAACTTTGATAACAAAGTATATGGGCCTTTGTGTGTAAAGGGAGAACATGAAAATTTGTTATTGTTGTGTAGATGCAGGGACAAAACATCCTGAGGTCAGACAGTGGTTTGCTAAAGGTCACCAGGAAGAGTACAGACTGGGATTCTCCTTCCTAGGTATGGAGTAAGTGGGAGGAACTCAGGCTGAGATGCTTTGAAACCCTAATTACATGTCAAAGGCATGTGGGTCCTTCCCTCCCCCTGTGCCTCTGCAGTACAAAAGCAGGGTGAGTGCAGCCCTAAGCACCAGAGTGCCCGGAGGCCCCCCAACAGCTTGGGAACAGCTCAATATTTAAGAACCCCAAAGTGTTCTTGGGGTTCCTAAGGCCAAGAAGTAGATCCCAGGTTGTCTCTGTGGCCCACCTTTCTGTGATACATTTCCACAGGGACTTAAGATTTCTTTCTCCTTCCATCCTTCTGCACCAGGAAAAACAGATTAAAAAATGCTCCCCTGTTGGCCACCACTGTTTACTGCCTCCCCTAAATGGCTACTTGTTTTTTTCTGCCTGATTCCCCTCAGCCATCCAAAAGCCCTGCAATCCTGCCTTATGTCTGTCTCCATGTGATCATGTCCTGACTCCCATTAGAGCAACCATCTCGGTGCCTGCTTCCTTTTCTGTATTATGTTTAGGTCTTTGGATCTGTTCCCCTGTCTTGCTCTTAATAGAGTATATCACGTTGAAATTAAATAAACAGCTTGGGAACAGGGGGTAGAATTACTCCCAGCTATTGCTGCCACTCACAGCTATTGGCAGTCAGTTGGTCCTGTAAGGAAGAATACTTTGGAATTACTGCTCCTGGGAGACAATTTCCCATCCTAGTGTTCACGTCAACAGAATGCTAGAAAGACAACTGAGATCCTGCCAGTATTAGGTGAGTCAGCCCTCCAAGAAGTGATATTCTGAGACATGGTATGTGGTGAAGCAGCTGTGACTGATAAGGGCTGCAGGAACTATCACAGAGACATTAGGACTAACCCCAAACAGATTTATGGCTTAGAACCAGCATAAGACCAGCTTGATCCAACATGGCAACTAATTTCATTTTTTGGTAACCCCTGGCCTCATTATTTGCTCATTGTAATAGTTAGCATACTAAACAACACACCCTACAATGCTAGAATTGGAGAGTTGGGTCCTCCCTTTCCTCGCCAACACCCCTCCCATCTCCAGAAAATTCATGAATAGTCCTCCCCTTGCTGAATGCCCCAGCACTCATTTAAATGAGCCTCACTCACAGAAGTAAACCCCACTGGAGATGGGCTATTCTGTCTGTGCAGTGGCCACTCTTAGCCTCACTGCCTCACTAATAAACTCTCTCACCCTGTAAACTCTACGCTGGCCTGCCCTTGAATCCCTTCCTGTGGGAAGCTGAGAATGCAAAGTGGGTCATGGATAAACAAACATGGCAGGAGTCACTAGGCCTTTGTATGTGACACAGTGCTTGGAACAGCGTTAGAAGAGTCACACGAGGAGACCTGTAGACTGAAGTGGCTCCGATGCCATGGAGGCCTGCCTCCCTCAGCCAGTCCACACCTAAGCAAAACCAGTCACAGACAGCCTGCTACACCTCAAGCTACTGCCAACCAAATGCTTTCTTTCCCTTGCTTCCATACTTTCTTCCAGAAGAGTCTTCCTCCTGGCTCCTGTCTGGGGAGCACTCCTAACCATTGCCAGTTTGGTGCTTCCTGAGTCAAATCAGTGTTTGCTCAGAAAGAATCTTAACCTTCGTAATATGTCCCATTTTATCCTTTAACAGAAATATCTCTTATTGTTTTTTTAAAAAATATGATTAGTGGGTTTGGGGAAGATGAATCCAGGAAAACTTTCTTCAGAATAAGACCTTTTGAGCAGTGGTTTTAAGAGTGTGTATGGGAGGAGTGGGGGAGGTGCAGGTGCATGGAGAAGGAAGGCTGAAATTGCCATCCAGAGGAGCAGGAAGTTATTTTATTTGTCTGAGGAGAATAAGAAAAGGCTTCAAGGTGGAAGGGTGGTGGCAAGGTAGCACGTGAGGGCAAACAGGTAGGGTGGTGACTGGTGCAGAAACAGGAAGGCCAAGGACCTGGTACGGGGGAGGGGGGGTGGCGGGGAGACGGAACCCTGAATGGAGTGCCTCGTGTAATTCTGTCAGTCCTGGGGTGCAGGTGATTTACAGCCGCTGTGCAGCCAAGGCAGCCTGGAGCTCACTTCTCCCACCAGCCACTCGCCAGCCCCGCAGACTGTGCTGTGCACCACCACCTCCAACCACCTCCTGCACAGCACCTGCAGGTGCCTGTTCCTGGGCACCGCGGATCCCTGCTGTCACTGTCTGCTGCTCCTAAACCCATCCCACAAATTTCATATGGTGCCATGGGCCGAATTAACACCGTTCAAATGATCATTCCCACCAGACTCAAAACTGCAAATGCTTTTTTAAATGTAATTTTATTTTTTAAACTTTTTAAAAAGATTGTATTTATTTATTTTTAGAGAGGGGGAATGGAGGGAGAAAGAGAGGGAGAGAAATATCAATGTGTAGTTGCCTCTTACATGCCCCCAACTAGGGATCTGGCCACAACCCAGGCATGTGCCCTGACTAGGAATCGAACCAGTGACCCCTTGGTTTGCAGGCCAGCGTTCAATCCACTGAGGTGCCCCAGTCAGGATGCAAATGCTTTTAATGAGTCTGTGAATAAAGGAATACATTTTCTCAGAGCGCTTCAACAAATTATATTAAATCCTTTGCACCAAACAAATTACTAAATCAGTAATTAGGGTTTGGATCATACCAATAGATCTACTTAGAGGCAAATACATTTTCACATGAGGTTTGAAACAATGGCAGAGCTGGGAAACTTCCCAACCCCCTAAGCAAAGGGCTCAGTGAAAACTCTCTCCCCTTTGGTGGTTATTTAAGCAAGAATGTAAATGCTAAATTGGCAGTGGGTCCTGTGTATAAATTTCCTTTGCATTCTAACATTATGTAAATGAAACCCCCCAAAAGAGCAAGCTAAGACTATTCCTAATTCTCAAGGGCTTCTCTCTGTGATAGTGACTCGTGCAGCACTGCACAGCTGTCAAGCACGGGGCCCAGCTCCTGCTCCCCCAGCCTGCCTTACTCACCTCCCAGATGCAGGACACCCACTGTGTCCTGGTCTTCCTGCCCACTAAAGTTAGGTTCAACCTTCCAGCCTTCTTCCATCTAATGATTTAATATTTCCAAGGACATTTAATCACATAAGTTAAACAAGATGTTGATTTGGGTTTAACTTGCATCAGGGAGAAGCATGGAAAAACCAAAGGCATTGGTTTAGACACTTAGAAGCCAACTTGTTACTGTAGATAGTTAACTAGTTATTAATAAAGGAGGCAAAAGGTACTAGACATTGAGCTTCATAAACTGGGGAGCATGCTTGCTTCGCCAGGAAGCTACAGCTTTATGCACCAGGAGACCACAGCACTGCTCCACCAAAGGGATCTACAATCCTCCCATCGCTGCTCTGGTCCTGGATTGTTGGATGGCATTAGGCGACATTGGAAACCCAGAGGGCGGCTTCTATTTCTACCCAAATAAGGCATGTCACACCGCAGTCTCCTTCATGTGGGTGTTTGGAATGCTTTTCTCACAATCTCATCGAAGACCCAACAGCAAACTCACATAGGTTTAAATCCCAGATGTGCCATAACAAGCTCAGGCACCTTCTCAGCACCTGATTTTCTTTACATATAAATGAATTGCCTACCTCTGCAGGTTTAAAGGATTAAATAAGATTATGTACATTGAGGGGTTAGGTCAAACCATATGGCACATAAAATTTGTCATCGTGGGAAGTTTCAGTTAGACATATAGTTGCTACATTGTTTTGGACATATGGTGACTGTCAGATTTTTATTCAGGTTTGTACTTGTCCCTTTGCCTCATGACCAGGTGACACATCTGGTTCTGCCACACACACACACACACACACACACACACACACAAACACCCCTTAGCAAACAGGCAGAGAGGCTGCCACAGAGCCTTCTCCTGGAGGCTGGGGGCAGGCCCGCTCTCAGGCCTTGTCTCGCCCCAGGCCCCTGCAGGAAGTCGCAGACCCCAGGAACAGGAGCAGTGTTCTGAGGCCACCAAACTTCTGGCAAATCAGGCAACATAGTTCTCTCTTAAGCAAAGGGGCAGAAGAGCAGATGAAGACCGATCTTTGAGCTCTGGAAGAGGATTAGCCTGCCCTTTGCTGGGTTCTCACAGCTTGCCCACGAAAACCCAGTTCAGCCACCTTCATTTCCTAAGCAGAGCTGATTTCGCCAATGAAAATTTATTTCTAATGTCCCTTCTGTTAATTCATGCATAACCCGATTCAGAGACAACGATACTGCAAGTTCTTGGTGGCCTAACCACCTCTGCGGCATGGATTCCCAACCTGGGAGCTTCACCTGCTGACCACACTTAGAGCAGAACTCCTGACCTGGGCCCTCCCGACGCTAACCATGTGCACTCACAGGAGCTAGAGTTACTTTATACACATGTGCCCACCAACACCATTTGTACTAAAGTACTCAAAAGTAAATGCAGACAATATAACGATTACGAACAAGAAAAAGCGTCCATCATCAGTGGGACTGCAGGGCTATGTAAACTATTGCAATTTATAATAAAAATACTGTATAGTTGGTCTTCATCTCATTTCTGGCACAGAGTTCCTAAAACCCTTGAAATTTCCTCAGTGATAGGAGCAATGTAGATGACTTGTTTTGAATAACAAAACAAGACCCTTTCAACCTAATCTGAATTTATAAACATCTATAGAGGTAACAGGCACAGGGCCTGGTTGCCAGGGGAACTAACCAAAGTTTGGGGATTGGAACTTTCAGCCTCATCCCCCTCCCATGTCTGGTGAGGGGAATGGGCCTGGAGGTCATATCAATTTATTGATTTCATCAATCATACCTCTGTAATGAAGCCTCCATAAAAACCCAGAAGGTCCCTGGCTGGTGTGGCTCAGTGGACTGAGTGCAGCCTGGAAACCAAAGGGTTGCGAGTTTCATTCATAGTCAGGCCGCGTGCCTGGGTTGCAGGCCAGGTCCAGGTCCCCAATAGGGGGTGCTCAAGAGGCAACCACACATTGATGTTTCCCTCTCTTTCTCCCTCCCTTGCCTCACTAAAAATAAATAAATAAAATGTTTTTAAAAATATGGTAAACCAGAAGGATGGGGCTCTAGCAGCTGCCTAATTACTGAACATATGGAGATATGGGTACACCCAGAGAGGTGTGGGAACTCTGTGCCTCAACCCTCACCTCGTCCTGTGTGCTTCTTCCATCTGACCTGTTCCCAAGTCATATCCTTTTGAAATAAACCAGTAAATAAAAGGTTTTCCTGAGTTCTGTGAGCCAATTAATCAATTTGATGAATTTGGGTAGCAAATTTATGAAACCTGAGGAGGGGATCAGGGGAACCTTCAACCTGTATAGATGTTGGGTCAGAAGCATAGGCAACAATCTGGACTAGCAATCAGCATCTGAAGGGGAGGGGCACAGCCTACCAAAGGCTGAATCTGAGGGATTTGACGCCATCTCCAGGTGGCTGTCCACACTGGACTGAACAGTAAGATCTCTGAACTGCTCAGAGTGTGGAAAGCCCACAACTCTGGCATTAGAAATGAAGCTGCATTGTAGTGAGTGTATGAGATGAAGGAAAATACACAAGGGGTGTGTTTTTTTTCTCTAGAACTGTGGATTCTCCTGCAGTGGGATTGTTCATGCCTGCGATTTATTTAGGATACTTTAGCCTGGACAGTGAGGTATTACTGTATTAGTGTGAGAGCACCCTAGGGCAGTCATTTGCCCTAATTAGGAATTTATTCCTCAGGGCTAGTCAACTGTATTCTCACCAGAAAGCCCACACTCCAGAGGCAGCCATTGCAGGTATTTTGGTTATTCTAATCTCAATCAATAGAAGTGATGTAACAAATGTTCCAAATGTATTTTCATTAATGGCTTGTTAATTAGCTTAATGAATATCAGAAACGGGCTCTCATTAGTAAATTCAGAAGCATTCAAGACACATGACTTGTCAAAAATATTTTATGTCTCTGGCTGGTGTGGCTCAGTGGGTTGAGCACTGGCTTATGAACTGAAAGGTCACTGGTTTAATTCCTAGTCTGAGCACATGCCTGGGTTGTGGGCCAGGTCCTGATTTAGGGGCAGGTAAGAGGTAACCGATGATTCTCTTGTACACTGATGTTTTTCTCTATCTCTTTCTTCCTCTCTTCCCCTTTCTCTAAAAAATGAAATGAAATGTTTAAAAACATATATTATAGACATACCCATCATTGCATGAACAAGTGTAGCAATATAACAAGTCCTCTAGCCTCAGAGATGGCAGTGGAATCTTGTTCTCTGACGCATCCTGTGCTTGGATCCGAGGATTCTGGTCGCCTCTTACCAATCATAAGTATAACTGAATACTGACACTGGAATGTTGTATCTGCATGTAGTAAAGCACATTCAAGAACCATGTGGTGAAAGCACCAAAAAGAGAGATGAGACTTAATATGCCTTGTTACTAATAAATGTTTAATAATTGTCCACATGTGTGGCAGAATCTGCCACAAGATTTGCTGTTATGAAAATCTGGCAGTGAGGTTCAAGAGAGTGTGTTCATTTGCCAGTGCTGCCGTGATAAAATACCACAGACTGGGAATCCTAAACAACAGAAGTTTATTTCTTCATCATTCTGGAGACTGGAACTCCCAAGTCAAAGAGTCAGCAGGGTTGATTTCTTTTGAGGCCTCTGTCCTTAGCTTACAGATGACCTTCTGACTGTGTCCTTACATAGTCATCCCTCCTAGTACATTCTCCCCCAGGTGTCTGTACCTCTTCTTTTTATTTATTGATTTTAGAGAAAAGGAGAGGAAGAGAGAGAATGAGAGAGAGAGAGAGAGAGAGAGAGAGAGAGAGAAACATTGATTTATTGTTCCATCCATCCACACATTTGTTGGTTGCTTCTTGTATGTGTCCTGACTGGGGATCAAACTTGTAACTTTGGGATGATGCTACAACCAATTGAGCTACCTAGCCAGGGCTATACCTCTTCTTATAAGGACAGGAGGGCTCAACCTAAAGATCTCATTTAAATTTAATCAACTCTTTAGAGATTTTTCTTCAAATATGGTTACATTTTGAGGTACCATGGGTTGGAACTTCAATACATAAATTTGTCAGTGGACACAATTCAGCCCCTAACAAGGAGTAACTTGTATCTGCTCTCACTTGGCAGTGACTATCATCTATGAAAAACAACTAATGATTAGGCATAACCAGGGTGACTGAGGTTACAGAGTAGTCCTGTTGGAAAACTAGGGTGAGACTGGAGGTAGCAGGTCACAGGTCCTCAGTGTCCATTCATGAGTTGTGGTCACACTTCAGCTGCATGTCACAGAGCCCCCAAGCGATGGTGGCTTACACAAGACAGAAGTTACTTTTCCCACAAATAAGCTGGTGTCTCAGTCTTGCTTGCAGAACTATCTGGTGTTCAGTCTAACTTCTATCTTGCTGTGCTGCAAGCTCCTATTTTTGCACAGTCCACGATGGCTCGAAGGCTTATCTTTGTTCCAGATGGTGGCAGGGAAGAAGGACACAAACCCAAAGTGCACACATGCCTTCTGCTCACATCACCTTGGCCACAGCTTTGTCATATAGCCACACCTATCTGTAGAAGATGCTGGGAAGTCGGGGTACTCTTCCAAACATTAATGTGTCCAACTGCAAATCAGAGGTTCTGCTGCCAAAGGGAAAAACGATACTTGGAAACTAGCAACAAACAGTTGCTTCCAAAATTAGAGAGTAGTGATGGAGAAAATAGGGTTGAAAATCAGCAGGTAAATTCCAGTACCAGTGCTCTGGTTCTAAAAACATTGAAATTCTTGCCTATGCATTGGTAACTATTCACTGCTGGAGGCCCTGAGCACTGCTCCTCACCCCACTGTCCCAACCACCTGCCCCTCCCCTGGAACACCAGGAACTTCCCCCAGGATCCAGTAACCGAAACATCAATGAAGTCTGGTCCACCAGCAACCTCCCAGGCCATGATCCTGCCCAAGTGCCATGTCCATTAATATTGGCCAGTGCCTTACTGATTTTTAAGTATTTCAAATATAATTTATGAGACCAATGTCTAGAAATAATATTTTACTTAAAAAGCTGAAGGACTAGGGATATCAAACCTAAATAGAGGAGATTTGGCAGGGAGCACAGCGCAACCATCATCTCTAAATATTTATAATAACAGACTGCCTGCACATTTTCTTTCCTGTTAATGGACCTGAACCGGGTCTGTTCCTTGTGTCCTCTTTCAAATTCTTGAAGCAGTTTGAAGCAGTCCTGTACTGGTGGAGTTATTGTCATTTCACTGACACAGGTGTTGAAGATCAGAGACACTGAGCTACTTGTAGAAGACATACAACCAGCATCAGGTGTTAAGCCAGATGCCTAGCTCCAATGTGGAAGCTTTCTCTCCAGTGCCATTGTGTCTACTGGGTAAAAGAAGAAGTAGATGGACTCACATTGTAGAGTGAGACTGAGATATTACAGAAGAGCCAGGAAAGATAAGTTCAAATTTAAAAAGAACTTTTAAAGATTGAGCTTTTCAGCCATGGCTGGTGTGGCTCAGTGGATTGATCACCAGCCTGTGAACCAAAGGGTCGCCAGTTTGATTCCCGATCAGGGCACATGCCTGGGTTGTGGTCCAGGTCCCCAGCTGGGGATATGCGAGAGGCAACCATACATGGATGTATCTCTTCTGCTCTTTCTTCCTCCTTTTCCCTAAAAATAAATAAAATCTTTAAAAAATGAGCTTTTCAAAATTAAATGTATTGATAAGCTAATAGTAAATTTTATATATAAAGGACCTAGGTAGTCAAAGCAGTCTTGAAAAGAACAAAATTGAAAGTCTTATGCAACCTGATTTTAAGGCTTACTGTGAAGCTATAATAATTAAGACAGTATAGAATTGGCATACATAGATAAACCTATGGGAAAAAAGGGAAGTCTAGAAATAGAATCACACATGTAAAGTCAAACGCTTTTTGACAAAGGCTCCAATGACATTCACTGGTGAAAAGAAAGTAATTTTTCAGTGATACTTGAATAATTAGTTATTTACATTATTAAGCAACAAAAATTTAACTTACTAAATTTAAAGATCAGTTTGGTTTTACTCAGCAACTCATAAAACAGGCAGCATCCCATCTGGCAAATAGAAAGGAACTTTGTCAAACTGTAGAAAAAGAAAGGGTTTAAAAAATGGAAAGGTGTACCCCACCCCACCATTCTTTTGACATTGTTTCTGTAAGTGCTGACTCTAATATGTATTCATAGATGAACAGCATGTTTGTATGAGAATCCTAGGAACCAAGTTCAAAAGATGCAGACCCCAACCTTCCTGCAACCCAGCTCTGGGAAATTTGCTGACCTTCAATCGTGGAACCAGGATGATGTAAAACCAGGATAATGAACACCAGACCATTGCTGGACCAGTTTTGAGGTCCATATCAGAACAGACTGCTGCACCGCATGTAGAGAACTTTTCAACCCTCCCCCTTCATCTCTTTGTTCTGTTTCCCTTCCTCCTCCTCATAAAACCCTGCCTGCACTGAGAGGTGGAGATGGTGTTGGAGAGGAGAATTGCTCCTCTTCTCAGGCTGCTGGCTCTTGAATAAACCATTTTTCCTTACACCAGCACCTGTCTCTCTAGCATTGGCTTTTGAAGTACCAGGCAGCTGAAACTGGGCTTGGTATAAAAGGAGCAGAAGAAGAAAATTATTAGCAAAGAACATGTTTTAGTCAAAGGTTGACCTCCTAAGGGGAAGAAGGGACCGACCTGATAATTTCAGTTTGGCTAGTTAAAGGTTGCATTCCTGGGAGAGGTTGAGACTAGTTAGGTTAGGTTTTAGGTCTTAGTTTGCTGACATGGGCCTTAGCAAAAGTGACTCCATTTTTGAGCCAGTTGTTTCTTTTTAACAATGTAGAATCAATAAACCTCATTCTTTGCATCATCTACAAAAATTAATTTAAGTAAACAATAAACCTATGTGAAAGCTAAACTGTAAACCTAGAAGAAAATACAGGAGAATATCTTTGCAGATTGGGGTGGGCAGATATTTCTTAGGTAGGACACACACACAAATAACAATGAAATGAAAAATTGATTCAATATATTTTATTAATATTAACGTTTCTGATTTTCAAATGATATTGTTAATAACAATGAATAAGCAAGCCACAGACGGAGAAATATACAAGGTTGGGCAAAAGTAGGTTTATAGTTGTAATACAAATAAATATTTAATAAATAACACAAAAATAAACTGTTTCATGTACTCACAACTGTAAACATACTTTTGTCTACTTTTGTGTATCTCTGACAAAGAACTCATAAACAGAATATACAAAGGACTACAATTCAATAATAAAAAGACAATATTTTTAAGTGGGCAAAGCCCTTGCACAAACACTTCACTAAAGAAAATGTTTGCTTGGCCAATAAGCACATAAAAAAGGTGCTCAGAATTTTTGATTAACAGGGAAATGCAAATTAAAACCACAGTGGGTTACCACTCCACACCCACTACAAGGGTTAAAATTTCTTAAATTCTAAATGCTGTTATGGGAGAAACTCCCAGAAACTCAGTTCTTCTCGCCAATGCAATAAAGAATTAGAGATCAGCAAGTCTATTAGTGTGCAAGCAGGGTTTATTGGCCTAGCTAAGGTGGGTGTGGGGGCTGAAAGGCATAGGTCCACGGCAAAGCAGGGCAAGGGCAGTGAAGGTAAGGTTGGCTAAAGGTGTGGCTGGCAAGCCCAGGGGTGGTGAGGGTCTGGTGGCAATCATGCCAGTAGCAAAGACTGGGTTTCCTGGTGAGTGGAGGGGCCAAAGTGCCAAGAGCACCAAGGCCCAGAGTCCTCTGTCTTGAGGATTTATATAGTTGGTAGGTGGGGTCAGAGGCAGAGCGGGATTGAGCAGGAAGAAGTTACATAGTGATTGATAGGTAAAGGCAGGGCTAGTTTTCCAGGACAGGGGCATGAATACCCAAAGGCATCAATGGGCTTCTTCCTTTAGGCACCATGGGTGTTTTTCATCCTTTCAGGCCTTGGGATGAAAGCAGTTTCAAAGACTTTCTTTCCCAGATAATGGAAAAGATACAGAGAATTTCAAGGACTGCTGAGTCAGTGGGTGGGACAAGTATTCCTCCTCTTCCCTGTCTTTGTTTGCTATCTGTCCTACCTAACAATGCCAAATGTTGAGAAGGTTGTGGAGCAACTTGATCTCTCTTTTTAAAAAAGAAAATTTTATTTGTTTATTTTTAGAGAGGGGAATGTAGGGAGGAAGAGAGGGAGAGAAACATCAATGTGTGGTTGCCTCTTGTGTGAGGCCTGCTGGGGACCTGGCTTGCAACTCAGGTACATGCCCTGACTGAAAATTGAACCAGTGACCCTTTGGTTCACAGGCTGGCACTCAATCCACTGAGTCACACCAGCTAGGGCACAACCTGATCTCTTAAACACTGCTGAGGAAAGTACAATGTGGCATAGCCAATTGGGGAAACTGGTATTTTCTTATAAATATTTATGTATTTTGTAATCCAGGAATTGCAAAAAAATTAAATCATATGCCTACAAAAATATTGTGTAAAAATGTGTAGTGTGGCTTTACTTCTAATATCCAGACTTTGGAAATAATGTAGATATTCATTAATACGAAAATGGATACAGAAATTGAGCTATATTTGTACAGTGAGATATTACTCAGCAATAAAAAGGAACCAACTATTAATACACAGAGTAATGTAGATGAATCTCAACACTATTTTGTTTGTCAAAAAAGCCAGACACAAAAGAGTATACACACTTAATGACTCTGTTTATGTGAAGTCCAGGAAGAGGCAAAGTTAATCTATGGAAATAGAAATCAGAACTGTAGTTGCCTGTGGGAGGTGGGGGGAGGGTAGTTAATGGAAGGGAGCATGGGGGAATTTTTGGTATGATTTCTACAAGTTTTCTACAATTTGATGAAGCTATTGTATTACACGTATATGTCAAAACCCATCAAACTACATTTAAGGTCTGCATTTTACTGTATGTAATTATACCTCAATTGCAAATGAATTTAAATAAACAGAAGAATAAAATGAGTTGCCTTTCCTAGTATTAAGCTCTTTCACACTGCAAATATTCAAGGTAGAGTAAATGCTAGTCAGGGGTATTGTGGAGGGTTCAATTGAAGTCACTTTAAAAAAAATTAATATTTTAAGACCTTGATATACATGATACTGAACTAATCATTTATTTCAGAAGAGGCAATACCTGCCTTTACCTTTTATCTTAAAAGATGAAGATAGATAAGAAAATTTACCTTAGAAAATAGATAAGAAAATAGACAAGGAAATTTATGCTACCAAGCACTTAATGGCATTTAAAAATGTTTTGTGCCCTGGCTGGTGTGGCTCAGTGGACTGAGTGCCAGCCTGTGAACCAAAGGGTCACAGGTTTGATTCCCAGTCAGAGCACATGCCTGGGTTTTGGGCCAGGGCCCCAGTTGCAGGTGTGGGAGAGGTAACCACACATTAATATTTCTTTTCCTCTCTCTAAAAATAAATAAATAAAATCGTTATAAATAAAAGAAAATATAATTCCTAAAAAAGTCTTTGTTTCCTTTTCTTTTCTGAAACTTTTTTCCTATCTAGCCTTATCTCTACTTCCTTTCTGACACCCAAGCCTCTAGCCATTCTATGTTCCCATTTCTCAGAACAGGGGATGTTTGCACATTTCCTTCTTTAGACGCCCTCCCCACCACTTCTCATCAACTTCTGCCCCTCCTTGAAGATTATATGCAGAAGTCCACTGCACAGTAAGACTTCCCCATAAAAAATGGTCCCCACAGTTTGAGTTCTTTGTCCACCCTCAGTTTATCTGCAGCATAGCATTTACCCCAGGTTAAACAATGCCAAGGTTCCTTCCATCTCAAAGATTCTAGCTCTTCAAACATGTGATTCCAGACTTGAAGGATGAAGAGAAATAGTCAAGCTGTCAGCAGTAGCATCTTCATCAGGTTCTACATGAGGTGAACTGAATGAAAGAATGTGACTTGGGTGATACTTTACGGTGGGAACTACATTACTACCCTGCCAGCTGATGGATAAGCGCCCACTGAGATTGCCAAACTAGCACAGAGTTGAAGATTTACAGCTCTGGGTTGGACATGAAAGAAGTCAACTCCATGGTTGCATGGGAGGGGTCTGCACATGTGCCATGGCCCCGGGGCGGGGGGGGGGGGGCGGCGTTTAAAGAAAGGTTTGAAGGAAACTCCAGGATGAATGCAGACATGTATTTATGGAGGACTTTGGTGCCAGGCTCTATGCTAAACACTTTGTCTCCATTAACCTCATTTAATCTTCATTATGACACAGTAGAGGTTAACCAGTGTGCCCAAGATTTCACAGCTAGTAAGTGATAAAACTGGTTTTTATTTCCAGGCCTGCTTGACTGCATGTTCCTAATCCCTACACTCTACCATGTCCCAGAAAGAAATTGCAAAATCATGTTGCCCTTCTCTCAGTTCCAGATACTTCATCCAGCCCAAACTGACCAACTGTTTCCCATCATTTTTAGGCTGTCGAGAAGAGGAACCTACAACATTCTTCATAATCTATTCTAGGTCTCTCATGTGTTCAGCCAGGACTTCTGAAGCTTTACAACAATCTTCTCCACTTGGTTGCTTTTTCTAAATAAACTAAAACTCATGTCAAATATATTCAGCACCTACTAGGGACTCATTTTTCCACCCTTTCCTCTACTCTTTAGTACATGTAACTGTACTATGGGGAAATCCTTGCTTTCAGAAACAGTGCTGTGAGAACCGAGAATATGGGTCCTTCTTGCTCAGCCCTCAGAGTTGCAACCTGAGATGACTCAGACCACTCAGCTGGTGAGAGGTTTTAAAATTATGAACCCACTGCTATAAGGAGCAGCGCATACATTGAGAACTACATTAGTAACTTAGCAACAGTTAGTTGGTAAGTTTTTCTTTCAATCTCTTTTCATTTTCTTCAACCAGATGTGAGGCATGAGACTCAAAACAAATACATTTTTGCAGAGATCAGAACAGAGAGAAAGAAAAATGCATGGAGTTTTATCCAAAGGGCAAAGTCAAACAAAGAATTATGGTGGGAAGCCCCGGTAAGGGTGAGCCGTGTGAGATGAGATATAAGTAAAAGGAAAAAGAATCAGCCAGTGGTGAGTAACACCTGCTTCAGGTTAGTTTCTAAGGAAGGGTAAGAAAGGAAACTGAAGCAGGCCGACATGTTGACAGTTTCAACCATCAGCTTGAATGAATACACCAGCTGCAGCATCTGGTCTTGTTGCCCATGGAATGACCACATCTGCTTTGCGCAAGTACAGTCAGGAGCCAGGTTTTCTGACTGCTGCTTAACTTTGTGACCTTTCCGAGCTTACCTCAGAGCAGATAGCTGTTGAGCAGAAGGGATTGTGAAATTTCCTCAGGAAGTCTTTGGCTACAACAACAAACAGGGCCACCCCGGGGGTGGGATCGAGGTGTGATGACATTTGAACTGTTTGAACTGAGAGGGACTTTTGGCACTCAGTACTTCACTGTGCCAGCTGGCGATGGAAGGGGACAGTAGCTCTGGGCTGGTTCGATTTGGGTCAGAGTCTTTCTGAATATAAATGATGGGGAGAGAAATTAAGAGAATTACAATAGTCAGACTGATCAATTACTTAGGCTGCTACAGGGATTCACACTTGGGGATCCCCCAAACCTTGGAGTCAGTTCACAATTTGGCAGGCTCAGAAATTCAGTTTTCTCAGAACACATGCACTGGTTTGGGCCATTATCAATCTTAATCTCTTCTGTGCTCTTAGAGGCTGAGTGTGGACCACTTCCACACAGTTCTTGACCCTTTGCCTTCAGTCGTCTGTGGCTAATTGGATGCATTAGCAGATCATAGTGTGGAAAGAAAGGAAGGCAGGGGGCTCCCCCCCGCCACTGATGTCCTACCCTCCAGGTAGCTGTGGGTTAGCCATGGTCAGGGACCAAAGGCCACCGCTCCTGTGTAGTGGCCATTCTTCCATACGACTCCCCTCTCTGGGTCCCAGTAACCTCTTCTCTTTGTCCCTTCAGGTTCAGGGTAGGTAAGACTTTCCCTGTCCTTAGCCCTGAATACTTCATTATTTTTGGCAAATTTTTCACACTTTGCAAGTGTAGCTTTATTAAGCTCTCCTTAAAACATCTGACCACATGTACCATCTCAGAAAACTTCTGATATTCAATCAACATCTGTCAAACTGAAAGCAAGTTTATGTATGCCTATGATTTTATCCTCTAACTTTATTAGTTTACATTGTTGCAAAGAGGACTTTCAAAACTCTCAATTTTATCCTGTGCACTATGCCTCCAATGTAAAAAGCTGCATTCAGATGGGTGGTAGAACTGGGTAATACTATTGTTAAATATGTATAGGTGTTAGATATGCTTGCTCTATAGTACAGTAATTCAGAGCACAGGTTTTAAAGTTAGAGATTAAAATCTACTAACTGTTAGCTGTATGGCCTTTGGAAAGTTACTGAACCACTCTAAGTCTTGTTTTTTTCTTCCCTAAGATAGTCAGAATAGTTGTACCAACTTCTTATGGTTCTTATGAAGATTAAGTGAGATAATATACAAAAAAATATGAGTATAATGAACACCAAAAACTGCTAGCTATTATTATTACTATTAGTAAAATGTTAAAATAATGATATACTAACTTTAAAGTAAATTATCTTATCAGGTTGTTATGAAAGTTAAATGAACTAATATGTTTAAAGTACTGTAAACAGCCCTGGCTGGCATAGCTCAGTGGATTGAGTGTGGGCTGTGAACCAAAGCATCGCAGGTTCGATTCCAAGTCAGGGCACATTCGTGGGTTGCAGGCCAGGTTCAGTGGGGGCCACATGAGAAGCAACCACACACTGATGTTACTCTCTCTCTCTTTCTCCCCCCCTTCGCCTCTCTAATAAAAAAATAAATAAATAAATAAATAAATGAAATCTTTAAACAATTGAAAAAATAAAGTACTGAAAACAGCAGTTGGAACGTAACTTACAGCTATATGAGTTTTAATTTATATATGTATCAATTATATATACTTAATAATATACATAATTGTAAATTCCTAGGTTCCTAGGTGTAATCTTATTGCTTTTTCTGCCTTTATTTTTCTCAGTCTCTTCTCAAACTACTTTAGGATTTCCCTGTAGGCCCAAGTCAAAAACAATCTTTAACTTCATCCTGAGATTTTTTCTAGAATGTAAAAAATTCCTCAGCACAAGCATGATTGTTTGAAGTTCTGATTTTTTCAATTAAAAAAAATTTAATATTTTAAAATTAGATTTCTTTAAAAAATTATTTTTACAGATTTTATTTCTTTATTTCCAGAGAGTAGAGGAAGGAGAGATAAAGAGAGGGAGGCAAACATAAGTGTGTGGCTGCTTCTCTCATGTCCCCCACTGGGGGCCCAGCCTGTAACCCAGGCCTGTGCCCTGACTGGGAATCCAACCAGTGACCCTTTGGTTTGCAGGCCAGTGCTCAATCCACTGAGCCAAAGCAGCCAGGGCTGATAATTTTTTTTTTAATTACAGTTACACTCAATATCATTTTGTATTAGTTTCAGGTATAGAGCATAACAGTTAGACAATCAGATACTTCACAAAATGTTCCCCCTGATATTTCCAGTACTCATCTGGCACCACACGTAATTATTACAATATTATTAACTATATTTCCTATGCTGTACTTTACATCTCTGTGACTATTTTGTAGCTGCCAATCTATACTTCTCAGTCCCTTCATTTATTTAATCCAGTCTCCCAGCTCCCTCCCCTCTGGCAACCATCAGCCTACTCTGTTATCTATGAGTCTGTTTCTGTTTTGTTTGTTCATTTATATTGTTCTTTAAATTCCACACGT
This sequence comes from Phyllostomus hastatus, assembly GCF_019186645.2. Taxonomy (NCBI): domain Eukaryota; kingdom Metazoa; phylum Chordata; class Mammalia; order Chiroptera; family Phyllostomidae; genus Phyllostomus; species Phyllostomus hastatus. Next base: position 1,307,165 of record NW_025334015.1, on the reverse strand, counting down.
AGGTGAAATCATATGGTATTTTTCTTTCTCTGACTGATTTATTTCACTGAACATAATACCTCCTAGGTCCATCCATCCTGTCACAAATGGTAAGAATCCATTCTTTTTATAGCCATTTGTTATTCATATTTTTTATCTCTCTTTTTTCTTTTTCTTAAAAAGGCCCTTTAACATTTCTTGTAATACTGGTTTGATGATGATGAACTCCTTTAGCTTTTTCTTGTCTGGGAAGCTCTTTATCTGCCCTTCCATTCTAAATAATAGCTTTGCTGGACAGAGCAGTCTTAGTTGTAAGGCCTTTGCTTTTTATCACTTTGAATATTTCATGCCAATCCCTCCTGGCCTGCAAAGTTTCTGTGAGAAATCAGCTGATGGTCTAATGGAGCTCCCTTATAAGTAACTAACTGCTTTTCTCTTGCTGCTTTTAAGATTCTCTTTTTGTCTTTAACCTTTGGTATTTTAATTATGATATGTCTTGGAGTGGGCCTGTTTGGGTCCATCTTGTTTGGGACTTCCTGTGTTTCCTGGAACTGCATGTTTATTTCCTTCACCAGCTTAGGGAAGTTTTCCATCATTATTTTTTCAAATATGTTTTCAATTTCTTACTCTCTCTATTCTCCTTCTGCACCACCATGCTGCAAACGTTGGTATGCCTGAAGTTATTCCAGAGATTCCCTACACTGTCGTCATTTTAAAAAATCTTTTTGCTGTTCTTATTGGGTGTTTTGTGCTTCCTGCTTCCTTATATTCCAAATCACTGATTTGATCCTCTGCTTCCTCTACTACACTGTTGATTCCCTATAATATATTCTTCATTTCAGTTAGTGTATTCTCCATTTCTGACTAGTTCTCTTTTTTATGATTTTCTTGTCCTTTTTTTATGCTTGTTGAAGTTCTCACGAGTTTCCTTAAGCATCCTTATAACCATTGTTTTGAACTCTGTATCTAGTAGTTTGCTTGCTTCCATCTTGTTTAGTTCTTTCTCTGGAGGCTTCTCCTGTTCTTTCATTTAAAACCTGGTTCTTTGTCTCTGCATTTTATCTTCTTCCCTATTATTTTTTCTATGTGTTAGGCAGAGCTGCTATGTCTCCCAGTCATGTTAGAATGGCCTTATGTGGTTGGTTTCCAGTAGGTCCCAGTGGCACAGCCTCCCCCAGTCACCAGAGATGAGCATTCTAGGTACACCCCCTGTGTAGGTTGTGTGCACCTTCCTCTTGTAGTTGAGCCTTGATTGCTGTTGATGTCAATGGGTGGGACTGACCCCAGGCTGACCAGCTGCCAGGACCAGCTGTGACTACAGAGGAGAAGTTTCTGGTCTGACAACACGGAGCAGGACTTGCTTCAATTGGGCTATGGTGTGTGCTGAGTCAGCCCCTTGAGTGTGTCTTTTCTGGAGGTGGTAGGGTTGTAATCCTGCATGGTTTGAAGTTGTCTACTGTGTGCACTGGGTCTGGGCCTCTCAGGAGATGAAAACCAAGGTCAGCCACTGGCTGTGCCCTGCCTGAGGCCATCTGGCACCAGCTGCAGAGTGATCTGCCAATGGCTGCCACTTAAGCTGGCCTTGGAAGTGCCCAGGCAAGGCCAAGCTGTGAACGAAGGCCAGCTACCAATAGTGCTGGCCCTGGCACCACTTAGTAAGAGGCACAGGATATGCAGAGATTAGATACTGGTTGTTTCAGGAAAGTGAAAAGCATGAGGCAAAAGAGGCCATTTGTATGGAAAAGCCACCGGAAAGAGCTTGGGGGTTGGGGTCCTGCAAGTTGGGTGGGGCAGGGTCTCAGGGAATCACCAGAGTGGGGGCAAACAGTGTGAGCCAGGTTGATGGAGACTCAGATGTGACACCCGCCTGCCAGCTCTGGGGGGAAGGGTACTCAGCAAAGGAACAGTGGCCTCTGACAGCACTTCTCTCTGGGAGAAAGCTGCCCCTCCAGCCCTAATCCTGAAGTCAGACAGTTCAGTCCCTCCTCATATGTCCAAGGTGCCTTTTGAGCTGCTGCCCCAATGCTTGAGCTCAGAGCTACTGAGTCTGAGTAGGTGTGTGTGTGTGCCCTCTAAGAGTAACTGCCTGGGACTCCAGAAACCCTCTGTCTCACTCAGAAACAATCTCTGCTGGTTTTTGCAGCCAGAAGTTATGGACACTTGTCTTCCTGGCACCGGAACTCTGTGCTGGGAATTCTGATGTGGGGCTGTGAACCCTTGCTCCTCAGAGGAGTCCTCCACAACCAAGATATTTCTCCCAATTTTTAATTGCTGCACAATGGTTGGGGACCAGCCTGTTCCCATCTCTGCCCCTCCTACCAATCTTGATGTAGCTTCTTCTTTAGTTCCCTCGTTTGAGGACTTCTATTTAGCTAGAACTTAGGTGGTTCTGAATGGAGGTTGTTCTGTAGTTTAGCTGTAACTTTGATGTAGTTGTAGAAGGTTTCAATTACCATTGTTTACCTATACTGTCATCTTGACTGGAACTCTAAGTTCTGATTTTTAAGCATTGGGTCAGTTTAGGTCCAAAGCAATTTTAAGCAAGTTTTCCTAAACATTTTTATTTCTTCTCTTCTGAATGAGATCTTACATATCTTTTTACCTCCGTGGTAGGACAACTGAAACCTTTGTACTTAGTCCTACCTCCCACCTTTATCATACCCCATCAACAGAACATGTGGTTAGGAATGTGGCCTGAACCCAGAGCCATATATGGTTGGGTTATTTTGGGAGTTTTGCACATTAAATTGTGTTATAACTCAGACTAGTAAAGGGGTAAATGATTGTTAATAAAAGGAGGTCAGGATCATTGGTCTCAAAGTGTCAAGTTTATGATAATAGGGGAATATGTTTCTTATTTAGATCAAATACGGTTTTTTTTTCTGAATTAATTCTTAACTTCATACCTGTGTTTGGTCACAGATACTTGCAGGGGAAGCCACTCATAATCCAGCATGCAGTTCTGCTCCCCTGCTCCCTCCCTTATCCTCAAGACTGATGCTGCTACCCTGCCTCTTTAATCATTAGCCAGAAGACTCTCATTCCAGAACTTTCTCCTCCCTGCTGCAGAGCAGCAGTACTGAGTGTGTGAGTAAAGCTACTGTAGCTCAGGAAGATGGAGAATGTGAAATTGTGTGTAAGAAAAAAAGCCTACAGGGATGGAAATTTGATTACTTTCTCCAAGACAAAAAGGGATTGGATGAAGAAGCAAAAGAAAAGGGTTAAGGGACAAGGCTAATGAAAGTGAGATAGAAGAGAGTAAGCCAGGATCAAGGGAATATCCATGAGGGACCCTTTCGGAATATCTAAGAAAGAAAGTTCAGCTCCTTATAGGTAGTTGCTGTAGATTGAATGTTTATGGGTCCCTCTCTTCCCTCCCCCCTCAATTTATATGTTGCACTGTAACCCCAATGTGATGGCATTTGGAGGTGGGGCCTTTGGGAGGTGATTATGTCATGAGGGAGGAGCCCTCATAATGAGTTAATGTCCTTCCTTATAAAAGAAGCCATGGAGAGCTCTCTTGCTCCTTCTGCCCCATGAGGACACAGCAAGAAGTTGGCCATCTAGGAGCCAGGAAGTGGGCTTTCATCAGACACTGAATCTCCTGGTGCCTTGATCTTGAACTTCCCATTGTCCAGAAAAGAGAGAAATAATGAGTCTGCTTTATAAGACCCCCAGTCTATGGTGTTCTGTGATAGCAGCCCAAGCTGACTATGAGAGTACAAAGGGAACAAATGGGGACAGACACAATGCTTGATCTCCCCTTGTCCCTCTCCTTTATATTAGTCAGGAATCTTTTGGATATAAGTTGTAGAAACTAAAACTTAGTTTAAGTGTTAAGGGGAATTTGTTGGTTTCTCATAAAGAAAAACCTGTTTTTCTCCTCTACTCACCACTATTACTGCCTTTCTGGTCACCAAGTATAGGGGTTTGAGCTCTTTTCCCACACCAAGCAATTCTGCAATACCAGCGAGGTGTTCTACAGCTCCATGTAGTTCTGCCTCTACTGCCTGAACATAGCATCAGGCCCCACAGGTTAGAGGCTTAGTTTCACAGAACTGCCTCACTCACCCCATCGCTTCAGATACCAATCACAAGTCCAGGTTGTTACCTGTGCTTTTGGCCAACTGGCTATAACATAGAGGTTTCCTTTACCACCTCTCTTCAAAGAATTTGCTACAGTACCTCACAGAACTAAAAAAAAAGTTTACTTGCTAGGTTACTGGTTTATTACAAAGCATATTAAATGGTATAAGTGAACAGCCAAAAGAAGAGATATACAGGGTGAAGCCAGGAGGGGGACCTGATCAAGGGGCACTGACCTGGCGAAGTGGGGGAGGCACCACCCTGCAGCATATGGACAAGGTCTTGCTCCCCAGCCCAGGAGCTCTCTAAATCCCATCCTGGTTTGTGGTTGTGGTTTTTGTGGCAGCTTCATTACATAGGCACAACGAATTAAATCATTAGCTATTGGTGATTAAGCTAATCTCCATGCCCTTCTCCTTGGAAGTCAGGGGTTTGGACTGAAAGTTCCAAATATCTAATCTTGTGATTGGTTCTGCTGGCAACCAAATTTCATTTTTAGGGGCTTTCCACAATCACCTGATTAATATAAACTCAGGTGTGAATGAAAAAAGCTTGTTATATATAACAAAATATGCCTTATCTCTGTTATCATGTAGGAAACTCCAAGGATTTTAGGAACTCTGTGCCATAGATGGGACGAAGACCAAATGTAGCCATGTGTCACTTAAGGATGGGAATACTTTCTGAGAAACATATCCTTAGGCATTGCTGCTATTGTGCAAACATCACAGAGTGCACTCACACACATCTACATATTTTAGTCACTACACACCTAGACTACGTGGTAGAGCTTATTGCTCCTACTGCCACAACCCTGGGCAGTTTGTTACCGCATAAAACAACACAAGATTAAATCAGCACAAGAGAAGGTGATGCAACCAAGAGGTGAGGTAAACACAAGGTGTATGAGGCTCCTGCAGTCATAGCACAAAATACTGTCTTACAGTTTCTTATAAGTAAAAAGGTACATCCTAAAATAATGATAAAAGCATAGTATAGTGAATACATAAACCATCATCATTTATTGTCCTTATCAAGTGTTAAGTGTTGTACATCATTGAATGTGCTGTACCTTTGTCCCATTGGCAGTACAGCAGGTCTATTTACAGCAGCTTCTTGCAAACATGGGAGTCCCGCATGGCACTAGGATTTTTCTGTGGCTATAACATCACTTCTTGGTAGAAATTCTCCAGTTTTATCCAGTCCCCTGGGACCATTGCCATATCTGCATTCTGTCATTGACTAAAATGGTGTTTTGCAGTGCATGATTGCATCTGACTATAAATCACAGTATTACACTTCTATTACCAGGAAGTCCCAGAGGTGACCTGATTTCAGGCCCAACTGGACCTAGGGGGTCCAAATTACAATAAAAGGACTATATTTTTCACTACCTCTTAGTTCTACAGGCAGCTAGTTCTATTGGCTCCAGGCACATTTTTTTTTCATGTGACAGCAAAGGTGATCACCAGGTGTTGCTAGCCTATATCATCCTGAGAGTTAAAGAAAGAAGAGAGAATCTTACCTTACTGTGTCATTCAGTTTTTGTAAGTTCCTGGGGAGGTCCCTGGTGAGGGGACATGCCCACTCTGTGTGTCCAATAGGATGGGGTGTTCTGATTGTGTAGCTGGAGATATGTACCCTCAATAATCACACAGTGTGAGGAAAGGGCATTTCTCAGAAGGAAGGCTTGAGAACAACTATCCACTCTGTTGGCTTGAAGATTTTCCTAAACTCTCCAGTTAGAAGCTGGTTTAACATGGGTGGAGTTCAATGTGTATTCAGTTTGGGAAAAGGAACTGTTGATTTGATGGCATTGAAGAGACATCAGAGGTCATTGTCTCTGCCTGGTCACTCTCAGAACTCTTTGTACTTTAGAGTGGACCATTGATTGATGATGGCAACCTATCTAGTGATTACAATCTAAATTTTAAAAATGGAAGGCATCCTCCACTGAACCATTACCCCAACTCACCCTCCTTCTGCCCCAGACAGTAACTAGGGACACACCTGTGAGACAGAAAAAGAAAGTGTCTTGGCACAGATTGGTCATGAACAATTAGTTCTTTCATTTGTTTACTCTTTCATACTCTCAGTTCCCCAACCTGCTTTTTCCTCCTGTTGGGGTAAAGCCAGAATGAAAAGAGGCCATGGCCATACCAGTCATAATTCCTCTAAGACAACTCCAAGGTGCCCCTCGGTGTTCAGCGATGGGGTTTTCTGACACCTGGATTTTATAATTCATCTACTAGGTAGCTTCAGCTTAATGATAAATTTTTAAAAATAAAATGTGTAGCACCACCCACCCCATAGTGTCAACCATTTAAACAGAACATAATAGGGTTTTTTAAAAGAAATAAACTGTTATTTCTTTACACAGTTTCTTACATCCAAACACATTTGTACACATAGTCAAACTGAATGTGATGCTCATTTTCCTATTCCCAGAATGTCTCTCCTCCTGGTATTGGTGCCCTTCCAAGAGCTAATATGAAGTTATTCTTTCCAGGACGCCACCCTTGAGTGATTACTTCCAGATCCAATTACAAATAAATATTACAATGTAAACAATAATTGTAGATGTAGTGCCAGTTAGGCTCCCCTTTTGTTCATAGATGCGTTTAAAGCTTGGTTTTGCAAGGTGCACAAGCCTCCTACTTTCCCCAGTGGTGACAACTCTTGGGCAGAGATCTTCACTTCTGTCCTGTATGGGCACCCCTTCACTCTCCCCACATTGCCAGGACTGTTTATTAAGCAAAGGTGTAGGAGGAACTTATTCACAATGTAGTGAAAAACTTCAGTTCTACTATTTACTAGCTGTGTAAGGAGAAGAATCAATTTTTAAAAAGCTTTATTTTCTTACATGAAACAGTGATAAATTCTTGAGGGTTTGTGTGAGAATTAAGTAAGATGTATTTATTCAAAAGCACTTAAGAATGCTTGTAATCCTGTATTTGTTTCCTTAGTGATATGATTGTAGAAGCTACTGAGTCTGTGGAATATCTTTCCTGTTCATTGTTGACATTCAAAATTCTTCTCCAGAAGACAAAATCTTTCATGCCCAGTTAGAAATACCATTGAAATTGTATATAATCCTGTGGCAGGTAGTAGTGAAGGTAAATCCATTCACTCCGCCAGGTAAGATAAGTGTGTGGCCACACAGCCCACTACTGCTCCTTCCCTTACCAGTGATCGCCCCTGCCAGTGGGTCAGAGCAGAGAGCGCCCATGAGCCTGCAGGACTCCAGACAGATGGTAGCTACCCACTAAAGTATTTCCATGAGTGTGAACACAAGCATTGTTCTCTGACTCCTTTCAGAGGGGCAGGATGTGATTAGAGGATTAGGGGAGGACTGGAGGAAGAAAGTAAAGGAGCACTTGTTGCTGGACATGGCAGTGACAAAGGGCTCTAAGAGAGAACAAGGTGCAATTCTCTAGCTTGATACGTTGTTTAACATGTCACGATTACCCAGAGAGGTATTTCTCAGGACCCCATTGAAAATGCTGCCCCGTGAAATACTAAATAAAATAGTGACTGATTGTATAGTACTTGAAGTTACAGGGTGGTGTTGGAGAAAATAACATGCAACATACTTTAGACAAATGGGACAGTGGAATGCCTCTCTAAGAAGTGACATTTGGGCTGAGATTTAAAGAATGTTTTTAGGGACTAGCCATGAGAAGAGAAGCAGGTACAAAAGGAGCCAAGTAAGAAAGTTTAGTCAGAATGAACTTGGGTTCCTCAAAAAATTGCACAAAAGCCAGGATGGCTGGAGCAAAGTGAGCTAGGTAGAGTGACAAAGAAGTTTAAAAAGTGGGCAGGGATGGATCACACAGAATTCTGGAAATTTGGATAGGAATTGAAGAATTCGTAGTTATACAATCTTAGTTTTATTTATTTTTTTAAAAATTTATTTATTTATTTTTAGACAGAGTGGAAGGGAGGAAGAAAGAAAGGGAGAGAAGCATCAATGTGTGGTTGCCTCCTGCATGCTCCCTACTGGGGACCTGGCCTGTAACCCAGGCATTTGCCCTAATTGGAAATTGACCCAGTGACCCTTTGGTTCATAAGCGGGCACTCAATCCACTGAGTCACACCAGACCAGCCAGGGCTGATCTTTAAAAAGCCTTCTTTGGCTACTTTGTGCAAATTGTATGGGAAGTGGGAATGGGTCAAGGGAGAAAAGAACAGAGGTTAGGAGACTGAGTGAAAGAGGATAATGGCTTAGTCTGTAGAACTGGTCAGTGATCTGTGTTCAGGACGTTGACAACAGAGGTAGTTGCTGATGCACTGAGTGCAGGGAATCAGGAGAAGAGAGAAATCATGGGTGAAACCAGGTTTCTCGATGGTGCTGCCATTTGGCCAGGGGATGACTGAGAGGAGGAGAGACATTTTAATAAGAATGGGCAATTTTCTTGCAGACTAAGTTTGCAAGTCTCAGTGGACAGTGTCATTGGGAATTCTGGACATGGAACTGAGAAAGAAAAACCAAGATAGAGAACAAGAGGGAATATATGTTCTTACTGGGGTTGTTCACTCATTCAACAGATATATATTGGATACCAATCATGTGACATCAATCATGTGCCGGACTTTCTTCTATGTTTTGGGATTGTCAAAGTTCTTGCTCTCATGGGGTTTATATTCTACTAGGTGGGAGTGCGGATACATGAAAATAAGTACATAATATAAAAATTAGTGGTAAGTGCTGTGAATATATAAAGCAATGTAAGGGATAAAGAAATGTGTGTGTGTTTAGGGGCTGCAGTTTGCTATTTTATATGTGGTGGTCAGCAAAGCCTTTCTGATGGAGAGACATTACTTAGAATGCCAAAGGTAGAGAGAAATCAGCCACATGGACACCTGGGGACATTCCAGGCAATGGCCAGCTGGTTGTGTTTCAGGGTCTTCAACGAGGCTTGTGTGACTGGAGTAGAATGATGGGGGTAGGGATTGCAGTGGGAAATGAGGACTGCCCCGTGCCCAGAGCTCCCCAGGACTATACAAGTTAGCCAGTTCTAAACTGTTTGTCCTGTCCTATCTTGTCTTTCCTGCAGAAACATCACTGAAGGCTGCGACTTACATTTTCCCCAAGTACCTTCCTCTGCAACCTGACCAAACCCAGTGACTCACCATGGGGCCTCATGTAGCATGATGTGCCCTTTTTCTTGGAAACTCTAGGTAAAAAACGTCTTTGACTGGCATTAACCTTCCCATGTCATCACACAGTCAAGTCACCCTTACAAATTAAGACCCAGACACAAATCATCCACCCAAAACAATGTTCTTTTCTCTTCTTCCCCCTCTTTCTTTCCTCCTTTCTCTGAGTCAAAAATCCCTTTCTTCACCATTTTCCTTATTTAACTTTCACTTTACCATGTCTAAAATGTAGTTTCTTTGCCCAGGCAGTCTGATCCATCCTCCTTAGGCTCCCCGAGATCTGGAAAATTGATATTGGTTGATTCTTGGTGGAATCATTTGCTTTTCTTGAGGTTCATTGTGTCTTGGCACCAATCCTTGTAGATGACAGGCTTCCTCTTATGCTTTTCGGCACTGCTTCAACTCTCCTTACTCCTGACAGTCCTCAGCAGAAACCTAGAATATCTTCAGGCAACTGCACAGTCTTAGAGGTGCATTTCAACTCTATTTAGTGTCTCCAAAAGTGATTATGGTTAATGTCCGTGCTGTAATGCTACCTCCTGAACTACGGTTCATCCAGCAGAGTCACAATTTAGTGATAATTAGAAAAAAGGTGACATAGAGAGGGATTCGATTTGATGACTTAGTTTGTCTGGAAAGTTTATTTGTTGTTGTTTTTTTGTTTTTACTGCTAACATACGTGACAATCTGGGAGGCACTCCCGGCTAGCATAAATTTAGTTTATTGAAATAAGATCAGCAAAATCTGGTAATATTGTTTAAGTATCCTTGTACAATCTATGCTAAACACTATCCTTTAGTGTCTTCTTGTTAGTGAAGGCAGCTAGATATTAATAAAGGAAAGGAGCAAAGGGAATCATATATTAAGCATAAAAAACTGGGCAGCTGAATTGTACACTGATCCTACTTCACTAGAAAGCTGCAGCATTCACAGGTTCCCCAGAGTACCTCTGCATCCTCTGCCCTCAGAACCTAATCCCCTGAAGAGGGCAGAAAGGTTCTTACTGATCAATAGCCGGGATTTCAGAGTGGGAGATAAAACAGCAGGGAAAACCCCTTTGCTGGGCACAAGTTCAGCAGAAGCCAAGACGGCACAGGGGGAAATGCCTCTACCCTGAGGCACGTGCAATAGGGGCTAAGAAGACGATCATAAAGGCCAGTCAGTCTAGTCTGGGAGAAGGATCGGATTGGGTAAGGGACACAGGACCTGGAAGAAAAGGGTTGGTTAGGGGGAGGGGCTAACACCAACCTAGGAAAGATAGGGAAGCTGATTGGTTGGTTTGAAAGGACACCTGATAATGTAATCAGCCTAACGAAGGGGTACTCTTTCTCCCTCCCCATCTGTCTCTTTCTTTCTCTCCCTCTCTCTCCCCCTTCCCCTCCCCCTTCCCCTCCCCCAGCCCCTCCCTCCCTCCCTCCCTCTCTCTCTCTCTCTCTCTCTCTCTCTCTCTCTCTCTCTCTCTCTCTCTCTCTCACATGCACTCGCCCCATGTGCTTGCGCACATTCTCTCTCCATAGCAGCTATTCAGGCCTTGCAGCCGCCTGCGACCCAGCGGCCACGCGGTCACCAAGCGTGAGCCTGGGCACAGCACCAGCCGAAGCGCTGTCGGGAACAGAGGAAGCTAGCCAGATGGGGACAAATGCTAAACTCGACTAGGTTTTAACATGGACAGAAATGATGGCACAAAATTTCTGGATACCAGCCTTATTCCTGGGCCTGATGAAAACAAGGCTGGACTTTTTCCACAGTGGGAAAGATAGAGATGGGACATCGGGAACCTGGGGCAGCCACTTGTTTCAACCACAATAAACCTCACGACTAAGCCTCGTCCTATCATGTGGGTCCTGGAAAAATGCTTTTCTCATGACACTGCAGGAACCCCACTTCTACCAGCAACATCCTGACTATTGGTATTCCAAAGCTGGCACAGCCACAAGACAGTTTAACACAATACCAGGAGATATGCTCATGTGTTACAATGATTAATCCCCAACTGCTTGCTAGCTAAAGTTTAGGAACTAAGTGCTGAGCTTCGCCTCCCACCAGATCTGCTGAAATACACTGGAACTGCCCAGTGCTCAGACACTGGTACCAATAACAGTGAGGACACTCAGTGGCAGTTTCCAGGGTTTTAGGCCTGGCCTTCCAATGGCTTCTGCCCTAGATTTCCTTCCTTGGTGGCTGGTAACCTGGTGTTTTGTTTCAATATTAGCTTTCAACTGGCTAAAATGTGTTGAGTACCTTCATTCTCCACAATGTACATTTGCTGAGCTTCCTCTTCTTATTCATCAGATATTCCTTAAGAGGTCCCTCAGTTACATGGAAAGATCACTTGGTTCTGCAGCACCTATCTGCATGTGTCTCTCCATTCTTCAGGAGAACCATAGCCACAGCTTGAGTCCCTCCATCTTTCCATAATGCCAGTGGGAGCAGATCTGAACAACTTAATCTTAGTTTGCTTAATCCTTATTAGCTGTCAGTTAGCCCAGGAAGTGATGTGTACTCATTCCCAAGGTACTGCTATTGTTCAACTAATTTTGGATTTTATAGGTCAACTAGCATTTATCTGAGTAATTAACAAGCTCAGTTCCCCGCTGTGCTAAGCCTTTCAAAATCATACAAAGTTGGATGTGTAAATTCTTACTCCCACTTCCACATCCTGCCATGGAGCTTGGTGTCATAGTAATTTTGCCTGGATTTATCCTTCAGAACACAATAGCAAAGTCATTCTGGATTTCAGGGAGAAATTTTAAGACAAGAGACAAAAGTAGGGGGAGAGAAATGTCATTGGTGCATCCACTAAAGAAAAACCTAAGAACCTCAGCTTTACAGGGATTGGGGCCTGAATCCAAACAGAGATGAATTTTGACCCTACGTCAGCTGAAATGTAAAATGCAGTCATTCATTCGGAGTATAGCTTGAAGTTACTTGTTTGTATGTATCTGTGACTTCAAAGATGCACTTTCAATTGTGGTGTTATTTCTCTTGGACTTGAGGCAAAAGGACTTGAGTGGAAGGTTGCCTGTTTATATAGCAACATTTGAGGCAGGGAGGTTGGTTGAAAGGGAGAGCATGTCCCTGATTTAGAGATTTTTTTCTCTCTCCTCATAACTGCTACTTCTTATTCTTGTATGTAGGGATTTTGCAAATTAGCCATGAAAAAGAAAGCCTAACACCACTGGAGTAACAAGTAATTGTTCTGAAAAAGACAATATTCATTTTCTATATAAGCTTAGGTATACTGGCTGTAAAAATGTAATTTCATGTAGTGCACAGCTTCATTATACCACTGCCAGGAATCTTCAACAGTTTAGCATGGCTTGCAGATAGCAGTTGCTTGATAAATATTTGCTGATTGATTTTAACAGGGCCTACAGTGCTTCCCCTTGGAAAGTAAGCATCAAAAGTTTTGATGTTCAACAGTGTTTTTCTATTTTGTGTAAATAACCAAAGTCCTCTGAGAGAACATAAGAAGCTCTCGAAAGAGCACCAAATCACAGTTATCTATCGAGCAGCCATATTGATCTTCCTTCGGCTCAGGAGAGCCCATTGCTCTGCAGGCTTGAAGAAGCAGGAATGTTTTTGTTGGGCCAATGGGAGCCTTTGGTCTGCCAGTGCATTATGTCTCCATGAGAAGGTGAACTTTCTCTTGGCAAAGGTCTCTCCTGCCCCTTTCTGGCATGTTTTCTTAGAAGGCTGACTGGCCTGGATCCAACACTGGCTAACTTCTTTTCACTCGCTCCCTTGCATACTGACTGTTCCAGGAATGTATGGTCAGATTTGGCTGTTAACAGACTTCAACCACAAAGAAACTGGAACCACTTTGTGGCGCTGCTTGCTGACATTTCAGCCACCTTATTGGCTCTGCACAGCTATAAATGCATATATGCCTGTGGTCTGTGGGCTCTGGGATGGCTTTCAGCAAAAGCCCACCTGTAGTTGGACAAATGAAGTACTTTCCTCTGGGTTTTCCCTGTGCTCAGGAGCATAATGTATACTCTGAGTGTCCACCCAGACAGCATGATCCATGTGTCTGTTCCCCAGGAGCGCTGCCAAGGGCAGGACAATGGAAAGGGATTTCAGACAGGTTCTTCCACTTCAATAGCTGGCTCTTTTCCACTTTTAGTGGTCCTAAGTTGTTTCTACTTTAATTTTCAAAGCACCTTCATACATCTATTAACTCATGTTATAAGCACAAGTTTTAGAACTTAAAGTGTTTTTAAGTAATTTCTTTTCTACTACAAAATATTGCATTTTATTTTAGTAGATATCAATTAAAAATTCAATATGCTTAACATTTTATTGTTTTCTCATTATCTGCTTATCTCCCTTAAAAATAAGAAAACTATATGTACTCATTAGCTAGTTAAAGTGCTTTTCAGGACTGCTGATGTCTTATTGACTTCATCCTTACAACGTTGTAACTATCTCTGCTGTTGGCTCACTCTCTGGGACACACTCACATGGTTCACCCAGCACCCTTCCCTCCTAAGAGCAGTGCTTCCCTCCCTCCTGGTAATGCTCTGCCTACTCCTTCAGCCACAAGATCGAAGTAGAGTTTATCACTTTTCACCCAACACTGACTCTCTGACACAAGGATGGACCATGACCCAGTGTAATTAATTACTGCCCTTTCCTAGAACTTTCCAACTGGATCTCAAGGGGAACAGTGCTCTTTGCTCTCTATAGAGAAAACCTTTTTTTGCTTAAGCAAGTCCAAGATGGGTATTGTCGCCTGCTACACTTTTCCTGTACCTTGACCACAGGCTTTCTGGTTCTCTGGCTTTATTACTGGCTTTAAATTATTAAATTAAAACAAAACATAATGTAATGATATTTTTGCCTTGTCCTATTCCCTTTCTGTAAACAAGGGACATTTTAATGGCTCTAAGGGTCACTGGAGAGAAGAACTGAAGATAGGAACCATTTAGAAACTGCATCATTATGTAACAGGGCAGGCGACCAAGTGTTCAGCTGGGGAAAAACTCAGGAAGGAAAACGATTTGAAGTTCTTTGAAAAATTGTTGTGTGAAGAAAGTAGTTTTTGCTCATTATTTAGTAGAGGCATTAATTGCATGGTCAAAATAAGTATAGAATCTGATTGCTGTTTTTTGTAAAGACAGAAAATAGTTTCCACTAATGACAGCATACAAAAGATGAAACAGGCCTGCACTTAGAAAGTAAGATTCTCAGAGACTCAGACATTATTGGTTAAGGACTCTTGGGTGAAGGGTACTACCTCAAAGACTTCTTTAATTCTTTGGAGACTGTGGAGATGGAGGTAGACTATTGTTGGTGACAGAGGTTGGGAATGCAAAGCTCTGCTTAGGATGAGAACTAGGCCCAGTCTGAGATAAGAACAGGTCCTTATAATCCTGTCATGCTGAAATGACTAGTCATTAACTTTCAAAACTTCATTCATTTAAATTATTTAGGTAGTAGCTGGAGTATCTTGCTTCTCCAGATCCTGGTTTACTTAAATGTGAAATGGGAAACTTGGAGTAGATTAGAAGTCTCCAGACTTTCCTGTGAGTTATCACAGAGAGAGTATTGAGAGGGAATTCTAAAGATTAGAGAGGTGAAGAGATACAACCTCCATTATTCCACAGGCAATGATGTTTAGCTCTCTCTAGCCCCTGGAATTGCATTATGGTTATGGAAGTGCATGGGGAGGGAGGAAATGCTGGGGAATGAAGGGACAGGTGTGAGACTGGTTACATAGTTTGTGGGGCCCTATGCAAAATGAAAATGCACAGCCTTTGTTTAAAATTAGCAAGAATTTTACCACAGCAATGGTAGAACATTAAACCAAGTACTAAATGAAAGGCCCTATGTGACTGCACAGGATATGTTCCCATGTATCAGTTACACAGATTTAAAACAGTAGATTTGAGGGTCTTTCAAAACTCCCCTTTGGCTATAACAGAGGATACTTCAATTAATAAATCAATTCAAAGCTTCACTGATCATCTATACACTAGAAATTTTTGGAATTTAATACTAAACAATACAAGAAACAAATAAATGCGTAACAATTACTAAATTTCTCTGAATTTCCTAAAATTGAAATAAATGTACATTTGGTTCATTATGACAAAGAGGACTGCTAATGAAGAGGATGTGACTGCATTATTGAAGCACAGCATTATCCTCGCTAGTCTTTACTTTGAATGTAATCCATCCATTTGCACTCTCTTCTGTGACTGGTGTCCATGAGCTACTTGTCCACAACCACTTCCCACACTGTAAGGCATTTAAGTGCCCCACCCTGTGTTAATTTTACACGAAATGAATTTAAACAGAAACTGCTACTAGATATGAAGAGGAATATTTTGTGATGATAAAAGGGTCAATCCATGATGAAGACACAACAGTTATAGAGACTGTTCTGCATGGCGTGGGCCCAATTCCCACTCGGAAAGGCCAGTGGGAAGCGAGGTCCAGTGCACAGGACCCACACCCATGAATAGGTTCTCCCATGGGGAATCAGGCCTACATTGTACCTAGGCCACTTTGAGACTTGCTTTTTGCTAAAACTCTCTCACCCTGAATTGAGGCAGCAAACATTTACTACATATCTTTACAGTAACTTCCTAAAATCTATGCTAAACCTTCCAAGGGGGAGTGTAACCAGTTCAAACACTTTTCCCTTTGCATTTGCAAATACCCTTCTTTTTTGATGTAATTAGCAACATCCTCTCCTTTGTTTTTCTGTATAAGTAATCACCTAAAGTGAACCTGTACATGGAAAATGAGGACCATCCTCAAAGTAATGTGCTCAGAAAAGCAATAAAAGCTTGTCAAGGAAAGGGTTGGTGGGCTCTCCTCTTGAGAGAGTGGCCATGCTATCCCTTTTCCTTCCCAGGACTCTGTAGTCCATGTGAAATTGTCTCATCTCAGCCACAACGCTACAGACCCCATAAGTCAGGGTCTGCATCAACAGTTATAACCAATGTGTAACCAACAGCAGAGCCTCAAAATACCTAACGCAAAACTGACAACACGAAAAGGAGAAACAGACAATTCAATAAAAATAGCTAGAAATGTCAACATCCTACTTTCAATAACGGGTAAAACAACTGGACAGCAGGTCAACAGTAAATAGAAGACTGGAACAACACTTTCAACCAAACAGACATGATGGACAATTCTAAAACATTCTACTCAACAGCAACAGAATGCACATTCTTCTCCAAACACAGGAAACCTAAGCGAGGAAAAGCCATATGTGAAACCATAAAACAAGGCTCAGAAAAAGGACTGACATAATAATTGTAGTGTATAATCTGTGACCATAATGAAATGGAATTGGAAATTGATAACAGAAATAAATTTACACATTCATAAATATGTAAAAGTTAAACTATGTGCTCCAAATAGTCAACAGATAAAATAAGAAATTAAAATAGAAATTAGAAAACACTCTGATATGAATGAAAACAAAAATGCAACATCTCAAAACATATATGGTACAACTGACACAGTGTTCAGAAGGCAATTTATAGCTGTAAATGCTTATACTAAAAAAGAAAAAAATCTCAAGTTAGTAACAACTTTCTGCCCTAAGATACAGGAAGAAAGCAAACTAAATCTAGGAAGCAGGAAGAAGGGAATAATTAAGATTACAGTAAAAATTAATGAAATAAAGACTAGAAAAATAATAGGGAAAACAAAAAACCAGAAAGTTTATTTGTTGAAAAGATCAACAAATTTGACAATTTAGCTAGACTGCTAGAGTTTGGATAGACTGGAGAGAGAGAAAGAGAGGTAGAGAGAGAAAGCAAAAAAAAAAAAAGAAACAGACTCAAACTATCAAAAACAAGAACAAAAGAGATGGTATTATTATTATCTTACATAAACGAATAAGAAAGAATATAAATAATATTGTAAATTAAAACAATACTATGAATATACAGTTGTTTCCAACAAAGTAAATTACTTAGATGAAATGAACAAGTTTCTAGAAAGATACAAACCACTAAAAATGGCTCCAAATGAAATAGAAAATCTACATAGACCTGTAAAACAAGATTCAATTAGTAATAAAAACCTTCCCATACAGGGTAGCCCAGCCCCAGATATGTTTACCAATAAATTCTACCAAGTATTTGAAGACAAATTAATACCAACCCTTCACAAATGCTTCCCAAAAGTACAAGAGGAGAGAATACTTTCAGATTCATCCCTGGTTTGTTGTGATCCCAATCCAAAGACATCACTAAAACAACAACAGGACCACATCCATTCTGAATACAGATGCAAAAATCCTCTACCAAGTACTAGCAAACTAAAGCCACTATTATATAAAAGGATTATATACCAGAACTAAATTAGACTTACCCCAGGATGCAAGGTTGTTTTAACAAATAAAACTTCATTAATGTAATATACCATAACATAAAATAAAGGACAAAACCACATGATAATCTCAATTTGACACCAAAAAAGCACTTTAAAAAATCCCAGCACATTTGCATGCTAATAGACAAGACAGTGAGAGGGTAAGATGGTAGGATTTCTGGCCAAGATGGTGACATAGGTAGAAACTCTTTGCTTCCTCACACAACCAAAAGGAAGATAACAACCAATCTAAAATCAATAAACAACCAGAAGTGCCAGAAAATCAAACTGCATGGAACTCCAATAGCCATGGAATTAAAGAAACATTCAAACAGAACAACCAGACCTGTGAACTGAGATAAAGAAATATGGCTCAAATGAAAGAACATAGCAAAGGTTCAGAAAGAGAGCTTAAGCGATGAGGAGATAGCCAACCTATCTGATAGAGAATTGAAAGCCCTGGTAATCAAAATGCTCACAGAACTGATTGAACTTGGTCAAAAAATGAAAGAAGAAAAGAAAGATACCCAAAATGAAATAAAGCAAAATATTCAGGGAACCAACAGTGAAAAGAAGGAAAACAGGACTCAAATCAATGATTTGGAACAAAAGGAAGAAGTAAACATCCAACCAGAACAGAATGAAGAAACAAGAATTCAAGAAAATGAAGAGAGTCTTTTGAACCGCTGGGACAGATTGAAATGTTCCAATATCCAAATTATAGGGATGCCAGAAGAAGAACAACAGCAAGAAATTGAAAACATATTTGAACAAATAATGAAGGAAACTTCCCCAATCTGGTGAAGGAAATACACTTCCAGGAAGTCCAGGAAGCCCAGAGAGTCCCAAAGAAGTTGGACCCAAAGAGGAACACACCAAGGCACATCATCATTAAGTTACTCAATATTAAAGACAAAGAGAGAATCTTAAAAGCAGCAAGAGAAAAGGAGATAGTTACCTACAAAGCAGTTCCCATAAGGCTATCAGCTGATTTCTCAAAAGAAACCTTGCAGGCAAGAAGAAGCTGGAGAGAAGAATTTGAAGTCATGAAAGACAGGGACCTACATCCAAGATTACTCTATCCATCAAAGCTATCATTTAGAATGGAAGGGCAGATAAAGTGCTTCCAAGATAAGGTCAAGTTAAAGGATTTCATCACCACCAAGCCCTTATGATATGAAATGCTAAAGGGATTTAGCTAAGAAAAAGAAGATAAAAAATATGAACAGTAAAATCACAACAAACTCACAACTATCAACAAATGAACCTAAAAGAAAACAAAAACAATGAAAGCAAAAACTAAGCAAACAACCAAAACAGGAACAGAATCAGAGAAATGGACATCACACAGAGGGAGTTCAGTGGGGAGGGGGAAAGGAGAAATGGGAGGGGGGTGAGGTACAAGGAAGAAGAAGCATAATTAATAGGCATAAAATAGACAGGGAGAGATAAAAATGGTATAGGAAACAGAGAACTCAAAGAACTTATATGTACAACCCATGGTCATGAACTAAGAGGAGGTAATGCTGGAGGGCTGAGAGGGCAGGGCAGAAAGGGGATGAAGGGAGAAGAAATTGGGAAAACTGTAATAGCATATTAATAAAAATACTTATTTAAAAAGGTGATTTTAGTTTTGGGAAAAGCCAGAAATCACAGGGCACCAAATCTGGTCTGTAGAGGGGCTGAGTCACCTGGGTGATTTGATGTTTCACCAAAAAACTCTGCATGTGATATGATGCATGAGCAGGCGCATTGTCATGATGAAACTGCCAAACACCAGATGCCCATAGCTGTAGCTTTCTGAATCATCTGAATATTTTCTGTGGAGGAATGTTCAAGCTTAACACAGAATTTGATACAGATTTGTTACTCTATTTGCTCAGTCATTGTGAATGCAACGGCCACACAGTACACCGGCACACTCAACAGTGTCTACCACCCCCACTGACTAGTACAGTGAAGTTATCATTGTTCATACATGTGCATTCCAGTCCAATGTCCTTGGCTGCCAGGTTACATCGATGTCATGCAAACTGTTCTCATTATATTAACAATGTTAATTTAATGGACAGATCTCATAATTTTGTCTGCCTAGCTTAAACAAGACAGAAATTTATTTTTCTCTCATGCAAAAGTCTAAACTGGCAGGCTGGTTTCACCCCCAGAAATGATTGATGTCAGAGACTTAAGCTCACGTTGCTGAACCATACCTACACACTTCCCTTATCTGCATGGTCCAAAAGGGCTCATTCACATTTTAGCAAATAACATGTATCTACATTTTGGAAAGTGTTCCCTTCACTTTTGCTCATATCTACTGTCAGGACTTGTTCGCATGTCCTGCAAGTGAGGCTGGGAAATTTAGTTTTTATTTTTGGTAGCTTGGATAGTCTGACTAATGCCCCTTCCCTTGCAGGGGAAGCCATGTCCTAATCCTTGCAATCTGTGAATGTGTTACCTCCTGTAGCAAAAGGATGCTTCAGAGGTGGTTAAGTTAAGGATCTTGGGGTGAGAAGATTATTCTTATAATTTAGGTAAATCCCACTAATCACAAAGGTACTTTTAAGAGTGAAGAAGGAGAATCAGAGGCAGAGGATGAAAGCAGAGGTCATTGATGAAGAGGGAGTGGTCCATTTCTAGATGCCATGCTGGTGGCTTTGATGATGAAGGAAAAGACTGCAAGCCAAAGAAGTAGGCAGTCTCTGCAGAAGCCAGGACGGCTCAGAAACAGGTGTTCTCTTAGAGTCCCCAGAGGAAACGCAGCCCTGGCAATCCATTTGACTCCTGGCCTCCAGAACTATAAAATAATAAATTCATGTTTCTTTAGGTCACCAAGTCTGTGGCCATTTAGTATCCATCAGCTCTGCTAAAATTTGTGTTACTATGAAAAAAAGGAAAGAAGAGATCTCGGAGGGTAACTAGTAGTTTCTTTTTTTAAATTGCTGTTCAAATACAGTTGTCTGCCTTTTGCCCCCACCCCTCCCCACCATCCCAGCACTCCCCACCTCCCTCCCGTTTCTGCCTCCCTTGTTTTTGCCCATGTGTCCTTCATACTTGTTCCTGTAAACCCTTAACCCTTCCCCCCATTATCCCTTCCTCTATCCCCTCTGGTCACTGTTAGCCTCTTCTCAATTCCAATATCTTTGGCTATACTTTGCTTGCTTGTTCATTTTGTTGATTAGGTTTCTGTTAAAGGTGAGATCATATGGTATTTGCTTTTTATTGCCTGGCTTATTTCACTTATATGACTTTTGGTAGCGATCTTGGTTATACCTGGTCCCAAATATGACGCTTTCTCTTCAGGTTGCCCAAAGATATATATATCTGTTTTATATATAACAGATATAAAATTTTATATATAACAGATATATATATCTGTTTTTCTTGCTTGGGCTCACTGTAAAACTCATAGGCCTGTCGTTTTAGGAGTATTTTCTACTGCTGAAAATCATTCAGTTTCCCAGTCTTCTTATTGTCCCTGATGCATCAGAGATAACCAACTAGAGTTCAATTAAGTCAATTGTTCTGCTGGTGTAAATTACAGAGGCTTAAGATTCGAAGCCATTTAAAGCTTTAGGGTGTTCCTGTAATTCCTTTATGCATCTCGGAGCATCTATTTCCACCTATGAGTGGACCTTTATTCTAAGAGCAGGAAAATCATTCTCCCTCAGTTAGAATCCAGAAACAACATAGATGCTGAGGAGATCTGCTTTGTTAATGTTATCCATCAGTGGTGTTATCATCAGTGTTCGGTAACAGACTCTGAAGTTGTGGCTTAAAGTACCTTTGATGATATTAGATCACCTCCATTGGGTTTATGGGGGCCCAAGCCATTGCTGTTCTCTCTTGCCCATTCAGAAAAATATCAAAGTTCAGATTTCTCCAGAGATGTTTTAGCAATTGCTTGATTGCTCTCCAAGAAAGATCAGATGCCCACATTTCTGGGCCTCTATCCCCCTGGGGCCTCCATTCTCTATACCAGCAATAGGTCCAGGGTGGCTAAAACTGGTGCATCTGCTTACCTCTGCTCACCCAAGATTCTCTGTTTCTCCTAGGAACCATTTGCTTTCAGAGAAGCAGACTGTGGAATGACAGCCAAAATAACAGGGAAATCAGTAATTCTAAGGCTTAAAGCTTGCAAGAGATGAGAGCATTCTCTATTTTGTTTCTTTCACCTGCTTTGTGTTCTTGCTGCCAACACCCCCTTTGCCCCAGATTCATCAGCAGTCAAGGCAGGAGCCAACTGCCTACTGAGGAGTCCTCGTTAAAATACACTGCTCTTGCTAATTAGGAGCCAGGGTTCCCCCATGGAGGGCCTGGCCTGAGTATTGCCATTATCTTCATAAATAGACTCTTTGCTTGGCAAACAGTGTTGTCATAGCCAGGCATTCCCAACCTGGCAAAGGCTCTGTGCATTCTAACTGGTGGAGGGAATGTGCTAGCATGAGAAGACAGAGGCATTCATGCTGAAGAAGGGGCTCTGTCCTCACTTCACCCCACAGTGTCTGGGCAGCAGGCAGCCAGCAAAACAGCCAAATCTGCTTGTCAGCTACAGTGTGAAGTAGCCAGATGGCCCAGGTTTTCTGGGCAATCTCATTTCCCATCATTTTATTCTTTAGAGTAAAAGTAGCTTGTTAAATGCATAAAATGGATACACATTCTTTTAAATGGTGATCTAATTGTTTTAGCTTTTAAAAGATTATTTCTATCAATAAATTCTCAAATCAGATGAGTTCTTGGTCTCCCAAATATGCCTGTGCAATCTCCTCTCTGAGAACTTATTTAATTTCTTTCACCTACAAAACTCTCTCTCTCTACTGCCGTTCCTGCCTGGCCAGTGCTTTCCTGCCATTTCTAGTACTAGCTTTTTTTGCAAGGTCTGTTCAGATGCACTCAATTAAATGTAACCTCTCCCTTTTCTGCAATGTCAGCATATGTTTATCTCTCATTTGTGCCACTATGTGTAGAAATCCAACTCTGTACTAGGTCCTGTGCTGAACCCTTTGTATATAACATTACAGGGAATTTGCAACTTAGGTTTATCGTACTTTCATAAATGAGAAAATGGAGAGGCTTAGTGACATCAGGAAATTTGTCCAGGGATATTCCTTAGCAAGGAGCTAAGCAAGACTTAGAAGCTCTGAGTTGCAGTTTGTAGTGAACTTGATCCTCTCACTGGAGTGCAGACTCCTTAGGAGAAGATTCTGCTTCTGTTATCTCTGCATTTCCTTTCTGCTCAAGGATAGACCTCGACAACAATCTAATTAGGGAGATAAAACATGACAAGAAAAATATATTAGACAGCAATCTAAAAAGGTAGTTGGTGCAAACAATATAGTAGCAGCTGGTGAACTTAAATTTTGCAAAACTTACAGGTAAGTGATACAGCAAGTTGTTATCTCTCCCCCTAGTGTTAGTATTATAAAGAAACACTTCTCAAACTTTAACATGCATTTAACTACCATGAGATCTTATTAAAATGAAAATTCTGATTTGTGTCTGGAGTGGGACTGAGGAATCTCTGTTTCTCACAGGTCCCCAGATGACATTGCAGCTGCTGGCCTGCGGGGGACACTTTGAGGGGCAAGGCTCTAAGACATGGTGCTATCAACTGTAATGGGGGGACCTGGAAGGAGAAGAAGCCAGGGGGGCACTGTAGAGATTAGAAGCCAGCAGGGAATCATTTCTAAATGGGAGAAAAGTGCAGAAAACATTTCATTGCCCACTGGTATCTCACAGAGAGGCTCCTGTGCCGTTCCCTCTGTTGTACCCTTTGTTTGGAAATCCCTTGCACATTCTCTTACTAATAAGCTTTTATTCATCCTTTAAGAGGGTTCAGAGGTCATTGCCAGCAAACTTTGCTGAACCTCCAGGCTGGGCTCGTGCTCCTCTCCTATACACTGGCCAGTGTACACTTCAGTCCTATCTACCTGCCTCCCCACCTAGCTGTCCACTTCTTGAGGTCAAAGACTATGCATTAAAGACATGAAACATAATGGATGCTCTTTAGCAAGCTGAGCTCACAGTGGAGACTGAGGGGTGGGTAGTCTCCTGACAACAGCAGAGTACTAGACATGGAAGGGAAACAAAGCTAGAACAGCAGAGGCGTTCTGTATCTGTCATCTGCTGCTACAGTTAAACTATGCAATAAAGAACCACAAAACCCAGTGGCTTAAACAATAGCATTTATTTAAGTTATGAGTGCACAGGTCTGCTGAACAGCTCTGATCCCAGATACACTCTCTCATGTGTGCACACCCAGTCAGCTGGTAGCCTCTGTTGATCTTGGCTAGGCTGTCTCATATCTGAGACCTCAGTTAGGGTCCATGTGATCTCTCATCTTAGCAGCTAGCCCAGGTGTGGGCTCATGTCCAAGGCAGAGTTCCAAGAGAGGAAGTGGAGAGTGCAAGGTCTCTTATTGCCTAGGCTTGAAAATGGCACACCATTGTTTCTGCTTCATTTTATTAGCCAAACAGAGTCAAAAGGCCAGCCCAGGGTCAAGAAATTGGGAAATATTGCTGCAAGTCAAAGAGTAAGGGTGTGGCTCCACAGAGGGGAATACTGGGGGCCAGGGTTTGCAATCAGGTGCCGTAAGTTCAGATTGACTCAGACTCTTTGATGGTTAGTAAGAGTGTACAAATCCCAGGGCACACTAGTAGTAGGTCTTGACTTTGATGTTGTCCTTTTTTGGAGACAAGTGGCTGCAAATCATAACTATTCTTCATTATTTGCACATCAGTCACCCAAAGCAAATGTTCTTTCCATAACTCACTTCTTAGCTGCTTCCTCCTACTGTCTAGTCGGTGTCTGTTCATATCAGATGTGGTCTAAAATTAGGGTGAGCAAAACATAATGAGAGAGGCTAATGTGTGGCAAAAAAAAGGGTGAAACCAAACTAAAGCTAGCTAGATATAAATACTTTTACAGTTAGCTCCATTCAAATTACCTGTGTTCCCACAATGATACTTAGGAGTTTTTAGTGCATATATATTTTTAATTTAATCTTTTGAGTAGGTAATACATTAACTAAAAGAGTATATGAGAATCCTCTTTCACACATTCTTCCCTACACTCATATACCATGCTTAGTTCTCCTTAAAGGAAAACAATGTTATTTAGAAAAAATACATCATTCCAGAAATGTACATATAATCAGATAAAAATACATATATGTGTCATTTCCTTCATTCTACATTTTGCTTTTTATTTTTAATTAACAAATTTATAAAAATTTTTCCAAATCAGAGCATGAAAATTTTCCAATTCTTTGTTAGGGCTGCATAATTTTCTATTGTGTAGATGCATCACCATTCATTTAACCAGTTTTCCATTGGCAGTCATTTAACATGTTTCCATTCTTTCGCTCTTGTATAATTAAAGCTTGCGAGAGTTTGTGGTGGCACAGAGATGAATTTAAAAATTTGGCCTTATAAATGGGTAAGGACAATGTTGGCTTTATTATCTTCTTACTGAAGTTTTATTTTAGTTTACAACTACGTAATATTAGAAACAAAGAGAAGATCCCATGAAGATGCTGGTTTGGCATGGGCCCAGAATTTTGAGGACTTTATGCTCTCAGTGACCTCTAGAGGAAGCCATCTGGGTCAGTGGGCAGATGGAGAGTAAGCAGAACAATTTGATTAAAAATACAGTTGAGATCTGTTTGGGGGAAATGCCAGTTTGTTGTAGCGTCTCTTCATGTTGAGAGCTTTTTCATATCAGTGACCTCTGCTTCGCTCCTGTCAGGCCTCTGTTCTGGAAGGTGACTGGAAGGTGAGCAGAACTGGTGTCCTAAAGACTCTGATGTGGCCATTCTAACTGGACTCTTAGGGACCCAGAACAAGTCAGACTGGTCTAAGTGCCAAAATTGCCATCTAAGATTCAGGGAGGCCAAACCAGCTTGTCTCTTAATTTACTCAGAGCTATGATGTACAACAATTGTTTCCAAATGCCAGCTCAGGCACTTGCTGCCTCAGAAGCACCCAGGTATGTTATTCAAAGTTAGCTTCCTGGGTTCCACCTGATCATGGAACCAGCCTCTCTGGAACCTATTAAAACTTCCCAGGAAGCTTGCAGGCATTGTCAGGTCAAGAAACTCTACCGAGGCAACAGTGCAGATAAACATTGCTGTGTTTAGAAATCAGGCAACTTAGGCCTTATAGACTCAATATGTGGGATGTATTAAATGTTCTGCACTCTAGCAGCCTGGTGCTCAGGCATGGAAAAGACAATTCTCTCTGGCTTCAAAGGGTTCAAATATGAAGCTCTGTCTGCTCCTGGCTCCTTGCTGATCAGGTTTCTGACAAGGACTCTAAATGCAGCTCTGATTTACAGAAAAACATGTGGTAGGGTGATGTTGACCAGAAGACCAGTCCAGTTCTCCTCCTCTGTCTCATATTAATAGTCACGAGCCTTTCAGAGTGAGCAATGGCTTCCCTGGGAGGCAGAGGTTACATTAGGTTCTGGGATTGGCCAGCTAGCAAGGGAGCTAGTGTGAAGAGGAGTCCTAGATATAAGGCTGAGCTGTCATGCCCCAGCAGGCAGGGATAGCTGCCAATGAGGTGGCCCTGCCCAGACAGGAGCAGCTGCTTTCTCAAGGAAAATGTATAGACTCAGTCCATTGGGGTGCAGTGGGGAAGTGAGTAGGGAGAGTTGAGTCAGACACACCCCTACTCGTGGGAGAATGCTATGGTCTTAAAATCCAGAGTCTATTTTTGGATCTAGGCTTTCCCTACAAAAAGCTAGGCCACCTGACATAGACAGGTGGCCTTGTTAGGGAGCTCAGATGGGCCTGTGTCCTGACTAGATAGGGAGCTGCTGATTCTGGAGGTAAATTGTCAGGGGTAATCTACTCTCTCCTAGGCCTAATTTGTGCCTTTATGTAAGGGAAACACACTTTCCTACTTCTGTGTAAATGCACGAGGGTTTAATTTCCAATCTCCCACCAGAATGCTAAAGAGGCATGCTTTGCTATTTTAGGACACAGTTGTTAGAATAACCCCCCTTTTAAAAGTCAAAAGCAGTTTCTCAGAGTCTTAATAATACTTAGCACATTGTTGGTCCCCAGTCAGCGTGTGGCAAATTAATGGCAATAGATCACCATCACCCTGAAAGAAAAGTGATATCTAGATGTAAAAATGTCCTTTCCCATGGTGTGAGAACAAGGTAATGCACCTGTGTTTTCCAGTGCCCTGAGTCTACACTACAATATCTGTTCCAGTGACTTGTAATCATCCTCTGTGCTTTGAAAGCATGGCATTTCTGTGAAGGAATAAATGGATTAAGGGTTCACATACAAATGTCTTCATGGATTTTAGATAAGTAGTTCAGAGAGAACAACAGAATACTATTCAACACCCTCTTTCTCTAAGTGTTAATCCATGGTTAAATGCAAGGCAACTGGAAGCAGCTTTACTCTGAAATTCCTTAGAGTTTCTACTTAGGACTAGAGAAAGAGAAATAGAGAGGTCTGAATAATAACTGGTGGTAAAAATTTTAACTAAAGACAAGTTTTTGTCTTACTGAGTTAATTATGAGAGATTTTCAAATGAAAGAGGGGTAAAGGAGAGAAGAGATAAAGGCAACCTTGAGGGAAGAGACGTGGGGACAGAGGTGAGAGAAATGTAATAACTGCCACATGGAATAGAGCCTTGTAGGGTTCCGGTGATGGGGAGGTGGAGAAGAAGATAGAGGTAGATAGATAGACAGATATCAATTAACTGATCTTTTCAAAGAACTGACTTTTGTTTTTTTCTGTTGACTTTTGGTTTTAATTTAATTAATTCATTTTCTTATCTTTATTATTTCCTATTGTTTCTCCTATATCTCTCTAGCTGCTTCCAGGTCTTTAGTTTTTGTTTTTGTTTTTTTACTTGATTTTGAAAGACAAAGGGAGATAAAGCATTGATTTGTTGTTCCACTTATTGATGCATTCATTGATTGGTTTCTTTTTTCATTTTTAAGTACATTTTATTGATTATTCTGTTACAGTTGTCCCCATTTCTTGTTCCCTTTATAGCCCTCCACCCTGCACTACCCCATCCTCAAGCATATCCCCTCCTTCATTCATGGCCATGGGTTGTACATGT
The DNA here is from genome assembly GCF_019186645.2 of Phyllostomus hastatus. Taxonomy (NCBI): domain Eukaryota; kingdom Metazoa; phylum Chordata; class Mammalia; order Chiroptera; family Phyllostomidae; genus Phyllostomus; species Phyllostomus hastatus. Next base: position 1,279,512 of record NW_025334015.1, on the reverse strand, counting down.
AAGTTCTATGGCTTTTCCATTTCCTATACTATTCTTAACCTCTCCTTGTCTATTTTGTGCCTACCAATTATGCTTCTTTTTTAAAAGATTTTGTTTGTTTGTTTGTTTTTAGAGAAAGGGGAAGGAGAAGGGAGAAAGAGAGGGAGAGAAACATCAATATGTGGTCGCCTCTCATGCTCCCTGCACTGGGGAACCTGGCCTGCAACCCAGGCATGTGCCCTGAGTGGGAATCGAAGCAGCAACTCTCTGCTTTGCAGTCCAGTACTCAATCCACTAAGCTACACCAGCCAGGGCCCAATCATGCTCATTATTCACTGTACCTTTTCCCCCATTCTTCTCCAACCCCTCCCACTGATAACCCTCCAAGTGATCTCCATTTCTGTGATTCTGTTCCTGTTCTAGTTGCTTGCTTAGTTTGGTTTTTTAAGGTTCAGTTGTTGATAGTTTTGAGTTTGTTATCATTTTACTGTTCATAGTTTTTTATCTTCTTTTTCTTAGCTAAATCCCTTTAACATTTCATATAATAAGGGCTTGGTGTTGATGAACTCCTTTAACTTGACCTTATTTGGGAAGCACTTTATCTGCCCTTCCATTCTAAATGATAGCTTTGTTGGAGAGAGTCATCTTGGATGTCGGTCCTTGCCTTTCATGACCTGGAATACTTCTTTCCAGCCCCTTCTTGTAAGCTTTCTTTTGAAAAATTAGTTGATAGTCTTATGGAAACTCCTTCATAGGTAAGCCTCTCTTTTTTCTCTTGCTGGTTTTAAGATTCTCTCCTTATCTTTAATCTTGGGTAATGTAACTATGATGTGCCTTGGTATGTGCTTCCTTGGGTCCAATGTCTTTGGGACTCTCCGAGCTTCCTGGATTTCCTGAAAGTCTATTTCCTTTGCCAGACTGGGGACTTTTTCCTTCATTATTTGTTCAAGTAAGTTTTCAATTTCTTTCTCTTCCTCTTCTCCTTCTGGCCCATGATTTGGACGTTGGAATGTATAATGTTGTTCCAAAGGTTCCTAAGCTTCTCATTTTTTTTTTTTGGAATTCTTATTTCTTCATTCTGTTCCAGTTGGATGTTTATTTCTTCTTGTTGTTCTAAATTGTTGATTTGAGTCCCAATTTCCTTCCCTTCGCTGTTGGTTCCCTGTATATTTGCCTTTATTTCACTTTGTATACTCTTTATTTCTTCCTTCATTTTGCAACTAAATTCAGTCATTCCTGTGAGTATCCTGATTACCGGTGTTTTTAACTCTGCATCTCATAGGTTGTCTATCTCCTTGTTGCTTGGCCCTTTTTGTGGCACTTTGATCTGTTCTTTAACTTAAGCCATATTTCTTTGTCTCAGTGCACCTGTTATGTTGTAAGGGGCAGAGCCTTATGTATTCATCAGGGTGGAGCATCCCACTTTGCTGCATTGTGGCACTATATGTAGGGGAGGGGTCAGAGAGGGAACAACGCTGCTTGCTTGGCTCTCTGCCCACTTTGTGTCACTTCCCTCATTTTCCACAAGCGAATTGTGCCCTTTCCAGTGATGATTCCCAGGTGGGTGGGTTTATGTACATCTAGGACCCTGTGGCTCTCTCCAATGGACTCTCCTGTGAGACAGGATGTTTCTCCCAGTGCTACAACCCCCACAGGTTTTCATAGCTAGAGGTTTTCAGGCTTTATTTTCCTGATCTGTAACCCTAGGCTGCATGGTTTGTCTTGCTCCCCAGTTATTCCTCCCAGCTTATCTGCATGCAAATATGGAAAATCCTGTCCTCCAGCTCCCTCCTCCACAGCTCTAGTCCACTGCCACCTTACCATGGGTCCTCTCTGCCCCAGCTGCCTATCTCCATCCCTCCTACCAGTCTGGATTGAATGTTTCTTTAAGCTATTGGTTGTCAGATTTTCATGCAGTTTGATTTTTTGGCAGTTCTCATTGTTTTTTTTTTTGTTTGTTTGTTTTGTTTTGTTCTTAAATTGGTTGTTATCCTTTTTTTGGTTGTACAAGAGACAGAGGCATTTCTACCTACACCTCCATCTTGTCCAGAACTCTCTCTCATTGGTTGATTCTTATATGTTCCCTGACTGGGGATGAGACAGCCAACCTTGGTGTATCAGGATGACACTGTAACCAGCTGACCTACCTGGCGAGGGCTTTTTTTGGCTTTTAACAACTTGATCACAATGTGTCTGGTATGAGTTTCTTTGGATTTATGCTTTTTAAGATTTGTTGACCTGCTTGAATCTATACATTAATATTTCCCACAAAATTTGGAGTGTTTCAGCCATTATTTCTTCTAATAATTTTTCTGCACTTCATTCTTTCTGTTCTCATTCTAGGATAAGAGTGACATAAATGTTAGAACTTTGGCAATATTTCTTAGGCCCTCCAGGTTATGCTCAATTTTTAAAAAAAATCTTTCTTTTCTTAAATGGGACACTTTTGATCTATTTTTCCAGTCCATTATTTCTTCTTTTTTTTGACCTCTCTATTCTGCTGTTGACCCCATTCAATGCATTTTTTAAAATTTAGTTATCATAATATTTAAATCCAAACTTTCCATTTGGTTCTTTTTATATCTTCTATTTCTTTCCTGAGACTTCTGTTCTTTCTATTTGGTTCTAGAATGTTCAACTTTATTTCTTGGAGGATTTTTTTATAATAGTTGCTTTGTCTTTATCTCAAAATTTCAACATCTGTATCATACCATTGGTATCTGTTTATTATCTTTTCCTGTGATGGTTGAGGTTTTTCTGGTTTATTATATGCCAAGAAATTTCAGAGTATATTTTGGACATTTTCAATATTATGGTATGAGACTATGAGTCTTCCTTAAACCCTCTTGGGAGTGTTGACATTTTTGTTTTAGTAGGCAATCACCTGGCTGGGTTCAGGACACATGTTCTAACTGTACATCTCTGTATGTGGTTCCAGTGTCAGTTTAGTTTGCAAAGCTTTTATGATGCTACTCAGATGTGTCCTTACATGTACCTGACTCAGTGGCTAGTCTGGGATGGGGGCAGTGGTATCTCTCACATTTCAGTTTTCAAAGTCTATAGCATGTTGTTTAGGGTCAGATCCATGCATGTGAATGTTGTGGGTAAGCTCAAGAATTCATAAAGTCCAATTTCCTCCCTCTCCACAATCTTCCCAGTACTTTCTGGCTCCCTACGTTTCCAATTTTAATTTTTATTTTGTCATTATTTTTTTTTAGCTGAAGTCTTTTTTTTAAATTTCTTTAGTGTTTACCCAATGCCTTTTTCATTTCATTTTACTTTTTATTGTATTTTCCCATTATCATTTATCCCCCTTATGCACTCTTCCACCTCCACCCACCCCACTCCCACAATCATCACACTGTTGTCTGTGTCCAGGAGTTGTTTTTTTCCCCTCAATCCCTCCATCCCCCAAGACTCCCCCACCTCAGAGCTGTCAGCTTGCTATCTATAAGTCTGTCTCTATTTTGCTTGTTAGTTCAGTTTTTCCTTAGATTCCACATATGAGTGAAACTGTATGGTGTTTATCTTTCTCTGACTGGCTTATTTCACTTAGCATAATTTTGTCCAGGTCCATCCATGCTGTTGCAAGGGTAAAATTTTCTTCCCTTTTTACAGCTAAGTAGTATTCCATCATGTATCATAAATGTTACATAGTTGCTTTATCCACTCATCTACTGATGGACACTTGGGCTGCTTCCAAATCTTGGCAATTGTATATAATGCTGTAATGAACCATAGGGGTGCTTGTGTTATTTTGAATTAGTGTTTCTGTGGATAAATTCCCAGAAGTGGAATCCACAGGTCATAAGGCAATAATATTTTAAATTTTTTAAGGTAACTCACTACTGCTTTCCACAGTGGCTGCACCAATCTGTATTCTCATCAACAGTGCACAAGGGTTCCCCTTTCTTCACACCCTCACCAGCACTTGCGGTTTGTTGATTTATTAATGATAGCCATTCTGACAGGTGTGAGGTGATATCTCAGATGGTTTTAATTTGCATTTCTCTGATAATTCATAATATTAAGCATCTTTTCATATGTCTATTAGCTGTTTCTATGTCCTTTTTAGAGAAGTGTCTACTCAGGTCTTTTGCCCATTTTTAAAGATCATTTGGAATTCTTGGTGTTGACTTTTATAGTTCTGTAAAAATTTGGGATATACACCACTTATGAGATGTATCAGTGAATATGTTTTGCCATTCAGTTGGTTGTCTTTATTTTGTTGATGGTTTCCTTTGCTGGGCAAAAAGTTTTCAGTTTGATGTAGTCCTACTTGTTTCTTTTTTGTTTCTCTTGCTTGAGGAGATAGATTAGAAAAAATATTCTTATGGGCAATATCCAAGATTTTACTGCATGTGTTTTCTTATAGGATGTTTATGGTTTGGAGTTTAACATGTAAGTCTTTAATTCATTTTGAATTTATTCTTGTGTGTGGCTAAGAAGGTGATCTAGTTTCATTTTTCTGTAGGTATTTGTCCAATTTTCCCAACACCATTTATTGAATAAACAATCTTTAGATTATTGTATGTCTTTGCCTCCTCTGTCAAATATTAATTGACTATAGAGGCATGGGTTTATTTCTGGGCTTTCTATTCTGGTCCATTGATTTATGTGCCTATTTTTATGCCACTTACATCCTATTTTGATTACTATAGCCTTATAATATAGTTTAATATTATGTAGCATGATTCCTTCAATTTTGTTCTGCTTTCTCAAGATCAGTGTTGCTATTTGGAGTCTTTCGTGCTTCCATATACATTTCTGAACTATTTGTTCTAGTTCTATGAGATACGTCATTGGTATCTTCATAAGAATTGCATTGAATTTATAAATTGCTTTGGGTAGTATGGATATTTAATGATGTCAGTTTTTCCTATCCATGAATGTGGTTTGTGCTTCCACTTATCTGGATCTTCTTTAATTTCTTTCTTCAGTGTCTTATAATTTCTGAATACAGGCCCTTTACATCCTTGGATACATTTATTCCTAAGCATTTTATTGTTTTTGAAGTCATTGTGACTAGGATTGCTCTCTTAATTTCCCTGATTGTTCAGTATTGACATATAAAAATACAACTGATTTCTGGATATTAATTTTGTATCCTGCTACTTTACTGAGTTCATGTATCAGTTCTAGTAATTTCTTGGCAGAACCTTTGGAATTCTCAATGTATGGAATCATGTCATCTGCAAATAATGACAGTTTTACTTTTTCCTTTATATTTTAGATGCCTTTTGTTTCTTCTTGTCTGATTGCTGTGACTAGGTCTTCCAGTACTATATTGAATAAGAGAGGTGAATGCAGATATCTGTTTTGTTCCTGATCTTAAGGGGAATGCTTGTAGTTTTTGCCTGTTGAGTATGATGGTAGCAATGGGTTTGTCATATATGAACTTTATTATGTTTAAGTACATTCCCTGTATTTCCACTTTGCTGAGAATTATTTTTTTATTATAAATGGGTGCTGGATTTTATCAAAAACTTTTTCTGCATCTATTGTTGTGATCATGTAGTTTTTATCCTTTTTTTTCTTTATGTGGTGAATAACATTTATTGATTTACAAATGTTGTACCAACCTTGCATCACTGAAATAAATCCCACTCAGTCATGGTGTATGATCCTTTTTCTTGTACTGCTTTATTCAATTTGACAATATTTTGTTAAGGGCATTAGCACCTATGTTCATTAGGGGTATTGGCCTATAATTTTTTTTTTTTGTAGTGTCTTTATCTGGTTTTGGAATTAGGATAATGCTGACCTCATAAAATGAGCTTGAAAGTTTTCTCTCCTTATGAATTTTTGGGAATACAGAAAGAGAGATGTTAATTCTCAGAATATTTGGTAAAATTTACCTGTGAAGCCATCTGGTTCAGGGCTTTTGTTTTCGGGGAATGCTTTTTATTATTACTGCTTCAAATTCACTAGGTATAATCTGTCTATTCAGATTTTCTGATTCTTCCTGACTTAGTTTTGGAAGATTGTATGTTTCTAGGAATTTATCCAGTTCATCCAGGTTGCCCAATTTGTTGGCATATAGATATTCATAATATTTTCTTACAATCCATTGTATTTCTTTGTTGCCAGTTGTTATTTCTCCTCTTTCATTACTGATTTTAATTATTTGATTCCTCTTTTCTTCTTGATGAGTCTGGTTAAGGTTTGTCAATCTGATTTGTCTTTTCAGATAACCAGCTCTTGGATTTATTGATCTTTTATATTGCTTTTTATACTTTATTTCATTTATTTCTGCTCTGATCTTAATTATTTTCTTCCTTCTGCTCACTTTGGACTTCACCTGTTGTTCTTTTTCATGTTTCTTTAAGTATAAAGTTAGATTGTTTATTTGAGCTTTTTCTTCTTTCTTGAGATAAGCCTGCAATGCTCTGAATTTCATTTTTAGAACTGCTTTCTTTGTATCCTGCAGGTTTTGACTTGTGATCTCATTTTCATTTGTTTCATGGTATATTTTGATTTCTTCCTTGATCTTGTTGTTGACCCAGTTATTGTTTAATAATATGTTATTTAGCTTCCATGTCTTTGTATATTTTTCAGTTTTTGTCTTGTGAGTGATTTCCAGGTTCATAACATTATGGTCAGAGAATATTCTTGATATGATTTTCATCTTCTTAAATTTATTGAGACTTGTTCTGTGTCCCAGCATGTGGTCTATCCTAGAAAATGTTCCATGAGTATTTGGAAATTATGTATATTCTGCTGCTTTGGAGTGAAATCCTCTGAAGATGTCAATTAAGTTTGGGATAAAATGCTCTGAAGATATCAATTTGATCTAGTGTGACATTTAAGGCTGCTGTCTTCTTATTGATTCTGTGTCTAGAAGAGTTATTCATTGAAGTCCATGGGGTGTTAAAATCCCCTAGTATGACTTTGTTACTGTCAATCTCTCCTTGTATGTCCATCAAAATTTTCTTTGCATATTAGGTGCCCTTATGTGGAGTACATAAATATTTACTGGGATTATATCCTCTTGTTGAATTGTTCCCTCTATTGGTATGTACTGTCCTTTTTTTTCTATTACTAAGTTTTGGTTCTAAAGTCTATTTTGTTGGATATAAGTATTGCTACACCAGCTTTTTTCCTTTCAATTTGCATGAGGTATCTTTTTCCATCCCTTTACTTTTAGTCTGTGTGTATTTTTTTTATTTTGAGATGGGTCTCTTGTAAACAGCATATATATGGGTCTTGTTTTCTTTTTTTTTAACTTTGTAAAATTTTATTTTAATAATTGTTCAAGTACAGTTTTTTGTCCTTTACTCCCATTCCAGCCCACCCACCCATCCTTCCCCATCTCCCTCCCATTTCCACCCCCCTAGTTTTTGTCCATGAGTCCTTTATATTTGTTCCTGTAAACCCTTCCCGTTCTCCCCTGAAATTCCCTCCCCTCTCCCCACTGGTCACTGTCAGCCTGTCCTCTATTTCAGTGTCTTTGACTATATTTTGCTTGTTTCTTTGTTTTCTTGTTTAGGTTCCTGTTAAAGGTGAGATCATATGGTATTTGACTTTCACTGCCTGGCTTATTTCGCTTAGCATAATGCATTCCAGCTTCATCCATGCTGTTGCAAAAGGTAGGAGCTCCTTCTCTCTTTCACCTGCATAGAATTCCATTGTGTAAATGTACCATAGTTTTTTGATTCATTAATTTACTGATGGGCACCTAGGTTGCTTCCAGCACTTGGCTATTGTAAATTGTGCTGCTATGAACATTGGGGTGAATAGGTTCTTTTGGATTGGTGTTTCAGGGTTCTTAGGATATAGTCCTAGCAGTGGACTTGCTGAGTCAAAAGGAAGATTCATTTTTAGTTTTCTGAGGAAGTTCCATACTGTTTTCCATAGTGGTTGTACTAGTCTGCAGTCCCACCAGCAGTGCAACAAGGTCCTCTTTTCTCCACAACGTCTCCAACACTTACTGTTTGTTGATTTGTTTATGATGGCCATTCTGACTGGTGCGAGGTGGTATCTCATTGTGGTTTTAATTTGCATCTCTCTGATGGATAGTGATATTGAATATCTTTTCATGTGTCTTTGGATTTTCTGTATGTCCTCCTTGGAGAAGTGTCTGTTCAAGTCTTTTGCCCATTTTTTAAATTGGGTTGCTTGTCTTCTTAGAGTGGAGTCATGTAAGTTCTTTACATATTTTGGAGATTAAACCCTTGTCTGAGGTATCATTGGCAAATATGTTTTCCCATACAGTTGGTTCTCTTTTTATTTTAATACTTTCTTTAGCTGTGCAGAAGCTTTTTATTTTGATGTGATCCCATTTGTTTATACTTTCCTTTATGTCCCTTGCTCTATGGGAGATGTCAGTAAAAAAGTTTCTTCGTGAAATATCTAAGATATTCCTGCCTTTGTTCTCCTCTAGGATTTCAATGGTGTCACAGTTTATATTTAAGTCTTTTACCCACCTTGAATTTATTTTTGTGTATGGTGTAAGTTGGTGCTCGAGTTTCATTTTTTTGCATGTAGCTGTCCAGTTCTCCCAACACCATTTGTTGAAGAGGCTATTTTTACTCCATTTTATCTTGCTGCCCCCTTTGTCAAATATTAATTGACCATATAGATTTGGGTTTATTTCTGGTCTCTCTGTTCTGTTCCAGTGGTCCATGTGTCTGTTTTTATGCCAGTACCAGGCTGTTTTGATTACAGTGGCCTTGTAATATAGTATCAGGTATTCTGGTCCCTCCTACTTTGCTTTTCTTTCTTAAAATTGCAGCAGCTATTTGGAGTCGTTTATAGTTCCATATACATTTTTGTAGTGCTTGTTCTATGTCTGTGAAATATACCATTGGTACTTTAATAGGTATTGCATTGAACCTGTACATTGCTTTGGGTAGTATGGACATTTTGATTACGTTAATTCTTCCAATCCATGAACACAGTGTATGTTTCCATTTGTTTGTGTCTTCCTTGATTTCTTTCTTCAGTGTTATGTAGTTTTTCTGAATACAGGTCTTTTACCTCTTTGTTAGGTTTATTCCTAGATATATTATTTTTCTTTTTGCTATATCAAATGGATTCTTTCCTTGATTTCTGCTTCTGATGTTTCATTGCTGGTGTATAAAACTGTGTTTGATTTCTGGATATTGACTTTATATCCCACTCTTTTGCCAAATTCATTTATTAGGTCAAGCAGTTTTTTGGCCGAGTCTATAGGATTTTCTATGTACACTATCATGTCATCTGCAAACAATGACAGTTCTGTTTCCTCCTTTCCAATTTGGATGCCCTTTATTTCTTTTTCTCATCTTATTGCTGCGGCTAAAACTTCCAGTACTATACTGAACACAAATGGTGAAAGTGGACATTCTTATCTTGTTCCTGATCTTAGTGGAAAAGATTTTAGTTTTTTCCCATTGAGTATGATGTTGGCTATAGGTGTCTCATATATGGCCTTTATTATGTTGAGAAATGCTCCCTCTATTCCCACTTTGCTGAGTGTTTTTTTATCATAAATGGGTGCTATACCTTATTAAATGCTTTTTCTGCATCTGTTGATATGATCATGTGGTTTTTGTCTTTCCTTCTGTTTAGGTGATGTATTACATTTACTGATTTGCTAATATTGTACCATCCTTGTATTCCTGGGATGAATCCAACTTGGTCATAGTATATGATCTTTTTAATGTATTGTTGGATGTGGTTTGCCAATATTTTGTTGAGGATTTTAGCATCTATATTCATCAGTGATAGTGGCCTGAAGATTTCTCTCTTTGTTCTGCCTTTATCTGGTTTTGGGATTACGATGACATTGGACTGATAAAAAGAGTTTGGGGGTCTTCTCTCTTCTTGAATTTTTTGGAATAGTCTTCGAAGGATTGGTGTTAGTTCTTCTTTGGATGTTTGGTAAAATTCAGGTGAAGCCATCTGGTCCAGGGCTTTTGTGTGTCAGGAGTTTTTTGATTACAGCTTCAATTTCATGTGCTGTTATTGGTCTGTTCAGGCTTTTGGCTTCTTCATTGAGTTTTGGAAGATTATATTTTTCTAGAAATTTGTCCATTTTGCCCCGGTTTTCAAATTTTTTGTCATACAGTTCTTCATAGAAATTCCTTGCACTCCTTTGTATTTCTGTGGTATCAGTTGTAATCTCTCTTCTTTCATTTATGATTGTGTTTATTGGGGTCTTCTCTCTTTTTTTCTTGATGAGTCTGCTTAAAGGCTTGTCAATTTTGTTTATCTTTTCAATGAACCAGCTCCTGGATTCATTCATCCTTAGAATTTTGCTTTTAGTCTCTATGTCATTTAATTCTGCTCTGATCTTGGTTATTTCCTTTCTTCTACTTGCTCTGGGCTGTCTTTGTTGTTGTTCCTTGAGCTCTTGTAGATGTAGGCTTAGGCTGTTTATTTGAAATTCTTCTTTTTTTGGTAGGCTTGTATTGCTCTGAACTTCTCTCTCAGGACTGCCTTCACTGTGTCCATAAGTTTTGGATTCTTTTGAGTTCATTTCCATTTGTTTCCAGACACCTTTTGATTTATTGCCTAATTTCATTCTTGACCCATTCATTGTTTAATGCCATACTATTCAATCTCCATGAGTTTGAGTGTTTTGGGTTTTTTTCCTTGGGGTTGGTTTCTAGCTTCAGTTCCTTGTGATCTGAGAAAATGCTTGGTATAATTTCAATTTTCTTGAATTTGTTGATACTTGCTTTGTGTCTTATCATGTGGTCTATCTTTGAAAATGTACCATGTACATTTGAAAAGAATGTGTATTTAGTTTCTTTGGGATGTTGGGCTATGTATATATCAGCTACACCATTTCCTCTAGGGCATTGTTCAATGCCACAATATCTTTGTTGGTATTTTGTTTAGAAGATCTGTCCATTTTTGACAGTGGGGTGTTAAAATCCCTCACTATGATTGTCTTGCTGTCAATATCTTTCTTGAAGTCCTCTAAGATTTTCTTTATGTATTTGGGTGCTCCTATGTTGGATACATATATGTTTACAATGTTTATGTCTTCTTGGTGGATTCTTCCCTTGAGTATTATGGAGTGACCTTCTGGGTCTCTCTTTATAGCCCTTTTTTGGAAGTCTATTTTCTCTGATATGAGTATTGCTACTGTGGTTTTTTTTTTTTTTCCTGTCTGGTTTCTTGGAAAATTTGTTTCCATCCCTTCACTTTCAGCCTATGTAGGTCTTTTATCCCGAGGTGGGTCTCTTGTAGGCAGCATATGTGTGGGTCATGCTTTCTTATCAATTCAGCTATTCTATGTCTTTTGATTGGAGCATTTAATCCATTTATGTTTAAGGTTATCTTCATAGATACTTATTCATTGCCATTTATGTGTCTGTGTTCCTCTCTCTCTCTCTCTCTCTCTCTTTTCCTTCCTTTCCTTAAAGTAGTCTCTTTAGTATCTTTTGCAGAGCTGGTTTGGTGGATTTATATTCTTTTAGACTTCTTTTTCCTAGGAAGCTCCTTATTTGGCCTTCTTTCTTGGTTGAGAGCCTCACTGGGTAAAGTAGCCTTGGTTGCAGGACTCTGGTGCTCATTACTTGGAATATTTCTTGCCATTCTCTTCTGGCTTGGAGTGTTTCCATTGAGAAGTCAGCTGTTAGCCTTATTGGGGCTCCCTTCTATGTTACTTCCCATTTCTCCCTTGCTGCCTTTAAGATTCTCTCTTTGTCTTGAAATTTTGCCATTTTAATTATAATGTGTCTTGAGGTGGGCCTCTTTGGGTTCCTCTTGATTGGGACTCTGTGTTTCCTGGATCTGTGTGACTTTTTCTCTCATCAAATTAGGGAAGTTTTCCATCATTACTTTTTCAAGTAGGTTTTCTATCCCTTACTCTTCTTCTTCTCCTTGTGGTATTGCTATTATCCAGATATTATTACGTTTCATATTGTCTTGCATTTCTCTTAATCCCTCTTCATTCTTTCTGAGCATCTTTTCCTTTTCTTGCTCTTTCTGCATGTGTTTTTCTACTTTGTCCTCCAATTCGCTGACCCAATCTTTTGCTTCATTGGTCCTGCTTTTCATTCCTTCTACTGTGTTTTTCAGTTCAGAAATTGTATTCTTAATTTTCTCTTGGCCCCTGTTGATACTTTCTATTTACTTTTTCATGTTGATATAGTTTGCAGTGAGTTCATTGTAGCTTCTGTGTAGTTTCTGGTAGCTCATTGTGAGCTCATTGAGCTTCCTGATAATCATTGCTTTGAACTCAGTATCTGATAGTTGAGTTGCCTCTATTTCATTTAGCATTCTTCCTGAGGCTTCCTCCTTTCCTTTCATTTGGGGATTGTTTCTTTGTCTTCTCATTGTTTGTGAGACTCTTCTTGTTAGCCTCTGCTTCTTAAATTGACCTGTTCTGGCTCCCTGAGTTTATGGTGTGAACTTCTGTGGTAGAATACCTATGAGATTCAGTATTGCCGTCTCCTTCGGGTATCCTAGTGTTCACAGCTTCCCCCTACTCTTTTCTGTGATCAGTTGGAGGGGTAAGGCAAAGTGGTTTAAGACAGCAAGAGTGTATTCAATGATATTTACTGTAGCAGCCAGTAGAGAAGAGATAGGAGATCCTTTGGATAAGTATTGTGTTAACCATGGTCTTCCACCCCACTAGCCACTTTTTAGAAAGGATGGAAAGAAGATAAGGCTCTTGTTGGGGAGAAAAGGATTTTTAGTTGGATCTAGAAAGCAGTGAGTCTGTGGGAGGTCAGATTCTGAGGTAGAGTGAGAGTAAAGAATAGTAAATAGGTGTACTGTGTGAGAGAATACAGTTAACCACTATAGTAATATAGTTGGGGAAGCCACGAAGTAGGCTGACATCTGGGAGGGGTGTTGTGTAGTATTTACAACTGTATGGAATAGGTCTTATTTACAATAATATTAGAGCAACAATCATATGACAGAGTCTATGAGATTTAGATAACAAGAATAGGAAGTATAGAATTTTGAGTAGTGTACTAATGGAACACAAATGAAGGACAGTAAATTAGCAGTACTCTATGAATGAGATAATAGGGTCAATCTATCAAATGATACAGTATAACCAGCCAAGCATAGAAGACTATACAGATAGAAGAGGAATCCCAAAATACTATTAAAATAAAAAATGTAAGAATAATGAAAAAAGAGAATACAAATATGCAATAACTTGCAAGTTCAAAAAAAGGAAAAAAGCGGAAGATGGAGTGAAGAAGAGATAAATTTGGAAAGGATGGAATAACAGTAGAGTGAAAGAAATGTAACCGGAAAAGACACCAGCGTTTGGCCTGCCTGTCACTACCAAATCCAATAAGCAATGACAGTGATTGAATCTTTTATAGGCGCTTTATTCAGATGGCTGGCGATCCAAAAAGATGGCAGGTTCATACCCTAACAAACCATTTTATTCTCCCCCCCCAGATCTTTTATAAGGGGGTTGGGGGAGGGCAAACAAGGTGTCAGTGAAAGCCTTTGAAATTCAACAGTTACATCCAAGGGGGGAAGGGTAGTCGCTTGCTTCTTCCTGATACAGATGTCTCCAGGCAAGGTAATCTCCAGCCAGTGCCCCAGGAGGTCAGCTGCTTATTCTCAGGCGCCAGGATGGGCCTTATCTGTAGTTACTAAAACAAAAACTTAACATACACATTACTTGCTAGATTTATGACTATTTACCTTAAGCTAAATTTTCCCAAGTCTTAAGCCGCTATCAGAAAGAGAAGCATAAGGAATTGAGAGATGTAAAAATAAGAATTAAAAAATAAAAAGTTACTTTAAAAAAAGGTAAAATCAAACAAACAAACAAACAAAAACCCTCTTGTTTGTTTCTAACTGGCCAAACCAGTTTTTCTGGTCTTGCTGACATCAGCAAGCTGAGGGGCAATTGAAATCCCTTCCCAGTCAGAACACAGCCTCTGGAGTACTGTCCCCAGGGCTGGCCCCGAGTTCTCCCAAGAGCCGGTCTGGTGCCTCTCTGCAGGGCCCTGGGTGTAGGTCTGGGTGCTCCTAAGCACGCTCTCGGGAACTCAGCACTGTGGGCTCCATTCTGCAGAGCACCCGCGCCTTTTCTGGGTTCACAGTGTGAGCTCCAGGGATCCTGAGGGGGCGCGCACTTCCCCTGAGTTCACCGAGGCCGGCCCCTGGATCCTGCTGAGGCCTGCACTCCTTTTCCGGGTTCACGGTGTGAGCTCTGGAAATCCCAAGAGGCCTGTGCTTCCCCGATTTCTCAGCCATAGGCACCAGGGATCTTTTGGAGTGCCCGTGCCTTTTCTGTGTTCAGGGCTGTGGGGTCTGGGTCTTCCATGAAACCACACTCTCTCTGGGTTGGGGGCAAGGGCGCATGGCCAGGCCTCCCTTGGATGCACAGGCTGGGGTACATACTCTTCCCAGGGCTATGCGTGGGTGCTCACAGCCCCTGTGTGATTGTCTCTCAGTCCTCTCTCCCCTCTCTGTGCCTTCAAGCAACGAGGTGTCCCCCTGTGCTACTCAATCCTGGTTTGTCTGGGGAGGGGGAGGTTGACCCAGCTCTCTCCTGAGTGCCCTGAGGCAGACCCGGGAGCACCGGGCCTGGGACTGCAACCTCCCTAGTCCCCAAGCTGACCCCTGGGTCCTTATTATCTTGAAGGAGTCTCCTTACCATCTGGTTTTTCATGTCTGCTATAATTTTTGACCTCCTATTTTCATAAATGTTGTGATATTCTTGGCTTTATGCTCTGTTTCTCCATAGATCAGTTAGTTTTTCTCCCATGTGTAGGAGAAATTGGAATCTGCTCCCGCCTACCCCATTGCCACCACCTTCCTCCCTCAGGTCTTGTTTTCTTATCCATTCAACTACTCTATGTCTTTTGATTGATTGGAGCATTTAAGCCATTAACATTTAAGGTAATATTAATAGATATGTATTTATCACCATTTTATTTTTTAGCCATTTCCTCTGTCTTCTTCTTCCTCTGTCTTTATTTTTTAGCCATGTCCTCCTCCTTCACTTTTTCCTCATCCTCCTTCTTCTTCTCCTGCTTCTCCTTCTCTTCTTCCTCCTCATCCTTCTTCAAGCAAACTCTTTAATAGTTGTTGCAATACTGGTTTGGTGGTAACAAATTCCTTTAGCTTTTTCTGTTTGGGAAGCTATTTATTTTTCCTTCAGTTTTAAATGATAACCTTGCTGGTTGTAGGTCCTTGCTTTTCATCACCTTGAATATTTCATGCTAATCCCTACTGACCTGAAATATTTCTGTTGAGAAATCAGATGACAGTTTTATGGGAGCTCCCTTGTAGGTTAGTAATTACTTTTCTCTTGTGGTTTTTAACACTGTGAAGGTCACAGTCAACAACATATTACAGCATAGGTCACATGACCGAGAGATACATTCATTACTAGAATGTGATGAAATGTGAAAAAAATAAAAAACACTGCTAGTTTGCACTTATTATATTTATGTAATAAAATACATGATTTTAAATTTATTTACGGTTACAATATAGAAGTTATTAAATAAAGAAATATAAAAAGATAAAGAAAAAAATTTTTTCTCTTCAAATAATGGAAACATGGATATTGCTAAAAATTGCAACCAAAAATTATTTAACATTAAGTAATCAGAATCTTCAATAGTTGGCTTTGCAAAATGTTTGTAACAGTCATCACAAACAATATTGCCATGATCAAGGCATACATACTTTTCATAGCATTTGCAAAAATATTTTGATAAGCTGTATTTTTGGATACAGTTTACTATAGAATATCACACACCCTTATGAAACACGTGTTATAACCAAACTGATGGCTCAAGTGTTATGACTTAACACTAGTCATGTACAAATGTTCAGCCAGTCATGACCTTGAACCTACGTACTGTTACATGTAACAACATTTAAGAAAATAGTTTCTATCTCTCAGAACATTCATGGCCTCTGCAGGGTTGAGATTCTCTCCTTGTCTTTAAGGTTTGCCATTTTAATTATGATGTGTCTAGGTGTGGGCGTCTGTGTGCATCTTGTTTGGGACTCTCTGTACTTCCTGGACCTGTGTATCTTCTTCCTTCACCAGATTAGGGAAGTTTCTGGTCTATATTTCTTCAAATAGGTTCTCAATCCCTTAGTCACTCTCTTCTACTTTTGTTATCCTCATAATGTGGATGTTGATACACTTTGTGTTGTACTAGAGGTCCCTTAAACTGTCCTAATTTTTAAAAATTCTTTTTTTCTTTTTGCTGCTGTGCTTTTTTCTACCTTGTTTTCCAAATTGCTGATTAGATCCTCTGCTTCATCTAACCTACTGTTTATTCCTTCAGTGTATTATTTATTTCTGATATTGCATTCCATATTCTGACTGATCTTTATTTTATGATTTCTATGTCTTTTTTCATGCTGTTGAGCATCTTTAAAATCATTGCTGTAAACTCTTTATCTGATAAATAGCTTGCCTCCATTTCATTAAGTTCTTCTGGAGAATTCTCTTGTTCTTTCATTTGGTACCTGTTTCTTTGTCTTCCCATTATGGCTACCTCTTTGTATTTGTTTCCATGTATTAGGTAGATCTGCAAAGACTCTGGTGCAAATCTGTGTCAGACGCTGCCTGTGACTGGCCCTGGGTCACCTGTTTGGAGCTATCAGTGAATCCATAGCTTGTGGCTCCCTCTGCTGGGCCTGGGTGTGTGTGCAGAATGAACCAAGTTGAACATCAGGTCTAGCTTTTACTAGCACTCTGCTTTGAAGAGGGTCAGCTAAAATCTCAAAGCTCCCAGAGATCTGCCACCATCTGCAGCATTTCTGTTAGGCTAAATTACTGAAAGTGCTTCTAGCTGTACCGCTCAGCAGCCTGACTTAAGCTCCACAGGGTGAGGCAAACAGGATACCTGCAGTTGGGCTATTGCTTCTCCCCAGGCTAATGCCACATGGAGGAGATTGATCTGCATGAGAAAGATGGCTTCTGCAGCATGGGAATGACTGAGCATAGGAATTCTAGCTGCCTACCCTTAAGCTCTATCGCCAGAGCTTTCCTCACTTGGCTCTAGTCTGTTCTGCCTTCCCTCTGCCTGAGTTCAGGGTAAGTCACTGCAAGTTAAATTTTGTGCATTGGCCCTTTAAGAGGCTTTCCGCATCTCCAGCCATCTCTCCCTGGAGGACAGAAACCTACTGCTTTTCACAGCTGGATGTATTTCAGTTCCTTTCCTGGTTCTGGTGCTATGAGCTGGGGAAGCCAGCTTGGGGTTTAGATCCCACACTTCTCAGAGGGAATTCTATGGCTGCTAAAATTTTGGAAATTCAGCTGCTGCTCATGGGAGTCCAGCCAGCCCTCTAACACCTCCACAATTCCTATCAGTCTTGTTGTGGTGATGTGGTTTCTTCTGTAAATCCTAGGTTATGAGGCTTTTCTCAAGCTAGTGTTCAGTTGGTTATTTAGGATAAATTTTCCATAATTTAGCTGTAATTTCAGTTTGGTCCTGGGAGGAGGTTAGTGTAGCTTCTACCTACTCTGAGAACATCTGTGATCTCAGGCTCTGATTTTCATTCTTCAAATCAGAAAACTAGTGGCTTTAGTCCTGTCGCTCTGCTGTACACTTCCATGCGTGCACCTATATCTGGGTCCAAGTGGAAGGACAGCAAAATAGAAAATGAAACAGGGAACACAGAAGAACTTGAGAGCACAGCTTCTTTAATCAAGGGCAGGAAGTCACCCTTTCTTAGAGTTTTGGGTGCCCATGGGCCCTACTGCTGCCATGCTATCACCACTTTGGGATTGTCTAGGAATCAGAGCACAAAAGAACAGAGAAAAAGAGGAAGAAAAGGAGAAAGAGACCACTTTTCCACTCCCCCTAAGTATTAGGAGTCTCCTTTCTGCTTGTTGAATCATAAGTAAATGGGATCTTCTAGAACTCTCTCTGTCCATTTCTGGTACTTCCAGTTTTCAAACTGCCATGGGTCTAGACCAGGGAACACTAAGGGAAAAAAGTGGGAAGCAGGGATTGACCGCAGATTCTGTGGTACTTTGAATTCTGGTCTTCTTTCCCAGTCCACTTGCTATCATTTATTTTTCAGAGTCTTTAGATAGCTGTAGCATTCATTCTTTCCAGTTTTCACAGGTGCATTTAGTAAGAGAGACTTGGTAGAGTATGCTTATTACATCTTTGTGTCTCTAGCTTGCTTTTCAAGGATTCCATCCAGCTCTGCTTAACAGGTTATAAACTCATGAACTAGGTTTCTAGCTTTCAATTTATTTCATTCTGAGAAAACTGCACAGGAGCAAAAATTCATAAGGGAGAAGTTTATCTATCAAGGAAAGTGACATATGTTTGTTTTCTTCACTTTTTAGATGATTTTGCTTCCTGCATAAGATCACTGGCAGGACAAATCAAAGACAGAGTCTGGTTACTACTCACTATACATACATATCCCCTGAGAAAAAAAATGTCTGTGATGCCTTAAGATGCTTAGAACACAAAGTAAGCAAGGGACCTTAAACTTAGAGTTTGGCTTAGGAAAATAGGTTGCTGTCCGTACATATGAAAGGCCTTTCCTATATGCCTCAGGATTTAGGAAAACCATATAGGATATGGAAAACCATATTCGAATGAAAACCATAACAACCTTGCTTTCTTATAGCTTTTGGAAATATGCACTAAATTGCCAAGACCAGGATGCTCTTTATCAAAGACTTCTGAGGAGATAAGCTTTAATTTGCTCTCCTGTTGAATTCTAGGCAGTGAATTCTAGGGAGTGATGTATGTTTTATATAAATTCTGCAAGTCATTGTTGAATAGAGTTTCTGCAGATATTGTCAATGGAGACATAGTTTGGGCCAATAAGTCATGAATTCTATTTTGGTAATTTGCTAAAGACAACATTAGGAACAGCTATCCCTAGGGGGGAAATTGGGAAAGAGACACTCATAACTAAGCAGCACGGAGGGATAGCAGGGGAGAAAAGAAGTGAGACATTCTGCCCAGCATTTTGCAAACCTTTCTTCAACCAAATAGTCACCAAGCAGGTGCTTTTTTCATCCAAGTGCTGAGAGCGATATGAAGCAGTGAACACAGACTGCACAGCCACAAACAGGAACATGACACCTGAAGTAAGTCCCCTAAGATGCTCAGATGACTAACTCTGTTCAGTATATCAACCCATAAACTCATCCTTTGGAACGAAGCTATAGACATTGAATTCAACAGCCTCGTAAGCTCCTTGACCTAGTTTCTGCACATTGCAGAAAATAGTCAGTTCATATGTTGTCTCTATCTTTACTTTCTTTTGCTTCACAAAATTTAGGTGGAACTATTGAGCATGGTGAAGATAGGGTGGGGGAAGGAGCAGTGGAAATAAATGCAAATAAGGATGATTTGTTTATTAGATGTGGCCTTTCCTCAACACAATCTTATATGCTTTAAAAGTGAAAAAATGGGGTCAACAACAACAACTAAGAACCCCAGGTCACCACTATTCATTGCAGGAATTAAGTCCAGGACCCTTAACTCAAATGCCCACTGTGTCGCTCATCTGAGCACTAGAGGAAGAAAAGAATTTTACCTGAGGGTTTCTGCAAACCAGGGTCAGACAGTTCTGCAACTGCCCTCTTTCACCAGCCTCTCCACCAGTCCTTGAGAGTTTTGCACAAGCAAGAACAGCTTTTCCTTTGTTTTGGACACAAACAAGAAATGTATAGTTCAATCTCAGTAGGAAGGAGTTGGATTAGATGTGAGAAGGAATTGTTGCACTCAGACTTGTGAGACAAAGGAATGAGTTATGGAGAAGAAGAGTAGAGTCGTCTTTGTAAAGATTTTAGAGACAGCTTTCTTCCTGGAGTGGTCACAGACAGTCCTTCCAGAAAACCAATGACCAGAATCCAGCACCTAGAATCTACTATTTTTATACTCATTCTTCTGGCTAATAAAGGGGTTTTGATTTCAGCCCTCAATGCAGGGCTCAGGTGTCTCTGCTGTTACCACTAAGGCTGATAGCTTTTGTCTCCGGCTGGAGTCTACATGCTCTCATGAGACCCCTGCCCACAGGGAGCCTCTGTTTCACATGGGGAAGGGAAAGAGAAACAATATTCCTTCAAACTGAGCAATTGCTTCCCCTTCACTGGGGGAAAAGCCACTTAAGTTTCTCAAGGCAGACAGAAAACCACCTTGCAAAGTTTAAAAGACGTTCTTAGCACCTGACCAGCAGCAACATCCTAAAGCTGGAGTTCTCAAACTTTGTTGCCCATTAGAATTGCTGGGGACTTTGAGCCCCATCCTGTCTAGTTAAATTAGAAAGTTGGGTGGAAGGGCTGAGGCACTGGTATTTTTTAAAAGTTTTCTAGATCATTGGAAAGTGAATCCAGAGTAGAGAAGCACCATGTGAAAAAGCAAAGGCTGACAAGATTAAACGAGCAAAGACCTTGTTAAGGGAGGTGCCTACATGAGAGAAAATGCGGGGAGAGCTAAGCAGGACTGGAGAGCCATCTAATCCTATGCAAGTCTGGTCTGAAGAGGATACTGGAGGGACACAGGTCGATGTCCACACAATCTGCTGAAGGGTGGCAAGGCTGTCAGTGTCAGGAAGGGTATGCCTTGTCATCCTCACCCCACTTAGTCACAAGCTAAGAGCAGCCCCTGGAAGGCACGTCCTCTCAGCCCACTGGATTGCAGAATGCAGCAGCTGGTCCCAGCCAGTTATGCCCAAAGTCCCTCCTAAATCTGAGTGAGGAAGTGCTGGAAAGAGAAAGAATGTATTTCCTTCTCTTTTTCAAGGTGGAATGTTATTTCACTACTTTTTTTAGTAACTGGGAAATTTCTTTAAAACTAGATTGTAGATTATTTGGTTTTATCTTTGAGTGGTCCCATTGTTAACATTATAACTCATATATTCATTCTAGAATCTCAGAGCTCGTGTCAGATATTAGGACCATCTTTGCAATATCTTTGTGGAAAGGAGTTCATAGTAAGCACCAGGTGTCGGTTGTTTAGTTTCACTCTTTAGGGGGATGAAGAGAGGAATCACGAAAGCTCTAGACAAGGGGCCTTGGCTCTACCTTTGCCTGGTGACCTCTGCGCCCTTCTTAATCATGACCTACCAGCATGATCCAACCTTGTGGGCACTGTAATTACACAAGGAGCTTTTCAACAGTACACACCCACAGACCCATTCAATTAATATCTCTGGGAGTGGAACACAGGAAGCTGCATTTCCAGGTATTCTGAGGCTCAGCCAGGTATGGAAACCATGATATGGCCCACAAAAACCTCCTTGGAGGGAGACTGTGCTTCTGGGACAGAAGAATTCACCAGCTGCACTTGGTGTCAAACCCTACCTTCCTCCTTGCTTGGGTGGGCATGTGTCTTCATAGCTCCGCCTCCCAGGCACATGCTGATAGAGCTGGAAGTCTCGGCACAGACTGGCTTGGGCCTGCACAGGAAGGCAGTCTGGATGGCTTTTTTACCTGTTGTCAAAGGAACATCCACTGAAGATCAGTGCCTTCAGAGACTGCTGGCCTTTCTTAGTGGAGGACAGCCATGTGAGCCATGACACCAGAGGAACGAGAAACACAACAGATGCAGAATTGCATGTTGAAGATGCACAGTCAGCTCTCCTTCCAGGTGTCCTCCTGTGGTTACACTTCTGGGCTACATGTGCAATGCCAGACAGAGTACAGTCCCTGAGAGTTGGTGCAGTATGGCTGCACACAAAGAGCTGCTCTGGGTCAGAAGCCCAGCCAGCCTCAAAGGGGACCCTTATCAGAAGGGGTGCTTGGGTGTGAACTGTTCTGTCAGTATGTTCAAGTTCCTGGCAATAGTGCCTGGAAGGTGCTCAAAAGAGCAAACTGACAGTAACCAGAGGGAGTGGGGGAGGGGACAATGGAGGAAAGAAGGGGAAGGGTTGTCAAGGAACAAAGCCAAAGGGGGAAAAGATTAAAGGTGGGAGGTGGGGGTGGGTGGGGTGGGGGAAAGTGGTGGCAGGAAAATGGAGACAGTTGTACTTGAACAATAAAAAAATAAAATAAAAGTTCTATTGAGCAAAGGGTAGATGTTCCTTGTTTTTGGCTATAGCCTCTGCTAATGTTGTGAGCCTGCTCAAAGCCAATACCAACTTGGTATTGCAAATAATGAAAATATAATATTGATGCCCTGGTTGTTGTGACTGAGTGGATTGAGCACTGGCCTTCGAACTGAAGGGTTGCTGGTTCGATTCCCAGTCAGGGCACATGCCTTGGTTGTGGGCCAGGTCCCCAGTAGGGGGCCCATGAGAGGCAACCACACATTAACATTTCTCCCCCTGTCTTTCTCCCTCCCTTCCACTCTCTAATAATAAATAAATAAAATCTTTAAAACAATGTAATATTGAAAAATCTCCTATTTGCCAACCATGGTGCTCAGTATTTTCCATATATCATCTCACTCAGTTCTTCCAAATTCCTTTATGAAGAAGGCACTATTATTGCCATTTTATTGATAAGGAAGCCCAAGTTTCTAGAGGTAATGGACTTAATGTGAAAATGAATGAGTGAAATGGAAGAGCCATCTTTAATCATCAATACCAGAGAGTTGCAAAGACTTTTCCTTACCTCTCTTCCTCCTCACAAAAGGCTATTTAACTTGGATAGTCTCACTCACTGTGAGTTTCTCTAGGGCTCTCTATTGGGGGGCCTAATTCTCCAAGCCCCTTTGAAATCCTTGTAGGTATGGCTTGGTGCCCTCACCAGTGTAAATCTCCCTTGAACTCTTGGCATTGTGCCCCCATCCACCTGCCTTCCTCCACCTTCTAGTTCCTCCTTCCCAGCCCCATGGGTGTCTTGAGAAGGTGGTGTTAGAGCCAATGTGGTGGTAACTGAGGTATGACCCCTCCTCGAGACTTTCACCTTCCTGCAACTTGTGGGCCTCATTTCTCTCCCATGCCAGAAGCACCACCGGTTGGTGACAGAGAAAAGAGCCATGTTCTCATGTAGTTTAACTTTTTTATTAACCGGTTTAGTGGCTTTAAAAAAATCCTCACCTGAAGATATGTTTATCAATTTTAGAAGGAGAGGAGAGGAGAGAGTAATATCTATGTGAGAAAAACATTGATCATTTGCCTCCCGATTTTGTCCTAACCAGGGATCAAACCCTCAACCCTTTGGTGCATGGGAGGACACTCCAACCACCTTGGCCACCTAGCCAGGGTGATTTAGTTATTTTGAAAGTTAGTTTCTTATAATGCTTCCATGTCCCAACTATTTTGTTTACTTGCTTTTGCTGTAATATAAAACACTTTCTTTCACCTCCTTACCTCCCCCAAGTCAGCCCAGTTTCCCTCAGAATCTTCAGGATCAATGACTAATATAAATATGTGTGCATTTATATACATCTGACTGGACCTGGTTAGAGTGCCTGTCTGGGCAGGTGCACCCCAAGGCTCTCCTTTCTGGGTGAGTTGTTTGGCCTGCCTGGAGACAGTCTACCCCAGTTCCATTTCTGAGAGTGTCTGCCTGACCTACCTGGAGACAGTCTACCCCAGTTCCATTTCTGAGAGTGTCTGCCTGAAGGCTGGCTGCCTCCCTACATTAATCCGTGTGTGTTGTCATCCAGAAAGGAAGGAGAGCTCCCATGAGTGGAAATGCAGCCTGACCCGTGGGGTTAGGACAGGCCTGATGAGACTGAAGTCAGAGGCTGAGGGCTCAGCTCCAACTGGGCTTGAGAAATGGCAATGCTATACCAGAGGGGTCAGGACTTGTCAACAAGCTTAAGAACACAGAATCACACATCTGGCCAGGGAAGATGAGCTACTGACTGCAGTCAAGGTGCTGACATTCTCTTACTGTTCTGCCTTTGATGTGTGACCTGTCAGTTACTCAGTCATGAGGTAATTACTTAGTAGGTGTCCCTTCTGAGTTCCTAGGGACATCACTGTGAAGGAGACAGGCAGGATTCTAGGCCTTGGGGAGCTGGGACTCAGTGGACACTGTCTCTGTGCCTCTCTTTGCTAATGAGAATGATGAAAGCCAAATGAGTGACAAAAGCCAAATGAGTGGCTTTTTCTGAAATGCTTTGGTTGCCTGGAAGGTTATCTCTAATTTTGTTTCATCGCTTATCTGTTCTAATGTCCTCCAGGTTGGAACAGAACAATGGGTAGAAACAGAGGTGGAAAAGAAGAAAATAAGCAGGTAAATAACAAGATTGACTTGTCACAGATGTGTTTATGATTGTTGTGATTGATATAAGTGTGATTGTTGACATAACCTCTCTAAGCCATGCCTAGGGTGTATTCATTATTCATTCATTTGTTCAACCATTTATCACACATGTACAATATACCTACTGTATACCAGGCACAGAGGAAAACACTAGAAATGCAAAGTCAAATTAGATATAAGCATTAACCTCATTAAGCATTAGTCTAATAATAGAGACTGTCGTGTTAGATCAGTAATTGTATGTACAGGGGGACACATGATAAAGGTATACAAAGAAAAGATTGGCTAGTTCTGCCTAAAGAAGTCAGCATCTCTTGAGCTGAGTTTTGAAGGGTGGGTACGAGGCCACCAGGCAGCCAAAAAACAATGGCTGGGGAAAACATATGCAAACAACAAGGCATGGTAAGGAAATGACAAGTATGTTTGTAAAGCTGGAGTGTGGAGTATAAAATGATGACACTGTTTAGGGGCATGAAGAGGGCAAGAGAGTTGATTTGAAGTGAGAGTAAGTTCTGGTCAAGATGAAGGTGTAGGTAGAAACACTTCGCTTTCTCACAACCAAAAGAAGGGTAACAACTAATCTAAAAACAATAAACAACCAGAAGTGCCAGAAAGTCAAACTGCATGGAACTCTGACAACCAAGGAGTTAAAGAAACATTTATCCAGACTGGCAGGAGGGGCAGAGCCAGGTGGAGAGGTTCCACAGCAAGCCAGTGGCCCATGTAGGCCAGGTGGGGCTGGAAGACAGGATTTGCAGCAATGCAGCAGACTACCCATGTGAGGCAGGGCTGGCTGAACAGGAAACTAAAGATTCAAAGCTAGCTGTGAACTACTTTGGGGGTGTGATGGCAGGAGAAACTCCCAGTCTCACATGACAGGGTTCATTGGAAAATGGGGCTAGAGTGGAGCAAGCAAGCCACATTGTTCCCTCTCTGACCCCTCCCCCACCAGGCAGCTCCACAATACAGCAAAGAGGGTTGCCCTGCCCTGGTGAATACCTAAGATGCCGCCCCCGTACAACATAACAGGTGTACCAAGACAAAGAAATATGGCCCAAATGAAAGAACAGATCAAAACTCCAGAAAAAGAGCTAAGAGATGAGAAGATAGACAACCTATCTTATGTAGAGTTCAAAATACTGGTAATCAGGAGGGTCACAGAAATAGTTGAGCTCAATCGCAAAATGGAGGAAGAAATGAAGGCTATGCATAGTGAAATAAAGTAAAATATACAGGGAAGCAACAGTGAAGGGAAGGAAATCAGGACTCAAATCAATGATTTGGAACAAAAGGAAGAAATAAACATTCGACCAGAATAGAATGAAGAAATAAGAATTCAAAAAAGTGAGGAAAGGCTCAGGAACCTTTGGGACAACTTGAAACATTTCAATGTATGAATCATAGGGGTTCCACAAGGAGAAGAATAAGAGAAAGAAGTTGAAAACTTATGTGAGCAAATAATGAAGGAGAACTCCCCCAATCTGGTGAAGGAAATAGACTTCCAGGAAGTCTAGGAATTTAAGAGAGTCTCAAAGAAATTGGACCCAAAAAGTAACACACAAAGGCACATCATCATTAAGTTACTCAAGATTAAAGATAAAGAATGAATCTTAAAAGCAGCAAGAAGAAAAGAGAGAATTGCCCACAAAGGAGTGCCCATGAAACTATCAGCTGATTTCTCAAAAGAAACCTTACAGGCAAGAAGGGGTTGGAAGGGGTATTCAAAGTCATGAAAAGCAAGGACCTACATCCAAGATGACTCTATCCAGCAAAGCTATCATTTAGGATGGAAGGGCAGATCAAGTGCTTCCCAGATAAGATCAAGTTAAAGGAGTTCATCATTACCATGCCCTTATTATATGAAATGTTAAAGGAACTTATCTAAGAAATAGAAGAAGATAAAAAACTATGAACAGTAAAATGACAATGAACCTGAAAAACAAAAACAAAAACTAAGCAAAAAACTAGAACAGGAACAGAATCAGAGAAATGGAGATCATTTGGAGGGTTTTCAGGGGGCAGAGGGAGGGGAAGAATTGGAAGGATGGTACAGGGAATAAGAAACATAACTGGTAGGCATAAAAGAAATGGCGAGATGTTAAGAATAGTATAGGAAACAGAAGTCAAAGAACTTATATGTACAACCCATGAACATGAACTATGGAGTTGGGAGAATTCTGGAGGGTTGGGGGGTGCAGAGCAGAGGGGAGATAAAAGGAAAAAAATTGGGAAAACTGTAATAGCATAATAAATAAAATATACTTAAAAATAAAATAGAACTACTAATCATGTGCAAAAAAAAAAAAAGAAGTGACAATGAAAAAAGTCAGCAGTCAGACCACAAGAGGCTAGCATAAGGAGTTTGGCATTAATCCTATACATCAGGTTGAGTCACTGATATTTCTTAGATGAGGAAATAACATAATTACATTCACATTTTATGAATCATAATGTATTTTATAAAATTCCCTTCGGTAGTATCAAAGAGAATATACTGAAGGAAGTTAGGGATGAAACCAGAAGCCGAGGCACCATCTAAAGAAGTATTTTTCAGTTCTCTGGTTAAAACAAAAACCCTATTCAAACTAGCTTTAGGCATAGCTGGATCCAAGTAGGTAAACAAGGTAATCAGATCTCTCTCCATTGCTTGACTCCTAGTTTTCTGTCTTTGATATATGTTGTATTTTCTCATACTACAGATAAATTATGTTCAAATGGCAAGACTGGTGGTTGCTGGAAACCTCAAGATGATGTCCCCATAGCTCTGATTCAGAGTGAAAGAAACCCTCTTCCTGCAAGAAGTCTTAGGTCAAATTTCATGAAAGCACTCTGACTGGCTCTGGATCGAACTCATGTCCCTCCTGTGGATGCTGTGCTGGGCACTATGATTGTCTAGGCCATAGAGATGTGCCAACCCTTGTGGATTAGGGGAAGGACACTTTCTTTAAAGAAGAAGGAACAGAGAGTGGATAGGACAGATAAAAATACATCTGCCATAATATACTTAACTTAGGTAAAGGCTAATAAAGAATTAACCTTGAAGAGGAAGGGATAGATTAAATAACATTTATTTATTTATTTACTTACTTACTTACTTATTTTTATTGTTGTTCAAGTACAGTTTTTTGCCCTTTACCCCCATCCCAGCCCATCCCCCAGCTCTCCCCACCTCCCTCCCATATCCACCCTCCTTGTTATTATCCATGTTAAATAACTTTTTAAAAAACAACTTTTAAAGAGTTAGAATGAAGTGGACTTGGTGACAGATAAGAAATGGGAAAGACAGGTGGGAAAAGACAGGTTGGATAAGTTTGGGGTGGTATTTTTAACTGAAATAAAAAAGGCTCAAGGAGAATAAGTAAGTCTTGGCCTGTGGAGCAGGGTAGAGGCAGATGGTGAGTTCAGCTCTGGAGTGCTTACATGGCCTGCAATGGCATGTTCAATAAGAGAACATAATTTGCACTGAGGTTGGTCAGTGGTTGGGTGAAAGGGTTGGGAGGAGGATGATAGTGGCTAAATGCTAAATGAGAGTGGGGCCTAGGGAGAAACTGATGAGGTATCCCTTCCTTAGGGGTGATGACTGTCCTAGTTACCACCCCAGTGACCAGCTAAATAGAGTAGGCTTTGTTCACATCAGGGTAGGGGCATGGAAAGGAAAATCTGGCCACAGCTCTTGAGTCAGAGGTAGGTTAGAGTCTAGGCAAGGGATTCTGAAATCAAGGTAGCTGATGGGAAGCTATGTGAAAGGATCAGGATGGGAGTCAATTAGGCTAGTATTAGATGGTATGAAATGAACTAAGACAAGGGTTCAAGTAGAAAGCCATCAGAAGTTTGGCCATACACTCTGAAGACTGAATAGGGAGTTTCCATGCATAGGTAGATTCCAAGGGCAAAATTCAACATAACCACAAAGACTTTCCAACTCCAATAAAGCTCAGAATGAGCTTCTGGTGGGTCCAGGCTTTTGCTGGCTCAAGGTAGCAATTGTTCTATATGGGGATTTTGTGGTGGGTGGGGAAGGAGCTCTGAGGAGTGGCTGAGTTGGCTCAAACCTGGTTCAGAGACCTTGGTTACAATGGCCCCAGTGACCAGCTTTGATAGACATGGTGTGGCATCTGGGCTTGGTTACTTTTCCTGGGGGCAAACTGAGAAGTTCCTAAATGGTAGGTCATCAATAAATGCCTGATGGGTGAATGAATGCATGGCTGAATGATAGTCAACTTTCTCACATTTGTATCATCTCTGTGTGTGGCTCATGTACATTAGTTTCTATGCATAGGCATAGAGTCCTCTGAGTCTTTCTAGGTTCACAGTTGCCTCAGTCTGTTTGGGACTCTGGACACTGGACTCTGGAGCTCTAGGGGACTGGCTGGTGCACTAAGGACCCTGAGGGCCCATTACATTTCAGGTCACCTGGCAGGTGAGGAGTTGTTTTCTAGTAGGTTGTTCAGAGGCACTGACTTCTGGAGCACAGCTTTCTTGCAAGGTGTGTTGGCAGAGAATGTGAAGATGGTGGCACTCTCCTTGGGTTTGGAAGAAGGCCAGTTGGCAGAGCTACAGGAGGTTCCCAGATGCCAAAACTCTCTCAAGTGACTTCATGGACTGAGAGAGAGAAACAGGAGGGACTGCCAAGGACATGACACTTCTCATACTAATTAAAAGGGAAGAGAGGCAGCAGCTACTGCTCCACTGATTTAAGTTTCATGTCAAACATCAGGGTCTATCAGAGGTTATGGGAGAGCAAGGCCCTCCACTTTGGAATCAGCCCCACAGTTTACAACCTCAGCCTCTTCTCAGGCTGCTACTCCCTTGGTCAGCAGCCTCCCCTTTCTGGCCTACCCTTATATTTAGAGTGAACCAAAGCTAAGAACGTGCATGCCTATGGGAGCCAGCAGGGGGGTGGGGGGAATCATCCTCCTACTCTTATTAGTTAGTTAAAATGACCTCTGACACTGAACTTCTTGAAATCTGTGAGCCTCTTTTGGGGAGGAAGCTCCCCTTTGGAAGCAAACTCAGTGCTGTGTGTGTGTCACATGGAGCACGGAAAGGTTTAGATGGCCTTGGACAAAAGCCCACAAGTTAGGTGTCCACACTGTTAGATGAATAAAAAGTTTCAAAATAGTAAATAGAGAATAAACCTAGTATCATAAAATATACAGGGGTGGGCAAAATAGGTTTACAGTTGTTCACATAAAAAGACATGCAGGTTATAATTACTGCTAATAAATAAATAATAATACAAAAATAAACTCACAACTCTAAACCTACTTTTGCCAACTCCTGTAGTATGAATACATATATCTGTGTGTGTGTGTACAGGCTGAGGAAGTCTGCAAGAATACATATTGAATCCTTAGTAGTGTTTTTCTGTATTAAAAGATCCATGGTGGTTTGTGTGTATGTGTGTTTTGAATTTTGGCTTCTTTGATTTATTCTTATTTTAATGAATAAGAATAAATTCTCTTTAATGAATGTGAATTCATTTAATGAATTCTCTTTAATGAATTCACTTCTCTTTAATGAATGTGTTACTTATGTAATAATGACAACGCTACTATTAATAAAAAACATAAGGCAACGAGAGACTTAAACGACCTACTATCTTAATACCTCTTTCAGCACAAAGCCTGAGAAACAGAATGAACCTAAAAGCAAGGCTGTTTGGACTGAATGTTTGTGTTCCCTCAGAATAAATGTGCGATGAGCCCTGGCTGATGTGGCTCAGTGGCTAAGTGCCAGTGTGTTAACCAAAGGGTCACCAGTTTGATTCCCAGTCAGGGCATGTGCCTGGGATGTGGGCCAGGTCCCCAGTGGGGGACATGCGAGAGGCAACCACTCACTGATGTTTTTCTCCCTCTCTTTCTCCTTTCCTTCCCCTCTCTCTAAAATTAAATAAATAAAATATTTAACACAATGAATAAATAAATGTGCGATGAAATTCCAAGCTCCAATATGAGAGCATTAGGAGGTATGGCCTTTCATACATTATTAGGACCTGATGGGGAGTCATAAATGGGGTTAGTTCCCTTGTCCTGTATGTCACATTAGGACGCTGAGACAAGACAGCAGCTGTCTATGGGCCAGAAAGTGATCTCTCATTAGACACTGAATTGTTCTTGATCTTGGACTTCTAGCCTCCAGAACTGTGAGAAGTACGTTTCTGCTTGTCTACAAGCCATGCAGTATGTGGTGTTTTGTTATAGCAGCTCAAATACACTGAGGCAACCATGAATCTAGAAAGACTCAGAGGACTCTGTCTTTCAGTCCTCCTTGGGCACCTGTGTGCATCTGTGTCCAGTGGGCAAGGGACTCCAAGTGTGTCAACTCATCTGCAAGACTGGATTTCCCTGAGTCTGCTCACACAGGGCTACTGAACTGATACAGGATTTGAGGGGAGGGTGAAGGCAGTAAATATAAATATCAAAAGACCTTTTACTGACTGTGTGGACTAATGAAATTTTTGCTGTGGAATTACCTGTGAATGATATTCCTATGACTGGGTTATGCTATTTGAATGAAGCAATAGAACTCATTCCATTAATTCATTGATATTATTTTTAAATTTTGAAAAACTTTTTATATTACCCATCTACCACTCAAACTCCTATTCTAGGATCATAAACCCCACAGCAAAATTTGAGTTGCCAAGATTATTAGAGTCTGAAACTCTTGGAAGTGTGAAATGAAGCCATCTGGCAGGCTAGAAAGCAAGTGGCTTTGAAATATTTATTTCCATGAAGCATTAACGATTATTTTTAACCATGTATTGAAAGTTCTGAGCAAAAACAAAGCTTGGGTCTCCAGTCAGCCAGCAAGGAACTCTTGCCTGAGCTATTTTTTTCTGCTAAGAGAAAGCAGGTAATAGACCTAAAGGGGAAAAAATGGCTCCCTTTCTGCTTTGCAGGCCTTTTTGTATTTTTTGGTAGGAATCTTAGTTGAGAGAAGAATGTGCTCATGCTGAGATTAATAACCCAGGATACTTTCACAGGCCCCATGAGCTTTAAAAATGTTTGATATAGCTAGTTGATTCAGAGGAGGTAGAAAATCCATCTTAACTGGTGGTGTGAGTTTAAATTTTGAGCTCCCTGGTAAAGTATCTGCACAGGCCATTACCTTTCATTAATTACACAGTAAACAAGTATTCAGTGACAAGGGACCCTGGCTATGGGAGGCAGCAGAGAAGTACTGTAGGTACCCTGTGGGTGACAGCCATGTCCTGGACCCAGGGAGACAAGTCCTTCCTTCTATACCTGGGTGCAAAGAGGCTCAGCTCTGAGTGGACCAGCCCTCTCTCCAGGGTGGAAGATGGGCCCCCTTGTCCATGTTCATTGCAGTCATTATATACTGCTATTCCCCTCTCTAGTGTTGTCAGAAAACATGGAAATGGAGGTAGCAAAGACCAAAAGGTCAAAGTTTTTCATTTTGTTTTGTTTTACATTTCCAGCAGTAACTGCTGGGTCACTCACATGGGAGGTGTTCTGAGGACAAGCACTTTCTGAAAATGAGAATTCTACTTTTCAGTTTACTTTTTAAACTCATCTGTGATTGATTTGCTAGAGTGCTAATAATATTCTGCTAATAATAACAAATCTCTTCCTAATCCTGAGTATCCAGCTCAGCTATAGAAAGGCCAGGGTCACAAGTTATAGGGCTCTGGGCTATTCATAGTTGTAAGACACAGCAGCTTACAAGTTGTTGGCTAATGCTGGGTGGCAGGGATCTTCTGTTTCAAACCTGAGATCTGAGAATTTGTGTTAGGGCTGTTCTCTACAGTAGAAAATAAAATCATGTAAGAAAAAAGTGCTAGGCTAAAGCAGCTGAGAAGCCAATAGGAATATAATTATAAGACTAAGTATAGTTATAAGGATAATCACTGCAAATGAGTATTAAATCAGGCACCATGATAAGCACTTCTCATGGACAATCTCATTTAATCTTTAATAGCTTCATGAGGAAGACATATTAGGACTATGTCACAAGTGGTTTGGAAAGGTTAAGTAACTTGCCCAAATCTTCTTTATTTTAATTTTTAAAATTGAGGTATGCTTGAAAAATAAAATTGTATATATTTAAGAGGTGCAAATGGTGATTTGATATACATATACATTATAAAATATTTATTGCAATACAGTTAATTAACACATCTATCATCTCATATAGTTACTTTTTTTTAGGTTTGGTGATAAGAACGCTTAAGGTATACTCTTTTAGCAAATTTCAAGTATACAATACAGTATTATTAACTATAGTTACTATACTGTATATTAGGTCCTCAGAACTTATTCACCTTATAACTAAAAGTTTGTAATCTTTGACCAAAACTTCCCCATTTTCCTCACAACCTCCCCACAACCTCACCCCCCAGCCCCTGGAAACTACCAGTCCACTCTCTGTTTCCATAAATTCTATTTTTAAAGACTCCACATGTAAACAATACCACATAGTATTTGTCTTTATCCAAGTCTTAAGGGTAATGTGGGAACAGAACCAAGAACAACTCTACACAAAAACTGTGTACCTATACCCACCACTGTATTCTCAAGGAGGAAGTAGGGGGCAGGTATTTGACAATTAACCCATCCTCTTAGGAAATTATCCTCTGAGCTCTCATTATTTTTAACCCAATTCCTTCCTCAACTCCAGATATAGAGCCCACACTCAGTGGTCTAGATTATCTTTTAGTCTGTTTACACTGAGGAGTCTCCTGCCAAAGAATTTATCTGAGAGGAAGAGCAGCTGGCACAGGGAGAACTCTAGGTATAGCATGGTGCCAATCTCCAGGACTTGCCCCCTAATTTCATCTCTGAGTCCAATTGAGAACAAGGAAGGAGTTGATTATCTGGTCTATTTCCAGTCTTATTTTGACATCACTGTTGTGTACAAGTTGCTCCTCAGAGAAGCTTCTCAGAGCACCACAGTAGAAAATACCTTGAGGGTTGTTGGCCCAGCTAGCCCATTCTCCTTGTCACTGCCATTCACAGCCATGGAGGTGACTCTTGGCAGCCATGTTCTGGCTTTCCAGGGCTGTCCACCCCCACCACCTCTGACCAGTGAGGAGATGGGCTCTTGACTGAAGCTGGGCCAACTAGAGTCTCTTCCCGGGAAGGAGGAATGGGGACTGAGAGAAGCTTAATGGCTGAACATGTAACATGTGAACTTGGGAGCCATTTCCACCAAGTAAATTGATGCACCAAGAGAGCTGATCTTCAGACAGAAAGCAGCAAATCTGTTGTAGAGAGAAGAGAAGAGGTAAAGATGGAGAGCAAACACAGAGGACTTTCCCATCTCTATTTCCAGCCCCTTCCTCTGACTCTGGGCCCGCCCTGGTTTTTGTTGTGTTTTTTTTTCCAATAATAAATTCCTTTTTTTCCTAAACCAAATTGAGATGGTTTCTAAACTTACAACAGTAAATTCTAACTTTTCTGAATTTTATGAGCTAGTACATCATATAATCTGTTCATTGAAGCCATGGTGACAAGCTTATTTCCCTTGTAGGTAAATTAATTTTGTTCAGTCTCAAATCAACAGCTTATTCCCTCTGTGTTTCCATACAATGGAGAATTAGGTATGGGTCAGAACCACTGCTAGAGAAATAGCTTAACAACAAATGTACTTTTGATAGTGAGCATGTGTTACCTTGGAATATGATTGACTTGTCTATTTTGTTTTCTTTTCATGTAGCCTACACACTGAAAGAAGCCAAGAGAACCATTCTTGTACCCAGGGGCACTAACTTTCCTTATGTCCCTAAGTTGTGAGCCAGGAAGCTGAAAGTCTGTTCTTGTCACAAATCAGATAGAGAAGCTAGGAAGAGCATAAGGGTTTCAGCAGCTGGCCATGGAAAACAAAATAATCAGAGCAAGTGTCAGCTGGCTCTGGCCATAAATAACCTAACTTAGGGTAAAAAGGACTAAAGTCTGATGCTAAGTTTGATGGCCAAGCAAGACTGGAGTCTCCTCCTTCCTTGCTTCAAATCCCCTGGAGGTATAGCCAAATGGGTAATGTGGCATCTCTATTAGTTTCCCAGAGCTTTCATAATAAAATGCCTTTAACTGGATAGCCTACAACAACAAAAACTAATTGTCCCACAATTCTGGAGGGTGGAGATCCAAAACTGAGGTATTGACAGGGCCATGCTCCCTCCGAAGCCTGTAGGAGAGGATCCTTTCATGCCTCTTCCAGATTCTGGTAGCACCAGGTGTTCTCGACTTCTGGCAACATCATTCCAGTGTCTGTCTTTGCCATCACATGGCAGTTTCTCTATGTGTCTCCACATTGTGTTCCATCTCCATGTGTTTATATTCACATTCCTCTTAGTAAAGAATATCAGTTATATTGGATTAAAGGCTCACCCTCCTTCAATATGACTTTGTCTTAACTAATTACATTTGCAACAACTCTATTTTTATTTATTTTTAAAAACTACATTTTATTGATTATGCCATTATACTTGTACCATTTTTTTCTCCCCTTTATTACCCTTTGCCCTGCACCACCACTCCTACTGGCATTCTCCCACCCCCATTAGTTCATGTCCTAGTGTCATACATATAAGTTCCCTGGCTTCTCCATTTCCTATTATATTCTTAACCTCCCCCTGTCTATTTTGTATCTACTATTTATGCTTCTTATTCCCTGTACCTTTTCCCCCATTCTCCCCACTCCCCTTTCCTGCTGATGACCCTCCATGTGATTTCCATTTTTGTGATTCTGTTCCTGTTCTAGTTGTTTGCTTTGTTTTGTTTTGTATTTTTTAGGTTCAGTTGTTAATAGTTGTGAGTTGTCATTTTACTATTCATAGTTTTGATCATCTTTTTCTTACATAAGTCCCTTTAACATTTCATGAAATAAGGGCTTGGTAATGATCAACTCCTTTAATTTGACCCTATCTGGGAAGGACTTGATCCACCCTTCCATTCTAAATAGTAGCTTTGCTGGATAGAGTCATCTTGGATGTAGGTCCTTGCCTTTCATGACTAGGAATACTTCTTTCCAGTCACTTCTTGCTTGTAAGCTTTCTTATGAGAAATCAGCTGATACCTTTAAGGGCACTCCTTTGTAAGTAACTGTCTCCTTTTCTCTTGCTGCTTTTAAGATTCTCTCCTTCTCTTTAATCTTGGATAATGTCATTATGATGTGCCTTGGTGTGTGCTTCCTGGATCCAAATTCTTTGGAACTCTCTGAGCATCCAGGATGCTCAGTGCAGGCTCACTGGCCTGCAGTGAGCACAGAATGCTGTGGATGGCTCATCAACACAAGAGAAAAACATACACAGAGACAACCAGGTCATGTCGGGAAGTAAGAACGGAACGGCCACTCTTTCTAGTGGGGAGTGCCCCATTTCCATTCCAGAGCAGATTTTTATTGAGAATACAGATTCAGTTTGTGGATTCACAGTCTGGCAGAAAAGATCAAAAGAAGTAGGTGACTTACAAAGGTGCAGACAGAACCCGCATTGTGATTCTGGGCAGAGACTGGACTTTCAACATATGGCTCAAAGGGCTAGTTTTGGTTTCCTGTCTGTGCCTTCCAATTCTAATCTAATAACATCCTCCAGCAAACAGATCTCACAGGATCTTGCATATTCTATGTCCCAGGCCTGATTACCCCAAGGGTCCTCTGACTCTGGTCTGGGCTGCATTTCCCCTGCTATTTCCACAGGCCTGAGTCAACAGAGGAGACAAAGGCAGCCAGGAGACTTGGATTTCTCACTTCTAAAAACAAGGACTCAGGCTTTGACAAGCTGAGGGGGCAGGGGTTGATGTCCATCACCCCTTCATTTCCACAGCCCCGAGTCTCTTCCCAGAGGCCTCCTTGTGATCATGCCTGTCTTAGGCAATTCCCTCCATGGGAAATCTTACCCGTCATTGGCTAACTGATCAAGATTAGGAGGTCAGGCACAGGACAGGCAGTGTTCATGCCAGGGAAATGTTTTGTCTCCTTAGTGGCTCCTGGTTCAGAGGTCTCTCTCTCAGCCTAAGTTACGGGAGGTTACAGCTTCCTGAGATCAGGCAGGGTGGTCCCCAACAATCCTGGACTTTCTAGAAGTCTATTTCCTTCAGTATATTTTGGAAGTTATCCTTCATTATTTGTTCAAATAAGTTTTCCATTTCATGGTCTTCCTCTTCTCCTTATGGCACCCCCATGATTTGGATGTTGGAGCATTTCAAGTTGCCCCAGAAGTTCAAGTCTTTCTTCATTTTTTTTGAATTCTTGTGCCTTCATTCTGTTCTGGTTGAATGTTTATTTCTTCCTTCTGCTCCAAATCGTTGATTTGAGTCCTGGTTTCTTCCCTTTACTGTTGGTTCCCTGTGCATTTTCTTTTATTTTGCTTTGCATAGCCTTCACTTTTTCCTCTATTTTGTGACCATACTCAACCATTTCTGTGAGCCTCCTGATTACCAGTGTTTTGAACTCTGCATCTGATAGGTTGGCTATCTCTTCATCACTTAGTTGTATTTTTCTGGAGCTTTCATCTGTTCTTTCATTTGGGCCATTTTTTCAGTCTTAGTGCACCTGTTATGTTGTAAGGGGCAGAGCCTTAGGTATTTGCCAGAGCAGGGAAACCCACATCTTTGTGTTGTGGTGCTGTATGTGGGAGAGCAGTCCAAAAGGGAGCAATGCCACTTGTTTGTCTCTCACCCCATTTTCAGTCACTTCCCTGCTACCCAGAGGCAAATTGGTCCCTTTTGGTGCTGATTCCTGGGTGGGTGGGTTTGTGTACATTCTAGGACCCTGTGAGTCTCTCCTATGAACTGTCCTGTGAGACTGCGAGTTTACCTGTTGCCACAACCCCCACAGGTTTTAAAGTCAGAGGTTCTGAGGCTTTTTTCCCCTCACTGGAACCCTGGGTTGTGTGGTCTGTCTTGTTCCCCAGTAGTTCCTCCAGGATTATCCACACTTAAATGTGGGACTGCCCTATCCTCCAGCCAGCACCTTGCTACGGGTCCTCTCTACCCCGGCTGCCAATCTCCTCCCCTCCTACCAGTCTGAATGAATTTTTTTCCTTTAATTCCTTGGTTGTTGGACTTCCATACAGTTTGATTTTCTAGTAGTTATGGTTATTTTTTGTTTTTAAATTTATTGTTGTCCTTATTTGGGTTGTGTGAGGAGGCAAAGTATATCTACCTATGCCTCCATCTTGGCCAGAAGTTCCTGGAATTTGCAACAAATTTATTTTTAAATAAGGTCACATTCTGAAGCATTGGGTATTAGGACTTCAAGAAGTATTTCTGGGGTGGAGGAGACAATTCAAACCATAAGAGCATATATGGGGTTTTGACAAATTTGAACTTAACATGAGGCAATGTAATGTCCCAAGTGGCTTGATCAGTTGGCCTTTTAAGGGAACTGATAAGCCTCAGCACTTGGTCTGTTAAGATAGGCAATGAGCTTCAGGTGATGGGGCAGCTTGTCAGAAGACAGTTTTCATGAAGAGTCAAGGATAAGAACTTATCCTAAGAAGAAATCAGCAGGCATGTGACTAGAAGTCTTGTTCAAAGAGAAAGAGGGGGAATTTTAAGGACAGCATCCATTTAGTTTCTTAGATGGCTTCCAGGTCCAGCAATTAGAGTATAGGGGATGCCAAATTGAAATTTAAAAGGTTTAAAACTTCATACCATATGTTGGAATCCATACCTGTAACTTAGTAATACCAAAAATGAGTTATGATGGTTACTATGATTCCATTGTAACTTTAGATTGGTGGGACCTAAAAAACCCTCCTCATGTCAGAATCAGACAGGGGGCAGCATGGCTCAGGGGGCATGTGGAGAGGAGGAGGTAGTAAGAGGCCATTTCAGTTGGATCCTGGTATATGGTTTGGCCCCAGGAAAATGAAGTGAACCTGTTAGTAGGATTTCCATCACATGAGATGGTACTCTGAAACAGGTCTACAGACCCAACATAGGAACTGGATTGTGATTAAGAAATGGAGGCAGAAATTTACTTAATGGCCTGAGTATGTGTGGCTGGGATTAAGAAAAGTCTGATACAAAGGAGGGCTCATAATTAGACACTGCATTTATGGAAGCTTGATTACTAGAATCTTTCATTTGCCTCTCCACCTGAAGGAGCAAGGATTATGTCCTTCACATTTTTATTCTCATCACATGATACAGAACACAGGTGACAAACACAAGGCCTATGGGCTGAATCTGACCCTCCACCTTGTTTTATCTGGCCTGGCACCTTGTTTCTACCTGGCAGCAGTGCTGACCCTAATACAGCCCTCCTTGACCCTCCTTGACCCTAATGCAGCCCTAAAATTACATTTGGTCCTTTGAAGGCAACTGCAAGGCTGATGTGGCTCCCAGTGAAAATGAGTTTCATACCCCTGATTTAGAACATATTTCAAGTCACAGTTTCAGTGAATATTTGTTGAATGAAGAAATACATGCATGCAGAACTTGGTCAGGAGTGGCTCAGCAATAGGCAGCACTAAACCTACATGACTACATCTTACAGTTGACAAAGGCAGAGTACAGGGACTGACATGTTCAGTCTTAGAGTTTATACAATCTACTTATGGCCTGAGGTGAGGAAGAAGAAAATGAGGTGCAGAGAAGGGGAGAGGAAGCAGGAAAGCATTGTAACTTGTACTGAGCTGGCACTTGGTAATTAAGTTTCATTACCTGGTTTGTAATATATCAATAGGTGTTTCATATTTAAATGTAAAAATTTGTTATCTTCTTATGAAAAATGAATATAAGCTGCTTTGTCATTGTTTATTTTCATTCTTTAATTGGTTATATTGATTTCTTCTGTCTGGGAAATATAGCAGAACCTATTCATAATTACCCTGACGAAGTCTTATTCTTGTTAAAGGACTGGTGATGTTGCTGGCAGAGTTAGCACTGCTGAATGCCCCAACCCCTATCATCACAGCTCAGGAGTCCACCTGTCCACTGGCACTAGGGGCAGAGGGCTTGAGGAGAAATCCTGCTATCTCTTCTAGTCATAAACTCAAAGCCTTATGCCACTGGAAGTAACATGAGAGTTTTTCTAGCTCAAAGTAACTCCCAACAAAGACATTTCCATTGACTTTACTGAAATATGATCATTTGGTCTCTACTTGGAAACTTCCAGTGATGGACAGTTCACCTGTTGGCCAGGTAATTGGCTTTACTACTGGACAATAGCCTGAGATTCTGACTTAGTGAGTCTGAGATGAGACCCAGGAATCTATATTGTAACATCAATGATGTTATGATATCAAAGTATATCCATGTTTGACCATGTTTTGGAACCACTGTTTCAGATCAGTAATTTTCAAAATTATTTTAGCCAGACTGTACATGAACAGAAGACAAAATCTTACCAGAAGCAGGACCTGCAAGGGAGGGGAGAGTCAGGGCTGAGAGGCTGGAGTTCCAAAGGCAAAGGATGCCTATTTATAGGCTATTCCCAGTGTTAAGGGCAGTCCAAGAATAAATATTAGTTTTAACCATATATAGACTGTCAACCTATAGTAAATAACTCTAAAGACTGGAAAAGAGACCTGAGTAAGGGGTCTTAACATTTGGAAATTATACAGGTATTATGGGTTATTAGAAGACCTTAAGGGCAGTAGAATAGAGAAAACCAATAAAAAGGGGACAGGGTGGCACTCCACGGCAGCTGTCTGCTCCGGTGCCCCCATTCTACTCCATGGTGAGCACAGGGACAAAGAACCCAGAAGGGCTCATAGTTTGCAAACCATTGTCTGAGAATTATTGGTCTGGATGTCTCCTTATTTGTCA
The DNA here is from genome assembly GCF_019186645.2 of Phyllostomus hastatus. Taxonomy (NCBI): domain Eukaryota; kingdom Metazoa; phylum Chordata; class Mammalia; order Chiroptera; family Phyllostomidae; genus Phyllostomus; species Phyllostomus hastatus. The sequence goes on along the minus strand of NW_025334015.1, from coordinate 1,239,711 downwards.
ACATCTCTTTTTATCTGTGACTATCTGTTACCAAATTAATTTATATATCTAGAAATCTATAGAAAGATGCAGGTATAATCCATTACAGAAAAAAAAGAAAAATGCTACCAATTTGTCACAATCACATACAACTGAAAGGACTTTCTACTGATCAGCATGGGAGTTTTGACCTGCTCCATTTCCAACTGGGCCGGTTCACCCCTCCTTAGGCAACCTGGTGACCCTCACTCCCGGGAAGTCACCTTATTGATGCCAAACTTAGTGTGGTCGCCCGATCAGCATAGTGCACTACAGCCTGAATTCCTGAGCTCAAGCGATCCTCCTGCCTCAGCCTCCCGAGTAGCTGGGACTAGAGGTACATGCCCCCACGCAAAGGACATTCTAAAGCATGCTGTCTCCTGAAGATGTTTCCAGCCTCTAGAGTCAGCTCCGAGAGCTTCATGCAGTCCCTCCTTTCTCTGTGCCTTACCCCCAACTCTGTCCCCAATATGCCCTAAGTCCATCCTTGGAAGGATGACTGAAATTCCTTACTTTCTGCTGTAGACTGCTATATTTAAGTGTTCCACGTTCTTCAGAATGGAAAAATCCCAATACTACCTTTGGACCATCTCTCATAGCATATTTTCAAAGAGTTACTATGATAAAAATATTTTTTGTTTTTGTTTTTATGATGTCTTACAAAAGGCTCTTTCCTACTATTGTGAAATGAAGAGTATGCAAGGAACAAAAATATCAGCCTCCGCATATGTGGTCCCAGATGGGGTCTGGCTGGTCAGTCAGGGAGGATTTTCCCTCTTTTGGACATTTACACCATATTTCATTGATTCTAAGACATTCCCTTGCATTTTTGCATTTCTGAAATTGGATAACAGCTTAGAATCAAACGTATGTCTTAGTTGGTTTGGTAGTGTTTTTATCTTAGCTGTATAAAATATAATGAGGCATGCAGATGGTGATTTGGAGTCTGCAAAATCCAATAATTTGAACTTGCTTTCCCTTTTTTTATGAGAATATTTTATTCCTGTGACTTCAAATCATTATTCTTGTGGCATAACTCTTCAACTGACTTTGAATTTTCTATAAACAAATAACAGTTTTTGTCAAATGCCTTGATAAAAAAATATATAGCATTTTTAAGATCTACCCATCTGTCTGGTACACTGCCCCCCTTGTTTAAAAAGAAAAAGCAGTTCATTAACTAGACCAGTAACTTTTTAAAAATCTTCACCTGAGAATATGTTTATTGATTTTAGGGAGAGAGGAATCGGTGGGGGGGGGGATCTATTGATCTATTGGTTGCCTGCTGTCCCAACTGGGACCAAACCTACAACCTAGGTATGTGCCCTTACTGGGGATCAAACCCACAACCTTTTGGTCTACTGGATGATGTTCCAACCAACTGATCCACCCAGCCAGAGCTTAAGTCAGCAACTTTTTATTGAGCACCTTCTATGTGCCAGCTATGGTTCTATATAAGGATGTATATTTATAATAAACAATACCAGTAATGTCTTTGTTAAACTGTTTTTCTAGGGCACTGTTTTCCAACAGGAATATAATGGAGCCACATTCACAATTTCACTTTCTGAGTAGCCACAATAAAAAAAAGTAGAAGAAAAACATGATATTAATTTGATAATATGTTGTATTTAACTCAATGTACACAGAATATTTTATGAGACATTTGACATCCTTTTTTCATACCAAGTCTTCAAAACCCAGTGTGCATTTTAACCTACAGCCTATCTCAGTTAGCCACATTTCAAGTGCTCAATAGCCACATGTGGCTAGTGGCTGCTCTGTTGGACAGCACATATCTAGCTAGGGAGTGAACAAACAAATCTGATCGTGTTGGATAGAGCTGTGGTGTATCATGAGAACAAAATGAGATAATTGGATTGAGAGTAATTACATGGAGGCTATTTTAATAAAGTCTCTTTTAAAAGATGAGCAGGAGGCTGCCTTGCTAAAATAAGATGGAAGAGATCTCCAAGTTGCAGAACAATGACAGCAAAGTCCCTGTGGTAGGAATGAGATTGGAGCATTCCAGGTACAGAATGAAGGTCAGTGTGGCTGGGGCAGAGTGAGTCTGCATTTGTGTGTGCAGCAGGTGGAGGTGGCAGGGGGAGGGGCCTGATGGCAGGGGACCGGGAAGGAGATGTCAGCAGGCATGGATGGGGTCAGGAAGGGTGTTGTGGGCATTGTAAAGACTTTGGAAATGATGTTAGTGTTGGATGCCTTGTTTTTATGTGAAATCAGACTTGTTTCTGGTGAATACTACATTTATTTTTTAAGTATTCACATACATTTGTTTAATAATCCACTCTGGGATTTTGCTGAGGATTGGTGCCTAGATTTCCATGTACAGCTTTCAGATGCCATCCCTTTTCCCTTGTTGGAAGTTGGGATGTTGTCCTTTGGTGTGTTTCCTACCCTCCACGATTTTCAATGATTGCTTGGAGTAATGCTGAGTCCACACCTGCTAGTTCCTCTAATACTCAAGAATGTAATCTAAATAGGCCTGGTGACATAAGCATATTTTCATTGAGTAAATTCTTTTTTTACTTGACTGTCATACATCTTCACTTTGTTTTCTCTTTTTGTACCATTCTCTTTAATTTGAAGATGCCACTGCTGGAGAAGGCAGAGAAATATTATATCAACTGAACTAATTCTGCTTTCTACTTGTTGTTAAAACTGAATCATTTTCCCTGCCGGTTTTTTTAATTCAACATACCAGTCTTGGTTGGAATGTTTTTTTACAGAGTTCCAGCTCATGTAATGTATTTATCTGTAAACATTGCTGTCTACATGACCTCTTTTGCTTTGTGTTTACATCAATCACCTTCCTCTCAGATCTCCAAAAATCAGGGCATTATTGACTCTTTGGTTTTCCTTATGTGCATCATTTGGCCATTCCTTATGTTAGTCAGGGCTCTCCACTGAAAGTTACAGAAATTCAGCTCCACTGATTTAATAAGCCCCAAGAAAAGAGACTGGTTCACATGATTGCAAAGTTTAGGGATATCAAGCACAGTAGGATCTGAAGTCTCAAAAATGTTAACAGGACTCTGTCTCTGTATTCTTGATTTGTTTTTCTTATTTGTTTTCAGAAGGCTCTATAGTTTGGCCACCCCTTCCCCCCCAAAGTCTCTTTTCTGATAGCTTCAGCAAAAAAAAAAATCAGTCCTTAGTGTGATATCTGGTGTTCCCATTGGCCAAATTTGGGATACGTGCTCAACTCAAGTTATTTGGGCCTGTGCTTCCTCAAGGGAAGATTAAGAGGACTTCTGTCACAAGAAGAAGAGAGAATGGATAATAGCCCATGAGTGCAAAATAGCCCATGATTCCCATAGTCTCACAACTTACTGTTCCTCCCTATGCAGTGTGGCTTGTATTTGTTCTCTCCTCTCATTTCCTCCAGCTTTATTTCAGCTGAGTAACATTAAATGTTTGCCTGGATTATGGAATAAGGCACTTAACTACATAGTCTACCAGCTTCTGTTTTCTTCTGTACATCCATATATGAAGTTCCATGGGGGCACGATTTGCATGAAAGTCTACGTGAACCCTGTATGGCACCGTGCACCTGAGTCTCTCCCATATGATACCCTGAGACTGATCTTGTAAAGGGTAGTTCTGAATGTGCCAGAACCTGCAGGAGATGCCAGACCAGAGGAAAGTCAGGAAGATCATCATTTAGAGTGGAAGGAAGGTAGCATATTTAAAAGGTCGGGACTAGAATTTTACAGAACAATGAGAAAGAATAACTACCTTGGCCTTGACTGGTGTGGCTCATTTGGTTGAGCATCATCCCACAGGGCAAAATGTTGCCAGTTTGATTCCTAGTCAGGGCATGTGCCTGGGTTGCGGGTTTGGTTCCCAAGGTGTGTACAAAAGGCAAGCGAGAGTATGAAAGACAGCCAATTGATGTTTTTCTCTCACATTGACATTTTTCTCTCTCTCTTTCTCCTTCCTTTCCCCTCTCTCTAAAATTAAATAAATAAAATATTCAAAAAGAAAAGTACTGTATTTTGCTGTGTATAATGTGCTCTCGTGTATAATAGATACCCATGTTTTTGGCCCAAACATTCAGGAAAAAATATTTTGCTTTAATTTTGTAATTCAATTATTTATTTATTTATATTTAGAAACAAAGCCAAGTGTTGTATTCCAGAGAATTATTTTGCATACAGATGCCATTATTGCTTTCTAGAGTTACACTTTTCACACATAAGCATAAATAAAAGAATTAAAAACATCTATATAGATATAGAATTAGTACTCCCCATTATAATGCACATCCTTATTTTTCCCTCAAAAGTTTGGGCAAAAAAGTGTTGCTCTATACATGGCAAAATATGGTAACTACCTTGTGTTGGACTAAGGGTGTAAGAAGCACAGTGCAATACAAGAATGTTCACTAACCCCCCCCCCAAACTTGCAATATGGTAAAGGGAGAGAACCCTATAAATATCTACACTATATACTACTATGTAGGAGGGACCATATAAAGGGTCCTGTCCATATTTAACAGGTAACTGTGGCTGTAATGAGGAAGCACAACATCATGATAGAAGTGGCATTTTATCTGGGCCTTGAATGACAGGTAGGGTTTAATTGGCTCAGAGGAAATGGGGATGGGGCATGCCTGGCAAAGTGAGTGGCTCAGGCAGACATATTCCTGGCAAGCTGAACAGGAGGCCGAAGAATGCTGAGTTAAATAGATTGGCTTTGTCTGTAGTAGCTGGGGACAGACTTTGAGACTAAGCTTAGGCTTGGTTGTTGTGGGTGTTGAATAGCACTGGATTTGGGGTACGATGAAGATGTGTCAGGGGCTAAAAAAAGAAGTGCAACCCCAAGGCCGAGCAGACATTTGCCTGGGGGTCTGTGTAGCCACTTGTCCTTTAAGTGCTTTTAAGAGAAGGAGGAGAGTGGGGAACCCACTTCCTAACTATGGTGTACCTCAGCTGGTATTCTCCTGCTGTCTGTGCGAGTGATTAGGATCTGTGCCCCAGAGCAGACTTCAGCAAATGGGCCCCAGAACCAGCTGAGCTCTATCCTGCTGCCATACTGGCCTTTAGCCAGGCCCTGCTGGGCTTTGCTGACTTCACTGAGGGAGCCCCAGGGGCTCTGCAGGGTCTTCCAGTAGGCAGGGGAGAAAGTGGCAGGACAGAGGGTGTGTCCCATTTACATGCTCAGTGTGTGGTGTAATTCCTCAGCTGACCTTTTAGGCCTGCTGACCTTTCAGGCATGAAAGGTCAGCTGGGGAATCTCATTTGTGGAGCAGAGAATGGAGTGCAAGTTCCTAGCTATTTCTTTCTAAGTTCTTTCTCTCGCTCTCCCACCCTGGGACTGGAGCTGAGTCATGCCTCCTTGTCCAGTGGCTGCCTGTCTCTCAGGAGGGGTGGGTTTCTTAGCTGTGTTTCTCACAACTTCTGCAAGACCCTCCATGCTGCTACCAGAGGCTGGCCTCAGTGGGACATGTGTGTGTCAGGACTCTGCCTCAAGGTGTCCCAGGACACATACACCTGCTTGATCTTGGCCAAAAGGCTAAAAAGTGACAGGACCACACTTTAGCAAGGCAGTGCCTGCTGTCTATCCCCTTAGAGCTTCCCAGAGTGGAAAAGCAAGCCATGGCTGGGTTGGAGCACACCTGTGAGACCTGGGCTGTGTGGCCAATTTTCCCATTCCCTATGGTTCCAGGCCATTAGGATGAGGCCGAAGATGCCTCTGTTCTGATCCAGATTAGTTCAGAAAGTGCTGGGTAGTGAGCAGATTGCATTTCAGGTTGCATTTCAATAAGAGCTTGCTCCTTCCTTTTTTCCTTATGTTCTTCTATTGATGGTAGTAGGACTGGCAGGAGACCTCACTCAACCAAAATACAGGTGCCTTTGCCCCAGCTCATTAGAAGAACAGATAGTGATCTGTTGGTTGGAAATATTTCTGGACTTTGGTTGCTATACACTAGAGAAACCGCTCCCCACCCCGAGCTACAGGAAGAAAGAGCCCATCCCTGACCCTCCATAAGAAGGAAGTACTGTACACACTAAGGGTTAAGAGAGCATCTGTTAGAGTCATACCGACCCAGATGAAAATCCCAGCTCACACACTTGCCCACAGACCAGGCAAATCATGCTTAGAGCATCTGTTCCCACAACTGTTATGACACTGGAAGTGCTCACCTCTCAGGACCAGGAGAAGGTCTAAGCCAGATAAGGCATGCAAAGCATTTAACATGGTGCTCAGTGCTTACTTAGTGCACACTCAGTAAGTGGTAACTACAGTTATTAAAGCAGTGGTTTTTCCTTTATTGTTTGGCACTGATTAACCCAAAAGAGAGACAGGCTTATGTACTTAACTGCCATTGCTCCCAAAAACAGTCCAGGCAACTGTTACAAAATAGCATTTGCGGAGAACTTACTTTAACATGATGTTAATTTTAAGATGCAGCTGGGCTAACTGTAGGCTCCAGTGCCTTCCCATTTACATCTGGCATACAGCCCTGGAGAGAGAGGCATCTCTGTGACTTCCAGATTAACCTCAGGAGGGTGTTTGTAGCTCAGTGATCCAAGGGCTGTTAGTTTTACATGCATACCACATAAACACACTTATATACGTGGTCTCAGTATTTCTGCTGATATTCAACTGTGAAATTACTGCTTTGACTGGAGAGGCCCTGCGGACATGAGTTCTCATTGTCTTTAGGAATAATACCACCACATAGCCGTAAATCTAGGACAGCTGCCATATGGACTCTCTGTGGTTCAGCTGTGGTTCATCTATTAGGTTGGAGAAGTCCTAAGTCAGAAACCATGACTTTGCTGTTCAGACGGGATAAATGCGCCCAGGACAACTCCACTGCATGAATGCCTGAATAGAACTGGGCTTGGAAAGAATGGGTGGAAAGAACAGGTGGAAAGAACCGGGTGCTATGGTGAACCACAAGCTTGAGAGCAGCCACCCTGGCAGCGAAGTTCTGGAGACTGACACTGAGAACAGGAGGCATGTGGGCGTCTGTCCCTTAGGCTCAGCCTGGTTAACCCCCCAAAGGAGAAACATTGTAAGGAATACATATTATAAATCAGGGGATCAATACATCTTACAAAATTTAAAGGAAGATTTTATTTAAGGCAGTCCTGGGGTTTATCTTTACAATAACCTTTGCAGTGAGTGCCAGAATGTTACATTAGAAAATAATTACATATACTTGACATACAATATTATATTAGTTTCAGGGTTAAAATGTAGTGATTCAACATTTATATACCTTACGGTGTGATCACGACACTGAGTATAGTAACCATCTGTCACCATGCAAAGTTATGACAGTATTATTGACTACCTTCCCCTTCACCTTTCTTTCACCTGTCTTCTCATCCCCTCCAGGCTGACAACCATCAGTCTGATCTGTTTTTATGAGACTGTTTTCATTTTCTTTTGTTTGTTCATTTGCTGTTTTTTTCTATTTCACATATAAGTGAAATTCTATTGTATTTGTTTTTCCCTGATTTATTTCACATAGCCGAATACCCTGTGGGCCCATCCATTTTGTCACAAATGGCAAGACTGCAGTCTTCAATTGCTAAGTAACATTCCATCATGTGTATGCATCACATCTTCTTCATCTGCTCATCTGTTAATGGGCACCAAGGCTGCTTCTATATCTGGTTATTGCAAATAATGCTTTAATAAACACAGGGATGCATATATCTTTTTGAATTTGAGTGTTTGTTTTCTTTGTGTAAATACTGAGAAGTGTAATTGCTGGGCTTTATACTGGCTCTGTTTTCAGTTTTTGAGGAATTTCCATGCTGTGCTCCACAGTGGTTGCACCAGAGTGCACCCCCACCAACAGTGCACAAGACTTACCCTTTCTCCACATTCCTTTCTCTACAAGCCAGTGCTTCTTCTTTGTTGATTTTTTTACTACAGCCATCTGACACATGTGAAGGGATATCTCACTGTAGTTCTGATTTGCATTTTCCTGATGATTAGAATCTTGAACACTTTCCTATGCCTGTTGACAACTTGGATATTTTCTTTGGGGAAATGTATATTCATGTCCTCTGCTCATATTTTGATTGGATTATTTGTTTATTTATTTTGTTTGCTTTTGAGTTGTATGAGTTCCTTATATATTTTGAATATTAGCTCCTAATTAAATATGTCATTTGCAAATATATTCTTCTTTTTGTCTTTTTGTTTTGTTGATGATTTCCTTCACTATGAGAAGCTTTTTAGTTTAATGTAGTCTCATTTGTTTATTTTTGCTTTTGTTTTCCTTGTTTAAGGGGACATATCCAAAAAGATATTTCTCAGACAGATGTCAAATAGTTTACTACCTATATATTCTTGTAGGAGTTTTATGGTTTCAGGTCTTAGATTTAAGTCTTTAATTCATTTTGGGTTTAGTTTTGTATGTGGTGTAAGAAAGTGGTCAAGTTGTATACTTTTGTATCTGTCCAGTTTTCCCAAATTCACTCATTGAAGAGACTGTCATTTCTCCATTACATATTCTTGCCTCTTTTGTCATAGAGTAATTGACCATATAAGCTAAAGCTTATTTCTGGGATCTCTATTCCGTTTCATTGATCTATGTCTGTTTTGTGCCAGTAGCATACTCTTTTTGATTATTATAGCTTTGTAGTAAAGTTTAAAGTCAAGGAGTGTGATACCTCAATATGTGGCTCTTCTTTCTGAAGATTGTTCTGGCTATTAGTGGTCTTTTGTGGTACAATATGAATTTTAGGGCTGCTTTTTGTGGTTCATAGAAGAATGTCATTTATATTTTGATAGGAATTGCACTGAATGTATAGATTACTTTGGGTAGTATGGATTTTACCAGTATTAATTCTTCCAGTCCTTCCATGAACATGGTATATCCTTCCATTTATTTGTTCCCTGTTCAATTTTTTTCTTTAGTGTCTTATAGTTTTCTGAGTACAGGTCTTTCAAAACCTAGTTGATTAAATTTATCCTTAGAGTTTTATCCTTTTTTGATGCAATTGTAATTGAAATTGTTTTCTTAATTTTTCCTCTGATTATTCATTGTTAGTATATAGAAACATAACAAATTGCCCTTAATTTTGTAGCCTACTACTGTACTGAATTTATTTATTAATCATAATAATGTCTTGTTGGAGTCTTTGAGGTTCTCTCTATATAGTAACATGTCATCTACAAATATTGACAGTTTTACTTCTTATTTTTCAATTTGGATATATTTTATTTATTTTTCTTACCTGGCTACTGCTGTGGCTAGGACTTCCAATACTATATTGAATAATGTTTGTGAGAGTGGGCATCCTTTTTTGTTGCTGAACTTAGAGGAAGACTATCAGCTTTTCAACACTGAGTTGAATGATGCTGACTGTGGGTTTGTCATGTATAGCCTTTATTATGTTGAGGTAAGTTTCCCTATCTCCATTTTGTTGAGAGTCTCTTTTTTAAGAATTTATTTATTTATTTTTAGAAAGGGGGGAAGGGTAGGAGAAAGAAGATAGGGAGAGAAACATCAATATGTGGTTACCTCTCATGCAACCCCTACTAGGGACCTGGCCTACAACCCAGGCATGTGCCGTAGAATGGGAATCAAATCAGCAACACTTTGATTCACAGGCCAGTACTCATTTCACAGAGCTACACCAGCCAGGGCTGTTGAGAGTCTTTATTATAAATGAATGTTGAATTTTGCCAAGTGCTTTTTCTTCATCTATTGAGATGATCATATGATATTTAGTGTTAGTCTTGCTGATGCTAATTTGTATCATGCTAATTGATTTGCTGATATTGAACAATCCTTGAATTTCTGGAATAAGTCCCACTTGATCATAGTATGTGTAGTTTTTTTAAATGTATTGTTGAATTTGGTTTGTTAGTATTTTATTGAAAAATTTTGCATCTATGTTCATCAGGGATATTGGTTAATAATTTTTTGTAGTGTCTTTGTCTGGTTTTGACATCTGGATAATGCTAGCCTTGTAGATGGGTTTGGAAGCCTTCCTTTCTCTTCAAATTATTGGAATAGTGTGAGAAGAATAGGCAGTAATTTTTCTTTAAATATTTAGTTAAATTCACCTATGAAACCATCTGGTCATGTACTTTTGTTTGTTGGCAATTTTTCTTTTGAAGTAATGGAAAGGGTGGGATTTAATCTTTATTTATAGGACATTGCAAGATATGAAATTTCACATAGAAATAAGAAACCCACTGACAAGAGTACCTTCATATAGTATATACAGTTTGGAACTGTTCAAGTATAGTTTTATTGTAAAAAGTGCTACAATAACAAACCACATTTAAAAAGAGTTCTTATTAGAGAAACAGTAAGCAAACATATCAAACATAGTACACAACAAATAATTTATGCCTCACCTGTACAATTAAAAAGTTAAAGATCCCAGGGGTGCCATCCTGGACTCAGATCTTACAGCCTTCAAAGGTAATTTCTGGCACAACAGCTTGAATTTCCCCTTTATCTACAGAGAAATACTTCTTAATTAAGTTTAATGAAGTTTTATATGCAGGTTCATTTTCATGGTTTTGTGAAGCTTCAGTTTTGCCCAAACCTCCACATTCTTCAGTCATTATACCAAGTTCCTTGATTTCACCTAATTTCTCAGTAGCCAGAAAGATATTTGAAATGGCACCCAGAATTACCATAATAATTTTGGTATCTTTCACAGTTAAGAGGTTTATCAGTGGTTGTGTTACACCACAGTGAATGAGGTGTATGTTCTCTTTGACTGTTCCACCACCTGTATAGTTGGTTACAGCCCATATGACCTCCTTTTGTGTCTTAAAGTCTGCCTTAGAGAAAACACCAACGAGAAATGGGACTAATCCACGACACACACCTTGCTATATCTGCTTCTGGTGGCCAGCTGTGATGTTTGACATTATAGCTTCCTTGTGAATATTAGTTTTGGAGTTAACAGGCTGGGAAAGATAGCAGGTGCTCATGCATCTATTACAACCTGAGTCTGTTCATTGGTCCCAGTGACAACTTTTCCCATGGCTCTTAGTGCAGGAGTCACAGTCGGCATTCAGTAGCTCCCAGGAGCTTCACAAGTTGGGACACAACTCCTATTCCACAACCATTTAAATCTGTTCATTTGGGTCATTGGTAAGGTAGGAGATGGCCCAGCAGCTACCTGCTAATACTTCTGGATCATTATGATACAGGAGACAAACTAAATTAGGAAGAATCTGCACAACAGCATCTAACAGGGAGTACAAGATTGTTGTTCCAACAAAAGTTTGAAAGTGTCCATGTACTATTACAGAACTACATGCTAAAGACAATACGTCAGGGGCCACAAGCCAAGCCAACAGTGGCCATCTACACCATACTCAACCAAGTCTTGGAAAACTGAACTGTCACCTGCAACATTTCCTGGAACCCATACTGCTTATTCACGGATGTGAGCATGGGAGATGCCAGAGGAGAAAAGAGTGCTGGGATAGCACCTCCATCTACTATAACCTCAGTTCATTCTAATGTTCCAGAAGCAGTGTGAATGAGGGCCAAACAGATTCAAACTGAATGGTACTACAACCTGTTCTGCCTCGAGGGGACACAAATTTTGGAATCAAACCAGCACAGATTATATTGTTTATGAGTGGCTGTTTCTCACCAGAAGGCAGTTTCCTAGCATTTTGAGTAGTTTGGAGATGGCTTTCCATACTGTTACTTTTTTATGCCTTTGACAACGTCCTCAGCAGACCAATTTACAGTCTGTTGGTTGTTGTTGTTGTTGTTGTTGGTGGTGGTGGTGGTGGTGGTGGTGGTGTGTGGTGGTGTGTGTGTGTGTGTGTGTGTGTGTGTGTGTGTTGGCAGTTAGAGAAGTAGCATCATCTGGAAAGAAGCTGACATTTCTCCTTTTTGGCACCTGGTCATCCTTTTTAGCTTTCCTCAGCTCCAAATTAACTTCTATTTGGTGATGCCTCATTTCTGTACGGTCTCTCCCCTTGTTCCTGACTCTATTAAGGCAGACAGCTGGTGAGTTAGCATTTTTGCTGGTGGACATAGTTGTGAGACAAAAGGAGGAAACTACATAGCCAGCTCCTGCTTTCACAGGAGATGCTGTGTGGCATGTAGGCTGCATGAACCTTGGCTGCTCTGAAAATGTCTGCTATGGACCAGTGGGAAGACAGTTTTTGGGGGAGTTTTTTTTTAAATTACTGCTTCAATTTTGTTGCTAGTAAGGAGACTTTTTGGATTTTCTGTTTTTTTCCTAATTCAATCTTCAAAGGTTCCATTTCTAGAAATTTATTTATTTATTCTAGTTTGTCCAATTTATTGGAATGTAATTTTCATAGCATTTTTAAATCATCCTTTGTATTTCCATGGTGACAGTTTTAATCTCCCATTTTATTTCTGATTTTATATCTTTGGGATCTTTTTTATTTTTATTTTTAAAAAAACATATGTTTATGATTTTAGAGAGAGAAGAAGGGAGAGAGAGAGAAACATCAATTGGCTGCCTCCCATACACACACCCCAACTGGATATCAAACCCAAAACTTTTTGATGTATGGAACCATGCTCTAACCAATTGAGCCACACAAGCTAGGGCTCTTAGTTTTCTTGATGAGCTCTGCTAAAGGGTTGTAAATTTTATTCTTCCTTTCAAAGAACCAGCTCTTAGTTTCATTGATCTTCTCTGTTGTTGTTTTTTTTTTAGTTTCTACTTCATTTATTTCTACTCTGAACTTTCCTCCTAGAACTGCTTTTGCCACATCAAAAATGTTTGCTGCTTAACAAATTATGGAAAGTTGTGTTTTCACTTTTATTTCAAGGTATTTTGGATTTCTTGTTTGATTTCCTCTATAATCCATTGGTTGATTAGTCTCTAACATGTTTGTGTTTTTTCCTGTTTTCTTCTTGTAATTGATTTCTAGTTTCATACAATTGTGGTCAGAAAAAAATTCTTTTTTTTTAATGCTTGTATTTTTTTTATTTATTTATTTATTTATTTATTTATTTATTTTGTTGTTCAAATGCAGTTTTCTGCCTTCCCCCCATCCCTTCCCACCACCCCAACACTCCCCACCTCCCTCCTTTATTTCCAATCCCCTTGTTATTATCCATGTGTCCTTTATAATTGTTCCAGCAAACCCTTCACCCTTTTCCCCTGTAATTAAATCCCATCTCACCTCTGGTCACTGTCAGCCTGTTCTCAATTTCAATGTCTTTGGTTATATTTTGCTTGCTTATTCATTTTGTTTATTAGGTTCCTGTTAAAGGTGAGCCCATATGGTATTTGTCCCTCACTGCCTGGCTTATTTCACTTAGCAAAATGCTCTCCAGTTCCATCCATGCTGTTGAAAAGGGAAGGAGCCCTTTTAGTATTGTGTAGTATTCCATTGTGTAAATGTACCATATGTTTTTGATCCATCTATTTCCTCATGGGCACTTAGGTTGCTTCTAGCACTTGGCTATTGTAAATTGTGCTGCTATGAACATTGGGGTGCATAGGTTCTTTTGGATTAGTGTCTCAGGGCTCTTAGGGTATAATCCCAGTAGCAGAATTGCTGGGTCAAAAGGCAGTTCCATTTTTAGTTTTTTGAGGAAATTCCATATTGTTTTCCATAGTGGTTGCACCAGTCTGCAATCCCACCAACAGTGCACTACAGTTCCCTTTTCTCCACAACATCTCCAACACTTGTTTGTTGATTTGTTTATGATGGCCATTCTGACTGATATGAAGTGGTATCTCCCTGTGGTTTTAATTTTCATCTCTCTGATGGCTAGTGATGCTGAGCATCTTTTCATATGTCTCTGGGCCCTCTGTATGTCCTCCTTGGAGAAGTGTCTGTTAAAGTCTTTTGTCCATTTTTTAAATTGGGTGTTTTGTCTTCCTGGAGTGGAGTTGTGTGAGTTCTCTATATATTTTGGAGATCAAACCCTTTTCTGAGGGGTCATTGGCAAATATGTTTTCCCATGTAGGTGGTTTTCTTTTCATTTTAATGCTGTTTTCTTTAGCCATGCAGAAGCCTTTTAATTTGATGAGATCCCATTTGTTTATTCTTTCCTTTATGTCCCTTGCTTTAGGGGACATATCTGTGAAGATATTGCTGTGTGGAATGTCTGAGATTTTCCTGCCAATGTTTTCCTCTAGGACATTTATGGTGTCATGACTTATATTTAAATCTTCTATCCACCGTGAATTTATTTTTGTATATGGTTTAAGTTGGTGATTGAGTTTCATTTTTTTTTGCATGTATCTGTCCAGATCTCCCAACACAATTTGTTGAAGAGGCTATTTTTACTCCATTTCATGCTTTTCCCTCCTTTTTCAAATACTAATTCACCATAGAGACTTGGGTTTTATTTCTGTTCTCTCTGTTCTGTTCCACTGGGCAATGTGGCTCTTTTCATGCCAGCACCAGGCTGTTTTGATTACATAGGCCATCTAATACAGTTTGATATCAGGTATTGTGATACTTCTTGCTTTGTTCTTCTCTCTCAAAATTGCTGCAGCTATTTGGGGTCATTTATGGTTCCATATAAATTTCTGAAATGCTTCTTCTATATCTGTGAAATATGTCATGGGTACTTTAATAAGTATTGCATTGAATCTATAAATCACTTTGGGTAGTATGGCCATTTTGATGATGTTAATTCTTCGAATCCATGAGCATGGTACATGCTTCCATTTGTTTGTTTTCCTTAATTTCTTTCTTCAGTGTTGTGTAGTTTTCTGCATACAGGTCTTTTACCTCCTTGGTTAGGTTTATTCCCAGGTACTTTATTTTTCTTGTTGCTGTATCAAATGGGATTTTTTTCCTGGTTTCTGTTTCTGATGTTTCATTGTTGGTGTATAAAAATGCCTTTGATTTCTGAGTATTGACTTTGTATCTGGCTGTTTTGCCAAATTCATTTATTAGGTCCAGTAGTTTTTTGGTGAAGTCTATAGGATTTTCTGTGAACACTATCATGTCATCTGCAAACAATGACAGTTTTGCTTTCTCTTTTCCAGTTTGGATGCATTTTATTTCTTTTTCTTGTCGGATTTCTGTGACTAGGACTTCCAATACTATGTTGAATAGGAGTGGTGAAAGCAGAAATCTTGGTGTTGTTCCTGATCTTAGTGGGAAAGAAAGCTATAAGTTTTTGTCCATTGAGTATGATGTTGGCTGTAGGTCTCTCATATATGGCCTTTATTATATTGAGGAATGCTCCCTCTATTACCACTTTGCTGAGAGTTTTCATTATAAATGGGTGCTGTACCTTATCAAATGCTTTTTCCACATCTATTGATATGATCATGTGATTTTTGTCTTTGCTTTTGTTTATGAGATGTATTACATTTACTGATTTGTGAATATTGAACCATCCTTGCATCCCTGGGATGAATCCAACTTGGTCATAGTGTATGATCTTTTTAACGTATTGCTGGATGTGGTTTGCCAATATTTTGTTGAGGATTTTAGCATCTACATTCATCAGTGATATTGGCCTGAAGTTTTCTTTCTTTGTTATTTCTTCATCTGGTTTGGGGGTTAGGATGATGTTGGCTTCATAAAACAGTTTGGGAGTCTGCCATCTCCTTGAATTTTTTGAAATACTCTGTGGAGGATGGGGGTTAGTTCTCCCTTAGATGCTTTGTAAAATTCTCCTATGAAACCATCTTGTCCAGGGATATTTTGTGTCAGAAGCTTTTTGATTACTGTTTCAATTTCATTTGCTGTTATTGGTCTGTTCAGGCTTTCTGCTTCTTCTTCACTGAGTTTTGGAAGATTATATTTTTCTAGAAATTTGTCCATTTTGCCCCGGTTTTCAAATTTCTTGACATATAGTTCTTTGTAGTAATTTCTTACAATCCTTTGTATTTCTGTGGTATCAGTTGTAATCTCTCTTCTCTCATTTATGATTGTGTTTATTGGGGTCTTCTCTCTTTTTTTCTTGATGAGTCTGCTTAAAGGCTTGTCGATTTTGTTTATCTTTTCAATGAACCAGCTCCTGGATTCATTCATCCCTAGAATTTTGCTTTTAGTCTCTATGTCATTTAATTCTGCTTTGATCTTGGTTATTTCCTTTCTTCTACTTGCTCTGGGCTGTCTTTGTTGTTGTTCCTTGAGCTCTTGTAGACGTAGGGTTAGGCTGTTTATTTGAAATTGTTCTATCTTTTTTTGGTAGGCTTGTATTGCTCTGAACTTCTCTCTCAGGACTGCCTTCACTGTGTCCATAAGTATTGGATTCTTTTGAGTTCATTTTCATTTGTTTCCAGACACTTTTTGATTTATTGTCTAATTTCATTCTTGACCCATTCATTGTTTAATGCCATACTATTCAATCTCCATGAGTTTGAGTGTTTTGGGTTTTTTCCTTGAGGTTTGTTTCTACTTTCAGTTCCTTGTGGTTAGAGAAAATGCTTGATATGATTTCAATTTTCTTGAATTTGTTGAGGCTTGTTTTGTGTCCTATCATGTGGTCTGTCTTTGAAAATGTTCCATGTGCATTTGAAAAGAATGTGTACTTTGCTTCTTTAGGATGAAAGGCTCTATATATATCAGTTAAGTCTATTTGGTCCAGGGCATTGTTCAATGCCACAATATCTTTGTTAGTATTTTGTTTGGAAGATATGTCCATTTTTGACAGCAGGGTGTTAAAATCCCCTACTATAATTGTGTTGCTGTCAATGTCTTTCTTGAAATACTCTAAGATTTTCTTTATGTATTTGGGTGCTCATATGTTGGGTACACATATATTCACAACGTTTATGTCTTCTTGGTGGATTCTTCCCTTGAATATTATGAAGTGACCTTCTGGGTCTCTTTTTATGGACCTTGTTTTGAAGTCTATTTTGTCTGATATGAGTATTGCTACCCCGGCTTTTTTTTCCTGTCCATTTTCTTGGAATATTTTTTCAGCCCTTCACTTTCAATGTGTGTAGGTCTTTTGCTCTGATGTGGGTCTTCCGTAGGCAGCATATGTGTGGGTCATGTTTTCTTATCCATTCCACTATTCTGTGTCTTCTTATTGGGGCATTTAATTTATTTATGTTTATGGTTATTATTGATAAGTACTTATTCATTGCCATTAGTGTCTGTGTTCCTCTTTCTCTCTCTTTTTTCCTTCCTTTCCTTAAAGCAGTCCCTTTAGCATCTCCTGCAGAGCTGGTTTGGTGATGGTGTATTCTTTTAGACTTCTTTTGTCTGGGAAGCTCCTTATTTGGCCTTCTTTCTTGATTGAGAGCCTTGCTGGATAAAGTAGCCTTGGTTGCAGGACTCTGGTGCTCATTACTTGGAATATTTCTTGCCATTCTCTTCTGGCTTGAAGTGTTTCCATTGAGAAGTCAGCTGCTATCCTTATTGGGGATCCCTTCTATGTTACTTCCCATTTCTCCCTTGCTGCCTTTAAGATTCTCTCTTTGTCTTGAAATTTTGCCATTTTAATTATGATGTGTCTTGAGGTGGGCCTCTTTGGGTTCCTCTTGATTGGGACTCTGTGTTTCCTGGATCTGTGTGATTTTTTCTCTCATCAAATTAGGGAAGTTTTCCATCATTACTTTTTCAAATAGGTTTTCTATCCCTTGCTCTTCTTCTTCTCCTTGTGGTATCCCTATTATACAGATATTATTACATTTCATATTGTCTTGCATTTCTCTTAATCCCTCTTCATTTATTCTGAGCCTCTTCCTTTATTTGCTCTTTCTGGGTGTTTTTTTTTTGTTGTTTACTTTGTCCTCCAATTCGCTGAGCCAATCTTCTGCTTCATCGATCCTGCTTTTCATTCCTTCTACTGTGTTCTTCAGTTCAGAAACTGTATTCTTCATTTCCTCTTGGCCCCTGTTGATAGTTTCTATTTACTTTTTAATGTTGATATAGTTTGCAGTGAGTTCATTGTAGCTTCTGTGTAGTTTCTGGTAGCTCATTGTGAGCTCATTGAGTTTCCTGATAATCATTGCTTTGAACTCAATATCTGATAGTTGAGTTGCCTCTGTTTGATTTAGCATTCTTTCTGAGGCTTCCTCCTTTCCTTTCATTTGGGGATTGTTTCTTTGTCTTCCCATTGTTTGTGAGACTCTTCTTGTTAGCCTCTGTTTCTTAAATTGACCTGTTCTGTTTCCTTGGGTTTATGGTATGAACTTCTGTAGTAGAACACCTGTGAGATTCAGTGGTGCAGTCTCCTCCATCTCCTGAGCTCACTAGTCTTGTGCTGTCATTTAAGTTGGCTCTGTGTTTATCTTTGGGTTTTGACTGTTGTTGGGTCTTTCTTTGATGGGTCCTTCCCACCAGCTGCTTAACTGAGGGTCACTCTGTCCACCACCTCTTGTATTCTGTTGTTCAGGTATGGGCAGGTTGTGTGGAAGCTGGTTCTTCCATGTGTACAAGGTTTTGAGGATTCTTTCTCTTGTTCGGTTGTTTGTTCTGAGTAATTTTGCTGCTATTTAGTTGTATTTCAAGATTGGTCCTGGGTTGGGTTAGTGTGGCTTCCACTCCTTCCTTCACCTTCTTCTGTTGCTATCTGTTGGTGGTTCCTTTGTTGGTGGGTTTCCTCTTCCAGCAGGTATCCTGGTGTTCACAGCTTCCACCTGTGCTTTTTTGTGATCAGTTGGAGGGGGAAGTTGAAATGGTTTAAGACAGCAGGAGTGTACTCTATGGTATTTAAAGTACCAGCCCATAGAGGAGAGATAGGGGATCTTTTGGATATGTATAGTGTTAACCATGATATTTCACCCAACTTGCCACTTTTTAGAAAGGGTGGAAAAAAGATAAGACTCTTGTTAGTTGTGGGGAAGGATTGTGAGTTGGATCTTGAAAGCAGTGAGCTTGTGGGAGGTCAGATTATGAGGTAAAATGAGAGTAAAGGATAGAAGATAGGTGTAGTGCTTGAGAGAATAGAATGAACCACAGTAGTAATAAAATTTAGGAAACAGTGAAATTGGCTAAGATCCTGGAGGGAGGGCTGTGTAGTATTTGATAATTGTATAGAACAGCTATTATTTACAATAATAATGGAACAGCAATCATATAACAGAATCTATGTGATCTGGATAACAAGAATAGGAAGTATAAGACCTAGAGTAGTGTGCTAATGGAACACAAGTGAAGTGAAAGACAGTAAATTAACAATGTACTATGAAGGAGAGAACAAGGGAAATCAGTCAAACAATTCAATTTAACCAGTCAAGCAAAGAAGACCAAACAGAAAGAAAAATACAAAAATACTAATGAAATGAAAGATGTAAGAATAATGAAAAAATTAATACAAATATACAATAACTTGAAAGTTCTCTGGAGTAGCAAAGTGAAATTTGCCTCACTGTCTCAGCTGTTGGGATGCCCCCTGTTTGAGTCCAACTTGGTCTTTTCACAGTTTCAGGTTTTATTGTCTCACTTGTGGGAATTAAAAAAAAAAAGGAAGGAAGAAAAGATAAAAAGGTAAAGAAAGGAAGAAGGAATAAAAGAAGGAAAGAGGGGAAGAAGGAGTTAAAAGAAAAATAAATAAATAATTACTTTAAAAAAAAAGCCTCCTGCTGGCTTCAAACTGGACAAGTCAGTTTCTCTGGTCTTCTGGCTGAGGCAGGCTGAGAGGGGATTGGTCTCACTTTTCTTCTGTCCTGATCAGCACTCAGTCAGCCTCCAACCCAGTTCCCCAGCAGCCTCCAGTCCACAGATTTGGGTGCACACTCTCCCCATGGCTATGGGTGTGGACTCAG
Source organism: Phyllostomus hastatus (assembly GCF_019186645.2). NCBI lineage: Eukaryota > Metazoa > Chordata > Mammalia > Chiroptera > Phyllostomidae > Phyllostomus > Phyllostomus hastatus. Next base: position 1,220,038 of record NW_025334015.1, on the reverse strand, counting down.
GGCCTTCCATGGTATGCACTTTCCCCAGGACTTTGGGTGTGAGCTTGGGATTTTCTGCACCACCACACAGCTGGGTGGGGAGAAGGTCTGAGCTGATGCTGCAGGAGAATTCCCCAAACAGCCACCAAGTGTCTCTTTTTTCACTATTTCTTTTTGAGAAATATATCCTGTTCCAGCCTGCCACTCCGTACAAGGTCCTGTCCTCTCCCACAGCCCACCTCTCCAACTAAACCAGGGACTATTCGGGTCAAGGACCCTCATGGCCCAACTCTCAACACTCCCCAGCCAGCGTCCACAAACTCCATGGGTGCTCACAGACCCTGTGCATTTGCCATCTTGTCCTTATTCCCTGCTCTGTGACTTCAAGCAACCAGGTCTCTCCTGGTGCTGCTCAAACACTTTTGGCAGGGGTGGGAGCCATTGACTCAGCTTTCTCCCAGGAACCCTACGGCAGACCTGGCAGGCGGCAGCTGCCCTGGTCCCAGCACTGGTCCCAGCACTGGTCCAGGGACCTTATTGTCCTGAAGCACACTCCTTACCATCTGGTTTTTCAATGTCCTCTACAATTTTTGGTCTCCTATCTTCATATATGCTGGTGTATTGTTGGCTATTCACTCTGTTCCTCAGTAGATCAGCTAGGTGTTTCACCTGTGTGCAGGAGGAAGTGGAATCCAACCCCACCTCACCACCATCTTTCATTGTGGTTTTAATTTGCATCTCTTTGATGTCTCACGATACTGAGCATCTTTTCATATGTCTCTGGACCTTCTGTATGTCCTCCTTGGAGAAGAGTCTGTTCAAGTCCTTTGCCCATTTTTTAATTGGATAGAAAAAAATTCTTGATATGATTTCACTCTTTTGAATTTATTGAGTCTTGTTTTGTGACTGAATATATGATGACTCTTGGAGAAAGGTCCCTGGGCAGTTGAAAAAAATGTGTATTTTGCAGTTTTTGGATAAAATATTCTATAAATGTCTATTAAGTTAATCTGGTATAATATGACATTTAAGGCCATTATTTCCTTATAAATTTCTGTCTAGATGGTATGACCAATAATGTTAGTGGGTAATTAAATTCTCCTACTGTTATTGAATTACTGTTAATTTCTCCCTTCATATCCATTAATATTTACTTTATATACTTAGGTGGTACTGTGTTAGGCACATAGATATTTATGATTGTTATATCTTCTAGAATTGATGCATTATCACTATGAAATATTTTTCTTTGTCTCTTTGTACTTTTTTAACTCTATTTTATCTGATATAAATATTGCTACCCCAGATTTTTTATTTCTATTTACTGAAGTATCTTTTCTTATCTCTTCAGTTTTAGTCTCTTTATATCTTTCTAGCTAAAGTGAGTCTCTTGTAGGCATTATTATATATATATTTACACACACATATAATTTTTAATCCATTCAGCTACTCTATGTCTTTTTTAATTTAAACTGTATTATATTATTTTCCATACCATTTAGTCCCTTACTCCCCTCCCCCAGCAGTCAGCACACTGTTGTCCATGTTCTTGAGTCCTTTTGCCTTTTTGCTCAGCCCCTCCACCACTTCACCTGTGTCTTTTGATTGGAACATTTACCCAGTTACATTTGAAGCAATTGTTGATAAGTATGGATGTATTGTCATTTTGATAATTGTCTTTGGGTTGTTTTTGTAGTTCTTCTCTCACTTTTTCTTCTTCTGAACTCTCTTTTTTGTTTTCTATTTTTTTTCAGTGTTTTGTTTCAGTGGTTTCTTTTCTCTTTATCTTGTGTCTTTTGAAGATTTTTTTTGGTTTATGTTTATCGTGAGATTTTTATATGTTTATTTATAGCTACTACTTTTTTTAAATTATTTTATTTTATTATTATTTTTTAATCATTGTTCAAATACAGTTTTCTCCTTTTTACTCCCAATCCAGTCCCCCCTTCCACCCTCCCCACTTCCCTCCCATTACCACCCTCCCCTTAGTCTATGACCATGTGTCCTTTAAGTTTGTTCCTGTGAACCCTTCCCACTGTCCCCTTAAATTCCCTCTTCTCTCCCCTCCACTCACCATCAGCCTGTCCTCTATTTCAGTGTCTTTGGTTATATTTTGTTTGTTTCTTTGTTTTGTTATTTAGGTTCCTGTTAAAGGTGAGATCATATGGTATTTGTCTTTCACTGCCTGGCTTGTTTCGCTTAGCATAATGTTTTCCAGCTCCATCCACGCTGTTGCAAAGGGTAGGAGCTCCTTCTTTCTTTCTGCTGCATAGAATTCCATTGTGTAAATGTACCATAGATTTTGATCCATTCATTTACTGATGGGAATCTTGGTTGCTTCCAGCACCTAGCTATTGTACATTGTGCTGCTATGAACATTAGGATGCATAGGTTCTTTTGAATTGGTGTTTTAGTATTCTTAGGATAGAGTCCCAGCAGTGGAATTGAAGGGTCAAAAGGCAGATCCATTTTCAGTTTTCTGAGGAAGTTCCATACTGCTTTCCATAGTGGTTGTACCAGTCTGCAGTCCCACCAGCAGTGCACTAGGGTCCCCTTTTCTCCACAACCTCTCCAACACTTGTTGTTTGTTGCTTTGTTTATGATGGCCATTCTGTCTGGTGTGAAGTGGTATCTCACTGTGGTTTTAATTTGCATCTCTCTGATAGGTAGCGATATTGAACATCGTTTCATGTGTCTTTGGATTTTCTGTATGTCCTCCTTGGAGAAGTGTCTGTTCAAGTCCTTTGCCCACTTTTTAATTGGATTCCTTGTCTTCCTAGAGTGCAGTCGTGTAAGTTCTCTATATATTTTGGAGATTAAACCCTTGTCTGAGGTGTCATTGGCAAATATGTTTTCCCATACAGTTGGTTCTCTTTTAATTTTGATACTGTTTTCTTTAGCTGTGCAGAAGCTTTTAATTTTGATGAGGTCCCATTTGTTTTTTCTTTCCTTTATGTCCCTTGCTCTAGGGGACACGTCAGTAAAAAAGTTTCTTCGTGAAATATCTGAGATTTTCCTACCTACGTTCTCCTGTAGGACTTTAATGATGTCATGTTTTATATCTAAGTCTTTTATCCACCTTGAATTTATTTTTGTATGTGGTGTAAGTTGGTGCTCAAGTTTCATTTTTTTGCACGTGGCTGTCCAGCTCTCCCAACACCATTTGTTGAAGAGGCTATTTTTACTCCATTTTATGTTGCTGCCTCCTTTGTCAAATATTAATTGACCATAGAGACTTGGGTTTATTTCTGGGCTCTCTGTTCTGTTCCATTGGTCTATCTGTCTATTTTTATGCCAGTACCAGGCTGTTTTGATTACAGTAGCCTTGTTTACTGTCAGGTATTGTGATCCCTCCTACTTTACTCTTCTTTCTCAAAATTGCAGCAGCTATTCGGGGTCGTTTATAATTCCATATAAATTTTTGAAGTGTTTGTTCTATGTCTGTGAAATATGCCATTGGTATTTTAATAGGAATTGCACTGAATGTGTCAATTGCTTTGGGTAGTATGGACATTTTGATGATATTAATTCTTCCAATCCATGAACACAGTATATGTTTCCATTTGTTTGTGTCTTCCTTGATTTCTTTCTTCAGTGTTGTGTAGTTTTCTGAATACAGGTCTTTTACCTCTTTGGTTAGGTTTATTCCTAGGTATTTTATTTTTTCTTTTTGCTATTTCAAATGGGATTTTTTTCCTTAATCTCTGCTTCTGCTGTTTCATTGTTGGTGTATAGAAATGCCTTTGATTTCTGGATATTGACTTTGTATCCCGCTGTTTTGCCAAATTCATTTATTAGGTCAAGCAGTTTTTTGGTAGAGTCTTTAGGATTATCTATGTATACTATCATGTCATCTACAAACAGTGACAGTTTTGTTTCCTCCTTTCCGATTTGAATGCCTTTTATTTCTTTTTCTTGTCTGATTGCTGTGGCTAAAACTTCCAGTACTATATTGAATAGAAGTGTTGAAAGTGGACAGCCTTGTCTTGTTCCGGATCTTAATGGAAAAGGTTTTAATTTTTGTCCACTGAGAATGATGTTGGCTGAAGGTCTCTCATATATGGCCTTTATTATGTTGAGGAATGCTCCCTCTATTCCCACTTTGCCAAGTGTTTTTATCATGAATGGGTGCTGTACCTTATTAAATGCTTTTACTGCATCAATTGATATGATCATGTGGTTTTCATCTTTGCTTTTGTTTATGTGATGTATTACATTTACTGACTTGCGAATATTGAACCATCCTTGCATTTCTGGAATGAATCCCACTTTGTCATGGTGTATAATCTTTTTAATGTATTGTTGGATGCGGTTTGCCAGTATTTTGTTGAGGATTTTAGCGTCAATGTTCATCAGTGATATTGGCCTGAAATTATCTTTCTTTGTTGTGTCTTTATTTGGTTTTGGAATTAGGATGATGTTGGCCTCATAAAAAGAGTTTGGGAGACTCCCATCGTTTTGGATTTTTTGGAATAGTCTGTGAAGGATAGGGGTTAGCTCTTCCTTAAATACTTTGTAGAATTCTCCTGTGAAACCATCTGGTCCAGGGCTTTTGTGTGTTGGGAGTTTTTTGATTACTGCTTCAATTTCTTTTGTTGTTATTGGTCTGTTCAGGCTTTCTGCTGCTTTTTCATTGAGTTTTGGAAGATTACATTTTTCTAGAAATTTGTCCATTTCACCTAGGTTTTCAAATTTCTTGGCACACATTTCTTTGTAGTAATTTCTTACAATCCTTTGTATTTCTGTGGTACCTGTTGTAATCTCTCCTCTTTCATTTCTGATTATGTTTATTTGGGTCTTCCCCTTTTTTTTCTTGATGAGTCTGCTTAAAAGCTTGTCAATTTTGTTTATCTTTTCAAAGAACCAGCTCTTGGATTCATTGATCCTTAGAATTGTGCTTTTAGTCTCTATGTCATTTAATTCTGCTTTGATCTCGGTTATTTCCTTCCTTCTGCTTGCTCTGGGCTGCCTTTGTTGTTGTTCCTCGAGTTCTTGTAGATGTAGGGTTAGGTTGTTTGTTTGGAATGTTTCTAACCATTTTAGGTGGGCCTATATCGCTATGAACTTCCTTCTCAGGACTGCCTTGGCTGTGTCCCATAAGTTTTGGGTTGTTGTGAGTTCGTTTTCATTTGTTTCCAGAAACCTTTTGATTTCTTCCCTAATATCATTCTTGACCCTTTCATTGTTTAATAGCATGCTATTTAATCTCCATGATTTTGAGTGTTTTTGGTTTTTTTCCTTCGGGTTGTTTTCTAGCTTCAGTCCCTTGTGGTCTGAGAAAATGATTAGTATGATTTCAATTTTCTTGAAATTCTTGAGGCTTGTTTTGTGTCCTATCATGTGGTCTATCTTTGAGAATGTTCCGTGTACATTTGAAAAGAATGTATATTTAGCTTCTTTTGGATGGAGGGCTCTGTATATATCAGTAAAGTCCATTTCATCAAGGGTATTGTTCAATGCCACAGCATCTTTGTTGATATTTTGTTTGGAAGATCTGTCCATTTTTGATAGTGGGGTGTTAAAATCTCCCACTATAATTGTGTTGCTGTCCATATCTTTCTTGAAGTCCTCTAAGATTTTCTTTATGTATTTCAGTGCTCCTATGTTGGGTGCATATATATTTACAATATTTATGTCTTTTTTTTTTAAAGATTTTATTTATTTATTTTTAGGGAGGGAAGGGAGTGAGAGAGAGAGAGAGAGAGAGAGAAAGAGAGAGGGAGGGAGGGAGGGAGAAACATCAGTGTGCGGTTGCTGGGGGTTATGGCCTGCAACCCAGGAATGTACCCTGGCTGGGAATCGAACCTGGGACACTTTGGTTCCCAGCCCGCGCTCAATCCACTGAGCTACGCCAGCCAGGGTAATATTTATGTCTTGATGGATTCTTCCCTTGAGTATTATGAAGTGACCTTCTGGGTCTCTCTGTATGGACCTTTTTGGGAAGTCTATTTTGTCTGATATGAGTATTGCTACCCCGGCTTTTTTTTCCCGTCCATTTGCTTGGAAGATTTGTTTCCAGCCCTTCACTTTCAGCCTGTGTAGGTCTTTTATCCTGAGGTGGGTCTCTTGTAGACAGCAGATATGTGGGTCATTTTTTCTTACCCAATCTGCTATTCTATGTCTTTTGATTGGAGCATTTAATCCATTTACATTTAAGGTTATTATTGATAGGTACTTATTCATTGTCTTTTATGTACGTGTGTTCCTCTCTCTCTCTCTCTCTCTCTCTCTCTCTCTCTCTCTCTCTCTCTCTCTCTCTCTCTCTCCCCTCTCCTCCTTAAAGCAGTCCTTTTAGAATCTCTTGCAGAGCTGGTTTGGTCGAGGTGTATTCTTTTAGACTTCTTTTGTCTGGGAAGCTTCTTATTTCGCCTTCTATCTTGATTGAGAGCCTTGCTGGATATAGTAGCCTTGGTTGCAGACCTCTGGTTCTCATTACCTGGATTATTTCTTGCCATTCTCTTCTGGCTTGAAGTGTTTCCATTGAGAAGTCAGCTGTTAGCCTTATTGGGGCTCCCTTGTATGTTACTTCCTGTTTCTCTCTTGCTGCCTTTAAGATTCTCTCTTTGTCTTGAAATTTTGCCATTTTAATTATGATGTGCCTTGGGGTGGTTCTCTTTGGGTTCCTCTTGATTGGGACTCTCTATGTTTCCTGGATTTGTGTGACTTTTTCTCTTGTCAAATTAAGGAAGTTCTCCTTCATTACTTGTTCAACTAGGTTTTTGATCCCTTGCTCTTCTTCTTCTCCTTCTGGTATCCCTATTATACGGATATTATTACATTTCATATTGTCTTGCATTTCTCTTAATCCCTCCTCATTCTTTCTGAGCCTCTTTTCCTTTTCTTGCTCTTTCTGGATGCTGTTTTCTACTTTGTCCTCCAGCTTGCTAATCCGATCTTATGCTTCATCAATCCTGCTTTTCATTCCTTCTTCTGTGTTCTTCAGTTCAGAAATTGTATTCTTCATTTCCTCTTGACCTTTGTTGAGAACTTCTATTTCCTTTTTCATGTTTATATAGTTTGCAGTGAGATTGATGTAGTTTCCCTCTAATTTCTGAAAGCTCATTGTGAGTTCATTGAACTTCCTGGTAATCATTGTTTTGAACTCACTATCTGATAGTTGAGTTGCCTCCATTTCATTTAGCATTTTTCCTGAGACTTCCTCGTTTCCCTTCAGTTGGGGGTATATCTACTACTTTTTAAATTTTAAGCTCTTTGTAAGCCTCAGAACCTTTCCTTCTCAAGGACTTCTTCTAAAATAAAGGTGAAAAATTACTTCACAAAGCCTTGATTGTCTGAGTATCTAGCTGTGTATGGTAATGTGCTGAGCCCCTTTCAGGGTAAAAAGGCAACCCTGGGAATAAACGTACACACACAAAAAACCTCACAGCTGTGGTGTATTCTGAGTCAACAATCAGTGCAGGGCTTGTGGTCACCATTGCCTCCCATGACCCTTGCTCTCAGGGCATCAGTCATCCAGGAACACCCCCAGACCAGGCGTTTTTGATTCTCCCACCAGCAAGAAAGCAGTGTGGCTATGGCTTGGCAGCCTGAAAAGTGTAATCTTCCTCTCTTTTGGGCTGCTGTCTAGAGACAGTGACCAGCTCCTCCTAATAGGATGTGAGTGATGAAAGCTGAGGATAGCCACCATTTGTCAGAATCAGGCCTCCCCTAGAAATAGAGATGATTGAAGGTTATTTTGCAATTTCACCATAACTGTCATCTGTAAGAAGGAACCCTCAGCTAACCATAATTTATCCTGCTGCACATGGCTGTGCAAACTCAGTGTGCATATCTCACCAGCAAACCAATGAAAGTGAAACTTAGTCATGTGGCCATCAGCAGGCAGCCCAAGCTGCAGCTTGGAGCCAGCACTAAACCACCATTTACAGGTGCTCTGCAGAGGCAGTTTCTCATGCAGGGTATCATTTCACCCTCACAGCAACTGTGTGAGGTAGACATTATTATTCCCATGTTAGAGATGAGGAAACAGCATTTGAGCTTCTCCCTAAGGTCCACCCATTAAGTGACAATATCAGGATTGAAGCCCAGATTCTTTCAGAAACAACTCCAAATTTTCCAAGGTGGCCCGGGTGGAATCTGACCAGTGGATAAGTGGGTTTGGTGCCCACATGGCAAGCTGGCTATTCATTAGAAAGTAGGCCCAAGGCCATTTTATTAACATCTATCTGATATACTAGGGTTTTTTACTTTTATTTTTAAAAATTTTTCAATTAAAGTTGTCATAGAATATTATATCCCTAGTTTTAGATGTACAACCCAGTGTTAAACATTTATATAACTTAGGAATATAACTAAGGACAAATACAATATGATTTCACTTATATGTGGAACATAAAGAACAAAATAATCAAACAAAATTGACACAGACTCATAGATACAGACAAGGAATTGGTGGTTGTCAGAGGGGACGGGAGTTTGGGCATTGGGTGAAAGAGGTGAAGGGACTAAGAAGCACAAAGTGGTAGCTATGAAATAGTCACAGGGAAGTAAGTAAAGGATAAGAAATATAGTCAATAATATTGTGACAACTATGTATGGTGTCAGCTGAGATACTGAAGGAGTATCTACGTAGTACCCTAGAGGGAAACACTACGTAAAGTAGTAAATAATTGTCTAACCACTAAGCTGTATACCCAAAATGAATAGATAATAAAGAAACATTGATCTTACCTTACATGAAATTTTGAAGCCAAGAAGTGCAGAAGAGGCTTTGCACCATCCAGTAAGAGATTTTTACAAGTTAAAGGGGAAATATCCTGCATGAGGTACATGAAGCAAAGGAGAGAGCAGAGGAGAGAAAGCATAACATGGTGGCTCCCACCATCCTGGAGTGAGGGGCCCAGCCCCACACAGAGGACCCCTAATCCTAATCAGGAGAGACTTGTGAGGATCTACGAAGTCTTGGAGACTCAGGCTTCACACACACAGTGAGAAGCACATCCATGCCTGCAGTGCCAACCAGGAGGGTCCAGGAGAGACATTCTGGCTCCTAAGACTGTCAGAGGCATGGGAAAGCTGTGGCCAGCCCTGACCAAGGGAGGATTTTTGCCTTTGGGAAAAGTGGGGTGCACAGAGAGCTGGGCTATGGCTTGGAGCTGCAGTGTGGGTGCCACACAGGGACTTTTTTAAAGAGGATAGTGGAGGTGAGGGAACATCCATGCAGCTACTCTGATAGTCAAGAAGCTGGATTCAAAGTATGGTTTGTGTCTGTTGAACCCAGCTGGCCAGGAAAAGTAGAAGGCTGCATGGTGAAGGGATTGCGGGACCCCACTTATGTGGCTGGTGAGCAGGAGGCTATGAGCAGAATGGAGGGTTTGGGTTTGAGCCTCTGGTGAGAGCAGTGAGCCAGGAACTGGATGGGATTCCTTGCAGCCAGGCAGGGCCAACCAAACTGCAGAATACAAATCTATGAAAAGGGGAAGGCATGTCCATCTCCCACCTGCAGGACTGCAAACTCGGCAAGGCAAGTCCAGGCTCGAGAAAACTCTGTCTGGTGTCTATCCACAGGGGAAATAAAGGGCATCTCCAAAGGAGCCTTTTATAAAATTTCATTGGACACTATGCTGGCTCTTTTTCCAGCCTATTCAACTGAAAACAGCAGAGAAGAGATATTAGAAAATGGTGCAGCAAGAGGTATTCAGGGCTCCACACAGCCTTGGCTCTCACACAGTGCTGCCATCAACACCAAGCAGGAAAGAGATGACCCTTTTACACAGATTGGTCCCACACATGAAACAGACAGCTAATTCATCAGAAACTATACATTAGCACAAATAACTTGGGACAGACCAAGATATGTACAGGAACAGGAACACATCTGCCATCTTCTCTGGAGGCTGAACAGCATCTTATGGGGGGTTATTCAGGGATCCCATCCTACTGATCACACCAGACACCCTCTGGAGATAGGTGGAAGTGGTACATGCCACACTGTCAGACAGATGAACCACCCCTGGGCCTTGTACTGATAAAAAACCAACAGGGAAGAACAGAAGGGAGACCCAAGCATGAAGGAGACAGACACAGGTTGTGGATCACTTGTAGCCTTGAACAGGCTGCGTACAGCTAGACTGTGACACCAGCTGATCTCAGGGACAGATCCTGAAGGAGAAGACAGTAGAACAACAAACATTATACTCTCCTGAGATGAATTCCACCTCATTATTTTTCATTATTTACATTATTTTTTCCTCCTGTATAGCTTTTTAACATTGTTTCCTTGTCTTCAATTTTGTTCCTATTATTTCACTATTTTTATTTTTATTTTATATTTTAATAGTTTTCATTTATAGTCTTTATTTTTATTTTTATTTTAGTTTAAAACCAGTCTCATATTTTGCTGTTCCCTTCTCTTACTGTATTTTCCCTTCATCCTTCTCTTTGTTATTTTTGTTTTAAATTTTATTTTTGCCCTTTCTGTGCCTTGTTTCTATTCCTCACTCTTACTATTTCTCCTCCCTCCATCCTCTCAAACCATCTTTCTTTCCATTACTCATCTCATATTCTTTTTTCCTTTCTTATAATATCCTTTATTTTCATTCAAATTTTATTAACATTTGTTCAATTGTCACTGATATTGAAATTGTTGTTGCCTCTCTTCAACTCTATCCCTAGGTGTTTACTATTTATTTTATTTTATTAATTTTAAATCTCATATTTTGCTGTTCCCTTGTCCTACTCCATTTTGCTTTCCTTCTTCCCTATCTTACTTTCACTTAAAATGTTTTCTTCTTCCTTTCTTAGCCTGGTTTCTAACCTTTATGCTTATTATTTGTCCTCCTTCTATCCTATCAAAATTAGTTTTTTTCTTTAGACACAGTCTTTTTTTTTTCTTTCCTTTCTTTTATCTTTCTCATAATATTACTATTCCATTTACCAATCATTACTCCTTTGTTGTGGATATCACTGAGGAGGTTATTTTACTGCATTTTGGTTCCTATTTTTTCACTATTTTTCCTCCGAAACTTATATCATACTATTCCCTTGTGTGGCTCTAGTTTGCCCTATTCCCTCCCTAGTTTATTTTTGTGGTAATTTTATTTTTTCCTTTTCTTCATTTTGTTCCTATTCCCTACTCTTATTATTTATCCTCCCCCTGTGCTCTCAAAATCATTTTTCTTCTCATTAGTCACTTCATATTCTTTTTTCCTTTTGTATAATATTCTCATTCTCTTTCCACCTTTATAAATCTTCACTCATGTGCTGTTGATATTATGGTAGTGCTTGGGGGATATTTTTCCTGGTGTGGGTTTTCTTTGCCAGGTTTTATTTTTGTTCTGGCAGCTCCTGTATAACAGCATACAACATGTGGCGGTGGTTGTTACTCTCAGTCAGACTGCCAGAAGGGAAAACCCAACAAGGAATAAGCCAAAACCAATCGAAACCCAACTACAACAAGAGAGCCCACAAAAACTGCATAAAGGGCATCCCTAGAGTATCCAATTCAGGAGTCCAGGGAGATTGCACAATTGAGTCCCACAAGATCCCTACCACAGAAGGCCACAATGAAGACAGGGAGTCAAAGCAGATCAATCTAATATGCAGGGGGAAAAACACACAAAAAGAGCCACTTAAAATGGGGGAGGCAAAGAAACAACCCCCAATAAAAAGGGAAGGAGGAATCCCCAGAAAGAGTGCTACATGAAATAGAGGCAAAGAACTTATCAGACACACAGTTCAAAGTAGTGGTTATAAGAATACTAAAGGAACTCAGTGAGAACTACAAGGAACTTAGTGGAAACTACAGCAACATGAAAAAGTACAGAGAAGCTATGAATAAGAACCAGGAGGAAATAAAGAATACAATATCCAAATGAAGAGTACACTGGAAGGAGTTAAAATCAAGCTAGATGAAGCAGAGAATTGAATCAGCAAGCTTAAAGACAAGGTAGAACAAAACACCCAGTCATTACAATGAAACAAAGAAAGACTCAAAGAGAATGAAAATAATTTAAGAGAGCTGCAGAACAACATGAAACATAATAGTATTCACATCATAGGGATTCCAGAGGGAGGAGAAAAGGAGGAAGGGTTAGAACATCTGCTTGAAAAAATAATGACAGAAAACTTCCTTAATTTGGTGAGGGGAAAAGTCACACAAGTTCAAGAAGTACAAAGTTCCCAATAAAAATGAACCCAAAGAGGCCCATGCCAAGACAGGTCATAATTAAAATGGCAAAATTTAAAGACAAAGAGAGAATCTTAAAAGCAGCCAGAGAGAAACAGCTATTAAAATACAAGGGACCTCTGATGAGACTATCAGCTGATTTCTCAACAGAAACACTACAAGCAAGAAGGGAATGACATGAAATATTCCAAGTAATGAGAAAGAAAGACCTGCAACCAAGACTACTCTACCCAACAAGGCTCTCATTTAAAATGGAAGGTGAAATAAGGAGCTTCCCCTAAAAAAAAAATAAGCTGTAGGAGTACATCTCTACCAAATCGGTATTGTAAGAGATGCCAAAGAGACTGCTTTAGGAAGAAGAAGAAAAAGAAAGAGAGAGAGGGACATAGGTACAAAGGGAAAAATGGCAATGAATAAATACTTATCTATGATAAACTTAAATGTAAATGGGTTAAATTCTCCAATCAAAAGACATGGGGTAGCTGAATAGATAAGAAATTATGACCCACACATATTCTGCCTACAAGAGACTCACCTCAGAGCAAAAGACCTACACACATTGAAAGTGAAGAGTTAGAAAAAATATTCCAAGCAGATGAACAGGGAAAAGAAGCAGGGGTAGCAATACTCATATCAGACAAAATAGACTTCAAAACAAGGTCCATAAAAAGAGACCCAGAAGATCATTTCATAATACTCAAGGGAAGAATCCATCAAGAAGACAAAAACATTGTGAATATATATGCGCCCAACATAGGAGCACCCAAATAAATAAAGAAAATCTTAGAGGACTTCAAGAAAGATACTGACAGCAACACAATTAAAGTAGGAGATTTTAACATCCCGCTGTCAAAAATGGATAGAGGTTCCAAACAAAATATTAACGAAGATATTGTGGCATTGAACAATGTCCTAGATCAAATAGACTCAACTGATATATATAGAGAGAGAGTCCTTCATCCCAACGAAGCTAAATACACATTCTTTTCAAATGCACATGGAACATTTTCAAAGACAGACCACATGATAGGACACAAAACAAGCCTCAACAAATTCAAGAAAATTGAAATCATGTCAAGCATTTTCTTGGACTACAAGAGACTGAAACTAAAAACAAATCTCAAGGAAAAAAACCCAAAACACTCAAATTCATGGAGATTGAATGGTATGCTATTAAATAATGAATGGGTCTAGAATGAGATCAAGGAAAAAATCAAAAAGTGTCTAGACACAAATGAGAATGAACTCACAACAGTCCAAAACTTATGGGACAGAGCAAAGGCAGTCCTGAGAGGAAAGTTCATAGCCATACAGGCCTACCTAAAAAGATGTCATTTTAATTTTTATGTGTCTTGGTGTGGGCTTCTTTGGGTTCATGTTGTTTGGAACTTTCTATGCTTCCTGAAGTTGTTGGTGTATTTTCTTCACCAGTTTAGGGAAGTTTTCTGTCATTATTTTTTCAAGTAAATTTTGAATTTCTTACTCTCTCTCTTCTCCTTTTGGCACCCCCATGATGCAAATGTTGGTATGCTTGAAGTTGTCCCAGAGACTTCTTAAACTATCCTCATTTTTTGGATTTTCTTTTTTGCTGTTTTCAGTATTTTCTGCTTTCTAATCTGCCAAATTGCTAACTTGATTCTCTGCTTCATCTACTCTACTGTTGATTCCCTAAAATGTGTTCTTCATTTCAGTTATTGTATTTATATCTGCTTGTTTTTTATGTCCATTTTTTTTTGGTTTCTGATTTCTTTGTCAAAATTTTTACTAAGTTCATTTACTCTTTAAGCTTTTTTATAACCAGTGTTTTCAACTTGGCATCTGGTAGATTGCCTGTCTCCATTTTATTTCGTTTCTTTTTTCTGGAGTTTTATACTGTTCTTTCATTTGGGACATTTCTCTCCACATTTTGGCTGCCTCCCTGTGTTTGTTTCTATGCGTCAGATAGAGATGCTATGTCTCCTGGGCTTGTTAGAAATGCCTTGTATAATAGTGCAGTCTCCCTTACTTCCCAAACTGTGTGTTTTAGGTGCACCCCCTCTGCGTGGGCTCTGTGGCCCCTGCTGTTGCAGCTGAGCCTTGATTGCTGTTGGCACATCTATGGAAGGGATTTACTTTGAGGACTGGCTGCAATCACAGCAAAGGATCAGCTGTGCAATGGCCAACCTCACCAAGCAATACTTACTTAGGCAGTGCTCTGGTGCCCTCTGTGTCTGCCCCTTGAATATATCACTAGTGAAGATGCTTAGACATGGTCTGAGTCTGTTCACAAGGAATACTTGCTCTGAGGCCTCCAGGAAGGTGCAGGCCAAGGCCAGCCATCACCTGTGCCCTTTCCAGGGCCATCTGGCATGAGCTACAGAGCAATGTGCAGATGGCTGTTATTTTACTAGGCTTAGAGGTGCTCAGAGATGCCAAGCTGTGAGTTAAGGCTTGTTGTTGCTGTTAGTGTCAGGCCTGGGGCCACTTAGCAAGAGACATGGAGCACGCTGAGGCTGTTTTTCAAAAAAGAGATTTTAGAAACATCTGAAGTCTGAGCCAAGACAGGCTATTTGTATGGTAAAGCCACTGGAAAAGACTTGGGTAGGCCCACAAGTTGGGTGGGGCTGGGTCTCAAGGAATCACCAGGGTGGGGCAAACAGTGTTAGCCAGGTTTATGGAGACTCAGATATGGCACATGCCTGCTGGCTCTGTGGGCATAAGGCTCAGCAAAGTAACAGTGGCTTCTGTCTAGGAAAATATTGCCCTGCCTAGCCCTGGCCCAAAGCCACACAAATCAGTTCCTCCCTGCATGTTCCTGGCATTTTCAAGCTGCTGTCCCAGCCCTGGAGCTCAGAGTGAGTCAGTTGAAGTAAATCCATGTGTGGGCCCTTTAAGAGGAACTCCTGGATCTCCAGAAGCCCTCCTTTTCATTCAGCCACAATTTCCACAGGTTTTTACAGTCAGAAGTTACAGGGACTTCTCTTTCTGGTCTTGGGATCCTGGACTGGGGGGCCTGGTTCCTGGTGTGGGCTGAGACTCCTCACTCCTTGGGGAGGTGGTGGTCCTCAGCAGCAGAGAAATCCTTCTGATTTTTAAGCACCACCCATGGGTGTGGGGCCAGCCTGTTCAGCATCTCTGCCCTTCCTATCAGTCTTCATGTGGCTTCTTTATATCTGCAGGTATTGGCTTCACGTTCAGCTACCTTTAGGTGGTTCTTAATGATAGTTCTCCTGTAGCTTAGTTGTAATTTTGATGTGATTGTGGCAGGATATGAGTACCACATTTATGCCACTATCTTAACTGGAAACCTATTTTTTAACACATTTAAGCATTTGGTCCAAGAGAGTCATTAATAACATTCCAATGTGTTTTTTTAGATAATATGTCTTAAACTATATCAATGTGTTTGATATATGCTTATTATGCAAAATTTAGAAATATAAAAAAGGAAGATAGGACATTACCATTCATTTCTAATTCTACCATCAATAGCATTCTGACTTTTTTAATTGTATAAGCATATAAATAAATGAAAAAATACAAATTAGGTTGTAAATAAAATCTTTTGACTCCTGTGTCCCTCTCAACCATAAATAATAAGCATTTCTCATATAATTAAATATTCCTTGAAAAAATTTCAAAAGCTTTAAACATGATCTGGGACATGGTCAATACTTAGGAAATGGTAACTATTGTTATTTATTACACAATATTTCATTGGATGAAAAGATTATAATGCATTTTACCTTTCTGATTTTTATGAATATTTAGGTTATTACTTTTCTCCCGTTATTATAAATAATGGTACTAAGAACATTTCATATATAAAATTGTGTCTGTTTTTAATTAATTCCTTAGGATAGATACTTGGTAAGGAATTACTGGATCAAAGATTAGGCAATATTTAACTTTTTTAAAACTCCATGTTGCTAAATTTCTTTTACTGTACCTGTTTAAGTTCTAATGGTGATTCATGGGAAAGTCCAGTTCCTCCCACACTGCCCTTGTGTGATAGATTGTCTTTGGTAAGTAGGTAGAGACCAGCCTAAATGGACTAATGTACTTTTCACCATGGAGAGACTCAGCAAAAAGGCAAGCTCGCTATGAGACAATACCAATGAGATCTGAGGATTTCCTCTTCAGGTACATAGTTCTGAGGTACCATTTTCTCCCCTAACCTGGTCCTGATTATGTATCCCCAACAACTCTTTTGTTTCTTTTTATATAATGTTTGCCCCACTGGTAATTCTTCATTTACTATCCACTCTCCCTATTGGACCACAAGTGTCGTGAGCTCATGTGTCCTTCATCACATGAAGGCTTAGCACAGAGCCTGGTACCCACAGGGTACTCAGTGTATACTTGTGAGTCAAAGAACTTCAGCTATACATAAACATAACCTGAGTGAGGCTTTGAGCTTAATCATTCTTTCATGGTTTTCTGTGTTTAAAAATCAAAAATTATTTTTACATACGAGTAGACAAAAGACCAAGTTACAGAACACTGGGTACTTTATGATCTCAGTTTTGCAGAAGACAGGAAAGAAGACAGAGAAAGAGGTAAAGAGAGACAATGAGAGATGTAGAAATCATCGAGAGGTGGGGAGCCGGAGAAAGACTCAACTCTGAAACATTCATAGTGGTCATCACAGGGTGGTGATAATTTGGTCTTCTTTTTGTGTTTGTCTTTTTTCAAATACTTTATCATGTACATGAATTGGGAAGGTTTTTTGTTTAAATTATTATCTGATCTCAAATACTCTGAAACTTGCGTCGTATTATAATGATTTGGCGAATTTCACTGTATTAACAGAGTCCTTTTCATCAGCCAGAGCCATCTTATTTGTGTGCTCTCTTTTATTCTCAGGGCTGCAATTTCTATCTTAACTTGAAGAACCAGGGTAGAGAGGAGAAATAAAAACCCAAAAAGCTCCTAGCAATATAGAGGCTGATTTTCTCCCAGCCAGCACATCTCCCTGGGGAGGTGAGGCATGATCTTACTGAACGAAGAGGTGATTTAAGATCAGCTTTCCATAGATGTACTGCTTTCCCCAGAGTTGGCTACAAAGATCAAGTAACTTCCTCTACCAAGAAGTCACCATCCACCGATTAACTGAGTTTCCTCACATCGATACAGGCTTCAGTTCTTCCTCCCCCAGGATTTGGTCTTCTCCCCTTCTCTCCTCTCCAGGGAACTGCAGTTAGAGACCCAGTCACCTGAGAAGAGTGCAGAGCTGCACTGCCATGTACATGCTGAGACCAGGTACTGAAAGGAGGTGTGAGAGGAAGGTGGGTGATGGGGAAGGCAGGAAAGGGCAGGAAGGGTCACCCAAAAGAGGGAGAAACCACAACTTCTTTCACCCAGGGGCTTAAAATCTATTGGATACTTCTTTTACTGCTTAAAAATACCCCCTCCCAATGCACTGATTGTAGGATCCTATGGACTAAATACATAGTCCCTGAACATATGTGATCCTGGAATTTTCTGAAATCATATAGAAGAAAATATAATTATTTTCATCATACATGCATTAGAGCATGTATTTATGATTTTGCCTTAAATTCAGGCACTTGTGAATTAAACTCTTTGCTTAAACGTAGTGACTACCAAATCACTAGTGTGTAATGCCTTATATATTTGGCCCATTTTTATGTGGTTTTGTATTGCAATTTACCTGATACATTACTGTAATCCACCTTAGATGCCCTTTTGTGCTATAGTACAGTACATAAGGTCTGTCCAGGAGGCATCCAGACATATAATATGAAAGATACAGACATTTATTGAAGACATTATAATATGAAAGATATAGATACAAGATACAAGAAACATTGTACATAGGGCAATGATGCCTCAGTCCCCTTCAAAGTGGGCGCTTTGGAACCTCACAGTTTTCCCAATTGCCATCAGCTGCCCTGTTGAATTTTCCTGAATCTCATCAATGATCTGAAATCTCTTCCCCTTCAAAGGCAATTTTAGTTTGGGAAAAGCCGGAAGTTACAGGGCTGTAGAAGGGCTGAGTCACCTGTGTAATTTGATGTTTCACCAAAAAACTCTGCATGAGGTATAATGCATGAGCAGACATGTTATCATGATGAAACTGCCAGTTATCAGTTACCCATAGCTTGTAGCCTTCTGAATCACCTGAGATGTTTCCACAGAGGAATGTTTGAGTTTAACACAAAATTTGATGCAGATTTGTTGCTGTACTTACTCAATCATTTTGAATGTGACACCCACAGAGTACACACGCTCACTCAAAAGTGTCTACTGACCCCGCTGACTAGTACAGTGAAATCGTCATTGTTCATGCATCACATTCCGATCCACTCTCTTTGGCTTCCAGGTTACATGGATGTCACACAAACTGTTCTCATTATATAATAATGATAATGATAATAATCATTATAATGATTATTATATTATTATAATATTAATTATTATTATGTATTATTATAATTATTAATTATATATAATAATAATGGCTGGATTTTTTTTCTGAACAGATCTCGTATATTCATCCACTCATTTATTTATTCTATGGTTTGGTTAAAAGGTAAAGCTGCAGTAACAAAGATCCCCTTTTGTGGCAGATACCAGCCAGCAGTATCCATCTCTGCTGCAGATGCTCGTCAAAACACGAGAAAAACATACACAGAGACAACCAGGTCCTGTGGGGAAATAGGGACAGAATGGCCACTCTCTCTAGTGGAGAGCACCCAGTCTCCATTTCCAAGCAGATTTTTATTGAGAATACAGACTTAGTTTGTGGATTCAGAGTCTGGCAGAAAAGATCAAAAGAAGTAGGTGACTTACAAAGGTGCAGAAAGAACTCCTGCTGTGATTCTGGGCAGAGATTGGAGTTTTAACATTTTAAAGGAGTAACAGGGCTCAAAGGGCAGTTTTGGTTTTCTCTTTATGCCTTCAAATTCTAATCTAATAACATCCTCCAGCAAACAGATCTCACATGATCTTGCATATTTCTATGTCCCAGGCCTGATTACCCCAGGGGCCCTCTGACTCTGGTCTGGGCTGCACCACCCCTACTATTTCCACAGGCCTGAGTTAACAGAGAAGACAAAGGCAGCCAGGAGACTTGAATTACTCACTTCGAAGAACAAGGATTCAGGCTTTGACAAAGCCGAGGGGGCAGGGGTTGATGTCCATCACCCCTTCATATCCACAGCCCCGAGTCTCTTCCCTTAGGGCATTCCCACGTGATTGCATCTGTCTTAGATTCATTCTCTTTCCTAGAGAATTGTTACCTGTCATTCACTGCCGATCATGCAAAGGGAGCCAGGGATTAGAACAGGCAGCGTTCATGCCAGAGAAAGAAGTTTTGTCTCCTTAGTGGCTCCTGGTTCAGAGGTCTTTCACTCAGCCTAAGTCACAGGGGGTTACAGCTTCCTGAGACCAGGCAGGGCTGTCCCCAACACCCTTTCTTTCTTATATACACTGCCAACATGAGGGTCCTGGCTGGCAGAGAACCAGGGGTTCTACTCATGGAGCTCCTTTGGGGAGCCAGCCCCCCGGAGTCCTGTCAGCCTGCCATCCAGTAGGCTGAGGATGATGTCAGCACATGGTCAAAGGGAGGCCATGAGCTCAGCTTGTGGGAAAGTGGGAGAAAGGAATTCCAAGGCAAACTGTTTATTTTCATTTAAAAATTAATAACCTTATTTTAGGGCAATTTTATGTTCTTAGCAAAATGAACAGAGAGTACAGATTTTTCCATGTCCCCTGTCGCCCCTGATGCACAGAGGTCTCCATGGTCTGCATCCTGCACAGAAGCATGCGTGCGCCACAGTCTGGGAACCCACACTTACACATCATTGTCACCCAAAGTGCAGAGTTTACATTGCAGTTTACTGCTGCTGTTGCACATTGTATAGGTTTGGACAACCATGTAGTGACATGGATTCATTATTGTAGTCTTGTACATAATAGTTGCATCAGCCTAACAATCCTACGGGCTCTGCCTATTTATCCTTGACCCCAGCCCTGGCAACCACCAATCTTTTTACTGTCTCCACAGTTCTATCTTTTCCATAATGTCAAATAGCTGGAATCTACAGTATGTAACCTTTTTAGATAGGCTTTTTTTCACTTATTAGTATGCATTTTGGTTTCCTCAATGTCTTTTCAGGGCTTGATAGCTCATTTCTTTTTACACTGAGTAATATCACATTGTTTGAATGTATCACAGTTTATTTATCCAGCCAATGAAGGACATTTGGGTTTCTTTCAAGTTTTGGCAATTATGAATAAAACTGCTAAAAACATTAGTGTGCAGGTCATGTGTGGACATAGTTTTTTCTACTTTGATTATCTCTTCAAGAAAACAGATTTTAATCTCATTGATCACTTATATTTTATTTTCAGATTCTGTTTTATTTAATACCATTATGATCTTTGTTATTTGATTCTTTCAATTAAATTTGGATTATTTTCTTTTTCTTTCATTAGATCCCTGAGTTATAAATTTAGTTTATTTTAGATTTTTCTTTTGTATAGAAATTCCAGCAATAATTTATTTATTTATCTTTAATTGAATTTATTGGGGCAATATTAGTTCAAAAAACCATACAGTTTTCAAGTGCACAACTGAATAAAACATTATCAGCACACTGCATCATGTACCCATTGCCCCAAGCAAAGTTCCTTCTGTCCCAATTTTGCCTCTTTTGCCCGCCTCCTCCTATCACCCCCTTTCCTGTGGCTATCACCACTCTGTTGTCTATGCCTACATGTGTAAACACACACACACACACTCACACATATTTAATCCTTTCACCTTCTTTTATCCAGTCCACTGAACACCACCACCAGGCTGTCAGTCTGTTCCCTGTGTCCATGCCTCTGTTTCTATTTAGTTCATCAGTTTATTTTATTCATTAGATTCCACATATGAGTAAAATCATATGGTATTTGTCTTTCTCTGACTGGCTTATTTCACTTAGCATAAGGTTCTCCAAGTTCATCCATACTGTCACAAAAGGTAAGATTTTCTTCTTTTTTATGGCCATGTAGTATTCTACTGTGGTAAATGTACCACAGATTTTTATCCACTCATCTAATGATGGGCATTTGGGCTGTTTCCAGATTTTGGCTATTATAAATAATGCTGATATGAACATAAGGGTGCATATATTCTTTCAAAATGGTGTTTTGGGATTCTTAGGATATATTCCCAGAATGGGATCACTGGGTAAAAAGGTAGTTCCATTTTTAATTTTTTGAGGTATCTCCATATTGTTTTCTACAGTGGCTGCACAGTCTGCATTCCCACCAACAGTGCACAAGGTTCCCCTTTCTCCACATCCTTGTCAGCACTTGCTGATTCATTGATGATAGCCATTCTGGTAGGTGTGAGGTGATATCTCATTGTGGTTTTAATTTGAATATCTCTGATGATTAGAGACATTGAGCATTTTTTCATATTGTTACAGAACAGACCTGGGGTGGGACGGTAAATGATATACTATTGCTGAATGGACCCACCCTTGTGCTCCGTTTGTCCCCCACCCCATACTAGGTTTGCCTTGTCCGCCGCCAGGGAAAGATGTCTCTCAATGCCAGAGATTGGTAAAAAGGAAAGGGATTATTTATTTAAAGAGTTATACAAATTTAAGAGTAATAACTTAATGTCTTCATTGAGATCCCAAAGTCCTTTAGAATACCCACAAATGCACAGTCCTTCCTTCCCCCCTCTGCCCAGGCCAGGGTACCATATTTCAGAAAAAGAAATAGAAGTCCATGGTTCTTCTCTGCCCAAGCCGCATGGTCCCAAAAAGACCCCATATGGCTGCCATGCCTGGGTTTAAATCCCAGCACCAATCTTCCTCTGCCACAGCATTTCCAACTCCACAATTGGCCACAGCTGCCAGCATTCCCATATTCTTCCAGCTTTACTGGGTTGCCATAGTAAGTCCAGGCAGGTGTGGCCCTGTGGTGTGGAGCCAATCATCTCCAAGCTCTCACACAGGTGCTGTAACCAGGGGGAGTTGCCTCCTAGTTACATCATGGGCTGAAGTCTCTCCCATCCCCCTGGCTCAAAGCATGGCCACAGCTGTTTAACATATCCATGAAACCAGTTAAATGTGATAGATATGTTGAACGACCATTCTAGAGGTTGTCTGCAAAACTGTTGCTATTCAAAACAGCTCTCAATGACCCTGCTCCATGCGTCCCATCCCCCAGCTCAGACTTGTGGCAGTGAGGACATCCTATATATATATTTTTTTTTCTAATATTTCCTGGACATCCTGAGTTCTGGACCCTATTACAAATCCTTGTTTGGGCCCCTTCCCTTGGCTATACCCTGTTATAATATGTCTATTAGCCATCTGTATGTTGTCTTTGGAGAAATGTCTTCTCAGGTCCTTTGCCCATTTTTTTATTGGGTTGTTTGTCTTCCTAGTGTTGAGTCATATAATTTCTTTATATGTATTTGGAAATCAGCCTTATCTGATGTATCACTGGCAAGTATGTTCTCCCATTCAGTGGGTTGTATTTTAATTTTGTTAATTTTTATTTCTTTATTGCTATGCAAAATCTTTGATCTTGTTTTTTGACCCACTCTGGCAATTTTTGTCTTTAATTGGTGTATTTAGACCATTGATATTTAAGGTGATTTTTGATATAGTTGAATTAATGGCTACCATATTCCTGTTTTCATTGTTCTTGATCTGTATATGTATGAGATCTATCCAGAAAAAGTTCAACCTTTGTTAATACAATGAGAATGGTTTTCCTGATATGCATATAATCTGGTAGCCAAGGAGAGTGAACTGGAATGCAGATTTGTGAACAATGACAACCTCACTGTACTAGTCAGTGGGGGTGGAAGAAGCCATTGAGTGAGCATGTGCACCATGTGTGGTATTCCAAATGATTGAACAAGTAGAGCAACAAATCTGCATCAAATTTTGCATTAAGCTTGAGCATTCCTGCGTGGAAACATCTCAGATAATTCAGAAGGCCACAGCTATAGGTAACTGGTGATTGGCAGCTTCATTATAATGTGCCTGCTCATGCATCAAGTCTCATGCAGAGGTTTTTGGTGAAACAGCAAATCACCCAGATGACTCGGCCCCACTACAACCTAGAATTGGCACTCTGCAACTTCTGATTTTGCCCAAAATTAAAGTCTTTGAAAGGGAAGAGATTTCAGAACATCGATGAGATTCAGGAAAATATGACAAAGGCAGCTGATGGCAATTGGGAGAACTGTGTGACGTCCCAAGGTGCTTCCTTTGAAGGGGACTAAAGCATAATTGTCCTATGTACAATGTTTCTTGTATCTTTTATCTTCTTCAATACATATTTCTATCTTTCATAGTACATGGCTCGATACTTTCTGGAAAAACCTTATCATATTTAATATTAGTATCCTGTATTTTCACTCCTTTTTGTGTTTTATTTTTTAATTACAGCTTATATTCAATATTATTGTATAGCTTCAGCTGTACAGCACAGTGGTTAGACAATCATATACTATGATTACATGTGTTCTGATATTTTGAGTACCTTCCTGGTCCATCCATAGTTATTACAATATTATTAATTATATATTCCCTATGCTGTACTTTACATCCCTGTGAAGATTTTGCAAATGCCTATTTGTATTTCTTAATTCCTTTGCCATTTCCCCCCAAACTCTGCTTATCTTTGTCAAACAACAGTATTTATATCTGTTTCTGATTTGTTTGTTTATACTGTTCTTTAAATTTCACATATAAGTAAAGTCATATGGTATTTGTATTTCTCTGACTAGCTTATGTCACTTGGCATAATACACTATAGGTCTGTTCACACTGTTACAAATTGTAAAATTTCATTCTCTTTTATGACCAATATATTCCATTGTATGTAGCACATTTTAAAAATCCATTCATGTATTGATGGGCAGTTGGGTTGTTTTCATAGCTTAACTATTGCAAATAATGCTGCAAATAAACATAAGGGTGCATGTATTTTTTGAATTAGTGTTTGATCTCTTCAGGTACATACCCAGAACTGGAATTGCTAGTTAATAAGCAGTTCAATTATTAGCTGTTTTACATAGTGGCTGCACCAGTCTGCATTCCCACCAAAAGTTAACAAGGACTCTCTTTTCTTCACAACCACACCAACACTTGTTGTTTGTGGGTGATAACTCTTCTGACAGGCAAAAGAGGATATCTCATTCTGGCTTTAATTTGCATTACTCTGATGATTAGTGACTTTGAACATCTTTTCATATGTCTTTGGGCCATCTGTATGTTCTCTTGAAAAAGCGTATATACAAATTCTCTACCCATTCCTAATTGGATTTTTTTGGTCTTGAGTTGCATAGGTTCTTTATAAATTTTGGCTATTAGTCCCTTATTAGATGTATCATTAAAAAATATCTAACCTCATTCTGTTTTTCTGTCATATTGTCAATGGTTTTCTTTGCCGTGCAATTTTTTTTAGTTTGATATAGTACTATTTGTTTATTTTTCCTTTGGTTCCCAACTCCCAAGGAGCTATATCAGAAAAAAAATATTGCTAACAGTTCTGAGAAATCATACTGCCTATGTTTTATTTTAGGAGTTTTATGGTTTTGAGTCTTACATTTTTAAGTCTTTAATTCATTTTGAGTTTATTCTTGCATATAGTGTAATAAAGTGGTCTAAGTTTCTTTTTTTTTTGCATACATCTGTTTTAGTTCTGTGAAATGCGCCACTGACATATTTATAGGAATTGCATTGAATCTATAGATCACTTTAGGTATTATGGGCATTTTTTAAAATTGTTGTTCAAGTACAGTTGTCTCCATTGTCCTGCCACCATTTACCTCCATCACACCCTCCACCCACCTTAAGAATGTTAATTCTTCTTGTCCATGAGCATGGTATACTTTCTTTTTTTAAGTATATTTTATTGATTGTGCTATTACAGTTTTATTCCATTTTATTGTCCCCTTTATTCTGCTCCACCTTGCAACTCCTCACCCCTATTCTCCCCGCTTAGTTCATGTCCATGGGTCATATACATAAGTTCTTTGACTTCTCCATTCCCAATATTATTCTTAACCTCCCCCTGTATATTTTGTACCTACAATCTGTGCTTCTTATTCCCTGTACCTTTTCCCCCATTCTGCCCCCTCCATCTTCCTGCTAACCCTCCATGAGATCTCCATTTCTGTGATTTTGTTTCTGTTCTAGTTGTTTGCTTAGTTTGTTTTTGTTGTTATTTATTTTTAAATAATTTATTGATTTTAGAGACAGAGGAAAGGAGAGAGAGAGAGAGAGAGAGAGAGAGAGAGAGAGAGGGAGAGAGAGAGAACATTTGGTAAAAGAAACATTGATCAGTTGTCTCCTGTATGTGCCCTAAGGGGACTGAACCCTCAACATAGGTATGTGCCCTAAAAAGGAATCAACCCCTCATCCTTTTGATGTTTGGGGGGCATGCTCCAACCAACTCAGCCACTGGCCAGAGATAGGCCTCTTTCTAATGTATATGTTTCTGATCCATGCAGAGATTTTAATTTTTTTCATGATATTTTCATGACCCTTCCTCTTCCTTTGTCTTAGTAATTATTTTTCTTTTTTAAAGTATATTTCATCAATTATACTATTAAAGTTTTCCCAATTTTCCCCCCTTTATTCCCGTTCCACCCTGCACACACTAACCCTCCAGCATGCCCCCGCCTTAGTTCATGTCCATGAGTTGTACTTACAAGTTCTTTGAGTTCTCTGTTTCTTATACCACTTTTGACCTCTCCTCATCTATTTAATGCCTACCAATTATGCTTCTTCTACCCTATACCTTTTCCTCCCTATTCCTCCCCTCCCCCTCCCCACTGAAAACCTTCCATGTGATGTCCATTTCTCTGATTCTGTTCCTGTTCTGTTGCTTGCTTAGTTTTTGTTTTCATTTTTTCCTTTCTTTTATTTTTGGGGGTTCATTTGTTGATAGTTGTGAATTTGTCATTATATTTTTTATCATATTGTGTTTCTTAGATAAGTCCCTTTAACATTTTATATAATAAGCACTTGATAATGATAAACTATTTTAACTTGACCTTACCAGGGAAGCACTTTATCTGTGCTTCCATTACAAATGATAGCTTTGCTGCAATACCTGATATCGAATTGTATTACAAGGCCACTGTAATCAAAACAGCTTGGTACTGGCATAAGAACAGACACATAGACCAATGGAACAGAACAGAGAGAACAAATAAACCCAAGTCTCTATGATCAATTAATATTTGTCAAAGGGGGAAGAAGCATAAAATGGAATAAAAATAGCCTCTTCAACAAATGGTGTTGGGAGATCTGGACAGATACATGCAAAAAAAATGAAACTCAATCACCAACTTAAACCATATACAAAAATAAATTCATGGTGGATAGAAGATTTAAATATAAGTCATGACACCATAAATGACCTAGAGGAAAACATTGGCAGGAAAATCTCAGACATTCCACACAGCAATATCTTCACAGATATGTCCCCTAAAGCAAGGGACATAAAGGAAAGAATAAACAAATGGGATCTCATCAAATTAAAAGGCTTCTGCATGGCTAAAGAAAACAGCATTAAAATGAAAAGAAAACCACCTACATGGGAAAACATATTTGCCAATGACCCCTCAGAAAAGGGTTTGATCTCCAAAATATATAGAGAACTCACACAACTCCACTCCAGGAAGACAAAACACCCAATTTAAAAATGGACAAAAGACTTTAACAGACACTTCTCCAAGGAGGACATACAGAGGGCCCAGAGACATATGAAAAGATGCTCAGCATCACTAGCCATCAGAGAGATGAAAATTAAAACCACAGGGAGATACCACTTCATATCAGTCAGAATGGCCATCATAAACAAATCAACAAACAAGTGTTGGAGATGTTGTGGAGAAAAGGGAACTGTAGTGCACTGTTGGTGGGATTGCAGACTGGTGCAACCACTATGGAAAACAATATGGAATTTCCTCAAAAAACTAAAAATGGAACTGCCTTTTGACCCAGCAATTCTGCTACTGGGATTATACCCTAAGAGCCCTGAGACACTAATCCAAAAGAACCTATGCACCCCAATGTTCATAGCAGCACAATTTACAATAGCCAAGTGCTAGAAGCAACCTAAGTGCCCATGAGGAAATAGATGGATCAAAAACATATGGTACATTTACACAATGGAATACTACACAATACTAAAAGGGCTCCTTCCCTTTTCAACAGCATGGATGGAACTGGAGAGCATTTTGCTAAGTGAAATAAGCCAGGTGGTAAGGGAAAATATTATATGATCTCATCTTTAACTGGAACATAATCAACAAAAGAAAAAAGCAAACAAAATATAACCAGAGTAAATGAAATTAAGGCAATAGCCGGGGGGAGTGGGGAGGGGACAGTATGGAGAAGGATTTTTAGGAACTACTTACTATAAAGGACACTTGGACAAAACCAAGGGGGAGGGTGGAAGCAAGGAAGGGAGGTGGGTTTGGCTCAGGTGGGGGTAGTGGTGGAGGGAAAATTCAGACAACTGTAATTGAAGAACAATAAAATAATTTTAAAAAAGAAAGTTAAAATTAAATAAATGATAATTTGCTTGATAGAGTCATCTTGGAGGTAAGTCCTTGCCTTTCATGATTTTGAGTACTTCTTTCCAGCCCCTTCTTGCCTGCAAGATTTCTTTTGAGAAATCAGCTGACAGTTTTATGGGAACTCCTTTATAAGTAACTGTCCCCTTTTCTCTTCCTGCTTTTAAGATTCTCTCCTTCTCTTTAATCTTGGGTAATGTAATTATTATTGGTGTGTGCATCCTTGGGTCTAATTTCTTTGGGACTCTCTGAGCTTCCTGGATTTTCTGGAACTCTATTTCCTTCACCAGATTAGGGAAGTACTCCTTCATTATTTGTTCAAATAAGTTTTCCATTTCTTGCTCTTTCTGTCCTTCTTCTGGCATCCCTGTGATTTGGATGTTGGAATGTTTAAAGTTGTACCAGAGTTTCCTCAGCCACTCCACATTTTTCTGAATTCTTATTTCTTCATTATGTTCTGGTTGAATGTTTATTTCTTCCTTCTGCTCCAAATTGTTGATTTGAGTCCTGATTTCCTTCCCTTCACTGTCAGTTCCTTGTCTATTTTTCTTTATTTCACCTTGCATAGCCTTCACTTTTTTCTATACTTTGCGACCATGCTCAACCATTTTTGTGAGCCTTCTGATTACCAGTGTTTTCAACTCTGCATCAGATAGGTTGGCTATCTCTTCATTACTTCTATTTTTGGAACTTTGATTTGTTCTTTTACTTGGGCCATATTTCTTTGTCTCAGTGCAGCTGCTATGTTGTAAGGGGCAGAGCCTTAGGCATTCGCCAGGGTGGGGCAACCCACAATGCTACCTTGTGGTGCTATATGTGGGGAGGGTTCAGAGAGGGGAAAGTGCTGATTGCTCAGCATTCAGCCTGCTTTCAGTCACTTCCTCTGCTACCCACATGCAAATTGGGCCCTTCTGGTGCTGATTCTGGGTGGGTGGGTTTGTGTATGTTCTGGGACCCTGTGAGTCTCTGCAATGAACACTCCTGTGAAGACAGGAATTTCCCCTGCCACTGCAACCCTCACAGGTTTTTCCAGCCACAAGTTTTGAGTCTTTATTTCTTTGTTCTGGAATCCTGGGTTGCATGATTTGTCTCACTTCCCAGTTTTTCCTCCTAGTTTATCCACATGCAAATGTGGGACTACCTTGTTCCCTAGCTGCCTCCTCTCCTGCTCAGTCCTCCAGCCAATGAATGCCTTGCTGAGCATCCTCTCTACCCTAGCTGCTTGTCTCCAACCCTCCTACCAGTCTGAATTAATGTTTCTTCTTTAACTCCTTGGTTGTTAGACAGTTTTATTTTCTGGAAGTTCTGGTTAATTTTTGTCTTTAAATTTGTTGTTGTCCTTCTTCTGGTTGTGTGAGGAGGCAAAGTGCATCTACCTATGCCTCCATCTGAGCCATAAGTTCCATGGTGTGCTTTCATTTATTTGTATCTTTTTAAAATTCTTTCTTTACTATCTTATAATTTTCAAACTACAGTTATTTTTCTTATTGCTTACATTTGTTTATAATTATTTTTGATGCAATTGTAAATAAAATTGTTTCTCTCATTTTCCTTTCTTACAGTTCATGATTAGTGTATAAAAATTCAACTGATTTCTGAATATTAACTTTGTATTCTGCTACTTAACTGAATTCATTTATCAGTTCTAATAGTTTTCTGGTGGAATCTTTAGGGTTCTCTGTATACAGTATCATCTCACCTGCAAATAATGACAGTTTATCTTCCTTTCCAATTTGGATGCCTTTCATTCCTTCTTTTTGTCTGATTGCTATGGCTAAGACTTCTTGTACTAGGTTGAACAAGAGTAGTGAAAAAGGACATGCGTCTCTCATGCCTGATCTTAAGACAAATGCTTCTTGTTTTTCCATGTTGAGTATGATGTTGAGTATGGATTTCTCATATGTGACCTTTATTTTGTTGAGGCATGTTTCCTCTGTTCCCACTTTGCAGAAAGTTTTTTAAAAATAATTAATAGGCACTGGATTTTATTAAATGCTTTTTATGCATCATTTTGTTTATGTGGTATATCACATTAATTGATTTGCAGATATTGTACCAACTTTGCATCCTCAGAATAAATCCCACTTGATAATGGGTATGATCTTTTTAATGCATAGCTGGATCTGGTTTGCTAGTATTTTGTTGAGGATTTTAGCATCTATGTACATGAGGAATATTTGGCTATAATTTTTTCTTTGTAGTGTTTTATCTGCTTTTAAAATTAGGCTTATGTTGGCCTCATGAAGTGAGCTAGAAAGTTTTCCCTACAAACTGGTCCACAACTTTTTTTAAAGAATTTTTTTGACTATTGTTTTGATTTTTTTCAGTTGTAATTGATCCACTTAAAATTTCTGTTTCTTCTTTTATGTTTTAGGAGGTTATTCATTTCTTTCAGATTGTCCAATTTTTTGGCATTTATTTGTTTTTTAATATTTTCTTAAAACCTCTTGTATTTCTTTGGTATCAGTTGTTATTTCTTCTCTTTCATATTTGATTTTATTTATTTGGATCTTCTCTTTATTCTGATGTGTTTGTTTAAAAGTTTGTTGATCATGTTTATCTCTTCAAAGAAACAGCTCTTGGTCTGATTGATCTATTGTATTGTTTTTAAACACTATTTTGTTTATTTCCACTCATCTTCAATGTTTCCTTTTTCTACTCACTTGGTCTTTGTTTTCCTTTTTTCCTAGTTTTTTTAAGTGTTAGGGTATATGTTTTATTGGACATTTTTCTGGGTTCTAAATGTAGGCCTTTAATGCTATGAATTTCCCTCTTAGGACTGCTTTTGTTGTGTCCCGTAGATTTTGGGTTGTTGTATTTTTCCTTTCATTTGTTTCAATGTATCTTTTGATTTGTTCTTTGAAATCATTGTTAAGTCATTAATTATTTAGTAGAATTTTATTTAGCCTTCATGTGATCGTGTATTTTCAGTTTTTGTTCAAAGTGATTTTTATTTTCATACCACTGTGGTCAGAAAAGATGCTTGATGTTATTTCAGTCTTCTTAAATTTATTGAGAATTGTTTGTGGCCTAACATGTGGTCTATCTTATAAAATGTTTTATTGGCATTTGAAAAGAATGTAGCCTCAGATGGTGTGGCTCATTGAGCACTGGCCTGCAAACCAAAGGGTCACCAGTTCAGTTCCCAGTCAGGGAACATGCCTGAATTCTGGGTCAGGTCTCCAGTAGGGGGCATGTGAGAGGCAACCACACATTGATGTTTCTCTCCCTCCCTCCCTTTCCCTCTCTAAAAAATAAATAAATAAATATATATTTTTAAAAAGAATGTATATATTTTTGCTGTTAGAATAAAATTTTCTGAAGATATCAATGAAATCCTTCTGCTGTAGTGAGTCACATAAGGCTATGATCTTCTTGTTGGTTTTCAGTCTGGAACATCTAGCCAATCATAACAATGAGGTGTTAAAATCTTTCACTATAGCTATATTACTGTCAATCTTTCTCTTTATGACCTTTATGTTTTGCTTTATATATTTAGGTGTTCCTAAAATGTGCATCAATGTTTCCAAGAATTATATCCTCTTTTTGAAAGAACTTTTAAAATATTGTCAACTAAATGAAAATGCAAATACAACTTATTAAAATGTGCTGGATACAGGGAAAGAAGTGCTTAAAAGAAACTTTTTGAATTGATCCCTTTATTAGGTAATACACTTCTTTTATTATACTTTCTGTTTTAAAGTCTGTTTTGTCTGATATAGGTATTGCTACTCCATTCTTTTTTTTCCAATTGCCTGAGATCAAACTTTCTATTCTTTTACTTTCAGTCTTTTGTATCTTTTGTTCTGAAGTGGGTTTCTTATGTTAATAGACAGCATATATGTGGGTCTTCTTTTCTTATCCATTCAGCTGCCCTATGTCTTTTGATTAGAGCATTTATTTTATTTATATTTAATGTAATTTGTATAAGTACATATTCATTCCATTTTATTCTTTATAACTATGTTTCTTTCTTTTTTACTTTTTTCTCTTAAGTCTCTTTTTACATTTCTTGTAACACTGGTTTTGTGGTAAGTGAAGGTATAGTATTCCTTTAGCTTTTTCTTGTCTGGAAAACTCTTTTATTTCATTTTTAAAAAGTTTTAAATGATAGCCTTGTTGGGTAGAGTAGATT
This sequence comes from Phyllostomus hastatus, assembly GCF_019186645.2. NCBI lineage: Eukaryota > Metazoa > Chordata > Mammalia > Chiroptera > Phyllostomidae > Phyllostomus > Phyllostomus hastatus. The sequence continues at coordinate 1,188,220 of NW_025334015.1, read as the reverse complement.
TGGTTGTAGGTCTTTGCTTTTATTCACTTTGAATATTTTGTGCCAATCCTTTCTGATCTGAAGTGTTTCTATTGAGAAATCAGCTGATAATTTTATGAGGGCCCCCTTGTAGGTAACTAACTGTCTTTCTCTTTCTGCTTTTAAGATTCTCTCTTTGTCTTTAATCTTTGCCATTTTAATTATGATGTGTCTTGGTGTGGGTCTCTTTGTGTTCATCTTCTTTGGAACTCTCTGTGCTTCCTGATGTGTGTCTTTTTCCTTCACTAGGTTAGGAAAGTTTTCAGTCTTTACACCTTCACATAGATTCTCAATATCTTTCTCTCCCTTTTCTCTTTCTAGTACTTCTATAATGAGGATGTTGTTATGCTTTATGTTGTCCCAGTGTGGCAGGAAAAGAAAACTCCAAAAGTTTCTTATGCTCTGTAACTGTAACACTTGCAAAGTTTCACACAGGACTGTAGAAGCTGACAAATCGTAACCAAAGCAATGGCCAGTTACTCAAGGTCGTACACAGACTCCCATGATAAGCTCCTGTGCTCTGTAGCTTCTGCAAATTCCTCCTGAGTTTTCTCTTTGTCTCCCATATAAGGTAGCTGGACCTAACTTCCGCATTCAGCTTCTGTAACCTTGCTTCGCCATGTAGGTAGGAAGCCCGGGACTATTTAAACCCCGGGAGTGTGAGGATCAGTGCTCAGAGGATTTGGATGTTAGCCACCCCCCCTGGGCCCCCGGGTAATAAAGTTTGTGCTTCATTATCTCCCCGCATGTGGGTGGATTTTCCACAACACCAGAGGTCCAATAAACTATCTTCAGTTTGAAATTTTTTCCTTTCTGCTATTATGATTCGATGTTTTGTGCTACCTTGTCTTCTAATTCTGTGTTTGTATCCTCTACTTCATGTAATCTGCTGTTGATTTTTTTCTAGTGTATTCTTTATTTCAGATGTATTTTTTATTTCTGACTGATTCCTTTTTAGTGGTATTTTTAATGCTTAATACTTTTTTGTTGAAGTTCCCACTAGGGTTTTTTTTTTTTAGTATTTTTATAACCATTCTTTTAAACTCTGTATCTGGTAGATTGCTTACCTCTATGCCATTTGTTTTATTTTGAGGGAATATTATTTTGTTTTACCAGTTTGGCCACCTCTCTGTATTTGTTTCTGTGTATTATGTAGATATTCTTTGTCTCCCAGTCTTGGTATGGTGGTTTCATGTAATAGGGGTCTTGTGGAATTCAGAGGAGCAGTGTCCCTGATCACCTGAGTTGGGCACTCCAGAAATGTTTTTAGTGTGGGTTGTATCAGTCCTCCAGTTATATTTGAGTCTTCTTTGCTGTTGGCCCATCTGTGGGTGAGGTTTATCCTTAGGCTAGTTTACTATAACAAATGACCATGACCACAGTGTATATAAGCTGTTGTATGAGGCCTGACTCCATGAATCAGAATTGACCCCTAAAGGTTCTGGTGCTTGTCAAGATCTTTCTTTGGGTGTGTCACTTGAGGAGCTCAGATGTGGTCTGAATCCTGCCACTAGGTGTGTTCCTTCTGGGACCTCATGGGAGTTTCTGGTGCAGGTCAATGCCTTTTATAGATCCTGGGCTACCTGTTTGGAGCTACAAAGCTATCTACAGTTTGTTGCTGTCTCTGCTGAGCCTGAGTGTGCATGGGAGCAAGCTAGCTGAACTCCAAGTTCAGCTTCCACCAGTCTAGAGCTCAGGAGAAGGTCAACAGAAGGCCCAAGGCACTCTAAGATCTACCTCCACTTGTCAGCTTCCTGTTAGGATCAGTTACTGTGTTGGGGCCCACCCTGCCTGGTCTCAGGAAGCTGTAACCCCCCATGACTTAGGCTGAGTGAGAGACTTCTGAACCAGGAGCCACTAAGGAAACAAAACTTATTTCTCTGGCATGAACGCTGCCTGTTCTGTGCCTGGCCTCCAATGCTTGATCAGTTAGCCAATGGCAGGTAAGATTTCCCATGGGGGAAATCATCTAAGACAGGCATGATCACAAGGAGGCCTCAGAGAAGAGATTCACAGGGCTGTGGAAATGAAGGGGTGATCGACATCAACCCCTGCCCCCTCGGCTTTGTCAAAGCCTGAGTCCTTGTTCTTAGTTGTGAGAAATCCAAGTCTCCTGGCTGCCTTTGTCTCCTCTGCCCAATTCAGGCCTGTGGAAATAGCAGGGGTGGTGCAGCCCAGACTAGAGATGGCAGACCCCTGGGGTAATCAGGCCTGGGACATAGAAATATGCAAGATCATGTGAGATCTGTTTGCTGGAGGATGTTATTAGATTAGAAGTTGAAGGCACAGACAGGAAACCAAAACTAGCCCTTTGAGCCCTGTAGTCCTTTCAAATGATAAAACTCCAAACTCTGCCCAGAATCCCAGGGGGTTCTGTCAGCATCTTTGAAAGTCACCTACTTCTTTTGATCTTTTCTGCCAGACTGTGAATCCACAAACTAAGTCTGTATTCTTAATAAAACCCTGCTTGGGAATGGAAATGGGGTGCTCTCCACTAGATAGAGTGGCTGTTTCATCCCTATTTCCCCACAGGACCTGGTTGTCTATGTGCATGTTTTTCTCGTGTTTTGATGAGCATCCGCAGCAGGGATGGATACTGCTGGCCGGTATCCCCCACATTATTGAAAGGGACTTTGACAGTATGTGAGATGTATGAGATAGGTTCCTTCTCAGTGAATCACCAGGTAGGTGCATCTGTGTTCACCAGATGGATTCAGATTTAAACTCGACACCAGTCCTGGGTCTGAGGTTACTCAGCAAAAGTTTTGGGGTACATGAAAGCCAACTGTCACCTACCCACCTACCGGGTGCCCAGATACTTTTGTGGTAGGGCTGGGTTTCAGGGAGTCATCAGGGTAAGGTCAGGCCCAAGCAGACCATGAGTTGACTATGTGAAGGGAAGGCTCTTCACAGAAATGGTGGCAGTGGTCAGGTATGTGAGAGAAAAATGAGTTTTACTCTAAAGCCACACAGCTGAGTCTCTGATTCTGCCTGGACCTCCTTGAGAGCATATCTTGGAAGCCTGCATTGTGGTCCCAAGCTGGCCACAGTCAGCTGAGAATTATGTGGGGCATGAGCTCAACAGGCTGGGGACACTTTTTGTCAGGAGTTTAGGACCGGTTGACCCCCCATGGGACACCAGTGCGAGTCAGGCACTCCAGAGGGGGAAAGGCTCCACCCCTGAGTCACACAAGTCAGTCTCTGACATTCTCTGGCCCACACAGACCTGTTCAGCAGTAACCTAGGGAGCTGATTCCTCTGAGGATTTTTAACAACTGCATGTGGGTGTTGGGCCAGTAATTTTTGCTCTTTGCCCTTCTTACCAGTCTCCTTGTGGCTTCTTTAAATCCATGGTATAAGAATTCTGTTCAGCTGGTCTTCAGTTTGTTATTCATGTCAATTTTTTTTATCTTAGATGTATAATATTTCCAGTTTATTCCTGGGAAGTGTTGAGTGTAACTTCCATATGTTTTGCCTCTATCTTGGATTCCCTCTCTTTTATGGTAGGAGTATTTTATATTCCATTTTCTCTCATGTCTTAGCATATCTTCTTTTCTAAATCTGTCTTAGTAGTTGCTCTAGAGTTGTACTATACATTTACAACTAATACAAGTTCACTTTTATATGATATTGTACTGCTTCATAGTTAGTGTAAGTACCTTATAATGAGAAAATCTTTCTAATTTCTTCTCCTGGCCTTCATATCATTGCTGTCACTCATTTCACTTACACACAGCATATACACATGTATGTGCATATATACATATATACTGTGTATAAGTGAAATGAATGTATACTTATACTGTATAGTCACTTACATACTGTGTATGTGTATATATATTCACATACTAAATATATACATATTAACACATTAGCATGCATTAATATGTATTAATATAATTGTATTATGTTAATAAAATATGTTAATATATTGATGTTATATTAATATATCAATATGATGTTATTATTTTAAATAAATTGGTAGATGAATTAAGAATAAGATAAACTCAAGTTTTAATTTTTTCTTTATTTATTCTTCAGTGCTCTTGTTTTTTTAATGTAGATTTGAGTTTCTGACCTCTATCATGTTCTTGCTTTCTAAAGAACTGCTTTTATCATCTTCCAAGGTTGGTATACTGGCAACAAATCTCCAAATTTTATTTTGTTAGATAAAGTATTTTTCTTTACTTTCAATGGGAAATTCTCCAGTGTATAGAATTGTAGGTTTGTGGGGTTGTTTTACTTTCAACACTTTATTTCAGTTCTGTCTTTCTTGTATGTATTGCTTCTGAGAAGTCAAATGTAAGTCTCATCTTTGATCTTCTATACTAAAGTGTTTTTCTTCTAGCTTCTTTCAAAATATTTTTATTAATTTTCATTTCTGAAATTTGAACATGAACAGTTTGCCAGTCATTTGGGAATATTATTTATTCTGCTTGGTATTCTCCAAGCTTTCTAGATTTGTGGTTTTGTGTCTAATGTTAGTTAGAGGATGGCTGGGGGATCACTTAAAAGGTGACATTTCAGCACAGGCCTGATTAAAGTAAGGACATGGAAATGAAAAATGTTCCAGGCATAAGGAGCAGCTGAGTACAGAGGCCCTGCAGTTGGGGGCCTGCTGGCAAGTAAGGAGAAGTAAGATGATAGTGTAGAATAGAGTTGATGGTGGGCTGACAGTGAGAACTAGTAGAAAAAGCAGTGGATTTGTGGACTACAATATTTAGATAATGATTAAAATTTTATCAGTTTGATTTATAAGTAGTTATTGAGGACCCATGATCATTCATTTGAAAAATCATTGTGATTTTATTATCTGCCTTATTCTATACATAGGCAATAAATAATGGGTAAGATAAAGACTTACCATAAGTCAATGACTAGAGAGATATGGCCTCTTTCTCACAGATGTTAGAGCCTCTCAGGTGACACAGACTATTGTTTAAAAGTATAAAGCTTTATCTAGTGTGATGGTTAGTTTTATGTGCCAACTTGCTTAGGCTGTGGATGCCCAGATATCTGGTTAAACATTATTTATAGGTGGGTCTGTGGGAGTGTTTCTGGAGGAAATTAGCATTTGAATCTGACTGAGTAAAAAAATATTGTCCCATCCTACAGGGGTGGGCACCATCCAGTCCCCTGAGGTCCTAGATAGAATGAAGTGTGGAGGAAGGGAGAATTCTGTCTGCCTGATTGCATACACCAAAACATCTGTCTTCTGCTTTTTGAATAGGATTTACATTGTTGGTGCTCTTTGTTCTCAGGCCTGTGAACTTGGACTGGAACTACACCACCAGCTTTCCTGGTCTTCAGCTTGCAAATGGGAGATAATGAGACTTCTCAGCGTCCATAATTGCATGAGCCAGTTCTTCATTGGTTAAATATATAAATTCTAAAAAATCTTCTGTATAATCCTAGAAATTGAGAATTTGCATTTTAAGCTTCTTCTCTATATTCTAAGCTTTTTTTGCTTAATCCTTTCACCTACTCCAACTCCCCCACACCTCCGAGCTATCAGTCTTCTCTCTGTCTATCTATGAGTCTGTCTGTATTTTGTTTGTTATTTTAGTTCATTAGAGTCCACATATGAGTGAAATCGAGTAGCACTTGTCTTTCTCTGATTGGCTTATTACATCTATCTCAATGCTCCCCATGTATATCCATGTTGTCACAAAAGGTAAGATTTCCTCCTTTGTATGGCTCAGTAGTATTCCGTTGTGTAAATGTACCACTTTTTTATCCACTCACCTACTGATGGACAGTTGAGCTGCTTCCACATCTTGGCTGTGGTAAATAACACTGCAGTGAACATATGGGTTCATATATTCTTTCAAATTAGTGTTTGGGTTTTGTTTGGATAGATTCCTGTAAGTGGAATTGCTGGGTCAGAAGGCAGTTTTATTTTTAATTTTCTGAGGAAAGCCATACTGCTTCCCATAGTGGCTATACCAGTCTGTATTCCCATCAACAGTTGCCTGATAATTCCCACCTCTCCATATCCTTTCCAGCACTTGTGTGTTGAATTATTGATGACAGCCATTCTGACAGGTGGTTTTAATTTGCATTTCTCTGATGATCAGTTATTTTGAGCAGTTTTTTGTATGCCTACTGACCATTTGTATGTACCTCTTGTAGAAGTTCAAAAGGGTTTTTCATTCAGGTTCTTTTCCCATTTTTTAAATCAGATTGTTTGGGTTTTATGATATTGAGTTTTATAAATTCTTCATAAATTTTGGATATTAACCTCTTATCAGATGTATTGGCAAATATGTTCTCCCATTCAATGGGTTGTCTTTTCATTTTGGTGATGGTACTCATTTGCTGTGCAAAAACTTTTTAATTTGATGTAGTTTCACTTGTTTTTCTTTTGTTTCTCTTGCTCAAGGAGATAGATCAGAAAGAATATTGCTATTAGAAATGTCCAAGATTTTATTTCCTATGTTTTCTTCTATATTCTCATGGTTTCAGGTTTAGGACTTAAGTCTTTAATCCTTGTGAGTTAACCTTTTTGTGATGTAAGAAGGTGGTGTAATTTTATTTATTTGCACATATCTATCTGATTTTCTAAAACCATTTATTGAACACACTATTGCTAGCCCATTGTATGTTTTTGCCTCCTATGAAAAATATTAATTGACTATAAAGGCATGGGTTTATGTCTAGCCTTTCTATTCTGTTCTATTAATCTATATGTCTGTGTTTATACCAATATCATGCATTTTTATTACTTTTATTACTTATATCAGTACAAAGCATTTTCATTGCTTTATAGTAAGAAATCAGGTAGCATGATTCCTCCCTGCTGTGGCTCTTCAGGGACTTTTGTGGTTTCACATAAATTTTTGGAATATTTGTTCTATCTGTGAAATATGCCATTGGTATTTTTATAGGAACTGAATTGAATATGAACATTTTAATAATGTTAATTTTTCTATCCATGAATATGGTATATGCTTCCACTTATTTGTGTCTTCAATTTATTTCATGAGTGAATTATAATTTTTCAAGCACAGGTCTTACATCCTTGATTAAATTTATTGTAGATATTTTATTTATTTTTTGAAGCAGTTGTGAATAGGGTTGTTTTCTTAGTTTCTCTTTCTGATAATTCATTATTGTTGTATAAGAATACAACATATTTCTGACACTTATTTTGTATCCTGTTGTTTTATTGAATTTATTCATCAGTTCTAGTAGTTATTGATGGAATCTTTAGAGTTCTGAATACACAGTATCATGTTATCTGCAACTAATGACAGTTTTACTTTTCCCTTTCCAGTTCGGATGCCCCCATCTCTTCTTCTTGTCTGATTGCTAGGGCTAGGACTTCCAGTACTATATTGAATAAGAGAGGTGAAGTTGGACATCCTTGTCTTGTTCTGATTAAGGGAAATGTTTTTAATTTCTGCCCATTGAGTATAATGTAGGTGGTGGGTTTGTTGCATATGGACTATATTGTGTTATGTTCCCTCTTTACCACTTTGCAGATTATTTTTTAAGCTAATTGGATGCTGAATTTTATCAAATGCTTTTTCTGCATTTGTTAATAGAATCATGCAATTTTTATTTTTAATTTTGCTTATGTGGTGTATAATATTTATTGATTTGCAGGTATTGTACCAACCTTGCACCCCCAGAAGAAATCACACTTGCTCATGGTGCATGTTCTATTTAATGTGTTGCTGGATCTAGTTTGCTAATATTTTGTTGAAAATTTTAGCATCTTGTTCATCAGGAATGTTGGTCAATATTTTTCTCTCTTTGTAGTCTCTATATGGTTTTAAAATTAGGATAATGCTAGCCTATTAAAATGATATTGGGAGTCTTTCCTCATCTTGAACTCTTTGGAATAGTTTTAGAAGAATAGGTGTTAGTTCCTTTTTAAATCTTTGGTAACATTCACCTGTAAAGACATCTAGTTCGAGAATTTTGTTTGTTCAGAGTTTTTTTTTATTACTACTTCAGTTTACTAGTTGTAATCTGTCTATTGACATTCTCTGATTCTTCCTGGTTCAGTTTTGTAAGATACTATGTATCTAGGAATTTATCCATTTCTTCCAGATTGTCCAATTTGTTGTTATATAGTAATTCATAATATTTTCTTACAATCCATTGTATTTATGTGGAATCAGTTGTTACTTCATTTATAATTTCTAATTTTGTTTATTTGGATTCTCTTTTTTTTCTTGATGAGTCTGGTTAAACATTTTGTCAATCTTTTCTTTTTCAAAGAACCAGATCTTGGTTTCATTGATTTTTTTTTTAATTTTTAAAAGATTTCATTTATTTATTTTCAGAGAGAGGGGAAGAGAGGGAGAGAAATCTTGATGTTTGAGAGATATCTGTTGCCTCTGCAACCCAGGCATGTGCCCTGACTGAGAATTGAACTACTGGCCTTTTGGTTTACAGGCCTGCACTCATTCCACTGAGCCACACCAGCCAGGACTATTGATCTTTTATATTGTTATTTTAGACTCTTTCATTTATTTCTTCCTGATCTTTATTATTTCCTTTTTCTATTCAATTTGGGCTTTGTTTCTTGTTCTTTTCAAAGTTCCTTTAAGTTTAAAGTTAATTTTTATTTGCAATTATTTTTTGGTTCTTGAGTTAGTCCTATAATGGCATGAATTTTCCTTTTAGGGCTCCTTTTGTTGTGTCCCATACATTTTTTTTATTGTAGTCTCATTTTCTTTTTTTAACTACATTTTATTAATTATGCTGTTACAATTGTTCCATTTTTTCCCTCCTTTTTATCCCCCTCCACCCTGTACCCATTCTCCCTTCACCATTCCTAACCCTCTTAGTTCATGTCCATGGGTAATAGGTTTAAGTTCTTTGGTTTCTCCATTTCATATACTATTCTTAACCTCCCACTGTCTATTTTTTACCTACTAATTACACTTCTTATTCCCTATACTTTTCCCCCTTTCTCCCCACTACCCCTCCACATTGATAACCCTCAATGTGATCTCCATTTTTGTGATTTTGTTCCTGTTCTTGTTGTTTGCTTAGTTTGTTTTTGTTTTTGATCTTTTTTTTAGGTTTGGTTGGGGATAGTAGTGAGTTTGTTGTCATTTTAATGTCCACAGTGTTTGATCTTCTTTTTCTTAGATATGTCCCTTTAACATTTCATATAATAAGGGCTTGGTTATGATGAACCCATCTAACTTGACCTTATCTGAGGAGCACTTGATCTGCCCTCCCATTCTAAATGATAGCTTTGCTGGATAGAGTAATCTTGGATGTATGTTCTTGCCTTTCATGATTTCAAATACTTCTTTCCAGCCCCTTTTTGCCTGTAAGCTTTCTTCTGAGAAATCAGCTGATCGCCCTATGGGAACTCCTTTGTAGGTAATTCGCTCCCTTTCTCTTGCTGCTTTTAAGATTCTCTCCTTCTCTGTAATCTTGGGTAATGTAATTATGATGTGCTTTGGTGTGTCTTTCCTTGGGTCCCACTTCTTTGGGATTCTCTGAGCTTCCTGGACTTCCTGGAAGTCTATTTCCTTTGCCAGGTTGGGGAAGTTCTCCTTTGTTATTTGTTTAAATGAGTTTTCCACTTCTTGCTCTTCCTTTTCTTTTTATGGCACCCCTGTGATGTGAATATTGGAACATTTAAAGTTATCCCAGAGTTTCCTAAGTGTCTCCTCATTTTCTTGAATTCTTGTTTCTTCATTCTGTTCTGATTGAATGTTTATTTCTCCCTTGTGGTCAAAGCTATTGATTTGAGTCCCGGTTTCCTCCCTTCATTGTTGGTTCCCTGTGCATTTCCCTTTATTTTGCTTTGTGTAGCCTTCACTTTTTCCTCTATTTTGTGACCATACTCAACCATTTCTGTGAGCCTCCTGATTACCAGTGTTTTGAATTCTGCATCTGTTAGGTTGGCTATCTCTTCACCACTTAGTTGTATTTTTTCTGAAGCTTTCATCTGTTCTTTCATTTGGGCCATTTGGTCTCAGTGCACCTGTTGTGTTGTAAGGGGCAGAGCTTTAGGTATTTGCCAGAGCAGGGAAACCCACATCTCTGTGTTGTGGCACCTTATGTGGGAGAGCAGTCTGAAAGGGAGCAATGCCACTTGTTTGGCTCTCACCCCATTTTTAGTCAGAATTGAACTACTGAATTAGTCAGAATTGAACTACTTCCCTGCTACCTAGAAGCAAATTGGTCCCTTCTGGTACTGATTCCTGGGCGGGTGGGTTTGTGTATGTTCTAGGACCCTGTGGGTCTTTCCTATGAATTCTCCTATGAGGCTGGGAATGGTTCCCACTGCTGCAACTCCACAGGTTTTCTCAGTCAGAGGTCTTGAGGCTTTATTTCCTTGCACTGGAAACCTGGGTTGTGTAGTCTGTCTCACTTCCCAGTTTTTCCTGCCACTTTCTGTCCAAGCAAATGTGAGACTACCTGGCCCACCAGCTGCCACCTCACCCATCCTGATCCTTTAGCTGCTACCTTGATGCAAGTCCTCTCTGCCCCTCCTACCAGTTTGGATGAATGTTTTCTTTAACTCCTTGTTGTTGGACTTCCATACAGTTTGATCTTCTGGCAGTTCTGGTTGTTTTTTGTTTTTAAATTTGTTGCCCTTTCGGTTGTGGGAGGAGGCACAGTGTAACTACCTCTGCCTCCATCTTGGCTGGAAGTTTGGATACATAAAATTTAAAAGGTAATGTCTGCTTGGATCACACCCTTTATCATTATGTAGTTTCCTTCTTTGTCTCTTACTCTAACCTTTGTTTGAAATTCCATTCTGTCAGATATAAGTATTGCTACCCCAGCTATTTTTCCTTTCCATTTATATGAGATGTCTTTTTCCATCTTCTTACTTTTAGTCTGTGTGTATTTTCCTTTCTGAAGTGGGTCTCTTGGTAGACAGCATATATGTGGGTCTTATTTTCTTATCAATTGGATTAGCCTGTCTCTTTTGATTGGTGCATTGAAATCATTTACATTTAAAGTGTTTATTAATAGATATGTATTTATTGCCATTTTAGTAATTTAACTGTTTTCCTGTTTTTCTCTTTTTTAATTTTTAATGCAAGGCCTTTAACATTTCTTGTAATACTGTTTTTGGTTATAACAAAATAATTTAGCCTTTTTTTTTTCCTCTGGAAAGCTCTTTATATCCCCTTCAGGTTTAAATGGGTAAAGTAGTCTTGGTTGTTGGTCTTTGCTTTTTATCACCATGAATACTTCATGTCAGTCTCTTCTAGCTTAAAATATTTGTTGAAAAATCAGGTGATAGTCTTATGAGAGCTCATTTGTAGGTAAATAACCTTTTCTCTTGCTGCTTTTAAGATTATCTCTTTGTCTTTGACCTTTGTCATTTTAATTATGATGTGTGTTGGTGTTCATCTTCTTGTTCATCTTGTTTGGGACTTTGTGTGCCTGCTGGATTTGTGTATCTTTTTTCTTCACCAGATTAAAGAAGTTTTCAATCATTAGTTCTTGATATAGGTTCTCAGTCTCTTGGTATCTCTCTTCTTCTGCTACTCCTATGATGCAAATATTGTTACACTTCATGTTATCACAAAGGTCCCTTAAACTATCCTCATTTAAAAAAATTTTTTAATACTTTGACTGTGTGTGTGTGTGTGTTTTACCTTGTCTTCCAAATCAATGATTCAATTCTCTGGTTTATCCAATCTACTACTTATTTCTTCTAGTGATTTCTTAATTTTAAATATTGTATTATTCACTTCTGACTATTCCTTTTTTATGGTTTCTATGTCATTTTTCATGCTGTTGTAGTTCTAAGTTTTCCTGGCATCCTCATAACCATATTTTTTAACTGTATCTGGTAAATTTCTTGCTTTCATTTTATTTAGCTCTTTTTTTCTGGAGATTTCACCTGTTGTTTCATTTGGTACATTTTTTCTTTGTTTTCCGATTTCAGCTGCCTCTTTGTGTTTGTTTCTATGTATTAGGTAGATCTGCTCTGACTCCAAGTCTTAATGGAGTGATCTTACATAGCAGGTAGTACACTCTCCTTGATCACCTAATCTGGATGCTCCAGGAATTTCCCTTGTGTAGGTTTTGTGGGCCCTCCTGTTGTAATAGAATCTGAATTGCTATTGGCTCATTTTTATATGGAATCACCCCTCAGGGTGGCAGACTGTGAGACTCAACCCTGATCACTCTGTGTGAGTTCTTATGTCAGTCCTAATCACATGAAGCTGTATTCCCCTCAGTAGGGTTTGGTGTCTGCCAAGAACCTTCTTTGAATATGCTGCTTGTGAAGCTTATTGGATCCTGCTCTGATCTTGTCTGAAGCTGGCCACTGGGTATTTTGGTTTCTTGGTCCTTTAGGAGGGAGTCTGGTGATAGCCAAAGTAAGGCACTGCCTATGACTGGCCTTCAGCTCCTGTTTGGAGCTGCGAATGATCCACAGTTTGTGGCTGCCTCTGCTGGGCTTTGGTGCACATGGTAAAAACCTAGCTGTGTATCAAGGCTGGCTTTACCAGTACCGGGCCTGGAATCAGGCCAGCAAAGTTCCGGTGTACCACAAGATCTCCCTTCACCTGATTCTGCCTGCCAGCTGCCTATGTAGGTTCAGTTGCTGAAAGAGCCTCTGGCAGTACTCCTCATCAAGGTGTAAGCTCCAAAGGGTAGAGACTTTGAACTAAATAGTTGGTCTCCAGGCATCACACAGATGTGATCTGATATTAAAAGACATTAACAATCCAAGTAAAATAAAAATGTACATTTTGGGTTAATTTTTCTAGGAGTAAAGATGGTATTTTTATTTCTGCCTTGTGACCATAACCACAGTGCAGCCAAATGGCTCCTGGCATGATATTTATATCAAGGTGTGTCTTGGCTGCACCTTACTAATCAGCCCACACAGCTCACATAGGTCCATGATCACCCTGTGCTTGTTCATTCCGTCTTGCTTCTGTACCCACTGCCCTTCTGCCTAGACTTTTCTCCCTGTGGTTGCCTCCTGACTAACTCCTCAAACTTTCAAAACTCAACCACCTTTCTTCCTGTAGGCTGAGAAAAATGCCCTATTTTGTGCTCCCACATGTACCTTGGACCCTTTCCTCATTTCCTCACATTGATAGTGTTGCTGAGTACACCTGTCTCCCTTACTTGATAGCTCTTTGGGGCAGGAACTTTTTACCTTCATTCAAAATGCCCAGAATAGCTTTTGGTGAAAATATGAGTCAGTCACCTGCAAATAAAGGTAATAGACCTGATCCTTTAACACCAGTCTCAGTGGAAACCAACTAAACGCTTGAATCAGGCCATCACACTGTCAGTCTTAACACAACCTTGCTATTTTTTTGCAGAGATGACAATTTGTGGCAGAAGTGTGCAGGAGCAGATAATTAGCAAAGGCTTACCTTCCTTGCCCTAAGACTTGTCTTCCTTGTCACCTTTAAAGGACTAGAATTTTAAAATATCCAGAAACTGACTACTTTTCCCCACCCACTTCTACTCTCACCACTGGTCCAGGCTAACATTATCTGTTGCCTGGATTATTGCAACAGTGTCTCAACTGGTCTCCCTTCTCCAGCCCTCCCTCAGTATAGGCCATTCCTGACATAGCACTGGAGCCATCCTGCTATAGCATAGGTCAGATGAAGTCCCTCCTCTGCTCGTTAGCCCCTTGTGGTTCCCACCTCACTGAACATGAAAGCCAAAATCCTTTCAAATTCTTTCAGTGTTTTACATGATCTGGCCACTGTGATCTCCAGCTTCACGGTCTGGTCTGCTCAGCTACAGCAGAACCCTCATTGTTTCTTAAGGCACTAGCCCATTCCCATCTTAGGACTTTGCACTGATGTTCCTTGCCTGGAATTCTCCTCAGCCAGATTTCATTCTCCTTTTCTCAAGTATGTCCTTCTCAGTGAGGTCCCCTGACCCCAAGCCACCCTTTCAAACATTATAACTGCTTCCTCCCACCCCTGATATTTCCCATCCATCTCTCTGCTTTATTTTTTTTACCTAGCACTCAATGCTGACTAGAATATTACTCTTTTACTTACTTATCTTGTCTGCTCCCCAAGTAGGGCAGCTATTTGGAACTATTTAGTTCATTTCTGTATTATTCCCTTATACCCAGAATAATGTCAGCAGAGTAGGTACTCAGTGAATATTTTTTGAACAAATATGTTCAGATTAGAAATAGATGGTTCCCAAGCTATTGAAAATGTATTAATTTAGTTTGTGTAATTAGAGTATATTTTCCAAAAGTAGAGACCTGGTTTATACTTTATGGTTAATGCAAAGTGATAGTCCACAAAGCTCAGTAGTATCTGTCCATTGTCCCATCCACCACTTTATGCCTGGGCCAGCTCATCCCTCCCAGTCCACTCTGCTTCACCTTATGCCCTCTATGCCCCCTGTGGCATTGTCTCAGGAAAACCTCATCACTCCTGTAGAAAATTTTCCTTTCCACTGCTTCTGCTGATTTGATCTTTACTTTTTAATCAGATATAAGAAGATGGGGTAGAAGTGGGAAGGTACCAAGAACATCATACATCATTTTATGAAAGAAAAAGTCTTACATTTTCCTCAGCAAATGAATCCTGTAGTTCTGAGACTGGAAAGGACCTAAGAGGTCAGCTCATCCATCCTCATACTTCTGGGTAGTTCCGCATTGAAAACACATCCCCCAAGTACAACTGCCTAACCTTTCCACTGACTATGCTCTAAGTAGGCTACTTCCCTGACCTCCTTTGAAAGGATGTTTTAGTGTCTTGTTGGAAAACATGGAATTATTATTAAAGAACTTGTAGTGCTGTAGAGTTATGGAACTAGAGCACATATGTACAACCTGGAATTCTAGGTAGGAGGCTGGACTCTGAGACTAGGCCAACCTAGGTTTGAATTTTGGAGTGACCACTAATTACCAGGTTGGCAATTAATTTTCTTGTGCAAATTAACCTCTAAAAAAAGAGATAGTACTTAAAAAGTTCTCAGGATTTTGTGTGTGTATAAACAAATGTATATATTCAAGTCTGGCCAAGATGGAGGTATAGGTAGAAACCCTTTGCTTCCTTGCATAACCAAAAGGTGGACAATAACCAATCTAAAACCAATAAGCACCAGAAAATCAAACTGCATGGAATTCTGACAACCAAGGAATTAAAGAAAAAATGAACCAGACTGGTAAGGCAGACTGCAGGGGCCAACTCAGAAAAACCACAGCCAGGCAGCTGAGGGGCAGGGCTGCCTGCAGAGCTCGGCCAGCAGATACTTCCAGTCTGACACTAGAGTCTGCTGGAAAGTGCGCTAGAGAGGGGCAGGCGAGCTGTACTGTTCCCTTCTGACTCCTCCCTCACAGGCAGTGCAACAAAGAGAGTTGCTCTGCCTGGGTGAATACCTAAGGCCCCACCCATTACAATTTATTAGGTGCACCAAGACAAACAAATATGGACCAAATGAAAGAACACAGCAAAACCTCACAACTAAGTGATGAAAAGATTGCCAACCTGTCTGATGGAGAATTTAAAGCCCTGGTAATCAAAATGCTCACAGAACTGATTGAGCTTGGTCAAAAAATGAAAGATACTCAAAATGAAATAAAACAAAATATTCAGGGAACCAACAGTGACAAAAAGAAACCAGGATTCAAAGCAATGATTTGGAAAAAAAGGAAGAAATAATCATCCAACTGGACCAGAATGAAGAAACAAGAATCCAAAAAAATGAAGAGAGGCTGAGGAACCTCTGGGATGACTTTAAATATTCCAAAATCCAAATTATAGGGGTGCCAGAAGGACAACAGCAAGAAATTGAAAACTTATTTGAACAAATAATGAAGGAAAACTTCCCCTATCTGGCAAAGGAAACAGACTTCCAGGAAGTCCAGGAAGACCAGAGAGTCCCGAAGAAACTGGACCCAAATAGAAATACATCAAGGCACATCATCATTAAGTTACCCAAGATTAAAGACAAAGAGAGAATCTTCAAAGCAGCAAAAGAAAAGGAGACAGTTACCTACAAAGCAGTTCCCATAAGGCTATCAGCTGATTTCTCAAAAGAAACCTTTCAGGCAAGAAGAGGCTGAAGAAAAGAATTTGAAGTAATGAAAGGCAAGGACCTACATCCAAGATTACTCTATCCGGCAAAGCTATCATTTAGAATGGAAGGGCAGGTAAAGTACTTCCCAGATAAGGTCAAGTTAAAGGAGTTCATCATCACCAAGCCCTTATTGTATGAAACGTTAAAGGGACTTATCTAAGAAAAAGAATATAAAAAATATGAACACTAAAATGACAACAAACTCACAACTATCAACAAATGAACCTAAAACAAACAAACAAACAAAAAGAAAAACAATGAAAACAAAAACTAAGCAAACAATTAGAACAGGAACAGAATCAGAGAAATGGACATCACACAAAGGGATTTTAGTGAGGATGGGGAAGGGAGGAATAGCAGGGAAAAGGTACAGGGAAGAAGCAGCATGATTAGTAGGCATAAAATGGATGGGGAGAAATAAAAAAATGGTATAGGAAACAGAGAGCTCAAAGAACTTACATGTACAGCCCATGGACATGAACTAAGAGGTGGGGAATGCTAGAAGAGTTGTGGGTGCAGGGCAGAGGGGAGATAAAGGGAGAAAAAATTGGGAAAACTTCTGATCTCATAGCGCTTGTGTACATTTCCTAACAAAGTATTATATTCCTATTTATTTATTCATGTTCTATCTATCCCACCCACCTCCTAACCCAGTACTCAATATACACAATATGCTCAAAATTACTAGTTGTATTTATAAGTTTTCCTAAATGATAATAACCTTACCTGAACATTCATATTTAAGAATATTCACATCCCTTTGGGAAGTTGGTCCTTGTGAGTTGTCCCATTTTCTAATCAGCCACTGCTTCCAAACCAACCAATGGTTCATTAAAAACAATTAGACTCATAAAATTGTGGAGGAAGAGTATTGGCTGTTAGCATAGGTAAGCGTGGTACTCAGAACCTCTCACAACCACATAAAAACTGCAACTAAATTACAGAACAACCATCATTCAGAACCACCTGAAATCTAGCTGAACTAAAGTCCTACAACACAGTTTAAAGAAGAAACTGCATCGTATTGGTAGGAGAGCAGAATTGCAGACTGGGCTCGTCCCTCACCTACATGAAATAGTTAAAAATCAGGTGGGATATCTCATCTACAGAGGCTCCCCTAAGGAGTGAGGGGGTCCCAGCCAGGGTTCCAGTGCAGGTAAAAGAAATCCCCATAACTTCTGCCTGTGAAAATTAGCAGGGATTGTGACTAAGGTGAAGGGTCTGGAATCCCAGGTGTTCCTCTTAAAGGCCCCCCACACGTACTTACTCAAATTCACTCCCTCTGAGTTCTAACACTGGGGCAGCAGCTAGAAAGGTGCCAGAGACATAAGAGGAGGAGCTAAACTGTCTGTCTTCAGGGAGAGAGTTGGAGGGGCAACTTCCTCCCAGACAGAAGTGCTGTCAGAGCCCATTGTTCTTTTGCTGAGCCCTCCTTCTACAGAGACAGCAAGTCGGCACCGTATCTGAGTTGTCATCCATCTGACTCCCACTATGTACCATGTCCTGGGGATTCCATGAGACCACACCCCACCCAACTTGCAGGCCCACCCAAGCTGTTTCCAGTGGCTTTTCCATAGAAATGTCCTGTTTTGACTCATGCTTCAGACTTTCCTAAAATCTCTCAAACAAGCAGCATCTGGCCTCGGCATGCCCAATACCTCTTGCTAAGTGGTCCCAGGCCCAGTACTACTACAACTGGCCTTGGTTTTCAGCTTAGCCTCTCCTGGGCACCTACAAACCCAGCACAAATTGAACCAACTGCAGATCACTATGTAGCTCAAGCCAAGTGGTCTCAGGCAGGACACAGGTGCTGGTTGACCTTGGACTGTACTTTGGGGAGACCCCAGAGCCACCTTCTTAAGCAACACACACAAGGGATGAACTCAGTGGACACCAGAACCCCAATAAGAAAGTCTTGCTCCATGGAGATGGACCCTGCATAGCTAGTTGCAGCCAGGACTTGCAGTCAATTGGCCTGGTGGTAAATCCCTCCCATTGACATGCCAACAGCAGTCAAGACTCAAGTACAGCAGAAGGGTGTACATAGCCCACATGAAGGGCAGAGGGATGCACCTGGAGTGCCCAGATTGGGTGACCAGGAAGGCTGTGTAGTGAACCCCACAGAACACTTACCATATAAGACCACTCTACTAACTTTGGGAGACAGCAGTTCTACTTAATACATAGAAATCAACACAGGGAGGCTGCAAAATGAGGACAAAATAGCCATGCTCCAAATGAAAGAAAAGAACAAAATTTCAGGAAAAGAACTACTTCAACAAAGAGATAGGGAACATAAAAATGATACTAGAAAACAAAAAAAGAATGTCAGGAATGATGAATACACTAACTAAAATGAAGAATACATTATAGAGAATCGACAATGGAGTAGATGACACAGAGGATCAAATCAGATTTGTAAGATAGAAGCAAAAAACACCCAATCAGAACAGCAAAAAGAAAAAAGAAATTTTTTTAAAGGATAGTATAGGGAGCCTCTAGGACAACTTCAAGTGTACCAACTTTCTCATTATAAGGGTGCCAGAAGGAGAAAAGAGAGAGCAAGGAATTAAAAACCTAAGTGAAAAAAATGACATAAAACCTTCCTAATCTGGTGAAGGAAATAGACACACAAGTCCAAGAGTGCAGAGAGTTCCAAACAAGATGAACCCAAACAGGCCCACACGGAGACATATCATAATGAAAATGTCAAAAATTTAAAGACAATGAGAGAATCTTTCAAGCAGCAAGAGAAAAACAGTTACCTACATGGGGGCTCCTATAAGACTGTCAGCTATTTTTTTCAACAGAAACTTTACAGGCCAGAGGGTTTGGCAAGAAATATTCAAAGTGATATAAAGCAAAGACCTACAACCAAGATTACTCTACCCAGCAAAGCTATCATTTAGAATTGAAAGACAGATAAAGGCTTTCTCAGACAAGAAGAAGCTAAAAGAGTCAATCACCACCAAAACAGTGTTAGAAGAAATGTTAAAGGGTCTTATTTAAAATGGGAGGGAGTTTGGGGGAATGGGTGAAAAAGGTGAAAGGATTAAGAAGTACAAATTGATAGTTACATAATAATAATATTGTCACAACTACGTATGGTTTCAGATGGGTACTAGATTTATTGGGATGATGATTTATTGACTTATATAATATCTAATCACTTGGTTGTAGACCTGAAACTAGTAAAATATTGTATGTTAACTGTAATTAAAAAATGCAAAAGCCCTGACCAGTATGTCTCAATGGGTTGTGTTGTCCTGAAAACTGAGATGTTGCTGGTTGGATTCCCTGTCAGGGCACATGCCAGGGTTGTGGGCCAGGTCTCCTGGCATGTGAGAGGCAGCAAATCAATGTTTCTCTCAGGCATCAATGTCTCTTTCCCTTTCTGTCTTCCTCCTTTCCTCCCTCTCTAAAAATATATAAATAATTTAAAGTAAAAACAAAGAACACAATTTCTTAAATGTAGAGACCTATAAAGGTGACTTCTGCTATGTTCATGCATGGCTTTTAGAATAATCCTCAAGATGGGCCCTGGTTGTCAGGAAGACCAATGAAGTGATTAGAGGGTTGGAACTCTCAGTCCCATCTGGATTTCCTGAAGTGGGAGAGGAACCAGAGGTTAAATCAATCACCAATAGCCAAAGTTTTAAATCAGTCATGCCTGTGTAATGAAGCTTCTATAAAAACCAACAGGACAGAGTTGAGAGAGCTTTCAGGCTCTGTCCTCCATGAGGACAGAAGCTCCTTCACTCAGTACATCACCCAATGTATCTCTTCACCTGGCTGTTGATTTGTACCCTTTAACATGTTGGGAACTGCCGTGACTGGTATCAGAGGCTGAAACCCCCGCCTAGCTAAGGCTAAGGGAACGCCCTTGGAACTGTGAGCCAGCAAGGAGACAAAAGCTTATCTTCCTGGCAGGAATGCTGCTTCTGCTGCTGAACCCCAAAAAGCTTGGTCGGTTAGCCAAAGACGGGTAAGATTCCCCACGGGGGGAACAACCCAAGCCAGGCATGATCACTTTGGGAGGCCCCCCAAAAGAAGGACTTGGGGGGCTGCAGCAAAAGGGGGTGATGGACCCTCACTCCTCGGCTTTGACAAAGTCTGAGTTCTCAGCGTCTGGAAGAAAATCTCCTTATCTCTCGGTGGCCTTAGTTCCCGCGCTCCACCTAAGCCTGAAACAATGACAGGGTAGTACAGCTCAGTACTGGGAAGTGCGGATTTCCCGGGGTGATCAGGCCTAAGAAAGGACATGTAAATTACTGTGAAACCTTCTTTGTTCAAGAATGCTCTCAGTTGAATGAGAAGGGTCTTAGGAGGAAGCTAGTTTGTTCCTAAGCCTTACAGCTCTTTGACCCCCAACTCAATAGACGGGCAGAGTTCTTTGTTTTCTATAGTTCCTTACTTCCCCTAATGAGTATTGTACTTTACCTGAGTTATTATGTAGCATGAGCCCAATAAAAGCAGGTATGGACTGTAAATCGGGGCGCTCCCCACTAGGGGGGGTGGCCATTCTGTCCCTACTTCCCCACAGAAACTAGTCTGTCTCTGTGCATGTGTCGTTTTTTCTCGCGTGTTTATCGTCGAGCCATCCACAGCGTTCCGTGGTCACTGCTGGCCGGTGACCCACGCGCAACATTAACATCCTTTGTAATCTGGTAATCAATTGAGGAAACAGGTTTCCTGAGTCCTGTGAGATGCTTTAGCAAATTAATCAAAACAAAGGAGGTGGTTGTGAGAACTTCTGATGTATAACCTGTCAGCCAGAAGCACTGGCATCAACTTGCAACTGGCATCAGAAGGTGAAGAGCAGTCTTATGGGACTCAGCCGTTAGCATGTGGAATTTGGTATCTCTGAGAAAATGTCAGAATTGACTTAAACTCTTGGACACCTTACTGATGTTGAATTTCTTGTTGGTGTGGGGAAGTACACCCTGAACCCTGACCAACCCCACTGGAATTGGCCCTACAACTATAGGAAATAGGGGTTTCTTTTAGGGCAGTCATAGAAGCTTTTGAATTCCTTAGTTGGATTCTGAACTGATCATTTAAAGTGATGAACTCATCATTTTCTTTGCCCAAGTTCCTCAGCACACTTGCAATCAATCAACCAACTGCATTCTGCATTACACTCCTTAATATCCACTAAAATGTTCTACGCAGCAAGTACTTGGTCCTACAAAGCCTTACCTTCCATAGGCACTTGACTACAGGTATCTATAAGGGATTATTTAAGTAACTTAAGCTATTGCATATCATGGATATCCAATAACCCCTTTAATCCCTTTAACCCCTTTAAAAACCTTGGTGACAGTCCCCTACTATCCTTACATCATCTGTATAGATCTGTACAGGTTTCCTTTTTAATTCCTGATATGGATGATTTGTGTTTTCTGTTTTTCTTGGTCAGCCTAGCTGAGAGAATATCAATTTTATTGATTTTCCATTAGAAACAAGGTCATATATTAGAAAATATATTAGAAACAAGGTCATTAATGACTTTAAGTGTAATCAAATCAGTGAACCAATAGCAGATAACACAGGCTCAATTCAGGGAATTTTCTTAAGGTTCTGCTCTCTGGAATCACATTTGGTACCAAAGTTGTTATTAGTGTTCAGTCAGAGATACAAGGATTTGACCACAAACCACTGTGAAAGGAGGTTACACAATCAATGTGAAATGTTTCTGTGTCTGGTGACAGAATCTGAAGTCTGCAGGACAGCAAGTCAGGAAGAAGCAATCAGTGTGACATGGATATGAGGGGTTGGCATGGGAGGCTGACTGAGCTGGAACTCAGGATGGCAGATGGGCACACCTGGCATTCTCTCACAAGTGTGAGATGAAGGGCAGCAGAGGCTGGAGCCCTTCATCATGGGGTGAATCCCGTATCAGGTCCAGAATCTGGAGAAGCTGAAGTGTATCAGAAAGAGACTGTGGCTTGTGTGTGCCAGATGCTGCCCTAGGTCAGCCAGGTGAGCAGTCAGCTAAGTGACAACAGGAGTGAATGGCAACAGCTTCACAGGCTGCTCCATCCCCGCACACTGCCCAACCCCAGCACGGAAAGTAAGATGACTGCTCTTCTACTTCCACCTGAATCTCACACAACATGGCTTGTGCAGCCATGCTAACCTAGCACTACACAAGGAAGTTATCCTGGGAAACAGTTCAGGCCGGTCAAAGAAAGAATCTCATTGAATACAGAAAAAAACATGACCTGAATAATAATTAAAATACAACATATAAAAATTTATGGAATACAGCAACAATAGGCCTTAGAAGGAATTTTGTGGCATTAAATGTTTATATTCAGAAAGGAAAATAATTGAATCAATAATCTGTGCTTCTACATTAAGGAGTTGGGGGGCTGAGGAAAGAAAGCAATTTAAACCCAAAATAGATAGAAGGAAATAAAAGAGGCAGAAATTAGTGAAATTGAAGAGAAATATACAGAAAAATAAGAAAGCCAAAAAGTAGTTCCTAAAAAAAATCAATAAAATTGATATTCTCTCAGCTAGGCTGACCAAGAAAAACAGAAAACACAAATCATCCATATCAGGAATTAAAAAGGAAACCTGTACAGATCTATACAGATGATGTAAGGATAGTAGGGGACTGTCACCAAGGTTTTTATGGCAACAAATTTGACAACTTAAGTGAGATGAACAAACTTCTTGAAAATACTGTATCAAAACTCACAAAGGAAATAAAAATATGAAAAGCCTTATGTATATTAAAAATCTTAATTCATTATAAAAAATCTCACCCCCAAAACTCTGACTTACTTTGGGATAGGCAAAGATTTCTCAAATGGGACATTAAATGCAATAATTATGAAAGACAAAAAGTGATAAAGTGGTCTTAATCAAAATTAAATAATTTTTTAATTAAATGTTTAAAAATAAAAAACAAAATTAAGGGATTGAAAAGGCAAGCTACAGATTAAATATTTGTAATGCATATATTTTACAAAGTATTATTGCTAATATATAAAGAATTTTTATAAATATACAAAGAAAAATAAGACAATTTAAGAAATGTTGAAGAGACTTAACAGATACTTCACAGAAGAAATAACATAAAACAGCCAAGAATCAGGAGCAAAGGTTTTTAACATTAGTCATAGAAAAATACAATTTAAGCCATAATGAGACACTACTTCACACTCACTTGAATGACTAAAAATAAAGACTGAGGATACTAAATGTTAGTGAAAATGTGGTGGAAATGGAAATTCTCATCATATTAGCAGCTGGAGTTAAAAATGGTACAACTATTTTGGGAAAGTTTGACAGTTTCTTATACAATTAAACATGTATCTACCCAGCACCTAGCAATTCTAATAGGTATTTACCAAAGAGAAATGGAAACATATATCCAAAGACTTGTACACTTTTGTAGTAGCTTTATTCATAACCTCACACTAGAAATAACTTAAATATCCATCAACAAATACTCAGATAAGCAAATTGTGATATACAATGGACTATTATTCAGCAATCAAGAACTATAGATATACACATCAGAAATGCATTTCAAAATACGGTAAACTAAAAAATCAAACACAATAGTACATATCATCTATTGCAAGTCATATGAAATGCTAGAATAGACAAAATTAATCTCCAGTGACAAAAAGTAGATCAGTGGTTACCTAGGGCTGGGGAGATTACAAAGGGAGATAAACTTTTTCTGGGGAAGGAAATCTTTGTAGCTTGATTGAGGTAGTGGTTACATATACACATGTCAAAATTCATTGATGTGGACAGTTAAAATGGGTAATTTTATTGTATGTAAATTATGTCCTCATTAAGCTGGTTAAAAGAAAAAACGTCCTACTGAAGAGGAAGACAAAAGCCACTACAAGTGCAGGCAATGGAGTGCACCCTGACTTTCTGGGTTCCTATTTCTTGTTTGGTAGCACATGTCAGGGGGCCAAGTTTTCATCTGAGTAAAGGGTACAGTTAACAAAATTATAATCTTAGAATACAGGGAAGAATACAAAATGACATGGGAAGTAAATAAAAGGCTGTTGTATGAATACTTTGATGTTGAATGACTAACTTTTGATATCATTATTCTATTTTGTGTTTAAGTATATTAAGTATGCATTGTCAAGGAGGCTAGCAAAAATCAAGTATACAAGTCTGCCTTAGTGGGGGATGACTCAAAGACATTAAATCTCTTATCAAATGTTTAAGAAAATATGATTAATCAAGTATATAAGTGATGTTAAATGTTAGGAGTATATGATCAACTGTATCATTAATGAAAAATTTCTCATTTTAATACAAATTTTACTTATATCTTAATAAGATCTCTAAATTGAGCTCAGAGGTGACAAAAGCTTTAAATGTATTTTAATAAAAGAAATATTAATTAAAACAATTATAAGTGTTTTTCTTTCCATGCCAAAATACTGCTTTGACAGGAAGGCTCGCTGACAATATAGTACACACAATACTTCCATCTTGCCTTTCTTAATAAATTTTTTACTTTTCAGGGAAGTTTCTTCCTCTTTACCTCAAAATCTTGTAGACTGATCTTATGGTTTATAGCAATATTTACAATAAAATTATTTAGAAGCAAGTAATTTAGGTATCTTAAACTATTACAAAATTTACAGTAAATTAATATAGCAATTTTATATAGTTAGCAAAATCATATAGTTTTACTTATATGATTTTCTTCTGCATTCCCTATCTCTAGTGAACCTAATGATTTTTACTTTTTTATTTTTGGCTGAATAATTTATTTTCTTAGAATTCTGGCAACTGAGGCTGAAGTCCAAGATCAAGGTGCCAGCTTGGTGAGTTTCTGGTGTTTGCTTTTTTTTTTTTTTTTTTTTGGCTTCTCTAGAGGCACTTCTCACTATGACCTCTTAAGATCAGGAACAATAAAAGGACGTCCACTCTTGCTACTTCTATTTAAGATTGCACTGGAGGTTCTTTTCCGGCTTCTAGAGGCTGCCCACATTCTTTGGCAACTGGTACTCTTCCTCCAAGTAACTTCGCATAAACTTCCATAGTTGTGTCTCCTATTTTTTACCCAATTTTAAGGTGAAAGAATCTAGGCTTTTTTTTCCTCCCTGGAATTATACCCTAGGTATAATAACAATGATCATTAAACCTAGAAAGAGACATGAAGCACAAGTTACATGAACAAGAGCCTCCATTCACATTTGTTTCTAGTTTAATTGTATTAGGTGGTATTTTCATCAGCTTACGGATGGAGAAACCAAGGTCATGCAATCTGCCAAGGGCACAGTCAGGATTCAAAACTATATAATTCCAAAGCTCTTCACTTTTCCAGTTCCCTAGATGAATTACAGTACAGCCGAAGTTGTAGCTTATCCTGCTAGGTTTGTAATTTCTTGTATAATTACAAGGATTTTTGTATCCAGAGCACTGTTTTAAAAAATAACTTCACACAGATTCAACCACCTCTTTAATCAGTACCCATATTATGGATTCATATATGGTCTGAATCCATAGTGCTTGATGGGTTTTATTTCCAGAGGAAGGTATAACTTTGAGTAAAGGAAAGAGTCTATTATTGACCTAGGGACTATCTTTGATTTCCCTTTAGCTCTCTTTGTGACCACCCTACCAAGGCACACAGCAAATGTCAGCTAATGAATAAATGAGAAACAAATTGTTGGCTAAAAACAGTGTTTAAGAGTCTGGAATTACATATTTGCACCCAGTTCAGTGTTTGACACCTAGTAGGTGCTCATTAAATATTTATTGAAGAGAATGGCATTTCTACCACTTCATTAATTCATTCAGCAAAGTGTTTATTGAACCTCAACCATGTTTTGGGCATTCTGTAAGGACACATGGCTTAATACAACCATGATTCACACATGATCTCTACTTTTAAGGAATTTGGGGGTCTAGAATAAATGGTATACATAACAATGCTAGATGATGGACAGCAGTCAATACTGACATAGACTGCTTATCAAGTGTTTTGAATTTGAAGTTAGGAAAATAAGGAAAGGGAGTTTTTTCCCCTCTAGTTGGTTTGTTTCTTTGGACATCGTGTTTGTCATGCTCTCCTTGGCAACTGATTTTTCTTCCATGAGTTAATCCCAAATATAATTGCTCTCATTTGTGTCCCTACTTTTCATCTTCCTCCCAGACATCATCTCTACATAAATAATCAGCCTGCCCTATAAACCTCATGTGTTGAACACTGGTTATGATTCTCTCCCACATCTGTTGCTAACTTTCTGAAGCTGGAAGAAATGACACCAGGTGATGAGAAGTAGGTAATCACAACATCCTGACACAGGGAGACAGGGAGAGAGACAGACACAGGGGAAGCTAAGGATTCAGGAAAGGTTTCTGGGTTCTGTACCACCTCCATGTTCCAATTTTTAACTAAGAGTGGAAAATGTAATCTTGGTTTTCCCTTCCTATCCTATAAGTATAAAAGGTTTCAAAGTCAAGGGAAAATGTCTTTCACTTGATATTCCTGTGGAAGGGACATTAGATACTCAGTTCAATGAATGTTCCCTGAATTCCTTTAATGGAGAACAGAAGACTGCAATGGTAGTGCACAAGAACAAAACAGAACAATCCCACATTCTAACTGTTTAACTAGTACTACTCAATAAGACCAGGTTTAAGAAAAATGGTGGGAGGGCCAAGACTACTTTGATTACCTTTGAGGAAGCTTCCTTCTCTCCATAAATTATGCCCTTTCTTTTCTACTAGCTACACAGTAGTAACAATCTAGAGGAAGCTTTAACATTCATAATTGGAGTTATGGAATTAACACAAAGGCAGCTAGGACAAGGAAAACTTGAGATAATTTTGAGTGTATTTATCTCTTCAATACCTTCATTGGAACCCTCAAAAAAGGGAAATAAATTGTAAGATTATGACAGACTGGCTAACTGTTTAAGAAACTGGTTACTCAGTCTCCCAGCTATACAATTAGACATGTTTCCAAATTCTCTGAATCTCTTTCAGTTAGATGGGCCACATAACTGAGTTTTGTCCAAAGGAACATATGCATGATTACCACGCTTGACCCAAACATTTTCCACATATGCTTTTCCTTCTTTTGTGTGCTCCTTCAACTGACTGGGAAAAGGCAGTTTCCCAAGATGGAAGGAGCCTGGGACTCAGACTGACTGTGGAAGGCTGCCCGGTGACCAGCAACATCCACATTGAAATGTACAAGAGAGAAATAACCTTGGGAAAGTTACATAACTGGAACCCAGTTTCCTCACGTCAAGTACTTACCACAGAGCCTGATCAAGAATAAAAGCTCAATGAATATTAGCTTCCATTATTATGAAGAAACAAAATTTGCTTCTTAATTTCCCTTTTTCTTGGGCAAAGTGGAGTACTAGGGGTTGGGGATGGTGACTGAAAAGTACTCGGATGCATTTACCAGTTAAAAATACTAATTACTACCTTGTGTATTTAAGTAAGACAAATACTGTAACAACAACCAAAAGGGAAAAATAATTTCATCTGGATCCCAAATATTAAGTTTTATGACTAGTCTCATAAAACTCAGTGCTAAAACACTAGTAAAAATGTGAAAAAAATGTGATTCTCTCTCCCCTTGACACTGAGCATTTGTGGACATTCTAAAACAGTTTTGACAACCCACATCGTTTCTGTGGTTTATTTATTTAAAGATTTTATATATTTTTATTTAGAGAGTGGGGGAGGGAGAAAGAGGGAGAGAAACATCCATGAAAAAGAAAAACATTAATTGGTTGCCTCTCACAAACACCCTGACCAGGGACTTAACCCACAACTCAGGTGTGTGCCATGACTGGGAATCTAACCAGCAGCCTTTTGCTTTATAGGATGATGTCCAACCAACTGAGCCACACTGGTCAGGGCTGCGGTTTCATATTAAAGTGAGCAGAGAAGAGGGAGAATATTTCAAAACTAATCTTCAGAGACAGGCCTAAACATTCCTGATAATAGAAAATTATAAGTTTGTAACATTGAAAAATGAAAAGTGCAGTGCATTCAGCCAAAATGAATAGTTGCAATGGATATTTTATTTTGTAAAATTAATTCAGTGCAATGCATGCCATTCATATTTCAAAACTGAACTGATTTTATCTTGTGATCTTTGACATATATGGTTTCAGGGTTGTGTGAGAAATTAGAAAATTCTGATTGAACATCTTGTTACTTCCCTGTGAATCATATGAAAAATGTCATTTTTTATCAGTAATGGTTATCATCTTAAATATTGAATAGCTTCCATGGTAAGATTTTCATATAAAGTATACATTTCATTTTCCCCAAAATACATAGAACAAAGTGCAGTGCATCAACTTAATTTAAAAAATCAATAGTGTCAAATATATTATTTGAGCATCAAATTTCCTTTATAACTACAGTAATATTTAGTCACTGTTGTTAATCTGTGCCCAATTTATAAATTAAACTTTATCATAGCTATGCATGTACAGAAAAAAATACTGTGTGTGTATGTTGTGTGTGTATATATGTTGTATATATATGGTTTGGAAGTATATATCTGCAGTTTTATGCACTTACTGCAGGTCTTGGAACAAATCTCCCACAAATAAGAGGGGGGCTACTTCATATTCAGATTCACATATTTTTATACTTATTAAATAATTGTTTTCAACAATAACCATCAACATCTTTAAATAACCCCAGATCAGAATTAAATTATGATAGTGTCAAGATTTTAGAATCTTTTAAAATCCTAAATTTATTCATCAGTAAAATGTAATGTTTAACAATGTCCCCAGAGAATAAGCTTCCTATGTGTAGGAAGTGATAATCTAATCACACTGCTATTAATTACGGCATTTACAAAGCCGCTAATATGTTATATTAGTATATTTCTTCACACTGATGTATCCACTTGAAGAAATCAGAGCAAAACCAAAGACATAACCATTCCTGAAACAAGGAACCATCTTTACACTATTATTTCTTTGTTATGGTGCTTAGTCTTGGTATTATGAAGCACAATGAATTTTTCTTAATGAATATAGTAGATTAAGGCAAAAGGACATAACCTAGTCCCCTCAATAATTTATTTTCTATCTTAAAAAATGGTTGTGGAGGCTATACAAATTACAGAGATGCTGGATGGAAAGACACAAGTTGTCCCTTAGACCAACATCTAGTATTTTAAGAACGAGGTTAAAATCATCGTGTTCACAGCATCTACCCCTCACCTGTCATTATGATCATTCTTCAGCAGTTCCTGCAATGCTGATTTTCAAATGACACCATTTTCCTGCTATGTCTCTTGGCTGTGTATAAATTATTTTTCTTATTAAAAATACTTAATAATTCAGCAATAATCTACTCAGTCTTTGACAACTCTTCAGTGGATAATTTTTCATATTTGCAACCATTTCCTGTATGGCTGCTGTACTTTTCTTCCGTCATCTTCTTCACATAACTAAGTGGTCCTTTCCCTTCAAAGGAGGAAGGGTTTTTGAATGAGCCTCCAATTCTATCCCACAGTGTGAAATACTGTCCATAGTTATAGTCAAAGAACATGTGGTGGTCTGTATGATGAGCTGAGCCATTAATAAAGGGCTTTAAGATTTGGGGGACACGAAAATCACCATCATGAATGGAAATTGTCCAAATGTTGACCAAGACGTATAAACCTAAGTAAACCGCCTTGTGTAATGGAAAGAGAAAAGGGTATATGTGGTAAGGTAGACTCTGCAGGAAGCCATCCACAGGGTGAAAAGCGTGACTTGCAAATGGAGTAGGAATCTTCCAGATATGGTGAGGTTTATGTATGCGCTACAGAAGGAAAGAACACCATTAGCACACACTGCACATCAACTTAGCTTTTCACACTCAAGTTTTGGAAATGACTTAACTAAAAAAATCCCTTTGAAATGACTAAATCACTTTATAAAATGCCCTCCCTTACTCCCAAACAGTAAAATGTTAGCATAAACCCTTTGAACTCATAAAAAATATAAACAAAACATACCCACTATTTGTCATGACTATGGTGGTATTCAATACAGAGAAAACTCTTAGAAATAGAGAATAGAATTTACAACCACAAGCTGCTGAAATGTGTCATCTTTCCCCCTAAAAATGGCTCTACCTTATAGACAAGTCTATGATGCAGGCCTCTGTGAATCCAGTAGATGAGCATGTCAGTGAAAAAGAGGAAGGACAGGACACTAACAATGAGGTGAAACCAGCCTGGAGGAGAGAACAGTACATAGCAGAATTAAGACTCAGCCTCCAGGATTAGCATTTACTTTGTACATGTCTAAACACAAAATATGACCCTAGACTCAAAACCATACCCTCTCTGTTTTGGCTAATTAAATACATTACAAATTAATCTCCCCTGACTCTGGAATCTGCTTCTTTACTCATTTCCCTCATACAAAAACTAGGAAGACTCCCACCTAAAATATTTCTTAACCTATTAAGATATTAAGGAAACAGAAAAAAAATATTCCTGAAGCATCTTTATTACTCAATCTCTGAGAATAACTCTAATAACTTTCCTTCATAAACATATCTTTATACATTAAGTCCTTGCTTAGAATTTTATTTTCCACTGAACACCTTAAACTGAGCATTAACTCAGTGACCTGACGCTTTCTGATCTTGTCAACCTAATCTGTTCCTGCACTACCCAGGCTGGTTCACTTGATGTCCTCCCAGCATCCTGAAATATCTTACCTCTGTACCTTTACTTACACTATTCCATCTATTTAGAATGCCCTTCCTCCTTTTATGTTTACTCATTATCCCATTACATTTCAGAGTCTAGTCAATCCATCACCTTAGTGAGTGATGAATTAAACGAGTGATTTTTGTTCCCTCCTTTAACTAATCTCTTACTTACAAAGCAGAGGTGCTGATGCAGATCTGCCACTTATTTGTTGAGAAACCTGGGCAAGTTACTAAAATTCTCTGTTAATTTAATTTACTAACCCATATAAAAAGGAGCATAATAGTACCTATCTCACAGAACTGATGTACAATAAAATGAATTGATATATGTGAAAAACTTAAAACTATAGCTGGTACTCATTAATACTCACAAATGTTAACTATTATTCTTACTTTCTAATACTAGATACCAGAAATGTATCTTGATGGAATCATTTCAGAATTTCACAAAAAGTTTAGTTGCTTTAGGGCTGTTTATAATAGACAAAAAAGGAACAATCTAAAGTTCTAAAAATTAGATACTTTACTAACATACTACATAATGCCAATATTTATAGGCATGAAAATATGGGCATATATATTGCTAAGAGAAAATAATCAGAGTTCAAACCAGTATGCATAGTAAAGTTTCATTTTGGTAATGTAAATAATGAAGCATACAAGGCGTAGAGAAGTGAGAGGACAGACATCAAAAGATTTACAGTGTCTAGGTAGAAAAATAATTGATATTAAAATCTATATCTTCTGATTTTCCATTACTGTTATGTACTACTTGAGTTACTTTTTTTTCAGAAGTTTGAATTCAATACAGGTAACAGGAAACAAATGCAAAGGCTTATATCTGATCTCACTGATCTTCCACAGATACAATTTCATCTAAAATAGACTTTAAAACTGATAAACTTAAATAAATGCATATATGTGGCAGGATATAAGTGCATACAAGAAAAAATTGAAGAATATTAAAAAAACTGATTTGGTTCTTTAGGAAAACCAGCCTGTGACTGACATTCTGCTTACTTACCATGTGGAAAGCCTCCTATGTCATCATATAATTTGCTGTAACCTCTCAATTCTAGCAGGAACAAGGAAACAGTGGGAATACTCATCCATGGTAAAGCCTGCACAGTATACATAATCTCTCGATACACTTGATTCTGAAAATGAAATTTCCAAGACTTAAAAATCACAAACTGTCTATTAAACAAAACTAGCATAAAGTTTTTTGGAGGTGGATTTTTAGAATCCCTTTTATATTAATGAGCTTACTTCCAAAATGTTTCTATTAAAATGTTATTATGTGGGAATGGGTATGTAAGAAAAAAAGAAAAAAATTCCTTTGTACTGAACAAAAACAATACATATTTTAAATTCTCAAACTCATTCTCCTTCCAACAAAATCTGTAGTCTAAATTTCTATTTACTGAATAACCACTTCTTTCATAATTAATCTTCCATCCTTCACCCTTTTTCTTCCAGTCCTTGGAGACCTGTATTTGAGATTTGTATTTGACAAGCAGAAGTAACTGAAATAGAAAAATGACTGTAAACAACCTAAAACTACTGAGTTTTGATCCTCTAGCTAGTCAAAGAAAAGTATATATAGTAAAAATATAGTTCAGTTTGGGTCATACATTAAAATAACTACATAAATGTATGCATTTATTTATTCATCGCTATTAGCAAAGAAATTCTTATTTATGTAACGAGCAACATACCAGGCTTTTAGTGGTGAGGGGGGAATGGATTCATCTATTTGTTTAAACTAAGGAAAAAGTAGGATTAGCTCGAAAAATATAGAACCCATTTGGGGCTCGTTTCAAAAACTTTATTTAATGTTTATAATCAATTTAATCTGAATAGCTCACAAATTCATTATATTGTTATTTTTACTGTAACAGTAATTAAAAATAAATAAGAAAATCACTTACCTTTAAAAATTGTGGATGTTTCATTAATGAATGATCAAAGACAAAATAATAGCTCAGTGTTGCAAAGAAGAAATAAAGGATATAAGCACCAAGATTTGTTATAATCAGGAGACTAATAGTTTGTCGAAAGAAGTTGTTCTCTGGCCAGGTGTCTGGATAGACGTATGGTGTAAAAACATAATAATCTGCAGCACTGAGTACAAGATCCATCTTAGCCCCTAAAGGATAAACATGTGCAACAATTATTTACTCACACTGACATTTCTCAAAGCAAAAATTTCTCAGAAAACTATATGTGAAGTTCCAGCTTTAAGAAGCATGTATAGTAGTAGTCTGCTCCTATTAGAACTCCCGAGGTGCCATCTTTACAGCTAGAAGAGATCTTAAATATTATCTGTAGTCCAATGTCTTTGAATTATACATGGGGGCACCAAAGCTCAGCTAGAGCAACTGAGACCTAGAAAGACTTTCTCTAAGGTTTAGCTGATCCATGGCCTCTAGATGGAATTCTATCTTGGTGTACCTTTCTACTACATCCTAGGGCAACATGGACCATAATAAAGAGGTGGGATGCAGAGCACTAGGTACGCAGGCAAATGGTTTGCTCTTTTAGCTGCAAGTTTCAGTAGCCTCTCTCTTCTCAAAAAAATATTAAAAAAAACCCAACTTGTATTTTAGAGTTTCTGCTTTAGTGCTGAAACTTAAGATGAATTTCCTAAAAGGTAACTATGTTGTCTCCACAAACATAGATGTCAGGGATGATCTTATAACAGAAAAAAGGGCCACTCTCATTGACAGAGAAAGGGAAACATATTCATGGTAAGAATTAGAATACATTTACTCCTCTGCCCACTAAGCAATGCTCCAGGTCAGGGGCTAGGAAATGGGGGTCCATGGCCAAAAGAGAGAGAGGAGAGAGAAAACAAAACAAAAAAACTTCATTGGAACACAGCTATGTCCTGATGTTTATATATTATGTATGGCTGTTTCTCCAGACCAGATTTAGCAACTGAGGCAGTTTGGCCCACAATGCCTAAGATATTTATTATTAGGCCCTTTAAAAGCAAAGTTTTTCAACTCCTGGCCAAGATATTTAAACTTTCAAAAAACTTGAGTTAATTCAGTAAATAAGTCTATTCTATTTTCATAAATCTGTTACTCAATACAGCAACATTATGGTCAGCTTTTGTAAACTGACCACTGAATCTAGAATATTTTTATCTACTCCCTAATTTTCTTTTATTTTTTAAAACAACTTTAAGATTTTATTTATTTCTTTTTAGACAGAGGGAAGGGGAGGGAGAAAGCGGGAGAGAAACATCCATGTGAGAAGGGAAACATCCACTGCAACTGGGGACTGGCCCACAACCCAGGCATATGCCCTGACCAGGAATTGAACCATCAACCTCTTGCTTTGTAGGATGATGCCAACCAACTGAGCCAGTCAGGGCTACTCCCTTATTCTTTTTTGCACAGTTTATAGAGGAACATGTATTCAATATTCTAAAAACCCTCTTATTTATGATTGAAACATTTGAACAACAACAAAAAACCAATCTGGAAAATGTCTACACATACTGATTTCAAATATTTAAATTATCCGTTACATATTTGGCCATATAAACAAACATCAATTTATGAAATAAAATTGAAAGACTAAAAAATTAATTACTTATGTATAGCCTATTTCCCCTACTAGATTCCCCACTAAACCCCCAAATGAATTTAAAAAGTCTTTTAAAAAATCATACATACATGTAGTTTAAAATAATTGATATAAAAAGATATAGAGAAAAGGTTCACTTCCATACATATCTCTGTACACCACAATCAACATCTCACTTCCAGCCTTTTAGGTAAGCACTTCTATTAGTTTTCTATGAATCCTTACAATATTTAAAAATGTTGGCCCAAACCACAAATTTTACTTCCCTTCTTCATTACAAAAAGTGACATGTTATACACACTGTCACATTCTTTTCTCTTAACAATGTATTCTGAAGACTTCTCCATCATTATTAAAAAATACCCTCCTCTTCAGAACACCTTCATCACCCCCATAAGAAGCTTCATATTCCATACTGTCAACTTTCTTGGATGTGTAGATTAACGTTTGTCACACATTTAAGGAGTTTTGGGCCACTATTTCTTAAAATAACCTTTTTTATTATTTTTCTCCCTCTTCTTTTTTGGGAATCCCATTATGCTTAGGTTGGTATTCTTGATGGCATCCTTCAAGTCTCTGAGGCCCTGTTAATTTTTCTTTTTTTTTTAATATATTTTATTGATTATGCTATTACAGTTGTCCCATTTCCCCCTTCACTCCCCTCCACCCTGTACCCCCTCTCCCACCCACGTTCCCCCCTTTAGTTCATGTCCATGTGTCATACTTGTGAGTTCTTTAGCTTCTACATTTCCCGTACTATTCTTGCCCTCCCCCTATCTATTTTCAACCTACATTCTATGCTACTTATTCTCTATACCTTTTCCCCCTCTCTCCTCCTCCCACCCCCCTACTGCCCTACCAGTCTGGATGTACGGGTCTACTTCAACTTCTTGGCTGTCCGACTTCCATTCAGATAAATCCTCTGACAGCTCTGAGAGATATTATATCTGTAAATTATTGTTGTTCTATTCTTGGTTGTGCAAGGAGGTACGGTGCGTCCACCTATTCCTCCATCTTGCCAGAAGTCCAATTTTTCTTCACTCTTACTTTCTGTTCCTCAGAATTGGATAAATTTCAATTGACCTATCTTCTAGTTCTTTGATTCTTTGTTCTTTCTTTCAAATCTGATATTGAGTCTGATAGTTCACTTTAAACTTCAGTTACATTTTCAACCCTTGAATTTTTATTGGTTCTTAAAAAATATATATTCTCTCACTTTACCGATTGTCTCTATTTGGTAGGAAATTGTTCTTATACCTTCTTTGAATTATTTAGATGGTGTTCTTTAAACATATTTGGAGTAGCCATTTTAAAGTCTTTGTCCAATAAATCTGAGTTTCCTTAAAGATAGTTTCGACTGACTGCTTTTCTCTTTATGCCTGTGTAAGCCATACTTACCTGTTCCTTTGTGTCCCATAATTTTTTTGTAGAGAAGAGAACATGTTAAATAACAATGTGGCAGCTCTGGAAATCAGATTTCCCATGGGTGTCCCTCAGGGTTTCACACTGCTGTTATTGTTTATTTAAGTGACTTTCCCAGACTAAAGGTATAACACCTGTATTCTTTGTTGTGTACTACTGTAACAGGGTGCAGCCAAGAGGGGGGCCGCAAATAGGGATTTGGAATGGGGTCCAGAACTCAAGGTGTCCAGGAAATAATAGAAAGATACATAGGATGTCCTCCCCCCTCCCCCCCACAGGTGTGAGTTGGGGGAAGGAACACATGGAGCAGGAACATGCAGAGCTCTTTTTTACAGCAACGGCTTTGCAGCTAACCTCTGGCATGGTCATTTAACATATCTATAACCTTTAACTGGTTACATAGATATGTTAAATAGCTGTGGCCATGCTTTGAGCCAGGGGGATGGAAGTGACTTCCACCCAAGATGTAACTGGGAGGCAGCTCCCCCTGGTTACAGCGCCTTCATGAGAGCTTGGAGATGATTGGCTCCATGACATGGGGCCACACCTGCCCAGACTTACCATGGCAGCCCAGTAAACCTGGAATGATACAGGAATGCTGGCAGGTGTAACTGATTATAGGAGGGGTCGGAAATGGGGGTACAGAGGAAGGTTGACTCGGGGATTTAAACTCAGACTCGGCAGCCATGAGGGGAGAACCACGTGGCTTTGGCAGAGTGGGTACCCCCTCGACTTTGGTGAGAAGTTTGGTATGTGTCACCACGTGGCTTTGGGGTGCTCCCTTTTGCCACATGGCTTAGGGAGCAGGAGAGACTTTGACTGAAAGAAAAGGGGTGAAAGAACTCTTGCTGGTGGGCCATGAGAAAGTCCCACATGGCTTTGGATTAACTGGAGATCTTGGCAGCGACACAGCTGATGGTGCCGGGAGCCCAAATCATGGACTTCTACTTCTTTTCCTGAGGTATGGTACCCCAGGTTAGGGCAGAGGGAGAAGGAAGGACTGTGTGTCTGTGGGTATCCTAAAGGACTTTAATATTTTACTGAAGACATTGGGTTACTACTTTAAGTCTATATAGCTTTAAATAAACATTTCCTTTCCTTTTCACAAATCTCTGGCATTGAGAAACGTCTTTCCTCTGGCAGCAGGCATAACGAACCTAGTGGGGGGCCCTTTCAGTAACAGTATATTGTACCCCCCTGGCCCTGTTCGGTAAAACTACTACTGAAGTCTCTCCTCACTAAGGACTGGACAAATTTCCTTCAATGCCTTAAACCAGGTGTGTCTAACCTGTGGCCCACGGGTTACATGCAGCTCAGAATGGCCATGAATGTGGCCCAACACAAAACTGTAAGTTTACTTAAAACATTCTGAGATTGTTTTTGTGATGATTATGTGTCACAATGTATTTAATGTGTGGCCCGGAGATGCCAAAAGGCTGGACACTACTGTACCAACAAGTCCCCCATCCTTTGCTGAAGAGCTGTGTACTGGGGCAATGCTCTGACTGCTCCTGCAGGCAGTGCAAAACTCTCACTTACCTTTCCCTTCTGCTTGCATAGACCAGCAAGTTCAGCCAGGAGTGAGAGATTAGGGCCTTGACTCCCATCTTTCTGGGGTACATGCACAACCCTTCTCGTGGAAATCATTACAGATTCCCAATAAACTTTCAGAGTGTTTAAAAGCCTCCTATGGACATTCCTCAGTGTTTTCTTTTAAGTTTTTTCACCAGGCTCTTGTAGTGCCAACTGTCAATACTGTGTCCTATGTCTGTGATGTTAAGCAATCACCACAGATGGTATTAACAAAAACCCTGGGGATAAAATTATTCACACAAAGCAAACTCTAAGCCAGATCAAATAAAGACAAACCTTGAGAAACAAGATTTTCAGAGAACTGCCAGAGAAATCAATAAGTGAAAATTTTCTGGGTTGGAGCTTTTTGGGGAACTACAAACCTGTCCTGCCCCTTCCAGGGTTGCCAGGAGGCTATGGTTCACAGCTCCTGCTGCTGCAAGGCTGTTAAGTTTCCAAGGCTACCACACAGTGGTGGAAGGGAGCATGGGAATAGGGAAAGTGAAAATGCCACCAAGCTTTCTGTTCTTACTGAGTTTCAGCCACTTTTCTAGAACAAACCTTCCTAAGACTGTTGTAAATCTTTAATTTCTAGATTTCCAAAAAAGTTGATTTTGACAACTTTTGTCAGTATTTTGTTGCTTTTATAAAAAGAAACTTCCAGAAGTTCTTATTCTACTATTCTGGAAGTCATCACCTCCTCCTTCTTTATAGTACATGTCTACCTATTTTTTTCATAAAACATTTCAGATGTATTTGAGAATTCAGAATTTCTACACTTTTCAAAGGTCAAAACATCTCCCTGCTAGTAAACACACATATTTGTTTAGACAATGAATATTCACATTAAATGGATACACACTGGAAATACTGTTACAGTCCATTTGTATGGCAGTAATTCATGTAGTAATTATATATGTAGTAATAAATATAGAATTGGTAGACTAAAATAGTACTTCATTACTTGTATTTTTCAAGGAAAGTATCCAGTAAACTTTCAAATACATACCAAAGTTAATTATCTAAGCAAGTCTGTATGCTTATACATGTAATGAATTCTCATGAGAGCTGGCTGCTTGAGTACCTGAGAGAGAAGGGTCCATGAGCATAGTGTCAGGCACTGATGATGGGCCAGGGTCAGGGTTCTCAAGAGATAAAGCAGCACTACCCAAGATGGCCTTCTGAGAAGATTTCTCTAGTGTCATCTGCCTTATCAACATATTTTTGCCTAACCAGTTGTCGTTTAATTGCTTACCATAATGCCTTCAGCAGTTTTCCTGTTTGGGCCACACTGTAGCCATTGCTGTCACCACCATTAATGTAGTCATGACTCTCTTCATGCTTAAGTGTGTTTAACAGTCTTTCAGCAGTTTCTCCATCACCCAAGAAATGCAAAACAGAAGCATCATGCTCATTTCTTCCTGCCAGAGTCTCCTGACTTATTTATGGTTTGGGCCAATAAAGTACATAGTGTAATTAATGAAGTCAGGTGTCATCTTCTCATTGGTGATGTAAGATGTAAAATCTTTATCTGCAGGTTCATTTTCAAACCTCATGGTCAGCAACAATGTTACGCATTTATTGATGCTGATTTTCTCAACATCATTTCAAGCATTAACAGTTTTGAAAACAAGATCTTTAGGACTGATCTCTTAGAGAAAGTTTTAATTCTTGTTTCTGTTAACTATTGCAAGCAGTACAAACACTTGCTTTTCCAGAGTACAACACACCTTGGTAAAAAGGCTGTATTCCAGTCATAGTGGGGGGAAAGTAAGTGCTAACACATTATTTTAACAAAAAGTTAAGGAGAATACACAAAAGAGGTGTCTAGAAATAATTAAAGATCTTCAACTGTCTTCCAGTCCAGTGTGCATAGAGCTTGCACCAATAGCCTGAAGATTTCTCAAGTATTTTGTGGGACTTACTCAAACATTTTAGAAGCTGGCTTTTTCTAATCACTGCCAATTTTACTTTTTATGTGTCAGGAGCACTCATGTTTCTTTCTCCTGTGGTTTAAAGTTTTTTAGGAATATAATACAATGATAGAACTATTTCATCATCATTGAATATTTATTCAGCACTCACATTTTCATTAGACACTACCTTAGCAAATTCATCAAGGTAATGTTTAGCTACTTCATGATCAACAGAATAGTTTTCACAAGATTTTCAGATATTTTTTAACCATGCTGCTTCCTAAATTTCTGAATCCTTCCTTAATCCTAACATTCATCTTCAGGAGCAGTTCTTCATGATATATTCTAGCTTGTTTCACGATCAACAAAGCAATCAGTGGCATTTATTTACTTCCTTATTGTCAAATTCTCTTAACCAACATAGGGTTAGGATCTTCATTTTCTGTCCCATGCAGCAGTTTCTTATTTTTCATCACTTCTTGGTCCTCATTATCAGTGTAAAACATCCACAATCTGTCTTTCTATTCTTTAAGTCACATGGTGGTAGTCTCTACACTGTCTTCTTTAGTATACTACTTCACAAGCACACCATGCCCAAGGTGTTAGGATGGCTCTATTTTCTGTGCTATTACTAATCACAGATGTTTCCATTCATTCTGCTATTCACAGGACTACTATTAACTATTTTTTGTATTTTCACATACAATTAAACACAAAGCAACAAAATAGTATACATAAAAAGTAGAGGCAGGAGTATCTGGTAGGTGCACAAAAACACAATGGGAACAAACATCAATCAGCTGGAGTCAATCTTTGCCATTAAATGCTTTAAGTGCCCAATTTTAAAAAACAAAAAACTTTTGGTATATAGGGCTTTCCAGACTTTGGAGTGTGACATTGTTATCTATTCAACCATGTATTGGTATTCCACAGGCAGGAGAGCTAGGCCAAAGAGTAATTGCATTGGTGACATTAGTAAATATTGTTAAATTGTTCCTCATGGGGGTTGTACTATCTAGTACTTTGCAAGCCCACAGTAAGTGCCTATCTCCCTGCAACTTTAGCAAGAGAATATTATCAAACTTTGGGATATTCATCAATCTGATAGCAAAGAAATGATATCTCAGTGCATATTTATTTTACATTTACGTTATTATGAGTGAGGTTGAGCATCATTTTACCTATTAACAGGTAAATACATAAATGCATAATTTATGTATTTTTCTGTGAATTATCTGTTTAATATTCACAATGCCCATTTTTCCACTGGGATTTTAGTCTCTTAAAGTCAAATCTAAAACTCTTCACTGGGTGTAGCCCCTTGTTTGTGATATGGGTTGCAAGCATTCTTTCTCATTTTGTCACCAAAAGAAAATTTTACTTAATACCAAATGTTGGATATTGACATATATCCTTCATTATGCATTGTTAATTCATTCAAGTAATAATTAAGTATCTCACACTACATTAGGTAATGAGCATGCAAAGATTAAAAGGATATCATCTAACCACATCAAAATTACAACTAAAATATAGAACCATTCTTAGAACCTTAAAACAAACTAAATATATATGAAACAAACTAAATATATAAAAACATATATAATATAAATATATAAAACATTATATTTAATATATAATAATATATAATATACAATAAATATATAAAAACAAACTAAATATATATTTAGAACCTTAATACAACTAAAATATAGAACAACCATTACTTAGAACCTTACTTTCTCAAAAATTGAGTTGAATGGAAGTCCAACAACTAGGGAATAAAAAACAAAAACATATCCATCCAGACTGGTGGGAGGGGCAGAGACGTGGAACAAGCTGGTCCAACACCCACGTGTAGTGGATAAAAATTCGGGAGGGATATCTCAGGAGTGAGGAGTCTCAGACCTACACCAGGCCCCCCAGCTCAGGGTTCCAGTGCCAAGAAGATAAGTCCTTATAACTTCTAGCTGTGAAAACCAGCAGGGGTTGGGTTGGTGGAAGACACTGCTGGATTCCCAAGCAGTTCCTCTTAATAGACCTGCATTCAGAATTAAGACTCACTTCCTCTGAGCTTTAGCACTGGGATAGCAACTTGAAAGGCACCAGACATAGAGGGAGGAACTGTCTGGCATCAGGGTGAAAGCTGCGGGACAGCTTTCTCCCAAACGGAACAGCGAGCAGAGGCCATCATTCCTTTTCTGAGCCCTTCCCCCACAGAGCCACAGAGACATCAAGTGAGGGCCATATCTGAGACTCCATCAACCTAGCTCATACTGTTTGCCCTGACCTGGTGTTTCCCTGAGGCTCCACCCCACCCAAATTATGAGTCCATCCAAGCTGTTCAGAGACTTTTCCATATGAATGGCTGGTTGTGGCTCACCCTTCACATCTTCCTAAATCCTCTCAAACAAGCACCCACTGGCCTCAATGAGCTCCTAGGACCCATACCTCTTCCTAAGTGGCTCTAGGCCTGGCACTAGCAGCAGCCAGCCTAGATTCACAGCTTAGATTCACCTGGGAATCTCTAAGCCCAGCACAAGTAACAGCCATCTCAGACTGTTTTGTAGCTCATGCTGAGTGGTCCCAGGCAGAACACAGGTGGTGGATGACCTTGCCCTGCACCATCTAAGGAAAACCCAGAGCCAGCACACCCACTGAATGGCTACAAACCACATCGGGGCACCACCATCCTGCCCCTGCACAACTGATCCTCCAGGGAGGGCAGAGGCTGATGGTCAGTGGTGTCGGCCAGTCCTTGCAGCTGACTGGCCTGGATAAATCCCTCCCTTTGACCTGCCAACAGCAATCAAGGCTCAACTACAAGAGGAGGGAGTACTCAGCCTACATGGAGGGTGAACCTTGAATACTCAGCTTGGGTGATACAGGGAGGCTGTACCTCTGGACCTTACAGGACATCTACTACATTAGGCCATGCCACTAAGACAGCAAGTCATAGCAGCTCTACCTAATACAAGAAATAAACACAGAGAAGCCAAAATGAGGAGACAAAGAAACATGGTCCAAATGAAAGAAAAAATCAAACTCCAGAAAAAGAACTAAACAAAATGGAGATAAGCAATCTATCAGATTCAAAGTTCAAAACACCAGTTATAGGGATGCTCAAGGTACTAAGTGGGGACCTCAGCAGCATAAAAAAAGATACAGTTAGAAACAAAGGATTTACTAAC
Source organism: Phyllostomus hastatus (assembly GCF_019186645.2). Taxonomy (NCBI): domain Eukaryota; kingdom Metazoa; phylum Chordata; class Mammalia; order Chiroptera; family Phyllostomidae; genus Phyllostomus; species Phyllostomus hastatus. Next base: position 1,145,790 of record NW_025334015.1, on the reverse strand, counting down.
TAAAATAAAGAACCATTTACAAGAAATCAAGAGTGGAGTAGATGAAGCTGAGAATCAAATCAATGATTTGGAATGTAAGGATGCAAAAAAAAAAAAAAAAACAAACCAAACAAACCCAGAAATCAATCAGAAGAACAAGAAGAATAAAAAAATAAAAACAAGAATAGTTTCAAGCAGCCTCTGGGACGAGTTCAAACGTTCCAACATTCGCATCATAGGCATGCCAGGAGAAACGAAAGAGCAAGAAATGGATATCTATTTGAAAAAAACAGTGACAGCAAACTTCCCTAACTTGGTAGAGTAAATGGACATACAAGTCCAGGAAGCATAGAAAGTCCCAAACAAGATGAACCCGAAGAGATGAACTCACATTGAGACACATCATAACTAAAATGCCAAAGATCAAAGATAAAGAAAGAATCTTAAATGCAGCAGGAGAAAACCTGTTAGTTACCTACAGGGAAGTTCCCATAAAACTTTCAGCTGATTTCTCAAAAGAAACTTTGCAGGCTAGAAGGGACTGGCAAAAAATATTCCAAGTCGTGAAAAGCAGGGACCTACAGCCAAGATTGCTCTACTTACAAAAGATTATCATTTAGAATCAAAGGGCAGGTAAAGAGCTTCCCAGGCAAGAAAAAACTAAAGGAGTTTATAGTCACTAAACCATTATCATATTAAATGTTAAAGGGACTTATTTAAGCAAAATAAGATAAAAACTATGAATAAAATGGCAATAAATACATACCTATCAACAATTGAATCTAAAACACAAACTAAGGAAACAAGAACAGAGACAGAACCATGGATATTGAAAGCATTTTGATGGTTACCAGATGGGAGGGGGGTATGGGGGAATGGATGAAGAGGTGAGGGGTTTAAGAAGTACAAATAGGTAGTTACAGAATAGCCATGCGGATGTAAAGTATAATATAGGAAATGAAGTAGCCAAAGAAGTTATATGCACAACCCATGGACATAAACAATGGTGTGGGGATTGCCTAAGGGAGTGGGAAGTGCCAGGTGGAGGGGGGCAAAGGGGGTAAAATTGGGGCAACTGTAATAGCATAATCAAGAAAATATAATTAAAAAAGACATTATCTAAATCCATCTTAATGGTAAAGCAAGTACAGAAACAAATAATTATATTAATATGACAAGTGCTTTAATAAAGGTATATAACCAAATTCTATGAAATTAGAAAAGACAACACAACTACCTCAGCTTACAGTAGAAGGCACATAATGAAAACATTTGATTTGGGCTTTCAAGGACATTACCATAAAGCAAAGGTCAGGAACAGCCACTTCAAACAACAACAACTGCAAAGGCACAGAAAGGTTGAAGGACAGTCATGGTTCACGGGGTGTGGCCACTGGGTGACCAACAGGGTGATGGGATACAGGGGAAAGGAAAGTGCTCAAGGACAGGCCTGGTAGACAGAAACTGGTGTTAGACTGTGCAGGGATCTGATGTCCTGGTGAGGAACTTGGACTTCCATACATGATTGGAAGAAATCAAAGATACTTGAGCAGGAAAGAGGTATAGTCATACCCATGTTTCAAAAAAGCCATTCCATTAGGAATATGGAGAATGATGAGAAGCAGGAAGACTAGTTTGGTTGCTCTTGCGGTAGACTAAACCAAAGAAGGTGAGAGAACAGACATATTCATCAGAGATTTAGCAAGTAAAAAATCCCATAGGATTTGATAACTGGTTAGATACTGGAATGCAAGAGAGACAAAAATATAAGGTGACTATGGTGTTCTTAGCTTGCCTGAGTGGATGATGGTGTCACTATAATGTTGTACAGGTGTAGATGTAAAAAGAGCTGATTCCATATCTGTGTGCCCTGATATCTTTCTAGTTAGTACACGTGTTCTGAACCCTGACCTAACTAGTCTCAGCCAGCACCAAAGCCTCATAGTTAGCAATTAGCTGTGACCCATAGCCTTACACAATGTAGCCATAAAGATTCCTGTCAGTGAAGGCCAGACGGGCATAGCAGCTGAGATCTTTATCAAACTACATGCTGGTGTCAACTGTAAGCAATTATCCATCCTAAGACCGCAAGGAGCTATGGCTCCTGGCTCCTACTACATTCTTCGTACCTTTGTCTTGTCAGTCATTAGCAGTTCAGCTGTACCAAAAAACATTTACTATAACAACTGTCTAGCAGTGGAGAATAATATGCATAGAGTGCTGGGTTGTCTGTCCGTTCCAACCAAATCTTTCCATAAGTAAATTACTATACAATTAATTCTTTTATAATTAATAAAGTTGCCTGCTTTCATTCTTCAGTCTTAATATACCTTCTCAGTTGGGGGGACTGTACCTTCACTCCATTGTCAGACAAACGAAAAAGGGGACTATTGGGAGAGCTAATAGATTGGGTTTGACACGGATGGGGGTAGGTGAGGAATGATGGGGTCAGCATGGGGCTTAAATCTAATTGCCTGTGGCTCATCTCGGCTGCTGACATAAGCAGGAGCCTACATGCAAATAGGAATCTGAAATTCAACAATGATCCTAGTAGTTGGGATCATAAGTAATAAGGGGTAGAGGCTGTCAAGGCAGGCAATGTAGCAGGGGAAGTACACTAAGTAAGTAAAACCAAGAAATGGAAACATTAAGAAGAAACTAACAATTGAAAAGGATATTGCCACCCCACTAAAGGTTGATATGAGTTGATGGACTACTCTGCGTTACCTACGGTGCCACACAGCCCCAAGTCCATATAGTACCTGAGATAGTACAATGCAGACAAAAAGAAACATTAACAAAGAATCTTCTTTATTCAATCTTTAATACCAGATGTAAGTAAAAACCTTAAAATCTCAATCCTTAACTTAAAAAAACTCTTTAATTTTGCTTTTTCCTGGGTATCATGCTAATTGAATTAATTTGTATGTTCTCTGTATGTAACTGCTCTTACAGTAAACCAGTGTCTGGAAGGGAGGAGAAATGTACCTCAGTCAACCTGCATACAGTTTACATACTATGAAATTAAACCTGGTTTAAGTGTTTTTAGAATTCTGGTTTCAATTTATTCTATTTGTTGAATGTAGTAAGTAGGTATTCATGAATACATTGACATCTAACATAAAATTTTCTGAAATCAATAGCAATATGATTTCAAAACTGCAATTCAAATTTTGAAGTTTAAATTCAAATCCACATCTATAAGTTGGCAGTAACATATTTACATTATAGAATGTTGTACGATTCAGAGACTAGGTACATAGTTTTGGGGCATCATCTGACACAGAGAAAGTAGTCAATAAATAGGAGTTATTTTAATTATTACTGTAATGGAAGGCAAAGTTAAGTCCAAACTACCTTAACCTAAGCAAAAAAAAAAAAAGTGCATAAAGAAGTGTCATTTGACTTTTCTTTAAAAAATAACTAATAGCTAATTTATCATTGGTAATAGTAGAAATATTAATATTTATTATATACTAGGTAATGTAAACATTAACTCATTTAACCCTTTCAAGAAGCCCCAAGACTTAGGTACTAATATTATCCTTATTTTATAGATGAAGCTGGGCACAGAAATCCAACTAACTTGCCCAAGGTCACTGAGTGATAAATGCTAAATCCACTGACTTTAACCAAGCTTTACTTCCTCTTTGTCACTCTCATCTCTTCGACTCTTCAATTTTTAAAATTCTCAGTGATCCTACAAGCTCATATAATTTTAAAGGGCTGGACTCAGGGGCTCCACAAACCCTAAGTGGAGGACCCTGACAGAAATAGAACCTTTAGTAAATATTACTTTACCTTTGCAAAAAACAAAACTTTTCTTAAAACATAGTTATCAGTAAAACAAAATTAGGCTTAGAATAACTGAGTCTACAGTTACTTTACTTGACCTTAAAAGTATAGTTAATAGCTAACATTAAGAACCAAGTGTTATTTAAAGAGCGCTTCATGTATTCTATTGTTTAATTAGCATAACCCTATGCGGTAGGTAGTCTATAGCCTCCATTTTCTAGATGGAGAAACTGAGGTAAAAAGTATCTAAATAACTTGTTCAGTAACAAGTAACAGCTGCTATGTATACTCCAGAGTCTGTTCACTTACTTATCATTATATTATTTCTCAGTATATTATTATATATGCAGCTGGGGAATTGAGTATCCAATATTAATTACAATACATAATGAATGGAAAAGTACTCTCTAAATATCAAGGGGCATGTACTTATTATCGGTAGGTGTTTATCATTACAAAGTTAACAGAAAAAAAAAAGGAAGGTGATGCAAAGACTTGGTAAGCTACCAAGTTTTGGCTAAAAATACCCAGCTACCACAAACTGTCCAATTTGGAAACTTGACCTAAGTAATTTTTTCTTCTATATTACCTCCAAATTTACTCTGCTATTACACAGGAATGCTAGTAGACATGATTTTTCCTTCTACGAAGCTAACGTAATAAATTAGTTCCCTTTTCTTCTAATCTTCTCAAACCGTGGATTGTTGTCCCCCGCCCCACCCTAATTATGTTCCACTAACTGAAGTTCGAATGGCAATGTTCAAGAAGTCACAGATAATGGTTAGTTCTTCAGCCTAATTCCTTTGCTCCTCAAAAAACAAACGAAAAGGTATTCCTCCAAGAACAGAGGGAAATTCGTCTCAAAGTAAAGCATTAGTGTTCAGTGGACAGACTTCCCTTGGATAAGGGATCCGCAACAGCCAACAAGTATTTCCCGTTCCTCACGTTCTTCACGTCCATCCGTGTCAGTTTCCTTCACGCCCAGGCCCCCTCTCGCTCTGAGATTCCTCCTCTAACCGAGAAGCAGCCACTAACTAGTCTCCGGCAGCAACGCCCCTCCCTCCAAGCCGGGGCCAGCTCAAGGCAGTGCCCAGTGCCCCGCACTCGCCCCGCCCCATCACAGCCCTCTCAGCCTGGGTTTTCAGGGTGTCCACTTAACCGCCAGTTTGTGCTACGGGTCGGTGCAGGAGCCCTATACCCCAGCTCCTACCCCGTGCCTGGCATCTAACAGGCATTCAATAAACGTCTATGGCACGTTGGAAAAGAAGGGGCCAGGTGCACTCTCCACTTCCCAACTGGGCCTCCTCAGACTGTTTCTCTCCATGCCCTCTTCCTCCTCTACTCTCCGGTCCAGCTCCGGTCCGCCTCCTTCCCCGCCCTTCTGCCATCCTTACCTAGGAGAAGATGCACCTTGCATCCGGCTGCCGCGGGGTCACAAGACGTACGGGTCTGCGCAATGCCGGAGCCGGATAGCGGGCGCAGCCTGGAGGGGCGGAGCCAGAACCCTAGCTCAGAGGTTCAGGAGACGCCAGCCAATCAGGGGCCGGAGCCATAAGCTGATATGACGGCGGATCGCGCCACTCGACGGAGAAGGGCTCGACGCAGTCAAGCGACCGCCGCACGCTTGGCCACACCCCCCTTCAGGGCGGGAACTGATTTAGGCGCAGGAGCTCGCGTTCGGGGCTGGTTGTTTGTTTTCTTTGTAACTGGCACTGACGTCTGTAGCTCAGTCTTGTACCAAGCAGGTTTACCGTATTTATGGTAAATACGTCCCTAGAAATGATGCTACACCCTGAGGGGATTAGGTGACGCTTCTACGAGGAGCGGGCCGGGGGCATTTCCTCTCTCTAGTGAAAGAGGTGAAAACCTCTGCCAGGCAAACCTGGGCGGCCTCACGGGAGTGCTGTAGTTTGCTTTTGTGTGCGAGTGTGTAGTTTTAATTTTTTGTGGTTGTCAGCCTTTGCTAAATGTGCGTTGCGGCGGTCACCCCTGTGATGGGGATTCCTGGGCGCAGTAGGGCTGCGATCCTCCCGCCCAGGCGGCTGCGGCTGCAGCGGGAGAGGGACTGGAGAGGCGGATTCGCGCAGCCGCGCTTACCTTCTGCACCAGAAACCATGGGAGGCCCAGGCGCCTGTGTTTGAGAGCGATTCTAAGGTTTGGTCCAGTGTAGAACCACTGCTCTGGCGGACTTGACCAATCAGAAGATCTGACTAGTCCTTTAATTTTGTTTCCTCTCGACGAAAGAAAATTCATGAAAATGGGGGATGACTAAGTTTGGGAGAACCCATTTCTGTTTTCTTGTAGGACCAAGAGAAGTGCTGCAATTAAGGGGGAACTTATTAGACTACAATCAGAACCTTCCATATTAGTGTTGTTTTCAGTATCTGTAGCTTACCTTATACTTAAAAAAACCCCGCCGTATATAACATCAGTGTCAGATTAACAAAATTTTATACTTGTACATTGTAGCATCCAGCAAACTCGAGAACAAATATCGGAGACTTTTCAGGGTATCAAAGATGTTACTTTATTGGCCAAGTTTAACCTGCGCAGGGGCGAACTCAAAGTGTCCAGCGACACAGTGCCCACAAGGAGCTGCAAACGAGAGCCGCGCCGAGCACTTACAACTACGTTCTTACATATGGGCGAGTAAGCAAGCATTATACAGAAGCAGACGTGGCAGTTAGTAATTCGCTTACAAAGACCGCGGGCGCGGGAATTTCAAACCAAGCATTCTTTCATAAGGCGGGAAGGCAGGATGTTTGTTCATTAACCTAGTAATCTCCTGGCTCTAGCTAGCTAGTTTTCTATTTTCTCATTAAAAACTACAAAGCACTGCTTATCTAGCCTACCCAGGGGAGAGCGTCTGCTAGACACAGGATGTTTGCTTTGACTGTACTTTGTCTCTTTTATCATTTCTTTTTAGCTACAATGTGGTTCTTGTCTATTAAGGTTAAATTTAGTTCTTAATTTCCTTGTTTCCAACATACATATTGTAAAATTGCCTCCTTTGTGAATCACATTTCTTCTTTTTTCCTTTGTTATTCTTATGTCATTCTTTAGTTTTTTGTATTAAGATTTTTATATTCTTATTTGAGAAAAAAGAAGGTTTAAAAGGTATTTATATAGTACAAAGGTTCCAAATTTATGGCTGCTGCAGGATAAATCTTGCCTATGTAGTTTGTCCTATGTAGTTTGTTTAGTCCACACATATATTTCTCCCTTTAATTAATTTTACATTTAAAAGTAATAGACTTGAAAGATTGGGAAATTTGACATTGAAAATATAAGCAAATTTTAAATACAATATTCTGAATACAGAGAATTGTATCATTAAATATATACAGGTGGTCTTTTATTCTTGAAATTATACGTTCCCAAGGTTTGAAAATATGCAGTCTATTCTTGCCACTCCAAAGTAGTAATGAATTAACCCCAAGAGAATAATCTTTTTTAAAAGGTTAGTTTTAAATGTGTTAATAGAGCATTCTAGGATGCAAATTTTCCTGCCCAGGAATAATGTTAAGAATAATTTGTTTATTCATTATTTGCAAAGTTATGTCGTATCTAGCCAGTGCCAAGAAATTCGGAGATAAGCGATTATAACACCTGCCTACAGGTCTGGTTGCAACATAAACATGTGAACAAGCCATTCAGTCGTTTATTCGGTAAGTAGTTATGGAAAGGCTGAGACGTGCCAGCTACTGTTCCATGCACATAATATATATTGGTGAGTTGGAAAAATAAAGCCCTGCCTCATGAAGTTTATATACTAATGGAGGGACACTAAACAAGTAAATATATAGTACAATGTCAGATAGTGATAAATGCTATAAAGAAAACAAAACCAAAAGACAAGAGGTAAATGGGGTCAAAATTGGTGAGTCCTATTTGTTTACACAGCAGGGTCAGAGTCAGCTTCTCTAAGGGGGAACATTTGACCTAAATGGAGAAGATGCATTCAACTGAGCTATAGAGTCAGAGTGTTTTTGGTGAACTGGTGGGCTGCTGGCTCATATTATGCAAAATATTTATTTGCATTAATTTATTTTTTAGGGTGAAAGTAGTATTCAAGAAAAGGTGGGTAGTAAGTATTCAAAAGTAGATCATAGGAAGAAAAAGTGTTTATTCCTCCACCTGGCCCCAAGGATTGGGCTTTTACCTATAGTATGGTACTTAACATTTTAGGAATCAGAGATCCCTCTGAAAATTAAATGAAAATTATAGTCTCTGTCGCCAGAAAATGGTAAAAGCTCTTCCCTAACCACTGTCCATTTAATTAGTATTCTCATTTCCCTTTCTGGAATATGGCTACTGATTCCTCTAAAATACTGACGATTCACAGCTAGTAGCCTTCATTTTGGTTCACCCCTGCATACCTGCTTTCACCAGCTGAGTGGAATGCTTACCAAGAGTCAATTGTATTTCTTTCTAATATGTTTATTTTCATTGTACTTCTCGAGATAATGTAATTAAATTCATAAATTGATAAAATTTGAGTCTGCAAAGAGAAAGAATTGTTTCTATGAAAACCAAGAAGAATGCTTTGGAAAAACCAGATCAAGATGTTTGCTAATAAAAATAGCCATTGAGTTAGGTATAATTTTTTTAAGCCCCTAATCTAGTAGGAGTCTGTTCAATTTGCTTTGCAAGAGTCTTTAACTTGTTTCCACTTTGAACAAAATAAAATTGAAAATCCAGTGCAGAGCACTAGGAGTATAGTTTAAGCAAGAAAAACTACCCAGAACTCCAGTCAGAGGAACCATATTTTAAAAAAGGCCTTAATGAGCCTTGTCTGGTGTGTCTCAATGGATTGAGTGTTGGCCTGCGAACTAAAGGGTCACCTGTTCATTCTCATTCAGGGCACATACCTGGGTTGTGGGCCAGGTCCCCAGTAGGGGGCACACATGAGGCATCCACACAGTGATGTTTCTCTCCCTCCTTTTCCCTCTCTAAAAATAAATAAAATCTTTAAAAAAATTTTAAAAAGACCTTAATGACTGTGGAATAAATAGGTAAAAAAATAAAATTCTTAAGGGGTGTGTGTGTGTGTGTGTGTGTATATATATATATATATATATATATGGTAAGTGGAGGCAGTCTTGACTTCCTCACCCAGGAGTCTGGGTAACAAAGGGGAGCAGTGTTCCCATAGCCTTGGAGGGGCCTGATAACCAGTGTTCTCACAGCCTTGAGATTGGGTCTGATAAACTGTTCCCATAACATGAAATGGGTTCACATGTGCAGAATTATCTTATGTAATGTTCTGGCAGTTTTCCAGTTTTGTTCCCCTCTAGTACTTAAACAGGTAGAGACCCCCTGCTGGGGGTGATGATGATGAGAGACATGCAAGGGGACAGGTGCTACAATGGGTGCCACACTGGGGAGCTGGGGCCATGACATGAGACATGCAGATAGACACACAGTTTGCTGTATGCTTGGCTCGCTCACCCATGAATAAAGGCATGCCAGACATCCCAATGGCTCCGTGAATATTTTTCCATCTGCACGAATACCATGAACCTGTCTGGCCTTGAAGGGTGGCAACACAGTATATTAATAAGGATGTATTAACATATACTTAAGGATTACATATTAATATACATATCCATAAATATTAGTAAGGATGTCTTAGGCTTCATATGACACAGTCTCAAAATGATAGTGGTTTACTGCAGAATGTTTATTTTTTTTTCACAGAAGAGTGTTAATTAGCATAGTTGTCTATGATAACAAATAAACCCCAAATTGTAATGACTCAAGACAATAGAAATTTATTTCTCACACAATAGTTGAAATGAATGAACTAGTCAGTGGGCAGCCCTCTTCCACATGGTTACTTAGGATTTTCCATCTTGTAATTCCAGCATTATTATAATTTTCTGTGTCTTTACCAGAAAACAAGGAGCATGCATGGCCCCTTTTTAATAGCCTTGATCTGAAAACTCCACACATTACCTGTCACATTCTGTTAGTCACATCTTAGTCACAGGGCCATGTCAATTATAGAGGCTAGATATGTAGTCTGTTTGTTCAGCTATCAGTTTCTAATTACTGCTACATTTAGTGTATCACTAACATTTAGTGTAAGCATTATAGCATATCTATACCATGGTTATCTGTAAACATTTACTTCATGGTTTTGAAGGTTACCTATTGCTTTGTAACAAACTACCCCAAAAACTAGTGGCATAAAACTAGAAACATTTCCTTCCCGGTTTCTGTGGGTCAGGAATCTGGATGCAGCTAGCTGGGTCCTCGGGCTCTGGATCTATCAGGAAGCTACAGGCAAAGGACTGGCCAGGATCATGGCAGCTCTCACAATTCTACTTGGGGAGGCTCACTTCCAAGCTCCCTTACAGAGCCATGGGCAGCCACCAAGTCTTTGTTGGCTGTTGCTGGAGAAACTGGCTCCTAATTGTGTAAGCTGACATCTGGCTTCCCTCCCAGCAGATAGGAAGAGAACAAGAGAGAAGCCAGAATCTTCTTGTAACCTAATGTCAGAAAGACATTCCATCACTTCTGCTGTATTCTGTTTGCGAGAGGCAAGCCACAAGGTCTAGCCCACACTCAAGGGGAAGAAAGAACACAAAGGCATGAGTACAGGAGGCAGGGATTATTGGGTAGTACTTTAGAGGCCATCACAATCACTCTATGAGAAAAGGAAAAAACAGATATTGGGAAACCACAAGCAATCTCTTCTAGTGTATTCATGTTTCTTTTTGGGGGGTGATTCCTCACTTTAATAAACTTTTTCAATTACCCAGCCAATCCCAAATATGTTGGATAATAACAATAGCTAATGCTTAACAGGTGTCACATGCTATTCTAAATTGTTTATGTGTGTAACTTAAGTGCTTATACCAACTATTTGAGGTAAGTATATTTACTTAGTTCATTTTAAAGACAAAGAATTTGAAACAGATCATTTAAATATTTGCCAAGGGGCATACAATTAATGAGGTAGAGGAAGAATTATGAGTTTTTAAAAAATCTTCCTGGTAGGTACATTGGCTCTCTCTGAGTTTATACCCTGCTCCCTCTAATCCTCTTTGGTGGTTTTACCCCTAGGCCTTGCAGTTTCCTTGAATGCATATACTTAATGTGACCAATGAATGCCGTTTAAGGAAGCAAGCTGAAACCAATTCACCAAGGGAGGGTGGGCCTATATCATCTGAAGGGAAGACGCTTCCACAGATAAATGGGCCCGTTAAATTGCTTATTGTTTTTTGATTATACAGCTTTTAGAAAGCACTTTCTATGTGGCTGTAAGCCACCTGTATTAATATGGGCCACTCGGCTGTATATAACAAGTCCCATCCTTTTTGAGTGTGGAGCTCTATAGTCTTGAGCCATCCAGGACCTGCTTCTCTGTCAGTAAGGTCCCTAAATAAACTTTTGACATAATTCTGAGTTGCCAGCCTCTTTGGTCTCTTGGCCCCTGGAAGTTTTCTCAACAGAGTACCCTCTCCAGGTCTTTGGGATTCTCTTTCTGTGCAGCTCACTGTTCTCTGCACTCTGTCCATGAACTCAAGCTGTCATGGTCTCTCCACTCTCAGCTGTCTCATTTGTTCAGGGAATCAGCTAGGATCCTCACTTCTCTGTCCCTCCCCTGCAGCCCAGAGACTCAGGACAGGAAACTCTGGGCTCATTCCTTTGTTTCCCATTCTCAGGCAACACGGTCCTTCATTGCCTGATGTTCAGTGTCCTGAAAGCCATTCTTTGATGTATTTTTTTTTCAAGGCAAGAGCATAAATCTGGTCCCTCTTATTCCATCTTAAACAAGCAAAAGTCAGAACTCATACTTGAAGCACTTTCTTATATGTACCGTTTTCCACAGCATTTAAAAAAATCATTAAAAATATTTCTTAAAAGTATTTTTAAGAAATTTGTGGCAATCCCATCCTGATTGCCATGCATGGGACCATGATCCCACGCTATTGGTTTGCAGACAGAAACTGAAGAGTTGCAATGCTGCTTTAGGAGCCGGTGACAGAATTGCTATCATCAGAGTTTAGCTAGATATGGAGAAGCAAAGAGAGCCAAGGGAACTAGAAAATGAGCTTAATAAACTTGGAAGCAGGAGCCCTTGTGCTTGCTCAGCCAAGAAGCTACAGCTTCACTCCCAAGGCATTGTGCTCTGCTGAAAGGATTAACACTCCTCCCTCCCCGAGCTCTGCTACCAGATTGCCAAGTGGAAGCAGGGGCAGGCAGGCACATGCACAGTAGAAATCAAAATGGCACAGGGACAGGTGCTGGACCATAATGGCCTGAGTAAAGAAGGGATGTGTTGAAAGGTAAACCCAACAAAAGCCTGTGGGATTGGTTATTTTGAAAGGGCACCTGGTCTGTCTCAAACCCATACTAAAATAATCCCTGGGGAACAAAGAAATGCATTTGCATGTTCTCACACTCTCTCAATCTCTCTCTTTGCCCCACTCCCCAACTGGTAATGCACTTGCCTTGTTTGTTCATGTGCTCTCTCACTTAGGAGCACAACCACGTGGATCTAGCAGCTTCCCAGCCTGCGGCAGATGGTGTTGACTCCAAAGGACTAAGCTCTCTGACAGTGAGTGACATGGACTCTGCCAATGGAGCAGCCAGGAACAAGCTAAACTACCTGGATGGAGACTGAGACTGCTTAGCAGGGGCCTGTGGGCCCCAAAGGACTGTACTTGAACATGAAGCAGAAAATCTGGACACTAGCTTTTGTCTTAGCCTTGCTGAGGACATGGTTGGACTGTTTCCATGGTGGGACAGAGGGAAATGGGACATTGTAAACACAGGGAGCAGCTACTACTATGTGCCTCTTTTTTGGTGAATTCAGTCCATTTACATTTAGGGTAATTATTCATGTTATGAGGATTTTTTAAAGAATGTTTATTTTTTTCATTACCATTTATCCCCCATATGCCTCTAGTCTCCCGCTGCAATCACCAACTGTTTTCTGTGTCCATGAGACCTTTTTCCTTTTTGCTCAATCCCTCCACCCCCGAGCTGTCAGCCTGTTCTCTATGAGTCTGTTTCTGTATTGCTTGTTCAGTTTGTTCATTAGATTCCATATATGAGTGAAATCATATGGTATATGTATTTCTCTGACTCATTTCACTTAGTATAATGTTCCCCAGGTCCATCCATGCTGACATAAAGGATAAATTTTTCTTTTTTATGGCTGAGTATTATTCCATTGTGTAAATGCCCCATTGTTTTTTTAGGATTATTTATTTTTTCAAATATATTTTATTAATTATGCTATTATAGTTGTTCCATTTTCCCCCTTCACTCCCTCCACCCTGCAGACCACCTCCCACCTACATTCTCCCCTTAAGTTCGTGTCCATGTGTCATACTTATAAGTTCTTTAGCTTCTACATTTCCCATACTATTCTTACCCTCCCTCTGTCTTTTCTACCTACCATCTATGCTACTTATTCTCTGTACCTTTACCCCATATCTCCTCCTCCCACTCCCCTGTTGCTAACCCTCCATGTGATCTCCATTTCTGTGGTTCTGTTCTGGTTCAGGTTGTTTGCTTAGTTTGTTTTAGGTATGGTTGATAATAATTATGAGTTTGCTGTCATTTTACTGTAGATGTTTTTTTATCTTCTTTTTCTTAGATAAGTCCCTTTAACATTTCATATAATAAGGGCTTGGTGATGATGAACTCCTTTAACTTGACCTTCTCTGGGAAGCACTTTATCTGCCTTCCCATTCTAAATGAAAGCTTTGCTGGATAGAGACATTTTGGATGTAGATCCTTGCCTTCCATGACTTGGAATACTTCTTTCCAGCCCCTTCTTGCCTGCAAGGTTTCTTTTGAGAAATCAGCTGATAGTGTGATGGGAACTCCTTTGTAGGTAACTGCCTCCATATCTCTCGATGCTTCCAGGATTCTCTCCTTAATTTTAATCTTGGGTAATGTAATTATGATGTGCTTTGGTGTGTGCTTCCGTGAGTCCAACTTCTTTGGGATTCTCAGCTTCCTGGACCTTCTGGAAGTCTATTTCCTTCACCAGATTAGGGAAGTTCTCCTTCATTATTTGTTCAAACAAGTTTTCCACTGCTTGCTCTTCCTCTTTTCCTTGTGGTACATTTGGGATGTTGGGATGTTTAAAGATGTTGGGATGTTTAAAGATGTCCTGGAGGTTCCTAAGCCTCTCCTCATTTTTTTGAATTCTTGTTTCTTCACTCTTTTCTGATTGGATGTTTCTTTCTTCCTTCTGGTCTATTCCATTGATTTGAGTCCCAGTTTTCTTCCCATCAGTATTGGTTCCCTGTACATTTTCCTTTATTTCACTTAGCGTAGCCTTCATTTTTTCATCTAATTTGCAACCAAATTCAACCAATTCTGTGAGCATTCTGATTACCAGTGTTTTTAACTGTGCATCTGATAGGTTGGCTATCTCTTTGTTGCTTAGTTCTATTTTTTCTGGTGCTTTTATCTGTTCTTTGGTTTGGGCCACTTTTTTTGTCTTATTTCGTCTGTTACATAATGAGGGGCAGAGCCTTAGGTGTTCACCTGGGCAGGGCAACCCAGTCGCTGGGTTGTGAAGCTGTATGTGGGGCAGGGGTCCAAGAGGGAACAATGGTGCTTGCTCTGCTCTCTTACAGATTTCAGTCACTTCCCCCTCTTCCCCCAAGCAAATTGGTCCCTTCTGGTGCTGATTCCCATGTGGGTGAGCTTATGTACATTCTAGGACTCTGTGGTTCTCTCCAATGAGCTCTCCTGTGAGGCTGGGAGTTCCTCCTGGCACCTCAACCTCCACAGGTGTTTTCAATTGCTATTTTGAGGCTTTATTTCCCCGAGTTGGGACCCTGGGTTGTGTGGTCTGTTTCGCTCCACAGTTTCGCCTGGTTTATCTGTGCACAAATGTAGGACCACCTGGTCCACCACCTGCCTTGTGTGCCAATCCCCTGCACAATTTGCCATCTTGCTGGGTCCGCCTGCTGCCACTCTTTTTGCCACGACCCCTCTCCACCTGACCACCTGACTCCGCCCCTCCTACTGGTCTGGATCAATGTGTCTACTTTAACTCCTTGTTGTCGGACTTCCATACAGTTTAATTTTCTGTCAGTACTGGTTGTTTTTTGTTTGTAAACTGTTGCTGTCCCTATTTTGGTTGTGTGAGGAGGCACAGTGTGTCTACCTATGCCTCCATCTTGGCTGGAAATTCTCCCATTGTTGTTTTATCCACTCATCTATTGATGGACACTTGGTCTGCTTCCAAATCTTGGGAATTGTAAATAAAACTGCAATTCATATAGGGCTTCTTATGTTCTTTTGAATTAGTGTTTTGGGTTTCTTCAGATAAATGCCCAGAAGTGGGATTGCTGGATTGTAAGGCAGATCCATTTTTAATTTTTTGAGCTATCTCCTTACTGCTTTCCACAGCAGTTGCATCAATTTGCATACCCACCAATAGTCCAAAAGAGTCTCCCCTTCTCCATATCCTCGCCAGTACTTGTTGGTTGATTTATTGACAATAGCTGTTCTGACTGGTGTGAGGTTATATCTCACTATGGTTTTAATTTGCATGTCTCTGATGATTAGTGACACTGAGCATATTTTCATAGGTCTATTGTCCATCTGTATGTCCTCTTTGGAGAAGTGTCTTCTCAGGTCTTTTGCCCATTTTATGATTAGATTGTTTGTTTACTTATTTATTTGGTGTTGAGTTTTATAAGTTCTTTTTAAACAACCAAGCCAGGCAGTTTTATTTATGAATTTTCTAGTTTTACATTAGAATTGTTTACAGAAATTATTATGGATTGTTCAGAATTAGATTCTAGAGGCCCCCTGTTGGGTGTTTCATTTATTCATTTTTGTTTCACTTTTCTCCTAATAACAATAATATCTAGTTGTGCGATATCTCTATGCAAGAACCTCTCACATCCTTCCTTATTTTCATAGGCATTGTAGTATTTTTCTAGTTATACCCTTTGACTCATGTTCATTTGGTCATATTTTTGCTGCAGCTGTTATTGGAGGCAGACATTCCTATTTTTCAGTATAAAAGACCTGTCAAATTCATACTCAATTTGGGGTGAAGTTTTGAATTTTTCTACTTGTGAGTATCTTCAATATCCCCCTGATTGGTCAGGAGATCTTTCTGACTGATTATGAGATCTTCCTGATTGACAATGAGATCTCTCAGAGTGGCCATGAGATCTTTCTGGATGGGCATGAAATCTTTCTAAGGGGCTATGATATCTCTCTGATTGACCATAAGGTCCCTCTAACTGGCTTGGGGATTTCTCTGGTTGATGGTGAGAGCTCCCTAAATGGCCTCTAGATGTCTCTGAAGAGTATCAGTTTCCTTCTGATTGGCCTTGAGACCTGTTCAACTGACACTGGTTCTCCTTTGATTGGCATTGATTCCTCTCTGCTTGGGCCTTACAATTATCACTGCACTTCTCCTGCTCACTTAAAGACTGCCTGTAAAGGGCTTTGTTGAGACTTGAATACAGAAAGTCCTTGGTGTGGTTTTCTTACCATTTCTTTCCTCACTGTTGTACCTGGATATTGAGGATCCCCTCAGCTGGTGATGCTCACCAGAATTTGATTGCTGTATTGAAACTGAGTTCTTTTCTCTTTCATTCTCTGTCTCATGCTTATTTTCTTCAAAGTTTGGGTATTCTATCTTTCTAAGTATTATGATTCATCATTTATTGATATGGTCATGTGATTTTTTTATTTCACCTGTTGTGGTTGGCTATGTTAATTGATTTTTAAATCACCTGCTTTAATAGAACACAATTCAAACATATTGCTTCTTTGGAATAATTTCTTCAAAAACAGTTGTTAAGTTCTGTATGGGAACCCCATAAAGATATGAAGACTACAGAGTTTTATAAGCTCTTTATAAATTGTGGATATTAACCCTTTATCAGATATATTTGCAAACGTGTTTTCCCATTCAGTGGGTGTCTTTTACTTTGTTAATGGTTTCCTTTGCTGTGAAAAAACATTTAGGTTTTATGTAGTCCCATTTGTTTATTTTTTCTTTTGCTTCCCTTGCCTGAGGAGATATACCAGATAAAAGATTGCTACAAGCAAAGACTGAGATTTTACTGCCTATGTATTCTTCTAGGTTTTTATGGTTTTGAGCCTAACATTTAAGTCTTTAATCTAATTGAATTTATTATTATGTGTGGCATAAGAAAGAGGTCTAGTTTCATTTTTCTGCATGTATCTGTCCAATTTTCTCAATGCCATTTATCTAATAAACTGTCTTTAGCCCATTGTATATGCTTATTCCTTCTGTTGAATATGAATTACTATAAAGGTGTGGGTTTACTTCTGGGCTCTCTATTCTGTTCCGCTGATCTATGTGTCTGTTTTTATGCCAGTACTAGGCTGTTTTGATTACTATGGCCTGAGTATAGTTTCTGTTAGGTAGTATGATCCCTCCAACTTTGTTCTTTCTCAGGATCACTGATCCTCTGTGGGGCCTTTTGTAGTTCCATATAAATTTTTGAGATATTTTTTCTGGTTATGTGAAATACATCATTGGTATCTTGATAGGAATTGCCCTGAATGTATAGATTGCTTTGGGTACTATGGATATTTTAATGTCAAATCTTTCTGTCCATGAACACAGTATGTGCTTCTACTTATTTGCATTTTCTTCCATTTCTATCTTCTGTGTTTCATAATTTTCCAAGTATGTACAGGTCTTTTACATTGTTGGTTAGAATTATTCCTAAGCATTTTATTCTTTTTGTAGTAATTGTGACTGGGATTGTTTTCTTAATTTCCCTTTCTGATAGTTTATTATTGGCATATAAAAATGCAACTGATTTCTGAATATTTTTTGTATACTACTACTTTACTGAATTTGTTTATCACTTCTAGTAGTTTCTTGGTGGGATTTTTAGGGTTTTCTATGTACATTATCATGTCTTCAGATAAATACAGTTTTCCTTCTTCCTTTCTAATTTGAATGCCTTTTATATTTTTCTTCTTGTTTGATTGCTATGGTTAGGACTTCCAGTACTATGATGGATAAGGGAGGTGACAGCGGACCTCCCTGTCTTGTTCCTAATTCTAAAAAGAACATCTGTACTTTTTACCCACTGAATATGATGTTCACAGAGTGTTTGTCATATATGGCCTTTATTTTGTGGAGGTGTGTTTCCTGTATTTTCACTTTGCTGAGAGTTTTTATCATAGATGTGTACTGAATGTTATCTAATGCTTTTTCACATGTATTGATATGAACATGGGGTTTTAATCCTTCATTTTGTTTATGTGGTTTGTCATGTTTATTGATGTGTGAATGTTGTCCCAACCTTGTATTCCTGGAACAAATTCCACTTGATCATGTGTATGATCTTTTTGATGTATTGCTGTATTTGGTTTGCTAATATTTTGTTGAGGATTTCAGCACCTATGTTCATTGGGGATTTTGGGTTTTTTAATAGTATCTTTATCTGCTTTTGGAATTAGAATAATGTTTCATTAAATGAGCTTGGGAGTTTTCACTCCTCTTACATTTTTTGGAGTAGTTTGAGAAGGAGAGGTGTTAATTCTCAGAATGTTTGGTAAAATTCATCTGTGAAACCATATGGTCTAGGGCTTTTGTTTGTTGGGAGTTTTTTGATTATCACTTCAGTTTTATTAGGTGTAATCTGTCCATTCAGATTCTCTGATTGTTCCTTGTGGAGGATACAGTTCTGCAGTATCCATCTTGGCTGTGGATGTTCGTCGAAACATGCTAAAAACATACACAGAGACAACCAGGTCCTGTGGGGGAATAGGAACAGAAGGGCCACTCCTCACATGGGGAGCGCCTTGGCCACCCTCTCTCTCCTGGAGGGCACCCGTGTCCATACCCAAGCAGATTTTTATTGAAAAAACAGACTTAGTTTGTGGATTCACAGTCTGGCAGAAAAGGTCAAAAGATGTAAACAGCTTACAAAGGTGGGGACAGAACTCCTGCTGAGATTCTGGGCAAGGTTTGGGGTTTTTAACATATGGCTCAAAGGGCAGTTTTGGTTTTCTGTCTGTGCTTTTAAATTCCAGGTTAATAACATCCTCCAGCAAACAGATCTCACAGGATCTTGCATATTCTATGTCCCAGGCCTGATTACCCCGAGGGTCCCCCTTTTCTGGTCTGGGCTGTTTCGCCCCTGCAGGCCTGAGAAGACAAAGGCAGCCAAGAGACTTGGATTTCTCACATCCAAGAGCAAAGACTCAGGCTTTGACAAAGCCAAGGGGGCAGGGGTTGATGTCGATCACCCCTTCATTTCCACAGCCCCTTCTCTCAGGGCATTCTCACGTGATTGCGTCTGTCTTAGATTCATTCTCTTTCTTAGAGAATTGTTACCCGTCATTGACTGCCAATCATGCCAGGGAAATAAGTTTTTGTCTCCTTCAGTGGCTCCTGGTCCGGAGGTCTTTCACTCAGCCTAACTCACCGGGGGTTACAGCTTCTTGAGACCAGGCAGGGCGGTCCCCAATAGTTCCTGATTTAGTTTGGGAAGATTCAATGTTTCTAGGAATTTATATATTTTATATCCAGGTTGTCCAATTTGTTGGCATATAGTTGTTCATAATAATTTCTTACAATCCTTCGTATTTCTTTGGTGTCAGTTGTTATTTTTCCTCTTTCATTTCTGACTTTGTTTATTTGGGTCCTCTCTTTTTCTTAATGAGTCTGCTTCAAGGTTTGTCAATCTTGTTTATTTTTTTGTCTTTTCAGAGAACCGGTTCTTAGATTCATTGATCTTTTGTATCAAATTGTACACTTTATTTCATTTATTTTTTTTCTCTGATGTTTATTATTTTCTTTCTTGTACTCATTTTGGGCTTTGTTTGTTACCCTTTTTCAAGTTCCTTTAAGTGTAAAGTTAGATAGTTTATTTGAGCTTTTTCTTTTTTCATGAGATATGCCTGTAATGCTATAAATTTCCCTCTTAGGATTGCTTTCTCTGTGTCCCACACATTTTGGGTTTTTGTGTTCTCATTTTCATTTGTTTCAAGTTATCTTTTGATTTCTTCCTCAATCTTGTTGTTGACCCACTCACTGTTTAATAACATGTTGTTTAGATTCCATGTCTTTGTGTGTTTTTCAGTTTTCTTCTTATGATTGATTTCTAGTTCTTAGCATTGTGGTCAGAGAAGTTGCTTAATATGATTTCAAGCTCCTTAACATTATCGATACTTGTTTTGTATTCTAATAAATGATCTATCCTAAAAAATATTCCATGTGCACATGAAAAGTATGTATTTTCTGCTGTTTTGGGATGAAATGCTCTATAGATATCATTTAAATCTGTTTGATCTAGTGTGTCATTTAAAGCTGCTGTCTCTGTGTTGATTTTTGCATGTGGAAGATTTATCTATTGATATCAATGGGATGTTAAAATTCTGTACTAGTGTAATGGGGTGCAGCCAAGACGGGGGCCCCAAATAGGGATTTGCAATGAGGTCAAGAAGAGCTTGGAGAAGATTGGCTCCACACCACATGGCCACATCTGCCCAGAATGCTGGCAGCTGTGGCCAATTGTGGGAGGAGCCGGAAATGAGGCTGCAGAGAAAGATTGGCCCTGGGATTTAAACCCAGGTGCAGCAGCCATTTGGCAACTTTTCAGGGGCCAAGTGGCAGCCATTGAGTGTCTTGTTGGGACCACACAGCTTTGGAAGTGCTCCCTTTTTGCAACATGGATGTTGCCGGGAGCATGAATCACGGACTTCTACTTCTTTCCTGAGATATGATAACCCAGACTGGGCAGAAGGAGAAGGAAGGACTGTGTGTGTTTGTGGGTATTCTAAAGAACTTTAGTCTGTATAACTTTTAAATAAACAATAATTTCTTTCCTTTTCACCAATCTCTGGCATTGAGATACATCTTTCCTCTGGCGGCAGACAAAGTGAACTTAGCACAGGAGAGGAACCCCTGGAGAAAAAGAAGGGGTTCTTTTATATAATTTAGCCACACCCTACCCCCGGTTTGTTCTGTAACACTATGACTGTATTTCTGTCAATCTCTCACTTTATGTACATCAAGACTTGCTTTAAATATGTAGGTGCTCCTATTTTGGGTGCATAAGTGTTTATTAGGATTATATCCTCTTAATGGATTTGTCTCTTTATCATTATGTAGTGTCCTTATTTGTCCCTTATTGAATCCTTGGTTTTAAAATCTGTTTTTTCAGATATAAATATTGCTACCCATATTTCTTCCCCTTTCAATTTCCATGTCTTTTTTCATCTTTTACTTTTAGTCTGTGTGTATCTTTTGATCTGAGGGGCATCTTAGAGACAGCATATACATGGGTCATGTTTTTTCTTTTTATCCATTCAGCCACCCTATGTCTTTTGATTGGCTATTTAAGCCATTTACATTTAAAGTAATTATTGATAGATATGTATTTATTGGCACATATTTTTTAAACTATTTTCCTCTGTTTCTTTTTTTTCTTCTTCTTAAAGCAAGCCCTTTATCATTTGTTACAGTACTGGTTTGATGTTAACAACTCATTTATCTTTTCCTTGTCTAAGAAGCCCTTATTTCTTTTTCAGTTTTAATTGATAGCCTTGCTGGGTAAAGTAGACTTGGTGATAGCTCCTTGCACTTCATCAACTTGAATATTTCATGCTAATCCTATGTGGCCTTAAATTTTTCTGTTGAGAAATCAGATAACAGTATTATGGGAGCTCCCTTGTAGGTAACTAACTGCTTTTTCTCTGTAGCTTTTAAAATTCTCTTCTTGTCTTTAAGCTTTGCCATTTTAATTCAGACATGTCTTTTTAAAAAATAATTTTATTTTAATTATTGTTCAAGTACAATCTTCTATCTTTTACTCCCATCCCAGCCCACCTACCCAACCCTCCCCAGCTCCCTCCCATTTCCACCCCCCCTAGTTTTTGTCCATGTGTCCTTTAAATTTGTTCCTGTAAACCCTTCCCCAATTCTCCTGAAATTCCCTCCCCTCTTTCCTCTGAACACTGTCAGCCTATTCTCTATTTCAGTGTCTTTGACTATATTTTGCTTCTTTCTTTGTTTCATTGATTAGGTTTCTGTTAATGGTGAGATCATATGGTATTTGTCTTACACCACTTGGCTTATTTCTCTTAGCATAATGCTTTCTAGTTACATCCATGCTGTTGCAGAGGACAGGAGTTCCTTCTTTCTTTCTGCTGCATAGAATTCCATTGTGTAAATGTACCATAGTTTTTTAATCCATTCATTTACTGATGGGCATCTAGGTTGCTTCCAACACTTGGCTATTGTACATTGTGCTGCTATGAACATTGGGGTGCATAGGTTCTTTTGGATTGGTGTTTCAGGATTCATAATAACCCTAAGAGTGGAATTGCTGCGTCAAAAGGCTGTTCCATTTTTAGTTTTCTGAGGAAATTCCATGCTGTTTTCCATAGTGGTTATACCAGTCTGCAATCCCACCAACAGTGTACTAGGGTCCCCTTTTCTCCACAACCTCTCCAACACTTGTTGTTTGTTGCTTTGTTTATGATGGCCATTCTGACTGATGTGAAGTGGTATCTCATTGTGGTTTTAATTTGCATCTCTCTGATAGCTAGCGATATTGAACATCGTTTCATGTGTGTTTGGATTTTCTGTATGTCCTCCTTAGAGAAGTGTCTGTTCAAGTCCTTTGCCCATTTTTTAATTGGATTCCTTGTCTTCTTAGAGTGGAGTCATGTAAGTTCTTTATATATTTTGAAGATTAAACCCTTGTCTGAGGTATCATTGGTATCATTGGCAAATATGTTTTCCCATACAGTTAGATCTCTTTTAATTTTGATACTGTTTTCTTTAGCTGTGCAGAAGCTTTTAATTTTGATGAGATCCCATTTGTTTATTCTTTCCTTTATGCCCCTTGCTCTGAGGGACATATCAGTAAAAATGTTGCTGCATGAAATATCTGAGATTTTCCTGTCTATGTTCTCCTCTAGGACTTTAATAGTGTCATGGCTTATATTTAAATCTTTTATCCATCTTGAATTTATTTTTGTGTATGGTGTAAGTTGGTTGCTTCCCAGTTTCATTTTTTTGCATGTAGCTGTCCAATTCTCCCAACACGATTTGTTGAAGAGGCTATTTTTACTCCATTTTATGTTGCTGCCTCCTTTGTCAAATATTAATTGACCATAGAGACTTGGGTTTATTTCTGGGCTCTCTTTTCTGTTCCATTGGTCCATGTGCCAGTTTTTATGTCAGTACCAGGCTGTTTTGATTACAGTGGCTTAGTAATACAGTTTGGTATCAGGTATTGTGATCCCTCCTACTTTGCTTTTTTTTTTTTTTCTCAAAATTGCAGGAGCTATTTGGGGTCATTCATGGTCCCATATAAATTTTTGAAGTGTTTGTTCTATGTCTGTGAAATATGCCATTGGTACTTTAATAGGGATTGCATTGAATCTGTACATTGCTTTGAGTAGTATGGACATTTTGATGATGTTAATTCTTCCAATCCATGAACATGGTATATGTTTCCATTTGTTTGTGTCTTCCTTGATTTCTTTCTTTGGTGTTGTGTAGTTTTCTGAGTACAGGTCTTTTACCTCCTTGGATAGGTTTATTCCCAGGTATTTTGTTTTTCTTGTTGCTATATCAAATGGGATTTGTTTTCTCGATTTCTGCTTCTGCTGTGTCATTGTTGGTATACAAAAATGCCTTTGATTTCTGGATATTGACTTTATATCCTGCTGTTTTGCCAAATTCATTTATTAGGTCAAGCAGTTTCTTGGCCGAGTCTATAGGATTTTCTATGTACACTATCAAGTCATCTACAAACAATGACAGTTTTGTTTCCTCCTTTCCGATTTGGATGCCATTCATTTCCTTTTCTTGTCTGATCACTGTAGCTAAAACTTCCAATACTATATTGAATAAAAGAGGTGAAAGTGGACACCCTTGTCTTATTCCTGATCTTAGTGGAAAAGATTTTAGTTTTTTCCCATTGAGTATGATGTTGGCTGTAGGTCTCTCATATATGGCCTTTATTATGTTGAGGAATGCTCCCTCTATTCCCACTTTGCTGAGTGTTTTTATTATAAATGGGTGCTGTACCTTATCAAATGCTTTTTCTGCATCTGTTGATATGATCATGTGATTTTTGTCTTTGCTTTTCTTTATGTGATGTATTACATTTACTGATTTGTGAATATTGAACCATCCTTGCATCCCTGGGATGAATCCCACTTGGTCATGGTGTAAGATCTTTTTAATGTATTGCTGGATGCGGTTTGCCCATACTTTCTTCAGGATTTTAGCATCTATGTTCATCAGCGCTATTGGCCTGAAGGTTTCTTTCTTTATTGTGTCTTTATCTGGTTTTAGGATCGGGATGATGCTGGCTTCATAAAAAGAGTTTGGGAGTCTTCTGTCATTCTGTATTTTTTGGAATACCTGTGAAGGATAGGGGTTAGTTCTTCCTTAAATGCTTTGTAGAATAATCCTGTGAAACCATCCGAGCCTGTACTTTTGTGTATGGGAGTTGTTTTTTTTTTATTACTGCTTCAATTGCCTATGTTGCTATTGGTCTGTTCAGGCTTTCTGCTTCTTTTCCATTGAGTTTTGGAAGATTATATTTTTCTAGAAATTTGTCCATTTCACATAGGTTTTCAAATTTCTTGGCATACACTTCTTCATAGTAATTTCTTACAATTCTGTGTATTTCTGTGGTGTCAGTTGTAATCTCTCCTCTTTCATTTCTGATTATGTTTATTTGGGTCTTCTCTCTTTTTTTCTTCATGAGCCTGCCTGAAGGCTTGTCGATTTTGTTTATTTTTTCAAAGAACAAGCTCCTGAATTCATTGATCCTTAGAATTGTGCTTTTAGTCTCTATGTCATTTAATTCGGCTCTGATCTTGGTTATTTTCTTCCTTCTACCTGCTCCGGGCTGTCTTTGTTGTTGTTCCTCGAGTTCTTGTAGACGTAGGGTTAGGTTGTTTGTTTGAAATACTTCTATCTATTTTCGGTATGCCTGTATCACCATGAACTTCCCTCTCAGGACTGCCTTCCTTGTGTCCCATAAGTTTTGGGTTGTTGTGAGTTCATTTTCATTTGTTTCCAGAAACTTTTTGATTTCTTCCCTAATTTCATTCTTGACTCATTCATTGATTAATAACATGCTATTCAATCCCCATGATTTTGAGTGTTTTGGATTTTTTCCCTTGGGGTTGGTTTCTAGCTTCAGTCCCTTGTGGTCCAAGAAAATGCTTGGTATAATTTCAATTTTCTTGAATTTGTTGAAGCTTGCTTTGTGTCCTATCATGTGGTCTATCTTTGAAAATGTTTCATCTGCATTTGAAAAGAATGTGTATTTAGCTTCTTTTGGAAGAAGGGCTCTATATATATATATCAGTTAAGTCTATTTGATATAGGGCATTGTTCAATGCCATAATATCTTTGTTGATATTTTGTTTGGAAGATCTATCCATTTTTGTCAGTGGGGTATTAAAATTCCCTACTATAATTGTGTTGCTGTGAATATCTTTCTTGAAGTCCTCTAAGATTTTCTTTATGCATTTGGGTGCTCCTATGTTGGGTGCATATATATTTACAATGTTTATGTCTTCTTGGTGGATTCTACCCTTGAGTATTATGAAGTGACCTTTTGTGTTTCTCTTTATGGCCCTTTTGGGGAAGTCTATTTTGTCTGATACGAGTATTGATACCCCGGCTTTTTTTTCCTGTCCATTTGCTTGGAAAATCTGTTTCCATCCCTTCACTTTCAGCCTGTGTATGTCTTTTGTTTTGAGGTTGGTCTCTTGAAGGCAGCATATGTGTAGGCATGCTTTCTTATCCATTCAGCTATTCTTTGTCTTTTGATTGGAGCATTTAATCCATTTACATTTAAGGTTATTATTGATAGGTACTT
Organism: Phyllostomus hastatus; assembly: GCF_019186645.2. Lineage (NCBI taxonomy): Eukaryota > Metazoa > Chordata > Mammalia > Chiroptera > Phyllostomidae > Phyllostomus > Phyllostomus hastatus. The sequence goes on along the minus strand of NW_025334015.1, from coordinate 1,120,165 downwards.
ATTCTTTGCCATTTACATGTCTGTGTTCCTCTTTCTCTCTCTCTTTTCCTTCCTTTCCTTAAAGCAGTCCCTTTAGCATCTCTTGCAGAGCTGGTTTGGTGGAGGTGTATTCTTTTAGACTTCTTTTGTCTGGGAAGCTCCTTATTTGGCCTTCTATCTTGATTGAGAGCCTTGCTGGGTAAAGTAGCCTTGGTTGCAGGACTCTGGTGCTCATTACTTGGAATATTTCTTGCCATTCTCTTCTGGCTTGGAGCATTTCCATTGAGAAGTCAGCTGATAACTGTATTAGGGCTCCCTTGTATGTTACTTCCTGTTTCTCCCTTGTTGCTCTTAAGATTTTCTCTTTGTCTTGCAATTTTGCCATTTTAATTATGATGTGTCTTGAGGTGGGCCTCTTTGGGTTCCTCTTGATTGGGACTCTCTGTGCTTCCTGGATCTCTGTGACTTTTTCTCTCATCAAATTAGGGAAGTTTTCCATCATTACTTTTTCAAATAGGTTTTCTATCCCTTACTCTTCTTCTTCTCCTTCTGGTATCCCTATTATCCAGATATTATTACGTTTCATATTGTCTTGCATTTCTCTTAATCCCTGTTCATTCTTTCTGAGCCTCTTTTCCTTTTCTTGCTCTTTCTGAATGTGTTTTTCTACTTTGTCCTCCAATTCGCTGATCTGATCTTCTGCTTCATCAATCCTGCTTTGTATTCCTTCTACTGTGTTCTTCAGTTCAGAAATTGTATTCCTCATTTTCTCTTGGCCCCTGTTGATAATTTCTATTTACTTTTTAATGTTGATATAGTTTGCAGTGAGTTCATTGTAGCTTCTGTGTAGTTTCTGGTAGCTCATTGTGAGCTCATTGAACTTCTTGATAATCATTGCTTTGAACTCAGTATCTGATAGTTGAGTTGCCTTTATTTGATTTAGCATTCTTTCTGAGGCTTCCTTCTTTCCTCTCATTTGGGGATTGTTTCTTTGTCTTCCCATTGTTTGTGAGACTCTTCTTGTTAGTCTCAGCTTCTTCAATTGATCTATTCTGACTCCCTGGATTTATGGTGTGAGCTTCTATGGTAGAATACCTGTGGTATTCTGTGGTGCAGTCTTCTTGATCTCCCAAGCTTACTGATCTTGGGCTGTCATTTAAGTTGGTTCTGTGTTTGTCTTTGGGTTTTGATTGTTGTTGGGTTTTTGTTTGGTGGGTCCTTCCCACCAGCTGGTTAATTGAGGGTCACTCTGTCCACCATCTCTTTTATTTTGTTGTGCTGGTGAGGGCAGGTTGTGTTGAAGCTGGTCCTTCCTTGTGTATAAGGTTTTGAGGATTCTTTCGTGCTCTTGTTCAGTTATTTGCACTGGGTAGGGCCTCAACTGTTTAGTTGTATTTCCTGATAGATCCTGGATTGAGATTTGTGTGGTTTCCACTCCCTCCTTCATCTTCTTCTGTTGTTATCTATTAGTGGTTCCTTTGTAGTTGCATTTCCTCTTCCAGTGGGTATCCTGGAAGTGGTGAACACCACTTCCACCTACTTTGTGTGTGTGTGTGTGATCAGTTGGAGGAGGAAGGTAAAATGGTTTAAGTCAGCAAGAGCATTTTCTATGATATTTACAGTAGCAGCCAATAGAGAAGAGATGGTAGGTCCTTTGGCTATGTATAGTGTTAACCGTGATCTTCAACCCAACTATCCGATTTTTATAAAGATGGAAAGAGGATAAGACTCTTGTTGGGGAAGAAAGGATTGTGAGTTAGATCTAAAAATCAGTGAGGCTGTGGCAGGTCAGATTTTGAGGTAAGGCAAGAGTAAAGGATAGTAAATAGGTGTAGTGTGTGAGAGAATAGAATTAACCACTACAGTAATAGAGTTCAGGAAACTGAAGTGAGCTAAGATCTAGGAGGAGTGTTGTGAAGTATTTACAATTGTATGGAACAGCTATTATTTACAATAATATTAGAGCAACAATCGTGTGACAGGATCCATGTGATCTGGATAACAAGAATAGGGAGTATAGGACCTTGAGTAGTGTGTTAATGGGACACAAGTGAAGTGAGGGACAGTAAATAAGCAATACACTATGAAGAGATATCAGGGGAAACCTGTCAAATGATACAATATAACCAGTCTAGCAAAGCAGACTATACAGAAAGAAGAGGAATACAAAAATACTATTAAAATAAAAGATGTAAGAATAATGGAAAAAATAATAATACAAATATGCAATAACTTGCAGGTTCTCTGTTATAGTAGAATGAAATTTGTTTCACAGTCACAGCTGTTGTGTTACCCCTTCTTGGGGCCCAACTCTGGTCTTTTTATAGTTCCAGGGTTTTTGGGTTTGTTTTTTTGGGGGGTCTCACTTGTAGATAGATATTATTTTTAAAAAGCAGATGAAGGAAGGAAGAAGAGATCAAACTGGAGGAAAGAAAGGAAGAAGAAATAAAACAAAAAAGAAGGAAAGAAAGGAAAAGGGAATTAAAAGAGAAAAAATTATAAAAATTTAAAAATTAAAAATTATTTAAAAAATGAAGATAGAATAAAATTTAAAAGCCTCTTGGTTTCAAAGTGACCAAACCAGTTTTTCTGGTCTTGCTGGCTACAGCAAGCTGAGGGACAATTGGTATGGCTTTTCTTCCTTCCCGATCTGCACTCAGTCAGCCACATGCACTGTCCAGAGAGCTATCCTGGCACCTCTCCCCTGCACCTTGGGTGTGGGAACCAGACCTTTCCCCAGGGTTACTGCTGTGGGCTGGGGTGCTTGGGTGAGGGGGTGCGCTTGTGCAGGAGCACTTGGCCAGGCTGCCTCACCCTTCCCAGTGCGCAGGGTCTTCTGCTCAAGCACAACCTATTGCACGAACTCGAACTCGGGATCGCTGTCCAGCTGGGTGGCAGGGAGGCTGGAGTGATTGCTGTAGGGGAATTCCCCAAACAGTGCCTGTCTTTTCACTTTTTCTTTTTGAGAAATTCCTCCTACTCAAGCCTGCCACTCTATACAATGGCCTCTCCCACAGCCCAATTCTCTAGCCAGACCAGTGACTATGGGGGTCAGGGCCCCTCACACAATTCTCAACTCTGCTGGTGTGCACAGACTCCGCTAGTGCTCACTGCCCCTGTGTGTTTGCTAGCAACCAGGTTTCTCCCCATGCTGCTCTGACCTTGTTTGGCTGGGGAGGGAGCAGTTGCCCCAGCTCTCTCCCAAGGACTCTGTGGCAAACCCAGCAGCGGGTGCCAGGCCTGGGTCTGGAGCCCCTCTAGACCCCACACTGGTCCCTGGCACCTTATTGTCCTAAAGCACTCTCCTTACTGTCTGGTTTTTTGATTCTGCTACAATTTTTTGGTCCCTTAGTTTCATATTACAAGGTCCCTTGTTGGTTGTTTGCTCTTTTACTCCATAGATTAGTTAGGATTTTCTCCCATGTGTAGGAGGAAATGGAATCTGCTCCCTCCTACCCCATTGCCATCTTCCTCCCAAGTCCTAATTAAGATGTGTCTTGATGTGGACTTCGTTGGGTCCATCTTGCTTGGGATTCTCTCAACTTCCTGAACTTGTGTGACTTTTTTCTTTACCAGTTTAGGGATGTCTTCAAGCATTATTTTTTTCAAATAAGTTCTTGATTCCTTGCTCAATCTCTTCTTCTTCTGGTAGTCCCATATTGTGTATATTTTTTTCTTCATGTTGTCCTAAAGATTTCTTCAACTCTCCTAATTTTTAATTTTTTTCTTTTTGCTGCTCTGCTTGGGAATTTATTTCTACCTTCTCTTCCAAATCTTAGATTCATCATTTGATTGAATCATTGTCCTATATACAATATTTTTCATATCTCATATCTTCTTCAATAAATGTCTCTATTTTTGATATTACATGACTGGATACTTCCTGGACAAATCTGATATTGCATTCTTTATTTCTGACTGGTCCTTTTTTATGGGTTATTTGTATTTTTCATGCTGTTGAATATATTTATAATCATTACTCTAAACTCTATATCTGAATAAATGCTTTCCTCCATTTCATTTAGCTCTTCTTCAGGAGAATTTTCTTGTTTTTTCAACTGGAGCCTGCTTCACTGTCTTCCCATTTCGTCAACCTCTTTTTGTTTGTGTCTATGTACTAGGGAGATCTGCAATGACTCTGGTATAAGCCTATGTCAGATGCTGCCTGTGACTAGCCCTGGGCAACCTGTTTCAAGCTATCAGTGATTTCACAGCTTGTGACTTCCTTTCATGGGCTTGGGTGTGTCTAGAAAAAACCAGGCTGTGCACCAAGGCCAGTTTTTAACAGCACCAGGCCTGGGGGTGGTTTATCTAAAGTTCTGGAGCTCTCAGAGGCTCTCCTTTACCTGCACCCTTTCTCTTAAGCTTAAACCCTGAAAAATGCCTCCAGCTGTACTCCTCTGTAGATAAGCTTAGACTCCACAGGGTGGGGCAAGAGGAATTCCTGGTGTGGGTATATTGCTCACACCCAGGCTGATGCTGCATAGAGGGGAATGTTCTGTCTGAGGAAGATGGCTTCTGCTTTATGGGGAATGACTGAGCACAGGAATTCTGGCTGCTGACGTTTCAGCTCTGTGCTCAGAACCTCCCCAACTCTTGTAGCTCTAGTTCATTCTGCCCTCCCTATTCCAGAGCCCAGAACAAGTGACTGCAAATGAAATTTTGTGCATTGGTCCTTTAGGAGGCTCTCTGTGTCTCTAGTTGTCCCTTCCTTGTGGATGGAAACTTCACTGCTTTTCACAGCTGGATGTTGTTTGGGTTCCTTTCCTGGTGCTGGTGCCGTTGGCTGGGGAGCCCAACTTGGGGTTCAGACCCCATACTTCTCAGGGGGAACCCCTGGCTGCTGAAATATCCCACCAGTACCTCACCTGCTACCTGTGGGAGCCCCACCCTGCCTCTTGAGTCTCCGTACTTTATACCAGGCTTGATGTGGTGATATGGTTTCTTCTGTAAGTTCTTGGTTATAAGACTTTTCCCAACCTAGTGTTCAGTTGGTTATTCAGGATTAATTTTTCTATAATTTAGTTGCAATTCTAGTTTGGGCCTGGGAGTAGGTTAGTGTAGCTTCCATCTACTCTGCCACCATCTTGGATCCTTCAAAACTATTATTTTTCTTAAGCATCACCAACATTATTAACTATGATTTTCTCTCTAACATAAGAAGAACATTCTGGGGAACACACAGGAAAATACCAACAATGTACCATTTCTTTGTTTAGTCTTGAAAAATTGTGGTAGGTCACATTTGATAAGGAGATTATAGAGAGTAAAATAAGAAATTGCAAATGCACAGGTCGGTACTTAAAATGTCAAGGGGAACACTTTGTAAAGTATATGGTTGTCTAACCACTATTCTGTATACCTGAAACTAATGAAAAATAATACTGAATTTAAAATATAATTTAAAAAGTAAACAAAAATAGCAAATACAGTAATTTCAAGCCAGCAATGAAAGCATGTAATGGAAACAAGTTATTTATATTACAACAATTTCTATATACACTGTAATATTTTGAAGTTTTATCATGAATCTAAACCGTATCCAGGGCTAGTTTTCTACTGCATGCCTGTCTGTCTGCAAACAAAAGTTAAAGGGGCTATTTTAAAAAACATTTTCTGAGACATGAGAAAATGAATTGACATTCTATGGGCAAAGTATGTTGTATGAAACTATGAGAATGTCTGAAAAGTGTTCCTCCTGGAACATTTCTAAAAATGTTCTAAAGTTTCAGCCATGTTGTAGCACATGTGAGATTTTCCTTTCTCTTTAAAATTGAATAGTACTTGACTTCCAATCAAGATAGTGGCATAGGTAAACATGGCTCACATCCTTGCACAACCATGTCAAAATTACAATAAAACCATCACTCAGATCTATTAGAAATCAAGTTGAATGATAGTCAGACAACTACAGAATTAAAGAAACTATATCCATCCAGACTGGCAGGAGGTGTGGAGATATGGAACGGGCTGGGCTCATATCCATGTGTGGTGGATAAAAATTTAGGATGGTTATATTGGGACAAGGAGTTCCAGCCCCCCAACAGGAAGATAAGCCATCATAACTTCTGGCTAAAAAAAAAAACAACCCAGCAGAAATTGAGGCAATGGAAGAAACTTCTGGAGTCCCAAGCAGTTCTCCTTAAAGGACCCACATAGATTTACTCAGATCAATCCATCTGAGTGCCAGCACCAGGTAGTAGCTTGAAAGGCACTAGAGGCATACAGAAATGAATTAAAGTGGCTGACATCAAGGTGGGAGCTGGGGGATAGCTTTCTCCCAGACAGAAGGGCAGGCAGAGGCCAATGTCTCTTTTCTGAGTTCTTCCCCGACAGAGCCACAGAGCCTGCAGTCAGGTGCCATATCTGAGACCCCATCAACCTGGCTAACATTGTTTGCCCTGCCCTGGAGATTCCCTGACACTCCATGCCATCCAAACTACAGGCCCACCCAACTGTTAACCATGACTTTTCCATATGAATGGCTAATCTTGGCTTGTGCTTCACAACTTCCTAAATCTTATCAAATAAGCACCAGATGGCCTCAGTAAACCTCCAGGATCTGTACCATTTGCTAAATGGCCCCAGGTATGAGAATAGCAGCAGCCAGCCTAGATTCAAAGCTTTGATTCACTTGGGAATCTCCATGCCCAGCACAAGTAGCAGACATCTCACATTGCTTTATAGCTCATGAGGGTGGTCCTGGACAGAACAGAGGTGGTGACTGACATTGGCCTACACCACCCTGGAAATTTCAGAGCCTCCACACCCAGTAGACAGCTACAGATCATGTCAGAGCACCACCATCCTGCCACGGAGGGTGGAGGATGGTGGTCAGTGGTCACATCGAGTTCTTGCAGCTGACTGGTTTTGGTAAATCCCTCACATTGATCTGCCAACATTGATCTGCCAACAGCAATCAAGGCTCAACTACAAGAGGAGGGTGTAATCATCCCTCAGAGAGGGCACACAATGAATGCCCAGCTTGATAATTAGGGAGGCTGTGCAACTGGACCCTACTACATTAGGCCATGCTACCAAGGGAGGGAGTCATAGCAGCTCTACCTAAACATAGAAACAAACATAGGGAGGCTGCCAAAATGAGAGAAAGAATCATGGTTCAAATGAAAGAATAGATTAAAACTCTAGAAAAAGAACTAAGCAAAAGGAATATAAGCAATGTTTCAGATGCAGAGTTAAAAACACTGGTTATAAAGATGCTCAAGGAACTTAGTGAGGGCCTCAACAGCATAAAAAAGATCCAATCAGAAACAAAGTATACCCTAACTGAAATAATGAACAGTTTATGTGGAATCATCAGTAGAGTGGATGAATCTGAAAATGGAATCAATGATTCAGAACATGAAGCAAAAAACAAGAAGAACAAGAAGAAAAAATCTAAAAAAACAAAACAAAACAAGGATAGTGTAAGCATTTGGAACAAATTCAAGTGTTCCAACATTTGTATCATGCAGTGCCAAGTGGAAGAGAAAAGGTAAGAATACAGGAATCTATTTGAAAAAAATAATGAAAGAAAATTTCCTTAATTTGGTGAAGGAAAGAGACATGCAAATACAGGAAGCACAGAGAGTCCTAAACAAGATGGTTGCATAGTGGCTCACTCCAAGTGCATCATAATTAAAATGCCAAGGATTAAAGATAAGAGAAAATCTTAAATGCAGCAAGAGAAAAGCAGTTAGTTACCTACAGGGGAGTTCCCTTAAGAATTTCAGTTGATTTCTCAAAAGAAACTTTGCAGGCTAAAAGGGATTGGTAAGAAATATCCAAAGTCATGAAAAGCAGGGACTTAACAGCCAAGATTGCTCTATGTAGTAAAGATATCATTTAAACTCAAAGGCAGATAAAGAGCTTCCCAGACAAGAAAAAACTAAAGATGGTCATCATCAATAAACCATCATTATATGAAATGTTAAAGTGAGTTATTTAAGAAAAAGGACAAGATCTAAACTATGAACAATAAAATGGCAACAAATACACATCTATCAAGAATTGAATCTAAAACACAAACTAAGAAAATGAGCTAGAATAGAGATAGAATCATGGATATTGAAAGTATTTTGATGGCTACCAGATGGGAGGGGACTTCGGGGAATGGGTGAAGAGGTGAGGGGATCAAGAAGTACAAACAGGTAGTTACAGAATAGCCATGGGGATGTAGAGTACAGTATAGGAAATGGAGTAGCCAAAGAACTTATATGCATGACCCATGGACATGAAAAATGGTGTGGGGATTGCCTGAGGGCATAGGGGATGCTGGGTAGAAAGGGGCAATGAGGGAAAAATTGAGACAACTGTAATAGCATAATCAAGAAAATATAATTAAAAATTTTTTAAAAGACATAAGATTTCAAAGAAAAAATTGAATAATATTTTCTTCTATGTATATACTACATTTTGCTTTTTTATTCATTCATTCATGGACACTGGTTGCTTCCAGTTTGTAGCAATTTTGAATAATGCTGCTATGAATGTGGGTGTACAAATATCTGTTCAATTTCCTGTTTTCAATTCTTTTGGGTATACAGTGAAGAATAGAATTTCTGGTTCACCAGATAACTCCATTTTTCATTTTTAAAGTATTTTTATTGATTATGCTATTATAATTTTCCCAATTTTCCCCCTTTATCTCCCCTCTGCCCTGCCCCCCAACCCTCCAGCATCTCCCCCTACTTAGTTCATGTCCATGGGTTGTTCTTCGAGTCCTCTGTTTCCTATACCATTTTTATCTCTCCCCATCTATTTTATGCCTACTAATTATGCTTTTTCTTCCCTGTTCCTTCCCCCCCATTCCTCCCTTCTCCCTCCCCACTGAAATCCCCCATGTGATGTCCATTTCTCCGATTTTGTTCCTGTTGTGGTTGTTTGCTTAGTTTTTGTTTTCATTGTTTTTCTTTTCTTTTAGGCTCACTTGTTGATAGTTGTGAGTTTGTTGTCATTTTACTGTTCATATTTTTTATCTTTTTCTTAGATAAGTCCCTTCAACATTTCATATAATAATAGCTTAGTGATGATGAACCCATCTAACTTCCTTATCAGGGAAGCACTTTATCTGCCCTTCCATTCTAAACGAAAGCTTTGCTGGATAGATTCATCTTGGATGTAGATCCTTGCATTTCATGGCTTCAAATATTTCTTTCCAGCCCCTTCTTGCCTGCAAAGTTTCTTTTGAGAATCATCTGATAGCCTTATGGGCACTCCTTTGTAGGCAACTCTTTTCTTTCCTCTTGCTTCTTTTAGATTTCTCTCTTTATATTTAATCTTGGGTAGCTTAATGATGATGTGCCTTGGTGTGGTCCTCTTTGGGTCCAACTTCTTTGGGATTCTCTGAGCTTCCTGGACTTCCTGGAAGTCTATTTCCTTCACCAGATTAGGGAAGTTCTCCTTCATTATTTGTTCAAATAAGTTTTCAATTTCTTGCTGTTGTTGTTCTCCTTCTGGCACCCCTATAATTTGGATGTTGGAATATTTCAGGTTATCCCAGAGGTTTGTAAGACTCTCTTCACTTTTTTGAAATTCTTGTTTCTTCAGTTTGTTCTGATTGAATGTTTATTTTTTTCCTTTTGTTCCAAATCATTGCTTTGACTCCTGGTTTCCTTCCTGTCACTGTTGGTTCCCTGAACATTTTGTTTTATTTCACTTTGGGTATACTTCATTTGTTTTTTCATTTTTAGATCAAGCTCAATCAGTTCTGTAAGCATTTTGATTACCAGGGCTTTAAATTGTCCATCAGACAGGTTGGCTATCTCCTCATTGTTTAGTTCTCTTTCTGAAGGTTTTGCTCTGTTCTTTCATTTGAGCCATATTTCTTTGTCTCTGTGCACCTGATAAGTTGTAAAGGGGTGGGGCCTTAGGTATTCACCTTGGCAGAGAAACCCTCTTTGCTGTGCTGAGGGCTGCCTGTGGGAAGGAGCCAGAGAGGGAACAATGCAGTTCACCTGCTCATCTCTAGCACACTTTCCAACAGACTCTTGAATGAGACTGAGAGTTTCTCCCACCTTAGCAACACCTGTCATAGTCCACAGTCAACTCTGAGTCTCAGTTTCACCTTCAGTCAGTCCTGCCCATGTGGCCTGCCACCTCACTGAGGTTTTTCTGAATAGGCCTGCATGGTCTGCCACCTTACAGGTCTGGTTATTCTGGTTGATTTTTTTCTTTTAATTCCTTCTTTTCCTAGGTTCCATGCACTTTGATTTTCTGGTGCTTCTGGTTGTTTGTTGATTTTAGATTGGTTGCTATCCTCCTTTTGGTTGTGTGAGAAAGTGAAGGATTTCTACCTATGACTCCATCTTGGCCAGAACTCTCCATTTTTCATTTTTGAGGAAAAGCCATATTCTTTTTTATAACAGCTTCATTATTTTTTATTCTTATCAATAGGGTACTAGGGTTCTAATTAATCCACATTTTTGCCCAATTTTGCTATTTTCTGTTTTTCTTTCTTTTTGATAGTAGCTATCCTAATGGGTGTGTAATTTTCTTTTGCATCTTTTCATGTGCTTAATGGCCATTTGTGTCTTTAATTTGGAGAAGTATCTATTCATGTCTTTTGCCCATTTTGAATCAGGTTGTATTTTTTTGAAGGAGCTGTTTTTGAGATTTAAATTTTTTAATATATATTTGGATATTAATATCTTAGTTGATACATGATTTGAAAATATTTCCTTCTTCCTCTGGGTTGCCTCTACTCTGTTGATATTATCATTTGATGCACTATTTAAAAATCATAATATCAAATTTATCTATTTTTTATTTTGTTTTCTGTGACTTCGGTGTTATATTCAAGAAAGTGTTGCCAAGTCTAATGTCATGAAGTTTACTTTATATTTTCTTCTTAGAGTTTTAGAGCTTAGATTTGTTGGGAACCACCCTGACTGGTATCAGAAACTGAAACCCCCGCCTAGCTAAGGCTAAGGGAACGCCCTTGGAACCGTGAGCCGGCAAGGAGACAAAAGCTTATCTCCCTGGCAGTAATGCTGTTTCTGCTGCCGAACCCCAAAAAGCTTGGTCGGTTAGCCAAAGACGGGTAAGATTCCCCACGGGGGAACAACCCAAGCCAGGCACGATCACTTTGGGAGGCCCCCCCAAAAAGAAGGACTTGGGAGGCTGCAGCAAAAGGGGGTGATGGACCCTCACTCCTCGGCTTTGACAAAGTCTGAGTTCTCAGCGTCTGGAAGAAAATCTCCTTATCTCTCGGTGGCCTTAGTTCCCGCGCTCCACCTAAGCCTGAAACAATGACGGGGAAGTACAGCTCGGTACTGGGAAGTGCGGATTTCCCGGGGTGATCAGGCCTAAGAAAGAACATGTAAATTACTGTGAAACCTTCTTTGTTCAAGAATGCTCTCAGTTGAATGAGGAGGGTCTTAGGAGGAAGCTAGTTTGTTCCTCAGCCTTACAGCTCTTTGACCCCCAACTCAATAGACCGGCAGAGTTCTTTGTTTTATATATTCCTTACTTCCCCTAATGAGTACTGTACTTTGCCTGAATTATTATGCAAAATGAGCCTAATAAAAGCAGGTATGGACGGTGGATCAGCGCGCTCCCCACTGGGGGGGTGGCCATTCTGTCCCTACTTCCCCACAGAAACTGGTTTGTCTCTGTGCATGTGTGTTTTTTCTCGCGTATTGTCGAGCCATCCACAGTGTGCCGTGGTCACTGCTGGCCGGTGACCCACGCGCAACATAGATTTTGGTCATGGATCCATCTTGAGTTATTTTTTGCATGTGATGTTAAGTAAGAATCCAGCTTTATTCTTTTTCATGTGGATATCCAGTTTTCCCAGCACTATTTATTGAAAAGTCTATCTTTTCCCCTATTGAATGGTCTTGGCACCCATGTCAAAAACCATTTGTTGGTTTTTGTTGGGGGTTATTTCTGGGCTCTGTATTGTATTCCATTGGCCTATATATCTGTCTTTACACAAGTATCACACTATTTTGATTACTGTAATTTTATAGTAAGTTTTGAAGGCAGAAGTTATGAATTCTCTAGCTCTGTTCTTTTTCAAGATTATTTTGGCTCTTTAAGATTCTTTAAGATTCCATATTAATTTTAGAAGGATTTTTCTATTTCTTTAAAAATTTTTGGATTTTGGCTGAGTTGTATTAAACCTGTAGATTCTTTTGGTTGTATTGATATTTTAACAATATTAAGTCTTCCAATCTATGAAAATGGATTTTTTCCATTTATGTCATCTAAATTTTCTTTCTTAAAAATTTAAAAATGTTTATTATAAAAGTTTCAAATTTCTGTAAGTGAATTACAAACTACATTATTCTGATTATTTTATTATTTTACTTTAAAATTAAATCTACTGGAGTGACATTGGTTAATAAGATTATACTATATAAGTCTATGACACATCATGTGTATATTGTACTGGGTGCCCAACACCCAGAGTCAAATCTTTTTCCATCACCATACATTTGACCCCCTTTACCTTTTACTGCTCCTCCTACCCTCTTCCCTCTGGTAACCATCATTCTGTTGTCTGTGTCTATGAGTTCTTTTTGTTTTTAATGTTTATTCATTTGCTGTTTTTAATTCAACATCCAACATATGAATGAAATCATCTAGTTCTTAAAATTTTCTGTCTGACTTTTCTCATTTAGTGTGATATTCTCAAGATGCATCCATGTTGTCACAAATGGTACTACTTCATTTTCTCTAATGGCTGAATAGTATTCCACAGTATATGATGAGGTCTGTCTGGAAAAAGTCCAGCTATTGTTAATAGAACAAGAATGATTTGTATGGCATCAATGTAACCTGGCAGCCAAGGAGAGTGGACTGGAACGTGCATATGTGAACAATGACAACTTCACTGTACTATTCAGTGTGGGTGGTAGACACTGTTAAGTGAGTATATGTACAGTGTGGCTGTAATATTCACAATAACTGAGTGAGTAGAGAAACATATCTACGTCAAAGTGTGCAATAAGCTTGAACATTCCCTCCACAGAAACTATTTGGATGATTCAGAAGGCTGCAGCTATGGGCCACTGGTGATTGGCAGCTTTATCACAACAATGTGCCTATTTATGTATCACATCCTGTGCAGAGTTTTTTTGGCAAAACATCAAATCACTCAGGTAACTCCGCCCCCTACCTCCCAGATTTGGCACCCTGCAACTTCTGGCTTTTCCCAAAATTAAAATCACCTTTAAAAGTGAAGAGATTTCAGACCAACATTGAGATTTAGGAAAATATGATGAGGTAGCTGATGGCAATTGAGAGAACTGTGTGAGGTCCCAAGGTGCCTACTTTGAAGGGAACTGAGGTGTCATTGTCCTATGTACAATGTTTCTTTTGTCTGAGGTATATTTTATTGATTATGCTGTTACAGTTGTACCAACTTTTCCCTTTGCCCACCTCTGCCCAGAACCCCCTTCCTACTAGCAATCTCCCCATAAGTTTATGTCCATGGATCGTGCATGTAAGTTTCTTGACTTTTCCCTTACCTATAGTATTCTTAACATCCCCCCTATTTTGTTCCTACCAGCTATGATTCTTGATCCCTTTTCCCCTTTTCCCCTTTTCTCCCCTTTCCTCCTGCCAGCTGATAATTCTCCAAATGATACCCATACCTATGATTCTGTTCCTGTTCTGGTTGTTTGCTTAATTTGTTTTTGTTTTTTTAGATTCAGTTGTTTATAGTTGTGAGTGTGTTGTCATTATAATGTTCATAGTTCTGATCTTCTTTTCTTGAATGTTAAAGTTTCTTTAACATTTAATATAATAATGGTTTGGTGGTGATGAACTCCTTTAATTTTACCTTGTCTGGAACACACTTTATCTGACCTTCCATTCTAAATGTTAGCTTTGCCTGATACAATAATCTTGGATGTAGGTCCTTGCTTTTCATCATTTTGAATACTTCCTGACAGCCCCTTCTTACCTGCAAAGTTTCTTTTGAGAAATTAGTTGAAAGTGTTATGAGAACTCTTTTGTAGGTAACTGTCTGCTTTTGTCTTGCTGCTTTTAAGATCCCCTCTTTATCTTTAACCCAAGACATTTTAATTATGATGTATCTTGGTGTGGTTGTCTTTGGGTCCAACTTGATTGGGACTCTGTGCTTCCTGGATTTGCATGTCTATTTCCTTCACAAAATTAAGAAAATTTTCTTTCATTATTTTTTCAGGTAGATTTCTAATTTCTTGCTCTTTACCTTTCCTTCTGGTACCCCTATGATGCAGATGTTGGACCCCTTGAAGTTGTCCCAGAAGCTGGTTATATTATTCTCATTTCTTTGGATTCTTTTTTCTTCTGGTTGTTCTGATTTTTTTTCTTCCTTCTGTCCCAAATTATTGATTTGATTCTCAGCTTCATCCGGTCTACTCTTGTTTACCTGTAAATTGTTCTTTATTTCAATTAATGACTCCTTCATTTCTGACTGGATCTTTTTTATGCTGGTGAGGTCCTCACTAAGTTCCTTGAGCATCCAGTGTTTTGAACTCAGCATCTGATATATTACTTATCTGCATTTCATTTAGCTCTTTTTCTGGAGTTTTGGTCTGTTCTTTTAATCCATGTTTTCTCACCTCCTCATTTTGGCAGCCTCCCTTTGTTTCTATGTATTATGTAGAGCTGCTTTGACTCCATATCTTGGTACTGTGCCCTAATATAATAGGTGTCTTTTAGGGTCCAGTGGCACAGCCTCCCCTATCACCCAAGCTGGGTATTTGATGTACACCCTTTGTGTGGCCTGAGTACACCCTTCTCTTGTAGTTGAGACTTAGTTGCTGTTGGCAAGTAAATGGGAGGGATTAACCCAGGCCAGTCAGCTGGAAAGATTGGCTGTGACCACTTACCATGAACCTCTGCACTCTATGGAGGATCAGCTGTGCAGGGGCAGGGTGATGGTGCTCCATTGTGGTCTGTAGCTGTCCAGTGGGTGCACTGGCCCTCAAGTTTCCCACATGGTGCGGGCCAAGGTTAGCCACCACCTGTGTTTTGCCTGGATTCACCCTTCTTGAGCTATAAAGCAGTCTGAGATGGCTGCTACTTCTGCTGTGCTTGGAGTTTCCCAGGCAAAGCCAAGCTGTGAAACTAATCTGTCTGCTGCTTGTGCCTGACCTGGAGTTCACTGAGGCCAGCTGTTGCTTGTTTGATAGGATTTAAGAACTTGTGCAGTATGAGCCAAGACCAGCCATTCATATGGAAAAGTAGTTTGGGTAGACATTAAGCTGGGTAGGCTGTAGTCTCTGGGGATCTTCAAGGTGGGTCAAACAGTGTCAGTCAGGTTTATGGAGTCTCAGATATGGCACCAGCCTGCTGCCTCCATGGCTTTGTAGGGGAAGGACTCAGAAAAGGGACAATGGCCTCTGCTCACCCCAATTCCAGACACTTCAACCTCTCTTAGTAGGCTACAGGTGCCCTTCAAGCTACCACCTTGGTGCTGGCGCTCTGAGGGGGTGAATCTGAGTAGGTGAGTCCATGTGTGGGTTCTTTAAGAGGAACTGCTTGGGGGTCTAGAATTTTCTACCACTGACAATCTCCACTGGTTTTTACAGCCAGAAGTTCTGGGGACTTATTTTCCTGGCAATGGATCCCTGGGCTGGGAGGCCTCGTGTGGGGCTGGGCATGCTTGTTCCTGATATATCCCTCCCAAATATTTATCCACCCCACATGGGTGAGAGACCAGCACATTCTGCATCTGCATCTTTCCTACCAGTCTTGATGGATGTGGTTTCTTCAATTCCGTAGTTGTCAGAATTCCATTGAACTCGATTTCTGATGGTTCTGAGTGATGGTTGTCCTTATAATTTAGTTGTAACTTTGATGTGGTTGTGTGAAGAGGTGAGCCATGTGTGCCTATGCCACCATCTTGACAGAAAGTCCCCTACCATGTTTCTTGTATTTTCTTCAAAAAATATCTCTGTTTTTCATGTAACATGTCAGGATACTATCTGGACAGACCTCATATATGTACCACATCTTTAATAAAATTATCTATCAAAAGACAATTTGGTGGTTTTCATCTTGGCCATCTTGAATAATGTGGCAATGAACATAGGAGTGCATATATCCTTGTGAATAAATCTTTTCAAATTTTCCAGGTAGATACACTGAAGAGAGTTTGCTAGGTAATATGGTAACTCTATTCTTAATTTTTTAAGGACCCTCCATGCTGTTTTCCATAGTAGCTGTACCAGTTAACATTCTTACCAGTGGTTGTATTATTTTTGGTGCTAATGTAAAATGAAATTGTTTTTGTAATTTCCTTCTTGGATTTTTTGTTGATATATAGAAATACAACTGATTTTTTGTGTTGACTTTGTATTCTGCTACTTTGCTAAATTTGCTTATAGTTCTAACAGATTTTTGTGAAATCTTTAGGGGGTTCTGCATATAATATATCACCTGTCAAAAGAAATAATTGTATGTTTTAAAAAATTAGGATGACTTTTATATCTCTTTCATGCCTAATTGTTATGGCTAGGGCTTTCAGTACTATGTTGAATATAAGTAGCAAAAAATGGGCATCCTTGACTTGTTTCTTTAAAAAGCCAATTTTATTAAAAATTTAGCATGCAAGGGGGAAAGATGGCGGCTTTACTCTAGGCAGCATGATTCTTGGCTTCTGTGAAGAGGAGGGAAACTCATGGATTGGTGGAGGAACAGAGCAAGTGGCCTAGGTTACCGAATCACTTTTGAAAACAGGACATCAAAAATTATTGCAATCATTGAAAAACCAGATGGTAAGGAGACTGCTTCAGGACAAAAGGGGCCCAGGGATCATCGCGGGGACCAGGGGGTTGTGGTCCCCAGGCCTGGTGCTCCTGGATCTATCTCAGGGCTCCCGGGAGAGGGGAGTCGCTACTCCCTCTCCAGAATATGGGGGTTGAGCAACACCAGGGGAGACCTTGTTGCTTGAAGGCACAGAGAGGCCAGTTGGACTGGGGAAAAAATTACCCAGGGACTGTAAACACCCACCCAAAGCCCTGGGAGAAGTGAGTGCCTCCAGCCAGCATGACCAGGGGAAGCCTGGAAGAGCACCCGCACCCCTAGCCTGGTGGGAGTGTGGATCAGTGGAAAACCCAGACA
This sequence comes from Phyllostomus hastatus, assembly GCF_019186645.2. NCBI lineage: Eukaryota > Metazoa > Chordata > Mammalia > Chiroptera > Phyllostomidae > Phyllostomus > Phyllostomus hastatus. Next base: position 1,103,125 of record NW_025334015.1, on the reverse strand, counting down.
TCACAACCCCAATCCAGGAAAGGGTGCGGGCGTTCTCAGGTTTCTGGATCCTGCAGTGCTAAACTGTGGAAGCTCACCCTGGAATCCTGACTCTCATGCTGTGAACCCAGAAGGGATGCAGCACTTAGTGCATTCTTAGAGCCTGAAACTCAAAAATTTGGTGGATGGGCGCACCCTTTTACGATCACCAGAGATGGCACCGTGAATCCCAAAATGTTGTGGGTGCTTCCTGAGATCATAGAGCTCGCTGTGGTGTAATTTGGGGGAAGGGCAAGACCCGGGAGCTTGTATCCTGAAACCGAAAAGTCGCAGGAGCCCTTCAGGGGCCCCGGAGCCTGGGAGACTGTGGCATTGAGCTCCAGAGAGCAAGCGTGCTCAGGAGCACCCACGGTCCTGTAGGGGAAAGTCAGATTGGCCCTGGGGATAGTACCTGAGAGACTTACTGAGATTTGGCTGGGAAGAGTGATAAGCATTTCAAACGTCCCTCAGCCAGCTGAAGCCAGCAAGATCAGAAAAATAGGTCTGGCCAGTTAGAAACCAACAAGAGGTTGTTTTGTTTTGTTTTGCTTTGCTTTGCTTTTGTGGCTGTTGTTGGTTGATTGATTTTATCTTGTGTTTTAAATGACATTTTAGTTTTCAATTCTTATTATTTTTATATCTCTCAATCCCTTATATTTCTCTTCCATTCATCCTAGTATTATTCCTTCCACTCCAAATTTATCTCTCCTGCACTTCATCTTCTGCTTTTTTTTCCTTTTTTTTTTGATCTTGCGAGTTACTATAAATTTGTATTATCTTTTTCTCACTTTTCTGACATTTTTTATTTTAATAGTATTTTGGTATTCTTTTTCTTTCTGTATAATCTTCTTTTCTTGGCTGGTTATACTGTCATTTGATAGGTTCCCCCTGGTATCTCAGTCACAGTGTGTTGATAATTTACTATCCTTCATCTGTGTTCCATTAATGCACGTCTCAAGGTTCTATAATCCTTATTCTTGTTATCTAGATCTCATCCATTCTGCCACAAGACTATTGCTTTACTATTACTGTTAATAAGACCTAGTTCATACAATTGTAAATGCTACTCAACACCCCTACCTGATCTCAGCCCACTTTGCAATTTCCTGAACTATACTATTGTGGGGGTTCTCTCTATTCTTTTACACACTACTCCTATTTACTAATCTTTATTCCAACCCTACCTTAGAATCTGACTTCCCACAGCCTCACAGCTTGCTAGTTCCAACTAACAACCCTTTTGTCCCCAATAAGAGTCTTACCTTCTTTCCATCCTTTCTAAAACATGGACAGTGGGGTGGAGGATCACGGTTAACACTATAAGGAGCCAAAGGATAACCCATCTCTTCTCTACGGGCTGTTAAGTAAATATAGTTATACTGTCCTTTGGCTCTTGCTGTCTTAAACCATTTTGCCTGACTCCTCCAACTGATCACAAAAAAGAGTAGGGGGGAGTTGTGAACACCAGGATACATGAAGGAGACTGCACCACTGAATCTCACAAGTATTCTACCACAGAAGTTCACACCATAATTACAGGGAACCAGAACAGATCAATTTAAGAAACAGAGGCTAACAAGAAGAAACCCACAAACAATGAGAAAACAAAGAAACAATCCCCAATTGAAGGGAAATGAGGAAGCCTCAGGAAGAATGCTAAATGAAATAGAGGCAACTCAACTATCACATAGTGAGTTCAAAACAATGATTATCAGGAAGTTCAATGAACACACAATGAGCTATAAGAAACTAGAGGGAAGCTACAACAATTTCACTGCAAACTATAAAAACATGAAAAAGGAAATAGAAACTCTCAACAAGGGCCAAGAGGAAATGAAGAATGCCATTCTGAACTGAAGAACACAGTAGAAGGAATGAAAAGCAGGATTGATGAAGCAGAAGATTGGATTAGTGAGCTAGAGGACAAAGTAGAAAACAACACCCAGAAAGAGTGAGAAAAGGAAAAGAGGCTCAGAAAGAATGACGAGGGATTAAAAGAAATGCAAGACAATATGAAATGTAATAATATCTGTATAATACGGACACCAGAAGGAGAAGAAGAAGAGCAAGGGATCAAAAACCCAGGTGAAAAAGTAATGATGGAAAACTTCCCTAATTTGATGAGAGAAAAAGTCATACAGATCCAGGAAACACAGAGTCCCAATCAAGAGGAACCCAAAGAGGCCCACCTCAAGACACATCATAATTAAAATGTCAAAATTTCAAGACAAAGAGAGAATCTTAAAGGCAGCAAGGGAGAAACAGGAAGTAACATACAAGGGAGCCCCAATAAGGCTAACAGCTGACTTCTCAATGGAAACACTTCAAGCCAGAAGAGAATGGCAAGAAATATTTCAAGTAATAAGAACCAGAGGTCTGCAACCAAGGCTACTTTATCCAGCAAGGCTCTCAATCAAGATAGAAGGCCAAATAAGAAGCTTCCCAGACAAAAGAAATCTAAAAGAATACACCTCCACCAAACCAGCTCTGCAAGAGATGCTAAAGGGACTGCTTTAAGGAAGGGAAGGAAAAGAGAGAGAGAGAGAGAGAGAGAGAGAGAGAGAGAGAGAGAGAGAGAGAGGAACACTCGTACATAAAAGACAATGAATAAGTACCTATCAATATTAACCTTAAATGTAAATGGATTAAATGCTCCAATCAAAAGACATAGAATAGCTGAATGGATAGGAAAAAATGACCCACACATATGCTGCCTACAAGAGATCCGCCTCAGGATAAAAGACCTTCACAGGCTGAAAGTGAAGGGCTGGAAACAGATTTTCCAAGCAAATGGACAGGGAAAAAAAAAGCTGGGGTAGCAATACTCATATCAGACAAAATAGACTTCCAAAAAAGGTCCATAAAAAGAGACCCAGAAGGTCACTTCATAATACTCAAGGGAAGAATCCACCAAGAAGACATAAATACTGTAAATATATATGCACTCAACATAGGAGCACCCAAATGCATAAAGAAAATCTTAGAGAACTTCAAGAAAGATATGGACAGCAACACAATTATAGTGGGGGTTTTTAACACCCCACTATAAAAAATGGACAGATCTTCCAAACAAAATATCAACAAAGATATTGTGGCATTGAACAATACCCTTGATGAAATGGACTTTACTGATATATACAGAATGCTCCGTCCAAAAGAAACTAAATACACATTCTTTTCAAATGTACACGGAACATTTTCAAAGATTGACCACATGATAGGACACAAAACAAGCCTCAAGAATTTCAAGAAAATTGAAGTCATACCAAGCATTTTCTCAGACCACAAAGGACTGAAGCTAGGAACCAACCCCAGGGGAAAAAACCCAAAACACTCAAAATCATGGAGATTAAATAGCATGCTATTAACAATGAATGCATCAAAATTGAAATTAGGGAAGAAATCAAGAGGTTTCTGGAAACAAATGAAAACGAACTCACAACAACCCAAAACTTATGGGACACAGCCAAGGCAGTCCTGAGAGGGAAGATCATAGTGATACAGGCCCACCTAAAAAAGTTAGAAACATTCCAAACAAACAACCTAACCCTACATCTACAAGAACTCAAGGAACAACAACAAAGACAGCCTAGAGCAAGCAGAAGGAAGGAAATAACCAAGATCAGAGCAGAATTAAATGACATAGAGACTAAAAGCACAATTCTAAGGATCAATGAATCCAAGAGCTGGTTCTTTGAAAAGATAAACAAAATTGATAAGCCTTTAAGCAGACTCATCAAGAAAAAAAGAGAGAAGACCCAAATAAACATAATCAGAAATGAAAGAGGAGAGATTACAACTGACACCACAGAAATACAAAGGATTTAAAGAAATTACTACAAAGAACTGTATGTGAAGAAATTTGAAAACCTAGGTGAAATGTACAAACTTCTAGAAAAAATATAATCTTCCAAAACTCAATGGAAAAGAAGCAGAAAGCCTGAACAGACCAATAACAACAAAAGAAATTGAAGCAGTAATCAACAACTCCCAACACACAAAAGCCCTGGGCTAGATGGTTTCACAGGAAAATTGTACAAAGCATTTAAGGAAGAGCTAACCCCTATCCTTCACAGAGTATTCCAAAAAATCCAAAAAGATGGGAGATTCCCAAACTCTTTTTATGAGGCCAACATCATCCCGATCCTAAAACCAGATAAAGACACAACAAAGAAAGGAAACTTCAGGCCAACATTACTGGTGAACATTGACGCTAAAATCCTCAACAAATACTGGCAAACCACATCCAACAGTACATTAAAAAGATCATACACCATGAGCAAATGGGATTCATTCCAGGGATGCAAGGATGGTACAATATTCACCAATCAGTAAATGTAATACATCACATAAAGAAAAGCAAAGACAAAAACCACATGATCATATCAACAGATGCAGAAAAAGCATTTGATAAGGTACAGCACCCATTTATAATAAAAACACTTGCCAAAGTGGGAATAGAGGGAGCATTCCTCAACATAATAAAGGCCATATATGAGAGACCTACAGCCAACATCATTCTCAATGGGCAAAATTAAAAACTTTTCCACTAAGATCAGGAACAAGACAAGGCTGTCCATTTTCACCACTTCTATTCAATATAGTACTGGAAGTTTTAGCTACAGTGATCAGACAAGAAAAGGAAATAAAAGGTATCCAAATCGGAAAGGAGGAAACAAAACTGTCACTGTTTGTAGATGACATGATAGTGTACATAGAAAATCCTATAGACTCCACAAAAAAACTGCTTGACCTAATAAATGAATTTGGCAAAACAGCGGGATACAAAGTCAATATCCAGAAATCAAAGGCATTTCTGTACACCAACAATGAAACAGAAGAAGCAGAGATCAAGGAAAAAATCCCATTTGAAATAGCAAAAAGAAAAATAAAATATCTAGGAATAAACCTAACCAAAGAGGTAAAAGACCTGTATTTAGAAAACTACATAACACTCAGGAAAGAAATCAAGGGAGACACAAAGAAATGGAAACATATACCGTGTTCATGGATTGGAAGAATTAACATCATCAAGATGTCCATACTACCCAAGCAATTTACACATTCAATGCAATTCCTATTAAAGTATATAGGAATGCAATTCCTATATAAAGTATGGCATATTTCACAGGTATAGAACAAACACTTCAAAAATTTATATGGAATCATAAATGACCTCAAATAGCTGCTGCAATTTTGAGAAAGAAGAGTAAAGTAGGAGGGATCACAATACCTGATACTAAACTATACTACAAGTCCACTGTAATCAAAACAGCCTGGTACTGGCATAAAAACAGTCACATAGACCGATGGAACAGAACGGAGAGCCCAGAAATAAACCCAAATCTTCTTGGTCAATTAATATTTGATAAAGGAAGCAGCAACATAAAATGGAGTAAAAATAGCCTCTTCAACAAATGGTGTTGGGAGAACTGGACAGCCACATGCAAAAAAATGAAACTCGAGCACCAACTTACACCATATACAAAAATAAATTCAAGGTGGATAAAATACTTAAATATAAACCGTGACACCATTAAAGTGCTAGAGGATAACTTTTTTACTGACTTGTTCCCTAGAGCAAGGGATATAAAGGAAGGAATAAACAAATGGGACCTGATCAAAATTAAAAGCTTCTGCACAGCTAAAGAAAACAGTATCAAAATTAAAAGAGAACCAACTGTATGGGAAAACATATTTGCCAATGATACCAATGATACCTCAGACAAGGGTTTAATCTCCAAAATATATAAAGAACTTACATGACTCCACTCTAAGAAGACAAGGAATCCAATTAAAAAATGGGCAAAGGACTTGAACAGACACTTCTCCAAGTTGTCCTCCACTTGTCCTCCTCCAAGGAGGACATACAGAAAATCCAGAGGCACATGAAACAATGTTCAATATCGCTAGCTATCAGAGAGATGCAAATTAAAACCACAATGAGATACCACTTCACACCAGTCAGAATGGCCATCATAAAAAAAGCAACAAACAACGCGTGTTGGAGAGGTTGTGGAGAAAAGGGGTCTCTAGTGCACTCTTGGTGGGACTGCAGACTGGTACAACCACTATGGAAAGCAGTATGGAACTTTCTCAGAAAACTAAAAATGGATCTGCCTTTTGACCCTGCAATTCCACTGCTGGGACTATATCCTAAGAATACTAAAACACCAATACAAAAGAACCTATGCACCCCAATGTTCATAGCAGCACAATCTACAATAGCTAGATGCTAGAAGCAACCAAGATGCCCATCAGTAAATGAATGGATCAAAAAACTATGGTACATTTACACAATGGAATTCTATGCAGCAGAAAGAAAGAAGGAGCTCCTACCCTTTGCAACAGCTTGGATGGAGCTGGAAAACATTATGCTAAGCGAAACAAGCCAGGCAGTGAAAGACAAATACCATATGATCTCACCTTTAACAGGAACCTAAACAACAAAACAAAGAAACAAGAAAAATATAACCAAAGACACTGAAGTAGAGGACACTCTGACAGTGACCAGAGGGGAGAGAGGAGGGAATTTCGGGGGACAATGGGAAGGGTTCACGGGAACAAATTGAAAGGACACATGGACAAAAACTAGGGGGAGGGTGGTAATGGGAGGGAAGTGGGGAGGGTTGGGAGGGTGGGCTGGATTGGGAGTAAAAGGGAGAAAACTGTACTTGAACAATGATTAAAATAAAATTTAAAAAAAAGAAAAAATGTAGCATGCACTGATATTTAAGGTGAAGCTGAGGAAAAGGACTACAGATGGAGTCTTAAAGAGAGATATTTCAGATAGGAACAATAACATAGAGAACGTAGTTTCACAAAAAGCAGTGGTGGAGAATATTTTTAAAATGAATTTGTGATTAACAATGCTAACATAATAGAGCAGTCAATAAAGTAAGGCCTGAAAATTTGACATTAGATTTGGCAATGGAGATAGAAGTTGTTAATGCCTAGAGAGTAAAGAAGAAGGAAGTGGCAGAAGTGAGATTAGAGTGCATTTAGGAATGCCTAAAAAAACAAACAAACAAAGAAGAAAGTTAGTGCAGATAACAAATTAGAATAGGGAGGTGGGAGAAGAAGAAAGAAAGGGAAATGGGGAAAGTGGGAGAGGTAATGTGAGAGAAAGAGAAGAGTGGAAGGAATGAGGGAGACTGTAAGTGTAAGTATATTCAGGTATATATTAAAAAAAGACATTTATTTAAGTTTAAAAGGTAATTAGATTTTTGTTTTCACCAATATACAAGTGTCCGAATAAAATGTAAAAAATATTTTTAAAGCCCAACAACTAGAACATAAAGTACAGGTAATAATCTGAAGTCAGATTTCTTCTATTTTTTAAACATGGTAAAATATGCCTAACAAAAATTGATCATTTTAACCATTTTAAAGTAGAATTTAGTGGTATGAAGTACATTTACAATATTGTATAACAATAACTATTATCCATTTCCAGAACATATTCATTATCTCAAACAGTAACTCCATAACCATTAAACAATAACTTCCCACTTCTCCCTAGCTTTCAACCCCTGGTAATCTCTATTCTTTCTGTCTCTCTGAATTTGCTATTCTAGGTACCTCATATAATTGAAATCATACAATATCTGTCCTTTTGTGTCTGGCGCTTCTCACTTACCATAACATTTTCAAGGTTCATCTATGTTGTGTAGTATGTATTAGCATTTTATTACTTTTTCAGGATGAATAACATTCCATTGTTTATATATGTAACATTTGTTTATCCAAGCAATTTTTAACTTTTTCCATCTCAAGGCACACATAAGCTACTTACTAAAATTCTGCAGCACACCAAAAAAATACAATTTTTGCCTATCTGACAAAAGTATAATTTTTATTGATTTACAAAAAATAATAGTAATTACCTACCCTCTTTGCTCCAAAATGACTTTTTAAAAAATCAGGTGCCCGTACTTGTATATAACTAGTCTTGTACAAAGAATTACCAATCATACATACCCTTATTATGTGATATAATCGATCAAATGCAACTTTATTATATGATCTATATATTTATAGTTCAAGATAAGGCATTTTACCCTGGATGGCTATTGTTGTATTGGCTGTTGTCATTTTTTAATTCGACAATTTAGGGGAAAAGAAGTTAGTGCCCCTGACAAAATAGGTATTGTGTGTTTTAAAAATACCCATGGCTCACTAGTTGAAAATCACTGGTTTATCTACTTATCTGTTGATGGAAAGTTGGGCTGTATCTGCCTTTGGCTATTGTGAATAATGATGCTATGAACATTGGTGTAGAAGTACCTATCTGTGTCCATACATAGGAGTGAAATTGCTGGATCCAATGGAAATTCTTTACTTCTTGGAAAACTATCACTTTTCATAGAAGCTGTACCATAGGCCAGAATTTTTAAAAGTAATCCTTAAAAAGAGAAGGACCCCTGAAACTGGCATTTTCCCTAAGTTAATATTTATTTGCTGGTCTAAAGCTTGGATTTTAGTTTTATAGTTAATGTAATTATTAACATTATCAGGCCAAAGTATACCATCTAAGAACTTGTTCTTTTTGGCCTCACTTTCTGTTGTTGTTTTAAAACTACTTTATTGTTTATGCTATTATAGTTGTCCGAATTTTTCCTTTTTTGCCCCCTCCACCCAGCACCCCCCTCTCCCTCAGGCAATCCCCACACCGTTGTCCATGTCCATGGGTCCTCCATATATCTTCTTTGGCTAATACATTCACCCTCTTTTAACCAATATTGGTTTTTCTCTTTCTGCTTTTTTGCCCCATTTTTTAAGTTTTCATAAAGTATTTTAATAAATATATTAGGGCTTAAGAAAAACTTTTTACTGAGTAGAGGAGGGTGGTTTGCTTTTTAACATACCAGTTGCAATTGAAAATCTTTAATAATAAAATTTATCATCTTACTATGAATGATATGAAATATTAACTATTTTTCTTCTATTCAACATATCTTTATATTATCTTCCTACTACCCATAGCCAATGGTCAAAGACTGATATAACGTTTTTGATAGATTGAGAAAAAGCAGTTGACTGGTATAAAGTGAAATGTTTGCTTTTTAATAAAAATCACTGAGTCTCAAGGACAGTTCTTAATGTCACCTGAAAATAAATAAATGTTTCCCAGGAGACTAAAGCTCATTTATATAACATAAAAATCTGTAGAATTTACTGAAGAGGGGAGTAGTGAAAAGTTAATTTCAGTATATCACAAACTTGAAGGAGGAACCCTATAACTAAGAATGTGTAAATAAATAATGTACCATGTATAAAGAAATACCTAGTTAAAAGTCATTTAGCATAAAATACCCACACGTGGTAAAACTCCCAGTAAGGTATTTTATAGGCATCCATTATTATAACAATAAATTCTCAGCAAGCTTGCCTAAATACAACACAAGAGTGTCAAGGATATTGCTAAGCACCTGTAGGTTTACCTAAACATAAATTCTGATAATTAAAGTAGACTGAAATATGTGTCATCGGAGAACATTCTGCCTATAATTAAATTCACAGCATTCAAGCTACATGCCTCAGAACAGTCCATAGTGAAATAGCAGATGAGTTTTCTAGAATGAAACATTTGCCAGAAAAGCAGCAAGTGTTGACAGTCAATCCTGGACTAAGGATTTCTCCAAGAGTCACATTCCTCCTCAGTTTCTCTAGATAGACTCCACATGATAGTCAGTGCTGGAAGGGACATGAGGCAGACTAAGGATTTCTCCAAGAGTCACATTCCTCCTCAGTTTCTCTAGATAGACTCCACATGATAGTCAGTGCTGGAAGGGACATGAGGCAGACAGTGACAGGTCCTGTGGAGAACCTCATTCCCTTTCATTGTGCAGAGAATCTGCTCTTAGAAATATTCCTCTGCCACTTTCCAGTGCATAAAAGTGAAGTCTATCTGGGTGCCGCCTGGAGGCTCTCATGTTCCTGAGTTAGTTGGTGGAGCCTGTACAGCTAAAAGAGCAAGGACATGTCCAACTGTAAGAAGCAAACTCTTTGCTCTCTTTGACCTGCTTGTGGTCAACTTTTATTTTTTTAAACTAGGAATGCTGTCCAGTACTACCTCAATCCTACTCAACACTATGAACCAAGCCTCTTTTGTCAACTCGGAGTCACATTGCAAACTTATGTTTATTTACTTTATTTAAAATTTTTATTGAATGTATTGGGAAGCCATTGGTTAATAAAATTATACAGGTTTCAAGGGTACAATTCTATAATACCTCATTTGTATATTGTAGTATGTTTGCCACCTGAAGTCATCTCCTTCCACCAACATTTATTCCCCCTTTACCCTCCGCTACCTCCCCCCATTCTCCCTCTCCCACTGGTTATCACCATACTGTTGTCTCAGTCTATAAGCTTTTATTTTGCTTAATTCCTTCACTTTTTCCAGCCAGCCCCCAAACCTTCTCCCTTCTGATGACTGTCAGTCTGTTCTCTGTATCTATGAGTCTGTTTCTATTTTGTTTATTGTGTTCATTAGATTCCACATATAACGAAATTACATGGTATTTTTCTTTCTCTGACTGCCTAATTTCATTTGGTATAATAATCTTTAGGTCCTGTTGCAAAAATTTATTTCCTTCTTTTTATGGCTGAGTAGTATTCCACTGTGTAAATGGACCACAGCCATTTTATCCTCATCTACTGATAGGCACTTGGGTTGTTTCTGGATCTTGGCTACTGTAAATAATGCTGCGATAAACATAGGGGTACATTTTTAAAAATTAGCCTTTCAGGTTTCTTCAAATATATTCTCAGAAGTGAAATCACTGGTACTAAGGAAGTTCCGTTTTTTATTTTTTGGGGAAACTCCATACTGATTTTCATAGTGGATACTCCAATCTGCATTTCCATCAACAGTGCATGAGGGTTCCCTTTTCTCCACATCCTTGTCAGCACCTGTTGTTTGTTGATTTATTGATGATAGCCATTCTGACAGGCATGAAGTGACACCTCATTGTGATTTCTATCTGCATTTCTCTGATGATTATCAACTTTGAGCATCTTTTCATATGTCTGTTGGTCATGTGTAACTTTTTTGGAGATGTGTCTATTCAGGTACTTTGCCCATTTTTAATTGGATTGGGGTTTGGGGGGAGTTGAGTTGTATAAGTTTCATATAAATTTTGGATATTAATCCCTTATCAAATGTATCATTAGCAAATATGTTCTCATTCAGTGAATTGTCTTTTCATTTTGTTGATTTTCTTTTCTATGAAAGAAATTTTAGTTTGGCGTAGCCCCATTTGTTTGTTTTTCTTTTGTTTTACTTTCCTGAGGAGATATATAAAAAATCGCTGCAAGAAATGTCCAAGATTTTACTACCTAAGTTTTCTTCTAGGATTTTTGTGGTTTCAAGTTTTACATTTATGTCTCTTATCAATTTTGAGTTTATTACCTTGAGTTTAATAAGGTAGTCTAGTTTTATATTGATGCACAATACGTTCAAATTTTCCCAACATCATTTACTGAATAGACTGTCTTTTCATCATTGTATGATCTTACCTTCTTTGTCAAATACTAATTGACCATAAGGGTGAGGGTTAATATATGGGCCTTCCTCTCTATTCTGCTTCATTGATCTTTATGTCTATTTTTATACCAGTAACATATTGTTTTGATTACTATGGCTTTATAGCTGGTATTAGGTAGCATGATTCCTCCAACTTTGTTCTTCTTTGTCAAGATTGCTATGGCTATACGGAGTCTTTTGTGGTTCCATATAAATTTTTAAAATATTTGTTCTAGTTCTATGCAATATACCACTGGTATCTCAATAGAAATTGTGTTGAATGTACAGATTGCTTTGGATAATGGGCAACTTTCAATGATGATACTTCTTCCTATCATGAACACAGTTTATGTTTCCAATGATTTATATCTTCTCCAATTTTTTCCTTTAGTGTATTATAGTTGTCTGAGTAGAGGTCTTTTACATATGTGGTAAAGTGTATTCCTAGGTATGTTTTTATCTTCCATATAGTTGTAAATAAATTATTTTTTAGATTTTCCTTTCCATATTTCATTATTGGTATATAAAAATGCAACTGATTTTTGGATATTTATTTTGTATCCTGCTATAGTACTGAATTCATTTAGCAATTTTAGTGGGTTTTTTTTTTGTGGAATCTTTAACATTCTCTATATACAGTATGATGTCATCTAAAAATAATAACAGTTTTATTTTTTTTCTTTCCAATTTGGATTCCTTTTATTTCTTCTTCTTGCCTGGTTGCTGTGGCTAGGACTTCCAGTACTGTGCTGATAAGAGAGGTAAAACAGACATCCCTGTCTTGGTCCTGAGCTTAAGAAAAATGCTTTTAGTTTTTTCTCATTCAGCATGATGTTGGCTGTGGGTTTGTCATATATGCCCTTTATTATGTTTAGGTATGTTCCCTCTATTCCTACTTTCCTGAGAGTTTTTACCATAAATGTATGCTAAATTTTATCAAATGCTTTTTTGCACCTATTGATATGATCATATGATTTTTATTCTTAGTTTTGCTTATGTGATGTATTACATTTATTGATTTGTGGATATTGTACCAACCTTGCATCCACAAAATTAATCCCAGTTGATCATGGTGTATGATCTTTTTAATGTATTGCTGGATCTGGTTTGCTAATATTTTGTTCAGGATCTTAGCACCTATATTTATTAGGAATATTGGACTATAATTTTCTTTCTTTGTAGTGTTTTTACCTGTTTTTTAAAAGATATATTTTATTAATTATGCTCCTACAGTTGTCCCTTTTTCTTCCCTTTATTCTCCTCTACCCTGCACTGCCCCTCCCACCAGCATTGCCCCCCACTGTAGTTCATGTCCATGGGTCATACATATAAGTTCTTTGGCTTCTCCATTTCCTATACAATTTTTAACCTTCCCCTGTCTATGTTGTACCTTATCATGTACATGTTCTTATTTCCTGTACCTGTTCCCCCATTCCCTCCTGCCTCTCTCCGCTGGTAACCCTCCATGTGATCTCCATTTCTGTGATTCTGTTCTTGTTCTAGTTGTTTGCTTAGTTTGTGTTTGTGTTTGTTTTTCTTAGGTTCGGTTGTTGATAGTTGTGGGTTTGCTGTCATTTTAATGTTTATAGTTTTGATCATCTTTTTCTTAAACAAGTCCCTTTAACATTTCATATAATAAGGGCTTGGTGATGATGAACTCCTTTAACTTGACCTTATCTGAGAAGCACTTTATCTGCCCTCCCATTCTAAATGAAAGCTTTGCTGGATAGAGTTGCCTTGGATGTAGGCCCTTGCCTTTCATGACTTCGAATACTTCTTTCCAGCCCATTCTTGTTTGAAAGGTTTCTTTTGAGAAATCAGCTGATAGCCTTATAGGAACTCCTTTGTAAGTAACTGTCTCCTTTCTTTTACTGCTTTTAAGATTCTGTCCTTCTCTTTAAGTGTGAGTAATGTAATTATGATGTGCTTTGGTGTGTGCTTCCTTGGGTCCAACTTCTTTGGTACTCTCTGGGCTTCCTGACTTTGTAGAAGTCTGTTTCCCTTGCTAGATTGGGGAAGTTCTTCATTATTTTTTCAAATAAATGTTCAATTTCTCACTCTTCCTCTTCTCTTCAGGCACCCCTATGATTCAGATGTTGATGGAGACATAGGTAGATATACTTTGCCCTTTTGCACAACAGAAAGAAGGACAACTGCAAATTTAAAAGCAAACAAAAAAATAACCAGAGCTGCCAGAAAATCAAACTGTATGGAAGTCTGACAAGCAAGGAGATAAAGAAAAAACATTCATTCAGATTGGTAGGAGGGGTGGAGACAGGCAGCCAGGGTGGAGAGGACACGCAGTCAGTGGTGCTGGAAGGACTTGGTGGGAAAGGTGGTAGCTGGAGACCAGGCAGTCCCACATTTGGGTGTGGATAAACCGGGAGGAACAAATGGGGAGCAAGACAGACTGTACAATTCAAGGTCCAAGAGCAGGGAAATAAAGCCTCAAAATCTCTGACTGCAAAAATCTATGGGGGTTGTGGCCACAGAAGAAACTCCTAGCCTCACAGGAGTGTTTGTTGGAGAGACCCACAGGGTCCTAGAATGTATACAAACCCACCAACATGCAATCAGCACCAGAAGGGCCCAATTTGCTTGTGGGCAGCAGAGGAAGTGACTGAAAGCCAGACGAGAACTGAGCAAGCAGCCTTGTTCCCTCTCTGATGCCTCCCCCACAGAGAAGTGGGTTGTCCCACTCTGGCAAATGCCTAAGGCTCTACCCCTTACAATGTAACAGGTGCACTGAGACAAAAAATATGACCCAAATGAAAGAACAGATCAAAACTCCAGAAATACCTGGCTGGCATAGCTCAATGGATTGAGCGCGGGCTGTGAACCAAAGTATCGCAGGTTCGATTCCCAGCCAGGGCACATGCCTGGGTTGCAGGCCACGGCCCCCAGCAACCGCACATTGATGTTTCTCTCTCTCTCTCTTTCTCCCTCCCTTCCCTCTCTAAAAATAAATAAATAAATCTTTTTTAAAAACCCTCCAGAAATAGAACTAAGCATGGAAGAGATAGCCAACCTATCAGATGCAGAGTTCAAAACACGTAATCAGGAGGCTCACAGAAATGGTTGACTATGGTTGCAAAGTAGAGGAAAAAGTGAAGGCTATGCAAGGCGAAATAAAGGAAAATATAAAGGGAACCAATAATGAAGGGAAGGAAACCAGGACTCAAATAAACAATTTGGAGCAGAAGGAAGAAATAAACATTCAACCAGAACAGAATGAAGAAACAAGAATTCAAAAAAAATGAGGAGAGGCTTAGGAAGCTCCAGGACAAATTTATCTGATGTTTGAATTAGGATAATACTGGCCTGGTAAACTAAGATAGGGAATATTCTTCCTCTACAGTTTGAGAAAGATAGGTGTTAGTTCTTTTTTGAATGTTTGGTAAAAAAATCACCTTTGAAGCCATCTGGTACAGGAATTGTGTTTGTTAGGAATTTTTTTTAATACTACTTAGTATTAAAAAAATTCCTAACAAACACAATTTCATTGAAGTAGTATTGTAAATTAGTCAATTTCATTGAAGTAGTATTGTAAATTAGTCTGTTAAGATTTTCTGATTCTTCTTGATTCAAGTTGGAAGACTCTACATTTCTAGAAATTTATCCATTTTATACAGATTGTCCAATTAGTTTACATGTAAATTTTTTTCATTAAATTTCCATGTTTTAAAATTTATTTTTATTGATTACACTATCACAGTTGTCCCAATTTATCTCTCCTTTGCCACCTCCACCCAGCTCTCACACCTCCTTCTTTTGGACACCACCACACTGTTGTCTGTGCTTATAGGTTATACATATTGAATATATGTTCTTTGATTCATACCTTTACCTTATTTCATGAATTCCTCCCTTCCATCTCCTCATTGACAGCTGTCAGTCTCTTCCATGTATCCCTGTCTCTCCTTTTATTTTGTTCATTATTTATTTTGTTGATTAGATTCTACATATAGTGAGATCATATGGTACTTGCCTTCTCTGGCTGGCATATAATCTTAGCATAATTAATCTTCAGGTCCATTCATGCTGTTGCAAAAGGTAAGAGTTCCATCTTTTTCACAGCTGTGTAGTATTCCATTGTGTAAATGAATCAGTTTCTTTATCCACTCATCTACTGATGGGCACTTAGGCTGTTTCTAGATCTTGGCTGTTATAAATAATGCTGCTCTGAACATAAGGGTACATATATTCTTTCAAACTGATGTTTCAGGATTCTTAGAATATATTCCCAGAGTGGGGTTATTGTGTAAAAAGGTAGCTACATTTTTAATTTTTTGAGTATAGTATATTGTTTTTCCACAGTGGCTGTACCAATCTGCACTCCCACCATAATTGCACTAGGATTTTCTTGTCTCTATATCCTCACTAGCACCTTTGTTTGTTAATTTATTGAGGGTAGCCAACTGGAAAGTGTGAAGTGATTTTTTTGTGTTGTTCAATTACAGTTATACCCATTTATACCCCATTACTCTGCCCTACCCACTCCCCACCTCCCACATTCAATCATCACCAACCCATTGGCTTTGTCCTTGGGTCCTTTGTACATATTTCTTGACCCTTCCTCTTCTTTCCTCCCTTAACACCCTCCCCTCTAGTTACTGTTGGTTTGTTCTTTATTTCCATGTCTCTGGTTCTATTGTGCTCACTTGTTTGTTTTGTTGATCAGGTTCTGCTTATAGGTAAGATCATATGATATTTGTCTTTCACTGCATGGCTTATTTCACTTAGCATAATACTCTCCAGTTCCATCCACACTGTCACAAAGGGTAGGAGCTCCTCCCTTCTTTCTGCTGTATGGAATCCTATTATGTAAGTGTACCACAGTTTTTTTGATCCACTCATTTACTGATGGACACTTAGGCTGTGTCTAGAACTTGGCTATTTTAAATAGCACTGCTATGAACATTGGGGTGCATAGCTTATTTTGGATTGGTGTCTCACAATTCTTAGGGTATAATTCTATCAGTGGAATTGCTGGGTCAAAAGGCTGTTCCATTTTTAGTTTTTTGAGAAAATCCCATACTGTTTTCCACAGTGGCTGTACCAGGTCTGCATTCCCACATACAGTGTACTTAGGTGCCCTTTTCTCTACAACCTCACCAGCACTTGTTGTTTGTTGATTTGTTTATGATGGCCATTCTGACTGGTATGAAGTGGTATCTCATTGTGGTTTTAATTTGCATCTCTCTGATGGCTAGTGATGGTGAGCATCCTTTCATATGTCTGTGAGCCCTCTGTATGTCCTTGGAGAAGTGTCTGTACAGGTAATTTGCCCATTTTTTAATTGGACTGTTTTGTCTTCCTAGAGTGGAGTTGTGTGAGTTCTCTATATATTTCAGAGATCAAACCCTTGTCTAAGGTATCATTGGCAAATATGTTTTCTTATACAGTTGGTTCTCTTTTCATTTTAATGCTATTTTCTTTAGCTGTGAAGAAGCTTTTTATTTTGATGAGGTCTTATTTGTTTATCCTTTCCTTTATGTCCCTTGCTCTGGGAGACACATTGGTGACAATATTACTGTATGAAATATCTGATTTTCCTGCCTATGTTCTCCTTTAGGATTTTTATGGTGTCATGACTTACATTTAAGTCCTTCATCCACCTTTAATTTATTTTTATGTATAAGTTGGTGATTGAGTTTCATTTTTTTGCATGTAGCTGTCCAGCTCTCTGAACACCATTTGTTGAAGAAGCTATTTTTACTCCATTTTATGCTGCTGCCCTCTTTGTCAAATATTCATTGACCATAGAGACATGGGTTTATTTCTGGGCTCTCTATTCTGTTCCATTGGTCTATGTGTCTGTTCTTGTACCAGTACCAGGCTGTTTTGATGGCAATGCCCTTGTAATACAGTTTGATCTCAGGTATTGTGATCCCTCCTACTTTGCTTTTCTTTCTCAAAATTGCAGCAGCTATTCGGGGTCATTTATGGTCCCATAGAAATTTTTGAAGTGTTTGTTCTATGTCTGTGAAATATGCCATTGGTACTTTAATAGGGATTGCATTGAATCTATAAATTGCTTTGGGTAGTATGGACATTTTGATGAGGTTAATTCTTCCAATCCATGAACATGGTATATGTTTCCATTTGTTTGTGTCTTCCTTGATTTCTTTCTTCAGTGTTCTGTAGTTTTCTGAGTACAGATCTTTTACTTCCTTGGTTAGGTTTATTCCTAGATATCTTATTTTTCTTGTTGCTATATCAAACAGGATTTTTTCCCTGATTTCTGTTTCTGATATTTCATTGTTGGTGTACAAAAATATCTTTAATTTCTGAATATTGACTTTGTATCCCACTGCTTTGCCAATATCATTTATTATGTCCAGCAGTTTTTTGGTGGAGTCTATAGGATTTTCTGTGTACACAATCATATCTTCTTCAAACAATGACAGTTTTGCTTCCTCCTTTCCAATTTGGGTGCCTTTATTTCTTCTTCTTGTCTGATTGCTGTGGCTAGGAGTCCCAATACTATATTGAATAAAAGTGGTGAAAGTGGACAACCTTCTCTTGTTCTTGATCTTAGTGGGAAAGCTCTAGGTTTTTTCCTATTGACTTTGATGTTGGCTGTAGGTCTCTCATGTGTGGCCTTTATTATGTTGAGGAATGCTCCCTCTATTCCCACTTTTCTGAGTGTTTTTATCATAAATGGTTGTTGTACCTTATCAAATGCTTTTTCCATATCTATTGGTATGAGCATGTGATTTTTATCTTTTGTTTTGTTTATGTGATGTTTTACATTTATTGATTTGCAAATATTGTACCATCCTTGCATCCCTGGGGTGAATTACGTATTGCTGGATGTGGTTTGTCAGTATTTTGTTGAGGATTTTAGCATCTATGCTCTTCAGTGATATTGGCATGTAATTACTTACTTTTTTGTGTCTTTTCCGGTTTTAGGGTTAGGATGATGCTGGTTTCATAAAAAGGGTTTGAAGTTTTCCATATTCTTGGATTTTTTGTAATAGTCTGTGAAGAATAGGGGATAGCTCTTCCTCAAATGCTTTGAAGAATTCACCTGTGAAACTGTCTCGTCCAGGGATTTTCTGTGTCAGGGATATTTTGATTACTGTGTCAATTTTGTCAGCTGTTATTGGTCTATTCAAGTGCTCTGCTTCTTCTTTATTGAGTTTTGGAAAATTACATTTTTCTAGAAATTTGTCCATTTCACCTAGGTTTCCAAATTTCTTGGCTTATAGTTCTTCATAGCACTTTCTTACAATCTTTTGTATTTCTGTGGTATCAACTGTAATCTCACTTCTTCACTTCTGATTGTGTTTATTTGGGTTATCTCTCTTTGTTTCTTGATGAGTCTGCTTAAAGACTTGTCAATTTTGTTTATTTTTTTCAAAGTACCAGTTCCTGGATTTATTAATTCTTAGGATTGTGCTTTTAGTCTCTATGTCATTTAATTCTGCTCTGATCTTGGTTATTTCCTTCCTTCTACTTGTTCTGGGCTGTCTTTGTTGTTGTTCCTCCAGTTTTTGTACATGTAGGTTTAGGTTGTTTGTTTGAAATGTTTCTATCTTTTTTAGGTAGGCCTGTATTGCTATGAACTTCCTTCTCAGGACTGCCTTCCATAAGTTTTGGATTGTTGTGAGTTCATTTTCATTTGTTTCCAGAAACTTTTTGATTTCTCCTTTGGTTCCATTCTTAACCCATTCATTGTTTAATAGCATGTTTTTGTCTTTAATACTTGGCATTTTAATTATGATGTGTCTTGGAGTTTGCCTCTCTGGGTTTATCTTGACTGGGACTCTGTGTTTCCTGAACTTGCATGTTTTTCTCCCTCTCCAGGTTTGGGAAGTTTTCTGTCATTATTTTTTCAAGCAGTGTTCTTACCCTTGCTTCTTTTCTTTTCCTTCTTGTATTCCTATGATTCAAATGTTGTTGTATTCTATGTTATCTTGGAGTTCCCTTCAGCTATCTTCATATTTTTTTAGTCTTTTTTTGTGCAGCTGTTCTACCTGGCTGTATCTTTCCACCTTGTCTTCCAGCTCACTAATTCAGTCCTCTGTTTCACCTAGCCTGCTTGTAAGTCCTTCTAGTGTGTTTTTTATTTCCAAAATTTTATTGTTCGTTTCTTCCTGGGTTTTGTTTATAGTTTCTATTTCCTTTTCACACTGTTGTAGTTCTCATTCAGTTCCTTGTAGTTGTCTGTGAGTTCCTTGAGCATCCTTATAACCATTATTTTGAATTCTATATCAGATTATTTGCTTATCTCTATTTTATTTAGCTCTTTTTGTGGGGAGTCTTCCATTGTTTTTGATTGCAGGTTCTTTTTATGTCTCCCCATTTTAGGTGATTCTTTTTGTTTGTTTCTGTGCTTCCTGATGTTTTGTTTTGCTAGCTGTCTTTGTAGGGTGAACTTCTATGGTAGGAATTCTATGGGATTCAGTGGTGTGGTCTCTTTGATCTCCTTGTCTGGATGCTCTAGGTTTTCCCTTTCTTCTGTTTGTGTGTCCTCTCTTGTTGTACTTGGGTTTTTACCTTTTGGTGGTTCCTTTGTTGATGGGTTCTCTCCTCCAGTGGGTATACTGATTTTTGGAGCTTCCACATATTCTTGTGTGATCAGTGGCAGGGGGTAGTCAAAATGGATTAAGACAGTGGGAGAGTATTCTATGGGATTTAAAGGACCAACAACTAGAAAAAAGGTAGGAGATCCTTTGGATATGTATAACATTAACTGTGATATTTCACCCAACTAGGCACTTTTTATAAAAGGCGAGAAAGAGATAAGACACTCATTAGAGTGGAGGAGGATTGTGAGCTGACCCCAGAGAACAGTGCACTTGTGAAAGGTTAGATGATGAGATATAGTGGGTGTAAAAGATAGAAAGTAGGCATAGTGTGCAAGAGAATTGAGTTAACCACAACAATAACAAAGCTCAGGAATAAAGTGAAATGGGCTAAGATCTGGGAGGGTTGCTGTGTAGTATTTGCAGTTGTATGGAGCAACAGTTATTTGCAATAGTACTGGAACAACAATAATATGACAAGAAATATATGATTTGGATAAGAAGAATAGAAAGTACATGATCATGAGTAGTATGTTAATTGGAACATGAGTGAAGTGAAAGAAGGAAAATTAAAATACAATATGAAAGAGAGAATAAGGAAACCCAGTCAAACAATGCAATTAAACAGAAATAAAATGAAGAAAACTAAACAGACAGAAGAGAAATAAAA
This sequence comes from Phyllostomus hastatus, assembly GCF_019186645.2. Classification (NCBI taxonomy): domain Eukaryota; kingdom Metazoa; phylum Chordata; class Mammalia; order Chiroptera; family Phyllostomidae; genus Phyllostomus; species Phyllostomus hastatus. The sequence goes on along the minus strand of NW_025334015.1, from coordinate 1,082,373 downwards.
AACACTAATAAAATAAAACAAGTAATGAAAAAAAGAACAATAAAATGGCAGTTCTATCAGATAGCAAAGTGAAATTTGTCTCAGAGTCTCAGACAAATTAGCCTTGCACTCCCTCTTTGGATCTGTCTCTGGACCTTTCACAGCTCTGGGTCTTTTTGTCTCACTTGGGGAAAGAGAAAAAAAAAGAGATAGGAAAGAAGAAAATAAACCACCTACTGACTTGAAACCCACTGAGTGAGTTCTGCTGGTCTTTCTGCATCCCACAGGAGGTGGGGGCTGGACTTCACTTTTCTCCCTTCCTATGGTTTTGTGAGGATGCAGGCCATGTCTGGGCTGCAATATTCACAGTTGCCTGGCCTCCAGCCCAGGTTCTCTGTGAGCTGCCAGGCCCCTACTGTCCATCTATGCCAGGCCTGTACCTGTAATCCACCAGTTGTGCCCAGGTCCATGTGGTGCATCTCCTCCTTTCTCTTTGCGAGTCCACTGTGGCTGCAGCTCACTGACAGACAAGCCACGCCGGTCAGCTGCCAGGTGCGCAGCACCACACAGCTTCTAGGTGAACAGTGTGAGTCAGTTGCCAGAGAGCAGCCTGAGCTAAGCCCAGCTGCACAGCTCAAGTCGGCCTCAGGGCAAGTGGCTCCTTGAGTAGCCATAATCAGCTAAGGACAAGTAGTGCCAGTCGGCCTCTGGGCATGCAGCTCAAATCAGCTTTGGGGTGAGCAGTGCTAGCCTGCTGCTGTGCAAGAGTTCCTTATAAACTGTCTGCAAACCTCTTTTTTTTCTTCCTTGAGTAAAAGCCTCTCATTTAGGCCTGCTGTTCTTGACAAGCACCCCACTTTTCACATACCCCAACTTTCTAACCAGACTGGAGACTGTCCATGTCAGGGTCCCACAAGGCCCAACTCTTCTCCATCTTCAGGTGTCACCCAGCTCCCCAGTTTCTCTGATAATGACCTAGCCAGTGTCCACAGTCCCAGCAGGTGTATACCACCTCTATGTGTCTCCCACTTCATCTCTATTCCCCCCAGTGACTTCAAGCATCCAGATCCCTTCTGGTGCTGAGCTGCCCTCCCTGCTCTGGTAGGGGAGAGAGCTGGTGATCTAACTCTCCTCCAAGTATCCTGCAGCAGGCACTGGGCTGGGAGCCACAGCAGCCTTGGTCCCTGTGCAGATACTGGGGACCTTGGCATCTCAGTGCAATCCCTTCACTGTTTGTTTCTCAATGTCTTCTACAATTTTTGGCCTCCAAACTTTATATAAGCTGGGTTCTGTTGGCTGTTCACTCTGTTCCTCAAAAGATCAGCTAGGTGTTCCAGCTGAGCACAGGGAGAACAGGGCTCTGCTCCCACCTACCTTGCTGCCATCTTCCTCCCTCTTTCTTTTTTGACTCATTGTTAATCCATTCATTATTTAATAGCATGTTATTCACTCTCCATGAATTTGAATGTTATTGAATTTTTTCCTTGAGGTTAGTTTCTAGTTTCAAGCCATTGTGATCTGAGAAGATGCTTGATAGGATTTCAGTTTTCTTGAATTTGTTGAGGCTTGTTTTGTGTCTTACCATGTGGTCTATCTTTGAAAATATTCCATGTGCATTTGAAAAGAATATATATTTTGCTTTGGGGGGGTGAAAGTTTCTGTATATATAGATTAAGTCTATTTGATCTAGAGTGTTATTCATTCCCACAACATCCTTCTTGATTCTTTGCTTGGCAGATGTATGCATTATTGACAAAGAGGTGTTAAAATCCCCTACTATGAGTGTGCTTCTTTTGATATCTTTCTTGAAATCCTCCAAAACTGTCCTTATATATTTTGGTGCTCCTGTGTTGGGTGTATATATTTTCACAAGGGTTACATCTTCTTGATGGATTGTTCCCTTAAGTATTATATAATGTTCTCCTTTGTCTTTTTATGGCCTTTGTTTTGAAATTTATTTTGTCTGATATCAAAATTTTGCTGCCCCAGCTTATTTTTTTTTCAAGCTCATTTGCTTGGAATATTTTTTCTATCCCTTCACTTTCAGTCTATAGATATGAGGTGGTTTACTCATAGACAGCATATATGCTGGTCATGTTTTCTTATCCATTCAGCTACCCTATGTATTTTAATTGGAGCATTTAATCCATTTACATTTAAGGTTATTTTTGATAGGTACTTATTCATTGCCATTTTTTCTTTTGTTCCTGTGTTCCTCTCTCTTGTTCTCTATTTCTTTTTTTTTTTTCAGATAATCTAGAGATTTTTTTTTAATTTAAGATTTTTTATTTATTTACTTTTAGAGAGGGAAGGGAGAGAGAGAGAGAGAGAGAGAGAGAGAGAGAGAGAGAGAGAGAGAGAGAGAGAAACATCAATGTGTGGTTGCTGGGGGTTATGGCCTGCAACCCAAGCATGTACCCTGGCTGGGAATCGAACCTGGGACACTTTGGTTCCCAGCCCGCGCTCAATCCCCTGAGCTACGCCAGCCAGGGCTAATTTCTTCTTCTTAAAGCAGTCCCTTTGACATCTCTTGCCATGCTGGTTTGACAGAGATGTATTCTTTTAGCCTTTTTTTCATCTGGAAGTTCCTTATTTAGCCTTCCATTTTGAATGAGAGTCTTTCTGGGTAGAGTAGTCTTGGTTGCAGGCCTTTGCTTTTCATTACTTGGAATATTTCTTGCTATTCTCTTCTGGCTTGTAGTGTTGAGTAACCAGCTGATAGCCTTATTGGGGCTCCTTTGTGTGTTATTTCTTGTTTCTCCCTTGCTGCCTTTAATATACTCTCTTTGTCTTTAAATTTTGCCATTTTTACTATGATGTTTCTTGGAGTGGGCCTCTTTGAATTCATCTTTATTGGGATTCTCTGTACTTCAGGACTTGCATTACTTTTTCTCTCATCAAGTTAGGGATGTTTTCTGTCATTACTTTTTCAAATAGGTTTTCTATCACTTGCTCCTCTTTTTTGCCTTCTGTTATTCCTATGATAAGGATATTAGTATGTTTCATTTGTCCTGCAGCTCCCTTAAACCCTATTCATTCTTTTGAGTCCTGTTTTTGTTTCATTGCTCTGTCTGGAAATTTTTTCTACCTTTTCCTCCAGCTCACTGATTTGATCCTCTGCTTCATCTAGCCAACTTTTGATTTCTTCTACTGTGTTCTTCAATTCAGAAATTGTATTCTTCATTTCCTCCTGGCTCTTATTGCTAGTTTCTAAGTCCTTTTTCATGCTGGTGTAGTTTGCAGTAAGTTCCTGTATCTTCCCTATAGTTCTTTCTCACTGAGTTCTCACTGAACTCACTGAGCTTCCTTATAACCACTATTTTGAATTCAATGTTTGGTAGTTTACTTGCCTCTATTTCATGTAGCACTCTTTCTAGGGATTCCCCTTTTCTTTTCAATGGAGGAGGTTGTTTCTTTTTCTCCCTACTTTAGATACTCTTCTTGTTGTTTCTCCTTCTTAGATTGATCTGCATTGACTCCCTGTCTTCATGATGTGAACTTCTGTGGTAGGAGACCTGTGGGACTCAGTGGTATAGTCTCCTTGATCTCCTGAGCTTGGTGATCATAGGATGCCCTTTATGCTGTTTATGTTGGTTCTCTGGTTGTAATTGGGTTTTGATTGTTGTTGGGTCATTCTTTGTTGGGTCCTTCCCTCTGGCTGGCTGACCGAGAGTCATTCCACCACCATGTCTTGTACGCTGTTGTGCAGGTGCACTATTTTTTTTTCTGGATCTGCCTCTGATGATGTCAAATGGTGTCCCAGTCTGGCCTTAGTCAGCCTGTTCAAGACTACTGGGGATCTTCAGTCTATGGCTGAGTCCTTCAGTTGTTAATTTAGTCACAATGTAGTTAGCATTCAGACTTAAGTGTCACAAGGTGGAGCAGAGTAGTTCTTGCAGGCAGAGGTATTGCTTCCCCTTAGGCTGATGCCATTTGGAGGGGAGTGGTCTGTCTAAGCAAGATGGCTCCTGAAGTATGGGGGATGACTCAGAACCAAGGTCCTGGTGGCTGCTCTCTCAGTTCTCCCTGCAAAGCCACCATTCCCAGTCTCTCCTCAAGCATCTCTAGTCCACTCTGCCCTGCCCTTGCTAGGGCCCTGGGTAAGGGGCTGCAAACAAAATTTTATGTATTGGGCCTTCAAAAGTCTCTCTGTGACTCTAGCCATCTTCCCCTGCAAAGAAAAATGCTGGCACTTTTTCACAGATGGGTGTTATCTTGGTTCTTTTTGGGCTTTAGGGCTGTAGGCTGGGGAACCCCGCTTGAGGTTCAGACCCCACACTTGTCAGGGGGAACCCCCAGTCACTGAAATATTGCTCTGGCACTCCAGCTTTTGCCTGTGGGAGCCCAGCCAGCTCTCTTGTGTCTCCTCCACACTCCCTATCAGTTATGTTGTGCTGAAGCTGTCTCTTCTGTCTGTCTATGGTTATAAGTCTTCTCTCCCACTATTGTTCTCCCAGCTTTTTCTTATTCCAGATGATTTTCTACAATTTAGCTGTAATTCCATACTGGTCCTGGGAGAAGGTTAGTGTAGCTTCCACTTACTCCTCTACCATGTTCTTATTTTCTAATTAACTGATTTGATCTCCACCTAACTTGTTGTTGATTCCTTTTAGTGTATTTTTTATATCACATATTGTATTATTCATTTCCTACTGGTCCTTCTTTATGCTTTCTATTTTTTAATGCTTACTATCTAAGTTTTCACTGAGATCATCCATTCCTTTTCTAAGTTCTTTGAGAATTCTTACAAGCATTTTAAACTGTGAAATATTATGGTTGCTTCCATTTCATCAATTTAAAAAAAATATTCTGGGTATTTCTCTTGTTCTTTTGTTTTTATTTGTCTCCCCATTTGGTTTCTTCTTGTTAGGTAGATTCACTATGTCTCCCAAACTTGTTTTGATGGTTTTATAATAAAAATGTTTTTTGGGGCTCAGTGGCAGAATCTTCCAGATCACACTCCTACTCTAGGAGTGTTTCTGGTGGGTTATGTGCACTCCCTATTTTACTTGAGTCTTGAATGCTGTTGGTCTGTTTATGGGTGGAGTCAACCTTTCAGGCTAGGAGAATATAAAGGTAAACCTCAATCATGGTGTATAAGATGCTGTGCAAGGGCTTCTGCCAAGGTGGGGTAGTTCTCAGCAGGGCCAGGTGCCTGCCAGAATTCTCCTTTGAGTGTACAAGTTGTGTGGCTAGTTGGGTCAAGCTTTGGTGTTGTCTAAAGCCCACCATTTGTTATGTTGGTTCTGGGACCACTTAGTTGTGGTTCAGATACTGGTTGCTGTCAGATGTGTGTAATTGGCTTTGGGCTACCTATCTGTAGCTACCACATTCTTTTTTCTTTGTGTCTGTGTCTACTGGACTTGTGTGTGTATGGGAGGGGCCAATCTGTGTGAAAGGGTTGGTTTCTTCCTGCTTAGGGCTGTGGGCAGTATAAAAGGACCCCTGAGGTCAACCTCTACCTGTCAGCCACCCTGTCTATCCCTGAGGTTTCCTAGTCTTTCTCATGAACCTTTTGATGGAAGACTGTATGATGAACCCAGCATAATTGAGATACAGATAGTTGTTCCCCTAGTTGGGGTTGGACAGTCAGGCACTCAATGAGGGGAAAGTAGCCCCTGCTCCAAAGCCAACCCCTGTAGTCTCTGCCAGAGTATCCAACTCTAGTTCCTTCAGTGAGGCTCACTACAGCAAGCTATTCCCTTTGCAGGAACAAGCTCAACCACCCCGGGCTCAGGGAGATAGATCCAAAGAATCTCCCACTGGGGATGATGCTAGTCCAACCCACAGCAGGGTGCTAAACTCTTCATCCTGGTCCCAGACAGTAGCTTCTGAGGGTCTCACATTTTGAAAGTTACTGTTCTGATTTGGTCTTCCTTTCTTCATAGAACTGTACCCAGTAGGGGTGTCTGGGACTTGGCAGGACTGATCTAAACAATTTCCTGTTGGGGGATGGTTCCCACAAACCTGTAGGAGGGGGATGCACACTTCTTTCATTTTCAGGTAGCTGCAGGCTGAAGTTGCAAGGGAGATTGGGCATGCCCCTCCAAAATGTAGCCCCATAGCCTAGCACTTGCCCATCTGGCAAGAAGAGGCTCCCAGACAGAAGCCTCTCTGGGTGACAAAGTCCAAAAATTTCAGCTCTTTATGGCTCCTCAGCATGCTGCCAAACCAAGAAGAACAGAGCTGACAATTCTAACTCTGTGCAGCACTTTGATCTCTTCACATGGGTGGTCTTAGCAGGGTGGAGCTGAAGGTCTTGTTCTGTAGAAACTCCTAACCCAGCAGGTCAAATCTGAAAGTCCCAGCATGGCAGTTTTCCCATGATGCTGAATACAGCATAATGGGGCCAAAATCTTAGTCCAGGGCAGCATCTCTGTACCTTCAAACTCAGCAGCAATAGGGCCTCAATTGGTGGGGGGAAGGGTGCTGGGTGTTCACTCAGGGTAGGGGAGACTGGTTCTCTTTCTGAAGCCACACAGTTAAGTCATGGTCTGGGTTTTTGCCTAAAGCATCCCCAGAAAACAGAAGACCCCTTAAAGTCATTGCTGGATTTAGCCAGCAGACCCCTCCACAGGACTCAAGTACAGCAGCATGGTTCCTCCAGCAGTTGGAGTTTGGACAGTGATCTTCCCAGGCTGGTGCTGTAACAATAGGAGCACTCTACCATGGGCGGGGGGGTGCTCTCTACCACGGCAGGTACTCTCTACCATGGGGGGGTGCTCTTTGAGTTTCCCAGGTGTGGTGAATCCCCACTGATTCCCACTGCCAGATGCTTCCCCAGACTTTTTCCCATCTCTAGAGCACTGGGTTGGGGATACCTGCATGGGGTTAAGACTCCATGCTCCTGGAGAAAGTGAGTTCTTTTTTTGTTTTGTTTTGTTGTTATTTTGTCGGGTTTTTTTTCTTAATGTTTTATTGATTGTGCTATTACAGTTGTCCCATCCCCCCCTTTATTCCTCTCTGCCTGCACAGCCCCTCCCACCCATGTTCCCCACCTTTAGTTCATGTCCATGGGTCATACACATAAGTTCTCTGGCTTCTACATTTCCTATACTATTCTTACCCTCCCCCTGTCTATTTTCTACCTACCATTTACACTACTTATTCTTTGTACCTTTTCCCCCTCTCTCGCTCTCCTACTACTCCACTGATAACCCTTCATGTGATCTCCATTTTGTGATTCTGTTCCTGTTCTAATTGTTTGCTTAGTTTGTTTTTGTTTTTGTTTTAGATGTGGTTGTTAATAACTGTGAGTTTGTTGTCATTTCACTGTTCATATTTTTTATCTTTTTCTTAAATTAGTCCCTTTAACATTTCATATAATAAGGGCTTGGTGATGATGAACTCCTTTAACTTTACTTTATCTGGGAAGCACTTTATCTGCCCTTCTATTATAAATGAAAGCTTTGCTGGATAGAGTCATCTTGGATGTAGGTCCTTGCCGTTCATGACTTCAAATACTTCTTTCCAGCCCCTTCTTGCCTGCAAGATTTCTTTTGAGAAATCAGCTGATAGTTTTATGGGCACTCCTTTGTAGGTAACTGTCTCCTTTCCTCTTGCTGTTTTTTGGATTCTTTCTTTGTCTTTAATCTCGGGTAACTTAATGATGATGTGCCTTGGTGCGTTTCTCTTTGGGTCCAACTCCTTTGGGGCTCTCTGAGCTTCCTGGACTTCCTGGACATCTGTTTCCTTTGCCAGATTGGGGAAGTTCTCCTTCATTATTTGTTCAAATAAGTTTTCCATTTCTTGCTCTTCCTCTTCTCCTGGCACCACTATGATTCAGATGTTAGAATGTTTAAAGATGTCGCAGAGGTTCCTAAGCCTCTCCTCATTTTTTTGAATTCTTGTTTCTTCATTCTTTTCTGATTCAATGTTTATTTCTTCCTTCTGCTCCAAATCATTGATTTGAGTCCTGGTTTCCATTCCATCACTGTTAGTTCCCTGTAGATTTTTCTTTATTTCACATAATGCAACCTTTATTCCTGCCTGAGTCTTTCTTATGCTGTTGAAGTACCCAGTGAGTTCCTGGAGCACCCTGATAACCAGTGTTTTGAACTGTGTATCTGATAGGTTGGCTATCTCTTCATCACTTAATTGTATTTTTTCTGGAGCTTTGAACTTCTTTCATTTGTGCTATTTTCTTTTTGTTTCAGCATGCCTCTTAGGTAGTAAGGGGAAGAGTCTTAGGTGTTCACCAGGGCAGGGCAATCCACATTGCTGTGTTGTGGCACTGTATATGGGGGAAGGGTCCAAGAGGGAACATTGTTGCTTGCTCCACTCTCTGCTGATTTTCAGTCACTTCCCTGGCCACCCACAATCAAATTGGGTCTTTCTGTTGCTGATTCCTGGGTGAGTGGGTTTATGTACATTCTAGGACCCTGTGGGTCTCTCTAATGAACTCTCCTGTGAGGCTGGGAGCTTCTTCTGCTGCCTCAACCCCGACAGGTGTTTTCAGTCAGAGGCTTTGAAGCTTTATTTCCCCATACTGGAACCCTAGGTGTGTGGTCTATCTTGGTCCCTAAGTGTTCCTCCTGGTTTATCTGCACATGAATGTGGGACTGTCCAGTCTGCAAGCCACTGCCTTGCCCGGTCCCCCAGCCACTACCTTGCCTCGAGTCCTCTCCACCCAGCTGCCCATCTCCATCCCTCCTACCAGTCTGGATGAAATGTTTCTTCTTTAACTCCTTGGTTGTTGGACTTCCATACAGTTTGATTTTCTGTCAGTTTTGGTTGTTTTTTTTTATTTTTAAATTTGTTGTTGTCCTTCTGGTGGTCATGCAAGGAGGCACAGTGTGTCTACCTACACCTCCATCTTGGCTGGAAGTTGAGAAAGGGAGTTCTGCAGCTGCAATATATCTGTCTTCTCTGCTTGCAACCACCCCTGTTTGAGGACTTTCCCTCTCTGTGTCTCAACCATTCTTACCAGTCTCTATGTAGCTACTTTTGTACTCCTCAGTTGTAATATTTTAGATCAGATACCTTTCATTTGGTTGTCCAGGTTGATTGCTCTGTAATTTAGGTGTAAATCTGGTTTAAGGCAGGGAGCAAATAGATGCAGATTCCATTTACTATGCAGCCATCTTGGGGTTCCCTGTAACATGTTCTTAAATCCTTTATATTTATGTTGTGTCAGTTGTTAATTTTCCTCTTTTACTTTTGATTTTTTTTATTTAGTTTCTTTTTTTCTTAATGACTCTAGATAAAGGTTTATTGATCTTGTTTATCTTTTCAAAGATATAGCATTTGGTGTCATTGATTTTTGTATTTTTAGACTGTATTTTATTTCTGCTTTGATCTTTATTTTCTTCATTTTCCCACTAACTTCAGACTTTTTGGTCATTCCTTTTTAGTTACTTTAACTGTAAAGTTAGATTGTTTATTTGAGATTTTTTCCTCAATGTAGGCATGTAATTCTATTAATTTCTCTCTAAAGACCACTTTTGCTGTTTCCCATAGATTTGGTTGTTGTGTCATAATTTTCATTTCTTTCAAGGTATCTGATTTCTTCCTTGATCTGGCTACTAACCCATTTATTGTTTAGTAATGTGTTATTTAACTTCCTTGCATATGTGTGTTTTTTTGTTCTTTTTCTTGTGATTGATTTTTAGTTTCATATCAATATGGTCAGAGAACATGCTTCATAAGATTTCAATCTTCTTAAATTTATTGAGATTGAGACTTATTTTATTTTTTACCATGTGGTATATCCTAGAAATATTCCATGTGCACTTGAAAAGAATGAATATTATGATGATTGGTGGTGAAATGCTCTGAAGATACGAATTAAATACAATATGGTAAAGTGTGTCATTTAAGGCTGGTGTTTCCTTGTTGATTTCTGTCTGGAAGATCTGTCCATTGATGTCAATAGGGTGTTAAAATCCTAATACTGTATTGCTGTTGACCTCTCCTCTTATATTCATCAGGATTTGCTTTATATATTTATGTGCTCCTATGTTGTGTGCATAAATATTTACAAGGGTTATGTCTTCTTGTTGAATTGCTCTCTTAATCAATATGTAGTGTCCTTCTTTGTCTCTTACTATAGCCCTTGTTTTAAAGTCCATTTTGTTTGATATATTTGTCTATAAAGTCTGTTTGTCTGAATTGCTATCCCAGCTTTTGAAAAAATCCCATTTGCAGCAATATCTTTTTACATCATTGTACATTTAGTCTCTTTCTATTTTTTTGTTCTGAGATGGGTCTCTTGTAGAAAACATATATATATATATATATATATATATATATATATATATATATATGTTTTATTTTGTTCTCTAGTCTGCTACTTTATATGTTTTCATAGGCTCATACATTTAAAGTGAATATTGATAAGTATGTACTTACTGCCATTTTATTATTCACATTTATGTTTTGTTTCTGTCTCTCTCTCAAAGAAGTCCCTTTAACATTTCTTGTAATACTGGTTTGGTGGTGATGGTCTTTCCTGTCTGGAAACTATTACTCCTTCAATTTTAAATGATAGCCTTTGTGAGTACAGTAGTTTTGATTATAGGTCCTTGCTTTCTATCACTTTGAGTATTTCTTGCCAATCCCTTCTGGCCTGCAAAGTTTCTGTTGAGAAATCAGATGACAGTATTATGAGAGCTCTCTTGTGAGTAGCTAACCTCTTTTCTCTAGTTTCTTTCAAGATTCTCTCTTTGTCTTTAACTTTTGCCATTTTAATTATGATGTGTCTCGGTATGGGCCTCTTTTGGTTTATCTTGTTTAGGAATCTCTTCACTTCTGGACTTGTATATCCTTTTTCTTTAGAGAAGTTCATTTGTTTGTTTGTTTTTGTTGTTTTTTAAATCCTCTCCTAAGGACATACTTAGAGAGAGGATGTGGGTGAACAGAAACAGAAACATCTATTGGTTGCCTCCCATATTTGTCCCAATCGGGGACTGAACTTGCAACCTAGGTATATGGCCTGGCTGGTAATCGAACCTGCAACCTTTTTGTGTACAGAACAACACTCTAACTAACTGAGCTACCCAGAAATGTCCAGGTTAGGGAAGATTTTAGTCATTATTTCTTCCAATAGGTCTGGATCTGTTGTCCTTTCTCTTCTTCTTCTGGTACCTCTATGATGCAGATATTGTTATGCTTCATCTTGTCCAAGAGGTCCTTTAAACTACCCTAATTTTTTAAAATTCTTTTTTTCTTTTTTCTGTTCTGATTGGGTGCTTTCTGCTACCTTGTCTTCCAAATCACTGATTCGATCCTTTGCTTCATCCAACTTGATGTCAGCGCTGGGACTGAGGCCACTGAACCAATGTCCCAGGGCTCACAAAGTCTAGATACCACTTGATGGGTGTTCACACATCTTTGTAGTGGGCAGAGTCTCTTCAAATCATTAGGGTGAGGCCAGCAGAGTTTATCAGGCTGAAACAGACCAAGATTTGGCCACACGAAGGAAGGGCTCTACACCCATCGGGTGTGTGAGGGAAAAGAGGCCCTCATCCTGGAGCCACACAACTTAGTCTGTTCAATGTTTTGCTGGGAGGCTCAGGCTCAGCTATGTGGAACAGCTTGGAGTGGGGAGGGTTGGCTTAGTGGATCTCCGGTGAGGAAGAGGTGACAGTCAGACTGGGGGCAAGGTGAGCTGTGTTACTCGTAGGTGACATTGCCTAAGAGCCACACAGCTCAGTGTGTGCCTTTGCACACCTTCGTCCTTCCTACCAATCTCAATGTGGCTTCTTTATATCCTTGGTTATGAGACTTCTATTCAGCTAGTCTTCAGTTGGTTACTCAGGTTGGTTGCTCTATATTTTCATTGTAATTCCAGTTTTGTCCTGGGAGACAGTGAGTGTAACATCCACCTATTCTGCCATCATTTGGATCTCTCACAATGTCCTTCTCTTTGAGGAGGAATCATGCTTCATTTCATGGGGGGACCACATAGGGTTAACACTTTATCCATCAGAGGAACACCTGAGTTGATTCCCTATTTTTGCTGCTGTGAATAATGATGCTGAGAACATGAAGTGTGTGCATGTTTCTTCAAGACCCTGCCACCAGATCTTTCAGTGAACACCCTGCTGTGGGGCTGCAGGAGCATATGGAGCTCGGATTTTCCCTGAGGAACTTCCAAGCCCCTGCCGCCCCAATTGTACTGCCCACCTGCACAGGTGCTCTGGTTCTGTTGTGGGTTCAGCTTTAAGGTCTCTACTCACAGTACAAAGCCAAAGGGATAGAGCAAAAGTCGAGTGGAAGCTCTTTACTTTTCAAAACCCTGTAGGCAGGGCTGCTCCTGTGAGTCCTGATGTAGATTAGATATTGGGGCCCTGAGTGAACACCACCGTTACAGTGAAGATGTAGGTGAGGTGCTGAGGTGAAAGGAATCAGCTCAGTTCCATTCACTGTCAGTGTGTGTTGGGTGAGTTTCTCAGACGGCAGGGAGAGGTATCAGTTTGGGAGGATTTCTTACAGCTTTGCCCCAGAAGACCTCACCGATGCTTTAGTAGGCTCTCTAGAACTTGCGAGTTGAATACACTATTATCCTGTATCTTTTTCTTTTCTACCACTTCTTCTCAAGGAACCAGTTTAGTAGAAGGAGAAAAGCCTGCAACTTGTAACTTTAATGTATCTTTCTTTGATTGCCTATCGCCTCTCCAACCTGTGCTTCCCCCTGAACTCCTCTAAAAAACATAAAAGGTAAAGCAAATTGTCATTAAATTATTTATTTAAGAAACTAGATCATGTTCTTCTGTCTAATCACAATTTTGTGAATTCATAATTTACTATGTATTTTTTTAAATAACCCCATGATTTTGATTTCATGTGTTTCTCAGCCTGTGCAGAAATGTGAGTGGACACTGGGGCTTAGCAAACAATGCACTGAATAGAGAGTTACGCATGTCACTTTCTTGTTCATTTCAGACTTTTCTTTGGTGATTGTTTCCTGAGGGGAAGGCATTCCTCAGCTCCGACTCTGACAAACTCCCAGGCCCAGGGGCTGTATATTTATTTCTGTTCTTTCCGGTGGTTATGGATCCTTTGCACAGGCTTCTGGACAAGAATTCCCAAGCAGGGACAAGCCAGATTTTCTTCTTCCGTCTGATCCAGATATTCTAGGCTGTGATCAGGCTCCAGAGCAGTTGGCAGAGGAGGGTGCGGTTCCGTGCAGCACCGCTGTGTTCTGCTGCGAAGAGCTGGAAGATCTGCTGGAGCTTCACATGGTGGAAACAGGTGCATTGTGTCTTTTGCATTTGGGAGATAGCCCCTCTTTTCCAAGGAAATTTCAAGTCGTTTCTATCATGTAGGCACGACGGAGGGGGAACCGTCTTCAACTATCCACAAAAATTAGAGCTTCTCCAGTTGTTTTGGCTCTGGCTCCAAAGAACAGCCCCGCCAAGGGAACCGGCGGTGATGGAGCAGGGTATCATCACTCCTGCCACCAGCCAGGACTAGATCTCGGCCTTTGAGAATTCCAGTAATTCAGGGGACGGCCGCCAGGGGGGCGTCGCGGGTTCAGTTAACCCGAAGTTTCTGTGGCTTGTTCCCTGGAAGCGAGATTCCTCCGGCAAGAGGGTGAGCTGGTGGCCTCTTCTCACGCGGGGATTTGGGAAGCACAGACTTCAGAGCTTTCGTTTTCAGTGTTGGGTCTCAGGACAGGTACACTGTCACGTCACGGCCTCACCGAGCAACTTCGAGCTGCTGTAATAGTGAGCAAAACACCTTCCTCTGGCGGCCCTGCCTGCTGAACCCCGAGCTCTGCCCGGGCCTTGCCGGCTGCACTTCCCTTAGGTGCAGAGAACCTTGCCTTTTCTGCACTTCTCCCCAAGTTTCAGCTTTACTTTGCACAAAAAAAAACACACAAAAAACCAAAAACCTCTAGTGAAGCCATTTTTACAAAGAATCCATTTACTGAGGGCTTTGAAGCTGGGAGTCAGAGTGTGTTTGGTTCTTTTTACAGATTCGGGACAATTTCTGCAGGAGATGCCCAAGGACTCAGAGACTGGAGCACAGAAAGGGTGGGGGCAGGACTGGACCACGTAGGGGCCACTGTGGAAGGGAGCTGGGATGCGGCCACCGGGGGTGGGTCCACTGGGGGCCCTAGCCCAGGAAGAGACCTCTGTATAGGATTTGAGACTTTTATGGTGATTGTTCAACATCACGACGTTACACCAGTGGAGTAAAGAAAAGTTCAAAAGTGGGATTGTAACAGGAAAAGACACCAGCATTTGGGCTGCCTGTCACCACCAAATCCAATAAGCAATGACAGTGATTGAATCTTTTATAGGCGCTTTATTCAGATGGCCTGCGATCCGAGAAGATGGCGGGTTCATACCCTAACAAACCATCTTTCCCTTTCTTTCCTGGCCAGATCTTTTATAAGGGGGGGGGGTTGGGGAAGACAAAAAAGAAGTCAGTTTGAGAGTCCTTGAAGTTCCCAGCTGCAGCACTTCTATCCTGGGCAATTAGCTGTCTCCAAGTGGGAGGGGTGGTCTCCTGCTTCTTCCCAATACCAAAGTCTCCAGGCGGTAATCTCTAGCCAGCACCCCAGGAGGTCAGCTGCTTTTTCTCAGGTGCCAGATGGGCCTTATCTGTAGTTTCTGAAACAAAGAGCTTAACATACTTATTACTTGCTAGATTTATGGCTATTTACCTTAAGCTAAATTTTTTCAAGTCTTAAGCCCCCTTTCGGGATCATTAAAAGAGCATTCCTTCAACTTTTTAAAATATTAACATTATTTTAATATTAAATATAAATATCAAATGTAAAATTTAAAAATATTTTAACGTTAAAATGTCACTTTATACCTGGCTGGCGTAGCTCAGTGGATTGAGCGCAGGCTACGAACCAAAGTGTCGCAGGTTCGATTCCCAGTCAGGGTACATGCCTGGGTTGTGGGCCATGACCCCCAGCAATCACACATTGATGTTTCTCTCTCTCTCTCTCTCTCTCCCCTCCATTCCTTCTCTAAAAATAAATAACTAAAAAATATTAAAAAAAATTCTTAATAAAAAAAGATATGTAAATACTTTAATATTAAATAAATGTTGATATAAAATTTAAAATTTTTAACATTCAGACCTTTGAAACAGCATGTATGAAACTTCAACTTCATTTAAAGTGAATTTTACTTATACCCTAACAGGAATTTAGTTAGCCCTGGCTGGTGTGGCTCAGTGGATTGAGCACTGGAGTGGGAACCAAAGGGTGGCAGGTTGGATTCCCAGTCAGGGCACGTGCCTGGGTTGTGCCAGTAGGGGGCACGCCAGAGGAAACCACACATTGATATTTCCCTCTCTTTCTCCTTCCCTTACCTCTGTCTAAAAATGAATAAAATCTTTTTTAAAAACATATAAAAACAGGAATTTAATGTTACTTTTTTGACTTAATGGAAAGGGAACAGACACAGGAATTTCAAGATTGCATTTTTAATGGACAGTATTGCCACGTTGGGCAGTCTCTCATGTCTCCATGACAATACTGAATTACTTTTCATTAAGGTCACGTTACTGAAATGTCTTCACGGGACCCCACCTGTGGGTGCCAGGTACAAGGCACAAGGCAGACCCATTGCCTGCTGCCATAGCATGTGTTCCAGGCTGGTGGTAACTGAGCCCTCTAAAGCCATGCTCAGCCCTGGCTGGCGTAGCTCAGTGGATTGAGCGCAGGCTGGGAACCAAAGTGTCCCAGGTTCGATTCCCAGCCAGGTTACATGCCTGGGTTGCAGGCCATAACCCCCAGCAACCGCACATTGATGTTGCTCTCTCTCTGTGTCTATCTCCCTCCCTTCCCTCTCTAAAAATAAATAAAATCTTTAAAAAAAGAAAAAAAGCCATGCTCATGCATATGACACCGGCAGGGGATCCTGGGGCATGTAAGCCTTGTAGGGTCAGGGAGAGCTTCCAGGGCAAGCCACTGCTGAGCCCACCTCCCCAGGAGCTGCCAGCATTAGCCAAGTAGGTGCATGGTCATCCTTTCTGGACATGTAAAGGGCAGGTATCCTAGGGTAGCAGGTAAAACACAGGCCTTGTGTTTGGAGACGTGACTGAGTAAAGGCATGCATATGAAGTCATAATCACAGAGATGACATTTAGAACAATTTGGGAAGTTGAGACTGTACGTGCAGAGGACGAAGTGTGGCAGCTGGCTCAGAATTCCGAAGAGCCAGGAGAATCCCTGAGAGGAGAGGGGACGGTCGACAAAGGAAGGAGGGCAGGAGGGGCGCAGAAGCAGAAGGTGGTGAGGACAGAGAAGCCAGGGAAAGGTCAGGCTTCGGTGCAGGATGCGGTCGGCGTCAGATGCTCCTGAAATGCCAGCAGGGCCAACAACGGACGGTCATCGCTGACCTGGGCACCATGCGGTTTGTTGTAAACTCTGCCCGAGCAGTGCAGGAGAGAGAACAGGGAGCCTGAAGGCACCTCGCCATGAGCGGAGAAATGAGCGGCATGTGAGCAAGTAGGGACGGATATTGCAGAGAACATTCAGGACATTTAGGTGTGAACAGAATGTCAGGAGCAAGACAACACAGGTGGTCGCAGGACTGAGTAATGATCATACTTGGGATGAAGAAGATGAAAATGAAGCACATTGAACATTGATCAAAAGCAGCCAGTCCACAGGAAGATGTTCTTCAGTACAGACAGGAGGCACCTGGTAGAGCATCAGCACCTCACTAAGGCTGCTCTGCTGTCCTACCAAGGGCTCTTCCTCCAGGGCTGAGCCTTCGAGAACTGTCTCTCTGGGTGATGTCACAGAGGTTTTGCATGTGGGACTACGCACCACGGTGAGGCTTGGGATGAGTAAGAGGGCCTTTGGTGCTCGAAATGCCATGAGGTCTGAGTGTGAGCAGGGGGTAGGAGTGGAGACCAGTGGGACTTGCAGTGTTCCTCTCAGGCCCATCGGTTTTCTGCAAGCGTACTTATGAATGTTGAGGGTGTCAACGCCCTGTTTCATGAATGATTTAAGTGAACTTTGAATAGTTTTTAAAAATCTATTAAAAGGGATTCTCTACTGAAAAACTAAAAAATACAACTGTTTGGCATACTGAAAAAAAATGTTCTCATCACATCGATAAGAACCTTTGTATATTCAGTGGCTGTGATTTCATTTTAGTATCATTAATTAGCAAAATCAGACATCATATTGAGGTGGGGTTTATTGTTTGATGCCTCTCACACCACATGTTAAGTCTGTGTATGCCCAAACATTCACCGTAATCCCAAACATTTATGAAATGCACTGTACTAAGGAACAGATCTTCAGATCAACAAAGTGTAAAATTAAAAGGGTGTTTAAACTGGACTCACCAGCAAGTTCTTTCTTTCCATATCTATCAGCTTCCATCTGGTAGGTATTACGTGCCCACTTTTACAATAAGGAATAGGTGGGTCTGCTAAGGAACCAGACAAAATGGACTACTGCCTCAAGAGTGTGTTTCCCTGAGCAGATTAAATGGAAAAGAACAGTGTTTCTGCCTGCCCTATTTGAGGGTGATGGGACAAGAAGTAAAAACAATTTTGACCCTAGAATGAAGTGGGCCCTGTTTCTTCAGTAACAAGTGGACACGTGGTCTCAGGAATTAAGGAAACTGTTTCAGCTCTGGTGGTCCTGAACGGCACTGACCCCCGTGGCCTGGGTCGTCCAGCCCAGGGCTGATCACACTGCCCCTTGATGACTGGGGCTGATCACAGGAATATTGGGGCAAATACTGACACCAGGCCATCACTAGGAAACTACCAGCGAAACAGCCCCTAACGTTTTTTCAAACACTAGGGAATAAAAATTACTTTAATGACAGGCATTGAGGTATCTTCGCATGGTCTGAGAGCTCATTTCTTCTTAGCACTGAGTCTACTCCATTGTCTGCATGGACAGGGTGCACTTATCCACTCACTGACAAAATTTGTTTTATCTCAGTCCCCTGTTAAAAACTTTTTTCAATTAGTCTATAATCACTATTATTTTGTATCAGTTCAGCAGAGGGGTTAGACAATCCTATACTTCACCAAGTGTTCCCCTGGGGTTTCCGCACCACAGTTATTAGAATGTAAAGGCTGTACTTTACATCCTTGTGACTCTTCTGTAATTGCTAATTTGGACTTCTTGAACCCCACAACTATTTAGCGTGCGCGCACACACAGGCACACACACACACACACTCACACACAAATTGACTATGCCATTACAATTGTCCCAATTTTCCCCTTTTGCCCTCTCCTCCCGGTACCAACATTCCCTCCAGCAATCCTTCTCCCTTAGATCATGCCCATGGGTCGTACATATAAGTTCTTTGGCTACTCCACCCTATACTGTTCTTAACATCCCCCCGTCTATTTTGTACCTACTGATTTATGCTTCATGATCCCTGCACCTCTTCTCCCCCCTCCCTCTCCCAGCTGATAACCCTCCAAGTGATCTTCATATCTATGGTTCTGTTCCTGCTCTTGTTGTTTGCATTGTTTGGTTTTTTAGATTCAGCTGTCAACAGTTGTGAATGTTGCCCTTTTAGTGTTCATGAATCTGATCTTCTTTTTCTTAAATAAGTCCCTTTAACATTTCATATAGTAATGGCTTGGTGATGATGAACTCCTTTAGTTTTTACCTTGTCTGGGAAGCACTTTAACTGCCCTTCCATTCTAAATGAAAGCTTTGCTGGATAGGGTCATCTTGGATGTAGGCCATTGCTTTTCGTCACTTTGAATACTTCTTGTCTGTCCCTTCTAGCCTGCAAAGTTTCTTTTGAGAAATCAGCTGATGGTCTTATGGGAATTCCTTTGCAGGTAACTCTCTCCTTTTCTCTTGCTGATTTTAAGATTCTCTCTTAAATCTTTAATCTTTGGCATTTTAATTATGATGTGTCTTGCTGTGGTCCTCTTCGGGCCCAACTTCTTTGGGACTCTCTGTGCTTCCTGGACTTGTGTGTCTATTTCCTTTCCCAAATTAGGGAAGTTTTCCTTCATTATTTTTTCAAATAAGTTTTCAGTTTCTTGCTTTTTCTCTTTTCCTTCTGGTATCCCTATCATTTGGATGTTGGTATGTTTGGAGGTGTCCCAGAGGCTTCTTAGTCTAGCCTAATGGTTTTTGTTTTGTTTTGTTTTGTTTTAATTCTTCTTTCTTCTTGATGTACTGATTGAATGCTTTTTTCCTTCCTATGTTCCAAATCATTGATTTGACTCTTGGCTTCTTCCCCTTCACTGTCGGTTCCCTGTAGATATTTCTTTATTTCACTAAATGTAACCTTCATTTCTGCCTGGGTCTTTTTTTATGCTGTTCCCATACTGAATGATTTCCCTAAGCATCCTGATAACCAGTGTTTTGAACTCTGCAGCTGATAGGTTGGTTATGTCCATTTTGTTTCATTCTTTTGCTGGAGTTTTGTTCTGTTCTTTCATTTGGGCCATATTCATTTGTCTCCTCAGTTCGGAGGCCTCCCTGTATTTGTTTCTATGTACTAGATCAAGCTGCTTTGACTCCCTGTCTTAGGGAGTGTGGGGTATTGTAGAAGAGCAGACCGGTAAATTGTGTGGGTGGAGCCTTAGGTGTTTATCAGGGTGGGGGCAACCCATTCCACTGCTTTGTGGCTCTGTGTGTGGGCAGGGCTTAGAGAGGGGACAGTGCTGCTGCTTGGCTTCTAGGAAGTTTGCCCAGGAAGCTGTCTCCTGCCACAGTCCCTGTTTCCAGCCACTTCATTTTCTCCCCGTATGTATGCCACTGGTGCCCTTCCAGCTGTTGCCCTGGTGCTGAATCCCAAATGGGGTGGGTCTGCATAAGTCCTAAATCCTTGCGGACCCTTTAAGAGGAGTCTCCTGATAATCTGGCAGTTTCTTCTGCTGCCAAACCCTCTGGTTTTCACAGCCAGAAGTTATGGGGATTTATCTTCCTGGCACTGGAGTCCTGTGCTGCATGCTCTGGTGTGGGGCTTGGATCCCTAGCTCCCGAGGTAGCCCTCCTGATTTTTATCCTCGTGAATGTAGGACCACCGGTTCTACCACCTGTCCATGACTCTCAGTGTCTCTGTACCTCCGCACTTCTCCCTCTCTCCCCCCTCCCTGCATCTCTGCGCCTCTTACCCGTCTGGATGAATGTGGCTTCTTTAAGTCCTTCGTGTCAGACTGCCATACAGCTCAATTTTCTGATGGTTTTGGGTGATGTTTGTTTTGTAGTCTAGTTGTACTTTTATTCTGTAGTTGTGTGAGGAGGTGAGGCGTGTTTACCTACGCCTCCATCTTCCCCTACACCTTCTTCACCCAGTCCTCAAAACCCCTCCCCTCTGGCAACCATGAGTCTATTCTCTATCTGTAAGTCTGTTTCTGTTCTGCTTGTTTATATTTTTCTTTAGATTCCACATATAAGTGAAATCCTACGGTGTTTGTCCTTCTCTGACTGACTTATTCACTATGCCTAATACCCTCTAGGTCCATCCATGTGACAGAAATGTGCAAGTGATTTCATTCTTTTCTGTGGCTGAGTAATAGTCATTGTATGTAAGTACCACCACTTTTTAAACCACTCGACTATTGATGGGCACCTGGGTTGCTTCCATAGCTTGGCTGTGCAAATAATGGCAAATGAACATAGGGTGCATGTATTATCTCGAATTAGTGTTTTCACTTTCTTCAGATATATTCACAGAAGTAGAATCAGTAGGTCATAATCAGCCATTTTTAATATTTCTGAGGACCCTCCATGTTTTTCCCCACAGTGGCTGCACCAATCAGCATTCCCACAAAGAGTGCACGAAGGCTCCCCTTTCTCCAAGTCCTCACCAGCACTTGTTGTCGATGAATTGGTGATAGCCATTCTGACAGGTGGCAGTGATATTCCAATGTGGTTTCAGTTTGCATTTCTCTGATGATCAGTGACATTGTCTTTTCATATGACTACTGGTTATCTCTATGTCCTCTTTGGAGAAGTGACCGTGCAGGTCCTACCCCCATTTTTTTCGTTGGACTGCTTGTCGTTTTGGTGTTGACTTCTATGAGTTCTTTATAAATTTGGGGGTATTAACCCCTTATCAGATGTGTTACTGGCAAATATGTTCTCCCATTCAGTGGGTTGCCTTTTCATTTTCTTGATGTTTTTTTTGTTGTTGTTGTTGTTCCTACAACATTTGCCAGTGAGCCAGCCCCTGGGGCAACCCAGGCTGGCACACTGGACACTCCTCCCTTGCCCCAGGGTTGAACAGCCTGGTCCTGTCCCCCCTCAGCATTGCTGGCCGGCCCGGCCTAGGCAGCTTCTGTCCCTGTCTGCTCCCAGAGCAGCCCCCAGTTTCACCCACAGATCCCAAAGGGCCTTGAGGCAGGGTTCACTACAGGGTGGAGATAACTCAGGTGACACCCATTTGGGTGGATCAGGCTGGGTCTGAGGCCATTTTGGGAGGCTTTCAGTTCTTAGATAAGCTGTCCGCTGGGTGAGGAAGCGTCACCTTCTGTTTCTGAGGATCTGCACAGACACTACTGCTCAGCCTCTCAACAGGGATTGCACAGCAGGAGTGACATGGTTTAGTTCACAGAGAGCTTAGGTAACCTGCCCGATGTCTCCCAGCTGGGAAGCGGGCTAGTGGGGCTGCCTGGGACCCCAGTCGCTGTCCAGAGGGGACGTGGGGCGATGGCAGGGACATGGGGAGAGTCTGAAATTGCGATGCCCTGGGCACACCACCCCCAGGCTGGTGGTCTGGGGGCAAATTCCAGTGAGATGCCACCTATAGGATGGTGGCAGATCTTGGCAGCAGGAGGAAGCAGCAGTAACAACCACCACTGCCCCACTCAAGGCCGCCTCAGGGCGGCGGGAACACGCCAGTAGTGGACGGAGAGGGTGGTCTCCTGGCTGCATGGAGTGGGTGCCCCCTGGGGGTCCATCTCTCCAAATAAAGACCTTCCACCAGGCCCCTCTTTTCAGTGCCAGGCCTTCTGCAGCTCCGCTGACCTCAAGTGCTTCAGGAGTCGTCAGCAGTTCTGCAGGGCCCCCGACCCTTGTCACCGCTATCCTGCTCTGCTGTTCCTCAGGTGTCACGTCGGTGCTGCTATGTTGGGGACCACCCTGCCTGGTCTCAGGAAGCTGTAACCCCCGTGACTTAGGCTGAGTGAAAGACCTCCGGACCAGAAGCCACTAAGGAGACAAAACTTATTTCCCTGGCATGATCGGCAGTCAATGACGGGTAACAATTCTCTAAGAAAGAGAATGAATCTAAGACAGACACAATCGCGTGGAAATGCCCTAAGGGAAGAGACTCACAGGGCTGTGGAAATGAAGGGGTGATGGACATCAACCCCTGCCCCCTCAGCTTTGTCAAAGCCTGAGTCTTTGTTCTTAGATGTGAGAAATCCAAGTCTCCTGGCTGCCTCCATCTCCTGCCCTCCTCAGGCCTGCAGAAATTGCAGGGGCGGTGCAGACCAGACCAGAAACAGCAGACCCTCGGGGTAATCAGGCCTGGGACATAGAATGTGCAAGATCCTGTAAGATCTGTTTGCTGGAGGATGTTATTAACTTGGAATTTAAAGGCACAGACAGGAAACCTTTGGAACCTGTAGTCCTTTCATATGATAAAACTCCAAACTCTGCCCAGAATCACAGCAGGAGTTCTGTCTGCACCTTTGTAAGTCACCTGCTTCTACTTCTTTTGATCTTTTCTGCCAGACTGTGAATCCGCAAACTAAGTCCGTATTCTCAATAAAAATCTGCTTGGAAATGAAGACGGCACGCTCTCCACTAGAGAGAGTGGCCCTTCTGTTCCTATTCCCCCACAGGACCTGGTTGTCTCTGTGTATGTTTTTTCTCGTGTTTCGACGAGCATCCGCAGCCGAGATGGATACTGCTGGCCGGTATCATCCACACTGCTAAACCAGTCACCTTGGCCCCATGGCCTCCTAACAGCCCGTGAACTTCGATCACTGATGTCTCCCTTGTCTTCGTGTCACTGTTATTGTATGGGGACTTGGGGAACCACAGGTGATAAACACGTGGACAAATCAGCCATGGCACACGGGGCCAGTGCTGTCACTGGCCTGCCTGGAACAGATGCCCGGCCCTGGGTCAGAGGAAGGACTGGAGATGGGGTTTTGGGCCAACATTTGACCAGCCCAAGAGGTCAGGGCCAGCAGCCCCTGCATCCTCTCCAGGGGACAGCACACCGTGTCCAGTTGCTCTGGCTCTCTCTTCAACATTGCCATTGGAGGGGGGGGGCGGGGGGCGGCAGTAGTGGGCCAGGTGGAGCCACGACTTTTCCCTCAGCCTGTGAGGGCAGCAGGGGGCAGTCGGGAGGTGAGGAGGGGCCCCTCCAGCCTGTGGTTCCACCAGGCTGCATCGTGTGGGGAAGAGGTCCTTCGGGCTTTGCACCCTGGGGAGCAGTTAGAAAGGAAATAGAGGCCAGTGTGTCCAGCTGTCTCTCTAAGTGGCTGTCACCCCTGTGCTGGGACCTGTGTGTATTGACCTCATGGCTTAATTCTCAGAGAGGTTTCACAGACGTGGACTCTGAGGCTCAGAGGAAGCCCAGGCATCCCTGAAGCCCACCTGGCAGCCCTGGGCCTGGGCCAGCTCTCCTCTAAGTGTGGCATTTGGTCCAGGTGCGCTCTCAACACCTGCAGTCCGGACGTCTACCCTGACAGGGCCCAGAGAGAGCCCTGGAGATGGCCTCCCTCCCGAACAGTTTCCCTAGCTCCTGAGTCTCCTTTTCCTCATCTTCCCCTAAGAAACTGAGGTGTCAGGCGTGGAGCTGAGGCAGTTTCAGGAGGGCCAGCCAGGGCATTGTTCCCCTGGGCTCCACTCTTGGGTACAGTGGACCCTCCACCTGCCCATGCAGGCAAGGCCTCAGGTGAGGCCAGCACTGGGCGCTGCCCAGAGCCTTGTCCAGGCCTTGACAGGGAAACACAGAGGTTTCCTGTACCTCCCACTACCCAGCGTGCAGACAGCATTGGAGAAGGAGAGATAACCCTGAAGCAGAAGGGTGATGCAGAGACGCCCCCCACCCCGGGCACTCCAGCCCCTGCAGCCTGGCCTTTGCTCACAGGGGTCCCCGGGGGCTGGCAGCTGGCCACGTGGCCTGCTGCGCACAGTCACGAGCTGTTCATGCCAGCCTTCCTTTCTTTTGAAGTGTCACCTCTCAACCTCATGGCAGAGTCCCCACGAGGGCAGAGGCCCAGAGACAAAGTGCCCTGTCACCCAAGGACACTGGGCAAGCCATGTGCAGAACCTGGACCCCGAGAGCAAGTGCAGGCCTGGGTGTCCTGGAGACAGCGCTGCAGCCTGGATTCCCACCAGCCCCTGTGTGTGTCCCCAAGTCCCTGAACTCCACTGCTCAGTGAAGACTTTGCTCAGGACCCTCCCACATGCCTATTGGGCTGCTGCAGGCTAGTTTCAGAGTCACTTCACCAGTTTTCCCTAAAGCATCGGCTACGGGCAACGCATCTGTGGAACTTGTCTCTGGGAGCTGATGAGCTCTCAAGCCCCACTACTAAGCATGTGGCCCGTGACCCAGCAGCTTGGGTATCACGGGGGGACCCAGGTGGCAGTGCGGACCCTCAGGCCCACTGCAGATCCATGGCATCAGAACCTGCCCAGGTGATCCACGGGCAGCGCAGTGTGAGAGGCAAGGGTGTCTTCAGCAACGGGACTAAGGTGGCAAATGAATGGCAGGTGGTGCAAGTGCTCACCGAGCCTCCCTGTGCTTGGATCTGGGAATTTGGGGGTGCTGGCTGAGGTCAGAGCCTCCTGGCTCCTGTCGTAGCCAGGCCTCCACACAGCCACTGCCATGCTGACCAGCTAGTGCTGGGAGGGAAGGATGTGCCAAAACCCCTGGGGTGTGCGAGCGAAGCTCCCCATTGGGACAGGGTCTGTCCCGATGTTCTGCCTCAGAGCAAGCTCTGGGAGTGGCTCTGGCTCCTCTAGATATGGGGCAGAGCCAGGGCTGGGACCAGGCGGCCCTGTCAGGCAGCCCCAGGGTGGGAAGAGCACAGAGGGAGCCACGCAGAGGAGTCAAGCAGGCAGCACTGGGACAGGTGGGCAGAGACAAGGACCTGGACCTTGGCAACAGGGCTGGCTCAGGGGGGTGGGGGGGTTGGGCGAGGGCAGCACCCTCTGCTTCCCCAGCCCTCACCTGCTGCACAGCCAGGGTGGGGTGGGCTGTGAGCAGAGCCCAGGTCTGCAGGGCCTGTGGGCACTTCAGTAGGTGACTTCTGAATGCCCACAGGGGGCAGGCATTGCCCACTCCGGACAGCAGGGGGCAGCAAGAAGACAGGGTACAGAGATCCACACACTGTTCACAGGGCCTGAGGTAGGAGGCCAGGGCTGAGGGGTTTTGGGCTTACCCTGTGGTGGGCTCAGGAATGGTTTCAGGGGGAGCAGCCTGGTGTGAGAACAAGGCTGCCGGGAGCCCCTTCCTCAAAGCCCTGGGTACCCTGATGTGGCAGGCCCTGGGTCTTCCTGCATCAGGCTGAGCCCCTATCCCTATAGCCCTCTGGTCCCAATGGGCTCTGTCAGCATTTGCTGAGTGACTGAGTAATCTGACAATTTTGCCAGGGCCCCTAGCCTGCAGAGAACCCTCAGCACTGGGTGCTGCTGCTCTCTGGTGGCTGTTGCTGGGAGGGCCCTCCCAGGCTTGGCTGTCTGGCTCCCTCAGGCCTCCAGGAGTTGGTTTCTGAGCTGCTTGTGCCGCAATTATATAGGTGCTGCCTGTCCTATTGCATTTGACAGGTGGGGAGACTGAGCCCTGCAGGAACACCTAATTTTTCATGAGCTACCCAGGCTCCAGAGTCTGAGGCTGCATTCCTGGTACCCTGGACCCAGAGGCCTTGTCAATAGTACACCCAGATAAATTAGGATTTTAGATGAACAACAAATAACCTTTCCATATTCACATGTCTTGTGCAATAGTTTATGTCTGGCTGTATCTGGCATCTCTACTTGTCAAGCCATGAAGCTGAGCCTGCACAGCCCTGGAGCAGGTCAGGAGCTGGAGGGGCAGCCTCCAGGCCACCCCAGGGGCCAGGGCACATGGACCCCTGGTGGAGCCACCCCTTGTGCCCAAAGACTCTGGGCCTCAGTCCAGCTCCAGCCCCCTGAGCTCTGCTGCTGGGAGGCCCTCGGACCCCCTGCTCAGCCCTCACCACCAGCACCAGTGCTGAGGAAGGTCATCTCAACTCAGGTGCCACCTCTGCAACCACCATGGCCAGGGGCACAGGTGGCCCATGACTGGACATCACTGTGTCCCTGAAACTGTTCCTGGGAACCCCAAATGAAACTGGAGGGGAGCTGCTATTGGTGGGGAAGCTGGCCAGCGGGCCAGCTAGTGGGGGGCTTCAGGAGGGGCCACCCCACATCTCCTGCTCCCTGCAGGCCTGCAGCCATGAGCACACAGCATCCGAGCTGTCCCCACTTCCAAGGGCCACAACTCCTGGTCCCCAGAAACAAATGAACGAAAACTCAAACTCGAGGAGCTAAGATCACCAGGGCTGTCTCAGCCCTGTGATGGGGGGGGGGGGATCCCCTGGC
Source organism: Phyllostomus hastatus (assembly GCF_019186645.2). Classification (NCBI taxonomy): domain Eukaryota; kingdom Metazoa; phylum Chordata; class Mammalia; order Chiroptera; family Phyllostomidae; genus Phyllostomus; species Phyllostomus hastatus. Next base: position 1,055,948 of record NW_025334015.1, on the reverse strand, counting down.
CCCACCGGCCCGAGCAACACCAGGGTGAATTGGCCACCTGAGGCCTAAGGGCAGGTGTGTGGAGACAGGGAACAGGAGGCATATCCTAGTGTGAGCCTGTCTGCAGTCTGGACCCTCTCCTGCCACAAGGCAGCTCACAGAGCAGCAACTGCATCTCTCGACTGAAAATTGACACGCAGGTATTGGCAAAAAAATAAATAAATAAATAAAATAAGGTTTTTCATTCATGAATTTATTTATTTGAGATGTCCTAACAAGGTGGAAGAAATCATATGTATTTACAGGTTAATGAATCAGTTTTATTACAAAAATAAAACTGCAAGAAATCGGAGAAGAGCCCTTCCCTCCTGAACTCATTCAACACATGTGTGCCGTCTGCTCCTCCGTGGCCCTGGGTCTCGGGGGTGGGGCCTTCACAGGCTACCCTGCAGGTGCTGAGAGACAGACAGGTGAGCAAGAACAGCACTGTATTTGGAAGATGTAGACTTAGGTGATGAGACTAGGGAGTGATAGGGACGATACTGGTTTCCTATTGCGGCCCTAACAGTGTGCGATTGATCGCAGGAGCTGTGGGTCAGAAACCTGAGCAGGTGCTCAGGCTGCACTCAGCCCCTGAGGCTCTGGGAGGCCCTGTCCCCTGCTCATGCAGTGCTGGCAGAGTCTGTTCCTTCTGGGACGTTGTCTCCCGTGTCCCTGCCAAAGCTGTTTCTGGATTCCAGGGACCCCCCAAAAACCTTGGCCCCTGGTCCCTTCAACCAGGCTCAGCTGGTTACCTTGGCCCCCCGGCTGACCTGGGATAGTTTACCTCTATGACCCGTCTTACCATTGTGACCTGTCTTAGCTCTGTGACGGCTGTCGTGTGATACACCACGGTATGGGCTGAGATCTGTGCAGTGACTCCCCAGCAGAGTCAGGGAAGGGCCCCCCAAGATCTCATTATATTTAAACTCAGATTTGCCTGTTGAGACAGAGCTGGCCACATGGAGAACTGGGGAAGCCTCCCCAAAAGGGACAGCAAGTGCCCCCAGGACAGGGACAGCCAGGCTGGCTGGGGTGCAGGGCAAGGAAGGTCGGCAGATAAAGAGCCCTTGGGTGGGCTTAAAATGCTATCATAACCATGAAGGCTTTTGGGCACAAGATGATACCGTCTGATGTATATTATTTAAAGATTGTGCTGTGATTTGACATTTGAAATCCTACTGGAGATGTGCCATGAGAGCACAGGTAGTAACTAGACAGAGGAAGATGGTGAGACAAGTGCTTCAGGGGTCTGCCAGGGGTCTGCATGTGACCCAGAGGCAGGAGACCTGAAGACCAGAGACCGGAGTGTATGCCAGGAAGAGACCTGTGAGTGATGGACAGGGCAGGGAAAAGGGAAATGGAAGACCCTCCATGGAGGGAGCAGGGCAGTGGGCATATGGGGCCCTCCATGACTGGGGTAGGATAGGGGTGATTGGGAACTTTTATGGACAGGGAAGGACAGAAAGGCCAAGGGATGAGGGACCGGTGACAGGAGATACTGCCCCATCCATGGAGGGACCCCTGTCCCCACTGCTCTGCCCCTTCCTGGTCTTCTATTTCCTGCCCTGCTTCTTCCATGGAGGGTACTCAGTCCCCTACCCCCATTCTTCATAGAGGATCTTTTGCTGTCCTGTTCTGTCCTCTCACTCCCAGGCCTCTGAAGGACAGCTGCCCTGGTCTGCTGGCTTCATCTCTTCTGCCTCCTGGATGCGTGTCCACTTTCTGTACCTGAAGCACACCTCACCCTCTTCATTTGAGTGATTTTCTCCCTGCGTGCCACACGGTTTTTTCAAACATGAAATACCTGATTATGTAGTCAGGGGCACTGACCCTTTTCCCTTAGTTTGTCACATTTTAAAAAATGACAACATGGCTTCAAGCAGAAGCCTAAAGAAATGTCTTTCTATGGTCTGTTGGCCACTTCAGAACTTAGGAAATGTAATGGTCAATTCACTAGAAACATCTGAGAATAGAGAAGAGAGAGAGAAAAGGAGAAATAAGTGAAAAATCGAGAGAAAAAGAAAAAAATATAAAAGCCTTGAAAAGAGACCAGTGTCCCTGACTAAACAGCAGATAGTATATGTTTTAAAACTTCTTGCCGCACACCAATGTGTTGCAGCACATTGGTTAAAAATCTCTGGCCTAAACCCTACTTACTCTCAAGACATGTCTTGACTATCATTTCAAATGTCTAATCACAGTGTGATCTCCAGAGGGGAAGGTGGTGGGGAAGTGGACAGGGTGCAGGGTGAGCAATGATGATGGAAGGGGACTCGAGGTGGTGAACACACACTGCACACATGATGCAGCACAGCACCGTATACCTGACACCTATGTAATCTGATGAACCACGGTCACCCCAATAAATGCAATTAAAATAGATAAAAGGTGGGGGACTTTCAGAGTCATTAGATCATGAGGGTGAAGCTCTCATGAATGGGATTAATACTCTTTTAAAAGTGACCCCATACTAGAATTATTGGGGGGACCACTTTGTAAGTTTTATGAATGTCTAACCACTATGTTGTAAACCTGACTATTGAATGTCAAGTCTAATTAAAAATTTGCTTAAATTATTAAAATATAAAAATAAATAAAATAGCCTTGGCTGGCATGGCTCATTGGATTGAGTGACATCCTGCAAACCAAAGGGTTGTAGGTTCGATACCCAGTCCAGGGCACGTGCCTGGGCTGCAGGCCAAGTCCCAGTAGGGGGTGCACAAGAGGCAACTACACGTTGATGTTTCTCTCCCTTTCTCCCTCCCTTCACCTCTCCCTAAGAAAAAAAGAAATAAAACCCTTAAAAATAAATGAAATAAAACAAATAAAATTTAAATATATAAGTAAAACATAAATCAGAGTAATCTTTAAAAATATAAATCAGATCATGTCATTCTCGTGTCTAAAAACCTTACTGGCAGCAGCAGCAGTCAGCTGTGCAGACGGACTCACTGATGGGATGGATGGACATTGAGGGGAGAGGAGTGTCCTGTCTTCTCCCTTCCGGTGCCTCTGTCACTGCAGGTGGCATCTGGTGGTGGTATAGGCAGAAGTGTGCTTCCTTGAGAGTGTGCTAAGCATTCACTTTGCCTGCTCAGTTTTAGTGTAGGAGAAGACACACACACAAATTTTCTTTAAGAGTCTTTATGGTTCTGACAGCATTTTCAACCCACCTGAGAGACCTTCATACACCAGCCACCACCCTTATCTCACTAGCAGCCCTAACCAGCCTGGCTCACCCAGCCCTGGGGGCAGAAGGCCAGGCCAGTGCAGACTAGGCAGACAGTGAACATGCTTCTGATCAGGTGTCTGAACAGAACTGCTGCTCTTTTAGGAAGAAGATGGAGGGAGGCACCTGCTAGGGTAAGCCACGCACCTCTCCCTGGAGACTCACTAAAATTTTCATGACCCGGTGATGGGATCGCAGCTGCATGAATCCACCAGGCTCTTGCTCACCCATCATGTCCCAGGAGACCCATTAACCACCCAGAGCAGAAAGTAACTCTCTGGACTCTGAGAACCCATGGACCCCCTGCAGAGCCCTTGACGTCCCAAGGCTGATCTCAGACTATGGATCCCAGACTTCTTAAGTCCTGGGATGGGGGCAGTTTCAATCTTTCAATTCCACACTTACAAAGAAAGCCAGGTCTGGGGGCCTTGTGCACTGCTCAAAGATGTTTGAGCATCCAGCCAAGGGCAGCTAGACCTGGTGTACCCTGGACCACGTCCTGAAGGGCTTTAGACCCAACACTGACAGTGAGTTCAAACCTGTATCAGTCTGGTGAACACCACTCACCTCTCCCTGGAGACTCACTGAGAACCTGCCTAATACAACTCAGGTACTGCCAGAGGCTGTTTCAGGGACTAAGCCTAGTAGGCAGCCATCAGGTGGGGGCAGGTGGATGCAGACCTTGAAGTAACTTGGGACATTTACTGAGCTGTCCTAGGGCCCAGTGCTGGTAAAAGCCATCCTTGGTGCCTTGCTTGGACCTCCTGCGCTCAACCCAGCAGAGGTAGTCACAAACTGGATTGCTTTGTACCTTGAAGCAGGTGGCCCAGGACCAGTCACAGCAAGCATCTGGCATTGGCCATCACCAAAGGCTGGCACCAAGGTCTGCCACAAGGGGCCCCAGGTCCAACACACCCAGTGGCCAGCTTTAGACATCAGAACAGATCCAATTAGTTTCACTGGCAGCATATCCAAAGGGAGATCATGACAGGCCGTGGACTTTACTGAGGCAAATTCTGCTCCATGTGGTCAGCACCTGCTCAGCAGCTCATATACTGTGGTTGGTGTTGAGCCTCACAGCCAGCCAGCCTGAGGGTCCATACCATACAAACGGGTCATAGTAATCAAGATCCTGTTACAACAGGAGGGCCCGCATACCGCCCCCCCCAATGGCATTCCTGGAGCACCACTGGATCCCACAGGACTCCTCCTACATAAGGCTACCCTATCAGGACTGGGAGTCATGGAAGATCCACCTATGACATAGAACAAATATAAAGAGCCAGCCAAAATGTTGAGACAAAAATACATGCCTCGGAGAACAGGAGACACCTCTAGAAAAAGGCTAAATGAAGACAGAAAAAGGCTAAATGATCAAATACAGAGTTCAAAACAATGGTTATAAGGATGCTTCAGGAACTTGGAGGAATAATGGATGAGATCAGTGAGATCTTAAACAAAGGGATAGTAAGCATGAAAAAGGACATAGAAGCAATAAAAAATAACCAGTCAGCCCCAGCTGGTGTGGCTTGGTTTGTCAGAGCATCACCCTGTAGACTGAAAGATTGTGGGTCTGATTCCTGGCCAGAGTGCATGCCTAGATTGAGGGTGTGGTCCCTGGTCAGGGAATGTACAAGAGGCAACTGAATGGTGTTTCTCTTTCACATCAATGTTTGTATTTCTCTATCTCTCCCTCCCTTCCCCTCTCTCTAAATGTGATGAGCCTGTCATCAGATGATGGTAAAAATAAAAAGAACAAGTCAGAAAGGAAGAATACAGTATCTGGATGAAGCAGAGGACTGAGTCAGTGATTTGGAAGACAAGGTAGCAGAAGGCACCCAATAAGATCAGGAAGAAAAATTTAAAATGAGAGTAGTTTAAAAGACCTGTGAGACATGAGGCATGACAACATCCATGTCATAGGGGTACCAGATAAAAGAGAGAGCAAGGCATCGAGAACCTATTAAAAGAAATAACTTAAAACTTATCTAACCTGGTGAGAAAAAAAAAGGCACACAAGTCCAGGAAGCCCAAAGAGTCCCAAATAAGATGAACCCAAAAAAGCCCACACCAAAGACACAGCATAATCAAAATAGCAAAGTTGAATGACAAAGAATCTTTTTTTAAAATATTTATTTATTTATTTATTTATTTATTTTTAGAGAGGGAAGGAAGGGAGATAGGGAGAGAGAGAGAGAAACATCAATGTGCGGTTGCTGGGGGTTATGGCCTGCAAGCCAGGCATGGGCCCTGGCTGGGAATCGAACCTGCAACACTTTGGTTCGCAGCCCGTGCTCAATCCACTGAGCTATGCCAGCCAGGGCTGAACAAAGAATCTTAAAAGCAAGCAAGAAGAAGACACTTAATTAAGAATGAGGGAGCCCACATAAGACTATAAGCTGCTTTCTCGGCAAAAATATTTCAGGCCAGAACAAATTGGCACAAAATATTCAAAGTGACAAAAAGTGAGGACCTACAACCAAGACTATTCTACCCAGCTGAAGGAGTCCTAGCTGAATGGCTCAGTTGGTTGCAGCGTAGCTCCAGTGAGCCAGGGTTGCAGGTTCAAACCCTGGTCAGGGCACATACAAGAGTCAACCAATGAATGTGTAGACAGGTTGAAGAACATGCCAATGTTTTTTGCTCTCTCTCCTTCTCCCTTCTTCTCTATAATCACGAAATTAAAATTTTAAAATATAATAAATACAAAGCTCTCTAGATAAGAAAAAACTGAAGAGTTCATTACCACAAAGCCAGTGTTACTAGACTTAAAAGGTCTTCCTTAAGAAGCAGAAAAAAACAGAGGAACATAGTTAAAAAAATACAATGCCAACAAATATGTACCTGTTGATAATCACTTTACATGCAAATAGCTTAAATGCTCCCATCCAAAGACATGGTAGCTGAATGTATACGAAAAGAAGACCTGTGTATATGCTGTCTACAAGAGACCCAACTCAGAATGAAAGATACACGCTGACTAGAAGTAAAGGGACAAAAAAAAAAGATATTTTATGCAAATGTAAATTAAAAAACTGGGGTAACAATACCTATATCTGATGAAATAGAATTTAAAACAAAGGCTACATTTTTAGAAAACATTTTCTTCTTTTAAAAAATTGTATACAGAGTTTTATTTATTTTTTAGAGAGGGGAAGGGAGGGAGAAAGAGGGAGAGAAACATCAATGTGTGGTTGTCTCTTGTGTGTCCCCCACTGGGGACCTGGTCTGAAACTCAGGCATGTGCCCTAGACTGGAAATCACACTGGCAATCCTTTGGTTTGCAGGCCAGCACTCAATCCACTGAGCCACACCAGCCAGGGCAAAAGAAAGGCTACATTAAGAGACAAAGATGGACACTACATAATGATAAAGGAACTAAACCAACAAGAGGATAGAACCCTTGTGAACATTTATGCACCCAACACAGGAACACAGGAACACCTACATATATAAAGCAAACCTTGGTGGATGTAAAGGAAGAGATGGACAGAAGTACAGCCACAGCGGGGGATGTTAGCACCCCATGACATCAATGGACGAATCTTCCAGACAGAAAATCAACAAGGAAACAGTGGCCTTAAATGACACCCAAGACCAGATGGATTTACTCAGTATCTTCAGAGCATTTCATCCCACAGCAGCAGAACACATGTTCCCTTCAAGTGCACATGGAACATTTCTTGGGAGAGACCAAGCCCTGGATGCAAACAAGTCTCAATAAATTAAAAAAGCCTGAAATCATACCAGATATCTTCTCTGACCATAATGGTATGGAACCACAACTCAATCACAAGAAAAAAAGCCTGGTATACAGACGGTGTATTATATAGAATTGTACACCAGAAACCTATGTAATTTTAATAACAATGCCATCCCGGTAGATGCAATCAAAAGAAAAAGAAGGACATTGTGACACATGCTACCACCTAGATGGACCTTGAAGACATTACGCTCAGTGAAAGAGGCCAGTCCCCACGAGACAAATACTCTGTGATTCCTCCCATGTGACGTCCCCAGAGCCATCGTGAATCACAGAGACAGAAGATCCTGCTCACTCCTTGGAACTGGGATGATTCAAGATCTCCTATGTGTGAAACGTCATCAACAGTGTCCTTGGTTACCTCAAACTCCCTGCTGCAGCAGCCAGCCCCACTCAGCACTGCACGCCTGCATGCCCCTCCCCAGGATATCAGGCCTCTCTGTCAGATGAGGAGCAGCAGAGCAGTCCCAGAAAGAAGAAAGAAAGAGAAGGGAGCAGAAAGCCAATCATGAAGCCCACAATTCATAGGATCACTGAGAGCTGGGAAGAAAATGTTGAGTGTTGCAGAATCTTCAGGTCCCAACCTCTCTCTTCTTCATGGATAATTTACTTCCTTTCCTTTCTAGCTGTCATGTGAAATGGCATCTTTTATGAGAGAAGAGAAAGAAGTGAAGTGAAGAAACCCCGCCACTGGCTGACGGGGGAAGTGAGGCAGCCTGGCTCCCTCCTTGGGGACATGTCCATGTGTGTGGATGCCACCCCAGTGGACTCCCTCTGATCTCCTTTCACATTCATTTCCTCAGGCAGGTCAGTGCTGTAGGACTCAGGTGCAGTACCACGTTTCCCACACAGCACAGTGTCACCGTAGCAAATGCTGGCTGTCACATCAGTGAGTATAGCAAGAAAGAGAGAATGGTTACCAGTGTTCACTGTGTGTCCAGTGTGTAGTGAGGGCTTTCCGTGAATGGAACAAACTTCATGTAAACCTCAAAACAGCCTGTGGTGGGGTTATCAGTGTCCTGTTGTGCAGATTCGGAAGTCAAGTGTTAAACACCCTTCTCAAGGTGGTAAAGCTGCGTTCAAGGTCAAATGTGGATGTTGGAGTCTGACCTTCTCCACTAAGGCGCGGCTTCTGTGGGTGCTCAGGAAGGGCCAAGCAGAGCCTGGGATGTGGGATCGATGTAATTAATCACCCCAAGGGGGAAGCTATGTTCCTGGGAGACAGACTATGAATGAAGCAGGTGATGACCCTTACTGCAGCCACATTGCCTGTTCCCAGGCCACTCTGTGGGCAACCAGGAAATATGGGAATGACCCAGTGCCTGAGCTCACACACAGTCACCAGCTCATCTGGTCCCATTCCCACAGTGGTGAACAGATGAAGACCTTTCCTCCTGTCTCCCCTGCACTCAGACCCAGGAGTTGCTGCTGGCCTGTGTCCCCTGCACACAGCATGAGGCCTGGCCCTCAGCACCTCTTTCACTGGCTGAATGAATGGACAGACAGATGGACAGATAGATGGCGACTGATTTAAGGTAGAGGAAAGGGCATGCATACATCTTTTCCATTTTCTCCATGAATGCGGCCCAACACAAATTGTAAATTTAATTAAAACCTTTTTTTGCTCATCAGTTTTTGTTAATGTCTTTGTATTTAACAAGTGGCCCAAGGTAACTCTCTTCTTCCAGTGCAACCCAGAGACACCAAAAGTTTGGGCACCCTTGGCCTAAAAACTTCAAAGCCAATGAACCTGAATTAGTTAGCAGAGCTAATCACTGTAACAGAAAAGCCCCCAAATGAAGCTCAACACCAACACATCAGTTTGTGTCCTGTGAGCCTGTTCGTGAGTTAAACAGGTATGTGAGCAGCCACCTGGGACCTTAGGATGAGGCTTAGCCACCCTGACCCTGTGATGTCCACAGCCACCCTGGTAACCCCATTTCAGCCACACCCTGGAGGACCCGCCCTGGGTCCACTCCCAGGTGGGCCACTTCTGGGCACACCCTTCCCCAGGTGGGAAGTCCCCAGGTGGGCTGACCCCTGGAACAGGTCACACCCACACCCCAGCACCAGGGCACAAGGTACCAGTGCTGCCTCTGGTAGACTTCCTCCCTTCCCAGGAGTGTCTCTGCACCCTGTCTTCTTGCTGCCCCCTGCTGTCTGGAGTGGGCAATGCCTGCCCCCTGTGGGCATTCAGAAGTCACCTACTGAAGTGCCCACAGGCCCTGCAGGCCTGGGCTCTGCTCACAGCCCACCCCACCCTGGCTGTGCAGCAGGTGAGGGCTGGGGAAGCAGAGGGTGCTGCCCTCGCCCAACCCCCACCCCCTGAGCCAGCCCTGTTGCCAAGGTCCAGGTCCTTGTCTCTGCCCACCTGTCCCAGTGCTGCCTGCTTGACTCCTCTGCGTGGCTCCCTCTGTGCTCTTCCCACCCTGGGGCTGCCTGACAGGGCCGCCTGGTCCCAGCCCTGGCTCTGCCCCCATATCTAGAGGAGCCAGAGCCACTCCCAGAGCTTGCTCTGAGGCAGAACATCGGGACAGACCCTGTCCCAATGGGGAGCTTCAGCTCGCACACCCCAGGGGTTTTGGCACATCCTTCCCTCCCAGCACTAGCTGGTCAGCATGGCAGTGGCTGTGTGGAGGCCTGGCTACGACAGGAGCCAGGAGGCTCTGACCTCAGCCAGCACCCCCAAATTCCCAGATCCAAGCACAGGGAGGCTCGGTGAGCACTTGCACCACCTGCCATTCATTTGCCACCTTAGTCCCGTTGCTGAAGACACCCTTGCCTCTCACACTGCGCTGCCCGTGGATCACCTGGGCAGGTTCTGATGCCATGGATCTGCAGTGGGCCTGAGGGTCCGCACTGCCACCTGGGTCCCCCGTGATACCCAAGCTGCTGGGTCACGGGCCACATGCTTAGTAGTGGGGCTTGAGAGCTCATCAGCTCCCAGAGACAAGTTCCACAGATGCGTTGCCCGTAGCCGATGCTTTAGGGAAAACTGGTGAAGTGACTCTGAAACTAGCCTGCAGCAGCCCAATAGGCATGTGGGAGGGTCCTGAGCAAAGTCTTCACTGAGCAGTGGAGTTCAGGGACTTGGGGACACACACAGGGGGCTGGTGGGAATCCAGGCTGCAGCGCTGTCTCCAGGACACCCAGGCCTGCACTTGCTCTCGGGGTCCAGGTTCTGCACATGGCTTGCCCAGTGTCCTTGGGTGACAGGGCACTTTGTCTCTGGGCCTCTGCCCTCGTGGGGACTCTGCCATGAGGTTGAGAGGTGACACTTCAAAAGAAAGGAAGGCTGGCATGAACAGCTCGTGACTGTGCGCAGCAGGCCACGTGGCCAGCTGCCAGCCCCCGGGGACCCCTGTGAGCAAAGGCCAGGCTGCAGGGGCTGGAGTGCCCGGGGTGGGGGGCGTCTCTGCATCACCCTTCTGCTTCAGGGTTATCTCTCCTTCTCCAATGCTGTCTGCACGCTGGGTAGTGGGAGGTACAGGAAACCTCTGTGTTTCCCTGTCAAGGCCTGGACAAGGCTCTGGGCAGCGCCCAGTGCTGGCCTCACCTGAGGCCTTGCCTGCATGGGCAGGTGGAGGGTCCACTGTACCCAAGAGTGGAGCCCAGGGGAACAATGCCCTGGCTGGCCCTCCTGAAACTGCCTCAGCTCCACGCCTGACACCTCAGTTTCTTAGGGGAAGATGAGGAAAAGGAGACTCAGGAGCTAGGGAAACTGTTCGGGAGGGAGGCCATCTCCAGGGCTCTCTCTGGGCCCTGTCAGGGTAGACGTCCGGACTGCAGGTGTTGAGAGCGCACCTGGACCAAATGCCACACTTAGAGGAGAGCTGGCCCAGGCCCAGGGCTGCCAGGTGGGCTTCAGGGATGCCTGGGCTTCCTCTGAGCCTCAGAGTCCACGTCTGTGAAACCTCTCTGAGAATTAAGCCATGAGGTCAATACACACAGGTCCCAGCACAGGGGTGACAGCCACTTAGAGAGACAGCTGGACACACTGGCCTCTATTTCCTTTCTAACTGCTCCCCAGGGTGCAAAGCCCGAAGGACCTCTTCCCCACACGATGCAGCCTGGTGGAACCACAGGCTGGAGGGGCCCCCTCCTCACCTCCCGACTGCCCCCCTGCTGCCCTCACAGGCTGAGGGAAAGGTCGTGGCTCCACCTGGCCCACTACTGCCGCCCCCCGCCCCCCCCCTCCAATGGCAATGTTGAAGAGAGAGCCAGAGCAACTGGACACGGTGTGCTGTCCCCTGGAGAGGATGCAGGGGCTGCTGGCCCTGACCTCTTGGGCTGGTCAAATGTTGGCCCAAAACCCCATCTCCAGTCCTTCCTCTGACCCAGGGCCGGGCATCTGTTCCAGGCAGGCCAGTGACAGCACTGGCCCCGTGTGCCATGGCTGATTTGTCCACGTGTTTATCACCTGTGGTTCCCCAAGTCCCCATACAATAACAGTGACACGAAGACAAGGGAGACATCAGTGATCGAAGTTCACGGGCTGTTAGGAGGCCATGGGGCCAAGGTGACTGGTTTAGCAGTGTGGATGATACCGGCCAGCAGTATCCATCTCGGCTGCGGATGCTCGTCGAAACACGAGAAAAAACATACACAGAGACAACCAGGTCCTGTGGGGGAATAGGAACAGAAGGGCCACTCTCTCTAGTGGAGAGCGTGCCGTCTTCATTTCCAAGCAGATTTTTTATTGAGAATACGGACTTAGTTTGCGGATTCACAGTCTGGCAGAAAAGATCAAAAGAAGTAGAAGCAGGTGACTTACAAAGGTGCAGACAGAACTCCTGCTGTGATTCTGGGCAGAGTTTGGAGTTTTATCATATGAAAGGACTACAGGTTCCAAAGGTTTCCTGTCTGTGCCTTTAAATTCCAAGTTAATAACATCCTCCAGCAAACAGATCTTACAGGATCTTGCACATTCTATGTCCCAGGCCTGATTACCCCGAGGGTCTGCTGTTTCTGGTCTGGTCTGCACCGCCCCTGCAATTTCTGCAGGCCTGAGGAGGGCAGGAGATGGAGGCAGCCAGGAGACTTGGATTTCTCACATCTAAGAACAAAGACTCAGGCTTTGACAAAGCTGAGGGGGCAGGGGGTTGATGTCCATCACCCCTTCATTTCCACAGCCCTGTGAGTCTCTTCCCTTAGGGCATTTCCACGCGATTGTGTCTGTCTTAGATTCATTCTCTTTCTTAGAGAATTGTTACCCGTCATTGACTGCCGATCATGCCAGGGAAATAAGTTTTGTCTCCTTAGTGGCTTCTGGTCCGGAGGTCTTTCACTCAGCCTAAGTCACGGGGGTTACAGCTTCCTGAGACCAGGCAGGGTGGTCCCCAACATAGCAGCACCGACGTGACACCTGAGGAACAGCAGAGCAGGATAGCGGTGACAAGGGTCGGGGGCCCTGCAGAACTGCTGACGACTCCTGAAGCACTTGAGGTCAGCGGAGCTGCAGAAGGCCTGGCACTGAAAAGAGGGGCCTGGTGGAAGGTCTTTATTTGGAGAGATGGACCCCCAGGGGGCACCCACTCCATGCAGCCAGGAGACCACCCTCTCCGTCCACTACTGGCGTGTTCCCGCCGCCCTGAGGCGGCCTTGAGTGGGGGCAGTGGTGGTTGTTACTGCTGCTTCCTCCTGCTGCCAAGATCTGCCACCATCCTATAGGTGGCATCTCACTGGGAATTTGCCCCCCAGACCACCAGCCTGGGGGTGGTGTGCCCAGGGCATCGCAATTTCAGACTCTCCCCATGTCCCTGCCATCGCCCCACGTCCCCTCTGGACAGCGACTGGGGTCCCAGGCAGCCCCACTAGCCCGCTTCCCAGCTGGGAGACATCGGGCAGGTTACCTAAGCTCTCTGTGAACTAAACCATGTCACTCCTGCTGTGCAATCCCTGTCGAGAGGCTGAGCAGTAGTGTCTGTGCAGATCCTCAGAAACAGAAGGTGACGCTTCCTCACCCAGCGGACAGCTTATCTAAGAACTGAAAGCCTCCCAAAATGGCCTCAGACCCAGCCTGATCCACCCAAATGGGTGTCACCTGAGTTATCTCCACCCTGTAGTGAACCCTGCCTCAAGGCCCTTTGGGATCTGTGGGTGAAACTGGGGGCTGCTCTGGGAGCAGACAGGGACAGAAGCTGCCTAGGCCGGGCCGGCCAGCAATGCTGAGGGGGGGACAGGACCAGGCTGTTCAACCCTGGGGCAAGGGAGGAGTGTCCAGTGTGCCAGCCTGGGTTGCCCCAGGGGCTGGCTCACTGGCAAATGTTGTAGGAACAACAACAACAACAAAAAAAACATCAAGAAAATGAAAAGGCAACCCACTGAATGGGAGAACATATTTGCCAGTAACACATCTGATAAGGGGTTAATACCCCAAATTTATAAAGAACTCATAGAAGTCAACACCAAAACGACAAGCAGTCCAACGAAAAAAATGGGGTAGGACCTGCACGGTCACTTCTCCAAAGAGGACATAGAGATAACCAGTAGTCATATGAAAAGACAATGTCACTGATCATCAGAGAAATGCAAACTGAAACCACATTGGAATATCACTGCCACCTGTCAGAATGGCTATCACCAATTCATCGACAACAAGTGCTGGTGAGGACTTGGAGAAAGGGGAGCCTTCGTGCACTCTTTGTGGGAATGCTGATTGGTGCAGCCACTGTGGGGAAAAAACATGGAGGGTCCTCAGAAATATTAAAAATGGCTGATTATGACCTACTGATTCTACTTCTGTGAATATATCTGAAGAAAGTGAAAACACTAATTCGAGATAATACATGCACCCTATGTTCATTTGCCATTATTTGCACAGCCAAGCTATGGAAGCAACCCAGGTGCCCATCAATAGTCGAGTGGTTTAAAAAGTGGTGGTACTTACATACAATGACTATTACTCAGCCACAGAAAAGAATGAAATCACTTGCACATTTCTGTCACATGGATGGACCTAGAGGGTATTAGGCATAGTGAATAAGTCAGTCAGAGAAGGACAAACACCGTAGGATTTCACTTATATGTGGAATCTAAAGAAAAATATAAACAAGCAGAACAGAAACAGACTTACAGATAGAGAATAGACTCATGGTTGCCAGAGGGGAGGGGTTTTGAGGACTGGGTGAAGAAGGTGTAGGGGAAGATGGAGGCGTAGGTAAACACGCCTCACCTCCTCACACAACTACAGAATAAAAGTACAACTAGACTACAAAACAAACATCACCCAAAACCATCAGAAAATTGAGCTGTATGGCAGTCTGACACGAAGGACTTAAAGAAGCCACATTCATCCAGACGGGTAAGAGGCGCAGAGATGCAGGGAGGGGGGGAGAGGGAGAAGTGCGGAGGTACAGAGACACTGAGAGTCATGGACAGGTGGTAGAACCGGTGGTCCCTACATTCACGAGGATAAAAATCAGGAGGGCTACCTCGGGAGCTAGGGATCCAAGCCCCACACCAGAGCATGCAGCACAGGACTCCAGTGCCAGGAAGATAAATCCCCCATAACTTCTGGCTGTGAAAACCAGAGGGTTTGGCAGCAGAAGAAACTGCCAGATTATCAGGAGACTCCTCTTAAAGGGTCCGCAAGGATTTAGGACTTATGCAGACCCACCCCATTTGGGATTCAGCACCAGGGCAACAGCTGGAAGGGCACCAGTGGCATACATACGGGGAGAAAATGAAGTGGCTGGAAACAGGGACTGTGGCAGGAGACAGCTTCCTGGGCAAACTTCCTAGAAGCCAAGCAGCAGCACTGTCCCCTCTCTAAGCCCTGCCCACACACAGAGCCACAAAGCAGTGGAATGGGTTGCCCCACCCTGATAAACACCTAAGGCTCCACCCACACAATTTACCGGTCTGCTCTTCTACAATACCCCACACTCCCTAAGACAGGGAGTCAAAGCAGCTTGATCTAGTACATAGAAACAAATACAGGGAGGCCTCCGAACTGAGGAGACAAATGAATATGGCCCAAATGAAAGAACAGAACAAAACTCCAGCAAAAGAATGAAACAAAATGGACATAACCAACCTATCAGCTGCAGAGTTCAAAACACTGGTTATCAGGATGCTTAGGGAAATCATTCAGTATGGGAACAGCATAAAAAAGACCCAGGCAGAAATGAAGGTTACATTTAGTGAAATAAAGAAATATCTACAGGGAACCGACAGTGAAGGGGAAGAAGCCAAGAGTCAAATCAATGATTTGGAACATAGGAAGGAAAAAAGCATTCAATCAGTACATCAAGAAGAAAGAAGAATTAAAACAAAACAAAACAAAACAAAAACCATTAGGCTAGACTAAGAAGCCTCTGGGACACCTCCAAACATACCAACATCCAAATGATAGGGATACCAGAAGGAAAAGAGAAAAAGCAAGAAACTGAAAACTTATTTGAAAAAATAATGAAGGAAAACTTCCCTAATTTGGGAAAGGAAATAGACACACAAGTCCAGGAAGCACAGAGAGTCCCAAAGAAGTTGGGCCCGAAGAGGACCACAGCAAGACACATCATAATTAAAATGCCAAAGATTAAAGATTTAAGAGAGAATCTTAAAATCAGCAAGAGAAAAGGAGAGAGTTACCTGCAAAGGAATTCCCATAAGACCATCAGCTGATTTCTCAAAAGAAACTTTGCAGGCTAGAAGGGACAGACAAGAAGTATTCAAAGTGACGAAAAGCAATGGCCTACATCCAAGATGACCCTATCCAGCAAAGCTTTCATTTAGAATGGAAGGGCAGTTAAAGTGCTTCCCAGACAAGGTAAAAACTAAAGGAGTTCATCATCACCAAGCCATTACTATATGAAATGTTAAAGGGACTTATTTAAGAAAAAGAAGATCAGATTCATGAACACTAAAAGGGCAACATTCACAACTGTTGACAGCTGAATCTAAAAAACCAAACAATGCAAACAACAAGAGCAGGAACAGAACCATAGATATGAAGATCACTTGGAGGGTTATCAGCTGGGAGAGGGAGGGGGGAGAAGAGGTGCAGGGATCATGAAGCATAAATCAGTAGGTACAAAATAGACGGGGGGATGTTAAGAACAGTATAGGGTGGAGTAGCCAAAGAACTTATATGTACGACCCATGGGCATGATCTAAGGGAGAAGGATTGCTGGAGGGAATGTTGGTACCGGGAGGAGAGGGCAAAAGGGGAAAATTGGGACAATTGTAATGGCATAGTCAATTTGTGTGTGAGTGTGTGTGTGTGTGTGCCTGTGTGTGCGCGCACGCTAAATAGTTGTGGGGTTCAAGAAGTCCAAATTAGCAATTACAGAAGAGTCACAAGGATGTAAAGTACAGCCTTTACATTCTAATAACTGTGGTGCGGAAACCCCAGGGGAACACTTGGTGAAGTATAGGATTGTCTAACCCCTCTGCTGAACTGATACAAAATAATAGTGATTATAGACTAATTGAAAAAAGTTTTTAACAGGGGACTGAGATAAAACAAATTTTGTCAGTGAGTGGATAAGTGCACCCTGTCCATGCAGACAATGGAGTAGACTCAGTGCTAAGAAGAAATGAGCTCTCAGACCATGCGAAGATACCTCAATGCCTGTCATTAAAGTAATTTTTATTCCCTAGTGTTTGAAAAAACGTTAGGGGCTGTTTCGCTGGTAGTTTCCTAGTGATGGCCTGGTGTCAGTATTTGCCCCAATATTCCTGTGATCAGCCCCAGTCATCAAGGGGCAGTGTGATCAGCCCTGGGCTGGACGACCCAGGCCACGGGGGTCAGTGCCGTTCAGGACCACCAGAGCTGAAACAGTTTCCTTAATTCCTGAGACCACGTGTCCACTTGTTACTGAAGAAACAGGGCCCACTTCATTCTAGGGTCAAAATTGTTTTTACTTCTTGTCCCATCACCCTCAAATAGGGCAGGCAGAAACACTGTTCTTTTCCATTTAATCTGCTCAGGGAAACACACTCTTGAGGCAGTAGTCCATTTTGTCTGGTTCCTTAGCAGACCCACCTATTCCTTATTGTAAAAGTGGGCACGTAATACCTACCAGATGGAAGCTGATAGATATGGAAAGAAAGAACTTGCTGGTGAGTCCAGTTTAAACACCCTTTTAATTTTACACTTTGTTGATCTGAAGATCTGTTCCTTAGTACAGTGCATTTCATAAATGTTTGGGATTACGGTGAATGTTTGGGCATACACAGACTTAACATGTGGTGTGAGAGGCATCAAACAATAAACCCCACCTCAATATGATGTCTGATTTTGCTAATTAATGATACTAAAATGAAATCACAGCCACTGAATATACAAAGGTTCTTATCGATGTGATGAGAACATTTTTTTCGTATGCCAAACAGTTGTATTTTTAGTTTTTCAGTAGAGAATCCCTTTTAATAGATTTTTAAAAACTATTCAAAGTTCACTTAAATCATTCATGAAACAGGGCGTTGACACCCTCAACATTCATAAGTACGCTTGCAGAAAACCGATGGGCCTGAGAGGAACACTGCAAGTCCCACTGGTCTCCACTCCTACCCCCTGCTCACACTCAGACCTCATGGCATTTCGAGCACCAAAGGCCCTCTTACTCATCCCAAGCCTCACCGTGGTGCGTAGTCCCACATGCAAAACCTCTGTGACATCACCCAGAGAGACAGTTCTCGAAGGCTCAGCCCTGGAGGAAGAGCCCTTGGTAGGACAGCAGAGCAGCCTTAGTGAGGTGCTGATGCTCTACCAGGTGCCTCCTGTCTGTACTGAAGAACATCTTCCTGTGGACTGGCTGCTTTTGATCAATGTTCAATGTGCTTCATTTTCATCTTCTTCATCCCAAGTATGATCATTACTCAGTCCTGCGACCACCTGTGTTGTCTTGCTCCTGACATTCTGTTCACACCTAAATGTCCTGAATGTTCTCTGCAATATCCGTCCCTACTTGCTCACATGCCGCTCATTTCTCCGCTCATGGCGAGGTGCCTTCAGGCTCCCTGTTCTCTCTCCTGCACTGCTCGGGCAGAGTTTACAACAAACCGCATGGTGCCCAGGTCAGCGATGACCGTCCGTTGTTGGCCCTGCTGGCATTTCAGGAGCATCTGACGCCGACCGCATCCTGCACCGAAGCCTGACCTTTCCCTGGCTTCTCTGTCCTCACCACCTTCTGCTTCTGCGCCCCTCCTGCCCTCCTTCCTTTGTCGACCGTCCCCTCTCCTCTCAGGGATTCTCCTGGCTCTTCGGAATTCTGAGCCAGCTGCCACACTTCGTCCTCTGCACGTACAGTCTCAACTTCCCAAATTGTTCTAAATGTCATCTCTGTGATTATGACTTCATATGCATGCCTTTACTCAGTCACGTCTCCAAACACAAGGCCTGTGTTTTACCTGCTACCCTAGGATACCTGCCCTTTACATGTCCAGAAAGGATGACCATGCACCTACTTGGCTAATGCTGGCAGCTCCTGGGGAGGTGGGCTCAGCAGTGGCTTGCCCTGGAAGCTCTCCCTGACCCTACAAGGCTTACATGCCCCAGGATCCCCTGCCGGTGTCATATGCATGAGCATGGCTTTTTTTCTTTTTTTAAAGATTTTATTTATTTTTAGAGAGGGAAGGGAGGGAGATAGACACAGAGAGAGAGCAACATCAATGTGCGGTTGCTGGGGGTTATGGCCTGCAACCCAGGCATGTAACCTGGCTGGGAATCGAACCTGGGACACTTTGGTTCCCAGCCTGCGCTCAATCCACTGAGCTACGCCAGCCAGGGCTGAGCATGGCTTTAGAGGGCTCAGTTACCACCAGCCTGGAACACATGCTATGGCAGCAGGCAATGGGTCTGCCTTGTGCCTTGTACCTGGCACCCACAGGTGGGGGTCCCGTGAAGACATTTCAGTAACGTGACCTTAATGAAAAGTAATTCAGTATTGTCATGGAGACATGAGAGACTGCCCAACGTGGCAATACTGTCCATTAAAAATGCAATCTTGAAATTCCTGTGTCTGTTCCCTTTCCATTAAGTCAAAAAAAGTAACATTAAATTCCTGTTTTTATATGTTTTTAAAAAAAGATTTTATTCATTTTTTAGACAGAGGTAAGGGAAGGAGAAAGAGAGGGAAATATCAATGTGTGGTTTCCTCTGGCGTGCCCCCTACTGGCACAACCCAGGCACGTGCCCTGACTGGGAATCCAACCTGCCACCCTTTGGTTCCCACTCCAGTGCTCAATCCACTGAGCCACACCAGCCAGGGCTAACTAAATTCCTGTTAGGGTATAAGTAAAATTCACTTTAAATGAAGTTGAAGTTTCATACATGCTGTTTCAAAGGTCTGAATGTTAAAAATTTTAAATTTTATATCAACATTTATTTAATATTAAAGTATTTACATATCTTTTTTTATTAAGAATTTTTTTTAATATTTTTTAGTTATTTATTTTTAGAGAAGGAATGGAGGGAGAAAGAGAGAGAGAGAGAGAGAGAAACATCAATGTGTGATTGCTGGGGGTCATGGCCCACAACCCAGGCATGTACCCTGACTGGGAATCGAACCTGCGACACTTTGGTTCGTAGCCTGCGCTCAATCCACTGAGCTACGCCAGCCAGGTATAAAGTGACATTTTAACGTTAAAATATTTTTAAATTTTACATTTGATATTTATATTTAATATTAAAATAATGTTAATATTTTAAAAAGTTGAAGGAATGCTCTTTTAATGATCCCGAAAGGGGGCTTAAGACTTGAAAAAATTTAGCTTAAGGTAAATAGCCATAAATCTAGCAAGTAATAAGTATGTTAAGCTCTTTGTTTCAGAAACTACAGATAAGGCCCATCTGGCACCTGAGAAAAAGCAGCTGACCTCCTGGGGTGCTGGCTAGAGATTACCGCCTGGAGACTTTGGTATTGGGAAGAAGCAGGAGACCACCCCTCCCACTTGGAGACAGCTAATTGCCCAGGATAGAAGTGCTGCAGCTGGGAACTTCAAGGACTCTCAAACTGACTTCTTTTTTGTCTTCCCCAACCCCCCTTATAAAAGATCTGGCCAGGAAAGAAAGGGAAAGATGGTTTGTTAGGGTATGAACCCGCCATCTTCTCGGATCGCAGGCCATCTGAATAAAGCGCCTATAAAAGATTCAATCACTGTCATTGCTTATTGGATTTGGTGGTGACAGGCAGCCCAAATGCTGGTGTCTTTTCCTGTTACAATCCCACTTTTGAACTTTTCTTTACTCCACTGGTGTAACGTCGTGATGTTGAACAATCACCATAAAAGTCTCAAATCCTATACAGAGGTCTCTTCCTGGGCTAGGGCCCCCAGTGGACCCACCCCCGGTGGCCGCATCCCAGCTCCCTTCCACAGTGGCCCCTACGTGGTCCAGTCCTGCCCCACCCTTTCTGTGCTCCAGTCTCTGAGTCCTTGGGCATCTCCTGCAGAAATTGTCCCGAATCTGTAAAAAGAACCAAACACACTCTGACTCCCAGCTTCAAAGCCCTCAGTAAATGGATTCTTTGTAAAAATGGCTTCACTAGAGGTTTTTGGTTTTTTGTGTGTTTTTTTTTGTGCAAAGTAAAGCTGAAACTTGGGGAGAAGTGCAGAAAAGGCAAGGTTCTCTGCACCTAAGGGAAGTGCAGCCGGCAAGGCCCGGGCAGAGCTCGGGGTTCAGCAGGCAGGGCCGCCAGAGGAAGGTGTTTTGCTCACTATTACAGCAGCTCGAAGTTGCTCGGTGAGGCCGTGACGTGACAGTGTACCTGTCCTGAGACCCAACACTGAAAACGAAAGCTCTGAAGTCTGTGCTTCCCAAATCCCCGCGTGAGAAGAGGCCACCAGCTCACCCTCTTGCCGGAGGAATCTCGCTTCCAGGGAACAAGCCACAGAAACTTCGGGTTAACTGAACCCGCGACGCCCCCCTGGCGGCCGTCCCCTGAATTACTGGAATTCTCAAAGGCCGAGATCTAGTCCTGGCTGGTGGCAGGAGTGATGATACCCTGCTCCATCACCGCCGGTTCCCTTGGCGGGGCTGTTCTTTGGAGCCAGAGCCAAAACAACTGGAGAAGCTCTAATTTTTGTGGATAGTTGAAGACGGTTCCCCCTCCGTCGTGCCTACATGATAGAAACGACTTGAAATTTCCTTGGAAAAGAGGGGCTATCTCCCAAATGCAAAAGACACAATGCACCTGTTTCCACCATGTGAAGCTCCAGCAGATCTTCCAGCTCTTCGCAGCAGAACACAGCGGTGCTGCACGGAACCGCACCCTCCTCTGCCAACTGCTCTGGAGCCTGATCACAGCCTAGAATATCTGGATCAGACGGAAGAAGAAAATCTGGCTTGTCCCTGCTTGGGAATTCTTGTCCAGAAGCCTGTGCAAAGGATCCATAACCACCGGAAAGAACAGAAATAAATATACAGCCCCTGGGCCTGGGAGTTTGTCAGAGTCGG
Organism: Phyllostomus hastatus; assembly: GCF_019186645.2. Classification (NCBI taxonomy): domain Eukaryota; kingdom Metazoa; phylum Chordata; class Mammalia; order Chiroptera; family Phyllostomidae; genus Phyllostomus; species Phyllostomus hastatus. The sequence goes on along the minus strand of NW_025334015.1, from coordinate 1,034,534 downwards.
AGCTGAGGAATGCCTTCCCCTCAGGAAACAATCACCAAAGAAAAGTCTGAAATGAACAAGAAAGTGACATGCGTAACTCTCTATTCAGTGCATTGTTTGCTAAGCCCCAGTGTCCACTCACATTTCTGCACAGGCTGAGAAACACATGAAATCAAAATCATGGGGTTATTTAAAAAAATACATAGTAAATTATGAATTCACAAAATTGTGATTAGACAGAAGAACATGATCTAGTTTCTTAAATAAATAATTTAATGACAATTTGCTTTACCTTTTATGTTTTTAGAGGAGTTCAGGGGGAAGCACAGGTTGGAGAGGCGATAGGCAATCAAAGAAAGATACATTAAAGTTACAAGTTGCAGGCTTTTCTCCTTCTACTAAACTGGTTCCTTGAGAAGAAGTGGTAGAAAAGAAAAAGATACAGGATAATAGTGTATTCAACTCGCAAGTTCTAGAGAGCCTACTAAAGCATCGGTGAGGTCTTCTGGGGCAAAGCTGTAAGAAATCCTCCCAAACTGATACCTCTCCCTGCCGTCTGAGAAACTCACCCAACACACACTGACAGTGAATGGAACTGAGCTGATTCCTTTCACCTCAGCACCTCACCTACATCTTCACTGTAACGGTGGTGTTCACTCAGGGCCCCAATATCTAATCTACATCAGGACTCACAGGAGCAGCCCTGCCTACAGGGTTTTGAAAAGTAAAGAGCTTCCACTCGACTTTTGCTCTATCCCTTTGGCTTTGTACTGTGAGTAGAGACCTTAAAGCTGAACCCACAACAGAACCAGAGCACCTGTGCAGGTGGGCAGTATGATGGGTGGGGGGAAGGAGTTGTACGAGGGGTAAATGCCATCAGTAAAGCAGGAACTGAAGAGAGGGTGGGAGGAAGAGTACCAGGTGCCAGAATCAGCCAATAAATAGCGTGTGTCTTTCCCACCTCAGGCTAGATGACCCCTCTGGGGAATTTCTACCCACCACTCCTTGCTGCCTGGATTTAAATCAGTTACAGCTGACACCTAAGTGCTGAATATATTCCATATTTCCCAGGACTGTTTTTAATTCTATGCGTTCTCAGCTTTTGTTAGGGATTTTCTCAGTAGCGGCGGAATTGTTGTTTGAGTCTTAGTAGCCAAGTAGTATTCTGAGCTTTATATAGAAAACATGTAAAGATTTAAATTCCAGAATAAATGAAATCTCAAAGTTTAATAAGAATTTCATAAATAAAAATGAAAAATTGATAACAGAAAGCAGGAAACATGTTTTGTGAATTTTAATACAAGGTGAGGGCAAATGTAGGTTACATAAATATATAACTATGATAGATGAAAGAATAAATAATAAATAAACAGATCATGAATAATAACATCAGGGCAGCCCCCTCTCTTAGGGACTGATTTCCCAGGAACTGAACTTTGTAACATTTTCTTGCTTAATACTCTGACAAAAGATTTGCTGAATTGAATTCAGTAAATTCTGTGACTGAAGCAGGAAGAGGAGCCATTTCCTACACCCTCAGTCCCAAGAGCCAGGGCACATTCCCAGTGAGAATTGTGTCAAGGAGACCCCAGGTCTCTGTCCTCAGTTCTTAGTCTTTCTTACAATGTTGTCACTAAAGAGAAGCATCTCATGACTGCCACTTGGACAACTTTCCAGGCAGAGTTGTAACAGAAAACAGAGTCCCATTCATGTGGTGCCTTGGTGTATGAACCAACAATTAGTATTGGAAGAAACAGTCTTTTATTTAAAATATTCCAACCTTGCAGGGGCTGGGAGCACTTTAGCTTAAAGCTCTGTTCTTCCTGATACCCAGCACTCTCCTTGCTCCCCAAAAGGCTATAAGCCAAAGCCAAGCCCAATAGTTCCCCATCTCCTTATCTGTGCTTATGCTGGCTGGAAAAACAGCCTCATAGCAGCACTCTCCTTCAGGATCTGGAGAATGCTGCTCTCAGCCTCTGTCTGGGAAAGCATGTGCTGTGTTGCACTGGATCATGATAGAGTCCAGGAAAGGCACAAGTCCTGAAAGAGTGACCTCTCCATGTGTCCTGAGTTCCAAGAGTCCAGATGGCTCTGAGTCAGCTAGGGTGGGCACACTCCAAGCAGCAGTATGCCCTTCTCTCCCTTACTACACCAGGCTGCATGGTGGGATCCTGACTGCAAGCCTAGCTGCTACATCATGGTTCCTTCTCTTCGATGCTCACTCTACCCACATGGCTCCTCTCTCGCTACTGGCAGTGTGGTTGAATCTTCTTCACGTGGCTGCCCTCTTTACTACAGACCAGCACAGCTACTACCTACTCTCTCAGCCTTCATGGTGGACCAGCCTCTCTCCCTGCCCACCCTTTGTTTAAATCCTGACCTGGAGCTTCCTACAGGACCTCCTATGCATCTCCTCCCACGATGAACTACATTTGCCAGTTTCCCATATCATATACATTCTCTTAGCTGTCACCTTTAGTCAAGGCAAGAGTGACTCACTGATGCAGGGGGAACCACCTCCTTGCCTTTCTCACAGGCTCAGTATAAACCCCTGGCTTTGTCACGTGTCACCATACATTCTGGAAGTCCTATATGCACCTTTAGCCCCAGGGCGATAGCACAGTTATTAGCTATCCATCAGCTTGCCATTGTTATAAAAAGCATCTTAAGCCATATCATCTTCCAACCTTTGGCTGTGGGGCAGGGGAACATGCTCTATATTGGGGTCCTTTTGCTTTACATCCTGTTTCACCATTACTGTGTTTCTTCTCCTACAGGTAGAGACCAATGCCCTAGAAGTACCTCCCAGAGCAGGGAAGTTTCTGCCTCTCCTATCTCTTCCCAGAACAGGGATCCAGTGTCCCAGCTGCCAACTGAGTCCCACATGTAGCCAGCTCAGGAGGATCATGTCTCAGGCAGCAGAGGTGTGCTTCATGAGCACAGGTGGAGACCTGCTGCTGGGTCCTGTGCAGAACAGGGATGGTCTGGGCCTGAGGGACCGACTGCCACCCACTGGGACCCCAGGAATCCAAAGTCTTTTCTGCCCTTCAGGCAGAAAAATTCAGAGCTTCTCCTCACTGCTCAGAAGCAGCCAGTTCTCCCTGTTGAGCAGGACCTGGTTGTGAAGCAGGTCGTAGTGTTACTGGACAAGGGCCTGGCACTGAGTGGGTCTGCCTAGGGTCAGATATAGAGAAAAGGGGGCTTTGGGAGCAGATTCAGGGGGTAAGCCTGGGACCAGCTGCCAGATGCCCATTGCCTCAGAGTTTAGGAGACTGTGCCTGTGAAGAAAGAAGTGGGGGGAGGGCATATATCAGAAAAAATATTACTAAGAGCAGTGTCAGAAACTTGATTGCTTATGTTTTCTTTTAGGAGTTTAATGGATTTGGGTCTTATATTTAAGTCTTTAATTTATTTGAATTTATTACTGTATATGGTGTAAGTAAGTGGCCCAGTTTCATTTTTTTCATGTGTCTGTCCCATTTTCCTAACATTTATTGAATATACTGTCTTTATCCACTGTATATTTTACTCTCCTTTGTCATAGATTAACTGACCACATCGGCACAGGTTAACTTCTGGGTTCTTTATTCTGTTCTATTGATGTATGTGTCTGTTTTTATACCAGTACTATAACAAGTACAGTGATACCTCCAACTATATTTATTTTTAAGATTTCAGTGACCATTCAGGGCCTTTGTGGCTCTCTATAAAATTTAGAATTATTTGCTCTAGTTCTGTGAAAAATACCATTAGTATTTTGACAATAATTGCATTGAATCTATAAATTGCTTTGAGAAGTGTGGACATTTAAATAATTTCAGTTCTTCATATTCATGAGCACAGTACATGCTTCATTTATTTGTATCTTCATTTTCTTTCTTAGTAAGAAATTGTAAGATACAATTTCCTGAGTACAGGTCTTTTACCTTCTTGAATAATGGATAATTTACTCCTAGGTATTTTATTTTCTTATGCAATTGTAAATGAGATTGTTTTCTTAATTTCTGTTTCTGATAGTTTGTTATTGGTGTATAAGAATGCAACCAATTTCTGAATATTAATTTTATATTTCACTATTTTACTAAGTTCATTTATTAGTTTTAACATTTTTGGAGGAAATTTAGGGTTCTTTCTACAGGATCATGTCATCTGCAAATAATGTCAGTTTATTTCATTCTTCCCAGTTTTAATGCCTTTTATTTCTTTTTTCTTCTCTGATTGCTGTGACTTGGCCTTTTAATATTATATTGAGTAAAAGTGGTTGAAGTGAACATCCTTGTCTTGATCCTGATATTAAGGAGAACACTTTTAGCTTCTCCACAATGAATATGATGTTGGTTGTGGGCTTGTTATACAAGGCCTTTATTATGTTGAGGTATGCTCCCTGTATTCCCATTGATCTGAGAGGTTTTATTATAAATGGGTGCTGGATTTCATCAAAAGCTTTTTCTGCACTTATTAGTATTCTCATATAATTTTTTACTTAATTTTGTTTATGTGGCTTATTACATAAATTGATTTGCAGATAGTGAATGGACCAACTTGCATCCCAACAATAAATCCCACTTGATCATGATACATGATTTTTATGATGTATTGCCAAATTCCATTTGCTAATTTTTTGTTGAAGATTTTTACATCTATCTTCATCAGTGATATTGGCCTAAAACTTTTTTTTTTTGGTAAAGTATTTGTCTGGTTTTGGAACCAGGGTAATGCTGGCCTTGTAAAATGTACTTTGGAGCTTTGTCTTCCCTTGGATTTTTTTGGAATAGTCTGATGATAGGTGTTCATTCTTCTTTGAATGTTTGCTAAAATGTCCATGTTTGGCTATCTGGCCCAAGGAGTATGTTTTGAGGGTTTTTTTTTAACTCACATCTGTAACACCTGAAAGTGTTACAGAATACATTCTTATTAAACATCTTATTACACTTATTAATCTTATTAAACTTATTGCCATCCAAAATAAAAAACAACAAAATGCTCACAACAGAAATCAAAAACAGATGGCTAAAATTTAAAATGTGACCTCAGTTCTTTAGGATAAACTATGCAGCAGTTTTCTCCTCCCTTACCAAAACGGGTTTGTGGGTTTCTGATAATTCACTGTGAATTTAAGTCTTATATTTAAGGGCCTTTGTGGCTCTCTATAAAATTTAGAATTATTTGCTCTAGTTCTGTGAAAAATACCATTAGTATTTTGACGGTAATTGCATTGAATCTATAAATTGCTTTGAGAAGTATGGACATTTAAATAATTTTAACTCTTCATATTCATGAATTGACAGGATTTCCACAGTCTTCATTATGACTTTTCACCTGCTTCATCTTTTTCATCAGGCGATGCACTCGTTTTCTCTCTGCTGTGTTTCTGATGAGAATGTGCGGTCTTGGCGTTGTCACCCTTCTCTGTGTTCCTCCACCTGGCAGGCGGTCCGACCAGCTCTGTGATGGGCCTGTCTCTGCTCCAGGCTCTGTAGGGGCCATTTTTTTTTTCTTCAGCTGTTTTGCTATTTACAAAAGCAGCTGAGGAGGAATTTTTAGAGTGCTTAGTGTTTTTTTGTGCATAGAAGTTTGACTGTCATGACTGGAGGTGGGAGGGGCAGAGATTTCCTGGTCTGTGCTGCCCTCTGACTGTTCTTTCGCTGGGCCCAGACAAAACTCTGCAAAGGTGTGTGGTGTTTGCTGGCAAACCCTTACAGCTTTCTCCCCTCTCTTACTGTATCAACAAAATACTCCAGAGCGCTCCGTCCAATATTGGGAACAATATTTTCCACAAGAGCTTCATGAAAAATTGGCTTCACAAGAGCAGATTTAAAAGTTGGATGTGCAGGCCCACTGGGACTTGGAGAAGGACCACTGGTTCTCATGTAGATGTGTTGGGACATGTTCAGACTCGGGAACCTTCCTGCTAGTAAACAGCTCAAACAACATTTCCAGTTTTATCCATTAGTTTTATTCCAAAACATACTAACATCATTTCGTAAGCCAGGAGAAATCTTCTAATTGCACCTTTTGTATTTTTTTAAGTTCTCAATTTCATTTGCAGTTAGTTCTTTGGCTTGAGAGTTTGAGCCTCCTTCTCTCAGGGGAAGGGCCGTCGAATGTAAGGGTGGTCATGCTCCAGCTTCTCCTAACACCCTTACCACTTGCTTAGAACTTCTTCGATGTAAACATTATCTGGATTAAAAGGAATTTTATCCTCACAAAAACGAAGGTTGCTCAAGTCATTTTGATGTGGGGTATTTTGAAGTTCTGTGGGTACTGGGGTCGGAATTTGTACAAATGCCTCCTGGCATAAAAACTTCGCTTTGGTTTGCCAGTACTGGAGCCAGCACCCTGCTCTGCAGCCTCGTCCAGAGTGGGACTGGTGTGGGGCCTGTCGCTGCCTCTCCCTGAAGGCTGTGCAGCCGCTTCAGTGTCTGCCCTGTCCTCGTCTCTGCCTCCTGCCCGGGTTCCTCGGGCTCTGGCTCCAAGTCCATCCGCCAGCTAGAGCTGTAGCCCTCTTTTGTGGTGGGCTCACAGATGCTGACCCCACCAAATAGCTTGCACTGAAGAGGTGTCAGAGGGCTGCTGGGTGTCAGTGGGGGCAGGAGTTGCGAGGGTAATGGGTGGGGGTACAGGGGTGCAGGCTTCAGCTATGTTCTAGGGCCAGACAAGAGATTGTCATCTTGTTTATCTTCTCAAAGAACCAGCTCTTGGTATATTGATCTTGTGTATTGGTCTTGTAGCCTCTCTTTGTTTTATTTCTGCTGATATGTATTATTCCCATCCTTCTACTCTGAGTTTTTATTATTTTTTTTTTCTGGTTCTTGTAGGTGTGCTGTTACATTGTTTATCTGAGAGTTTTTTCTTCCTTCTAGAAGTAGCCCTGTATTGCTGTATATTTCCCTCTTAGGACTGCTTTTGTTGTGTCCCATAGATATGGGGTCATTGTGTTTTCATTTTCTGTTTTTCCTTTAATAATTATTTATTGACTGATTTGAGAGGGGGGAGAGAGAGAGAGAGAGAAAGAGAGAGAGAGAGAAAGAGATGTCTGTTTGTTGTTCCACTTGTCTGTGCATTCATTGGTTAATGCTTGTATGTGCCGGACTGAGGCTCAAACCCACAGCCACTGCTTATCAGAGCATGCTCAAACCAACTGAGCTCTCTGTTCAGGGGTGTTCTCATTTTCTTTTGCTGAAAGGTATCTTGATTTCTTTCCTGATCTTGTTGATAACTCATTCATTGATTTACTACAATATTATTTAGCTTACATGTATTTATGTGTTTTTTCATTTTTTTCATGTAATTGATTTCTAGTTTCATATATTTGTGGTTGAAGAAGATACTTGCTATGACTTTAATCTTCTTAAATTTATTCATATTTGTTTTGTTTCCTAACATTTGGTATATCAGAGAAAATGTTCCATGTGCTTTTTAAAATAATGTTTATTCTGCTACTTTGGGGTGAAATGCTCTAACAATATCAGTTAAATTGGTCTGGTCTAATGTGCAATTTAAGGCTGCTTTTTCTGGTCAAATTTCTGTCTGAAAGACTTATCCATTGATGTCAATGGAGTGTTCAAGGTTCCAACTATGAGTGTGTTACTGTTGATCTCTCCCTTCACGTCCATCAATATTTGCTTCATAGATTCAGGTGCTTCTCTGTTGATACATTTGGGTTTGCAAGGGTTCTATCCTCTTGTTGGATTGTCTCCCTTATCACAATGAAATGTTTCTTTGTTTCTTATTATAGCCTTCTCTGCTACCCCAGCTGTTTCTTTTTGTTTCCATTTGCATGAAATCTCTTTTTTCTTCTTTTTACTTTCAGTCTGTGTGTTTCTTTCATATGAACTGAGTTTCTTGTACAGAGCATAGGTATGAATCTTGTTTTCTTATCCACTCAGCTACTCTGTCTTTTAATGGGAGAATTTAATACATATACATTTAAAGTAATTATTGACAGGTACATTCCTATCACCATTTTATTATTCATATTTATTTTCTTTTTTTGTTCTTTTACTTAAAGAAGTACCTTTAACATTTCTCATAAAACTGCTTTTGTAGTGATCTTTTTAGTGTTTTTTTTTCCTGAAAGCTTATTTCTCCTTCACTTTTAAATCATAGCCTTTCTGGGTAGAGTAGTCTTGGTTATAGGTTCTTGCTTTTCATCACTTTAAATATTTTGTTCCAGTCTCTTTTGGCCTACAGAGTTTCTGTGGAGAAATCAGCTGACAGTCTTATGGGAACTCCCTTATAGGTAGCTAAGTGCTTTTCTTTTGCTGCTTTTAAGATTCTCTCTTTGTTTTTAGCCTTTGCCATTTTAATTATGATATGTCTTGGGGTGAGCTTCTTTTGGTTCACATTCTGAGATGCTACACTTTTTGGGTTTGTATGTCTATTTTCTGAACCAGTTTAGGGAAGTTTTCAGTCATTATTTCTTCAAATGAGTTCTCAATTTCTTACTCTTGCACTGCTCCTTCTGGAATCCTTGTGATGTGAATGTTCTTATGCTTGATGTTGTCCCAAGGTCTTTTAAACTATCCTCATTTTGTGTTTGTTTTATCTTTTCTAAAAATATTTTTTTATTTATTTTTAGGGAGAGGGTAAGGGAGAGAGAAGGAGGGAGAGAAACATCGATGTGTGAGAGAAACATCAGTTGACTGCCTCTTGCATGCTCTCAACCAGGCACTTGTTGGTCAGTCACAAACCAGGCATTTACCCTGACTGGGAATTGAACTGGCAGTCTTTCAGTTTGCAGCCCAGTGCTCAACCCACTGAGCCACGACAGCCAGGGCTATTTTTTCTTTTTGTTGTTCTGATTGGGTGTTTTCTGCTACCTTGTCTTTGAAATTGTTGAGTCAGTTCTCTGCTTCATCTAATCTGCTTTTGATCCTCCTAGGGTATGTTTCATTTCAGTTATTGTGTTCTTTATTTCTAACTGGTTCTTTTCTATAGTTTCTATGGCTTTTACTACCCCTTTGTTGAAGTTCTCACTAAGTTCATCCCTTGTTCTCCTAATTCCTTGAGCATCCTTATAGTCAGTTTTTGATCTCTGTGTCTAGTCAGTTTCTGTCATTTTTATTAAATATTTTTCTATAGTTTTTTTCCCCCTGCTTTTCATTCTGGACATGCCTCTTTGCCTTCTAACTTTGACTGCCTTTCTGTGTTTGTTTCTATGTATTAGGTAAGTCTGCTAGATCTTCCAGTTTTGGCAGGGTGGCCTTATGTGGTAGGTGTGTTGTGGGGCTCTGTAGCCCAGTCTCTCTGATCACCTGAGCTGGGTGCTCTTGGAGAATTCCTGTCTGGGTTGTGTGTGCCCTCCTGTTGTAGCTGAGTCTTCATTGTTGCTGGCCCCTCTATTCATGGAATTGACCCTCAGGCTACCTGACTATGAAGATCATCCATAGCCACTGCCCCATGAAGGATGACCCAGTTCAGCATAATTCACCCCAGTGGGCTCTGGTACCTGCTGAAACCATTATAGAGCTGTTTGGGTGTTTCTCTGTTGCAGTCTGAAGCCAGCTACTATGTGTTGGTTCTGAGGCCTCTTTGGCTTTTGTTGCAGCTGCCTGTGACCAGCCAAGGGCTGCCTGGTAGGAGCTACAAATAGATCTGCAACTGTTAGCTGTTCATGCTGGACCTGTAGGCGTGAGGGAGAGACCACGCTTCGAACCCAGACCACTAGTACTGAGGCCATTCATCAAAAGACAGGTGCACCCTGAGTCTTACTGCCACCTACCAGCTGCCCATAAGGCTCAGCTGCTGAAAGTTTGTTGTGCAGTTTGCAAGTTGGGTGGTGCAGGATCTCAGGGAGTCACCAGGGTAGGTCAAGTTGTTGTTCACCAGGTTAATGCAGATTCATGTTAGGCACCAATGCTGAGCCTGGGGTGACCTAAAAAAAAAGGCACATGGCACACCAAGGCTATCCACCCTGGGATGGGGGCCTTTGACCTTTGAGAGTTTTTAAGGAAGACTGGAATGCAGAACATGCCTAGTTTCTGGCTGCCAAAAGAATCTCTGGTGGTGCACAGTTTGGGTGGAATGAAGTGTCAGAGAGTCATGAAGGTAGAGTGAGTAGGCTAATGCAGATTCAATTTTGATTGTGTTGGCGTACATTCAACCTGGGAATGATTGCACCCACCTTCCGGTGATGTAGTAGAGGACTCAACACAGGGACAATGGTGGCTGTCCCTCCAGCCCTTGCCCTGAAGCCATACAAGTCAGCCTCTCCCTGTATGTCCGTGGTGCCTCCTGAGCTTCCATTCATTTGTCAGAGCCCAGGATGAGTGACTGTGAGCAAGTGAATCTGTGAAGAGGCCCTTTAGAAGAGTGCAGGATTGTTGGCAACCTTCCATTTCAGGTGGATGGATGGAGTCCCTGCTGATTTTCACATCTACTTGCAGTGGGGCTCTTCTTCCCAACACTGGCGCTCTGGGCTGGGGAGCCTGGTGTGGGGCTGGGACTTCTTGCTCCTTAGGAGGGACTTCTGCATCTATCTCCCATTTCTTAACTGCCACATGTGTGTGTGGGTCCAGCCTCTTTTGCATCTCTACTCCTTCTACCAGTCTCAACATGGTCTTGTCCTTAGTTATAAAACTCTGTTCAGCTAGTCTTCAGATGGTTCTCCAAGTTGACTGTTCTACAATTGACTTGTATGCTTGATGTGGTTGTGGGAAGAGGTGAGCACAGCATTTCCCTACTCTGTCATCTTGGCCACAACTCTCTATAATACAGCATTGTGAACATCTGGGTCTTTTTTTTTCTACATAAAATTCCAATTTAATATTGGACAACAGTATTTCACACATACATCAAACAGGCCAAAACAAATAATGTCTGGTTCTTAGTTCAGTTTATTTTCATACTTAGTTTAAATGGTTACTGTAGCTGACAAAAAGTACCCCCATGGTGCAGATCCCAACTAAAGAAGTAAATCATTGATTGGAGTTACTAAATGATTATACCTATTTTTTCCCTTTCATTTACCAGTTATTTTAAGCAGTTTTTTTTTACTACAGATTCTAAATTGAATTAGTTTTGCATTATTTCCAAGAAACCTTAGAACCAAAATTAGTGGCATATAATTTTTCATACTATTTTATATTCTTACCTTTTTCCTACCTATTTCTAAATAATGGATTTTTTGGTTTTGTTACTGCCTTGTAGAGTTTGTGGAACATGGTGAGAGCAAGGGAAGGAAGAGAGTGTAAGATAGATAAGAGGAGAAAAATGAGTAGTTGGATGGACCTAAGTGTCATGATCAGCTCAAGCTCAGGCATGCTCTAATGCAATCATCAGAATTAGGGTTCAAGCATCCAATTCATAATACAATTTTCCATGGTGTTTCTCTTTCTCTTTCATGGGTATTTATCCATTAATTCTATATTCAGTGGGTAAATACCAACAAATTAATAAGCTATTTTATAAGCTATTTTTATAGATAATTACTTCTAATTTTTGCTTATAAGTCAGTCTCCATTGAATCACAAAAGGATTGAGATATATCTTGTTAATTAATGGGGGAAATTTTCCAAGTGTCTGATTTGGAAAGTGATGGAGGAGGAGTCCTTCCATATCTTTTAGGTTTTTATCACGAGCTTAGGAATTTATTTTAATCTTTAACTTTTTATTGGTTGAATTTTTCATAGGCTAATATAATTATTACCAGTCCAACTGGTCTTAGTGAAATTTAATGAAGACCACTCTTTTGAAAATAACTTTCTATTTTGAAATGCTAGTTAAGAGTAAATTTAAATCTTATATTTCTACCTGCTGATAATATTTACCAAAAATATCCAAGTACCTTAATAATGGGTCTGAATGTGTGTTTATATAATTATTATAAAATGAATGTGTTTATAGAATTTTAATAAATGAAAGCTGCTTTTTAAATTAATTGCTCACTGTCTATAACAGTTTTTCATTTTCTCATGTTTTTGAGAAGCCTGTGTGCTGTATCATTTTCTATTCTGAACAGCAGCACGTCTGTGTCTGGAAGCAACAGCAGGGCTTTTGGAGAACATTCCTTCACAAGCTGTCTACAGAACACTTTCACAGTATGTAGGCTAGTAGTCTTACATGTTAATAACCTTGCTGATTTGGTTACTCCTTGGATTACAGATAAAATTAACTGAAAACAAAACCAAACCACTCATGTGCTACCATACAGCCAAATATTAATAGGAAGTGGTGAAAAAGCAAAACAGGTTTTTAACTAATTAATGCTATACTCTCTCAGTGATATTTATCCTTATACCTTTTTAGTAATTTATAATGTCAGAAGGCAAGAGTAATAGTAAAAGCCAGTTGAATCGGCATTCTTATAAACACAATTCTCTATTAGATTTCTCTTTTGCAGTCTACAATAGAGCAAAAATTGATGATATTAGGATAGCAAAGATAAAAAACCTACTGTACACTTATATATGGAGTCCTGTGTTACGTGACTTATATTTGTCATTTCACTTAATATGCTGAACATCTATTGGGATAAGTAGTATCATCCCTTTATCCCTATTTTATAGGTTTTATAGGTTCTCAGAAATATCAAATAACTCACCAAGATCTTGCACTGAACAGTGCTGGCCACTATGCTGCTGGAGATCCTCTTCCTTCAGCATCAGTCACACTTGATCTTGACTGCTCTGGCTGTTCTTCCATTTCCTGTAGCAATTTCTCCCTCATTTCCTAACCTCTCAAATTTGATACTGTAGATTCTTAGGTCTCTTGAGACTGAGACCCCTTCTATTCTTGTACTTTGAATTTTTCCTTAAACTTAAAATGCTTTCTAAATTTATATGATTACCACACATGGTTCATCACCATGCCACACTAATCTGATGATCTCTTGTCACACATCTTACTGCCTACTTGACACTCTTACTTGGATCTATTACACACATCTCATGTTCAACATGTATAAAAGGGAACACTTGATTGTTTTCCCCTGAAATTATATCACACTAAAATTTTTCATCTCAGTAAATGACATCATCAATTCATCCAGTTGTACAAATCAGAAACACTTTAAATTCCTAACTTTTCTTTATCTTGAAATTCAATACATCACTTAATCTCATAGCTTCTTCCTTCAAAATACAGCTCAAAACCATTAATTTATTCCCATATCTTTTGCCCCTGTGACAGAAACTGTGGTTTAAAAAAATTAGTAATGGCACATGGACCAATGAAACAGAACAGAGAGCCCAGAAATAAACCCAAGTCTCTACGGTCAATTAATATTTGACAAAGGAGGAAGCAACATAAAATGGAGTAAAAATAGCCTCTTCAACAGATGGGGTTGGGAGAACTGGACAGCTACGTGCAAAAAAAATGAAACTCAATCACCAACTTACACCTTATACAAAAATAAAGTCAAGGTGGATAAAAGACTTAAATATAAACCGTGAGACCATTAAAGTCCTAGAGGAGAACGTAGGTAGGAAAATCTGAGATATTTCATGCAGCAACCTTTTTACTGACATGTCCCCTAGAGCAAGGGACATAAAGGAAAGAATAAACAAATGGGACTACATCAAAATAAAAAGCTTCTGCACAGCTAAAGAAAATAGCATTAAAATAAAAAGAGAACCAAATGTATGGGAAAACATATTTGCCAATGATATCTCAGACAAGGGTTTAATCTCCAAAATATATAAAGAACTTACAGGACTCCACTCTAAGAAAACAAGCAACCCAATTAAAAAATGGGCAAAGGACTTGAACAGACACTTTTCCAAGGAGGACATACAGAAAATCCAAAGACACATGAAACGATGTTTAATATCACTAGTTATCAGAGAGCTGCAAATTAAAACCACAATGAGATACCACTTCACACCAGTCAGAATGGCCATCATGAACAAAGCAACAAACAACAAGTGTTGGAGAGGTTGTGGAGAAAAGGGGACCCTAGTGCACTGTTGTTGGGACTGCAGACTGGTACAACCACTATGGAAAGCAGTATGGAACTTCCTCAGAAAACTAAAAATGGATCTGCCTTTTGACCCAGCAATTCCACTGCTGGGACTATATCCTAAGAACACTAAAACACCAATACAAAAGAACTTTTGTATTGGTTCTTTTGTATTGTATGAACCCCAATGTTCATAGCAGCACAATTTACAATAGCTAAGTGCTGGAAGCAACCTAGATGCCCATCGGTAAATGAATGGATCAAAAAACTATGGTACATTTACACAATAGAATTCTATGCAGCAGAAAGAAAGAAAGAAAGAGCTCCTACCCTTTGCAACAGCATGGATGGAGCTGCAAAGCATTATGCTAAGCGAAATAAGTCAGGAAGTGAAAGACAAATACCATATGATCTCACCTTTAACAGGAACCTAAACAACAAAACAAAGAAACAAGAAAAATATAACCAAAGACACTGAAGTAGAGGACAGGCTGACAGTGACCACAGGGGAGAGTAGAGGGAATTTCAGGGGAGAATGGGAAGGGTTTATAGGAACAAATTTAAAGGACACATGGACAAAAACTAGGGGGAGGGTGGTAATGGGAGGGAAGTGGGGAGGGATGGGTGGGCGGGCTGGAATGGGAGTAAAAGGGAGAAAACTGTACTTGAACAATGATTAAAATAAAAAATACATGTTGCAAAACAATAAAAATTTAAAAATTAGTTATAATTCTTCAGTTTACTGAACTACTTAGGGTTCCTTTTTTAAGACTTTTAAAACTATTTCTAAATGGTTCAAATGAGCTGGATCACCACAGCAAAGTGTGAAGTCTAATGGTACAGGGAGGAGATAGGCAGGAGATTTGCTCCACAAAGGAACCTTGGAAACCCATGGGCAGGCTCTCTATGACTGTGAGCAAGTCACTGAATCTATTTTACCACGATTCTTTCAACTCAGTATGCTATGCCAGCAAATAACATAGTAGTGAATCCAGAGGCCCCCCCTGCTGACAGGAACATGCAACAAGATATGCAGTGAACATGCTTCCTCCATTTGCTTCCTCAGCAGATAGACTTTGATTACCAAGTTCTTCGTGGAACCATGGGTCTTTTGTGTTTAATTTTATCTATAGATGCATACATGTGTCCCCCTGTCATGGAGATATCTTATATGAAGACTTTATGTCAGCAAACATAACTAAACCATCACAAACAGAGCCTTCTGTTAGAGCAGTACTGCTGCTGGGATTTAATGCATATGAAAGTAAATCACATTCTGCTGGAGGAAAGGAAGACTGCTGAATAGGGTCTTTTGATCAGATTATTTCTCAGCAGTTTGAAGAAATGCTTAATATTTTTCAACAGCTATTTTTGACAACATGTTAGCAAAATAAGTATTAAGGGCAAAATTTGTATGGGATGACAAGCACTGGTATTTTCCTGTAATGATGCTTACTGCATGCATTAAATTCTCACACTGGTCTCCAGAAAATGCCCTTGGCATTTTATGTGTTCTCTAAAGCTGTACTTTGGTAATTTTCTGCCTCTAAGATTTTAAGTACTGGGGAGAAATCACATTTTGATTGGTGTGGTTCAATATACATTAGGATTTCATGCAAAAATGAAAAAGGACACTAGAGGGTGCTGTTAGATTTTTCTTTTTTATTGGGTTGTGCCTCAGCCAGCAGTGCATCAGAGCCCTAAATAATGCTGTCCTGGTCTCCTGACTGGACCAAACTGCAATAACACACTGAGTTCTGGAAGAGAGGCTGGAGGGTTTGGAATGGGGATTGATACTTAGTTAATTCTGAATTAGTTAAAAAGTAATATTAGCCTAAGCCTACATGATTTTCATTTTTGATAATTAATTCCTTTGGTTGAAAAACACTTTACTAGACTTCAATCTCTCAGTAAATGTCAAATAGCTAGAATATTAGACAATGTGAAACAGTTACTACTTTCAAGTTTTGCTGTTAGGATTTTGAGTGAGCATTTGACTACTTCTAAAAATAATTTAAGAACATAATTTTAGAATTCTCAATTGTCAGAAATACCAGATCCCAAGGTGTTGCTTCTTTTGCTATCAAATACCAAATTAATGATAATCCCAATTAACTTCATTTTTAATCTTTTCTAAGGGTGTACATACCCCCCTTTCCTTGAGGCAAAAATTTTTGAGTGACAGAAAAAAGTATGTTCTGGAGTTACCTCAATATATACTATCATGTTGTTTGCACTTGCATATTATATTAAAACATAATATTTTGAAGGAAGCTTACTGTTCTCATTTGAGAGAGAACAAAGTTAAGATTTTGTGACATCGAGTAATTTGTTTCAGACAGATTTACTGAAGAATGAGAATCATCTTTCAGTTCTGCCTTGCAGACTGTTAGCGGAGGGTTCTGTTTTTATTTCTGTGGGTGTATTCCTCTGTAATACACACAGGAGTGACCGACTCATGGCAGTGTAGCAGCTGTCACTATAGATTTCCAGTTCTTTTCCCTCCCAGGCTCATGGGAAGCTCACAATTTTCTGCTCTCTGAAAGTTAGTTACAGCTATGTTACTTGTTTTGGCAAATAAAATGGCAACAGAAGTGATACATGTCTCTTGTGGAATGTGATCCTCACATTCTCCCCATCCGAGGTGAACCACAAAGCCTTTTGTTGAGTGGTAGTGTTAGAAGATAATGAAATCTCAGAAAGAACAAGTGTTTGTCCGGATGTGGAGAAACAGGAATCCTTACCACTGTGGGTGGGATGTAAATGGGCAGTCACTTGTGAACAACAGTATAGAAGTTTCTCAAAAACTTAAAAACAGAATTGCCATTCCACACAGGAATTTCACTTCTGGGTATTCATCTAAAGGAAGTGAAAACACTAATGCAAAATTATATCTGCACTTGCATGTTCATTGCAGCATTATTGATAATATCCAAGTTATGAAAACAACCTAAGTGACCATCAGTAGATGAATAGGGAGTTCCAGAAAAAATGGCAGAGTAGATAAACACTCTGCTTGCCTCCTCCCATGACCACTTCAAAATTACAACTAAATTATGGAACAATGAACCTGGAGAACCACATGAAGACTAGCTGAACAGAAGTTCTATAACCAAGGACATAAACAAAAAGCCATATCAAGACTAGTAAGAGAGCTGGAGGTGCAAAACGGCTGGCCCTGTGCTCATATGTGGCTGTTGAGAATCCAGAGGGATATCTTGGTTGCATTGGTTCTGACCTGAGGAGCAAAGGTTCCCAGCCCCACACCAGGCCCCCCAGCCCGGAACACCAGTGCTGGGAAGAGGAGCCCCGCTGCATGTGCTGTGAAAACCAGCAGGCACTCTGTCCATTCAGATGAAGCAGAAGGCTGCCAGAAACCTAGGTGTCCTCCTGAGGAGACTGTGTATGTGCTTGCTTGCTTGCTTGCTTGCATGCTTGCAGGCACTTATGCTGGGCTTCAGCATGGGGACAGTGGTTTGAGAAGCACAAAAGGGAGAAACATAGTTGGGGGACTTCAGAGCGAGGGCTGGAAGTACAACCGCCATTGTCCTTGTGTTGAGCCTTCCCCAACACAGCTGGCTGGCAGACACTCTTTCCTGTGTTTAAGCCTCCTCCCACATGGACCAATCCAAATTTCACTCAGCATGGTGAAATCTACTTACTTCACACTGATGACTCCCTCAGAACCCACTCCACCCAAACTGTGCACTACTAGAGGCTATTTTGGTGGAAGGAAGCAGGCCTTGGCCCACATTGCAATTTCTCTTTAAAAACTCTCAAAGGTTCAGAGACCCCAGGTGGTGGCTGCTGGCCTCAGTGTGACCTATGCCTTTTTATAAATGGACCCAGTTTCAGCGTTGGTGCCATATCTAAATCTGCATTAACCTGGTATACACCACTTGCCCCACCCAGGTGACACCCTGAGACCTTTTCATCAAACTGTATACTGCCTTAGACTCCTGAGTGACTGAGCTTTATAGGAATCCAGAAAGCAGTGACATGCCTACAGGTGTCCTGTGCAATTTGCTGAGCTGCCCCAGGCCTGTTATTGATGGTAACTAGAGTGGATTCGTCACATGGCCTCTTTCATGTGCTTCCAGGTCCAGGACTGGCAGCTAGCAGCCATGGATAACTTTTTGCTCTTATCATATGCCTCAAGGCTGGTCATTGGCAGTGGCTGATCTTTGCCTCACAGAAGCTCTTCTTAAGGGTCCCAGACCCAAAACGCTTGGTGGGCAGTTTCAGACTGAAACAGAGCACTACAGAGATGACACATTCAAAGGGTATAGGGGCAGGGACCAGAACCCACTGGGGCAAATCCTGCTGTGTTTGGTCAGTCCTCACACAGCAGCTTATACACTGTGGTCATGGCCAATCCTTATAGCCAGTCAGCCTGAGAGTCATTCTGACCCACAAACATACCAACAGCAATCAAGACAACCACAACAGGAGGGCACACCTGTCCATACAAGGAACACTCAAGAAGCAACAGGCTCCGGTGACCAGAGAGACAGCACAACTGTGCCTCACAGGAACCTGAGACCACTCAGCCAAGACTGGGCAATGCAGCAGATCAACCTAATACATGAAAACATACACAGAGCAGCAACCAAAATGAGGAGACAAACATCTTTCAAATGAAAGAACAAGAAAACACTCCTGAAAAAGATCTAAAGAAAAAAAAGGCAAGCAATCTACAAAACAGAGTTGAAAATAATGATTATAAGGATGTTCAAGAAACTTAATGAGAACTTTAACAAAGAAATGCTATGCATAAAAAAGGACATAGAAACCATAAAGAAGAATGAGTCAGAAATTAAGAATACACTAATTGAAATGAAGAATAAGTAGAAGTAATCAACAGCAGATTAGATGAAACAGAAGTCTGAATGAATTATTTTGAACAACAGGTAATGGAAAACAATCAGAAAAACAAAAAAAATAAGAATACTTTAAGGGACCTCTGGGATGAATTCAAGAATAACAACATTTGCAACATAGGGATGCCAATGGAGGATACAGAGGGCAAGGAATTGAGAATCTATTTGAAAAAATAATAATTGAAAACTTCTATTTTGTGGTAAAGGAATAGACACACAGGCCTATAAAGAGAAAGCACAAAGAGAATTAAAACGAGATAAGCCCAAAGAGGCACACACCAAGACACATCATAATTAAAATGGCAAAGGTTAAAGATCAACAGATTTTTAAAAGCAGCAACAAAAAGGCAATCATATACCTACAAGGGAGCTCCCATAAGAGTGTTATTTGGTTTCTCAACAGAAAATTTGTAGGCCAAAAAGACTGGAAGAAAATATTTAAAGAGATGAAAAGAAAGGACATAGAATCAAGACTTTTCTACCTACCAGGGCTATCACTGAGAAAGTGGAGGAGAAAAGAATGTTCTAGACATGAAAAAGCTAAAAAAAGACCATCACCACTAAGCCAGTATTACAATAAATGTTAAAGTGGTTTCTTTAAAAGAAGAAAAAACAGAATATAAGTATGAATAATAAAATGGCAATAGGAATGTACCTATCAATAATTCTCAAAATGTAAATGGATTAAATCATCCAATCAAAAGACATAGGGTGGGTGAATGAATAAGTAAATAAGACCCATACCTAGGCTGTCTACAAGAGACACACTTCAGCTCAAAAGACACACACAGACTGAAAGTAATGATTAAAAAAAGCTATTTTATGCAAATAACAAAGAAAAACAGATGGTATACCAATACATATACAAAGTATACTTTTTTAAAAGGCTATAAGAGACAAAGACGAACATTTCATGATGATAAAGGTATCAACTCAGCAGGAGGATATAACACTTTTACACATTGACTTACCCAAAATAAGAGTACCTGCATATATAAAACAGATATTGACAGACTGAAAAGGATAAATTGAAACTAACACAATAATAGTAGAGATTTTTTAAAAATTTTAAAGTGTATAATTTAACTTTTAATACATTTACAGATACATGTAACTATTACCATAGTTAATTTTAGAACATTTTCACAACCTCAAGAAGAAATCCAATATTCCTTAGCAATTATCCTCCTATCTTCTCCCCTTGTCCCTAGTTCTAAGAAATGGTTCATCTACTTTCTGTCCTTATATATTTCCCTATTCTGGATTTTCACATTGTTATGTATTGTGACTTCCAAAAGAAGTCCTAGCCCACAGTGCCTCAGAATGTGACCCTATTTGGAAATATGATCATTAAATGACCCCGAATAGCTGCAGCAATTTTGATAAAGAAGGACTAATAGTAGAGATTTTAAGCTGAACTGACATGAATGGTTAGATCTTTTAGACAGAAGATCAATAAGGAAACAGTGGCCTAAAATTACACTTTTAGATCAGATATATTTAATTGATATTTTTAGAGCATTTTACACCAACACAGCAGAATATATACTATTTTCAAGTGTATATGGAACATTTTCCAGGATATATCCCATGTTAGGCCATAAAAAAGTGTCAATAAATACAACTCTGTGGAGATAATGGTAAAAAAAACCCACAGTGTATGTCATGTTTATCCAAGAGATACATTCATAAAGAATAAAAATGTTTCTGGACACACTGTGCCTCCTCACACAACCAAAAGGACAAAAACAAATTTAAAAACAAAAAAAACAACCAGAAATGACAGAAAATTGAACTATATGGAAGTCTGACAACCAAGGAGTTAAAGAAGAAACATTCATCCAGACCAGTAGAGGGGCAGAGATAGGCAGCCAGGCAGAGAGGACTCTCAGCAAAGTGGCAACTGGTGGACTAGCGCAGGTAAGGCTGCAGCTGGCAGGCAAGGCAGTGGCTGGAGGACCCAGTGAGGTGGTGGATTGCAAACCGGGCAGTCCCACATTCATGTGCAGATAAACTGGGAGGAACAACTGGGGAGTGAGACAGACCATACAACCCAGGGTTCCAGTGCGGGAAAATAAAGCCTCAAAGCCTCTGACTGAAAATACCTGTGGGGGTTGAGGCAGCAGGAGAAACTCCCAGCCTCACAGGAGAGTTCACTGGAGAAACCCATAGGGTCCTAGAATGTACACAAACTCACCCAACCAGGAATTAGCACCAGAAGGGCCTAATTTGATTATGGATAGTAGGTGAAGTGACTGAAAACCAGCAGAGAGCAGAGCAAGTAGCATTTTTTCCTCTCAGACCCCTCCCTCACATACAGTGTCACAGTGCAGTGACTTGGGTTGCCCCACCCTGGTGAACACCTAAGGCCCCTCTTCTTACTATGTAACAGGTGCACTGAGACAAAAAAAAAAAACTCCAGAAAAAAGACAATTAAGCAATGAAGAGATAGCCAACCTATCAGAAGCACAGTTCAAAACACTGGTAATCAGGATGCTCACAGAATTGGTTGAATTTGGTCACAAATTAGATGAAAAAATGAAGGCTATGTTAAGTGAAATAAAGGAAAATGCACAGGGAACAAACAGTGACGGAAAGGAAACCAGGACTCAAATCAATGGTGTGGACCAGAAGGAAGAAACATTCAACTGGAGCAGAATGAAGAAATAAGAATTCCAAAAAATGAGGAAAGGCTTAGGAACCTCCAGGACATCTTTAAATGTTCCAACATCTGAATCATAGGGGTACCAGAAATAGAAGAGGAAGAGCAAGAAATTGAAACTTTTTTGAACAAATAATGAAGGAGAACTTCCTCAGTCTGGGAAAGGAAATAGACTTACAGGAAATCCAGGAAGCTCAGAGAGTCCCAAAGAATTTGTACCCAAGGAGGAACACACCAAGGCACATCATAATTACATTAGCCAAGATTAAAGATAAAGAGAGAATCTTAAAAGCAGCAAGAGAAAAGGAGAGAGTTACCTGCAAAGGAGTTCCCATAAGACTGTCAGCTGATTTGTCCAAAGAAACCTTGCAGTCAAGAAGGGTCTGGAAAGAAGTATTCCAAATCATGAAAGGCACAGACCTACATCCAAGATGACTCTATCCAGCAAAGCTTTCATTTAGAATGAGAGGGCAGATAAAGTGCTTCTCAGATAAGGTCAAGTTAGATGGGTTCATCATCACCAAGCCCTTGTTATATGAAATTTTAAAGACTTATCTAAGAAAAAGAAGATAAAATATGAACAGTAAAATGACAACAAACTCACAGTTATTAACAACAACACCTAAAACAACAAAAACAAACTAAGCAAACAACTAGAATAGGGACAGAATCACACAAATGGAGATCATGTGGAGGGTTATCAGTGGGGGAGTGGGAGGAGGAGAGAGCGGGGAAAGGTACAGAGAAGTGGCATAAATGGTAGGTAGAATATACAGGACAAGGTTAAGAATAGTATAGGAAATGTAGAAGCCAAAGAACTTATATATACGACCCATGGACACGAACTAAAGGTGGGGAACACAGGTGGGAGGGGTGTGCAGGGCAGAAGGGAATAAAGGGGGGAGTATGGGACAACTGTAATAGCATAATCAATAAAATATATATTTTAAAAAGAATAAAATGTTTCTTTTTAAATAATGGAAACATGGATATTGCTAAAAATTATAACCAAAAAATTCTTTAACATTAATTAATCAGAATCTTCAATGGTTGGCTTTGCAAAACGTTTGTGCCAGTCATCACAAACAATTTTTATGCTCAAAGCATAAATACTTTTCCCCAACACTTGCAAAAATATTTTGATAAATGACTTGTTTTGGGGGTCATAGAACCTAACATGTCTATTTGTTTCTGCTTGTCAGGGGAGCTGTATTTATATTGTCATTAGAATTTTCTTCAATTTGTGTTCAAAATTGATGAAGTTTCAGGTGTAGAGGCTAATGCACACTTGTAGAGATTTCTGAATGCCTTTCTTTTGTTCTGACACTGAGTTATGAGATTTCTTTTTTCTTTTAAGTATGTCTTATTGCCCTGGCTGATGTGGCTCAGTGGGTTGAGTGCCAGTCTGTGAACCAAAGGGACAGTAGTTCAATTCCCAATCAGTGCACATGCCTGGGTTGTGGGTCAGGTCCCCATTTGGGGGTGCACAAGAGACAACCACACGCTGATGTTTCTCTCCCTTTCTTTCTCCCTCCCTTCCCCTCTTTCTAAAAACAAGTAAATAAATCTTTAAAAATGTGCATTTTATTTATTCTGCTAGTACAATTGTAGCACTTTTTCTCCATTTTAATCTCCTTCCTCCACCCAGTACCCCTATTCCCTCCAACATTCCCTTCCACTTAGTTCATGTCCATGGGTCATACATATAAATTCATTGGCTTCTCCATTTCCCATACTATTCTTAATCTCTCCCTGTCTATTTTGTACCTACCAATTATGCTTCTTATTCACTGCACCTTTTCCCACATTCACCCCACCCTTCCCTGCTGATAACCCCCCATATGATCTCCATTTCTATGATTCCTGTTCTAGTTCTTTGCTTCATTTGTTTTTCTTTTGTTCTTTTTTTCCTTAGGTTCAGTCACTGATAGTTTTGAGTTCATTGTCATTTTAATGTTCATAGTTTTAGTCTTTTTTCTTTAGACAAGTCCCTTTAACATTTCATATAATAATGCCTTGGTGATGATGAACTCCTTTAACTTTACCTTGTCTAGGAAGTGCTTTATCTGACCTTCCATTCTGAATGATAGCTTCGCTGGATAGAGTAATCTTAGACATAAGTTCTTGCTTTTCGTGACTTTGAATACTTCTTTCCAGCTTATTCTCACCTGTAAGGTTTCTTTGGAGAAATCAGCTGATAGTCTTATGGGAACTTTTTTTGTAGGTATCTCTCTTCTTTTCTCTTGCTGCTTTTAAGATTCTCTCCTTACCTTTAATCTTGGGCATTTTAACTATGATGTGCCTTGGTGTGTCCCTCTTTGTGTCCTTGTTTGGGACTCTCTGAGCTCCCTAGACTTGTATATCTATTTCCTTCTCAGACTTGCAATATTTTACTTCATTATTTTTTTCTAATAAGTTTTCAATTTCTTTCTCTTCCTCTTCTCCTTCTGGCACCCTATGATTTGGATATTGGAACTTTTAAAGTTGTCTCAGATGTTCCTAAGCCTCTCCTCATGTTTTTGAATTCTTGTTTCTTCATTCTGGTTGAATGTTTATTTCTTCCTTCTGTTCCAAATCATTGAGTCCCAGTTTCATCCCTCACCATTTGGTTCCCTGCATACTTTTCTTTATTTCACTTTGCATAGCCTTCACTTCTTCCTTTATTTTGCAACCATAGTCAATCATTTCTGTGATCCTCCTGATTACCAGTGTTTTTAACTCTGCATCTGATAGGTTGGCTATCTCCTTGTCACTTATTTCTTTTTATGGAGTTTTGATCTTTTCTGTCATGTGGGCCATATTTCTTTGTCTTTGGGCACCTGTTACATTGTAAGTGGTGGAGCCTTAGGTATTTGCCAGGGCAGGAAACCCACTTTGCTGCATTGTAGCACTGTATATAGGGGAGAGGTCTGAGAGGGAAAAATGCTGCTTGCTCTGCTCTCACCCCACTGAAAAGTCACTCCCCTCCTGACCCACAAGCGAATTTCACCCTTCAAGGTGCTGCCCTGGTGCTGATTTACAGGTGGGTGGGCTTATGTACATTCTAGGGTCCCATGGGCCTCTCCAGTGGACTCTCCTGTGAGAGTGGCAGTTTCTCTAGCCCCCACAACCCCCACAGGTTTTATAGTCAGAGATTTTGAGGCTTTATTTTCTGTGCTGGAACCCTGGGTTGCACGTTCTGTCTTGCTTCCCAGTTGTTTTCTCCTGGTTTATCTGCATGCAAATGTGGGAAATGCCCCATTGACCAGCCACCACCTCGCTGCATGGTCTGCCAGTCACTGCCTTGCCATGTGTTCTCTCTGCCCCAGCTACCAAGCTACTAGATTTCTAATAAATATTCTGCATCTTATCTTCACATTGCTCTTCAGCATATAAATAGCCTGAGCATTTAACAGGTGTGTCTGAAAATATCCAGCCACTGTAATATAACAAGAACCACTTGTGTGACACCAATGTAAACTGGCAGCCAAGAAGAGTGGACTGGAATACACATGCATGAACAATGACTTCACTATACCAGTCAGTGAATGTGGTAGACCCCATTGAGTGAGCATGTGCACTATGTGGCTGTCACATTCAAAATGACTGAGTGAGTAGAGCAATGAATCTGCATCATATTTTGTGTTAAGCTTGAATGTTCCTTTACAGAAACTATTCTGATGGTTCAGAAGGCTGCAGCTATGGGCAACTAGTGACTGGCAGTTTCATCACAACAACATCCCTGTTTATGCATCATGTCTTGAGCAGAGGTTTTGTCGAAAGTTCAAATCACCCAGGTGACTCAGCCCCACTACAGCCCAAATTTGGGACCCAGATCTGATGCTTCTCACTTTTCCCAAAACTAAAATCACCTTTGAAAGGGAAGAGATTTCAAACTGTCAATGAGATTCAGGAAAATATGATGGGGTGGCCAATGGTGGTTAGGAGAACTGTGTGAGGTCCCAAGGTGCCTACTTTGAAGGGGACTGAGGTGTTATTGCCTTATATACAATATTCCTTGTATCTTTTATCTCCTTCAATAAATGTTTCTTCTTTATAGTTAATGGCTGGATACTTTATAGACAGACCTCATATATCCACAAGCCATCTTCTGGTGTTCCTGGCCACATTATATATACCTATCATTTATGGCATCAATAAATGCATACTTGAAATTAATATTATGTTTTTCCCCTTTTGGGGCATATAAAATACAGTTGTCAATCTGCACCAAAAGCAAATAAGTTGGATTTTTTGGGCCTATTTCTAGAATACACAAATTCAGGTCATGGTTGGGGTTTATTCTTATGAATGCACCTACATATGAAAGTCACTACTTTTTCAAGTCAGAGATAAAATTGATATCAGTGTACCATTTATCTGCTGTAATATTACTTCCTGATGAGTAAATGGATTCTTCATGTCCCTTGATTATGTCTGCTGGTCTATCACCAATCAAGTAAGGACCTTCAGGCTGCTTCTTGGCATATATTTGAAGATTTCCTGTGTAAAATACTTTTAAATCTATCTTAGCAAAAATTCTTATATCATATTTCTGGGCTTGGATGGAATATATTGTCTAAACCCCCATGTGCCTCTAAATCTAGGTAACATTTCATCTATTGTTACATTCTGTCTTATACCGTAATATAATTTTCAATTTTCTTCAAATGCTGAGAAAATGTTTGACAGCCATAAATGTGTTCGCTTTTAGGCCTTCTAAACAGGTAAGTTTGTCATCAAACCTGATACAATTGTGAATAAATCTAAATATTCATAAAAACATTGTAAATCTAGAAAGTTTGACCTACTACAATCTGTAGCCCATAAATCCTGCAAAATTAGTTGGTTACTGTGATATAAACCAGCTAGATATGAGGCCTAAAAATGTTTTCAATTTGGTTTTGTCTATTCATCTAGCATCTCTTTCTTTTGAAAACTGGTTCAAGATGGATTTGATGTATTTATTTGTATATAATAAGATTAGGTCTAAAATATCATTTGTGATAAAGCAATTCAAAGATTCAAGTTCTGTCTTGACATTTTTTTGCATTTGGCCAAACTAATGGAAGTTGGCACAAAATATTCAGTTATCTTCTAATTTGTCTTTGTATTGGATTTCCCCCTCTATTTTGATTCTTTATTCTTTCCAAAAAATACTCTTCATTCATGTCTAATTCATCTTCACTTTCTTCACTAGAAATATCTTGCTTGGTATCTGAATCTTCTGAATGAAGTTCCACATAATCATCTTCTAAATCTCTTTTATTCTCAGTTGACTCTATCATTCTCATCATTAGACCCAAGTAGCATTTGCTGGAGTTCTTCAACATCTCTTGAATTACTGACTATTTATATTTTTTCCAGCCATTTTCAATGGTAAATGAAAAACAACAACAACACTGACTTCAAAGTTTGTGGGAAAAAAGACAACTACACCAACTTTGACTTCGGAGTTTGCGGTATCTCTCAGATACAATTTACTATATCACACACCCTTATGAAATATGTGTTATAGCCAAACTGATAGTCTAATGTTATGTTAACATTAGTCATGTACAAATGTGTAGTTAGTCATGGCTCTGAACCTAAGCACCTAATATATGTAACAATATTTAAGAAAAGAGACTGTAACTCTCAGATAAGCTGAGACCTATCTATGCAGTGTTAAGAAGAGTAAAGTCATATCAAGCATCTTCAACCAGAAATGTCTGGTACTAAAAATCAGTTACAAGAGCATAAGGATCCAGGATGTCAATGGAGTAAATTGGAGTTTCACACACCTCATCCCAGGTCCAATCTGGGATTACAACTAAAATATAGAACAATCAACCTGAATACTGAATGGAAGACTAGGGGAACAGAAGTGTTACAACCAAGGATTTACAGAAGAAGCCACATTAAGATTGGTAGGAAGGGCAGAGAGGCAGAAAGTGCTGACCCCACTCATATGGACAGCAGCTAGATTCTGGAGAGATATCTCAGCTGCAAAGGTTTCCCCTGAGGAACATGGGGTCTCAATCCCATGCCAGGATTCCCAGTCCAGAGCACTAGAGCTAGGAAAAAATGCCGACATAACATCTGGCTGTGAAAATCTGTGGAGATTCTGTCTGTAGTGGAGAGGCAGGTGTCTGCTAGCGATACAAGCACATTCTTAAAGGCCAGTGCACAAAATCTTATTCATAGCCACTAAACCTATGCTCCAGCAGAAGGAGGGTAGAGCTAATTAGACTAATGTGAGGCAAGACTGCATACAGTTTGTGGCTCTGGAGAGAGAGCTGAAGGGACAGCCACCAGGACCCCTGTGCTGAGTCCCTCTCCCACATCACAGATGCTATTTTTCTTAGTTGGAGCACTCCTTATGGCATCAGCTGGGGGGAATGCAATATCCCCACCCTCTGGTTGACTCCCTGGTGATCCACCTTGTGTAGCTCATGGCCTTTGAAGAGTTAGCCCCCTGTGCATGGGTGTGGAGGTCTGGGCAGATTCAGGGGGTGTCAGTGAATGAATGGTGAGGCTTTGCAGCAGAGGCCATTCCCCCCACTTTCCCATGAATCTTACTGGTGCCTTTTCCTCAGGAGATCCACTAGCTCCATCCTCAGGGATCCAACAGCCCTACCCTCCCAAGGTCTGGGCAGCATCCAGGACAGACTGACTTGTGTGACTCTGGGCCAGGGGGCACAGCTCTGTGCTTCCTTGATCCCTTACTTTCACCTCTCCCTCATAGGAGATCTGCTAGAACCATTGTCCTGACTTGTAGTAGCACCATCCTGTTAAGCTTAGGTTCCCTGCAAACTATTGGACAGACTGAGTTGTGTTTCTCTACCATGGGAGAAAGTTTTCTCTCACAAACCCAACCTGTGCATATTCCTCCCTTCATGTGGCCAAATCTTGGTCTGTTTTGGCCTGATAAACTCTGATGGCCTCATCTGATGGCTCCTTAAAACCCTGCCCCACAATTTGAAAGATAAAGTAGGAGAAAACATCTAATTAGAGCAGAAAGATAATTTAAAAGGTGAGGATAGTTTAAAAAAAACCTTTGGGACAATATGAAGCATAACAACATCACATCATAAGGGTGGCAGAAGGAGAAGAGAAGGAGCAAGGGTCAAGAACCTGTTTGAAGGAATAATGACTGAACATTTTCTTACCTGGTGAAAGAAAAAAATACACAAGTTCAGGAAGCACAGAAAGTCTTCCAAAAGATGAACCCAAAGAAGCCTACACCAAGACACATCATAATTAAAATGAAAATGTTCAAGACAAAGAAAAAATGTACAAGCAGCAAGAGAAAAGACAGTTACCTACAAGGAAGCTTCCATAAGACTGTCAGCTGATTTCTCAATAGAAACATTTCAGGCCGGTAGGGTTGGGCATAAAATATTTAAAGAGATGAAAAGCAAGGACATACAACTAAGACTACCTAACCCAGCAAGGCTGTCATTTAAAAATTGAAGGAGAAATAAAGAGCTTCCCAGCCATAAATAAATAAATAAATGTTCATTAACACCAAACCAATATTGCAAGAAACATTAAAAGGCTCAAGAAGAAGGTGATGGAAGAGGAGGAGAAAGGAACATAGTTACATAGAATAAAATGGCAATAAATACATCCTTGCTAATTACCATTTTAAATAAAAATTGCTTCAATTCTCCATCAAAAGACATAAGGTAGCAGAATGGATAAGACAATAAGATTCATGTGTGTGTGTATGTGTGATTTCTATAAGATACCTATGTTAGAATGAATGATACAAACTAACAAGAAAGGGATGAAAAAAGATATTTCTTGCAAACGAAAAATTTAAAAAGCTGAAGTAGCAATCAAATCTTATATCAGACAAGATAGACTTCAAAACAAAGGCCATAACAAGAGACAAAGGACATTATATAATGCTAAAGACATCAATCGAAGAAAAGGATATAACCCTTGTAAACATTTATGCACCTAACATAGGAGCACCTATACATAAAGTAAATATTTATGGACATAAAAGGAGAAATCAACAGTAATGCAGTCATAATAGGGGATTTTAACTCCCCATTGACATGAACAGATAGATCTTCTAAACAGAAAATCAACAAGGAAAAAGTGACCTTAAATGCCACACTAGATCAAATGGATTTATTGATATCTTCAGAGTATTTCAATGGAAAACAGCAGAATATACATTCTTTCCAAATGCACATGGAAAATTTTAGAGGATAGGCCACATGATAGAACACAAAACAGGTCTCAATAAATTTAAGAAGATTGAAATCTTATTAAGCATTTCTCTAATGTGCAATGTTATGCACTAGAAATAATCACAAGAAAAAAACCTGTAAAACACACAAACACAAGAGGGCTAAATAACATGTTACTAAACAATGAATCAGTAAATGGAGTGATGAAGAAGGAAATCAAAAGATAACTTGAAACAAATTAAAATTAAAAAATGGGAGATGGCAGCACAGGTAAACATGGCTTGCATCCTTGCACAACCACATCAAATTTACAACTAAACTATAGAACAATTATCACTCAGAACTAGCATAAATCAAGTGGAATGGAAGTCTGACAAGTAAGGAATTAAAGAAACCACATTCATCCAGACTGGAAGGAGGGATGAAGATGCAGAATGGGCTGATCCCACACCTATGTGTAGTGGATAAAAACTTGGGAGGGATATCTCAGGAGCAAGGAGTTCCAGCCTCACACCAAGTCTTCCAGAACATGGTTCCAATGACAGGAAGATCAGTTCCCATATATCCTGGCTGCAAAGACCAGTGGGGATTGAGTTGGTGGAAGAAACTTCTAGAGTCCCAAGCAGTTCCCCTTAAACAACCCACACACGAACTTACTCAGATTCACTCCCTCTGAGCCCCAGCACTGGGATAACAGCTTAAAAGGCATCAGTGGAAGACAGGGAGGAACTGAAGTGTCTGGCATCAGGGTGAGAGCTGGGGGACAGTATTCTCTCAGACAAAAAAGCAGGCAGAAGCCATTGTCTCTTTCTGAGCCACAGAGCCTGCAGATGGGTACGATATCTGAGACTCCATCAGCCTGGGTAATACTGTTTGCCCCAGCCAGGAGATCCCCTTAGACTCCATCCCACCCAACTTATGGGACCACTCAAGCTGTTAACAGACATTTCCATATGAATACTTATCTTGGATTATGCTTCTCAACTTCCTAAATTCTCTCAAACAAACAACAGCTGCCCTCAGCCCCAGCCCCCATATGTCTTGCTGAATGGCCCAAGACCCAGCACTGGCAGAAGCCAGCCTAGATTCACAGTTAGCTTTGCCTGGTAATCTCCAAACCCAGCACAAGTAGCAGCTTTCTCATATTGCTTGATAGCTCAAGAAGGGTGGTCTCAGACAGAACATAGGTGGGGGCTGACCTTGGTCTGTACCATCTGGAAAATCCCAGAGCCAATCCCACACCCAATTACACACCCAGTGGAAAACTGGAGACCACATCAGAGCACCATCACCTTGACCCTGCACAGCTGATCCTCCATGGAGGGCAGAGGTTGGTGGTCAGTGGTCACAGCCAGTTCCAGCAGCTGACTATCCTAGGTAAACCCATCCCGCTGACCAGCCAACAGCAAGCAAGTTTCAACTGCAAGAGAAGGTTGTACTCAGCCCACACAGAGGGCACAGCTCAAGTACCTAGCTTCAGTGATATGGGGAGACTGTGCCACTGGACCCCATAGGACACCTACTACATTTGGCCACACTACCAAGACACAGAGTCAAAGCAGCTCTATCTAATACATAGACACAAACACAGGGAGACTGCAAAAGGAGGAGACAAAGAAACAGGGCCCAAATCAAACAACAGATCAAAACTCCAGAAAAAAAGCTAAACAAAATGGAGATAAGCAATCTATCAGATGCAGAGTTCAAAACAATGGTTATAGGGATGCTTAAGAAACTTAGTGAGGACCTCAGCAGCATAAAAAGGATCTAGTCAGAAACATGGGATACACTAATTGAAATAAAAAAACAATGTACAGGGAAACAACAGTAGACTGCATAAACCTGAGAATTAAGTCAATGATTTGGAACATAAAGAGACAAAAACCAGCCAATCAGAACAAGAAGAAAAAAAAGAATCCAAAAAATAAGGGTAGTGTAAGCAGCCTCTGGGACAGCTTCAAGAGGCCCAACATTTGCATCATAGGGGTGCCAGAAGAAGAGAAAGAGCAAGAAATTGGAAATCTATTTGAAAAAATAACAAAAGAAAACTTCCCTAATTTGGTGAAGGAAATGGGCATGCAAGTCCAGGAAGCACAGAGTCCCAAACAAGATGGGCCCAAAGAGGACCACACCAAGACACATCACAATTAAAATACTAAGGGTTAAAGATAAAGAGAGAATCTGAAATGCAGCAAAAGAAAAGCAGACAGTTATCTACAAAGGAGTGCCCATAAGACTCTCAGCTGATTTCTCAAAAAAAACACTTCAGGCAAGAAGGGGCTGGCAAGCCATATTCACAGTGATGAAAAGCAAGGACTTACAACCAAGATGACTCCATCCAGCAAAGCTATCATTTAGAATGCAAGGGCAGATAAAGTGCTTCCCAGATAAGGTAAAGCTAAAGGAGTTCATCCTCACCAAGCCCTTATTACATGAAATGTTAAAGGTGGTTATTTAAGAAAAAGAAGAATATCAAAACTATTAACATTAAAATGGCAATAAATACATATATACCAGTAACTGAATCTAAAAAACAAAGAAGCAAACAAGAAGAATAGAGACAGAATCATGGATAGAGAGCATTTTGATGGTTACCAGATGGGAGGGAGTGTGGGTGAATGGGTGAAGAGTTGAGGGAATTAAGATGTACAAATAGGTAGTTACAGAATAGCCTTGGGGGGTGTAAAATACAGTACAGGAAATGGAGTAGGCAAAGAACTTATACACATGATCCATGAACATGAACAAAGGTGTGGGGACGGCCTAAGGGAGTGTGGGTGCTGGGTGGAGGGGGACAAAGGAGGCAAATTGGGACAACTGTAATAGCATAATCAATAAAAATAATTAATAAATAAAATAACAACACAGCCCCAAAATCTATGGGACACAGCAAAAGTTGTTTTAAGAGAAAAATTTCAGAGCATTACAGGCCTATCTCAGAAAACAAGAAAAATCACAAATAACAGTCTTACTTTACACTTAAGGAGCTGTAAAAAGAACAACAAACAAAGCCCAAAGTAAGTACAAGAAAGGAAATAATAAATTTTAGAGCAGGAATAAATAAAACAGAGTAAAAAAAAATACAAGAATCAGTGAAACCTGGAGGTGGTTTTTTGAAAAGATAAGCCAAATTGACAAAACTTTAACTACACTCATCAAGTAAAAAAGAGAGAGGACTCAAATAAATAAAATAAGGCATGAAAAAGGAGAAGCAACAATTGATACCAGAGAAATAAAAATGTTTGTAAGAAAATGTTACAAATAACTTACATACAACAAATTGGGCAATCTGAACAAAACACATACATTTCTAGAAACATAATCTTCTGAAACTGAATGAGGAATAATTAGAAAATCTGAATAGGACACTGACAAAAATGAAATTGGAGCAGTAATAAAAAAATTCTTAGGATAGAGTTCCAGCAGTGGAATTGCAGGGTCAAAGGGCAGATCCATTTTTAGTTTTCTGAGGAAGTTCCATACTGCTTTCCATAGTGGTTGTATCAGTCTGCAGTCCCACCAGCAGTGCACTAGGGTCCCCTTTTCTCCACAACCTCTCCAACACTTGTTGTTTGTTGCTTTGTTTATGATGGCCATTCTGACTGGTGTGAAGTGGTATCTCATTGTGGTTTTAATTTGCATCTCTCTGATAGCTAGCGACATTGAACATCATTTCATGTGTCTTTGGATTTTCTGCATGTCCTCCTTGGTGAAGTGTCTGTTCAAGTCCTTTGCCCACTTTTTAATTGGATTCCTTGTCTTCTTAGAGTGCAGTCTTGTAAGTTCTTTATATATTTTGGAGATCCTAAGAATACTAAAACACCAATTCAAAAGAACCTATGCATCCCAATGTTCATAGCAGCACAATTTACAATAGCTAGGTGCTGGAAGCAACCTAGATGCCCATCAGTAAATGAATGGATCAAAAAACTATGGTACATTTACACAATGGAATTCTATGCAGCAGAAAGAAAGAAGGAGGTCCTACCCTTTGCAACAGCATGGATGGAGCTGGAAAACATTATGCTTAGCGAAACAAGCCAGGCAGTGAAAGACAAATACCATATGATCTAACCTTTAACAGAAACCTAAATAACAAAACAAAGAAACAAGCAAAATATAACCAAAGACACTGAAATAGAGGCCAGGCTGACAGTGCCCACGGAAGAGAGTAGAGGGAATTTAAGGGGACAGTGGGAAGGGTTCACAGGAACAAACTTAAAGGACACATGGTCATAAACTAAGGGGAGGGTGGTAATGGGAGGGAAGTGGAGAGGGTGGGAGGAGGGTCTGGATTGGGAGTAAAAAAGAGAAAACTGTATTCGAACAATGATTAAAATGAAAAAATATTAAAAAATTCACAACAAACAAAAGTCCTGAACTGAATGGCTTTACAGATGAATTTTACCAAACATTCAAAGAACTAATACCCTCCTGTCCCAAACTACTACAAAGAGGAAGGAAGATATTCATGCTCACATTAAGGCCAGCATTATCTTAATTCCAAAATTAGATAAAGAGACTCAAAAAATATATAGGCCAATATCCCTGATGAACAATACTGTTAAAATTACCAACAAAAATATTAACAAATCTGATCTAGCAGTACATGAAAAAGGTCATATGCAATGATCAAGTGGAATTTATTCCAGGGATTCAAGTTTGGTACAATACCTGCAAATCAATAAGTGTGATGTATTATGTAACAAAATGACAGATAAAAATTACATGATCACATGATCAGATGAAGAAAAAACATTTGATAAAATCTAGCTCTCACTTGTGATAAGAACTCTCAGCATAGTAGGAATAGAGAGAATATACTTCAGTGTAATACAGGCTTTATATGACAAACCCATATCATGCTTAAAGGGAAAAAACTGTAAGTGTTGTGTTTACGGTCAGGACCAAGACAGGTACATCTGCTTTCACCTCTCTTATTAAACATAGTACTGGAAGTCCTAGCCCCAGTAGTGAGAGAGGAGGAATTAAAAGGCATTCAAAATGGAAAGGACAAAGTAAAACTGTCACTAGTTGCAAAAGATGTGATACTGTATATAGAGAACCCTAAAGATTCCATTAGAAAACTCCTAGAACTGATAAATGAATTCAACAAAGTAGCAGGATACAAAATAGATATCCAGAAGTCAGTTGCAATTTTATATGCCAATAATGACCTATCAGAAAAGGAAACTAAGAAAACCATTAAACTTACAAGAAAAAATACCTAGGAATAGATTTAATTACAAATGTAAAAGACCTGACCTAGGAAATTAGAAGACACCGAAGAAAGGAAATGAAGACAATACAAATAAACAGAACCATTAACAGTGTTCATGGATAGGAAGAATTAACATCACTAACATGTCCATACTACCCAAAGCAATTTATAGATTCAATGCAACTCCTATCAAGATACCAAAGGCATGCCCTGGCCAGTGTGGCTCAGTTGGTTAAAGCATCATCCCATAACTGAAAGGTTGTGGGTTTGATTCCCAGTCAGGGCACATACTTAAGTTGTGGGTTCAGTCCCCTGCCTGGGTGCCTGTGATCCTCAGTCTGGGTGTGTACGATTCTCAGTCCAGGTGCATACTGCTATCTTGAGAAAGAATAAAACTGGAAGAATCATGGTATCTGATATCAACAAATACTACAAGGCCATAATAATCAAAATAGCATGGCACTGGCATAAAAACAGACATATAGATCAATGGGATATAATAGAAGCCCCAGAAACAGACCCACACCTTTATGGTCAATATTTGAAAAAGGTGGCAAAAAATTCCTTGTAGAAATATTTTTCCTGGTATATCTCCTTAGGCAAGGGAAACAAAAGAAAAAATAAACTAATGGGATTATATTTAACTAAAAAGCTTCTGCACAGCAAAAGAAACCATCAATAAAAATTAAAAGACAACCAACTGAATAGGATAACACACTCACCAATGGTACATCTGATAAAAGGTTAATAATCTGAGTTTCAGCCAAGATGGAGGTGTAAGTAGAAACCCTTTGCATCCTTGCACAACCAAAAGGAGGATAACAGCCAATCTAAAATCAATAAACAACCAGAAGTGCCAGAAAATCAAACTGCATGGAACTCCGACAACCAAAGAATTAAAGAAAAAATCAACCAGAACAACAAGACTGGTAAGGTGGTAGACTATGCAGACCAGCTCAGAAGAAAAACAAGGTGAGGTGGCAGAGCAGGCAGACAGGGCTGACCTAAAAGGAAACTGAAACTCAGAGTTTTTTGTGGACTACAGGTGTTTGAGGCAGTGGGAGAAACTCTCAGCATCACACAAGCGTCTACAGGAAAGTGTGCTAGAGGAGCAGGGGAGCTGCACTGTTCCCTCCCCCACAGGCAGCGAGGCAGTGCAGCGAGGCAGTGCAGCGAGGGTTGCCCTGCCCAGGTGAGTACCTCAGGCCCCATCCTCTTACAACTTATCAGGTTAGCCAAGACAAAGAAATATGGCCCAAACAAAAGAGCAGAGCAAAACCTCAAAAAGAGAACTAAGCGATGAGGAGATAGCCAACCTATTTGATGGAGAATTTAAAGCCCTGGTAATCAAAATACTCACAGATTTGATTGACCTTAGTTGAAAAATGAAAAAACAAATGAAAAGATACCCAAAATAAAGCAAAATATTCAGGGAACCAACAGTGACAGGAAGGAAACCAGGACTCAAAGCAATGATCTGGAACAAAAGGAAAAAATACACACCCAACGGGATCATAATGAAAAAACAAGAATTCAAAAGAGTGAAGAGAGACTTCCAAACTTCTAGGACAACCTGAAACATTCCAATATCCGAATTATAGAGGTGCCAGAAGGAGAAAAACAGCAAGAAGCTGAAAACCTATTTGAACAAATAATGAAGGAAAAGTTCCCCAATCTAACAAATGAAATACACTTCTAGGAAGTCCAAGAAGCCCAGAGAGTCCCAAAGAAGTTGGACCCAAAGAGGAACACACCAAGGCACATCATCATTAAGTTCCCCAAGATAAAAAGATGAAGAGAAAATCCTAAAAGAAACCAGGGGAAAGGAGAGAGTTACCTACCAAGGAGTGTCCATTAGGCTATCAGCTGA
The DNA here is from genome assembly GCF_019186645.2 of Phyllostomus hastatus. Taxonomy (NCBI): domain Eukaryota; kingdom Metazoa; phylum Chordata; class Mammalia; order Chiroptera; family Phyllostomidae; genus Phyllostomus; species Phyllostomus hastatus. The sequence continues at coordinate 997,857 of NW_025334015.1, read as the reverse complement.
TTTCTCAAAAGAAACCTTGCAGGCAAGAAGGTACTGGAAAGTATTTGAAGTCATGAAAGGCAAGGACCTACATCCAAGATGAATCTATCCAGCAAAGCTTTCATTTAGAATGGAAGGGCATATAAAGTTCTTTCAGATAAGGTCAGGTTAAATGGGTTCATCATCACCAAGCCTTTATTATATGAAATGTTAAAGGGACTTATCTAAGAAAAAGAAGATAAAAAATATGAACAGTAAAATGACAACAAACTCACAACTATCAAAAGATGAACTTAAAAGAAAAGAAAAACAATGAAAACAAAAACCAGGCAAACAATGAGAACAGGAACAAAATCAGAGACATGGGCATCACATGGAGGGATTTCAGTGGAGAGGGGAAAGGGAGGAATAGGTGGGAAAAGGTACAGGGAAGAAGAAGCATTTAGTAGGCATAAAATAGACAGGCAGAAATTTAAAAAATGGTATAGGAAACAGAGAACTCAAAGAACTCATATATACAACCCATGGACATGAACTAAGGGGGGGATACTGGAAAGTTAGGGGGGCAGGGTTGAGGGGGAATAAAGAGGGGAAATTGGGAAAATTTTAATAGCATAATCAATAAAAAATACTTAAAAAAGAAACCTGAAACACTAATTTGAAAGAATATCTACACTCTTATATTCATGACAGTATTATTTATTATAGTGAAGATTTAGAAGCAGTACAAGTGCCCATGTTGTTTTGCCACAGCATGGAAGGCCCTGGAGAGCAGTGTGCTAAGTTAAATAATCCAGTCAAAGAAAGACAAATACCACCTGATTTCACCTACATGTGGAATTTAATGAACAAAATAATCATAATAGAAATGGACCCATAGATACAGAGAACAGAGTGACAGCTGTCGAGGGGAGGAGGGCTGAGGGCTCAGTTAAAAAGATGAAGAGATTAAATTAAAAAAAATTATAGACTCAGACAACAATATGGTGATTACCAGAGGGAAAGGGGCTAAAGGGGCTAGAGGGGGTGGAAGTTTGAAGAGGTTAAAGGGAGGATTAATGGTGATGGAAGGAGACTTGACTTTGGATGGTGAACACACAATACATTATACAGATGACGTACCACAAAATTGTACAGCTGAAACTATGTATCCCAAATTTTCTATAAAAATTTTAAAAAATCAATTTGAAGGATAAAAATGGAAAAGCACACAAACACATAGAGGCTAAACAACATGCTAGTAACCAACAAATTGGTTAACAATGAGATTATAGAAGAAATCAAAGGATAGCTTAAGATAAGTGAAAATAAAACAACCAAAAATCTGTGGGAAAGAGCAAACACAATACAGGACAACCTTGAGAAACAAGAAAAATTTCAAATAAAAAAGTTGACAGTATGCCTAAAGGAACTAGAAAAAGAATAAAAACAAAGCCCAAAGGGAGTAGAATGAGAAAATAATAAATATCAGAGCTAAAATATATGTTTAAAAAGTCTATATAATAAAAAAATCAATAAAACTGAGCTGGTTCTTTGATTATATAAAAATTTAATAAACCTTTTACTAGACTTGTCAAGAAAACAAAGAGAGGACCTGAATATATACAATCAAAAATGAATAAGTGAGAAATCACAAGGGACATGACAAAAACACAAAAGATTATAAGAAACTACTACAATTAAATCAGCCTACTGAACAATCTGGAAGAAATGGATAAATTTCTAGAAGCATAAAATTTCCAAGACTGAATCAGAAAGAAACAGAAAATCAGGACAGATTGATGGTTATCAACAAAATTAAATTGGTATGAAAATACTCACACAAATGCCTTAGATGAGTTGGCTTCACAGGTGAATTTTCCCAATCATTCAAAGAAAAAGTACCACCAACTGTTTTCAAACTATTTCCAAAGGAAAGCCAAGAGAATGGAAGGCTCTCAAACTCATTTTATGAAGCCAGCATTACCCTGATTCCCAAACCAGATAGAGACTTTACAAAAAAAATTATAGGCCAGTATCTCTGTTGAACATTAATGCCCTCTCAACAAAATATTAGCAACTGAATTCAGCAATACATTAAAAAATATCATATACCATGATCAGGTGGAGTTTATTCCTGGGATGGAAGGTTGGTTCAGTATATGCAAATCAATTAATGTGACAAAACAAAGTGAAGGATAAAAAAATAATATAATTATATCAATAAATGAAGAAGAAGCATTTGACAAAATCCAGTACTCATTTATGATTAAAAAACAAACTTTGTTTTGTTTAATAGAGGCACCATACTTCAACCTAATAAAGGATATATATGATAAACCCACAGCTAACATCATAGTCATTGGGGTAAAGCTAAAAGTGTTTTGTTTTGTTTTTTAAATCCTGGACAAGAATGTTCAGCAGTGCATTCAGAATCTGGCCAGCAGTGAGGACCTGGTCCCGATGTGGCTGCTTCTGGTTCCTTTCTTAAATCAGAGCATGCTATTTAGTGTGCAAGTCTTAATATAAGTAAGAATGATTTCAGCCACCAAGTAATGAGAATACTTGAACAGAAAGTTTATTTAAGCATAAAACACATTAAAATTATTTGGTTGATTTGTAAAGGAGAAGGATTTGAGTCTGAGGGGAAGGGATGGGGTAGGGTTCTCAAGATCTGCAAACAATATACTCAGTGACCAAGCTGCCATGGCAAGGTTGAAGGACATGAGGGTAGGGAAGGAGTTCATCATAAAGAGAAGGGAGCAACACATGCATATCATAGGTCAGACACTCCAAACTTTCAAAAGCTTCCTGAGAGGGAGTGAAACCTCCCAGCCATTGCTTCTCAGTGTTGTCCCACAGGTCCCCTCTTTGTAAAACTATGATCCAGAAACAGCACTGATTGACAGATTTCTCTGATCAGATTTCTAGTCAGACTTCTCTAACTAGAATTTTTTCCTTTACTAGTTATTTATATAATCAAAATTTCTAGTGACAATGGTTTGAAAATTTTAGGCAACATATATACTTTCCGCAACTGGCTTTAGAAGCACTGCTGTGTACTTTGAAAGAGGAGCGTGGAATTTCACTCATTTCCAGATCTCTGACCATGTGAGGCAGGTGGCATCTGGTCCCTTTCAAATGGGCTTTGACTTAAGGGTACACACCGTTTATCCTACAGGGAGTTGAAAAGTAAATTACAGTACTTTGTATAGTAACCTTGAGTTAATTATGAGGTCATGACTGATTTATACACAAAATGCCATAATGAAATCTGGGTCATGATGAGAAGGAGTGTCCAAACTTGAAGTTCAGTGGAAGAATTAGAGGCTGTGAATAGAAAGGAACATAATAAGTCCTGTGGCAAAACATACCTGCTTGATAAAAGTCAGATCTTTTTTCAGTTCTCAAGTAAAGGAAATTACATTGCCAAGAACCCACTTTATCCAAATGGCTGCAAAGAAGCAGAATTAACCCAACCTTTGGAAGACTCTCACTAGCTAACCCCAGTGGGCACCAGGGAAACCATGAGCTAAGGCTACTGCAGGAAATCTTGTTTTGTTGAATCAAATATCACAATTCCAACCACAGCCCAAGTAGACTTGGCAGCCATATTTAAGCCCAATATTTGGTCTTAAGTAGTTGGATAACTTATTTTTTTTAAATCATCTGCATCTTTTAGATAAAAGAGCAGGCACCCAAAGATTAAAAAAAAACAAAACCCAAAATGGTACTAAAATTTCTTGGGAGTTTTCCTAATCTTAATTTCTGGATTTTTATAGGTTAGCAGCTGAATGATTGGACCTCAGGTATGAATCCCTGCTCAGTGTGGAGGACTCCTGGTGCCCCGACACCTGTCTTGGATAGGAAATGTGTGTCTACCTCTGCAGCTCTTGCCATCCTCCTGCAGCGTTCCTGTCACACAGCTACACAGAGGCCCATCTACCCGGCTCGTGCAAATCTGCTCGCACCCTCCATTGTCCTCACACCAGTCCAGCCCTAGAAAAGAGCAGCGAGTCAATGTAACTGTGGACAGTTAAACTCTTCAACTCATATTTAAGGACAAGGCTTAAAAGAGAAGAGAGGAAAAAGAGAAGACTAATGTGATTGTGAGTTTTTGAGAGTCAAGAAAAAGATATCATTATGGAAGTAAACTGTCTTCTCAAACTAATATCTTCAACCTCTTCATTCACCAGGTTCACATTATAGGTGAAACACAGGCAAGAGTTTCCCCAAGGCTTCAAACCCACTGTTGTAATAATTTATAGTGTGTTTATGAAACATACATACTTTTTCTCCTAATAGGTCCCACTGAAATGATCTGTTCTTTAGGTTCTTTGGCATAATCTGTGGCAATCCTGGAATTTTGTGGGCAATTCTGAAAGACAGAACACCAGTGGGAAAATTTCACAAAATTAAGCTGACACCTTTTTTTAAACCTTGTTGTCACCTCCAAGAAGCAGTAGTTCCACCCTCCAGCTCTATTGCTGTTCACATTAATTAGAACCATTGCCTTATTGATCATCCTTGGGACTCTAGACTTCATGTTGAAGAGAATTAAATATATTCTCCACACTAGGATTAGATTCAAAGAGGCTGCCTTCCTGTGAACCATCAGGCAACAATGCATGCAGCAGCATGTGTATATAGCTCTGACTATAATTCACATCTCAATTTTGCAAACATGGGTTAGGTAGAAAGCTTGAATGTTAAAAGTTAGGGACCAGTGCAATAAAATCTTAGTGATATTAACTATATATGGTGAGGATGTACCCCTGGCATGGAAGAGAGGATCAGTTTGTAACCTCATCCCACCAGCCCCTCCAGAGGCTCAGGCCCTGGTATGGCTCCAGATGAGCTATAGAATAATCCCTGTCCAAAGAACATCCTGAGCCCAGGAGTTTGCTTCCATAGTGGAGTGGAGCTTAGCACTGTTCACTTCAGATTAAGAGCCCTGTCTCCTTGAAATGCTAGTGCAAAGTTCTCAAATGGGCCTCTTTTGCTTCCCAGGAGACAACTGGCAATGTCAGGAGACATTTTTGGGTGTTGCAACCTGGAGGGAGGCACGGTACTACTGGCATCTAGTGAGTAGAGTCCAGGGAAGCTGTTAAATGTCTTACAATGCACAGGACAGTCCCCACATAAAGAATGATTTGGTCCAAAATGTCAATAATCCTGAGGTTTGAGAAAACCTAATCTAGTGTTACACCAATGACAGATTGACATTTTAGAGATAGAAGAGTAAGTGGACATCATTCCACTATGTTCTCTCTCTTATTGTCCCACCAAAGATGACTGCTGCTTTTAAGCATCTGAGGAGGATTCCCATTCAGCCACTTCCAGGTGCTGTGAGACCTAGAGAATTCTACAGCCACACAGATCCTGGTGCTGGTAATTCCCATGCTCGGGAAGCTGGGGCAGCAAGAAAACACTGCTAAGCATTTACTTCTCACATTCTCACTTACTATTTTACAGGAGTACTTTTCTGAGTCACAGAGTGATACTGCGCAGTGAAGATGAACTTCATCATAATCCCCAATGAACTTGAAGACTGTGACGTGAAAGCGACAGGTCAGGGAGACACCATTCTCCTCGATGCCAATAGTGTTATCTTTAATGTTCTGACACCTATTCAGAAAAAAAATTTTTGCTTCTTACTTTCATATTTCATATAAAACCACTGTAAATGCTAAAAGGACCTTTGCATTTGAAAGTGAGCTCTGGACTGTGTGGGTTTATCATTTATTACCACTCCCTTATATTTACATAGTTTATTTTTTAACTTTTTATATTATTGTTGACACTATTACAGATGTCCCAGTCTTTCCTCTAGTTTGTTTTAAAAGCATCAAACAGCACCTCCAATTAGTATACCCTGATTGCAACTAAAATCACAATGACTAAGGGGATGGAACTCAATTTCCCTAAGCTTCAGCTTTTCAATTTCAAGTTCTGTTCCCTCATAATGCTGTGTATTACTGATATCAATTTAACAAACACAAGAAGATTACTTCTGTGCTTTCTCCTGTTAATTATCAGTTTGGGGAGGATCCCATGATTCAAATCCTATGGGGAATCTTCCCACATGTTGAGCTAAGTGTGGGCTGGAGGAAAAAAGCAGTCAAGAGTGAGCTGAAGAATTGTCTTGAAGTGACAGCCTCTTCTCTCAGCTCCTCCTCTTCCTGTGGCATTGAGCCAACAAGCAATGATAGCTACAGCCCTTCCAGGTACAGATGTCTTGCCTCTACTACTTAGAGTTCCCCAAATGTACCAATCTTTTATGCCCCAGGGTCTTTTCACATAATGCTCCCCTCTACTCGGAAGTCTTTCTGCAGTTCTTCACATGTATGACTCCTGCTTTTTCTCCAACACTGGTCTATGGCTCCTCTGCCTTTATAAATATTCCTTAGTCCTGACCTGACCAGGCAGGAACAAGGGGTTTTACCTGGATTTGCCAACAGTATCCTGTTGGGCCCCTAGAGTGCAAGAATGAAACCATAACCCTCACTGTGTTCCCCTGCACACACTGTGGGGCATGTTGAATCTTTGTTGAAGCACATGTTAGTGAATGAACGAATTAGGCTGCCATGGTCAAGGGTGGCTTGTGAGAGCAAAGAAGTTCTTTCAAATGATAAAAATAAAAGGGTGACTCTTTTTCTTATGTTTCCTCCCCCTAGCCTACAGAATTAAATAGCTTAGTTAATAGGAAAATTATAAATTGAAATAATCCTCCAGCATTCCCACACATATTGTTTAGTAATTAGTCTGCAAGACAATAGTCTTCTAATGTTTTGAAACAAAAACTTGCCAATAGTTTCTTGTCTTTGTTACTCATCTGAATAATCTAAATGGGCTCAAAGATTCTAAAATATTCACAGCCCTTGATCTTCAAGCCCTTCCTTCTTAACCAGACCCCCAAGTACCAGAGAGATTACTTGAAGTTTAGATAACAGATAAACATAGGACAGAAGGAAGGGACCCAAGGGAACAGAGACAGTCTGTCTTAGTGTGAACAAACAAGGCAAACACTAGAATTCTTTGTCCATTTTCAGAGGAAAGATTGTCCTTTCCTCTGTGTGCTCACACACACAGAGGAAGGAGACATGACTTGCATGTGCCCAGGCTTCTGAGTCACTAATACACACTGTTGCAGTCTATGCCTTCCACATAGCTGGAGAGGAACAATGACCCCTCAAAATTTTTGTGGTCCTATTTTGCTGCTCATTTATTCAGCATTGAGCATCACTCTTCCTGCAAGTTCACTTGAAAAAAAAAAAACAATACCCACATCTCTCCAAGGTCAAAAGGACTCATGAATTAAAATTCTCCCACATGAGAAAATCACTTTATGCTCAATAACAGTTTAATTTGAAGACTTTCATTCAGACCCTGGAGAAAGCTGAGATTTATGAACATGCTCACTTGCTCTCTCTCCCTCTTGGGGTCAAGTCTATTAACTACTATTTTAAAAATGCTCAATGCCACAGCAACCTTCAAAGGAGGCGCAAGGCTATCACCTGGGTTTGCCTTTGATAGTGGCTAAGATCTTATCCCTTTCATTTTGGGAAAGGACTGTGACAGGGGAAGGAAGACAAATTGAGAAAAGGAGAATTGTGATGTTAGCCTGAGCACTAGGCCTACAAGATACAAAGTAGTCATTAAATCCTTCCCTTTGCCTCTGAAGAGGCTAAAAACCAATTCAGAAAGTCAAATGCTTTAGTGAAATCTTTGCTGAAACGTCCACAGTTTGCCTCAGCAACCCATGCCACAAGTCACACCTGGCCAGTCTGGAAGTCAGCGTGTCTTGAAAACTGAAGGATTCTTCCTCTTCTTGCTGGTTGGGTAGCCTTGGGTTAGCTGTATTTCTAACCTCTCTAAGGCTGTTTCATCTGCAAAAAGTGGCTATTTATTGCTTGTCTACCAGGAGCACAGTTTTTTTCTTTTGAGGAACCATTTCTAAGCTTAAAGCTAATTACAGTATACACAGCACTCAATTCCTGACTACCACACAGTGCCAATCCAAGACACACCTTGGCATATTGACTATTTTAAGGTGAATGAGTTTGAGTCAATGGCAGAAGCAGTAAGGTCATCCTGACTTCCTCTCTGACCCTTTTCACCTGAAACATGTCATAAAACTTTCATGTGAAAGGTATTCCCCCATACCACAAGGAAAGGAAGATCCTTATCTCCAAAGACAAAGGGACTCAGAGAAGACCCTGAAAAAAGAGGTTTGGCAAGTTTCCCCAGTTCACTACAATCACATCATACTCTGACCTATCATACTGCTCTGTGAATGTCTACTCTTCATCTAACCTAGCATAAAACACTCAGCTTTAACCATTTCTTTGGGTCTTAATTTCCCTATGAAGGCTCCAGTGTCAGGTAAAACTTGTACTGAATAAATCTGGATGGTTTTCTTCTGTTACTCTGTCTCTATTTAAATTTCAGTCTCAGTTAAGAATCCTAAGAGAGTCAAGGAGAACTTCATCCTCCTCAACACCAGGCAATTTCATGTTGCATCCCCTCCAAACAAAGGAGAAGATGTGATCCTAGAGAGGGGGAGGGAGGGAGAGAGGGAGAGAGAGGGAGAGAGGGAGAGAGAGGGAGAGAGGGAGAGAGAGGGAGAGAGAGAGAAAGAGAGAGGAGAGGAGAGGGAGAGAGAGAGAGAGATGCAAACCGTGCCCCTCCCCAGGAGTTCCTGAAACAGGGTCAGAGAAATGCTCATTCCTTGTGGCTCCAACTCTGTGAGAACTCAAGTCTGGGATTGCCAGTGTCCAACAAGGTTGACCAGAGACAGGAAGAAACAGAGACAAAGACAAGGGACAGCATCTGGCTCCCTGAATCCAATCATCTCTGAAGCTACTTCCATTTCTGTGATTTGTTTTTGTGATTGTTAACTACCTTGTTTTTTGCATAAGCTACTTTGAATTGGTCTCTACCACATTTAACAGAAAAAAATTTGATCAGTCATCTGCTTTAAGAATTATTGTATTAGGGTGATGAAAATGTTCTAAAATTAGATCATGGTGATAGTTGCACTCCTCTTGTAAATTTATTAAAAATCACTATATTTTATACTTAAAATAAGTAAATTGTATTTCATATAAATATGTATGCAATAAAGCTGTTAAAAGAATTATCATTGCTTGACACAACCAGTGTTTTAAAAAATAAAGATAATTATCATTATTGTTTGATTAATAGTATTTTTCATTCATTCAATGGATTTTGTTTCCTAATCGCTACATTTCAGAGAATATTACAGGTGCTGATCACTGAGTGGTGACTAAAAAGAAACTTTTTTATTTTACAGGTTATTATTCTAATTATTTAAAAAATGTAATCGATGTCCCGGTCACCTTCAGTTATTCTCATTACATTCTTTCATTTGTAGATGATCAACATTTCTCTCAAATTGAAATTTAAAGTAAGCAGGATAGAATCCTCTTTTTGATGACACTGAAGATACATTTGTAGTTAATGCCATATGGACTTAGGGATCTACTTCAAAATTGCAGTGTGGCTTTAAGCAAGTTGCTGCTCTCACTAAGCCTAAGCCTTCTCTTCTATAATATGAGGCTTTTAATATCTGCCTTAAAGGTTGTAGTAAGAATTTGATAGTTTATAGATGCAAAATGCTGGCCTTGTAGGTAGTCAACAAATATTAGTTCTTATTCCCCCCTCTAAAAAATCATGTAGACTAACATTGCTCTAAAGGCTCCGAGCCTGTCCTTAATAAGAGGCTACGCACCCTTCTTCAATGATGAAGTAGCGAAGTTTATCATTGCTGTCACGGGAGGGTGTTGCATAGCATTTGTTCAGGGTCAGGATCAGATGCGTGGCATCAGCTCCAACCACAAAGACCCCTACATACAGCACATCTCGAGTTGTCAATACCACTTCACCCTGGCGATAAGGATGTTTGTAGGAGGCATTTTTGTAGAGTGCCATCTTGGTAGTGAAGCTGCCTTCTTGGGTTGGAACTGTCAGGTTAATGACACTAAAAGAGAAAAAATCATGAGGTGGAGTACCTCACACAATTATATTTATTCAATCACCTACCAGTTTTTTAAGCTGAAAATGAAGAGGGAAGGCAAAATAGTAGCAAAGTCTAAGGCTGCACTGTCCAAAGTGGTACTTATTGGCCACAGGTGGCAATTTAAATTAAATTAAATTAAAAATTCAATTCCTCAGCAACTTGAACCACATTTCTAGTGCTCAGTAGCCATATATAGCAATTGTATTCAATAGTATGGATACAGAACATTTTCATCATTATAGAAAGTTTTACTGAACAGTGCTAGTTTAAGGAAGAAAATAAGAAGCAGAAAACATGAATTATTTTTTCTCAGTGCTTCAAATGTAAAAGCTGGCCATTTAGACCCTGCTAACCCTAACTGCCAACACAAAGACACAGCAATGTGCATAGCCCATGTGGTCTCTACCTGAGCATAGGCTTCACAACAGAGTCCAAGGAGATCTTGATATCCAACTCATAAGCACATGAGAATTCCACATTGATTGTCCGGTCTCTGGTGATTATGTTGCCAGTATTGTTGGCGCTTTCTATCCAGATTGTGTTCTTATACATGATATGAGTGCCATTGGACTGCAGAGCAAAGGGAGGTCAGATATCATTAACTCTGGGAGTGAGGGTGTGGCTTGCATTTCAAATTCATGCCCTGAAAGTGGAGAAAAGGCTTCATTTCATACATACCTCAGAGGCTAGTACAATCAGTATGGAGCTAGCCTCAGCATTTCCAAATTACAATAGATGTCAATGATACCCTTCAGTCTAATAACCTTGGATGCCCACAGAGGGTGACTTCATGAATTCTAATTGTAGCCAGCTCCCAGGTACCTCAGGGAACCCAAGCAGGGAACAACAGGAAGGGTGACCATCACAAGTTAATACAGTCTCCTTTTTATATTAAAAGATTTATGTATGTATGTATGTATGTATATACTTATTTATTTTTAGAGTGGGAGGAAAGGAGGAATAAAGAGAGGCAGAGAAACATGTGCAAGAGAAACAGATTGGTTGCCTCTTGCATGCCCTGACCAGGAACATGGCCTGCAACCCAGGCATGTACCCTGACCAAGAATTGAACTGGCAACCTTTCAGTCTACTGAAAAGGTGCTCAATCCACTGAGCCATGGGAGCCAAGGCTACAAGTCTTCTTGTTAATTCTTAATATTCTTAATTCAAAATCTGTCCTCCAACAAATATTTTATGAGATGTGCCCACAAACACCTTTTTACTCCTCTTACTGCCTAATATAAGTGTTAATAAAAAGTTATCAGACACACACACACACACACACACACACACACACGCACACACACACACACACACCAGGAAGGAACAGGAAGAAGAAAAGAAGCCAGAGCCTTTGCTAGCCTATAAATTAGATAATCTGACACCAAAAGTTGGGACCTTGCTGTATTTTTCTTAAACAATATCTGGGACACCCTTACTTCCTAAAATAGCTAAATCCAGCTGTATTTACATGGAAGAACAATAAGTGTAAGAGAGATAACAAACTTTGTGAACATGCCCAGCAAATGGTGGCAGGAGATAGAACAAACCAAGGAAAGAAGTTTGTCACCTGCTGTGCTCTCTCTATTCAGTCAATCACTTAGCACTAAATAATCATTCTCCTTGATGTCTTCCATTTTGTACATACCTTTTGCTGTTTTCCACGGAGGATATTTCTAACTGGATCATCATGAAGTTGGCTTTAAGGACAATCAATGTGCAAACACCCTGACTGTTACTACCTTTGCCAGGTGCTCTTTCCAGCTTCAGTTTCTCACCTGTACAATGTTTCCACAATTCCCTTTGGTGTTGTTGATCTGAAAGGAGATAAAATCTTCCCCTTCGATGCCAGTGCATTGTCTGTCATTGATCCTCACACCCTCTCTTTCAAAGCCAAGCTGGAAGAGTTTGCACTTAGATATGGACACTTCCATCTGGGATGCCTTGCAGGTCACCTCAGCATCGATAATGTCATGTGAGTCTGTGGGAAACAGTGATTATGAAAGTCATGTGAGTGAGAGCTGTTCTTGCTGCAGAGATCAAGCTGAGGCACCCATTACAGTTGTCTTTAGAAAAAGCTAATAACCTGCATGAAGGCTGTGGCATTTCTAACTAAGCTTTGATCAAACCAAATGAGGATGTGAATTCATTCAAAGCAATAACTGGGGCATTGTAGAGCCTTTTGTAAAGATGAAAATACTAATAAAGTGTCTTTTCTTTACAAACCCAGGAATTTCCTTATAGTTTGGTGGTAGCTACTTTTCTGTAAGCTACATATTGCATCTGGCTCATTGTGACTTATCTCAGAAATTTGCCCCAGGTGAGAGTAATACTGGCTAAGCCACCCAAAGCCCCAGTCTGTTCCCAGGTGAGCACTAAGACCTCTTGTTTTTTGACACAGTGACACAACAATTGGCATTTTCTGTGAGTACATGAACACAAGCTATATAAACAGAGAGGCATGTTCATCTGCTTAGGGGAAACACTCGAACACCACAGGCTGTCTTCTCCTATCGAGCTTTCTGGTCAATCAGGCTTTCACTGTCTAATAATGTTAAATTCAGCATATACCATCTGAGTTCCTTGGTTCAGGTGAGGGCGAGGAACTGGGAGGCAAAGCAACCCCCTACATGACACCATGGGAGTGCTCCCACTGTAAGAGGATGGTGGTTGGAAAAAGGACCTGGAGTCCTAGTGGGTTACAGTTTGCTTCAAATATTTTAGTTGTTTCTTTGGGACCCACCTAAAACAGGCCAGATAAAGCTAGCTTTAAACAGGCCTTTTTTTCCCCCTAAACAAATTGTTGTTCTACAGATTATCCTTATTTATTTATTTAAAGTATATTTTCTTGATTATGCTGTTACAGTTTTCCCAGTTTTTTCCCTTTGCCCTCCTCCTCCAGGTACCCTTCTTCCCTCCAGCAATCCTTCCTCCCTTAAGTTCATGTCCATGGGTCATGCATATTCTGGTAAGTTCTTTGGCTTCTCCATTTCCTACACTATTCTTAACATGTCCCTGTCTATTTAGTGCCTACCAATTATGAATTATGCTTCTTGATCTCTGCACAATTTCCCCCATTCTCCTTCTTCCCCCTCCCAGCTGATAACCCTCCAAATGATCCTCATATCTATGATTCTGTTCCTGTTCTGGTTGTTTGCTTAGTTAGTTTTTGTTTTTATTTCTTTTTATGATTTTTAAGATTTTATTTATTTTAAATTTTGGAGAGATAGGGGAAGGGAGAGAGAAAGAGAAGGAGAAAAACATCAATATGTGGTTGCCTCTCACATGCCTACTACTAGGGACCTGGCCTACAACCCAGGCATGTGCCTTTGACTGGGAATCAAACCAGCCACCCTTTGATTTGCAGGACGGCACTCAACCACGGAGTCACACCAGCCAGGGCTGTTGTTATTTTTTAGATTCAGCTGTTGATAGTTGTGAGTTTGTTGTCATTTTAATGTTAATAGTTTTGATATTCTTCTTTTTCTTAAATAACCACCTTTAACATTTCATGTAATAAGGGCTTGGTGAGGATGAACTCCTTTAGCTTTACCTTATCTGGGAAGCACTTTATCTGCCCTTGCATTCTAAATGATAGCTTTGCTGGATGGAGTCATCTTGGTTGTAAGTCCTTGCTTTTCATCACTGTGAATATGGCTTGCCAGCCCCTTCTTGCCTGAAGTGTTTTTTTTTGAGAAATCAGCTGAGAGTCTTATGGGCACTCCTTTGTAGATAACTGTCTGCTTTTCTTTTGCTGCATTTCAGATTCTCTCTTTATCTTTAACCCTTAGTATTTTAATTGTGATGTGTCTTGGTGTGGTCCTCTTTGGGCCCATCTTGTTTGGGACTCTGTGCTTCCTGGACTTGCATGCCCATTTCCTTCACCAAATTAGGGAAGTTTTCTTTTGTTATTTTTTCAAATAGATTTCCAATTTCTTGCTCTTTCTCTTCTTCTGGCACCCCTATGATGCAAATGTTGGGCCTCTTGAAGCTGTCCCAGAGGCTGCTTACACTACCCTTATTTTTTGGATTCTTTTTTCTTCTTGTTCTGATTGGCTGGTTTTTGTCTCTTTATGTTCCAAATCATTGACTTAATTCTCAGGTTTATGCAGTCTACTGTTGTTTCCCTGTACATTGTTTTTTATTTCAATTAGTGTATCCCATGTTTCTGACTAGATCCTTTTTATGCTGCTGAGGTCCTCACTAAGTTTCTTAAGCATCCCTATAACCATTGTTTTGAACTCTGCATCTGATAGATTGCTTATCTCCATTTTGTTTAGCTTTTTTTCTGGAGTTTTGATCTGTTGTTTGATTTGGGCCCTGTTTCTTTGTCTCCTCCTTTTGCAGTCTCCCTGTGTTTGTGTCTATGTATTAGATAGAGCTGCTTTGACTCTGTGTCTTGGTAGTGTGGCCAAATGTAGTAGGTGTCCTATGGGGTCCAGTGGCACAGTCTCCCCATATCACTGAAACTAGGTACTTGAGCTGTGCCCTCTGTGTGGGCTGAGTACAACCTTCTCTTGCAGTTGAAACTGGCTTGCTGTTGGCTGGTCAGCGGGATGGGTTTACCTAGGATAGTCAGCTGCTGGAACTGGCTGTGACCACTGACCACCAACCTCTGCCCTCCATGGAGGATCAGCTGTGCAGGGTCAAGGTGATGGTGCTCTGATGTGGTCTCCAGTTTTCCACTGGGTGTGTAATTGGGTGTGGGATTGGCTCTGGGATTTTCCAGATGGTACAGGCCAAGGTCAGCCCCCACCTATGTTCTGTCTGAGACCACCCTTCTTGAGCTATCAAGCAATATGAGAAAGCTGCTACTTGTGCTGGGCTTGGAGATACCCAGGTGAATCCAAGCTATGAAACTAATTTGGTTGTTGCTAGTGCCTGGTCTGGAGCTTACTGAGGCCAGCTGTTGCTTGTGTGATAGGTTTCGGAAGTTATGAAGCAGCCATTCATATGAAAAAGCAGCTTGGGTGAACCTGTAAACTATGTGGGGCAGAGTTTTTGAGGATCTCTAAGCCGAGTAAAATGATGTTAGGTTGATGGAGTCTCAGATATGGCACCACCTCCTGGTTCCATGGCTCTGTAGGGGGTGGAGAGGTGCTTAGAAAATGGACAATATCCTCTGCTTGCCCTGATGCCAGACACTTCAGCCTCTCCCAGTATGCCAATGGTGCCCTTTAAGCTGTCACCCCAGCACTGGAACTCAGAGTGAGTCTGAGTAGGTGAGTCCATGTGTGGGTTCTTTAATAGGCACTATTTGTGGCTCCAGCAGTTTCTTCCATCAACTCAATCCCCACTGGATTTTGCAGCCAGAAGTTATGGGGACTTACCTTCCTGGCACCGGATCTCTGGGCTGAGGGGTCTGGTGTGGGGCTGGGTCTGTACACTCCTCAGATACCCATCCTCAATTTTTATTCACCACATGTCAGTGAAAGACCAGCTGTTCCTCATCTGAGCCCCTCTTACCAGTCTCAACTGATGTAGTTTCTTTAATTCCATAGTTGTCAGACTTCCATTAAACTCTATTTCTGATGGTTCTAAGTGATGGTTGTTCTATATTTTAGTTGTAATTTTGATATGGTTGTATGAAGAGGTGAGCAATGTCTGCCTACGTTGCCATCTCCTATCCTCTTTTAAATACTACATTTACCATTTACCTTTAAATAAATATGCCAGTTGTGCTAAGCACCTTACATGTATTTTCTCATTTACTTCTCACAGTACTCCTATGAAGTCAATATTATTCTCACCTTCATTTTACTAAAAATTGGGTCCTTGCTATTATTGCCCCATTTCACAGAAAACTTAGGCTTAACTATATTAAATAATTTTCCCAAGACAAACAGCTAATAAATGGTAGACTCTATTTTATTTTATTTTTGATTTAATCTTTATTATATTTTTTCCATTACCATTTAGTCCCCTTATAATCCCCTCCCCACTCAATCACCACACTGTCGTCTGTGTCCATGAGTCTTTTATCCTTTTCGCTCAATCCCTCCTCCCCCCAACCTCCTCCATTAGCTGTTATCCTGCTCTCTATCTGTGAGTCTCTGTTTTGCTTGTTAGTTCAGTCCATTCATTAGATTCCACATACGTGTGAAATCATATGGTATCTGTCTTTCTCTGACTGGCTTATTTCACTAACCATACTGTTCTCCGGGTCCATTCATACTGTTGCACAGGGTAAGATTTTCTTCTTTTTTTTATGGATGAGTAGAATTCCATTGTGTAAATGTCCTTTAGTTCTTTTATCACTCATCTATTGATGGATACTTAGGCTACTTCCATATCTTGGCAATTGTAAAAATGGCTGCAATGAACATAGGGGTGCTTATGTTTTTATTTTTTTAATTAGTGTTTTGAGTTCCTACGGATATAATCCCAAAGGTGGGGTTGCTTGGTCAAAAGACTGATCCATTTTTAATTTTTTTAGCAGGTATCTCCATACTGCCTTCCACAGTGGCTGCATCCATCTTCATTCCCACCAACAGTGCAAAAGGATCCCACTTTCCCCACATGGTTGCCAGCATTTGTTGTTTTTTGATTTATTGATGATAGCCATTCTGACAGATGTGAGATGGTATCTCATTGTAGTTTGAATTTGCATTTCTCTGATGATTAGTGACATTGACTTTCTTTTCATATGTCTACTGGCTATCTGTATTATTTCTTTGGAGAAGTTCTATTCATGTTCTTTGTCAATTTTTTTAATTGGATTAAAAAAATAAATTGGATTTTAAAAATTAGAGTTTTTAAATTGGTACTGAGTTTTGTAAATACTTCATAAATTTTGAATATTAACTCCTTAGTGTATGTATCAGCAAATATTGCTCCCATTTGTGGGTTGTCTTTTTATTTTGTTGATGATTTCCTTTGCTGCACAAAAACTTTTTAGTTTCATGTGGTCCCACTTGTTTATTTTTTCTTTTATTTCCCTTTCCTGGGGAGATATACCTCATAAAAAATTTCCATGAGCACTGTCTGAGGTTTTGCAACCTCTATTTTCTTCCAGGATTTTTATGATTTCTGCTCTAATATTTAAGTCTTTGATCCATTTTGATTAATTCTTGTGTGTGGTGTAAGAAGGTGGCCTAGTTTCATTTTTCTGCACATATCTGTCCAATTTTCCAAACACCATTTGTGTGCTTGCTTCATCTATTGAATATAATTGACTATAAAATCATGGGTTTATCTCTGGGCTCTCTATTCTGTTCCATTGATGTATGTGTCTGTTTTTATGCCAGTATCAGGCTGTTTTGATTACTATGGCTTTATAGAATAGCTTCATATGAGGTACTGTGACTCCTCTAACTTTGTTCTTCATTCTCAGGATTGCTATTGCTATGCAAGACCTTTTGTGGTTCAATATAAATTTTTGAAATATTTGTTTTAGTTCTGTGAAATATGTCATTGGAATCTTGACAGGAATTGCATTGAATCTGTAAATTGCTTTGGGTAGTGTTGGCATTTTAATGATGGTAATTCTTCCTATCTATGAACATGGTATGTGCTCCCCTTTATTTGTATTTTCTTCAATTTATTTCATGAGTGTCTTATAATTTTCTGAGTACAGGTCTTTAACATCAATGGTTAGGTTTATTCCTAAGTATTTTATTCTTTTTGAAGTGATCGTGGATGGGATTGTTTTCTTAATTTCCCTTTCTGTTAGTTCCTTATTGGCATATAAAAAGGCAACTAAATTCTGGATATTAGGTTTGTGTTCCTGCTACTTTGCTGAATTCAGTTTTTCAGTTCTAGTAGCTTCTTGGTGGGATCTTTGAGGTTCTCTATGTACATCATCATGTCATCTGCAAATAAAGACAGTTTTACTTCTTCCTGTCCAATTTGGATGCCTTTTATTTCTTCCTCTTGTCTTATTGTTATGGCTAGGGCTTCTAGTACTATGTTGAATAAGAGGTAAGAGTGGACATCCCTGTCTCATTCCCGATCTTAAGGGAAACACTTGTAGTTTTGCCCATTAAGTATGATGCTGGCAGTGAGTTTGTGATATATGGTCTTTATTATGTTTAGGTATGTTCCCTCTATTCCCACTTTGCTGAGAGTTTTTATTATAAATGGGTGCTGATTTTATCAAAAGCTTTTTCTGCATCTATTGACATGATTATGTGTTTTTTTATCCTGTGCTTTGTGTATGTGGTAAATTTATAGATTTGTAAATGTTGTGCCAACCTTGCATTCCCAGAATAAATCCCAGTCAGTCATGGTGTATGATCTTTTTGATGCATTACTGTATTCAGTTTGCTAATATTTTGGTGAGGATTTCAGCATCTATGTTCATCAGGGATATTGGCCTATAACTTTCTTTCTTTGTAGTGTCTGTATCTGGTTTTGGAATTAGGATAATGCTGGCCTTGTAAAATGAATTTGGGAGCCTTCCCCTCTCTTGTATTTTATGAAAGAGTTTGAGAAGGAGAGGTGCTAGTTCTTCTTGGAATATTTGGTGAAATTCACCTGTGGAGCCATCCAGTCCAGGGCTTTTTGCTCAGAGTTTTTTGATTATTGTTTCAATTTCATCAGGTGTAATCTGTCTATTCAGATTCTCTGATTTTTCCTGAGTTACTTTTGTAAGATTGTATGTTTCTAGAAATTAATCCATTTCATTCAGGTTGTCCAGTTTATCGGCATATAATTATTCAAAATATTTTCTTGCAATCCTTTGTATTTCTCTGGTGTCAGTTGTTATTTCTCCTCTTTCATTACTGATTTTATTTATTTGGGTCCTTTCTCTTTTTCTTGATGAATCTGGAGAATGTTTGTCAATCTTATTTATCTTTTCAAGGAATCATCCCTTGGATTCATTGATCTTTTGTATCATTTTTTAAAAGACTGTATTTTGTTTATTTCTGCTCTGATCTTTATTATTTACTTCCTTCTACTCACTTTGGGCTTTGTTTGTTGTTCTTATTCAGGTTCCTTTAAGTGTGAAATTAGATCATTTATTTGAGTTTTTTCTGGTTTCTTGAGATAGGCCTGTAATGCTATGAATTTCCCTCTTAGGATTGCTTTCCCATTGTGCTACAGATTTTGGATTGTTGTGTCCTCATTTTAATTTGTTTCAAGGTATCCTTTGATTTCTTCTTTGAGCTCATTGTCAACCCATTCATTGTTTATTAACTTATTATTTAACTTCCATGTTTTTGTGTGTTTTTTCAGTGTTGTTCTTGTGATTGATTTTTTGTTTCATAGCATTGTCAGAGAAGATGCTTGATATGATTTCAATCTTCTTAAATTTATTGAGACTTGTTTTTTTTTTTTGTCCTAACATGTGGTCTATCCTATAAAACATTCCAAGTGCACCTG
Source organism: Phyllostomus hastatus (assembly GCF_019186645.2). NCBI lineage: Eukaryota > Metazoa > Chordata > Mammalia > Chiroptera > Phyllostomidae > Phyllostomus > Phyllostomus hastatus. Next base: position 978,533 of record NW_025334015.1, on the reverse strand, counting down.
AGAATTATGAACATTTTGCTGCTTTGGGGTGAAATGTTCTGAAGAGATCAATGAAGTCCATTTGGCCTAATGTATTGTTTAAGGTTACTGTCTTCTTGTTGATTTTCTGTCTGAAAGTTCTAACCATTGAAGTCAATAGACAGTTAAAATCTCCAACTATGACTATATTTTTGTTGATCTCTCCTTTTATGTCCATCAAGATTTGCCTTACATATTTAGGTGCAACTATGTTGGGTGTGTAAATATTAACTAAGGATATATCCTCTTGTTACATTGTTCCCTTTATCATTATGGAGTGTCCTTCTGTATCTCTCACTATAGCCTTGGTTTTAAAATCTGTTTTGTTGGATATAAGTACTGCTACCCCAGCTTTTTTTTTCTTTTCCAATTTCATGAAATATCTTTTTGCCAACCCTTTACTTTTAGTCTGTGTGTACCTTTCAGTCAGAGATGGGTCTTTGGGTGGAAGCATACATATGGGTCTTGTTTTCTTATTCATTTGGCTATCTTCTATCTTTTGGTCTTAGCATTTCAGCCATTTACATTTAAGGTGTTTCTAGATGGATAAGTATGTCATACCATTTTATTGTTAGATCATTTTCTTCTGTCGTCGTTGTCTTCTTCTTCTTCTTCTTCTTCTTCTCCTTCTCCTTCTTCTTTCTTCTCCTCCTTCTCCTCCTCCTTCTTTTTCAAGTGAAAACCCTTTAATATGTGTTGCAGTACTGGTTTGGTGTTAACAAACTTCTTTAGTTTTTTCTTGCCTGGGAAACTCCTTATTTCTCTTTCAATTTTGAACGATAGCCTTTTTGGGTTAAGTAGCCTTGGTTTTAAGTTCTTGCTTTTCATCACCTTTGAATATTTCATGCCATTCCCTTCTGGTCTGAAATGTTTTTGTTCAGGAATCAGATGACAATATAATTGGTGTATCCTTCTAGGTAACTCTCTGCTTTTCTCTTGCAGCTTTTAGGATTCTTTCCTTGTCTTTAAGCCTAGTCATTTTAATTATGATGTGTCTCAGTGTAGACCTCTTCGGTTCCAACTTGTTTGGGGCTTTCTGACCTGCCTGGACTTGTGTGTCTTTTTCATTCAGCAGATTAGGGAAGTATTTGGTCATTATTTCTTCAAAAAGTTATCGATCCCTTGACCACTCCCTTCTCCTTCTACTCTCATGATATAGATGTTACCCTTCATGTTTTCCAAAATGTTTCTTAAGCTCTCCCCATTTATTTAAAATTCTTTTTGCTTTTAGCTGCTCTGCTCCACCTGGACATTTTTTTTTCCTACCTTGTGTTCCAAAACACTGATTCAATGCTCTTCTTCATCTAACGTACTGGTCATTCCTTCTAGTATATTATTTATTTCAAATATTGCATTCTTGTGACTGGTCCTTTTTTGTGGTTCTATGTCTTTTTTCATGCTGTCGAGTATCCTTATAATCATTACCCTAAGGTTCTGATAAATCCTTTGTCTGCATTTCATCTGGCTTTTCTGGAGAATTCAGTTGTTCTTTCATCTGAGGTCTGTTTCTTTGTTCTCCATTTTGGCTGCTTTGTATTTTCAACCTTAACTGCTAAACTCTTCAGTCATTAAGCTGATCAGTTGTTGATCTAATCAAGCTATAATCAGCAGCCTGGCTTAAGCACCACAGAGAGTGGGGATGGGCAGAGTAATTCCTATGGTCAGGGCTATTGCTTCCTCTCAGGTTGATGCCATCCAGAGAGGAGTGCTCTGCCCAAGAGTGATGGCTCCTGCAGTATGGGGAATGACTCAACACATGGATCCTAGTGGCTAACACTTTAGTTCTCTCTCCAACCCACCAGCCCCAGACTCTCTCAAGTATCTCCAGTCTACTTTCTTCTACCTCTGCCAGAGGGCAGGGTAAGTGGCTGCAAATGAAATTTTGTTCTTTGGCCTTTGAAGGGACTCTCTGACTCACCATCCATCTCTCTCTGGCAGTCAAAAACCCTGCTGCCTTTCACAGGTGGATGTTAACCTGGGTTCCTTTCTAGCTCTGATGCTGTAGGCTGGGGAGCTTGGCTTGGAGTTCAGATCCTACACTTCTCAGTGGAGACCACTGGGCCACTAAAATATCCCTCCAGCACCTCAGCTGCTGCCCATGGGATCCCAGCCAGCCCTCTTGCTTCTCTGTACTCCCTATCAGACCTATTGTAGGCAAGTGGTTTCCTCTGTCTGTCCTTGGTTATAAGACTTTTCTCTAGCTAGTGTTCAGTTGGTTCTTCTGCATAATTTCTCTATAATTTAGTTGTAACTCCAGATTGGTCCTGGGAGGAGGTTAATGAGCTTCCACTTACTTCTCCATTATCTTAGATCCAATGTCTAAATGAGTTTTAAAGCAACCATCCTCTTACCCCAATTCTTTCATGTTTTTTTATCAAACAAACTCTCATTTCCTGTAAGTCTCAAAGATCAGTTTGAATCTCTCTAATGCTGAATGTCGCCTCAAATGAAACTGGATGATTACATTCATGAACGAACTTTTATGTTGTAATTTATTGCAGAAAAGGCTATGAGGAAATAAACATTAACCTACTTTGATGTAGCTAGATTGCTTCTTTGTTCTGATGAAATGATTGTTAAAGCTTTGCTATTTGGGTTTCTAACCTACAATGTAGCATAAAGGCTACAGTCCTGAAACATTCATACATGGCTGTGGGCCTCTCCCATTGCCCTGTTTGTGTGGAAGGGGGTGGGGTAGCAGGTGTAACTCACTGTTTCCATAGGGGGGTGGCTCAATGCACCCACACAGCTCCCCTCCATTGTCTAGCTCACAGGTCCGGTTGGGACAGTCTGCCCCTACACAGGGATCTTCAACCACTCCTGCTAAAAAGGAAAACACACAGAAACATGCACAAGTTGATTTTAACACCAACACACAATAGCATGTGGTTACAGTCTGGATTTGCCACTTTAATGGAACTTGTGATGGTCAGATAGCAGCCACAAATGAACATACATGGATACCCTCCAGTAAAGAATGACAATAACTGGTAATTGGGACCTTATCATGGGCCTGATCCTGCTTCATGCTCTAGTTGCATCATCTCCTCCACCCTCACCACAGCTCTGTGAGCTAAGCATTGTAACCCCCATTTCACAGCTATGACTCACCTAAGGTCACACACAGGTAAAGTTAAGTGGTGAATATGGAATGCATAAACAGTCTTAACTGCCCTGACACACCACAGCTGCTCCACTCACTACCCTGCAACACAGGGGTGTGCCTTCATGTCTTTGCACAGAGTAGGATCTAAACCAGTTACTTCTATGTCCCCAACACCCAGTCACCTCAGAGCAGGTAATCCACAACTATTTGTCAAGCAAGAAAATTTTAGGGTCAGTAAGATTGTTAAACCATGACATCTTAGTCTTTTTGACCCATGTTCCTCCTTCCTCATAAATCTCTACTTAATTTTATAATAATAGATAAAACAAAAACCTACACACAACTCACAAGCATTGACTTAGATTAATGGTAGTGTTTTGTCAAAAGACATTTTTTTTTACTTTATAAGTATTTTACTTTATATTATAAGTAAAATATAAATTTTTGTAGCAGAGGAGTCCACAGACCACCTTCAAGATCAGTCTGAAACCACTAATTGAGACAATTTTCTTTGAGGCATTCACTTCTTTAAAGAATCTCTCTCCATTTGTGGATGTAATAATTCTTCTATCCATCATGGTAAATGATGGTGAGAGCTATAGAAACCACAACTCTTCAATCCTTGCATGAGTTTAAAAGTGAAACAAAAGAGTGGAGCTGCCCCACAGCTCCAGATGCCTCTCCTGACCCAGCTGCTGTGCCCCCTGCTGAGGGATGAATTATAATAGGTGGGAGTATAGTGATGGCTTAACATCTCTCAGCTCAGGCTCAATTTGGAAGGAAGACTAAAAGAAAGCCATCAGCATCATTTAAATACATTTATTTTTAAGGTCTTCCTTTTATCAAGACCCTGTCACTTGCCAGTATGTTCAGTTCCTCACACATATGAGCCCCTCAGTAGGTGTTATGCTTCATTAATACAATACAAAAACAACCCAAGAACATAAAAAGGTGTGGAGGCAATATCCCACAGGAAGAAAAAGACCTCACAAATATGGTGGTCCACCTGCCAATGGGCAAATAAGATATGCCCTTAAATGGAATTTTTGAGGTTAAAATTAAAAACTAATATTTTTTAAATTTCAGCCAATTTCTAAAGTTTAAAAAAGTTATTTAAAGAGTTACTTTTTGAAACAACTTACTAAAAGTTGCCAAAGCATTTCTGTTGATTTCCAAAAGACTAGTATTTCAAGAGATTCTGAAATCATTGAATGCATATTTTAATTAACTACATTGTTTTTAGGTTCTGAATTAACTGTATTGTAATATTGTACTTGGTCAGGTTTAATCTTCAAATTTTATGATGTACATGCACAATCTTGGAATGGGCTGGTTTTCATGGAGGTACCTCTATGCACACCGGGTTATAGTGGATGTAGCACAGTACATGCACACATTCTGTTGGACATGGTATCATATTATATTAGTGGGACAGAGTAACCACATATATATATAGACACACATATATGTATATGACAAATTTTTATGTTTATATACATATTTGCTCCATGTATTTAACTAACATAGTAAGGAAGTGAACAAATAGAATAATGGATGTACACATCAAATAATATTCTTAGTATAGAACAAAAAATCAACCATAAACATTTGTTTTATCACTAATTTAATATATATAATTCCTTTATAAATCCAACCACAGCTTTCTTTCAGCCCAGGCAGATACAAGCAGCTCAATTCCAACTCCACTTGCCATTTGCCACATGCCCTCCCTTTCTGATGGGAGCTCTGAGCTGGTAAAGAGCTGAGTTTGGGAGCTGAAATCAATTGGGGACCCCATATGCTATCCCTCTATCTCATAAGTTACTAAAGTTATCCAGCTCAGAGCACTGCATCTCCCCCAGTTGGTGTCTAAATTCCATCACTGGAGGGGCTACAGATGAGTGAGGTTCTGTGGACACACCCTCATCGAATCTCTGCTGCAGCTCACAACTCTCAATTTTCCAACCCTGGAAGCAGAGCTGTGGAGACTAGCCAGCCCAACAAGATAAAGCAACACAACCAGCAACACTGTTCTTTTAACTCAGAAAATAATCTGGAGAAATAAAATAATGCTCTTACAGCAATTTTCCTTCTCAATCCACTCAGTGCTGAGGATCCCAAAGGAACGACAGGACTCTCCATAGGCAGCCAGGGAGCCGCACAGCTGGAACTTCTTGTGGTTGTAGCAGCCATCCAAATAGCAGGATTCATAGAAAGGGAGGGGGTCAAGTAGCCCATAGCAGGGCTGGAAGAAGCCCTTCATATCTGTGAGCTTCAGGCAGTAGCCATCGCCCTGCATCTTCTGGATGTGCACATTATCACACATGGCAGCATACTGTGAGAACTGTAGCTCGTTGCAGCTGGGGGCAAAAAGTCTAGTCAGAATCAGTGAAGCAAAACCAGTACATGGGATCTTTGGTACATGGGAAGATCATGCCTGTTACCTCTTTTGCTGACCCAGAAGTCAACTGGCTATGCAACCTTAGGAAAGTTAGGTGATTTCTGTTGTTAATATCACTGGGATAAGTGGGCATAAAATAAAACAATGACTTGGTAGCCAAGTGTCAGACAAAAGATACATACTGGCATAATGACCATTAACCTTTGATATAATCGACTGAAATAAATTATACAATAATCATTAACAGGTACTGCTATAACAAATAATAGTGATAATAATTATTACTATAATAGTAATGACAGTGGGTAGAATTAAAGATTGGGAAGGAAGTCCATAGGTTCTAAACCAGTTTCAGTTTAGCTATCAGAGACCAAAAACAAAACCTTCACAAGAAGATTGATGTCAGGCTGGAATCATTTATAGAAGAAAGGAAGAAAGGAAAGAAAAGGAAGCTCAAACAGAAATATAACAGGACAAACTGAACAGGACAAACAGGACAAGTTTCAGGGCAAACTGAAACTTGCTTATCTTTGGAAGCCCCAGAATAGCTTAAATGTCCATAACTGTCATTTCTCTAACTGTGGGCTGAGTAAGTGGCATTTTAGAGAAAGCATCAAATTAGGAGTGGTGGAATCTAATCCTGGCTCCTATAGAATCTCCTCATGATCATCATCCTGCACTAGCCTCTGTTCCACACAGAAAAGAAAGAGATTGGACCTGATGTTACCCAAGGTTCTTTCCAGGCCTGGGCCTTGTAGTTCACTGAATGATTTCAGTTTACCTGCAGAAAGGTCAAAAAGGGTATGAAGCTTCATTTCTACATCTGGGTATTTAGCTGATATTTGGCATGTTAAAGCACAAGAGAATTGAGCTATTGCACAAAGAAAAAAAATGCTAGGAAAGAGAAGCATATCTGTAGATTCAGAAAGGTATGACTATAATTTAGCAGCCTAGAAAGTCTCTAAATTAAACATCTTTGAATTAACTCATAGAGGTCATTCTAAGTTGGATTGTTAGGGGCCTGATATGACCTTGGTGACTTCTGTATAAAAAAAGGCTTTTTTGACTCCAACCAAGCCCCACTGGTACAACCACAACCAAGCCTTCTGGTAAGAGTCACAAACACACAGTTAGACCCAACACTGGGGAGGAAGGGGTGGCCCTTTTTCTCCTGAGTCTCTCTGAATCTCACTGCAACAGGGGTGCTATGCTACACAGCTGGCAAAGGCTTCAGTTTTCAGCCTGGGCAGACTCTCCGGTTTCACCTCTGCTGTCTAGTCAAGGGTTGAATGACATGAAAATTTAGAGTTATACTACCTAAGCCCAGTTCCTCCCTCTGGCATTCAAGAAATTACTTACTGAAGCCTTTGATATGTCTCTTTGTATCATGAAAACTGCATAGACATTTGGCTCAGCTCTTTGCAGGAGAGAAAAATGATGCTATGGAAAGTGCATTTTTTATGAACACCTCCTGTGGAAGTGGGAGGATTTGGGCCACTGAATTGAATAGTTAGAATTCTCACCTCTTCTGCATGCCATTGGTTTTCCAGCTCTGGGCCAGCACCACACTGCTCACCACTGGCTTTCCCCGCAAGGTCACATAATCATCAGTTAAGTCCCCATTGAAGTTGCCACAGAGGCCACACACTTTGTTCTGCAACCGCTCACTAATGCTGATTTTTATGACATTGAAACCATTGTAGTGTATCTGGATGTCGGGGCTGGTGTCAATCACCAGGAAGCCCTCGCTGCTGTAGATTCTGGTTGCCAACCCGGTTATAAATGGGACATTCACTTGTGTGCCATTCACCTATTGAAGAAAATAAAAGTAAATGACCTTACAGCAGAGGTTGGCAAATATTTCCTGTAAAGGGCCAGAGTAAATATTTTATGATCTCTACTGCTACCCAACTCTAAACTTGTGGCAGGAAGGCAGCCCATAGATACTATGTCACTAAATGAGTGAGGCTGTGTTCCAATAAAGTTTTATTTACCAAAATAGGCAGCAAGTGAATTTGGCTAAATCTTGTAGTTTGCTGACCACTGCTCCAGAATTCAAGGACACTCACTCATCTACTGCCTACTCTTCCCCTAAAAGAAGGAAAATATTGAAGCAGAAAGGTAAGAAAACATTAAAAACTATAACCCACAAGCTGTTTGTTTTTTTGTATAAAACTTTCCCAAGCATACCCAATTACTGAAAATGAAATCTAATCCTGTGCTGAGGAGAATCTAACATGGTTGAAATGAATCTGAAGATTATTGTTATGTTTATTGTTTTTTTTCTTATAATGTTCAGACAGGAGGTCCACCCCAGAGATCCTATAGGCATAGTATTTTCTGCATTGGTCATTTTCCTGCTTTATAACAGTTTCTTTTCTTAGCCCTTAGGACAGAACAGAACATGCTTCTCTGATACTTACAAAATAGTTTTCTTTTTTCACCCGCAGATTATTAGTAAACTTTATTTCTTAAAAAATCAGAAGCCTTTTAAAAAATATGATTCTTTACTATTTTGGTAGCTTGGGGTATTTTATTCAGCAACGATGGCAGTTTTGGTGCGGTAGGTGGTCATTTTCACTTTGTAGCTCCTGGATTCTGGACCAATACAGTTGTGTCTATGTGGGCCAATTTGCAAAAGAAATTGGGATGTCTAAAATAGAAGAAGCTTTCACTGAAGTTAAAAGCCAGTATTATAATTCAAACTCTTTCTTTTAAGCTTGAAAAATACTGTCAGTCTTTTGCCTAAGCTATTTGATGGATACTGAGTTATTTGATGACAGTTGAAATAGATATACTCAGCCCTGACTGGTGTGGCTCAGTGGATTGAGCACTGGCCTTCCCCACTCAGGGCACATGCCTGCAACCTGGACTAGGTCCCAATTAAGAGGGTGTGCAAGAGGCAATCGCACATTGAAGTTTCTGTCCCTCTCTTTCTACCTTCCCAGCTGTCAAAAAATAAATAAAATCTTTTTTAAAAAAGGTACACTTAATGAGCCAATGATAGAAAGTAGGTATACAGAATAACACTGAATTTAAAAAAAAAATGTTAATGTGTGTGCCCTGACTTTCTCCCTCCCTAGCTATAATCCAAGCACTGAGATCTGATTCCCCTCTTCAGGTTTACCTGTTGCGAGCAGCCTTGCTTAACTGAGAGGCTAGGAGTCCCTGTCAATAGTTTAGAGCATATTACCTTCTTAAATGGAGGTGGGAGGAATCCAAGTCAGAGATGGGGGTAGGTTGGAGATTCATTTATTTGTTTATATACACATCTAAGATTCATGAGAAACCAGGCAGCTGTCCAAAGGAAAAGTCAGCCTATGAGAAATTCACCATACTTAGGCCCTGTTTTCTTTCTTTTGGTGTGTCATCATACCACCCTCTAACAGTGGAGGGTGCTCCATCAGGTTTTTATTTGGGTAGCTGTATTTTTAGGCAAATGCTTGCCTTTTCTCAGCTTCTAGAAAAGATGGCACAGATAAAAGAGCATGTCTTGGTACAGGTGGGCAGAGCCAAGAATAATTTTAAAGGCTCTTAAAAACAAATTAGATGCTTTTTGGAAATTAATCCAGAGTAGAAGCTGCCTTATCTACCATTTCATCACCTGAAGTTTTATTAGCAACCAATGCCATCATTATGGTCCTAAGACACTGTACCTTTCTTCAAGCCTTTGGAATTGTCAGTAAAGCACTAAATGGGACCCATTCTTACACTTGCAGAATCTTTACACTTACATTCTTTAAATTTGGTTATCTGTGCATGGTACAGATACAAAGCAACAGCCTATTATCCTCAAACTTGGTTTTCCTAGAAAACCACAATAAACAGTCCCCTGGTTATGCCTCATTCCCAGGCACATTTCTTAAGAATCAACAACATGCTTGTCACCTTGACAGTGTTCCGGTCGTTGATGAGAATCTGCTCCTCATTGATGTAGAAATAAACAGGCGAAATGATAGTGAGGTTAGGGGACGACCACTTGTCAAAGTTAATGATGAGCTGGAAGGAGATGTCTGGCAGCTTCTGGCAGATGGTGGAGAGCACGAAGGCACAATTTGCTGGGAAGCGGAGGAAGGCACCATCGAAGGTGCGGAAGACACCACCGCCAGCCGCCAAACAGTAGGAGGTCCTGGTGCTGAAGCAGCCGCGCACCCCGTTCCGAAGGGCGCACTCTTCGTCTGACTTGCACTGGCGCGGGTCGCACTGGATCAGGTTGCGCCGGAAACAGCGGCAGCGTCGGGTGCAGTCACTATTCCAGAATAGCTGCTTGGGCTGGAAGAGAGGCATCATTTGCATTGAGCACAGCCTATAGGCAGGGTTGGGGACGCCAAGCCCAGTCCATTTGGACCCTTGGCTGGCTTGGCTAGCTTTTCTTTACTGGGGCAGAAATTGACAATATGGAGCACTAGAAAGGCTACTTTAATTCAAATGTTACATTAGTTCCATGTAATTCAAATGCCAAACAATATGTAATTTAGTGTTTATTGGTTTCAAACAAAAATTTGGGAATCCTTACAGCGGGATTGCAGAACTACTCACAGTTAACATAAATGTTAAAGGAACTAGGTGCAAAGGAAATATATTTGGTAAAAATTTATTCTAAACAGTACCAGTTCCACTTCAAGAATAACATTTAAATTAATTCAAGGATAATAAAACAATAACAACTGGCTCTTGAAATCTTAGATATGTAAAAAGAAAGTGATAACCAAACTTTATGATGAGCCACTTCAAAATTTCAGAATACTCAACACTCCAAGCTTTTTTTCTTGTAGCTAGGCTACTTCCAATTTATTTTTATTGCAAGTACCTCCATTTCTAAGTGTCCTACAGTAAAAGAGCTAAAAATAGTGATTTTTCTGTGAAAGTAAAGCTTCAGGATCAGGTCAGCTGACTTTCAGTCCAGCCTGGGCACATTCCCTGTGCTACCTCCAGGAGCATTGCTAACCCCACAGACTGCACAATTGCTATCCCTGAATTGAAGATAATGACATCTTGCAGGGCAATTCCTAATTCCAGTCCAAATGGAAAAGTAGATAAATGCTGTGCTCACTATTTCCCATGACCACATCAAAGTTACATCTAAATTATAGAAAAACCATCCTTGGGAACCACCTGAAGACTAGCTCAATAGAAGTCTTGTAACTAAGACTAAAGAAGAGCCATGTTGAGACTGGAAGGAGGAGCACAGACATGGAAAGGACTGGTCCTACACTGTGTAGTGGTTATGAATCAGTAGGGATATCTCAGCTATGGAGGTCCTGCCTGAGTAAGGGCCATGATAGGCTCTTTGGACCAGAGCACAAGTGCCAGGAACAGGAGCCTCCACAATGCCTGGCTGTGAAAATCAGCTAGGATTCCATCTGGGTGAGAGAAAAGGCCACTGGAGTCCCAGAAATTCCTGTTAAAGGGCCGGAGCAGAACACAGAGTCACTTCCTCAAGAAAAACTCACTCTAACCTCTAGTGAAAAAGGACAGCAGCTTGAAGAGCATGTGGGACATACAGGAAGGAACTGAATTGTCCTGCTTCCAGGCCAGGGCAAGGGCTGGCAGGGCAACTGTCTCTGGGACTAAAATACCTGTAGGTGCCATTGTTCCTTTGTTGAGCCCTCCCCCCCCCCCGCCCCCAAACAGCTGGCAAGTTTAGGCAGGCATCAAAACTTAGACTCCACTAACTTAACACCGCTCTTTTAACACACCCTGGTAATTCCCTGAGACCCCATCCCACTTCAAGGATGCCCCGGACCAACACGCCAGTGTCAGACCATATTAGAGTACCACCCAATAGTTCAACCAATGACACACCCAAAGTGTGGACTTCACAGGAACTAGAACCCTGATAAAGTGAATCCTACACAATAGCTTGTCTGTTGTAGTAATGGCCAGTCCTCAAAGGAGGTCAAGCTATAGGGTTACGCCCACCCAATGATGGGTCAACAGCCATAAAGGGTCAACTACAGCAGGAAAGCACACACAACACACCCAAGGAACTCCATGGACCAGCCAACTCAGGGACTTGCACTATTGGGCCCCACAAGAAACCTGCTACATCAGGACACTATGTCAAGACTGGGAGATGAAGTAAATCTACCTGATATGCAAAAACAAACATAGGGAGGTAGACAAAATAGGAAGACAAAGAAAATGTCCCAAATGAAAGAACAGGACAAAACTCCAGAAAAAGAACTAAATGAAGTGGAGGCAAGCAAACTACCAGATACAGAGTTGAAAACACTGGTTATAAGGAAGCTCAGTGAACTTATAAAAAGAATATATGTACTGTACAACTTGTAAAAGGAAATAGAAACCATAAAAAATAACCATCAGAAATAAGGAATACAATAACAGAAATCAAGAATATTTTTAGTTTTCTTAGGAAATCCCATACTGTTTTCCACAGTGGCTGCACCAGTCTGAAATCCCACTAACAGTGCACTAGGGTTCCCTTTTCTTGTTTGTTGATTTGTTTATGATGGTCACAGACCCATGTGAAGTGGTATATCATTGTGGTTTTAATTTGCATCTCTCTGATGGCTAGTGATGCCAAGAATCTTTTCATATGTTTCTGGGCCCTCTGTATGTCCTCCTTGGAGGAGTGTCTGTTTAAGTCCTTTTCCCACTTTTTAATTGGGTTGTTTGTCTTCCTGCAGTAGAGTCATGTGAGTTCTTTATATATTTTGGAGGTCAAACCCTTGTCTGAAGTATTGCTGGCACATATATTTTCCCATACAGTTGGTTCTCTTTTCATTTTACTGCTGTTTTCTTTAGCCATGCAGAAGCTTTTTTTTATTTTGATGAAGTCTCATCTGTTTATTCTTTCCTTTATGTCCCTTTCCTCAGAAAACTAAAAATGGAACTGCCTTTTGACCCAGCAATACCACTGCTGGGATTATATGCTAAGAGTCCTGAAACACTAATTCAATAGAACCTATGCACCCCAGTGTTCATAGCAGCACAATTTACAATAGCCAAGTGCTAGGAAGCAACCTAAACGCCCACCAGTAAATGAGTGGATAAGAAAACTATGGTACATTTACAGAATGGAATACTATGCAGCAATAAAAGGAGCTCCTACCCTAGGTGACAGCATGGATGGAACTGGAGAGCATTATGCTAAGTGAAATAATCCAGGCGGTGAAAGAAAAATACCATATGATCTTGCCTATAAGAGGAACCTAATCAAGAAAACAAACAAGCAAGCAAAATATAAAGAGAAACCTTGAATTAAAGAACAAATTGACAGTAGCCAGAAGGGATGGGAGAGAGGAATAATGGGAAAAATAGGGGAGGTTTATCAAGGAATATGTATAAAGGACATGTGGACAAAGCCAAAGGGGATAGGTTGGTGGGTGGAAGGATGGGATGGGTGAGGCGGGAGACTGAGGTGGGCTGAAAATGGAGACAACTGTACTTGAACAACAATAAAAAAAGAAAAATTAAAATAATAAGATAAAAACAAAAAAGAAATTAAGAATATATTAGATGGAATAAGCAGTAGATTATAGAAGAAGTGGAGGATCAAATCAGCTATCTAAAATATAAGCAAGTGGAAATACTAAGTAAAACAGAAATAAAATAAAAGAAGTAAGAAAATGAGGATAGTTTAAGCAACCTCTAGGACACCATTTGCATCATGGGGGTATCATACAAGCCCAGAAAGTGCATAAAGTCCAAAACAAGATGAACCCAAAGGGACCCACATCAAGAGACATATAAGTAAAGTGCTAAATGTTAAAAACAAAGAGAAACTTAAAAAGAGCAAGGAAAAAGCAGTTAGTTACCTACAAGGGGCTCTAATAAGACTATCAACTGATATCTCAACAGAAATTTTGTAGGCCATATGAGAGTGGCACAAAGTGTTCAACATGATGAAAAAGCAGACCCACAATCAAGATTAACCCACCCAGCAAGGCTATGATTTAGAATTGATAGATAAAGAACTTTCCAGATCAGAAAGAGCTAATGGTGTTCCTCACCACCAAACCAGTACTACAATAAATGTTAAAGGAACTTCTCTAAGGAAAAGAAAAAAAATATGAGTAAGAAACTATTGCAAAGAAGAAACTCTCACAAGGTTAAACACATATTAAAAGTAGCAAATCAACCAACTATAAAGCTAGTACAGAGGGTAGAATGAATACTAAAAGATCATGTGTGATTATAACAGTAAATTAAAAGATACACAGAAACACACACACACAAAAGGAAGTAATAATAATTATAAAAATATAAACATGGAGGTGAGTAAAAAGGGTAATAATTTCAGAATGTGTTGAAGCTTAAGCAACCATTTGGTTAAAATAGATGGCTATAAACATAACTTGATATATATGAAGCACAGGTAACCACACACCAAATATCTATACAAGATATACAAGGAATAAAGAGAAAATAACCCAAATGCAAGACAACAGAAAATCATCAACATACAAGAGAAGAGCACAAGAGAATAAGAAAGAACAGAAAGAACAAAAATATCATAAAACATTTTATAAAATGGCAATAACTACAAGCTATTGATAATTACTTTAAATGAAAATGGACTAAATGCTCCAATCAAAGACAATGAGTGGCTAAACTGATAACAATACAAGACCTAACATATGATATCTACATAGACCCACTTCAGATTGAAAAACCCAAACAATCTGGAAGTAAAGATAAAAAAATACGTCATGCAAGTGGAAACAACATAAAAAAGCTGGGATAGCAATACTTATATCAAACAAAGTACATTTTAAAGGATTAGCAAGAGAAAATGGAAGACATGTCTTAATGATAAGGATCAATAAAACAAAAGGATATAATTATGGTAAACATTTACATACTCAATGTAGGCATACCAATATATATAAAGCAAATAATGGACATAAAGGAAGAGAATTGACAGTAAAACAGTCATAGTAGGATGCTTTAACATCCCATTGACATCAATGGATAAGTCTTATAGACAGAAAATCGACAAGGAAAAAAGGCCTTAAATGACACATTAGACCAGATGGATTTAATTGAAATGCTTAGACCATTTTAGTCTAAGGCAGCAGATTACACATTTTTTCAAGTGTGCATAAAATATTTTACAGAATAAAACACAAGTTAGGCCACAATACATTAATTTGAGAAAACTGAAATCATATCAAGCATTTTCTCTACCCAAAGTGGTATGAAATTAGAAATCAATGGCAATAAAAAAAAACTGGAAAACACACAAATACATGGAGGCTAAATAACATGTTATTAAACCATAAATGGGTTAACAATGTGGTCAAGGAAGAAATCAAAAGATGCCTTGAGACAAATGAAAATGGAAACACAATTCAAAAGTTATTGGACACAGTTCTAAGAGGGAAGCAGTTCTAAGAGGGAAATTCAAGCATTAGAGGCCTACCTCAAGAAGGAAGATTTCAAATAAAAAATCTAAACTTAACACCAAAAGGAAACAGAGAAAGAACAACAAACAAAATCCAAAGTGAGATGAAGGAAGGAAATTATAAAGACCAGAGTGAAAATAAACAAAATAGACTGTAAAGAAATGATGCAAAAGATCAATGAAACCAAGAACTGGTTCTTTGAAAAGATAAACAAGGACACAAACCTTTAACCAGACTCTTCAGGAAAAAAGAAGACCCAAATAAATAATATCATAAATCAAAGAAGAGAAGAAACAACTGACAACACAGAAATACAAAGGATTTTAGGAAAATATTACAAACAGCTATATGCCAACAAATTGGATGAGCTGGAAGAAGTGGATAAATTGCTGTCATCATACAATCTTCCAAAACTGAATAAAGAAGAAACAAAGAATCTGAATAGCCCGAGTACAACTAATGAAGTTGAAGCAGTAACTAAAACAAATAAACAAACAACAACAACAAAAACCTACCAAGAAGCAAAAGTCCTGCCCCAGGTGGATTCCCAGGTGAATGTTACCAAACATTCAAATGATAACTAATACCTATCCTCCTCAAACTACTCCAAAAATTTCAAGAGGAGGAAAGACTCCCAAAATCATTTTACAAGGCCAGCATTATTTTAATTTTAAAACAAGATAAAGACACTACCATGAAAGAAAACTATAGGCCAATATCCATGATAAACATAGATGCAAAATTAATTAACAAAATACTAGCAAACCAAATTCAGCAATACATTATAAAGATCATACACAATGATTTATTCCTGGGATGCAGGATTGGTACAATATCCACAAATCAATACACCACATAATCACAATGAAGAATAATATCATATGATCATATCAACAGATGAATATAAAGCATTTGACAAAGTGCTACACCCATTTATAATAAAAATTCTCAGCACAGTGGAAATAAGGGGACCATACCTCAATATAATAAAAGCCATGGGTGACAAACCCATAGCTAACAGCATACTTAAGAAAGAAAAAGTAATACTGTTTTTCTTAAGAGTGGGATCAAGATAGGGATATCCACTATAGCCACTCTTATTCAACATAGTACTGGAAGTCCTAGCCATAACAATCAGATGAGAAGAAAAAATAAAAGCCATCCACATTGGAAAGGAAGAAGTAACAGTCATTTTCAGAAAACATTATTCTGTATATAGAGAACCTTAAAAATTCCACCAAAAAAACTACTAGAATTTATCAGTGGATTGAGTAAAGCAGCAGGATGTAAAATAAATATTCAGAAATTGGTTGCATTTTTATAACCAATAATGAACTATAAGAAAGGGAAAATCAGAAATGGGAGAAGATATTTA
This sequence comes from Phyllostomus hastatus, assembly GCF_019186645.2. NCBI lineage: Eukaryota > Metazoa > Chordata > Mammalia > Chiroptera > Phyllostomidae > Phyllostomus > Phyllostomus hastatus. Next base: position 962,262 of record NW_025334015.1, on the reverse strand, counting down.
CCAATGATACATCCAATTAAAGGTGAATATCCAAAATTTATTTTTAAAATACCTGCAACTCAATTTCAAGAAGATAAACAATCCAATTAAGAAATGGGAAAAGGGCCTGAATAGACACTTCTCCAAAGAAGATATACAAGTGACCAATAGACATTTGAAAGGATATTCAACGTCACTAATCACCAGAGAAATACAAATTAAAACCAAAATAAGATATCATGGCACACCTGTCAGAATGGCTATCATCAATAGATCAACAAACAAGTGCTGGTGAGGATGTGGAGAAAGAGGAACCCTTGTGCACTCTTGGTGGGAATGCAGATTGGTGCAGCCACTACAGAAAACCTTATGAAGATTCCTCAGAAAGTTAGAAACAAGACTGCCTTATGACCCAGTGATTCCAGCCTAGGCATATAGTTTAAAGAACTCAAATCACTAATTTGAAAGAATATGTGCACCCCTATGTTCATTGCAGTGTTATTTATAATAGCCAAGATATGGCAGCAGCAACCCAAGTGCCCATCAATGGATGAGTGAATAAAAGAGTGGTTGTACTTATATACAATGGAATATTACTTGCCCGTGAAGAATAAAATCTTACTATTTGTGACAGCATGGATGGACTTAGAGTGTATTACGCTAAGTGAAATATGTCAGGCAGAGAAAGACAATTACCACGTGATTTCACTTATATGTGGAAGCTAAAAAAATCAGTGAACAAATAAAGCAGGAAAAAAATCTCATAGAGAAAACAAAGTGATGATTACCAGATGGAAGGGCTGTTGTGGGGCTGGGTGAAAAAGGTTAAAGCATTCAGAAATACAAACTGGCAGTTACAAAATAGCCACAGGGGTATAAAGTACGGCATAAAGAATATAGTAAAAATGTTGTAATGTCCAAATATGGTGTCAGGTTAGTGAAAATCTTATTGAGAGATCACCTTGTGAGTTATATAAATGTCTAAGCACTATGCCACACATCTGAAAGTAATACAATATTGAATATCAACCGTAATTAATTTCTTTTTTAAATTTACAAAAATATCTTGTAGAGCAGTTGTTATGATTAAATTAAATGTGCTATATGATGAGGATTTATATCATGGTATATAAAATAACCTACAACAAAGGTTATTCCTGGTGGGTGACAACTTTTATTTTGTACTCTCCCCTAAACAAGCTACATTCTGTAGATACAACTTTATTTGGCAGTGTTAGTGCTCTTCATCTTGCTCTTTTTTTAGACTAAGAATTCCAAGGGACTGTTGGAAATCACTCATGATTATCTGAATGGGGTGTGGTCCCATCAAGCAGACTATGACAGAGAGACTGGGCACTCAGTGCACTAACTCAATTTATCAAAACAGTGCTATTCAGAGATGTTTCAATTGCACAAGCAGGCCTATGCTTCCATCTGGTCACTGTTTTCTGCTTTAACTATAGACCTATTTAAATTCTGGATATTAACTATAGATAGGACTCAGGTTTAAGGGTAAGTAGATACAGGGTGAAATCTTCCAAGATAATTTTCCTCAATCCAATATGTTTCAAGATGCCACTACTGGTAACTTTAATCCTCAAAGTGAAGTAGTTCCTGGAACCAAGTCTTCTCTCCTTCCAGACCTGTAAAATATTCTGTATACCAGAAATCTCAGATTTGCAGAATAACTGAAAGGATGGTCTGAGCTCTTTACAATGAGAAGTCAGACATTAAATGGGTGAGAAGAAAAAAATAACCTGATGTATGTGGATATGATAAAAGGTGCATAACTCACCCCACAGGGGAATTGAGCAAGAAACTAGCCCCACAATAATGTGACTGGCCCCAATACTGCTTTCTTTACCTAATTAGATAAAACGACAACAGCTGGGTGATTGTCCTTCATGCTAATGGTAGATAAGCTCTCTCTTCATTTCCAAAGAAATTTGTTGTATAAAAAAGTCCTCAAGTTTGTTTGAATTGTGGCAAGTAGATATGGATTATTTGTTTAGAGAGTTAGAAAATGTATGCTATTGTCAAAACCCACTGGCTTCTTGGTGAAAAGCAGATAGTAATGTGTATAGTACTAATGGCTACCAAGAGTTGTAATGTGCCTTTTCTGAGAGTTCCAAGGGCTTTTATCTGCATCATTTCATTAACATACCTGGATATTTTATTTACAAAATGCTTTTCAGGAGAATAACAACAATAATAGCAGCTAACCAATTATTGAACTACTAGGGGCCATGTACTAGGTGAGGCACCTGGCAGGGATTATTTATACAATAATATTACTGAGTCGGTACTATTAGTTGCATTTCATAGACAGGGCAACTGAAATTCAGAGAAATTACACAGGTTGTTAGTGTTACACCACAAGCCATGCTTTAGCCAGGATCAAACCAACTGCTGCTACCTTGTGCCCTAGACATCTGGGATCTCTCTTGAGGATGCATAATGCCCTTGGTAGAGGGCCACATTTCAGTGAGCCTCCAAACCAAGAAGAAGAGACAAGGGGAGTGCCTTTTCAGTTTGGAGCCTTGCTATTTTTTTCTCAGACTGTGAGAAAATAGGGTTTATCTTTTAATATTATTATCTACCCCACATGTTCTGTCTTTTCCTTTCAAATGATCAATATTTCTAAGGGCTAACTTCAAAACCCACCTCTCCCAAGATGTTTGCTTTGGTTAGTTCTAATACTTAACTCTACTTCTCCTATCTTTGTAATATAGTATTTAAACAAATTATCCACTGAGAGTGAAATTGAGAATAATTTCAGAATTCATTGTCTTTTACTTATTTTCAAAGTAAAATCAACTTAGTTGTTCTTGAACTAATCAATGCAACTTTACAAAGAGGAGATAATATTTATGTTTGCCCAGTTTATTTCTAATTCAGATATTTCAATTCAATTTTTAATGCCACTATATTTTTCATTCAAAATTGATTAATTCGGTAGGGTATTATTTTTCACTGTTATGTTATTTTATAATTGTCTTTTTGTTCTTTAAAATGCATTAATTTTCCTTTCTGGAATAGATTTTTAAGTTCCTTAAGTCAGGGAACATGCTTTATCATCCCCAAAAGTACCACTAGCACAGTGATCTGCTATCACTTAACAACAGCAAATAGCAGATACTCAATATTTGCTGTTGTTAACTGTCTGCTCAACAATATAAGGTATTGCTGTTGTTTAAAGAGAGAGTGGGCTTAAGACGGAACCATGGCCTAAATACCTCCTCAAAGCAAGGCCTTTCTCACTGAATATTACGGCACATAAAGAATTTACATGGGTGAAGATGGCAGCATAGGTGAATGCAGCACCTGTATCCTCCCATAACCACATCAAAATTACAAATAAATTATAGAAAACCATCATTCATAACTGCCTAAAATCTAGCTGAACAGAGATGCTATAACTAAGGATACACAGAAGAAGTCATATCAAGACTGGTAAGAAGGGCGAAGAGGCAGAACAAGCTGGTCCCACACCCATGTGTGGCAGATAAAAATCAGGAGGGATATCTTGGCTCCAAGGTACCATCAAAAAAACGAGGAGTCCCAGCTCCACACCAAGCCACCCAGCCCAGGGTTGTAGTGTCAGGAAGAGAAGTCTCCACAACTCTTCTCTTGTGGAGATTGTGGCTGAGTGAGACAGAGGAGTTCTGGAGTCCCTGGCAGTTCCTCTTAAAGGGCTCATACAGACTTATTAAGACTTACTCTCCCTGAACTCCAGCACTGAGGCAGAAGTGTGAAAAATACTAGGGATACATGGGGAGGAACAACTGTCGGGCATCAGGGCAAGAGTTGTTGGGGCGACTCTCTCCCAAACAGAAGTGCTGGCAGAGGCCATTGTTCCTTTGTTGAGCCCTCACCACCAGAGTCAGCAGGCAGGTGTCATATCTGAGACTCCATCACCCTGGATCTCTCTGTTCATCCCTCCCTACTGATTCCTAGATATCCCTTACTACCTAACTTGCAGGCACACCCAAGCTCTTTCTAGTGGCCTTTCCATATAAGTGGCCTGTCTTGGCTCTTGTTTCAGACTTTCCTAAATTCTCTCAAACAAGCAACACCTAACCTCATCATGACACTCACCTCTTGCTAAGTGGCCCCAGGCTCAGCACTAGCAGCAGCCAGCCATGGTTCACAGCTTGGCCTCTTCTGGGAACCTCCAAGCTGAGGAAATGTAGCAGACATCTACAGATAGCTTTGTTGCTCATGCTGGGTGGCTCCAGGAATAAAACAGGTGGTGTTTGACCTGTTCCCTGGCCTGGACTTCCTTGGAGGCCCCAGAATCAGCACATCTAGTGGACAGCTTTAAACCACACTGAAGCACCACCACCAACCACTTCCACAAGAGACACACTCAACTGACATACTCAGGGTACACTAGAGCCATGTCCTGCTCTGGGAGTGGGCCTATGCACAGCTGATCCTCCAAGATGGTTGATGGTCACAGCCAGTCCTGGTAGCCAATTGACCTGGGTGTAAATCACTCGCATGGACATGCTAACAGCAATCAAGGCTCAACTGTGACAGGAGAGCATATACAACCCATGTGGAGGGGTGTACCTGGAGTGCCCTGTTTGTGTGATCAGAGAGGCTGTGCCATTGGACCCTACAGGACTCCTGTTACATAAGGCTACCCTATCAAGACTGATGATATAGCAGAACTACATAAAACATAGAAATAAACACAGGAAAACAGTCAGAATAAGGAGATAAAGAAACATGTCTCACATGAAAGAACAGAACAAAACTCAAAAAAAGGAACTAAACAAAATGGAAACAAGCAATCTACTAGGTTCACTGGTTATAGGGATGTTCAATGAACTTAGGGGAAGAGTAGATGAGCTTAGCAATAACCTCAATAAAGAGACAGGAAACATGAAAAGTACCAGTCAGAAATGAAGAATACACTAACTGAAATGAAGAGTATATTACAGGGAACCAACAGAGAGTAGACAAAGCGCAGGATACAATCAGAGATTTGGAAGATAAAGAGTCAGAAAACACCTAGTCAGAACAGTAAAAAGAAAAATACCCCCAAAATTGAGGATAGTTAAGGAGTCCCTGGGACAACTTCGAGCACACCAATATTCACAACATAGGGGTGCAAGAAGAAGGAGAAAGAGAATAAGAAATTGAAAACCTATGAGAAAAATAGTGGCTAAAAACTCCCCTCACCTGGTGTAAGAAATTGATGTACAAGTCCAGGGAACACAGAGAATCCCAAACAAGATGAACTCAAAGAGGTTCACACCAAGACACATCATAATTATGCTGCCAAAGGTTAAGGACAAAGAATCTTAAAACCAGAAAGAGAAAAGCAGTTAGTTACCTACAAGGGAGTTTCCATAAGATTGTCAGCTGATTTCTCAACAGAAACTTTTCAGACTAGAAGGGAGTGGCAAGAAATATTCAGTGATGAAAAGTAAGTATCTACAACCAAGAATACTCTATCATTCAGAATCAAACAACATATAAAGAGCTTCCCGGACAAGAAAAAACTAAAAGTGTTCATAATCACAAAACCAGTACTATATGAAATGTTAAAATTTTTTAAGAAGAAGAAAAAAAGATGAAAATATGAATAATAAATGGCAATAAATATAAATCTACAGAAACAAAATAAACTAACAAGAAGAACAGAAACACACTCAGAAATACAAAAATTTTGATGGTTGCAATATAGCAGGGGGCTTGGGTAGGTGGGTGAAAAAGGTTAAGGGATAAAGAAATACAAATAGGTAGTTATAGAATATTCACAGGATGGAAAGTACAGCATATGGAATATAGTCAATAAAATTGTAGTAACTATGTATGGTGTCAAATGGGTACAAGATTTATCAGGATGATGACTTAATGAGTTACATAATGTCTGATCACTGGGTTGCACACCTAAAATTAATATAATAGTATGTGTCAACTGTAGTTGAAAAATAGAAAATTATTTAAAGTAAAAATAAATGAATGAATCACTGAATGAATAAACAAAATGTATAAAGTACAAAATTGATTTAGTGAGCAAATATATTTTACTAAGTGATATCTACAAAGGACATCTTCATTAGCTCGATATTTAAATCACTACCTATAGAGAAGCATAGGGTAGGTTGTGGGAGCATAGCACTAGCACTCTATATAGAAATCTCTGGGGACAGTACCAGAGTGACAGATGGCACATGCTTTCACTCATTCCCATAGAGCTTCAATAGTCTCCCAGCCTCAAGTGCTGTATTTCCCATTTAAAAATGTCCTCATCTAAGACATCTACAGATGTCAGATTCACAAATACCATGTGTCCAAAAATAGTCATGGCTGACCAGAGGCTTTCAAACTAAGACTGACAGGAAAGGAAATCAGAATGGCCTAGAAACAGGCATGGTAGAGAGAGAAACAAATGCTAGAGAGAAGGGGAGGGAGGGTACTGCAGACCTTGGTATGCTGAGGAAGCCCAAATGCATTTCCAAATCCAATACTCACTGAGCAAGAGGCTCTACAGACCTGTTCTTAACCCCTGTGTCCTTTCATCTCCCTACAAATAAGCACCATTAGCCCATAATAAAGTGGGAAAATTGGTCTAGTGTAATCAGCCTTTTGGAGTTGGACAGAATTCTGGTGATTGGCAAGGAGGAACAGGCAGGGCTGAGCTCCTCTACCTACCTCATAATATTTGCCATCTGAGTAGCAGCCACAGCTGTGGGGCAGGATGCAGCTCTTGCCGTTGAGGACATAGCCTGTGTCGCACTGGCAGCCCTCCACACAGTAGTGGTTGCAGTCACTCTTCAGGCGGATGGCAGCACAGCGGGGCTGGCAGACACTCACGCAGCTCTCATAATGGCTGTTGGGAGGACAGGTGACAGCTGGAACAGGAGATAAGTCAAAACTTGTTCAATCACTAGAACTGTAAGCAGTTTCCTGAGGCAATGCTCAGCCACTCAGGGAAAGGGAAGTATGTGTGTTGGGGATAGGGGCAGAGTGACCTTTCCCACCTGTCCTGATTACCACCCTCTCAGCTTATGGGAAGCCTTTGACTTATTATTCCTTAAACAATGGACTGAAGAGCAGATTAAGGTAACTGGAGGTTCCTCACATGATCTTTGTGCTGTCTTTAGTCTGTTTTGGGGCCTTCTAGTCCGCTACCTTAAACCCACCTCCCAGCATGCATCTTAATTTCAATTAGGCACCCACATTCATTCCTGCCTTTAGGTCTTCACTCATATTGAGCTCCCTTATTCATGCCTTTCTTCATCCTTTAAGCCTATCCAAATTGCCCATTCTTCAAGTCCCAGGTGGAGTCCCTACTTATTCATAAAGTTCCTACCCTTGTACCAATGCTAACAACTCACCTTCATCTCAAAACTTCCACAAAACCTTTTTCTAGCCAGTAGTTTATGAATGGTAGGTCTCTGGGCCCCTTGATTTCTGAGAAGGCAAATGTGCCCTGTGTGTATGTGAGTGTGTGTAGACCGACCCATGTCAACTATGTTCTATGGGTTTCAAATGCATACAGATGCTTATAAAAAGCAGTTAGGGTCCTGGTGAGGAGCGTAGGCTCTGGAGCCAGATGTAAGAGACCACAGCCAGTTACTTAGCCTCTCTAGTTCTCAGCTCCTTAATTTGTAAAATGCAGATACCCATAACACCTAATTCATGACTTGTTGAGAAGGATTAAGTGAGTCTGTGTACTTAGAGTAGTGCTTAGCAAATGAATGTTCCGTAACTGTTAGCCAATTACTAAAGACAGTTTTTCTTAAAAGGTTTATAGAAATTTATTTTAATGGATGTATATACAAACACACCTACTAACATGAGAATTTCTACCCAATACCATTAAACTTTGAATTACTGTTTTGCACTGCTTTGTGATATATTCTGTGTGTTTATGATAATGCTACAGTGAACATCCCTGCACTTATCTTTGCCCTCATTAGTAAGTGAATCTGTACAATAAATTCCTCAAAGTGGAATTACTGGGGAAATTTTAAATTCTTGATACATGCAACTCTATCACCAAACTTTCTGAAATATGAAAGGTTAAATGTTATCACTATAAGGGATAATTATCCAGTATATATAAATAACTCCTAAGACTCTACAATAAAAAAGTCTCATTTAAAAATAGGCAAAGGACTTGTATAGACATTTCTCCAAAGAAGATATATGAATGATAATAAGCACATGAAAATATGCTACATATTACTAATGATTGGAAGTACAAACTAAAACTACAACAAGATCTTATGCCCATTAGAATGGCTGTTATCAAAAAGCAGGAAAATGGCAAAGATGTGAGAAAATTAGAAGCCCTGTTCACTGTTGATGAAAAGTAAAATGGTATAGCTATTATAGAAAACACTAAGATAGTTCCTCAAAAACTTGAATATGAAATTACTGTATGATCCAATAATTCCATGTCTAGGTATATACTCAAAAGATTTGAAAAATATCTTGAAAAGATGTTTTTACAGCCATATTCATAGCAGCATTATTCACAATAGCTAAAATGTAGAAGCAGCTCAAGTATCCATCGATGAATGGATAAGCAAAATGTAGTATTTATATACAATAGAATATTAGTCAGCTTTAAAAAGGAAGGAAATCCTGCAATATACTACAATATGGGTGAATTTTAAGGACATTACACTCAGTGAAATAAGCCACCTGTAAAAAGACAAATACTGTACGATTCCACTTACATGAAGTATCTAAAGCAGGCAAGTTCATACAGACAGAAATTAGAGCAGTAGTTACTGGGTGTTGGGGATGAAGAGCTATTGTTTAATGGGTATGGAGTTTCAGTTTTGCAAGATGAAGATTCTGGGGATGGATGGATGGTGGTGGTTGCACAGTACTGATGTGATTAACACCACTGAACTGTACTCTTAAACATGGTTGAAATAGTAAGTTATGTTATATGTATTTTACCATAATAAAAAATTCTCTGTCTGCTATATCCTTATTGAGTTCATTTTTTGAGGTTCATCATCTTTTCATTTGTTTATATCCATCTGTCTTTTTTTGTTAACTCCCTTTCGATGTCCTTTGCACATTTTGTCTTAAGAAATTATAAAATCTCTTTATAAAAAAACAGACTTTGGTCTATCTTTTGTTATTAAATATTTTTCATTTGTCTTTTGACTACTTTTTTGAACATTTATTTGATTGTTTTTATTGTGTCTTTCTGTGTAGAAATGTAAAATTTTAAAGTGGTCAAATTTATCAGGCTTTCCCTATGGCTTTGGATGTTTTGCTTAGAAAGGTAAGATTGCCAATCCAAATGAAAAAACAAAAACAAAAACAAAAACAAACCCCCCCAAAACCCCACACAAATGATGAAAGGCTTTGTTTTTTTCTAGTACTTTTATAACTTAATTATTTTTGTTTCAATCTTGGTTCTGCCTGGATTTTATTTTGAAGTGAAGAGGGAAATAGGGATTTACCTATTTTTCCCCAGTGATTTGAAATGCCACTTTACTATATGAGTGGGGACCCCCCAAAACTGGAATTATCTTCTGGAGCATGAGCCCCTTGGGTTCTAGGAACCCACCTGTATCAGTGTACCTGCTGGTGTTGTTGTGAGAGGCTGCATTTGGCTTCAGTGAACTTTTTAATTTTAAAAAAAATTTTATTTATTTATTTTTAGAGAGAGGGGAAAAAGAGGAAGAATGAGAGGGAGAGAAACATCAATGTGTGGTTGCCTCTGGTGTGCACTGTACCAGCAAACCTGGCCTGCAACCCAGGCATGTGCCCTGACTGGGAATCTAACCAGTGACCCTTTGGTTACTAGGCCGGTGCTCAATCGACTGAGCCACACCAGCCAGGGCATTATGTTTTAATCTTTATTGTATTTTTTCCATTACCATTTAGTCCCTTTATATGTCCCTACCCTTAAAAATCACAACATTGTTGTCCATGTCCATGAATCCTTTTTCCTTTTGCTCAATCCCTCTACCCCATTACATCCCCCATCTAGCTGTCATTCTGCTCTCCATCTACGAGTCTGTCCCCATTTTCCTTGTTAGTTCAGGTTGTTCATTAGATTGCACATATGAGTGAAATCATATGGTATTTGTCCTTCCCTGACTGAATTATTTCACTTAGCATAATGTTCTCTGGGTTCATCCACACTGTCACAAAGGGTAAACTTTCCTTCTTTTTAATGGTCCCACAATACTGCACTGTGTAAATGTCTCATAGTTATTTTATCCACTCATCTACTGATAGACACTTGGGCTGCTTCCATATCTTGGTGATTGTAAATAATGCTTCAATGAACATAGGGATGCTTACATTCTTTAAAATTAGTGTTTTGGGTTCCCTCAGATATATTCTCAGAAGTGGGAAATCTGGGTCAAAGGGCATTTTTCAACCATTTTTAATTTTTTGAGGTATCTCCATATTGCTTTCTGCAGTAGTTGCACCAGCCTGCATTCCCACCAACAGTGCAAAAGGGTTCCCATTTCTCCATATGGTTGCCAGCACTTGTTATTTGTTGATTTATTGATGATAACCATTCTGACAATTGTGAGATGGTATCTCACAGTGGTTTTAATATGCATTCCTCTAATGATTAGTGACATTAAGTACATTTTCATGTGTCTATTGGCCATCTATATTACCTCTTAGGGGAAGTGTCTATTCAGGTCCTTTGCCTGCTTTTAAATTTTTTTTGTAGGTGTTGAGTTTTGTAAGTTCTTTATAAATTTTTAAGTTTATTTTATTGATTATGCTCCTATAGTTCTCCCAATTTTTCTCTCCCCTGTATCCTCCCTCCATCCTGCAGCCCCCCACCACTTGGCATTCCCCTCCCCCTTAGTTCATGTCCATGAATTGTACATATAAGTTGTTTGGCTTCTCTGTTTCCTATACTATTCTTAACCTCCCCCTGTCTATTTTATGTCTAGCAATTATGCTTCTTATTCCTTGTATCTTCTCCCCCACCCTTCTTCCTTCCCCACTGATAACCTTCCATGTGATTTCCATTTCTCTAATTCTGTTCCTGTTCTAGTTGTTTGCTTAGTTTTTGTTTTTGCTTTTTAGGTTCAGTTGTTGATAGTTGTGAGTTTGTTGTCATTTTACTGTTCATAGTTTTTTATCTTACTCTATTTCTTACATAAGTTTAACATTTCATATAATAAAAGCATGGTAATCATGAACTCCTTTAACTTAACCTTATCTGGGAAGCACTTTATCTGCCCTTCTATTCTAAATGATAGCTTTGCTGGATAGAGTAATCTTGGATGTAGGTCCTTGCCTTTCATGGCTTTGAATACTTCTTTCCAGCCCCTTCTTGCCTTTAAATTTTCTTTGAAGAAATCCACTCATAGTCTTATGGGCACCCCTTTATATAACTTGCTTCTTTCCTCTTGCTGCTTTTAAGATTCCCTCCTTACCTTTAATCTTGGCTAATGTAATTATAATGTGCTTTGGTGTGTTCCTCCTTGGGTCCAACTTCTTTGGGACTCTCTGAGCTTCCCAGACTTCCTGGAAGTCTATTTCCTTTGCCATATTGGGGAAGTTTTCCTTTATTTTTTTTTTAAATAAGTTTTCAATTTCTTGATCTTCCACTTACTGTTTCTCTGGCATCCTTATCATTCAGATGTTGGAGCTCTTAAATTGTCCCATAGGTTCCTAAGCCTCTTCTCATTTTTTTTTGAATACTTGTTTATTCATTTTTTTTCCAGTTGGATGTTTCTTTCTTCCTTTTCTTCCAAGTTGTTGATTTGAGTCCCAATTTCCTTCCCTTTACTGTTGGTTCCCTGTATATTTTGCTTTATTTCACTTTCTGTGGCCTTCATGTTTCCCTTCATTTTGCCACCGAGCTCAGTCAATTCTGTGAGCATCTTGATTACCAGTGTTTTAAACTCTGCATCAGATAAGTTGTCTATCTCCTCATCGCTTATCTCCCTTTCTGGAGTTTTGATGTTCTTTCATTTGGGCCATATTTCTTTCCCTCAGCACACCTGTTGTAAGGGGGCAGAGTCTTAGGTATTTGTCAGGTTGGGGTAACCCTGTGTGCTGCATCATGGTGCTATCTGTGGCTGAGGGGTCAGAGAGGGAACAAGGCCACTCAATCGCTCTGCTCTGACCCCACTATCCAACAAACTCTCCTGTTAGACTGGGAGTTTCTCCTGCCTTGACAACCCCCACAGTATTTTACAGCTAGAGGTTTTGAGTCTTTAGTTTCCCAGTCAGCTGGCTGTGCTTTGTCCACATGGTCTGCTGCCTTGCTGCAGGTCCTCTCTGCCCAGCTGCCTGTCTCCATTCTCCTACTGGTCTGGATGAATGTTTCTTTAACTCCTTGATTGTCAGACCTCCATGCAATTTGATTTTCTGGTAAGTCTGGTTGTGTATTCTTTTTGAATTTGTTGTTATTTTTCTTTTGGTTGTGCAAAGAAGTGAAGCTTTTCTACCTATGCCTCCATCTTAGTCAGAACAGCTTATATTAATTTTTTATAAATTTTGGATATTAATCCCTTATCAGATGTGTCAGTGAACATGTTCTCCCATCCTATGGGTTGTCTTTTGATTCTATTGATAATTTCCCTTGCTTTGCAAAATTTTTTCAGTTTGATGAAGTCCCATTTATTTATATTTTCTTTGTTTCCCTTGCTGAGGAGATATATCTGATAAAATATTGCTACAAGCAATATCCAAGATTTTGCTGCCTATGTTTTCTTCTAAATTTTTTATGGTTTCCAGTCTGATAAGGGTTTTTATTTTTATTTTATTTTTATTGTTGTTCTAGTACAGTTTTCTGCCTTTTACCCCCATCCCAGACCAACCACCCAGCCCTTCCCACCTCCCTCCCACTTCCACTCCCTGCCTTGTTATTTTCCATGTGCCCTTTATACTTGGTCCTGCAAATCCTTCCCATTATCCCCTGTAATTCCCTCCTGTGTCCCCTCTGGTCACTATCAGCCTGTTCTCAATTTCAGTGTCTTTGGTTATATTTTGCTTGTTTCTTTGTTTTGTTGTTTAGGTTCCTGTTAAAGGTGAGATCATATGGTATTTGTCTCTCACTGCCTGGCTTATTTCGCTTAGCATAATGCTTTCCAGCTCCATCCATGCTGTTGCAAAGGGTAGGAGCTCCTTCTTTCTTCCTGCTGCATAGAATTCCATTGTGTAAATGTACCATAGTTTTTTGATCCATTCATTTACTGATGGGCACTGAGGTTGTTTCCAGCATTTGGCTATTGTAAATTGTGCTGCTATGAACATTGGGGTGCAAAGGTTCTTTTGGATTGGTGTTTCAGGGTTCTTAGGATATAATCCTAGCAGTGGAATTGCTGGGTTGAAAGGCAGTTCCATTTTTAGTTTTCTGACGAAGTTCCATACTGCTTTCCATAGTGGTTGTACCAGTCTGCAGTCCCACCAACAGTGCACTAGGGTCCCCTTTTCTCCACAGCCTCTCCAACACTTGTTTGTTGCTTTGTTTATGATGGCCATTCTGACTGGTGTAAAGTGGTATCTTATTGTTGTTTTAATTTGCATCTTTCTGATAGCTAGCAATACTGAGCATCTTTTCATGTGTCTCCGGATCATCTGTATGTCCTCCTTGGAGAAGTGTCTGTTCAAGTCCTTTGTCCATTTTTTTAATTGGGTTGCTTGTCTTCTTAGAGTGGAGTCATGTGAGTTCTTTACATATTTTGAAGATTAAACCTTTGTCTGAGGTATCATTGGCAAATATGTTTTCCCATACAGTTAGTTCTCTTTTTATTTTAATACTGTTTTCTTTAGCTGTGCAAAAGCTTTTTATTTTGATGAGATCCCATTTGTTGATTCTTTCCTTTATGTCCCTTGCTCTAGGGGACATATTGGTGAAAATATTGCTTGTGAACTATCTGAGATTTTCCTACCTGTGTTCTTCTCTAGGACTTTAATGGTGTCACAACTTATATTTAAATCTTCTATCCACCTTGAATTTATTTTTGTGTATGGTGCAAGTGGTGCTCGAGTTTCATTTTTTTTTTTTTTTGCATGTAGCTCTCCAGCTCTCCCAACACCATTTGTTGAAGAGGCTATTTTTACTCCATTTTATGTTGCTGCCCCCTTTGTCAAATATTAATTGGCCATAGAGATTTGGGTTTATTTCTGAGCTCTCTGTTCTGTTCCATTGGTCTATCTGTCTATTTTTATGCCAGTACCAGGCTGTTTTGATTACAGTGACTTTGTATACAGCTTAATATCAGGCATTGTGATCCCTCCTACTTTGTTCTTTTTTCTCAAAATTGCAGCAACTATTCAGAGTCATTTATGGTTCCATATATATTTTTGTAGTGTTTGTTTTATATCTGTGAAATATGCTATTGGTGCTTTAATAGGTATTGCATTGAATCTGTAAATTGCTTTGGATAGTATGGACATTTTGATGATGTTAATTCTTCTGATCCATGAACATGGTATATGTTTCCATTTTTGTGTGTTCTCCTTGATCTCTTTCCTCGGTGTTGTGTAGTTTTCAGAATACAGGTCTTTTACCTCCTTGGTAAGGTTTATTCCTAGGTATTTTATTTTTCTTGTTGCTATATCAAATGGGATGTTTTTTCTTCATTTCTGCTTCTGATGTTTCATTGTTGGTATACAAAAATACCTTTGATATCTGGATATTGGCTTTGTATCCTACTGTATTGCCAATTTCATTTATTAGGTTGGCCAGTTTTTGGCAGAGTCCATAGGATTTTCTCTGTACACTATCATGTCATCTGCAAACAATGGCAGTTCAATAAGTCTTTGATCCATTTTGATTTATTCTATTTGTGGTGTAAGAAGGTGGTCTAGTTTCATTTTTCTGCACATATCTGTCCAATTTTCCAAACACCATTTGTGTGCTTGCTTCATCTATTGACTATAAAATCATGGGTTTATCTCTGGGCTCTCTATTCTGTTCCATTGATGTATGTGTCTGTTTTTATGCCAGTATCAGGCTGTTTTGATTACTATGGCTTTATAGAATAGCTTCATATGAGGTACTGTGACTCCTCTAACTTTGTTCTTCATTCTCAGGATTGCTATTGCTATGCAAGACCTTTTGTGGTTCAATATAAATTTTTGAAATATTTGTTTTAGTTCTGTGAAATATGTCATTGGAATCTTGACAGGAATTGCATTGAATCTATAAATTGCTTTGGGTAGTGTTGGCATTTTAATGATGGTAATTCTTCCTATCTATGAACATGGTATGTGCTCCCCTTTATTTGTATTTTCTTCAATTTATTTCATGAGTGTCTTATAATTTTCTGAGTACAGGTCTTTAACATCAATGGTTAGGTTTATTCCTAAGTATTTTATTCTTTTTGAAGTGATCGTGGATGGGATTGTTTTCTTAATTTCCCTTTCTGTTAGTTCCTTATTGGCATATAAAAAGGCAACTAAATTCTGGATATTAGGTTTGTGTTCCTGCTACTTTGCTGAATTCAGTTTTTCAGTTCTAGTAGCTTCTTGGTGGGATCTTTGAGGTTCTCTATGTACATCATCATGTCATCTGCAAATAAAGACAGTTTTACTTCTTCCTGTCCAATTTGGATGCCTTTTATTTCTTCCTCTTGTCTGATTGTTATGGCTAGGGCTTCTAGTACTATGTTGAATAAGAGGTAAGAGTGGACATCCCTGTCTCATTCCCGATCTTAAGGGAAACACTTGTAGTTTTGCCCATTAAGTATGATGCTGGCAGTGAGTTTGTGATATATGGTCTTTATTATGTTTAGGTATGTTCCCTCTATTCCCACTTTGCTGAGAGTTTTTATTATAAATGGGAGCTGATTTTATCAAAAGCTTTTTCTGCATCTATTGACATGATTATGTGTTTTTTTATCCTGTGCTTTGTGTATGTGGTAAATTTATAGATTTGCAAATGTTGTGCCAACCTTGCATTCCCAGAATAAATCCCAGTCAGTCATGGTGTATGATCTTTTTGATGCATTACTGTATTCAGTTTGCTAATATTTTGGTGAGGATTTCAGCATCTATGTTCATCAGGGATATTGGCCTATAACTTTCTTTCTTTGTAGTGTCTGTATCTGGTTTTGGAATTAGGATAATGCTGGCCTTGTAAAATGAATTTGGGAGCCTTCCCCTCTCTTGTATTTTATGAAAGAGTTTGAGAAGGAGAGGTGCTAGTTCTTCTTGGAATATTTGGTGAAATTCACCTGTGGAGCCATCCAGTCCAGGGCTTTTTGCTCAGAGTTTTTTGATTATTGTTTCAATTTCATCAGGTGTAATCTGTCTATTCAGATTCTCTGATTTTTCCTGAGTTACTTTTGTAAGATTGTATGTTTCTAGAAATTAATCCATTTCATTCAGGTTGTCCAGTTTATCGGCATATAATTATTCAAAATATTTTCTTGCAATCCTTTGTATTTCTCTGGTGTCAGTTGTTATTTCTCCTCTTTCATTACTGATTTTATTTATTTGGGTCCTTTCTCTTTTTCTTGATGAATCTGGAGAATGTTTGTCAATCTTATTTATCTTTTCAAGGAATCATCCCTTGGATTCATTGATCTTTTGTATCATTTTTTAAAAGACTGTATTTTGTTTATTTCTGCTCTGATCTTTATTATTTACTTCCTTCTACTCACTTTGGGCTTTGTTTGTTGTTCTTATTCAGGTTCCTTTAAGTGTGAAATTAGATCATTTATTTGAGTTTTTTCTGGTTTCTTGAGATAGGCCTGTAATGCTATGAATTTCCCTCTTAGGATTGCTTTCCCATTGTGCTACAGATTTTGGATTGTTGTGTCCTCATTTTAATTTGTTTCAAGGTATCCTTTGATTTCTTCTTTGAGCTCATTGTCAACCCATTCATTGTTTATTAACTTATTATTTAACTTCCATGTTTTTGTGTGTTTTTCAGTGTTGTTCTTGTGATTGACTTTTTGTTTCATAGCATTGTCAGAGAAGATGCTTGATATGATTTCAATCTTCTTAAATTTATTGAGACTTGTTTTTTTTTTTTGTCCTAACATGTGGTCTATCCTATAAAACATTCCAAGTGCACCTGAGAATTATGAACATTTTGCTGCTTTGGGGTGAAATGTTCTGAAGAGATCAATGAAGTCCATTTGGCCTAATGTGTTGTTTAAGGCTACTGTTTCCTTGTTGATTTTCTGTCTGAAAGTTCTATCCATTAAAGTCAATATACAGTTATAATCCCCAACTATGACTGTATTTTTGTTGATCTGTCCTTTTATGCCCATCAAGATTTGCTTTACATGTTTAGGTGTAACTATGTTGGGTGTGTAAATGTTTACTATGGATATATCCTCTTGTTAGATTGTTCCCTTTATCATTATGGAGTGTCCTTCTGTATCTCTCACTATAGCCTTGGTTTTAAAGTCTATTTTGTTGAATATAAGTTCTGCTACCCCAGCTTTCTGTTTTTCTTTTTCATTTGTGTGAAATAGCTTTTTCCATACTTTTTCTTTTAGTTTGTGTGTATCTTTCCATCAGTGATGAGGTGTGTGTGTGTGTGTGTGTGTGTGTGTGTGTGTGTGTGTATATATATATGTATATATATACATATCTTCTTTTCTTATCCATCAGATGCCCTCTGGTTTTGGTTGTAGCTTTAAGCCATTTGCATTTAAGGTGATTATTGATAGATACATATTTCCTGACATTTTCTTGTTAGACTTTTTTCCTGTGTTTTCCTTTTCTTTTCCTACTTCTTCTTGTTCTCCTCCTCTGCTGCCTTCTCCTTCTTCTTCTTCTTCCTCTTCTTCTTCCCCACTCACTTCCCCTTTCCCTTCCCCTTTTTGTTCTCTTTCTAGCAAGCCCTCTAACGTTATTGTGGTAGTGCTTTATTGTAAACAAACTCCTTTAGCTTTTTCTTGTCTGGGAAGCTCCTCAATTTTGAATGATAGCTTTTGCTGGTTTAAATAGCCTTCGTTCTAAATCCTTGGTTTTTTTTTTTATCACTTTGAATATATCATGCCACTCTCTTCTGAACTCAAATGTTTTTGTTCAGTAATCAGATGCCAGTCTAACTGTTGCTCCCTTGTATGTCTTGTAGCTTTTAGGATTCTATTCTTGTCTTTTAGGTTTGACATTTTAATTATGACATGTCTCAGTGTAGGCCTCTTTGGATACAACTTCTTTGGGACTCTTTGAGATGCCTGGATTTGTGTGTCTTTTTCCACCACCAGATTAGGGAAGATTCCAGTCATTATTTCTTCAGATAAGTTCTTGATCCCTTGCTCTCTTCTTCTTCTTCTAGTATTCCCAAAGTGTGGATATTGTTATGCTTCATGTCCTCCAAGATGTTTCATATGCTCTACTCATTTTTTTTAATTATTTTTTTTCCATTTTGCTGCTCTGTCTGGGTGTGTTCTTTTCTATCTTGTCTTCCAAATCACTGACTTGATCCTGTTCATCTAACCTACTGTTTATTCTTTCCAGTGTACTTTTTGTTTCAGATATCACATTGTTTATTTCTGAGTGGTCCTTTTTTATATTTTCTGTCTTTTTTCATGTTGTTGACTATCCCTATAATCATTACTCTAAACTCTCTATCTGATAAACTGCTTGCCTCCATTTCATCCTGTTCTTCTCTTGTTCTTTTATCTGGTGTCTGTTTCTTTGTCTTCCCACTTTTGCTGCTTCTTTGTATTTTCTGCCTTAGCTGTTAAACTAACCAACTATTAAACTGATCAGCTGTTATCAAGCTGTAATCTAATCAAGCTGTGATCAGCAGCCTGGTTTAAGCACCACAGTGTAGGGCAGAGTAATTCCAGAGTGAATGGTTATTGCATTCTCTCAGACTGATACCATTCAGAGGAATGCTCTGCCTGAGAAAGACAGCTCCTGCAGTATGGGGAATGAGTCAGCTCAGGGATCCTGGCAGCTGTTCTTTCAGCTCTCTCCTCTGAGCCACCTACCCTAGACGTCCCCTCAAGCATCTCTAGTCCACTCTGTCCTCCTTGTGCTGGAGTTCAGAGTGAGTTGCTGCAAACAAAATTTGTGTTGGCTTTTTAGAGGCTCTCTGTGTCTCCAGCCATCTCTCCCTGGCGAACAGAAATTCTGCTGCCTTTCACAGGTTGATGTTATCTGGGTTCCTTTCCAGCTATGGTGCTGTAGGCTGGAGAACCCAACTTGGGGTTTAGACCTCACACTTCTCAGGGGACCTCCAAGCCTCTGAAATATTCCTCTGGAACTTCAGATGCTGCCCATGGGAAACCAGGCAGTCCTCTCACACCTCCTCTGCACTCCCTACCAATCATGATGTGGCGAAGTGGTTTCTTTTGTCTGTCCATGGTTATGAGGCTTCTCTCCAGCTAAGTATTCAGTTGGTTATTTAGGATGATTTCCCTATAATTTTATTATTATTCCAGATTGGCACTGGGAGGAGGTTAGTGTAGCTTCCACTTACTCCTCCATCATCTTGGATCCCCTACCAGTGAATTTTTTTTTAGGACTTTTTCAACGCATTTGCCCATTTCATGATGATGATTTGCCAGTGCACCTGCCACACTGTGCTGAGTATTCAGCAGTTTTTGATGAAAGACAGCATGACCCCCATGCTCCACACTCCCTAATTCACCTGCTTTCATCCCGAGCAACTTTTGTTTTTTTTCCCCAGATGAAAGAAAAGTCCTCAAAGGAAAATGTTTTGCTGATGTGCAAGTGGTAAAACACAAAAACGGTGGAAGCACTAAAAGGCATAAAAATTGATGAGTTCAAAAACTTTTGAGCAGCAGTAAAAGCATCTCAATAGATGTACTGCATCAAGTAGAGAATACTTTGAAGGTGACTGAAGTTTAAACATGTAAGAATAAATACACAATTAAAAAATAAATTCCACTATTTTAGGGCCCCCCTCATATACTAATTTCTTTTTAGTGTTTGGGCTTATTTCTGTATTTCTTGTCTTCCTACTAGTTGGTCTTTCTGTTCATGTTCCAGTATTAACTATTATTGAAGCCCTACAATACAGCTTATTACTGTATTGTAATAAACTTCATTACTGAATGAAGTTTATTCTTCATTACTGAAGCTTTACAATATACTTTACTGTCTCAGAAGATATGCTGCTGATTTAAAGATGTCCATTATTGTTTTGAGTATGTTGGTCTTATTTCCCCAAGTAGCCAATAAACTTAATTTGTTATATTTTTTACTCTTCTGTGGCAACCAAAAGAGTGCTAAGAACATGGCATGAGATTAATACTCATTTGATATTTTAAGACAAACTTTATAACACAAATACTGAGTTTCTCAACCCAAATGAAGTAATGAAAGCTGGGAGTGATGATAGCTCTACATCTGGATTTCTACCACAGTCACCAATGTGTCTCTTTCCATGGCAGGGGGACTGACTGACTGACCTTTGTTCCAGGTGGGCAGGATGCATGGATTCCCTGAAGAGCAATGTAGTATGATAGAATGAACTAGGGCTTTGGAGCCAGACTGACCTGGTTTGGGCCCTGGCTCTGCCACTAATTATCAGTGCCACCTTGGGCAGGTAAGTTACTCTCTCTAAACCTCTTTTCCCCATCTGTAAAAATTGGTATTATAATATCTCCCTCATCAAGTAGTTGTTAAGATAAAATGAGGTCCTATTTTGTAAAGTTCCTCGTGCAGTGCCTGGTGCTTCAACAATAGCTTCTGCTTTAACAGTAGGAGCTATTGTAGTAATGGTCATAGGGATTTTTTTAGTTATTCAATAAAAGCTTATTGGATGTGCAGAGAAACTATACAAGAAAACCTCTGATTACCAGACTTTGGACCCAGGACTCTGAAGTAGCAAAAGCTGCTTCCGAAAAAAAGGAAAAATGATAATGATATTCAGCATTGACTGACCACTAACCAGGTATCAGGAACTGGTGGCCTTGTTTATGAAACACCATTATATTCAATTCTCACAATGGATGGCAGACACCTCCCAGTCCTGACTCTACAGAGCTGCATACCTGCTACAGCACCAGGGGTTTCCCCAGCTTCCCAGGGCCTTTTGGCCTGGCCAGGGTCAGAGAGGCAACATTGTACTACAGGGAGGGGAAACACTGTCTCTGGAGCCACTTTTTCCTTGGGAAAGTTACTAATTTCTCTGAGTTTTGGGTTTTTCCTCTAGGAAATATAACTATTAATAGTACACTTTAAGGTGTTGTTGTGAGCAGTGAGGATGTATATAGCACTTAGAATAGCACCTGGCACATACATAGTCAGAGCTGAGTGACTGTTATGCATTCATTAGTTCTTTCATTTACTTTACTTTCACAATCTAGTACTCTGAGTGCCCCATTTTAAGGAACTGAAAGAATGATAGACTCAGCTGAATGAATTTTAAGGAGAGGTTAGTAATTGAGATGATTTACCTTCCCTTCCCCTCTAAGCCTATTTGTTCAACTTGGGTTAAGAACTTTTCCAGTGCATTTACAAATAAGGTAATTGGGTAATAAATTATGTCATTTATAGGGACTACTAATATTGAAATATTATAGAACACCAGCATTCCACCTTGTTACTAATGAATTATAAGTTTAATAGGCAATTATGGTTTAACCCCCTTTTTCCTCTTTCCTAAGCACCATTTCTCATATCTCAACCTGTGAATGTTGGATTGGGTTAATTCTTAGTATAATGAAGGGAAAAAAGGGATATTAATCCCACCTTTACTTCTCAGTAGTTGAAGTCATATCAAATATGGTTACCAACAACTATAGTCAGATTGAATGGCTGAGTTGGGACTCAGTCTCCCACTGATTTTCTCTGCTTCTAAACTTCAAAATGATAAACTAAGCTGCATCCAAATGTGTCCAACCCCATGTGTCCAAGTGGGTGACACTTACCATCTTTAAATTTTTTTTTATTTTATTTCTTTTTGCCAGTCACTGCCAATATCTCCTCAGGTGCTCACTTTTGGATCTTTTCCCCTGTCCTAAAATGCCAAGGTAAGGGAAGGTCTAGACCTCTTGTGATGAGTACTGGGAAATAAGTGGAGGAGGCAGGGGTGGGGTCCAAGGCTAAGGATGAGGCAGGACAGACTCTGCTCCGAGTGCCTTGGATCCAGCTCTCCATTACTATGTACAGAGTAGGCAACTGGTGTCTGGACAAGACCTCAAGGGGGGGGAGAGAAAAGAGTTGCTGATAAAAGGTCAGAAGAACAAGAAAGTGGTCTTCACATCCTTTATGATAAGCCACTATTTTTAAAACTATTTCCTCATCTTGCACTATTTTTAACCCTCTGGGTCCAAGCTCTGTAGGGGTAGGGAAACCTTCATCTTCAGAGGCAATGTTATAGAGGCTTGATAACTCAATGCATTTTCCTTTCCATGAATGGCAAAAATTGAGAGCTATATTTAAGAGGAGAGTTCCTGGCCTTAGCCCTTCTACAAACAATTCTTCCCTATGATATCTCTGCTCACTGCATCTAGAAGCAATGGCTGGAGCATATACTATGCCCCAGTGTCCAACAGAGCCATCCTAGAGAGTAGTTCAGCCACCATGTCATGGCTGCAGGAAAAGAGGAGACTCCTGTAGTAGGTATCAAGAGGAAGCAGGGAGAGCTTCTTTTTAAAACTATTTTCCCCATTATGCATCATTTCAAGGCCCTTGGGTTCACAACTTGGTTTTATGATTTGCAGGAAGGCAAGCTCTCTGACCAGATTGTGCTGACCCTGATGGATCCCAGGGTGGCTCTGGGTATTTACACAGACCTTAATAGGCATATTTATTTTACCGAAGTCATCAGATGCCATTAGTCTGGACAGTTACTCCTATTGGCATCATTACTCCAACCAGTCACTCAGGGATTGAGTCTGAATGAAAGGTATTAGCATCTTTTCTCTCCCTCTCCCCACTTCCTCTCTCAAGCTACATAACTCCAATTATGTGGAATGTAAATTAACTGTGAGCATTAAACTACAACACTGTTTCTGATTTTTCATCCAAATCCTCTTTTCCAAAATGCAAAGGGAGTTTATTCTCTAGGACCCTTGCTGGAGCACTTATTTAGAACTTAACCCATTGAGCATCAACATGTAGCCTTTTCATACAGTTGGGTCTAAACAGAAATTTGCTGTAGCCAATGAGATTGAGATGGGAAAATACACTAAGGCAGATCAGCCAAAGACCAATGGTGGTTTCTCCTTCCAGGTTTTTCCTATTGTAATGTTCTAAATGTAAGCAAATTATTTCAGTACATAGTATATCAGCATAGTGTGTGGGTTGAGAGCATAAACTTTGGGTTTAGAGGGTAAATTCAGACTTTGCTGCTGAGATCATATAACTTTAGGCAAGTTAAAAAACTCTTCTGAGTTTCAGGTTATCCTCAACTAATTGGCTTATTTAAAAGAATAAATGAGATAATGTTGATGAAATATTTAGCACTGGGATTGGCTCAGAGCAAGCCATTAGCATGAAAAGAATACCACTTGCATGGGTAGAATATGCTGCTGTGCTTTCAGCTACCTGATTTTATCCTCCTGATGTTTTTTTGTAGCATAAAGGGTATAGACAACATCATTATCAAAGCATTATCAGAGGGGATACTAAGAACTAGGGAAGAAAAGTGAAATGCTTCAAGGTTACACTAATCCTTAAGGACAAAGCAAGGCTAGAATCCATGGCCTCTAATTCTGTTTCTAATACTCTTAACACCTTGCTATGCTTCATAAGCACAAAGTCTGATACATGATATATCTGAATCAAATAGAATAACACACTTAAATAAAGCCTATAAATACCAGTACAATGAGGTTATAGAATTAACTAACCTACTAACTCTTCCCCTATTAGGGCTTCTTATTTTTATTTACATTTAATCTTTATTATATTTTTTCCATTCTCCTATTAGGCCTTTTTCAGAATTTTAATGTGCACTTGCTGAGTCCATATGTCATGTACAGTGTTCTGTTTTTTTACATAAATGATTGGGTCAAGATGGCAGCATAGGTAAATGCTATGTTGCTTCCTCTCACAACCACATCAAAATTACAACTAAACTACAGACAACCATCACTGCCTGATGTCCTATAACTACAGAAGGATTCACATCAAGACTCATAGGAGAGGTAGAGAGATGGAACGGGCTTGTCCTACACCCTCAAGTGGCAGATAAGAATCAGGAGGGATATCTCAACTGGGGAGGTGCCCCCGAGGAGCAAGGAGTCCAGTCCCATACGATGCTCCCCAGCCTGAGGCTCCCCACCCTAAGGTTCCAGTGCTGGAAAAAGAAGTTCCCAATACTTCTGACTGTGAAAACCAGAAGGGGTCATGGCTGAGTGAGAGGGAGGATTCCTAGAGTCCCAGGCATTCCTCTTGAAAAGCACAGACATAGACTTATTCACTGATGGACTCTCTCATTCTGAGCTCCAGCACTGGGGCAGCAGCTTGAAAGGAGCTAGGGATAAGAGGAGAAGCTGAATTGACTGGTTTCCGGGCAAGGGCTGGAGGAACAGTTTTCTCCCAGATAGAAGTGCTGGAAGAAGCCATTGTTCTTTTGCTGAGCCCTTCCCCACCAAGCTGAACACACAGGGAAGTAACATATCTGAGTCTCCAGCATCCTGGCAAAAACCATTTGCCCCACTGTGGTGATTCTCTATGACCCCACTCCACCTAACTTGCAAGCCCATCCAAGCTGCTTCAAGTGGCTTTTCTGCACAAATGGTCTGTCTTTGCTCATGCTATGAACTTTCCTAAAATCTCTCAAAGTTTCACAACCCCCAAACAAGCAGCATCTGTCCTCGACATGCCCCATACAACTTGCTGAACAATCCCAAGTCTTGCCAGGCTTGGGAACTGGCCTCAGTTTGCAGTTTAGTCTCTCTCAAACACTTCTAAGACCAGCACAAGTGGCAACCATCTGCAAATCACTTTGTAGCTCATACCAAGTGGCCCCAAGCAGAGCATAGGCAGCAGCTGACATTGGCCTGCATCAAAGTTCATCTAGAGAGGCCCCAGAACTAATATACCTGGTGGCCAGTTTCAAACCATGCCAGAGGACCATCCAAACACCTCCACAAACAACACACCCATAGAGCATGCACCAGAGCATTGCTAAAGTGAATCCTGCTCCATAGGATCAGATCCTACACAACAGCTCCTCTGCTCTAGTCATGGCCAGTCTTCACAAATAAACATCCTGAGCAGTCAGCCAACAATAAAAACATCAGTTACAACAAGAGGGCACATACAACCCACACAAGGAATAAATCTGGACTACTCAGCTCAGTTGACCAGGGAGGCTGTGCCATTGGGCTCCACAGGATACATACTACATAATGCCACCCTGACAAGAGCAGGAGATATAGCAGTTATGCCTAATATATAGAAACAAGTACAGGAAGGCTGCCAGCATGAGGAAACATAGAAGTATTCCCCAAATGATAGAATAGGACAAAAACTCCAGAGAAAAAACTAAACAAAATGGAGACAAGCAAGCTACTAGATGCAGAGTTCAAAGGATGCTTAATAATCTCAGTGAAAATGTCAACAAAGGGATAGGAAATATTAAAATGGAGATAGAAAACATAAAAAAGAACCTTTCATAAATGAAGAGTATAATAACTGAAATGGAGAGTACATTAGAGGGAATCAACAATAGATTAGATTAAAAAGAGAACCAACAATTTGGAAGATAAGGTAACAAAAATATCTAATCAGAATAACAATAAGAAATTTTTTTTAAATGAGTATGGGGCAAGACTGAAGATGGTGGCAAGGTAGGTGGGAGCTGAACCCACTTGCTTGCAGACCCAACTGGGACACCTAGCTGATCTTCTAAAGAACAGAGTGAACAGCCAGTGGAATCCCAGTTTATATGAAGTTTGGGAGCCAAAGGTTGCAGAGGACACTTAAAAATGGACAGTAAGGTGATTTTCTTGGCCGAGGGGAAGGTCCCAAGGCCTCTTGCCAGACTGTGGCTGCCACACCACAGGGACATTGGAGGAGAGCTGGGTCAGTGATTGCAACTTGGTGGCTCCCTCCCCTCTCAGAGTGGGGAAGTCAAAGAGCCATGCCAGGAGAGACCTGGATGTGTAAAGTTGCTGAGGGGATGAGGAGGCAGTAAAAGATATACATCCAGTGTTATACCCGGCTAGGACAGTGGTTACTTGCTGGGTCAGTACAAGAGAAATTAAGGAGCCAGGTGAAACCTGGGATGGGAGAAGAGATGGGCCATGACTTGCCATGACACAGACAGACTCTGAACTTGTCAGAGAGTTGGTCTGTGTGGAAAGCCAGGAGCTTGGTAGGAATGGCCAGCTGCACCCAAGGGAACCTTTCTCTAGGAAAAGGATCTCAGTTGCTGTGCAAGGACCTCAGGGCAGGGGCTGGGCCAAAGAAGAGGGAGAAATAGGGGCACAATTTGCTCCCACTCAGGGTGCCTCATGGATTGATCAAAGGGAGCAGCGGGGGCTCAGAGAGGTAGCATCACCCAGGGAGACTTCTTTCAATAGGGGACAGAGCAGCCCTGAAGGGACTTCAAGCCTGCATAGTGTCCAGGCCAACAAAGGATGGGGGACACGATTTGCTCCCACTCAGTGCACCTCACAGACTGGTCAAAGGGTTGCACAATGAGGTGGACTATAGGCACCAGCCTGGCACATATGCACAGAGTCCATAGTGCAGACCAAATGGTGCTCTGAGGGTGTGGGCTGGAAACTGGGCACTTGTGATTATTGTAGCCCAGATGGAGCAGCATCCTCCTGAAACCACAGGAAAGGGAAAAAATGGGTCCCAGCCCCCCTCTGCCTATAGCATATGGGAAGACCAGCAAAACCCACTTGGCAGGTTTAAAGTCAGCATCGGAAGCTTTTTTTTTTTTTAATGGTAAGACAGTTAAGACCTGGAGCTGCGAGAAAACCAGAGACAGATTCAGAAAGAAGTCAGAAGGTAAACAGCAACAGCTGAGATAAATTTCACTTTGAACAGCATACAAGACAAGGTGAGAGTTGTGAGTACCAGATAACCTTCTGGAGGAGAGAAGCCACCAACAGGTAAATCCCAAGTATGATAAGAGAGCACACACAAACAGAAGAAAGGGCAACCCTAGAACATCTGGACAAGGTGGTCGAAGAGACCTTACCACCAAGTCCCACAGAACTCCTACCACAGAAGTTCACCCTACAGAGACAGCTGGCAAGGCAGAGCATCCAGAATTGCAGAAACAAAAAGAGTCACCTAAAATGGGGACACAAAGAGAGAACCCACAATCTAAAAGAATAGAAGGCTCCCCAGTAAAACAGCTAAATGAAACAGAGGCAAGCAAACTATCAGACATAGAATTCAAAAGAATTGTTATAAAGATGCTCAAGGAATTCACTGATGACTACAAGGAACTAAGCAGGAACTACAACATTATATAAAAAGAAGTGGAAACTATAAACAAGAACCAGGAAGAAATGAAGAATATCTGAAATAAAAAGTATACTAGAAGGAATTACAAGCAGGCTGGATGAAGCAGAGGATTGAATTAGTGAGCTGGAAGACGAGATAGAAATAAATACCCAGGTAGAGTGGCTTCACAAAAGAAGACTCAAAAAAACATTAAAACAGCTTAGGGGAACCCTAAGACAACATGAAATGCAACAACATTCGATCATAGGAATACCAGATGAAGAAAAGGAGCAAGGGACAGGAACCCTGCTTGAAAAAATTAACAAAAAAACTTCCTGAACCTGGAAAAGGGAAAACCACACAAGTTCAGGAAGCACAGAGAGTCCCAATCAAGATGAACACAGAGGCCTACTCCAAGACACATCATAATTAAAATGCCATAATTATTTGCCTTTAAAAGTATTAAATACTTTAAAAGTATTAAAGGCAAAGGGAGGATCTTGAAAGCATCAAGGGAGAAATAAAAAGTAACACACAAGGGAGATCCAAGAGGCTAGCAGTCTATTTCTCAACAGAAACACTACAAGCCAGAGGGAATGGTAGGAAATATTCCAAGTAATGAAAAGCCAAGATCTCCAACCAAGACTACTTCATAAGGTTCTTAATTAAAATGAAGGTGAAGTAAGGAGTTTCCCAGACAAAAGAAGGCTGAAAGAATATACCTCCACCAAACCAGCACTGCAGGATATTCTAAATTGACTGCTTTAAGAAGAGGAAGAAAAAGAGCCTTGGTTGTTGTGGCTAAGTGGATTGAGTGCTGGTGTGTGAACCCAAGGGTCACAAGTTTGACTCCCAATTAGAGCATATGCCTGGGTTGAGAGCCAGGACCCCAGTAGAGGGCACGTGAGAGGTAAGCACACATTGGTGTTTCTCTCCTTCTTTCTCCTTCCCTTCCTCTCTCTCTAAAAGTAAATAAACCTTTAAAAAAGAAGAGTAAGAAAAACAGCAAGAGAGAGGAACACAGGTACAAAAGGGGGAAAATGAATAAATACCTATCAATAATAACCTTAAATGTTAATGGTTAAGTGCCCCAATCAAAAGTCATAAGATAGCTAAATAGAAAAGAAAACATGACCTGCACATATGTTGCTACAAAAGACCCACCTCAGAAAGAAAGGTGTACAAAGGTTGAAAGTGAAGGGTTGGAAAAAAATATTCCAACAAATGGACAGGAAAAAAATTGGGGTAGCAATACCCATACCAGACAAAACAGACTTCAAAATGAAGGCCATAAAACAAGAAATAGAAGGACACTTCGTAATACTCAAGAATCTATCAAGAAGACATAAACATTATGAATATATATATATATATATATATACCCAAAATAGGGGCACCCAAACACATAAGGAATATCTTGGAGGACTTCAAAAAAGATATAGACTGCAACACACTTATACTGGGAGAATTTAACACCCCAGTGTCAAAAATGGATAGATCTTTCAAAACATATCAACAAGGATTCTGCAGCATTGAACAACACCCTACATCAAATAGAATTAACTGATACATATAGAACCTTTCATTCCAAACAAACAAAATACACATTCTTTTCAAATGCACATGGAATATTTTCAAAGATAGACCACATGACAGGACACAAAACAAGCCTCAACAAATTCAGGAAAATTGAAATCATAGCAAGCATCTTTTTTTTTTTTTTTTTGAATACAAGAGCCTGAAACTAGAAACCAACCTCAAGGAAAAAACTCAAAAATACTCAAATCCATTGTGATTGATAGCATGCTATTAAATAATGAATGGGTTAATAATGAGATCAAGTAAGAAATGAAAAGTTTCTGGAAACAAATGAAAATGAACACACGATAGTCCAAAACCTATGGGACACAGCAAAGGCAGTCCTGAAAAGCGATTTCATAGTGATACAGTCTTACCTAAAGAAGATAGAAACATTTCAAATAAACAACCCCAACCTACATCTACAATAACTGAAGAACAACAACAAGGCCCAGAGAGAGTAGAAGGAAGGAAATAACCAAGATCAGAGCAGAATTAAATGACATAGAGACTAAAAGAACAATTCAAAGGGCCAATAAATCCAGGAGCTGGTTCTTTGAAAAGATAAACAAAATTGACAAGTCACTAAGCAGACTCATCAGGAAAAAAAAGAGGACCCAAATAAATAAAATCAGAAATGAAAGAGGAGAGATTACAACTGATACCAGAGAAATACAAAGGATTGTAACATATTATTATGAACAACTATATGCCAAGAAATTTGAAAACCTGGGCAAAATGGACAAATTTCTAGAAAAATATAATCTTCTAAAACTGAATGAAGAAGCACATAGCCTGAACAGCCCAATAACAGCTGGTGAAATCTAAACAAAAAATCAAAATGTAATAAAAAAAATTCCCAGCACACAAAAGCCCTGGACTAGATGGTTTCACAGGAGAGTTTTACAAACCATTTAAGGAAGAGTTA
The DNA here is from genome assembly GCF_019186645.2 of Phyllostomus hastatus. Lineage (NCBI taxonomy): Eukaryota > Metazoa > Chordata > Mammalia > Chiroptera > Phyllostomidae > Phyllostomus > Phyllostomus hastatus. Next base: position 932,498 of record NW_025334015.1, on the reverse strand, counting down.
ACTCCTATCCTCCTCAGACTATTCCAAAAAGTTCAAGAAGAGAGAAGACTCCCAAAGACTTTTTATGAAGCCAGCATCATCCTAATCCCAAAACTGGGTAAAGACACAACAAAGAAAGAAAACTCCAGGCCAATATCACTGATGAACATAGACACTAAAATCCTCAATGAAATATTGGCAAACCACATCCAGCAATACATTATAAAGATCATACATCATGATTAAGTGAGATTCATCCCGGGGATGCAAGGATGGTTCAATATTCACAAATCAATAAATGTAATACATCACAGAAACAAAAGGAAAGATAAAAATCACATGATCATATCAACAAAGGCAGAAAAAGCATTTGATAAGGTACAGCACCCATTTATGGTGAAAACTCTTGAAGTGTGAATAGAGGGAGCATTCCTCGATATAATAAAGGCCATATACAAGAGACCTATATCCAAAATCATACTCAATGGGCAAAAACTTAGAGCTTTCCCACTAAGATCAGGAACAAGATCAGGATTTCCACTTTCACCACTTCTATTCAACCACTTCTATTGGAAGCCCTAGCCACAGTGATAACAGGAGAAAAAGAAATAAAAAGCATCCAAATTGGAAAAAAAGGAAGTAAAACTGTCACTCTTTGCAGATGACATGATAGTGTACATATAGATTCCACCTATAAAAACCCTATAGACTCCACCAAAAAAACTACTCAATCTAATAAGTGAATTTGGCAAAGCAGCGGGATACAAAGTCAATATTTAGAAATCAAGTGATATTTTTATATGCCAACAATGAAATGTTACAGAGAGAAATCAGAAAAAAAAATCCCATTTGCCATAGAAACAAGAAAAATAAGGTACCTAGGAATAAACCTAACCAAGGAGGTAAAAGTCCTATACTCAGAAAACTACACAACACTGAAGAAAGAAATTAAGAAGAACACAAATAAATGAAATAAAAGGACACAAAGCATTGAACATACCATGTTCATGGAGAAGAATTAACATCATCAAAACGTTCATACTACTCAAAGCAATTTATAGATTCAACACAATCCCTATTAAAATACCAATGACATATTTCCAGATACAGAATAAACATTTCAAAAATTTATATGGATAGAACCATAAACAACCCAGAATAGCATCAGCAATTTTGAGAAAGAAGAACAAAGTAAGAGGGATCACAATACCTGACATCAAACTATATTACAATTCCACAGTAATCAAAAGAGTCTGGTACTGGCATAAGAACAGACACATAGACCAATGGAACAGAACAAAGAACTTAGAAATAAACCCAAGTCTCTATGGTCAATTAATATTTGGCAAAGGGGACAGAAGCATAAAATGGAGTAAAAAAATAGCCTCTCCAACAAATGGTGTTGGGAGAGCTGGACAGCTACATGCAAAGAAATGAAACTCGATCACCGACTTACACCAGATACAAAAATAAAGTCAAGATGCATAAAAGACTTAAATATAATTCACAACACCATAAAAGTCCTATAGGAGAACATGGGGATGAAAATCTCAGAAATTTCACGGAGCAATATTTTTACAGATATGTCTCCTAGAGCAAGGGACATAAAGGAAAGAATAAACAGGTGGGACTTCATCAAAATAAAAAGCTTCTGCACAGCTAAAGAAAACATCAGCAAAATGAAAAGGGAACCAGCCATATGGGAAATGTATTTGCCAATGATACCTCGGACAAGGGTTTGCTCTCCAAAATATATAAAGAACTCGCATGATTCTACTCCAGGAAAACAAACAACCCAATTAAAAAATGGGAAAAGGATCTGAACAGACACTTCTCCAGGGATGACATACAGATTATCCAGAAACATATGAAAGGATGCTCAGCATCACTAGCCATCAGAGAGATGCAAATTAAAACCACAATGAGACACCACTTCACACCAGTCAGAATGGCCATCATAAACAAATCAACAAACAAGTGCTGGAGAGGTTGTGGAGAAAAGAGAACCCTAGTATACTGTTCATGGGATTGCAGAGTGGTGCAGCCACTGTGGAAAATAGTATGGGATTTCCTCAGAAAACTAAAAATGGAACTGTCTTTTGATCTGGCAATTCTTCTGCTGGGATTATATCCTAAGAATCCTGAAATACTAATTTGAAAGAATCTGTGCACCCCAATGTTCATAGCAGCAGAATTTACAATAGCCAAGTGTTGGAAGCAACCTAAGTACCCATCAGTAAATGAGTAGATCAAAAAACTGTGGAACATTTACACAATGGAATACTATGCAACAGAAAGAAAGAAGGAGCTCCTACCATTTGCAACAGTATAGATGGATCTGTAGAACATTTTGCTAAGTGAAATAAGCCAGACATTGAAAGATAAATACCACATGATCTCACTTATAAGTGGAACCTAATCAACAAAACAAACAAGTGAACAAAATAGAACCAGAGACACTGAAATTAAGAACAAACTGACAGTCACCAGAGGGGAGGCAGGAGGGGGATAATTGGAGGAAAAAGGGAAAGGATCATCAGGAATATGTGTAAAGGACTCATAGACAAAGACAAAGCAGGGCTAGGATCAAGGGTGGGATGAACGGGATGGTGGGAATGATTAAGGGAAAATGGAGACAACTGTAGTTGAATGACAATAAAAATATAGAAAAAAGGATGAGGATGTTTTAAGGGGCCTCTGGTACAACATGATGTGTATCCACGCTCAAGGCATGCAGGTGCCAGAAAGAGAAGAGAAAGAGTAAGAAATTGTAAACCTATTTGAAGAAATAATGATGAAAATCTTCCCTAATCTGGTGAACAAAATACACGCACTAACCCAGGAAGCACAGAGGGTCCCAAACAAAATGGACCCAAAGAGGCCACAACAAGAAACATCACAATTAAAATGCCAAAGGGCAAATACAAAGAGAGAACTTTAAAAGCAGCAAGAGAAAAAAAGATAGTTACCTACATGGAGTCCCCTTAGGACTGTCAACTACTTTCTCAACAGAAACTTTGCGGGCCAGAAGCGACTGGCACAAAATATTCAAAGTAATGAAAAGCAAGGACCTACAACCAAGGTTACTCTACCCAGTGAAGCTAGGTAGAGTATCCTTTATCCTTTAATTTAGAATTAAAGGATACATAAAGAGCTTCCCTAACAAGAGGAATCTAAAGGAGTTCATCACCACCAAACCAATATTACAAGAAATCTTAAAGGGACTTCTTTTAAAGAAGAAAAAAACATTAAAAATATGAGCAATAAAATGGCAATAAGTACATATCTATAAACAATTACTTTAAGTGTAAAGATTAAATGCTCCAATCAAAAAACATAGGATGGCTGAATGAGGAAAACAAGATCCATATATATGCTGTTTCCAAAAGTCTCACTTCAGATCAAAAGACACACACAGACTGAAATTTAAAAAACAGTAAAACACATTTTACACAAAAGGAAACAAACCAACAAAAAAGCTGGGATGGCAATACTTACACCAGACAAAACAGACTTTAAAAGAAAATCTATAGTGACAGACAAAAAAGGGCCCTAGAAATTTCTCTTCTGGGTATTTATCCAAAGACATGCAAAATACTAACTGAAAAGGATATATGCATCCATATGTTCATTGCAGCATTATTTACCACAGCCAAGATATGAGAGCAACCTAAGGGTCCATCAACAGACAAGTGGATAAGAAGTAGACATACATACAATAAAATATGACTCTGCCATAGAAAAGAATGAAATCTTGCCATCTGCAACAACATGGATAGACCTAGATGGTGTTATACTGAGTGAAATAAATCAGAAAGAGGAAGACAAATACCATATGATTTCACCTGTATGTGGAATCTAAAACACAAAAATAAATGAGCAAACAGAACAGAAACAAATTCATAAAAATAGAGAACATTTTGAGGGTTGTCAGATGGGAGGGGGCTTGTAGGATTGGATGAAAAATAAGAAGGTATTCAGAAATAGAAAGCCCTGGCTGGCATAGCTCAGTGGATTGAGCATGGTCTGCAAACCAAAGCATCGCAGGTTCGATTCCCAGCCAGGGTACATGCCTGGGTTGCAGGCCACGGACCCCAGCAACCACACATTGGTGTCTCTCTCTCTCTCTCCCTCCCTTCCCTCTCTAAAAATAAATAAATAAAATCTTTTTTAAAAAAGAAATACAAATTGGTAGCTACAAAATGGTCATGGGGATGTAAAGTCCAGCACAGGGAATCAAGTCAATAACATTGTGATAACTACTATGATGTCATAGGGGTACTAGGCTTATCAGGGTGATCACTTTGTAAGTTACATAAATGTTTAAGCACTATATTGCATACCTGAAACTAATGTAATATTGTATATCAACTGTAATTGAAAAATAAGAATATTTAAAAAATTAAAATACAATAAAATTTTTTAAATAATAATAAATGATCTTATTTCATCCTCAGAGCAGCATGTAAAATAAGTGGTATTAACTCAATTGCATAGATAAAGAAATGGAGGCTCTGAGAGATTATACATGTTGTTGCAGACAACAAACAATTCCAAAGTGCATGTCCTTATATGACACTACTCTATTTTCTCAGACATCTATGAAGATGGGAGCCTGACCTGCCCATACCAATCAGGACACAAGGTGAGATAAGAGGAAGGACTCACAGCATGCTGTGTAATTCCTCCAGCCGGTCACTGCGATCCCCTGAGTCTGGCAGGTGCTGGCATAGTTCTGCAGCCAGCTGCAGGCGGTCTGCACTGCACCCCCATCAATGCAAGAGTCAAACAGGCAGTTCTTATAGAAGAAGGTGGGATTGACTTTGCTGTGACATTTGGTGAAGCCAGAGTTCTGGTTGGGGATCAGGCTACACAGCTGCTGCACCTTTGAGAAACCTTCTACCTTGGCACAGGAAGGGCAGCGGTCCCCGCAGCCAACCTGGCAGAAAGTGTCCCTCTTCACCCAGCTCTGCCCAAACTCATTGATACTGGATGCAAGCAGACCCATAGGCATCTCTAGATCATCGTCTGGGTTGCTGTTATAACGGCCACATAAGCCGTAAGTGCTGTTCTGCATGTTCCGAGGGACGGTGATTGACAGGAAGGTCTTCCAGTCATACACAACCTTCAGGCCAAAATCAGTTTCCACCACTACATGGAAGCCAAATGAAAAGATATTTATCTTGCCTTGTCCCAATTTCAGGGGTAGATACAGCCGTTCATTGTTAACCTGCAAGAGAAAGAGGGTTGAAGTAGAGAAATTTCAGAGATCTCCCAGCTCTTCTCCTAATAATTAGTCTTCAGACAGGTAGTTCCGAAGGGTGATTTCAGCAGGTTGAATACAATCTTTACATTTAGATTTGTTTATGTCAGTCAACTACTATATTAGGACTTGAACAGGTTTAAATAACTATCCTTTGTATACTAATACACCTATTTATTTCAGAGACTTCTGTTTACATAGCATTATTTCCTCCTGGAGTTCCAACAATTTCCTCCAGTGTAATGAGAGAGTAATTAGAATTTAATGAAAGGTTAGACTAAAATACCCAAACCTGGAATTCTTGTGTTTCTATTTCCATCTCTATTGTGGAATTAATTTAGGCAAGCCCAAATTTCTTAATTTCTTGGGGGGATGGAGATTATATATATATAATCTTTTTTCCTGAAGAATGACTTTATTTGCTGGTCCCTCCGTCTAGAATACCATTCCTCACCCAACAACATCCCTCTCTTCCTGCAGACCCTGCTCAATTGCCGTATCTTCTATTAAGCAAGATCATTTGAGCCTGTGGTCAGAATTAATTAGTCCTTCATCTGGGCAACCAGAACATGTTATTTATATTATATCTTGTATTCTTCTCCACCTTCAGCCAAGATCAAGCATATATGCACTGCTGTTGAAGCACACATCTCAATCTGCCTTATAGTATGGTTGGTTGTCTACATTTCTAGCTCCTCTACAAGATTATGATGATATGAGGGCAGGATCCCATACTTTATTGATCTTTATATCCACCTTCCCCTGGCTACCTACCAGGCAGCCAGAACAAAAAGGACATTTGACACATGCTTCCTCCCATACACTTTTTCTTTAAAAATACAATTTTATTTTTGACACTATTACAGATATCCCCTATTTTCCCCCTTTTCCTCTCATATACTTTTAAATGCAGAAATGCAAAACTCCCTTAATGTAAAACTCCAGAACTGCACTTCCTTTGAATTATTTTGATTCAGATGAGCCGAATTCTGTAACTCTTGCTAGGTGAGTGCATAATGGAAAACAGAGACAGCTTCTCCTAGTGGGAGAATTATGTACTGCTCCTATGGGGTGTTTTGAGCTTGCTCTCTGGCTAGAAATACCTTCCATCCTGACTGCTTAATCTCTGTCCTATGTGACACTCCTCCCCCATCCCTGCTGAACTACTTGAGTTCAGACTGTCAGCACCTTTCACCTTGATTATTGAATGCTCTCCTAACTGGTCTCCCTGCTCTGGCATTGCTCCTCTCCTCCATTCACTCACTAATCCACTCCAATATTCCTTAGTGCAATTGAAAGCAGTTAATCCCATACTTAATACCCTCTCACTTCATTCATCACACAGGTTCTCCTGGAGCTGGCCTCTACTTCTCAGCCCCAGTTCACTTACCTCTGCTGCTTCAGCAAGATCCAATGCTTTGCAGTCCCCCGAGTGTCATTTCTTCTGCAGCAAAAGTGGTGGTGCTTTCTGTGTCCTGCCTGGGACCCCATCTGCAGCCACTGTGACTATAGGCTGATGATAACTACATCTGGCCTTGGCTCCATAGGAATCACTCAACTCAGGAGGTTATGAACCCCCCGCCACCAACACACATATACTCCAATCTCTCCTCCTCATCCTAATGACAGTCCTAATACACTTCAATCTCTCCTCCTCATCCATTGACTGACCAACACAGGGGACCAACGCTGTGTATAGGTAATGAGCCAGAGCTCCTGGTGGCTCAGGATGAATGGTCTCCAGTTTAGATCACATCCTTGCTGAACTCTCTTCCCCTGGGGCTTCCCTCACTTTCCAAGATTACTCATCTCAGACTCTGCTCCTAAGCAACCTGACCTAAGATGGCAATGAGGTACTTCCCCTTGTCACCCTCTTTATAGAGAAACATTCACCCTTTAAATTTCAACTCAACTATCTCCTCCTTTATGACAATTTTTCAAAAATTTAAGCAAAATTTATTTACTCATCCAGTAGTTATAAATTAGACACTACTGTGTGTGGGGGACTGTACTAAATGCTAGAATAAAGCTCACAGGCATGTGAAGAGATAAGTACATAAACAGGTAATAATAATATCCCCTGATCAATGCAACAATAGAGATAAATAGATGCAGAAGCACTGGACTCAGCCTGGGGACAAAATGAAGGATGCCTGCAGAAGATGATGCCTATACTTGATTCTTAAAAAATGAGCAGGTATTGGATAGTCAAGGAGGAATAAAAGCAAAGACAAGAGGATCCTAAGAAAAGGTCAAGAAGACAAGAAAAAAAACCTGATGGATGTGAAGAATTGCAGCAGTTTGGTGCTACTGGAGCATAAATTGTGGCCTTGGGAGTGGTAGGAGATGAAGATGGAGACATGATGAGGACTTGGATCATGGGCGGCCTTGTATGCAATGTCACAAATGTCAGAGAAGCCCATGAGTTAAAGCCTGACAAAGACCCATTCATTCCACACACAAAAAAAGAGGAGTCCTCAGTGACCTTAATAAGAGAACTTCAGTAGAATGATGAGGCCAGAGTCAGATTGCAGAAGTTAAACAGAAAACAAGACATATGGAAGCAGGCATGTCTTTTGTCAGGAGCTTAGATAGAAAGGGGAGGAGAGACTGGATAGAATCTAGTGTAGAACTGGGGTCAAGGTTTGTTAGAATGAGCATGGCTATAGGTTAAAGACACAGCAGGGAGAGGAAATTACAGATGGGCAGGCTGCCTGGAAGGGAGGAGGTGAAGAGGACTAAGGATCATCCAGTGACAGGGTATAGAATAGAGAAGTAGGAGGGAGGTCATACCTGGTGAGCACACTGTCTCTGCGAGAGGCCTAGGACAGACTAGCTCAGGCTATGTGAAAACACAGCACAGAAATGTGGGAGGTCACTGAGGGTGGCACAGGCCATGGAACTTTCACTGCCTTGAAGACTTACATGAACACACTGAAAGCTTTGCACCCAAAGGCTCCCAATATCAGCTTGCCTCTCCTCCTGTTTTCCTATCTATATTATTGCCTACTGGGTGTCAAGCAGGAGGCTACACTTTGGGGAGACAATATAATGGGATTAATGCTAGGGGCTTATAGACTCTGTCATTGTCCAGGAAAACCATGAGAAACAGGCACCCTCTGAAGCCCCATGAACACCACCTCTATCCTGCCATCACTGTCCTGACTCTGCATGACAAGAATGGAGAGAACAAGGGATCAGAGGGAGAGGAGGCAGAGAAAGGCAGGGTCAGTACAGAAGCAGAGCCCTAATGGGTGGAGGAGGAAGGCTCAGAGGAGGAAGGGAAGCGGGCATGGGGATGCGTGTAGGAAAATGTATTTCAAATATGTAAATATTGTAAATAAGACCCATATTAGATTTTAATTGGATAACGTTCCTTTCAGTGACTGGCCCTGCTTTACTTCTAGGGCCTGTTTAGCCATCTGACGTTCTTTCACACCCCATACTTTGCTCCACTCCAGGTCTTCATTAGTGCTTCCTTTCCCTAGAAATCCTTACATCATGCTTGGCCTAACTAACAAAGTCCTTCAGGGATCAGGTCTGGGTCATCTTTTCCAGAAAGCATCTCCTGAAACACCTGCTGGCTTAGACAATCTGTGTTCCATGCTCCCATGACCCTTTATGCTCGTAGCACTTCACCTGCCATCCACATTCCCTGAGAACATGACTGTCTCTCCCCCCTCACACTCTGGGTTCTCTTAGGACAAAAGCCATGTGTAATTATTATTTTTTACCAGCAGACCTTGGCATGGAATAGGCATCAATGTGAGCTCATTAAATTAATTAGAACTAGAGTGATACAGAAAACCTCACTCTTCTCTAATGGCTATAGGTTTGGCAATCAGTGACAAAGTCACTGGATGTGAGGGTCCTCAAAACATTCTCTTTGGTGGGGCCACAATGGACTCAGCTGAGAGGACATCTCTGCTGAGCTCCAGCCGTGCACCACTGAGATGTGAGCTGCTTCAGGGGCCCCGGGGTGGTTCACCTTCTGTGGCCCATGCCCATACCTATTTGGTATACAGATAGCATGTTTATTTATAGTTTTTCTTGTTTAGCATATTTTTCCATGTCCTCTACTAATACTTGATGCAGAGAAAGATCAGAGTCATAGAGGGACCCTGTGTTACAAAGAATCACTTCTATGTCACCTCCATTTCTAGCAGCACAGCAATGACCCAGAGCTCTGCACCATTTTGCTCGGTGCTTCACTGCACACTATTGTTACTATAGCCATTATGTTTCTCTTAGGGAGAGATGGTGACTAATCATAATATCATGGGAAAAATAAATGGAAATCATTGAACAAGTAGATCTTAGAATGCATATTAGTAATTCAAAGTAAATGCTAAAGGTTAAATCTATCCCCCAGGCTCCAAAAGAAAAGAACCTTCAATGCATCCTGAACTCGGTCTCCTTGTTTGTATGCTGTTCCCAGCTTGCACACTCAGGATATCTGGGTGACTTAGAAAGTTGAGCCCTGGCAAGGAGTGGCCCTACCTTGCAGGAGGATCCTTGCAAGATCCTCACAGTAAACATTTAATCAACTCCTCCTTGATGCTCACTGTTCTCTAATTATTCCTTATAGTGAGTAAAATTGTGTTCTCCAAAAGATATGGTGAAGTCTCAATCCCCAGTACCTGTAAATGTGGCCATCTTTGAAGATAGGGTCTTTGCAAATGTAATCAAGTTAAGATAAGATATTAGATTAGGGTGGACTCTAAATTCAATGACTGATGTGATTAAAAAGAGAGAGATTTATCACATAGAAACAGAAGACACAGGGAGAAGCAGCCCAGGTGAAGAAAGAGGCCAGAGACTAGAGTTATGCTGCTACCAGCCAAGGATCACCTACAGCCAGCAGATGCTGAAAAGAGGCCTCGAACAGATTGTTTCCTAGGATGCAAAGGAAGCACGGCCTTGCTAGCACATTGATTTTGTATTCTTAGCTTCCAAAACTGGAAGAGGATAAGATTCTCTTGTTTTAAGCCACCTAGTCTACGACACTTTGTGAGGGTAGCCCTAAGAAACTTAGACACCCCTTCTTTCTATCTCTTTTTGGGAAGAAGAAGCTAGAGGTGTGGTTCTTATGGCTTACTTTGGTCATGAGTGCTCTGCATGAGATTACAGTAGGACACATGCCTGGAAGGTAAACTGACCTATTATTTCTAAAGCAACAGGAAAGGAAGTGAAACATGCAGTGAGAGTGGGGGTAGCTATCATGAAGGAGAGCTTGAGTAGAGTAAGTGTCCATGAGGGTCCAATGATCTATAGACAAAAATAACTGAGTCAGAAAACAACATGTGAAGCCCCAGATGTCTGTATACCTAAACAAAGAAAGCATGTAACACAAGGCAGAAAATATGAGTTCATAATATATTGGATGGGGCAGGACCTATGAACAGATTGTATTTCAAAAGAAGAAAAAACTTGAAAGATAGAAAGGTAGAAGAGTGCTGAATGTCAAGGCGAGAAGGAATTGCATGAAAATGTATACATTTGGGAGAGAAGAAGATGGCAGCAGAGTAAGTGGAAGATACACACACCTCCTCCTAGGATCAACCTGGAATTACAAGTAAAATATAAAACAATCAACCTGAATAACCAACTGAAGATTAGCTGAATAGAAGCCTTATAACCAAAGATTTACAGAACAAACCACATCAAGACTGGTGGGAAGAGTGGGGACACGAAAAGGGTTGGCCCCATACCAACACACAGTGGATAAGAATCTGGAGGGACAACTCAACTGCACAAGTCCCCCATTAGGAGCATGGGGTCTCAACCCTATTCTAGGCTTTCCAGCCCAGAACACTAGAGCTGGGAAAAGGAGACCACATAATATCTGGTTGTGGAAATGAGTGGGGTTTCTGTCTGCCATGGAGGGACATGAGTCTACTACAGACCAAGGCATCCTCTTAATGGGCCAGTGCACAATATGGTTTGCAGCCACTCAGCCTGGGCTCCAGCAAAGAGAGGGTGGCTTGGAGCAAAATAGAATTGTGCAAGCAGAGACTGGGTTGTGTGGCTCTGGAGAGAGAGCTGAAGGGACAACTACCAGTGTCCCTGTACTAAGTCCCCCTTCCATGCTGTCCTCAGATGCCAATTTTGTTGGGTAGAAGACTCCCCTCCATATGACATCAGCCTGGGGGAATGCAAGAGTTCTACCCTTCCAACTCCCTGTTGCTCTGCCCTGCTGAGCTCATTCCCTGTGAAGTCAGCTGCCTGGGCCCCTGGTGTAGAGGTCTGGGTGAACTCAGGGGATGTCAGAGACTGAGTAGCATAGCTGGGCAAGGGCTGTTTCCTCTTTTCTTTTGAGCCTGACTGGTGTTGCTCCCTCAAGGAGCCTCACCCTCTCATAGGACAAGTGGTCCTATGCTGCCAAGCTATGGCAATCTCAAGGAAGTCTAGGAAGAATTTAGGACAGACTGAGTAGTGTTGCTCTAAGACAGAGTCCATTTTTTCCTTACACTCCTGACAGTTACAAAGCCCTCACTTCAAATGATCAACTCTTGGTCTCATTGGGTCTCATAAACTCTACTGGCCTCACTCTGACAACTCCTTGAGACCCTGCTCCACCATAAAGGTCTGCAGGCAACTGACCATGGTGTACACTGGTACTTTTGCAGAATGGCCACAGACCCAGCACTGTGACTGAGTTTGAATCTGTATCAAGCTAGTAAACATCACTCGCCCCGACCTGGTGACTCACTGAGAACCTATTTCATGCAGCTTGTGCACTGCCACAGGCTCTTACAGTGACTGAGCAAAACAGGCAGTTACAGAGTAGAAACCTCACAATGACTTAGGCCATTTGCTGACCTGCCCCCATGCTCAGAGCTGGTGGAAGCTATCCTTGATGCACAGCTTTCCCCTTCTCTTGCACACCCAGGCCAAGCAGAGGAAGCCACAAACTGTAGATCACTTCACACATCCAAATAGGTTGCCCAGGGCCAGTCACACACAGCATCTGACATTGACTTGCACCGAAGTCCTTCCCAAGAGATGCCAGAACTAGTATACCCAGTGGTGAGCTTCAGACAACATCCAAACAGGATCCAATTGGTTCCACAAGTGGCACATCCAAAAGGAGATCTTGAGAGGTACCAGACTCTGCTGACGCAAATTCTAGTTTGTATGTTCAGCATTCATACAGTAGCTCATACACTGTGGTCGGGGTTGATCCTCACAGTAAACAAGCCTGAGAGTTGATTCCATGCATGGAAGGGCCAATAACAATTAAGACTCAATTACAATAGGTGGGCTTACATAACTCACACAAGGGACATTCCTGAAACACCAACTTGGGTGATCAAGGAGCCTGCACATTGGATCCCACAGGACACCTACTATATAAGGTTACCCTAACAACACTGGGAAACATAGCAGGTCTACCCAATACACAGTAAAAAAGACATCAAGAGGCCACTGAAATGGGGAGTCAAAGAAACATTACCCAAATTAAAAAAAAAAATTAAAAAGAGGAAAATCTCAGAGAGAGAGAGAGAGAGAATGAGAATGAAATGAAATGGGGGCAAGCAATCTACCAAATACACAGTTCAAAACAATGGTTATAAGGATGCTCAAGGAACTTAGTGAGAACTTCAATAGCATAAAAAAAAGGGAAAGAGAAACCATAAAAGAGGACCAGTCAGAAATAAAGAATACTCTAGAAAATAAACAGTAGGTTAGATGAAGCAGAGGACTGAATCAATAACAGAGTAGTAGAAAACAATTAGAACAGCAAAAATTTTTTTTAATTAAATAAAGATAGTTTAAAAGACCTTTGAAACAACATCCATACCATAGGGGTAACAGAAGGAGAAGGGAGACAGCAAGAGATTGAGAATCTATGTGAAGAAACAATGACTGAAAATTCCCCTAACCTGGTGAAAGAAAAAGATATACAGGTCCAGGAAGCATGATGAACCCAAAGAGGTCCACACCAAGCCACATCATAATTAAAATGGCAGGGTTAAAATCAAAGATAGAATCTTAAAAGCCATAAGAGAAAGACAGTTAGTTACCTACAGGATAGGTCCCATATGACTGTCAGCTGATTTCTCAACAGAAACATTTCATGCCAGAGGGATATTCAAGAAATATTCAAAGCAATTAAAAGCAAGGACCTTCAGTCCTGACTAGCATGGCTCAGTGAGCTGGACATTGTCCCACAAACCTAAAAGTCTCCAGTTCAATTCCCAGTCAGGGCACATGCCTGGGTTGTGGGCCAGGTCCTCATTTGAGGGTGTACAAGAGGAAACTGATTGATGTTTTTCTCACACATTCATGTTTCTCTTCCTCTCTTTCTCCCTCCTTTCCCCTCTCTCTAAAAATGAAAAAATACATTTTAAAAAAAATATGTAAGGACCTACAACCAAGACTATCCAGCAAGGGTACCATTTAGAACTGAAGAAGAAATAAAGCTTCCCAGATGAGGAAAATCTAAAGGAACTCATTATCACCAAACCAGCATTACAAGAAATGTTAAAAGGACTACTTTAAGTAAAAGAAAGAAAAAAGGAACATAGTTATAAAGAATAAAATGGCAAAAAAATACAAACCTATCAATAATCACCTTAAATGTAAAGATCATAAATGCTCTAATCAAAATACTTAAGGTAGCTGAAGGGAAAATAAAACAAGATGTACATATGCTCTCTACAAAATATCCAACTCAGAATAAAAGACACACACAGACTGAAAGGAAAAATATAGAAAAAGATATTTCATGCAAATGAAAAGTTAAAGAAAAGCTTGGGTAGCAATACTTAAATCAGATGAAACAGACTTTAAGACAAAAGCTGTAGTAAGAGACAAAAGACACTACATAATAATAAAGGGATCAATCTAATAAGAGAATATAACTGTTGTAAATATTTACACACTTAACAGAAGAGCACCTTAATATAAGGAGGGGCAAAGTAGGTTTTAAGTTGTTTGTATGGAAAATAATACAATAATAATAAATAATAATATAAGAATAAACTCTGTTTCACATGCTAATAACTGTAAACCTACTTTTGTCCCATCCAGTATGTAAAACAAATCTTGATGGACATAAATGAAGAGATTCACAGTAACACAGTCATAATAGGGCACTTTGACACCATATTGACATCAGTGGACAGATCTTCCAGATAGAAAATCAACAAGGAAACAGCAGCCTTAAATGATACACTAGATCAGGTGGATTTATTTGACATTTTCAGAGCATTTCACCCCCAAGCAGCAGAATATACATTCTTTTCAAGTGCACATAGAAAATTTTCCAGGATAGACTGCATGTCAGGACACAAAACAAGTCTTAATAAATTTAAGAAGATTGAAATCATATCAAGCATCTTCTGTGACTGCAGTAGTATGAAACTAGAAATACATTATAAGAAAAAAACTGAAAAACACACAAACACATTAAAGCTAAATAACATGTTACTAAACAATGAATGGGTTAACAATGAGATCAAGAAATAAATAAAATGTTACCTTGAGACAAATAAAAATGTACATTTTCATTTGTCTTGGAAAAACTTTCCAAAATCTATGGGGCACACCAATAGCAGTCCTATGGGAGAAATTTACAGCATTCAGACCTACCTCAAGAAGCAAGAAAAATCTCAAATAAGCCATCTAACCTTATACCTGAAGGAACAAGTAAAAGAACAAACAAAGCCCACAATGAGTAGAAGAAAGGAATAATTAGAGCTGTAATAAATGACATAGAAACTAAAAATAGTAATATAAAAGATCAATGCAACAAGGACTCATTTTTAAAAGATAAACAAAACTGAAAAACCTTTAACTAGACTCTTCAAGAAAAAAGAGAGAAAACATAGAATCTGAAATAAAAGAAGTAACAACTGACACCACAGAAATAAAAGGATGATTAAGAAAATATTACACAGAATATGCCAACAAATTGGGCACTGTGGAAGAAATAGATAACTTCCTAGACAAATAAAACACTTCCAACACTGAATCAAGAAGAATCAGAAAATAAGAACAGACTGTTTACAACTTATGAAATCAAAACAGTAATAAAAAAAAACTCCCAGTAAACAAAAGTACTGAACTTGATGGATTCACAGCAGAATTTGATCACACTTTCAAATTAGAACTAACACCTCTCCTTTTCAAACAATTCCAAAAAAAATCAAGAGGTGGGAAGACTCCTAAGATCATTTTACAAAGCCAGCATTATCTGAATTCCAAAACTAGGTAAGACATTACAAAATATATATATATATGGATTTATATCCCTGATGAATATCAATGTAAAAATCCTCAACAAAATATTAGCAAACCAAATCCAACAATAAACTTAAAAAAATCATACACAATGGTCAAATGGGGTTTATTTCTGGTATGAAAGGTTGGTACAATATCATCAAATCAGTTAATGTGATTGATATACCACATAAAAATTTAAGGATAATAATCACATGATCATATCAATAGATGCAGAAAAAACATTTGACAAAACCCACCTACTTATGATTAAAAAAACTCTCAGCAAAGTGGGAATAGAGGAGTCATACCTCAACACCAAAAGCCATATATGACAAACCTACAGCCAACATCCTACACAATGGAAGAAAACAAAAAGTAATTCCCTTAATATCTTGAACAAGGTGGGGATGTCTGGTTTCACTGCTCTAATTCAAGGTAATACTGGAAGTCCTAGACACCTATCAGACAAAATAAGGAAATAAAGGCATACAAATTGGAAAGGAAGAAGTAAAACTGTCATTATTTGCAGCTGACATGATATATAGAGAACTCTAAAGATTCCACCAAAAAACTACTAGAAGTGATAAATGAATTCAGTAAAGCAGAATACAAAATCAATATTAAGAAATCAACATTTTTATACACCAAAAATAAACCATCTGAAAGGGAAACAAATAAAACAATGTCATTTAAATTATATCAAAAACAATATAAAATACCTAGGAATAAATTTGACTAAGGAGGGAAAAGACCTGTGCCTAGAAAATTATAAGGCACTGAAGAAGATACAAATAAATGGAATAATATACCACATTCATGGATAAGAAGAATTAATATGTTAAAATGTCCATACTCTCCAAAGCAATCTATATATTCAACAAATTTCCATCAAAATACCAGTGGCATATTTCACAAAACAAATAATCTAAAAATGTATATGAAATAAGGCATGCCTGGCTAGTTCAGATGGTAGACCATGAGACTCTTAAAAATGTATGTGAAATAAAAAATGACCCTGAATAGCTTCAGTAATACTGACAAAGAAGAAAAAAAGTTGGAAGTATCACAATACCTGATATCAAACTATATTTCAAGGCCATACTAATCAAAACAGCATGTTACTGGCATAAAAACAGACATGTAGATCAATGGAACAGAATAGAGAGCCCAGAAAGAAACCTGCATCTATATGGTCAATTAATATTTGACAAAGGAGGCAAGAACATACAATGGGGTAAAGTCTGTTCAATAAATGATGCTGGAAAAATTGGACAGATACATGCAAATAAATGAAACTAGACTAACTTCTTACACAGTATGCAAGAATAAACTTGAAATATATGAAAAACTTCAATGTAAGACTTGAAAACATAAAAATTTTCAAAAGAAACATAAGCATTAAAATCCCTGACATTTCTCTTAGCAATATTTTTTTCTGATATATCTCTTCAGGCAAGGGAACCAAAACAAACAAATATGCAAACAAATGGGACTATATCAAACTAAAAAGTTTTTCTATAGCAAAAGAAACCACCAAAGAAATGGAAAAACAACCTACTGATCAGGAAAAGATATTCACCACTGATTCATTTGAAAAGGGTTAATATCCAGAATTTATGAAGAACTCATACTACTTATCACGAAAATACCAAACAATTCAATTTAAAAATGGACAGAAGACCTGAATAGACACTTCTCCAAAGAGGACATATAGATGGCCAACAGACATATAAAAAGATGCTCAGTGTCACTAATCATCAGAGAAATGCAAATTAAAACCATGATAAGATATCACTTCACACCTGTCAGAATGGCTACCATCAATAAACTGATAAACATCAAGTATTGGTAAGGATTTCCAGAAAAGGGACCCCTCATGCACTGTTGGTGGGAATGCAGATTGGTAGTATAGTCACTATGGAAAACAGTATGAAAGTTCCTCAAAAAATTAAACACGAACTGCCTTATGACCCAGGGATTCCAGCTTTGGTTATATATCTGAATAAACCCAAAACACTAATTGGAAAGAATACATGTACCCCCATGTTTATTGCAGCATTGATTATAATAGTCAAGACATGAAAACAACCCAATTGCCCACCAACGGACATATGGATCAAGAAGAGGTAGTACATATATACAATGGAATATTACTCCACCATAAAAAGAATGAAACGTTACCATTTGCAACAGCATGAATGGACCTCCTAGAGGATATTAATGTAAGTGAAATAAGTCAGTTACAGAAAGACAAATAATATAATTTCACTTATCTGTGGAATCTAAAGAACAAAATAAGGAAACAAATAAAATTGAAAGAGCCTTATAGAGAGGGCAGAATGGTGGGGGACTGGGTGAAAGAGATGAAAGAATTAAGAAATACCAATTGGTAGTTATAAAATAGTCATGAGGATGTAAAGCACAGCATAAGTAATATTGTTAACAATGTAATAACTACGTATGGTGCCAGGTGGGTATTAAAAATATAGGGGGAACACTTTGTAAAGTATATCATTGTCTACCACTATGCTGTACATCTGGAACTAATACAAAATAATACTGAAAGTAGACTATAATTGAAAAATAAAAATTTAAAATTTAAATTTAAAAAATGCATAAATCTAAGAGTAGGGACATATCAAATGAGGAAAAAAAGGGCAAGCCACATGGATGAAATGGTTGATTTGTTTGTTTTACACATATGGTGAAAATGGGTAAGAGAGGTTATTGCAATGGACAACATAAAGTATCTAGACATCTGTTAGAAACCTTACGTGGCTGAAAGCAAACTATCTGATATATTTGTAATCTGCCTCAGTGGCAATTTAATCTCCCAGATTGCGGCAAAAGTGACCAGCAGCAAAACAAGTCCTAGAAACCTTGGAAGAAAGGCATTACTATGTTATCCCATTCCCTCATCTGACCAATCTCTTGAGTGTCATTATATGCAGGGCACTGTATACTCATTTACCATAAAGATTAATTATGTTTGGTTCGTACTGTCAAGAAGCCCACAGTTAGAATTGAGTGACATGAATATCACCAGAAAATACTGTACAATTAATGCAGTAATGGATATAGTAACCAACTGTTATAAGAAGCACAGAGAAAAAGAATCTGGATTTTTTGTATAATATCCAAGAAAGGGAAGAATGAACATAGTGAGACCTCTGCTTTAGATGTTAAGGCACATTTTCCAATCAATGTGAAAGGGATGATTTATGAAGCTTTAAAACCTGTCTTTGTCAGAGAAATCCTAAGGAAGGAAAGAAATCAGTGAAGTTGCCCAGGGAACACTTTAGTAATAGCTCAGAATTTTAAAGAGAATGTATACAAGATGAAAAAGAGTCCCTTTAGAGGAATATTGTGTCACAGACCAGTGAGGAAAATGTAAAAAGTCTAACACCCTAAATCAGCTCCTCCAAAATGCTAAGTCAGAAGCTGGCTTGTTTGTGCCCAAGTCATGCTCAGAGCAAGGCTTTGGACAAGGAGTGCTGGGCCTGCTGCTTGTCTGAGGTCCTTACACTTAGCCAGGAGAGCACAGAACTCCTCAGCCCCTACTGGCTTCTCTATTCATGGTCTAGGTGATGAAAAGGTGGGAAGGATAGAAACGGGGAACCGAGGGCTACATGAGGAGAGAGACTGTAAGAGAGCCACCAAGTTGTCTAAATGCTTGCAGGACTTGAACTCCCAAACCATGCAAGAGCCTCAGGAAGACTGGAGGAGGGAGAAGAGGCCAGAGCAGGCAAATATCATCCTGATCCCAAACAAGGGAAGGAGGCAGATTAGATAATAGTACCCCTTCAGATGCCTGATCTGCACTGGGTATGTGTTCTCTCCAACAGACAGAGCAACTGCCCAGGGCCACGTTGCAGTAGCCAGCCCAGGGTTTGTGTGCAGGCATGTGCTTTGCCCAGCACTCTCTGCTGCACTGTGGAAAGACCCATTCTAGAGCTGGTGCTGAATTTGGTACCTATGACTTGGGAAGATTGCTGAGGCTCAGTCTCCTTACCTGTAAGATACAGAGAAAAAATCTCCAGGGCCCTCTCTGCTCCAACTTCTGCCTATGCTTGTCCTTAGATTCTGAACCAGCCTGATTCAGCAGCTGTCTGACTTGCTGATCCAAGACCCCCATCCTCCCATCCCTGCAGCCCCTTCCTGGGGTCTGGCCTGTGACTACTCACCAGCACAGTGTGCTTATAGGCCCTGTGAATCACTATGCTGTAGCCAAACACGGTCACATCCACCTGCTTGACCCACAAGGCCAGTGATGGGTCTCGGTCCTCATTCTTGGCTGTGACGACAAACTTGGGGAAAGTGTCTGAGCTTGGCCTGTTTCCTGTGGTGCACAGGATGAGTGGGCAGCTGGTCTGGAAGTCAAAAGGGTAGCCATCAAAGGTCAGGTAGTGGCCATAGCCAGACACAATGCAGGAGGCATCCGTGCGGGCCTGGCAGTAGTACAGGCCACCTTCCTCCATGCAGTACTCGTCGTCCTTGCAGGGGACAGTCTCACAGTGGACGCTGTTGTCTGTGCCGTTGCAATAGCAGAAGATCTGGCAATCCAGGTCTACCCAAAAGGTCTCATTGGTGGCAAGCTGGTGCCCCTCAAAGTTGCAGCCACACTCACTGCGGGTGACACACTGGCTGCCTTGTAGGGCATAGCCCTCGTCACACTGACACCCCTCAGAGCAGCTGTCCACACAGATGGGACCCAGGGCCAGGGTCTCACAGGTCTCCGTGCACGTCACACATTCCTCAAAGTGGCTGTTCTCCGGGCACTCCAGAGCTGAGGGTGGTCAAGGAGAAGACAGGCTTGAGAAAAGAGCAGAGGTCACAGACAGAGTGTGGGTACACTCATTAGCACACATGTGTGTGGCTGTGCATGTGTGGGTATGCTGGGTACATTCTTATCAGACAGCACAATGAGCTCAGTCAGTGCCATGTCATCTCACTGGGGTCAGCAAAGGCTCAGGAAACCCCTTGCTCATGTTTGCCTCAGGTGCATTTAGCTTCCCATGGAGAAGATGTCAAGACTGCAAGCCTATATGGAGCTCCTACTACATGCCAGGCACTGTGACAGGCACTTTAGTGTAACTTTTCTCAGTGACCTAGAAGGTGAGGAAAGTCTTATCCTCCTTGGCTTAGAGATGAGAAGGCTAAAGGTCAGTGACTTAACCTTACTGGAGAGAGATCTGAACCTGGATCTCCCTACTTGAAGACCCTAGGGAGAGCATCCTATAAGAACAGATGCTGTGGACACCATGTCCAAGCTTCAGTTTCTTCTTTTATGAAATAAAGACCTAGCCTAGTTGTTCTGAGGATCAATAAGCTAATGTAATTTACACAGTAGAGTCTCAATGCCCTTCACCTTCTTCACACTTTCTTCTATTATGAATAGCCTTTATGAAGGCATTTTTACTCTGCAAATTGATCTTTCCCTCTGACTTTCATTTCTCTTATCTGCTGCTTCCTGGCCTCTTCCACCTCCTCACCACTTTCTGGATGAGCCTCTGCCTCCTTTGCTTACACTCTTTCCCCCACCTGGACGGCCCCACAAAGCTAAATCATACCCATTCTTCAAGTTTCATTTCAACTGGCACTTCTGCCCAGAAGCCTTCCTTGATAGATCAAGTCTCTGAGTCACAAAGCACAACACATAGAATAATAGCAGCACCTGCTGCTCACCATGGAGTTCCAGGCAATATTCCCATTTTCTTTATTATAGAGCTTGTCAAAATTTGACACGGGCAGGGAAGAATATGGGAACACAGAAGAAATCTACTTAAAAGTCTGCATAGTCTAAAGATTGTGAGAGTCTGCACCATCTCCTAGGAGAATAAGATCTTGCCTTTAGAATTTTTTTCAAAGCCCTGATGCACCCTATTACTCCTTAATAATGTCTTAGAATCCAAGGACATGAAGGATGATACAGAAATTAAGTGGCATGGCAATAATAGCTCTGCCCACAAGTACCTGCTCAACAGTCCCACAGCATGCAGTACTGAAAGCAGTCATTTTTTCCCTCTGGGCCAAAGGACCACCCCTACTCCCACTGAGTACAATACCATACAGCACTGGAGTTGAAGGCAAGTCCAGCACTAATTAATATGTCTGCATTGAGGGACTTTCACATTTGTCTCTAAGTTATGAATGTTTATAACACTGACTGTAAGTTCATAATAATAGCAAACAACATGACTTATTTAAATATATCTCACTTTGTGAGTTTCCATGTTGTCTGAATTTGTCTGAAAGTCTGGGACACACAGATGTAAGTGATAAATATCCCCTGAACCCAGAAATGCCTCTGTGAAATTATTTTAATAGCAGCTTGGCTCTGCCAACAAGAGGTCTGGTTAAATACATCTGAACAGAAGCTATGGTTGTCTCTCTCTAAGTCTAAAGAAGATTGTGTTCCTGCTTTGCAGCTGGTGGCCCAGTCTAATCAATCCCCTTTTCATAAGACACTGACCAGATGAACTTAGTACCCGGTGACTAGATGAATTGAGTATGCACATTCCAGTTCTCTTCCCCAGACCCACGCACACAGGTGTGGGTGAGACATCCTGGAGGGTTTCTGCAACGTGAGCCCTGGCCCTTCTCCTGAAGGAGCCATGTTCCTGTCCACATGCCTCTATAAAAGCTGCTCCCAGGAGCTTCCTCCAGCTCTACAGCCCTGAGAGGGGCAGTGAGAGACTCTTCCTGGTATCTGTCACATCCAGGAAAAGAGGGTCTCCTTACCACCCCACTGCACTCACTTCATATAAACAATGTCTCATGTAGTGCAAACACTTCCTGCTGGGCAGGAGGTCAGTGTCTAATGGAAGGGCACGGACATGGCCTGCAACAAAATGGACCTGGTGTGTGGCCACTCAAGAATTCCACATGTGCAGGAACTACACCTGGAAGACTGAGTGCTGGTGTGGGAACAAAGATCATATTAGATAAACTGGAGAGAGCACAGAGGAGTAGGAAGGGAAGCGGACTAAAAGGAAGGCTTTAGGAAAGTATTACAAGGTGATACAAGGAAAGTATTACAAGATTACGAGAGGCGATGGACAGTGGAACCCTTCGGACCTCTTTTCCTGCGGGTGACCATGAAAGAGTACGCTCCTAGAATTCCAGCTTTAAGATTCACAGCATCTGCTATTAATTCCTCCCAAGTAGGCTAAGATTTTCCAGATATCCAACTGCCCTTTTCTGAGATAACAGCCACCAAATACTCCATATGCACCTGGAACTTCTAAAGCTCAGAAACCAGATATTTAAAGAGAAGTGTGTGAGTGTGTGTGTGTGTTAGTTTTTAGCTCTGAGATACTTCTGTTGAAAGGGCTTAGAGATAAAGCAAGACTATTCCAATAGCAATGGGTAAGCCTCACACAGATCTTGGTTTCTAATACTTTCTTCACCAAAAGAAATTGGGGCTTCTTGGAGTAATGGCTGGTTTTAGTCTGGGACTGGGGAAAGTTAAGATATGAATGTGCAATATTTTCTTAATGCCAGAAAGTAAGAAAATGACAGGGTTGTGCCGAGAGGACACAGGAGGCAACTTGAAGGAATTCCCACAGGCCCCATGTAGAACAATTTTAACACCAAAATAATTAAAAATGTAATATGAAATATAAATAATTGAAACAATCAGAAATCTGTGTATCTATATTGATGAGAGATAGATGGTTGAGACAGATAGAAGGATGGATGGATGGATGGATGGATGAGAGGCAGACAGGCCAAAGAGAAGGGAAGGCTTCTGTTCACAGCAGAATGACCTCTGCTCACTGGTAGATGTGAGACTGTGACAGAGCTGACAGGCATCAGTTTGTAATCATCGTGCTACAGGTTGATGTAAGCAAACATTATTAATGAGCACTAAATTAATGAGGGGGTTTGGATCACATGCAGGATACTTGTATGGTCTTAAAGTATCTCCTAGCAATATTGCTCATTATTTTCAAGAGAAAAACATAATGACTATATAATAGAAACAGTGGAAAACATCTTTGACCAGGGTATCAGTCTGCTTATGACCCACGAGAGAAGTTGGACAGAATGTGCCCTGAATGGGGTGTGATGCTGTTAGGCAGACGCCCATCACCCGTGCAAGAGTCTGAGTGTGGATGCACAGCAGATGAGTATCATTCTTTTAAGGAAATACACACTGAAGTATTTAGCAACAAGAGGCACAATGCATACAACTTACTTTCAAATGGAGAAAGAGTGAGAGAGAATAAAAAGCATATGGGACAAAATCATAACAATAGGTTAATCTGAGTAAAGGGTATACACATATTCTTGCAACTTTTCTATAACTTTGAAATTATTTCAGAATAAAAAGTTTTTAAAAACAAACTTAAGTAGGAAGAAATAAACAAATATAGAGGATGTAGTCTTAACGGTGGCACTGGTGCTGGTTTAGGGTCAAATGTTTTGATGAGAAAGGGATGGGTGTTAAAGTCCAGGTGGGGCAGTCCTTGCTCCAGGCATAGCCCTACCCTCCCAGCCACCCCTCCTGGTGGTCTCCCAAGTAACCCAGAGTGTCACATGTCAGGTCTTCTGATTACTAAAGTACTTTCACTGCCTTGCTGAGAGGGGTCAGATACTCTGGGGACAAAATAAAAAGTACAGCAATATGAAATTTTCTTAATAGCCATTGCCAAGTTTGCCCCAGAGAGCAGTGCTAACCTCTAGTTCATGAAAGACAGCCTGAATGATCACCTTCTACTAAACTGAATTGGACCCTTCCTTGCCAAAAAATGAAGGCACCAAGGGAGCCTTTGGCATAATGTGTATTAGATAAAACCACCAGGCAAAAGGATGGCTAATTGTTCTACAATGAAAAGTTTTTGTGCAATTAGAAACAAAAATGTGGGTGAGAAACATTTTGGTTTAGGGTAACCGGCCTTCCAGAGGACAATCAGACTAGGGAAGATGCACTCAGGAATTATATTGTCCTTGAGCTCCACTGCATCATAAAGAAGAGTCCTGAGAAAGAAGATCCAGTGCCTCATGTACTTCCCCACCACCCAGCTGGCCTCCCCCATAATGGAGCCCCAACTTACGGCAGAAGTCATAGGTCCTCCAGGGGCCAACTTCCACATCAGCATTCTTGCAGGCGCTTGCGTACCGAGCCACAGAGTCACACAGCTCCGACTCGTTACCTCCACTCTGGCACAGGCGAAAGAGGCAGGTGCGGTAGTAGGCAGTAACGTTGACCACCCCATGGCACTCTAGGAAGGAGCTGTTGGAGGGGTCATTGATGATGCCACACCTGGAGCGGCTCCGATAAAATTTGAGCAGCTCCGAGTCATTGTTACAGGCCTTCAGCAAGTCCCCACACTCCCCATTGCAGATTTCCTCAAAAGTTGTCCAGCTTTCCAGGAACACGGCCAGGTTGTCTGTGCATTTGCCATTGGGGAGACAGAACTCATCGCTGGCATTAGCATTGAAGAAGCCACATAAGCCCCCAGTGCAATTGAAGTAAACAGTAGAGAGCCGGATGTAGAGCAGACCTGTATCTGAGTACTGGACACTCACAATACCCTTGGACTCTACTGTTGTGCTGTTTTTGTTTCGATGAATTTCCAGCTTCCCCGAAAGATGGAAAAATGGTAATTCTACTTCTTGACCATTCACCTGAAAAATCAAATCACTATCATCAATTGCAGCTGCACACAATTTTCCTGGCTATGGGATGAAAGCATGGCTTGGTACCAGTACCAGCACTATGAGAAATGTCAAGAAGCTGACCATCTGTAGAAACCACACAGACAGACAAAAACTGTTCCTTCATGAGCATCTTTGTTCTTTTATTTCTAGACTCCTCTGATTCAACATATTTACTGTTTATTTCCATATGTACAAGACTCTAAGCTAACCCAAAGCAAAACTGAAATGTGAGCAAGTTATCGTACATGTGTGGCTTCCCCCCACTGCCTGACACCTTTCCATGGATAGAGCCCTTACTTCCCCACATTTCAGGCTCCTCCTTTTCCCTTTAAATCTTACTGTGCCTGTGTCCTAGACCCTTGGTGGCATAAAGCATATATCTAGTTATCTAGCTGTCCATCCACCTATCTATCTCTTTCTATTCTTTTAATGAACTAATCTCTGCCAGTGTGTCAGTAGGAATGAAAATATAGTCCTATCAGTATGTGGATGTGTTTTATCATATCCTTGTACAGTACCCCTTTGACTTTTGTTTTCTAAATTAAGCTTGATGTGATATTATGGAATGCATGGTAGACTGGGGAAAGAAAGGTCTGCCCTCTGTTATCCCAGCTCCACTGTCACTTAGCTGTGAGGCCACATTCTTAAGGTCACCTTTTGGGATCTTCATATGAAAACAAGGAGTTGCACTAAATTATTCCTAAGATTCCTTCTAGAACTATTGATCTATGAGTCTAGATGCCTCAGCCTGGGTATTTTAGAGCAGGTCAGAGGGACAAGGGGCACCATGGCAGGCACCCTTGGCATTACCCCATATAAATTCCCATTATAGGTAAGAGAGTCACTATAGTACAGGGTACAGGGCATAGACTCTGGAGCTAGCCTGCCTGGGCTTGACTACCATCTGTGGCTGTGTGTCCCTGAGGAAGTTACTAAACTTCTCTGTACCTCAGTTTTCTTATCCATGAAATGAGGATAATACTGGGTAGGATTAAATGTGATACTGCTTAGAAGAGTGCTTGGCACATAGTAAGCATCCTGTGAGTATTTACTATAATGGAGAGCTAGTCCTTCTACATCTAATTTGAGAAATTCCAGCTTCCCTCCATTCTCCACCTGTTGGACTCTTATTTAGTGACCATAATGTTCCCATTTGGGAATTGCCATCTTTCTAGAATCCACTCATAGTCAGAGGCAAAAAAGCAAACCTGAAGAACATGGTTCCTTCATTTGTGTGACTCATGGGAAACCCTCAAGGGCAGCAGAAGCCTCACCTTGACTTCTGAAGCCCCTATTCCTCCTATCTTGACCTCCTGGTTAGCCACCAGGATCCGAAGACCTCGAAGCCAGGCAGGCCCTCCATCAGGCTTCTTCTTATTGATGTCGATTTCCAAGTACTCTGGCTGCTCCGGGCAGGTCTTGAGCAGCGTGTAGGAGAACTCAGAAGGGAAAGCATAGGCAGCCCCGTCAAAGGTGTGCAGCACTTGGTTCTGGCTGAGCAGGCACACAGTCTCCCGCTTGGGGAAGCAGCCACGGTAGCCATCCTCCACCGTACACACCTCCCCTCCCCGGCAGGTCTTATTGAAGCAGTACACATCGCCGCCCTCCTCGCACAGGCACTGCACGGTGCAGTTGGCTGTGGCCCAAAAGAACTCCCCCATGGTGTAGTAGTGGCCATCGAAGTCGCAGCCGCACTTGTGCATCGGAACACACTGGCTGGTGCTGAGGACAAAGCCCTCATTACACTCGCAGCCCTCCGTGCATGGTGTGGCGCAGTTCTGAGAGGCTGTGAGGTCTGAACATGTGTCGGGGCAGCTGCTGGTGCACACAGAATAGTGGCTGAAGCTCGGACACTGCACCGTGGACACTGATGTGAGGGAGAGAAGGGAGCATGACAACAAGGTTAGTTACTCAGGCACCAATGGCCAGAAGCCACCATGCACAGGAGCCAGGAGGAGAAGAGCTCCTTCCATATAGCTCCTAGAGAGAGGGCCAAGCAGCCACTCCTTTGAAGAACAGACTTGAGGTTGTGTCTGTAGAAACAAGCTCAACTGCTTTCCTAATAACTACTGAGCAACATGAGTGACTTGTGAACTTTTACTCTCATTCGACCATCTTGACTAAAATTAAACTTCAAGTTGCTATGCTAGCTAAACTACAGATTACTCAATATAGATTTATTATTTGGTGATCTGCAATCATTAGGGTGTTTTAAGATCTTCAACTGATAGACATATAAATTATTCTGATTTTATAGGGCATGGCCCATTCTTAGGAGGAAATAAATTCAACTTGTAACAGAAATGAAAAATGTAACTGTTAGAGGAATAATTTGAAAATATAGAATTTCTAACAGACAGGCACGTAAAATACCTAAGAATTACCAAAGAGTTTGAAAAAAATGAATTCTCTGGAATGCTAAAATAATAACAAACTTGGGCTATCTGAAAAGAACTGTGTGCATATTCCTCCAAGAGACTAGAATGGAACTAGAACTAGAGGCCTTCTGACCTTCCTACTTGCTTTAGAAACCTTCCATTCTTATTTTAAGAACATCTGAGTCTATGTAAATATTTGAATCTTGTTGAATCCAACAGGCAGGGGCTCAAGGGCCTGGTAAATTAGCTCTTTGAATTACATATGACTCATCCCATTGACATTTAGAGAGAGGAAGACAGAAGGAGGGAGGGAGAAAGAGAGAAGAATGTGAAAGATAGGAAAGTAGTACCACAGAATAAAATAGCCATTATAGGAAAGAATTTAGTTAGGCAATTTGGATGCTCTTAGATATAAAAGGATCAAGGTAAAAACATATTCAATTTAACCTTGAATCAAAATTTGGATGCTGTAGACATAATAGAAGCTGGTCAGTCACAAGAAGAAAAAAAAATACACTGTCTATAGTAGTTTGACCAGTACTCAAAGCATTAAATCTGACACATGGTGATTTATGGGAATCCAACCTATATATCTAGGATAAAAATCTTCCTCTGGCCTTGGAACTTAAAGAAATTTCTAAATTTTCTCACCTCCATAGCACTCTCAAATGCATGGGTTATAATTTTCTGTTTACTTACATGGAGAAAACCAAGGACCAGGAAAGAAACAAAGTTCTAAGTAGCTATTTTTGTTTGCTTGTTTTAAAAAATTGTATAATAGGGAAAGAAAGACAGATTTAAGAGGGCTAGAAGGAAAAAATAATGAGGTAACTAAATGATGCTTGATCCAAAAATATAACAAAATAAACTGGATTTTCCCACACAGTTGGGCTTTTCCTAACCACTTAGCATTTCAAATAAAAGGGCTTCTTTCCTGGTATGCTATACTTCCTATCTGCAGACCCTTCTTCCACCACCTACAGCAGATCAGCATAAGTGCTACAGAGCAAGAGACACAAAACCTAAAGGGGCTTAAAGTGAAGAAGAGTGAGCCAGGGAACAGATGTCATTGGTTTCACTGGGACGTGAAGTACTTTGCTGAGGGTGGGTCTTGACCACCTGGGCTAATGTCTGTGTTTACTCAACAGCCGCAAAGGTAGCCACCTGCACCTCTGAAAGCCCCACCTCCTGGTTCAACTCAGATTGCCACCCCACTGCAGGACCTTCTTCCAGCCAAGCATTTCATGTTTCCAGACCATTTCTGCTCATCAATCATTTCTAGTTTTCTGGCCATAATATTGGAGTGGAGAGGGTACAAGTAAAGATCCTTTTACAGTTCATTCTCTATAATTTGTGGTATTTCAACCTCACCTCCACTGTCAGACAATTTGTTTCAGCAAGATTTCTGAGGAGCTCAGAAACCCTCTCCCTGCCCCCTGCACAAGAGCAGCCTTCCATTTGGTTGGGATGTCAGCTTACCACACCCAGTCTGCACTCGCCAGTCTCCAATCGGAATGCCAAGGGCTTGGCACACAAGGGCATAGGCTTGGATGGCTTGACAGAGGAGTGTCCCATTGTCCCTCACGCTGCACAGGTCATACACACAGCTGTGAACAAAGGCTGTGGGGTCCATGATGGTGCCACACTCCCACAGGGGGCCGTCGGTCTTATTGAGGAAGCCACAGTAGTCGGAGCCAAAGTAGAGGGTCTCCGTGGCCGCATCGCATTGGGTGCAGTTGTCCACGCAGCCTGAATCACACCTCCACTCGGTGTGGTAGACCCGCCAGCTCTCTCCTAGATCCAGGACAGACATGGCTGGCCTGCCATCTGGGCGGAGGAAATCATCCAGTGGGTTTTTATTGTAGTTCCCACAGAGCCCACACGTGGAGTTTATATAGGAGCCTGGGATGGAAATGGAGGCGTAATGCTGGCCATCAAAAGTCACTAAGAGCCCAAAATCCGTTTCCACAGCTGTAGACATGCCACTCTGGTAGATTTTCACTGCCCCCAAGTCTAAGGTGACGGGCAAAGAAGCCACCAGATCATTAACCTGCCAACAACAATAGTAAAAGGCAGGTGAGCAGGTGCCAGGCAATGGTTCCAGCTAATGTCCTCCAGAAAAGGGAGGCAGTGCAACTCAATGTTCCAGAGAGAATGGTTCCCCCAAACTGCCTGGGCTTCAGTGGGCATCCTTCCTATTGCAGCAGAGGCCTGGGGAAGCCCCAAGATCAGGCTGATGTGGGCCATCTGAGCACTGGGTGCTACTTAAGCTGTGAGAAACATGCATTGCTAGTGCCACTCGACTCCCCCAGGGGAGCAGGTGGCTATCACTTCTTCCTGGAGTGCCAGGGCTTGCTAGCTTCAAGTCTCTTCTCAAAAGACTAGTTACCTTGCTTTTCCTTTATCTCCTTTCTTTAAATTTCAGGTTAGGTTACACATATTCCACTGTACTTGTAATGCCTTTAGCACTCACTGACCCTTCCTCCCAGCAGAAGTGTATACTATAAACTGTTCCACACGATTTAGCATTGAGGTCCCCTGGTATTATTCTCTGAGTGTTTCACTTGCTGATGTCAGGATGATGTCATGGAATCATTCACCAACAACAAATCTGACCACCTACTGGGTGCCAAGCACTATGTTAGGTGCTGAGAAATAAGGAATTAAAAAATAATAATAATTGACCCTGTCTCTCACAAGCTCTCAGTCTACTGAGGAAGAGGGCCACAAATTATATTTTTAATATACTGTTTGAAGTGTGTGTCAATAGGTGATGCAATAGGAGAACAGTAAATCAGCATACTTTTACTTTAATCCAGCCTGAGGAACTCATAGAAAGCTTCTTGGAAGGGATTACATCTGATTTGGGTCTCTAAAGGTAAATGGAAGTGATCAAAGGAAGAGTAGGGGACAGGAAATTCCAGGACAAAGAAATAAAAGCAGGTGGGACAGTCATCTGAATGTTACCAGACTGCAGAAAGAAAGGGTAGACAGAGATGAGGCTGGAGACAGGGATGAGGTACATTTGTTCAACAAACAGTGATTTAGCCTTTTCTGTGTATTAAGCACTATTCTAAGAGCTAAGGATTAGCAACAAGTGGAGATCCCAGCATCATGGAACTTCTATTTTAGTTGAGGAGACCAACAACAAACAAAATGAATAAGTAAAATATGTAAGTATGTCAGGAAATATTCTGCAGAAAAATAAAGCAGAGAATGTGGGTCACAAAGTACTAGGAAAGAGAGTTTCTAATTTCAAATAGGATAGTCAGGGAAGACTTCACTGGGAAGGGGACATTTGAGATGAGGAAGTAAACCATGCTGTGATCTGGTGAAGGCAGCTCAGGAAGAGCAGTCAGCCAGGCCCTCAGTGGAGTGTGCCAGGGAACTCCCAGGACCTCAGGAAGCCAGTGTGACTGTGACAGAGAAAGTAAGAGTAGCAGGTGATGTCAGAGCGATAAGAGCAGCCAAAACAGACCAAGTATTTCAGCCATTGTGAAGATTTTGGCTTTTGACTAAGCAAGACGAAGAGCCAAGAGGGTGTCTGGGGCAAAAGATCATCATGGTCTGACTTCTGTTTTTAGAAAATTGTTTGTGCCTCTGCATTGGGAACACAGAAGGGCCTTTAAAGCTGTGTTTTAAAACAAACCAAAATTCCACAAAAACAAACAAAAAAACTTGGATTCCTTCTCTGTAAGGTGAGCCCCAAAAGGTTTTAAAAAAGAAAATCACATAGTCAGACTTGCATTCATTCTGGCCAGCATGAAGGACTCATTGAAGTATGTCAGCATTAGGAGAGAAACCAGGCAGGCAACTGCTGCTGGAATCCAAGGGTGGTGTAAGGTAAGGGCCTGAATGTGTGACATGGAGAGTGAGGAACATGCTCATGGGGTACCCTCAGGACCTGGTGGAGTTTTGCAGTGGAGAGTGAGAAATGAGGGGGGAATAAAGAGTAAGGCCCAAGTCTGGCTCACTTGAGTAGGTGGCTTGATAAGGCTGTTAACAGAGTTAATTTTCTTCTTTTTCACATTTATCATGCCTAGCACCTACAGATATCCTATTGTGGGCTAGGATGGGATGGTGAGTCCTTGGAGGAATTGACTATAAGTACAAATATGTGTTCTAAGCTGCCCTGGACTCTTACTGATTTCTGGCATCCAAGAAGGACAAGAGTCTTTAGTGCCATCATTGTTCCTACTTTCTGAGTTGTCTAGGAAGTGAGACAATTAACCGAGCATCAGTCTGAAGATTTACCATGGCAGATAATATGTCACTTCTCTATCTCTAGAGATTACTAAGACTTGATGAGGAAAGTGGACAAGAAAAATATGCTCAAGAAATGCACTGTCCAGAGATCCAAGACTGCAGTGGAGTAGGTAGAAGCTACACTCACCTCCTCCCAGGTCCAAATTGGAATTACAACTAAAATACAGAACAATCATCCTCAATTACCAACTGAAGACTAGTGGAACAGAAATCTTATAAGAAAGAAATTGCAAAAGACAATAAATAAAGACTGGTGGGAAGGGTGGAAAGTGAAAAGGGCCAGCCCCCCTCCTATGGCGGTGGTTGAGATTCTGTAGGGCTATCTCAGCTGCAGAGGTCCCAACTGAGAAACAAGGGGTCTCAGGGTCAACCCAAGCTCCCCAGCTCAAAGCACCAGAGTGGGAAGAGGTGCTGCACACATCTGGCTGTGAAAATCAGCAGGATTCTGTCCACAACAGGGAGAAGGGAGTCTGATAGAGGCATAGGCACCCTCTTAGAGCACCAGAGCTCAAAGTCTCATTGGCATCCACTCAACCTGGGATCCAGCAAAAGGATGATAGAGCAGACTAGAGAGTCTCATGAGGAGAGACCAGGAATTGTGGCTCTGGGGACAGAGCTGAAAGAAGAGCTACCAGGGTTTCTGTGCTGAGTCTCTCTCCCACACTGCAGATGTCACCTTTCTTGGACGAAGCACTTTCCTCCTTATGGCATCAGCCTTGGGGGATGCAACAGTCCCCCCTTCTGAACCCCCTGACACAATACCCCACAGAGCTCATGCCCTTCTGAGGAGTCAGCTGCCTGAGCTGAGGTGTAGAGGTCAGGGCAGACTCAGGGAGTGTCAGTGACTGAGTTGTGTGGCTTTAGAGTGGGCAATATTTCCCCCACTTTTCCCCTCATGGGAGGTCCACTAGCCCCACCTTCTAGGCTCCAAATGGCCCCACCCTGCTGAGCACGGTCATTCTAGGAGGTCTGTGCAGAATCCAAGACAGACTGATTTGTGTGGCTCTGAAGCAGAAACCATTCTCCCCACTATACCCCAAGCCTAATCTGTGCCTCACCCTCATTAGAGATCCAGTGGCCCCACCCTCTTGACTCCTGACAGCCCTGCCCTGCTGAGCTAGGGCTCCTGGGAGAATCTGAGGCAAACTGAGTTGTGTGGCTCTAGGATGGGTGGTCATCATTTTTCCCTAGCACACCTGATTGGTGCAGAGCTTTCCCTACACACAGCCAAACCTTGAACTGTTTGGGCCTGATAAACTCAACTGGTCTCACCTTGATGACTCCCTGAGACCCGCCCCACCATAATGATCTGCAGGCACCCCATGGGTAGCAGCTAGATTTGGTGTGCCCTGGGACTTTTTGCTGAGTGGCCTCAGACCCAGCAGTGGAACCGAGTTTCAACCTGCATCAGTCTGGTAACTCCACTTGCCCCTATCTGGTGAGGACTGAATCTCCCTGATTCAATTCAAATATTGCCAGAGGCTCTTTCAGTGACTGAGCCTAACAGACAGCTGGCAGGTGGAGGCAGGTGGAGGCAGGTGGAGGCAGGTAGAGGCAGGTGGAGGCAGGTGGAGGCAGGTGGAGGTGGATCTCAGAGTGCCTTGGGACTTTTTCTGACTTGCCCTATGCTCGGTGCTGGTGGAAGCCAACCTAGATGTGAAGCTTGGTTGTTCCTACACACACCAAGGCCTAGTAGGACAGCCACAACCTGTGGATCACTTTGTAGCTCCAAATAAGTTGCCTAGGGCTAGTCACAGGTGGTGACTGACATTGACCCGCAACAGAGTACTTCCTAAAGGCACCAGAACAGACACACCCAGTGGCAGCTTCAGACCATGTCAGAGCAGGATTTAATTAGATTCATAGGCAGAACATCCAAAGGGACATCTTGACAGGTACCAGAACCTGCTGAGGCAAATTCCACTTTGGGTAGTCAGCACCACAAAACAACTTCTACATGGTGGTCAGGGTTAATCCTCACAGTCAGCCTGCCTGAGAGTTGACCCCACACATAAACAGGCTAATTACAACCAATACTCAATTACAAAAAAGGAGGGTTCACATAGCCCACTCAAGTTACATTCACTAACTATCAAACTCAGATGGTTAAGAAGACTATGCAGCTGGGTCCCAAAATGCGCCTACTATATAAGTCCACCCTGCCAAGACTGGGAGACATAGCAGCTCTACCTAATACGTAGAAACAAACAAAGAGAAGCAACTAAAATAGGGAGACAAAGAAACATGGCCCAAATGAAAGAAGACGAGAAATCTCGAGAAACAGAATTAAATGAAATTGAGGCAAGCAAGCTACCAGCAACAGAGTTTAAAGCAAATGGTTATAAGAATGCTCAAGCAACTTAGTGAGAACTTCAGTAAATTTATTGAAAACTTCTAAAGAATGAAAAAGAACATAGAAACCATAAAAACAGCCAGAAAAGAAGAATACAATATCTAAAATGAAGAATACACTAGAAGGAATAAATAGTCAGTTGGATGAAGCAAAGGACTGAATCAGTAATTTGGAGGACAAGGTAGCAGAAAACACCCAATTACAGCAGAAAAATATTTTAATGAGGATAATTTAAGGGCACTTGGGACAACAGGGAGTATAACAACATATGCATCATAGGGTACCAGAAGAAGAGAGAAAGAGAACCTATTTGATGAAATAATGACTAAAAACTTCCCTAACCTGGTGAAGGAAGAAGACACACAAGTTCAGGAAGCACAGAGAGTCCCAAACAAGGTGAACTCAAAAAGGCCCACTCCAAGACACATCATAAATAAAGTGGCAAAGGTAAAAGACAAAGAGAGAATCTTAAAAGTAGCAACAGAAAGACAATTACCAGTGGAAAGAGGAAGATGGCAATGGGGTAGGAGGGAGGAGATTCCACTTCCTCCTACACATGGGAGAAAAACCTAGCTGATCTATGGAGGAACAGAACAAACAGCAAACAGTACCCCAGCATATGAAAATAAGAGACCAAAAATTGGAGCGGACACTAAAAATCCAGCCTATAGGGAGACTGCTTCAGGCCAATAAGATCCCAGGGACCAGCTCAGGAACCAGGGAGGCTGCAGCCCTAGGCCCGGTGCCTGTGACCCGGCTGGCCTGCCGCAGAGTCCCTGGGAGAGAGGCGGGTCAACTGCTCCCTCCCTCCCTGGCCAATCAAGGTTTAAACAGCACTGGGAGGGACCTGGTTGCTAGAAGTGGCAGAGAGGGGATCACCCGCAGAGTCTGTGGACGCTGGCTTGGGAGAGTTGAGAGTTGCGTGACAAGCACTGCCGATAATCACTGGTCTGGCTGGAGAATTGGGCTGTACGGACCGCAGGCTTGAGTAGGAGCAATTTCCCAAAAATAAAAGCAGTTTGGGGAATACTCCGACGTCAGCTGCTCTGCCTCCTCCCCAACCAGCAGCACAGTGATCCTGAGGTGGTGGGGAAGTTTGCACAGAAGACCCTGCGCACCTCCATACAATTAGGAAGGGTGTGCACCCAAGCCTGTGTCACGGGAGACAGCCTGACTGAGCGAGCACGCACTGGACCCCAGTCCACAGCAGTAACCCCTGGGGAAAGAGCACTCTCAGGAAGACCTGAATCCAACTCCAAGGCTCTGGGGAGAGGCATCAGGCTCACTTTGGGGAGCGGGCACAAGACTGGCTGAGTGCAGAAAGGGAAGGGAGAAAAGCCATACCAATCACCCCTCAGCCAGCAAGACCAGAAAAACCAGTTTGTAGCTTGGCCAGTTTGAAAACAACAAGAGGTTTTTGGGTTTTGGGTTTTTTTTAGAAATCTTTTATATTTTTTAAATTTTTATTATTGTTTTATCTTTCAATACCTTCTTCCTCTCTTCTTCCTTTCTTTCCAATTTTATCTCTCCTTCCTCTCTTCTTCTACCTTTCTTTTTAAATACCCACAAGTGAGACAAAAAGAAAAAAAAAACCCTGGAACTATGAAAAGACCAGAGCTGGACCCAAAGAGGGGGCAACCTAACAGTTGAGACAGTGGGACAAAATTCACTTTGCTTACAGCGAACCTGCAAGTTATTGCATATTTGTATTACATTTTTCATTATTTCTACATCTTTTATTTTAATAGTATTTTTGTACTCCTTTCTGTATAATCTCTGTTGCTTGGCTGGTTATATTGCATCATTTGACAGGTTTCCCCTGTTCTCTCTGACATAGTGTATTGTTAATTTACTGTCCTTCATGTCACTTGTGTTCCTTTAGTACACTACTTAAGGTCCTATACTCCCTATTCTTGTTATCCAGATCACAGAGATTCTGTCATATGACTGTTGCTCTAATATTATTGTAAATAATAGCTGTTCCATAAAATTGTAAATACTTCACAACACTCCTCCCAGATCTTAGCTCACTTCAGTTTCCTGAACTCTATTACTGTAGTGGTTAACTCTATTCTCTCACAAAGTACACCTATTTACTATCCTTTATTCTCATCTTACCTCAAAATCTGACCCCCAAAACTTCACTGTATTCTAGATCCAACTCACAATCCTTCCCTTCCTAACAAGAGTCTTATCTTCTTTCCATCCTTTCTAAATAGTGGGTAGTTGGGTGGAAGATCATGGTTAACACTATACATAGCCAAAGGATCTCCTATCTCTTCTCTACTGGACGCTACTGTAAATATCATAGAATACTCTCTTGCTGTCTTAAACACAAAAGCCCTGGACCAGATGGTTTTGCAGGAGAATTCTATAAAACACTTAAGGAAGAGCTAAGCCCTATCCTTCACAGACTATTCCAAAAAATTGAAAAAGATGGGAGACGCCCAAACTCTTTTTATGAGGCCAGAATCATCCTAATCCCAAAACCAGATAAAGACACAACAAAGAAAGAAAACTCCAGGCCAATATCACTGATGAACATAGGTGCTAAAATCCTCAACAAAATATTGGCAAACCACATCCAACAATACATTAAAAAGATCATACACCATGACCAAGTGGGATTCATTCCAGGGATGCAAGGATGGTTCAATATTCACAAATCAGTAAATGTAATACATCACATAAACAAAAGCAAAGACAAAAATCACATGATCATACCAATTGATGCAGAAAAAGCATTTGATAAGGTACAGCACCCATTCATGATAAAAACACTCAGCAAAGTGGAAATAGAGGGAGCATTCCTCAACATAATAAAGGCCATATATGAGAGACCTATAGCCAACATCATACTCAATGGGCAAAAACTGAAAACTTTTCCACTAAGATAAACAACAAGACAAGGTTGTCCCCTTTCACCACTTCTATTCAATATAGTATTGGAAGTTTTAGCCACAGTGATAAGACAAGAAAAGGAAATAAAAGGCATACAAATTGGAAAGGAGGAAACAAAACTGCCATTGTTTGCAATGACATGATAGTGTACATAAAAAATCCCACACTCCACCAAAAACCTGCTCGACTTAATAAATGAATTTGGCAAAACAGTGGGATACAAAGTCAATATCCAGAAATCAAAGGCATTTTTGTACACCAACAATGAAACAGCAGAAGCAGAAATCAAGAAAAAAATCCCATTTGATATAGCAAAAAGAAAAATAAAATACCTAGGAATAAACCTAACCAAAGGGGTAAAAGACCTGTATGCAGAAAACTACACAACATTCAAGAAAGAAATCAAGGAAGACACAAACAAATGGAAACATACACTGTGTTCATGGATCGGAAGAATGAACATCATCAAAATGTTCATACTACCCAAAGCAATATACAGATTCAATGCAATACCTATTAAAGTACCAATGGCATATTTCACTGACATAGAGCAAACACTTGAAAAATGTATATGGAACCATAAACGTCCTTGAATAGCTGCTGCAATTTTGAGAAAGAAGAGCAAAGTAGGAGGGATCACAATGCCTGATACCAAACTCTATTACAAGGCCACTGTAATCAAAACAGCCTGGTACTGGCATAAAAACAGGCACATGGACCAATGGAACAGAACAGAGAGCCCAGAAATAAACCCAAATCTATATGGTCAATTAATATTTGACAAAGGAGGCAGCAACATAAAATGGAGTAAAAATAGCCTCTTCAACAAATGGTGTTGGAAGAACTAGACAGCTACATGCAAAAAAAATGAAACTCGAGCACCAACTTACACCATACACAAAAATAAATTCAAGGTGGATAAAAGATTTAAATATAAACCATGTCACTATTACAGTCCTAGAAGAGAACATAGGCAGGAAAATCTCAGATATTTCATGCAGCAACATTTTTACTGATATGTCCCCAAGAGCAAGGGATATAAAGGAAGACTAAACAAATGGGATCTCATCAAAATAAAAAGCTTCTGCACAGCTAAAGAAAACAGTATCAAAATAAAAAGAGAACCAACTGTATGGGAAAACATATTTGCCAATGATATCTCAGACAAGGGTTTAATCTCCAAAATATATAAAGAACTTAACTCCACTCTAAAAAGACAAGCAACCCAATTAAAAAAATGGGCAAAGGACTTGAACAGACACTTCTCCAAGGAAGACATACAGAGGATCCAAAGACACATGAAACGATGTTCAATATCGCTAGCAATCAGAAAGATGCAAATTAAAACCACAATGAGATACCACTTTACACCACTCAGAATGGCCATCATAAGCAAAGCAACAAACAAAAAGTGTTGGAGAGGTTGTGGAGAAAAGGAGACCCTAGTGCCCTGTTGGTGGGACTGCAGACTGGTACAACCACTATGAAAAACAGCATGGCATTTTCTCAAAAAACTAAAAATGGATCTGCTTTTTGACCCAGCAATTCCACTGCTGGGACTCTATCCTAAGAACACTAAATCCAAAAGATCTAAAACACCAATCCAAAAGAACCTTTGCACCCCGATGTTCATAGTAGCAAAATTTACAATAGCTAGGTGCTGGAAGCAACCTAGATGCCCATCAGTAAATGAATGGATCAAAAAACTATGGTACATTTACACAATGGAATTCTATGCAGCAGAAAGAAAGAAGGAGCTCCTACCCTTTGCAACAGCATGGATGGAGCTGCAAAGCATTATGCTAAGCGAAACAAGCCAGGCAGTGAAAGACAAATACCATATGATCTCACCTTTAACAGGAACCTAAACAACAAAACAAAGAAACAAGCAAAATATAGTCAAAGACACTGAAATAGAGGACAGGCTGACAGTGACCAGAGGGGAGAGGGGAGGGAATTTCAGGGGAGAATGGGAAGCGTTTACAGGAACAAACTTAAAGGACACAAGGACAAAAACTAGGGGGAGGTTGGTAATGGGAGGGAAGTGGGGAGGGATGGGTGGGTGGGCTGGGATGGGAGTAAAAGGGAGAAAACTGTACTTGAACAATGATTCAAATAAAATTTTAAAAAATCTAAACAAAATATACAAAGACCTTACACAACTCCACTCTAAGAAGACAAGCAACCCAATTAAAAAATGGGCAAAGGACTTGAACAGACACTTCTCTAAGGAGGACATACAGAGGACCCAGAGACACATGAAAAGATACTCAATATTGCTAGCTATCAGAAAGATGCAAATTAAAATCACAATGAGATACCACTTTACACCAGTCAGAATGGCCATCATAAACAAAGCAACAAACAACAAGTGTTGGAGAGGTTGTGGAGAAAAGGGGACCCTAGTGCACTGTTGGTAGGACTGCAGACTGGTGCAACCACTATGGAAAACAGTATGGCATTTTCTCAGAAAACTAAAAATGGATCTGTCTTTTGACCCAGCAATTCCACTGCTGGGACTATATCCTAAGAACCCTGAAACACCAATCTGAAAGAGCCTATGCACCCCAATGTTCATAGCAGCACAATTTACAATAGCCAAGTTTGGAAGCAACCTAGATGCCCACCAGTAAATGAATGGATCAAAAAACTATGGTACATTTACACAATGGAATCCTATGCAGAAGAAAGAAAGA
Organism: Phyllostomus hastatus; assembly: GCF_019186645.2. NCBI lineage: Eukaryota > Metazoa > Chordata > Mammalia > Chiroptera > Phyllostomidae > Phyllostomus > Phyllostomus hastatus. The sequence continues at coordinate 892,766 of NW_025334015.1, read as the reverse complement.
AGGAGCTCCTACCCTTTGCAACAGCATGGATGGAGCTGGGAAGCATTATACTAAGCAAAATAAGCCAAAATAAGTGGTTAAAGACAAACATGATCTCACTTTTAACAGGAACCTAATCAACAAATCAAAGAAACAAGCAAAATATAACCAAAGACACTGAAATAGAGAACAGGCTGACAGTGTTCAGAGGGGAGAGGGAAGGGAATTTCAGGGGAGTTTCAGGGGAAAAGGGGAAGGTTTTACAGGAACAAGTATAAAGGATACATGAACAAAAACTAGGGGCAGATGGACATTGGAGGGAGGTGGGGAAGGCTGGGTGGGTTGGCTGGGATGGGAGTAAAAGATAGAAAATTGTACTTGAACAATGATTAAAATAAAATTTAAAAAAGAAAAAAAGACAATTACCTACAAAGGAGCTCCCATAAGACTGTCAGGTGATTTCTGAAGAGAAACATTTCAGGTCCAAAGGGACTGGTATGAAATATCCAAAGTGATTAAAAACAAGGACCTACCACCAAGACTACTATACAGAGCAAGGCAATCATTTAAAATTGAAGGAGAAATAAAGGGCTTCCCAGATTTAAAAAAAGAAAGGCTAAAAAGAGTTCATTACCAACAAATTAGTATTACAAAAAACGTTAAAGGGTCTTCTTTAAGAAAAAAAAACATAGAGGAACAGAGTTATAAAGAATATAATGGCAACAAATACAAACTTATCAATAATCACATTAAATGTAAAGATCATAAATGCTTCAGAGAAAATACTTAGGTTAACCAAATAGATAAGAAAACAAGACCCAGGTATATGTGTTACAGGGTGCAGCCAAGAGGGGAGCCCCAAATAGGAATTTGTAATAGGGTCCAGAAGAGCTTGGAGATAATTGCCTTCACACCACAGGGCCATACGTGCCCAGAACGCTGGCAGCTGTCGCCAGTTGTGAGAGGAGCCGGAAATGGGGCTGCAGAGGAAGATTGGTGCTGGGATTTAAATGGAGGCACGACAGCCAGTGAGCCCCTGTCTTTTTGGGACCACGTGTCTGTTTAGGACCACGTGGCTTTGGTGTCTTGGTTGGGACCATGCGGCTTGGGTGAGAGTCAGAACCACGAGGCTTTGGAAGTGCTCCTTTTTGCCATGTGGAGGGTGCCAGGAGGACTGTGTGCATTTGTGGGGAACTTTACCCATCACTATTTCCCCCACAGGAGCTCCGGGTACAAGTGACAATGAATGAGGAGGCCTAGGGGCTCCATTGGACATCTCCAGAATAATAAATTCCTTTCCTTTTCACTGATCTCTGGTATTAAGAGACATCTTTCCTCAGGTGGCAGGCAAAATGAATCCAGTAGGTGGGAAGGAACCCCTGGAGGAAAAGGGGGGTCTTTATATCATTCAGCACCCCCACTCTGTTCTGTAACATATTCTGTCTACAAGAGACTCACCACAGAGCAAGAGATACACACAGACTAAAAGTAAAGGGATGGAAAAAGATATAATGCAAACGGAAATTTTAAAAAAGCTGAAGTAGCAATATTTGTATTAGATAAAATAGACTTTAAAACAAATGCTCTAATAAGAGATAAAGAAGGACACTACATATTAATAAAGGGAGCATTCCAATAAGAGAATATATCCTTTGTAAACATTTATGTACCCAACACAGAAGCATCTATTGTATAAAGCAAATCTAAATGGACATAAAAGGAGAGATTGACAGTAATACAGTGAAAGGAGCAGATGTTAACATCTCATTGACATCAATGGATAGATCTTCCAGACAGAAAATCAACTAGGGAACAGTGGCCTTAAATAACACACTAGATCAACAGATTTAATTGATATCTTTAAATTCCTTAACCCCAAAGCAGCAGAATATGCATTTTTTCAAGTATATATGAAATATTTTCTAGAATAGAATGCATGTTAGGACACAAAGACATCTCAATAAATTTAAGAAGATTGAAATTATATCAAGTATCTTCTGTGGCCAATAATGATATGAAACCAAGAATCAGCTGCAAAAAAAAAAAAAGATAAACCCTGAAATACACAAACACATGGATGCTAAATAACATGTTACTAAACAATGAATGGATTAACAATGAAGTCAAGGAAGAAATATACTTTGAAAAAAAATGAAAATGAGAAGACAACAACCCAATATCTATGGAACACAGAGAAAGCAGTCCTGAGAAGGAAATTCATATAAATACAGGCCTACCCTGAGCAGCAAGGAAAAGTTCAAATAAACAATCTAACTTTACACTTAAAGGAACATAAAAAAGAACAAACAAAGCCCAAAGTGAGTGGAAGAAAGGAAATAATAAAGATTAGAACAGAAATGAACAGAAAATAGACTCTAAAAAGAAATACAAAATAATCAATGAAACCAAGAGCTGGTTGTTTGAAAAGATAAACAAGATTGAGAAACTTTTAACCAGACTTATCAAAAACAGGAGAAAGGATCCAAATTAATGAAATCACAAATGAAAGTGAAGAAGTAATAACTGATACTACAGTAAAAGAATTTTAATAAAACATTACAACAACTATATTGGACAACCTGAATGAAATAGACAAATTACTACAAACACACAATCTTCCAAAACTGAATCAGAAAGAAGCAGAAAATCTGAATAGATTTATAACAAATGAAGTTAAATAAATCAATAATCAAAAACTCTCAATAAACAAAAGGTCTGGTCAAGATGGATTTACAGGTGATTTCTTTCAAACATTCAAAGAAGAACTGATACCTATGCTTCTCAAATTATTTCAAAAAATGAGAGAAGAGGATAGACTCCCAAGCTCGTTTTACAAGATCAGCATTATCCTAATTTGAAAACCAGATAAAAACACTACAAAGTAAACAATTATAAGTCAATATCCTTGATGAACATAGATCCCAAATCCTTATCAAAATATTAGCAAACCAGATCCAGCAATACATTAAAAAGACAGTACACCATGACCAAGTGGGATTTATTCTGGGAGGATGCAAAACTGGTACAATATCCACAAATCAATTAATGTGATAAACAGCATAAACAAAATGAAGAATAAAAATCATATGATCACATCAATAGACTCAGGAAAAGCATTTGATAGACCCAGTACTTCATTTAATATAAAAACTCTCAGCACAGTGGGAATAGAGAGAACATACTTTGACACCAAAGGCCATCCATATATGACAAACCATAACCAACAACATACTCAACAGAGAAAAACTATTATCTTGAACAAGACAGGGATATCTGGTTTCACCACTCTTATTCAACATAGTACTGAATGTCCTAGCCACAACAACCAGCCAAGAAGAAGAAATAAAAGGCATCTAAATTAGAAAGAAGTAAAACTGTCATTATTTGCAGATGATCTGATACCATATATAGAGAACCCTAAAAATTTCATCAAAAAAACTACGAGAACTGATCAATGAGTTCAGAAAAGTAGCAAAATACAAATAAATATCCAGGAATCAGTTTCATTTCTATACTCCAATAATGATCAGAAAAGGAAACTAAGAAAACAATCCCATTTAAAATTGCATCAAAGAAATAAAATAGTTAGGAATGGCCCTGCTGATGTGGCTTGGTTGGTTGGAGCATTGTCCTGTAACCAAAAAGGTTGCAGGTTCAATTCCCAGTCAGGGCACATACCTAGGTTGCAGTTCTGAGCCCTAGTCCAGACACCCTGGCTGGGGCAGGTATAGGATAGGAGGCAACCAATCGATGCTTCTCTCTTGCATTGATGTTTATCTTTCTGCCTTCCTCTCTGTCTAAAAGCAATGAAAAAAAAAAAGTCCTTGGGTGAGGATAAAAAAAGGAAAGAAAATACTTAGATATAAACTTAACCAAAGATGTAAAAACCTGTACTTGGAAAATTATAAATTATGGAGAAAAAAAGTGAAGATACAAATAAGCATATACCACATACATGGATAAGAAGAATTAACATGACTAAATGTCCGTACTACCCAAAGAAATCTATAGATTCAATGCAATTCCTATCAAAACACCAATGGCATATTCCCTAGAACTAGAACAAATATTCCAAAACTTTATTTGGAAACACAAAAGACCCCAAATAGCCACAGCAATTTTGGGAAGTAGAGCAAAGTTGGAGAAAACATTCTAGGTCATATTAAATGACTCTATAAGATCATTGTAATTAAAACAGCCTGGCATTGGCATAAAAACAAACATATAGATCAATGGAACAGAATAGCACAGAAGTAAACCCACACTTTAATGTTCAATTAATATTTGACAAAAGAGGCAAGAGCATACAATGAGGTAAAGACAGTCTACTCAATAAGTGGTGTTGGGAAAGTAGGACAAATATATGCAAAAACTGAAACTATACCACCTTACACCACATATAAGTATAAACTCAAAATGTACTAAACACTTTAATGTAAGACTCAAAACCATAAAATTCCAAGAAGAAAACATAGGCAGTAAAATCTCAGACATTTCTTGTAGCAATCTTTTTTCTGATATGTCTCTTCAGGCAAAGGAAACAAACAAAAAAAGGTGTTGCATCAAACTAAAAAGCTTTTGCACAGCAAAGGAAACCATCAACAAAACGAAAAGACAGCCCACTGAATGGGAGAACATATTCACCAATGATACATGTGATAAGGGGTAAATATCCAAAATTTATAAAGAATACATGAAATTTAACACCAAAATCAAACAATCCAATTAAAAAATAGGCAGAGGACCTAAGTAGACACTGCTCCAAAGAATACATACCAATGACCAATACAAATATGAAAAAATGCTCAATGTCACTAATCATCAGAAAAATGCAAATTAATATCACAATGAGATATCATCTCTCATCTGTGAGAATGGATATCATCAATAAATCAACAAACAGCAAGTGCTGGATGTGGAGAAAAGGGAGCCCTCATATACTATTGGTGGGAATGCAGTCTGCCGTAGCCACTGTGGAAAACAGTATGGAGTTTTCTTGAGAAATTAAAAATGGAACTTCTGTTTGACCCAGTAATCCCACTTCTGGGAATATATCCTAAGAATCCTGAAACACCAATTCAAAAAAATACATGCACCCCTATGTTTGTAGCAGCATCATTTATAATAGATAAGATCTGTAAAATACTCAAGTGCCCATCAGTAGATGAGTGGATAAAAAACTGGTACGTTTACACAATGAAATACTATATGACAATAAAAAAGAAGGAACTCTTACCTTTTGCAATAGCAGGGATAAACCTGGAGACTATTACGCTAAATGAAATAAGCCCATCAGAGAAAGAAAAATACCATATGATCTCACTTATATATATGGAATCTAATGAACAAAATAAACTAACAAACAAAATAGAAACAGATACATGGACACATGGAACAGGCTGGCAGCTGTCAGGGGGCAGGGAAGGATGGAACTGGAAGAAAGAAGATAAAGGTATCAGCCAAAGAAAATACATGCATGACTCAGACACAAACAGCAGTGTGGTGATGGCCAGAGAAAAAAGGGCAAGGGATAAGTGGAGGTGGGAAAAAGCAGAAAAAGTGGGTACAACTGTAAGAGCATAAGCAATAATAAATAAAGAAAAAAACTTTAACAACAACAACAAACAACAATGGAATGGCCTTATGATTCAGTGATTCTACTTTTGGGAATACATATACATGAGGAAACCTGAAACACTGATTTGAAAGAATATATGCACCCCTATGTTCATTCCAACATTATTTACAATTACCAAGGTTTGGAAGCAGCCCAAGTGTCCATCACTAGATGAGTGGATAAAAAGCTGTTGTACATTAATACAATGGAATACTATTTAGCCTTAAAAAAAAAAACAGAGATCTTACCTTTTGCAACAGCTTGGATGGACCTGGGGAGTATTATACTAAACGAAATAAAGCAGCCAGAAAAAGACAAATACCATATGATTTCACTTATATGTGGAATCTAATAAACAAAATAAACTAACAAACAAAATAGAAACAGACTCATGGATACAGATAAGAAACTTACAGTTGTTGAGGGGAGGGATGTTTGGAGGCTGTGAGAAAAAGGTAAAGGGATTTAAACAAACCTTATAAACACAGACAACAGTATGGTGATGACCAGAAGGAAAGGGTGGGTGGGGAATGTAGAAAAACGTAAAGAGGGGATAAATGGTGATGGAAGGAGACTTGACTTTGTGCGGTGAACACAGAACAATACATTTATAATACAGATGATGTATTATAGAATTGTACACTTGAAATCTATATAATTTTATTAACCAACATCACCCCAATAAAATAAATTAAAAAAAGAAATAAGCCACCCAACAACAGAGAGCTAGACATAGAAAGAATAACCTAGGAGCTAAAGGTCAACTAGTAAGAGTCTTGGATGGTAACTACATATTGTCCTAAGCTGAGATGTAAACAGTGGAATCTTCTCCAACATTGGTATAATTGTTAATCCCAAGTACAGCTGACCATTGAACAGCATGGGTTTGAACTGTGTGGATCTACCTATATGCACATTTTTTCAGTAGGTGCTGTAAATATACTTTTTCTTTCTCATTATTTTCTTAATCTTTTCTCTAGCTTACTTTAGTGTAAAAATATAGTACATAATACATATAATGTATAAAATATGTGTTAATATTATTGGTAAGACTTGCAGACAACAGTAGGCTATTGGTAGTTACATTTTGGGGGACTCAAAAGTTATATGTGAATTTTTGATTGTGCAGGGGGTCAGCATTCCTAACCCCCACATGGTTCGTGGTCAACTGCACATCCATTACTAAATGCTCTTCTCTTAGTTAAGCTTCTGCTCTGTGTCTCAGAGCAGCAGCCACGGGCAGACTGTCTCTGGATATTGCAGCAGTCCCCAAAGTTTCTCTACATTTGATCTTGTCCCACTGAGACTGACTTTACCCCTGGGCAACCATAGGCACTGGTATTGCCATTTTATAGCTTTTTTCATGGCCTAAGTTCACTGCATCTCCTTTCACTTTCACACGTCTCTGTTTAAACCATGAATTACAGAGTCCCTGTTTGTAGCTGGCAGTGCTCAGAGCAGGTGCTCCCAGAGAGCGCTTACCCCTACACGTGAATCTCATTTCCTTCCTCCAGTCTGCCCTTCACTCTTGATTAACTATGGTTGATGAATCTCGCCCCCTGCTCTCCTTCCTCTCTGTAGGTTCTAGCCATCACCATCTTCCACAGGTGGAGAAATTAAGGTTCAGTCTTGCATGACATGGGTGGAAGGGCTGGCTTGCCTCTCGCTGGCTGGACTTCTGTGCTGTGCCCTCCACTGCTCCCTGTTCCCTCTCTCCCAGGACTGAGTAGAGGCAGCCAACTACAGCCCCAGAGCCCCGCCTCCCTGATGCTGTCACCCATTTCACAAATGGAGAAAATAAAGCTGAAAAAGGCCACTCAGCTGGCAGTGGTGCACAAGAATAGAGCAACTCTGACCCAGAGTCTGAGCTCCTCATCACCATAAGCTGCTTGGTCTCAGTGCTTTTCAGTGGAGCGCAAAATCCCCAGGTTTATCTGGGGGAGAAATAGGAGAACTGACAAGTATTGGCCACAAGGCCATATTTATTATACATGGATTTTAGCTGGCTATTTTGTTTATTTTGTTACATGAAATAATTCAAAGGGGGAAATCTCTATGCGTAACCCAGCTCCTCAGCCCAGCATGTGGAGACAGGAAATCTCTAGTTTACAAGAACATTCCCAGCCTGGTCCAGCACATCTGAAGAAGTCAGTTGCCTTGCAGGCATATCAGACTCTTTTTTGCTTCCCATCCTGTGCCCTGTCCCCACTTTACCCTGGGTGGGAGCTCTGTCATCCTCCACCTATCCGCTTCCCAGAAAAGGAGGTTTATTCAGAGAAACTTGGAAGCCATTTGGCAAAAGGAAAAGGAAGCCATTGTTAGCTGGCAGCTGGAGTCACAGAACATTTTCTTTCTGATACATTTACATTCACATCCACTTCTCCCTCTTGCTACAGAAAATTCAGGAATTGACGCCGTAAACTTGGAAGATGAAAAAGAGCTACACAAAATTAGCAGAGCTGCAGGGCCTAAAAGGAATGTCAATGCTCCTTCCTTCAAAAAATAAAAGTCTGACTAGAGTGAAAAAGAATTTTCATCACAATGGAAAGTAGGAATAAAGCACAAAGATTTCTTTTTCAACTGCAGATATTATACACATCACCCCACAACACAGGAAGTAAGGGAAAGCTAGTGAAAATTTTTCTAGCTTGAAAATGTTAGCATCTATCTACAAGGATAAGTACTGTGCCCAACAGCATAATATAAATTTAAAGAGGAAAGTCTCCAAACTTCTGTCCCCAAACTCATACCTTCGATTTGAAATAGAGGACTCTCCCTAGGGAGACTAACCAAATAGCAACCACAGTAATAGCTCAGTTTTCTAATTACAACATAGACTAGCTCCAAAGACCTAGGAAGGGCAGAACCAGAAAAAGTGAAATTAGTAGCTCAATCCTGAATCTTGTTGAACACTCTGTATCAATTAAAACCACAACACATCATAAAAAAGAAAGAACTCCCTGCATCAGATTAAGTTCTCCTCTGTAATCTCTGTGATGACCTCCATCGGATTGTATGGTTTGCAGCAAACAGCTGCTTGAGGTCTTGGTTATTAGTGCTTAAATAAATACATGGTTGTAATAGGTCTACATTAACATTATGAAAGCTGAAGCCTTCACATATTGAGTAATTGCTAGTGGCTTTTCACTCTGCCTCTCTTGCCAATGTGCCTGCTTGAAATTCAGGCACACAGTGACAAGGATTATTTGCATGTGCTGAATAGACCAGCAGACAGCCATAGCCTTCTCTTTTCTTGAAGACAGGAATGAGGGACCTGCGAAAGGGATGTTTGGGCAAAGCCTTCACAGTCCTTCCTGCCCAGGCCTCTCTACAGGGTCACCAAGCCCTCTGCAGGTGCCTACACAGGCAGTCCCTCAGAAGGCACCAATCAACTGGGAGGCTCCCCTGAGAATGAAGCAGCAGCATCTCTCGGGCAGATGGGATGGGGATGTGAGAATGGTTCATCAAAGCCTGTACTGAGAAACTGAACTTACCTCTCTTCCCAGTTACCACTGAGCTTGAATTTTTGTGTGTCTGTGTGTGTGATATACCAGAGCTTATGAGGGAACCAGGAATGTAAATTGTGCTTTAAGATAAACAACAGAGACAGACATGTTAAAAGGGGAGCTTAGGTTATACAAATAAAACTTAGCTTAGCAGAGCATTTCACAGGGTATTTAGCCATGTGTCTCTTTGACACAAACAGCAAGTATCTTCTCCATCTCCCTGTGAAGAATGGAGGGCATCTCACCTTGACTTTTCCATAGCTTCCTTTGGGAATGAGAATCTTGTAGCCATTCACCTCCACAGAGAGCTCCTTCACCCAGGAGACAGCTGATCCTCCCCGGTGTTCATTCTTGGCCTCCACGCTGAAGAAGGGGAGGTTAGAAGTCTGCAAACACTGCCGGGCCAAGAGGTAGGCACAAGAGCCTTGGAAGTGGAAGAGGAAGCCATCGAAAGTGTGATAGTGTGGCTCTCCAAACACTACGCACGTACTGGTCTCCACGGGGCTGCAGTAGAAGAATTTGCCTTTGGGGTCGCATATTTCAAAGGGACTACAAGAGGCCTCCTGGCAATAGATCTCATTGTTGAAATCCAAACAGCGGCACTTGATGGTACAGTTCAGGTCTTCCCAAAACACCTCCCCTCGCCGAAGGAACTGTCCTGGGGAATAATGACATTAGAGCCAACATTTACTGAGCACTTACCTCTGTGCCAGGCATTGGGCTAAACGCTTGACCTGCACTAAACCATTTAATCCACAAAGGAATCTTATAAGTATTGTTGCCCTCACTTGATAAGTGGGGAACTGAGGCTTAAGAGAATTCAAGCAACTCACCCAAGATTACTGAGCAACTCAGTGGCGAAGTCAGGATTCCAAGTGAGTCTGTCTGAATCCAGCTTAAGCTCTTGGCACAATCTTTTCCATGCAGGTAAGCACACTCTTATTCAAGGAAAGACACATTGTCTTAATCTATGGGAAATTCTATGACATAGGAGTGATGGCCTTCCTTTCAGCAAAAAGAAGAAGAGTAATCCCACAGAAGACTCTGCTTCCCCAGGTAACTCAGCAACACTGTTCACTCGTTCATCCATCTACTGATTCAACAAACATTTGTTGGGGGAACAGTGTATGGCAGAAGAGGTCAATAGCATGAACCAGGGATCAGATGTACAAGTATAATCCCAGTCTTTCTGGGAAGATGCTAGGAAGGGCTGACCTCTTGCTTGGCACCTTCCAGGGTTCATGAATCCTGAAGACGCTGCTTAGATAAAACTTATGTCTGTACAACTTGTCTTTCCTCTCACTCCAGGCCCTGGCAAAGCCCCACACTTTTCTCCCTTCATCTGCTGGACCGAAATTCTTGACAGGAGGAGGACGAGTTAGAGGCAAGGACATGGTTTTAAGGGATGTGCTCATTTTTTAAGTGTTCAACTGCTATTTATTTGGTAGACAACCAGTCTTTAAAGACATTTCCCTAAATAAATGATCTCCATCAAAATTTTTGAAATTTGCTGGTTGTTAATATCAACCTTCCATGGCACTAGGAGAACTCAAGGCTGAGAGCTGTGATGGTCCCTGGCTGGGGGTCAGAGTTGAGGGGACTGGGCAATGGTCACAGCTCTGCAGCTTCCTGCTGTGACTACTGACTTGGTTTCCATCAGTCTTGGTTCTCTAGCCCATAAATGTGGACGGTGTTCCTTCCTTAGCCCTGCCCTGGGGGGCACAGTGATGCTCTACAAAGCTGGTGCCCACCAACAGAGGTGGGGCATTTGTAAAGTGAGAATCTCTGGAAAGGAAAGTATCAAACACACAACATTAAGATATACAAATAATGTGGTAGACCAGGAGTAGCTATAGTTTGAAACTGTAGTTTGAAAAGATTTCTCATGTTTTTATAAAACTGACTACCCAGTGCACAGGTGGCAAACACAAGGCCCGTGGGCTGAATCCAGCCCTCCACCTTGTTTTATCCGGCCTAGCACCTTGTTTCTACCTGGCAGCAGTATCAAGTTCCTTGCCCATAGTTAAGGAGTAATTACATTTATACAGTCCTAAAATTACATTTGGCCCTTTGAAGGCAACCACGAGGCTGATGTGTCTCCCAGTGAAAATGAGTTGATAGCCCTGACCCAGTGAATAGTACAAGGCTGCAAGGTTTACCCCAGCTGAAGGCATGGTTGCTCCCAAAAGTCTTTTCTCTGTCTATCCAATAGGAATAATTGTATCTCAGCAGGCAATTAGGTTTCATACTTGGTGAGCACAGCATCCCAAAATGGGATAATAGATCTATTCACATTCCCAGTAGGTCATACGCATCAGCACTGAGAAAGGCTCCTCAAACCTCGGCAAACTTCGGCCCTGGTCCCGACTGCATGTATTGTAACAGCCTCCTCTCAGTGTAATTTCCAGTCACTGCTTTTTCAGAATTCAATAAATGAGAGGTAAATGCCTTTGAATAGAGGAGGTTGGGATGAAAAGGTAGACTCTCTCAGATAATTTTCTTTGCAAAATGATGATATAATAAACCAGATCTGCCATCACCCAGGCCAAATCCCAGTCTTGTTAGATTGTTGTATGTCCAGGGGCACATAAAAATACATAGTAGTCTGTATAAGGATATTGAATTTGTCCCGTATGTGAAACCCAAACCCATAATTCAGAAGGAAAAGCATGAAATCAAAGTGAGGGCTCTAGACAGTTGGCATCTAGTCAACACACAGCTCTGCAAGCCAATGTTCCCATTAGCATGGCATTTGACTCCCGCCCAGGACCCTGGGAGGATGTCTCTAGTCATTTAGGCTGCACAGTCACAGCCAGTCAACACGGTGACACTTGGACAAAGGGAGGGGAGGTGCTGGGTGGATCTCCAGTCCAGACCATAAAATGAAGAGAGAGAATGGAGTGTTGGTTTGGTACTTTTCACAGACCTGAGTAAAGCTGTAGTTATACTCTGTAAGGGAGGAGGTTTCAATCTCTGAAATCCTGGTGAGCTTTGGAGCTAGATTCTTTTCTGTCTGGTTTAATACCAGTCTTACTCTAAGATATTTGCTATTCTGAACATGGAGGACTTCACAGAGTCTGCAGGGCCAAGATGTCCAGGCAGACCCCCTTCACAAATGACCTTCTCTTACAGCAAAGGCAGAGGTGTCATGAGCCTGAACACAATGCAGGGACTGGGGGCCTTGGGCATGGGGGCTTCAGACCAGGTAAACATGGCTTTTCTGCATATTATACAACTTGAAGCTGAGCCAAAAGAGAAACCCAACACTATGGGGTTGCCGAGACATGCAGGTCACCAAGCCAGGCTTTCTATCTAAGGAGGCAAGAGACTTCCTGAAATCTTCATCCCATTACAAAACTTTTTTTACAGGTCTGAAAACATTTTCCCCAGAGCTACCCTCTACCCTTCCATAGCGCCCTGCACTCATGTCTACCACACTGTGCCCTAAACCGTACCCTCACTGTTTTTGTGGTACTCTTCTCCTCTACCGTGCTTCGGGGTAGGTGAGAGAGCCTTCCTCCTCAGACCTAACAGCATGGCTAGCACCTTATGGGTCTTAAACTGTTCTTGGAAACATGCAATGGCTGGATGGCTAAATGGATGGGTGGGTGGGTGTTTTACTAATTCTAGTCTCCACTCCTAGGAGCAGAAATATTAACAGAAATCCTGTTTTCAGAATACTTTTGTACACATAGGAAGCAGGTATCTATAAACCTGGCTGTTCCTGTGAGACCCCTGGGCTTTTTGCATACCCAAGATGTTCTGATTATTCAGAAAGGACCCCAAACTTCAGATGTTGATGTAAAAGGAAGCCGCTGAGATCTAATTCCATTTGTTCACACAGCCCTTAGGCTGCTCTTGATTCTCCCCAAGCTCCTGCAGATTTTGCTGCTGCTGGGAGGATTTTAGGCAGAGCTACCCTAAAGACTATGACACTTTTTTCTTTCTTCCTAATCATACGGTCTAACACTGATTTACTCTTTTAGAGGCCAGGCAACACTCCAAGTTTGCCCACTCCTGTATCTACAAAGTGCCGGTGGCAGAGCAGGAGTAAAGATGAGAAGAAACAATTAAAGAAGGGAAATGACAACAACAATGATGATGTTAAACAGAATGGCTCCTTTCTGTCCCTCTGGTTGAGAAATCATCCACGATCCTTGTCTCCTTTGCAGTTGTTGCAAATGGGGAACTATGTTCACACCCCAGGCAAGAACTTCATAAGCCGCAGTATAGCAAATACAGGATTTTAGTTGTTGGTCTGATGAATGTGCGTGCTACATTACCTTGACTTCCATTACCAGTTGAGAGATGTTAAAGCCATATGGCCTTGAAACGGGTCTGCTCTGGAGGCTTCAAAGCCTGCCTTTCCATCTCAACTGAACGAACTCTGCTTTGCTATAGAGAAGAGGAACTCCTTTACCTCTGGATGTGCAGCCATTGGCTGGGTCAATTTCTTTCCCGTCAACTTTAAATGCCCAGCGTCCTGGAACATTGACGTTTGTGGTCTCCTGGATATTCACAATATCTGGGGTTCTTGACCCTGGGAGGCTGAAGAAATTGGTGAGGTTTCCACCGTTAAATCCTGCCTGGAGCACAAAAGGAAGACAGGACTTTTGAGCAAAAACACTACCCCCATTGGTTAACTTGCCCAAATACCTTATTTTCAGAATCTAGCACCCCTGAAATCAAGGGACCCTACAGTCTCTGGGCTGCCCTTTCAGTTGAGAAAGGCCTGCCTGGTTCCCGCTATACCCTGATCAAGGTATCCCAGATGGATGGGACTAGCCTCTCAGTCTACCTGGTTAAAGGCTGTGGGTGGCAGGGGAAACATATAAGCAGAGGCCCAGCTTTAGACGTGCAGCAGAAGGGTAAAACGGAGAACCACCTACCTGTGCCATCACTCCCCCAAGGCCCGTCAGGGGATCGCCACCACTGGCCGTCCCAGTGGTCCAGTTGATTTCATAATAATTGAAGAGTGTGAATGTATAGGAGCCATCAGACACCAGGACGGCCTGGAAGGTGTTCACCTGCAGGATGGGAAGGCTGGGCTCAGACCCGCTCTCCCCAGGACCTCCTCTCAGCTCTGTGGTTCCCTGCACTCAGCACCCTCCCTAACCTGGGCAGCCAGAGCTGCTGCTCAGCCAGCCCTCACACTTGGTCTCCTCTGGGGATTTGTTCTCACCTCCAGTGGGAAAAGTGAGATGTATGCGGTAGAGCTCCTGAAAGAAAAATGGCTTGAGGGTAACCCAGAGGCTGACTCAGCAGCACTGCTCTTATACTTCTGATTTGAACCAGGCAAAATTCAGAGGTTGGCTCAGCTTGTGTTGTACACAAGCACCTATAGATGGCGGCATTGGAATAAACTATAGGAAATTGTCCAGGCAGGGAAAGGGCTGCCAGCACCTGTTCCTGGCAGATTGAGTGGTGAGGGGGGCCCCCCCGCACAGGAGACTGAAGTGGTGGTATGGACTGTCTCTCACTTCCGAGGAAACACTGGTGATCTGGGGAGATGTGTCCCCTTTTAAAAATGGCACTTGGAAAGTGATTTTATGGAGCATTTTATGGGGGTGGGGGAGGAATTGCTCCTTAATTGCATCACTTTATATCTGCAAGATTCTCAGCGCTCATCTGTACTTCACACCAATGCAAAAACAGGCAATTTGGGGCCGGGGGTGGGGAGCAATCCCATCTTACAGGTTGAAAAAGTGAAAGCTCAGGGAAATGAATTGCATCTCACAATGACCCAGGAACGGATAATGGGAGTGGAACCAGAGCTCCAGTCCATCTCTTATCACACTGTTCTTACATACTGTCTCAGTGTTAAACTGTTTAGGACAGAGATGTTATACAAATTCAAACAAGCCTTGCAGACAGTCCTGGAAACAAGCTGTAGCAAATACTGTCCTTTACTATCTATCTCCCTTTGCTTATCCCTACCCCTTGACACGTGCTTCCAGGAAATTAAAATAAAAATAGAGTTAAAAGGAGAGGCTGCTTCAACCTTTTCCACTCAAACCTTGTATTTCCTCAGCTACTGAATACTATGCTGATTAACATTCTGTCAGATTCACAGAAAGACCCAAATCCTTATCCTGTGTAATCAAACTTGGGTAGAGGATCTTGGAAGCCCCAAATCACCTATCCTAGAATTCCCAGGGAGGAAGACAAGGTGCAAGAGGAGAAAAGCTCTTTATAAATGAGGATGTCTTCCTCAAGCTCTGTGGTTGCCACAGCTGATCGTGTTTGTGTTAGAGTCACCCAGGCATATGCCTCCATGCTTTGGCTCTGCTCTACCCAAAAGGAAAGTGGGACAAAGAGATGAGTGAGCTCTGGATTTTTGTAAGGTCACTGCAGAGTCAGGTTCAAGAGAGGCATAAAATCAAGGTCACAGAAAGACTAAAGCTAAACCCTCCTTTAGACTAGGATTCTCCTTCAGAAGGTGAATTCATTCTCCTGAAATGAAGTTGGAAATATCTTTGGTTCAAGCAGGTCTTGATAGCAACCCATTTCTGATCCCAGAAGTTACCTCAAAACCAACCAGCCATCCCAATGGCACTCAGAAGCTCTCTAGCCCTCCCACACACATACACATCTCTTTGCCATTAGTTCTGAGACTCATCCAAGATCTCTTTTTGTGAAACTATGTTTTCAAATTCTTAAAAAACCTTCTTATACTCCAGAGGACTTCTAATATACTTGGAGGAAAAACTTCAGGATTCAGAGTTAGGAGACCAGTTTGAACCCTGCTCGGCCTTCTCTGAGGTTCAAATTTCTTTTCTCGCCACTTGGGCAAGTTGTTTAACCTCTCTGGGCCTGTTCCTTCACCTTGTAGAGAGTGGTTATTATGGAACATTCCTGTGAGGGCTTATATGATATGCAAATATAACCTATCATAGATCTGAGCTCATAGTGAGCCTTCAATAAATATTAGTTTTCCTTTCTTAAAGTATGTTTCCTTCTCCTTCCCCTTCTATTGGGTACCCATGAGACCCTCTGTCTCTTCAAGACCTCTCATGCCCAGCATTTAGTTGGCCTGATGATATATGGATTCCTATAGAGAAGGGGGGACCCGGGATAATGAGGAGATGGAAGAGGGGGTCAATTTCAAGACAGGATGGATAGACACTTCTGTAGTTGTGAGGACTGTAATATGTTTTTTTCCAAGGAGCTCAGAACATTCAGATTTTACCTCATTCATCCTTGTTGAAACAGTTCTCACTTAGTCCAGAAATTTACTTCAAATCACAAACCAGAAAGTATCTAAATTATCTCGCCATTTTTATTGCCAGTGGAAGTTTTTTTAAAAATTGGTGGTCAGCATTTGATGGGCATTTCTTTTCTTTTTTCCTCCACAAACACTAAAATTTATCAATTGCTGGCATCTGACATTCTAATGCTGTAAATATGAGGCTTACAGGACAAAAAAAAAACATCACCGGAGGAGTCATTAGCAAGCCATAGCATGACAGAGGAAAATGGACCCTTCTTTAGAGGTTATTTCTAGCCAGTACATCCCCTGTTTAAACTGTGTCTCTGTTTTCCAGAACCCCCCAGCAATCAGGTGCATCTTGATGCTGTGGTCAGGAGGTGCTGAAACACAGGTGTTCCCTGCATGGCAATTGTGGAGTGCCAGCCCAGCACTTTCCACCTTGGTCTCTAGCTCCAGTTTCTGTTCCACCCCCAAGCAGCCAACTCATTGCCAAGGAAATTGAGAAACAGATGGGATTGGAAATAATCCTAGGAAAGCAGAGGGCAGGTTTTTTAGTGTCCTTGCTTATTGGAAATTGTACAGATGAAGATGCATCTGCTCCTTAAAAATCCTCATTGCCAAAGTCACCCAAACAAGCTTCAGGCTTTCGTAAAAATTATGTTCTGTTCCTTTATGTGGAAAGTTGATTATCTCTGCTATAATGCCAGTGATAATCTTTCTTACATGACTTTTATTTGCTCATTTGGGATTTTTGAGCAGATGTTAAACCTTTATTCAGGAAACACTTTAACTGCCCACTCCAATTAGCATCAAATAGGAATGCCAGCCCCTGTCACAATAAAAAAAGGTCATAACATAATAAATTGAGTCAGGTCATTTGCTCCCAAAGCCAGTACCCTACTTTCCTTGTCCTACCAGGTTTTGTGAAAAAAGACAAAAAAGGGAAATAAGCTGATGAGAGAAGCATCTGTGCTGCTGGCAAGATAAAAGGACCTTTTATAGTTGCGTCCCTGATGGGTACCTACCCACATGGCCTGAATCAGGCCTCAGTGCCTGGACCACTTTCCTGCAAAATGGAAGTGCCACCTACTGAAAGAAAATTGTGGCTGGGTTCTGTTTGCACAGTTGTAATGATCAGTGATATAGGGTTAGAGATCTTCTGAAATATTATGGCTGACTGGACTGCTTAAGTATCATATCTCACTTTGTTCCCTGGAAAAATGAGTGACAAGACTCATTAGTTTAACTCAAGGAAATGGATCATCCTTAGCTCTAACAATTAGACTCCTTCACAGTAATGAAGACAGACAATAATTAGGTGTTAGGATATAAAATGGAAACAGAAAATGTGAATTATTACAGGTGTGGTGCTGCTCCCTCCATAAAATGTGACTTCCTCCCAGGTCACAATGAAAACCCAGGTAGCAGAGAAGGTTGCCATGTCTTTGAAGTACTTCCTGATGTCCTTGGTGGCTCTTTTCAAGATGACAGGGTCCATGGTCTCTCTGTAATAGATCTCGCCTCGAATTCCATTGTGCACATCTGCCCAAAATGGAGCAATGAAGGCCCGCCCATCCGTCAAGGGGAAGGACTCTGGCGTGAACTGGCTCACTAGCACGTTGAAGGACACAACTCCATTGTTATTGACCTACAAAAACAGGAGAGGTTTGGCACAGTGGATTTGAAGCCATGACAACTTCAGAGTCCTACCCCAAGATAGACATTTCCCTAATCCCGTGAATAAGAACAACTTCCACTGAATTAGAACTCCCAAACATTGCTCAACCAGGAGGTTTGTTTACTTCCAAACTCATTGGTTTTCTCTCTTTTTTAAAGATTTTATTTATTTATTTTTAGAGAGGGAAGGGAGGGAGAAAGAGAGAGAGAGAGAAACATCAATGTGAGGTTGCTTGGGGCCGTGGCCTGCAACCCAGGCATGTGCCCTGACTGGGAATGGAACCTGCGATGCTTTGGTTTGCAGCCCGCACTCAATCCACTGAACTATGCCAGCCAGGGCACTCATTGGTTTTCTTTACTTTCAATTTTTAGTCAACTGTATTCTTATTAATTTTCATGTTTGTTATCCTAACTCTATTTATATTTACCTAATGCTACCTAGTTGTGTGTGTACGTTTGTGGCTGTGTGACTATATGTGTGAGAGTGTGCATGTGTGTGTGAGTTTTTGTGTGAGTATGAGTGAGTGTGTAGCTGTGTGTTTGTGTGAGTGTGTGTGTCTGATTGGGCAATGTAGTCAATAAAGAAGATCCAGAGTCAGAGATGCAAAATAGGCCAGAAGAATGAAACAGGGAAGCTAAAAGTTAAATTAAAAAATTGAGGAGCTATGTATTAGACCTGATTTCTATTATATGACAAGTGGGGCATGTCAGAAAAAGACAAATCGGATACTTCATCATCAAACTGAGATCTCAGGATGAAACATATCCTGCTCTGGATGAGTCATTTAAAGGACTTCTATAGATGTCACAACCATAGTGATTTTTTCATGATTTGCAAATGGCTTAGTAAACTTGTTAAATTATAAAACCTTACTGTGACAGAAGCTAGTATGCACATTCTGTGGACACAGCACCTGTAGACAACCTGCCTCTCTCCTGAGCCTGAGGCCATGGTGTCAGTGGATGGGGCTGACTTCAGCCTGTGGCTTCAACAGCAGAAATCCTCATGGAAATGCATGTAATTTGTTGATACAGAAAACCTGTAGATCATTTTCTGTATATTCTAATTTTTAGTTCATACTGATTACTAACTTACGGGCATTGACAAGGACATGGAACCAGAAGTAAGTTCTCGGTGCCTGGACCAAGGGTCTATCAGTCTGTTTTGGAAGCAAGGGTGTGGAGTTTGGGAAGGAAGCTGGAGACCCAGCTACAAGGATATTAAGAGTCTATTGTCGGCAGGTAATAGTGAATAACAGGCTTGAAAAAGACTGCACTACTAATTCAAAGTGCTGGAAACTCTTAGGACCAATTTACCCTCAAATAAATCCACCCCAAATTAAAGGGTGGATTCCTTTTGCAAGGACAGGAATTTGTCAGACTCCATGTCACACAGCACATGGAAGAGAAAGGAGCTTAACTAAATGCATTTGTTCCAGCTGTCTGTAAGACTAAGGCTTCCAGAATGGAAATCCTTCATGCTTCTCTCATCTCCAAAATCAGGTCAATGCTTTCTGAAATTTACAGTCAGCTATTACAGACTAAGAAAGCTCTCCTGTGAATAGAGCATAAAAGGCATCTCAAGGTGCCAGATAAATGTGTTTGCTGAGGAATACTGGGTGCAATTAAAACACAGAGACCAGCAGAGGAAGCTGGTGATGGCTGTTGTGTTTTAATTATATTCTGTAGTTAATATCAGTCATTCTCCAACTTTGGTGGACTTCAGAATCCCCTAGAGGGCTTAATAAAACAAAAATTCCTGGGTTCCCCTCCTACAGTTTCCAATTCAGCAGGCCCGGTGTAGGGTTTGAGAAGTGACATTTCTAATAAGAGCCCTAGTGACTCTGATGTTGCAGATTCAAGGGCCACTGGTTACACAACAGAACAAAAAACTATTTTCTAATGGGACTGAGCCCTGAGCTGTAAATCAAACATTGGTGCCTCAGATTTAGAAAGGGCCAGAGGTATAGGTGTTTGGAGCTTCATTTCTTCCTCCAGGGCAGGAATCAGACTACAATAGGATAAGATATAATCTACATATGCCACACCCAATCCTGTAAAGCCAAAGATAAAAACAGGTTCAATTACTGTTAACCTTCTCAAAATGCAACCTTCTAAACTAGCAGCAAACCCAATGAACCAAAAAAAAAAAAATAGCATGAGAACACAGGTTTCCAGGAGAGTTCCAACAGCAAACAGCACCATTTCTTCATGCATGTTTGACCATGGGACCCTATAGCATATCCAGACCCAGTGAGGGTGGCCAAATTGTCAAACGACTTTAATGTTGATTACCCCTCTACTATGCTATGACTCTGCTTCAAATTGGTAGGAAGCCTAAGAACAACAGATACTTAAACTCTTCACACCTCCAGAGGGGAAAGAAAAATGATACTGTTCCTGTTGTGGTTCATTGTATCTTTTTATCTTATCAAGTAGCAGAAATAATGTTCATGATGCTGGGCCTCTGCTTCCCGCCTGTGTTTAATCACCTACAAAAGAAATTGATTGTCCTGTACACTATGAATATTAGCCATTATGCCTTTGACTGACTACCTTAATCACAAGATCTATCAGTTCACGATATCTCAGAGCCTGTCATTTGGACTGCCAATAAATCTTCCTCTACTCCTGGAGCCATGGAAGAAAGTGTTTTTACTATTTTCCTTAGTGACAAAGGGAAAGCCACATGGGCTGCTCCTCCACTTACATAGACAGTGCGGTAAGGAACGCCAAAGAAGAAAATGGGGATGGCCAGCTTGATCTCAGACGAGCTTCCATCATCTACTTTAGGGGTTTTGGTGTCATTCTGCCAAAATGGATACATGAGCTCCCTGGGCTGAACTGTCAAGAGAGACAGTGGTTAGATAGATGGCTGACCTCTCTTCCACAGGGCAAGCCACTTTCCTCCCACCCACTGAAGCCAGTCTTTTTTGCTAAGCCTTACAAACTAAAAGCAAGTCAGACTCCCTTTTTGTTTATCCTAAGCCCAAACTACACACTGTGCATTTTCTTCTGCCCCTGGAAAGGGGGAATGGGAATGATGCTACTTCTCCTAAGGAGAAATCAGTTCACACTTCGTTTCTGTTTTTCCAAACACTTTGGAGAGCACAATGGTTAAGGCTGGCGGAGCACTGTGAAATAACCTGTGCCTGAGCTCTCAAGCCCTGAGAGGGGCCTCTGGGCCTGGCAGGGCTCAGCCCACTTGATCCCAATTTGAAGACAAGGTGCAGAAAAGGTGGCTTGTAGCTATGAAGCTCCTTTCCATCACAAAAATTGTACTATTCAGGTCTTTTCCCAAAAGGTACCTCCTCCCTCCCCCTACATAATGGAAGATACCAGATCCCAGAAAGAAACAAACAGCAGCTGGACCTGGGACAAAGTGGGAGGAGAAGGTTTGTAGTACCTGCCCTGTGAATGACCTTGACTGAGTCCCAGCCCTGTGAGAAGGAAGGCTCTATGCCCAGCTCCTGTTTACCAACGACAGGGTGGGACCCTGGGCCAGGGGGGTTGGGCCCCAGAGAACTCTCTGGAGAGGAGGCTCAGGGTGCTCTCCCACCACCTGGTCAGCACCGCTTATGTCACCTGACTGTGTCACCACCTTTCTGGAAACCTGGCTTGTTTCTCCTCCAAACTCCTGCAGGGGGTGGCCCAGTTTAGTGATAGAAATTAGGCAGTTTCCCAAGGGTCTACGTTGCTGATGACTGGGTCCAGTGGTCTCCACAAAATAATCTACATTTGGATGTAACTTTTCTCTCTCTCTGTCCTCTCTTCTCTTGAATGAAAACAGAACATCTTTTCTTCTTTTTTTTTTTAATTGTTACTTTTCTGGGGCAGTGACAAATTCATCTGGGGGTTTTGGCCTCGGTTCTTGAGGTGCCTGTTGCTGCAATTCAGATGCTAACACCCCATTCTGAGGTGGGAGGCCCTCCCTGGGAAAGCTCTTGCTCTGAGCAATGGAGACCACAGGCTGGCCAGCCCCAGCCCAGGATGGACGGAAGCCTTTTCATGAGCAGACGGCTCATGTGATTGAGAACGTGGAGTGACCAGAAGCACCAGGACAAGCACGAGCTCTCTCTTTAGGAAGCAAGAAACAGGAAGTAGTCTGCCTGGTTGGAGAGCTAACCTGTTTCGAAGGGCTAATGTCAAAGGAAAGCAGGGAAAACAAGCCTGGTCATTAGGTACAAGCATTGCTCCCCAGGCCCAAAAGTTTCTGGGAAGCCAACCAAATTCCCATCTCTAGGAGGTGCTGCAGCTAATTTAATCACAGGAGCACTTGGCAGACAGCTTCATTTAGTGTCACAATTATAGACAAAAAGAGGTTCTTGAACATTTGTATTTTCACAGAAGTTACAAATTCAAAATTCCTGAAGGTAGGAATTTTTTAAAAATCTCTTTATAATTCCTTTTGTAGCAGTATACTTATTAAACTTGAAAGGTGATAAACTTTCTCAAATTAATAATAATAAATCAAATGATGTCATGAGGAGCTATTTAGAAGTGATGCCCACATGTAAATAAGAGCTCCTATTCACACTGAATCACAGTCATTTTAATGACAAGGCTGATTGGCACCTTGGGCCTGGGGGCCCCTCTGCCTGGGGGAGGAAGCAGGCTCAGTCAGGAAGATGGCCCCTAGCTGCTTTCTCTGCACTGATGGGGAGGTAAACCATGAGTGAGCCTAACTAGTGCATGATTTTAAACAGAAAAGAATGGACAGTTAGAATTTTCTCAATTTTAAGAAGAATACAAATAATAAAGATATCTAATACTGTAAATATTTAAGAAATACTTGTTGAATAAAAAATAGGTACTTAATAAAAAGGAGTAGGTTTAGACCATAGTAATTTCCACCTTGGAAACTATTAGTTTTATTTAAAAAACATTAACAGCATGGCCTATTTAATACCATCAGAGTTAATAAAGCTACCACTCATGCTAGCTTTAGGCTAGGGACTTCATAATAAACCTAACTGTGCTCTCTGGACTTTGGGGTTTTATTTTCACCATATAAAATGTACTTTCTTAGACCAGGGGTAGGAGATTAGAGTCAGTGGGACTCTTTCATTATTGTGGAGTTTCACTCTATAGTTTCCAAGCTCCAACTATTTAAATGTCCAGGGTCCTAGAAAAATGTTAGGGGTACACATGCCTTATAGATCTGTTCTTATACCTGTAATCATGTGCCAGGTGAACAAAACAAAGAAAGATGCTTTAGAACTTTAGTCATAGAAGTTTCAAATTCATGGAGACTTTCCCATCTTTCTTTTCTAAAATCCAAAAACAATACAAAGAAATATATGTGGCTTCTCACCTATCCTGGGCAAGGCTACACAGATAAAAGATGGGAATATTTCTTTTTTTAAATTTCACTTACATTTTCAGATTTTTGGCCATTGTAAAAAGCCTCTAACACATATGTTATCAACATCAATGTCAATGCAGTTTCCTGATTTGGGCAAAAACAAGTGTATTCTTTAAACTCTGTGCCTCAAGCTAAACGCCTTAATGGGAATCAGTCATCAGGTATGGGCTGCATGCACGCCTACCCTGTATACTTTCAGGGGAAATAATTTCCATTATCTTAAAGACCCAGTCATTAACATGGGGCAAGCTGGTACGAACAAATCGTGTTCACAGTTAAGTTAGAAAAAAGTGGGAATGTAAATAAACATTATTCAAAGTTAATGTATTTTGCCATTGACAACAAAATGTAATTTACATTTTTTTTGTGTATCTGTAGGCACATACACACCTGCCCTGACAATTATGGCTCCAACAAAAGTGTCTCTTTATAAATTCAAGAGCATGCTAATCAAGAGTTTTAGAAAATTATGTAGTACTCACCTTGCTGCTGTACAAGTGCGAAGATGAAAGAGACCCAAATTCTAAGTAATGATGAATAATTCATCCTGGAATTTTAAAAAGAAAAAGAAAAAAAATTCCCCAGCTTGCCAGAGTAAGTAGAATACCAGGTGTGTTTAGTTGCAAATCCCATGACACGTAACAACCATCACAGAACAAACTCACATAAAATATCCACAAAGTTCTGAGTCAGGTTGAAATCCCCTGAATGCTAACAGGTCCTCCCAAGTTCAACATGTCATGAACAAATTAGACTGGTCCATGAAAAGCCAGTTTGGAAGTGTAATGAGAGCATTCAAATGATCAGTAAATTATATAGACACAATGAGAACAGCAATGAGCCAAAGAAAGCCATCTGCTCTGCAGCTACTCAAGTACTGACAAATAGGAAGGACCTGGCTCTAAAGATTCAGGTCTCAGTTATGTCTCTAGGACAGACCTTCATCTTCTGTGAGACCCAGCTCTTCTGATTTTCACAGCAGCTTTCAAAGAGGTTCAAATAAAAACCAGTTGAAACACAATAGATTTTTACGGGTGGGAAAATTAAGTTTGCCATCACCTTCTCTATAGTATGGAGCAAATCCACATCCTGAAGATTATGCTACCAGATTCACAGTAGCATAAAATTGTCCATTGACTTTCCTGAGTGAAATGAATGATACATTGGTAATTTAAAAAAAAAAATGCCAGGCTCAGTCCTTGAAATTACAATAAAAATAGAAGCCAGCACACAAGCAAGTAATTAGTCCCAGCAAATTAATTAAGGGACATCACAAAAGTGAACTTGTTTCCATTTCAATCACAAGCAGTTGAACCAGCTGCTTCACTCTCTGTTAGAAGAATTGCCAGTCTGTGCCGCTCCATGAAGCTGAGATGCAAACACCCATGCAAGCTCCCAATTACATATACTCCTGCGGAAGAACCAAATGCACAGGTAGATTGTGAAGTTTGCTCCTGACGGTGTTCTTAAATACAAAATCATCCTCTTATTATTTGAAGCTAAAATTGCATGGAAAAATCAGTAAGTCTACCCTGTGAGAGTTTTATTGTAAACCTTCAGTTGTCAAGCATACACATTGAAACCTCAAGCACACAATAAACATTAATTTTGCTGACAATGGTGCTAAGACTTTCACAGAGATCACACAGCTTTAGCGGAGGGAGGGAGACACTTTATGCATGTAAGATGTGAGCCCTTAGGGAAACAGTTCAGAGAGCATAAGGAGAATTCATTTAAATATCTGTATTTATGAAAAATGTCACTAACCTGTTCTGTAGAGACTGGAGGAATCGAGTCAGAAATATTAAGCCAAATCTTGGTAAACAGGAAAAAATTAAGCAAAACAAGAATTCATGTCAGTTCTCCCCCTCTTGCTGCCAATTATTTCTGATTCCTGAAATGATGTCCGAATCCCCTACTCTTAAAACCAAAAATTCAGTTAGTCCTGAGCTAGAGTCAGATAAGTGTTGAGTTGCAATCAAGTTTTTTTCTATTGATTAAGAAAAAGTAAATCTAAAGATCAGTTTCAGGATTGTGTGGAGAGGTTCTTTTCCTGAAAAACTAGACCTTCTCCCCACCCCCCTTAAAAAAAGTAGATTCAGATGGAAATGTCAGGTACTTGGAGCTGAAACCTTGAGCCTTTCTGATTGGAATCAGTTTGCACTGAAAAACACAAAAGAAAACCCCCCTTCCACCTTTGTACCCAAAAAAAGGCAACTGTATAATGTTACAGAATTAGCATCTACCAGCATGGGATTAAAACTCCAAACAAAGCTGCTGCTTCCAACATTTAAATAAAGTTGGTTTTCTACTAAAGTCTTTTTTTAGTTTCTTTGGTTTTGAACTGTTGCCACAGATAGGCTCTACTCTGTTTTTTCACAGGTGTGCATGAAGTATTTAAAGAAACTCGCTCAAACTTGTCCAGGTTTTATTTCTTCCCTTTCCTCCCTGATTCTCCACTGTGCAGTGTGACCGCCCAGGGCAGTTTCTAGCAAAACCAAGGGGTTAGACAGCGCAGGATGTGATCTTTCACAAGGAAAGACCAGCCTGAATTCTGGAAGCTTCCGTGGGTGCCCAGTGAGGGTCCTCAGAGAGATAGACTCCTTATGATGAAATTTTGCACTAAGTAAATAATTTAAAGGTATTGTGAAGAATGAGAAAAATAGAGTGAAATTTGTTTAAAAAGAAATCATTTCAATGTAGTAGAAAAAAACTATATGTAAGTCAGTGGGAAATGCAAATCTACTCCAAATGGGTCTGTGAGCAAGCATTTAAATGTTTACTGTACAAAATAACGTAATTCCAGTTTTGAACAAGTTGTCCTAAAATGGACAAGAGTATTGGGGGAACTAATGTTTTAGTACAAATCATTCAATATTTTTCTAAAGACCCATGATCATTCAGTAGATCTTGCCCACTAGTATTATGAATCGTCCACATATATTTACTTACAGATATCAAATGGTTATTTTCCTCCAAAAGCACATATTTGTATAACAGAATACCTACTTTTTGAGTGCCTAACCAAAATAAAATTAAACTCAGTCTCATCTAAAAAGCATTCTCCTTGCCCAGTCTTTGTTAAGGTGTGAGTCCCATAGTCAACCTAACTGTCTTGAAGCAAACTAATTGGTTTTGTTTTTAAAACTGCCAGTGGCATAATAATTGCTTTGGTCTTCTTCCTTCAAGATCTCAAGGGTATTTGTATCCCAGCCCTTTGACCCATATTAAACACTCCATCTTCCTTGAGGCAGGACTCCTACTGAGATAAACGCCATCAGGGCCTAACCAGACACACAAGATGGTGGCATAAATGGGTCAGAATCACCTTGAGAACACAGGTGCGAGGAGTGCCAGGCACGCAGGGGTAGACTGCTCTGGTTGGGCTGGGAAGCCAGTCAGTGAGAGTGTATTTTAGGTGCTCACTCAATGGTCACAGGTGGAGAAATGATAAAAATCTTTGTATATTTTCCATTTTTTATATTTTATTTTTAGATTATTTTTAACATTTATTTTCAGTTATAGTTGACATGCAATATTATATTAGTTTCAGGCATACCACATAGTATGGTGGTAACCTGATAAGGTGATAACCTGATAAGTGTAGTACCAATCTGGCACCACACATAGTATTATTATGATACTGTTGACTCTGTCCCTTGTGCCATGGGTGACATGCCTGTGACTATTTTTATAACTGGCAATTTGTGCTTCTTCATCCCTTTCACTTATCCCCCAACCCCTCTCCCAACTGGTGTCCAACAGCCTGTTCTCTGTATCTATGAGTTTGGATAAAAAACTCTTTTTATGGCATGTTGACAGGAGGGCTCATCTTGCTGAAGATGTAAAGTGAGTCAAGATTCTGACAAGATTTAGGTGAAATGCGGGTTGAGGGTGACTGAAGGCAGTCGCCCGTGAAGCTCATGCTTTGTAAAGGTGGCCTTGACTGAGGCTGTTCTTAAGGCAGGAGGAAGGCTACCTTCAACAAAACAAACATAAAACACATAATTCCCTAAAAGCGACAAGAGTGCAACTTCCATGCTGATTTGTTTTGCTTTGTTTTCATAAGTCTCTACACCTTTCTGTGAAAGAGAGATTTTGAGCTCCAAGTGAGAAGTGTGGTTGGCCAACAGCCTTCAGCTGTGAGTCCCTCTGGCTTGGCCTCAGCACTAGAACCAAGGGCACACCCTGGGGGGTGGCCCTCCACCAACGAACAGACTTGGCAGTGAGACAATGGCCTGATGCTTTCCACCTAAACCAGGAGTTTGCTAGTGACCATCTAACATTCTAGAGAGGTTTGCTGAACTGACAAAAACTATGCCAAGTACTCAAATGAGGCAGCTCTGTTATGCCAAAATCAGCTCCTGATTGAGAAAACCTTGTCTATACATGGAGATAAAATTTTATATGTATAAGATTTATCATATACATACATGTACATACATACATATGTGCATGTAAGAGTAAGATGGCATCATCTGGGTAGATGTCCTCAAAGATTTTGACTCTGTAAATTTATCAAGATTTCTGAGCCCTCAGATATGTCTGTCTCTACCTCACTAAGATCTGAAATTTATCCCAGAACAGGAAGACAAGAGAGAGGACTTTTCTCTTAAGGCAACAGTCCCACCTCCTTCAGAAGCTGCTCCCATCTCCTCTCCTAACTGCTCGGCTTACAATCAGGAGTAAGGCACAGCATTACCCAGGCCAGGGGCATGCTGGGCCTGAGGAGGGATGAAAGGGGCTAGACCCCAAAAAGCTTAAGACCCAGTGGGCACATACTGGCACAGCGTCAGGGAGGGGAGCACCCATGGGCCTGGATTGTTGTTGAGGGTGCAGAATCGTGGAGACGGCACAATGTGTAGTCAGGAAATGTTTATTGACTTGGAGCAAATAGTAGGGATATGGCCTTGCACAGTGGCAGGGACTGCAGGGGATGGTGCGAGCTCACTGCTAGGGCAGCTCCTAGACACCTGGAAAAGACTGCTGGCCAACACTGAGCGAGGCTGGAATGCCTGGATCACTGTGACAGATGGCGGAAGAAGGGATTAAAAGGCTCAGGGATGTGAACATACTGAATCCAATATATTATGGGAGTCTGGAAGAACCACCTGATGACCATATCCATGGCAAAGCTCATTATCCACCAAAGGCAGCAGGGATGTTCTGGTGAGGGAAGCGCCAGCAGCACTGTGAACCTCCCCTCTATAGGCCAGTGCTGATGGCAGGAAAGGCAATCACAGAGCCCAATGGTCTAATAGCAGTGACATGGTGGGCACCTGAAGCAACAGAGACCAGGTGGCAGCTCTCTATTGCATGGAGCTAGTAGGGGTCATAGTCTTCATAATGACTGACAGATCAGGGTGGTAGCCCACGGGGCCTGGTTCAGAGAGAGTTATGGCAATGATTAACAGAGTGTGGCATCCAAAGGCAATGTAGATGGAAGCCAACCAGGGTATTGCTTGTTATAGTATATAATAAACAATGAGAATTTGTGAGCAAAAGGCCAAAAACAGTTGTCCCAATAAAAAGTCTTGATCCCTTGCTCAGTTTGTGAATCTGAGTCCATTTTCAAATCTGGAATCCATAGACTGAAAAGGTAACTGGGTACCCAAAGGGAAGAACTCTGCAACACCATCACAGTATCACACTGTATGATTCTTCTAGTCCTTTCTCTGAGACCTATTGCCATTCACTTGAGTGAAGAATGTAGACTGCAGGTAAGGAAATACCTAAACATTTTGAGGACTGGAACAAAACTATAATTGGATGAGGCATTTAAGTTAACATCAATACCCAAAGACCCTGCTAGAAGGGGAACACATACAGCCCAGGTAATACAAAAAGTCCTGGCCAAGTCCAGCTTACAGTGGGTCCACAGGGGCAGCAGATGTACCTGGATATTATTTTTCAAGCCTCAGTATATAATTGAGATAAATGTACTTAGCACATTGGGTCCATGTTCTGCAGATACCACTCCAACCAATGTAGTAAATACAAAAGTGTGTTGCATCCCAAGGTCAGGAGGTGATGGTGAAATTTAGTGTCCCTCTTAGAGAGGAGGAGTGGGAACTCTATTGTATCTTCATTAAACTGGCCATGATGAATCCTAAGAATGACTTTGGATTACTTCAAGCTTAGCCAAGTGGCAGCTGCTGTATTAATATAGTGTTTTTACCAGAGCTGGTTAACATGGCTTTCAGATATGTGATATGTGGCTATTCATTTGGCAAAACTATTTGTTTCCTATCTGAATCAGGAATGAGGATCAGAAATAGTTCAGGTTCTAATAAAACAAATAGAAGTACACATATATAGTTTTGCCCCAGGGCTGAGGTCTGGATCCTCTGGATTCTACAGCACATTACATTGGTTCACTATGTTGATGACATCAGGCTGACTGGGCAGGATGAACCAGAGATGACTAGCAGGCTGGGGCCTCTGTAAGACAAGCATTCCAGAAGGTGGAAGAACAATCCTTCAGAGACTCAGAGCTAGTACTTCAGTAAAGTTTTTAGGAATCCAGTGGTCAGGATCATGCTGGGACCTCTCCCTCAAAGTAAAAAACAAAATAATGCATCTTGTAACCTCTCCACAAAGAAATTTTTCCTCCTCTGAAGCTATCTTTGGGTTCTAGTGGCCATGCATCCATCCCTATGAATGCTGCTATAGCCACATTCAGGTGATGAGTTCTTCCAGCTTTGACTCAGGCTAAGAGCATGCAAGAACTTTGCAGCAGCTTTAGGTTGAAGGACAAGCAGTCCTTCCCTTGGGTCATAGGTTCAGTAGACCCTTTGTTATTGAATGATGTCGGTGGTAGAAAAAGATGTAATGTGCATTCTATTTCAAACCTCCAGTTTATCAACACTGATCTAGTTCTCATTGCCTCTAAATGTTCAATCTGCCAATAACAGAGTCAAAGCTAAGCCCTCAGCATGGAGGCATGCAGAATGCCTCATCCATAGGTATACAACTCCATGCAAAACAGCATCTGACAAAGGAGCCCATGGCTAGAGTAGGACACATGGACTGGAACACAGTAGTACTATACGGGAGATGTCAGCCCGCTGCTTCCCTTCTTGCCTGGGAATCTTCCATTTCTGGACACCTGGGTCAACTTTCACAAAATGGATGCTAATGCAATCTGTCCGCTTTTTATTCTTAAAAGCAGATTTTAGAAAAACCTGATGTAATATTTCTAAAACTTTTCATATTTATTAGTATCATGGCAATAACATATAAACAGCAAGCTGTAAGCATCAGTTTCAATTATTGCATGAGCCTGCTCTAGAACCTGTCTTGTTAAAGGATTAATATTATTTGCCTCTAAGTAATACTTATTTTTGTGATGGCCTTACTCATTGTAGACACTGGGCTTAGGCTAAACTTGGTTGTGAGAAAAGCAGCATTGCATTTTGAAAATCACATTGAATGACACTTTAAAATGTTTATTAAGTAGTCAGAAAATTTTTCTAGATCTAAGATCTCAATAATAAAAGATGTTTATCTCTAAACTATAAACAAAGATTCAAAGATATTTTTCAAAAGCAGCTATAGTATCTACCTCCAGTCAAGGAGTTTGTAACAGCTATTTCTAAGTAGACCAACATGACCAAAAGGGGAAAAAAACCCTCACAATAATTAGCTTTATTCTAACATCCTTGCTGGAACATTAGCAATAAGGTTGAAAAAAGAGACACTATATAGGGGTTAGACACACTATATTCCTTATTCACCAAGTAGCACTAACTAGTTCCTTTAGAAGAATTTCACTGGTTGGCCAGAAGTGGCTCTGATTACTGTAGACAATAAGTGGAGAGATTTAAGGCTATTAATCTATCAGTTTTCAAGGGCACTCAGCTGAAACAAATGCTCATACATTGTTAAGGGTAAGTAATACATATATCAGTACCTTCTCCTGCAGAGGTGAAATCTCCCTTACCAATGATTAAAAATTAGGTTCCAGAGCAAAGGTAGCTCATCAGATACACAACAGGCCAGCTCCTTCAGAGAGGTCATGCGCTGCAGTCGCGTGCCGGGTCTGTGCATCTGAGTAGGGAGACCACTGCCTGGCTGCACTGATCAGGAATAATGTACCAAACCTGAGATCAATTCAGTCTTTGATTCGGCACAGATGTGACAAGTCATATAACCAGAAATTTTTCTTTTCAACACTCCAATGGAGAATACTTTGGCAATATCTACAAAAATTACAAATGCTTTAACCTTTTGATCCAGCAATCCCACTTCTAAGAATGTATTACAGATTTGTTTTAAACATGTAAGAGAATATACGCTTTTTACTGCAGCAAACTAAAAAGAGCGAGAGTGAGAGTCAGGGGGAGGGACCGAAATATCTATGAATAAGGTATCAGTCAAAATATTATAAATTACATCTATATTACACTGTAAACAAAGGATAAGGTGAGTCCCTATGTACTGCTATGAGAGATGTCCAAAATACATTTTAAGTTTTAAAAAAGCAAGGTGTGTGATAGTCTGTAATACACTAACTTTGCTATATGAGGTCTGTTTGGAAAAAGTCCAGCCATTGTTAATATAACGAGAATGGTTTGCATGACATAGATGTAACCTGACAGCCAAGCACAGTGGATTAGAGTGCACGTGTGTGAAAAATGACGCCATCGTTTATACTAGTCAGTGGGGCGGTAGAAGCCCTTGAGTGAGCATGTGTACTGTGTGGCTGTCACATTCAGAATGACTAAACCAGTAGAGCAACAAACCTGCATCAAATTTTGTGTTAAGCTTGAATATTCCTCCTTGGAAACTATTCAGATGATTCTGGAGGCCACAGCGATAGGTAACTGGTGATTGGCAGCTTCATTGTGACAACGTGCCCACTCATGCATACCTCACTCTCGTGAGGTATCTCTGCCACAACGTCAAATCACTCAGGTTACTCAGCCCTCCCTACAACCCAGATTTGGTGCCCTGTGACTTCTGGCTTTTCCCAAAATTAAAATCACCTTCGAAAGGGAAAAGATTTCAGACCATCAGTGAGATTCAGGAAAATATGACAGGACAGCTGATGGCAATTGGGAGAGCTGTGTGAGAGCCCAAGGAATCAGGGGAACTGAGGAATCACTGTCCTATGTACAACGTTTCTTGTATCTTCTTCAATGTCTCTACTTTTCATACTGGATGGCTGTGTACTTTCTGGACAGACTTCGTATATAAGGGAAACAGTAAGATATATTCTCCTTTGCTATTACTTGTGGAAAGACATAAGAAACTAATAAAAGATGAAGTACAAGGGTCAGAATGGGATTTTCTAATGTATACCCTCTTTGTTTAATTTTTAAATTGTTTTCTATTTAAAATTAAAGTTAAATCTTAAAGACTTCTTTTTGTAAAGAAATTGAAATTTAGATAAAACAAAATTTTAACACAATCAAAGCAATTCATAATGTCGTAGGTGTATTCTCTAATAGTGGAGTAAAGCTTACATCTGCCCTCAAATGTTTCAGACATATCAGAAAACTTTTTTTCTCTTAAGTCTGTATTCTTCAATGTCTACTTTCTCTTATTCCCAGTCTTATTTATTTAGCACCTTAATTGTATTCCTTATAGCAACTAAGAAGCATTCAAGAATGAAGTCTGTGAAAGACTCAAACTGAAATTGCATTATTTTTGTCATCTCTAGATCTTGCTGACCACAACAGATAACCTGTCTTTCTATTTTGTAAACAATATTTATAGCCCTGGCTGGCATAGGTCAGTGGATTGAGCGCGGGCTGGGAACCAAAATGACCCAGGTTCGATTCCCAGCCAGGGTACATTCCTGGGTTGCAGGCCAGAACCCCCAGCAACCGCACATTAATGTTTCTCTCTCTCTCTCTCTCTCTCTCTCCCCCTCCCCTCTCTAAAAATAAATAAATAAAATCTTTAAAAAAATATTTATATTCTTCTCAAGGTTCTCTCTTGAAATTTAAGAAGAAACAATAGCAGTGACAGCCTCATCCTTTTCCATAACAAAACCTCTAATACAGGCTCCATTAGATTATAAACTTAATTTTCTTCTATAAATACCAACTTTAAATGCACTTGAACACCAGTGCCTCCTAGATAAGTCTGAGTTGGAACTGAGGGACTTTCTCACCTTTGTGTGTTTATTGAAACTAAGTTTTCAGGCTCTAGAATATTCTCAGGTTAGACATCAACATGTCAGTTTCTTTGCATCACATTACTGGTTCATTTATTCTTGCCAATGGCTCTGCAGTGTCCAGCATGGTACTTCAGAGGCTCAGAGGGTGACAGATACACATGTAACATAATTTCAGGTCTGGAAATGGCACCAGGGAAAATTATAATTTGGATTCTGAGCCATCAGTGACATCAGTGATTTTGTTATAGAATAAATCAACTTAGTAAATAGATACTGAGGAATATGTCACTTTAGTGTTTTAGTAAAACATAAAAACAATAAATGTGTATGTGTGGAGTGTTATAGAGAACATTAGTAGGAAGTGGTACAGTACAGCTGTCAAGTACATGGATTCCACAGCTAAATGAAAGTATTAAACAGCTATCAGCAACTCTTACTTTACCTATTTAAAGAGAACTTCCTTTATTCTAGTTTGCTATCTATTTATTAAGCTTAATGATTACTTAGGTCACTGTTTCAGTGTTTTGAGATGAAGTTGTGAAATGCCACTGACTCAGCAGAATAAAGCTGAACTCAAATGTGTTTTCTTTAGTTCAGAGTAAGATGGGAGCATAAGAATATGTTTACTTATATTATATTCATATATACATGAGTTCATACATATATTTAAATTTTTATATTAAAAAAGCTAAACATTTCTAGTGTTAACATCAAATATTTGAAGGAATCCGAAATACATTATGTTTTAAGATGATACAATATATGTTACTCCTTCTCATGGATTAACTCAATTCCTAACTCTTAGGTACATGAAAAACTTAAAAGTAGATGAAATGACTGATGTTAATACGTACAATGACCTCTCTATGTTTCAAAACTTATCTGGCTAAATTTAAACTCTAAAAGTTCTAAGCCTAAGTTGGGGAACACAGTTATTTCTTTTCCAGAGAGGAGTTGGAAACAAAAAAGAAACTTCAAAGGTTAACCTGGTTTTATAAACATTCTAATATGAAATTTATAGCACTTCAGTCCAATAGGTATTGATGTCTTGACAGTTTGCCTCACAGACATAGAGTACTTACAAGGACTCAGACAAGTCCATAGTACATGCTAATGAAATAGAATTTAGAACAGAAGTTAAAATTACAGTTATTTGAAATCTGGAGGTAGAAATAATTTTAAATAAACAGATCATGATACTTAGGCACTTTTTAAAAAAGATTTTATTTTATTTTTAGAGAGAGGGGAAGGGAAGGAGACAGAGAGGGAGAGAAACATCAATGTGTGGTTGCCTCTCACGCACCCCCCACCAGGGCCTGGCCTACAACCCAGGCATGTGCCCTGACTGGGAATCAAACCAGTAACCCTTTGGTTCGCAGGCCAGCACTCAATCCACTGAACCACACCAGCCAGGGTGACACTTACATACTTTTGAAGCACTGACAGAGGTCAATAGACTGTCTTAAAAATGGGAATAAAATGGAGTTCTTGGATCTTAATTCTTGGCACAATGTTAATTCATTACAGTTTACCAAGAAATTATTAATAAGAAAGTAGGGTTCAAGTGTCTAAAACTCTAATTCTTACAGAAAATTATTTTCAAAGGAAAAAAAGTGTCACAAATTTCTAAATCACCAAAATGAGATTTTTATTCTTACTCAAAAAAGGGGATGGCAAACATCTCAAAAAGTTTTTATCCTTAAAAAGGGAGTATGAAGGGAGAAGTATAAAACTTTGCTAACACAACAGCAGTGGCAGTTTTCATTTCTAACTTAAACAAAACTCCAATTAAGTTTGTTAAGATGGTGAAACTTTAAAAAATTAAAAATATTATTGATTTTAGAGAGAGAAGGAGGGAGAGAAACATCAGTTTGCTGTTCCACTTTTTTATGCATTCATTGGCTGCCTCCTATATGTGCCCTGACCCTGCAGCCTTGGTGGATTGGGATGCTTGTCTACCAGCTGAGCTACCTGCCCAGGACCAGATGGTGAGACTTGAACCCATGGAGGCCAGTTCCCCAGGGAGTCAATCACAGCACTGATAATGACTTTCAGCTTTATTAAAATAAACATATATCTTGACCACACAGCTCCAGAAAAAATTCAAAACACAAAGAGAAAGTGAACTTCGGTTTTTATTTTTTTTAAAGATTAACTCTCTATCTATACATATATTAATAAAAAGTGCAAAGAACTTATTTAAATTATATTCTAAAATAAATATATATATATATATATATATTTCCATTAACTGTAGGAGACAACTGGCAAGTAAAGAGCCTGAGAGAGTCCAGTCCCTCTCCATCATTACCACAGACACACACTTTAAGGAAGCACCTATGGAAAACAGAGTGTTCACAACACTTTTGGTAACACAGATAGCTTCTGGGGGTTTTGAAAGCAGTTTGTTTGTATTTTCAACCTAACACGAAATGAAGGGAGAAGTAAAATTCATAAACAGAAACAACACTGCTTAGAACTGCATTCACATTTTACATGCAGCCAGCCAGTCCCACGCGTACTGGCAGGGTGCCCCCAGCGTGCCTCCAACAGTGGCTGGTCAGTGCTGGCGGTCTGTGCTCAGAATGCTGCTGACTGAGCCACATAGCTCACATATGTGGTTACCATGGCACTTTCATCTTGTTCGGTGAACAAAACTTTAAAACAGAGCACAATAACACTAGGCTCTGTTACACTGAGCTCATGTTTTGGGCTGATTTCCACTAAAAGGTTTTAAAGAAACAAGAGGTCACAGAACATCTGCTGCTTTCTTATGTATTTATGGCAATGGTGGCAATCAGTTGCAGAAACAATGGAAACTTTTGATAATAAAAAGACATGACTCTGAACTTTATTTTTCTTTAAAATATTCTAAGATATTTCAACAATTCAAACTAGAAAACTGATTTCTATTGCGGCTTCAGCAGCTACACACCCAATATTCCTTGGTTTTTATTTGGATTTCTTTTACTACTCCTTTCTTTTTTCATGACTAAAAAGAATTTCTCTTCTTAGGAAAGATGTTTTATACACTGTGCTGTAGAAATAAATCTGCAATACTGACCATAACAGCATTCTGACTCATAAATGTCAATAATATGCTCTTACTAAACCTAGATGAAGTCAACATTAAAATACAGAGAAGCCGCAGTAACCAACCCTGCATAACTCATAGACTAAAAGGTCCATGGTGTCTGCACTCCTCTGTCCTGTTACAAAAATAATTTTGGTTACAAGTGTCCACACAGCACCGATTTTATTTTAAAAGAAGCATCTTTACTCAGCCATCCAAATAAATTTACAACTACACATGCTCAAATAGCTTTTCTCATTTACTTCCATAATTTTAAAAGACCGGTAACTGGATTAGATTTTGTCTCAATCAAAAATTAGTCAGCAATTATAAAGCCATCAATGACAGTGGCCTAAAACACCCACGTCCACAGAACTAAACTAGAAGCTCCCCTGACATGCCAGTGCACCACAGGACACTACACCTGCAGTCGATGGACACTGTGTTCTGTAATAACATAAAGAGCATGTCTCTAAGAGTAAAAAAACATTTCATAAAATTTTGCCATATATAAAATACCTTAATTAATTGTGACCACTCCACTTAAGGTTAAAACATAGCATAAGTGTTCTCTCTGCCTTCTGCTGTGGGACAGCCAGAAGTCATACCCAGCCTGAAAAAACAGGAGGGTACCCACTGCCCAGGCTAACGAAAGCAAGGGCTGGGTCAGGCTGGGTCCCGGCAGCTCACCAGCACTCATGCACTCATGCTCAGAACACCCAGGGTTCTCAGTGTGCTGCACTTTTTTCCACCTCCAAAAATGTACCAGGAAATTGTGATGGTGAAATAATCATTATTGTCTATTCCCAGACTGGACCACCACAGCTCACTTTTATGATTTTGAAAGATAAAATCTGCAGCAGAAAGAGAAGAGGCTTCACATTCACCTTTCTCAAACCCTTTGGTTTTCACCGTTAATGTTACAGTGACTGTAGATTTGACTCAGTGGGCTGGGTCAAAGGCTTCACAAGTACTGAACCTGAAGTGCATTAAGAGAATAAACATCTGCTATTATGGCATAGAAGATTTTTAAAAGTAGCAATAATAAACACAATGCTATATACCTAAAGAATTTACAAGCCACAAAGAATCTCTTAAGAAATTTGTAGAAGCAGTGAAATCGTGTAGAAAGGTCAAAAGGTGAAAACAATAATGATTACATTCTTTGAAAAATACTCCATGTACACATCTTCTGCCCCAGTTATTCTAAGTCCTTCTCAGGTCTCCCACCAACAAAGATGGTGGATCAAGAAAGATGTGTGCTCGAGACAGGGACTACACTGACTAACAAAGGGACAGAACAAAGGTTTCACAGCAGGTCAGGAACTAGCTTTTAAAGAAAAGTGCTTTAAATATACTTCTGCGTAAAACATGACTTGAAGGCAATTCAGAAGTTTTGACAGTTATAGTTTACTCATTAGTCAGACTTGTTCTTCTATAGAGGAACTAAATTAAAATGTAAAACAAAGAATTGTTCAATTATGACATCATAAAATCCCAGGGAAGAACTGGGAACCAAAGCTCCCTTTGATTACAGTTTCCCTCTTTTAATGCAAAGTGCAAGGGGAAGGCCTTCAAACAATGACACAGGCAGGAAAGCCACAACACTCTCTCCTCAGCCCCATTCTCCACACTGGACGCCTGTGCACGCATTGTGGCCCATTAGCTGATTCTCAGCTCTCCTGGCACAGACATGCATTATTCTGTTGGATTCTTCAAAAAGTCGTGCCTCTACTCCCAATAGATTAAAGTAATAAAAAAGAGAGGTGTGAGGAAATATATTCAATAAGCAAAAGTTAAAAAACTCTGGAATCTGACACATTTCATATTATGAAAATAATGGTTGATATAATGTGTGAAGAACATTAAAATCGAGACAGTTGCATACAGAAAGACCAGACTGCTCTGGCAGGCTTTGCATAATAACAGCAAATTCTCCTGGAATGTTAACTCTCCCTCTACTCTTCTTCAAGATCCTAACAGAATTATAGATTCTAACTGAGCACCTGAGATCGGAATCAGGTAAAAAATGCTTAAAACACTTTAAATTATTTCAAAAGGGAGAAATGAAGGAAAAAAAATCACCCAAGTTGAGAAGTTAATTATGGACACACTAAAACTATTAGTAAACATGGGCAGATACTAGTCAAAATGAAAAACTGAACCAAAACAAGAAAAAGAGAGAGAAGGAGGGAAAAAGAGGACCTGGGAGAGAGAAGGGCTGGCCCTTCCTGTGAAGATCCTTGTTCCCCTATTTAAATACTCCAAGACATCCTTCTGAGGAGAAGGCACTGTTCCTGCTGTCTTCACAAGTATGCGAATGGTGATGACAACAAAGCAGGAGGCAAGTCCCAGTGAACACAGTGCCACAGCAATTTCTCAGTCATCCTTCCATGAGAGAGGACACACGGACTGGAGGTGTCACCAGTTCTGCAGCCTGAGCCACAGAACTCTCAGTAAAAAAATACCCCAAACAGCCCCCTACCCATTCTAGGAGGAAATGCATATGCCCCTCAAACCTAAACAAAACAAATCTAAACAAAAACTATCTTCTCCCTCATAAAGAACATTATGTGGAAACAAATGCCCCCAGGAAGTCCTTGTGTATGTGTTTTTACACGTCTGGTAGGGGTTATTTTGTTTTGGATTCTACGTAAATTTTATCTCCATCCCTAATGCCAAAGGAATGCAGTGCCCGAGAGCTATACTTCATTTCCTCTGGTCCAAAGGGTGCTTCATGGTCAAAATAGTAGAGAAGCATGTTGCTTGTGGGTAATTGCACTAGAGTTTTTAATTGTTTCTTTAGTTCTGCAACTGTTTGGTCCAAACGAATGCTCATTTCTTCTACCTGATCGTTAAAATGGACTTCTACTTTTGCACTGCTCTGGGGTCTTAGATCCACTTCTGCCAAAGGCTCCAACTTTCCATATTTTGTGATCAGTTCATGATACCTAGAAGGATAAAAAGACAGTGTCAGCTTAAGCCACTTGCAACTGAAGTACAAACTTTTTCGGAACTGCTGGTGCATTATACTGCTGTACTCAACATCATTCTAATATTCTACTTCAATATTGTGTCTACCTGCCTACCTGGTGACCACTGTGGGATCTGTGACCTGATGTGGCTGCCCTCTGGAGGGCATGATAGAACCACATCCTGTGGATAGGTTTCTCCTAAAGGTGGTCACCATGCCTGCAGTGAACCATTATATAAAAGTAGGCTTTGAGAGAAACACAGCACCTAGAAAAGTAGACACTACAAAGATTAGAGAGAAAGAAGTGGAATTTGTAGAACTTGCTCTCTTGGCTATGATCATGAAGAAGAGCCTAGATCTAAGCATGTGCTCCTTGGTAACATATGGGAAGATGGGAGCAGGCCAGCAGTTCCTGAGCCCTGGGAAAGTCATAACTCACAAAAACACCCAGTTGCATGTTGGCTGTTAACCTAGCTCTTTCAGTGATGCTTTTTTGAATGTTCCAGCCTAGACTCATTGGCTACAACACAAAGAATTTACAAGGAATAAATTCTTGTTAAAAAAGTGGTAAATGAGGAATACAAGTTCTTTGATTATGGTAAAAATAAAAAGCAAAATACACCAAAAGGAAAGTGAGTTATAGAGATGAGACTAAGGTCCTACAAGGGCAAGTTTCACATATGGAAAATCTTGTTTCCACTATCAGTCTTGGAGGATCTAGGTTTGATTTACTGAGGAAGCTGAGCAGTTTCCTACAAACCAGAGAGGGAAAAATGCTCAAAAGATCTGATGATTGCTTTACTATAACCAAGGCACACAAGGTTAATAATTCATGATCAGAATAAAATAGTCACATAAGATTATTCTCCCACCTCTCTCACCCTACTTTTGGTTTTAACTCAGTTAAATCACTGCTATAAGATTGGTTGCTATAATAAGGAACATTAAAGATATAATAAGATGTCTCTGATCAGAGATGGAGGGAATCATTTCCATTAAGGGGAGGAGTAGGTATGGTAAAACAGCACTGGC
This sequence comes from Phyllostomus hastatus, assembly GCF_019186645.2. NCBI lineage: Eukaryota > Metazoa > Chordata > Mammalia > Chiroptera > Phyllostomidae > Phyllostomus > Phyllostomus hastatus. Next base: position 852,207 of record NW_025334015.1, on the reverse strand, counting down.
CTTGAAGTCACAGGATCTGACTTCAGAATCTTGACTTTACCTTATAATTAGCTGTGTGACTTGGAAACTCACTCAATCCTTTTGGATCTCAGTTTCCTCATTAGTAAAAGTGAGGTAATAAATTCTGCCTTTCCTTCCTTATGAGAATTATATAACAGGTGACTAGTGATTTGTTAAGTTATAAGTTCATATACAAATAAAAATGTCAACATCCCTGCTGTTCTGAAACTTACATTATTAAAATGGACACACTCCTTAGAAAATATATAATTGAAATATATTTAGGTAAACCTTCTTGGAAAAGGTGGTAGTATGATGAATCATCTTCTCCCAGGACTTCAAATCCTAACAGTATTTTTTGTGAAAAGAAATCACTAGCAGCAACTAACAAAAGAGAGGTGTCAAACAAAGGTTGTCATCACCAATTCAACACCAACAAGAGTTCCTGATTTCTGGTGTGGTGAAGGGGGAGACTTCATTCAGTTAAAAAAGCTCAGCTGTGAAAAAGCTCAGCTGTCGAACAGCATGGCTGAAGCAGCTCAACTGTAAGACAGCTTGGCTGTGAGATAGCTCAGGCATGAAAGAGCTCAGATGAAGCAGCTCAGGGGTGATAGCTCCAGTCAGGGAGTGCAGTCTGGATGGAAATGAAAGTGTACTCCATTAAAACAGGGGTGGAGCTGGCTTATATAGAGAAGTGTCTGAACCCAGTCTAATTGGTCCATTTCTATGTGAATAAGCACTCCAAATCTTTACATGGGTCCAAAATGCACTGTCCTGATGGTCAGAATGGGCTAGCTGCAGCTCCAAATGGACAAGGAAAATCTCAGTTCTATTGGCTGAATTCCAATCCTCAGAACTCCTGGAAAAGGGCTGCTCAGAAGGCAGAGCATAGTGCAGGAGGTTTGGCAGACCAATCTGTGGCTTTGCCCTGCATGCAGTGTGCATGAGAGGACTCTGTAAACAGTGGCTGCTAGACTCTGGTTATGAATTTGAGCCCAATTACCACAAGAACTCCTTTTTGATAGGTATATTCTTGGGTCAACAGAGGGAATAACCTTATTGCCACAATCTTTTAGAAGGAACCAAGATTTTAACTAGTGGATCCATGAATTGGATGAGGTTTCTCATTATTCTGTTTCAATCTCTTCCCAGAATACCTTCCTGAACAGCAAAAAACTGAAATTGAATACTATATTTCCCACACTCCTTTCCAGGTGAGATTTAGCTTCTATCAGTCACATTCAATAGTCCTGAGGAGAGATATAATGAATCCAGCTGAAACAATTTGGGTAGAGACTTCCTAGCAGGTTGTAGTTCAGGCAGTGTTCCTGGCAGCACCTAAGATAGTGTGATCCAGCACCAGGCCATCAGCTTCCTGAGTCTTTCCTTATATGGTTCTAGCAGAGGCAGCACTGCCTTTGGTCAGCTGGTTCTGTGCTGCTATTGTAGAGGCAGACCCATTCTAGGGAGACAGATCTTCCAACGACTTTGTAAGCACCTTATTTCCTATATTAAATTCCCTTCTTAAAATAGGTAGTGTGAGAGGATGCCAGAGGAATGGCAATGTGAAAAATCCCCCTGGTTTCTTTCCTTGAAGTTTCAACAACAGCTGTAACTCAACAAAGGATTCCCTGTTCAACACACCAACATGTCAGAGAGCTGTGCATTGAAGCATATAAAGGTGGGCAAGTGGGAGTGAACCAGGGAGGCAAGAAAGAGAGAAGGGCTGAGATGAGCCATAGATGCAGCCCTACAGCCAGGAGTTCATGGCACAGCTCAGCCCAGGGAGGGGAGCAATCCAGTTGTGGCTGGCTTTCCCTTCATCTGGGAGGAGCAAAGAGATTTGGTGGGTATTCCTGCAGGAGTGAGCAGTATGATCTGTGGTTGAGCCCAGTGACCTGGGCAGGGACACAGCATGAGGCTGAGGCTGAGGCTGAGGCTGAGGCTGAGGCTGCGGCTGTGGCTGTGGCTGTTGGGAGGTCAACATTCCAGACACAGAAACAAAGCCACAGAGCTTGTCTTCCTGAAGCATCCTAGAGCTTGCCTCCCTTAGACCTCAGTGTTGTGATGCAGAGCACATTATCTGCAAACCTGGGAACGGGTGCTACAGAATCACTATTTTCCCTGAGCAAAGGATGTACTCTGTAAACACTCCTGGAGTCAGGGAGCAAGGATACACAGTGGAAGTCTGAAGTCAAAATTACCTGAGGGCAAAAGAACAAAGAAGTTTGCTGGTTTCCCCAGCCCATGTTACCTCCATGCATTGTGGCTACGCAGAGGGCAGCATGGGCTGCCGGGGTCAGCATTAGGATTTCACAGAGCTAAAAAACTTGTGGTTCAGTACTACCTACTGAAAGATAAGAGAAAGACCTCTTTATATCAATATGCTAGCAATGGTCCACTCATACATAGATGCCTGGACAGAGAAGGAATCCATCAAATACCATGAATAACCAAGGTAGCAAGTCAGGTCAGAATGAAAATGAAAAAATACCAGAAAACAAACTTAAAGGCATGGATATATATGATATAAATGACAGAGAATTCAAGATTGCAGTTTTGAAAATACTCAATAAGATGTGAAAAAACAGACAGGCAATTTAGTGTGCTTTACCAAAGCGGCTGAAACTTAAAAAAAGAACAAAACAGAAATTCTGAAAATTAAGAACTCAATAAAATAGACCAAGAATGAACTAACAAGCACAGGAAACAGCGGAACAGATGGAGGAAAGGATCAGTGAAAAAGAAGGCAGAAATCTAGAAATGATGCAGAGAGATGAGAGAAATTTAGCATAAAAATAATAAAAGTGCTCTATGATAACTATCTGAATCCATCAGAAAGAGCAACGTAAGAATAACAGGTATACCAGAGAATGATGGGAGGGAGGGAGAAACAAAGAGTCTACTAGAACAAACAGTTGATGAGAACCTCCCAAACTCTGGAAAAACCTAAATACTCAAATACAAAAAGCAAACAGAACACCTAGTTGCCACAATCAAAAGAGACCTTTTCCAAGGCACTGTATATTAAGACTGCAAAAATTAATGACAAAGAAAGAATTCTCAAGGCAACCAGGAAAAGAAGAAAGTAACCTATAAAGGAAATCCCATTTGGTTATCAGCAGAAACTCTAAGCCAGCAGAGAATGGAACCAAATATTCAAACTATTGAAAGAGAGGTGTTACCAGCCAAGAATAATATATACAACAAAGTTATCCTTTAAATATGATAAAGACTTTTCCAGGCACACAGAAGCTGAGGGAATTTATCATGAGAAGGAAATATACAAGGGAATTATTCTACCTGAAACAAATAAAAAAAAGTCATAAACTACAAGTGAAATCACCAAGAAAATTTACAGCATAAACAGGGACAATTTGTGACAACAATTTAAAAGGAAAAGGGTAAAGGTCTGAATTTGCAAATTCAGTAGGACGGAGATCAGATGCATTCAAAAGAAAAGGGACTGCAGTATATATGACTCCTTTCTTTTTCATAAATCTAATGGTAGCCACACACACACACATACAGAACCCAAACTGAGACATGTTGCTTTAAAAAATGAGGAAACAGAGGAAAGAAGTGTGGAATACTACCAAACAAAATCAGCTGACAGAAACACAAAAGAAAACAACAAATGGAGGCTACCAGAGCTACCAGGAAACAAAAGATAAAATGGCTATAAAAAATCCTCATACATTAATAATTACCCTAATGTAAATGGACTGAATTCACCAATAAAAAGTCACACCGTAGCACATTAGATCAAACACCAAAACCCAAGCAAATGCTGCCTTAAGGAGACAGACACCTGTAAGCCGCAAAGACAAAGTTAGACTCAAAGTGAAAGGGTGGAAAATTATTCTCCAAGCAAGTAATATCCACAGAGAAACAGGTATAGCCATATCTATAGCTGACAAAACAGTTTTCCAGATAACAAAGGTAACAAGAGACAAAGACAGACATTTTATAATGATAAAGAGGACACAACATCAAGAAGACATAACACTCCTTAATATATATGCACCCAATTAGGGGGCACTGAAATACATAAAGCTAAAGGTGGAAAGAGTCAAAAAACATTATCATAGCTGAGGACATTAAAACTCCACGGACAACTCTAGATAGATCATCTAACAGTAAATCAATTAAAAAATATTGGTTTCAAATAACACATTAGACCAAATTAACATAATTGATATTTACAGAGCCATTCATCCCAGAACATCAGATCATCCATTCTTCGTCAGTGCACATGGAACAGTCACAAGGTCACAAAACTACCCTAAAAACATTGAAGAAGACTGAAGTCATACCAAGCATATTCTCTGACCACAATGCTTTGAAATTAGAAATCAACTACAAGAAGGAAGTAAAGAAACCCAGAGAAACATGGAGATCAAACAACATACTACTAAAAAGTGACTGGGTGAAAGAGGAAGGAAAAGATGAAATAGAAAGATATATTAAGACCAATGAGAAGGACAAAATGACACATGAAAATTTCTGGGATGCAGTGAAAGCAGAAGAGGAAATTTTACATCACCACATGCCTATCTCAAGAAATAAGAGAAATTCCAAGTAAACAACCTAACATTACATCTTAAAGAATTAGAAGGAAATTATAAAAATCAGAGCAGGACTAAATGAAAGAGAGAACATAAGGACTACACAAAAAAATTAATACAACAAAGAGGTGGCTCTTTGAAAATAAAATAAAATTGACAAACCCCTAGCTAGACTCACTAAGGAAAAAAGAGATAAGACTCACATAAACAAAATCAGAAATGAAAGAAGGTACCACAGACATCACAGATATACAAAGGATCATACTAGAATACTATATGCCAGCAAATTCAATAACCTAGAAGAAATGAACCAGTTCCTAAAAATATATAACCTTCCTAGACTGAATCATGAAGAACTGGGAAACCTAAGTAGACCAATTAACAGTGATAAAATTGAAACAATTATCAAAAATCTCCCCCCAAAATAAAAGTCTAGGACCAGATGGCTTCACTAGAGAATTCTACTATACATTAAAAAGGTATTTGAGCCCTGGCTGGTGTGGCTCAATAGACTGAGTGCTGGTCTGCAAACTGGAAGGTCACAGGTTCGATTCCTACTCAGGACACATGCCTGTGTTGTGGCCCAGATCCCCAGTTGGGGGTGTGTGAGAGGCAGCCGATTGATCTCACACATGTTTCTCTCCCTCTCTTTCTCTTTCCCTTCCCCTCTCTCTAAAAATAAATAAATTAATTACTTTTAAAAAGCCTGATAACTATTCTTCTCAAACTCTTCCAAAAAATTAAAGAAGAGGCAATACTTTCTAACACACTTCATGAGGCCAACATAACCTGACACCAAAACCTGGCAAGGATAACATAAAAAAAGAAATCTATATATATCTCTGATGAATACAGATGCAAAAATACTAAACAAAATAGTAACAAATCAAATACAATAATATATTAAAAAAATAATACAGTATGATCAAGTAGGACTCACTCCATGGGCATAAGCATGGTTCAACATATACAAATCAATCAATGTAATACACCACAGTAACAAAACAAAGGATAAAAATCATATGATCTTAAAAATAAATGTAGAAAAGACATCCATTTATGATTAAAACACTCACTAAAAAGGGTATTGAAGGAAAGTACTTCAATATATAAGGACATATATGACAAACCCTCAGCCAATAGCACACTCAATGGTGAAAAACTCAAAGCTTTTCCTCTACAATCATGAAGAAGGCAAATATTCTCACTCTTACCATTCTTATTAAACACATTTCTGAAATCCCTAGCTGGAGCAATTAGGTAAGAGAAAGACATTAAAGACGTCCAAATTGGGAAGAAAAAAGTAAAAGTGTCAATTTTTCCAGATGACATGATTCTGTATATAGAAAATCCTAAAGGCTCCAAAAAACTGTTAGAAACAATAAACAAATACAGCAAAGCTGCAGGATTCAAAATCAACTGCTTTCCTATATACTAATGATAAAACTTCAGAAAAAGGAATAAACAAACAATTCCTTTTGCAATTGCAACCAAAAGAATAAACCACCTAAGAATAAACAAAGAATATGAAGAACCTATATACTGAAAACTATAAAGCATTACTAAAAAGACTGAAAAGACATAATGAAATGGAAAGATATTCTATGTTCACTGACTGGAAGAATCAACATAGTTAAAATGGCTATATTACCCAAAGCAATATAGAGATTTAATGCAATCCTCATCAAAATCCCAATGTCATTTTTCAAAGAAATAGAGCAAAATATCATCAGAATTGTGTGGAGTCACAAAAGACCCTGAATAGCCAAAGCAATCCTGAGAAAAAAGAACAAAGCTGGAGGTATCACACTACCTGATTTCAAATTATACTACAGAGCTATGATAATCAAAACAAGCCCCAGCTGGTGTAGCTCAGTGGATTGAGTGTCAGCCTGTGAACCAAAGGCTTACCGGTTTAATTTCTAGTCAGGGAACATGCCTGGGTTGTGGGCCAGGTCCCCAGCAGGGCATGTACGAGAGGCAACCACACATTGATGTTTTTCTCCCTCCTTTCTCCCTCCCTTCCTCTCTAGAAATAAATAAAACAGTTTTTTTTAAAAAATTGCATGGTATTGGCAGAAAAACAGACACAGAGGCCAACTGAACAGAACTGAGAGCCCAGAAATAAATACAGATGTATATGAGCAAATAATTTTTGACACAGGAGTCTAAAACACACAATGGAGAAAACAAAGCTCTTCAATAAATAGTGCTGGGAAAATCAGAAAACAGCATGCAAAAGAATGAAACTATATTACAGTTTTTTCCCCTTGTACAAAAATCAATCCAAAATTGATGAAAGATCTAAATATAAGATCTGAAACAATAAATCACACAGGAGAAAACATAGGTACTAAACTCATGGACCTTGGTTGTAGAGAACATTTTATAAATTTGACTCCAAAGGCAAGGGTAATAAAGGCAAAAATAATTGAATAGGACTATATCAAACTAAAAAGCTCTGCATGGCAAAAAAAAACGAAAACAAAGCAAAAAGGCAACTGACCAAATAGGAGATGACATTTGCAAACAATAGCTATGACAAGGGGTTAATATCTAAAACGTAAGAACTCATACAACTCAACATCAAACAACCCAACTTAAAAAAATGGGCAGGGGCCTGAACAGACACCTCTCGCAAGAAGACATACAAACAACCGACAGATACTGGAAAAGATGTTCAACTTCACTAGCTCTTAGGGAAATGCAAATCAAAACTACAATGAGATATCATCTCACACCTATTAGAATGGCTATTGTCAACAAGACAGTAATAACAAGTGTTGGACAGGCTGTGGAGAAAAAGGAACCCTTTTTGGCTGCTGGTGGAAATGTGAACAGGTACAGCCACTATGGAAAACAGTATTGCGGTTTCTAAAAAAAATAAGAACTGAGTTACCGTATGACTCAGTAATCCATCTTCTGGGTATCTACCCATAAAACTTGAAAACATTTTTGTGCAAAGATATATGCACCCCTATGCTCACTGCCGCATTGTTCGTGGTGGCCAAGACATGGAGACAATCATGTTGCTGTTTGACAGAAGACTGGATAAAGAAGTGATACATGTATACTATGGGATATTACTCAGCCGTAAGAAAACAAAATACTGCCACCTGAGACATGAATGGACCTTGAAAATATTATGCTAAGTGAAATTAGTCAATGAAAAAAGCTATGTACTATATGATTTCACTCATGTGGGATACAAAACTGAAACTCACAGACACAGATGGTTACCAGATGGAAGGGGTGTGGAGGGGCAGGAAAGGTAAAGGGAGCCAAGTATGTGGTGACAGAAGATGATTTGACTTTGGGTGGTGGGCACATAATAATGCAATATACAGCTCACATATCATAGAAACCTATACTAGAAACTTATATGGCCCTATTAACCAATGTCATCTCATTAAATTTAATGAAAAGACAGTGAATGTCTTATCTTCTGTCATCTATAACTGAATCCCAAAGTATACTTCAAATGGTTTTCCATGACTTCAGGGTGGCTTCAAGTTGGCCTTGTCTATATTATAATCATAGTAATTGTTATAAAACACAAATTATATCATATCACTCCTTTACTTAAAATCACACAAGACCCATGACTGTGGTGGGCAGAATTTTGGCCTCCACGATATTCATCAACTGGTGTTGTTCTCAAGATTATATTAAGTTATTCGGCACAGCTGACCTTAAAATAGGGAGACTAACTGGATGGACCTAATCTTATCACATGAGCCCTTAAAATCAAAGAAGTTTCTCTAGTTGGCAGCAGAAGAGGAAGTCAGAGAGATTCCAAGATGAGAAGAACCTGACATGCCATTGCTGGCCTGAAGATGAAGGGGGAATGCAGAAAGCATGAGACAAAATGGAATTCTGCCACTGTCCTGAAGGAGCCTGCAAGGTGATTCTTCTCCACACCCCTCAGTAAGGAGCACAGCCCTGCTGACCCCTTGAACTGGGCCTGTGAGACCAGAGAACCCAGTTAAGCCACACTGTGCACCCAGATTTCTGACCTGCAGAAATTGTAACATAATTGAGTTGGTGTTGTTTCAAGCCACTAACTTTATGGTAATCTGTCATAGTAGCAATGGACAACTAATAGAAACAGAAAACTAATACTAATACAATGACTACACACGGTCCTCCATGATCTGATTCCTTCATGACTTTTCAAACCTGTGTGCCATCAACATGACCACTTTCTGCACCTACTTTTCCACTTGCTTAAATTAAAAAAGAAATCAATGTTTATTTATTAATTTTCAGTGAAACAGCATTATTTTTGTATATGGAGAGAAGTTTGGATATGGGCTATAACACATATTCACTTTTTATTCTATAAAATAAGGAAAAAGTACTAGAGTTATGATTCACTTTACGCACTGAGTATATTCCCCTAATATTATGTAAGTAAAATTATGATTTCAAAATAGTATGTTCAGTCCCAATTATGTTATTTTAAATTATCTTTAAACAGGGAAAAATCAGTAAATATAAGAAATCATGATTTTATAACATTCCCAGTAAATTTTAGAAAATAATTTCTTCCTCTTCTTTCTTCTAGATATTTTACTCATTATTCAAAAGTCCATCCCCATGAACTATATCTACATACTCTGTATTATCTGAGCTTTTCTTAGCATTGGCCCTAAAGCTATAATCTTAAGAGGTAAATGATATCTGATGACTAAGTATTCTTCAAATCTAATTATCTCAATATTGTTTCAATCAGGACTTCTATATCATTATTTTAAAAATATTTAATATTTAAAGGACTCACTTCTCAAATGGGCAAAAATGTTATAAGCCTACATTGGAAAATAATATTGACAAGGATATACTGCAATAATCAAATGCTAAAATGTAATATACACTGTGTTCAGAAATTCTGAACACCATTCTGCCATGATGTTTTAACAGAAAGTAAACAGTCTCAAGAGAAACAAAATTGACTACACGCAGCATAAAGGCCAGCAGGACACACGGGCAACGGAGGACGGTAAGAGAAAACCAAATGCTAGATGCAATCTTGTGAAGAACACAACCCACAGGCAAACTGGCACTGTGCTTTTCCCCTTCCTATTAAACAGAAACACCCACTCAGAGAAAGGCTTCCTCAACTTCAAGGGTCTTTGAATCATGAGTGGTTGGCAATCACACTGCTGGTAAAGTGGGGTTGAAGGAGGCATTAGCCAACAGGGGAACAAAGAATGAAACCATCTTGAGCACAGCTGAGGCAGCTCCACCCCCAGTGCACATCAGCAAGCCTTCCCTGCCTAATGTGACAGACGCAAGAGCAGACTTCAGTAGCATAAAGGTCAAGTGGGGAGAGAGATGCTCCTTTCTCCTTATCATCCATTTTCACCCTTGATTCCTAAGATACCCAGAAGCACAACTGAGTAAAAGGTCTATGACCCCAGAATAAATGAAGACTTGGCACACTACTTGAAAAGGATTGCAGGCTCTACTATAAATCTTAGTCTGAGGGTGAATTTGTGATAAAAATCTAAACCCATATATCAAAATTAAAACAAAAAACCTAATCCATACCCTAGATTGCATTAAAAAATTAACCCGAATCATAAGCTTAAATGTAAAATCTAAAAGTCTAAAATACGTAGAAAACATTTTAAAAACCTCTGTAATCTTACATTGTTCAAAGATTTCAGAGTATGACAACAAAAGCACAATCCATACAAGAAAAATATCAAGAAGGTGAATATCATTAAAATTTAAATTTCTACTGCTTGAAAGAAGCTGTTAAAAGAAAGACATGACAAGCCAGTCTGAAAGAAAATATTTACAGAACACATATTTGGAACATATACAGAACTCCCAAAATTCAATAATAAGAAAACAAATAACCCAGTACAAAAATGGGCAAAAGATTTTAAGTGTCTACTTTATCAAAATGGTATTTAAGAAGCAAATAAGCTCATGAGACGGTGCTCAACATCAGTAACCACTAAGGAAATTCAAGTTAAAACCACAATGAGATACCACTATGTATCTATTAGAATGGCTAAAATTAACAGAAACGAAAAAAGGAAATACCACGTCGTGATGAGGATATGGAGCAAAAGGAACTCCCACATGTTGCTGGTGAGAAAGCAGAAGAGCAGAACCACTTTGGAAAACAGCCTGGCAAGTAAACACGCACTTCCCATACAACTCAACCATTCCACTACTAGGTGTTTCATGCAAGGGAATTAAGAACTTATATTCACACAGAAACCTGTTGGTGACTGTTTATCAAAGCTTTCTTAGTAAATTGCTAAAAAAATAGAAACAACACAGATGTACTTCAGCTGATGAATGGCTAAATAAACTGGTACATCTATATAAAAGAATACTACTGAGCAGTAAAAAGAAGCTCACTAGTGATACACACAAGACAAGTGAATCTTAAACACATTATGCTAAGCAAAAGAAACCAGACTCAAAGGCATCTACATCTCTTTTCAGCAAAGGGCAAAATGACCAGACAGAAAATCCGCAAGTATAGAGATCTGAACAACAGCATCTAACTTACATATATAAAACACTCCACCCAACAATAGCAGAATATACCTTTTTTCCAAAGTGCCCACAGAACAATCAACAAGATAGGCCATAAAATAAACTTTAAGAAATGTAAAAGAACTAATATTACATAAGGAATGTTCCTTAACCATGGAGACAAAGTAAAAATCAACAACAGAAAAATAACAAGAAAATTCTGAAACACTTGAAAATGTAACTTCTAAGTAATTCATGGGTCAAACAAGAAGACAAACCAAAAAAATGTTTTAAAAAACATAGAAATTAATGGAAACAAAAATATAACATATCAAAACATGCGAGAAGCCAGCAGTGCTGACAGTGAAAGTTCTAACACTGTATATTTATTAGAAAAATTCTCAAATTAATAATCTACATTCCTACCTCAAAAAATAAAAAAAAATAAGCAGATCAAGCAAAAGGAAGACAATAACAAAAATAGCAGCAATCAATGCTTTGTTTAAAGTAAAACAATACAGAAAACTATAGTACATTGCTGAAAGAAATTAAGGATGACATAAATAAATGGAAAGAGATTTCATGTTGATGATTTGGAATACTTAATATTATTAAGATGTCTAAACTACCCAAGGCAATCTACACATTCAATGTAATCACTATCAAAATCCCAAAGCACTTTTTTGCAGAAAAAAAAATCATCCTGAAATTTCCAAATGGAATCTCAAAAAACCCTGAATAGCCAAGCAATTTTGAAAATGAAGAATAATGTTAAAGACTCACATATCCTTGATTCAAAACATATTACAAAGCTACAGTAATCAATACATTGTGGTACTGTTATACTAGCATTAAGACAAAGATATACACAAATAAAATGGAGTAGTAAGGCCAGAAATAAAACATAAACATGGTCACCAATAAATGTGCCAAGACCACTCAATATGGAAAGAGTAATTTCTTCAACAAATGATGCTGAGAAAACTGGATATCCACATACAAAAAAATAAAGGTGAACGTTTACCTGATACCATATACAAAAAAAGTATTAATATAAAAGTTCGTGATATTGAAGTTGGCAATGATTTGTTAGATATTACACCAAAAGCACAAACAACAAAAGCTCATACAGACTAATGGGACTACATCAAACTTAAAAACTTTTGTGCATCAAAGAATACAAAGAAAAGAGCAAAAAGGAAATATACAGGATGGGAGAAAATATTTTCAAATCATGTATCTAAAAAGGGGTTAATACCCAGGATTTATAAGAAGTCCTACAGCTCAACAACAAGAACAACAACAACAAAAGGATTTAAAAATAAGCAAAGGACTTGAACAGCTATTTCTCTAAAGATGCCATGTAGCCAACAGGTATATAAAATGCTCATCATCTAATAAATCAACAAACAAGTACTGGCGAGGACGTAGAGAAAAGGGAACCCTACTGCACCATTGGTGGGAATGCAGACTGGTGCAGCCACTGTGAAAAAAAGTATGCAATTTCCTCAAAAAACTAAAGATGGAACTGCCTTTTGACCCAGCAATTCCACTGGTGGGAATATACCCTAAGAACCCTGAAATAGCATCCAAAAGCATCTATGCATCCTAATGTTCATAGCAGCACTATTTACAATAGCCAAGTGCTGGAAACAACTTAAGTACCCATCAGTAAATGAGTGGATCAAAAAACAGTGGAACATTTACACAATGGAATAGTACCCAGCAGAAAGAAAGAAGGAGCTCCTACCCTTTGCACCAGCATGGATGGAACTGGAGAATATTATGCTAAGTGAAATAAGCCAAGAGCTAAAAGATAAATACCATCTGACGTCACCTATAAGTGGAACCTAATCAATAAAACAAACAAATGAGTAAAATATAACCAGAGACTTAGAAATAAAGAACAAATTGACAGTGACCAGAGAGGAGGAGAGAGGGGGATAACGGGAAAGAAGGGGCAGGGGCAAGCAAAGGAACATGAATAGCAGACTCATGGGCACAGACAATGGGGGTGGTACTGATTGTGGGAGTGGGGGGAATAGGGTAGGGATGAGCAATGGGGAAAAATGGCAGGACAACTGTAACTCAACAACAACAAATTTTTTAAAAAAGAAAGAAAAGAGGTTCAACATCATTAATTATGAAAGAAATACAAATCAAGCCCACAAAGAGACTCCACTTCAACACCCATAAAGATGGCTAATAAAAAAAAAAAAAAAAAAAAAAGTCTTGGCTAATGGAAAAATCAGAACCCTTTTGCACTGCTGGTATGACTGTACAAGGATGTAACCTCTATGGAAAATAGTATGGTACTTCTCTAAAAATTAAAAATATAATTACCATATAACCCAGCAATCCCACTTCTAAAATTCAAAAGAATTGAAAAGATGGATCTTGCAGACATATCTGCAAACCCATGTTCACAGCAACACTATTCATAAAAATATATGTATTAGCCAAGATAAGCAACCCAAAGGTCTATGGATGGATAAATGGATAAACAGAAGGTGACATATACACATAATGGAATGTTATTCAGCCTTAAAAAGGAAGGAAATCTGTAGTGTGCTGCAATATGGATGAGCCTTGAGGAAAGTAAGTGAAATAAATCAGACATACAAAGAAGAGTGACAGCTGCCAAGTGGCTTCAGGGACTGTGGAGAGCGGACGACTAAGATGCAGTCTCAGCTTTGTCAGAGCAAAAAGGTCCTGGACATTTGTTGCACAATGATGTAAATGTACCTAACACTTTCTAAACCACACACTTAAAAATGGTTAAAGTGGTAAATTTTATGTTATGCATATTTTACCACAACATAAAAAATGATTAAGATGGTATATTATATGTATATTTCACTGCAATTTACTTTTTAAAAAATGTAAATGCTAAAAAAAAGGAATTAACACCAACTTTATATAATCTTGTCTGGAAAAAAGAAGAGAAGGGAACACTTACCAACTTCTTCTATGAAGCCTGTATTATCCTGATACCAAAAAGCACATTAAAAAGTTAAAAAAAATACTATGTACCAATATCTCCCATCACCTTGAATACAAAAATCCTAAACAAAATATTAGCAAACTAAATTCAACAATGTATAAAAACAAATATACATCACGACTGAGTGGAAATTATTCTAGGTATGTGAGACTGGTTCAACACTTGAAAATCAATGAATAGCGTCCCTGCCAACAAGATGAAAAAGTATCATATCATAGTAATTGACACAAAAAGAATTTGAAAAAACCCACTTATGTTAAGAAATTCCCAGTATATTAGAAATAGAGGGGAACTACGTGAACTTGCTGAAGAGTATCTACGAAAAAAAAAAGCCTATAGCTAAAATTATACCTAGTGGTAAAAGACTGAATGCTTTTCCCTACGATTTGGAGCAAAGCAAGGATGTCCAGTCTTACCACCCTCATGCAACACAAGACTGGAAGCTCGAGCCACTGTAATGAGGCACAAAAACAAAATAGATCCATGTAGATTAGAAACACAGAAATATAATTTTTTATGTTTGAAAATGACATGAAATACTTAGGTGCAAATCTAACAAAAGATTTACAAGACTTGTATCTTGAAAATTACAAAATGCTGACAGAAGAAACAAAAACAGACTAAATAAATAAAGAGACATACTGTGTTCATGCATTGGAAGATCCAGTATAGTAAACAAATCAATCTTCCCCAAACTGATCTATATAGCTTTAATAAAATTCCTATTAAAATCCCAGCCAGAGTTTTTATAGACAGAGATAAGCTTAGTCTAAAATGTATATAGAAAAGTAAAGGCCCTAGAATAGCTAAAGTAATCTTGAAACATAAAGTGGGAAGAATCACTGTACGTGATATTAAAGTTAATTATATAGTTATAGTAATCAAGACAGTATGGTAGTGGTGGAGCAATAAACACATAAATCATACTAACAGAATAGAATACCCAGAAATATACTCTCCCAACTCTTAAAAAAAAGTTGCAAAAGCAATTCAATAAGGGAAGACATCTTTATTCAACAAATGTTGCTCATACAAGTGGACAACTACAGGCCAAACAAACAAATCTCAACCTAAACCATCTCACCTTGCACAAAAATTAATTCAAAACAGTTTACAGATTTATATGTGCAATATAAAACTATAAAAATTTTAGGAAGAAAACAAGAAAATCTTCAAGATCTTTGGCTAGGCAAAGAGTTCTTGGCACTAAAAGCACAATTAATAAAAGGAAAAATTGATAAACTGGACACTCATGAAAATGAAAAATGTGCTACCCAAGTTCATGGAAAAAAATGAGAAGACAAGCTACATACTAACATAAAATACTTGCAAATCACATATCCAGCAAAGGTCCAGTGTCTGGAACACATAAAGAGCTCTCAAACTCAACAGTGAAGAATCAAACAATTCATCCAAAAAATTGACAAAAACTATTAAGAGATATTTCACTGAAGAGGCTTTACAGATGGTAAATAAGTATATGAAAAGATGTTCAACATCTTTAGCCATCAGGGAAATGAAAATGAAAATCATGAGGTGTCATTATCCATTACCCAGAATGGCTAAAATATAAAAAGAGTCGCAGTGCCAAATGCTGTCACAAATGCAGAAAACTCAACCATTCATATATTGTTGGTGGGAATGTAAAATGGTACAGCCATTCTAGAAAAAAGATTGGTACTTTCTTATAAAACTAAGCTGCCCTTCCGGCCAAGATGGAGGCATAGGTAGATACGCTGTGCCTCCTTGCACAACCAAGATAGGGACAACAATAATTTAAAAACAAAATAACAACCAGAACTGACAGAAAATTGAACCGTATGGAAGTCAGACAACCAAGGAGTTAATAGAAATGTTCATCCACACTGGTAAGAGGAGCGGAGTTGGGCAGCTGGGCATGGGTCACAGAGAAGAGAGCGTTGGGACTGGGTGCGAAAGGCATCCGGGGGCACAAGACTACAGCACGCGCACCCTGGGCACACAAGTGGCAGCTGTCAGACCCTGGCCAAGGGGTGGCAACTGGCAGACACAGCAAGGAGGTAATTGTGAAGCAAGGCACTGCGCACAACCCAGGATCCCAGTGCTGGGAAATAGAGCCTTGGCACACTGACTGAAAACACCTATGGGGTTTGATATAGAGGGAGAGACTCCCAGCCTCATAGGAGAGGTCGTTGGAAAGTTCCACGGGGTGCACAACCCCACCCACACAGGAATTGGCACCATAGGGGCCCAGTTTGGTCCAGGGAAGCAGCAGAAGGGACTGAGGTCTGAAGGAGAGCAGAGCAAGTGCCATTGTTCTATCTTGGACCCCGCCCCCACAGTGTCACAACCCAGCAAGTGGGGTACCCCACCCTGGCAAACACCTAAGGCTCTGCCCCTCATAAGTAACAGGCAAGACCAGACCAAATAAATAAATAAATAAATGAATGAATGAATAAATAAATAAAAGATGGCTCAAAAAACCAAATGAAAGCCCCATAGCCAGTACTTTTTAGTGACCAGGAGATAGCCAACCTATCACATACACAGTTCAAAGCACTGGTAATCAGGATGCTCACAGAATTGGTTGATTTTGGTTGCAAATTAGATGAAAAAATGAAGGCTACAATAAGTGAAATCAAGAAAAATGCACAGGGAACCAATAATGATGGAATGGAAGCTTGGTCTCACATCAATGAGTGGATCAGAAGGAAGAAAAAAACATACAACCAGAAAAGAAGAAATAAGAATTCCAAAAAATGAGGAGAGGCTTAGGTACCTCCAGGACATCTTGAAACGTTCCAACATCTGAATTACAAGAGTACCAGAAGTAAAAGAGGAAAAGCAACAAGTGGAAAGTTATTTGAACAAATAATAAAGGAGAACTTTCCCAATCTAGCAAAGAAAATAGACTTCCAGGAAGTCCAGGAAGCTGAGTCCCAAAGAAGTTGGATCCAAGGAGGAACATACCAAGGCACATCATAATTACATTAGCCAAGATGAAAATGAAGGAGAGAATCCTAGAAGCAGCAAGAGATAAGGAGACAGTTATCTACAAAGGAGTCCCCATCAGACCGTCAGCTGATTTCTCAAAAGAGACCTTGCAGGCAAGAAGGGGCTGGAAAGAAGTATTTCAAGTCATGAAAGGCAAGGACCTACATCCAAGATTGCTCTACCCTGCAAAGCTATCATTTAGAATGGAAGGGCAGATAAAGTGCTTCTCAGATAAGGTCAAGTTGAAGGAGTTCATCATCACCAAGCCCTTATTTTATGCAATGTTAAAGGGACTTAACTAGGAAAAAGAAGATAAAAAACATTTATAGTAAAATGACAGCAAATTCACAATTATTAACAACCACACCTAAAACAAAAACAAAAACAAAAAGAAACTAAGCAAACAACTAGAACAGGAACAGAACCACAGAAATGGAGATCATATGGAGGATTAGCAACAGGGGAGTGGGAAGAGGAGAGAGGGGAAAAGGTACAGAGAATAAGTAGCATAGATAGTAGGTAGAAAATAGATAGGGGGAGGGCAAGAATAGGATGGGAAATGTAGAAGGTAAAGAACTTACGACACATGGACATGAACTAAAGTGGGGGAATGTGGGTGGGAGAGGGTATGCAGGATAGAGGGGAATAAAGGGGGGATAATGGGACAACTGTAATAGCATAATCAATAAAATATATTTAAAAAATTAAAAAAAACCTAAGCTGTTATTACTCAGCAATGGCACTCCTGAGCACTTATCCCAGGGGAGTGAAAATTTATGTTCACACAAAAACCTGTACAAGAATATTCATTGATTATCTTATTTGTAACAATCAAATACTGGAATCAGTCTAGATGCCCTCCAAGAGGTGAATGGCTAAATAAACTATATACTCCATGGAATACTCTGAGCAATAAAAGGCACAAACTAGTGATATATGCAACAATTTCGATGAGTTGCTAAGGAATTATGGTAAGTAGGGGGAAAAAGTTCTAAAAGGTTATACACTGTATAATTACATTTATGGAACTCTTTTGACAGGGCAAGATTTTAGAAATAAAGATAAGGTCAGTGGCTGTGGGGTGATAGGGATGGTGGTGCGGCAGGCTGTTGCATGTGGTTCTCAAAGGGCAACCTGAGAAGCCTGTGGTGCTGGAGCAGTTCAGCACCTCGACAATGGTGGTGGTACACAAACCTCCACATGCAAGAAAATGTCTAGAACTAAATACAAACACCCAAATGTGTATAAGAACTGTTACTAGAGTTCTGCAAAACATACTATTGGGGAAAAATGGGTAAAGGGTGGATGGAATCTGGCTGTATTATTTCTCACAACTCCATGTGAATCTACAGTTACTTCAATAAAATTTTCAATTAAAAAAAGGTACATTCCATGTGATTCCATTTATATGAATTTCTGAAAAAGTAAAAACTGTAGGGTCAGAAAACAGATCAGGGAGTGCCAGAGGGTAGGAATTGGGGGAAGGGTTTAGGAGTACAGGAGAGTTTTTTTGGAGTGAAAGAACTGTTGTATATTCTGATTGTGCTGGTCGTTACATATTGGAGAGTTTGTCAAAACTCATAAATGCATACTAAAAAGGGTAAACTTGCTCAATAAACTTTATTTTTTTAAAAAAATTATTATTTTTATTTTCAGAGAAAGGACAAGGGAGGGAGAGAGAGAAACAACAATGTGAGAGAAACATTGATTGGCTGCCTCTTGCATTTGTCCTGCCTGGCTAGGGACTGAACTCACAACCCAGGCATGTGCCCTGAGTGGGAGTCAAACCAGCGACCTTTCGCCCCACAAAACAACACCCACACCAGACAGGGTCATAATAAACCTTACTTTAAACAAAGGACACTGCTAAAAATTCCTCACTATGGAGTAATATTAAAGATCTATTGTCATGTGAGAAAGGCAAGTTGCGTATTTTCTTGTGGTTCTTTGTGTATCGAATTTATACACTGAATAGCAATGGAAACTATAACAGGAAACTTGTGTCAGTAGTTGCTTTGGGACCAAATACCTAAGTGGCTGCTAAGGATAAAAGTGAGAAGACTTAGTTTTTGGTTTATACCCTTTAAAAATTTTTAATTGGGTTCCATGTGGAAGTATCACCTGATCCAAATGAGAATTAAATAGAATAAAATCATTTAAAAACTTGAATATCTACCCCCCAAATCATAAGAATATTATGGATGATTATAAAATTTTAAACTGAAAAGAACCAGTTAATTTAAAAGACAAATTTAAAAATTACCAACTCAATTTATTTTATGAAGTTAATATAACCTTCATAAGAAAAACAGAAAAAAAGTAAAAAAGAAAATTACAGACCAATTTTAAATATGAAAATAGATAGAAACATCCCCCCAAATTATAAAATTTAATTCCATAGTGTTGTAAAGAATATAATATTTTACAATTAAGTTGAATATAAATATAATTCAATACCTGAAAATATATCATTAAAATTTAGATTAACAGAACAACATGATTATCTGAATACACAAAGAAAATTTTATTAAAAATCAACATTCACTCCCTGGCTGGTATGGCTCAGAGAATTGAGCACTGGCCTGCAAACAAAGGGTTGATTCCCAGTCAGGGCACATGCCTGGGTTGCAGGCCAGGTCCCCGGTTGGGGGCGCATGAGAGAAAACGGCACATTGATGTTTTCCCCTCTCTTTCTCTCTCTCTTTCCCTTCCTCTCTCTCTAAAAATGAATAAAATCTTTAAAAAGTAAAAATCAATATTCATAATAAAAGAAAGCTTCAATAAACAGAGACACTGACTACCTTAACTTGATGAAAGGCACTTATCAAAAACCTACAGCAAAAGTTATATTTCATATCAAAATATTTCACCCTGAGACTTTGAAAGTAGTCCCTTTAAAGTGAGCAACAAGATAAAGAAGGCCTCTTCTACTGTTCATTTGTAATATTAAACTAGAGAGGTTCCTACCCAAGAAACAAAAAAAAAGAGGGATAAAAATTATTTGCAGATATGACTGTCTATGTGGGTCTGAAACTATTCTGTATATTAGCAAAAGTAATACATGATCAACACACAAAAATAAATAGCATGCTTATCACACCAACAATAACCAATTAGAAAATAGTGAATGAAAAAATAATTGCATTTAAAATAAATACCAAATGTACAAGACGCCTAGAAATAAATTTAACAAAAATGAGCAAGGCCTTTGTGAGAGAATTAGAAACATTGCTAAAGGACCAAAAAAAATCCTCTGAATTATATGGAAAGACATCCTATGTTCATAGATAAGAAGACATAATCTATTCTCCTAAATTAGCCAGTGAATTTAATGCAATCAGAATCCACATTACAGTAGGATTTTTGTGGAACTTGATAAGCCAATCCTAAAATTCTTAGAAAATATGGCCTATAATAATAAGGCATTCTGAAAGCAAAAATTAAATGGGGAAACTTATCCTAACTGGGAATTCACACTAGTAATTTAGCAATTTTGTAATAGAACAGAAATTGACAAATATTCCCACAGAACAGAACGGAGCCCTGGAACAGAAGCATGAATGCATATAAAAAACAAAGTCCATGACCAAGCCAGCATTACAGATCAGTCATGAACACCAATTATCAACACAGGGTGGGGTCACAAAGCCTTAGAAATAGATTCCAGGTAGATCAAAGACATAAATGTGAAAATACTTTGACAAAAAGCTCAGGAGATTAGATTAAGTGATCTTTGGAAAGCAAATGCTTTAATGAGATAAAATTAGAAAAAAACACAGACGATTGATAGATTTGATATTAAATTTTTTAAACTTTTCAAAAAAATATGAAAAGATCAGACTGAAAGGCTACAGACTGAGAAGAAATTGCAATGCACATTGACAAGAAATTATAAAGTCCTACTTTATATTTTAATGGATATATAAAATATAATAAGTAGACATACATCAAATTTTTGCCTGACTTCTTGAAGTCAGGAATAGGCTGAGAATAGAGGCAAAAAGATACTCCAATCTTATCTGTAACACTGTTTCTTTTAATTAAAAAATAAACCTGAAGAGTAAAATATTAACAATTATCAGTTCTGAATAGTGTGAACATGAATGGTTGTTTTACTATTCTCAGTATTTTTCAGTTTTTTTTTTTTTTTCTAAAGAGCAAACAAAACCAAAAAGATAAAACTGGTCCCCTGCCGTTGGCAAAACAAAAGTTCAGACACTAAAGATAATACCCTTTAAGATCATGATTTGGGAAGGCTGGTTCTTATTCTTTCTTTCCTTTGCAGGTATATTCAAATTCTCACATATAATTCCAATCAAGATTAGGAAGGTAGCCTATCTTCTGCTGGGCTGGGAAAGTGGCAAGAAGTCAAAATAAAGCCCCAGGTAATTGGAATGACAAAGGCTGCAAGCAACAGGGGAAGCTAGCATTTCAGAGGCTCTCCAAGGTGCATCCAGGAGAAAGCCCC
Source organism: Phyllostomus hastatus (assembly GCF_019186645.2). Lineage (NCBI taxonomy): Eukaryota > Metazoa > Chordata > Mammalia > Chiroptera > Phyllostomidae > Phyllostomus > Phyllostomus hastatus. The sequence goes on along the minus strand of NW_025334015.1, from coordinate 830,693 downwards.
CTTTGTCTTTCTGCAGGCCCAGGCTGAATGTGAGCAGTGCTGTGTCAGGGCCCTTGTCAGAGGATGATGGAGCCTGGCAGTATGGAGAACCCCAGGAGACTTGTGTCCTATGGAGGAATGTTTCTTCACAACAGCAGGTCCTCTGTCTGCAAGGAATATGAGGTAACGGACGAACACAGCACACTGGGGTTTCTCCAGCATCCAAGACAAAATGAACCTTCACTGAGGCGGTGTCCAAATACTGGCTGCTGCCCTGCTCTCACATGAAGATACAATCAGCTTTATTTAGAAACACCACCAGTCTCAAGCAGGAAAAAAAATACTCCCCATATTTTAAAAAGCATCCCATAAATGACCGACAAAGAGCATCTGAGGAATGCCTACTATGATTCATTACATCCTAAATAAAGACTTCCCAGGGCACAGTTTAGGGTTCCTTGGGATGAACCGCAAGTAAAACACCAAAACAGAGAAATAGCAAAGAAAAGCCTTTAAGGAAACCTATTGCTGCCTTTGCCATTCTGTCTCTGGCAACATTTCCTTCTATCAAGTAACTTCACAGGAGCTATGCCTCTTATAATTCCTCTTTATGAAAAAAAAATTTTTAAAGGCTGAAAAAAGTCACATCCCAAATCAATGAATTTACTTCCCCCCACTATCCTCAAAAACAAAAACAAACCACCGAATCTCAAGAGACACATGTACTCTGACTTCTAAGAGAAATCTCTTTGCCTCTTTTTAAAGGACTGGGTATTAGTTAAGTACTAAATAAGCAATTTAAATTCTAACTCTCAGTGGAAATTAAGAGATAAAGCAAATACAAAAGGAAAAACTTATAAATACAGGCAACACGACAAACATCAGATAAAGGGCAAGGCAAAAAGAATGAACACATTGTATACTTGAACATGTACCAGATTCATAAACACTGAAATTTCTTCCTCTCTAAATGACATTTTTCTCCCCTACAAGAAATCAGGACTATAAATATCAGGAAAAAAGTAGAATATCAGGAAGATGCCTCACCCAGTGTCTTCCAAGGACCACTTCTGGTGCTGTGGTCAAGTCTAGGACTAACACGTGCATCTCTGTAGGGGCAGAGGCAACCTCCAGCATGCAGGGCCTCTTTCACTAGTCTCAGCTTCTCCTAAACCAAGATCTGCCCATGTACCTTGCCCACTGAAATCTTTCAGTGTTTTTCCACTTTCCCCCTCACCCACCCCACACAAATCCTAGTCTCCTGGCATGCCATGCCAAGGTACTTTAAAGGAGTTCTCTGGCCCCTTCCTTCCTCCCCAGAATTATCGGCCACACTTCCCACTACAACTTTTCACTGTTACATTGAACCACTGTGGTTCACTACACATAAAGACTTACTCCTACTTCTGTGCCTTTACTTCTCAGGTACTTAAAGCTGTCTGGAATATTCTCTCCTAACCTTCACCAGATCAACTTATTTTCTAGAAAGCAGCACCTTTTGTGGCAAAGCCCAGCACCCCAACTTTGTGCTCCCAGAGCCTAGTGGGAATGAATATTCCCTACATGGTCAGGCACTGCTCTAAGCACTGAGGTGCAGAGCAGAGGTTCCTACTTTCACAGAGCACTCAGCATGGTGGGCAGAGAACAGCAGCAGACAAGTAGTGTAAGTTTGACGTTGAAAAATAAAAATAAAAGTAGGTTAAGAGACAAAAAGGATGGTCAAGGAAAGAATCTCTGATAAGGTTATCAGCAAATGCAAAAGCCAAGCAGTTACGATGGTGCATTCCAAACAGGAAAAATGCCAAGGCCTGAGGTGAGAGTGTCTTGAGGTATTTGAGGAATAGTAAGGAATTATAAACTTGAGTTTTTATAAACTGGGTGCCATGTGGAGAACAGGCTGTAGCAGACAAGGGCAGATCCAGGGAGCCTAATTAGAAGGCTACTATAAAAATACAGAGAAGGGGATGATGAAGGCTTGAACTAAGATAAATGGTAAGAAGCAGTCAGATTTTATACATGCGTTTGAAAGAACTGAAAAAAAAAGAAATGGACTAGACATAAAATGGAGAAAGAAGTCAAAACTGATGCCAAGGTTTTTGCCCTGAGCAACTGGAAAAATGGAGAAATGGAGAAAAACTTGCAGAGCAGCAAGTGGTAGAGGTGGAGGTGGAGCAGGGGAAGATAAGGGAGGGTCTATTAAAAGTTCGGTTTTGGACACATTAGGTTTAAACATCCACCTAGGGGATCAGTACAGAAGAGAACAGTCCAAGGACCAAACATGGGGGTAATGGGATTTTTAGAGGTTTGGAACATGAGGAGGATCCAGCATAGTCCATATTTCTTTAGCTTAGCCCAGGTGGCAAGCATTTTAAGAGCAGACACTACTTTTTTTGTCTTTTTATCTCCAGCTTCTGGCCCAGTACCTCTTGGTTCATAATATGTATTTAGTAAATAAATGAAACTGTCCTTTAAATCCAGCTAGAGTCTAGCGTTATTTCCTAGAAGTTCTCCTGGCAGAACATGAGAGTCCAAAAACTGAAATGTGACCAGTCCAGTAGGGACACTTTTCTAACTATCTGTATCACACACCGAGGACATTCTGCACAGCACACCACTGCCAGACAAGCCATGGAGAGGCAGACACAGATGAAGTCTCTAAAACTAAGGCTTTCAATTGGAAAAGCAAGCACTACATGGCTAATTAAAGACCAAGAATCAGGAAATGGAGATTTTTCATTTTCTACTGTTCCACACAGTACATAAACACATGGGTGATTGCTCAGGTCTTTGTTATTCTAGTATCACCACACACAGCCATCACAGGGAGGCTATACCTTCCTTCCACCTATCAGTATAAGGCAATGAGAAGGATATCGAGCGCCTGTAAGAAATTACAAAATCTTATTAAGTATGTCTCCTTTTGGTCCTATAAGCATTTTATTCTGTTCGTCATAAAGAGTGAAATGATTCAGGTAACTAGAGCTTCTATTTTATTCTGAGAGAAACAGAGAACACATAAATTTTTTATCATCTTTAAAGTCTTCTATAGTCAAAATGACTAATCACATGGAAACAGATGTGTGTGAATAATCCACATGATTCACAAAATAGCTTTGCTCCCATAAAGAACACTGAACTGGTTATAATGGATTTTTATTCATATCCTCAAAAGACATTTTGGCTACCTTTTCTTCCTCACACCTAAACTAAGTAGAGGTATTTCATGAATAAGGACACAAAACAGGAAAATGAAAGGAGGAAGAAAAGCTCAGGGGACTAACAACTAGGGGAAGGATGTTGCAGAAGTTGGAATTTGCAGGAAAATCAAGTTAAACCTAATTTTTAAAAAATACATGGTCAAAATGAAAAGGAATGCTTTTTCCAAAATAAATGGTACCTCCAACCTACTTGGAAACAAAAGGTGAAATGTCAATTCTGTATGAAACACAATTCAGAGACTCCAAATTTTCACCTATCACTAACTATGCACTGTGCTACTTTAGGGGGAAAATATGCATATATTCAGAAGAGATATGTACATTACTAATACTGTTTATATATCACTATTATTAATTCATACTGCAGGCACGTTAATATAAATTCCATTGCACTTGTTCACCATTCCCTTCTGCATCAGCATGAATGCTATCATAGTTTATTTCTAAGTGTGTAACATTTCCTAATTCATTGCAATAGCTCAAAAATATATGCTGAGTAAATAGATAATTCCACCTGGGGATTTATAAGAAAAACTACCAGGGAACAGGTATGGTAGTGGATATATGTCAATTTTAGCTGTCCAGCATCTGAATGCCCTTCTGATTTGACGGAAACTCAACAGAGATGAGAGACAGGAAGCATTTCCCACTATAGAAGCTAAACAAGAGTAGATGTTCTTTTTCCATTCCCTGAAAGCTAGAAAACAGCAAGGTGACAAAAACCTGTCTGATGTAGCCGGAATTTTACATCTTGAGATGTAATGCAAAGCTGCAAGGCCTAACAGATATTATTCAATGCAGATAAATAACAGTCAAGAATTCAAAGGCATGACTGTAATGCCTTTGGGTAATGAAGTCTAGGAGCTTGCTGATGACTGCCCAATGGCTGGTGTAAGAAGCCCACTGTGGGCATAGTAAGACAGAAATCTTGGTTGTGCCTTGCTTCCCACTAGTCCTACCCAAGTCCAATTCTTTAATCTTCTTGTCAACACTATGAGCTAAATGCCTACCCTACTTCAGTTGGCCAAAGTTTATTTCTGTTGAGTGCACGAAGAAATTGGTATCTCAGGTGATGAAAGTCAGTTTGGGATTGGTTTCTGGCTATCAGGGGCAAATGAGTAGCATATCAGTGCTCCTGGAAGGGATTCTACGAGATTTTGACATAAAGTGAAATAAGAGAGGGAAAGATGGCGGCTTTGCTCTGGGCAGCGCGTTTCTTGGCTTCTGTGAAGAGGGAAACTCGTGGTTTGGTGGAGAAGCGGAGCAAATGGATTACGTTACCGAATAACTTTTGAAAGCAGGACATCAAAAATTATTGCGATCATTGAAAAACCAGACGGTAAGGAGACTGCTTCAGGACAAAAGGGACCTAGGGATCAGCGTGGGGACTAGGGGTGTGCAGTCCCCAGGCCCGGTACTCCCAGGTCTGCCTCGGGGCTCCTGGGAGAGGGGAGTCACTGCTCCCTCCCCTGGATATGGGGGTTGAGCAACTCCAGGAGAGAGCTTGTTGCTTGAAGGCACAGATTGGCCAGTTGGACTGGGAGGGAATCGCCCAGGGACTATGAACACCCACCCAGAGACCTGGGAGAAGTGAGGGCCTCCAGCCGGCATGACCAGGGGCAGCTTGGAAGAGAGCCCGCACCCCTAGCCCGGTGGAAGTGCAGATCGGTGGAAAACCCAGAGCCGGGAGGGGCTCGGGCGTTTTCAGGTCTTGGGAGCCAGCAGTTCTGATCTGGGGAAGTGTGCGCCCCATCGGGAATCTTGACTCACGTGCTGTGACCCCGGAAGGGACAGGCGCTTAGTGCCTTCCTATAGCCAGAATCTCAAAAGTTCGGTGGAGGGGCACGCCCTTTTACGACTCCCTGGGAGGGCGCAGTGAATCCCAAAACATCGCAGGTGCCTCCTGAGATCATAGAGCTGGAACCCTGCAGGGACCCCGTTGTCCGGAAGAACGTGGCAGTGAGCTCCAGAGAGCGAGTGTGCTCGGGAGTGCCCAGGGTTCCTGAGAGACTTGCTGAGATCTGGCTGGGAAGAGAGAGAAGCATTTCAAAGGTCCCTCAGCCAGCTGAAGCCAGCAAGATCAGAAAAACTGGTCTGGCCAGTTAGAAACCAACAAGAGGGTTTTTCTTTATTTTGTTTGGTTTGGTTTGGTTTGGTTTTTGTGGCTGCTGCTGGATGATTGATTTTATCTTGTGTTTTAAGTGACATTTTATTTTTCAATTCTTACTATTTTTATATCTAGCAATCCCTTATGTTTCTCTTCCATTCATCCTAATAATATTCTTTCCAATCCAAATTTTTCTCTCCTGCACTCCATCTTCTGCTTTTTTTTTCCTTTTTTATAATCTTGCAAGTTACTGTAAATTTGTATTATCTTTTTTCTCACATTTCCGATATTTTTTATTTTAATAATATTTTGGCATTCTTTTTCTTTGTGTATAATCTTCTTTGCTTGGTTGGTTATACTGTCATTTGATAGGTTCCCCCTGGTATCTCAGTCACAGTGTGTTGATAATTTACTATCCTTCATCTGTGTTCCATTAATACACCTCTCAAGGTTCTATACTCTTTATTCTTGTTATCTAGATCTCATCAATTCTGCCACAAGACTGTCACTTTACTATTACTGTTAATAAGACCTAGTCCTTACAATTGTAAATACTACTCAATACCCCTACCTGATCTCAGCCCACTTTGCAATTTTCTGAACTATACTATTGTGGGGGTTCTCTCTACTCTTTTACACACTACTCCTATATACTAACCTTTAATCCAACCCTACCCTAGAATCTGACCTCCCACAGCCTCACAGCTTTCTACATCCAACTATCAATCCTCTCATCCCCAATAAGAGTCTTACCCTCTTTCCATCCTTTCTAAAATGTGGATAGTGGAGGGGAGGATCACTGTTAACACTATAAGGAGCCAAAGGATAACCCATCTCTTCTCTACTGGCTGCTAATGTAAATATCATAGTACACTGTCTTGCTGTCTTAAACCATTTCGCCTTACTCCTCCAACTGATCACAAAAAAAGAGTAGGGGGAACCTGTGAACACCGGGATACACGAAGGACAGTGCACCACTGAATCCCACAAGTATTCTACCACAAAAGTTCACACCATAATTGCAGGGAACCAGAACAGATCAATTTAAGAAACAGAGGCTAAGAAGAAGAAACCCATGAACAATGTGAAAACAAAGAAACAACCCCCAATGGAAGGGAAACGAGGAAGCCTCAGGAAAAATGCTAAATGAAATAGAAGCAACTGAACTACCAGATAGTGAGTTCAAAACAATGATTATCAGGAAGTTCAATGAATTCACAATCAGCTATCAGAAATTAGAGGGAAACTACATCAATCTCACTAAAAACTATATAAACATGGAAAAGGAAATAGAAACTATCAACAAAGGCCAAGAGGAAATGAAGAATACAATCTCTGAACTGAAGAACACAGTAGAAGGAATGAAAAGTAGGATTGATGAAGCAGAACACCAGAATAGTGAATTGGAGGACAAAGTAGAAAAGAACACCCAGAAAGAGCAAGAAAAGGAAAAGAGACTCAGAAAGAGTTAAGGGGGATTAAGAGAAATACAAGACAATGTGAAACATAATAATATTTGTATAATAGGGATACCAGAAGGGGAAGAAGAAGAGCAAGGGATCAAAAACCCTATTTGAAAAAAGTAATGATGGAAAACTTTCCTAATTTGATGAGAGAAAAAAGTCACACAAATCCAGGAAACACAGAGAGTCCCAATCAAGAGGAACCCAAAGAGGCCCACCTCAAGACACATCATAATTAAAATGGGAAAATTTCAAGACAAAAAGAGAATATTAAAGGCAGCAAGGGAAAAATAGGAAGTAACATACAAGGGAGCCCCAATAAGGCTAACAGCTAACTTCTCAATGGATATACTCCAAGCCAGAAGAGAATGGCAAGAAATATGCCAAGTAATGAGAACAAGAGGTGTACAACCAAAGCTACTTTACCCAGCAAGGCTCTCAATCAAGGTAGAAGGCCAAATAAGAAGCTTCCCAGACAAAAGATGTCTGAAAGAATACACCTCCACCAAACCAGCTCTGCAAGAGATTCTAAAGGGGCTGCTTTAAGGAAGGGAAGGAAAAGAGAGAGAGAGAGGAACACATGTACATAAAAGGCAATGAATAAGTACCTATCAATAATAACCTTAAATGTAAATGGATTAAATGCTCCAATCAAAAGACATAGAATAGCTGAATGGATAAGAAAACATGACCCACACATATGCTGCCTACAAGATATCCACCTCACGATAAAAGACCTGCACAGGCTGAAAGTGAAGGGCTGAAAACAAATCTTCCAAGCAAATGGACAGGAAGAAAAACCTGGGGTAGCAATACTCATATCAGACAAAATAGACTTCCAAAAAAGGGCCATAAAGAGAGACCCAGAAGGTCACTTCATAATACTCAAGGGAAGAATCCACCAAGAAGACATAAATATTGTAAATATATATGCACCCAACATAGGAGCACCCAAATACATTAAGAAAATCTTAGAGGACTTCAAGAAAGATATGGACAGCAACACAATTATAGTGGGAGATTTTAACACCCCACTAACAAAAATGGACAGATCTTCCAAACAAAATATCAACAAAGGTATTGTGGCATTGAACAATACCCTTGATGAAATAGACTTTACTGATATATACAAGCCCTCCATCCAAAAGAAGCTAAATATACATTCTTTTCAAAAGTACACGGAACATTTTCAAAGACAGACCACATGATAGGACACAAAACAAGCCTCAAGAATTTCAAGAAAATTGAAATCATACCAAGCATTTTCTTGGACCACAAGGGACTGAAGCCAGAAACCAACCCCAGGGGAAAAAACCCAAAACACTCAAAATCATGGAGATTAAATAGCATGCTATTAAACAAAGAATGGGTCAAGAATGATATTAGGGAAGAAATCAAGAGGTTTCTGGAAACAAATGAAAACAAACTCAAAACAACCCAAAACTTATGGGACACAGCCAAGGAAGTCCTGAGAGGGAAGTTCATAGCGATACAGGCCCACCTAAAAAGGTTAGAAACATTCCAAACAAACAACCTAACCCTACATCTACAAGAACTCGAGGAACAACAACAAAGACATCCCAGAGCAAGCAAAAGGAAGGAAATAACCAAGATCAGAGCAGAATTAAATGACATAGAGACTAAAAGCACAATTCTAAGGATCAATGAATCCAAGAGCTGGTTCGTTGAAAAGATAAACAAAATTGACAAGCTTTTAAGCAGACTCATCAAGAAAAAAAAGGGGAAGACCCAAATAAACACAATCAGAAATGAAAGAGGAGAGATTACAACAGATACCACAGAAATACAAAGGATTGTAAGAAATTACTACAAAGAAATGTATGCCAAGAAATTTGAAAACCTAGGTGAAATGGACAAATTTCTAGAAAAATATAATCTTCCAAAGCTCAATGAAAAAGCAGCAGAAAGCCTGAACAGACCAATAACAACAAAAGAAACTGAAGCAGTAATCAAAAAACTCCCAACACACAAAAGCCCTGGACCAGATGGTTTCACAGGAGAATTATACAAAGCACAAAGCATTTAAGGAAGAGCTAACCCCTATCCTTCACAGACTATTCCAAAAAATCCAAAAAGATGGGAGTCTCCCAAACTCTTTTTATGAGGCCAACATCATCCTAATTCCAAAACCAGATGAAGACACAACGAAGAAAGAAAACTTCAGGCCAATATCACTGATGAACATTGACGCTAAAATCCTCAACAAAATACTGGCAAACCACATCCAACAATACATTAAAAAAAATCATACACCATGACCAAGTGGGATTCATTCCAGAAATGCAAGGATGGTTCAATATTCGCAAATCAGTAAATGTAATACATCACATAAACAAAAGCAAAGACAAAAACCACATGATCATATCAATTGATACAGAAAAAGCATTTGATAAGGTACAGCACCCATTCATGATAAAAACACTCGGTAAAATGGGAATAGAGGTAGCATTCCTCAACATAATAAAGGCCATATATGAGAGACCTACAGCCAACATCATACTCAATGGGCAAAAATTAAACTCTTTTCCATTAAGATCAGGAACAAGACAAGGCTGTCCACTTTCACCACTTCTATTCAATATAGTACTGGAAGTTTTAGCCACAGCAATCAGACAAGAAAAAGAAATAAAAGGCATCCAAATCGGAAAGGAGGAAACAAAACTGTCAGTGTTCGCAGATGACATGATAGTATACACAGAAAATCCTATAGACTCTACCAAAAAACTGCTTGACCTAATAAATGAATTTGGCAAAACAGCGGGATACAAAGTCAATATCCAGAAATCAAAGGCATTTCTGTACACCAACAATGAAACAGCAGAAGCAGAGATCAAGGAAAAAAATCCCACTTGAAATAGCAAAAAGAAAAAATAAAATATCTAGGAATAAACCTAACCAAAGAGGTAAAAGACCTGTATTCAGAAAACTACATAACACTCAGGAAAGAAATCAAGGAAGACACAAACAAATGGAAACATATACCATGTTCATGGATTGGAAGAATTAATATCATCAAAATGTCCATACTACCCAAAGCAATTGACACATTCAATGCAATTCCTATTAAAGTACCAATGGCATATTTCACAGACATAGAACAAACACTTCAAAAATTTATATGGAATCATAAACGACCCCGAATAGCTGCTGCAATTTTGAGAAAGAAGAGTAAAGTAGGAGGGATCACAATACCCGACATTAAACTATACTACAAGGCTACTGTAATCAAAATAGCCTGGTACTGGCATAAAAACAGGCACATGGACCAATGGAACAGAACAGAGAGCCCAGAAATAAACCCAAGTCTCTATGGTCAATTAATATTTGACAAAGGAGGAAGCAACATAAAATGGAATAAAAATAGCCTCTTCAACAAATGGTGTTGGGAGAACTGGACAGACACGTGCAAAAAAATGACAGTTGAGCACCAACTTACACTATATACAAAAATAAATTCAAGGTGGATAAATACTTAAATATAAACCATGACACAATTAAAGTCCTAAAGGAGAACGTAGGCAGGAAAATCTCAGATATTTCACGGAGAAACTTTTTTACTGACTTGTCCCCTAGAGCAAGGGACATAAAGGAAAGAATAAACAAATGGGACTACATCAAAATAAAAAGCTTCTGCACAGCTAAGGAAAATAGCATTAAAATAAAAAGAGAACCAACTGTATGGGAAAACATATTTGCCAATGATACCTCAGAGAAGGGTTTAATCTCCAAAATATATAAAGAACTTACAGGACTCCACTCTAAGAAAACAAGCAACCCAATTAAAAAATGGGCAAAGGACTTGAACAGACACTTCTCCAAGGAGGACATACAGAGGATCCAAAGACACATGAAACGATGTTCAATATCGCTAGCAATCAGAAAGATGCAAATTAAAACCACAATGAGATACCACTTCACAGTCAGAATGGCCATCATAAACAAAGCAACAAACAAGTGTTGGAGAGGTTGTGGAGAAAAGGAGACCCTAGTGCCCTGTTGGTGGGACTGCAGACTGGTACAACCACTATGGAAAACAGCATGGCATTTTCTCAGAAAACTAAAAATGGATCTGCTTTTTGACCCTGCAATTCCACTGCTGGGACTCTATCCTAAGAACACTAAAACACCAATACAAAAGAACCTTTGCACCCCGATGTTCATTGCAGCACAATTTACAACAGCTAGGTGCTGGAAGCAACCTAGATGCCCATCAGTAAATGAATGGATCAAAAAACTATGGTACATTTACACAATGGAATTCTATGCAGCAGAAAGAAACAAGGAGCTCCTACCCTTTGCAACAGCGTGGATGGAGCTGGAAAACATTATGCTAAGTGAAACAAGCCAGGCAGTGAAAGACAAATACCATATGATCTCACCTTTAACAGGAACCTAAACAAGAAAACAAAGAAGCAAGCAAAATATAACCAAAGACACTGAAATAGAGGACAGGCTGACAGTGACCACAGAGGAGAATAGAGGGAATTTCAGAGGACATTGGGAAGGGTTCACGGGAACAAACTTAAAGGACACATGGACAAAAACTTGGGGGAGGGTGATAATGAGAGGGAAGTGGGGAGGGTTGGGTGGGGGAGCTGGACTGGGAGTAAAAAGGAGAAAACTGTATTTGAACAATGATTAAAATAAAATTTAAAAAAGTAAGTGAAATAACTAATTATCATTTGCAGACACATGAAATGCTTTAGGTAATTGAGAGAGTGCTGCCAAGAATAAAACAATATAAGGGCAGTGAGAATTCATCCTATGACGTACAACACCTGCTTGTTTAAGGGCACAAGTTAGCTTCAATAAAAAGAATATTAAGGTCAAACTCCTATAAATTAGATATTCCAGGCTGTTGAATTACAGGTCAGTAAATTCATAAATCTGCATCCCTACTGGGACTATTCTATAACAATTAGAGCACTAATTACAGGGCAGAGGGGAGAGAGAAAGAGAGAGGGCAAGAGAGAATATTAATAAGAATAAACTGAAATACAAAAAAAAAAATTACCACTGTATTGGAGTCTCAGACTTCCAGTCAAGATGGAGGCATAGGTAGATACACTTTCCCTCCTTGAACAACCAAAAAAAGGACAAGTTTAAAAACAAAAAATAATCAGAACTGCCATAAAATCAAACTGTATGAAAGTCTAACCATCAAGGAGTTAAAGAAGAAACACTCACCCAGACCGGTAGAAGAGGCAGAGACAGGCAGCTAGGGTAGCCAGGACTTGGGGATGGTGGCTGGAAGACCAAGAGAGGTGGTGGCTGGGGGAGTGGGCAGCCCCACATTTGCATGCAGACAAACCAGGGGGAACAAATGGGAGTGAGACAGGCCACACAACCCAGGGTTCCAGCGAGGGGAAATAAAGCCTCAAAACCTCTGACTGAAAAAATCTGTGGGGATTTAGGCAGCAGGAGAAATTCCCAGCCTCACAGGAGAGTTCATTGGAGAGACCCACAGGGTCCTAGAACATACACAAACCCACCCACCTGGGGATCAGCACCAGAAGGGCCCAATTTGCTTGTGGATAGCAGGGGAAGTGACTGAAAGCCGGCCAAGGGATGAACAAGCAGCACTCTTTCCTCTTGACCCCCTCCCCCACATACAGCACCACAATGGAGCACATGGGTTGCCCCACCCTGGTGAGTACCCAGACAAAAAAAAATATGGCCCAAATGAAAGAACAGATCAAAGCCCCAGAAAAAATACAACTAAGTGATGAAGAGATAGTCAACCTATCAGATGCACAGTTCAAAATACTGGTAATCAGGATGTTCACAGAAATGGCTAAATACGGTCACAAAATAGAGGAAAAAGTGAAGGCTGTGAAAAGTGAAATAAAGGAAAATGTACAGGGGACCAACAGTGAAGGGATGGAAACCAGGACTCAAATCAACAGTTTGGAGCAGAAGGAAGAAATAAACATCCAACAGAACAGAATGAAGAAACAAGAATGCAAAAAAATGAGGAGAGGCTTAGGTACCTCCGGGACTTTAAACGTTCCAACATCACAATCATAGGGATGCCAGAAGGAGAAGAGGAAGAGCAAGAAATTGAAAATTTATTTGAAAAAATAACGAAGGAGAATTTCCCCAAAACTGGCAAAGGAAATAGACTTCCAGGAAGTCCAGGAAGCTCAGAGTCCCAAAGAAGTTGGACCCAAGGAAGCACACACCAAGGCACATCATAATTACATTAGACAAGATTAAAGATAAGAACAGAATCTTAAAAACAGCAAGAGAAAAGGAGACAGTTACCTACAAAGGAGTTCCCATAAGACTATCAGCTGATTTCTAAAAAAAAAAAAAAAATAAGAAAGAAAACCTTACAGGCAAGAAGGGGCTGGATTCAAAGTCATGAAAGGCAAGGACCTATTACCAAGATGACTCTACCCAGCAAAGCTATCATTTAGAATGGAGGGGAAGATAAAGTGCTTCCCAGATTAGGTCAAGTTAAAGGAGTTCATCATCATCAAGCCCTTAGTAAATGAAATGTTAAAGGGATTCATCTGAGATAAATAAGATGATCAAAAATATGGACAATAAAATGACAGTCAGAACTATCAACAACTGAACCTAAACAACAACAACAATAAACTAAGCAAACAACTGGAACAGGAACAGACTCATAGAAATAGAGATCACACAGAAGATTATCAGCATGGAGGGGGAGAGGGGAAAATGGGGCAAAAGGTACAGGAAATAAGAAAAGGAAAATTTATAGTTCTAAATTTTTGTCTATTGGCTGATTAGAAATTGGACTCTGGTGATCTATTCTAAAGAAAGTTGAGATGTCACAAATTCTTTGGGATAATGTAAAAGGAGGAATTCAATAATTTCAGTACACAGGAATAATGACAATTACTGTAACCCTTGTTAGCACTTCACCCATTCTCTACCTACGAGCACTAAGAGGACCCAGATGACGCCTCATTCTCCAAGGACTCAAAATATATATCAGTGAGTAAAGCACCTGTATTTGAAAAATGTATTATAGTCCAGAGATGCTGCTAGGATACAATGATACCAGGCTGCTCATTTCAACCTCAAGAAGGAAGCGACACCAAAATGTGGTACATAACCACTAGTGAGTAAGAAAGTAGGCACAGTTGCATAAACAGGAAGCAAGGCCTCAGTGGGAATTTTATATACACATGGATATGGACTTGTTTTCTTATCCTTTCAGCTACCCTGTCTTTTGATTGGAGCATTTAATCCATTTACCTTAATTACCTGAAAGTGATTATCGATACATACTCATGTATTGCCACTGTATTCTTTATAATTATGTTGCTTTAAAAAAATCCTTTTTTCTTCTTGAAGAAGTCCCTTTAACATTTCCTGTATTACTGTTTGAGTGCTAATCAACTGCTTTAGCTTTTTCTTGTCTGGGAAACTCTATTTCTCCTTCAATTTTAAATGAAAGCCTTGCTATTTAGAGTAGTCTTGGCTGTAGTTCTTTGCTTTTCATCACTTTGAATATTTCATGCCACTCCCTTCTGTCTTGAAATGTTTCTGTTGAGAAACCAGCTGACACTCTTAGGGGGACTCCCTTGTACATAACTATCATACTCTTGATACTTTTGATATCTTCTCTTTGGCTTTATCCTTTGCCATTTTAATTATGTGTCTTGTGTGGGTTTCTTTGGGTTCATCTTTACTGGGACTTTCTATGCTTCCCAGACATAAGTATCTTTTTCCTTTACCAGGTTAGAGAAGTTTTTAGTCATTATTTCTTCAAATCAGTTCTTGGTCCCATGCTCTCCCTCTTTTCCTTCTGGTAACACTATGATGTGGATGTTGTTAACACTTCATGTTGTCCCAGAGGTCCCTCCTCATTATTTTTTTTTCTTTTTGCTTCTTTGATTGGGTGTTTTCTGCTACCTTGTCTTCCAAATCACTGATTTAATCCTCTGCTTCATCTAATCTGTTGCTGATGCCTTCTTGTGTATTCTTCATTTCTTACTGGTTCTTTTTTATGGTTTCTATGTCCTTTTATATGTTTATGATCTTTTTAAGTTCTCACTTAGTTCATCCATTCTTCCCCAAGTTCCTTGAACATCCTTATAATCATTGTTTTGAATGCTGTATCTGGTAGATTGCTTGCTTCCATCTCATTTAGTTCTTTTTCTGGGGATTTCTTCTGTTCTTTCATTTGGGACATGTTTTTTGTCTCCCCATTTTGGTTGCCTCTTTGTGTTTCTTTCTGTGTATTACCTCCCAGTCATGGTAGGATGGCCTTAGATAGTAGGTGTCCTGTGAGGCTCAATGGTGCAGTCTTCCTGATTATTTGAGTTTAGTGCTCCAGGAATGTCGCTTGGGTAGGATACAAAAGCCCTCCTTTTATAGTTTTTTGATTGATCTTGGCCCATCCTGTCCAGGGTTGACTCTCAGTTTGGCTGTGAGGATTGGCCTCCACCACAGTGTACAAGGTTCTGTTCCAGAGCTGATCCCATTAAGTGGAATTCACACAGCAGGGTGTGGGCCTGCTAAAATCTCCCTTTTGGTATTCAGCTTGAGAAGCTAATTGGCTTATGCTCGGATCTCTCAAGGTAGCCACTCCACATGTTACTTCTTGGTTCTCTTGGAAGGCACTTTGGTGCAGGTCAATGTCAGACACTGTCTGTGATTGATCCTGGACTACCTGTTTGGAGCTACAAAACAATCCAGTTTGTGGCTGCCTCTGCTGAGCATGGATGTACATGGGAGCAGCCAAGCTCCATACCAATTTGGGTTCCACCAATACCAGGATGCGGGCAGGTCAGTAAAAGGCAATAAGCTACCTGGAAATAGGCCTCCACCTGTGGGCTACCCTGTTAGGCTTAGTCACTGAAGGAGCCACAGGCAGTATGCAAGTTATATGAGGCAGGTCTCAGTGAATCACCAGGCAAGAGTAATGTTCACCAGGTTGATACAGATTCAGTCTTGGTAATACTGCTGCCTCTGAGGGCGTTCAACTGAAGTCTCAGGGTATATTAAGGCCCATGAACCTCTGTGGCCTCCAGGAGTTTCCAGGGTAAAGCCAGTAGAGTTCATCAAACTAAAACAGACCAAGATTTGGCTCTGTGGAGTAAAGGCTCTACACAGGAATGGTAGTGCCAGTTGGGGTGTGCGGTGGGTGAGCAGTAGGTAGATGGAAAAATGAGCCCCCTCAAGAGCCTTCCAAGAAAGTCTGCACCACAGGCCTAGGCTGGCTGCAGCCAGCAAACTCCTCTACAGGGCACAAACTTGGCAGGGCAGGGCCTCAGGCGGTTGGGAGAAGGGACTACTATATCTACCCAGACTGGGCATATGGAGGGGAGAGTGCTTGACCCAGGAAAGATGGCATCTGTGGGCTGGGACTCAGCATTGGGATAATGGCAGCTGTCTTGTTAGTTCTCTCCTCGAAGCCACACAACCCAATCTCTCCCTCTATGACTCCTGTCTGCTCTGAGTTGTCTTCCACCTGCTGGAGCCCAGGGTGAGTGACCATGAATGAGATTTTTTTGTCCTGGCCCTTTTAGAGGGTGAGTGGGTTTCTAGAAGACTCCCATCTTACCCTGGTAGATGAAATCCCCACTGGTTTTCACAACCAGATACTATGTGGGCTCCTCTCCCCAGCACTAGTTCCCTTGTCTAGAAAACATGGTATGGGGTTGAGACCTGTCACTCCTCAGGGAGGAGATTTGCAGATAAGATAACCCTCTCAATTCTCAACCACAGCACTTGGGTGCTCTTCCCTTCCCTACCAGTCTCAATGTGGCTTCTTCTGTAAAGCCTTGGTTATGAGACTTCTATTCAGCTAGCCAGTAGTTATTCAAGCTGACTGTTCTGCTTCAGTGTAATTCCAGTTTGGTCCTGGGAGGAGGTGAGTATATCTTCCACCTACTCTGACACCATATTGGATCTCCAAACTGATAATTAAAATCCTTGACTGTATGCATCTTTTATAGTAATTAATCAATCAGAATGTTTAGGATTTGAATAAATGGGTATTTCAGGGACAGTAAAATGATTTGTATAAGGAATACATGAGAGCAGGTAAGAATAACTTTTTTAAATGTAACTGCAGGGAAAAGATGTGTGTATAGATGTTGAGTAGTCAGAATGGCAGACTATAGTAGATATAGTCGTCCCTTGCCATATTGCTGCTCACTTATTGCGGCTTCAGTGTATCTCAGGTAAAACACGAGATACAGTGAACTGAGATATAGCAAG
Source organism: Phyllostomus hastatus (assembly GCF_019186645.2). Taxonomy (NCBI): domain Eukaryota; kingdom Metazoa; phylum Chordata; class Mammalia; order Chiroptera; family Phyllostomidae; genus Phyllostomus; species Phyllostomus hastatus. The sequence continues at coordinate 813,702 of NW_025334015.1, read as the reverse complement.
GAACGACTGTACACTTCACTGGTAAGTACCCATATAGAATTTTATATGTTGTTAAAATTACGTAGGTTTAAGAGTGTAGAAAGTGCTTAAGAGCAAAAGAAGTGTTTATAAGAGTGTGGGAAAGGTTAGTAAGAGAGTGGGAAAGGTTTATAGGAGTGTGGGAAGGGTTTATAAAGCCTTAAAATATATATAAATAATAAAATAAATATAACGCCGCTACTTCATGGATTTTCACCTATCCTGGGGGTCTGTGGAACGTAACTCCCACGATAGGTGAGGGATCGCAGTATTTTTTGCTGAATTGTTTTTATTTGGGGAAAAGTCCCAAGTCTACCTCCCTTCAGAAGCCAAAGTAAAGCAGTTAATCTCTCTCCTTATCTTTTTTGGGAAACTCTCTCCATATCTATTTGAATATGAGCACATGCCTTAAATATAGCCAACCAATTGGTCAGATGCATATTTTTGACAGTTACAGAATAAAGTAAAGATCAGTGAGAGATTATTTTCAAGACTTACGGAGAATCAAAATCCATGACACAGCTGCAAGTATCCAGTAGTAAAACACAGCATTGTAGTGTCTAGATGTGTCAGCAGAAGTATATAAAACACATCATGAGTTGAAACCTTGACTATCCTCGCCTCGCTCGGTTCCTGTCTAATCCTAGTCCTTCAGCCTGCCTAACAATCCTTTTAGTTTCTCAGTATCCTTCCAACAAATTCTTCCCCTAGTTAAAGATGATTTCTATGACCTTTTTTCAAGAACACCAACTAGTACAGAGACATAAATGCCACTTAGGATACTTATGCCTTCAGAAACGGAGAACGATTCACTGCATGTGTATGTGTGTGTATATATACATACACATATATTCACATACACAAACATACACACTTCTTGCAGCAGGTTAGAAGTTAAGCAAACTATAATGTAAGGCTCTGGCTCAAAACTAGAATGTCCATTTCTCTCACTAATATGTTAGCTTGAATAAAACAAAGCTATAAATATTAGACCACTTTTTACCAAAAAAAAAATCATGCAGTTGAACCTAATATTTCTGGGTTGTATTAAAAGGCATGGTAATATCTATGTCTCTCTATCTGGCTATTCTTAGCTAATTTTAAAAAGTTACCTTCTATATCCTGACTTAATTTCTCTAGTATTTTTTAAATGCTTAGGCTTTAAAATTCTATTGGACACTAATAATACCACAAAATCTTTTTATACAACATGGGTTGAACCTTACAGATGCTGACCCCCATAAAACCTATAAATAATAAAGAACATTGAGGAAAAATGAATATGTTTAGTAAGAATGAATTAGAATCACAGAAATTTGTTACCAGGGGGACCAAATGATTTGACACATTCAGTCCTAACCTGTATCCTGTTCTTTTGAAACTCCTCATGTTAAATGGGAATTCAAATTATTCTTAAAGTCATTTTGGAAAGTATGTAAGTTTGTGGGTGACTGAATATAGTTACCAATACTAGAAACCTGTTTTGGGAATTTTTTTCTTTTATATATACCCTTATCACATCTGTCACATTTCCTTTTATATTTACACAATATTAAAGGTAGTTCCTCACCAAACTACATATATATACTTCATATACTTAAAGGTAGTTACTAATTTAGCCCTCAGCGTTCATGCTCAATCAAACTAAAATCTTTCAATATTTCCTGGAGTCTGTTTTCCAGTCCTTTTTGCATATTCTCTAAACCTCATACACATTTGCCATATCTTCCAAATTGCAGAACTTAGTATATCCTAAGTGCAGATGCAATGTGAAAAAAAGAGACCAATTTGGGGCACAGGAAAGTCATCCCCCCCGGAAAAGAGGATTAAAAGGGATCAATGATATGAAGTATGGAGTGGGAACTACTAGAAGCAATCAAATACTTACCCAGGGCAAGGCAGAAGAAATACACTGTGGAAAATGAAATAAAATTGGTTTGCTTTTGTGTATCTTTATTTCTTAACCTATCTCCAGTATCTTCTAAAAGGGTCCAATAATAAATTATTAGATTTTGCTCTACAAAAATAGATTTTAAATTGCCTCAATACTCATTAAAGTGTTGTTAAACTAATGAGGAGTTTTTACCTGAATGGCATTTCTTCCTGTGGAACATCCACATGGTAACGAATAAAAAATCTCTCAGAATCTTCTCGCTCACTGTCAGTAACAACACTCCCATTAAGTTTGGAAACTGATGGCAATCTGTAAGTAAAAACCAAAATAAGGACATTTTAAGATACAAAAAATATTTAGCTTTGGAAATAAAATTGTGGGTTTGAAGCCCAGTCTTATTCTCTTGGAAGGACACATCTGATGCAGCTCTACTTGTATAGAATCACTGACAAACTAAAGTTGGTATAAAACAAAAGGACTAAAAATATTTAAAGTTTCAGTTTTGTGTGAGACACTGAACTTTCATCATCATAACTCATTGCACAATGTCCAACTTAAATACAATGAAAGCTACATATGTATTTTAAATTCTCTAACAGCTGTATTTTGAAAAGAAAAATAAGAGATACAATTAATTTTAATAATATATTTTATTTAACCTAACAGATGCAGGATATAATCATTTCTACCTGCAGTCAATACTGAAAGACAGCTAATGAGGTACTTCGCACTCTCTCTGTCACATGAACTGTCTGAGACCTAATGCACAGTTTATACACCGATCACATCCCCACTCAGACCAGCTGCAATCAAGGAGCCTGCAGCCACACAAGGTGCCTGGGCCATCCAGCACAGCATAAGTCCATATGGAAGTCAGTACAACTGGCTTATATGCTTCAGTAATTAATTCATTATATTTTAAAAAAGAACTATGTAAAAAATAAAATATAAGACCTACTGCAAGACTTCTTCTTAGAAGGAAACTATGCTGACACTTATTTCCTCGGTGAGATATTAATGTGTACGTCAACCACTGGAAAGCAGTGAAGATCTGCAAGCTGTCAGTTGGTCAGAACAATCAATACCCTCTTTAAATGACCATTCTTCTACAGAAAGCTTTAAAGCCTATTATTCTCCTGTTAAAACTACTGTCTATAGTACACAAAGAAAATAAATCAAAGTCCCTGGCCCTTTACATTTCAGCTGAAAATCACTGCTACTGAAGGCACATACAAAAATAAACTCTCCTGGGCCACTGCAGTATCTGTGGGAATCTGAGACAGGAAAGACATGGGAGTCAAAGGAAGATTACAAACAGTAGTCATATCTATGTTGATATACATATGAGAAATACAAATGCTGCTCTCTTAAGATTTATATTACTGAAACAGCCCTATTTTTAGGTATTTATACTTTAAATGACCACTATGTTAATGAAAATAAGAACTGATTTCCTATTGTACCTAGTTTTACCTCATGACATAAAGCAGAACTTCAAATATTATATGTATCAAAAAGTATAAAATAAAATAGATTTTGAGGGAATTTTGCAGTGGTCTCGGCAGGCCATTACATTTCACATTTTTCTCATCACACTGCATTCCTTCCCTTCCAGTGTTTGAGCTATAAAAGCAGCTCCTTCCAGCAGTGTATGCATGAGTTAGATCAATTTATAGTGCACACCCTCCTAAACCATGTATCACTCCTTTACTGATATAACCAGGCCCCTAAGCGGGAGGGAAGTGCAAGCACAAGGACAACAGACCTGGCTATCACCAATTTCCTTCGCTCCTCGGTGGTATATGGCTGCAGAAGAGGAATTCCTAACAATCTCACTTCTTCAAGTTTGGGGAATGAATTTAGTTTGTCAATGTCTTCCCAGGACTGCAAACCTAATTTGAGAAATATGTTGTTTAAATAAATCCAAAAAAAGGTCACAAATAAGATAAACATCGCAAAAAAATACTTCAATTACTAATATGTGAAATGTTAAAATAATCGGAAACTAGTTAGAGACCTGAATTGTTTTTATCCAAGGAAAGAACAGAATACATTTAAACAGCTTAAACTCTTTTTTATAATCTCTTCTATCCCTGAGATCCTAGGGTTTAAGAAGAGAGACCTTTACTCTCCAACATCCACTCACCTACTAATTCTCCACCCAAGTGGTTTGTAAAGGGAATATAACTAGTGGTCTCAATAAGCAGGATGTATTTCATGATCACAGAAAATAAGTGATGTGATCAATTCTTTCATCGAATTACAGACTCACAGAACATAACTACTGATCAGAGTTGATACTGTCAGACTCAAAATTTTACCAAACAAATTCTAACATGGGACAAGGTCAACAGAACCAGAAACTAAATATTATCTCTCTTTCATACCATCCTCATTTGGGACAGGGAAAACAGATTCAAGAAATTTAACACAAAAAACCTGAACCTTTAAGTAAAAAGAACATGCAACAAATTAAGTTCATTTAGTTCCAAAACAAAACTATTCCTATGACTGTGAGCAAATGTATCATCCAAGTCAATACTTGACACTGGTAGGAACAATATTCCTGTAATAATGATGCTGGTCAGTTTTACAACACATTAAATCCATGTTACAGAGTGTAGTCCCTTCCTAGCTCTTAGCAGCCTTCTGCAATGGTAAGGCAGAGGAGCAATTTATGAGGACTCTGGTGCATAACTATCCCAAGTCACAACCGTCCTCTTCCCTTCAGAATGGCATTCCCATCTAGAAGGAAGAATAGATTTAGCTCAAGGGGTGTTGAGTTATGCAACAAACAGTTTCCTTATGCAAAATACTAGTTTTTAAAATTTAGTCCCCACCCTTATAACTTCTATGGTAAATTCAACTGTTTTTTTCAGTTGTGGGTTAATTATTTTTAGTTACTGTACATAGTTATTTTTAAAAATAGGCCGAAAGACAATGTCAAGAAAAGGAGAAAAAAATACATAATGGGAGAATATATGTGCTAAAGACATATCTTATAAAAGATTATTACCCAAAATACACAAAGAACTCTTAAAACTCCACAATAAGAAAATGAACAACCTAATTAAACAATGGACAAAAAAAGACCTGAACAGACACCTCACTAAAGGAGATACATAGATGGCAAGTAAGTATATAAAAAGATATTCAACATCATGTCATTAGGGAACTGCAAATTAAATCAACAATGAAATACTACTACACACCTATTAAAATTGCCAAAATCCAAAACAATGACAACACCAAATGCTGACAAGGATGTGAAGCAACAGGAGCTCTCGTTCATTGCTGGTGGGAATGCAAAATGTTACAGCTACTTTGGAAGACAGTTTGGCAGTTTCTTACAAAACTAAACATACCCTTACCACATCATCTAGCAATTACCTTCCTTGGTATTTACCCAGATGAACTGAAAATTTATGTCTACACAAAAACCTGCACATGGAGGTTTACAGCAGCTTTATTAATAATTGCTAAAGCTTGGAAACAACCAAGACTCCTGCAGTTTGTGAGTAAAACTACAGTCCACCTGGACAATGTGTTGGCATGGGTTGAGCCTTAGAGAATATAAGTGCTTTACGGAAATAAGCTATGAAGCCATGAAAAGACATAAAAGAAACTTTAATGCATATTATTAAGTGAAAGGAACTAATCTGAAAAGGCTATGTACTGTGTGATTCCAACTATGTATCTGGAAAAGGCAAAACTATAGAGACAGTAAACAGATCCATGGTTGTCAGGGACTGGGGAGGAGGGGAGAATATGCGGATGGAGCAGAGGATTGGTAGAGGTGTGAAACTATCACTCGTTAGACTACACTGGTATCTATCTGTCATTATAAATTTTCCAAACCCATAAAATGTACAACACCAAGAGTGAACCTTAATGTAACCTGTGGACTTTGGGTGATGATGGTATGCCAGTGTAGGCCCAAGTGTAGCAAACGTATTGCTTTGGTGCTGGGATATGGATAGTGGGAGAGGGTGTACATGTGTGAAAGCAGGGAGGATGCAGGAACTTTCTGTTCAATTTTGCTGTGAATCTAAAACTTTAAAAAATAAATTTTATTATTTTTTTAAAAGGCTAAAAATACTCACTCCCATGATACACAGAGTTAGGTGGCAACAGACTAGCAATCAATTACATGTAAGTATGACTAAAGAGAAAAGAGCACTTGAAAGGCATAGCAGGTTGGGACTCCCTAACCTAAATCCAGACAAAACAGTCTAGTTTGTAATTCCTTATATTCTTTTTTAACTCTGCCTTTTATTATACATTAATTTCACTCCTTTCATATATAACTTTATGTATATGAAATACATAAATTCACCCCTTTAATATAAAACATATAAATAGCTAATGTAATGCTATGCCACTTGATTTATGAAAATGTCAAATTCAGATAATCAATAGTCATCTGCATGTTGCTCTTGAAAATGCATCCTATAAGAAGGCAGAACTGACAAAGAAATATACTTTCACTGTACTCATGCACAAGCATATATAAATTTGCATGTAGAATGAGAACAAGCCTTCACCTCACCTGACTTGTGGAGGCTGATGGATCGCAGATTAGGAAATAACCTGGCCAATGAATCATCAGGCTCCTCAATAGCATTCAAATGATTGTTGGCCAGAACAAGGGTATCTAGTGCAGGAAACATAACTCCTAACTTTCGTATTTCAGTCCAGTCTTGGAGATTATTGTCTGTTATATGTAGGAGCTTCAGAGAATGACAGCAAACAGAAGGACAGGACACTGTTTCATAGTCATTAAGGCACAGGAAGAGCTCCTCCAAACTGCAGAGAAAAAAAGGAAATATTTCATTGTTCAAAGCAGTTAATTTTTTTCTTTGCATCTATTTTCATTTATTCAAGAAACAAATAAGTGCTTACTATGTGTGAGACTCTCCTAGGTGTTGTAGAGAAAATATAAAGATATCTTCCTGAAGCTTAAAATACAGCTGGGAATAGAGTGGAGAAAGATATAACCCAGTACTAAATTACTTTTGCGCTTTATTAAGCAATACTAACTACAAGTACAACAGTGTTTCATATAGGAATGGAATTACAATTGTAGTTAGAATAATCAGGAAAGGATGCATAACCTTGAAGGAGGGGCATAAGTTAGGAGAAGATGGAAGAAAATTCCAGAAACAACATGAACAAATTTTAAGAATAACACAATAACTACCATTTATTGAATTCCATGTGTCAGATGCTGTGTCAGGTGCTTTATAGCCTGTACTTCCATTTCTGCAAGGTAGATATAATTTTACCCATTTTATAAATAAGGAAGTAGAGCTCAAAGAGGTTAATTAGCTTATCAAAGGTCGTATGATTAGAAAGTACAACTGGGACCTCAAAGCCCAACTATGCATGCCAGATGTTGCAGGCCATGAGGAGACTGATCTCTTCAGACTGACAGTGAGAAACTGAGATGGATTAAGTGGGGTAAGACCAAAGTCTGTGAGGCTTTGATAATATTCATATGTATACAGTTAAAGAAACTACAGCTTCATATATTTCTTTAAACTACTTCCTTTGAACATTTATGCATATTCAAAGATAGATACAAACAAACAAGACACTTCTAAACTGACAAAAGTATAATTTCTTGCTTAAGTCATTGAAAAGAATACCAGGTTCATTTCCAATGAGGTCAGCTATGTACTTAATCATCATCTCAGGGTTAATATATTTTAGAGACACTGTGATTTTTTTTCCTCCTAAAGAAAAGGGTTGAGGCAAAATTGTGAAATCAAGTAATCAGAAGATTAAAAGGGAGAAAGGCTGGGTTGATCTACAATGATATGTACTTCTCAGGGATATTTTCTAGCCAAAGAATGACATATCCTATGTCATGGTGTTACTCAACACTGAACAAGCATTCCAATAAAAAAGCTACTAAATTACACTCATGCCCTCATTGTAATCACTTCATTTCTATAACCATTCTCCATCATATCTGCAGCTCTAGTATTTCTGCAGGGGGAGATCAGCAGTAACTCTATGTGCTAACACAGATGAGCACACAGCCCCTCCATCACGCTTTCTGGGCTTACTCTGGTAACTCCTGCAGTATCGTGTGGACTGTCTCCCAAGAAGCTTTGCTGTTATTGAGGACAAGTTTGCGAACCCCAGAGAAGGACCCAGCACATGTTCTTTCTAAAACCGACAAATTCAGAGGGTTGGAACTCAGGTTTAGAAACTCCAACTGGGGAACATTTGACACAATTTTACTGACCTAGGGAGAAAAAAGAGAAGCATATCAGGCAGTAATCAGAGGCTGTAAATAGCAATCATGCTCACAAAAGCCCAAGTGAGGCTGTCTCCAGGCAAAGGGCCATTCACATTAGGGAGTTCTGTTTAGTGACAGTGCCCACAGAGGGGCATAAATAATTTCAACAAATCTTGGCAAATAACTTAATCTCTCTCTATGAAATAGTGTCATAACTGGAAAATAATGGTACCAACAAGATTTCCCTCGTTGCCTTTGACAAGGTTTTCAATTCTGTTCTACATGATATTTTCTTTGACAAATGGAGAAAGGAGAGTTTAGATGACATTTTAGGCTACAAATTTCTAAGGAGCTGAAATTGGGCCATGTAATTCTCTTTGATTAGCTCCTTCCTGCCATCCTCATTACAACATTAAGGCTAATTAAAACTTTATTGTAAAGACCACAAAGTAACAACTCAGGTGTTCAAAATTGACTACATAGCCATAATCACTTAGAAAATAGTTATAGCTGAGCTCAAAGGTGCATTAAACTTTAAACTATATTGGCTAAAAATATTAAAAAGCATCCATAACTACATAATAAAATATCATCAATTTAATGATTTAATGAGAAATTTGGTAGAAAAAAATTTTAAAAAGGAATTAAGCATTACTGACCATAACTATTTGCTCTGGATGGTACTAATCTCTCTGATGTAATTTCACTACATTCTAAAGCAACCTGCAAGATGACTAATACTATTTTCATTTTAATAAATAAAGAAACTGAGTCAGAGATGTCAAATAATTAACATCTTATATTAAATAAAATCTCAGAGTCACAAAAGCTGAATCTAGAATTTAAAAATCAGAGCCATCGCTCTTCCCAAAACACAGTGGTCCCCTCTTACCTGCAGTTTTGCTTTCCATGGTTTCAGTTACCCATGGTCAGTCATAGTCTGAAAATATTAAATGGAAAATTCCACAAATAAAGCAGTCACAAGTTTTAAATCAGGCACCACTGTGAATAGCTTGATGAAATCTTGCTCTGTCCCACTCCTGCCTACCAGGGATGGGAATCATCCCTTTGCCCAGCATATCCATGCTGAATGCACTACCTGTCCCCACCCATTCATTAGTCACTTAGTGGCCATCTTGGTTATCAGATCAACTATTATTTAAGCAGTCCTTCTTTTACTTAATAATAATGCCAAAGCATAAGAGTAGTGATGCTGGCAATTCTGATTGTATGTATGGACAAGATAAAATAGTCTGCAGAGGGTTTGGTACTATCAGTAGATTCAGGCATCCATTGAGGGTCTTGGAATGTATACCCCATGGACAAAGCTGTACTACTGTACCACAACTAGTAAATTATAACTATAAGCAGAACAAAAAATGAGAACTAAACTTAAAGCAGTATAAAATAAATGCTGGAAGCCCAGAGAATGCATTAAACATTAATGTGGTTAACCAAAAGGAGCATGAAGAAAGCCAACAACAGAATAGTTTGCTCTGGTTTCTGAGTTGGAAAAGCTGCATTCAAACCAGGTTCCAACACTTCCTAGTTGTGTGGTTTGACAAGTTTCTTAACCTTTTCACATCTCAGTTTCCTCATTTGGAACTTAAAGAAAATAGTACCTATCTATTTCACAGAAGTGTTGGTAGAGTAAAGTGCAATATGTGTAAAATACCTAACACAGTACTGGGTTCATCTTTTAGAAACCTGTTTTCTTACCTATTCCTCAAAAGAATGTAAACTCTACAAAAGCAGGGCTAGTACTTGCCTAGTTCACTACTGCATATGGGCACTTATTGTCTATTGAATAAACTAACAGTACAAACTCATTCAATAAATGCAACTATTACTAATATGAGTTTGCTATGAACCAATACCTCAATCCTGACTATGTCGTATCATGTTTATTGCATTTAAATGTCTTATTGAAAACCACTGCTACAATTTCAAAAATATATGGATTCCTAGAATCCACTTTGAATGACTGAATCAGAAGCTTCATAGGTAGGGCAAGCTTCCTGGTGACACCTGGATGCCTGGTTCTCTTTAGAGATCCATATGTAATGTCAGAAAGGTATCCAGTGTTGAGAACTATGGGTAGAAACAAAAAGTAATCTGTACTTTATATCAGACTTGCCGTGTATTGTACAGTTCAGAAACTCTAAAATCAGTAAGAAGTAGATCAATTCCAAGAAGGTTCAGAGAAGTATATCAGGGGGAATGGTCTTCACATACATTATTTCATCTATTCTTCATGCTAACCCTTTAAAGCAGGGGTGTCAAACCCATTTTCACTGGGGGCCACATCAGCCTCACAGTTGCCTTCAAAAGGCTGAATGTAATTTTAACTCATTAACAGTTAAAGAGCAGTTACATTTATACAGTCCTAAAATTATTTCAGCCCTTTGAAGGCAACCACGAGGCTGGTGTGGCCCCTGGTGAAAATGAGTTTGACAACCCCGCTTTAAAGTGATACCATCTTTACCCTCACTTTACAAATGGAAAAAACTGGCTGTCTTTTAGGGAAAATATATGAGGCTTCAGTTTACAGTATCAGGAATTTATACTAGTCTGCACATTATTCTCCTGCTTGATGAAGCATTTGTGTGATGTATGGCTAGGACTTGGAGTTTAGTTTGTGGCCCAACATAGCAAACACAGTCCATGTTGGGAACAGCCCTCTACTGCGTTTCATCATCTGAGCACTGACGACTTGAAGGGCTTTTGCACAGAAGGTGACAACTATCTGTGTTTATCTCTCGTAAGGGAAAAAAAGATGAAGAAGGATTCTAGGTCCACTACAGCATGAAAAATAACTGCTAATTATAGTACAGCCCCAGTTAAATAAAGGATTAACCCTTTATTAACCTCCCCATATTTTATTTTTGTAATAAAAGAGCAAAATAATCAAAAATCGACAATTTATCCTGTCCAGATAGCTGAGTTGGTGAGAGCACGGTTCCAACACGCCACGGTTGCAGGTTCAGTCCCTGGTCTGGGCCCACACAAGAGGCCAGTGAATATGCATAAATAAGTGGAAACAACAAATCCATATTTCTCTCTCTGTTTCTCCTCCTCCTCCTCTCCACCCCCTAAAATCAATAAATATTTTTTTGAAATTGATAATTTAAGTGTTTTTTGCACTTAAGTGTTTAAGTGATTTCTGAAAGAATTCCCAAAGCTAACAGATATTGCTGTAATCTGTTACATAGTCTGCATGTATACTACTGTCCAAGAGAATAAAGATTTAGAATGACTTATTAGCCCTGGAATATTCCAGAAAGATAAAATTGGACTATTGTCTAATAATTAAAGAGGGGAAAATAATATGATTAGAAATAAATATTTTCTTTGAAAGGAAAAATTAGAAAGCATTTTAGGGTAACCTTAAATTAATGGTAAGATTCTGAAAAATATAATATTCATTACATAAGTAAACTTATTTATGACAGAAAAATATCCTAATTGCAAAGACTGACAAACATTCAATAAGCTTCTATGGCAGTATATTGACTTATCTTTTTTAAATTCTAAAATTAAAAAAAAAAAACTCCTCTAACTGGAGTAAATTGAGTATATTCATGGGCAGAAACAAGAAGATGAACTGAGATCTCCTTTGAAGTCTCCACAATTCTATGATTTCATAGGGGACCCTCTGCTCTGGCTTCTAAATAGAAATTATAGTTTGAAGAAAAATGGAGAAAGCATTGTAAGAGAACATTCTGTAATTTATATCCAACTATTCTCTATCTCATCTTTATAGCTAATCCCTACCTCCTCTCAACTACTTGGTTTAATTTCTTTTATAAAATGGTTTTGATAAGAAAGGCAGAAAAAAAGGAGATACTTTGGGAAGGGTAAGACTGAAATCTAGTTAGACAAAAATTCAAGTCGAAAGCTAAGAAATGCATTTTTTTTAAACACAAAGATGACCAATCTTAGGACAGAAACAAATCTTTGTTTTTCTCCACAGTATTATACTTCTTACTCATATTTAACTCAGTCTCTGGACATGTAGCAGCCAGGAGTTTAAACTACAAAAGAAGTTCCTCATAGCACTAGTGACCATTCAAAACACTAAAATTAAAAATGACATGTTTTTGTTCCACACTGCTGTATCGAACACGGGCTGAATAAACTTAATGGACAGAGACAAATGGTCTTTTTGGTAATCAGATATGGCTGCAATGGGGTTGGAATGTAGTGTCTTAAAACTGTGACTATGAGGCTTTTGTAGCCTGGTGAAGAGTTTAATCAATCCTAAAAATCAATATTCTTTTGCCATCACTATTTCTACCATCTAGCTGTGTTTGATATATATTCTAGAAGACTGGAACAAACTACATTTAAGGCTGAGGACAAAACACAAGCATTGATGAAAACAAAAATAAATTGGAAAATAGAAACCTGAAGGGTAGCAGTGACAAACATTGATTTGAAAACAAACTAAGAGCATATACATATAGGAATATACAAACTAAGCAGAGTACAAATAAATATGACCTGGCTAGATATGACATTGTAGTCTGAAAAATATCTAGTGTGGATCCGTGTCCAAGCAGAGGAAAGGCTGAATTATTTGGTGCAAACTGTGTCCTGATCCATACTGACATAAATCATCTTCAGAGGTGGCAACTACATCACCATTAAACTATTCCCACCAGTCAGCAAAAACTCATGCATCTGGTCAAAGCACAGCGCCTTTGTGTAACCTTATATTCCCAAAGAAACACAGTCAGGAAAATCAGCCTGCACACACAGGAGCTGAAGTGGTTCAGAGGAAGGTTCAGTCTGACTTGTCACCATGCAGGTCAGAAAGTGCCACCAGAGGCTCAGCAGGAGGACTACAGCAGAAACCATGGAGGAAGAGAGTTACCAAGGGAGTTCTTTCCTCATCTGTTCAGTGTGGGCAGAGCACACATGTCAATTAAGCACCTCAAATGACAAAAAAGGCACTTTTCTTAATTTGTTAAAGAGTAAACTGTACTAGTTGTTTAAATAAATACATCAATAAATAAATACGTGTATGAACAGAGTTTTTTTTTTGAACAGCCTAATAAATCTGCACGTAGTAACAAGTCACTTAGAAATCAAGTGAAGTGACATGCCTCTCAAAGAATTCTGGCAAACATCTTAATAGAAACAGGAAATACAACTGGGAGCACAATTACCAGATTAAAAGACTATGAAATTAATAAATATAAAAAAAGCTGAGGAAAAGTAGGTTACAGACAGATTTTTCTTGAAGAAAGCTGTTTTAGAATTTGTAGAGCATTTAACATCTACAAAGTGTCTTCACTGATTGATTTCATCAGCAACCCTGTCTTATAGATGAGCAAACAAAAGCATTAAAAAATTAAGTTAATTCCCTAAGATCACAAGAGTTGAAGCAGTGGTCTTCTTGATCAATCCTTAAGATAAAATAATTTATTCAGTAATGAATTCAACAAACATTTGGGCGGCTAGTATGCTGGGTGCTGATGATAAAAAGACAAAAATCTCTACTTTGAATAAGCTCATTTTCCTCCTTAGAAGGAAAATGTTAAGCAAACTAGTGATTGCAACCCATTGTGATGGATCCTTTCACATCAGCAGGATACAGCAGGATATTTGGCTCCACCTGCATGACAGTGAGGAAAGTTTCACAGAGGAAAGGCCACTTGGGCCAAGTCTTGAAAGATACAGGAAGAGCAACAGATTCAGAATGAATTTAAAGGAAGGAAGCCTCTTATGTCAAAAGTTTATCATGAGCTGCAAGAAGCAGCATGGACTCAAGGTAAAGATAGAGCTCTGGAAATGGCCAAGGACCACACAATGAAGGGCCACACCTAGAGTTCAGACTTTGGTTTTTGTGCAGTAAAGCACAGCTAAAGGACCTCACACAGGAGAGAGTTGACCATATTTCATTTAGTCACTTAGAGGAAGAAGTTTAGAGGAAGCAGAATAAAACTGAGGCAGGATAACCCATTAACAAGTTTTTCTAAGCAAGAAATAAGAGCCTAAATTATGGCAGGAGAAGTAATCAAGTAGGAAAAACTACTTTTTCCTTATTCTTAAGGGTAGCTTCTATTAGGTAATTAGGTACTACCTGTCTATAATCAGACAGGTAGTAATATGTATAACAAGAAAGAATGTTATATTTTTATTTGTGTACTTGGTTTAGTTACTCTGACATCAAAAGACATCAGACATGTTAAACCACCAAAGAAACAATAAAATAGGAAAACATTCTAGAATATTTGGAATAAATTTCAGTAACAAGAAAATCTTTATAATCTTAGTTTCAACCTCAAGCAATTTTACATAAATCTATAGTAATAAATGTTGAAGTAGTAATAGAGAATAAGTATAGATAGGGTGTGTAAACTAGTGAAACAGTAGAAAATTCAATGCATTGCTAGCAGTCTAAATGTCGTAGTCTTATCAACCTTTTGATGCCTGGAATAAAGTGCTTTTCACATTAATAAAAAACAAATTAGCAATAACCAAATCAACTGAAAAATTACCATAAGAAGAGTTGAAACATTTATCTTGAGACACACAAACAAAAATCTCAAGTGAGAATCAAATTTAACAGAATACTTAACAATATAAACAACACAATGATTTTAGCTACATTTTATCAAAATGCAGCGCTATAAAACTTACCTCATGCCAGTCTTCGAGTTTGTTGTCAGAAAGATCTAGTTCTGACACATGAGCACAGAAGGCAGCAATTTCTTTCTCATCTCCCGCACAGGTTATTCCGCAGCTGTTCAACACCAGGACACTTGGGAGGTTGAGGCGGTCTGAGTCACAGGGAGAACACAACACTTTCTATGTCAGCCTAATTCTTGTCTACATATGTTCAGCCCCAGGAATCAAAATCAAATTGTGTGAAACTACACAAGGACCTAGAAAATACAGACTGTGATGGGATCCAAGGGTTCTGAATTCTAAGTGGAAATAGTCAAATGTGAACCAGAAGTTTGGCTCAAAAATGAACAAGGAGGAGATGGGAAGTACCGGACCAGTACCACCAAAAAAAGTGTTGTTGGCTTTACCTCCCAGCAGAATTGCTTACCCATCATCCATGTCGTCACCTTGTCACCTGAACATGAGAGCTACGTGATTCATGTCTGATTACCATTATCTTCTTGTCGGCTTTAATTCTTTCATTTTAGAAATTTAGTTCAAAAGCATCATTCTGGATAGCTCTTTTCTCTCTGTCTGGTATGTATTTTCACCTTTTACTGCCTTTTAAAATTACCTCAAACCATAAAAAATAGTTTCTGTTATACTACTTCTGTTCCACATGTGTCAAGAAAGTCACTTACCATCTCTAATAAGAAGGATAAACATGAGAATTCAACTACTCTTTCCCTATTTGGTATGAAACAAGGACTCACAAAGGTAATATTTATTAATGAAGGCCTCAAATTACATGATGTTTTCAAACTTAGTACCTATCAGTATCAGTTTTCAGAATGGGAATGGATTCTGAAAACAATGACCAAGTGAGAAGTCTACTTCTTTCTGCCATTCCAGTTTACATGGAGTGATATGACAGCTGCACTGAGAAACAAAACATGCTTGGTGACCTCTGGACACAGGAACTCAAACACTGCTCAATAATAACCTCCCATAATTACAAAGAACTTAATGTTACTTAAAACATTAAGCTAAAATGCAAGCAAAAATACAACCTGCACACCTCTAGTTGTAGATCTCTGTTCACATATAATCCCTCTTCTAGATGGACTTTATCTCCTCTTCAACCAGCTTCTACATCCTTAAAGGGTCAGTTCAAGTCACACAACTTTGAACCCTTTTCTGATCATATTAATTAACTCTTCTAAACTTATTTCCCAATCACTGGGTCATTCATTTGGCTCAATATAAACTACCTGGTATTATATGTTTTTAAATATAACTCTTAATATTCAATTAGGTTGTTAGGCCGCTGAAAGTACAGTTTTGTAGTGTCTTGCAGCCTACCATTTCCTTGAAAGAATATGTAGTTGAAATATTATCACTCAAACATTGTTCCTGCCCTATGTAAGAGTGCAACTAAAATGCCATTTGGCCATGCCCTGACTGGTGTGGCTCATCTGGTTGGACATCATCCAGCAAAGCAAAAGGCTGCTGGTTCAATTGCCAGATGGGACACATGCCTGGTTTGTGGGTGGGTCCCAGGTTAGGGCGCATACAAGAGGCAACTGATCAATGTTTTTCTCTCACATCAATGTTTCTCTCCCTCTCTTTCTCCCTCCCTTCCCCTCTCTCTAAAAAGAAATAAATAAAATGCTTTTTGGCCAATCAGAAGAAAAACAGGTCCTTTCATGATTTTCAAAATACTGAAATCATGACAAGGGAGAAAGACCTTTTGACTCATAATTCAAAATAAAGAAAATCACTTACAAAAACATAATATTCTGGTTTAATGTCTGAAGTAAGCTCCAGCAAATAAACATTGTAGGTCCCATTTTTCTTACCTTTCATAGGAGAGCCCTGAGGTGTAGCTGGGACATGGACTCCCATCCCAGGACCACGGCGGTAAGGAAAGTTTTCAGGACTATATTTTTCACATAATACTTGCATAAAACTCCTTCCACTAGGTTGATCCATCTTCCTTTCCTGAAAATTACACAGGAAACCAAGTCATCAAGATTATTTATTTTCCTAAGAAATATTTATTAAGAACCAGCCATTGCCCTGACTGGTGTGGCTCAGTGGATTTAGTATCACCCCCAGACTGAAAGGTCACTGGTTCAATTCCCAGTCAGGGCACATGCCTGGGTTGCAGGCTGGGTCCTTAGTTGGGGGCACATGTAAGAGGCAACCAATGTTTCTCTCACACACTGATGTTTCTCTCCCTCTCTTTCTCCCTTCCTTCCTCTCTCTCTAAAAATAAGTAAAAATCTTAAAAAAACAAAAGACCCAACTATTTACAAGGCACTCAGTATTATACACACATGAGACACAGTCACCACAAGCACTCACACTGTGGAGAGACCTTATGACTTAAGGAAGGCCATATGTCGATGAATGACAGCAGCACAGTTCAGCACATGATCATTACAATACAGATGAAAAGTGCCAGATGCAGCCCAGTTGGTATGGCTCAGTGGACTGCGTGCTGGCCTGTGAACCAAAGGGTCGCCAATGGATGCCCAGTCAGGGCACATGCCTGGGTTGCAGGCCAGGTCCCCAGTAGGGGGCGCATGAGAGGCAATCATGCATTGATGTTTCCATCTCTCTTTCCCTTCAACTCTCTCTAAAAATAAATAATTACATACTCTGGTTTCTCTTCAGATCGTACAAATCTTTCACCTTTTACTAAAAATAAATAAATAAAATCTTTTTTTTTTTAAAGTGCTAGATGCTTTAGAAGAGGAGGCAGTCCCTTTCAACTCAGGATAACAAGAAGACTTTAGGCTGGTACATAGGGTTCATGTGGTAATAGGAAAAAGAACTAAACGGAGAGGTATAGACTAAATATCAGACTAAAGAGTTTGAACAAATCTGTCCCTCAAAATACATTCTCCCCTTCTTCCACAGAAAAAGAATTTTTAACTGTTCTAGTTCTATATAGCTAGTTCTATTTAGAAATGAGTATATGACTAAATACTAGTTGAGGAGATAGAAACAAATTAATCTATGGCCACTCTGGAAATCATCCTTAAAAGACAGCCAGAAGTGTGCTCTTTGCTCTAGTTGTTTATTTTTACTGTTGTTGCCTTTGCCCAAGAAGACATATCCAAAAAAATATCACTAAGACAACTATGAAAGAGTTTACTAACCAAATTTTCTTCTAGAAATTTTATGGTTTCTGGTCTTAAATTTAGGTCTCCTATTAGTCTAGCTCTATTGTTTTGCACATGCCCAGTTTTCCTAACCCATTTATTGAAGAGACTACCTTTACCCTATTGATATTCTTGCCTCTTTTGTTGTAGATTAACTGACCATTCAGTGGGTTTATTTCTGGACTCTCGAGTCAGTTCCTTGATCTGTGTGTGTGTTTTTGTGCCAGTAAAAACACTCATCCACTTACTAAACCACACTTTTATGTGTACAATTTACCAAAGTTTAGATTATGGAATACATTCTATAATGATTACAGCACAAATCATCTTGAGAATATAGGGCTGCCCTCCATCAGGATCCTCATTGGGGAGCTTAAGGATAGAGCCTGTGCTAGCAGAAAACAGTTTATGCTTTCTGTCCATGCAAAGGGCTAAGCGTCTGCAGGTGTCCTCTATACCAGCACTGACTGTGTCAAAACTGAACTGCCAAGCATTCTCCTGGTCTTTAGGAACTTCAGGTTGAAAGGTTCTTTTTTTCAATGTAAATTTATCACCAAAAGCAATGGACAATATGGAGCAGGTGCTATGTCAGCAACCATTGCTCTTATTAAAGACTGGTCTCCAGCAAATGCCAGGAAAATTTTTAGAAATGGTTTAACAAAAAGTCAAAGAAGTTGCATTGCTATTTTCCATGCAATTGGCAGTTCCAAAAGAATAAAGAGGGTGTGTGGGGGCTGCTAAACTGTCAGTGTCAAAATAATAGTCTCCAAATTTAAAGAGCATCTTCTAACTGGAAGCTTCAGAACCACTTAAATTCAGAGCTGTGCAATTCAAGAACAACAGTCTTATATTCAACTTAAACAGAGACAACTGAGAGATGGTAAAATAGTCCTAGTGAGCAAGGAATCAGGGAACATAAAAAGTTATTCTTCGTGGCCACAGGCTTTAGCAACTCTTCCAGATAGTCTGGGTTTTTTTCCTTCTCCCAACCCCGGCCCTCCACCAAAGACTTAAAAGCAATGCCAGGCGCCTTCATTGGTCATTTTCCAGGATAGGCTATTGAAAAAGCTTTCCAGGAATGTAGATAGTATACACATTAATACACGAGTTTTGAATTGGAACATTAAGATTGCAATATGAATCAGTAACATAAATCTACTCAACATCTGCTGAGGCAGTTTGAGAAGGAACAATAGGTGGGAAAGGAAAATTGAAAACCAAACAGATTGAAAAATGAGGAAATACAGGATGGAAAAAGATCTTTAAGTGGAGCCTTTGAAAAGGTTTTTTAGGGGCAGGAGGGTAATCTATGACTTTCTGGAAAAAAAAAGTGTCAAATTACATCTGACTACCTCTACAATTGGCATAGTACTAATGCATTTGTAAAACTGTTCTAAATTGCTTCAAGTCAGGGAGCCAGGAATCTTGGGTGATGTTGCTTGGTTCCATTATCAAGTTGTGGAGTGCGCCTGTGAAAATTTCAACTCCTTTGTGTTTCAAATCCTAACTATACTATGTTCTTGTAAAGTGCTTGGAGAAAGTCAGGATAAAGTGTGGGTTGGATAAGGTGCTCAGGATCCTTTTGCCTAATAGATTGATATCAGAACAGAATACCCAGTCACCTAAGTACCGTTCAGCTTCTATAAGACAATTTGTATCTTATGTCCCCAAAGGGCTAGCTAAAAATTAGTATGAAACTCAATGCAACTGAAAATAGAAAATAGGCCATGTCAGACCACCAGCCCAAAATATAGCTTAATGAGGGTATACAGGGTCAATATTTACTTCATACACACTCACAAATGTTATAGTAGAGTACCATACTTGATGAAGTGTGAATACTACAAGCCTCAGTCACAACTTCCAAAAAATATAGATAATACCACACAGAATCCCAAAATATACATTTTAAATCTTACAAAAGCAGTTTTATCTGCTTACATAAAGCATACACTACCTCCAGGGGAATAAAACAGACAGCAGTAAAATCTGTGCCTGTGGTTGACTCCAGAGAGAGAAATATGGAATAGGGTAAAAAGGAGATTTGATCTTGGCTGTTTCCCTGCTTAAACTACCTGAAGTCACCAGATATATGCATCATTTTTTTTTCTAATTATCTTTTGAAAATATAAAACATTTTTGAGTGATATGTCTGGAAATGACCTAAAAATTTGTCAAAGGGTTTTGAAATCCTTGTTATTACCAATTATTTATGGAAAAGATGCCAAATTAGACCATGTGGAATATAATATTAGTAATAATTTACAAAGGAATTGGATAGTGAGGGAGAAGAGAGGAATAAGATGGACAGCCAAACAGAATTAGACACTTTTGTAAAATAGCTTTGGGAAATTTAAAAAAAGAAAGCAGAATAAACACACCAAGCTTCAGAACTAAACTACAGTGGAAATGGCAGGTGGGGCTGAGACACAGGGGTGAGTGACAGAGCCTGATCTGCTGTGTTCACCGTGGCTTTCAAGGGCACAGAGAGTGCTCCACTGCCAAGTGTACAGAGCTCTGACAGAATAACCTCAGGCCTGCAGGGTCACTTCCTTTGCTAGAGAAGTTAAATGTGTTAATCATTGTTAGCCAAATATTTTACCAGAATTACCCAACTGCGTCCAAACCACTCTGAGCCTGGGACCATAATAGCTCCAGGAGGCAGCGGTGACAAAGCTGTCAATAAGCCTAAGGATGCTCTGGGAGCTTCAGGCCTTTCTGTCACTGCTTACAGTAAAGACTAATCAAGAAAAGAGGGTGCTTCCTGCAGCAGGAAGCCAATCCCACAGGATCAAATTTACTGAAATAGTAAAGACTTAGGAACTGATTTATAGTTCTAAAAAAATAAACTGCAATATTTCAAGATATGCAATAGTTCAGGATGAGGCTAAATCTGCAGTAAGAGTTTTCATAGCTTAAAAATAGTGAAGAGGGAAACACTCTAAAATGGTTTAAAATTATTTTAACCCATTTGACATGGACCCATTTATATACAACTAACCAATCTCATCTATTCATCAGAGAAGAGCAGAAAAAACTACACTTGAAAAACCAACTGACAATATCTTGCTACCTTATACATGAAAACAAAACTTAAATATTTTAGACAAAGACTACAGTTTCACCTATAGGTTGTTCCTTTGGTCAGATGACATTTCATTCTAGTTATTTTTCTCCACATAGAGGCCTATTTCCTTTATAAGGCAATCTAAGAATAAAAACCTCTTTATGACTTGCTTAATAAAAATGGAGAGGGCAAATATATTTAGCTAATTCTGCCATCTGTTTTTTGCACTTTATCAATTAGACATATTTTCCCATGCATGTTACTCATATAATGGATGTCCTCATAGAGTTTAAAGCCTCATTTAGTTCTGTTCCAGAAACAGTACATCTGTACCAAACATTGTGCTAAGCACTAAAGAACTGAGAGTGAATAAAATCCATATTCTTTCCTAAGGATATTGGCAATCCTGAAGGAAACACATGGGAATAACCCATACCTGAAATAAACCGCATAGAAGTAGTGAATTCACATATAAGAAGTGACTGACTTTTGGAAGCATGATCCAGGAAGCAGGTGTAACTGGAGCCATTTTGAAAGATTATGAAGATTAAGCTAACAGGGTGCAGAACAGCATTTCAGGCAGGGAAATGATGGAGTGTGAACAGGCTCAACATATAAAACACTGGCTATTAAGCAGTATTGCCAAAACATAAATTATGTGTTGGGGGGCAGGGGAAGCAGGATATTGGATTGTCAGGTGGTCAGTAGAGTCCGCTTATGATTGACCTTGCTCAGGTTCGACTTTATCCTATAGAGATAAGAGTAAGAAAAATGCTGATAGATCACCGTGAATAGTGCAAGGATGGGGGTTATCAATCTTTACACAGAATATGAAGATGTCAAAAATGATAAGAATTTTTTTAAAACCCCTGGGCAGTTAGGAGTTTGTTCACCTTGGGGAAGAAGTACAGGCTAGTGGGTAGAAGCCACATACGAAGTTAAGGAAACAAGTAAAGACAGGGAGTATAGACCAGGCCTTTGAGAAACTTAGATGAAAGCAGAAGAAATGGGACAGTTGATGAAAAAAAACAAGTGTTCAGAGAGAGTTTTTCATAGCTGCTTCTTTTTTTTTTAAGGATAAAAGAGAAATTTGGAGGCTGAGTATGGGAGGAGGGGTGCAAGAGCTCAGTAATAATGAAACCAGTCCGTAGAGGAAAAACCCCTGGAGACTGTCAAACAATCTTTTAGGATTATCAGCTTTCTCAATCTTTGTAAGTACCTTTTATTATTTCTTAAGACAATTTAACTCCTGCTTTATGGACTCTTAACCTCATCCAGGAAAGCTTCCTTTTTTGAGAGATCCCCACAACACCCAAACCCTGACAGATTCTTGGACATTACTGTAGGTAGCTGAACTTTTGCTTATTTTTTTCCAAATCTTTCTGATCCTCAACATAAGTGTACCCGAATGATACATAATTACTCTAGGAAGATATAAGTGTGTTAATTATTTTTCCCTCCATGAAAGATTAAATAAATGAATTTATAAAGGTCTATTAATAAGCTTTATTCTAAATAAGTGCTTTAATAATACAAGTGATATACATTCTGAATTTTTAAAACATTCAATTGAAAATAAGCAAAAAACCTGTAACACCATGTAGTTTCCATATAGATGTACTTTTCCTTTTATTAGTTAAGTAAAGCATGTAGATAAGCGCTACCAAAACATTTTCTTATCTGAAGCATATTGAGAGCCACAGCCATAACTGGAAGCATTGGTCAAAAGACTTAGCAATTAGATTAAGCCTGAGGATGCACCTTATGGTGTATACTTTTCCAGACCACTTTCCATACTATGTAGACATATACACAATCATTTATAAGGTTTGTAGAATATTCCATTAACAAGCTTTTGCAGCTGAAGTCATGAGTGACAGCTCTCTCTCTCACAAAAACTCTTGAGGGACATTGTCCAAGTCAATATAATTAGGCTAGATAGCCTCATTCTTAGTTTTATTTATCATAGAGTATGTAAACCTAACAATTCTATCTCAATAACCTCTCCTAAGCATTATATAGTATACTTAAGTGGATGTCTTCTTGGGATGAAAAGAAAGGAAAATAACTAATTCTAATAAACTTTCAGAACTATTCTATAGAATTACAGTTTATCAATTCACAATTTACTCTATGTGTTCCAAGTGCAAAAGTTGTGTGTAGCTGATAAATGCATTATCATGACATGCCATGCAACTATGATTTTGTAACCTAACACAAACGACCAAAAAGCCAATGTTTCCCAAAAGCCAAGTGTCTCAACACTGAGTTTAACTGTCATTTTCCACAACCACCCTCTGAAACAGACAAGCTGGCACTTATCTCTATTTACAGGATATGACACTGAGGTGAGTTGCTCAGGTTTCTGTGGCCCAACCAGCATGCTAGGTCATACTTTCTGTATCCCTAATCTATTGAGCCATGCTGTCTTTACTAAAAAGAAATACTTCATGTCAACAGTGCATTGCATCACGCACAAATATAGAAATACAACTTACTAAAATACATGTAAACCATTACACCCAAGATACCTCTTTGTTAACTACATCAAAATAAATGAACCACAAAACTAATAGCAATACTGAGTGGTTTAGTCACCAAAGGGAAAAAACTATTCTCAATGTCTCCTGCCTGCCAAAAAAGCAATGAATATTAGTTTCTTGAATGGATTAGTTTTCATTAGAAAAAAATTATACGTGCAGCAGTGAATACACAAATTTAAGGTCTCAAGACAGTGAATAACAATCTGGGAAAAATGAAAGATAATCCTTACCTTACAACTTAGAAAAACTCAAACCCAGATAAAATTTGAAAGGTAAACTTTATCCCTATGAGAAGAAAATACTTATATTTTTCTAATAGAAGAGCTTTAACATCTTGTTATAGAAAAATATTTCATAAAAAATATGAGAAACCCATAAAGAAAAGGGTGACCAGTAAAATGAAAAAATTTAGATCATGAAAAAGACATTAAACACTTAAAAAGACAACTGGAAAAAAAGATATTCACAACATATGTAACTAGTATAGAGAACTCTTGAAAACAGTAAGAAAAAGGCAAACAACCCAACAGAGAAAAATGGACAAAACACATCAACAATATATAACAGAAGATAATATTCAAATGATTAATAAATATGTGTAAAAGATATTCAAGTTTAATAATATTCAGAAACAAAAAACTTAAACCTTAATGAAATACCATTTAAATTAGCAAAACTGACAAGACCAAGTGCTGGAAAAAGTGTGGAAGAACAGGAAGTCTCCCACGGCTCATGGGAGGACAAATGCCTTGTTCCAAATGAATGCAAACAGCCTGCAAACACCTTTCACCATCCAGTGACATTGAAGGTGCACACACCCTGCGACACAGCAATTCTCCTTCTCCATGTGAACTCTGAAGAGCTTGTGCAGGTATGCCAGGAGAAGAGCAAAAAATGGCCACATATCAGTAGTTTTTGAAATTACAAAAATCCTGGTAGGACAAAAAAGGCCCTTGTGTCCAAGAATAGGCAATTGGATAAACTGTGTTATAGTCATTAAGATGAACATTTACACAGTAGCGGAAATGAACAATTGATAGTTCCCTATGACTGCTTCCTCATCAATAGGAATGACTTTAAAAAACAATGTTGAATGAATAAAATACCTAATCACAGGAATATATATACAACTACCTTACAAAAATTCAAAACTATATTAAGTTAATGACTGTATTGTTTAGGGTCACATATATATGTGGTAAAACTTGTAAAGAAAAGTCAGAGAATAAGAAACACAAAATTCAGAACTGTGGCACTCTTGGAGGGTGGGGTATGTATAATCAGGGAGATACACAAACAGCAAAAACAACTCTTAATTCCCTCCTCAAAGCTAATCCTCCTCCACCAGTCCCCACTTCCAGAGTTATATTTGATTTGTCTTCTTCTCATACCCCCATGTAAATAATCAGCAAGTCTGATGAACAGTACCTCTAAATCACTCCAATTCTTACCATCTCCATTACTTTGCTTTGGTTCAAGCCTACATCAGCCTCTCACTAGGAGGGCTGCAATAGCTTTCCCCTTGCTCTCTCATGACTATACAATTCATTCTCCACAAAGTGGCCCAGTGATCTTTTCAAAATTTAAGTCCATTAAACTCTCCAGCAGCTTCCCTCCACACTTGGAATAAAATGCACTCTCTTTATCATAGTCTTGAGGGCTTCATTTAATGCGTTGTGCTTACCTCTCTAACCTTACCTCCTCTATGGTTTTCCTGGCCACTAGGTTTCAGCCAGCCCAGCTTTCTCATGCTCACACCTGCAGGCAGATCCCCTTCTCAGTGCATTCCTGAGAAAGCGCTTTGCTGGATTTTGCCTTATCTGGCTTCACCTAAGCATTTAAGTCTCAAATCAATTTAGACACAAATATTACCGCCTCAGCGAGGCTGCCTCTGATGAGCCCACCCAAAATAGCACTGCTGCCACCATCAGTCACTCATCACTTCACCCTCTTTCACTTTTTCCAGTACTTATTACAACCTGGTAGTTTTGTGCTGGTTTTGGATCCTTCTCCCCCAGCACCAAGTCCACAAAAGCAGGGATGCATCACTCTGGTCCAGTGTTATGTGGAGCAGTGTCTAGCACTTGGCAATACATACTTGTTAGATGAATGAAAGAGTAGATTTTACTTTGAATAAAAATGAGTATCTGCTGGCAGTGAAATGAAAATCAAGTATACCAATTAGGAGTATGAGAGAATGGAAAGGGAAATTTTGAAAATCACTGGGAAAGCATTTACCTAGGAAGAATTTTAGCTTATATAATTTTTGTCTCAAAAGTACTAGTAATTGGTCACATTCCTAACCACCACTTGAGAATGACTAGTCAGCTTCACACAGGCACACAGCCCTGGGTCCTGACAGTGTGTCATCTGCTCACATCTCCTCCTATTTTCAGAAGAGCACCGTGATTAACAGAAGGGGCTTCAGTTTGGCCTGACTTCAATTATGAATCTACACTGAAATCTGAACAAGTTACTTACTTCTCTATGCCTGCAAAATGGAGCTATTAATAGCTATTTCACAGTCACTGTGAAAAATACAGGTTTTAAAACATCTACTTGTGCCTGGCATGTGGTAGGTAGTCAATAAAATATAGTTATTTTGATGAAAGCTGAGAGTAAGTAAATCTAGACAAATGGAAAAGCTTATAGAGTCAAATAACAACTAAACATCTTCTACCTCTAACAACCCTGGCCAGCATGGCTCAGTTGGTTGGAAAGTCAGTGGTCCTGTAAACTGAAAGACCACGGATTTGATTCCCTACTGGGGCACATGCTAGATTGCTCCATCCAGCTCCCAGTCAGGGTGCATGCGGGAGGCAACCCATAGGTGTTTCTCTCTCACAATGATGTTTCTCTCCCTCCCTTACCCTCTCTTTAAGAATCAATAAGCATGGCCTCAGGTGAGGATAAAGAGAAGGCACTGGGAACACACACCAGAACTAGATCCTTTTCTCCTAAAAAAGACAAATATACCCAAAGTAATGCAAAATGATGTAAAAGGCACCCTGAGAACACCAAAGGACTGTCCTCACTAAGGACATAGGCCACACATACAGCTGAGTCATAAAATAGAGCCACAAGATTTCCTAAATAAAAATACCTCGCATGTAAGGTACCAGATACGTCTAAGTGAGAAATGCAGTGCTGCTGCTATGGTGTGTGTGGGAACGGGGCTGGAAGATTAAGATGGGCAGTGGACCCGGTGGTAAAGGGGATACCTTGGTTTAAGTTTGTACTTTACTCTTCAGGCAGTGGGGAGATGAAAGGGGGGTGGGGAATTTAACATGCTAATTTGATAACAGAATTCTAAAGCAAAACACCTTTATGACTTTAGACACCATATGGGTCCAGGATCTGTTACCCAGGAGCAAATAACAATGACTGACTTGGAACCTATGCTCACCACTTTCATTTCTTCAATGACTGTTGTCATGCTGATCATCCTTTCAACAACAGACAAAATCTGTTGAGTTTACTCTGTGCCTTGTATGTTGTTTTATATATGCTCTCTCACTCAATTATTGTAACACCTTTGTGAGGGGTACTATTATTAATCCCATTTAACAAATTGAAAACCTAAAGCACAAATGTTATACTCAGATGGCTAGTGAGTGAGAGACCTAATTCAAATGTAGGCTGCCTAACTCCAAAGCCCTAAAATTAAACCAACCGGCTGACTGCTTAGTTCATTTACATCACTTGCACGACTATAATTTAAGGCATTATGCTAGGTCAGTGCATCTTAAATTTTACTGTACAAAAGAATCAAGATTTTGATTCAGTCAGTCAGTCTAGGGTAGAATTTTCAGAGATCTGTAATTTTAACCATAAATCCAATTAATTCTGATTCACTTGGTCTGATAAACCCTATGCTAGGGGTCCTAGAAAGTGAAGGATATTTGAGTTTCCACTCTTCTATGAGTTTACAATTTGAAAGAGGTAAAAACAAGACAAAACAATTCAGGAAAAGCAATATGGACAATACAGAAAAGAAAGGCTTCATGGAGAAGAGTTATCTGTAATGATATGAAGATGAGTAGGATTTCCTGAGGAAACAGGTTTCATGTAGACTTTCAGGACTAATGTTACATACAAAGGAAGGTATGATAAGTAGACCACTTGGCAGGAACAGAGGATCTGCATTTACAAATGGAAAAATAATGTCAGGAAAAACTAGAGGCTGTGGAATGCCCTCAAGGTCAACCTATACCCAGGGGTGTCCAACCTGTGGCCCACAGGCAGCATGTGGACCAGGGTGGCTAGGAATGCGGGCCAACACAAAATTGTAAGTTTACTTAAAAATATTATGACATTTGTTTTGTTTTTGTGTTTGTGTATTTAATGTGTGGCCCAGAGACACCAAAAGCTTGGACATTCCTGCTACCGGATGGGCTTTATCTACACGGGCACTAGGAAGCTACTAGCCGGTTTTTGAAGGCAATGATAAATGACAATACTCTTTGAAGCTTTGCAAGATTATGCACAAGTAGAAAAACAATGGGAATAGTCAGGCTGTTAGTATTCTAATCTAAAAAAAAGGAGTCAGCACAAGGTGGTAAAAAAAATTGAAAAAGAGAGGAATGGTAGACTAATTGCATGTAGGGCAAAGGCAACAATCACAGCTAAATAATGATTTTTTTCATCTCTTAAATACAAATTATATCACTGTAAGCTTCATGTTACTTTTTAAGAACCTCTTATACCGCTAACTAGGCCCAAAATAAATAAAATTCACTTATTTAAAACACAGCCTATGACTGACTAAAAGGTCAGTAAATAGGCTTCTGAGTATACAAAATACATGTCACGTAGTTCAGAAACTAAAAACACAAAAAAGTAATTTGTGAATTATACATATATACATATTATATATAATTAACATATATACATAAAAGAACATCATTGAGAGCTACACAATCTCATTTTACACAAATTTCTAATAAATGTAAGCATCTAATTTCCAAACTCACAGCAGTTTGGTAGCAAAAATTAGAAGGGGAATATATCTGGCTACAGGTGGACATATTTAAGAGTCTAAAGTTCAAAAGAAAACTATAAAAAAGCAAACACAATCACTCAGGGTAAAATCTTCACAACTGTTTATTGATAGGTACAAGAGTCCCAGAAAACAAATTGATAAGAATCTTCCTTCATTTTTCAAATACCTCACACACACACACACACACACACACACACACACACAAACTTTTAAACATTCTTTAAAGCTAAATATTTTTAAACAGCTATTTACCTTATTAAAAGGTAATTTAAAAGATGGCTGATACATACCAGCACAGCCCTCTCATCAATAACCAAGCATCGATATAAATAGTTAAAGGTAAGAAAGATATATTTTACAACATACAAAGTTTAAAAATGGTAACAGTGCTTTCTTAAGGCATCTAATCAAGAATGTGGCTCCACAGAGGAAGTTTAATTTGAGCAATTCTTCTCTGATGTCTGTGTCTTTGAATCCGTGTTCCAAATAATATGAGGGTATCCACAACAAATATTTAATGCTATTAAACAGGTCCTAATCATATGCCCTATAAATTTACCTACTGAAATCACATGACATGATTTGACACTCAACATCCCATTGCACTGCGTGACAACTTTTAAAAGGACTTTAAACAAAGTAACACATATAGGCCTCTCACTAGGTTCACCAACACTCATTAATGTTTATTACAGCACTATTCATATAAGGACTTCACTTATTTTATAAACAGAAGAAAACATTTCCCTGGGGGCAATGACGATGTTAACTGACTCAAAGTTATATTTAAGTTTATGATTAAGTTTAAAATACATACCAAAGCCACATACATTTAATCATGTAGAGTATATCACATATTAATTATTGGAGTAAGAAGAGTTTAGGTTTCAGCTTAACATTTTTTTAAATAGCAGAAAAGCAAATCAGTATATATTTACAACACTATAACATTAAAATAAAATTACCTTAACTATGTTGCAGGGATAAATCAACTAAATGGATACCTCTCATATTTCTCAGACACAGCAAAAGATAGAGAAAATTAGGGAGCATGCTTATTTCAAAAAATCTCATCCAATGATCAAGCAAAATAAGATATCAAAGGTTAAGATTATTGTGCAAAACACCAAATATGCTGCATTATAAATATTTAAACAAATGAAGCAGTCAGTTGCACCTGGTTGGTACCACCCTCCCTCCACACCAATCCATGTCCTTGGAATCATCCTTGTTCCCCCGAAGCATACGATATGAGGACACTAACCGAAGACAGAGAAATGTGCCTGGGAGACAGTATTTTTTAAACTGCAATTTGTGACCCGTAAGTCAATGTAGTGGATTGAGTCAGCATTTTTTAATGAAAGAGAACGAAATACAACAGAAATTATTAGAATGCATCACGAGTCATAAGGTTCAATATAAAAATGTACTTTTCACAACGGAGCATGATTTAAAAAAAAAAAATGTTTGAAACATCCTGCTCTAGAGACCTAGATCCGCCGATTCGGTTCCAGACCCAGAGGCTGAACGTTTTCAAGGGCCCTGGGCACCCACATAAACTCGCTGCCCCAGATGGGCTCTGGGAACTCGGTGGCAGAGCCTGGACTCGCCTCCGCTACACCTGCCTTTGCACTAGAGCTGTTCACTTCCCCAACGGCCTCAGACGGCGCCTACAGCCTTCCGGGCAGAACTCCTCCTTCCTCCACCGACCGTAAACAGTGCAACGTGCAGTCAGCTTCCCTCAACTGCAGCTTCCAGCGTCACTGCGTCGCAAGAGAAGGCAGCATTAAACCTCCCTGCTTCGCCGGCTCCCAGCGGTCCCTCCACGGGAAGTCCCACAGCGCTGCGGGCCCGGGCAGGGCGCCCCCTCCCAGGCTCCATCATAGGCCACCCCTTCCTTCTCTACATCTCACTACTCTGGGGCAACACAGTTACCCCAAAGCCTTTAAAATAAGGCGCCCCATCCTTTCATCAGTCCCCCTAGGAGCAGGCCTAACGTCCCCAAGAGCCCGGTTTTGCCCGCCCGTGGAGTCTCCCAGGAGAACGTCCTCCACTTTTTTTTTTAATTCAGTGGCTTAGAGACAAGTTTCCTATTTACCCACCCAGCTGCCTCAGCCTCCACAGCTTCTCCTGCCAGCCAGGGGGCCTCTTCCCAAGCCGCATGGCCCTGGGCTCAGGGAGACTCCGGCCTCCCCCCGCACCTCACACCGCCTCCCCACACGCTCCCGCCGTCCCGACGGCCCCTCTCCCAGCCCAGGGACCTGCCCGCGGCGCCCGGGCTGGGATCCCGTCCTTCCCCGCCTCCCAGCCAGGCCTCGCCCCGCTCCTAGGGTTTGCTCGCACAGAGCAACCCCCTGCCCCGCCCGGAGCGGCCTACCCGCCTCGGCTCCCAGAGCTCAGCCCTACTCACCCCGCAGCCCGGGAGGCGGGGCTCTGCGGCGGCTCCCCACGTGGCGCCTGTCGCCCCCCTCCCGGCAGCGCCGCGGCCTCAGTCCGGTCCAGACCAGCCCTAGCCCTCGCCGCTTCACCTCGTACCACACAGGGTCTGCAGCCCAGTGTCCTGCATTGACCCGGAAGCAGCTGTCCGGGCCCAACAACAACACGTGACCCTCTCGCGTGTTCACGTCTGCTGCGTGAAGCGGCGGGGGCCTAGGAGTTTGTTGCCTTGGCGCCAGGATAGCTGGGCTGTCCGTAGAAAGATACCGCTTGTGCTCTTTCTGTGGCACATCAAAAGGAAACACCTTGGTGCAGCATGGGGGTCACCTAGGTGCAAAGGAGATGCGCGGACTGCGTCACCTCAGAGTGAACCGGGGGCAGGTCAGAGCAAACCTCGGCTGTGGAGAAGCTGAAGCGCACAGAAAGGGGCTTTAGGCTGAACCTTTCCAGGTTAGGAAAGGTTCATTTCCAGACTATGAATTGAAAAGGTCTATTGCATGAGATGTGTGCTGTCATGGGGTGTGTGTCAGAGCAGATGAGGGGTTAGATGTGCAGGCATGTGTACTTGTTGCTATGGGCCAGAGATACAGTTCTTCAGGAGGGACCCAGGGGCAGTTCTTGTAGACTGAATTCTCTTATTTCGTTTTGTTTTCTCTTGCTCTACACGTAGGGCTTAATGGAGTTAGAGGGGAAAGCCTGCAAGAACTGGTTAACGGAAGTGCTCTGAGGATCAAGGGTTGGGGAACCTAGCAGTGTGGCTAAGTTTGCTGAGTTGGGGCTTTCCTCCTCCTGCTGCAGAGAACAGAGTGTCTTTCTAGCACTTTAGGATTAATGGCTTTGGGGGCATCAGGATCAGTGGCATGATCATAATCAAAAATAGCCTTAATGAGATATGCACAGAGTAGGAAGAACAGAGTGGATGCTACATAGATA
This sequence comes from Phyllostomus hastatus, assembly GCF_019186645.2. Lineage (NCBI taxonomy): Eukaryota > Metazoa > Chordata > Mammalia > Chiroptera > Phyllostomidae > Phyllostomus > Phyllostomus hastatus. Next base: position 781,777 of record NW_025334015.1, on the reverse strand, counting down.
CTCAAATGAGAGACTTGTGAGTTCAGGGACCCTTAGGGACACCCAGAATGTATTCTGAAGTTAAATGTATTCTAATCAACCTGGAGAAAATGACAAGAAATGTGGGTCATTACTGGTGATAAATGCCATGAGCATGTTATATACATGTATATGTAAATATTATATATGGGTGTGATTAGTAATGTACTTCTTTATTTCTCTGAGATATTGAGTCACTTTTCTAATTTTTTTCTTCTCTTATAAAGATAAGGTCAATGTCTCTACCCGTCTCTGATCTATCCCCACAAGACAGCCAAAATTATCTTTCTAAAATGTATATCTGATCATTTTTCCTACCTCCTCTTAATCTGCACCCGGCCTGTTCAGTCTGGTAGCCACTATCCACATATATATTTAATTAATTAAAATTAAGTTAAAACTGCATGTCCTGACACATAGGATGCTACCCATATGTCAGGCACCCAGAACTGTATGTGGCTAATGCTATAATGATGGACAGTGTCAATACAGAATATTTTAGTATCACAGAAAGTTATTGAACCCTGCTGCTCTATACTCTGAATTCCTCATGTTTCTGTTCTTTTGGAAATTTGCTTTGCTAAGCTCTTTGCTTAAAACATTCTTCTATCTCCTTGAGGCTGAAAATTATACATAATTCCTTATTTTCTTATTGTCTCTTTGACAAGCAGGTAAGCCTCTATGAAGGCAGGAGCTAAGTAAGTCCTGTACACATTGATTCCCCATTACCTCTAAAGGACTGCCACATAGAGGGAGAATAGACAGTGAACTGAAGTGAGAGGAAATAACACAAAGGCAAGTTTCTAGTCATTTTATTAGAACTTGTTGATAATTTGATCACTTTAACCTATAATCAGCAATTTCATATAGTTCAGCCTAATAATAAGAAAGACCTTTCAAAGAATTGGAGCTGCTTCTGTCAGTTCTGATGAGTTCCCTGTCACCAGCACAGGTTAAGCAAAGGTGGAATCTGTTAAAATAATGTGTTAAAAATTCCTGGATAGGTTGGACTGGTTGACCAGTTTGATTCTAAGATTCTAAGTCTCTGTTCCTCTGAGTCTTTAATTCAAAGGTGATTGTGCTATAACAACAATCATAGCTACTTTCTGAGTTTTTGCCATGTGCCAGACAATGTTTGATATATCTCACATAACTTCTTTCCTTTAATCCCCTCAATAATCTTATGAAGTATGTTTTGTACCATCCAATTTACCAAATACAATGCAAGTTATATAATACACCCACTGCAAAGTACAGCTAGTAAATGGCAGGCACTGAATTCATATTCAGGTCAGTCTGACACCAGAATCTGGGTTCATAATAACACTGTAATGATGGAAAATAGTCCCATTTTAAAATTTCAGTCAGATATTTGTCCTTTTAATTCAACAAACAGTTATTTCATAATCGATATATTCCTTGCACTTAGCTAGGTGGTTTGAGGAAAAAATATATGGATGAGGCATTGTCCTTAAAATGTAGTGGGAAAGATAATACATATATTTAAACAACCATGATACAAGGTAATTAAAGGTCTATTATTTTAAAAGAGGGTAAAGGAGTCATCTCAGCTGAAGTCTCCCAAGTAGGCAGAAGGACAAGACAGATTTACATAAGAATTCAATGTGAACAGTGTGGCTACACAGAAGAGAAAAACCAACTGTTCTGCTTGAAAGAATAATGACTGGTTCAGAAATTCAGTCTGAAATACTAGTCCTGGTTATTCCATTCACCAACCATGTCACTTGATGTCTTTCTGCCTTAGAGATTTATCTACCAAATAACCCAAATAGGTTCAACTACCCTGGTATACCCACTGAAATGATGTGTAAAGTATTATGTTTATATATATATTATACATACATGTATTTTCAAGGGAAAGTGCCATAAATTCCATCAGATTCACAAAGAAATTACAACTCAGAGAACATTTAAGCTATATTACGACTTTAAAACTGCAATTCTGTGGTTCTATATTTTATTGTTGTCAACATTGATACATCTGTCAGGAAATGGACTGTCATGCCAAGCTTAGTGACCAAGCAAAAGGCAGAAATATTTTTTATTTTACACTGGAGAATCATACCTACAATTATTTACAAAGTAACAGGATCTCCTTACTGGGAAGAATATGGTTTTTTTTTTTCACTTACAGTTTACATTCAATGTTATTTTGTCTTAGTTTCAAGTTCACAGCACAGTGGGTAGACAATTATACACTTTAAAAGTGTTCCCCCCGTGATATTTTCAGTACCCACCTGGCACCATACATAGTTATTATCATATTATTAACTATATTCCTTATGCTGTATTTTACATCCTCATGACTGTTCTTTAAATGCCAATATGTCCTTCTTAATACCTTCAACTATTTCACCCAGTCCCCCAATACTCCTCCTCTCTGGCAACCATCAGTCTGATCTCTGTATCATGAGTCTATTTCTGTTTTATTTCTTTTATTTTGCTCTTCAGATTCCACATATATAATAAATCTTATGGTATTTCTCTTTCTCTGACTGACTTCTTTCATTGAACATAATACCTTCTAGGTCCATACATGCTGTAGCAAATAGTATGATTTCATTCTTTTTTATAGCTGAGTAATATTTCACTGTATATATGTACTACCATGTTTATTATATCCACTTGTCTACAGATGGGCACTTGGGTTGCTTTCATACCTTGGCTATTGTAAATAATGCAATGAACACAGGGGTGCATGTATTCTTTTAAGTTAGGGTTTTGGGTATTTTTGGATATATACTCTGCAGTGGAATCGTTGAATTATAAAGCAGTTTCATTTTTTGTTTTTTGAGGACCATTTAAAATATTTTCATTAGTGGCTACACCAGTCTGCATTCCCACCAACAGTGCACAAAGGTTCCCTTTTCTCCACAGCCTTACCAGCACAATGTTTGTTGATTTGTTTATGATGGACATTCTAACCAGTATGGTGTGACGTGGTATCTCATTGTAGTTTCAATTTGCATCTCTCTGAGAGCTAGTGATGCTGAGCATCTTTTCATATGTCCTCTGTGTGTTCTCCTCAGAGAAGTGTCTGTTCAGGTCCTTTGACCATTTTTTAAATTGGATCACCTGTCTTCCTGGTGTGGAGTCTTTATACATTATTGATGTCAAATCCTTGTCCAAGGTATCATTGGCAAATATGCTTTCCAATATGGTTAGCTCCCTTTATATTTTGCTATATTTTAGTTGTAATTCTGGTTTGCCTTGGGGAAGAGGTGAGTGTAACTTCTGTCATCTCAGATGCTTCTTTTCTAATATATTATTAAATGCTATAATTTTCTCTCAGAGCACCACTTTCACTGTATCCCATGAATTTTGATAAGTTGAGTTTTTATTTTAATTTAGTTCCTATTTCAGTTGTTGTCTTCATTCAAGCTACTATAATAAAAATACCACAACCTGAGTGGCTTAATTAACAAGTACTGATTTCTCACACATCTGGAAGTTCAAGATCAAGGCACCAGAAAGTCTGGTGTCTGGAGAGAACCCTGGCTTAAAGATAGCTACCCTCTCATTGCATCTTCACGTGGCAGAAATAGCAAGCTCCAGTCCCTTTATGTATAAGGACACTCATTCTACCATAAGGCTTCTGCCCTCATGACCTCATTTGAATTTGATTACCTCTCAAAAGCCCACATCCAGATACCAATACATTGGGAGTTAGAGTTTTAACATACAAAGTCTGAGGAGACACAAATATGCAGTTCATAACACTTGTGGTTTCTTGTGTGACCTGTGGGTGTTTTCAAGCATATTTCTTAATTTCCAGTTGTATGAAAATTTTGGTTAGTGGTGGAGTAGGTGGAAGTTACACTCACCTCCTCCCAGGACCAAACTGGAATTACAACTAAAATATGGAACAATCATCCAGAACACTTAACTGAAGAGCAGCAGAACAGAAGTCTCATAAACAAAAATTTATAGAAGAAGCCACATTGAGACTAGTAAGAAGGACAGAGATGGAAAAAAAGGGCTAGCCACATACCCATGTGCAGCACTGAGTATCCAGCGGGATATCTCAGCTGCAAAGGTTCTCCCTAAGGAGTTTAGGTCTCAACCCCATATTGGGCTCCCCAGTTCAGAACACCAGAGCTGGGAAGAGAAGCCTACATAACATCTGGCTGTGAAAATCAGTGAGAATTCTATCTGCCAGGAAGAGACAAGAGTTTGCTCAAATCCCAGGTGCCCTGTTATGGAGCAGTGCACAAAATATCATTTGCAGCCACTCACCCTGGAATCTGACAGAGGGAGGACAGGTTGAGCAAACTAGAGTCATGCAAGGAGAGACCGGGCTATGTGGCTCAGGGGAGGGAGCTGAAGGGACAGCTGTCAGTGCCCATGTGCTGAGTCACCCACAGATGCTATCTTTCTTAGATTAAACACTCCCTTCCAAACAACACAGCCTAGGGGGATGCAACACTATCCTCATACTGCCAACTCCCAGTTGTCCTGCTGTGCAGAGGTCATGACTTGCAGAGGAATCAGCTGCCTAGGTTTCTGGTGCAGTAGAGCAGACTGAAAGAGGCAGTGTCAGAAGCTGAGTTGTGTGGTTCTGGGGCTGGGGCAATTTCCCCTCCTACCTGAGAGCTGTGCACCAATGGAAAATCAATTAACACCATCCTCTCAAATCCCAGCCAACTTGCTCTGTTGAGCTAGGCGTCTCTCAAGGAGTACCAGGCAGAATTCAGGACAGAATTAGTTGTGTTGGTCTAGGATGGGGTTTATTTTTTTTTTCTCATGCCTGACAACTGTAGAGCCCTTCCTTCACACAGCCAAATCTTGGTCTGTTTGGGCCTGATAATCATTGCTTTCTCCACCCTGATGACTACCTGTGACCCCAACCCAGCCCCAAAATCTGTGGGCATCCAGAAGTAGCAGCTGGCCTTGGTGTATTCTGATACTTCTGCTGAGTGTCCTCAGACCCAGAACTGGCACTGAGTATCAAGCTGGTGAACACTACTTGCCTCTACCTGGTGACCCACTGAGAACCTACTCATGCAACTCGTGTACCACCAGAGGCTTTTCAGAGACTGAACCTAATAGAAAGGCAGCATCTGGAGACGGGTTGAAAGTTGTGGGATGCCTTGGACCTGTTTCTAATCCACCCCTGAGATTGGTGCTGGTGGAGGCTGGCTTTGGTATGCAGCTAGCTTTTCCCACATACATCTAGGAACAGAAGATGCAGCCACAAACTGTGATCAAATTGTAGCTTTAAACAAGTTGCCCAGCACCAGTCACAGGCAGCATCTGCCTTTAACCTATACTGGAGCTCCTCCCCAAAAGACTCAAGAACCAACACACTCAGTAGTGGGCTTAGACCACATCAGAGCAGGACCCAATTTGCTCCACAAGTGGCACATCCATAGATAGATCTTGGGCAGCAACAGATGCTGCTGGGAGAAATTCCACTTTGTTTAGTAAATACACACACAGCAGCTTATATACTATGTTTGAAGTGATCCTCGAATTCAGCTAGGCTTAGAGTTGACCATATACATGGACACGCCAACAACAATTAAGACTCACAACAGGACTGTTTAAAAAACCCACACAATGGACATTCTTGGAGCACCAAGCTCAGGTGATCACAGAGACTACATTACTGAGTCCCATAGAAGACTTACTGTATAAGACCGCCCTATCACATCTGGGAAAAATAACAAACATAGAAAGGCAGCCAAAATGGAGAGACATATGGAACATATCCCAAATGAAAGAGCATTAGAAATCTCCAGAAAAACAACTAAAAGAAATGGAGGCAAGCAATCTACCAGATATATAGTTAAAAACAATGGTTATAAGGATTGTCAAGAATCATAGTGAGAACCTCAACAGCATAAAAAGTTTATAGAAATCATAAAAAGATCCAGTCAGAAATAAAGAATACAATTTCTAAAATGAATCATTCAATAGAAGGAATCAACAGTAGATTAAATGAAGCAGAGAACAGAATTGGTGATTTGGGAGATAAGGTAGCAGAAAACACAATCATAGTGGCAAGAATAAAAAATATAAATAATTTAAGGGAATTTTGGGACAACATAATATGTACAACAGAAGAATAAGATAGCAAGAGATTGAGAACCTCTCAGAAGAAATAACAACTGAAAACTTTTTTTAACTTAGTGAAGGAAAAAGACACATTTCCAGGAAGTTCAGAGAGTTACAAACAAGATCAACCCAAAGAGACCCATACCAAGACACATTCTAATTAAAATGCCAAAGGTTAAAGACAAAGAGAAAAATTGAAAAACTGCAAAGAAAGACAGTTAGCTACCTACAAGGGAATTTTCATATAACTGTCAGCTGCTTCCTCAATGGAAACATTTCAGGCCAGAAGCGTTTGGAATGAAATATTTAAAGTGATGAAAACCAAAGACATACAACCAAGTGTACTCAATCTAGCAAGGCTATCATTTAAAATTGAAGGTGAAATAAAAATCTTCCTTGACCAGAAAAAGCTAAAGGGGTTCAATACCACCAAACCAATATTAAAAGAAATCTTAAAAGGACTTAAGAGAAAGAAAGAAAAAAAAAGGACCATAGTTATTAAGAATAAAATGGGAACATGCTTGCTTTGGCAGCACATATACTAAAATTGGAACAATACAAAGATTAGTATGGCCCCTGCGCAAGGATGACAAGCAAATTTGTGAAGCATTCCATATTTTTAAAGAAGACTTTCTAACAATGACTGACTAAATAAAGCTGTCTGTTCCTGCATTGATAATGAAGATGCATTATATTTGCTACTCCTCCCCACCTTTTTTTTTTGGCAAAGGAGGGGGAAGGAAGGTTTAAAATAATCTATTAAAAATTAAAAAAAGAATAAAATGGCAAAAAATATATGTCTATCAATAATCCCTTTAAATGTAAATGGTTTAAATGCTCTAGTCAAATGACATAGGGTAGCTGAATGTATAAGAAAACAATACCGATATATATGTAGTCTACAAAAAAACCAACCTCACAAGGAAAGACATACAAACATATTGAAAGTAAAATGCTGTAAAAAGATATTTTATGAAAATTGAAATAAAAAACTAGGGTAGCGATACTTATATCAGACAAAATAGACTTTAAGGGATCAATCCAGAAAGAAGATATAACCATTGTAAACATGTACACACCTAACATAGGAGCACCTGAATGGATAATGCACATTTGATTGACTAAAGTTTGGGAAAGGTTGACAGCAATATAGTCATAGTAGGAGATTTTAACACCACATTGACATTGGGGGTTAGATCTTACAGACAAAATTCAATGTGGAAACAACAGCTTTAAATGATATACTATCATATTGATTTAACTGATATTTTCAGATCATTTTACCTCAGATAAGAAGAATATACATTCTTCTCAATTGCACATGGAACATTTTCTAGAATAGACCACATGTAAGGACAAAAAGCAAGCCTCAATAAATTTAGGGAGGTTGAAATCATATCAAGCTTTTCTTTGACTATAACAGTATGAAACTAGAAATCAATTACAAAACCATAACCAAAAAACACACAAAGACAGTGAGACTAAATAACATGTTACTGAACAATGAATGGGTTAACAATTAGATCAAGAGTAAATCAAAATTTACTCTGAGACTAATGAGAACGGGAACACAACAATAAAAAAAAAATCTATGGGACAGAGCTAAAGCTGTCCTAAGAGAGAAATTCACAGCACTACAGGCCAACCGCAAAAATAAAGAAAAATCTCAAATAAACAACGTAACCTTGCCCTGGCTGGCATAGCTCAGTGGATTGAGCTCGGGCTGCGAACCAAAGCATCACAAGTTTGATCCCCAGTCATGGCACATGCCTGGGTTGCAGGCCATGGCCCCCACACATTGATGTTTCTCTCTCTCTTTCTCCCTCCCTTCCCTCTCTAAAAATAAATAAGTAAAATCTTTAAAAAAAACCCTTCCATTAAAAAAAAACAATGTAACTTTACACATAAAGCACCTAGAAAACAAAACAAAGTCAAAGTGAGTTAAAGGAATAAAAATAAAATTCAGAGCTGAAATAAATGAAATAGAGTCTTAAAAAATTAATACAATAGATTAGTGGCAACAAGGGCTGGCTTTTTGAATAGATAAACAAGATTGATTAACCTCTAAGAAGACTTATTAAGAGAGAGGGACTAAATAAATACCATAAAAATTAAAAAGAAGATATAACTACAGACACCACAGAAACACAAAAGATTATAAGAAAATATTATGATGACTATATGCCAACAGATGTACAATCTAAAAGACATAGATGAATTCCTAGAAATATACACACTTCCAAAACTCAATCACGCACACACACACACACACACACAGAAAATGTGAACAGGCCAATTACAACTAATTAAAAATAAGCAGTAATTTAGAAATTTAAAACAAAAGAAGAATATAAGAAGTTCCAGCAAGATGGAGGTGTAGGTAGAAATGCTTCACTTCCTCACACAACCAAAAGAAGGATAACAGCAAATTTAAAACCAGAAAACAACCAGAACTGCCCGAAAATCAAACTGCATGGAAGTGTGACAACTGAGGAGTTAAAGAAATATTCATCCAGACTGGTAGGAGGGGTGGAGATGGGCAGCTTGGGCAGAGAGAATGTGCAGATGAGGTGAGGGCTGGTAGACTGGGTGGTCTCACATTTGCATGCAGATAAACTGAGAGGAACAACTGGAGAGTGAGACAGACCAAGAAACCCAGGGTTTCAGTGGGAAACTAAAGACTCAAAACCTCTGGCTATAAAAACCTGTGCAGGTTGCAATGGCAGGAGAAACTCCCAGTCTCATGAAACAGTCTGTTGGAGAAGCCCACAGGGTTCTAGAATGTACACAAACCCACCCAACTTGGAATCACCTCCTAAAAGGGCACAATCTGCTTGTGGAAAGCTAGGGAAGTGATGGAGAGTAGAGTGAGAACTGAACAAGTGAGCAAGAGGCATTTTTCTCTCTTTGAGCCCTCCCCCACAGACAGTGCCACAATGCAGAGATGTGGGTTGCCCCTTCCTGGTGAATACCTGAGGTTCTGCCCCTTAGAACATAACAGGTGTACTTATGAGACAAAGAAATATGACCCAAATGAAAGAACAGATCAAAACTTCAGAAAAAGAACTAAGCAATGAGGAGATAGGCAACCTTTCAGATGCAGAGTTCAAAACACTGGTAATCAGGATGCTCACAGGAATGACTGAGTTCAGTTGCAAAATGAAGGAAGAAATGAAGTCTATACAAAGTGCAATAAAGGAAAATATACAAGGAACCAACAGTGAGGGGAAGGAAACTGGGACTCAAATTAATGATTTGGAACAAAAGGAAGAAATAACATTCAACCAGAACAGAATGAAGAAACGAGGATGCAAAAAAATGAGAGGCTTAGGAACCTCCAGGACAACTTGAAATATTCCAACATCTGGATCACAGGGATACAAGAAGGAGAAGAGGACGAGCAAGAAATTGAAAACTTATTTGAAAAAATAATGAAGGGGAACTTCCCTAATCTGCCAAATGAAATAGACTTCCAAGAAGTCTAGGAAGCTCAGAGAGTCCCAAAGAAGTTGGACCCAAGGAAGCACATACCAAGGCACATCATCATTACATTAGTCAAGATTAAAGATAAGGAGAGAACCTTAAAAGCATCGAGAAAAAAAGGAGACAGCTACCTGCAAGGAGTTCCCATAAGACTATCAGCTGATTTCTCAAAAGAAACCTTGCAGGCAATAACAGGCTGGAAAGAAGTATTTGAAATCATGAAAGGCAAGAACATACATCCAAGTATACTCTATCCAGCAAAGCTATCATTTGGAATGGAAGGACAGATAAGTGCTTCCCAGATAAGGTCAACTTAAAGAAGTTCATCATCACCAAGACTTTATTACATGAAATGTTAAAGGGACTTATGTAAGAAAAAGAAGATAAAAAATATGGACAGTAAAATGACAACAAATTCACAACTATCAGAAACTGAACTAAAAAACAAAAACTAAGCAAACAAGTAGAATAGGAAGAGAAACACAGAAATGGAGATCACATGGAGGGTTACCAGTGGGGAGAGAGAGAATGGGGGAGAAAAGTACAGGGATAAGAAGCATAATTGGTAGGCATAAAATAGACAAGGAGAGGTTAAGAATAGTGTAGGAAATGGAGAAGCCAAAGACCTTATATGTACAATCCATGGACATGAACTAAGGGGGGAGGAATGCTGGAGGGTTGGGGGTGTGGGACAGAGGGAGATAAAGGGGAGAAGTTGGGACAACTGTAAACAGCATAATCAATGAAATGTACTTTTAAAAAATAAAAATTTACAACAAAAGTCCTGGATTGGATGTCTTCACAGGTAAATTTTACTAAATATTCCAAAAGAACTAGCACCTCTCCTTTTCAAACTAGTCTGGCAAATTCAAGCAGAGGGAAAATTTCCAAGCTCGTTTTAGGAGGACTTCATTATTCTAATTCCAAAACTAGGTAAAGACAGTCAAAAGAAAAATATTGGTAAAAAGATGGCAGTAAAGGAGAATATGTTGCACATCTCTACCCAGAACCAAGTTGGAAATAAATTAAAGGGAGGACTAGACACATGAAATATGCCAAAGACTACCCCAAAAAGAAGCTTTTAACCAAGGGAAGCTTCCTTGGGAACCACAACCAGTTGGAAGAATGAGGTCATTAAAGGGGCTAGCTTCTCACAAGGGCTTCCAAGGGAACCACAACCAGTTGGAAGAATGGGGTCATTAAAGGGGCTAGCTTCTCACAAGGGCTTGGGCCGAGACAACCACACAGCTGTGGGAGCTTCCCCCTGAAAAGAGAGAACTGGGGAACACAAACTGGGCTCCCAAACACAGAGCATCAGTGCCTGGATCAGCAGACCATGTAGCACTCCAAGTCTCTGCTGGGGTGAAATGAGACCTGCTGGAGACAAAGCCACTATTTTTTTTCTTTCTTAATTCTTAAAGGGCCAAAGCACAGGTTTGTGTTTGCTACCACTCACCTTGGGCCCCAGCAAAGGGAAGAAGGCATAGACTGCAGTCTTGTGGGGGAGTCTTGTGGGGGAGTCTTGTGTAGGCAGCACAGGGGAGAGACATGGGGGCTATGGGACTTCCTGTGTCGGGATGCAACTGGTTTCTGCAACAGCCATCTTTCTCAAGAAAAGTAAGCCTCTCCCAGGGCTAATCAATTACCCTATCCAGTGGAATATCACTTGCTCCACCCTATGGAATCTTGCTCCCTCCATCTTGCATTTATTTTTTTTCCTTTCTGTGGTTTGTTTGGTTATTTGTTTTATATTTTACATTTTCCCCTCTTACTCTTTCTTTTCTCCCTCCTGAGGAGACAGCAACCTACACAGACTCAGGGGGTGTCAGAGAGTGGCTGTAGGGCACAGCCATACCACACACTATCCTGGGAAACATATTGGCACACCCCCTTCATGGTAGAGCAATAGAAACACCCTCCTGGTATCCCAGAGACCCAAAACCTAGACTCTGGAGGACCTACCCAATACCCTACTAGGGGTTCCACCTTGCGGAATACAGGAAAATAATCCACAACATGCTCAGGTTAGTGGCTTGGGGTCAAGGGAAAACACCCACCATCTTCCCTGAAGTCTGAAACCAGCTGTCACAGGAGATCCAGGAGTCCCATTCCTCTGATCCCTTCAGAAGCACTCTCAGAATCAGCCACATTTAAAATTAGTTTAAGGACGACGGCAGGTTGGCAGGCAGAGACAGACAGAGGTGGATCCAGCAGTGACTTGGGTTATTTGCTGACATACACCTGGACCCAGCTGTGCAGAATAGCTTGGCCCATTCTGGAAGCACCAAAGCCCAGAGGAATCAGCCACTGTGGATTGCTGTTAGCTCTGAAGACTGCAGAGGGCAAACATGGACAGAAACAGACACTGATGTACAGTCTCAAACTATATCAGAGCTATATCCAAAGGCAGAACCTAGCAGGCAAGCACTAAACTCTGCTGAGACAAATTCCACTTTGTTCTTTTTCATTATTTTCCTTTTTCATAGCTTTTTCATTACTTTTACTTTTATTTTATTTTTAGTGATCTATTTTTATTATTTATCTTATTTTACTCTTACCATTGATTACACCATTGTTCCATTCTTCATTCCTTTTCTCATTTTTATTATTTTTACTCTTTTTGTCCCTTTTTCTTGTTTTGTTCTTTCAATTCATTATCATAATAGTTCTCCCTTCTTTTCACCTCCCTTAATCACTTTTCTGTCCTTTGGTCTTCCCTATTCTTTTTCTTATATTTTCCACTTCCCCTAAAGTTCCATTCATTCCCATTTTATTATACTCTCATGTTTTTGTCATTGAAATTGCTGTTGTGATTGGGGGTGTTTTGCTTATTTGTGTATGTGTATGTGTGTGTGTGTGTGTTATTTTTCTTTGTTCTACTAGCACCTATACAACAGCATAAGATGTGGTGGGGTTTGAGCCTCTCAGTCAGCCAGCCAGAGTGGAGACCCACCATCAAACAAGCCAACAACAATCTAGATCCTAATACAACAGAAAACTATACTTAATCCACAAAGAGGGCATTCCTAGAGCATCCAGATCAGGAGATCAAGAAGTCTGCAACACTGGGTATAACGATTCCTGCCACATAAGGCAACCCCACAAGACAGAGAGTTAAACTAGACCTGCCTAAAACATAGAAAGAAATGAAAAGAGAGAGCTAACATTTGGAGACAAAGAAATCACCTTCAAATGAGAGAAAAGGAGGAATCCCCAGAAAAAGAACTAAATGAAATTGAAGCAAGGAAATTATCAGACATTGACCTCAAAATAATGGTTATAAGGATGCTCAAGGAACTTAAAGAGAACTACACCTGCATGAAAAATGACCTAGAGACTATGAATGATAACCAGTTAGAAACGAAGAATGCAATATCTGAAATGAAGAATAGACTAGAAGGAATTAAAAGCAGCCTAGACAAAGCAGAGGACTGAATGAGCTATTTGGAAGACAAGGTAGAAAAAGACACCCAGTCAGAGCAACAAAATGAAAATGGAATTAAAAAGAATGAGGAGTTTAAGGGAGCTTTGGGACAACATGAAAATTAACAATATTTGCATCATAGGAATATCAGAAGGAGAAGGAAAAGAGCAAGGGCTAGGCAACATGTATGAAAAAATAGTGACAGAAAACTTCCCTAACTTGGTGAAAGAAAATGTTACACAAGTTAAGGAATCACAGGGAGTCCCAGTCAAGAGGAACCCAAAGAGGCCTACACCAAGACACATCACAATTAAAACAGCAAAGTTTAAAGACAAAATGAGAATCTTAAATTTAGCAAGAAAGAAAAAATTAGTTAACTACAAGTGACCTCTGATAAGGTGGTCAGCTGACTTCTCAACAGAAGCAATGCAGGCCAGAAAGGATTGGCATGAAAATATACAAGTAATAAAAAGCAAGGACCTGCAACCAACACTATCCAGAAAGGTGCTCATTTAAAATGGAAGCAAAAAAAAAAAAAAGAGTTTCTCACATCAAAAAACAAAAGACTGAAGGAGTACATTTCCACTAAACCAGCTTTGCAAGAGATGCTAAAGGCACTACTTTAAAAAGAATAAGAAATAGAGAGAGAGAGGAACACAGGTACAAAAGGAAAAAATGGTAATGAATAAGTACATAGCAATAATAACCTTAAATGTAAGTATATTACAAGCTCCAATCAAAATACATAGTGTAGTTGAATGGATAAGAAAATAAGACTCACATATATGTTATCTATAAGAGAACCACCTTAGAACAAAGATTTACATGGGCTGAAAGGGAAATTATGGAAAAACCAGTTCATCAAAATAGAGATTAAAAAAAGCTGGTGTAGCAATATTCCATTTGACAAAATAGACCTCATAACAAAGGCCATGATAAGAAACAAATAGGGATACTACATAGTGTCCTTAAGGGTTCAGTCCAACAGGATAATATAACTCTTGTAAAGATATATGCACCCAGTGTAGGAGCACCTAAATAAATAAAGAAAATCTTGGAGGAATTTAAGAAAGAGATCAACACCAATGCAGTGTTGAGGTCCGCCCTGCTTGGTCTCAGGAAGCTGTAACCGCCTGTGGCTAAGGCTGAGTAAGAGGCCTCCAAACCAGGAGACACTAGGGAGACAAAGCTTATTTCCCTGGCAGGAGCGCTGCTTCTGCTCCTTGCCTGGCCCCCAATGCTTGATCAGTTAGCCAGTGATGGGTAAGATTTCCCAAGGAGGGAATCATCTAAGACAGGCATGATCACATGGAGGCCTCAGGGAAGAGAGAGACTCAGGGGTCTGTGGAAATGAAGGGGTGATCAACATCGACCCCTGACCCCTCGGCTTTGTCAAAGCCTTAGTCCTTGTTCTAGCTGTGAGAAATCCAAGTCTCCTGGCTGCCTTTGTCTCTTCTGCCCGACTCAGGCCTGCAGTAATAACAAAGGCTGTGCAGTCCAGACCAGAGATGGTGGACCCCCAGGGTAATCAGGCCTGAGACATAGAATATGCAAAATCCTGTGAGATCTGCTTGCTGGAGGATGCTCTTTAATTAGAATATGAAGGCACAGGCAGTAAACAAAACTAAGTTTTTAAGTCCTGTAATCTTTTTAAATGATAAAACCCCAAAATCTCAGCCCAGAATCCCAGCAGGAGATCTGCCAGCCCCTTTCAAAGCTAACTACTTGTTTTATCTTCCCTGCCAGAAAATAATTCAAAATCTGTATCTGTATTCTTAATAAAAGCCTTCTTGGGTGGGAGAATGTGGCACTCTCCACTAGAGAGGGTGGCTGTTTCATCCCCATTCCTCCACAGGACTCATTGTCAGTGTGTATGTTTTCTCATGTTTCGAGCATCTGCAGCAGTGATGGATATTCTTGGCCAGTATCCATCACAATACAGTCATCAGAGAGGATTTTAATACCCTTCTGTCAACAATGCATAGATTTTCCAGACAAAAAAAAATCAACAAGGATATAGCAGCATTAAGAGGCACACTAGGTCAAAAGAATTTAATTATTATCTCAGAAAATTTCACCCCAAAGAAGCAAAATATACAGTCTTCTCAAGTTCACATGGATCATTCTCATAGATAATCAACATAGTATAATACACAAAATAAGCCTTAACAAATTCAAGAAAATTGAAATCATATCAAACATTTTCTTAGATCACATTGGCCTGAAACTAGAATTAAATGTATACACTATGAACGAGATCAAGGAAGAAATCAAAAAGTATCTGGAAACAAATGAAAATGAGCCTACAGCAACCCAAAACCTGTGGAACACAGTAAAAACAGTCCTGAGAGGGAATTTCATAGCTTTACAGGCCTCCATAAAATGGATAGAAAAATGTCAAATAAACAAGCTGTCTCTACACCCAAAAGTACTAGAAAAACAACAACAAACAAAACCCAGAGTGAACAGAAAGAAGGAAATAAGCAAGACTGGAGCAAAAATAAATGACATAGATATGAAAAAAATTCAAAAGATCAATACATCCAGGAGCTCCTTCTTTAGAAAGAAAAACAAAATTGACAAACTGTTAAACAGACTCATAAGAAAAAAAGAGAGGATCAGATTTTCTGAGACTTCCGGTCAAGACAGAAGCACAGTTAAACATGCTTCATCTCTTCACACAAATACAGAAAAAAAATCATAACTAGACTACAAAACAAACACCACCCAGAACCATCAGAAAATTGAGCTGTATGGAAGTTTTACAACAAAGGATTTAAAGAAGCCACATTCATCCAGACGTGTAGGAGGAACAAAGCAGAGAGAGGCACAGAGGTGCAGGCAGAGAGGTGTGTATCAACAAAGTGGCACATAGAGGCAGTGTAACAGGTGGTTGCACATTCATGTGTGGTGGATAAAAACTGTGAGGAATACCCCAAGGATGAGGGATCCCATGGTTCCAATGCCAGGAAGATAAATCCCCATAACTCATGGCTGTATAAACCAGTGGGGGTTGGGGTGGCAGAAGAAACTGCCAGATTCTCAGGAGAGTTCTCTTAAAAGGCCCACATAGGCTTAGGACATACACGGATCCACCCACTCTGGTATTCAGTACAAGGGCAATAGCTGGAAGGGCATAACTGGTGTACAGGGAGCAAGTGAAGTGACTAGAAATACGGCAAACGCTGGGAGACAGCTTCCTCCCAAGCAAACCTTCAGAAGGTAGGCAGCTGCTTTGACCACTCACCAAACCCTCTCCCCACACCAAGCCACAAAGTGACACGAGTTAACCTGTCCTGGAAATCACCTAAGGCTCCACCCACATGATTTGCAAGTACACTCTTCTACAATAGGGCACACTACTAATACAGGGAGTCAAAACACCTCTTTCTAATACACAGAAACAAACATAGATAGGCTACCAAATTAAGGAGACAAAGAAATAAGGCCCAAAAGAAAGAACAGAACAAAACTCCAGAAAAAGAATTAAACGAAACAGAGCTAACAAACACATCAGATGCAGAGTTCAAAACACTGGTTATCAGGATGCTCAAAGTACTCAGTGAGTATGGGAACAGCATAAAACCGACCCAGGCAGAAATAAAGTTTACACTAAGTGAAATAAAAAAAAAATCTACAGGAAACCAACTGTGGAGGAGATGAAACAGAATCAAATCAATGATTTGGAACATGAGGAAGAAAAAAGCATTCAGAACAGCAAAAAGGGAGAATAATTTTTTTTAAATGAGGGTAGTCTAAGAAGCCTCTGGGACGTCTCCAGACATACCAACATCTGAATCATAGGGATGCCAGTAGGAGAAGAGGAAGAGCAAGAAATTGAAAATCTATTTGAAAAAATAATGACAGAAAACTTCCCTAACTTGGTGAAGGAAATACTCATGCAAGTCCGGGAAGTACAGAGAGTCCCAAACAACTTGTATTTAAAGAGGACCACACCAAGACATATCATAATTAAAATGCCAAAGATAAAGAGAGAATCTTTAAAGCAGTAACAAAAAAACAAACAAACAAACAACAAAACAAAACAGAGAGTTATCTACTTCCCATAACAGTCAGTTGATTTCTCAAAAGAAACTTTACAGATTAGAATGAACTGGCCAAAAAAGTATTCAAAGTGATGAAAAGCAAGGTCCTACAACCTATATTACTTTATCCAGCAAAGCTATCCTTTAGAATGGAAGGGCTGATAAAGTGTTTCCCAGACAAGGTAAAGCTAAAGGAATTCATCATCACCACGTCATTATTATATGAAAAGTTAAAGGGACTTATTTCAGAAAAAGGAGAAGATCAAAACTATGAATATTAAAATGGCAACAAATTCACAACTAACAACTAAATCTGAAAAAAACAAACTAAGCAAACAACAAGAACAGGAACAAAATCATAAATATGGAGATTACTTGGAGGGTTATCAGCTGGGAGGGGGTGGGGAAAGAATGGGGAGAAGGTACAGGGAATAAGAAGCACAATTGCTAGGAACAAAATAGATGGGGGATGTTAAGAATAGTATAGGACATGGAGAAGTGAAATAACTTATATGCACAATTCATGGACATGAACTAAGAGGGAGATTGCTGGAGGAGATGGGGGCACTGGACAGAGCAGGGAAAACAGGAAAAAACTGGGAGAACTGTAATAGTGTAATCAATAAAATATATTTTAAAGAAATAAAAATAAAATATTTTCTTTGAAAAAAGAGAAGACCCAAATAAATAAAATCAGAAATGCAAGATGAGAAGTAATAACTAACCACAGAAATACAAAGGATTGTAAAAAATTACTGTGAAAAAAATTGCCAAGTAGTTGGACAACCTTGGTGAAATGGATGAATTTCTAGAAACATCTTACAAAACTAAATCAGGAAGAAGGAGAATACCTGAACAGACCAATAACAACTAGTGAAAGTGAAGCAGTAATCAAGAAACTCCTAGTACACAAAAGCCACGGACCAGATGGCTTCATAGGTAAATTTTGCCAATCATTCAAAGAAAAAATACCACCCATCCTTCTTAAACTATTCCTAAAAATTCAGGAAGAGGGAAGGCTTCCAAACTATTTTTACAAGACCAGTAATTATCCTAATTTAAAACCAGGTAAAGACACAACAAAGAAAGAAAATTACAGGCCAATATCTCTGATGTACATATATGCTAAAATCCTCAACAAAATACAGGGTATGCACAAATAACATCACTTCCTTTTTTTTTTTTTTACAAAATCTTTTATTACAAAATCATAAGCATGTAACTCAACAATATCACACTCAAGCACACCATATGACATTTTAGGTGGAATATTCAAATTAAAACTATAAATCACTGTACCCATATCATTATCCTATCAACCACATTCAAGCAGGCATTACTTCTGTTGGGCCCTGTATTAGCAAACCAGATCCAGCAACACATCAAAAAGATCATACACCATGATCAAGTGTGTTTTATTCCAGGGATGCAAGGATAGTACAATATCTGAAAAATCAATAAATGTGATACAGTACATAAGCAAAATGAAAGACAAAAATCACTTGATCATATCAATAGATATGGAAAAAGCATTTGGTAAAATCCATCACCAATTTATGATAAAAACCACTCAGCAAAGTGGGAATAGAGGGAGCATACTTCAACAAAACAAAGGCCATATATGACAATCCTACTAACAACATACTCAATGCAGAAAAGCTAAAAACATTTTCCTAAGGATCAGGAACAAAAACAGGCTATCCACTATTCCCTCTCTTATTCATTATAGTACTGGAAGTCCTCGCCATAGTGATTAGTCAAGAAAAAGAAGTAAAAGGCATTCAAATAGAAAAGGTGGAAGTAAAACCGTCATTATTTGTAGACAACATGATAGTGTACATAGAAAACCCTATAAGCTCTAGTAAAAAACTACTCAACCTAATAAATGAATTCAGCAAATAGCAAGATACATTATTAATATTCAGAAATAAATGGCAGTTTTATACAGTAATGAACTATTAGAAAGAGAAACTAAGAAAACAATCCCATTTATTATTGCAACAGAAAAATAAGGTACCTAGGAATAAATTTAATCAGGAAGGTAAAAGAACTGTACTCAGAAAACTACAGGACACTGAAGAAAGAAATTGAGGAAGATACAATAGTGGAAGCATATAGCACTCTTCCAATCCATGTTCATGGATTGGAAGAATTATCATCATTAAAGTGTCCACACTAACTAAAGCACTCTATAGATTTAATGCATTTCCTATTAAGATACCAATGGCATACTTCACAGCTTTAGAACAAATATTCCAAAAATTTATGTGGAACTGAAAATGGCCAAATAGCCTCAACAATCTTGCAAAAGAACAAATTTGGAGGGACCACAGTACCTGATAAACTATATTACAAGGCCATTATAATTAAAACTGTCTGTTACTGGCATAAGAATAGAGACATAGATTAATGGAGCAGAATAGAGAACCCAGAAATAAACCAGGTCTTTATCAAGTAATATTTGACAAAGGAGAAAAGAATATACAATTGAGTAAAGACAGTCTCTTCAATAAATGGTGTTGGGAGAACTGGACTAGCTCATACATAAAAATGAAAGTAGACCACCATCTTACAACATACACCAGAAAAACCTCAAGTGGATAAAAGGCTTAAATATAAGTTGTGATGCTATAAAAATGCTAGAGGAAAACACATGCAGTAAAATTGTGGATATCTCATATACCAATATTTTTGTCAATATATCTTCTAGAGCAAGGGACATAAAGGAAAAAATAAACAATGGGACCACATCAAATTAAAAAATACTTTACAGCTAAACAAACCATCATCAAAATGAAAAGGGAACCAAAATTTGGGAGAACATATTTGCCAACCATACATCAGGCAAGGGCCTAATTGCTAAAATATACAAAGAACTTATACAACTCAACATCAGGAAGACAAACAGTCCAATTAAAAATGAGCAAAGGAACTGAATAGATACTTCTACAAGGAGGACATACAGATGGCCCACAGACAAATGAAAGAATGCTCAACAACTAGCCGTCAGAGAGTTGCAAATTAAACCACAATGAGGCACACCTTACACTGGTCAGAATGGCCATCATTAATAAATCAATAAACAGCAAGTGCTGGTGAGGATGTGGAGAGAAGGGAATCCTCATGCACTGTTGGTGGTAATGCAGACTGGTACATCCACTGTGGAAAACAGTATGGAATTTTCTTGAAAAAGAAAAAGTGGAACTGTGTTTTGACCCAGCAATTCATCTGCTGGGAATATACTTGAAGAATCCCAAAATATCTATTAAAAAAATTTATTCACCCCCATGTTCATAGCAGCACTATTTACAGTAGCCAAGATTTGGAAACAGCCTAATCCCCATCAGTAGATAAGAGGATAAAAATAAAATGGCGGTACATCTTAACAATGGAATACTAGGTAAAAAGAAGCAATCTCTACTTTTTGTGACAATATGGATCAAACTGGAGAATATCATGCTAAGAGAAATCAGTCAGATGGTGAAAGACAAATGCCAAATGATCTCACTTATAAGAGGAATCTAAAGAACAAAATTGATAAAGGAGGAAAACAGAACCAGAGGCATGGAATCATGGAATAGACTGGCAGTTATAAGAGGGGAGTGGAGAGGTAGGGACTGATTGAAAAAAGATGAAGGGATTAGCCAAAGAATACATATGAAGGACCCATGGACATGGACAACAGTAAGGGGACTGATTATGGAAGTGGGGGGCAAGCTGGGTAGAAGGGGTGCATGGGGAAAAGTGGGACAACAGTAATAGCATAAATAAGAAAATAATTTTAAAAAACATGGGAACAAAAAACAGGAAAGAAAATTATAGGCCAATATTCCTGGTGAACATAGATGCAAAAATTCAAATATATGGAGATTTTAAAGGGATTTTAAAGTCAATTTATGGTTTACTTAAGCTATGGTTTAAGAGCACACTCCATAGGATATCAATACTTCTGCAATGACCAAGCTTTGTTTTCTTTATGTCTTAGGATATGATGAATTTGGAATAAAGTTTTTGTTAATGTTTGAAAAGAATATGTTTACTAATGTCATTGAATTCAAAGTTCTATACAAGCAATTAGACCAAGATGGTTGTTTTTGCTCAATCTTCCTATGTTCTTATTGATTTTTTGTTAAAAATTATATGTGTAACATTATAGCAAGCAGAGTTATTGCTTGTTTTATTAGTTACTTAGAAAGGTATGTTAAAATTTCTGACTCAATATGAATGAATCTGTTTTTCCTTGTAGTTCCAAATTGTTTTGATTTTTGTATTTTGTACTATATTATTAGATACATTTCATTTAAAATTGTATTATTCTTCTGGCAAGTTTAACTTTCACTTATAAAATACTCCACTTCTCTAGTAATTCTTATTTCTTTAAAGATTATTTTACCTGGGTTTTTCTTTCTTGGAAGGTTTTTTATTAATTTAGTCTTCTTACTGGTTGTAAGCCTCCTCAGATTTTTTATTTCCTCTCTGCTTACTCTTAGTAGGTGGTAAATTTCTATGAATTTTTCAATTTTATGTAAGTTGTCCAATGTGTGCACATACAGTTGTTCCTAGTAGTTTCATATGATACTACATATTTCAATGATATTAGTTGTAATGTCTACTTTTTCATTTTTATTTTAGTTATGTGATTCTTTACTCACTTTTTTCTTTTTTAAATATATTTTATTGATTATGCTATTACAGTTGTCCCATTACCCCCCTTCATTCCCCTTCACCTTGCACACCCTCTCCCACCCACATTCTTCCCCTTTAGTTCATGTCGATATGTCATAAGTTCTTTAGCTTCTACATTTCCCATACTATTCTTCCCCTCCCCCTATCTATTTTCTACCTACCATCCATGCTACTTATTCTCTGTACCTTTTCCCCCTCTCTCCTTCTCCCACTCCCCTGTTGCTAACCCTCCATATGATCTCCATTTCCATGGTTCTGTTCTAGTTATTTGCTTAGTTTCTTTTTGTTTTAGGTGTGGTTGTTAATAATTGTGAGTTTGCTGTCCTTTTACTATACATGTTTTTTATCTTCTGTTTCTTAGATAAGTTCCTTTAATATTTCATGTAATAAGGGCTTGGTGATGATGAACTCCTTCAACTTGACCTTATCTGAGAAGCACTTTATCTGCCCTTCCATCCTAAATGATAGCTTTGCTGGGTAGAGCAATCTTGGATGTAGGTCCTTGCCTTTCATGACTTGGAATACTTCTTTCCAGACCCTTTTTGCCTGCAAGGTCTCATTTGAGAAATCAGCTGACGGTCTGATAGGAACTCCTTTGTAGGTTACTGTCTCCTTATCTTTTGCTGCTTCTAGGATTCTCTCCTTCATTTTTACCTTGGCTAATGTAATTATGATGTGCCTTGGTGTGTTCCTCCTTGGATCCAACTTCTTTGGGACTCTCTGAGCTTCCTGGACTTCTTGGAAGTCTATTTCCTTTGCCAGGTTGGGGAAATTCTCCTTTATTATTTGTTCAAATACCTTTTCCACTTGTTGTTCTTCCTCTTCTCCTTCTGGGACCCCTATAATTTGGATGTTGGAATGTTCCAAGATGTCCTGAAGGTTCCTATGTCTCTCCTCATTTTTTGGAATTCTTATTTCTTCATTCTTTTCTGATGGTATGGTCCTTTCTTCCTTCTGGTCTACTCCATTGATGTGAGACCCAGCTTTCATTCCATCACTATTGGTTCCCTGTGCATTTTTCTTCATTTCACTTATTGTAGCCTTAATTTTTTTCACCCAATTTGTGACCAAAATCAACCAATTCTGTGAGCATCCTGATTACCAGTGCTTTGAAGTGTGCATCTGATAGGTTGGCTATCTCTTAGTCACTTAAAAGTGCTAACTCTGAGGATTTCATTTGTTCTTCTGTTTGAGCCATTTTTTGGGGGGGTCTGGTCTTGCCTGTTACTTATGAGGGGCGGAGCCTTGGGTGTTCACCAGGGTGGGACAACCCAGTTGCTGGGTTATGATACTGTCTGTGGGGGCGGGGTCTGCGATAGAACAATGGCACTTGCTCTGCTCTCTTTTGGACTTCAGTCCCTTCTGCTGCTTCCCCCAAGCAAATGAGACTTTTCTGGTGCTGATTCCCGGGTGGATGGGGTTGTACACCCTGTGGGACTTTCCAACGACCTCTGCTGTCTCTTCCCCTGTCTCAGCTTCCACAGGTGTTTTCAATCAGTGCCCCAAGGCTCTGTTTCCCAGCACTGGGATCCTGGGTTGTGTATAGTACATTGCTTCACAATTGCCACCTCGCTGGGTCTGCCGGCTGCCACCCTTTGGCCAAAGTTTGCCAGCCGCCACCCGCACGACCATGGTCTGCCCACTGCAATCTTATGCACCCGGTCCCAATGCTCTTTATGCCTCAAGACCCCTCTCTGCCCAGCTTCCCAACTCTGCCCCTCCTACCAGTGCGGATGAACGTGTCTATTTTAACTCCTCGGTTGTCCAACTTCCATACAGTTCAATTTTCTATCAGTTCTGGTTGTTATTCTATTTCTAAATTGTTGTTGTCCCTACCTTGGTTGTGCAAGGAGGCACAGTGTATCTACCTATTCCTCCATCTTGGCTAGAAGTCCCTCACTTTTTTCTTAAACTAGCTAAAAGATTATAAATTTTGTTACTCTTTTTGAAGAACCACCTCTTGATCTCACTATTTTTTCTATTGTTTTCATATTTTGTATTTTATTTATTTTGCTCTAATCTTTATTATTTGCTTCCTTTTGGTGGGTTTTAGTTAATTCTATTTTTTCTAGTTCTTTATGATGTAAAGTTAGGTTGTTAATTTGAGATTTTTAATAAAAGCATTTACAGATATAAGTTTCTCTTTTAGCACTACATACACTGCATCTCATAAGTTTTGTATCCTGTGATTTTTGTTTTCCCTTGCCCCAACATATTTTCTAATTCCTCTTGTGATTTTTTTCAACCCATTGATTGTTGGAATATGTTGTTTCATTTCTACATGTTTATAATTTTCCCAATTTTCTTTCTGCTATTGGTTTCTAGTTTTTATTCACAGTGATAAGAAAAAATACTTTGCACAATTTTCTTCTTTTTAAGTCTACTGAGACTTGTTTTGTGACCTAACTAACACATGTCTATTCTGGAGAACATTATATGTATTCTTGAGGAAAATGTATGTTCTGCTGATGTTGGGTAGTATGTTCTTTCCACATCTGTTAGGTTTAGTTTGTCTATGGTGTGACTTTTGATTCTGCAATGCACTGAATGTTTGTTTCCACAAAATTTATATATTATAATACTAATCCCTCATGTGATGGTAATAGGAGTTAGGGGCCATGGAAAGCGATGACACCATCAGGCTGAAGTCCTCCTTAGTAGGATTAATTCTCTTCTTACAGAGACCCTGGGGTGCTCCCTTTCTTGTTCTTCTGTGCAAAGACACAAGAAGAAAATGGCAGTCTGTGAATCAGGAACCAGAACCACACCAGACACCAAATCTGCCAGTATCTTGATCTTGGACTTTCTGCTTCTAAAATGGTGAAAAATAAATTTCCATTGTTTATAAGCTGCCCAGTCTACTGAATTCTTTTACAGCAGCCTGAATGGACAGAGTTTTCTTTTTGATCTTCTGTTTATCCATTATTGAAAGTGGGATGTTGAAGTCTCCTACTGTAGGAGACAGTTCTGCATGCTATGGGCCCAGCTCCCACTTGGAGGTGCACAGGACCCACACCAACAGATAGGTTCTTCCATGGGGAATCAGGCCTGCAATGTGCCTAGGCTGCTTTGAGTCTTGCTTGTGCTAAAATACTCCCTCACCCTGAATTGAGGACATTTACTGCAAAATAACTTCCTAAAATCCGTGCTAAACCTTCCAAGGATGAGTGTGACTGGTTCAACCACTTTTGCCTTTTCATTTGCAAATATCCCTCTTCTATGATGTGATTAGCACCATTGGCTCCTTTGTTTTCCATAAAAGGTAACCACCTAAAGCAAACCTGTGCATAGTAAATGAGGACCATCATGTAATGTGCTGAGAAACCCAGTAAAGGCTGGTCATGGCAAGGGCCAAGGTTTTTGCTCCCCTTGAGAGAAAAGCCAGGCTGTCCCTTTTCCTCCATCAGATTCGGTAGTCCGTGTGAATGTTTCATTTCATTCATAATGACGTGAACACTGCAGGCCAGTGTCTGCATCATCCTACTATTATTGTAGAGCTGTCTATTTACTTCTCCCTTTAATTCTATAAATATTTCCTTCATATATGTTAGAGCTCTGATATTTCATGCATATATATGTATAATTATTGTATCTCCTTGGTGAAACAACCCTTTTATCAAGATATAACTTTATTTGACTTGTAACAGTTTTAACTTAATATCTATTTTGTCTGCTATTGCTACTTGCTATCATTTGTTTACTGTTTGCAAAGGTCTTTTCCCATGCTATTACTTTGACACGATGTGTGTCCTCCTAGCTCTTGAAGAGAATATAGTTGGACTCTGTTTTTATTGTTGTTTTAACCCATTCTGGCAATCTATGTCTTTTTATTAGGGATTTTAATTCATTCACATTAAAGTACTTACTGATAAGAAAATACTTAAATTTGCCATTTTTTTCATGTTCCATGTGTCTTACAGATTTTTTTACCACTGCACCCTGCCATTTCTAGCTTTACCTTCTTTTGTGTTTAGATGATATTTGGTAGTGACATATTTTGATACTTTCCCCATGTCATTTTATGTATATTCCTTAGATTTTCTTTTGTGGTTAAGATGGGGTTACATATAACATCCTGAAGTTATGGCAATCTATTTGGAATTAGTACCAATTTAACTTCAATTAGAAACAAAAATGTTACTCCTTTACAGCTCTGTCTCCCCTCCACTTGATGTTATCGTTGTCACAAATAATATTTTATATGTTATGTACCCATTAACATATATTTATAATTATTTTTATGCATTTGTCTATTAAATATTATAAAAAATAAAAAGTAGAGTTACAAACCAAGAAAACAATGGCAATGACTTGATATTTGCCTCTGTACTTACCTTCACCAAAGGTCTTTGCATCTTCATTTCACTTCATGTTGTTGTGCAGTCTCATTTCAACCTGATGAACTGTCCTTACCATTCTATTATGGAATATCTAGTGGTAATGAACTCTTCAGCTTTTATTTATATCTTAATTTCATCCTGATTTTTGAAGGACAGTTTTGCCAATATATAGTTTTTATTGACAGTTTCTTTTCTTTTGAACATTTGTTGAATATATTATTCCCACAGCCTTTTGCCCTGCAGGATTTCTGATGAGAAATAGACTGATCAGCATGTTGATGTTCATTTGTATGTAAAGATTCATTTCTTCTGCTTTCAAGATTCTACTTTTGTCTTTGGCCTTTGTAAGTTTGATTATAATATTTCTTGCTTTGGATGTTTTTGTGTTTATTTTACTTGAAGTTTGTTGGGATTCTTGGGCTTACAGGCCAAGGTTTTCTTTATAAATTCTTTCTACTTCGTTCTCTGTCTTTATGGGACTCCTGTAATGTATATACTGGTCCACTTATGTTGTCCCAGGATAACACTATTGTTTTTTATCTGCTCCTCATAGTCAAGAATGTCAATTGTCCTTTATTTAAGTTCACTGATTTTTTTCCTTCTGCTCAATTTGATGTTGAAACTTTGTAGTGAATGTTTAATTTCAGTTATTGTACTTTTCAGCTCCAGAATTTCTGTTTACTTTTTTATATTTTATATCTCTTTGTTGATATTCTTATTTTCTTCATATATTACTGTCTTTATTTCCTTTATTTCTCTGTACATGTTTTCCTTTAGGTCTTTCAACATATTTAATGTAGTTGTTTTAATGTCTTTCTTTAGTAATTCTGTTGTATGGCTTCCTTGGGGATGATTCTTTCAATTTATTTTACTCCTTTGAATGAGCCATATTTTATTGCATTTTTCAAGTATAACTTGTGATTTTTTTTGTTGTTGAACATTTGGTTGTTACAATGTGATAATTCAGGAAATTAGTTCTCTCTCCCTACCCTAGGATTTGCTATTTTATTTTGTTTTTTAATTGTTGAAGGCTATCATAGACTGTTTGTTTTGAGACATTTACAGATTATTTTTGGAAACACAATTTCTTGTCTTGCGCTCATTTAAGTCTCTGTTCTTTTAACTCATATTTAGCTAATGTTTTGGCAAGAGTTCCTTGATTTCCAGAAGCAAATAAATAAACAAAAATTATATACAAAATTTGGAAGGAAGTGAAGAGGTGGAAGAGAGAGAGAGAGAGAGAGAGAGAGAGAGAGAGAGAGAGAGAGAGAGAGAGAGAACACAACACACAACCACATTTTCCAGGCTCTGCAGACTGAGTCTGTGCTGAGAAAGTCCTTCACAGATTAGCTGTGCTTGCTCTGAGCTCGGGATGAGCCTGAAGTGAAACGTAAGGTCTTTTAAGACATTTCAGAGAACAGGTCTTGTCTGGGCATATGTGTGGCTTTTAACTTTTCCTGTATACATGGTTGCTTCTGAATGTCATGATTTCCCAAAGAAAGCGTCACTTCAGCTTCTCCAATGTGCTTTATATGATCTATTGTATGTCTCCACCTATAATCACTTGTCTAGTGGGTCTGTAGATTTCTAGTCCCCTTATACTTTTTACTAGCAATACTTACCATTTTCCATGCCTGTATTCCAAATTATACAAAACAGAGACAAGTGAGTCACACAGGTCAAAACTGGGGACACAATGATTTGCAAGGAAGGTCTATTCTGATCCCTTTGGTTCAAGTGGGAAGTGGGGACTGAACTACTGATATTAAAGACCTAGATTATTACCCCTGAATCAGGGAGGATGAGTAAAAGCAACTCAAAGTTTATCTACAGTTTTGAAGTTTATCTTTTTCTTGATTTAATTTCTTTTTTAAGTATTTTTATTGATTATACTATTACAGTTTTCCCAATTTCCCCCATCTACCCCCACTCCACCCTACCCCCCCAACCCTTCAGGATTCCCTGCCTTAGTCCACATTCATGGGTTGTACATATAAGTTCTTTGAGTCCTCTGTTTCCCAAACCATTTTTCATCTCTCCCCATCTACCTTATGCCTACTAACCATGCTTCTTCTTCCCTGTACCCCCCACATTCCTCCCTTCCCCCTCACAACTGAAATCCCTTCGTGCAATGTCAATTTCTCTGATTCTGTTCCTGTTCTGGTTGTTTGCTTAGTTTTTGTTTTCACTGCTTTTCTTTTATTTTGGGTTCATTTGTTGATAGTTGTGAGTTTGTTGTCATTTTACTGTCCATATTTTTTTAAATCTTCTTTTTCTTAGATAAATCCCTTTAATGTTTCATATAATAATGGCTTGGTGATGATGAACTCCTTTAACTTGACCTTATCTGGGAGGCACTTTATCTGCCAGTTTAAGTGAAACTGAGCTGGACATTCAGCTTTGCTGGATAGAGTCATCTTGGATGCAGGTCCTTGCCTTTCATGACTTCAAATACTTCTTTCCAGCCCCTTCTTGCCTGCAAGGTTTCTTTTGAGAAATCAGCTGATAGTCTAATGGGAACTCCTTCATAGGTAACTGTCTCCTTTCCCCTTGCTTCTTTTAGGATTTTCTCTTCATATTTAATCTTGGGTAATGTAATGATGATGTGCCTTGATGTGTTCCTCTTTGGGTCCAACTACTTTGGGACTCCCTGGGTTCCTGGACTTCCTGGAAGTCTATTTCCCTCGCCAGGAAATAATGAAGAACATTTTCCTTCATTATTTGTTCAAACAAGTTGTCAATTTCTTGCTGTTGTCTTTCTCCTTCTGGAACCCCTATAATTCAGATATTGGAACATTGCAAGTTGTCCCAGAGGTTCCTAAGTCTCTCTTCATTTTTCTGGATTCTTGTTTCTTCCCTTTCTTCTGGATGGATGTTTCTTTCTTTCTTTTTTTTCCAAATCACTGCTTTGAGTCCTGGTTTCCTTCCTGTTACTACTGTTGGTTCCCTGAATATTTTGCTTTATTTCATTTTGTGTATCCTTCATTTGTTTTTTCATTTTTTGACCAAGCTCTATTAGATCTGTGAGCATTTTGATTACCAGGGCTTTAAATTCTCCATCTGATAGGTTGTCAATCTCCTCATCGTTTAGTTCTGAGGTTATGCTCTGTTCTTTCATTTGGGTCATATTTCTTTGTCTTGGCACATCTGATAGGTTGTAAGGGGGCAGGGCCTTAGGTATTCACAAGGCAGGGCAACCCTCCTTGCGGCACTGTGGGGCTGCCTATGGAGGAGAGGCCAGAGAAGGAACAGTGCAGCTTGCCTACTGGTCTCTGGTGTACTTTTCAACAAACTCCCATTTGAGGCTGGGAGTAACTCCCATGGCAGCAACCCCCACTGGAGTCCACAGTCAGCTCTGAGTCCCTTTAAGTCAGCCCCTCCCTTGCAGCCAGCAGAGCTTGGCAGCCAGCTCTGCCCCTACGGTCCCCCTCATTGCCACAGTTTTTCTGAGTCGGCCCACGTGGTCCACCGTCTTACTAGTCTGGTTGTTCTGGTTGATTTTTTCTTTAATTCCTTTGTTGTCAGAGTTCCACGCAGTTTGATGTTTCTGGCATTTTTGGTTGTTTATTGATTTCAGATTGGTTGTTATCCTCCTTTTGGGTGTGTGAGGAATCGAAGGGTTTCTACCTATGCCTCTACTTAGGCCAGAACTCTCTTGATTTAATTTCAGAGCTCCTAAATGTTTGGATAGTTTCATTTCTCTTTTTTATTTATTTCTTTTAAATAATTTTTATTTTTCAAGTACAGTTAACATACAATATTATATTAGTTTCAGGTGTACAACATAGTGATTAGACATTTATATAACTTACAAAGTGATCACCCTAAAAAATCTAGCACCTATCTGACACCATAGTTATTACAATATTTTTAATACATTTTCTAAGCTATGCTTTACATCCCCATGACTATTTTGTAACTACCAATTTGTACTTCTTAATCCCTTTTCATTTTTCATCCATTCCCCCAATACCTCCTCCCATCTGGCAACCATTGAAATGTTCTCTGAGTTTGTCTTTGTTTTGTTTCTTTACATTTATATTGTTTTTATTATATTCCACATATAAGTAAAATTATATGGCATTTGTATTTCTGTCCTCTAGGTCTATCCATGTTGCTGCAGATAGCAAGATTTGTTTTCTTTATGGCTGAGGTACATTTCATTGTATAGATGTACCACTTCTTCTTTATCCATTCATCTATTGATGGACACTTAGGTTGCTTCCATATTTTGGCTATTGTAAATAATGCTGCAATGAACATATGGATATATATGTCTTTCTGAGTTATTGTTTTGGGCTTCTTTAGATAAATGCTCAGAAGAGAAATTGTTGGGTCATCTTTGTCTCTTGTTATAGCTTTTGTTTAAAAGTATATTTTGTCCAGTATAAATATTGCTACCCCAGTTTTTTTTTCTGGTTTCCATTTGCATGAAATACCTATTTCCATTCCTTAATTTCAGTCTATATGTGTCTTTCAATCTGAAGTGAGACTCTTGTAGGCAGTATATGTAAGGGTCTTATTTTTTTTTTAATTTATTGTTGTTCAAGTACAGTTGTCTTCATTTTCCTTCCATCATGACACCTCATCCCACCCATTCCCACCTCTCACCCTCAGTCCTACCCTCTTTGGCTTTGTCCAAGTGTCCTTTATACATGTTCCTTGATGGGCCTTCCCCTATTTTTCCCATTATCCCTCTCTCCCAACCCCTCTGGTTACTGTCAGTTTGTTCTCTATTTAAATGTTTCTGGTTATATTTTGCTTGCTTGTTTGTTTTGTTGATTAGGTTCCACTTTTAGGTGAGATCATATGAAGGGTCTTATTTTCTTATTCATTTGGCCACAGCATTTTTTTAATTGGAGCATTTGGTCTTTACATTTAAAGTATGTAGTTTTTCCATTTTATTATTTGTATTTTTAATCTTTTTTTCTTTCTTCATCTTAAAGAAGTTTCTTTAACTTTTTTGTAACACTGGTTTGGTGGTGATGAACTCTTTTGGTTTTTTCTTGTCTGGGTAGCTTTTTATCTGCCCTTCCCTTCTAAATTATAGCTTTGCTGGGCAGAGTAGTCTTGGTTGTAAGTTCTTGCTTTTCATCACTGAATATTTCATGCCAATTCCTTCTGGCCTGAAAAATTTTTGTTTAGAAATTAGCTGAACATCTTATAGGAGCTCCCTTGTAGGTAATTAACTGCTTTTCTCTTGCTGCTTTTAAGTGTCTCTCTTTGTCTTTAACCTATGACATTTTAATTTTGACATGTCTTGGTGTGGGTGTCTTTAGGTTCGTGTTATTTGGGACTTGGTTCTTCTGGGCTTGTAAGTTTATTGCTTTTGCCAGGTTAAGGAAGTTTTCCATCTTATATTTTCAAATAAATTCTCAATCCCTTGTTCTCTTTCTCTTTTACTTCTGGTAACTTTATAATGTGAATGTGGTTATGATTGATGTTGTACCAGAAATTCCTTAAATTACACTCCTTTGGGGAAGGATTTTTTTCCACTTTGCTGTTCTGATTGGTTGATTTCTGCTATTTCATCTTCCACAATGCTGATTCAGTCCTTTGCTTTATCTAATCTGTTGATTCTCTCTAATGTAGTCATCATTTCAGTTATTACATTCTTTATTTCAAACTGGTTTCTTTTTATATTTCTTTCCCCATTTTTATATTTTCTATCTCTTTGTTGGCATTCTCACTGACATTATTGAGCAACATCATAACCAGTGTTTTTGAAAATATTTTTAAAATTTATTTTTAGAGGGAGGAGAAGGGAGGAAGAAAGAGAGAAAGAGAAACACCAATGTATAGTTGCCTCTTGGGCATCCACTACTGGGGACCTGGCCTGAAACTCATGCATATGCCCTGACTGGGAATCGAACTGGCAGCCCTTTGGTTTGCAGGCTGGCACTCAATCCACTGAGCCACACCAGCTGAGGCCATAACCAGTGCTTTGAACTCTGCATCTGATAGGTTGCTTGTCTCCCTTTTGTTTAGTTCTTTTTCTGGAATTTTGTTGTGTTCTTTTACTTGGAACATATTTCTTTGTCTCTTCATTTTATTGCCTCCTTTTGTTTGTTATTGAGCATTAATTACAGCTGCCATATCTCCCAGTCTTGGTTAAGTAGACTTATGTAGTAGGTGCTGTGGTGTCCAGTGCCACAGTCTCCCTGGTCACCTGAGTCAGGTGATTCAGGTGTGTACCTTGTGTGGGTACCCTTCTGTTGTAGTTGAGCCTCGACTGCTGTTGGCACATCAGTGGGAAGGATTGACTCTCAGGCAGATTTTTTGTGATGGCTGGTCATGACTATAGTAGAGGTACTATTGTGCAGGATTCACAAAGGGCAAGATTCACTTTAACAGGGCTCTGGTGCCTGCTCAGTCTGACCTTTGAGTGTGTCATGTGTAGAGGTGGTTCAGTGGTACTCTGGTTTGTTCTGAATTTGGCAACTGGGTGTGTTGGTTCTGGGGCTTCTTGGGAGGTGAGTGCCAAAGTCAGCTGCTGCCACTGTCTTGCCTAGGTGTTCTTTATATGAGCTAGCAGATTTTCACTACTTGTGCCAGCCTTGGAGGCGCCTGTAAGAGGTAATCTGTGAACTGAGTTATTTTCCACTAGTGACAGGCTTTGGGCTGCTTAGTAAGAGGCATGGGACCTGTTGAGGCCAGATGTTGGTTTGGGGTATGTGAACTTTCCTGAGAGACTTTTAGGAAAGTTTTCAGCATGAGCCAATACAGGCTATTTATATGCAAAATCCACTGTAATTGGCTTGGATGGGCCTGCCAGTTGGGTGGAGCAGCATCTCAAGGAATTACCAGAGCAAGGTGAAGAGGAATCAGAAGGTCAAGTTGATGGATGATCGTATATGGTGCTGTTGTCCTGAAGACAGGCAACTTAGTTCTTCCTTTATGTCCCTGGCAATTTTTGAATTGTTGCCCCAACTCTGGAACTCAGAGAGAGTGAATCCATTAATCAATAAGTTCATGAGAGGGCCCTTTAAGAGGAACTCAGCCCATTATCTCACTCAGCCACAGTCTCAGCTGGTTTTCGCAGCCAGAAGCTATGAGGACCTCTCTTTCTGGCACTGGCACCCCGGGCTGGGAAGACTGGAGTGTGGCTTGGACACCCCACTCTTCAAGGGTGACCTCCAGAGCTCAGATATCCTTCTTGACTTTTAAAAAAATCCTAATCTGAATACATTTTTTCATTGCTTTTAGAGAGAGAAACACTGATGTGAGAGAGAAACATCAATTAGTTGCCTCCTGTACCCATCCAGACTGGGGATTGTACGCACCTGGACTGGGGATCATATGGGTCCAAACTGGTTATAGAACCCACAACTTAGGTATGTGCCCTGACTGGAAATTGAACCCACAACCTTTTGGTATGGCACCACACTACAACCCACTGAGATATTCTGGCCATAGCCCTTCTCAATTTTTAATTGCCATGTGTGTTTCAACCTGTTCCTTCCTCTCCTACCAGTCTTGAACTGGCTTCTTCTGTATATCCTTGGTTATAGGGCTTCTCTTTAGTTACATTTAAGGTGGTTCTTAATGATGGTTGTTCTGTAGTTTAGTTGTAATTTTGATGTAGTCAAGAAAGGAAGTGATTACCTAAGTGTCGATAGTGTTTACCTATTCTGCCATCTTTGACCAGAAGCCTACACTAACATTTCTCTTTTTTTATTTCTTTTCTTTTTTCTTTCCTTTTTTTCTTTTCGTGTCTCTTTTCTTTTTTTCCTTTCCTTTCCTTTTCTTTTTTTTCCTCCTTCCTTCCTTCCTTCCTTCATTCCTTCATTCCTTCCATGGGTTGTTGGGAAACAAGAACTTGGAACTTCCTAATCATCTGATTTTCTTATGTAACTTTAATTTTATTACTTTTTATTACTTCTTAGCTCCAACTTTCTTTCTATAATCATTTTTTCCCCTGTGTGTCAAACACCCTTTAGTATGTCTTGTAGCAATGGGCTAGAGATGATTAATTTTTCACTTTTGTCTTAAATAAAGACCTTTTAAAAATATTTGTATTCTGACAACCTATCAGCTGTGCCAAGACAAAGAAATATGACCCAAATGAAAGAACAGAGTAAAACCTCAGAAAGAGAGCTGAGCGAGGAGGAGATAGCCAGCCTATCTGATGGAGAATTTAAAACCCTGGTAATCACCCTTTTTCATTGAGTTGCCTTGACAAAATTGTCAGAAATCAATGAGGGTTTCCAGTGATTTATATATAATCATTATGCCTATATACATTTTCTCTATTACTCTATCTCTATAGAAGTTCTTGAAATCAGGTAGTGGTCTTTTTCAAAATTGTTTTTACTATCTTATGGCATTTGTTTTCCATATACATTTTAGAAAGCTTGTAAATTTTAACATAAATAAGCTGTTGCAATTTTGATTGTGTTGAATATATTGATCAGTTTTGGGAGAATTGGCTATTTTTTATTATTGAGTTTTTATATCTACAAACATGACATACATTACTTCTTGATAAATTTCATTTAGAGTTTAATTTTTCTCAACCTGTTATAGTTTTCAGCAGAGAAATTTTACATTTCTATCAGTTTTTTTCTACATATTCATATTTTTGAGGCTATCACTAATATATTCTTAATTTTTGTTTTTCATTGGCGTTATAAAAAATTATTTCTGTATTTCAAGCCTATTCCTCAGAATTTGCTAAACTTATCTATTCTAGTTTTGTTATTCAGAATCTCTGGGATTCTCTTTAAAATTATTTTATCTTCAAGTAGAGTTTATGTTGCCTTTTTAATATCTAGCCTTTAAAAGAATATTTGTCTTACCTTACTGCTTTCATTATATGTACACATATGAATAAAAGAAATGGGAGGCTCTCCTTGCTTCATTCCCTCCCCTTGCTTCATTCCCTCCCCTGCCAAAAAAATAAATAAAGCCCTGGTAATCAAAATGCTCATAGATCTGGTTGAGCTTGGTTGAAAAATGAAAAAACAAATGAAGGATACCCAAAGTGAAATAAAGCAGAATGTTCAGGGAACCAACAGTGACAGAAAGGAAATCAGGACTCAAAGCAGCAAGATGGAACAAAAGGAAAAAATAAACATCCATCCAGAAGAAAAGGAAGAAACAAGAATTCAAAAAAGTGAAGCGACTCTTACAAACCTCTGGGACAACCTAAAACATTCCAATATGTGAGTTATAGGGGTGCCAGAAGGAGAAGAGGAAGACCAAGAAACTGAAAACCGATCTGAGCAAGTAATGAAGGAAAACTTCCTCAATCCGGCCAAGGAAATAGACTTCCAGGAAGTCCAGGAAGCCCAGGGAGTCCCAAAGAAGTTGGACCCAAAGAGGAACACATCAATGCACATCATCATTAAGTTACCCAAGATTAAAGATAAGGAGAGAATCTTAAACAATGCAAGAGAAATTTTTGTCCACTGTATACCAGTCAATTGCAGTAGGTGCTATAAAATTTAGACTCTGTGGTCCATTGACACATACACTCCTTATTGTATGGCAAACCCAAGAATGAACCTAACTGCCCATCCTCGAGGAGCTGGAAACTGCTAGAGAAAATCACAGAACTGAGATGACTAAATGCACTCCAACTTCATCTCTAACTACATGTGGGCACTAGGTACTTCTCACCCTCATTTGACTGAGTCTTTCTAGTTTCCTGCTTTTTAAGATGACTTACACTCTCCTGAAACTTCTTACATCTCTTCCTCTGTCTTCCTTCATACTGAGAGGATGACCTCACTTCAGAATTCATTAAGAAAAATAAATACCATCAGGGTGTAGTTTTTCATCTTCTTATACCTTCCCTGAAAGTCAACCTCTACTTTCTTCTGTTTCTTTTTTTACTAAAATGAGGGTTGTGTCCATCCACGTATCAGAGGTGAACACCTCCCTTTGTGTTCTGGATTTCTTTTGCTCTCAACCACTTAATATCTTCCACACTTTGGTTTTCTCTCTTTTTTTCCCTCCGTGGCTTCACTAATCTCTTCCTCTCTTCTGGATCATTCTTATCACAACATACCCATGCTTTGGTATTGCTCATCTCCTTGATTCTAGACCCTTCCCTATGGCTTTATTTTCTGCTCCCTTCTCAACAAAATTTCTTTAAAATCATTGCTACACATGTTGTCTCTGCTTATTCTACCAGTCTACTGAATTTTCCTTCCATCACCATCCACTGAAAACATTCTTGCAAGTGTCACTAGTGGATACTTCCATTTTCATTTTAAACTCACAATAGCATTTGTTCACTTTACTTATCCCTTCTTTTTTGGTCAATGAGACATCATTTAATGGTTTTCCTCTTTTGCACTGGCTGCTCCTTCTTAATCTCCTTGCCTGCTTTATCCTCCTCTACCACGCCTTCAAATGTTAGAGTTTATTAGAGTTTAGCTCTAAGGCCTCTTTTTTACTTTTCCTTTTTTATCTCTTCTTAGGTCACATCACCTATTGCCTTGGATTTAAATAACATCTTCATGCTGATGAATTCTAAACCACCACCACAGACATCTGAGCCACCAGACATGTATATCCAGCTGCCTTTTACATATGTCCATGTAGATAGTCCTTAGAAATCTCAAATTCCAAAGAAAACTCTGTCCCCTCTGAATGTAGTCTCCTTCTTTTTAGTAAACACCATGACTTTCCACACCAATTGTTAAAGCCAGTAACATGGAATTCATTCATGTCTCTACAAATGCTCTCTACCTCCAGCATACACTTATCTCTACCTCTACAGATACCTGGCTCAAACAGGCACTCTAAAAAATTCTGATTAATGAACAAACAAACAGGAAACAGTTTTATGTTTCCCTCCCCTTGAAAAACTCTGGAACAAGTTGCTGGGAGACTTATGGTATGAGAAATTGGTGTTGTTGCCAATAGAGTAAGAGACCACTGAAATTAAAGCTAAAAAGAAGTGGGAAAAAGATTTCCCCAAGCTTCTGGGATCAGAAGGAAACTTGCCTGGGGGGTGGATAAGGGTCAAGGGTCAGATCATTTTGAGTAACTACATTAAGGTACATAAGAAGATGTATTAAACCCTTGAAGGCCACCCCTTGGGAACTTGCCTCAACTTTCGTCACCATAAAGTTTATAAACTCAGAGAATGAGGCAACACTTTGGCGATCCTATTTGAAGGACTGCAGCATGCTAAGAAGAGGGGAAGCTCTGAAGCCGGTGGCATGGAATAAACAGTGCTAGTGGCAGCAGCAAAGCTGCAGGGAAATTTTAAGAGGCATTGAACACCCATGAACTGGGGGCCCAGCCAGTTAAAGGGGGTCCAGGAAAGGTGAGTTTCTCTCTCTCTCTTTCTCCCTCTCTCTCTCTCATACACACACACACACACTCACACTCACACACATACACACATGGCATTTGTCAAAAATGTCTGGGAAAAGCAGCATCCTATAACGCCCTATTAGAGAATCATTACTCATGTTTGCATTATAAATACTCTAAGATGTTCTACAGTAGAGAAAATGGTTGAACTTTATTTCATACAGTATATTCCAAATGTGTTTGGCCTCAGAGCTGTTTGTCACAGAAGTCCTTACAATGAACCACTGAGCCCTTCTGTTCCACAAGCATAGTCAGAGAACTGCAGGGAGGCAATGCTTCCTTAGCCACAGACAGAGATTCTGGAGTCTGGAGAGTCACTTATAAGAGACCTGAAAATCCCTGTGTGTTCCACACCCTGAATAAACAACAGTTCTCAAATACACATACTGCTAGAAATGAGTTAATATCTGGAATTTAAAAAGACTAATTCTTTATCACTGGATACTAAAAGTATAACTGATCCTATTATGGAGGAGGATGAAGAAAATGTTCTCATTTAAAAAGATATTTACAAGTAAAAGTTTGTGGGTCGACCATTTTTAAAGTGGGTTTGATCCTATAGTAATAATGGCTGACATCAATTGGCTTACTATACCCAAGTACTGTACCAAGTGCTCTACAGAAATTATCATAAGTCTTACTGCATCCTGTCAGGCAGAGGAACTCATATTCTCATTGTGTAGATGAGAAAAGCAAGCCTAGTGAAATCAGATACAGTAATCTGTTACAAGTCACACAGTATAAAGTTGTGGAGTTAGGATCTGAACTCAGAAGCCTGACTCCAGAGCCTGCATCTTAACTGTTAGGATGCACTGTTGCTATCAGGGCAATGAGTCCTGGAGGGGATAAGGTACAAGCCACAGGTGTGGGCTTTGTCAGAGAATGAATATGTCTGTGCCCTATTTATGGCAGGTAATTATTTTCCTACATTCCTGAGCAAATTCTCTATGTATTTCTCAACAAGATCACGCTTTTCCCTTTTCATTACTAATTCTTTAACTTTAAAATAATAAAGAAATACAATTACACATTTAGAGAAAAAATAAGGTGTGAAAGAAGAGACCATTCCAAACATTATTTATTTATTTAGCTTTTTTCCATTATAGTGGACATCCAATGTAATATTACTTTCAGGTGTACAACATAGTGGTTAGAAATTTATACAACTTATGAAGCAGTTTCCCCCAATAAGATTAGTACCACCTGGCACCACACATACTTATTATATATTATTGACTCTATTTTCTACACTGTACTTTACATCCCTATGACTATTTTGTAACTGCCAACTTGTACTTCCTAATCCCTTTTGATTTTTCTACCTAGACCGCCAAACCCTCCCATCTGGAAACCATCAGTTTGTTCTCTCTCTGTATCTATGAGTTGCTGCACTTTTGATTGTTTATTTAGATTTTTAGATTCCATGTGTAGGTGAAATCACATGGTATTTGTCTTTGTTATTTCTGTTATGTCACTTAGCATAATACTCTCTCCCCTCAGGTTGTGCAAATGGTAATGTTACAGAGCAACAAGGGGGGGCCTAAGGGTGATATACTATTCCCTGAAGGAACCCCCCAAGTTCGTTACGTCCGCCACCAAAGGAACGATATCTCTCAATGCCCGAGATTCAGTGAAAAGGAAAGGAATTTATTATTCATTCAAAATAACACAAACTAAAGTTCCCCACAAGTGCACACAGTCCTCCCAGCACCCTCCACGTGGCAAAAGGGAACACTTCCAAAGCCTGGTGGTACTGACTCTCACCCAAGCCTCATGGTCCCAACCCAAACACCAAAGCCGTGTGGTCCTAAACAGACGCGTGGTCCCAAAAAGAGAGACGTGGTCCCAAAAGAGAGACGTCAAATGGCTGCCTCGCTGGGTTTAAATCCCAGTGCCAATCTTCTTCTGCAGCCCCATTTCTGGCTCCTCCCACACTTGGCTACAGCTGCCAGCATTCTGGGCAGGTGTGGCCCTGTGGTGTGGAGCTAATTATCTCCAGGCTCTTCTGGGTCCTACTACAAATCCCTATTTGGGGCTCCCCCTTTTGGCTGTACCCTGTTACAGTAAGATTTCATTTTTATGGCTGAGTCATATTCCATTGCATATATGCACCATATCTTGTTTTATTTTATTTTATTTAAAAAATTTTAAATAGGCATTTCCCTTTTATTTTCTTAATTTTTTAAGATTTTATTTTTTATTTTTAGAGAGGGAAGGGAGGCAGAAAGAGAGAGAGAAAGAAACATCAATGTGCGGTTGCTGGGGGCCATGGCCTGCCACCCAGGCATGTGTCCTGACTGGGAATCGAACCTGTGACACTTTGGTTCGCAGCCCCAGCTCAATCCACTGAGCTACGCCAATCAGGGCTATCTTGTTTTATTTTTCTGCACCTCTGTTTATTTTGTTTTAAGATTTTATTTATTTTTTTGACAGAGGGGAAGGGAGGGAGAAAGAGAGGGAGAGAAACATCAATGTGCGGTTGCCTCACCAGCACCCTGCCCCCTGCTGGGGACCTGGTCCACATCCCATGCATGTGCCCTGACTGCAAAATGAACCAGAGACCCTTTGGTTCAGAGGCTGGTGCTTGATCCACTAAACCACACCAGCCAGGACTATTTTTTAAAATATATTTTATTGACTATGCTAATGCAGTTGTCCCATTTCCCCCCTTTATATCCATCCACCCTACACCCCACCTCTCACCCACATTCACTACCCACCATAGTTCATGTTCATGGGTTGTACATACAAATTCTTTTGCTCTCCATTTCCCATGGTATTCTTAACCTTTCCCTGTCTATTTCTTACTTACCTTCTTATTCCCTATCTCATTTCTCCCCTTTCCCCCCTCCCTCCCTGCTAATAACCTTCCACGTGATCTCTATTTCTGTTCTCTTCCTGTTCTAGTTGTTGGCTTAGTTTGTTTTTGTTTTTGTTTTTACGTTCAGTTGTTAATAGTTGTGAGTTTGTTGTCATTTTACTGTCCATATTTTTTTATTTTCTTCTTTTTCTTACATAAGTCCCTTTAACATTTCATATAATAAGGGCTTGGTGATGATGAACTCCTTTCACTTGACCTTATCTGGGAAGCACTTTATCTACCCTTCCATTCTAAATGATAGCTTTGCTGGATAGAGTAATCTTGAACGTAGGTCCTTGCCTCTCATGACTTCGAATATTACTTTCCAGCCCCTTACTGACTGCAAAGTTTCTTTTGAGAAATCAGCTGATGGTCTTATGGGAACCCCTTTGCAGGTAACTCTCCTTTTTTCTTGATGCTTTTAAGATTCTCCCCTAATCTTTAATCTTGGCTAATGTAATTATGATGTGCCTTGGTGTGTGCTTCCTTGGGTCCAATTTCTTTGGGAATCTCTGAGTTTCCTGGACTTCCTGGAAGTCTATTTCCTTTGTCAGATTAGGGAAGTTCTCCATTATTTTTTCAAACAAGTTTTCAATTTCTTGCTCTCCCTCTTCTCCTTCTGGCACCCCAATGATTCAGATATTGGAACATTTAAAGTTATCCTGGAGGTTCCTAAGCCTCTCCTCATTTTTCTGAATTCTTGTTTCTTCATTCTGTTCTGGTTGAATGTTTATTTCTTCCTTCTGCTCCAAACTGCTGATTTGTGCCCCAGTTTCCTTCCCTTGACTGTTGGTTCCCTGTATATTTTCCTTTATTTCACTTTGCATAGCCTTCACTTTTTC
The DNA here is from genome assembly GCF_019186645.2 of Phyllostomus hastatus. Classification (NCBI taxonomy): domain Eukaryota; kingdom Metazoa; phylum Chordata; class Mammalia; order Chiroptera; family Phyllostomidae; genus Phyllostomus; species Phyllostomus hastatus. The sequence goes on along the minus strand of NW_025334015.1, from coordinate 740,669 downwards.
CTCTATTTTGTGACCATACTCAACCATTCCTATGAGCATCCTGATTACCAGTGTTTTGAACTGTGCATATGATAGGTTGGCTATCTCTTTATCACTTAGTTGTATTTTTTCTGGAGCTTTGATCTGTTCTTTCATTTGGGCCATTTTTTTTTGGTCTGGGCATGCCTGTTACATGGAGCCTTAGGTATTCACCAGGGTGCGGCAACCCACATCACTGCATTGTGGTGGTGTATGTGGGGGAAGGGTCCAAGAGGGAACAATGCTGCTTGCTTGGCTCTTGGCTGGTTTTTAGTCACTTCTTCTGCTCCCCACAAGCAAATTGGGCCCCTCTGGGGCTGATTCCCAGGTGGGTGGGTTTGTGTATGTTCTAGGACCCTGTGGGTCTCTCCAACAAACTCTCCTGTGAGGCTAGGAGTTTCTCCCGCTGCCTCAACCCCCTTAGGTTTTTTCGGTCAGAAGTTTTGAGGCTCTATTTCCCTTCACTGGATCCCCAGCTCATGGTCTGTCTCTCTCCCCACTTGCTCCTCCTGGTTTATCCACATGCAGATGTGGGGCCACCTGGTCTGCCAACCACTGCCTTACCCACCCAGGTTCTCCAGCCACCACCTTGCCTCGAGTCCTCTCTGTCCCAGCTGCCCATTTCCACTTCTTGTACCAGTCTGGATGAATGTTTGTTTTTAACTCCTTAGTTGTCAGAATTCCATACAGTTTGATTTTCTGGCAGTTCTAGTCAGTTTTCGTTTTTAAATTTGTTGTTGTCGTCCTTTTGGTTGTGGGAGGAGTCACAGTGTATCTACCTATACCTCCATCTTGGCCGGAAGTCCCACCACATCTTCTTTATCCACTTGTCTATTGATGGACATTAAGTTACTTCCATATCTTAGCTATTATATATGAAATATCATTCTTTGCCTCTTGTTATAGCCTTTGTTTTAAAGTATATTTTGTCTGATATAAGTGTTGCTAAAACAGGTTTTGAAAGTTTTTATTTGCAGGAAATATCTTTTTTTTCATCCCTTTACTTTCAGGTTGTGTCTTTAAATCTGAGGTGGATCTCTCATAGTAGTGTATGTAAAGGTCTTGTTTTCTTCTGCATTCATACTCTATAACTTTTGATTGGAGCATTTAAGCCATTTGGATTTAAAGTAATTTTTATAGGTATATAGTTATAGCCATTTTGTTATTCATATTTACTTGTTTCTTTTTTTTTAAGAAGTCTCTTTAACATTTCTTTTGATATTGGTTTAGTGATGAAGAACTTCTTTAGCTTTCTCTTGTCTAGGAAGAGAAGCTCTTTATCTGTTCTTTGATTCTAAATCATAGCCTTGCTGGATAGAGTAGTCTTTGTTGAAATCCTTTGCTTTTCATCACTGTAACTATTTCACATCACTCCCTTCTGGCCTACAAAGTTTCTGTTGAGAAATCAGTTGACAGTGTCATGTGAGCTCTCTTGCAGGCAAATAACTGCTTTTCTTTTGTTGCTTTTAACATTTTCTCTTTGTCTTTAACATTTGGCATTTTAATTATGATATGTCTTGGTGTGGGTTTATGTTGTTTGGTACTCTCTGTGCTTCCTGGACTTGTATATCTCTTTTCTTTATCAGATTAGGGAAGTTTTGTCATTATTTTTTCAAATACATCTCAATCACTTGCTCCCTTTTTTCTCCTGGTACTCCAATGATGTGAATATTGTTATGCCTGATGTTGTCTCAAAGGTTCCTTGAACCATCCTCATTTCTCAAAACTCACCTTTCTTTTTGCTGTTATGATTGGGTATTTTCCACTACATTGTTTTCCAAGTTGCTGACAGGTTTTTGTTGTTGTTGTTGTTGTTACATCTAATCTGCTATTGTATTCTTTATTTCAGTCAATCTATTCTTCATTTGTGACTAGTTCCTTTTTATGGTTGTTATCTATTTATGTGTTTACCAAGTTCATCTGTTCTTCCCCTGAGTTCATTGAACATTTTTATAGCCAGTGTTTTTAACTCTGCATCTAGTAGATTGCTTGTCTCTCTCTTGTTTACTACTTTTTCTGGAGCTTTGATTTTCTCTTTCATTTGGACCATGTTTCTTTGTCACCTCCTTTTTGCTGCCTCCCTGTGTTTGTTCCTATGTATCAGGTGGAGCTGCCACATCTCCATGTCTCAGCAGGGTGGAGTTTTGTAGTAGGCATCCTGTGAGTCCAGTATCACAGTCTCTATGGTTGCCTGAGCTGGGTGCTACACCGGTGACCCTTGTGTAGGTTTTGTGTGTTCTCCTGTTGTAGTTGGACCTCAGTTACTATTGACACAGCAAAGGTGGGATTAACTCTCAGACTGACTAGCTGTTCAGGAAAGGCCGTGTTGACAGCTAAGGAGCTATTCTTCATGGGCTAACTTCATAGAGTGAGATTCACTTCAACAAGGCTCTAGTCTGGCAAGTCCACCCTTAGGGTGTGTCACTTGTGGAGCTAATTGGGTGGTGCTCTTCTCTGGTCTAATCTGGTCACCAAATATTTTGGATCTGCAGCCTCTTGGAAGTAGCTTTGGTGCAGACCTAGGTCAGCTGCTATCTATGTCCAGCCCATGGGTAGCTGGTAAGAGCTACAAAGTGATCTGCATTTTATAGCTGCCAGTGCTGACTTTAAGGAAACTGGGAAAGGTTATGCTGCAACTGAAGGCTTTTGTTGCTAGTGCTGGGCTAGAAGCTGCTTAGCAAAGGGTACAGGACACACTGAGGCCAGCCACTGCTTGTTTGGGTTTGAGGATCTTTGAGAGATTTTAAGGATGTCTGCAGCATGGGCCAAGATGGGCAGCTTATGAGAAACATACACTGAATGAGTTTTGGGGTGGTACATGGGTTGGTGGTGTGGGGTCTGAGGCAATCAGGGTGGGGTGAGCTGGTATCAGCCAATTTGATAGACTCAGATATGGCACCCACCTGAACCTGCTGGGTGTGAGGGCTCAACAAAGAAACAGTGTGCCTGCCAGCACTTTAGTCCTGCTCCTCCAGTCTTTGCTCTGAATCCAGACAATCCTGTTCCTCTCCCTGGCTCTTTTTTGAACTGGCTATCGCTTTACTGGAGCTTAGGAAGTGTTTGTATACAAGAGAGTTTGTGTTCAGGACCTTTAAGCAGATTCCTGGGTCTACAGCAGCCCTGTGTCTCACCTGGAAATAATCCCTTATGATTTTCACAGGCAGATGTTATGGAGACTTCTCTTCCCGGACCTGGTGCCCCAGGTTTGGGAGTTCTGTGTGGGGCTGGGACTCCCTCATTCCTTAAACAGCGACCTCTGCAGCCAAGATATCCTTCCCAGTTCCTAACCACGATACTGAGTGTGTGAAGCCAGCCCATTTCATGTCTCCACCAATCTTGTCAGTATCAACGTGGCTTTTGCTTTACATCTTTATTTTTAAGATTTCTGTTCAGCTAGTCTTCAGGCGGTTGTTCTATAGTCTAGTTCTAATTTTGGTGTGGAAGGAGGTGAACACAGCATTTTCCTACTCTGCCATCTTGACCCAAAATCCTTCACCTTCATTTCAGGCTAAAAAATTAACACTTTTCTCCCATGGAATCACTTCTATGTCATAGCACCTCACCAGGATTTGGCCCAAAATGAAATTTTAAAAAAAATTACTGAGGAATTTATGAGGCAACACAGTGCTGGGAGAGGGAAGCATCCATGTGCCTTTCCTAAAAGTGGGGAGTATGCAGGTCCGAACTGAGGCTCATCACCTCATATTTGGTAATAACGCTGAACTGTGTGCTGCTCTTCTCATACAGGGACAAGGCATGTGCTATGAAGGAGTTAAGACAGAGCTTTGAACCTAAGGCAAAGCTGTGTGTGTGTGTGTTTAAAAGTCACACACCAGAAAGCAAAAGTAAGACAAAAAATGTAATGGTTGTCCTTCATGAATAAAGATAACAATGATTGCAGTCTTTGGCTTTCTGCCTCATAAATTACCCACTGAGTACTACTGTTTAATATCTTAGATTGGCCGTGTTTTTGTTTTTCTTTCACATACAAAATTGATTTTTGCGTACATATAAACAGTGCCACCCTATCCCTGATAGTATCACACCAGGAAAATGGAATACTAAATTGCTTTCATAGACTGATTTTCTTTCAGCAAGTTATTTTTCAGAGTTTTCCCAGCATGTCTCAAGCAACACTTCAATACCTCAACACCTGAGGTGCAACAGTATATTATAAAGGATGTATTTGGAAAAACACTTATTTAGGATCTAGATAGGAGTTAACAGTTTAACTCCCTTTTTAAGAGCTGCACTTCAACATGTGTATATGAAGCACTCTTTGAAAGAAACAAAACTTTAGTCTACTTTACACTAAACTATCCTTAGACCACCCAGAGTGACAATAGTATATAATTTCTTTCATAGATTAGTATGGAGCACTATTATTATAGAAATATAAGTATGTATTTTTTCAAGCTAAAAGCAATGTGAGAAGAAAAGAGAAAACCAAGGGCAGGAACAAAGACCACTGCCAGATGAGGCTTAAAATGCGCATAGTGAGAACATATAGTTAACAGAAGGGTCTCAAACTGAGCTTTCCACATATTGATTCAAAAAAGGACAGCGTGGATGGAATGGAGAGCATTGTACTAAATAAAATCAGCCAGGTGGTGAGGGACAAACAACATATGATCTCACCTGTAACTAGAACCTAATCAACAAAACAAACAAGCAAGCAGAATATAACCAGAGACAATGAAATTAAGAATAATCTGAGAGTCACCAGATGGGAGGTGGGAGGGGATAATGGGGGGAAGGGTTTTAAGGAACAACTATAAAGGACACATGGACAAAACCAAGGTGGGGTGTGAAAGTAAGTAGGGAGGTGGGTTTGGCTGGGGTTGTGGGGAGTGATGGGGGATAAATGCAGATAACTGTAATTGAACAACAATGAAGTAATTTTTTAAAAAAGAAAAAAAAAGTAAAGGAACTTTGTTCATAGTACCTACAGGATAAAATCAACTAATGATGGGATTTTTAGCTGTTTTGGGCACCAAAATCAGTTAAGGGTTTTTCCTGCAGGTATGGTGAAGTGAACACTGTATGAAAAAGTGAACATCATACTCAGAAACATTATTTATATATAATTAGTGGGGTTCACAGAGCTGTTTCGCATAAAGACCTCCATCTCAGCTAATACAATGGCATCTTACCAAAGAGTAAGTCCATAAGAGTAATTTTTCAGGGGCCTAGTATAGTATATATAATTAGCCCTGTGCTAATTACTGATGTACAAACAATAAAGTAAACTGAAACCAAAAAATACTACATTAACAAAATATACTGGCTGGTTAGGATCTGTGTGTAAAAATCTATATTTTGCTACTAAATGCTTCACTGACTTAAATTTTTATCAGATTTAAAAGTTTCCTATGTTTTTCCCATGAACATCATAAACTTCTGGAAGACATAGTTGAGAGCAGTGAGTAACTGCCCATCATCATCATCATCATCATCACAAGCTCTATCGCCTCTTGGGACCTACTTATTTACGGAGGCCTGTGCATAGTGCTTTACTTGTGTTATCTCTGCAGTCCTCCCAGCAATACCAGAAGTCCTATTTTACAAAAACAAAGTTTTCTTTTAGAAAAAAATTGACTCCTTTTTGTAATTTATCCATTTCTTTCATATTGTCCAATTTTTGTTGATGTCTAGTTGTTCATAATATTTTCTTATAACCTTTTGTATTTCTGTGTTGTCAGTTATTTCTCCTGATTTACTTCTTTTTAAAAAAATATTTTATTTATTTTATTTTTGGAGCAAGGGGAAGGGAAGGAGAAAGAGAGGAAGAGAAACATCAATGTGAGGTTGCCTCTCACACACCCCCAACTAGGGACCTGGCCTGCAATTCAAGCATGTCCCTTGACTGGGAATCGAACCTGCAACCCTTTGCTTTGCAGGCCCACACTCAATCCACTGAGCTATACTAGTTAGGGCCTGATTTATTTCTGATTTTATTTATTTGTGTCTTCTATTTTCTTGATGAGCCTGGTTAAAGGTTATCAATCTCATTTATCTTTTCAGATGAGATCAGGCTCATTCAGGGCCATAGACTAAAAAAAAAGAAAGAATAGTTGAGCAAGTGATTTTCATGAACATTCATTAAACTTGAGGGAAAGCATAGTTCACCAAAGATGTGGGGTTTTACCTGATTTTCTGTATTGTAAAGATTTATCCATATGGAAATGTGTAGAACTGACTCATTCAAGTTTACAACTGTGAATTGTTCCATTGTATTGATTAAATAATAACTTTAAAATATCTGGCCTTTTATTGGTGGAAATTTAAAACTTTCCCCAGTTTAAGCTATTATAAACCACTTCAGTAAATATTCTTGCTTGTGTCTAGTTGTAAAAATTTACAAAAAAATTTCTAAAGCGTATGCCAAGAATGGAATTGATGAATCATAGAGTATTCCTCATCTCTACCTTTACCAGATATTACCAAATTGTTTTCCAGTTTACACTCCTACCAGCAGTGAATGTATGAGACTTTCTTTTACCCTGTGTCTTCACCAGCTCTTGGCATTATCACATTTTTATTTACTTTTCCTACCTAATGGGTATGAAATATTATTTCCTTATTGTTTTAAAAAGTGTTCAGGTGTTTGAAGAACAGCTGACTTGGTAGCTCAGTGAAAACACAGCCTTATCCTAAATGAAGTAGATGATGCATGGGACCCCAGTGACTGGTCAAGGAGATCAGTGGCTGCTGGTATGAAGAGCAGTTGTATGTAAAATAAAAATGTCATTGGTATTCACATTTTTACAAATTATAAACTATTTTTTCATTTCCTGTGCTGCTTATTTTTTTTCTATTCAGACTGTGTTATGGATTTGGTGATATTGGTTGGCCAAAAAGTTTGTTCAGTCTTTAGTAAAACTAAGACATATGTTTCATTTTTTCCAATAGTGTTATTGAACAAAGTATTTACCATTTTGTTTCACTACCTTCTGCTATCTTTCAGGCAACTTCATAATCCCTTCTTCCCAAATCTTTCATCTTTTTGAGCAAAGAGCTGTTCCAGGTACCTGTTTCAGTTTTTCAGGGAATTGAAATTTTTTCCATTAAGAGAATGGAAAGATTGAAATGAGTTTTGAAATAAAATTTAAAATTTTTTATTTCAAAAAATGTATTTCTAAATTTTAAAAAATTAATTTGATAAATTTTATTTTTTAAAATTGAAATAAATGTAAATCTGAATGTGCAATGTCTGGTGAATACAATGGATGAATCAGAACTTCCCAGACAATCTGTAACAGTTTTTGTCTAACTTGCATTACCCTGGTGGAAGATTATATTTTCTGTTGACTAATTCTGGTTGCTTTTTGTGAGTACTGCTTTCAGTTGATCTAATTGGGAGCAGTACTCGTTGGAAATAATTGTTTGGTTTTCTGGGAGGAGGTTATAATAGGGGACTCCCTTCCAATACCACCATATACATAATATCACTTTCTATGGATGAAGACCCGTCTTTGGTGTGCTTGGTATTGGTTCATTTTGCTTGCCCCATGATCTTTCCTATGCCACATTATTGTAAAGTATCCACTCTGCATTGCCCATCACAATTTGTTTTAAAAAACAACACTTTCCTTATGTTTAAGCAGAAAAATGCATGTGGAAATACTGTCAAGAAGCATTTTTTTACTTAATTTATGTTCAGCCCAAATATCAAAGCAATTAGCATAACCAAACTGTTGCAAATTATATTCAGCACTTAATGTGGATATTTTGAGTATGTTGGCTATTTCCTTTGTGGTATAACATTGATTATTCTCAATTAATGTCTTAATTGGATCACCACCAACTTCAACTGGTCTACCCAACTGTATACATCATCCAGCAAGAAATCTCCAGCATAAAACTTCACAAACCACTTTTGACATGTTTGGTGAATCATAGCATCTTTTCTACATACTGCACAAATCTTTTCTTTTTTTGCGTTTCAGATGCACTTATACCTTTCTTCAAATAATAAAGTATAATATACCAAACATGTTCCTTATTTTCTTCCATCTTCAATATTAAAATGGCTACACAAAAATTCACCAATTTTGATGTATCTTTTTTTAATGCATGCTGATAATGACAGCTGTTACACTACAATCTAACAAAATTGTTTCAAATGAAGTTAAAGACAACTAAGCACTACTAGAAGCCATCTTACAGAAAAAAACTAAACAAACTTTTTGGCCAACCCATAGACTAATAAATAAGTGAAGGTTGATTGGCACCTCTCTGCCTGAGGAAAATATTTGCTTAGAAATTTGAAAGCTGACAGTGAGCTGAACTTTCTTACACATACTTTGAGATGTTCTCAGTTACTTGGTGGTGGGATGGAGGATTGGGATTCTGCCACACAGAAGTAGACTGGAACCTTGGCACACTGTGAGGATGGACCATGCCCTGGGGAGCAGCCACAACTCCTGAGCTGGATTAATTGCTTGCCTCTTGTGAACCCTGAGAATGAAGATCCCTACTAAGAAGGGTTTCTGGTGGCTAACTGGATTCAAATGAAAAAAAAAAAAAAGAGAGAGAGCTTCACAGCCATTTCTGCACAGGGGCTTCTCACATACACTGCACTTCAACAAAGAAGCTGGAGTTGAATTGCCAGTCTTGTGCTGAATTGCCTGCCTGCACTGTGTTTGTGCCATTTGAGTCAGCCCTTATAAAGAAGTTCCTGGAATCCTATTTCAACCAATAAGACTAAGGCTTTCCCCAAGTAATCAGAGCTGCTCACCTCCAAATAACCAGAGTGACTTTATTCTGACCAATCAGGAACAGTGCCCCACCCTTTTTTGTTTTGTTTCTAGAATCTTTTTTTAAAAATTATTTCAGGAACAGTGCCTATTGTATCAATCAAACTGTGAGGATTTGGAGTCCTCATTTGCATGAGGACAGACCAATCAGGGACCAGGATTGGAACTTCTGTCCAAATAAGCCAACTCCCCCCTGGCTTAGGAGCATGCTTTCCATCCCCACCAAACACTAAAGATGGTGTTTCCCCAGCTGAGCTAAAACACCAAAGCTCTCTCTCCAGAGCAGAGCAGACTATGGAGGAACAGAGCTGTCTAGCCAAGAGGAATGGGGCCCCAGGGTCACCTCATAGCCATGCTGTTCTCACCCCTGTGCTGTATCCCAGGAGAGCTGTTTGCACTGAGTAACGTTTCCTTCTTCACTGCACCCTAGTTGACATTGAATTGCCACCAACAACCATCAGTTGACACTTTTAATCTGTGTCTATTTTTGCTTTGTTTTCTCCAAGCCTTAGTTAAGTTTTTTCATCATTTTAGATGAGTTGCAGTTCTGCCACAGGAAATTAAGGAAGGAGTATTAAGTTCACTTGAGTCTTATTTGTGAAAGCACAGTAAAACTGGAGACAAGGTGGCAGCAACAGTGATTTATGGCCACACTCCAAGGTGAAGGTGAGTCTTGAGGGCATAGAAATCTAATTAATCAATTTAGTCTCCTGTTCCCACATGCAGATTCTACCTTCGTTCTAACCTTGAGAGCTGTTACTATAACTTCCCACATATGCTGCTGGGGCAGGTGAATCCTTTCCCCAGTTGTGAAATAAACTGCTGTTCCTTGTTTCCAGGGACTTGGTATGTATGCTGTTGCAGAAAAAGCATGACCTTCAAAGCTGGGAAACTTGAGTTCACAGCCATACTGGGAGAGGTTTGTGAACTTGAACAAATTACTTCAACTCCCTGAACTTCCAATTCGTTAACTCTAAAATGAGGGTAAGAATGACTACATTAGAGAGTTACTGTGAGGATTAAACATATTTTATGTAATAGCATTAGTATAATACCTGGAACATAGTAGACATGAAAGAAACATTAGTTCCCTCCCTTCCCTGCCCCCACTCTCACCCCTCTGTCTCTAAGACCAGCTTTCCCATAGAACCAGTACCCTGGCCACTCCCAGCCCCCCAGGGTACTTGGAGGCAGGTCTGCTGGCCCAGACCTTACAAGAGTCTCCATAGCCTTCATAAAGGTTGACCTTCCCTAGACTTTCTCTCTGCTATTGAGTAATAATTGACTTGTAATGATTAAGTCGATTTAACCCAAAGAAATCACTCTATTGACAATTTCAGGCACCGCAGCAGGTTGATGAGGAGGTGCAATAATTCAGGACAGCGGAATCTTGCAGCAATTTACACTAACTCCCAAATCATACCACTTACCTTAGGGGCAAGGTTAGTTGTTCAGTTTTGAAGGGATTGGGTTTTTCTCTGAGAGCCTGCAGGGAACAATCTTTGTTTTTTCTACCCTTAAGTAACTGTTTCTCTTTACCACAGGAAGAGATTAAGAACCAATAACTGGAATTATGCTTCTTTGTGACACCCTTTGCTCTTGAAGTAAAATGCTTTCAGTGGTTGGTGGCTGCCTTTCCAACCTTTCAACTCTCAGTTACCATGTCTGATCTGCCCCAGAGATAGCATCCTCCTCCAGAAAGTCAGCCTCTGATAGGGAACTGGAGCAGGGTCTGAGCCTGCCGCTCACCTGTGGATACTCACTGGGGCTGAAAACATCCTTCTCTCAGTCATAGTGACCCCTTACCAACAGGCTCCATGAAGAAGCTGAAAAATCAAACAAGTATAATCTCTGACCCCCACACTGGCCACCTAGTAGGGTTTTGTCTTTAGAGTTAGAAGTCTGAAATGATGCATGTTGCTCTCATCACAGTGTCCTTTCTCCGCGGAGGCTCTGGGGTGCTGGGGGCTGTCACTCCCACACACTCCTCTAGTTCCACATGAAGACAAGTGCCAGTTAAGTCTCTCTCCAACATTCTTAAATCACATAGGTATTACCAAGCATGAAATCATCTAAAAACTGAATTTTAACAAGTTGGTTCTTTGGGAAAAAAATAAGAAAGAACATTTCCTCTGTTTACTGAGATTTGCATTTTTCAATAGTGCGGTTATTGTGTCTTAATCTTCGGAGATTAAGTGTCAGTGTTTCACCTAGATTCCAATTTGCACATAAATCTCTTCATTTTGCTTAATTTCAATGTTTTGGCCAACTTCATGGTTTAATAATGATAAATAAAATTGGAACCTTAATGACTACTAAGGAGGGAATTTTTATCTCATCTGGAATTATAAGAGTTCTTACAGAGTATATAGGGAGGGGGACATCCTGTCAGGGAAGCTGTCACAGTTTTAGCCAAAGCAGACCAAGTGCAGCTGGAGACACACATCTTTATACTCAGGGTATTCTCCAATATAATTACTTGAAAATCCTTCAAATCCTTCTTATGCCCACTTGATGGCTATGCCCCTATTGATTAGCTGTGAACTGTTAAATGAATTCAGGCCATCTGAAAGTGACCCCAGATCCCTGGAATATCCCTTGTAGGCTGCTGTCTGTTGGAGCCAAGGCACGTTACCCAGTTCCAATATGCTTCAACACAAGTTATGTAATGGGGACCCTGAGACCACAATTATCAGAGAGCTAGGCAATAGAGGGTACTGTTTCAGCACGTCCACCTAAGCAGACACACTTAATTATAAAAAGCTTTAAACTCTTGCTCTAGTTTGCCACTGGGGAAAGGTACCCAGGGCATGGCTGTGGAGCCTGGAATCCCCCCGTCCCAGAGCTGGGAAGACACTCTAGCTAAGTAACTTCTCTTATGCAGAGGGAGGAGCTCTGGTTTCTTTTGCTTGTGTAGAATAGATTGTGTCTTCTCAGACAGTGATGGGGAGGCTGCTTGGTAGTGATAGCAACTAGCTAGAGATAGACTAATCCATTTCTATATGAGAAAAAAGTAATCTCAGATTCTTCCACCCTAATGGTGGTGCTTCAAGTATGATCCAGGCCAACTTTCCTTACTACATATTACTTCTTTCTAAGGAGTATCCTACAATTACCCATGTAGCATTAATCATTTATTGACTTATAATGCTTAGTGCAATTAGACTTGACTTTGAACACAGATTGTAAATACTTCTAGGACAAGAACCTTGTTTTATATGTTTTGTTCATTCATTTATTGATTAAATTGGCAATTAATCCACTAATTATTCCAGCACCTACTATGCTGAGAGCACTGTATAGGTACTCTAGAGACTCCAGCAAAGTATAGTACCTAATTACTCTCTTCCAGTAGATCAAAATCTTGTTGGATAAACTCAATATGCATGAAGAGAAAGTTAGAAAATAATATAGTAGCATGATGTAAGATCACAATGATTCAAGATCACATAAAAATGACTATAAGATTTAGCTGGTGTGGCTCAGTGGATTGAATGCTGGCCTGTGAATCAAAGGGTTACTTGTTAAATTCCCAGGCTAGAGCACATGCATGGGTTGTGGGCCAGGTCCCCTGTAGAGGGCACATGAGAGGCAACCACACATTGATGTTTCTCTTCCTCTCTTTCTCCCTCCCTTCCCTCTCTAAAATAAATAAATAAAATCTTTTTAAAAATGACTATGAGACAAAATTTTAATAATGAATGTCTTTAGGTACTGACATTTGGAGTGCTTTATTCTTCTTCCATGTTTTGGATTTGCCAAATTTTCAGTGATGCGCATTCATCACTTTATTAATTAATAGGCCTTAAAGTATGAGGTTAAGTGGCAATATGATAACAGAAATGACACAAAACCAAATTAAGAGTCAGGGTTAAATGAATGATCTAGAACATAAGTTCCTTCAGCATCTAGGATGGAGGTGTGCACATAATTGATGTTGAAGGAACTTTTTTTTTGACCATAAAATAATAAATGTTTTTGAATATAAATTCTTTTAGTTGATCACATAATTCCTTCTAATGTATTTTGTAATCATGTCTTTCATTATTAAATAAATTTCTTCTATTATCTTGTAAGTACATGTTCTTTATCTGTTCAACAAAGATAATTACATTTTGTGTTCCTTATTGTTTCCCTTTTACACTTCTGTACACTTCTGTCCTTAATAGTAAAGACTTTGGAGTCAGGCAGCTGTGTTCAAATCTTAGTTCCACCACAGACTTCTAACTTAATGCTGGCTGAGTAAAATAGTTTCCTTTTCTGTAACATGAAAATAAAATCTACCTGTTGTGAACATAAAAGCAGCATACATAAGACACAGAGTACATTATCTGGTGATTCTTAAGTATTTAATAAAAGGTAGCTATTGTTATTAATTACTCTTTTATAATCACCATCATAACAGGTCATCTAGTCTGACTTCCCACCAGATATAACTATCCTCTCTGATACCCTTACTTTCTAAGGTATCTGTGATCTGTCATTAACTTGCAAACTTAGAGTGATGGGGAACTCATTGCTTTGAAAGTCCTTCCTTTTATTGATCTGTATTCTGTATCTTAGAATGTATCTCCACCTTCAGCTGTACCTACAAATCTTTCTCCCTCTCACCAGCGCAAAGCATTTAATAAAACTTACTTGTTTGAAGTGATAGAGTTACCTCTTTGGTCTCAGAATCTTGAGTATAATCCTAATGGTAGGGAAATGAATTCAAATGGAGGACTGACCACTGGAGGGTCCTTCCAGGGTAATAAGTCTAGGTGGCAAACTTCTGGATCTACAAGGGCCTTATATACAGGCTCTGGCAGAAGTAACACCTGCTTGAGTGTGGTTGGGTAAGATAATATGGGTGTAATAATTTATAGTTTTAATTTGAACATTTCACCTAAAATGTCATATGGTGTGCTTGGGTGTGATATTGTTATGTTATATAATGCATGTGATTTTGTAATAAAAGATTTTGTAATAAAAAGGGGCATTATTTGTGCCAGACCTTATATAATTTTCCTCATTTTAGACTGTTACCTCTGATCACTGAACAGAGATGTTTCTTTGGGAGAAAACACAGAGCAGCTGGATGCTTCCATCAAGGTGTGCTATATTAAAACTATCAACCCTTATTGTTGTTAATAAGAAACAGCATCAGAGAACTAATAAAAATCTTCTTATTGTAAAATTCTCTTATAAGTTATATTTAGCATCTCTGATGATATCTGATTATTTATGGAAGCAGATTATTTCAAAACTAATGCAAAATATTAGCAATAAACAAAGTCACCGAATCAAAATGATTTGTCTGCTTCAACAATAAAAAGCAAGAATCTTAGCTAATGAAAAATCAAACAAACATGTGTGGAACCCTGTCTGAACCTATCCTTTCTGGAGCAAACCACCACCCTCCCCCAGAGGGGGTTATCACAATGGAAGATTATTTTGGCAAGGGAGATAAAGAGAACTGAGTTTGAACCTTTGTGTTTCACTTCTGAAACTTGGTTTTTACTTGCTGTGGACTTTTGAACATGTCTATAGCAACTTCTAGAAGGCTTTGCTTTCTCTCCTGAAAACACTAATATTTCATTGAAAAGACTATCACAAGGATTAAATAAGCAAATGTTTATACTGTGTTAGGCATGTAGCTAATACTGAAAAAGTTCTGGCTCCTTCATTCTGTATCTAATACCAGATTGTATTACAGATGTATCTGTACCCTTCCTTTACCTGTATCTAAATACTTAGGAAAATAACAGCTTTTTCCTAATATCATCAAAACTGATCAGACTACATATTAGAGTTATATGGTTATCAATCTACATATTAAGAACTATAGGTTCCTGACCTTTAAACTGTTATGATGTTCTCACATTTAAAAAATAAGCCGTACCAAGGGAAATTTTTTTCAGTTTTCTTGAAGAGTAAGGAGGAAACTGAACTTGACTTATATTATTTTAGTAAAGAAATGATCACATTTATTCTGAGCAAGTACTGCCCTAATGGACATATATTGAAATGGATAGCTCACAATTTGTGTTCTGTTAATTTTATTTCGGAACAGAATTTTTGATGATAATGAAGAGAGAAGGGTGAAGCTGATTGATTTTTTTTTCAAAATTTGCTGGGAGTCAGAAGGCTGAATTCCTATAATGTGTATAGAAGGCATATTGATGGCTAGAAGAATGTGTCCCCTCACACCTGCCAAATGGAACTGCCAACCTACAAATATAATCATCTAGGTTCAGGCCCAGTAAAATAAATGAAGGCACGTTTTGCTTAGTATAAATTACTGAATTGTTCTATGCACAGTTGCTTTTATATCAAGGGTGTATGAGCATACTTCTGCCTCTCACTTTCACACCTGCATCTTTTTTATGTACATTTGCCCTCAGTTGAATTTTCCTCACTCAGTCTTGGGAACCAAGAATGTGCAAGGAATACATGCTGTGAAATAATAAAAAAGGAAAAATCCATTCTGTCTGTACCTTAGGGTCTTTCCCTGGCAGGCAGGGGTAAGAGGAACAGCATATGTGCCAAGTACATGTGATTCAATGCAAAAAGTGATAAGCACCATAAGGAGAGCGTGGGAGTGTTCAGGAAAGGGAGAGGTGATTTCCCTACACCTTTGCAGTTGGGGATCATTCAAGACTTCAGAGGGGTGATTATATTTAAGCTGGATCAAAAAATGGGCAGGCTTTGGCCATGTAGACATGAATGGGAAGGGCATTGCAGGGAGTGGAAAGTGTCAAAGCAAAGGCAGAGGGGAAAAAAAAGCATGGGATGCTTAGGGTGAACACAGAGCATGAGTAGTGTGGTTTGGCCTCAGGGCGAGATGGCATGCAGGTGTGAATGGTATCCTCCAGGTTGAAAGATCAGCAGGGTCTGGGTCAGGGAGACCTTTACATCCTTGGGAAATAATGGTAGCCTCAGCAAATCCATTGTTTTATTTGAAACAAAATACATGTAGCTGAATAAAACTGTTGTTTTGGAATTCTGTACTTGATTGGCCAACTTCACCATTCAAATTTTAACAATTTTATTGTCTGATCTTTCTGAAAATTATGGAGTAAATAAAAGTTGATTGTGTTGCTCTTGTTCCTACAGAGCATGTTTAATAACACTATAAAGCTAGAGGGACTTTGTTTTACAGCTGATGGGGCTGGGGAGAGAGGTTTTAAGAAGTCAGCTCAGGCATCTTATCACTGAACTTGGAATGGGGGAAAATCAGCTTTATTTCATGCATCTACATATATGTTTGGCTTAGAAATAAATTACATCAGAGACAACTCTGTGAGAATTAAGCTACTAAAAGCCAAAAGATTAAACCCAGCAACTGTATCCAGAAGCTGGGAGAATTGCAGGAGGATAATGGAGATTGTCTTTCCTCTTTTGAAATGGACAGGAACCTGCAGGTCTGTGTAAACTGCTTCCCCAAACACATGTCAGTTTAGCTGATATAAAAGTGGGGGAGCTACAGAGAAAACAACTTTTAAGTCTCTCTGTAGAGAACTATTCTTCATCTGATCCTCTTTAAACTAGTTTTTAAAGTCTTGCCACCACATCTGAGCATGTGGGCATGCATACACAGGCTCCTGGGAATGCTGCTCTGTTGGGCTTACCTTTTGTGACTTCCCTCCTTTGACCAAGTTTTGATGATTTAAAATGCTTTTCTATGCTCACTTAGTGCTACAGAATTACAGATGATGTAGAAATGGAAATGACATACTATTATTTTTAATAGAAAAGCTACTAACAATCTAATCAGAATAATCCAAGTAGAGTAACTTTCCAGGACAATTCTGTGTGTTATGGAGAAAAGCATGATTTAATGGACTGTAAGGAAAATCGTTCTGAATGTTCCCCTATATCAGAAATTTATGATCTTGGTTCTGTATTAATTTTTCACATTGGTTTCAAACCTTCATGCTGCATTCACACTGCTTTCCCCCAGTTTAAAAATTATGTAAAAAAAAATAGGCAAAGGACATGAATAGACACTTCTCCAAAGAGGACCTACAAATGATCAAATTCAAAGTCACTAATCATCTGGTAAATTCAAATGAAAACCACATGAGATATCAGTTCACACCTGTCAGAAGAGCTATGATCAATAAAACAACAAACAACAAGTGCTGGTGAGGATGTGGAGAAAAGGGAACCCTAGTGCAATGTTGGTGGGAATGCAGACTGGTACAGTCACTGTGGAATGCAGTATGGAGGTTTCTCAAAAAATTTAAAATGGGCCCTGGCTGGCGTAGCTCAGTGGATTGAGTGAGGGCTGCGAACCAAAGCATCGCAGGTTCAATTCCCAGTCAGGGTACATGCCTGGGTTGTAGACCATGACCCCCAGCAACCACACATTGATGTTTCTCTCTCTCTATCTATCTCCCTCCCTTCCCTCTCTAAAAGTAAATAAATAAAATCTTTTTAAAAAATTTAAAATGGAACTGCCTTAGGACCCAGAGATTCCAGTGCTGAGTATATATCTGAAGAGATGCAAAATACTAATTCAAAAGAATATATCCACCCCTATGTTCATTGCCCTGTTATGTACAATTGCGAAGCTATGGAAGCAAAGCAAGTGCCCATCAATAGACAAATGGATAAAAAAGCTGTGGTACATATATACAATGGAATACTACTTAGCCATAAAAAGAATGAAATCTTACTATTAGTAACATCATGGATGGACCTAGAGGATATTATACTAAGTGAAATACACCAGTCAGAGAAAGACAAATACCATATGATTTCACTTATATGTGGAATCTAAAGAACAATATAAACAAACAAATAAAACAGAAACAAACTCATAAACACAGAGAACAGACTGATAGTTGCCAGATTGGGGTGTACAAGGGGGCCTGGATAAAAAAGGTAGAGGGATTGAGAAGTATAGATTAGTAGTTACAAAGCAGTCACAGAGATGTAAAGTACAACATAGAAAATATAGTCAATAATACTGTAATAATATTGTTTGGTGCCACAGTGGGTACAGGAAATTTGGAGGGTAACACTTTGTAAAATATATGATTGTCTAACCATTGTGCTGTATACCTGAAACTAATACAAAATAATACTAAATGTAAACTGTAATTTAAAAAATGTTTAAAAAGTAAAATAAAAAATATAAATGGATTTCCATTGTATTTAGAATAAAATCCAAACTCCCTTTAAAAAAATTATGTGATTTTTTTAAGAGCTCATAATCCACTTTGGACAATTTCTTTGCTATTTCATTTAGTCTTTTTGTTTTCTGTTTGGCTAAGACTGTTTGTCTCTATAGCTAATCTCACAAATACAATTTAAGGAAGCCTGGGAATTAGATAGTGATGAAAATCTCTAATCATTGTTGACAGCAAACAGGAAGAAGCATAACAGGAGAGTCAGAATACTGGCCACCACCCCTGTATCCCCAGCCCTGCTGTGGGTGAAAACAAACAACAGCAACAAGCTAGCTCTTATCAGCAGAATGCTGAATTCATCAACACAAATTAACTGTATTTCACTCCAAGGTAGATTAAGCAGAATCTTGTTTTTCTACACAGCAAAAAAATGTTGTGTGTCCAATTATGTAATATATCATTGTTCACCAACTCCAATAATGTCTTTAACAACCCTAAGACACAGCCCTGTTTCCTCCACAGAAGCCTATATCCATTACCTAGAATCTTCAGCCCCTCCGAATTTCTACATGGTTTATATTCCAAATTGTACACTCCAGCACTTTGATATTTTGTGCTTTACACTGCTGCTTACAGGTAAGTTTTATCTTCCTAGTTTATTCCAGTTTATTCTCCTTCATCATTTTCCACAGGGTCTAAAGTGGGGCACGTGCTAAAGAAACAGCCTCTCAAGACCACTCAGCAATGTAGAAACAAGTACCAACAGGAGGAACGGTCCTTGGTTCCCATTTCCCTCAGACTGTTTTTTTGACAGAGCCAAGAGAAAACATTAGATTGGACGCAAGGAATACTGACATGGATAGAATTCTTCAGCTAATTTTCTGGCAGGGTTATTGGCACAAGTAGCCAAATATTAATAAAGGAAAGAAGGGAAGGGAATCAGACATTATTAAGCACAATAAACTGGAGTGCTGAATCAGACACTGAGCCTGTTGCTTCACTAAGAGGTTACAGTTTCACACACTCCCCAGGGCACCCTTCACCCTTGGGACCAAACTCTCCCAAAGTGGGCAGGAAGTATCGTTACAGGGGGAGGAATAAAAACAGCAGGAGAAATCCCTCTGCTGGGCTCATGTGCAGTAGAAGCCAAGATGGCAATGGGGAAGGTAGGAGGAGAGGTGCTTCTACCATGAGGAACGTGCAGTGCAGTAAGAGCTAAGACAACCACCATGGAGGCCAGTCAGTCTAGCCTGGGATAAGGATCCGATTGGGTAAGGGACACAGGATCAGGGAGATCTAGGAAATGGATTGGTTACAGGGTACCAGAGCCAACTGGCAAAAACTTAGAAAATTAATTGGTTAGTTTAAAGGGCTCTTGGTTCTTCCCAAGCCCAAGATAATATAATCCCAATTTAATAAAGAAGCTTTCTCCTTCTCCCTTGCTCTCACCCTCTCCTGTGCCCTTGCCTACATCCTTGCCATCACCCTGGTAACACATGTTCGCCCCTATCATTTTGACATTCTTTCCCTATCAGCCATGTGCATCTAGCAGCCATGCAGACTCCAAGTGCAGCGCAGCACCAGCCTCCAGAGCGCAGCTGGAGACTAAGATAGAAGAGACTAAGATAGAACAGACTAAGTTAGCTGGATGTAGACAGACATGGCTGAAGCCGTGGTGCAGAATGCTGGACCCTGACCCTGTTTCTGGGCCTGATGAAGACAAGGCTGAAGTTTTTCCACAGAGGGACAGAACTAAACTCAGGACAGCCCTTTGTGTTTACTTCAATAAGCCTTACCACACCACATCCTCCTATGCATGGGCCCCTGGAATGCTTTCCTTGAGATTTGGTGAAAGAGCCCTATTTCCACTGGCAAGAGGAGGATCATTGCACTTACCTGTTTCACCTCCACCTTCTACAATACAGACCCTTTATGTCTAACTTCTTAACAGGGTTAAGTCTCTAGACATAACATCAGTCATAATGCACCAATCCCTGACATGCTTCAGTATATCTCAGCCACTGAGACATTTATATATATGCTCTTAGTTAATTTATGGGCAGATTAGCTATTCAGTTTTTTCACCCCACCTTCTTAGGGACTCAACTCTTCTGCCATTTGTGATCGGCAAGGTTGTTTTCTACTTTATTGTCTTCATAGACTTCTTTTTTTCTTGATCTCAGCACTAGCTCTGCTATTTGTGTAATATTAGTTTTTCTTTCTTTCTTCACATTTTGAATTTGGTATGAAATTAATGAAATTTGAATTATAATGTTCTATCAATAGAGACAGAATTTCTCTTGCCTGGTTGCTCTTAAAGTAAAATGAGGTTGCTGACACTTTCAGCTCTAAAACTTAGAGATTTTTCCCTCTGAAGTCACACCCAGTTTATTTATACACGTGTGTATTTTTTCCCTCTGAGAAGAATGTTCTGAAGGCATGATATCACCAGTCTTTGAGGAACATGCTGTAGGGTGACTAAGTCATCAGCCCTTGAGGACACTCTGTTTGGATAACGGTGGGGACTTGCCTGTGAGGAGAAAGCTGCCTTTCACAGAAAGGCATGGGAATAGCTCACAGCTCAAGGCAACTAAAGGTTTAATTTCTCTCTTTGAGAAGGCGCCATAGGAAGCACTAGATTTAAGCAAAATCTTTATGAAAGGATTCCTTCTCTGAATTTTCCAAACAGGTCTCTTTGTTATTACCTCAAGGGAACTGACAACCAGTCAGGGAATCAAATATCCCTTATCATTTCTAGACTATTTTACCTCACTGTGCACACCTCATTGGCAGGGGGGCTGCAAATAGTTCTCTCAAACTTCACTCAAACCAATCTGCTGTGTCTGAAATGCCTCCACCCTTTCTGGCCTTGTGTATTTGACTCCTACACCATGGGGAAATCCCCTTGGATTCCGAAAGAAAATTAAACTCCTTGGAATCCAAAACTAATAAACTTTCACAGAGTGGCCCCAAGTGGATTGGTTATCGTGCTATTTCAGTCTCACCTAACCAATAAGAGGGCTGGTTGGCAAGTTCCCAGGATGAATATTCTCATATGAGCATTGAATTAGAGAAAGCCAAAAGATTTTTGGCCATCTACATGCTCAACTTACACCCCACATGAGTTCTGAGGTAGAGATCTTGTGACGGTTGGGGCCTTGCAAAGCAATTAAAAGAAATAAAGCAAAGTATTATATTTTAATTGATGTAATCTTCAAGCTCCCAGTGGAATCTTGGGTGATATCTGACTAGAGTTACCCTAGGTATCAATAGATGACTATTCTGTGAAAGTGCATTTAAGAAGACAAAACCCTACAAATCCTGAACTTCATTAACATGTGTATCTGTTTGGGGGAGATTGGCTCAGACTCCCAGGACTACAAATTGAAAGAAGCTACCTAGGCTTTTCTGGGATCTGAACAAAGAGCCAAAGTGGGTGGGGGAATGAAGAGGGCAGTGGAGAGAAGGAGAAAGAGAGAAGCGCAGGTGGAGGGGAAGACACAAAGTAGGTTTATATTTTTATTTGCTCTTGGAGTGCCTGGATATTAGACACGTCAGATGATTTTTTTCCAAACCAAAACAGCTTTCATCCATCACTAACATTTCAGGGTTTGTTTCTGTTTTATTATAAATATTCCAGTCAAAGAAAGATAAACAGACACGAAAAACTGTTTTATACAGTATACAGAGTCAGATAGAAAATACAGAATGGAAAAGAAAGTCAACAACCAACAAGATAAAAAATAGAGACCAACGAAGGAAGAGAACTAGCTGGTTGCAAATCTACTCACCAGCTTGAGTGAAGTGGAGAGATGGTCTCCACAGCTAACAGAAATTGCCCAGTGCTATCACTCTTACCTTTGTTCCACATGGTGAAAGGAACAGACTTTATAAATGAATCATGGAACATTTACTTCACTAACCCATTAAAAAAAGGTTTGCTATTGATCAAGATATCTTACTTATAAAAATGAGTTTTTAGAAAAAAACACCCTCTCCCACCCCCAATGTGGTCCCAAATGTGGTGCCACATTGTCAGAAGCAAGGGACGGAGCTGTGGGTGGGAGCAGTGCGGAACCACTGGGGTCCGTGAGAGTCTGCCTCTGGGCACCTTTCCCACCAAATCCACCTTTCCCCATAAGGCTTGAGGCAAGGTTTAAAAAAATACTCATGTACTGCACAGCTTGCTGTCATTTAGTGTTTAAAGAAGAAAAAATAAAAAAGAATTCAAATTCACAAGACAGAAGGTCAGCCTAGGACAAAACTGGCATCTCTTATAGGTATAATCAGAGGTACCACTTGGTCCCCCAAATGGCAGCTCTAACTAATTGTTCTGCCACGAAGAGAATGTTGACCTACCCAAACAGCAAAATCATGAATTAAGCTCATCATCTTCCAAAGATGTCTTTATTTTAGTACATTCAGAACAGAAACAACGTGAGGACAAATTGATTGAAGGTGGTAGTGGTGGTGGAAGTGGTGGTAGCGGCGATTTATTTCCTGCTTCCTCTAAACTTTTTAAGTTTACAATCATAAATTGCATAGAATTTAAGTTTTCTTTCAGAAAATGAAAACTCTCTGCATGAAACTCCCAACGGTGAAAACAAGCAAAGGTCAAGCAGCTGTTGGAAGCCTCACCCCTCCCAGCAGATGAGCTACAAACACTTAACAAGCAGCTCTCTGAGAGCCTGGAAAGCATCCATAACTAATTTTGCAGATGGAAGAGAAGTTCAGTGCTTTGCTACGGTCACATAAGGGGGCTACTGCCCGAGTTGAGGTTAGAACTCAAGAATTTCCAGTTCACAGACTTGTGTATTGGCTACGAGACCCACCTGTCTCCCAGGACCACAGCAAACTCTTAATTATTTAAGGTCTTTGCATTTCATAAATATACACATGTACACACACATTTGCACCCAGGTCTCATGTCTAATAACAAGAAACCACTCAATCCACAATAGCATTGGGGCCTGGCTTCACAGGCAGCTACTGAGTTTGGTTAAAAGAGATACACTTGACAAACAGTGCATCGCAGCAGGGGACCCTTCTTTATCCTCTGTGAATGCTGTTCCGTGTGAAGCGGACTTCACAGTGGGAAATTCTCTTCCCTCTCTGCTCCTTAGACAAGGCTCCAGGTAGTTGGTGAGCTCTACTCGTCTCGCCTGTCTCTCTCCTTCAGAGATCACAAAAGACAGAACCAAATCCAGTGATAGTGAAAATCGGAAAGAGAAGAAAAGGACACATTACCCCAGGACTACGCATTGAAAGAAGCCACCTAGACTTTTCTGGGATCCAAACAAAGAGCCAAAGTGGGTGGGGGAATGAAGAGGGCAGAACCCCAGCCATTGGAAGGTTTCACTGAGTAAACTATGAGTTAATTGGTTTGAGGGGATTTAAACATTACTTTAAGGAACTTTTGTTTGAGCTCTCCCCCTTTTTCTTTCTCCTGCCAGAGACTCTTCTCCTACACTTATGCCCTCATCACCACACAGAAAGGGGAGTTCAGCACCTGAAATCTGACACACTGGCTGCTCCATTTCCTAAAATTTAGGAAAGAGGATCAGAGATTATACTTCTATTCCCTAACCTGGTCTACCCCTTCAGATAAACAAGCAGACAAAAACAATGAATAGAATTGAAAAGACAACAAGGAAAAGGGGAGGAGGGGAGAGAAAGGGGAAAATCAATAAAATACCAACAAAAATATACAAATCCAGAAAAGAAAAACTTCCCTGTTGAGTTTATTCTTTTTTTCTTGTAAGAACTAGACCCAGAGTACAATGGCCCCTTCCTAATGGGAAATTCCACCAATTCATTGGCCTGACTTGGGAGGGACCCCTGCCCCAACAGTCACTTTGGCGGCAAACAAAGGCCCGCTGGGAGAACAGGGGTCCTGGTGGTCCGGTGGGAGAGCGTCCCATCCCCACTCGGGGGCAACGTCTCTGGGTGCACCCAGCTTCTGGACCAGGGCACAGTCTCTGGCTGGGGCGTTGGTCTCTTGATCTTTTTGTAAAATTCCTGGATCCAAAATCCGGAGAGAAGTGTGGACGCTTTCCAGTCAGGGCTCTGGACAGCCAGTAGCGCCCCCGGGCACTGGCGCCTCCCTGCCTAGCTTCGAGAGTCCTGCCTCGAGAGGGCTACTCTGGCTCGCTGCTGTTGGTGGCCTTGTCCCACTCCAGACTGTCCTCGCTGCGGGCGGGAGACGGCCGGGCCCGCAGGCCCTGGAACCTTCGGCACTCGGGGCAGACGCGGATGTGAGTACAGCCGCGAGCCACCAGTGCAGCCTCCTGGGCCAGTCGCTGCGCCAGCTGGTCAGGCTCCCCAGCCCCAGCGCCGCACAGCTTGCCGTTGCTGAGAGTCGCGGTGCCCTGGAGCCGGTGCTCCTCGGGGCCTGGGGGTCGGGGCCGTGGCTCTCCAGTGCGCCGCCGACGAGGGTGGACTCTGTCCTGACACAGGATGATGCTGCGCAGCTCCGTCACCATCTCCTGGCAGACGGACACCTGGAAAACACGAAGGGGTCACAGCCCAGCCTCTAAGAGTTAGCCCCTGGGGTCCCATGTACATCTGTTCGGATGAGTTTAGGGCCCGTGTCACAGAATCATATATATATATATATGTATATGATTATATATGACTATATATAAATATATGACTATATGTATATGATTATATATGACTATATATATATATATATATATATAAAATCTTGGATATGAAGATTATATGAAGGCTTTTCAATCCATCTCCTCACTCCCAGCTCCCAGTTAATATTCAAATGCCCTAGTATAATGTTCACCAGCCCTGCCAGCTGGTTGCCCAATCTTTGTTAGAACACCTTCAAAGACGATGGCCTTTCTGGGATAGGAAAGAGTCCCTGCCTGTTTTGTTGTTGTTTGTTTTTGCATTTCTATTAAATGCTGCTTGGGTCTACTGAGTTAAAAATTCTGCTCTTGGAAATTTTCCATTAACACCAGTTAAATTTGGACCCAGAGGCCCACTAAATTAACAACCCTTTTACTCCATGTGAGTCTGTCAGGTATTTGAAAAAGCTACATGTCGGCATGAACATTCTGTTCTCAAGCTAATGATTCTCATTTCTTTTAACTGAATGTGCTGGAGAAGATGCACTCCAACCACTGAAACAACAAAAACCAGTGCAACATACTTCTACAGGTCCCATCCCATGATATAAAACCCAGCTGTGTTTCAGAATATTCTGGATTTTAGGAAGGTAATACAATACACATGCAACTGTTATGTGTCATACCCAGTGTGGTCTGGAGCAGACTCTACACTCAAACACACTCATATTTCTATGGTGAAATGAATGTACCTACACACTGAATGAGACAAAGACCATGCACAACAGTTTCACATCAATTCAAGTTTTGTCACCAGATGTATTTGCCTGACACACTTATAAAAAATGCGGAACTTTCTGAGCTTCTTATATTTCAGAATTATGGACGAAGAATCATGAATCTGGACTTGCTGCTACTATTACTACTATTATTCCCACTTCATAGATGTGAAAATGGAGGCTCAAATGCTATATATCTTACTAAAAATTACTGGACTAATAAATAGCTGAACCAGAATTAGAACCTAAACTTACCTACTCCAAAGAGCATGCATGCTCAGTTTAGTTGTCTACCCTGTGCTGGAAAGGACACCTCCCCAGACCCTGATGGGAGAAGAAGGCTTCTGTTGTTTCTTGTTCTTTCCTCCAGTCTTTCAATTCTGTCAACAGGACTGTTGTTTGACCATAGCCAAATAGCTAAGGTAGCTCTTACTCTTTTTCATTTTAGCTATTTGGAGTCCTCACTGGATTTTCAAGGTACCTAGGCTATGGGGTGAGAGGCTATGTGGTTACTATTGGGAGAGCAACCAAATGTGTAGATTCTTCACTTGAAGCAACTACAGAGAAGTAGTGTCATCTAAAAGAATATGGCCCAAGTAAGAATTGAGACCTGAATTCTAAACAAACTATTGGTACTAAATAGCAGAGACTCTACGCAAGGAACTTGACTTCTCTGTGCTTTTAATAACAACTATAACAGGTAAAACACCATCACCTGCCTAATCTGTTACATGTGACAAGAATGTAACAACTTACATCTTTTGACTGTGCCTTTCATGGAAATAAAGAGATGAAAGACACAGTCCTAATTACAGCACAGTGAGTAAGCGCTTGGTGCACAGGCTATACTGGTGCTAGAAAGGTGGTGGAATAATGAACACTTCTGGTCCAGAGAAGAGGGCAGGGGAGTTGAGGAAGGCTTCACAGGGGAAGGAACACCAAATTGGTCTTTCTTTCTATAAGTAATAAAGAAATATAATTCATGTAAGAAGTGGACAACAGTGAAAAGCCAGCAAAACTGTAGAGAAACTAAACAATCTTTACTTGTAAGTAGAAAACATACTTTAGATGGAAGAACTAAAGTTCTGGTTTCCATTAGCAAGCTGGTACTTTTGCCTGTTTTCCTTCAAAATGATACATCTTAAATTATACTTGTGTAAGACTTTGTTGTTCTTAATTTTTTTTCACATAGTCATTTGCTGGGCTGTTTCCTAGAACAGTAGTTCCCAACCGTTTTGGCAACAGGGACCAGTATTTCAATGGAAGGGGCAGGGTGGAGTCAGGGCTCAGGAGAGCTTGAGCTTCCATCACACCCAGTTCCTAACAGGTGTGTGTCCCGAGGGGTTGGAGACCCCTGTCCTGGAAGAATCTGAAACCCGGAAGTTCAATGTTCTTTCTGTGGCTTCATGAGTAGTAGGTGCTGAAGCACTGTCCAGCCCCTGGGTCTGTCCCATAAGTTCTGAATCTTCCTGTGGGTTCTCACAGGATCTGACTGAAATGACTCTTGTCTGCGCACAAGCCTTTGAGCTTGTCCCTTCTGCCAGTGCTACAGGTCACACCCCTTTGGAGGTTTACCTCAGTCACTTCTGAGTGTCGGAGAGTCCATAAAAACTCCAACATAGCCATAAAAATGGCCACGATTAAGCCACAAATAAGAACCACAAAAATTCCACCAATATTCTCCATTCCCAGTCCTGTAAGAAAGTGATAACAAAAATAGTGTAAAAGAGCTGGAAGACATAATCATTCTACCAAAAATGTTCAAAGTCACTTAAATGACAAGAACTTGAGACTTATAGATGTTTTATGTACATATTCCTTGAAGAGGTATGATTCTTTTGAAAAAAAAAATGTGGCGTAGCTGGAATAAAAGAAGGAAGTGGGTACCTAGTTGCAAAGGCTGGAGACTGGTGAAAATCTTCCGAAAGGGACTCTGGGAGTGGGTGGTGGGGATTGTTTTAAGAAAAGAGCTCAGGGAAATTTGTGTTAGCTTGTGATACCAAAATACCTGTACATTCTAGTATTTGCATAAAAATGTTAGTCAATATTACTCATGTGTTTGCTTGATATAAAGCAATTGTTTTTAACCACACTATAGTTTAAAAAATATTAGAGTTGTAATTTAGTTATATATAGTTATAAAATATAGTTATAAAATAAAAATTTGGAAAATAAAACTTTTAATCTTACCTTTTATCCTACCAGACCAATGGTTCCCAATGCTACCTGCCATCAAAACTGCCTGGGAAGTTCATTAAAATATAGATTCCTAGTTATTCCCCCAGACCTAGCAAACCCATATCTCTGGAGATGGGGCCCAAGAATCTGTATTTTAAAGCACATTTCACAAGTAACTCTTTTTCCAGCACTGGTATTTTTGTAGAAGCATTGTATGTGCCTGCTGGTTCCTTTTAGTCAGGCACAGTTTCTGGATGGACCCCCATTGTCCAGCATACACCTGACATGTAAGATACTCAATAAACATTTGTGAAATTATATGGCTTCATTTCTTCAGTGTCAAACATTAAGTTTAGCTAAGTAACTGGATGCTACTTTTGGTATTAAAGAAACCCATCAAAAAGCATCATTTGTCCAGGAAACTGCCAAGAAGTTTGCTTACATTCTGTGCTATTCCGAAATGCTTACACATCTAACTGTTCTATCAATGGTGCCATCACGGGCCACGGCACCGCAGCAGTGTCAGGGAAAGCCCACTTCCCACACCATTGAGAGCTCAGCCATTCAGCAGCAGAGATCTGACACTACTTTCTACACCTGGGAACGCTGGAAAAAGAGCCCTACATAGCCACATCAGGGTGCCTTGGGTTTCCTCTCACAGAGCCCCAACTGGGTGTCTGTTGGTTTTACTTTGGTTTCAAAGTGACAGAGCACAGTACAGTGCCTGTGCTTGCCCCAGTAATCTGCTACCATGGCTCTGAGGGCTCACATAATGACTGTGTCAAATGGACTATATGCTCTGGTCTGCAGGTGCACACAGTCAACTCTGGAGCACCTATGTGAATGAGACCCTCTTTTGAATAATAAAAAACAGGGGGTTATTTTAAAACTCAATTTCAAGGAAGGAATATGGGGTTTGGAATAGATTTCTATCTTTGAGGAGAAGGGTGCTTGGGGTTTATTTGAACACATGCCTCTCTAACCTGGGAACATTTGGGCTGAAGGTTTTTGACCCTAGGAACTTCAGGATCCATGGGTGGGGTAGGGTGAGTGGAGGGCAACAGTAACATTTAAGAGAGAATACACCAAGGATCTGGCTGGAATGCGCAGTCAGATGCTCCAGTCACAAGGGTAAGGGTGGTGAGAACTGAAGTACTGGGATATCATCTGAGCATCATGGATGGCCTAGTTTCTCCAGCTGCCTTTGTGGAGAAAGGCTAGAAGGATAGATCCAGGGAAGGTTTAGTGACCAAGGATGCCCACCTATTCAGGTAAACAGTTTGCAAGTGACTGTTGAGACACTTAGTATATGCCTTTCCACCCACTTTGGGATAGTGCCTTGTATAGAACAAAACACCAGGATTCCCTTAAAGGCCTCCCACCTGCCCTCTTGTTTCTGCAGAACAGGCATCCCTCCTCGCCGCCAGGTCCCATTCCCAAATCGTGGGCTGAGCTGCTTCCCGCCTCTCTGAGCCACCCCGGCCCTCCTCAGTCTTTCCTCCCTACTTACTCTTTCCATTCATACACATGCACACTCACGTTCCTTCTCAAAGAAAAGTAAAAAAATCCATCTTGCCCTCCAACTCTGTCTAGTGAATGCCCCCTTACTGTTGTCCTTCATTCCCTGGACAAGCTTTTTTGAAACAGTTATTTATATCAGAACTATTTTAAGATGTTTTAAAGCCCTTAAAGTGCTTATATTTGCAGACCCCAACTCATATAAAAGCAAGTAAAAGTTAAATGCATTTTAAAATTTTGCTTCTGAAATGATTGAATGAAAAGATAGGGTTAATTTATAATTGGCTGTGATTTCTCAATCTCAGCAACCTTTGTGCTAAATGAGACAAATCTAATACAAATTATTTCTAAGTAATGAAGTTTTTATAAATATTAAATTTAAAAAGTAATAGTCAAAACAATGTCACATTTTGGAGATATTTAATTCAACACGTCTGTCTTAATTTAATTTTGCAGTTTTCTTTTTACATTTTGAAACTAATAATTTTCTGCAGACCTCAAACATAATTTTGGATGCTGGAAAGACTTTTAGGTCCTGAGTAATCTTGTCTATGGTATCTGAAACAGTTCTGAATTCACTTTTGTTTTTCCTATTCACTCCTCATCCCATGCAATTTTGTCCTGCACTGCTAAAACCACCCTCACCAAATTGACCAGAGAACATTTTATTTCTAATTTACTGGAAAATTTCTGGTCCCAATCTTAAGTGATTGCTTGTAGCACTTGACATTATCAATCCTACACCTTTATGGCTTTTAATAAAACCATTGCTCTCTATTGTCTTTCAATCTTCTCAGTCACCTTTGCTGGCTCTGAGGCACATTCTCTCCTTACAATTCTGCATTTAGTCTCTTGCCTCTCCTTCACGCACTAGGCTATTATCAAGTCCTGCTGATTTTATCTCTGTCTCTCCTATCACTTCCTTAGTTCAGGCCCTCTCTGTCTCTTGCTTGGACTATTGCAGCATCCTCCAAAAATATTTTCCTGCTTTTAGCTGTGTCCTTCTCAACTCTTCCCTACACAGAGTTGCCTGCATGGTCTTTCTGAAATGCAGAGCCTAACTGTGACACATCCTCTAGTAACACAAGACAGTTTAGAGTTCCCACCACACATCATTATCGCTCCTAGTTTACGTACTTTTACACCTATTAGCACCTGGACTCTGCCTGGAACCTATCTCCATGTCCCAGACACACACCTGGCAAACTTCAACCTCTCCTTTGAAACTTAGTTTCAGAGACATTTTCTCTGGGCCACTTTTTCTGTTGCTATTTGACTCTCTTAGTTACACTGCTTTTGTATTTTGCTGATAAAGCATTATGTGCCACTCTAATATTAAATAAAACAATACGAGGTCTGTCCAGAAGGTATCCAGCTATATAATAGGAAAAATAGAGACATTTATTGAAAAAGATAAAAGGAACACTATACACAGGACAATGACAACTCAGCCCCTTCAAAGTAGGTGCCTTGGGACCTCACACAGTTTTCCCAATCACCATTAGATGCCCCATCATATTTTCCTGAATCTCATCAATGGTCTGAAATTTCTTCCCTTTCAAAGGTGATTTTAGTTTTGGGAAAAGCCAGAAGTCGCAAGGCCCTAAATCTGGGACTGTTGGGGAGCTGAGTCACCTGGGTGATTTGATATTTCACCAAAAAACTCAGCATGAGACGTGATGCATGAGCAAGTGTGTGGTCATGATGAAGCTGCCAGTCACCAGTTGCCCATAGCTACAGCTTTCTGAATCATCTGAATAGTTTCCTTGGAAGAATATTCAAGCTTAACACAAAATTTGATGCAGATTTGTGGATCTACTTGCTTAGTCATTTTGAATGCAATGGCCACACAGTACACATGCTTACTCAACAGCATCTACTGTCCCCACTGACTAGTACAGTGAAATCGTCATTGTTCACACATGCACATTCCAGTCCACTCTCCTTGGCTGCCAGATTACATCGATGTCACACAAACCATTCACATTATATTAACAACAGCTGGACCTTTTCTGGACAGACCACATACACTAGTTTAATTATGTATATCCAGACTTTCCATTAGCCTGTGAGTTAGTTCCATGAGGGGAAGATCCATGTCTTATTCCACTCTGTAACTCCATAATCGTGGTGACTGAAATCCAATAAGAGCCTGAGAGTGTTTGTAAAAAGAATGAGCAGAAAAAAAGAGGATAAAGGCATTCCAGATTTAGAAGCTTGCATTATCAAAAGCTTTGGATCCATACTGTGATGTGTATTCATTTTCAGTTAACTTTTGTTTGAATAATAGTAAAGTGTGACCACACTTGTCAAGTGCTCCCAGCCTGGTCATAGAGCAGACGGCCCAGAATGCACCAAGCAGGGCCAGGGTGGGCCCACACATCGCTGCTGATCACACATTGTAGCTTGTCAGCACTGGGTCCCAGGCAGCTGTGAGGGCACAGGGTGGGGCCTCAGTAGACAGGTCATCTGTGCAGGCACAACATTGGTTTCATCAGGGAAAGCTTCTTGGAGGACCTGGGGTTTTAACAGGATGCTGGTGGAAACCATTAGTCACTGAAACACCCCACAGTCTTACTTTCCCAGCTTCTCAGGTTTCACGACCAGAATGTTAATCCTGGGAGTCCGCTCCAGAGTGCTGATTCCTGGCTGAGTGGTCTCCTCCTCTTAGGAGTGAGCCCTGTACATGCTTTTAGGAATGTATTAGAAAGTGGGAGCAAGAATAAACTGCTGGCAGAGTCAGAGTTAAGAAACAGATGGAATGTGGAGCTGAGAGTGGGAAGCAAGTGATAAGAGAGTGCAGCACTTTTATTCTACACTGTCATCAGTCATTCTCCTGGAAGTCCATGCCTTCCCTAGCCACATCCGCCACTCAGAGGAGCCTTTGGGTGGACTCCCTCTAGCCTGACCATGACCTTTGCTGCACTCACAAATGCCCTGGGACCTGCAAGGGAAAGCTGTCTAATCCCCTTCCCTTCCCTTATTTAGATGGGAGCCATCTAAACAGA
Organism: Phyllostomus hastatus; assembly: GCF_019186645.2. NCBI lineage: Eukaryota > Metazoa > Chordata > Mammalia > Chiroptera > Phyllostomidae > Phyllostomus > Phyllostomus hastatus. The sequence continues at coordinate 708,712 of NW_025334015.1, read as the reverse complement.
GGATTCTCAAACGGGGATTTTTTGGTTGCCTCTGAGCCTCAACTATGCCCCAGTGGTATGATCGTATTAAGTGAAACAGAAATGAACTCTTTCTGGAAACTCATAGTTGGTTAAATACTAACTCTAGTGTCACATACAGATTGCCTACGAATACAAATGGCAGCTGACAAATCCAAACAAACAAATTTGTTTCTAAAGCTGTAGAGTGGAACGGGTGCCTGGAAGGGAGTGACTTTGAGTAGGCTTGATTCTCTACCTACCCACCCTTCTGCTCTGCCTTCAGTTCTGACTGTGAATGATCACTTCTTGGATTTGGGTGCATGTATGTCTCAGGCCTTAAAATCCTTGCAATATCTTCAGGTAGCACAGTAGAAATCTGCAACTGAGATGCAGGGAAGTTATTTCTGAACAAGGAAAGGTTAGATGTAGCCTGGGAGGCAAAAAGGCAGGGCAAAGAGGCAGGGAGAGGCCACAGGGACCACTGAGGCAGGTACAGAGACAGGAGAGACTAGTGCCCCAATCTCATCAAGGAGCAGCACTTTTGTTCTTTGATGATACTCAACCATTCCTTTTTGAGGAGCTCCTATGAACTGAGCACAATACTAGGTGCTGAAGCTCTGTGCAGTGTTTCCCATTGAAAACATTTGACAGGAACATGCATTTTTGAGCAATATGACTTTTAAGTATTTTCCATTTCAGAATCACATTCACCTACATCCATGTAAATATATTAAGTGGTCCCATCTCCACAGACTTGTTTGTTGGAAATAGCAACTTCACATGCCCATGTGTGAGCTGACCTGCAAGACCTTCCCAGAAAATGCAGAGTGACTCATCCTGTTTGCCTTGCTGAGGACTAGAAGATGGAAGGCTGGCCACCTCTTCTTTCACTCACTGTGACACCACCTGACTAGGCCTAGCAGCTTCTGGAGACAGGGATGAAGACTACAGAAAGGTACATGAAATGCAAAATGAATGGGAGAGGAATTCAGTAACTTTATAATCTATCACACTAAGTACGGGAGAGGCACTTTGTAATTTAACAAACTATGACCACTTCATTTTTAAAAGCATTCCTTATCTCGTTCAATTATCATTAAAAACACTGTAAAGGAGGCTGACTGTCCAAATTTTATAGTTAAAGAAATGGAAATTCGATTTCCAGCAAGATGGAGGCATAGGTGGACACACCATACCTCCACACACAACCAAGATTAGAACAACAACAATTTAGAGGCAGAATAACACCCAGAACTGATAGAAAATTCATCTGAATGGAAGTCAGACAGCCAAGAAGTTGAAGTAGACCCATTCATCCAGACTGGCAGGAGGGGCGGATAGGAGTAGCCGGGTGCGGGTTGCAGCAAGCAGTGAACAGGGAGAACTGGGCGCATAAGGCCACCGGGAGCGCGTAAGGCATCTGGGGCACACAAGATCGCAGCGGGTGGACCTTGAGTACGCAAGAGGCAGCTGGCGGACCCAGTGAGGCAGCGATTGTGGACCAGGGAAGAGAACCCAACCCAGGATCCCAGAGAAGGGACTGAGGTTCCAGGAGAAGAGAGCTACTGCCATTGTTCCCTCCCACCCTTGCCCCGACATACAATGTCACAATCTAGCTACTGGGGTGCCCAGCCCTGATGAACACCTAAGGCTCTACCCCTTACCATAACAGGAGTGACCAGACCCCCCCCCCCAAAAGAGAGAGAGAGAGAGAGAGAGAGAGAGAGAGAAAGAGAGAGAGAGAAACATGTTTCAAACAGAAGAATAGATCAATGCCCCAGGACTCATCCTTTTGAGCGACGAAGAGATAGCCAATCTATCAGATGCACAGTTCAAAACACCGGTGACCAGGAAGCTCACAGAATTGGTTGATTTTGGGCACAAATTAGATGAAAAAATGCAGGTTACCATAAAAGAGATGAAGGAAGAACCAATAGTGATGGGAAGGAAACTGGGACTCAAAACAATAGAGTGGACCAGAAGGAAGAAAAAAACAACCAAACAGGAAAGAATGGAGAAATAAGAATTCAAAAAAATTAGGAGAAGCTTAGGAATATCCAGGACATCTTTAAATGTTCCAACATCCGAATTATAGGGGTACCAGAAGGGGAAGAGGAAAAGCAACAGATTGAGCACGTATTTGAACGAATAATAAAGGAGAATTTCCCCAGTCTGGCAAAAAAATAGACTTCCAGGAAATCCAGGAAGCTCAGAGAGCCCCAAAGAAGTTAGACCCAAGAAAAAACACACCAAGGCACATCATAATTACATTAGCCAAGGTAAAAACGAAGGAGAGAATCCTAGAAGCAGCAAGAGATAAGGGGACAGTAACTTACAAAGGAGTTCCCATCAGACTGTCAGCTAATTTCTCAAAAGAGACCTTGCAGGCAAGAAGGGCCTGGAAAGAAGTATTCCAAGTCATGAAGGACAAGGACCTATATCCCAGATTACTCTATCCAGCAAAGCTTTCATTTAGAATGGAAGGCAGATAAAGTTCTTCTCAGATAAGGTCAAGTTAAAGGAGTTCATCATCACCAAGCCCTTATTTTATGAAATGTTAAAGGAACTTATCTAAGAAACAGAAGATAAAAAACATGTATAGTAAAAGGACAGCAAACTCACAATTATTAACAACCACACCTAAAGCAAAACCAAAAGAAACTAAGCAGACAACTAGAACAGGAACAGAACCACAGAAATGGAAATCACATGGAGGGTTAGCAACAGGGGAGTGGGAGGAGGAAAGAGGGGGAAAAGGTACAGAGAATAAGTAGCATAGATTGTAGGCAGAAAATAGGGGGTGGGTAAGAATAGTATGGGAAATGTAGAAAGTAAAGAACTTATAAGTATGACACATGGACATGACTAAAGGAGGGGACATGGGTGGGAGAGGGTGTACAGGGTAGAGGGGAGTGAAGGAGGGAAAATGGGACAACTGTAATAGCATAATCAATAAAATATATTTAAAAAAAAGAAATGGAAATTCAGAGCACTTAGGTAAGTTGCCCAAGTTTTCACACCTAAGATAAATCTAGATAAATCTTACTGCTCACTAATGTTCTTTATAAGTGTCTACTATAAACAAAGCTACCATGCTAAACAATAAAATTCAATCTAACAGTTGCCCTGTCATGTCAGCACTATCCTTACTCCCACTTCCCTGACCAGAAAACCCAGGTCCTGGAGTCAGGCATCTTGCCCAGGGCTCATATCTAAGGAGGGAAAATGCCAGATTCAAACCGAAGCTAGAGCCAGAGCCCTGACCCCTACCCCACACTGACTCTCCCAGAAGCCTGGGTCTCTTGTGTTACAGGGGCATAATTACAGAACTCCCTCTGGCACCCTGATGACTGAATTCATTCCTGGGACACCCCCACCCTCAATGTGACCCAGAGTGACTGGAGAAGCTATTAGTTCCCTTGATAAAATCCCCTTCTCTCCTTGAGAACATTACATCAAATGATTTGAATGGTTTGAATCAATGATTTGTTGACTTGATCTTGGCTCAGTTTCCAGAGTTGGGCTGCAGTTTTTACAACTGCTGACCTCCCCTGATGCCCACACACTGGGATCTCCTTTACCTCTATCCCTAATCACATTTTCTGGCATCTCTTGAATTTCTCAGTCTCTTGCTGATGAATTTGATTTGATTAAGGAGAAGCTTCCTCTGCAAGCGCCTCTCTAAGACACTATCTGAACTTCCATATTGGGTTTCCAGTCTTGGCTGTGTCCAGAGAAAGCAGAAAACCAGGATAATCAGGCTGGGCCACCTGAGAAGAAAAAGGAAAACATCCCCAGAATTCCCCTCCTACCCCCAGTCACTTGCACCCACTCCTGCTGAGATATCTCACCTTTTCATTCTCCAGCTGTGCCAGTTGCCAAATTCCTGCTCTCTAAGGATTTTGTGAGTGAGTGTCACCTGCCTCTTTTCCACCCTTGAAAGGGGATCCTGATTTTCACAGCCTGGTGGTGTATTTGTGTTCCTTTGAAGCTTGATTGCGAGCTCGTGTTTCTCAAGATAAAGGTATTTAATTTCCTTGAAATTCGCCTACTACCTTTTTGTCTAGCAATCGTTCTGCAAGCCTTCAGCAACCCAATCCCCCTGAATTGGGATGCTGGCATCTATGAGTGGCCAGTGATATTTATTTTCATAGGAGTTGAGTGAGAAAATAAAGTGTTTTGGAAGAGAAAAGGCAGAAGAAAAATGAAACAGCTTGGAACAAAGCCTGCTTCTTTTCGTAATTCTCCATTCTTCCATATAATCTGCCATTTCATTTTTTTAGTTGTACATGAAGGTCACTGAGCTACAGACAGAGAAATAGGGGTAGTTGAAGCAAGGGGGCGTTGTTGTGGTTCTCACCTGAGCCAAATAAGACCTGGCACAGACTCGGGAGTGGTGGCATTATAGCTGATGTTAGGATGCTCCTCTAGAGTTTGGCAATGATGTTGGAGCTGTGATATTGGTTAGAAGTGGGACAGCACTCGAATATTTCTTTGCAATTTCTCACATTTTAATAGGATAACAAAGTAGAAAAGGGTTTTATTAGGCACCACACATTGGTACTTTCTAATTAAAACCAAGCACCTATAGCCAGCCACGCTCAGTTTCAGGTCTCTGAGTAAAGGACCCTCTCATAGTTGCCTTGCCTCTGTCTCCCTGCCAGTTCCATGTTTTTCTCATTGCTTTGGGCACATGTGAAAGCAGTTTTACATCACAAAGAGATCTGCTTTAGACAGCATTTTAACTGATGTGAGACCTCTTTATTCAATGTGAAAAATATCCTTGTGGCTGGCTGCCTTCCTGGGGACCATTTAAAGACCTTAAAGGACAGGTCTCTAGGGTTATGCTGGACCTGAACTTCTAGCACAGCAGGGGGTCCCTTGCATAGTGAATTCTGTTCCCTAAGTCTGATGGCTAAGCAATGGCATCTCTTGTTCCAGGCTAGTCATGCTTCTCCTTGGCTTGGTCAGGAAGCCTTTAGCCTCTCAATAATGTTTGTCTGGGTTTGGCCTTGGCAGAAACAGGGCCATTGCTTTAAACTGGCACTAGCTGCTGTGGCTGGGATGGGAGAGAAGTCCCAGCTCTGATGGGGACTCGTATGTCTCCCAGACAGTGTCTGCTTGGACCTCACTGCTTGTTCATGGAGCTCACCCTCTGGCACCAAAGAACACCTGCAGAGAGGCAAGAGAATGTTGGCTGATTGACAGAACCCAAGCATCTTCTGAAGTATTGGGTCCTGGACAGGATGGTTCCCACTATTTACTTTCCCTTCCCATTGGCTCAGTTCCCTTCTCTCCGCCAGTCAGAACGCTTGGTCCCTGAGTAAGGAGAGGAGAGAAGCTTCCTGCTCACTTTTCCATCTTCCCTGGGAGTCTGATCTCTGCTCTGCTCTGTTCTTCTCCACCCATCCTGAACTTAGATGTCAGACCAGTCCTTCTTAACCTCTGCAGAATGAGGAAGAATCTCCAAAGCAAGCCACTCTACAAAAAAATGATAACAATCTTCCTACAAATGTGCCAACTATCTACCTCAAATTTTCATTTCCACTTGATTGCCTAAAACAAAGACTTCTCAGTCACTTCGCTTTTAAATTCAGTTAAATGCAGTGTTTTCTCTGTTCCCTCTTTACTCCAGGGTGTTTTTCAGGTCTAAAACTGGGAAGGACATTATATGTAACAGCTTGGGAATGGGGTTAGGGCCTTGGTCCTAAAGCTAGATTCCACTTCGATTTCCCATGTTGTTATCTAGAGCCCAGGGAAACACAGACCAGTCCCCAGGCCTTCTCTACCCTGGGCCTGTGTGCCATCCCTCACGCTCTCAGTGCACCATAGCAAGACACCTATTCCTGGGGTTTGCCAAACTCCAGCAAAAATCTCTTTCTCTCTTGGAATCCTCAACTAATCTAGGAGTTCTATGTACTACTCTCCTATCCCAGCAGGACACAAGGCTCCTTCTCAGGGACCTGCCACATTCAAACATATCCTTTCCTGCTCCGAAGTTGCCTGTGCTGACTAGCGTATCCGTTTAGTGCCTGGTTTGCAGATGAGGTGGACTGGCTCTTCTATTCTTTTTTCATTCTTTAACTTGTATTGTCAATTTTATGCCAAGCTTATATTTTTCAAGCAAATTGAACACTTTAAGCTCTAAGAACATTTGTTCTACTGTGGATTTTAAGAGCTTCTTTGGGAACTGAAAGCCCATTTGACTGTGTTCTTCTTGGGGTGATGACTGTCCCCTAGGACCATGAATGCCATGAGAGCTCAGAACTCCATCCACAGCACCTGCTTCCATCATGCCACATCTCACCCAGAACTTGTGCCTCTGCTGTCAGTAACCTCACACCCAATCCAGTGTGATGTTACTGTGCTGAGGCACAAGCAGACCTCTGGGATGGTTGTGGGGCCTCTTCCTAGAGTACTGATTTTACTTCAGTTTAAGTCAGAAAAATGTTTTTACATTAAATTAACATGCTTGTATTATGTTGTCACATGCAAAATTCACATGTATCTTTAGGACAAAGCAGAACACTTTAAGGAAATTCCAAGAATGGAGGACTGCTTTAGACTATGTTCCTAGATCCCAAGAGTGCATGCTCAGTTTTCTCTGCTATTAATTCCTTCTGTGGGAAAGTATGGGACATGCTGGTTTGAAGCCCAAATGTCTTTACCTAGGTTTGAATGCCCAGTTAGCTCCAATCTCATCCAACTTACCCACAACAAGTTCTGAGTGTAACAACTGTGCTCCATAACATTCCTAAAACAGTGACTCTGAATGAATGTTTTGAGGTCCAGGCCAATTGTCTCTAGAGCATTCCCTGACCTTAGCTCAGAATTAATCTTCTTCTGCTAGACTTCAGAGAGCTTTCTTCATTAAAGTAGACTCACAGGGGAACATTAAAAGACTGTGCCTCTCTCTATGTTCTAAACCTCTTGAGAGTAGAGCCATATCTTATTCCTTTTGTCATTTCTGAGCCTAGCACAGTGCCTAATATGCAGCAATTTACAGTGTTTGCTGGATGCAATGGGGACTACGTAAACACTTTCAATGCCAACACCTCAGATGTCAGTGTTCCTGTTTGGGAGGAAACAGACATAGGATGAGTGTGGAAACAGTGCCAGGCTGGGGTCCTTGATGAGTTTGCTCATTCATTCTTTCATTAATTTCTTGTTAATTCTTTCCTCAGATACTGATGACAGATGATATGCTGCTCACTAGGATACAAAAATAAATAAGACACAGTCCCTGTCCCTGAGTTTCTCATCGTCAATGAGAGAAAGAGATCAACAGACACAAAAGGAATGTACTAAGTGCTGATTTTGGAAGAACTGTCTAGCCTTAAGAAGCACGGAACAGACAGGTACACCTGTGGCTTATTAATACTATTTAGACCTCTCATTGTGCTTTAATGTTCTTTACACTGAGATTTTAGAATAAACTAAGTATGTATTTCCTTTGTGCCAGCTGCTGTGCTGAGGGTTTAACATGATGTCATTCCTTCAATCTTTATAATAGCCCTGAAGGTGGAATTATTATTGCCTCTACTTTCTACAAAAGGAAATCGAGGTTCAATGGCCTTTTGTAGTGTATACAACAAGGACATCTATGAAGTGGAGTCCATTTGATTCAGTGCCCATTGTCTTCAATGCTATCAAAACTACCTCAAGGAAGCCCTGACTGGGGTGGCTCAGTGGGTTGTGTGCTGTCCTGTGAACCAGGATATCGCTGGTTTGATTCCCAGTTGGGGCATAGGCCTGGGTTGTGGGCCAGGTCCCTACTGGGGGCATGTGAGAGGTGACCAATTGATGTTTCTCTCACACATTGATGTTTCTCTCTCTCTTTCTCCCCCCATTCCATTCTCTCTAAAAATCAAATATTTTTTAAAAACTGCCTCAAGGAAGAGAACCATTCTAGTGGCTATCAACAGAAGCAACAGGGTACAGGAGGGTAAATGTTTGGAGGATTCCATTCTTGGGGGGTGAGGTGGGAAAAATAAAGAGTCCATTGCATTTTTTGTGACATCTAAAATAGGAGTGAGATTATCTAAATCAAGGCCCTGAGTGAAAACTTTAAGGTACCCAGATCCTACGCCATCATACCCATGTGTTTGCTGGTTCACCACTGTTTCTCCATAGGATTAGAAGTATACGTAGTAATGAAGTGCACAAAAAGGAAGGACCTGTGGTGAGGTTTAGGGATTGTAGATGAGAGGGAACCTGGGAGGTGGGATTAACTCTGGTGACTCTCAAGGGGAAACCAGCTTCCAGGGATCAGATAGGATCAGGTTTGTAAAAGAAAGGAAAGCTGGCAACTTGGTGGGGCACTAGCAGGGGCCAGTGAAACTCCTCCCATGCCTGCTGAGGTTCCGAGGCCATGGCTGTGTTGCTCCAGACTCTCTCATCTGCACACATTCAGTAGGCTAATCAGAGGCAGGAACAACTGTACTGTATAGAAAACTCTGGGTATAAAGGCTGCTGAGGAAAGTGATTACAAGCACAGTTTCATTTGTCACTTTAGTGTGGCCTAGGAGAACACAGTGATTGGTTGCTTTTGCTAGCTATCAGTCAGCATGATCACACACCCCGCAAACACTTACTGAATACATAACATGTGCTAGGCTCTGTGGTGGAGGCTAGGGACATAGAAGCCAATGTGACTGGGACCCTGGCTAAGGTGCCGTCATCCAGGCAAAGAGACCAAGAAATGCAGTATGCTACACTGAGGGCCCTGTCCAAAGCCACAGAAGGCACCCAGTACCCTGTGGGGAGATGGTGTACATAAGGATCACAGGCTGCCACTGATCAGCCAGAGGAAGGACCTGGGCTCTTTGGCCCAGGTCCCATTTCCTCCCCTCCATTCTTATTTTTAGATTTCTCCAGATCAATAGCTAACACTGTTTCCTTCCTCATTTTCTTGGCAGAATGGTTCTTCCCTACCACTCTCAAGTTCACTGTTATCACAGAAAAACATTAACATATGTCAACGTACAAATAATCTCATTTCATTTTGACTACTCCAGGTCCAGTCAGATTTAGAAAGCTTTCAGCCCATGTGTCTTTTTTTGGGGGGAAGAGGTGGTAGAGGAGCATTCTGCTACCTATACCTTCTGTAGCATAAATTCTGCAGGCAGCCTACCTCTTTCCATGGGGATCTTTCTCTGCTCCACCTGCAACACCTACAGTGTATGCTCACAGCCCTGCCCACTGCACTAATTTCTGCCTCCTTGCCTTTCCTCAAGGTGCTTATTGCCTGCAGTACCCTCCCTACCTACTCAGGTCCTGGGTATCTTCAACATCTAGTTCATTCTATCCACCCACAAAAGTTTCCTGATACTTTTCTTTGTACCTCCCCATTTTTTTTCTCTGAATGAACAGAGTAGTGTCCTCTACACTTGATCTTTGGGGAGTGGGCAGCTGGGAAGTGTGTGGCCTCACTAGGTTACTCTGATGGAAGAGGTAGCATTTCCTCTAACTTACAAAGGGCTTGCCCATAGGTCCATATTCCTGAGATCTCTCCTTGCAGGACAGAGAGCCACGTAGGTACTTGGAAACACAAAGTCACTCATTCACTGTCTCATCATGCTGAGCAGAGGGGAAAGCACATGGTATGTATTACTATCCATTTTACTGCTCTGCTGCCTTCCTAGGGGAGAAAATGTATAGGTAAATTTGTTGTATATTTTGGCAAGGCTATAGTAGATTACTAGGGTGAGCTATATGATTTATTGTTTACACCAGGACATTTTGAGAATGAGGGGGGTTTTAAAAATAAATAACAAGAGTTAACTGATCTACAACAGGTGTTATCTGGTACTATTCTGGGAAAATCAGGATATGTGTTCCCCTTGGTGCTCAAGAATTCTTAACTACATATGTCAGTGCCTGCTTTTATTCAGCCTGATTTAATATTCATTCATTCATTCATTCATTCATTCAATAAACTGTCCATGTGCTAGACCCTATGGACAACCCTGTGAAAAAGACAAACTCTGCCTCCATGAAAAGTGATATTCTGGTAGAGGACATGGGAATAGACAAATAAATGAATGGATAATGTAATATCAGATAGTGATGAAGTCTTGGAAGAAACATAAAACAGGGTTTGGGTGATGGGGAGAGCTGTGTGGGTGGGGAAGGATGATCTTGCTGAGGGAGTATCCTTTGGGAGGCCGGGAGGAGGAGACAAGGGCACAGACTCTGAGGGGGCTGCAACCTGGCAAGCTTGGGGAAGAAAAGGAAAAGGGAGAAGCAGATAAGGTAGGGGCTTGAGGCTACAGAAAGCTTGATCTTAACTGTGAATGATGTGGGACACCACTGGAAGGTGCAGACTGATGCTGTACTTGTACTAGAATCTTAGAAAGAATCACTCCAGTTGCTGGTGGAGAATGCACTGTAGAGGGGCAAGATTGAGAAGGAGAACAGGCTGTTTCAGTCATGTGGTTCTGAGGTGATGAGGGCAAGAACCAGGGGGAAGTGGTGGTAGTAGGGTTAAGACGAGGCCAGATTCAGGAGACGTGGGGGAAGTGTAGTCTCCAGCACCTGTGAGCCAGGTAGACATTGGATACCTGCAATATGCCAGGACCCTGAGATAGGATGGACCGCCAGCCAGTCACAGTTTAGCCCCAGGTTCCATCCAAGGGTGTTCCCCATATGCCTTTGAAGTCATTAGCTGGAATGTGTACACAGAAATAGGCTCTGTGGGTCTCTAGAGCACTAGGGGAGGCCCTGAACAAGCTTACCTTTGGCTCTGTGATCTTCCTCCTTGGGGCACTTACCCCCTTCCCACCATTTACGCTTCAGAATTTCCAGGCGGTTGGTCTCCTGCAGCTGGAGAATGGCCAGATCGAAATCATCCCGGAACACCGAGCCTGTGGAGGCAAAAAAGCCCAGAACGCAGGCTGTGAGTGCCCTCTTACACACACTGTGCCCCTCTTCCAGGAAACCTCCTGGCCAACCTGCTGGGGAGCCAAGGGGGAAGCATGAAGTGACAGATGGGGCAGTCCCCAGGGCACTGCCCTCCTCAGTGCTAGTCTGAGGGTTTTTGTGGGGAAGAAGGTTCTGGCTTCACACAGCCCAGGGCACACAGTTCAGTGCCCTCAGTCAGGGCACTGCACTTCCCTTGTCTCCATGCTGATTGGTGGATCCCTTGGCCTAGACACTAACGCAGGTCCAGTGACAGCTCTCTAGGCACTCTTCTTCCCCACCTTGGGCCACCACTTTCCACTATGGGTTAACCTGCACCAGGCAAGAAGCCGGTTGCAAAGCCTTCCATCTGCCCCCACAGGGACCGAGGAGAGAAATTTGTGATATAAACCCTCAGTTGGGCAGTTGTCTCTTTATTTTATTTAAGTTAGTTTCTCTGGCATTTATACCTCTTCTACATTACCCCTGGAAACTGTTTGCCCAGAGCAGCCCCCAATGAGACAGAGCCACCTGAGAGTGGCAAAAGCTCCTCTTCCCCATCTGTGTGGAGAACCGGGACCAGGCATCCAAACACTTACAGCTACCTACTGAGTACCCAGAACCCACTGGCTCATCCACACCCTGTTCACATGTCCTCCCCCACACCCCCACAGAAGGCTTCTGTTCAGTGCAATTCTTCTTTAATTTTTCTGGAATATGGTAAAGGAGCTTTGATTCTAGAATTTAGTTTTAATCACAAAAACAGGCTTGAATAAAACAGTGGAAGGCTTGATGCCCCAGAACAGGCTGAGGCCTGCATCATTAGAAAAACTGCCGAAGGGCTGGAGACCAAATAAGCCACACATTTTCTTGCGCAGGCTCAGTGAAGGCCTGATATGGATAGATACCCCCAGGGAAAGGCTGTGTTGAAAATTCTCAAACTCTCAAACTGATGTACCTACAAATCACCTGGAGACCTTGTTGACTTGCACTCTGACTCAGTGGGTCTGCACTTCTACTAATTTCCAAGATGCTGCCTGCCATGGGCCCATGGATAGCATTTTGACAGGCAGGGAACTGGTGCTGCTCCAGGCCTCTCTGGGCTCTGACAGCCAGGACTCAACAAGTAAAACCTCTCCTTCTATAGATAAAACTTCACTGGTATATGTGAACTTTAGGCCTGCAGCACCAAGTGCATCTACATAACGGGTCTGAGCGCACATCAACAGTGCCTTGGGATTAGTACTTAATACACATCTGCAGGGAATAGCTACTTGAATTAACAGATGGTGTTAAGTGGCAGACTAATGAACATTCCAGGTTTGAAGACAACTGTCCAGGCCAGCAAGGCATTTCAAAGAGTTTTCTAGGCATTTTCAACCAAACCTCAACAGCATGTCCTGGGTCCCGCGAAAGGATTATTTCACTTACTCTGTGTTTGCCTACTTATCTCCTAAATCACCTGGCTAATTTCCCATTGCACTCTTTGTTCTGTTTCTCCTGATTTTCCTGGGCCCAACCACATTGCTTTCTCTATAGTTATGCCCTTACCTCCAGCTTAAGAATGGCACACATGCTTGTCTTTCCTGGACAGAACCTTAGCTGGAACTAAATTCCATCATATTAGTAGACTGTGCACTGCTCTTCCCAGCCTGGCCTGAGAACCCAGAAACGTCCACAGCTGCCCTGCCTGCCTGTCCTCTCCTTGTCTGGTAAGTGAAGTACTAAATTTGGAGACAGGGATCCTAGGCTTAAGCTTATTTCCCTACTTGTTCTGGGACCTTGGACAAGTGACTCTTCAGCTCTGAATCCCAATTCCATCCTCTAGAATGGGAAGGGCCACATCTACTTTGCAAGTGGGGAGATTAAACAGGACAGTGCATGCAAAAATAAAGTCATGTTAGATACTGAAAAAATGCATTTCTCTCTGTTTCCCCGATTATGATGGACATTTCTAGAATCAATCTGCTTTATGTTAATTCTTGATCAGTTGGTTTCATGAAGACTTTTGAAACTTGACATTTGTGTTAAATTTGTTTATTGCTAGAATATTATCAAGGTGCACCTTAAGTTCATTTTGTGGTTCACTCCACATCCTTGAAACAAAATGTCTGCCAATAAATTTCTGCAAGGGGTCTATAATCTGTGATATTAATGGACATCAATGAAATATGATGGAAAGTGGAGGGTATACAGGTTTGTGAGTACCCCAAGTGAGGCCTCCAGTTTACAAAACTGCTGGTGTCCGAGTTTAGAGAGTTCAAAGGTGAGTCATATTATGATCTCTGTTAATTGGCTTCGTTTCTGATCAGCCTTTAAGAAGTTATCTGCTTTTATCAAATAACATAGAGAACTATAGAAAAAAATGGGGAAGGCATCAGTGTTCCCCCAAATTGGCTCTCAGACACTGTGGTAAGGCACCTGGCTAGATTATTAGATTTAACCCTCATATCAATCCTATACAGTAGGTATTAGAAGCCTAATTTTACAAATGGGATAACTGAGGCTCAGAGTTCAATAACCTCAACATGGTCCTACAGCCAGCAACAAGAGTGCACTCCCAGGTCTGCCTGACTTTGAACTCATGCTCTTACACTGGACAGGTCAATGTGAAGCCTATATTGTACAGAGTTCTGAGCAAGGTGAAGGTCAGAAGAAGGGATGTGTGAGGAGCACACATTCTGTGTCAATTTCCCACATGACCTGGTAGCCTGAATCCCTGCTTGTGCCCCTGCTGCTGATCTGAGGACAGCCTTGGATGGTGTCAGCTCTCTGTAGTGTGGTTCTTGGTGGTGTGTGGAGAAGGGTCCAGGTCCAAATCACCTGGAGAACAATTCAGATCCCTTCCAAAATCATAACAAGCAGCTACAAAATTTCCCCTCATCCCCAGTAGAGGTACTATCAGCAGAGGAAGTCCTAAAGTGTGAATATCCTTTAGACAGCAGAGCTAGGACAACGTTCTGGAAGCCAAACATCGTATTCCTTATAACAATCAGATGGTACGATCAGCAAGCTGAATGCCAGGGCTCTCCACCATTTACACGTCTGCCAACTTGGAGCAGGTGCATCAGTGAGGGCCACGGATGATCTGACAGCCCTCTTATCAGATCTTGTCAGTCTTCTTTTATAGTAAAACTCTCACCAGGGACACTAAGAGCAAAATTAATTCATTTGAGTTTTACCACCTTTTCCTTCTCCTTCCCATGGCTAGTAAAGGTGTTACTCTCTACAGAGAAATAGCCAATGGGCAGGAAGCAGGAGATAGGGAACAAAAGGCCTGAAAAATCCACCAAGAGCAACAACATGTTCTCAATAGTTAATTAATTAATAACTCATCAATTAGCCCTTTAGTAGTTAAGGATTGAGAACTCATCACTGATTAGTGGAAGTATGTGGGTTTGCTCTTTTTTAAAAAATCTCAACAATGCCCACCTAATGTCACTGTTACACTGGTTCTTAGAAACAGGGGTTGTGGAATTCAATGCTGCATTCAGTGGTTCTAGCTACTCTGACTCTGCCTGGGTGAAGCTACCCAAGGAGGCTGTTCCTCTGCTGCATACCGACTGGCATGCCAATCCCATAGCCCTTGGTGTCCAGCAGGCCCCCAATCTGAGTGAGGTTGCAGTTTCGCTGCCGATAGTACTCATTCATGGTGGACTCCAGGAGGAAAGCATAGTTGGAATTCAACACCCTGGCGATTCCCTCCTCCGTGCTCTTCACAAACACACTTGGCTGCTTGGAATACATGTAATTCCACATGCGCTGGTAGGTCTGATAGCGGGAATTCTAGAAAAAAAAACACAAGGAAGCAGGATTTGGAAAAGAAAAAGGAAATGCTAGTTTAGAAAGGGAGGGAATCTAAGTGAAACTTAAAATTCTGGCCCTTCTGCTACTCAATCACCTTATTATATTCAACAACCTTTTCCTTTTCCATCATCTCTCAACTGACACTGCACAATGGTGGGAAGAGGGAGTTGTGCCCTTGACCTCTCACAGAAGGATAAGGAAGGAACTAGCCCTCTGCCTGATGGGTTGGCAACTGATTTAGCCTTTTCTGCCCTAGAGAAGGCTACAATTGCCAGGTTCCGAGTTCTGACACAAGTGAAAATGGACATTCTGGTTTTGTCCTTCATTGTCTTTCAGGCTGGGGGAAGTAAACTCAGGTTCATGCAGGACTTCTAAAGAGACAACATCTTCATGATCTGTGCCAGGATTTTTCTATCAACCTTAAACTAATTATCAGACAACTAATCATAAACAACAAGACTGAGAGGATTCTGAGGGCCTATCTAAATAGTGATGCATGATGCCCTCACTATTCCTTGTGCCACCAAGCATTGAGACTGGCATGGAAAACAGAAATCTGTTTCCATGCCAGTCACAATCTGTTTGGAAGAAATTGAACTTGCTTCATATGAAAATGAACTTGGTTGGTTACACACCTATTAACTGTAAAAGAAATCTGCTTCTGTAGAGATCCTGAAGCATGTGAAAACTACTCCTCTGTCCCGCCCAGCTCTGCCAGCCATGGAGATCAGTGACTTCACCTGTGAGTTAGCATACCACTGCTGCAGGCCCTTCTCCTGAGCTGTGCAAGGGCACCTCAAAGAAGCCACTAGGGTCCTGATATGAGATCTATCTAGTCTATGATCAGTAAAACCAGTTCATTTTAATCTAGTGTTCCTTAACTTCAATCATTTGCTTGTTATTCTAATCTGGATTTGTCTACCTTTAAAATTTAACTAACTCAGAAAAAATTGGGTTTGAAGATGGTGGCTTTGCTTGAGGGAGCGTGATTCTCTTCCTCTGTGCAGGGGAGAGAAACTCACGGATCGGAAGAGGAACAGAGCAAGTGGCCTAGGTTACTGAAACATATATGAAAACAGGACAAAAAAAATTATAATGGACATTGAAAAACCAGACGAGCAGGGGGAAGCTGTGAACACCAGAATACATGAAGGAGACTTCACCACTGAATCTCACAGGTATTCTACCACAGAAGTTCACACCATAATCACAGGGAACCAGAACAGAACAATTTAAGAAACAGAGGCTAACAAGAAGAGTCTCACGAACAATGAGAAGACAAAGAAACAATCCCCGAATGAAGGGAAAGGAGGAAGCCTCAGAAAAAAATGCTAAATGAAATAGAGGCGACTCAACTATCAGATATTGAGCTCAAAACAATGATTATCCGGAAGCTCAATGAACTCACAATGAGCTACCAGAAACTACAGGGGAGCTACAATGATCTCACTGAAAACTATATAAACATGAAAAAGCAAACAGAAACTATCAACAAGGGCCAAGAGGAAATGAAGAATGCCATTTCTGAACTGAAGAACACAGTAGAAGGAATGAAAAGTAGGATTGATGAAGCAGAACACCAGAATAGTGAATTGGAGGACAAAGTAGAAAAGAACACCCAGAAAGAGCAAGAAAAGGAAAAGAGACTCAGAAAGAGTTAAGGGGGATTAAGAGAAATACAAGACAATGTGAAACATAATAATATTTGTATAATAGGGATACCAGAAGGGGAAGAAGAAGAGCAAGGGATCAAAAACCTATTTGAAAAAGTAATGATGGAAAACTTTCCTAATTTGATGAGAGAAAAAGTCACACAAATCCAGGAAACACAGAGAGTCCCAATCAAGAGGAACCCAAAGAGGCCCACCTCAAGACACATCATAATTAAAATGGGAAAATTTCAAGACAAAAAGAGAATATTAAAGGCAGCAAGGGAAAAATAGGAAGTAACATACAAGGGAGCCCCAATAAGGCTAACAGCTAACTTCTCAATGGATATACTCCAAGCCAGAAGAGAATGGCAAGAAATATGCCAAGTAATGAGAACAAGAGGTGTACAACCAAAGCTACTTTACCCAGCAAGGCTCTCAATCAAGGTAGAAGGCCAAATAAGAAGCTTCCCAGACAAAAGATGTCTGAAAGAATACACCTCCACCAAACCAGCTCTGCAAGAGATTCTAAAGGGACTGCTTTAAGGAAGGGAAGGAAAAGAGAGAGAGAGAGGAACACATGTACATAAAAGGCAATGAATAAGTACCTATCAATAATAACCTTAAATGTAAATGGATTAAATGCTCCAATCAAAAGACATAGAATAGCTGAATGGATAAGAAAACATGACCCACACATATGCTGCCTACAAGATATCCACCTCACGATAAAAGACCTGCACAGGCTGAAAGTGAAGGGCTGGAAACAAATCTTCCAAGCAAATGGACAGGAAGAAAAACCTGGGGTAGCAATACTCATATCAGACAAAATAGACTTCCAAAAAAGAGCCATAAAGAGAGACCCAGAAGGTCACTTCATAATACTCAAGGGAAGAATCCACCAAGAAGACATAAATATTGTAAATATATATGCACCCAACATAGGAGCACCCAAATACATAAAGAAAATCTTAGAGGACTTCAAGAAAGATATGGACAGCAACACAATTATAGTGGGAGATTTTAACACCCCACTAACAAAAATGGACAGATCTTCCAAACAAAATATCAACAAAGGTATTGTGGCATTTAACAATACCCTTGATGAAATAGACTTTACTGATATATACAGAGCCCTCCATCCAAAAGAAGCTAAATACACATTCTTTTCAAATGTACACAGAACATTTTCAAAGATAGACAACATGACAGAACACAAAACAAGCCTCAAGAATTTCAAGAAAATTGAAATCATACCAAGCACTTTCTCGGATCACAAGGTACTGAAGCTAGAAACCAACCCCAAGGAAAAAATCCCCAAACATTCAAAATCATGGAGATTAAATAGCATGCTATTAAACAATGAATGGGTCAAGAATGAAATTAGGGAAGAAATCAAAAGGTTTCTGGGAACAAATGAGAACAAACTCACAACAACCAAAACTTATGGGACACAGCTAAGGCAGTCCTGAGAGGGAAGTTCATAGCAATACAGGCCCACCTAAAAAAGTTAGAAATATTTCAAACAAACAACCTAACCCTACGTCTACAAGAACTCAAGGAACAACAACAAAGACAGCCCAGAGCAAGCAGAAGGAAGGAAATAACCAAGATCAGAGCAGAATTAAATGACATAGAGACTAAAAGCACAATTCTAAGGATCAATGAATCCAAGAGCTGGTTCTTTGAAAAGATAAACAAAATCGACAAGCCTTTAAGCGGACTCATCAAGAAAAAAAAGAGAGAAGACCCAAATAAACACAATCAGAAATGAAAGAGGAGAGATTACAAAGGATACCACAGAAATACAAAGGATTGTAAGAAATTACTATGAAGAACTGTATGCCAAGAAATCTGTATGCCATAGTAATTGTAAGAAATTACTATGAAGAACTGTATGCCAAGAACTGTATGCCAAGAAACTGTATGCCTAGGTGAAATGGACAACTTTCTAGAAAAATATAATCTTCCAAAACTCAATGAGAAAGAAGCAGAAAGCCTGAACAAACCAATAACAACAAAAGAAATTGAAGCAGTAATCAAAAAACTCCCAACACACAAAAGCCCTGGATCACATGGTTTCACAGGAGAATTCTACAAAGCATTTAAGAACTAACCCCTATCCTTCACAGACTATTCCAAAAAATCCAAAAAGATGGGAGACTCCCAAACTCTTTTTATGAGGCCAACATCATCCTAATTCCAAAACCAGATAAAGACACAACAAAGAAAGAAAACTTCAGGCCAATATCACTGATGAACATTGATGCTAAAATCCTCAACAAAATACTGGCAAACCACATCCAACAATACATTAAAAAGATCATACACCATGACCAAGTGGGATTCATTCCAGGATGCAAGGATGGTACAATATTCACAAATCAGTAAATGTAATACATTGCATAAACAAAAGCAAAGACAAAAACCACATGATCATATCAATAGATGCAGAAAAAGCATTTGATAAGGTACAGCACCCACTTATGATGAAAACACTTGGCAAAGTGGGAATAGAGGGAGCATTCCTCAACATAATAAAGGCCATATATGAGAGACCTACAGCCAACATCATACTCAATGGGCAAAAATTAAAATCTTTTCCACTAAGATCAGGAACAAGACAAGGTTGTCCCCTTTCACCACTTCTATTCAATATAGTACTGGAAGTTCTAGACACAGTGATCAGACAAGAAAAAGAAATAAAAGGCATTCAAATCGGAAAGGAGGAAACAAAATTGTTACTGTTTGCAGATGACATGATAGTATACATAGAAAATCCTATAGACTCTACCAAAAAACTGCTTGACCTAATAAATGAATTTGGCAAAACAGTGGGATACAAAGTCAATATCCAGAAATCAAAGGCATTTCTGTACACCATCAATGAAACAGCAGAAGCAGAAATCAAGAAAAAAAAATCCCATTTGAAATAGCAAAAAGAAAAATAAAATACCTAGGAATAAACCTAACCAAAGAGGTAAAAGACCTGTATTCAGAAAACTACATAACACTGAGGAAAGAAATCAAGGAAGACATAAACAAATGGAAACATATATTGTTTTCATAGATTGGAAGAATTAATATCATCAAAATGTCCATACTACCCAAAGCAATTGACACATTCAATGCAGTTCCTATTAAAGTACCAATGGCATATTTCACAGACATAGAACAAACACTTCAAAAATTTATATGGAATCATGAACGACCCCGAATAGCTGCTGCAATTTTGAGAAAGAAGAGTAAAGTAGGAGGGATCACAATATCTGATACTAAACTATACTACAAGGCCACTGTAATCAAAACAGCCTGGTTCTGGCATAAAAACAGGCACACGGACCAATGGAACAGAACAGAGAGCCCAGAAATAAACCCAAGTCTTCATGGTCAATTAATATTTGCCAAAGGAGGCAGCAGCATAAAATGGAGTAAAAATAGCCTCTTCAACAAATGGTGTTGGGAGAACTGGACAGCTACATGCAAAAAAATGACACTTGAACACCAACTTACACCTTATACAAAAATAAATTCAAGGTGGATAAAAGACTTAAATATAAACCGTGACACCATTAAAGTCCTAGAGGAGAACGTAGGTAGGAAAATCTCAGATATTTCATGCAGAAACTTTTTTAATGACATGTCCCCTAGAGCAAGGGACATAAAGGAAAGAATAAACAAATGGGACTACATCAAAATAAAAAGCTTCTGCACAGCTAAAGAAAACAGTATCAAAATAAAAAGAGAACCAACTGTATGGGAAAACCTATTTGCCAATGATACCTCAGACAAGGGTTTAGTCTCCAAAATATATAAAGAACTTACACGACTACACTCTAAGAAGACAAGCAACCCAATTAAAAAATGGGCAAAGGACTTGAACAGACACTTTTCCAAGGAGGACATTCAGAAAATCCAAAGACACCTATCGCTAGCTATCAGAGAGATGCAAATTAAAACCACAATGAGATACCACTTCACACCAGTCAGAATGGCCATCATAAACAAAGCAACAAACAACAAGTGTTGGAGAGGTTGTGGAGAAAAGGAGACCCTAGTGCCCTGTTGGTGGGACTGCAGACTGGTACAACCACTATGGAAAGCAGTATGGAACTTCCTCAGAAAACTAAAAATGGACCTGCTTTTTGACGCAGCAATTCCACTGCTGGGACTCTATCCTAAGAACACTAAAACACCAGTACAAAAGAACCTTTGCACCCCGATGTTCATAGCAGCACAATTTACAATAGCTAAGTGCTAGAAGCAACCTAGATGCCCATCAGTAAATGAATGGATCAAAAAACTATGGTACATTTACACAATGGAATTCTTTGCAGCAGAAAGAAACAAGGAGCTCCTACCCTTTGCAACAGCTTGGATGGAGCTGGAAAGCATCATGCTAAGCGAAATAAGTCAGGAAGTGAAAGACAAATACCATATGATCTCACCTTTAACAGGAACCTAAACAACAAAACAAAGAAACAAGCAAAATATAACCAAAGACACTGAAATAGAGGACAGGCTGACAGTGACCAGAGGGGAGAGAAGAGGGAATTTCAGGGGACAATGGGAAGGGTTCACGGGAACAAATTGAAAGGACACATTGACAAAAACTAGGGGGAGGGTGGTAATGAGAGGGAAGTGGGAAGGGTTGAGTGGGGGGGCTGGATTGGGAGTAAAAGGGAGAAAACTGTACTTGAACAATGATTAAAATAAAAAATTAAAATTAAAATTAAAAAGATCTAAATATATACATTAGCCTCATTCTGCACAGCCATATAAAGAAAGGTACATATTAGATTCACTGCATTTATTTTTTCTAACACTCATTAAAATAAATATGAAACTATTACAATTAAAAAATAGTTCTGCTAAATTGTACCTAAAATCATATCAACTACCACTAACTGTTCATGTGCAACATCTTTGGACAGGCTGACATTAACACAAAGTGTTTTTGGGACCTCATTCCATGGATATTTTGTGGATCAGGAGAAAATAAACTCATGTGAATCTCCACACGAGATGTTACAAAGAGACCATGGGATGAGGAGAGATGTTTTTGTCTGCAGTGGGCAGATATCTCAACTTTGTTCTTCCCAATTCCTGATGTTGGTGAGCAAGCAAATTGGTTTACTTGGAAGAATGTCATGCTGGAGCCTCCATGAATCGTGCCATACTCAATGGTGGTCTGGTCAGCCAGGTCATCCACTGACTCGATGGGCACATCCATGCGTTGCACAGTCAGGAAGGCGGCCAGGTTGGCCGTGTAGGA
Source organism: Phyllostomus hastatus (assembly GCF_019186645.2). Taxonomy (NCBI): domain Eukaryota; kingdom Metazoa; phylum Chordata; class Mammalia; order Chiroptera; family Phyllostomidae; genus Phyllostomus; species Phyllostomus hastatus. The sequence goes on along the minus strand of NW_025334015.1, from coordinate 687,082 downwards.
GGAGATGATGATCAGCGTGAATGCCCACCTGTGTAGGAGAAAACCAGGAAGTTCTCATGTCCAGGGGCACTCCTGGGAGTCCTCACCCCCATATCTGGTCCTGCTGCAATGTAGGAGAGACCAGGTGTCCCTCTCTGAAAGCAACTCTCAGCTTAGAGGGGGAAGATAAATGATGCACTGCCAACAAACAGTGTTTTGGAGGACTGCCTAGGACAATTTTTTTTTTTTATTTCCTGAAGGAGGCGAGTTGGGTATTGTTACTAAATGGAGGTATGTCTGTCTACATGTTGGGTATTGTTACTAAATGGAGGTATGTCTGTCTACATGAGACAGTTTGGGAGACTGTAAGAAATGAGCTAGGGAATGAGTTAAGGGTGGAAGATCTGGGGGCTCTGTCCAGAGCTAGGGCTGTGTCTTCATGATGCAGCTGGCCTTCAGATGAGCATTGCCGTGTCCTGAGCACCTGCCCTGAGCCACAGACACTGTCTCACACATTCCTTACAACTCAGAGGTACCATTCTTATCCCACTTTTACAGATGAGGAAGCTGAATCTCAGAGAAGCAAAATAACCTGCCAAGGAACACATTGATAAATTTGTATTTTAAAACCAGTTCTATAAATTGTAACAGCAGAAATTCTTTAAGACTTGAAAAGCACCTTTGAACTTTTCAGAAGTTGGAATTCAAAAAACAGTCTTAAATGTGCTATTTTAAAATAGAATGTTGTTTTATTGGGTACATCAAACTCATTTAAAATTAGAGTGATTTTCAACTCAGGCAATATACATACTAAAGCCCTTAAAACTGATTTGTTCACTTAAGTAGTTTAAATAAGCAGTATGGATCTGTATGTGATCCATTTGTTTATGGGGGTTCAAAGATATATCTAAGTGCAACTGAGCTTGGATAATCACGCATTCTGAAATAGTGCAGTCTGAATTAATGAGGCTTTACACATTATGAAGACATTGCCAACTAAGGCATAGGGTCAGCCCCAGGACTCAGCAGCTGGCAGGTTCCAGGTGGATTTGCAAGGGCAGGAAGTCCTGCTGTCTCCTTTGCATGATGTCCAGGCTTCCTGTGGGCTGCCTCCCTGAAGCATACAGGGGCACCCAACAACTTGATGGGTGTGCTCATATGCCAGACAACCAGACATGTGTGGGGGACAGCCACAGACAGCCTCTCAACTTATTGCACATGTAATGAATGGGGATGATGATGCCTGCTCTTCAGATTTTTGAGATCAAATGAGATCTGTAAACCACTAGATGAATGTGAGATATAAAGAAATAGAGACAGACCCTCACATTGAATATGGGATGAAAATCCTTTGGCTGCCTCCCCTATTTATGATCTTTAAGTGCCAGGTATCCCTCTCTATTCAAAACCTGCTTTCCCTGTTCCCATCTAAGCTCTTGCACTATGTTGGGAGTTGTTTCTCATGACCGTGCCCCAGAGGAGGCTGGGGGCAGTGATGGGGTCCCTAGGTAAAGATGACCATTCTGAAGCTTCTCAGTAACATTGACTAGTGCTGTGGTTCAAGAAGCTGTGGGTATGAACATCCCCTCAGTATGGGCCAAGGAGGCTCCCTCAGCCATTGTGGCTATGCTGCTCCAGCCTGGTCACCAGATGGAGTTTATGCCTCTGGCCACACAGAAGGGGTGAGAGGTGGGAGCAGCTCAGTGCGAGCCAATGATCTCTGCTGAGGGGGTCAGTCATGCCATGCTGTGCTCTCTGGAGTGGCCAGTGGAAATTTGGTCCTGTCTGAAAGGGGCATTATCCATTGTAAAGCTGGCATTCTCGTCAGCAACATGGCATTTTCTGTCACTTGCTCAGGGGGAGGAAGCTAAGAGAAGCTTGATGGACTTATCTTTGGACCTCCCACTCCCCCAGGGAGCTGACCAAACTGAGGCCCTGATTTAAAAGCCAAGAACTCCAAGAGGTTGAGGGGGAGAACTATACAGAGCTGGGGCTGGGAGCCAGAATGGCTGGGGCCAGCTATCAAAAGCACTGCAGAGCAGTGCAGGGCACAGGCACTGCTGACAGGTGGGTGGCACAGGCAGTGGGGCCCTGTGTGCAGCACATGGGAACAAGCACCCTCTGCAGGGAAAAGCCCAGAGAGAGAGATCAAAATCTGCAGCTGACTTCTGCTTGTCTCCATGGCTCCTGCCCAGATTTCTTGAAATTTTAGGACATGCTGTGACTCTCTCTGCTAAGATCATTCCTTCTTCCCACAATGTGAAACCCAGGTCTCTATGTTGATCCATGTGATTTTTAGCTACAAGTGATGATGAGCAAGCACCTTGTTCAAATGTTTTAAACCCTAATGTATTTATCATTGATCAAGGAAAACAAAAAGCCCAGCTGGGAAGGGGACACTGTCCAGCTGCATTTTCACCTCCTCATCAGCCCTTCTGATAACTGTCCAGGTGACCTGCTGTCCCTAGCACAGTTGTTCAATAGTGGACATACCACTTTTCCTTTTCCTTAGTCTTACAGAGACTGGAAAGGGTGAGAGAACCAAGGTTGTAAGTCCTATAATCTGGTATAGCCAAACCCAAGTGCGGATGAGAAAACTGTACTCTGCAAACTTGCCTATCTATATATCTACATCTATATATCTATATCCATATTTATCTATATCTATGTTTCATCTCCTCCTATAATGGTCTAATAGCAATTATTCAGTCCACATACTTATGCAGTACTTTCAAGTTTTCAAAGAGCTTTGCCACACACGGAGTCATTTGGCCATGTTCTTTTTGCCCTGTGTAAGCCAGGAGAAAGGAGTTTCATTCAGGTAGAGACTGGCTGATGGTCCATGTAGACTGGAGTTTGGACTGCATGCTGTCAACTCTCTCCCCAAGATCCTGTCTAACTCTGAGTAACTAAGAATTTGCATTTTCCCACCCTGGTGAGGTGGAGGGGTCTGGTGAGCCACCACCTCTCACCCCCACCCCCCAGCCAGATACAGAGGGAAAGAAAGCTGCTGTAGGGGTGTGATGTGGCAGCTGGGCTTGAATTCCTCCTGCAGGCACTTCCTGCCACAGGCTCATATTTTCCTATGCCTTTGCCTGCCCAGCCACTCAACCTCAGGTCATTTCCAGGTCTGAACATTATAATTGCTTTGCTGTGGGCCTTTAAGTTTATTTCCTCATTCCATCTCCTTTTCTGCCTTGGCTCTATGTATCCAGACCTCAAAAACAAAGAAAGGGGAATAGGATAAGATCGCACAAAGCACACATACCCATTGCCCCCAAACCTTCTGAGCTGGCAGAATGCAGCTCAGCTCCCAGCTAGTCTGTTTTGAAAGGCAGAGGCTACAGTCTCCCCGACAGGGGAGCTGAGATTTCTGCCTGCCAGAAGCTGCAGTGTACAACCAGAGTGGGGGTTATCTGAGGACACCTTGTGTGTCCCTGCCCTTTTGGCCCTGTCCCTTCTCTGCCCCGGATCTTACCAGACGCCACTGACACAACGAGTAGACAAGGCTTGAGGGGCGATGGTGGAGCCCTGTTGCATGAAGCCCCCAACCGGAAACCAGAGGCTGTTGCCAAGGGAGTACTGATTCACCAGGAGGTTGCACTGGCTCTGGGCACATGAATGGGGGCTGTACCACTCATAAGGGGTCAACCTGTGGGAAAAAAAGAACATCTACCAGTGCCATGGAGGGCAGGTGCAAAGGCAAGTGTGCTGGGAAGAGTTGGGGGGGTTCTTTCTGGCTCATGTCTATACTCTGTCACAGGCCTTGTAGTTTGGGCAGCCACTTCCCTTTTGCTGGACTTGGATTTTCCCAACCAAAAAGCAAGGAGGTTGGATGCTATTGGCAATTTTCAAACTGTTTTCCTTTAATCGCAGAGACATTTTTACTTTCTCAAAAATAAATTCTGATGTATGAAATAGATGAAATGGAGCCCCTTGATGGGAGGCTGGGAGTGTGACTGTCCTGACATCCCAGGCCCTTGTGATCATCACAGAGGGGCTTTGGGGCCCCACAGAGCCAGAGTTTGGAAACCCTCAGCCCACAGCATGCTTCACAAACTTCAGCTTGTGTCAGAATCTCCAAGAAGAGTTGTGAAGACACAGATTGTTGCCACCCACCAAGCTCCTGATTCAGTAAGTCTGGGGGAGGCCTGGGAATCTGTGAGTTCCTAGGTGATGTTGATACCACTGACCCAAGGGCCACATTTGGAGAAACCCTGGCCTAGCAAGTCCTTCAGGCCATGGTTCTCAATCCTGTCTTGTGTTTTAGACTCACTTGGGAACTTACAAAAATGCCAGTGACTAGATCTTGATCCCAGGTACAGTGGCCCAGGTGACTATAATGAGCACACAGGGTAGAGGGTGCTCATGCCCTTCTTGGGGCACCTGCCTCCTATAAAGCAGGGCACACTCCATCCCACCTTCCCTCCTAACCTCCCACTGGACTCTCTCAGTGATACCCTAATGTCTGCAATGCCCTTTCTTTCCACCTGCAGACAGACACATTCCCTCTGTTCAGCAGCCTAGGCCTGTCTCCTATGCACAGTGCTCCAGCTTTGCAGGTGGAGTGGTGAAAAAAAGCCCTCAGGTTTTGATGAGAGAGAGGCATATAGGTGTGTGCCCAGCAGTGAGGCTGCTGCCAGTTCACAGGGTGTTACCATCACTGCCCTTCTTAGTCCGTCATTCAGTGTAACCTTGGTGTTTTACAGTCGCTGGCCCACCTTCTCATTACTGCCAAGGGTCCTGAATTCAATGGCAGCAGGCTGCTATTGACCTGCATGTGCTCCCTCCCCCTGTGGCCTATGAAGCTGATTCATACTCACCTGGTGGATCCCAAATCTATGGGCCATTGGAAGTAAGCTTCAAACATACAAATTCCCAGGCCACATCCCTAGAGATTCTGAGATTAGACCTGAATATTCAAGTTTTTTTAAAGCCCCCTGCGTGGCTCAGGTATTGGCTGGCTTGGGAATGGCTGCCTTAGATCAGTAGTTTTTAAACATTTTTCCTTCTAAAATCTTATCCAGAAGAACAATATATAAGAAACAGAAGTGGGGCAGGTCTGAATGCAGGTAGGAGGGGACCCCAGAATTCTGGCTGCCCAGGCTCTTCTCTTCCTCCCTGCAAGTCTCTGCTACCTGCACTGTGCCTGATGCTTCAGGGAGCCCTGTTTGCAGACCACTGTCTTAGGTCAGGTTAGTTAGCCTCAGCTCAGATGTTATGTATGTATGTGTTTGTTTGTACACACACACACACATGGTGTTATATATCTACATATATGGTAGATACATGTAATATACATTATAATATGTGCAAAAAGTTGTGCATGTGTATATTTATATATATACACACACATGTTATATGATCTGGCCTTTAATACTTCTTTTGGTAAATCTTTTTGTTAGTGCTGGATCCTGGCAGGTGGTGTGTGTGCGTACAGAGGTCAAGGAAGAGGGGCTGTTTAACCCCAAGGGCTTGTTGAGAAGTTTCTGGCTCTGGCAGGCATGGGGAAGTGGGTGTGTGTGAGTGTGTGTGTTGGTAACCAAGCCAGGAGACTATTTTCAGGAACCTAAGGTCACCTGAAAGCTGTGGGTTGCTAGATCCAGGGAGGGGCTCCATTGGAGGGGGTAAGAATGAACTGAGGAGCAGCAAAGCCAGGCTTCTGGACAGCACACACAACAGCTTTTGAGACTACCAGGTTGTAAGTAAGGTATTTTTCTGTTAGGCTTGAAGGACTTCCTGGACTTGGCTTTGATCTCCACTGAAAGGAGCAGAGACTGGGAGACACAGTATCCCCTGGGTGGGCTGGGAACTGCCCCAGAGTTAGGGACCCAGGCACCCTATGGTTCCTTGGGGCCCTGTCTTGTAACTGGAGAAAGTATACACTCCTATGGGGCCACTGAAGAGACATGCTCTCAGGGAAACCTTGCTCCAACCCCCACCAGAGGTGGCACATGCATTTCAGAATCATCTAGCCCTGCCCATGTGGCCCTGAGGCTGGAGACCAAGGAGGCCACTGAGGACATAGCTGGAGCAGGGCCACTGTCCTATAGAAGTCCATTCTGAGAGATCCTCTGCTCTGTGGAATAGCTCTCACTGGTCCTGCAGGAGAATGGGAAGAGCTCTGAGTAGGGAGCAGGGATTCTGAGGGAGTGGCTGATGAGCCACTAGCACTTGTTCTGCTTCGGGATAGTAAGTCACTCTCTGAAGCCAGGCCACAGTGATGCCTTTGGCCCAGAGAGAAACAGTCCTCTCTGCACACAGCCTAGGGAGGCCTCAGCCATGGGAGGCTCCTCAGGCTCCTCCACAGGCCCCAGGGTGGTCTTGGGTCCCTGCGGACAGGGAAGGGCTTATTCTTCCCAATCCCTGATCTGGACCATTTGTCTTAATTCAACACTACTTGCAAATGCCTCTCTCCATCCTGCCTTCCTGCCTCCTGCCACCCTCATGGTTCTCATTTGACAAGGTAGCTGTGTTTGCACAGACAGATCCAGGCTGGGGAAAGGCCAGGCCCCCTGTACAAGAGGCCTTGCCCCCTAGGCCTCTGGTGGCTCCTTCCATTCCTGTTTCGTATCATTCAGCACTTTGTGGCAGATCCTAGCAAAGGCTGATGCTAGAGCAATGAAATGCATCCTGTTTAACCTGAGTAATCTTGCCCTCCCTCTCCTCTCCTCTCCTCCTTTCTCCCAAGGCTCCTACACAAGCAGGGGGCTAGAAAATGGAGAGTGGGAGGGGAAGAGGCAGGGGTGTAAAGGAAATCAGGACAAGCTCACCTGTTGGCATGGTAAACATTAGGGAATGTGTGCAGACATGGGTGGGTAGATAGTACCTGGTTGACAGCTGGGTGGAGAGTGGCTCAGGTTCTGACTCCCCTCTCATCCCTCCAGCTTGGCACCAAGGTCTTCTCCTACTCCCCACCCCTCCTAGGTAGTTCCCAGAGGTGGACACAAGGTGGCAGCCTGAGGAAGGGGACAGGGAGGACAGTGTACCGAGCCACTAGGAAGAGGATGCAACTGACGGCCAGATAGGCTAGCAGCATGAAGAGCCAGACGCCTGGAGAAAATGGGTCCAGGAAGGAGAAATAGCCAGGTTTGCGTCCCTGGAAATGGAGATAAAAACAAGATTCACTGTACACATTCAGTCAGAATGGCTCCTGGGCCAGGCAGTATGGGACAGAGGGTGTGGTGAGTGTTGGTCTGGCCCCAGATTGCATTGTCTGGTGTCCTGAATGATTGGTTTAAGTGACACTGGAGATGAAGGTGTAGAGGGGGCTGCTTTGGAACACCTACCCTGTCCCAATCTCATCAGATGAGACAAAAGAACAGCCCAGGTCATGTCCCTTCCCAGGTAAGCTTTGCTTTGGCCACACAGGACAGCCCTTGAGTACTGCCTCCTGTTCCCCGGCAGCAGCAGAGATGGGCCCAAAGTCGCTTTGAGCTATGATGTCTGTGGTGCTGGAGCAGGACAACCAGCCCTCCTGGACACTCACACCTTTCTCAGGAGGATGCTAATACCATATGCACCCTTGGTTTTCCTTGGCAGGGTGACCTCACACACAGTGTGACCTTCTCAAGTGAACCTTGCACTGGTGCTATAAGGCACTGGTTATTATTTTCATCTTCTAATGAAGAAAGCAAAGCCCAGGGCAGTTAAGAGATGCATCCAGATTACCCAGCTAAGTGAAAGGCTGGCCCCAAGCCCAGGGCTGGGACCATGATGCTGGGGGAAAACATGGTCTATCCCCAGCCCAGAGTCAGGGGAGTCAGAGGATGGAGCCAGACACAGAAAGTAGAGGAGAGTGGAACGGGGTGAGAAGGGTGGGGTCCAGAAAGCTGCCCCAAGTCTTGAGCTGTGGTGCCCTGGGCGGGGCCTCACACCTCTCCAGCTTGCCCAGGCCTGCAGGCCCCACAGAGCCCATAGACCACTTGTTTACTCTGCACCATTCACTCATTTTGATTCATTGCCTATATGAAGCAATCAGCAGATTTTATTTTAAAATCCACAGTTCTGCTTTCTTTTTTTTAATGGGTGATCTGGCCCTTGGTTTATATTCTCACTGGCCAGAGCAAGTGGTGCTGCTTACTACAGACAGGGCCTGCTCTCCTCTGCTCCCATCCCCACCTCCACCGTGCACACGGCCTGTGGCTCTCACTGCAATGAAATCACTGTCATAAGTGCTCCCTTATGATTCCAGAAATCTAAGAACTCCTTAGGTGGGACAGAAAATCAGTATTAAGCTCAGGGGTTGTATGAACAAGTACATTTTCAAGTTCAATACCATATCAGTCATGGCACAACCTATGGTTAGTATTAAAATATGGCTTTTTTAAAGTCAGACTGAATAAGATAAATACCATATGATTTCACTGTGCAGAATCTAAATAACAAAACAAGTAAACAAACAAATAAAAACAGACTCATAGGTACACAGAACAGACTGATGGTTGCCATTGGGGAGGGGTTGTATGAAAAAGGTAAAGGGATTGAGAACTACAGATTGGCAGTTATAAATCAGTCACAGGGATGTAAAATACAGCATAGAGAATATAGGGAACAATATTTTAATAACTGTGCATGGTGCCAGGTGGGTACCTGAAATATCAGGTGGAACATTTTGTGAAGTAAATGGTTGTCTAATCACTATGCTGTGCACCTGAAACTAATAGAAAATAATATTGAATGTAAACTGTTAATTGAAAAGAAACACAAAACACTGGTGAACAAATGTCCAGATATAAAAATAAAGATATATCATGTTTGCACTGGGTTCATCTCTGCACAAGGCTGACCATGTCTCTAGCACCGCCCCGAGAGCCAGCGGCAGACATTGGGAGACAGACTGCATGGAACCTGTGCACGGAGCCCAGTGGGGACAAGGGAGGTGGTCATGCCCGCATACCTGCTGTGGCAGAAAGTGCTGGTTTAGGCCACTTCTTGGGCAAACACAAGTGAATTCTATGTGCCCTGTCAGTCATTATTATTTTACTCTGTGTCTCTCAATTGAGAAATATCTTCAAAAAATCTTTCATTGTTACTTTCTGAATCTGAAACCCCATTATGTGCATGATGTCAGAAATCTATACCTGATTATATCACAATGAATGAAACTGAGGAAAATGACAGCACTATTTAAAGCTGCCATATTTGGTTATGGGTGATAAGGAATGATGCATAGCCATGGGAAAGATTTCTAGAGATTCAAGTTATAAAACAGAACATCACACAAATAAGAAAGATCGAGATATAAACATGGCTCCACTAAAAACATCAGTTACACTGTAAAGACAACATCTGATTCCACTTGCGAATGACTGACGCCAGCCCAAGAGCAAAGCATGGGCAGTCATTTGAGATCTGGGTCTGGGCTCATGTAGCCTTGGCTTGGGCAGAGCCCAAGCAGTTTATACAATGCCAAAGAGAAGTGTGTTACTTGCAAGGCTTGGAACACTTGCCTTTTTTTTTATGGTGATACTTTAGATTGTTTCCTTCCCAAGACATCTGAGTTACTAGTGCTTGGAGCAAATTAGATGCCATATGCCATAGGCATTTCTTCCAAATAATAAATTTCCCTTAACCCAAAAGATATTTGATGATGACACCTTTCTTCTAAAGAACTCAAAGTGCTTCACCATGTTCTTTGGATGTCAATACCCAGTTCTTCATATAGACAGATAGAAGCACTGGGGAGGGTCTTGACCCAGGGAGGTCAAATGCCTTGCTGAAATCATGGGTGGCAGCTTCATTTCTCTGGTGCTCTTTTGCTGCAGTGCACCCCCAGATGCCATACTCTCCTTCCTTCACATGGCAGCTGTGCTGCATCTTCTCCTATTAATCTTTGCAACTTGCTCCTAAAAATGTCTCTTATTAATGCCATACCTTCTCTCCAAAGCCAACAGAATCCCAACCTACTCCATCTCACCCCTTAAAGTATACTTAAACATTATTTACTTATAACCACCATCAGTTATTATAGATCTTTTGTATCTATAGGCATTTATGTTGATTGTACACCTCTCTGTTGACTGTGGGTTGGGCACATTCCTTCTAGTGAATACAACCATTTCGAAGGTAGATAATTGGTTCTATATAGTCTATGCCCCAACTGTCTAGGACAGGTCAAGCCCTGCAGATGAGATGAAAACTAGATGGCACCAGAATTAGGAGTGGTTCCCTTGAGTTTCATACTGTGCTTCATACTGACCACACCAGAGACATCATCCTTGATGTTGTCTAATGGTGGGAGGGACCCAAAAGGCTGCTCACTAACTGACCAATCCTGGCATGGTGAGATAGTTTGAATGCTAGCAGTGGAGCTGCCCATGTACTGTGAAGTGGCATCAAGCTACCCTTGCATGTAGAAAATTCCTCTTATCCTTAAAAAAAAGTCTATTAATTCACTGATGCTTCATTTTGTGTATACTGGAAGAAATGATGTTATAATAAGAATGTAATTGTCTCCTCAGAGTCTGGAGGCATATACCTGAGAGCCAGGTAATGCAGGACAGGTAGTGAATTTAAACACACTCTGGAGCCAGACTGCCCAGGACTGAATCCTGGCTTTACCACTTATAAATTGTGTGACATTGGACAAGTTACCTAAGTTCCCTGGGCCTCTGTTTCCTTTGGTAACCTGGCAGCACTAACGGAATCTGTCTCCTGGGTCATTCTGAGAACTCAGTGACACGCAGTGAGGGCCATATCTGTGTTTGTTCCTCACTGCCTGATGGTGATCAGGGGTGAATGGGAGGAAGGGAGCTGGTGTGTGACAAATAAGGGAACTTTCTTTTGTGCTGATGTTCTCTTGATGGACAAGAAATACTATTTTCTATCCTATATGGATACATGCTATAGACGCTTGGGGAATATTGTCTTCTGGTTACAGTCACTTTCCATAAGTCCTGGAGTTTCTGTGGGTTATGAGATATTCAATATGAAGCATAAGAGTTCCCCAGGGCAATACCAGGTTCTCTTCTGGAAGGATGGCTCTTGGAAGCCAGTGATTCCAACCTTTGAACTCAGGACAGTTTTAGCCTTTTCAGACAGACGAGTGAATCATATGTGTGGTGAGTGCTCTTGTGTTTGTGTAAGGGCTGTGTACCCTAGTCACTATTTCCCTGTGCACAAACTAGTGATACCAGTTGTCTGCCTTCTCTACACTGCATTCCCTCCCAGTGGAGCCAACGGCAAAGGCTTTGGATGTCCTCTATGTGGTTTTGCCAGTCTTTGGAACTAAAGGGCAGTTTATAGAGAAGTTTCCTTCAACTCTTGGGATGAGCAGATAGGATAATAGTCTCCATTATTCCTTCTAGGAGAGGTGGAAGAACATGATTTCTTTTTGTCCCAACCCACTAACTTGTGGATAGCTTCCCCTAGTGTGTCTGCAATGAATGTTGATGATATTTTTGTTTAGCATGCACTTCAAACCTCTGACTCCAAGAGGGAAAAAAAAGTAAGCAATTAATTCCTTTTACATAAAACACCCAAATATACGTGTTGCCTGTATGTGACACAGGTACCACATATCTAGTCTCACTTTGCTTGTTGGAAATCTGGTACAAGTAGGCCTAAGTTCTAACCCTGGAATTGGCCTTGCTTTGCTGAGTGGCCCTAAGCAAACCACTCCACCACCCTTTCTGGGTGCCATTTTCTTTTTCCACAAAATGAAACACCACAATCAATATGAAGGGGAAATGTGAGAACTACTAAAGTAATGTTGATAAAACACCTTCAGCTTCTTGAGAGAGGGGTACTCAATAAACAATCAATATTACAATGATTTGAGAAGCCGTATTTCCATTATATGGGCTTTGTGCTACTTAGTTTTAAGAAATATAACTCTATTCATTTTCTGTTTTCTTACAATAGAATATTACACAGTATTAGAAATTATTCACTGGTTTACTTAACATTGTTCTCCATTCCCCTAGACAGTCTTTCTAAAATGAAACAGACCTTGAAAAAGGGATAATATGTACAGCAATAATGCTGAGCATTAATTTAATGTTGACCTTTCTTTCCCACTTTTTAATTAGTTTTTTTTACTTTCCTTGAGCTTGATAACTCTAGCCAAGAGCTAAAAAGAGAATATGAATCTTTTCCATTTGTTAATCAAACATGGAACTGGACACTATAGGGGAAAACAGTAAATTCACACTTTAAAGGGAGATGTTCTCACTGACTTGAGACCTATATGGAATATAGTACCCTTAGATTGGAAAAAATCTTGAAAGACTACCTAAAACATGGCCTTGACACAGAGAAATGCACCTACTATACCATAAAGATAGGTAGTTCGGAGCGTTTGGACTTGGAGACAGAAAGTGTGGGTTCAACGTGACTTCCACCATTGCACTACTTTCTATCTCCACTGCAGTAGCCACTACCAGCTTCAGAATCCTTCCATGTAAAATGGGGGTCATACTACCTACCTTGGGGGATTGTGTGCTTTAAACTTGAGACTGTATGCAAAAGCGCTTTACAAATAAAGAGATACCTAACAAATGTTAGTCAACATACAACTATTCTGGACACAAACCCAACCTCTTTGAATATGTCAATACTAAACTTTTTAAACATGATTACCCATTTGGGGATTATGTATGACCAATGTTGGCTCCCAGGCTGGTTTGCAGCATACTCTGATGGTGCCTTGCTACAATAGTTAATGTGCGTTTGAGGACTACAAACTTATTTCACTATTAGTTTGAGCAAGACATCATTAGGCAAATTTCTGTTATAGAAAAAAGAGAGAAAACTAAATTATATACTCCAATGTCAAATACAAGTGTATTTTGTGTTTCTCTATGGTCTTTTCCTTCCAATTCACACACCTACTCAAGAGCTTATATGATTCACCAATATAATAAAACTCTGGAAAGCAGAATGTCCTTGGGGTCATACTGCTATATTAAATATGCTGAACTTCTCAATAAGAATAAAGGAGCTCAGCCCTGGCTGGTGTAGCTCAGTGGATTGAGCACGGGCTGGGAACCGAAGTGTCCCAGGTTCGATTCCCAGCCAGGGTACATGCCTGGGTTGCAGGCCATAACCCCCAGCAACCGCACATTGAAGTTTCTCTGTCTCTCTCTCTCTCTATCTCCCTCCCTTCCCTCTCTAAAAATAAATAAATAAAATCTTTTTTTTTAAAAGCACTTTAAAAAAAAAAGAATAAAGGAGCTTATGTGCCAAAGAAATAAAAAATGTCTTGAAAATCAGGTGTCCTGTCATTTGATACCTTCCATACTTGGAGTACCAGGGGATGCCCCAGATTATAAAGATGGGGCTCTTTGTGTCTAGCCAGGAAGCTCACCTGCCCCAGCCAGGGATTCTGAAGCCTTCTCATGTAGGTGTTATGTTGTGTGGCATATGCAGGCATCAGACAGGGAGAGACAGTGAGTTCAGGTGGCAGCCATGGCCTGGTCTGAGCAGATGTATATGAGTTGCTTGAAACATTTGCCTCCCATCCCTTTTCGTTCTCAAGACTAATGTGGTAAAGTCTAGAAAAATGTTATTTAGGTCATTCATTCTGACAAAAGCTAGGCTTATGGGGCTCAGTACTGCCCAACCACAAGCCACAAATGAAAGTGGTGCTCATTGCCCACAGCATCACAGGGTAACTCCATCCCTCTCTTCCTTCCTTTCTTCCATATTTATTAAGGAAACACTGCATGTTAAAACGACCACATTTGCTATACCAAAAATCACAGCATAAAAGTGTATGGTCTGAAAAAATGGTACATTTTTCACAATGTATCTCCTACTAGGATTTACTGAGGGAGAGAGAGAGAGAACCAAAGAGTAGTATAATGCAACAGATAAATACTGTAATAGAGGTAAGCTGAGGGCAGAAGCTCAGAGAATGAAGCAATCACTCCATCTAGTGAAGTCACATTGAAGAGCCAGTGACATTTGAGCTGGGTATTAAAAACTAAGAAAGAGTTTGTTAGATGGTTGAGAGGCAAGAAGATGAGCATGAATCTGCATAAGGAGGCAGGAGAGATTGCCATGATGGGCAAACAGTCAGCACAATGGGGTGAAGGTGCCTGCAAGGGAAGAACTGGAAAGGGGACAGGAGTGATTGTCTTCATTGTCCATTCCAGGAAGGTTGTACTTGATGGGCAGCCAGTGAATGATTTTAAGTAAGAGATCAGCATGATTACATTTGTAAAAAAATAAATTAAAATAAATTAAAAACAACTCTCAAGTTGCAGTATGAATTGAGAATGGATTACAGGTGGGAACAATTGACATTTATTAAATACAATAGCTTTATTGTGTATGACAGCCACTATATATGAATTACACATATATCCACATTAAATTTGTATGACAAACTATTTTTATAGATTCAGAAACTGAGAAACATGTGACATGCAGTTAGTGTCAGATCTGGGCACAAACCCGTGCAATCTAGCTCCAGAATCCATGATTTTCACTCTATTGCTTCTATGTGCATGCTTATGACTATGGCCCACTGATGGGGACATGGCAATGGAAAAAAATGCCCTGACCTCAGCGAGGATACAGGCCACTGGCATGGCAGCAGTACAGGTTAGAGGTGAAGAGAGCCTGAACAAAGGTAGATTGGGTGGGGACAGTACAGAGGTAGGCAAAAGTAGCTTTTCAGTTGTCAGTATATGAAACACAGGGTTTATTCTTTTTTGTAATAATCATAACCTGCATGTCTTTTCCACATGAACAAATGTAAACCTACTTTTGCCTACCCCTGTATATTTGAAAATAATTTAGGAAGGAAGTGACCAGTCGAACATGCATAGTAAAGAAAGTGAAGGACAGCTCAGATAACTGGATGGAGATGCCATTATCTGAGATGGAGAGAAATATACTGAATGCAGTTGAGGCACTGTATTTGAGGCACCTGTAAGACATTCAGATGGACATGTTTAGTAATGTGTTAGAAATACGCTACCAGAATTCAGGGGAACAGCCAAGGTTAGATTCACAGATTTGGGAGTGGATGAGATTAACCAGATGGAGAGTCAGCAGAAGAAAAGGATGATTTAAATGCTAAAAGTGGGGAGAGTTTTAACAAGTGGGAGGATCAGCCATAACAAATGCCAACCCCAGAACCCCTAGCCAGCCTCAGAGTGGCAGGGAGTAAGTGATAAAAAGAGAACATTCTTCTGATTTTGGTCCTGATTTCACATAAGCAGAAACAGAGTCTATACCCAAAATTGGGAAGAATGAAAATATCCCATAATAAACTCTTGATGATCCACATTCATGAAAAAGCCTAGAAAATCATAGATTTCTGGTAATTCTCAAATGATTTCTGGCTATCTTTAGACTTCAGAGACATGCCTTCCACCACTTGTTATTTTGGAGGGCTTTGTAGTAAATCTTCACTGGTCATTTATGCTTGATGTTGATTGTTTTTCCTTTTGCACGTAGATTTGATTACTTTTTGGTAACAATCACTCATGACAGAGCTGACCTCATAGACACATTCTGGGTCCTTTAATGATTATAAATAAAATTAAGTATATATTTTTTTTACAGATAACTATTAGCTAGAGAGAATTCATGAACACACAGTATTCAACTTTTAATATCATTAATGTAACACTAGTGGATTAGAGAGAACTTCTCTCTGTAGGCTCTTATGGTGGACTCTGCCAGGCTATCCTTCACCATTAGCTCTTTCTCTTTGCCTCTTTGGTTTCATCTCAAATTTGTTCTCACCAGGTTCCTTACCTGGTACAGAATTATCCTCTCACTAGCTGACTTTTGGGTACTTTCTGAGCACACTGGCTCACACACAGAAAGATGCACTCAGTAAATATTTGTTGAATAAATGCATAAACTGTCAGTTCTGCTCAGTGTAAGCTGCTCATGGCAGTACTCAGTCTTTCCTCAGCGTGGCCCCATTGTATATCAGATCTAAGTGGCTGTGTAACACACTGATGCCCAGTATGGGGGCTAGAAGAGGGGAAGGAATCCTGACCAGATAGAGAAAATGTATCAGAGTTCTTCAGAAAGAACCAGTAGGGTGTCTGCATATGCGTGTGGATTTGTAAAGAGATTTATTTTAAGGAATTGGCTCACGTGATTGTGTTTGATGGTAGATCCAAAATTTGTAATGGCAGGCTAGCAAGCTAGAAACTCAGACAGGTTTTCTATGTGATAGTTTTGAAGTTGAATTAGCTTCTCCTTTGGGTAACCTACTTTTACTCTGAAGGCCTTCAAATGATTGGATGAGGCCCATTGATGTTACCAAGGTAATCTCCTTTACTTAAAATCTACCAATCATTAATGCTAATCACATCTACAAAATACACAGCAACATCTACCTTAGTTGTTGACCAAATATCTGGGCACCATTGCCTCTCCATGCTGACACAAAACTTCACACCACAGGAACTAATGTAAAGGAACTAATATAGTGATAGGTGTGCAGGTGGTAGAAAACATTTGGTCAACACAATGTAGGCTGTCTAGAGGGCTGGTCAACTGAAGTTCAGCTCTGGTCAGAATTGATACAGTGGTACCTTAGGTGGTGTGTATAGCCTAGCAGCAGATGACCGAAGGAAATGGAAACATGCAGTAGCAAGTGCCTTCACCCACATGGTTCCTCGTGGTCCACTGGGTCACAGAGGGGCTCTAGGTTCCTTGATATTAATCAAAAAATTAAGGCCATAGTCTAGTTGTATGGCCTGGCCACAAAGGCCATGTGTCTCCACTTCTTTTTGGGTGCTCCTTCTTTTTGGAGGCTGGTGGGGTGGGCTCAGGAAACAGTGCTAGCTGGAATACCACCTAGGAGCACTGCCAGGTGTAACTATGGCGAGAGCACTGTCCTGAGAGTTGCACTACCTGGATTCTAGGCCCCATCCTGTGTTAGTTCCATGTATGACTCTGGCTCCTTATCTCTACAATGGGAATTATAATCCTTGTCCTTTTCTCCTCAGAGAACAGTCCTGAGGACCAAATGAAAAAGGGTATACAGAACAATCCTTCAAAAATCACACGAATGGAGGTGGAGGCCTGGTGTCATTTAGAGAACACAGGCTCAGATCACACTATTCCTGGGTTTTAACACTTCTCTTTCACTTATTGGTAAGTGGTCCTGTTCAGTTTTTTCAAACTGATTGCAACGGTTATCTCATTTCTAAAATAAGAACAACAACTTTATTATTGTAGTTTCCTAGGGCTGCTGGGTGGTTTAAAGTAACAGAAATTTATTGTCTCATATTTCTAGAGACTAGAGGGCCAAAACCAAGATGTCAGTAGGGCCATGCTCTCTCTGAAGTCTTTAGGGGAGAATCCTTCCTTGTCTCTTCTAGCTTATAGTGGTTGCTGGCAATCCTTGGCATTTCTGGACTTATAGATGCATCACTCCAATCTCTGTCTCCAAATTCACATAGTCTTTCCCCATGTGTGCCAGTGTCCAAATTTCCTTTTTTATAGAGCCACCAGTCATTGGATTAGGACCCACCCTAATTCAATATAACCTCATTTTAGCTTGATTACACATGCAAAGATTCTATTTCCCAATAACATCATGCTCACGGGTCCTGAGGGTTAGAACTTGAACATATCTTTTGAGGGGACACAATTCAACCCATAACAACAGCTGACATCACAGGTGTCTGAAAAAGTGTCTGGCACAGAGGAGGTACTCAGTGGATGGGTGTTATCACCATCATGGAAAGAGGAGAAATAAGGAAATCCCCCTTGATCCATAGAGACACACCCACAACATAGTCAACAAGGACTATGACCACATCCTCACATTTCTTTCTGTCTCTGCCTGGGAAGCTTGGGATTTGGATGTTCTCTTCTTCCAGATGATTTGGCCTTCTCTCCCAAGCTGGGCAGTAATCAGACAAAAGCCTCATGTAGACCAGTGCTCTTCTGAGCTGCCTAGTGGCTGTGATGGGGAGACCTTCCTCTTGGAGAAATGTGCCAGTTTCTAATGCCTTAGCAGCTGTCTGCTATGTGGGTTCAGGCTGGGGCTGAGAATATAGGTCTCCCCTTTTCTAGAGTTGGAATTTGGGAGTCCTCTCTGCTGGGCAGCCTTGTCCTTCCAGCTTATATATTGGAATATGCCACATGACTTCGGACATCTATAATGGCTTCAGTATTGGGAAATCCATATACTAGCTATGCACTTAGAGCCAGTTTGGAAAAAAAGATGAGACAAAGGTTCTTCTAGCTCACTACAAAAACCAGACAGAGTAAACTAGGTTCTGGCAATGTAATATTGTTCACTTTGTGTCTGAGGCACAGCCAAAGTACTCTCCTATGCCCAAACCCCCACCAGTTGATCTACTGTGGTCTCATGTCCATCCTCTGCTGCCCATTGGTGTGGTTTCACAAACAACCTAACCAGAGACATCCTTTTTTTCAAATATGCAGAAGAGGGGACATACCAGAGACAAGTGACATTAAATTGTTTGCTCTTTATTCACTTGTACACATAATCAGATGCCACGTCCTCTTCCAATCATGTTTTTTGACAAGGTCTGAACATGGAAAGAGGGCATTCAAGGAATCCATCTTCCTGGAAGAGAGCGTGGCATACAAAGGGGGGGCGGTAATTTTTTGGGGGATTGCTTTTAATAATTTCCTTGCTAATATTAATCATGGTCTTACTTTGTACCCTGATTCCCATAAGAACAGGACATGAGAAGAAAGAGGCTCGAAAAGAATTAATGATTGATTTTGAGGGAAATTCTGAAGGGACAACTAGTTCTCCCTAGACTATTGAATCATGCCCAGATTGTTTTAAACAAGGAATTTATAAACCTCAATAAAAAATTATCCCTGATTGTTCCCATAAAAGAATTCATAAATCAGTTACAATAGGTTGAATTATTGGCGGACTTTCCCATGCCTGTTCCTTACCCATAGATACAAAGAGTCTTTCTAGAAAACAAGAAAAAACTATATAGACCCTTACCCACAGCCCAGGGATACCCCTAGGTAGCATATTAGATTATTGGCAAATTATGGTATCCCCCCAAAAAGGAGCTAATGGTCTCCAGAGGGTTCCAGATCTCCCATTGCCTTATACAGGAGCATATAATGAGGGTGACATTAGAATGGTCAATAAGGATGAAGTTCAAGTGCCTTATAACAGTCTAAATTTCACGGAAAGGCTAGCTCAAAGCAGACCTCCCTGGTGTTTATTAACTAAGAAATAAAAAGAGTTTATTGTAGCTGAATTTCCTGTTTATCTCTCCTTACCTGTTTGTTTTGGAGATTAAAAGGTGGTGGGATTGTTAGATATCTGTATCTCCGGTTTATTGATTTGCATAATTCCAATGAAGTTGTATAAGATAATTTCTTGACCAAAGAATAAAATCCCCTCTAATGAAATAGCCCCTGAGTGTCTAAAAGTTGTTGGAGTAACAGCCCCACCTTTACCTTGAATAGGAGTATATATCAAATAGAATTAGACAGGCAAAGAAATAAGAAAAGCTGGTTAACTATTATAAATTAAGCATGTAGAAACAGTTACCAGGGAGTTAGAGTCCATGGTACATAGAGAAATATTTTAGACAGAAAAGGTAAATAGGTAAGTTAGACATCACAAAGGCCTTATAATAAATTTCCTATAACCTCTATTCAATTTAGCGTATCCTTTTGCCCCATGACAAATTCTGAGAACTTTAATAAACAATAAAACATTCAAACTCTGTACATACAGCTATTTCTAATTGTCTGATTTATGGCTCTCCTGGTTAAAATAATCTTTGTTTAATATAACTGAATCTATGGGAATTTTTGTATTTTTCCCGGTTACCTTTGTATTAATTTTTTTTCTGCTTTACCTAATCGCAAATGTCAATCACTGCTAAAAATGAAAGTATAAAAACCTGCTTGTACTTGCAATAAATGGAACAGAGCATCACTGTCCTCTGAGGCGTGTTGTCGTCTGTCTCCCATCGCCGACGCCTTACCCACCTTTCAGGAAACCCTGGACCTAGCTACGGCTGGACCGCGGCAATCAGAAGTGGAAGGAGTCTCTATTCTCTCACCAGAAGCAAAAATCAGACCAACCAGAAGTGGAATTGAGGATCAGGGAAATCTGGAACACGGCTGAGGCACTTATCCGTGCTGTGGGCCCTGTCTCCTAAGAAGAGACAGAGTGACCAACAGGGTCAATCACCCACTGACACACTATGTGCCAAGGGTTGAACAATCACTTTTAGACATACCTATTCAGTGGGGCAGAAGCAATTTTTAGCGGACAGTTCATGGGTGAGACTTTTCCATTCACCTGTTTGCAAAAGTGCAGCTGAGAGGACAAATGATAGCCCAGCACATTTGCATTTAAGTGCCTAAATCTAAGTATTTCCACAAGCCATTTTTTATTACCACATAACTTGGTGTCTGCATGCAAATAAGATTAATGACATAAATGCTTACCATGTGAACTCGGTAAAGAATGCTAATTCCCAGAGTCATGAATGGCTTCGAGAAATCAATCACCTTCTCCCGCTCAGCAGTGATGGTGAGTCCTGCCACAGCCAGGTCTGCTTTCTGAAAGTGGTAGAGAGAGCCCATCAGTGGGGTGGCCACGTGAGATGGGGCACCTCACTACTGGGGAGATGTTACTCAGATCTGGCTTCTCTGTAACAGGAGTGGCTCTAAGTAGTTATAGCATATCCAAGATCTCAATGGTCACTAATGTTCATTTGAGGTTAGACCCTCCTAAATACTAAATAAGTATAAAAGGCAGGAAGGATCACTACAGACTGTTCAGGGGTAACTCAAATGTCCTAGAGCAAAGGGTTCAAAGGGGTAAACTGGTGGGTAGGTTTCCTGGATTCTCAACATTGAGTAGCTTTTCATTCAACTTATCAACTTGTTTAGTCAGTAAAACTTCACTGAGATCCTATGTTGTATAAGACACTTTGATGGGGGTGTGTGGTTAACATAAAAGATAAAAATTATGGAACCATGAAAATTGAAACAATCTAGAGCAACCCATTTGTTTCTCATTGAGGAAATGGAGACCAAGAACTTGGGCAAGTGGCCCAATGTCACAAAGCTTGTCCTTGTTAGAGCTGAGACTGAACCTTGGGGCTCCTGGACCACTGGCCACTTATGTTGCTGTTGACATTAAAATTAGCTGCCAGAACAGAACTAAAAGAAGGGTCTCTAGTCCTTTTTATGCAAAATAACCAGAATTTGTTCTGAAGATGTTTCTTTCCTTTCTCTTCCTCCACATTGCACCTTAAGTGTCCACATCTGAGGAGTCTATCTTGAATTAAGGCCCTCTGGGAAAGGAGATGATATAGGCTTCCTCAATACTTCCCTCTGTCAGGAAGTTCTTTCTTATATCTAATTTAACTCCATCCTATTGTAAAGCAAGCTTACTTCTTATTGGTCTGCTCCACTATAAATGGAGTGGTGGGAAAAGCCCAGAGCTGACTTTCAGTTCTAGTCCATGCTCTGCACTAACTAATGTAGGCTGGTCACTTCACTTCCCTAGGCTTCCTTAGCCTTGGCCCTAGCCCAAGGGTGTAGGATTCAGAAAGTGCAGGGTTCTTCTCAGCAACTCTCACTGTGATTCCCAAAATATAGTCTACGACCACCTGCATCAGAATCACCTGAAGGGCTTAATTAAGATGTGAATTCCTGAGTCTCATCCCAGACCCCTGAAGACTGGTGGTAGGACCCAGGAATCTATATTTGCAACAACTTGCCCAGGTAGTTTGACTTACACTAGTGCTTAGGAACCGTGTTTTATAAGCTAGGCATGCATCGTGGATTAGCTGTCATTGGTTCACATTTAAGCTTCCTTAATTCCTTCTAATTATAGTGGATGATCAGTTGATGCAAAATATGAAGAAAGAAATATGGAAAAGTGAAGTGTCCAACAATCTATAAATAGACAATCAGTTCTGAAAGAGTATACACACACAACTCTGCCCAAATCACTGAAAAAAAGTAGGGAGATAGGCCTGCTGGCCCTCATTTTAAACACAAGGGAGTTTATGATATATAATAAGGCAAAGGTCATCTCCTTCCACATCTCCCCCCAGCCCTCCACTCCCAATTCATGTTCCATTGCCTAAAGCAGCCAGGTCATTAGCATAGATTAACAAACTTGGGGCCTTATAAAGTGAGATTGGCTGAAAAGAAACTAAAGTGCAGTTGTAAGAGATTTTTAATATAAAAAAATAAAAAATGTGTACATTCAGTATTTCTGCAAGACAGTGTTGATCACTACTATCAAGCAAATCAACCCTTGGGTCAGAAAGTGAGGTCTGACTAGAAGATTGTTCATGTCTGCATTTAGGGCCTCTCTGGAGGACTGTCTGGGCCTTTCAGAACCTCCTCCCTTTAATGACACTGGCTCTGACTTGAGTTCAGTCAACCACAAAGGTCCAGCAGGTACCATGTCAGTCCTGTGTGTGGCTGATGGCAAATTGGCAGCCCAACCCTGCCCAAATCTTGGGAGGAGAAAGAGACAAAAAGAATGAAGGTTGGAATGAAGGAATTGAAGACGATGTTAGGAAAACCAAAACTGATAATATGAGTAGAAAGTAAACATGGCATCCAGTCCTTTCTCCAAATCAATTAACCAAAGCAAACAACTTTAGCCTCAAGTTTTTTCCCTATACTCAGCTTTCCTCCACAAAGGCAAACTGAAAATTTTTCCACAAGTTTATAAAAGTTGGCCTACAATGACATTGTGGTAAAACAATTCCAAACAGAGAGAAAGCTGGAAAAGGGCAGAATCCCAGAAGGACCCTTCCCTGGACACATACAAAATGACCATGCACACAGGGAGAGTTTGCCCCAAGCTCCAACAGGGCACTTCTGTCTATTCACAGATACTCCCCAAACCAGGCCAAGCAGCAAAGCTGCCCCATGTGTACACTGCAGGGTCACTGCCCCCAGCCTGTCTTGCTTTCCTTTGTCTCTAGCCAACAGTAAATTTGGGGCAAGGGAGGCAGGGATGAGATGGAAAAGGGCAGTGACAAGCTAAAAGAAACCAGGGAGTTTTTGTGGTTGTTTTTCATGTTTAATTGACTTGGTATAGAATAGTCATTAACTACCTTGGCTTTAATGCACCCCAGGGTATTAGCAGCAACCTCTTGGGATCAGGTTATCCCAAAAGACATTCATTCGTTTTATTTTACCTAAGTGAAAAAGACACAATGCTGTAAAGCTGTCTGAGATGAGGAAATAATGTGTCATGAAGCCAAACTGGCAACAAAAGGGACTAGAAATGTGAAAATGCTAGCAATCGCTGGGGTGGGCAGCTGAGGGAAGTGTAGGCACAAGCGCACTCAGCTAAGCCCTTGCCCCTGTCTGGCCACTCGTTGGGGAGGGCTGTGCTCTCTAGGGGAAAAACAGCGGACAGGGAGTCAGCAAACCTGGCTCTCCTCACAGCGGGGTCACTAACTCTGAGGTAAGTCACTGTACTCTTGAGCCTTAGTCTCCTCCACCGTAAAATGAAAAGTGTCCAACCAGAGGCTCCCTCAGCTCTAAATCCCACATTGTCATTTCTCCTGGCTACCAGAGGTAGAATTAGTTGAATTGGCCTGTTTTGCTCAAGAAGATGGAGGCAGTCAGCAAACTGAGGGCTTGGAATGCTCAAGGGGAAGGAGCTCTGAGGAGGAAGCTGTGTCAGACTAAGAGCAGCAGCTAACAGGGAACAGGTAGGGATGTTTTGCCTCAGGGAAGGAAGTCCAGTAAGGTCTGAAGAAACAATACCATCTGGAGAGAGCAGGTTTGGGAGTGCAATCCTTGGGTCTGTGAAACCAGACCAGGGAGTCACCAAGAGCCAGAGAAGGAAAAGGAGGAGGACTGGAAACGGCCATTCAGCAGGGTTTTCTGGTCTCCAGGTTCCTGGACGTGTTGTGTGTGTGTGTGTGCATGTGTGTAGGTGTGTGTACTCACAGGGCTGTGTGATACATTCCCTTTGTGAGAAAGACCTTGTGCCTCATTTTTTATTGGAAGCGTTCTTTAAAGAGCTCTGTGCTCTGCTTCTGAGATTCCTCTTTTTATCTCCTGGATGTTGTGGAATTTACAAGAGGAGGGCAGGCTGCAGCCAGCCTGGAGGTGACTTCCAAACCTATTGTTCATTGCTTCATAAAATTTGATAGCAGGCATGCAGGTGCTGCGACTGCTCCATGCCTGAAGGCTCGGTGTGGCCCTGCTCTTCTCCTAGGAGGCCAAGGTGGGGAACACAGCAGACCCACATCAGGGCCTGCCCTGCACTGCCCCAAGAGCAGCACCTGTGCAGTTGGGGGGCTGAGGGTAGTGCCAGGTCCTGGATGAGCTGAAGTGAACAAACCTTTCTTTTGTTTCCCTGGCCTTCTCTTTTAGACACCTGTTGTTCCCTTTCCGGCAAAACTCTATTCCTCCCAACCAGCAGGGCCCAGCACCACTGGGCAGACTTCCTGCTGTCTCCTTCCACCTGGCAGTGACTCCCGTGCACAGAGCCAAGCAAACGAGAGAATGGGAGGTGTCAGGAGACCTGTCAGTCTCTTGCAGACCATGAATGTCCATGCCAACTCACTCCACCTCTCTGGGACTCACTTTACTAGGCTGTATAATGAAGTGGTGCCTGCTTATCAACATTGTGCAAGAGTCCAGAGAGATGACGGATGTGAAAGACCCTTAGAAGCTGTGCATACTGCTGAGTTCTGCCACTCCAATAAAGAGCCATTACTGAGGCTTAGCCTTCCATGTGGGACAGACCTGTCTGGACTATTATGCACTTATTTGCTGTACGTAACAAGGTAAGTCATTTAACCTCTCTAGGCGTCAGTTTGCTCACATAAAAAGTGGGGATAATAATAGTACCTACCTCCTAGAATTGCTGAGAAAGTGAATGAGACAATGGTTGTAAATGGAGCCTGTTTCACAGTAAGTACCCAGTAAATATTTGTTATTAAAATCATGACAATGGTGAAGATGATGATGATAAACATGACAATGATTTCTCAACAAGGACCTCTGGAGAGAAACTGTAACTGAGTGTGAATTGTAGGAACATCTGGGGGGATGCAACCAGGCTTACTCCACCTCCATGCGAGATAGAGGCCCTGCATACCTGGCCTCTGGTGGCCTTTCCCAGGTGACCTAGGACACACACACAGCTCCACTGACACAATGTACTTCTTTGCTATGACTGCCTGTCTCTGAAGCCCCACAAAAACCCCTTTTGGGCCTGTCCCATCACTTGGGAAAGCTCAAAGAAAGAAGAGGCACACAGCTTGGAAACCAGAAGCAGTTGTTTTCCACAGTCTCTTCCTTTGGAGACAGAGTATCAAATGATGCCCCACCCAACCAGCTTCCTTTGAATTTTTGGACCCACTTCCTCCAGATCTGTATTCTCTGGCCTTTTTTCACACTGTCCACCACTGTCCCCTTGTCCTGCTTTCTGTCCTCCGTGGAGGCCAGCCGTTCCTCCATGGCAGCAGCTTTCTACTACTTTGCAAGTCACGTCAACACACACCTTGTTTCAACTGCTACTCAGTCCCCACAGTGCCTCACATTCTTTGCTGTCATTTACTTAACTCTGTAATCATGTTACTTAACTTCGCAAAGCTTTGGGAAGTCACACTTGGAATAGAAAATGCTATACACAATAAGGCTGTACTGAACATTCCTGGAAACCTTCTTTCCAAGGTATTTGTCTCTGGAGATTCCCTGTATGTAGAAAAGGCTCATGGAATTCTAAATGAGGCCAAGCCTGAGGCTGTGAGAATGGGGGCTGGCATCATCCATGAATACCAGCTAGGAAGGTGCTCTGAGTCCAGCAAGCTTGGCTTTCTGCAGAAGTGTGACACCCATTAGGTTCTGGCTGAGTACAGTCATCCCTCGCTATATTGTGGTTCACTTATTGTAGCTTCACTGTATCGCGGGTTTTTAAACAAATATATATCTAAATCTGTATCACGGAGTTTTTGCTATATTGTGGGATTTTGTGGTGTAGAGGTATTTATGTAATATTTATGATTTTTGCCTAAAAATTTAAAATATAAAAAATATTAAGAATGTTAATTCAAACATATTAAAAGAATATTAAATTGAAATAAAATACAGTATGTATTTCATCAGCAGATGAATACTTTACTGTACACAATGGAAATGCAGTATGCCACTACTGCTTGCACAAGTTTGCCAACATGAGATTGTACATGGCACACTATTGGCTGATGGAATGGAAGGTGACCAACCACAGCACTGTGTTCTGTATCCTGGGTGCTGATTGGCTCAGTGACCGCAGCATCCATTTCTTTGCTCTCCTGCACTGTGCCCATACATTCAGCATCTCTCCTTGTCCACTTCACATCGACATCAGATCACTGCATGTAGTGTTGGTCTGCAGTGTTGTGTTTTTGTGAAATTTTTGTAAAAGTTTGAATTTATTTCAAGCCCTATGATGCCACCCAAATGTTTTGTGCCTTGTATGGCTTTTGGCAGTGAACCCAAGCACCAGAGGAATATGCTTACCATCAAAGAAAAGGTGGACTTCTTGACATGTTAAAGGAAGGCAAATGCTACACGGCTGTAGGCCGCCATTACGGGATCAACGAATCTACTGTTCGCTACATAGACAAAGATGAGAAGGATATTAGGTCTACAGCAACAATGACTTAACAAGACTGCAAAGAAGGTGGTCACTTCCCGCTGTGAGGATGGAGTTTGCATTGACCCTGTGGATAAATGACGGCAGGAAGAATATCTCACTGGATACCAACACCATCTGGACGAAGGCCAAGAAATTTTTATCGTTTTCCGGAAGGCACAGACGTTCATGACGGTGACGAGGATGAAGAGGAGGACGACGATGCAGAAGCGGTACCATCGAGTGCTTTTCCCACCAGACCAACCCCATTCAGTACCAGCAAGGGCTGGTTTGACAAATTTTAGAGATGCTTTGGACTCAAGAGCATTTCTCTGCATGGAGAAGCTGCCTCTGCAGATGAAAAGCAGCATCAGCAACTCCCCATAACTATGTTCATCATTCGGATGAAGAGATCAGTTATGCCTATGCCTTTAGTGGAAATAGAAGTTACAGCCCAGGGCGAAAATACTGCACCGCCTGATGAGGCACCTGATGAAGTGGTGCCTTCAGAAGAACTGTAATGCTCTTCTTGGCTGTGCAGTACATCCATCTCATCATCATCACCTTCATTGTCATCAGTACTGCACAGCTACATAATTCATGATCTTCATCATTCAAGTTGTAGTATACTTCACTGGTGAGTACCCATACAGAATTTTATATGTCATTAAAATTATGTAGGTTTAAGAGTGTAGAAAGTGTTTAAGAGCACATGAAGTGTTTATAAGAGTGTGGGAGGGGTTAATAAGAGAGTGGGAAGGGTTTATAGGAGTGTGGGAAGGGTTCATAAAGCCTTAAAATATATATAAATAATAAAATAAATATAATGCTACTACTTTGATTTTCACTTCTCGTGTGGGTCTCTGGAATGTAACTCCCGTGATAGGTGAGGGATCTCTTTATCTAGCTGATGGTGACATGGGGTCACTGAGCTCACCAGGGGCCCCTGGAAGCACTGTGCCCTGGGTTCTGCCCCTCACTGAGGTAGGCGGGGACTGTGTGCAAAAACCCCTGCCCCTCCCCAATTCTCCCCTCCTCACCACTCTTTACTGATTCTCTGGTCTGCTCTGGGTGGTGCATAAGTGTGCAGGACTGAGCAGTCATGGGCCCTGTGAGCAAAGAGCTCATAGTCCATTGGGGAGGCACACAGTCATCTAATGGTCAAGAAAATCTTTGTAAAATGACAGCTATAATGAATGTTATAAGGGAGTCATCCATAGCACCCCGAGAAGGCAGACCAGGGTGCTGACAGAGTCTAAGAGGTCCATAGGGCTTCCCCAAGATGACACTACCTCACCAGAACACGATTTACCTGTGACGAGGCCTGGGATGAGCCCCAAGGCATGAACTAGCATAGTGCCTCTTCAGGGCTGGAAGAAGTCTAAAAGGGAGGATAAGACAGGGTCCAGAAGTGTGTGATAGGTGAGCCTGGGGGCAGGTGCAATGCACACCTTGAAGAGCAATTAGAAGACCCTGAAGTATCTAAGCAATGGATGCCATGCAGGATCAGGGCTGTGATACTCACCCTGATCCTGCACAGCATCACATCTGTAGCCCTTCTGCGTGTCTGGCACTGAAGTAAGTAAGCACTTTACCTCACTCAGTGCTCACAGTACCTCTATGAGCTAAGTTACTACTACAATCCCCATTTTACAGATCAGGAAAATGAGGCACAAAGACACTAAGGAACTTGCCCAAGGTTGCACATAAAGTAAGAGGCACATTAGGATTCAAACCTGGGCAGTTTGGGTCAGAGGCGGCATCCTGAACCTGCAACGAATTCAGTCAGCTCTCTGAAGGAAAAGACTGAAGAGAAGCAAGAAAGAAGCATCTTTATTTTACAGTCACAGCCTCACTGTCGATGCCACTGTACTCAGGACAGTCTAGTACATATGCTACCACTCCACCATGTCACCCAGCTGGTTGACAATGATCTCAGGGACACAGGATCTCAGGGATGCTGTCTAGCCCTTATCTTGCTGAACATCTAGCCAACCACTCCCTCAGCCCCTTACTGGCCCTCCTGAATGAGGCCACTGTCAAGGACACAGCTCTCCCTACCTCCACCATTCTGTCTTGTGACTACATTGCCCTGCCTCACTGGCACCACATCAAAGTGGGCTCAAGTGTAGCCCTGCCAGAGTTGAGGGTAGGCTCCACATCCTCTCCAAGCTCATTTTTACCATCTGTAAAATGGACATGACAGTCATCAACTCAGGTTGTTAGGAGGATAAATGAGGTTAACACACAACACAAATAGCACAGTGCCTGGTAATACATGAGTGCTCAGTTAATGGTGGCTATTAATAATCTTTTTCTAATAAAATTCATTTCTATATAATGACACTTACACCTGATCTCTTAAAAAATTATGCAGGCTCCCCACTTCTCCAGAACTCAGCCTGGGGGTCAGGCCCTGATAATGTGTCCCATCCTGTGAGTTCAGCCTTGCTTCCCAGCATCCCTCCTGGAGGCCCCTCTGACATTCTAGCTCAGCTAACTTTCAAGCATGCTTTGTACTTTCCTGCAGTTATAACTCCAGTGTGCCATTTCCTCCACCTGGGCTGTCCAGCCAGCTACTCCACCTGCTCTTGAAGGTCTATTCAGAGTTTAGCTCCTCTGTACAAACTTCCTTCTCACCTTCCCAGGTATAAGACTGCCTGCCCCTCTCCATTGCCAAAGAAGATATACATCATAATTAAAATGCCAAAGGTTAAAGATAAAGAGAGTCTTAAAAGCAGCAAGAGAAAAGCAGTTAGTTACCTGAAGGTTGCCAGATGGGAGGGGAATGTGGGAGAATGGGTGAAGAGGTGAGGGGTTTAAGAAGTACAAATAGGTAGTTACAGAATAGCCATGGGGATGTCAGGTACAGTGTAGGACATGGAGTAGCCAAAGAACTTACATGCATGACCCATGGACATGAACAACGGTGGGGGGATTGCTTGAGGGAGTGGGGAGGGGTGCTGGGTACAGGGGAGCCAATGGGGAAAGTCAACTGTAATCGCATAATCAAGAAAATGTTTTTTAAAAGAGAAATTTCATATCAATAAAATCTAGAAGCAAACATTAAGTTTCTATTTTGAAAAAGTTATACAAAAGAAATGTTTGTTTCATGTAGCCACTCTCTCATTAAACTGGGTTAGGGTGAAGTAAGCTCTTGTGGCAGGTGCTGCTCTCCTTTCTAGGCATATTTTCAAAGAGCCAACCTCCAGCACTTGCCAGGCCCCCCACCTTAGATCGGTGCAGGGCAGAGGGAAATGAGTCTGTCCCAGGTTCAATAGAAATGTCCTCACAATG
This sequence comes from Phyllostomus hastatus, assembly GCF_019186645.2. Classification (NCBI taxonomy): domain Eukaryota; kingdom Metazoa; phylum Chordata; class Mammalia; order Chiroptera; family Phyllostomidae; genus Phyllostomus; species Phyllostomus hastatus. The sequence goes on along the minus strand of NW_025334015.1, from coordinate 657,246 downwards.
TATTGTGTCAGACAGCTGTCACAGGGCCCTGTATTTAAGTCTGTCTGTTGCTCACTGTGCAACCTTGTGCAGGTTACTTAGGCTCTCTGAACTCATTTTCTTATGAGTAAAGTATGAGTGGTAACAGCTTCATGGGCTGTTATAAGGATTAAGTGAGTTAGTGTGAAGGCCTGACACCGAGTCAAGGCTTACTGCTCCGTTAAGGTTTACTGCCATCTCTAGGATTATGCTGTTACTGATTCTGGGATCCTGCTTCTGTCCTCTGTCTCTTCCCTCGAAACCCCTGAGACCTGGCCTCTGTCTTGGGCTGCACCATCTTGCTGGTGGGTTTTCTAAAGGCCGAGCCCTTCTACCTGACTTGTTCCTTCTGATCCCTGTTTCCTGTTGGCCAGACTGACACCAGATTCCTCATTGGCTGTGCTTCCTGACCACATTCACCCTTGCTTTGATTTCTTGCCTGCTTCCTATTGTTCACCACCCACTAGCAGCCAGCCAGGCCCCCAGTGGACCATTCTTCTGCCATCCAGGACATAGAAGTTCTGCTCAGGGTGTGTCTTGGGTTTGGATAAAACATCCATTTGGCCAGAGTTGGTAGTGTCTGAGCAGCCCAAATTAATTGAATGGACCAAACACTGACATTTAAAAGGATCTAAGCTTTTGTTTTGTTGCCTAAATTGAACAATGTAGACACAGCCGGAGCAAGAGTTTGTCATCAAACAAGGGAGCATATCTGAGAACTGTAGAAGACAAGAGATAGTCCCACAGGTTCTGGAAAGGGTGCAGCAGAGCAGGGCTTCCAAAGGGCCACCTCTGTAGCTGCCAATGTGGCCTCTGGCAAGACTAAGCCAGCCTGGTTCTTGTGCTAAGAAATGGTGGGATGTCAGTTGCTCCTGACAAGCTATAGGAAGGCAAGAAAAATAGTCTGTGAATAAGCCCCCAGAAGTATATAATGGTTCTGGCCAGGAACTGAGAAACAGAGAGGCCAAGGCATGACAATAAGCAAATTTAACACCATAAGGCCTTTTGGTGAAAATTCATTTTCATGAGTGAAGGATAGCCAGAAGACAGAGAGAACTGTCCCATTTGTATTCTTTGAAGGAGGGCTAGTTCTTTACAGGAAGGCACAGGATGAGCAGGATCCACCTGCCAGGGCAGGGTAGGGGGTGCACAGCAACAGGGTTTGATGACTGAGGTGCTGCCAGGAAAGTAAAACACAGTGTGCACTCAGGACATCTGTGCACAGTAGTTAGGAGGACACCCTGTGAACCCATCTGAGTTTGGAGCTTGAAACTGACACTTCTCAGCCATGTGATCTTGGAAAGTTAACCTCAGAGCCTCAGTTTGCCAATCTATAAAATGGGGGTAATGATACTTTTCCTTGTAAGATTCTTTAAAGATTAAATGAGAAAATATTTGCAAATTATTAGTGTGGCATCTGGCATGGAGTAAGTGCTCAACAAATAGTGCCCATTATTATTTTGAGCAATTTATAGCCAAGAGTGGCAAAGGTCAGCAGGCAGAGCCAGAAAAGGTTGAGCACAGTGCATGGGAGTCTCAGGTGAGGTGATGCAGAAGTCCAGACAGGTGATATAGGTACTTGCTGCATATGTTCAGGCTATTTTCACCCTTCCCCACTAATAGACATACTCAAGAAAATAAAGCCAGCAAGCACAATAGGGAAGGTTTACTCCAATGGCAGTTGGAGAATGCATGTGTGGTGGGGGCTAAGCAGATATCCTGTTAGGTCAACTAGCTTACAGAGTGAAGAGAGGTGCAGCTGTGGCTTGGGAACAAATTAGAAGAATGGGGGTCGATTTTAGAGTCAGCCAGCTAATCCTGGACATTTCCAACCCATGGGGAGAGGAAAAAGGGATGAAGTGGCTTATGTTCTTTTTCCCTCAAGACAATATTGGCATGGGAAGTGGGGTGGAGTTGAGCCAAGGCCCAGCTGTGGGTTGCTGGGGAAGGTGGAGCCTAGAAAAGGGAGGCAGGGATTTCCAGGGAGCATGCTCAGTCCCAACAGCTGCAGAAGAAGGGCAGCCCCAGAAAAAAACATCATTTCTTGAAGGCTCAACCTGCTAAATGTTCCTGGACCTCTGGGCCACTGGTGGGTTTTCCTTCTTACCAGTCAAAGGGATCATCTGAAAACTGACAACCAATTCTCTGCATTAAGTTCTTCTGTCCAGGCTCTACATTCCTTGGGGTCAAGGGCTGTAAATGTTAGTAATTCTTTTACATGTGCTTTCATAGCATTCCATCCATCCACCCATCCATCCATCCATACCATAATTACTGAGTGCTTTTGTATGCTGGTGACTGTTCCACCTGCTACCAGTATAGGGATAAACAGGACAGATGTGGTTCCTAATCTCAGTGAATTTACATTCCAGAGAAGGGAGATGGGCAATAAACAAATAGTCCCATAATAAGAAAATGATTATAGATGGTGATAATTTGTTTGAAGACAACACAACAAAACAATGTGTTACAGAGTGACCAGGAGAGATGAAGGTCCTTTGGGGAACCAGAGAAAGAATGCTTCTCAGAAGAGGTGACATCTGGATTAGATCTAGATAATGAGTTGGAAATAGTAGATTGGAGACTTGGGGTAATTGATTTTTGACAGGAGGAAGAGCAAATGTAATGGTCATACACTGGAACTGAGCATGCTATGTTCAAGAAACCAAGAGAAGACCAGTAGGGATGCAGCAGAGAGAGTGAGGGTCAACTGATAGGAGAGGCAGGGCCTTGTAGGCTCTTGATTAGTTGTTGGATTGTAAGGATATTGGTGAACTTGTGGCTGATGCAAGGCAGGGCCTGTGGGAAATGCTTTTGCTCACTTAAGAAGTGAAAAAATGGTATCCTATGGAGATTCAGCTACTACCTTAAAATTCAGGAACAGACCCTGACTTTCAATTCAGGGTACTTTTCTGTAATCCCAAGAGGACAAATGGATTTTCTACCACTGTCACCACCCTAACAGAGGTGACCTTTTCCCGAAGAGATGGCCCAGAGACCCTCCCTCTGGAGTGAATTTCTGCTCCTTTGTCCCTTTCCTGCAGAGGGCAAGAAGGGATGGTGAGAACAGCATTTTAGGTCACCACCACCACACAGAACATTTAGAATGCTTCTGGACCTCACCACTGCACATGCATCCCTGGACACATGGGTCAGGCACACTTTTGCAGTTTCCAGACATGATGTGGCAAGGAGGAGCTCACCCAGGCAGCCTGGGAGCGGGGAGGACCCAGCCCAGGATGAACTCATCTTACAGGAGCCAGCAGGCATGCACACAGGTGCATGTGTTTGAACACAGAGGATGGGAAGGCTGAGGGTCTGAGCTTCAGGCCTGGAGAGGAGGTGCAAGTGGAGCCTGCTGTGGAGAGGCAGGTATAGACATGGGAGACAGAGAGGAGAGGGTGACACCCCTGAGAGATACTGCATTCCAGACACACTTCACAGATTTACTAGAGGTCATTGATTGCTCACAAGGACCTGGGGAGGGTGCTCTAGTTTCCATTTTGAGGATGAAGACACAGGGGTCAGAAACACTGGGTGACTTGTCCAAGCCCACATGGTGGATATCCAGCAGAGCAGGGAGAGCCAGGTGTGAGGATAGGGTGGGTTGTGGGAGCACAGCCAGTTCTCCCAGGGCATCAGCTCCTGTTTCCTGATGAGTCCCAAATGGGGCTTGGGCCCAGCTCTGCCCTGTTACTGGCTTTGCTTACCCATGACTTACTGAACTCTTCCCCACCTCTGAGTCCTACTGGAGCTTCACATCCATGTCCTGTGCTCCTCATTCTGGCCATCCATAGCTTCTCTTTTTCATGAACTATTTCTCTGGGCATAAGCTGACCAGCAACCTATCACCAAAACTAGGCCAAGGAGCCTTCCCTCTCCCACCTTGTCTTGTCATTCCCTGTTTATTAACTGAGCCCATCTATGAATTGCCTGTTAACCCATTATTGCCACTCGATGCTGCTACTGTCATTCAAATCTTCATTTGAACTACTCACCAGTCCTTCGTAAACCAGCATCAGAACCAACCTGTTAGGATGCAGATCGCTTCCCCCAACCCCAGAATTTCTGACAAGTACTGGGGACATGCTGCTGCTGGTCTAAGGACCACACTTTGAGAACTGCTGCTCAAGAGTTTACTTCCACACCAAAGATCTAATCATATCATTCCCCTGCTTAAGAACTCCAGTAACCCCCTCCGATCTTTAAAGTACAGTCCAAACTCTTTACAATGATCTTTACAAGCTGGGCTGTAATTGCCTTTGCAGCATTGCATCAAGCTCCTGACTTTCCTTCCACCGCTGATGTGGCCACATCGCACAATGCACATGCCTTAAACCTGTTACATACTGCGGGTTCCACGTCTATCCACACAGCTCTCTCTGCCTGTACCCTTCACCCCTTAGTGCTTATCAAATAATTCCTGCTTGTCCGTCAAGGGCCAACTTGACTGCTTCTTTTCTTAGAGGCACCATAGTGTATTAGAGTGACCATGGACTTTGATGTCAGACAGGCTTGGCTTTGAATTCCAGATCAGTCACTTGACAGCTGTATGACCCTGAGTTAGCTTCTCTGTTAAGCTGAAGTTAACATCAGCTTCATTATTATAAAATGTGAATAACAATGTTTATCTCAAGGATTGTTGCTGGAGAAGAAATGATGCATATAAATACCTGACAAGTATTAGGCACTCAATAAACAGTAGTTATGAACATCATTAACTTTGCTCCAAAGCCATGCCTGCCTCTCTGGAGATGAACTACTTCTTTCTCTTTTTTCCCATAAATTTGTGTCAATGATTCCATTTTGCATATAGTACATGCTATAATCTTATTATTTTTATACACTAGACTTCATTCAAAGTGTAGTTGGGGCCATTATATAAATTGTAAGAATGGATTCTCCAAGCAGACCTAGTGGGCACGTGGCTTGGCAAATTAAAGGTGTCCTTGCAGAAGAAACCCTCCATGTGGATAGAGCCTCACACCAGAGCACATGCAGTGTGAAGGCTAGTTTCAGGCCCCATTCATCCCTGGTCCAATATATAATTTGCATAATAGTACTTAGAAGTTGTATGTATGTGAGCTTGGAGAAAGTAAAAACTTTTATCTTCTCAACAAGCACACCGATGTTGAATCAGTGAATTCTAAGCAGGTAACATGGGCCAAAGACAGAAAATAATTAGCAGGGTTAGTAGCACCCTGGCTTCAGGTTAAGGAGTAGGATCCTGACTCCTGGGGATGATGGGAGTGCAAAGGCAAAAGCTAGCTGCATTAGAAACCCAAGCTTGAGGGATGATCAGGAGCTGAATTATCAAAACTGGGTAGTGAACAAGAAAATGCTTTGAGGAACAAGACAGAGGTTAAGTGCCTGCATGCTGACTTGGAGCTCTTGAAAGCACACCTGACCTCAGACTAGAGCCTGGTGCACGGCTGAGCCTGCAGGACTGTACCACTTCTGCCATGTGGGTGTGTACTCAGGACCAGACTGTTCTTAAAAGATATTAAGATACCACTTTTCATAGCTTCCTATCCCACCCCTCCCCAGATCAATTCCCTAGTGCCTGTCTGTTCTGTTTAAAGCAAGACAGTCTCTTAGAAAGTTGTCAGATGCCTTCACTGATATATTTTAATTTCCTCTGAAGACGTCTTACTGCCTCAGTAGGCTGGCACTCAGTGGGAAGTAATTCCCTAGAAGTGAGCCTTCTGACGCATTTCCCAGGCTGCTTGCAGATGCCCATGGGGTTAGGAGAAGCACCCAATCTGAAACTGCTGAGGTGGCTCTGAACATAACTGAACTTGACCGCTGCCCCTCTCCCCAGATTCCCATATCAACTCCTTCAGTGGAAAAAACATCACAGGGATGTAAGGATGGCAGACAAAGGTCTGAGGTTTTTTCCTGAATCTGAGGCTCACCGCTGGACCTCAGGTTCTATTAATCTGGGGAGGGAGAGGGCCTTATGAGAAAGGAAGGCTTCACAGGTTCTCTCACTGCTGTGGTGGCTGAGGCCATGTCTTCATGATGCTCCACCATCTTGGCTGGCCCAGCTCACTGTGTCTGCTCTTCTTGACCCTTCACGATGCCACACATCACTCACGGCTCCATGTTCCTCTAGCCTCCAGCCTTGAGGTTTCCTTAGGCTGCTGAAAGGTGAGGGCGTGCAGGACCTCTTGGTAACTGGGTACACACTGGCTACTCCAGCTGCTGTGGGAGGGAAGTGAGTGCCAGGTCACTGTGCTCTCTGGGCCAGCACACCTTGAGTGGCTAGTACTGATGGTGCTGTTGCCACTGCCTGGGGATCTGACTGCTTTGAAGGTGGCTAGAGGGTCCTATGGCATGAACTCCATTTCAGCTGTCATCACAGATGACACTCGGCAGGTGAATTTTACTCCCTCCCACCCTGGGTTGTTTGGTGAGGCTGTCCTTTCACAGGCCTCTCTGCAGACTGCCCATTAGCTGGGCTTGGTGCAAAGCCATGGCCAGCACAGTGACATGGTGACACACTCCCATGTGCCCTCCCTCCTGCCTGCCCCATCCCTCCCTCACTGCTGTGGACGAGTCGTACTCCTGAATTAGTGCAAAGCCTTTCTCCTGGGCTCCATCTTCAGGGAGCACAGCCTAAGATAACTCTCACACTCCTTGTATGTCAGGCTATATGTGAACGCATGTGTGTGTAATATTTTAAATCCTTACAAACCATCTTTCCAGAGGAACACTGAATCCCTGGGGAAGGGATGGGAAGAATGAAATAAATCTCTCTAGAACACACAGGTAGTAGGTGGGTGAGCTGATACTTTAGTGGAGATCCATCTGACCTCAATATCTCTACTCTCAGATCATGAGCGTTGTATTAGACAAACCAGGGCTGAATGCTGGCCCTAAACTTACTTGCTGTGTGATCTCTGACAAGTCATTCAGTGGCCCTGAGCCCACGCCTCCTCATCTGTGTGAGAGGCAGATTCAGGTGCTGGGAGAGACTCTGAGGTCTCTTCCAGCTGGGACACCCAGGAATGCCAATGCTCTGTGAACACGGCCCCTGGGACATTCATACGTGGCTTGGGAAGGAGTCTCATAAAGGGAATCAAGACTCAGGATGGCTATAATCCCAGGGGACATCCTGGCAGACACATCAAAGCCTCAAACCTGGGGAAGGATGGGTCCCAGCAGCACCCTCTCCTGCCCTCCTGCCCAGTTAATCCCAGGGGTGTTCAGACTGCCTTCTGGCTAGAGTGCTCTTCCTGCCCTTCAGAAGTCCACTCAAACATCATTCCCAAAGAAAAGCATGCTTCCCCCACCCACTTTCCTCTTGTGATTGGAGCCCACTCTCTCTATGTGCCCTCACTGTCCCTCCTGTACCTTTCTTGCACTGCTCAGAGTCTAAAATTATACATGGATGTGATTGTTTACTCATGTCTGTCTCTCACTGGGAAGGTTCACAGAGCAGTGTCCTTGTTTATTTCATCCCCTATTGAGTCTCCAATGTTTGGAATCATGGAAGGTATTCAATAAATATTTATTAAATGAATGGGTTTAATTTACCATGTAGCCAAGTTTTGATGAGACCAAAGCTGTAGCATTTTGGCTTGAAAGCTGATCTGGGGTGAATGGTAAGATTCTTCTCTGATTGCCTAAGTCATTCTGTGTGTAGCTGCATGTCCTCAAGTCTCAGGCTGCTCTCCTCTCTCTGCCAGTTCATGTCACAGGAATAAGGGGCTGTGTGCTGACTCTGACATCCCTGAGGTCACCCACCAGTTACCTGGCAGTAAAAGGGGCTGGAGAAAAGGGCTCAGAGTGACTGAGTACACTAGTGAGAGGGAAGGAAAAGGCCTGGTGTTCCCACTTTCTGTTTACCCTGCTGGGCTGCTCGTGCACACTGCAAGAGGACTGTTTCAAGGAGGGTCTGAAACTGTACAGAAAAGCAGCACATCCTTTTCCACTGAAGCTTGGTGTCATCAGCCACTTAGGCCTGAGTCTCACAAATAAGTGACTCTCTGTAGGAGGCTTCACCCACACCCTGACCTGGGAGATGCAGAAGGCTGTGTTGGGGTCAGTTCTCGGCTGGCAAGCCTTTCCCTGGAGCAAGGCCCCACTTCTGATCAAGCTCCCTCCACACTCTAGCATGTGGACAATTTCCAGTCCTTGAACAAGCCTTGCTGTTCAGCCTGCTGGGTCACTGCAGATGCTGTGCCACCAGGCACACTCCTGAGCACCCTCGTCCTCAGCTCTGAGGGCCTGTGCTCTGGTCTGCAGAGCTTGCACATGGCTCTGCCACAGGCAGCTGAGTCAATACCCCAACTAATACTAGGATTTTATCTTATAGTCCAACTTTGGTACAGGTAAAGGGTTAAAGGGAAGGGAATAAAGAGAAAATAAAAGAAAAAAGAAAGCAGAGGTAGAAGGGAAAGAGATGTGAGGGAGGGAGGAGAAAGAGAAAGGAAGGACAAACTGGCCTGGATTTATGTGCACCTCTCTTAGTGACATCAAAGTCCAGCTGAGGTGTGTACTGTGACAGAACGAATGTAGGCTCTGGAGTGAGACAGATCTGGATTCAAATCCCAGCCCAGTCTCATACAACTTTGTGGGTTCGGGTAAATTGTTCAAGCTCCAGATGGCTCATTTTTAAAGTGGGGATAAGAAGTAGTTAAGTTGAAACAGGATCAGTGATCATGTCTGTAAAGCACACTGCCTGTTGACAGTAGCCAGGAAGCTAGCTGCTGGAGCACAGCAGGGCTCCTCCTGCTCTCAGAACCCATAGAGAGAGCAAGGTGTCAGCTCAAGGTCGCCCTCAGAACCAGGTCTGGACTCTCTGCAGTGAGGTGTCCATCACCTATCTTGACCAGGAACACTCAGTTATGAAAATATGGGCTGTGAAGTAACAATAACCTAATCAATTTTTATAGATATTAATAGTGTGTACCCAGAAAAAAAAGAGACTTCCTGGTGGAAGAACTTTCTATATCCTTGCTCTAACCTAACAGATGACTGATATTCTGAGAAGCTCCCCTGTATTTGAATCCATATTCATTGTGGAAATCTATAGCCTGAGCAAGTACACGTTGGCCCAGGGTCTGTGGAAACACATGAATGGCAGCAGAAAATAATATAAGTAACAATAACTGTAACTCTGACCAACTCCTCTGATAGTTAATCCGTTTCCCCTGTTATTTTAACCTTGTGTTCCCTGACAGTACCTCTCAAAGGTCAAAGTCAACTGAAAGTGTGTTTCACTTTCTCAGAGCCTGTCCAAGCCCTGCCAGTCATGCTAATGAACAATAAAATGATCAGAAGAAACAAAGAGCACCTGGATTACCCAAAAATGGAACCTAAACTCTCTAATTCATGTGAATTGGTCAAAGCCTCCCTTACTTGGTCCAGGTACTGGACTGGGAAAACACCACGATGTCAAATATTTACCAATAATTTTCACTGCTGACTGGCTCAGTGCCAGCTCAGTAAAGACTTGAGCAATGAATAGACAAATAAATGAAAAATGCATGAATAATGGACTGAGTAAATGGAGGGTTCATAAGCATACAGCACAACTTTATGTCCTTCGTCTCCCTCCCCAACCCACCCCTTAGTCCACACCACCTGCTCTTTCCTTACCCTAGCGATCAGCTCCCCAACCATTCCTGTCCAGGTGCCATTGGCCTCAGGAACGCCGTACACACCATCTCCAACCAGACGGATCTTGTAGTTGAACTGGAGGATCTCTGCCAGCTCTTTGAGCATGTCCACACAAAAACCCTCGTAGCGGTCATTGCCTTCCATCTCCTGGTGGTTCCCCTTCAGCATTAAATATGGGTTTTCCTGCAGCAAAACTGGACAGCTGTCATTTTCCTCTTAGCCCTGGTGTCTCAGTCACACATGATGGGGGACCCAGGGCGCAGGAGGTTAGGGAGACCATGGGGTAAAATAAGGAAAGTGGTTTGGATAATGAGCTACTTTGGAGGTGGTGATTAGCTCCCCTCCTCGAGCTTCTAGGCACTTCTCTTACCAGGAATGCACAAGAGTTCCATTGCACAGAGTATCAAGCCAAAGCCCCTCTACCTTGTTTAAGGTTATCATCTGATACCACCGCCACCCCATCCCTTTCTTTTGTTTATTCCACACAGAACTGTCACTGAGCATTATGAGGTACAAGGATGCTGAGAATATAGCATGCTAGGTAAGAACATGTAATGAACAACTGCAACGCAAGGTAGAGCTTGTCCAGCCAGGAGTGTTGGGAAGGGGGGAGGGCCTCTCTGGTGTAGTGTCCAGGGGAGTTTCCATGGAGGAGATGGGAATGGAGCTGGGCTCCCCAGTGTTCTGGAAGATGACAGAACACTGACAGATGGACATCATACAGATGGAGGGCATCATAGGCAAGGGAAAGGGATGACTGAGGGCATAATCTGAATTAGATCAAGCTTGGGCTATTCAGGGGACAATGGGCCTTCCCATTTAGTGGAGCATGGGTGGTATAGAGGTGCGGGGACAGGAGAGTAAATTTGGAAAGATGAATTAGGGTCGGTATGGGCCTTGGCTGCCAGGATGAGGTAAGTGTACATTGCACATATATAGTAGACAAGCATCAACACTTTTAAAGACTTAAGGATGTGAGTAAAAAATATTAAGTAGCAAGGGACAGAACATCTGGGAGTGAGAACAGACTTCCCTGAGTTGAGGTATTGAGTCCTGAGCCAGAGTTTGACTCAGGTTGGATTACAGAGTGCTGGAAGGACACAGAAAGGGTCCAGCTTGATAACAGCTTGGGTGTGGGGCACAGAGGGTAGGGGTCCTCAGAGTCCTGGAGCCAGAGAGAGAACTGAGGATGGTGTCTCACTGCCATGGGTGGTTTGTAAGGGAAAAAGATTTGGATCATGTTGAATTTGAGTGCTGTCTGAGTGAGGGAAGGATTGGGGGCAGAGGCTGGAGGCTTCTATTTGGAGGTAATGACTGAAGGTCCAGAATACTGAAGCCATTGAGGGAAAAAACTGAGGAAGGACTAGAAGGATAAAAAGAGGCCTTTGGGAAGGCCCTGATCTTAGGAAAAATGAAGATCAGCTACAGAAGAAGACAAAGCAGAGCAACCAGAGAAGTTGGAAATCAGGAAAATGAGGTCCTGGAAGTCAAGAAGGAAGAACTTTCAAGAAGGCAGACAGAACGTCTGGATCCTTTGTCACTGGCAACCCTTCATGGGAGAGTCAATGGGGGTGGCTGAACTCTGCAAGGATTGGGGAGTGAATGTGATGTGCATGGGTGAGTTTGGAGCAGTGTTTTAAGAAGTTAGGAGGTAGAAGAAGGTGGGAAGACCATCTTTCCACCAACTGCTACAATTCACATCTCTCTCTGAGCTTCAGTTTGCAATTAGCAAAGGACAGAGTTGGAGGATGCCCAAGGGTCCACCAAACCCATGATTCATGATTCCCTAAATTGGTAGGTAGCTGAAAGGGCAATGGGATGTGGATAAGGTGGTGGTGATAGTATCTTGGGATGGGAGGGACCAGAGTATATTTGTAGGCAGAAAGGGAGGAATCCTTCAAAAAGGAGAGACTGAAGAAGAAAGATATGTGCTGGTTGGTGCAACATGGTTATAGGATCTGGTGGAAGGAGACAGGGTCAAGGTGAGTGTGAGGCCGGGAAATGAGCCTGAAATAAGGTGGAGAGCATGGATGTGTATACAAAGAAGAGGTGAGGAGACCAAAGATGAGAGCATGGCAGCCCTCAGAGTTGTGTGAGAAGCAGGTGGGCTTGAAGTCTAGATGTATGAAACTGTTTGATAAAACTGCTTAGGGGATGATAAGGAGTGAGTAAGAGATGAGCACAGGGACTGCTGAGGCTCAAGGGAAGTCAGCAGGCAGAACACAGATCAGCTATTGAAAGCAGGGATTGTGAGGACAATTGGACTTGAGGACAGGCATGAGATAAGGTTCTGAGCATTGGCTGTGAACAATTTGAGAAGCTAAGAGAGGAAAGTGCTGAAATGCTAGTTTGCTGAGCTCTGGCTGAAAGGGATTCTTGGGTTGGGAAATGTAGAGACCCAGACAGCCTAGAGGTTATGAGGGGGACAAGGGGAGAGCAATTTTATGAGTGTGCTACAGTGGGAGAGGGGAAGGTAGAAGGTTATATATCAGAGGGAGGAAGCTCCAAGTTAAAGGTTAGGATTCATGATCAAGTCCACTGTCATGTCAATGACATGAGGCAAGTCTCCCTGCCTTTCACTCATGCTGCCCTCAGCTCTAGATCAGAAGGGACTCATGCCCCTTCTGCTTTCCCATCCCTCCTTCTATCCTTGGGATCCCATCTCCTCCTCTAATGCTACTTCATTTCTAAGGACTCCTGTTCTTATAGCCAGGGCTCCAAACAACCCTCGTCCTGTCTTACTTGGTGTGCCTGATCCCGGGTAGAATGTAAGTGGTGCCCAGACTGACTCTTCCAGAAATTAAGCACTCAGTGAAAAGCACAGATGTGGACTCAAGGACAGGGCTTGGCTGCAGGTGTCCATCTCTGGGATGGCAACACCCCAACAAGTGCCACAAAATTATTCTGGCCATATAGCTCACCTCTCTCTGCCAATGCTCATTTCCTAGGAAAACCTGTACTTCTCAGCATCTTCTGACTGCTGACAATACTCTCCTTGAGTCAGTTCTCCCTACCTTTGAAGCCCATCTTCCACACCCCTTCTCTGAAGGCTTTGCTGACATCTCCAATGGGATGGGAGCCCTCTCCCCATCAGTTCCAAGGGACTAGATGTATACCTCCTTCCTGGCTCCTATCCCACTCTGCTTACAGAACATAAATAATTCTAGTCCAGGGCCTGGGCCCCAAGAGTTCACAAAATTAGTGATGCAGGTTCCTGAGCTCTTTATATAAGCTCAAAAAGCCTAAAAGAAACTAACACATTTGCAGACCTTGCACATTTAGCAATGATAAGGCTGAGCAGGCTAACTCAAGTCTCTGCTTTGGACTGGAATTATACAGTATGGGAACGGTGGTTATCTGCTGCTGATAAGATGCTGTGCCAGGCAGGGAAATACACTTCTGATTACTTAAAAAAGTAGGGTTGGGAAGAGGAACAAACTAATTATTGAATAATACATGCATTTGATTTAATTGTCAAATCTTTTAAGACATGAGGACTTCAGGGATGAAGAAGTATACCTTGGCCATGAATGAACCTGACTGATGCCATCTACTAAATTATAATCTCTTTGAGGCTAGAGACTGAGTCTTACTCATCTTTGTGTCTTCAGGAATGAGCACAGTGCCTGGTACCTGGGGAGAAGGGGCTGGTAATTGTTGAAGAAAACTGAGTAGAAAATGAAGATGGTTCCTGGCCCTATAAAGTGAGAATGTTTTCTTCACCAGCTGAAAATAAATAAACAGGCCATGAAAATCCACTGGAGCTCAGGTGCTCTGCAAGGGGGCATTTTGTACACGATAGGCACCCAGCAAGGTAGGCTGTGACGAGAGAGAAGGGGGCCATCCTGGTGGATTTCTCCCACTGGTGTCATAGGCCCTCCTCCCTTGGTCAGGTACAGCTTCCCCAGCTGCCTGAAAGAGGCATTCACAACTGCCATCTCCCCACCCCAGCTGCTTTGTAATTAATCAAATGTCATTTCCATATGAAATAGCAACTTTACTTTAATTACACTTCCATAAGTTGGTCTTGGTGCTGTGATTAGAGCTCCCATCCTCTGTTCACTGGGAAGCCCATGAGTAACCTAGAGTTGGAAGAGGCAGCCTGGGGAGCTGCAGCTGGGAGTCTTGAAGGGCACCTTGCTTACCAGAATAGTGGTGACAACCAGGGTGGTGTTGAAGAGGTTGTTGGACATGTTAGAGGTGTAGATGTGGTGGTCCATGCTGAGGCCATCTGCCACATGCCACTGGCCAATCTGAGGAGACAAAGGAGAAAGGATTGGGAAGAAATTGGGGAAGGAGGAGGCTGTGGAACTGAGCTGCTGAAGTCCTGCAGGTCTTCAGGGTTGGAAGGAGCTGAGAGGCCAGTCCCCTGTGCTGCATGTACGCCATAGAAGCATGTACGCTATGAAGCCAAGGGGCTAACCTGGGGAAGAGGTACTGTTACATGGGATTGAGGGGTCAGAGAAGGGTGAGGAGACCTGTGAGAGCAAGGGAAGAATGGCGTAAAGACTTAGGACAAGCAGAAGAGAAAATGGAAAAATGAATCAGGAATGGTATGGAGTTCAGGGAAGTTCTCTGGCACAATAGGGAATGGAACATGTGGATTCACAGTATCTTGAGGCAGGAATGAGCCTCAAAGCTCTTTTGCTTCTTCCTGCCTTTAATAATTCTGATTATCTAAATAAGAATTGGAATGGTATACTGGAGAGAACCAGCATAACTTAGGCATTTAATAAATGTTTGCTGAATAGGTCAATGAATGAATGAACCAGAAGAAGGACAAGCTAGGTTCTAGTTCTGTTGACTCACTTGCTAGCATTGAGAATGTAGGCCAGTCACTTAACTCTTTCTGAGTCTCAGTTTTTCTGCCTATAATAGAGATGGCAATGCCTACCCTGTCTTCTTAGGGTACATGAAAGCATTGACATGTCGCTTTGATATTATGTTATTTAGGCCAGACCCAGAATCATGGATCTCGACTGTATGACCTCAAGAAAAGTTATTGAACCTCTCTGAACATGCTTCCTTTATCCAGTGTCTTAACTCCTATGGAAAAAAAATCCACAACTTAGTTCTCTAATCTAGAAAGTCACCAAGACCTAAACTCAATTGCACTGGGATTTTCCACATTTTCTCCCCCAGTGGAACCCTCCTTATAAATGTGTGTGTGTGTGTGTGTGTGTGTGTTACCAATGTATTTCTACTAGCTGGAGCCTCTGGCAAATCATTTCTGATGCTGAGTGTTTGATCTGGGCAGCCAGGAGAGATAGCTGGTAGCTGGGTGGAAACCCAATGAAATGCACACATCTGCCTTGCCAGGCATTCCCAGGCACTAACAGCAGCTTTCTTGGAAACTCTCACAAGTTCAATGGGTGCCATGTGGCTCTAGTCTCCAGAGCTGGGCTCTGAGTTCCTCTTGTGGAAGCTACAACATCAATAAAGACATGTCTCACCCTTGGCTCCCACCTCTACCCCAAGGGATCAGTGGTTAGTGAGCGGGAATCATCTCCCTGATGTCAGAGTTTGGAGCTTGAAGAGGAGAGGACCAGGCTAGGACCACCCTGGATCATCACTGGGGACTTTGCTATAGGCCCTCAGTTTTAGGCAGGAGCCAGATGGTGTCCATAGGTGATACGTTCAAGCCTTTGTGAGCATGCTACCTAGAGAAAGGTGGGTAGCTTTCTCCACCTCTGCAAGGCCTGATTGGTCCTGTACACAGTCATGGGCACTTCTACTTTATAGTGTCTTATGCATATGTGCACAGGAAGCCTCATTTTATAGATAAAGAAGCTGACACCAAACTAAAAGAACCCACCTAAGTTTTCTGAGGTCACCTTGTCCATCAGGTGGGAGGCTTAGGCTTTAACTCCTATGCTCTTGATCCCAGGTGACTCTTCCCAAGGAAGCCTTCATGGCCACCCTGTTTGGCTCTGTCAATGTTCTATAGCATGTTTTTGTTTATATGTCTATCTCCCACAAGCCAGCCTGGGCTGGCCTATTTATGCTAGCACCCAGCACCTTGCTCAAGGACTGGTACTTGGAAGCAGGAGGAAGCCATCATTTCATATAGGCAGCATGTTACTGTCAGTGGGGCAGGGACAAATGCAGGCAAGCCTTCTTCTGGCTCTCTGAATTGCCTACTGTCCCTAAAAGGGACCAGTCAATTCATGTTATTGCCAAGCTTCCCCCTTCTCCTCTTTC
This sequence comes from Phyllostomus hastatus, assembly GCF_019186645.2. Lineage (NCBI taxonomy): Eukaryota > Metazoa > Chordata > Mammalia > Chiroptera > Phyllostomidae > Phyllostomus > Phyllostomus hastatus. Next base: position 641,400 of record NW_025334015.1, on the reverse strand, counting down.
TGCAGGGAAAAGGAGTGGGGAGGATGAGGGGTTGTTACTGTAGGCAGCTAGATATAAATAAAGGGAAAGAACAAAAGAAATCAGATATTATTAAGCATAATAAACTATGGAGCGTAAGTCTGCTTTTCTAGGAAGTTGCAGCCTTCATAGTCACCCCAGGGAACTGTAGCATTGTCCTGCCAAGAGGATCAGTGCTCCTTCCCTCCCTGTGTAGGGAGAAAGAACCAGCTTTCTAATTTTCCAAAGGTGCAACTGGTCCATCCCCTGAGACCACGAGGGGAGTTAAGCACATGTGCAATAGAAGTCACAATGGCAACCATAGAGGCCTGCCAGTCTTGCCTGTGGAAAGGATCAGATTGGATAAGAGACACAACCCCAGAAGATCTAGGGAACAGATTGGTTAGGGGGGAGGGTCCAGCCAGGCCCAGGAAAACTGAGGAAGCTAATTGATTAGTTTGAGGGAGTACCTGGTCCATCCCAACTCCAAGATAATATAACCTGAGCTTAACAAACACAAAACCCCCTTTCCTCTCCTGCCTGGTAACACACATTCTCCGTTTGTTTGCACATTTTCACCATAGCAGCCATGTGTCACTAGCAGACTATGCAGGCCTGAGAATAGACTAAGCTAGCTGGATCCAGACAGAGACATGAACTGAGCTTCAGCATGGCACAGAAGACACAGAACTTTTGGACCTCGGACTTTGTGTTGGGCTTGATGAAGGCAAGATTGGACTTTTTTCACGGTGGAACAGTTGGAAATGGGACATTGGCACCCCAGAGGCACTCCTTTGATTTTGCATCTGGAGCCACAAATAAATCTTATTTCCAGACTTCATCATCCCTTTTAAGTCCCCCAAAATGCTTTTTTCATGACACTGCAATGACCCCACTTCCACCAGCAACAGGATGAGCTGCTAGATTTTCAAGTGAAAGGAGAAAGAATAACAGTAGTTACTGGGCACCTCTCATGCTAGATGTGTCTGAGTTCAATCATCTCTGAATTCTCCCACCCACCCTGTAGAATACTTTATTTTATTTATGAGGAAACTGAGTTCACAGAGGTTTAATGGCTTGTCTAAGTTCACCTAGTTAGTAGGTATGGCCCAGGTTTGCACCTAGAGCTGTCAGACTCCTAAATCCAATGTCTTCCTGTCTCTGTTGCTTTCTCATGGGTAGGGGCATGGACATGCCCCCCCTTGTGAACAGGCCTAGATAAGCAGAGAAAGCAAAAAGGGGCCTCAGCCATCCAACAAGAAACCTGGACACAGAGGTTTGTTCTCCTGAGTTTTGACATTCCATGAAGGTGAAATGATTATTCTCACAGAGGCTCAGACTCCCTGTCTTCTAAATGGTCAGAATTGGCTCCTGATGGTCTCCTAGGGTGGGAAGGGCCAGATCTGGATAGAAGACATGAAGAACTATTGATCTGGATGTCAGCATTTGGTTATTTGGGGTAGGACTGAATTTCTTAGGGCTCCATTTATCATCCTAAATATGCATTTCACACTGACAGGGCCAGCAAGACCTCAGCCCCATACTAGCCCACTTTCCACGTCACTGTGTCCAGGGAACCCAGTCCTCACTAATTGTCTGCCCCAGCCCTGAACTAGCTGGTCTTACCTGAGCCACAAAATAGGTACCCACAGAAGCCAGGGATAAAATAATTTACTGAGAACTAGATCTGACAGCCTGAGCAATTCACCCACCCCCTACCTTTGAGAACATAGCAAAGAGGCTAATTAGCCTCTAAGCTCCAACCAGTAAATGGACCTCCCATCCATCCTTCCATTAGCCCCCAAGAAATGAACAAACTCATCAGATTCAACAAAGCTACTTGGCGGCTATTATCAATGCAAATTAATTGCTGAAAGGCAGTGGGAGGGAAAGTGAGAAACAGAGCCAGGAGCCCTGGGGCACAAGCTAATTGCCCCACCCACTGGGCACCTATCATGCCATGCACATGCCAGGGGTAAGCAGGAGACAAAGCTGTCATCACTGACATATGCAGTTCTGTCTCCAGCCAAATTCCTTTGCTTCTCCCCACTGATACCTGCCCCCCAAAACCTCTTGCAGGAACAGCTGTATTACAAGTCTCTTCCACATGTCCCCATGTGTGGTCTTGATTATTCACCAAGTAATGTCTTCTCTTGGCCCTCTCTCTGTACTTCCTGTCTTTCTCAACTTCTCTGCCTTTCTCTTCATTATCCAGGTGGCTCCAGGAGTTGCAGAGAAGGGAGGAGAGAGTATGGATTTGGATTACTATCGCTGCTAGACTATACAGCACTTTAATGCACATAAGAAAAAAGCTGACATGGCTATAAGAGTGTACATCTGAGAATGCAGAATACAGGCTGGATTTCAACCTCTACTTACCTTTGAACACTGTACAACTTGCATCATGAATGCAATGGCCCCAGACTTGGAGGACTTGGGTTTAACCTGTCTTTTCTCTCATGAGTTATTTGACTTTGGGTAAATTACTTTATCCCTATGAACTTTACTTTCCCTCATCTATGAAATGGGGCCTAAAATAGTAATTGTTACCTCATAGGGTCCTTAAGAAGATTAAATGAGATGATGAGATGGGGTATGTGCAAACTAGTAACTAGGTATGCATTGTCTGAGACAGAAGGTGGGATTTCTTCTGTGCCCTACAGAGGGCTTTGCATTGCAGAATGTAATTTGTTAGACAGATTAGGCCAGTTCCTGGACCCACAGATCAACATTAGAAATGCAAATTCTCGGGTCTTGTTTCAGACTGACTGGATCACAAACTCTAGGAGTAGGGCCCACCTAAGTGTGTTATAGAAAGTACTCTAGATGATCCTGATGCAGGATGGACTAGAGCAGAGCAAGAAGAGGAACTCAGACAATAAAACATGCTGAAAAGGAAAGTCAAGGGCTTAAAGATGAACAGTGATTGGGTGCCTGCCTGTGGTGAGCTAGAAAATGTTTAAAAGGTGGCTCTCCCCCACCACCTTGCCCCTGTGCAGCTGATCCTTCACAGAGAGCAGAGGCTCATGATAAGTGGTCACAGCCAATCCTTGCAGCTGACAGGCCTGGGTAAATCCCTCCCATTGATCTGCCAACAACAACCAAGCATCAACTACAAGAGGGGGGTATACTCAGCCCACAAAGAGGTATACTTCAAGTACCCAGATCAAAACTCCAGAAAAAGAGTTAAACAAAATGGAGATAAGCAATCTATCAGATGCAGAGTTCAGAACAATGGTCATAAGGATGCTCAAGGAACTTAGTGTGGACATCAACAGCATTAAACAGATCCAATCACAAACAAAGGAAACACTGATTGAAATACAGAACAATTAACAGGGAAACAACAGAATAGTGGATGAAGCCAAGAATCAAATCAATGATTGGGAACATAAGAAAGCAAAAAACAACCAATCAGAACAAGAAGAAGGAAAAAAAATCCTCCCAAGTGAGGATGGTGTAAGCAGCTTCTGGGACAACTTTAAGAGGTCCAACATTTACATCATAGGGGTGCCAGAAGGAGAAGAGAAAGAGCAAGAAATTGGAAATCTATTTAAAAAAATAATGAGAGAAAACCCCTAATTTGGTGAAGGAAATAGACATGCAAGTCCAGAAAGCACAGAGAGTTCCAGTTATGATGGATTCAAAGAGGCCCACTCCAAGACCCATCATAATTAAAATGCCAAAGGTTAGGACTCCTAGCCAAGATGGAGGTGTAGGTAGACACACTGTGCCTCCTTGCACAACCAAAAGAAGGACAACAACAAATTTAGAAACAAAAAACAACCAGAACTGACAGAAAATTAAATTCTATGGAAGTCCAACAACCAAAGAGTTAAAGAAGAAACATTCATCCGGACTGGTGGAGGGGCAGAGATGGGCAGCTGGGCAGAGAGGACTAGCCAAAATCAGCCTGATAACTGATTCCTTTGATCACCCACACATTCTCACTACTTCTAACTGTAAAATAGAGTCTGGGGACGTGGGGTATAGAAAGTGTGGTGATCCAGACTGCTTTCTGTAAGTACTTTTCCTATTAGATTCTTTAGGCTGGTAAGCTGGACTTGTCTACCACTTTCTTTGGCCTTTGGCTCCTTCAGCATTTGGGGCCACTTTGCATACACAGCCTGTATGGGACACAATGTGCACGATGACTTTTGATGAGCCACCATCAGCTATGAGAATGTAAAGACAACACTACTATTGTCTGTCTGGTGGGACTGCAGCTGGCCAGAGGTCAGGAGATTTGGCTTCAAGTTTTACCCTGCCACTTGTGTGGCCTTGGAAAGTCAATTTTGCTGCTTATGAGACAAGAGTAGGCCTCCTTCCCCTTCCCCTTATTGGGATGATCTAAGACACTCACATGTGACAATGTGTGAAGGCAAGTTCTTTTCATTCCAGACCCTTGTTCACTAAGACCATCTCAAGTTGGACAAACAATAACCAATGACACATTTTTTTTAACCTCAGATTCAAGTTCAAAGTTCAAGTTCTCATTAGGAAGGATGCATATAAAATGTTAGTGTCTCCTGGCGTACATAGAACTGATTTATACAGTTATGCAGTAAAACTATAGTTAGAGGCTGCAGGAATGAACTGAGACTGAGTTATAGTTTCAGAGTCTCTACGGCACAGGTGTCAAGGCCCACGGGCTGAATCCAGCCCTCCACCTTGTTTTATCTGGCCTGGCACCTTGTTTCTACCTGGCAGCAGTGCCGAGCTCTCGCTTAACTGTTAGGAGTAGTTACATTTATACAGTCCTAAAGTTACATTCAGCCCTTTGAAGGCAACTATGAGGCTGATGTGGCCCCCAGTGAAAATGAGTTTGACACCCCTGCTCTACAGTATCAGTGTAAACCTTGATACAAGACTAGCTAAAAGTGCTTGTAATATAAGCTTCCATGATGATCCCTCCTGGCAGGAAGGAATAAAATGTTTATTGAATTTAAATGCAGTATCTCCATTCATAAAAGTTTAGTTTACATGGGAGATTGGGTCATGAGTAATGCCCCAACTCAATGTCTGAGGGGGTGATTTGAGGAACAAAGGGATTTGCTGATGTTGGTTAAAGGCTTTATTCTCTTAGTCAAAATATTCTCTTAACACAAAATTTGTGCTTGCATGCAGAAAATTGTGGATCAAAGGACAAAGACTTTGGCAAATGCCAAAGGTGAAAGATAAGAAGCAAGCCCAGGGACAGCTGGGAAGACTCTTCATCACATGAATTCTACCTGGGCTTGTTAAGCCTTCAGCTCAGTTGGTCTAAGGCGGTGTTTTGTTCAACTGTGATTGCAACCTATTAATGGGTTATGAAATCAGTTTAGTGGGTCAAGACCTGAATTTTAAAAGTGAAATATATGCTAAGAATAGATCAGAGTGCAGTACACATAGCAGGGCAACTACTGTTTCATAAGGTTTGGGTTCAGTTAGGCATAGGTTGGTATTTATGTGTGTCTTGGATTGTACCTAAATACAAGTAATACTCAAAAAGTATGAAAGTGCCTGACATAAGGATGTGAATTCCTTACCTGTTTACTACTCTATAATGAGACCCTACCAGAGTACCTTGAACATACTGATGTTCAATAAATACATTTTGGCATCAACAACACCTAGTTACATACCTTTAGTGTTGTAACTAAAGGACTAGCTATAAGAAAATTATACAGGCTAATACTTTTGAACATGTATATATGTGTCAGATACTGGACTAAATGCCTTACATTTGTTATCTCATTTAATCTTCCCAACCACACTGTAAGGAGGTATTGCTATCATCCCTTGCTTATAGATTAGAAAACTGAGGCTTGGAAAGATTCATTTTCTTGCCCAAAGTTCCATAGTTAATGCAACTTCAAACACTGGCAGGTCCACTATGTACACTGCCCCCAAGATAGTAATTTTACTGGACTATGGATATGTAGTTAAACACTTAGTAAACACTTGAATTGTGATTGTTTATCCACTGGCATTTGCTGTTAAGTGACCCTGCTTTAGAGTCCCTATTCTTGAAGTCAACCTTTGCTTTTCCTTGCCTTCAATCGACTTAGTATACAGTAAAGGATATTCAATTAAATCTTGAGGAAAAGGATAGTGGGTTACAACAGAAAAACTGAAACATCGGGAGTTCTAGCTTCTGGGCCTGGCTCTGCCATCAACCAGGTCTGGTCTCTGAGTCCTAGAGCGGACTCCTCAGGCTCCCCTTCAACTGAGGATGCTCAGTCATCCATCAGGCATCACCCAGAATGTCACCTTCCCAACCTTTCTGCTTCAGTCAAGTCCCCCATCACAGGGACTCATGCATAGTGGCTGGAACTTCCCAGCTGCACCATTCATCATACCTGTAGTCAAATAATTACTCAGGTGATTGTTTCAAGCCAATCCCCCACACTGGACAATACATTCCAGTAGTGAGGAGATTGTCTTGCTCCCCATCACATCCCCAATGCCAATAATGGCATCAGTGCTTATTTAGTGATGGCATTAACAAATCCCTCTGTGGGCCTCAGGCTCTCAGGACAGTACCTGAGTGCTCCATAAATACCTGCTGAATTGATTATGAAATTGTTTTAGGAAAGTCACTTCTTTTTAGTCTTCAGTTATCTTACCTATAAAAAAAAAGATATAGTCTATCCCCTTCCAGCTCAAACATAAATTCCTGAAAATGCTGGGTATATTTATAACGTGGCATAATTTTCAAAGTGTTTTAGAGCAGAGACTGGGAGAAATAGGCCTGAGGGGAGCAACATAAAGGGACCTCAGACAGGTGCCTATAGGGATAGGTAAGGGGGCACTGAAAGCATGGCTCTGTGGATGTGGAGTGAAAGCCAGTGGCCACCCACTGGAGAGATGCACCTACCATGAAACAGCTGTCTCTGAGCCCTGTGACCAGTGCCTCCCTTTTTTCCACTAGTGCTTGGTCTTGGAGCTGACAATGTGTTGGGTTAATGGAGAAGTAAACCTAAAGGTGTTAACACTTCATAGTCTTTTCAGTTGCACACACACATTTACAAAGGTGTAATAGTTTCCATGCAAAGGAAGAGGGTGCTCTTCTACTCAGACCACACCTGAAATTCTGCACATTGCTCCAGGCACCACTCTCTAAGTGGAGCATCAACAAACTGGAGTGTGTTCCAAGGATATTGACCAGGAAGATAAAGAGATTGAAATTACATCACAGAAGGAAAAGGTAAAGGCAGCCATGGGAAGAATGGAATAGATACATGGACCTGAGAAACAGAACTGAGGACCAAAAGCAAAAAGCTTAAGAAGGAAAGAATTTTGCCCAATAGATAGAAAAACTTCCAACAATGAGAGGTTCCCAAAATGGAATATACTATCCCGATAGGCAGTGAGTTCCCCGACACTGGGGGCATTCAAGAACTTCATGAACAAGCATTGATAAACATGCAAGCATTCAAGCAGAACACTTGTCTAGGGAATCATTATTATTCCTTTCAGTCCTGGGAGTGTAGAATTTAGATTCTACTTTGACCTCAGGGGAACCAAAAGCAAGGCTAGGGCTTTGGGGGCAGATGAGGTCCTTAGGCTTTGTGAGAAAATGAGAATAAGATATAGGGTAGTGAATACAGAGAGAAAAGGCCACTATGGGAAAACTGCAGCTACTCCTACATTTGCTGATTTTTGGTCTTGGCTCTCCTGGCTGAGACTCACTATGGCTAGTTGTCATTACTCACAGTAGTTCTGTTCTAGAACATTGCCACAAACAGTGAATTAGGAAACATTGACCCATTGCTCCTAAAGGGAAAACAGGGGTCGATTCCTATGGAGCTCTGATCACAACACTTTCATCAATCAATCAAAATATCACCTCATTTAATGTGCTTCTGTTTACATACACCTTATTCAGTGTATAGTGTTGATGATTCATTAATATTGAACACCAGCACTATAGCTCATGCTTGAATGCTGCTTTCCTAATAGTTATATTTTTTCTGTAAGGCATATAACAGCTCTCTTGCACTTAGAAACACTAGCCAGAACTTCAGCTCTAAGTTTGGGGGTCATTTCAAACAGCAAAACCATTAAGAGAAAGCAAAAAATAAAAAAACAAAAAAAATACAAAAGCCGTGACACCAAATAAGCCATGAAAAAGAAACTTGTTGACAGAATGAAAGCTGAGATGAGAAAGCAGAACATTACTTTGTTTCACCTTGGCTAACTTCTGCCAACCTTCCACCTTGAGTTGGCTTTTGCCAACTCAAATTTTCCCTGCTCTGTGCAAGTTTAAGAAAGTGCCACAGTATTGATTTGGAGTTACACAGAGATATTAGTGAGCAGATGAATTTGCAAACATGGAATCTACACGTAAGGAGGATCAACTGCACGGTATGCATGAATGTTTGGCTTTCATCGAGACGTATCCGAACTTCCATCCTGAATTGCCAACCTCCAGGATGTGAAGTGGAATTGTGTCTAACCTTCACCACACACCTTGCCGAAGAGAACACACCTGCAATGGCTGTCTTCAGGACCTCTAGCAGCAGACCTGGAGCTCTGTTCTCCCCAGGCAACTCTGACCAAATGTGAAGCCCCCAGATGATGCCCTCAGGTATTTCAGAGGCCCTCCAGCAAGCTCAGGCTTTCAGAAGTTCAAGTTCCCTAAGTGGGGCAGTGAAGATACCCAGATCACCTTTCTTTTTGGACAGAATTACTGATTTTAATAGTTTCTTTTACTTATCCCAACTCCCCCTTTTTTTCTTGTTTGGTCAAAAATCTCACAGACTCTCTTCTGAACATTTTGTGGGAGTGATCAAGCTGGTGGGTGGGTACGTAGCAGGTCTAAGCATAGAAGACTCAGCTACGCACCACTCCCTCACCTCCCAGAGGACAGATGCTATTGTCCACGGGCTGCTGTGGATACTTTACCAGAGAGCTCAGGCCTGCTTGGGAATCCTCATCTTACCAGGTAACTACTGTCAATGAGGATGCAGTCGGGGCACAGAGAGCGCCTGGCTTCATTTGTTACACTCCCCAGGTAGAGGAGTATCTTGGGAAAGCAGTTGTACTAATGATGCAATCAGGCTCTGAGCAGCAGATGCCAATGTAACCGAAGGTCCTAATGAAGCCTCTGGGCTTCATGGAGTCGGACATGCGTCCCTCAGGTCAGTGGAATGCTGAAGAGCTGGACGACGTGCGTGGCTGTGCTTTCAGGAAGAGCTGAGAATGGCCCTCCACTGCCCCTAGATGCACGCAGGCTTGCAGGTGGGAGACAGGGTGTAGATAGCGTCATTGTGCTGCAGCATACCAGGGAGTTTTTAATTTCAGGGTATCAGCACCCTCATCTGAGCAATGCCATGTCAGGTAGGCCCTAGGTGGGCTGTAGACTGTCCCAGGAGCAGCCATGCCTACTGGTTCTCGACTTCACACCAACACAGAATCGCTGCAGGGTGAAAATGGTGATACTGCCATGCTTGGGAGTGGAGGAGGGGCAGAGGTGAGGACTAAAGGACAAAAGAGGTAGGGGAGGGCCCTGGGGATGCCACCCCCAGGAAGCACAGAGGGACTGGCTGGCAGAGCTGATGTCCAGCAGGCATGGCTGGCATGGGCCAGCCTTGCAGGCCTGCAGCAAGAGCACTGGGAGTAGATGACTCAACCCCTCTTTGTATTTCTCTCTGTCCTGAACCCACAGACTCCAGGCATATGACATATAAAGACAGAAATATATAAGCAGACATGTCCATGAGGCATGACACAACTACAAGTTGTACAATAGAACAGAATGCTCAAGTACATCTACAAACAGAATTTCATTGTCTTCTCACAATAATTTTATGGTGCACATAAGCAGATATTCTGACAACCATCCCATTTTTACTGAAGAAGCAATTGAGGAATAGAATGTTAAGAGCTGTGAGAGCTGGTCCTTAGCCCCAAGTCTTTCCACATCCCCACAGTGCCTGCCTCTGTGCACAGCCCCTCTCACCTCCCTGGATTTTCCTCTCCCCACACCTCTGGCCTGTGTCCTTCTCCACATCTCATCAGAACTGCCTGGTGAAGGCTGCTGCAGGAGACTAGATGAGTAGCTCAGCCTGTTCCAGCTCTCCCAGGCATGAGCTGGCTGAAGAAGCATGAAAAGGAGTCACTAAGGACTGGCAAACTTCTCCAAGCTAAGCTCAGGCAGGTTGCATTGGGCATATTACAAGAAATATATTTAAAAAGCAGCACTTAGAAACCCTGCTCCTCTGCCCAAAACAGCCCTCCATTGAAAATGTCAGTAGCTATCATTTATTTGCAGGCTAACGTGAGAATAAGTTTCTATAGTCAGCAAATTGTCCATAGAGGCTGATAAGCAGGAAGACCTGGTGCTTTGGGAGAACCAGACATGTGTGGGCCAGGGAGGCAGGGGAAGAGAAAGCCCTCAGATGACACTCTTCCAGAGTCAGCTCATCTGGCCCTTGGCTGTCATCCTGGGGTAGCCAGGTGTGCAGACACTCTAACATCATAGACTTTTAATTAACCAGAGGAGCATTGCTCTTAGAGAAAGGAAGGAAAGTGTTAAGGGAGAAATGAATTGACGATGTGAGGGGCCTTCCACTTGAATTTTCAAATTCCACTTGTCAGTGGGAAGGCTTGTTGTGTGAAATCTCCTGTGGACAAACTGGGGAGCTGTGGCTTTAGAGAACTCTCATGACAAAGTCCTAGGTTCCCAGTGCTCCAGTGACCTGCTGGATGTGAGTTTGTTTGAGCCAGAAAGCTGGTCCAGTGTATGTCCTGCACACTCCAGGTCCTAGCCCCCCAGTCACTGTGCACCCTTTCTCCAGGCTCCTATGGGGACACCTCCTGCTGTGGGGGATGCTGGGTCTGTGCTCAAGGAACCCCCAGCCCTGGAAGCGATGCCTAGGAGAATGCTTCAGTAGAGGCAGGCACAAGGGGCATGTAAATGGAGCATCTGAAGGCTTGCTGAGAGAGGGCTCTGTGAGCCAAGTTTCAGAGATGGGATAAGGAATAGCCAAAAGAGAAACAGGGGTACCCATGGAGACCTGGTCACTGGGATGCAGGCCTGGGGTGTGAGAGCACCTGGTGCATCCCAGGTTGACACACTGTTTCCTGTCGCTGGGGCACAGCATGGAAGTGGACTCACAGGCAGGTCTGGCCCTGGCAGGAGTGGCAGGCTTGCTGCGGAGCTAGCTGCCATTTTACCCTGAGTGCAAAGAGCGGTCACTGTGGGGTTGTAAGCCCAGGAGGGGTGCACTCCCATCCCCTTCTTTGGTGGGAAAGTTGGACTAGATGACCTTTCAGGTCTCCTTCATCTCTAAGAATTTACAATATTCTATGAAATGTCAACTATTTAAAATTTTATGATGATTCCCCTTTATCAGCTCCTCAATTAAAAAAAATAAATAAATAAGTGACTTCTCGGTAACCTTCAAAGCAGCTCCCAAATAACCCATCTCTTTCTCCCCTCCCTGTACTCAAGAAGCTGCTGCCTCCGAATTTCCTCATTAAAGGCAAAGTCACTCCAATGGTTCTCAGGGGAAATAGCCACCACGCAGCTTGCCCAGCCTGCCCAGTCTTGTCAGGTCTGTCCCCTGACCTGGGCCATGACATTTGAAGCTCCTGATTTCTAGCAGCCATCCCCCTCCCTAATGCTCTGAGTCAGGCCTTGCAAAAGCAGCTTCAAAGAATCTGCATATTTACAGGAAACTCCTCCCTCAAATTGAAAATGTATTATACAAACTAAGAAAAGAATCCCAAATGCATTTAAAAAACAAAACAAAAAACAAACCTATGGATAAATGTAACCAAGGAGGTAAAAGACCTGTACTTGGAAAATTTCAACCTTTTCAAAAAACTGGAAATACAAATAAATGGAAGCATATACCAACATGTGAGTAGGGTGAATTAACATAATTAAAAGCAATTTATAGATTCAATGCAATTCCTATCAAAACACCAAGGATGTTTTTCACAGAACTAAATGACCCAAAAATTTATATGGAAACAAAAATTAGCCTCAATAGTCACAGCAATCTGGAAGAAGAAAAACAAACTTAGAGGTATTATGCTACCCGACATCAAATTATAATACAAGCCCACAGTAATCAAAACAGCCTGGTACTGGCATAAAACCAGACATAGATCAATGGAACAGAACAGAGACCCCAGAAATCAACCTACGCCTATATGGTCAATTAATATATGACAAAGGAGGCAAGAACATACAACAGGGTAACAAAGTCTACTCAATAAATGGTATTGGGAAAATTGAAGATACATGCAAAAACTGAAACCAGACTACCTACCTTCTTACACCATATAGAAGAATAAACTCAAAATGAATTAAAGACTTAAATGTAAGACTTGAAACCATTAAGCTCTTAGAAGAAAACACAGGTAATAAAGCCTCTGACATTTCTCTTAGCAATATTTTTTCTGATATATCTCCTTGGACAAGGGAAACAAAAGATAAAATAAACAAATGGGGCTAACGTCAAACTAAAACATTTATGCACAACAAAGGAAACTATCAACAAAATTAAAAGACAACCTACTGGATAGAAAAAGATATTCACCAATGAGACATGCAATAAAGGGTTAATATCCAAAATTTATAAAGAATTCATACAATTCATCAACAAAATACCAAAAAATCCAATTTTAAGAAGTTGGTAAAGGACCTGAATAGACAAACCTCCAAAGAGGACACACAGATGGCCAGAAAACCTATGAAAAAAATGTTCAGTGTCACTGATAATCAGAAAAATATAAATTAAAACCACAATGTTATCACCTCACATCTGTCAGAATGGCTGTCATTAATAAAGCAACAAACAACAAGTTCCCCTTTTCGGGAACCCTTGTGCACTGCTGGTGGGATTATAAATTGGTGCAATCATTATAGGAAACAGTATGGAGTGTCTTCAAAAAGTTAAAAATGGAACTACTTTATGACCCAGCAATTCACTTCTGGGTATATACCCAAATAAACCCCAAACACTACCTGGGAATAAAATATGCACCCCTATGTTCATTGCAGGATAATTTATAATAGCCAAGTTGTAGATGCAACTGAAGTGCCCAGCAACAGACAAGTGAATATAAAAGATATAGTGTGTGTAAATATATACATATATATGTATAATGAACTATTACTCAGCCATTAAAAAGAATAAAATCTTACATATGGGACATCATGGATGGACCTAGAGAGTAGTATGGTGAGTAACATAAGTCAGTTAGAGAAAGACAAATACCGTATGTTTTCAGTTACATGTGGAATCTAAAGAGCAAAATAAATAAACAAAATACAAACAGACTCATAGACACAGAGAACACAGTGATGACTGCCAGAGGGGAGGGTAGTTGGGGGCTGAGTGAAACAGGTGAAGAAATTAAGAAGTACAGCTCGGTAGTCACAAAATACAGCACAGGGGATATAGTCAATAATATTGTCATAATTATGTATGATGCCAGGTGGGTACTTTAAATACTGAGGGGACCACATCGTAAAGTATATGACTGTTTAACCATTGTGCTATGCACCTCAAACTAATACAAAATAATATTGAATGTCAACTATAATTGAGAATAAAATTTTAAAAGAAAAACACGTGTCTGACAGTTGCAGCCATGGCACTTGCAGTGCAGCATCCTGCACACCAACTTGTCTGAGCCTTGGCAGCTTTTCCCATGAGCATAGATGGGACCTGAGCTGTCACAGAGGCTCAGAACAAGAGGGATGGGGAGAGGGACTTCTCTGGAAAGAGCATCTGGAGTCTCTGGAAAGACACCTCTTCACTGCTCTCCAATGTTGCAGGCAGGCTATGGCAGCACAATATCTAACTGACAAAGTGTTTTAGGGTTTTTCTGTCATTGTTGTTTTCTTTTGAAGTGGGGGAAGATGTGTGGAGGGGGAACAGGAGGGCATCCCATTAGGAGGTCTGCTAAAATTACTATCAATGTCACAGAAGATGCTTCCTGGACCTTGCAGCTGCAGAGGACCATGCTAAGAAAGGCAGCTGCCTATGTGCGGCTCAGAAGTGCTGCCAGAGCATGCCCTGCTACCACGACACAGCCCAGGCCTCCTTGGCAAGGGGCCAGCATGCCTGCAGGAAGGCTCTGGTGATGATGTAGGAGAGAGTATAGACAGGCAACCTGTCCACCCAGCCACTGGCAGTATGAGCAGGAACCTCAGGACATTGGAGCCAGTTCCCTGAAACCTCTAGAGGACACTGGATTCTTGAGTTCTTGGTTTACAAGGGTGACTCACAAAAACCATCTCTTCTATCCTCTGTCTCTGCTTAGAATGACACTCAAGTCATTCCAGAAAACTAGCTCCTTGGAAAGCGGAGTTATCAGCTTTGGAAAATGAGATATGGCTATATTCATAATGCTTTGTACTTGCCACTTGGCTAGCTCTGCCAATCTCTCTGTCTCTATAGGAACAGAGTTTAAATGGATCAGAGTTCCAAGGAACAGGAGACTCAGGGCTGGTTTCTATGAAAAGTTCCTGTGAAAATAATCCTGGGTATTTGTGAAGGGAAGCAAGTGGAAAAATTAATTGACTCCAAGGCCCAGAGTTTAGAATGAATAAAAATTTTGGAGACTAATTCCAGGAAGCAAGCTAATGTGGTTAATAGAAATGTAGTGTTTGGGGTGAGGAAAGTGATGGTCCCCCAGTGCCCTCAGCTCTGTGCCATTTAGCTCCATCCAGAGTGTGGTCCCCAATGAAGGTATAGACCTAGACAAACAAAAAGCATTAGTGGTAAGAGATTTCGAGGCCGTGTTGCATTGGGAATAGCTATGGGAGAAAAACATCCAAAGGCCAAACAAGCTGAGCACTGTTGGCTGCAAGTGTTGCTTTCCCACAAGTTTAGGAGCTCTTGGAGATACTGTGGCTCATTTATGTTGCTTTCCTGGCCTTTGACAGGAGTAGGGACTCCAAATTTTTATGCTAAATTTTAGAAATGAATGAAGGAAGAAGAAATGAAGTGAAATCAAACTATTTTCAAATATTTAAGGAGCTAGTTTAAAAAAAACCCAAAGCAGAGTATTCCGGTTGCTTCATCAGGTAGTATTAGGAGGCAGATTTTGACCCAGATTTTGCCTGGAAGGCTTTGGAATGTGTCTCTTGGGAGGTGGTGCATTCCCCAGCCCAGGGCATGCTCTGGGAGAGGCAAGTGGCTATTTCTCTCAGGGACGCTGTGGAGAGCATTGTGTTGGAAGATTAGGCCTTGAAGGTCTCCAACAGCATGTACTAGGGCCATGCTTTAGAGTGCAGAGACCGTGGGCTTTGGAGACAGCCAGATCCAGACTCAGTTCTCAAGTCTGTAACTAACTAGGTATATTAATGTGAACATATTACCATTACTTTCTGTTTCAGTTTCTCTTTCTTTCTTTCTTTCTTTCTTTCTTTCTTTCTTTCTTTCTTTCTTTCTTTCTTTCTTTCTTTCTTTCTTTCTTTCTTTCTTTTCTTTTTTACCTACAAGATGGAGAGAATGGCTTTTAGGTGTGGTTGATAAAAAGATGAAATATTTTAATACATATACCCATCACTCTGCACAGTGCAACATGTAGCAGATACTCAATAAATGTTAGCTATTATTAGTATGTGAGTAGAGCCTATTTTCTATCTGATCACGATCATAGGTAAGCAGAAGAGAGTGACATGCAAATCTAGTTTCAGTAATTTTTGGGTTTAGCCAGGCCAAATGTTGAAAGGCTATCATCTTCACTGTGTGGATAAAGACAACTGAGTTACCGTCATTGTGATATACAGTGAGCCAGTGAAAAAGTTGACATCTACATCTTTAGCTAAGGATGCCAGACCCCCATTCTTGAGCTTTCCCTCTCCCTAAGGATTAATTACAGCCTGTTAAACCATTTCAGATGCTCAGATGAAAGATGTGCTCATCTTATTACAGCCCTAACAAAGTTGCTTAGGGGCTGCTCAAAATTTCTGATCTTTAGACCAAATTAAATGAAGGAAATAAAGGGCCCTCTAATACTGTGCTTCTTTTTTTTCTTGCCTCTTTCAACTATGATTTCACCAAATTCAGGAAGGAAAATTATACTATTTCAATACCACCCAGAATGTCTTCTGGGGGATGAGGAGGGAGAAAATGGGGTGGAAATGGGAGATCTCACACAGGCAAAAACCAGAGGATGGAGCTAGAGAAACTAGAAACAATACTACTGACCTCTAACCCATGAGAGAAACCAACTGGGAGATGATTCAGGCTAAGAACTGTCACTTCTAGGACAGTGTAGGGAACGTCTTTCCCAAACAGGCTTCGGTGGAAGCTCCACAGAGTCCCAAATGGAAAATTCTCTCCAAAGAGAATCAAAACAGTAATTTTTAAAATGGTATAAAATAACCCTGAATTCTGAAAGACTATTTTTAAAATTGTAATAATCTCTTAATCATCCACCAGCAGGGAATATGGCATTTGGTTCAGACATTTTACCAATTATAACCCACTGTGTCCCTGCATGGTGCTTTCTAAATAATCAAAATTAGCTCTTAATAGTCAGTAGTCCAGACAGGAAGGAAAAAAAGCAAAACCAGATCCAAATGGGAAAATACCAATACTAGAAAAGCCCAGCCCAGCAGGCCATTGGCAGTCATGAGCCCTCCTGGCCTGCAGGAGGTAGCAGCAAAGCAAGGGAACTGAGTAAAATGTTTGGATGTGGGATCTTAGCAATTCTAGGAAAATGAGGAAAGGCCAAGAGTGGGAGACACAGAACATGGGTTTTGGAGTTGGACAAACCCGAGCAAGAATTCCAGCTCTGCCCAAAGCCCTTGCTAGCAGTTTCCTTGGGCCATGCTCCTTCCCTTCCCTGAGCCTGTTTCCTCGTATGTGAAATGGGGGTTTAGACACTCTGAAGAGATGTTCTCCAGATCAGATGTGATCTGTGCAAAGTGACCATGTGGTGACCGGTACACAACCAGTACTCAAGGAATGTCATTCCCCTGCTCCTGGTAACTCTTCCTTCCCCTGCCAGGATCATCTTGGATATAGGAGATGGACTATCAGAGCAGACAGTGGCATTCTGCCCACCCCGGAAGAGAAGCACAAATAATCATCACTCCTCAACCCATTTCTTCAACCCATGATTGACAGGGGAAGGACACATGTCAGGAGGCAGAGACTGTTTACCAGGTTGGGCATGGGGAGCCATGTTGTGAAGCTCCAGCCAGGTCCATGTACATCATGCAGAGTTCCCATTGGCACTTACAGCTGCTGAGCTAGACAGGAAAGCAGCAGGACAGTCACCAGATTTGTCGAAGAAAACTTGGTCATAAAGAGGATTATTGTGAACCAATTTATAAGTCCAATCAGGAGTGTGACCCTTCATGCATTGGAGGTCAAAAGCACCACCATCTCTAAAGGCCACTTAGCAGCAGATCCCATCCGGTGTTAGCTCAGAGGGATGGGTGGAATACAGTGAGGTCAGGAAGGAATTCTCTGCAGAGAGGCTGCAGTTCACTCACATCTTCTACCAGGGCAGTGTCCATCAAAGTGTGATCTATGGACCACCTGCACTATAATCTTCTGTCTGGGTGGAAGCTAAGAATATGCAGATTCTTGGAATGCATCCAGTTTTATTAACTCAGAATTGTGGGGAATGTGCACTTAAGACAAACACCACTGGTCACTCCTGTGCAAACCTAGGTTTGAGCAGCCCTGCCCTATGCCAACAATGTGTGGGGCTGAAGAAGGAGGAGCAGTGGCTGGTGGCTGCTGCTGGTGTTTCTTGATGACATAATTCTTGGTCAGGAAGCTGAGAGAAGTCAGCCCCAGGGGCAGCTGCTGGAGCAGCAGTTATGGTGAAGCGGCACTTTGAGCTTAATCAGCTGTGGTTCAAGTGGAGGGCGGGATCAGGGTCACTGGCCACCTCCACTACCACAGGTGTGGCTTGATGGAAGGGGTGTAAGAAGGGGCTCTTCCCAGTAACACTCAGAAAGCTGGCTGTGGGCCAGAAGGAGCTTTTCAAAGCCTTAGATTTGGCTTCCCACAGATTGGGTCTGGTGTTTGGTGTGAACATGATGTTTTCCTAACTATTGCTTCTCTGCCATGACTCTCTCCACATACTCATTTCTTTACCTTGTTTTATTTTTTGCTGTAACACTAATCACTAATGACATTATATTGCATTTGAACATGTTTGTCTATTGTCTGTCCCTAGAATGATTTTCACAAAAGCAGACATGTGGCGCATTTTTCAACCTGTGCCTAGAAGAGAGCCTAGCAGACAGGCAGCAAGGCACTCAACAGACATTTATTGAAAGAATGAGTGAGAATTCATTACTTCACATCTTCCAAGTATATTGTAGCTCAGGGAAAAGTCTGTCTGATAATTTCCCTACAGGCTGACTGCTTCATTTGTTGAGGGAAGGGTGAGCCTGAGGGCATGATTTGAGTTTAATAAGCCCCAAGTTTCACTTAATTTTTTTGTCAGTCTCACCCCCAAACTGAGCTCTCTGTCAATGTAGGACTATGTCTTTTTTAGCTGTGGCTCTCCCATACCAGGTGCAGTGCCTGACATGTGGCACAGGCTCAATAAATGATTGTCAGGTGAAGGAAGTGACCCCTCAGTGAGATTCTCCCTAGTGTGAGGCCGCTGCTGAATCCTGGCTCATGAAAAAGCTTCCCAGTGGTTGGGAAGCAGCGGTTGTCATTGCACAAGGTCACATCTCTCTGGCCCGGAGCTGGTGCCAGGACTCAGGGCTCTTCTCTCTCCATCTGGGTCCTTTTACATCTGTGGTCCAAGACAGCTGACCTGGTCTTGTCGACCAGTGCAATCCATGCCTTCCTAGAAGGATCTCAGCTGGGTCTGGGAGCCTCTCGGATAGATGTGGGAATAGAGTGCCAGGATGTAGATGTCCCTGGAGTCCCCTGAGTTGTGGGACTACACTGGTGCCAGAGCCCTGCCCTGCCCTGACAGGCTCCCCAGTCAGACTCCTGGCAGGTAGAGTCTAGCAATCTGTACTTTAACCAAATTACCAAGGTAATTTTAATGCATGATTTATCATAATGGTTAAGAACCTGGGCTTCAGAGTTAGAAGTATTTGGGTTCAAAACGAGTGGCCATTACTAATTGTTCAAGGCCAAATATGTCAATCTCCTCAGTTTCTCCACTTATAAAATATGGGTTAATAAAAAGTACCAACTTTATAGGGTTATATAAGAAAATACATATGACACAGGTAGTGTGGTGTATGGCCCATGGTGAAAACTTAATAGATAAAAACTGCCATTATGATTATAGCGACAAAGATGATGAAGATGATGAATCTCAGTGACCTCCTGGAAAGGCAGTCCTGCCACACTAGGGTCCCTTGTCTAATGACTGGGACAGCCAGGAAGCTCTTCAATGTCTGCCTCCTGCTGTCATTAGTGTGTCACTTTCTACCTCTCAGGCTTTTCTTAAGGTTGGAGAAGGGCTAGGCTAAGAGTAGAGTTGATTATCAGGGTGATAGGAGGTTGGGAAACCTTCAGAGAAACACTTGGAGTGGCTGTCAGAATCCTTGTTTCTTCTGATGTAATAGAATTACAGAAAAGGAGAAGGTAGATGGAGGAGAATAAGGAGGAGAGTATGGAGTTGAAAGAAGCTACAAAGTACAAAGCACCCCTAAGCTGACAGGAGAAGACAGGAAGCAGGCAGGAGAGAAGGGACATAATTGCCACGATGGGGGTAGGCTGAGTGTGGGTTAGTCAGAGAGGAGCTGACAGGAGAGAACGGGCCATCCATTCCAACTCAAGAACTTCCTCAGCCCCCCACAGACCAGGTCTGATATGTGTCTGACCAGCAAACAACCTAGAGTCTAACACTTGTTCCAGGGTTAGGGCCAGATTCAGGGAGTAGAATAATCCAAAATAGTGGGCATGGCTTGGGAATTCCTTCTTCGCATGATAGCCCCTTGCCCCCTTTTCCCCACAGCAAAGTGTGGCTGTGTCCTTCTTGGTATTTTGCTGGGGCTGCAGTTCCTCCACCCACACTGGCTGCAGCGGGTGGCAGCAAGGGGGAAGCCAGCACATGCTGGAGTCTTGCATGGGACACAGCTACTGTTCTTGGGGATAGCTGAAAGAGGAGGCCACCCTGAGTGCAGAGGAGAAATGGACAAGGGCATAGAGATAGGCAGAGAGGAGGTCTGCCACTAGGGCATCAGAGCCAGGCTTACCTGTCGAAAACCATTCCTTGTGAACTGCAAGATTTTCAAGGCATAGTTGGACCTCTGGCCTTTGCTGTTGAATTCAATGTGGCCAGTGAGACCTTCCAATTCTACCTGTCCAAGAGAGAGTGAGTTACAGCACCAAATAGGGCCATGTTCTAGTTGTCCCAAGCAAGCATTCTACACATGCTGTGTAAGGAGGTCTAAGTATTATGTCCAAGACAGGGGACACCATCAAGGTCCATGCTTCTGTCCACCTCTCAGCCATATGCTCTTGAGACTACTGTGATGTATCCTCAACTGAGTCCAAATTGGCTGGGGCTGGAGGAGAAGAAGGATGCCCTACACCTCATGCCTTCACAGCTGCTGCATAAAACAACTCAACAAGGTGCTAGCTTGAGCTCAGACTCCCCTGATCCCCTCTTCTATGCTCTAGGTTGTTAATAGCTTTTATCTTATTTGGGCAGCTGCTAACCCATCCCAAGACTGCAAGAAGTCAGGATGACCTGACTTAAATGCAAAATCCAAGCCACTCTGCTCCAGG
The DNA here is from genome assembly GCF_019186645.2 of Phyllostomus hastatus. NCBI lineage: Eukaryota > Metazoa > Chordata > Mammalia > Chiroptera > Phyllostomidae > Phyllostomus > Phyllostomus hastatus. Next base: position 620,719 of record NW_025334015.1, on the reverse strand, counting down.
CTTCTTTAAAAGGTGATGTCTTCTTAGTGGGCTGAGGCACATCCATCCCACTGGGTGACATGTGGCTGAGAGAATACAGGAGCCCAACATCAAGTTAGAAGCACTGAGCCTGAGGGATCATGGCCTATAGCAGAATCATCCATCCCTATTTTGTACAAGCTTTGCTGGGACCACCTGTGAGCCAAGGGGTCAATTTCCAAGCCTGGAATCTAGGAAGCCCTGACAGTCAAAGGCCAGACTGAGCCAGTCTGTGACTCTCAAGGGCCACTGTCAACCTTGCCATGGATTCTCAGTGATTTTAGGGATTAGGGAACAAATGGGACCCATGATCCACTGAATGGAGTTGCCACAGATCACTGTGTCATCTGGGGCTGTGATAAACTGAGGAGGCCTGGAAAGGAATAACGGAAAGGGTTCTCTGCTGGCAGGCTCGGTGTGGTCCCACAGAGCCCCAGTCCTCTCACCATGCGCAGGTAGTTCATGAGGCTGGTGCCATGCTGCCAGATCTGGGCTGAGCCGCAGGATAAGGGCTTCACACCAATCTCCTGGCTCCGGTTCAGCTCCTGCACTGCAGTCACCACAGCATAGAGGGCATCGAATAGCAGGGCTGAGGAGAGCTGGGAAGTGGGCAGAGAACAGCAGGCGGTCCACCAGAGATGGGTGGTATGAGTGGGGTAGGTGGAGGAGGAGCAGAGAGAGGAAGCAACAGGTGCAAAGAAAGGCAAGGGAAAGAGAAAAACAAAACAGAAAGAAATAAGGGTGCATCTTTGTTGCCTTTGGCCTACCTTCTGTCTCTGGGCTAGCTCCACTTCCCCTAGTAGCCCAGGTGCTTGGCCCAGACAGATAATGGTGTCGAAGGATTCTCTGGGATTGGACCAATAAGCTAGCCTTTTGAGCCCAAAATGATTCCAAGGATATCCTTTTCTTTCCTTGCTCCAGGGAAGTGCCAACTTCCCCAAGAATCCCCAAGAAGGGATGGAGCTGCTGATCTCACTAAGAGGAAGGAACCCTGCACTGCCCCGACACATGCCCATTCTACAAAACTCAGCTGACATTTTCTTACTCTGGGAAGACCATCATGATGTGGTTGTTCCTAGCTGTACACACTGTTACGGTCCACTTTGTACTATTAACCTAATGGGATGTCTAAAGTACATAGTAAGTTCAAAGCCCAAAGATGTGTGAGACCTTCCTCCTGTGGTAGATTACAGTGGAATAGGGGAGGGGGTACAGGGAGACAGGGAACAGTTAAGGGTAACATGATACTGAGTCAGAGGGACCCACAGTAGTCTGTGGGAGTTCCAAAGAGGAAGATAGCTTATCTGGTTGGGTGATTTAAGAAAATATTTTGTTGAGGATGCAGTGTTTGAACTGAGCACTGAAGGATTTTGACAGAAAAATTATTTAACCTGGGAGTGGGGAGCAGCTAAAAAGGGAGAAAGGCATTCCAGAGATGGAATTGTATGAGCAAAGACAAAGGGATGGAAAGAGCACACCTGGAGGGGGAATGGGAGAGGAAGACGCAAGAAATCAGAAACGATGCAGGGATCATGCTTTGGGAGGCTTATGACCAGGAGGAAGAGGCCAGTTCATTTTTGTCTGCATTTTCATCTCCCTTTACAGTGAAAACTCTTAGGGCTGGGGCACACAAGACCTTAGTCTCTACACCCTGCACAGCACATTACACCAGGACCTGACAGGTGGTGGGCCTCCGTGACATATTTATGGAATCAAATGAAATTTGGGGTGAAATCTGCCCACAAGGCTTAGGCTGAACACTATTAAATTAAGTAGATGTTAGTGACCCTTGGGGAGGGGAAGACTGAGTGTCTGGATGGAGGCATTAGAAGCAGAGAAACAGAAGACACTTGTCCTTGGGGTGTGCCATCCACAGAGGTGATGTCTCTGACAATGGAAATTGACTGAGGGTGAACAACTGTAGGGTCAACACTGCAGGGGCCTGAAGGGAGGCCCAGGGAGGCAGGAGAGGCCTTCCGGGACGAGCGATGTCAGATGCAGGAAACCTATGCTCCACCGCATTATAAAGCAGATTCCTTCACTGAACTGTGACATTCTATCATAGGCAATGACAGACTATCCCTTGTAAGCCTCTTCTTCCAACATGAGAAATGGCTGAGAGTACTCCCCATGTGACTTCGGACACTGGCCAGGCCCTTAGACACTGGGCTCCCCAAGGTTGGAGGCAGGGAGGCCATTTTGTGACCTTGTGGATATTTTCAAGGTTTACAGACAGAAGGCTAGCATCTGGGACAGTGAGGTGAAGGAAAAGGGACTTGAAACCAGGAACAATGAAACCAGAGTCTGGACCACCACCCTTACTTGTGCACCAAATAAGCTGGGCCGGCTGCTGAACCTGGGAGTGAGCAGCAGTTTCCTGTGAAAGCAAGGCCCTGCCTGACATGTCTGTCAAAGTGCTCTGTAAACTGTGAGTGTCAGGGGTCACCATTCCTGAGGGATGGGACTGTACCCCAGGTGCAGATAAGTGTCAGCAGGTGTCTGGCAAGCAGGTGTTGGCTGAACTCAGGTGCTGGGGAGTCATAAGAACAGAGAGCTACAGGGCTGGGAAGAATGACTCGTTTCATTCACAGTTTTGGTACATACTGGGCAAGGATGTTTGTAATAGCAACTAGTTGGGCAGAAGAGATCATATTCCTAAAAGGCAATTACAGGGAAGCCCAGCCAAACAAAATCTGTACCCCCATCCAAGCTCAGTTGCATTACAAAACTGCCTGGCCAGTGTGTTTTTTCTTTCTCATGCTCACCCATTTTTCTCTTCCTCTATAACTTTTTTCTTCTTCCCCACATTTATTCAGCCCCTATGATCTGGAAGAGACCCTTCATCTTTTACCGAGGCCTTAGTGCCATGTGTGAGCCATTGTGTCCCCTCTGCCTACATCAGGTTTTCTGCCCTCCCAGGTCCAACACCCCTGCTTTCCAGAAGCCTGGTCCTGAAGCCACATGTGGCCTGCAGAACAAGCCAGTCAGGGCACCCACATTGTGCTATCAGGCTCAGTGGAGACCTGTGCAGTCCTGCTGAGCTGCACTAACTGGCCAGGCTCCTCACAGTTCCTCCTGCTGGTCATCCTGGTCCTGCCTTCTCCCTCCCATGGCCCTTCCCCTTTGCAGTTTAGCTCCTTCATCTGATTCAAGGCTCACCTGAGTGGTATCTGATGCTTCTTGGCCAGCTTATAATTGTGCTGGTCCTTTCCCTGAGCAAATGGGCTCCTTTATTAAAGGGCCCTTTGTGTTTCCTTGCCAACAGGACTTATGGAAATGATGAGTGCTACAGACTCTTCCATCCCACAGAGACAAACGTCTTCCTAAGGACATCACCTTTAATGACACTGGCTTCAGCCCCTGTAGTCTGGCTACTTAAATGGTATTTTAAACTCCCTTTTATCCCACCTTCTCCCTTACCTCTCATTAATCTCTCCATTCTGAAACCCTCAAAATCACCAAGTGTAAGAACTGGAAGGGATCCTAGAAATCAAGTAGTGCAACTCTCTTGTTTTACAAATGAAGAAACTGAGGTTAAAAGAGTTCTGCCCTTGCCCCACAGCACCAAGCAAGACACTGGTAGAGCCAGGATGGGGACGGAAGCATAGCATTCCTTCCCCCAGTCTGGTTTTCACCCTTCTTTGCAGCTTTGTCTTTCCACCTCACTTCCCACCTCTCAGAAGCCCAGGTATGTCATTGCTGCATCACACTGATGCTTATGCTTAGCCTCTAGGACAACATAAACAATCTTTCCAGTTGTCGTTACCTTCTCAACGGCAGACAGGAGCAGGAGACTGTTGGGCCAGAGCTGGGCACAGGGAAAGCTGGTGGCTAGAGGCTTCCCTGCTGCCCTGGGTTTGGTCATCACCCAGTTCACTTCCTGATCTGACTGACTGTCTTCATGTTAATCCCTCAGTTAAGAACTACTTGGAACTTTTGCTGAAACAGGGCTTGTAAGGGCAGGACAGAGTGGGCAGTAAAAGGGTGGGACCTAGCACCCATTCTTCCCTTCTTAATATAAGCCCTATTTCATTTATGGGTACTCCCCTTCCCTCAAGCAAGCATGTGCTTCAGGGGCAGCTGCTTCAGCTCCAACTCCTGAGTGAGTCTGGGTGGTCCAAGAATCTCCCATCACCATGACAATGTGATGAAGAACTCAGCATGTGACCCCATTCTGGCTGATGAGACATGAACGGAGGCCTAGAGGGAGGGATGGCTACTCAGAAGAGTTTCCTGTCTCTAAGAGAAACACTCTCTCCTCCTGCGGACATTCTTGTGTCTGGCCTTGGTGCCTGGACCAGCAGCAGTCATTATGGTTCCAGCCTGACCATGATGTTGACACCAAGGATGAGAGCAGAGATGCAAGGAATGTAGGTTTCCAGTGACATTGCTCTGGACTCTACCCTGCTTCTCCACTTGCTATGACATGAAATAACACATTTTCTTTTTTTGCATGAGGCATTTTAATTCGGGAATCCTGTTACTGAAAACTAAGAGCTCCCTAACTAGTCCTGAGGCCCTGGGGATCCCTGTCTTCTTGGAGGCATGGTTGACCGAGGCCCCCAAAGAGGCCTGGGCCTCATCCCCTCTCTGAAGTCCCCTTCTCACAGGCTGAGTGTGGAGACTCTCATCACTACAGACTTACAGCCACAGCATGCCACCCAACTCTCACATCCTCCTCCCAGGCCCTCAGTTCCTTTCTGCCACATGCTGTTGCTATCCCCACTCCATCTGGATGAGGTTTTATTGGCTGATGCTCTCTTATTAGCAAATGATCCCAATGCTGGTAAATCAGCATGTGCCTCTTTCCAGTGTTCATTGGTGTCTCAAACTTCAGGGCCTTCAGGATTTTTTTAGTGCTTCTAGCAACTACAATTGCAGCAAGGGATGTGAGGAGCAGGAACAGATGGAAGGAGCAACCTCAAGACCCCTGGCACCTGTCCATTTGTGTACTTCCTTTAGAGAGGTGGCGTGGTGACACAAGTGACAGGTATGTTCCCAGCATGCTCTGGGCCTCACAGATCCTCTCTGCAATTTGACCTTGGCTGATCTGAACTGAAAATTCCTAAGCCTCAGACACCTCCTCCCTCCAGCCCAGTCTCTGCCTCCACAAACAACCAGGCAGCCTCTCATGCAGGATCCACCTGTCTACCAAGGACTCGTACCTGGGTCCTCCACCTGCTCCCTGACACCTTAGCTCCCATCTTGTGCTCCTCCAGCTTCTCCGAAGTTGCCAGTCTCCTCCCCTCACCCCTCTCTCTCCAGTGGTGGGAGAGCCTGTAATCTCTGTCTCATCAACTTTCCCACATCACATCAGATCTCTATCTTGAAGTTCCTGCTGCTCCCTCCCTCTGATATTACTAAGTTAGCTCTGGGAGCAGTTGGGGAAAAACAGTTCTGGGACAAACCCAGCTCCATCCATGTCTCCATTTCTGGGCTGTCCCCTTCTGTCTCCTGCCAGTCTCTCACCTCATTCCCCTTCCTTTTCATGGCCCCTCTTCATGCTGCAGCCACCATTGCCTGTCTTTGCGCACCACCTCTCACTTTTGTCTCTGCTTTCCCTGTCCCTACCTCTTCTAGACAGTTAACCCCCCAAATGTCTCAGTCCTCATTTAAAGCACTCTCCTCTTTCTTGGTGCAAAAATGTTGCTTGGCAAGGAATCCTCAATTCTCTTGTTCTTATATTTCCATTTGGTTCTTCATTGCTATGTTCTTTTGAGCTGCTTGTAAATTATTTAGGGGAATGAAAGACTCTATATATTAAGATGATTCAATCTGACTCAGGAGATGTTGGCTGAGTTTCCTTTCCTTTCTCTGAAATAAAAATAAAAATATCTTCTAAATATATACCCTTCTCTACCTGACACAGTCCATGTCACTGGACTCCAAGGGTTCTCTTTGTGCCCATTTGCCTCTGAACTTTTGCAGCTTAAACTATAATGCCAGTGCAATGCCAGGACAGGAATGATCACAATTTCATGGAATAGCTCATACAATCTGGGTTTTATTCAGTGAAGTAAACACTCACACACATCTGTTTTAGCATAAACTCTAATTACTTAATCTAATCATCTGTAATTTCAATGATTTTCATGTTCACAATGTGAGGAACGGGAATGGCAGGGGAGACTGGTGGGTGTGTGTTTCCAGCAGCACACTCCTTACTTGGGACATCTCAGGTGGGAAGCACACTTGCAGCTTGCTGTTCACCACCCAGGGTTCAGGCTGGTGGGCAGCACTCAGCTTCCTTCCCTGCTACTCCTCAGTTCAGCTACTCCTCCCCCTCCATGCCTACAGCCTGACCCCCTGGCCCCCAGCAAGCTCCACCTGGAACTCTGTCAGCCCAACTGTGAAAGGGGCACACAAGTTGGAAGAAAGGAACCAAGAGAGAAGAAAAGGCCAAGAGTGAAGAGGGACATCTAAAGTGTAAGAGAGAAAAGGAACAGAAAGAGAGAAAAAGGAGGTTATGAGACAGAGGAAGATGGACAGGAGAGCATGAGGAAAGGTGAGAGAAAAAAAGAGAGGTTGGAACTGAGAGGGTGAGAGAAAGGGAGAGGAGAAAAGGAGACAGGTGAGAGCAAGGAAGGTGAGGAGAGAGAGGGAAGGGAAATCAGGCCCCATGGACTGACTGACAGATGTGGGAGCTGGTGACAGCCTGTTTACAGACTGGATGCAGAGACAAAAGCAGGCTGTACTCTCCACACTGATTGTTTGTGGCCACCTGGCTCCCCAGCCAACAGAAGAGCAGGGCTGCTGGTGCTGGCAGTTTCAGCCTGGTAGGGACAGATTTGAGAAAGATTTGCTGCTATGTGAAGATCTGAGCTTCCTTTCCACAGTCTTTGATGGGAGGAATTCCTGCAACCCTTCCCTCCCTCTGCGAGGCCGAAGAGACCAGGGCTGGATGCCCTTCTGTCACTGAGAGTCAGTCTCAGAGCCCCAGCATCTGTGCCAGCCAGTACCTCTGTGTCTCATTTTCCTTATCTGTGAAAAAGGAGTGCACAGGCACTTGTATCTGTTATTAGGAGGTCATGAGGAGGAAACCAAGGTCAGGGTGGGATGATTTCATGGGAAGTGCTACACTATTCTTTAGCTCTGTGCTGAGGTGAAAGCAAATGGATGAGCACCCTTATCTCCTCAGCCAGAAAGAACACAGGGCCCATTTTACTGGCAAGAAAACCGCAGGAGCTTTGCCAAGACAATGCCAACAGACGTGGGACCCCAGGCTGTGTGGCCTAGGACTAGCTGCTCCACCAGGCCTAAGGCTGGTACTTGCTCTCCTCCCACCGTCCACTGAAGCAGTGGAGTGGGAAGGACACAGCCTTCTTGTACTCTTGTTCTCTACCCCCAGCACAGAGGGTGACTCCAGAGGACCCAACCACTTCCCACATGCCCCCCAAACATTCTCGGGGAGCATAAGATACTAAAGTCTTAGGAGGCTTTAGGTTGTGTTGGGAAGGAGAAGAAGGAAGTCGGAGTTTTCTCTTTTAAACTGCCTGGGACTGAGTTCACAGGACAGGTACCCTACACAGGAGCAAGTCAGCGCCTGCAGCTTGGACACCCTGCACAGTGTCCCCCACACAGTAAGTAAGCATCCTCAAGGATTTGCCTCACCTCCTCTGGAAAGCCCTCCCCAGTCTCTACTGGCAGAACTGAGAACCAAAATGTGGAGTGGGTTGAGTTGGAGAGGAGGCAGAATGTTTTGTTTCCTTTCCTAATATTGTGCTGTCCATTAGCACCTCATTAGAATCTGGAGTGATGATTATGAGAATGGTAGAAAAGGCCAAGGTACAGGGCTTGTGCTCCTACCAGGAGAGATGAGCTTGGTCCTATCCATGACACTGTGCCCGAGGACATCTGTCCCTGTCCCTCAAGACCTAGTAGGGATGAGGATCCCCTTCCGAATCCTTCCTATGGAGTCTTACCTCATTCTGGTCAAAACCATCTTGTTAGGATGCACTCTGTAAACTCTATGACTTCAGTTCTCAAGCCCCTTTCTTTTATCTGGTTCTTCTGATCAAAACTCCCTGAGCTTTACATGAGCTCTGACCCCTTAGCTACCTCTCCCTTCCTAAGATTTTCCACAGGCTAAGCAATCAAAAAGGCAAAGATTTGGGTGGAAGGTCAGTCTGTCCTTCAGTAGGCCTGCTGCTAGGTCACCACTTTGGCTGATGACTAATCAGGTGCCCATGTGCACCAATGTCCAGGACTGTCCTCACTTCTGAGTCTGTCTCACCAAAAACAGATATCACTCCTATTTTTTTATCCTTACCCAAGGACATTTTTTTTCATTGCTTTTAGAGAGAGAGGAAGGGAGAGAGAGAAACATCCATTGGTTGCCTCCTATACATGCCTGGACTGGGAATCATATGCTCCTGGACCAGGAACTGAGAATTGAGGATCAAACCCACAGCTTACATATGCACCTTGACCAAGAATCAAACCCACAACCTTTTACTAATGGGACGATGCTACAACCAACTGAGCCACATGGGCCAAGACTCACTTCTATTTTAAAAGCCCACCAGAGAATGTCCCACTCCAGGAAGGTACCCAATTCCACTCCCATCCCCTAAACCTAATTCATTTCCATTTCTTTATAACTTTAACTCATTATTCCACCTGTCTCACTCATTCATTCATTCCTTTGACAAATACTTACTAACTGCTTTCATTTTGCCAGGCCAATGTACAGTACAGTGTGGCAAAGGAATAGTGGTTCTAGAGAATGACAAAATAGCGTAGTGGTTAAAACTGTGAACCGTAAACCCACAGGGCTTAGGTTCTGATCCTACTTCCTCTGCTCATTAGTTGTGTGACCTTGAGCTGCTTATTTAACCTTTCTGGCCTCAGTTTGATCATCTCTAAAGTGGAGGTGCTATCTCACAAAGTTGTTATGAGCATCACAAAAGCTGTCTTAGGCTTGGAGGGACCCAGAAAGCCATGAGATTCCCATCTCAGAGAACCTATCTTTTAACAAATGGACACAAGAAATGCATTAGACCTGCCCCACAAAGTAAGGACATGAAACCCGAGGAGAATGGCAGGGAAACCTTTGCTTCCATCACACACCCTGTTGGGAGAGGAAGTGCAAGGAGGGAAGAATATGGGTGAGGCCACAGAGGCATGTCTGGATGAGTTGCTCCTTAGGGCAGTAGTCCAGAGTGACAGGGAAAGCACTGGATCAGGGGTTGGGTGTCTCAGAGCCTAGTTTTACCCTGCAAAAGGCTTTGTGCTTGCCCTGGGACAAGATGCCTACACCTCCTCTCCCAGCCTGGGCTTCAGTGTCCCAACCTGAAAAATGAGGCAGCAGATCAGCTTATGGCCTTTTCAACAGTAACAGCCTTGGATTCTACACTTGGGCAGTTCTCAGCAGCAGAATCATCAGGAGTCCAGCCACAGAAGGCCACAGACCTCACTGACCAGCAGCTTGGTGCCTCCACACAGCCAGCCACCCCGCTGTCCCCTGTAGCAGTTGGGCTGTTTGCAGCTTATAGGAGTGGAGAAGATTTTCCCTTGTAACTACTTCCCAGAACTTGCATTTTGACACACCTCTTTCTGAGCTGGGCCTGAGGAAGCTGGTCTCTAGGAGGCTGTATGTGCTGGAGGCTGTATGCACAGAGAGGGTGTGTGTAGGCAAGGGGACGTGGAGGAGGGCTCTGGCGATACTCACCGCAGGCCCAGGGAAGGGCACATGGTCACAGTTCTCCTGCCAGGACTGGTTGAGGTTCTGGGCAAACTCTTGGAAGAAAGCATGTGATTGATTGAAAATGGAAAATCCCAGGATATTGACACGATCATCCAGAAGGCTGTCCATCCTCTGGAGTGAGAACTCCTGGAAAGGCCGGGCAGTCAGAAACAGAGCAGAGTTAGGAAGGGAAGAAGGGGCCTGGGCTTTGGTGGCACCTGTTTTGGCATCTGTTTGACTGGGTCTCATTCCAGTCAAATCAATGCTAATTGTCAGGTGCTCTGCTAGGCACAGAGGGTCCCAAAACAACTACGAGTTGTTCTTCTGAGAGCACACGGTGTTGGGAGAAGCGGGGGAGAGCAAGAGAAATAAACAGAATGATCTCTAAGAAAGGTATGTGTAAGATTCACTAGATGAAGAGAAAAAGAAAACGGTAATGTGCCTGACTAAGGTGTGAACATCAAGTTTGAAGGATGCATAGGGATTTTCTGGGCAAAAAATGTGAATGGGCAAAGGCTATTCCAGACAGCAGTCACCATGGGTATAAAGGCGCAGAGGGGATAGAGAAACTGTGTGGCTTTTTCAGCTATTTGCCCACAGTGTACTTTGATAGAAGTATCACTTCTCAAAGTGTGGTCCACATGACACCTGCCATCGGACTCTCCTGGGGACCTTTTGAAACAGTGATGGTTGCTGTACCCTGCCTAACACCAGCTGAATCTGAGGCTCTGGGGCTGAAACCAGGAGTCTGCATTTCCAGCAGATCCTAAGGCCTTATGCATACATTCCAAAGTTTGGGATGGACTGGGTTAGCACATAGGAGGCATACAGGTAGGCATGGCAAGAAATGAAACTGGACAGGTTGGCAGGGCCAGAGCACTGGACTAGGGAGCTGGCACTTGGTCATGTGTGTGATGGGACTTGAGGGGACTCTAAGCAGGAAGACTCTCAATCTGAAGCTCTGAAGATAGGGTTCATTTAGTATTTTTTCATTCATGTAACAAATACTTACCTGCTTACTGTGCACCAGACACAGGCACAAAAGATAGGAACAGGAAGCACAATTCCTGTTCCCGAGGAGCTTACAGGGTACTAAGGGGACAGATTGTAAAGATATAAACAAATCCACACAATTTCAGATATCTATGATGAGTAAGAGTGGGGACTGCTGCTTTTGATGATGCAGCTGGAGAAATCCCACCTGGGACAGTGAGTTAGAAGCTCAGGAGAATTCTCCCAGAACCCGGTGTCCTCATCCAATCGCCTGGCCTGAGCCAAGTCTTACCTTAGCAAGCTAAGTCCTGCAGGCATGAGTCCCACTGAAGCCAGTCAGTGTCATAGGGAGAAGACTAACCATCCTCAGATAGGCCTGAACTTGGAGCCCTGGACCCCCAAGGTCCCTCTTGGCCCTCTACAGGGAAACCAGGCAGGAGGGTGTGGATTATTTAGCTTATCAACCCCCACTCCTAGAATAATGCCTTCAAAAGTGGGTCAGACCAGTGTGGTGATAGCCAGAGGGGAAGGGGGTTGGGATAGATAGAGGTGGGCAAAGGTGGGGGATGGGGACAGAAAGAACTTTGCTTGGGGCAAGGGATACAAGATACAGTGTGCAGATGGTGTTTTATTGAGTTGTGTACTTGAAACCTCTATGCTTTTGTGAGCCAATGTCACCCCAATAAATTCAAGTAAAATTAAAAACATATAAGTCAGGTCATCTTTGCACACTGAAACCACATTCATCACACATTCGCTTTGAGTGCCTCACACACAGCTCTGGAACCTGTGGGCACATGGTAATTACAGAACTGACTAATCTGGAACTGACCCACCCACCACTCAGCTGACATGACAGATGGCAGGTGCCTTGGGCTTACTTCCTGGATGGCCAGAAACATTGCTTTTCTTCAGGTGGACTCCTTTCTGAAGTTACAGCTCCTGCAGGCCTCTGGCTCATCCTCTGCTTTCTCACTCCTATCTGCAGCCAGCCACTGCTGAGGCTGCAGGCCCAAGGCTTAAGGCCCCCTATTCAGAGTCCAGCCTCACTAGCTGCAGCTTTCAGACTGAAGTTATGAAGTTTCCTTTGAAGACACCAACCCCTGACACTGTGAAGTCGGATGATGATTTCTATTTTGGATCCTGCCACATCCCTACTGGGAAAACAAGAACATACCAGAGAACGTCTGATTCATAAGCTGATATGTATCCTGTCTCTCTCACAGGGCAACTGCCCATGTGCTGTGTGTTATCAATAGGCATGAGGAAGCAGATGGCTAACGAAAATGGATGCACAAGCCAACCTGCTTTCTGGCAACCAAGGGGCCTCACTGGCTTTAGCCAGTATGGGGGGAGCTGGAGGATGTCCCCTCTCCCTTGCCTTCCTGTCACTGTGGGCAGCCCACCACATTCCTCTGTCCTTTCCCCACACGTACAGCTTGGTAGAAGGCGGTCTTTCAATTATGCTCTGATGTCTTGGATGTCTGCAGACTCACAGCAGCAGCTGGGGGGCACATAGTGGATAAGGGCTTTGATGTTCAAATAGAGGTTGCACACGATACTGAGCATGAGACCTTGAAGAAGGCCTTAACCTCTCTAGGCTTTAGTGGGAATAGTGAGGGTAGCAACCTGAGACGCAGTTTTAAGGAATGTGTAAGATGCACACACAAGGCTTAGCATCTTATCTGGCCTATGGGAGGTGCTCAACACATGATAGTTACAGAAATATGACCGGGAGAGCCTTGGCCCTCTGTGTCATTAGTTCCACTTGTCTTAGAAATCTGAGGAAAGTGTTTCCTTTAAATGTGTGTCCCAGGCACAGTAAGAATGGATATTAATTGCAGACACTTAGAGGCAGCCCTTCCAGAGGTCAGCCAGTCTGTCTTCTTGCCTTTTAATTCCTACCTTCTTATCCGTCAATTATATTCTATTTTCAAAGCCCCCTTTAAAATTAAAAGATCCAAAATCTTCCTTGATGATTCATTCTACAGGGTCTGGCACAAATAATGACTCCCTTTTTTATTATAGAATCTTTTATTATAAAATCATAACCATGTAATTCTGTAACAACAATATCACACTCAAGCACACCATGTGATATTTTAGATGAAATGTTCAAATTGGACACATCTCATGTGAGACATTCACCTACCCTACCAACCACACTCAAGCAAGCCTTACTTCTGCTGGATCCTGTATTTATAATAACTCCTGACAATGTAAAAGAACAATAAAGGAGTGGTATGTTTTGTTATCATAATTTCCCTAAGCATCCTCACGTTTAGTAAATGATTCTTCATGTCCAAACTTAGACTCTCCAGAGGAAGCTGAAGGCTGGTTTCTAAACAAACATGGGAAACTGCCGAGCATTGCCAGTTTCTGAACAATAAAAGTCTTCTAAGCCAGTATTTCCCAAAGAAAAGCTACTGTTCCTCAGGACAGTAGCTTTTCCAAAAGATGTTAATAGAAATTTCATAATAATTAAGTTTCATGTTCAAATAAAGTTAGAAAATATTGCACGTGACATCTGCCTTTTTAAGATTCATAACACACACCTGCATATGAAAGCTTTACAGGGGTGCTGAGGTAGGGCAGCCTGTCTAACTCTGTGCGACACAGAACTTTCCAAACACATCAACAGTGGGACACTCTCCCCCCAGACACATGACTGTCTCTCCATAGTGCTCTGTAGAACATGCTTTGGGACCTACTGCTCCAAACATAGTGAGACATGCATTATAAATATGCATTATAAATACAAATTCAAATGATGGAGGCATTTTGCTGAGAGAGATTTTTCATAAAGTTAGCAAATTTCAGAACTGGAGGGGATCACTGCCCAGTGCAAGCTCTACCTCAGTACACACTCTTAGCTCACTTAGTTACCCTGTGTGTCCCCACCATGCTGCCTGGATGATGTGACCTCACCCGAAATGACAGAAGGAGCTGGGAGCTCTGGGGCAAAGCATGTTCCCACAGCAACCTTGATTCTCTTGCTATGAAAGTGCTGGAAGGGAAATCCTGAGTGTCCCCACTCCTGATGGAATGGCTTCCATTGTGGCAACACCAGAGAAGAGAGGGTGAAGAACTAAGCAGATGGCCTCTGAGAGGTTGAGTGGCAGAGCAGAGACCAAGGCTAAGTCATTACAAGCACAAGTGGCTTTGTGACAGCCCTGTGTGCCCATTACATGTTCATGCATGTGATCTTTCTCTCCAAAGGCCTGTATGTTCCTGGAAAGCAGAGATATGTCTGCCTTGTATTGGAATCCCACACTGCGCCTGGCACAGTGCCTGATACCTGGGAGCCGTTTGGTAAATGTTTGTTGAGGACTGCTGATTGAAGATGCTTCCATGCCCAGGAGTCCTCTCTATGCCCAACTCTGGTAACTAATCACACAGTCTCACTCCTACAGAAGATGTAGGGACATGAGTAGAACTTGTATCAGCCCCTGGAGTGCCATCTGAAAGCTGCATTATTGTATTTGGAAAAAAATTCTGACAGCCTGTTTTCTTATCACTGGGTTCTTAGCTACTTGTCAAAAGAGAAAAGTTTTCCTAAATAAGTCACTGTCCAACGTTACTTGCTAGGTGTGCCTTGACAGAAGGTTTGAGTTGAAGTTCCAGATCTTCCAACCATAGTAAATTACAATGAAGCAATAATTATAATAATAATAAGTGCTATATAATAGATTGACAACCCACTATGTGCCTGGCAGAACTGAACACTTCACACACACAATTCCAAACATCCTGCAGCCACCCTGTGGCATAGGAGTCATGTGGCCAATTCACAGCTGAAGGAACCAAGACCCAGGTGTGAAAGGGCTTCCCAAGGCCACACACAGCAAACAAAGGGGTCCAATTTCCACTCCAGTCCCAGGTGCATCACAACAAGTGTTTTGTGTTCTTGCACTGACTCCACACTCTGCAGCCCCAGTGCTCAGGGTGCCACAAGCTAATTGTGCCTGTGGTGGAGAGTGACTGGCAGAATTGACTTAAAGTTGAATTCAGAATGCACAATTTGACTTTAAGACTGGTGTGAAGATTTGCAGCTAGAAAATGAACACTGGTGGTCTAAGTGAGTAAAGGGATTACCAAACATCAACTAAGTCTCTGCATGAAAAGGATTTTAATTACAAGGGGGCTGGGCTTGGTGTGGGCTCTAGGCTGAGCAACTAAACAATGATCTTGAGAACATGGGAGCGCTGAGGTTTGCTCTGCACCACGTCTGTTCAGCATAAACCCAGAGAAGGAATCTAAGAAACACTGAGATGCAGCAGGTGGGGAAGAATTAGAAATAAATGCAGCACAATTGAAGTGTTGTTAACATGCATGGAGAAGTAGGCAGTCAAATGCAGTTTCATGAACTTGGCCAACTTCTGCTGTTCAGGAGCCTTAGCCATCCCTAGTAAAATCTCTCTACTTTCACCATCATTTGAGCCACAAATGCTTCCTGGCTAGCTGGCCTGTGGACTGTCTCACTCACTGCTGTATCCCCAGTGCCTAGAGAAAAATCAATGAAACAAAAAGTTGGTTCTTTAGTTTTAATTAAATAATTGGGATAATAATTCTGCTGGAAAAAGTGGGTATGGATTTATAACATTTTAAATAATGTATTTTCAATTCATATTTTGTTCTAGATTTTCCTCACTGAAACCCCATATTTCCAAAAACCAATTGCTGTTTAAAAAAATGTTTTTAAAATCTCTTTATTTTTCTCTCTTTTAATTAGACAAATTTTCTTATTATAAAATAAGGGAAATAAGACTTTACATGTTGCTGTGAGACCTAAAAGAGTTATGAAAACTAGAAGAATGATAGAAACTTCTTGAGTTATCAGTATCATTAGTAGTAACAATAAAATAGCTCAAGAAATTCACTTTGCATGCACTTCTGGTCATTGCTGACAGGCAGTGCAGAGAGTGTAGTGTGGGAGCCTTCCTGAAGCTTGCCACATTTTGCCACAAAAGGGGCCTCTCCAATCCTGTGTAAAGAAAGCCCTTAGTCCGAACTGGCCCCCAAACCTTAACCACTCCTTTCCCGCTAGGAGCCCAGGCACCTGTAAAATGTGTCATTCCAATGCCTCTGTGGCCTCTGGAATCTCTCCAGAATATGCTGCCTGGACCACTCTGTCTGTCTTTTCTTGCAGACCCTTCACTGCAGACTGGGTCTTACTCTCAGCAGCAGTGTTTCAAACAGTCTCTTGCTTCTCGGCTAATTTCACCCAAGACTCAGGCTTTGGTTCCCTTTGCTCTATTCTTAGCCCCAGGCCCTGACTGCCCAGGATTGGGGCACAGCAGCCTTATATCACTACAACCACAAGTCATTTATTAAACTTCAATTCATTATTGAGTATAACAACACTAACTACCACCCTGGCTGGCATGGCTCAGTAGGTTGAGTGCTGGTCTGTGAACCAAAGGGTTGCTGGTTCAATTCCCAGTCAGGGCACAGGCCCAGGTTCTGGGCCAGGTCTCCAGTAGGGGTGCAAAGAGGCAACCATACATTGATGTTGCTCTCCCTCTCTTTCTCCCTCCCTCTCCCCTCTTTAAAAATAAATAAATAAAATCTTTTAAAAAATAACACTACTTACAAGGCACAGTCATGTAGTGCTTTTGGTCCTCACAAGCACATTTGGGTACATAGGACAGGTGTTACATACCCATTTGGAGTTAAGTATCTTTCCCAAAAGATAGCTGTGGGATTAAAATTTGGGTACCTGACATATAAGATCAGTGCTTATTATTACATTCTTGCCTACTATGTGCTCAGCATTGGGTGAGATCACCAGGAAACACAATATAAACCAAATGCATGCACCCTTCCCCGAGCTTGTTAATGGCTAAATACTCTTAATGTTCTCACCCCAGGAATACCGAGAACACCAAAAGATTCCAATGTCTCAAGCCACTATGAAGCTGGAATGATAAAAGATATCCATAAGACCATATCACTCCCAAACTAGAACTCCTAATTTTTCCACCCCAATCTGATCCCCTCCCTTGGTCACCTATCTGTGAATGTGACCATTATCCACCTGTCAATCAAGATAGAATTGGAACTCACCCTTCACTTCATCCCTTCTCATACCACATCATCTCATATATGCATGCATGCACTTGTTCACTGTTGCTAGAGAACATTTTACTTTCTTAACATCTCTTGAGACTGTTCCCTACTCTCCATCCCTATAGCCTCTACTTCAATTAAGCTCTTCACCCATTTGTTCCTGGACTATGAACTATTTGGTTTCCATCCTCCAGTCTGGCATATCTCCAAGTCCCTATTCCATGCTATTGCTGAAGGGATTTTTTTTGCACTATACATATGACTATGAAACTCTACCTACCTCCCAATGCTCCTTACTACACACAGGAAAAAAGCAAACTCCTTAGTTAAAAACCAGACATGCCTTTCCATCCTATTATTCTTGTCTATCCCTTTGCTCATTCTTTACCTTGACCTCTTCCATCACCCAAGCCAGGCAGAACTGACTGCTGTCTCAACTGGGCTGCTGCTGTGCCTCACAGTAATACTTATCAAGACTTAAAGCTTTTCATCATTTGAGTTTGCTCAAAGCTGTCTTCCAAAGACTGGGTGCTACTGAAGGCAAATGCACTTATGTTACCAGCATCTACCCTGGTGCACAGCATATAGGAAAAAGCCAATGGTATTGACAGAATACAGTTAGGAAGATGGCACCTGTCATGCTGTCCCTCATCTCACCACATGGACGTCCTGATCCTCTCAACTTTCCAAGACTCTTCTTCATGGGTATACCCACTCACTTTTCCTTGGGACCAATGGCATGGTGGAGGCCAGTGCCCAGACCCTTGTCTCACAAGTGTCCTCTTATCCTTTCTTGTGAAAGTGCTGGAGACACCCAACATCTTGTGGGACATCCCAAGAGATGCTGTAGACATCCAGCATCTCTTGGAAACCCTTCCATCCTCTCCCTTCCTCCATGTGCCTCTCTCTATTTATTTGTATTAGAGCTATGCTCCCTGCGGGCTACATGACTGCTTTCTGTGTAATAGATCTTTGAAGGAAGTGGCAGCTGGGAAGCTAATTTATTCCAATTGGTGAATTCTGTTTAATGGAAGATTTGGTCTTAAACCTCCTGGCCCCAAGCTCCTCTAGATTCTTCTTCCTACTTATCTCCTATTCATGGGGAATAACCATGAACAAACATTCATATCCATTCCTCACAGGATCTCTGCCCTTTTGTGTTTTTCTATCCCAATGTGAATCCAAAAACAGGACTCTAAAAGGAGACCATGTTCTGTCTTGTTCATTGCTCTGCTCCCTGCACCTTATCCCACACCTGTTCTCAGCGAGTGTTCCATGCACATTCATGAAATAAATCAATGTTCACTTGCTAATGCCCACTAGGGTGGGACCATCTTACAAAGACTTCCGTCATTTGCTTCCAGGGAAAGGAAGGCAGAATCATCCCGCCTCCACCCCAGCAGCTGTGACGATCTTCATCTTGCACTTATAAGACCATTCTGTGCCTTTGGGACTGACTAGGTAGTTACTAACTGTGAGACTGAAATCTTTGCGTCAAATTGACATGAGAAACAGTGGACACTTTGTGATCTCTCTTAGGCTGGAAAGCATGACTGCTTCTCTGCAAGTCTCTTCCTTTATCTGCGAGTCCTCATGTCTGTGTTCCCCTGAACTCAGCATCCACTGATCAGGCCTCCTTTCTACCCATCAGGTCCGGCTGCATAGTTTCTCACCAGAGGAGCACCAGGCTGCTGGGCACGATGAGTAATGTTGTCAGTCAGTGTTGGGAACCGCCCTGACTGGTATCAGAAGCTGAAACCCCCGCCTAGGCTAAGGCTAAGGGAACGCCCTTGGAACTGTAAGCCAGCAAGGAGACAAAAGCTTATCTCCCTGGCAGGAATGCTGCTTCTGCTGCTTTATTCATGGCTAAACCCCAAAAAGCTTGGTCGGTTAGCCAAAGACGGGTAAGATTCCCCAAGGGGGGAATGACCTAAGACAGGCACGATCACTTTGGGAGGCCCCCCAAAAGAAGGACTTGGGGGGCTGCAGCAAAAGGGGGTGATGGACCCTCGCTCCTCGGCTTTGACATAGCCTGAGTTCTCAGCGTCTGGCAGAAAACCTCCTTGTCTCTCGGTTGCCTTAGTTCCCTTGCTCCACCTAAGCCTGAAACAATGACAGGGTGGTGCAGCTCTGTGCTGAGAAGTGCGGATTCCCCAGGGTGATCAGGCCTAAGAAAGAACATGTAAATTACTGTGAAACCTTCTTTGTTTAGAATGCTTTCAGTTGAATGAGAAGGGTCTTAGGAGGAAGTTATTTTGTTCCTCAGTCTTACAGCTCTTTGACCCTGACTCAATAGACTGGCGGAGTTCCTTGTTTTCTATGGTTCCTTACTTCCCCTAATGAGTACTGTACTTTACCTGAATTATTATGCAAAATGAGCCCAATAAAAGCAGGTATGGACAGTAAATCGGCACTATCCCCACTAGGGGGGGTGGCCATTTCGTCCCTACTTCCCCACAGAAACTAGTTTGTCTCTGTGCATGTTGTTTTTTCTTGTGTGTTTTTCATCGAGCCATCCACAGCGTTCCGTGGTCACTGCTGGCCGGTGACCCACGCGCAACAAGTCAGCAGTTTGCCCTTGGCCTGCCCCCATCTCTGCATCAGGACCACAGGGGTGGGCTCCCATGACATGCTCAGGGTCACTCAGGAGGTACCTGACTAGAGCAGGATCAGGATCCAGGACACTGGGCTCGCAAATGCTTCCCACAGAAGGAGGGAAATGTACACAAAAGAGATTTTTTCAGATTTTGACCATTTTGCCTCATCTGTCCCACAAAACCCACCAGCATTTCTTCTGGGGTACACATCATGTTAGGCCTCAGAAACATAATGAGCAAAGCCCTGCCCCTGCTCGCAAGGTGCTTATTCTTAGAGGCAAGCAGGAGGCAAGTTGCAAACAGTGATAAGTACAATGGCTAGGGAGATAGACAAAGATGGCCCTTTCCACCAGAATTTCTGCTTATTTTCCTAAGCTGACAGCTGACTGCAAGCTAAGGTCTAAAAGATGAGGATGACTCAGTTAGCCAGAGGAAGAGGTAGAGAAGACTCAGACAACAAAATAATGAAATGTGCAGGGCCCAGAGGAGCGAGGGCATGGGACAAGTTGAAGGACTTGCAAATTACTCAGTTAGTCTGGAGTGGTATGAATAGTACAGGGTAAATCCCGGAGTTAAATTCATAAGAGGCTGCTTAGGACTTTAACCTGAGCATAATGGGAAGTAAGAGAGAGAGATGATCAGGAATGTGTTACAAAGATCTTCACTCCTGGCCAAGATTAAAATATAGCTTTGAAACTCACAGGAGAGGCATCCAGAGTGTGGATTATGGCTAGCGGCTTCAGTGGATAGGTAGGTGTCATGCTGACCACTGGGATGTGCGTGTGAGCTATTGGCACCACAGATATAGGCTGGGGGCACCTAATATGGTAATGAATTGAGCTAGTAATGCCTTTGACACTGAATGGAGCTTGATGCTGGGAACAGAGATTCTGGATTGTTTAATAATAACAGCACTTGCTACTCTTGATGGTGCTTCTAATAAAATAGCATTTACAGTGTGATCAAATAATAATAATAATATGATTTGACATTATGTCTTTGATTCTATTTCTCTGTACTTTTCAAATATCCAATACCAAACACTTGCCAGCATGTTCCAAATTCCTCAGGCCAGGGGTCTCTGTAGTGGCTTTAGTAGTCCCAAGTAGCCTCAGTTTCCCCCTTGGCTCTGACTCTCAGTCTTCTCTCAGGGGCTTGTTTATGCACCACCATCAGGGGTGGAGGGGTACATCCTGCCCAGGGCCTCCTGGGGGTCAACAGAGAGAAGAGCTGGGGCTGAAATCTACCTTGTTAGGGCATGGACAACTGCCTGCCCTTGGGATCTCCAGTGTCTTTTTCCTGGTTCTCTGGGTAGGTCTCTTTTTGTCTATCTTTTCACCAAGAAATTGGGGTAGGGGAGTAAAAGAAACAAACTAATATACATGGTTGGCACACCCACATGGTAGGCAGAATTCTAAGATGATCCCCAAGGTCCCTTCCCTCCCACCAGCCCACATAATCCCCAGGACTGTGACTATGGCGGGTTTTACTTCTGTGATTAGGTTATATCACCCTATATGGCCTTGACTCCTGACCTAGGACATGAGCCTTTAAAAAGCAATTTTCTCTGGCTGGTTGCAGAAGTGGAGGTCAGAGAGCTCCAAAATGTGAGGAGGGCTCAACTAGAGGAAGGGTCTCTGTTGATGAGATGGAGGTATCACAGAGGGGTCACAGGCATGGACCAGGTCAGATAGAGGGGAAGGGGGGTCCTGGGCGGGGACCAGGTGAGATAGAGGGGAAGGAGGATCCTGGGCAGGGACCAAGTGAAATAGAGGGGAAGAGGATCCTGGGCAGGGACCAGGTCAGATAGAGGGGAAGGGTGGGTCACGAGCAGGGGGACCTGAGAGTGGCTTTTCTATAGGCGGACACCCATCCCTAGCTGAGAGCTAGGCAGAAAACAGATATTTTAATCTTACAATTGCAAGGGGGCAAATTTGGCTAACAATAGGGGCTCAGAAGAGGCCCATGAGCTCCAGAGGAGAGCCCCGGAGACACCAGGATCTCAGCCTGAGCAGACAGTCCAGCCAAGCCGTGTTAGACTCTGGCCTGCAGAACTGTGGTATAACAACTGGTGCTATTTCAAACTGTTAACTTCATGGTGATTTGTTGCACAGCAATAAAAAAACTAATACAGCAAAGAGAAGCAAATAAAATCAATTTCATAAGGATAAGGTGTGAGCTGGGAGGTCATTTAATAGTCTTAAACATGGTTCTCAAATTTCTGTGGTCCTTACATTCCCTCTGAAGAAACAGAGCACCTGCCCTGTGGTGATATTCGGGGGATTAAAGATCTCAAACAGAAAGTACTTAGCATGGTGTGTGGAACATTACTAACACTCAGAACCAGAGACCAACTATTATTATATGACCAGCTTGTAAAACTGGGGAATTTTTATAATTAGACTTTCTTGATTGTGGATTACTGAGGATTGCTGGGTGACTGAGCACAAGGGGAGGCCAAGGCACCTCTCATTGAATTAATGGGACTTGTGAATCTTTAACAAATTTGTGACAGACATCAATGCAGGTCTACCTTTCTCCCAAAGCTCTATTATTAGACAGAAGGCCTGAGCAGTCAAAGGGCATGTTTCCAGTAACATTGAACCAGAGTAAGCCCCAGAGTCCAGATCTTATTTCAGTTTGATGTATTTCATATGCAGAGTCAGGTGCATCCACTCAGCAACACACACAGGCATAGATGTGAGAAGTGTGTGTGTGTGTGTGTGTGTGTGTGAGTGAGGGTGGATATAAAAAATGAGTTTCAATTACTATTAAATGTAAGATGCACAAATATCTGAAGCCTAGTTGTGGGAGGCTGTAGGAGCTATGTTCATGTCATGTCACTTGTCAAACATCAGCAAAGGGGTTGCCTGATAGATAGCTGATCCTTACAAAGTGAAATAGAATTCCTTCACCTCCACCAGGGTCTCAGCACCCCCTATTGCATGCATCCTCAGTTTCTATTGATTTTCCTGGCAATATTCATTCTGTTCTCACACCCTCTGCCTCACACAGCTAGAAATCAAGTGTATTTAGAACCTCCTACCTCACCTTTACTAACCAGATCTCACTTCATTGTGAGGCCCCAGAGCTGGGCTTCACCTTCCCAGCCCAAACCCTGGGAGGGAAAAATGCCTAAATGGGTCATTTCACTTTTCATGGACCATGCAACCCTGAGGCTGGGGCTTGTTTCTTCCTACAGGTTAGCTGACAGCAATGCCTCATTTCCCCTTCCTCCCCACCCAGATATACAGACTAATCAGTCCTAGCCCAGAATAACTCTTGCTGTGGGCAGAAGGCAGATAAGAAGCCCACATGGAAGATCTCAAAATGGTAGTTCTTGGAAAAGCTGTTTGTGTAGCTTGGGATGATTCTGCTGGTCACTTGGGCTTCCCAAGGGGAAGGTCCCATCTCTGAGGCCTTTCCTCATCCTTGCCCAGCATGTCTTGATAAGCAGCCACACATCTGTCAGCCCAGATGGACAGTGGCTTCATGAAAATGAGCCCTGTAGTACCAAGTACTATCAGAGTAAGGGGTGAGGAATTTCAGAAGCTCTGAGAAAGGAGTGGCCATCTGTAAACACTGACAATAAGACAGGCAGACAGAGTATTAGAAATTAGAAGTCAGGGTGTTGACTTAGGCCCACTTGGGACTCACATCTTCTGTCTTTACCTGCCAGAGTATTAGAAATGAGCCCAGGGTTGGCTGCAGTTCCTGCTGCAGTTAATCTACATCACCTGGCACCTTAGTGTGGGATCTATACCTATGCCTATGATGTCCTCTGCCCCCACAACAGACCCCTGCAACACTCTTTCTCCAGCAAGGAGCTGCTTCTTCTTCAGGTCCCAGGGTTGGAAGGCCCTACCAACAGGACTTTAGCAAAGGAGCAGCCAGTTCATCAGTCCAGGCCAAGCCTGCTGCACATTAAGGGGCAGGGCAGAGTCCTGGGCTGGCAGAATGGAGTTCGCTTGTCAAATACTGGTTCATGACTGGCACCATGAGCACATCAGAGCCACCCTGTATACAGCCCTGGCCAAATTCCCCTACTCTCCCCTAGGGAAGCCCCAGCTCAGATTCCCTCTTAGGCCTGTGGTGTCCATCACTTGAAGGAGACAATTGTTGACAGCTATCCAGATGAGTCTGGAGTGTCCTGGGCATTTATGATAAGCTATCACCATGTCAGGGTGTTGACTTAGGCTCACTTGGGACTCACATCTTCTGTCTTTACCTGCCTAACATAGAACAGGGAAGTTGGCAGTTGGCTGCCTGTATGGAGTAATGTGAAGGCTCTGAAAGGTTCTCCCCAACTAAAATACCTTCCTCACCAACTACAATTTCCCACATTACCAGCTTCCTTGGTTAAGTCTTTGGCTAGAAAGCAAAGGTTGTCTAAGGCATCAAACTATGTGTATCCTCCATTTAGAATATCCCACCCACTCCCTTCTCTGCTTGACTGTCTCCAACTGACCCTCTGAGGTCCACTGGGTGGACCTCCATCAGGAAGCTTTCTATGAGCCCACCAGACTAGGATGAAGGCAACTTCTTTGATGTTCCCACTGTCTCCCCCTCTAATGTGACCTCCTCAGAGGTCAGACTTCATTCATTGTTGCATCCCAGATGGGCAGCATAGCAGTTTCCAGCTGATGCTTTCCTAGTGACCGTGTGGTCCATGGGCCAGGACCCCTCCTCCCTCCACTCCTGATTCACTGTGGGAGTTTAGGCAAGTTACTTTCCTGCTTCAGTTATTTGTCCTCAACTGTTGAATGACAACACTTAGTTAGATGCTCTAAAAGATTCCTCAAAATTCAGTGCTATCTTCAGCCAGTATCATCTTGGCACAAATTGGATTCATTTATTATAGTCATCCAATCCATGAAGTCAACTGAGTTCCAGTTAAAAGGTCTACAGAGAGCCTCTAGTTTTTCCTCAGAGGAGGAAGGACTTGTCCAAGGTTACACATAATCAGTTACCGGGACAGCCAACACTAGACCTTGGGCCTGCCAGTGTCAACTCCAGTGCTGAAAATGTCCAGCAACTTTTCAGGGCAGTGGGTTTCATCAACCCAGAACTTTCTTTTGGTGGTCTGGCTCCCCTCTCTTTACCACACTCCCTGCTCCAGACACAGCAGGTACTGTGCTCTTTCTCAGGTCCACAACTTGCCTGTACCTACATGTCACTCACCCATTCTCATTTGGAAGTCATACCTGTAAACCTTTCTCCAAGCTCCCCACAAAGCACTAAATATTACCTCCTCTGGGATTCTGCACCTCCCATTTACAGACTGAGAGCTCTTTAAGCCACAACATAATGCTGTAAGTATTCCCAGAACACAGTAGGCATTTAATAAATGTTAGCTGAAGAAGTCTGGTTGATTTTGTTTTTTTTATTTAAATATATTTTATTGATTATGCTGTTACACTTGTCCCATTTTCCCCCTCTTCCCTGCACCCCTCTCCCACTCGCATCACCCCACTTAGTTCATGTCCATGGGTCATACATATAAGTTCTTTGGCTTCTCCATTTCCTATACTATTCTTAACCTCCCCCTGTCTATTTTGTACATAACTATTATGCTTCTTATTCCCTGTACCTTTTTCCTCACTCTCTCTCTTCACCCTCTCCCACACTGTTGATAACTCTCTATGTGATCTCTGTTTCTGTGATTCTGTTCCTGTTCTAGTTTGCTTAGTTTGTTTTTGTTTATGTTTTGATTTTAGCATTTTCCACAGGTAAGTCACTTAATCGTGTCTGACTAATCATTGTATAATCCTGTAAGTTGGGAAAGGAGCTTCCAGCTGTCAGCCAACTGCAAACACAAAGACTAATTCTTTGGTCAATGCCTCCTGAATATCCGTCCAATTCTCCCTGCCATTACTCCTTCTGAATATACCCCTCTTCCAATGGCCAAGTTCACAGAACAGATACAGGAGGTTCAGATCACAATTTTGGAGTAATAGCTTCTCTTTAAGATGTATCCATGTATGCCCAGAAAACATTTCATTGCCATATCTGCCACCTCTCAGGGTTTACATTTCATGAGGGTGATACCTTATAAGCTCAGACAGACACATAGGGAGTATTCACTCTGTTGTTCTCCCCTGGCTGCACTAAAACCATATTTATTTATCCACCAAAGTATACTGCATTATGCTGGGTGGTTCTCCTAAAAGGCTCAATAAAGATGAAACATGCAGATAGTCTTAATAATTTTACAATACACTACACTTTAGAATCAACTACTTTGG
The DNA here is from genome assembly GCF_019186645.2 of Phyllostomus hastatus. NCBI lineage: Eukaryota > Metazoa > Chordata > Mammalia > Chiroptera > Phyllostomidae > Phyllostomus > Phyllostomus hastatus. Next base: position 595,112 of record NW_025334015.1, on the reverse strand, counting down.
CACTAGAAAATTGTCCAACTGATGGATTGTGGCTGTTGGCTAGCTCTGTGAGTGTCGTAGTATGTGTGTGTAAAGATGTATGCATGTGTAGGGATGGGTATGTGTGTGGTATACTTTCAGTAAGACTACAAGATATGGAAGAGGCTCAAGCACCCTGGGAACTGTTGTTCCAACAAGGTGAGAAGCCAATTTTGATATGTTCCTGAAAGCTTTGGAGTTTTAGAAGGCTAGAGGCAGGCAGTAAATGAGAAAACTGAAGTCTAAGGGGGGATATACTCAACATGGAAGTGGGCAAGAAGAGATGGAAGAGAAATAATGTTTACTAGCAGCCCACTGAGGATTAGAAACTTTCCATGTTCTTCACAAAATGACTCTGTAAGGATTATTATTCCCACTTTACCAAAGGGAAAACTGAGACTCTGATAGACTAAGTGATGTGCCACATATACATCTAATATATAGCAGAGCCCAGATTCAAATGCAAGTCTTCTCTAACCTGAGGCCTGGTTGCCTCCATCAAACCATGTTTCTATCCTCCATATCAACACAGTCTGGAGGCTCACCCAGTCTCATGTGCCAAGCCATGAGAGCAGTGGACAGGAGGAGATTAATTAATAATGACCTTTAGAATCTGAAGGAGAGGGTTTATTTCAAAGACCTTTGGGTTCTGGCTTTATGAGTCAGGTACCAGCTACTGGCCTGAAGAAGCCACTTGACCAAGGCCAACCTGAGCACCTTGTGACCAGTGGAGTAAGCAGCCCCAGGAGGCAGATAGGCCACTCAGCACAATTAGTCAGAGTGTCCTTGGATTCTGCTGCTTCTTCTGGCTTCAGTGGTCATTCTTGGTGCTAACCCTGGGGCTCAGGTTTTGACATTGCCCTTACTCATCAGAACCCTTTGAAACCCTGTCTCTTGAATGCTGAACTAAACTACGCTTCATGGTCCTGATGCCTTTACTTCTAAATCTGTCCATCCCAGAATGGAAGAAGGGTGTTCCAGACTGAGTAGTTTCTGAGTGGTCCTCCTGGCTGAGCTGCATACAGACTTTGTGCTTATGGACTTACTGGGGATGAGCTGAATTCCTGTTGGGTGCAAGGAGGTGAGCTCTCTCACCTGACCAACCTCCTATAATGTTATGAACTGCTCCATTCAGCCACTCAACATATACTTATTGAACACTTGCTATGTGCCAGTAGCCACTGGGTGACAGTGACAAACAAGACAGATGGACCTTTGTGAAGCTCAAAGTCTGGCAGAACAGTCAGATAAAGAAGGAATTCCCATTTGATATGAATGTGCAAAACAGAACACAGGGCTCCGTGAGAGAATGTAACCATGCACTCAACCTCATGGGGTGCCAGGGGACACTTCCCTGAAGTGACATTACAGTGAGGCTTGAAAGATAAGCAGGGATCCCAAAGGAAGGAGTGGGAGAGTGGGGTGGTAAGCACACTCATCTCCTCAGGAACCCCTCTCCCTCTGCTCCCAGGCCCCTTCCTGTAACAGTTTTAGCAAGTTCAACTACTTATGGCTAATCTCTGTGATAAATCCTTAGAAAAATAAACATTGGTTCCATTTGCTTGACAATAACAAGCACCAAAGGACAAAAATTGGCCACTTATACTCATTCTGCCCAAAGAAGATGGAGAGCAACCAACCTGGAGGCTGACTGGAGGACAGAGGCTCCTTCCAGGTGAAAGAACAGAACAAGTGTAGGAAATCCATAACTGTTCTGTGCACGCCCACCTGGAAATGCCAGACCAGAAGCACACTTGGACAAAGCCCTCAGGATCAGACCCCTTTAGTCATAAGCGGGCTGACACCTGTATAAGGAACTGCTAATCTCCACACGTAGGATCAGTTATCCTCTAAACAGATCAGGGCTTAGGATGTTAATTGCTTTTCCAGCATACATGAAAGAGATGCATGAGGATGATGAATATTTAACAATGTGGCAGATATTACTAGTGATCACCACATCCACTTCCTCTCCTCCCCAGGAAGACAGTGGATGACATTTCCCAATCTCCCTTACAGGTAGTGGCAAGGCATCTGTCTGAGTTCTAGCCAATGGAATTGCAAGGAGAAATACTATGTACCACTAACAAGCCCAGCCCATAAAACCCTCCTGTGTCTGATCCCCTGTGTTTTTCCCCATTCCTGGCTTCTCAGAGGACTCATTTGTAAGTCAGAAGAAGCCTGGGCCCCTGAATAACCTTACGGAAGGCTGCCCACTGATCAGATATTCTCTTTTGGGAGTTCAATTAAGTCAGAAATATACTTCTATTCTATGAAGCCATGAGATTTGGGGGTTTATCAGTTATAATAGTTGACATTACTTACCAGACACAAAGTGCTATCAATACCTAATTTTAATTTTGTCAACATTTTAGAGATGGATATTATTATTCACATTTTACATATGAGGAAACTGAGACCCTCAGGAGCTTCAGGGGCATACAGCTAGTAAGCTTCTGCTCTAGGGTTCTCACCAAGCCTGACTGACTGAAGGACTGGGTTTTTACACATCACTTTTTTCTTTTATTATAAAGTTTCTTAACCAGGAATTTCAATTTTAGCCACTTGGTTTTTTTTTCAATTTGCAAAGTCCAAATAGAAATAAGAAACACATCTGAATACTTAATAACCATTAAGATCACTATTATCACAAAAAACCAAAAAAAAACAAAAACAAGTATTGGTGAGGATGTGGAGAAACTCAAAGCCTCATAAATTACTAGTGGGAATAAAATGGTATAGAGGGAAACCATTGTGGCCATTCCTCAAAAATTAAACGTAGAATCACCCTGTGACCCAGCAATTCCACTTCTGGGTATATGTCCAAACGGATTGAAAGCAGGGGCTCAAACAGGTGTTTGTACACTTGTGTTCACTGAAGCACTGTTCACAATGGCCAAAAGAAAGAAGCAATACTGTTGCTGAGTAACCAGGTAATAATAATAGCTGATACTGACTGAATGCCTTTACTGGCAAGGCTCTGCAATGAGTCTTCCTCAGTTATTTTTCTCATTTAAACCTCACAACAGTTCTGGCAGAAGGCATTGTTTTATTCCCATTTTAGAGCTTCAGTGACCTCATCTATAAGCAGATACTAATAATACCTGCTCCAAGAGATACTATCCACACAGATGCTGGTTCACGATAGGAGTTAAATAAAGGAAAGAGGTTATTTTAAGAACACCTTTTAAAGGTATTATGAAATATTATTTAAGGATACTACACTCATAGTGTAAGCCAGCTGCTGTATGGAGAGTATCTCATGAGGCAGGTGCTATTAGTGTCTGCTTCTGGATGAGGTGGCTGAGGCTCAGAGAGGTTAAGTGAATTGCCAAGGGTCCTACAGAGGGTAGCTAGTCAAACTAGAATGTGAAGTTGTATCTACCTAATGCAAAGGCCTGTGCCTTTTTGGCTCACTGTGGTGGCTCTGAAAAAGCTAATATGTGTACCTGCTGCATCTTGGGGCAGAATTTAGGAAGATGGGACATGATGGGGGTCCCTGAAAAATTCATGGAAGGAATATATAAGAAATAAAGTCCAGGCAACATCTGTGTTTGCGGGGAAAGGGCTGCAGAAGTACAGAAGATAATTTGTTACCCTCTTTTTGAAGCCTGTCCCTCTCTGGCCCAAGACTCCAACTTCAACTGAGCAGAAAGAATGGACTTCAAAATAGTTTCTTTACTCCTCGTAAAGGTTTGTCCCTTCCAAAAAGCCAAAGCACTGACAGGCTCCTGGATTCCTCTCTAATGAACTGATTTTTGCAATGGCACTGCTTCTGTTCTCTTGACTAATATTCAGCTGTTGTCATTCCTGCAGTTACTTTCCTAATTTCCCTTTGCACAATTACAGACATTGTGACTCTTGTTACTTCCGGGTGCAAAGAACTCACTGCCTGAGGCATACTCCCAGAGTTCATCTAGTCTATGCCACACAGAAATAAGGAAAGCTCTTAGAAAACTGAAGAAATCATAGTGTTGTGTAAAAAAAGACAATGCCTTAGAAACATATAGTACTTTGCAATTTGTAATGCGTTCTTACTTATACTCACAATAACCCCATAAAATTTTATTATTATTCCCTTTTCAATTGAGAAAAGTAGAGCTCAGATAGTCAATGTGCCTCTCCCAGAGTCACACAGTGAGGGTAAGGAAGAACAGGGACTTGACTCAGGTCTCCTGACTTGACAGGCTTTTTTCCACCAGAAAAAATCATCACAATCATCATTATCATTTCTGAGAAGAGGAAGTGGCAGTATACAGTGTGGGTGATTCTGCCTTCTTGAAAATCTTCAAGCCAAGCAATTGCATCTTATTCTAGTTCCTGTGCTGGGAACTCATATTTCAATGACTGGCTTCCTTCCATCTGATAAGTCCCCCCAAGAATCTCTGCTTCCCAGCTTCTTGTTCTTCTGCTACTGGGGCTACATTTTACAGGAGCACGCCTGGCAGACTGGACAAGGCAGCAGCCCCTGGCTGCACTTCCCCTCTCCTCTCTCCTTCCCAGGCTCCCAAAATGGAACACAACCATCCTTTAATATCTCTTTACTCTTCTGCCAACCTGCCAACGCTCCCCCTAAGGCCTCCTTACTTTAAGTAAATGCTTTTGTATTGCTCTGGGAATAGTCTAATCTTTTCTCCCTTTCATGTGGTAATGCTCTGAATTACAGCAGCAGCGTTAGATAGAAATATATATACATATGCAAAGAAGTGCCTTGTGGTTTACATTTTGAGGGGTGGTAATTAGTGGGGCATGTGGAGGACTTCTGGGGTGCTGAATCTGTGTGCTGCTCACTTGGAAGATGATCATTAAGCTGTGTGCATATGATTTGTGTGGTCTTCTCTATGTGAAGACTTCACATAGATTTCAATGAAAAAAATCTCAACAATATAGCAGGCAGTTTTGTAGTGGTGAAGAACTAGGCAGAAGGCTAATGAGTTTCTAGCAAGCATGCTGAAGAGGTAATCCCGGGACTTATGGCCAAGATGGAGGCGTAGGTAGACACAATGTGCCTCCTTGCACAACCAAAATAAGGACAACAATTTAGAAACAAAAACCAACCAGTACTGACAAAAAATTGAACTGTATGGAAGTCTGACAACCAAGGAGTTAAAGTAGACACATTCATCTAGACAGGTAGGAGGAGCAGAGTTGGGCAGCAGGGCAGAGAGGGCTCCCAGCAAAGTGGTGGCTGGTGGACCCCAGGCACACAAGGCGGCAGCAGGCAGACCCAGTGAGGTGGCAGATTGTAGAGGGGCACAGTACACAAGGCGGCTGGCAGACTGGGCGGTCCCACATTTGTGCGCAGGGGAAAATGGGGAGAGAGACAGACCGAGCAACCCAGGGTCCCAGTGCGGGGAAATAAAGCCTCAAAACACGGATTGAAAACCCCTGTAGTGGTTGAGGTGCCAGGAGAAACTCCCAGCCTCACAAGATAGTTCGTTGGACAGATCCACAGGGGCATAGAATGTACACAAACCCACCCACCGGGGAATCAGCACCACAAGGGCCCATTTTGCTTGTGGGAAGTGATAGAAGTAACTGAAATCTGGCAGAGTGGAGCAAGCAACATTGTTCCCTCTTAGACCCCTGCCTCACATAACAGTGTCACAACCCAGTGACTGGCTTGCCCTGCCCTGGTGAACACCTAAGGCTCTGCCTCTCGCTATTTAACAGGTGTGTCAAGACAAAAAAAAATGGCCCAAATGAAAGAACAGATTAAAGGTACAGAAAAAATGCAACTAAGCGACAAAGAAATAGCCAACCTATCAGATGCACAGTTCAAAGCACTGGTAATCAGGATGCTCACAGAATTGGTTGATTTTGGTCGCAAGTTAGATGAAAAAATGAAGGCTACACTAAGTGAAATAAAGGAAAATGTACAGGCAACCAATAGTGATGGGAAGGAAACTGGGACTCAAATCAATGGAGTGGACCAGAAGGAAGAAAGAAACATCCAATCAGGAAAGAGTGAAGAAACAAGAATTCAAAAACTGAGGAGAGGCTTAGGGACCTCCAGGACATCTTGAAACGTCCCAACATCTGAATTATAGGGGTACCAGAAGGAGAAGAGGAAAAGCAACAGATTGAACATGTATTTGAACAAATAATAAAGGAGAACTTTCCTAAACTGGCAAAGGAAATAGACTTCCAGGAAGTCCAGGAAGCTCAGAGTCCCAAAGAAGTTTTACCCAAGGAGGAATACACCAAGGCACATCATAATTACATTAGCCAAGATTAAAATGAAGGAGAGAATCCTAGAAGCAACAAGAGATAGGGAGACAGTTACCTACAAAGGAGTTCCCATCAGACTGTCAGCTGATTTCTCAAAAGAGACCTTACAGGCAAGAAGGGGCTGGAAAGAAGAATTCCAAGTCATGAAAGGCAAGGACCTACATCCAAGATTGCTCTATCCTGCAAAGCTTTCATTTAGAATGGAAGGGTATATAAAGTACTTCTTAGATAAGGTCAAGTTAAAGGAGTTCATCATCACTAAGCCCTTATAATATGAAATGTTAAAGGGACTTAACTAGGAAAAAGAAGATAAAAAACATGTATAATGAAATGACAGCAAACTCACAATTATTAACAACCACACCTAAAACAAAAACAAACTAAGCAAACAACTAGAACAGGAACAGAACCACAGAAATGGAGATCATATATAGGGTTAGCAACAGGGGAGTGGGAGGAGGAGAGAGGGGGAAAAGTTAAAGAGAATAAGTAGCATAAATGATAAGAAGAAAATAGGGGAGAAGTAAAAATAGTATGGGAAATGTAGAATCTAAAGAACTTATAAATATGACACATGGACACGAACTAAAGGGGGAACATGGGTGGGAGGGGGTGTGCAGGGTGGAGGGGAATGAAGGGGGGGAATGAGACAACTGTAGTAGCATAATCAATAAAATATATTTTTTAAAAAGGTAATCCCTATGCCAACAAAGAGGCTCCCTTGACTCTTCAAGGGGCTTTCAACTCTGACAGCAAAGGCCTGTGGAATGCTTCACCGTTAACAATTCCACAGCAGCCCCAAGAAGGGGCTGTTCATAGAAACCTACAGTTGGAACAAGGATCACAGAATCTTGGTGGGTCTTTTCTGGCAGCCATCTCCTTAACCTCAGAGAGCATTTCAGGAGACCTGGTCCCTGCATCCAAAGAGGGACATTAAAAAGTCTCCTAGGTTATCCTATCACCTACATTGACTAAGAAAATCTTAACTTTTAGGTAATCTTTTTCTTGTTAAGATTTGAGAGTCAAATCTGTGAGGATGGATTCTCCTCACTAACGTACTTATATCTTCCTTAAATCTTCTAAATAGGTTGTTTCATGGATAGATTCAGTAATAATAATTAATTGTCAGGACCATTCCTAGAGCAGTTTGAAGTGACTCACTGTTTTCTAGACATGCCATGTACTTTCAGATCACCTCATCCCAGCATGTTTTTCCCTTCTTTGTTTATCTAGAAAAGCCCTACCCATGTTTCAGAGTGTGGTTTAAAGTCCTCATCATCTTCTTTTTCTTCTCCTTCTCCACCTTCTCCTCCTCCTTTTCTTCCTCCTCTCCCTTCTGGAAAGCATTCCTTTCCTGCTCCAGGTTGAGCAAGTGGCCCCTTCTTTAGGGTGTAGGGCATTTTGTATACACCTCTATTAGTATTTACCACTTTGCACAATAGGTACTTTGAGTTTTTCCAAGGCAAACTTAGTTTCTTATTCCCATTTTAGTCCCTAATACCTGACCTGTTACATCAAAAGTATGTCTGGATAAAGCAGCCACTTAAGATATTTCAATTATCTCATGCATTTATAAAATAAAATAAACTTCTCTGACTGATTGCTTATAATGGTTCTATTTGTAATAGCCAGAAACAGGAAACAACTGAAATGTCTCTCAATAGATGGATAGTTAAGCAAACTGTGGTACCTCCACACCAAAAAGCACAACTCAGCATTAATAAGGAACAACTATTGATTCATGTGACAATTGGATGATCTCAAGGGCCTTAAGTCAGGAGTGAAAAAAGTTAATTCCAAGAGGTTAACTGTATGATTGCCTTAATACAACACCCTTGAAGTTAAAAATTATAGAACTAGAGAACAGATTAGTAGTTGCTGGAAGTTAGGAATGGTGGGAATTAAGGTGGTAGGTTAGAATACAAAATAGCAGTGCAAGGGAGATCTTTGTGGCAATGAAATGGTTTTGTGTTTGGAATGCAGTGGGAGTAAGAGAAATATACACATTTTGAGAGATGTGCTATTTTGATATCCTGGTTTTGATATTATTTTAATTATGTAAGATGTAACCACGGGGGGAAACTGGGTGAAGGGTACATGGTACCTTTCTATTTTCTTTGTGACTTCCTGTGGATCTTTTACTTTATTTCAAAATACAAAGTTATAAAATGCTTCTAAAAACTTGTTCTCTAATGTCCTTTCTACTCTCTAAATGAGTGTATCTATAACAACCTTTCACATTTCCTACTGATTTACAATGTCAGAATGTGTCCACATAAATTAAATTACATCATTTCAAAATTGCAGCACCTGCATGATGCAGCTATTCTTACTCTATTTTAGAGACTGGGAAACCAAGGTTCAGTACTTGATAGGTGAAGTGGCAAAGCTAGTGTCCAATTTGACACAATAGCATTTCTACAGGCCTCTTTTCTCATCTGCAAAATAAGGGGATTTGGCAGACACTGTCTCTGAGGTGTACCCCACTCTAACAGCACAGGGCCTGCTCACTGTTTGTGCCCCAGCTGCCCTGCTTCTGAGTCGGCACGAGGATCTAACAGAGCAGAGGCTGTGTGCCAGGAGCTGCCCCGACAGAGGAAACAGTGCTGGAGGGCTGGCATCATTTGAATGGAGGATTAGACTCCACAAATTCTCTTTCTCCCAAGGCTAAGAATTGTTGGGAAGAGAAGCCCAGTGGCTCATTATTTTTGCTATCCCCATCTTCTTGGCTCCTTTCTGTCACACCCCATTGACCCTAATTAAGGACATTCTCCATGCCAAGGAAGTGAGTTGTGCAACGTCTTACCAGGTTAGTGAAGATGTACGTGTAATAGGCTGACACCATCCCTAGCTCAGCTGCCTGCAAAGGGAAAAGAAGGAGATTAGAGAGGAAAGCAAATACCTGCAGAAAGTGAGTGAGCTGTGAGGACTCACCACAGCTTAGCTCACTACCCCTTGGCTTCAGGCTGAATAGAACATCTTCTTATTTGGTTATTCGGTTTGTTCTTATTTGGTCCTTGACTTTGGAGGATGGAGCACAAAGACACAGTCTCTAGAACAGGGTCTATCTACCCCCACCTTGCTCCCTGCCTTGGCAGTGACATGCACAGTTGGTATTCTCACGCACAAAACATTCCCATGGATATAAGCAGGTATCATGGAAACCTAAATGATTTTAAGGGAAACAAAGCAAATAACAAACCACACTACAACAATTATCTCCATAACCATTAACAATACCATGGCTAACACCTACTGTTTGGTATGTGGAGAGTCCTAAAAAGCATTTTACTTGAATTAACTTGACAAGGTGGGTACTACCTCTACCCCCATTTGACAGCCGAAGAAACTGAAACACCAGAAGGCTCTATAGCTTTTCCCAGATCACATGTCTCATAATGGAAAAGATGACATTGAAGCCAGACAGCCTATACCTCCCAGGAGGACTGCAATATTAATGGAAATACTGACACAAGTCTCTTAGGAGCCAAGTTATAGAGAGTCTGAGTTGCAGGCAATTCTCAAATTAACTCCACCCATCAGAAGGTGTGTAAGCAAGAAGTATAATCTACAGTTGTGTAGGAAATAAGTGAATCCTTTGCAAAATTTGGTTCTTTATTACTAGTAAGGAACAAGTTGGATGTGACATGCTTCACCCTTGGTTGCAGCACACCAGTGTGTCATCATCCCATAGTTGAGAGCTGCTGCTTCAAAACACACTCCCTTTAGTCCTACCTTTGCCGCCATCATAAACACTCCTAACCAACTTCCCTATCAGTGTGCTTGCTGGGCTTTGAATGTGACATGTGCTATAGAAACCAGCAAGCAGATGAGGTAAATAATAAGCCCAGTTCTCCCTGGGGCCCTCATCCCTCTGGACAGACAGGTAGGTTTTCATAATGCATCCTGTAGCCCTGGTTCACTGCAAAACCACTTTGTCCTGACCAGTGAGCTGCAAGGGGAGAAACAAGACTGGAGATGCTTACAGTTTCCTATTTCTCTCCCAAGGAGCTCTGATAACTTTGTGAGCATTTTAACAGGAACCCTCTCAGTCTCCTTCAAGAACAGCCTGAGGTAATTATATCACCACATTCTAATGGGAAACTGAAGTGTAGAGGGCCTTAGGGACTGTGGCAAGATTATGTGAGGGTCACAGTGGAGCTTGATGCCTCTGTGTGAGGCTCCTTCTTCCTCCAACAAAGCTGCATTTCCTCCTCCTCTCCTGAGAGGATGATATGGCATGAAGCCCAGCTGTCCCATCTCCCCACACTCACACTGTCCTTATAAAGTGCCATTCCTGTCACCACTGCCTAGGCTAATGGGCACCCCCCTGGTTACAGGGAAGGGCCAGATGCAGGACGCTAGGAGAGGACATGAGACAGCTAATGCTTATTTTGTGAAATCTGCTGTACTAAAGATAAAAGACAAGAGATTCTCGGTTTTTTAAGACTTGAATTCTGGGTAAATATAAAGGTCATTGCCAGGAAAGCCACTCAATAAAAGTAGGGGTTTGCTCTGAAAATCCTGCTGAAATCAAGAGACAGCAGAGTGCAGCCAAGTTCTGGGCCAAGTTCACAGGGGCCCGCTGAGCTTCTGGAAGCCCCACGTACTCTCTGCTCACCCTGCTTCCCACACTGAGTCCTGCCTCCCTGAGGTCCCTCAGTCTGGGCTATAGTCCCCTCAAAGGTGCAGCGGAGAGTCCCAGGGAAGCAAGAGCACTGAGTCCAGGCCTGATGCAGGGCCCACCTGCCTGGGGCCACTAGGAAATCAAATGGGAACAAAAGAGAGTTTCTTGATGCCTTTCTGGTCATTATTTATCAGTTTGGTTCCAAGGTCACAACAGCTGAGGTCCATAAGTAGTGTCAGGAAAATCTGCCCCTGGCCATCCACCAGAACCGTTTACTAATAGCAGTCATTATAGGCCCAATTTCCTTCAAAAGCACAACCATTAGAAAATTAAAAAGTATTTTTAATGAAAATACCTGGTATTGGCAAGGGTGCTATAGGACACCCATACAATGCTGGTAGGAGTGTAAATTGTTATGCACTTTTGAAAAGGCAATCTGGCAGGTCATATCAAAATCCTTCAAACGTGTACAACTTTCACTGAGTAATTCTACTTCTAGTAATTTATGCTAGAAAAATACTCATGAATGTGCATCAAAGATGTGCATCCCATCATCATTTGTTAAAGTAAAGATTAAAAATAACCTGTCACTCCAATAATAAGGAATAGCTAAATAAATTATGGTACATCATGACAGGAAATGATGCATCCATTAAAATATTCATAGAAAAATATGTAATGACATGGGGAAAATACATAGCATATAATTAAGCAAAAAAAATGTTACAGGAGAATAAGTGCAGGGTGATAATTTAGGGGAAAATGTGTCTATAAATGCATAAAAGATAGACATCAAAATTTAATAGTGGTAATCTCTGGGTAATGGAATTGTGAATAATTTTTATTTTATTTTATGTGCTTTTCTGAATTGTCCAAAATTTCAACAACAACTAGACATATTATTTGAGAGAGAGAGAGAGAGAGTGAGAGAGAGAGAGAGAGAGAGAGAGGGAGAGAGGAAGCCCAGTTGCTTATGCTGGAAGCCACAAGAGAGTCCTGGGCAAGGACTGCCCCTAAAAGGCTCTCAGATGGGGACTGTTCAAACAGGCTCTCCTGCTGCAGGGGAAGTGTGCATTCTGACCTGCCTTTTGCAAAGGGGCTGGTGGGACGTCTATCTCACTCCCTACTCTCCACCTTTCCTGAGGACTCCTCAGAATGTATTTCTTGTGTCTTAAAACTAAGAGGACTTTCCATTCTGATGACTTTGTTGATCCTAGCCCAGACATAAGAGAAGAGAAAGGAGAATAGAAGAGAAAAATTATCTGTGTGGGTATGCATGTGTATGTGTGAATTGGATATATGCATATGAACATGGGTTTGGAGTTGTGAAAAATTACTATAGCAATGGGCTGAAGGGATAGCCCTCAGTACGCAGAGAACTCATTCAACTCTCTTACTAACTCAGATATAAACTAGCTGGGGAGGGGAGGTTAGGAAGGAGGGAGGAAGGGAGAGGAAGAGACAATCTTCTGAGTGTCTGCTGGGCCCCTCATAGCTTGGCAGAGGATAAGGAAGAGCCTTACTCTCCCAGGGACAGATGGCAGGTTGCTTTTAAATGTGCAATTAAAATGGCATTAGAAGAGGCCAATGTACCTGAAGAGGCTTGGGAAGCTGCTGCAAGTCATGGAGGAGCTTGGAAGCACGGTCCACTCTATTTGGGGTTGCATGCTTAGCCCAGCCACCAGCCCAGGAGCTGGTGCCAGGTGATTGCAAGGCTGCCCAGATGCCCAGGTGCCTGACTTCTTTCTCTGTGTATGTTCTTGTCTTTCTTGACCCAACCTCCTAGAGATCCAGTTCCCATGTGTATAATAGAGATCCAGTTTCCATGTGTGTATGTTCTGATTCAGGGACCCCTCTCTGGGTTCTGGAGGGGTGAGCACAAAAAACTGCCTGATAGGCTGTCAGAGACAACTGTGTAGACTTAGCTCTTCTCCTCCCAGGCCTTGAAAAATGCTGTTCATCTTCCAGAGCCTCAGTGCCTTCATCTGCCAAGTGAATATGTTATACCTACCTCACATGGTCACTGAGGGTTACATTGGGAAATTACACAGTAGTGCTTTGTGAATGGTGGCATACATGTAAGGATTATATGCAGGGCCAATATTCAGCAGCACACACACACGTGACTGCCCTTGGTTGTCCAAATATGGAAATACTTCTATATCTCTTGACAAACAGCCTCTATCTCCCAAATGCCCTACCCCCACCACCCTAGACCCTCCTAGACTTCATCTTAGAGCCCCTGGCAGGGTCTAGGTTTGGCCAGTGTCTCTGTTGGTGGCTATTCTACCACATAGCAGTTGAGTATTTTTATGATATCTCCATCATCCTACTTTCTCCCTTCAGCCTTTGGGAGCTGTTCATTGAAACTAAAGCACACAAAGGTTTGCAGGGCTTAGAGGTCTAGCCCAGGTCTCCTTGCACCTCAGTCCAGGAGGACACCCACAGCAAGAAGGGGGAAGAGTGCCAGTGCAGTGGGAGGGAGGGGGAGAAGGATGCTCATGCCCACCAGCCTACGCCCAGCCCGGCTCCCACCTTGAGGAGGATGGTGTGAGACAGGGAGGCATTGGCGTGGATGATGATGGTGGCTGTCTTGTCATCTCGGATCTCTTTGAGGAGTGGGGTGGGGTCCCTGGTGTCATCCAGCATCCGCACTGACAGTGTGTCCTTGGAGATGAGGAATTGCCGGAGCAGCCTCTCGAGGTTTAAAAGGCCTGGAGGGGAGAGAGGAGGAAGGCAGCCTGAGGAGCCACCAGAGGAAGCTCATGGGCCTGGCCACACTCCTACTGATTAGCAGGTGCATCTTTACTGAGCACGTTTCTTAACCTGTTTGGGCTTCAGATATCCCATCTTCAATAAAAAGAGTGCTCCTAACCTTCCACTGCTTCCCCCAACTCTCTTGGGGATGATCCTTGAAGGGAGAGAATGCAGTCTTGGGAGGCAGGCTGGGGGTTCCCACTTTCTCACAGCCACAGGAGCAGCACTCCAGTGGGCAGACCTGGGCTGAGACCACCAGGCCGTGAGTTCTTTCCCTAACTTAGCCATTCACCCACAGTGTGACCTTTCTGTGTGGCCTGGTCTCCTGGCCTCAGCTTGTTCATCTGAGAAATGAGAATAACAACAGCGGCCTGCTCACGGGGCTGTGGTGAGGAGTAGATGAGGTAACATATAAAACCCTCAGGCCTGAGCCTTGCACAGTGTATATGCTCATGAACGCTCCATGCAGCTGTACCACAGCCTTCTTTTCCCATGGAAGTGGGGTAGGGAGTGGTGACCTTAAGATCACAGGGTCCAGAAATCAGGTCTAGCAAAAACACTTTGAACTCCTTTCTCAGAGCATAGAAGCTGCACTGGACAAAGTATTACTGCAATTTTAAAAGAACAGGCTCTGAACCACACTCCAACATGCAGTCCTGTGGGCCAAGAACAAAACAGAAAAACTGGGACTGAGCTGAGGACTCTCTCTGCCTCCCCTTGCTATTTGCTGCCTAGAAACAGTGGTGCTAGGAGGGGTTCCAGAATGATCTCCTTGAGAAAAAAGTGTCTTAATTCTGCTTTGTCTCTAAAAAGGCAGGGCAGCAGGAGGGTGTGTGTGGTGGGGAGTCTCCTGGGAATATAGTGGTCTCAAGTACAGTGGACACAGCCCCACAGACATTTGTTCTTAAAGCAAGTTCAATAGTAACATTTATTAAATCCTTATTATTGTTCTAGGTGATGGGCTAAACGTTTCACATGGCTCATCTCATCAAAGCACTCACAGTGCTGTGATCAGGCACTGTGATCCCACAGCACAGAGAACACGAGGCGTGATGAGTAACTCCCTTACACTGGGCTCCATACATTGACTGGAGGGGACGGCTGGCTTTCTAACTGGGCCAAGGCCCCTACACCCCAGTTCTTGTACTGGGTACAGCGACATTAAATGTAGGAATGTCTTAAAGATGGCCCAGAGACTCCTCTCTGCTCAGGTAACCAACCCTCTTGACCCTTGAGGATCAAAAGGTAAGTGAAAGGGGCTGTGAAGAGGATCACATTGCTTTTTTCTTTCTGTTAGAGAAGTGGCAGGCCTTGCCTGGTTACACAGGGTCACAGGAGGGACTGGACACATTTTCTCGTCTCTGTCTAGCCCTCTTCCCATGAGACCAGGTTGCCTCTTATGACCAAACATAGAGGAGGCAGCAGGCATAGAACAGAGGGAGGCCCCAGGACATTTTCTTTGCACCTAGGCAGGAAAGCATACACTGCTGCGTTTGTGTGTGTTCTCCGGTGTGTTCTCTCTCTCTCTCTCTCTCTCTCTCTCTCACAGAAAAGGTAGCAGGTTAGAGCCCAAGAGCGTGGCCTGCCAGAGACAGGAGCTCTGGGAAGGTGGTACCAGCCCTCTATCTTTCAGTCACAGGGCCTAAGAAGCATTTCAAGGAGTTGGAGGCTGCGGAGAAGGGGGTTGGGGCAAGCCTTGAGAGGGCCTGTTATTCACCAAGTGGCTTCAGAAACAACCCAGCTGTGCAAGCCACAGAATGGGATTGGCCTTTTCTTCCTTCCCCAACAGGGCCTGACCCAGACTTGCAAGGGTCTGCTGCTGTCTGGGCCCCTCCCACCCCTCTCCATCTACCTCCATGAAGAACGGCCATGGTGTTGCCAGTGCACTTCCTGCCAATCCCTGATGCAGAGGATGTGGAGTCAAGCTCAGGGTCAGCCCTCACTGGCTGTGGACCTTGTCAAGCCATCTAACCTCTTCATGACTCCATCTTCATCTGTCAAATGGATATAGCAGGCCAGGCCTCTATAACAGCCAGCATGAAAGCACTCTGAAGCACGGGAACATATACATAGTATCAGTGTAACTCTCTTTTTCACTCAGCCCCACAAGAGGGCCAGGCACTGGGCCAACAAGATGCCAGCAGAGAAGATGGATCAGACGCAGACTCTGCCCTTCAGGAGCACAGAGTCCAGGGACTTGTAGCTAAGGCTGTAGAAAAGTTCAACTCATGTCCATATTTTCTTTGATGGCCTAATAATCTGGTTTTCTAGGGGCAGACCCATTTTGTCCTATATGTAAAATGGAGAGAATATTCACCACATCTCCCTCACTATTGATGTGAAAAGCACAAAAATCGCTACAACCAGGAGCCATTCTTCCCGAGGAGGCCAAGAGGGTGAATAGCCATCTCCCTGGCTTGAGGAAAGCTTAGCTTGGGCATGCTATGGGGAGGGAGCATGCAGCTGGAGAGGAGGAAAGTATGGCAGTGGTAGAATGCATGAGTCTTGGAATGTGGCAGGGAGAATCTTTGGAGCGTGGCTGAAAAGAGGTCAAATCCCCTGGGATGGTTCGGTGTGGGCAATGAACTTTTCAGCAGGATGAGACGGGAGATCCTAGGGGATGACAGCAGGTTTATGCACAGCACAGAGACACCTGTCCAAGGCAGCCCAAGGATGCACCACTGCTTTACAATTGGCTGGTGTTCTGAGTTCCCAGGGAAGAGTCTCCCAGATGCCACATAAACTGAGGACTCTACTGCTGCCTACCCCAAGCATGCCCATCTTACTGCCCCTTGGGGTACTTGCTACATTTTAAACAAAGAAGCTGTATCATTACCCCATCCCATCTGGCTGAGACACAGGGCAGGGGCAGGTTAGGGGAGAAGGGCAGTGAGTCTGGGGAGGTCTGCACCCTCACCCACAATCTCCCACTGGTTATTCCTTTCCCCAGCTTGCACCCCACCTGGGCAGCAAAAGGAGCACAAGGTCTGGTGGTGAATTCCAGCTCTAGTGCTGCCAGGTAGTTAGTGTGGGCAATTTCCTCTACTCTCCACATTTCAGTGCTCTTATCTGAAAGTAAAGATAATTACTCGGCTTACAGGGTGAGTAAAAAGATGTCAATCAAATAACCGGAACAGTGTCTGTCACCTAGAAGGCATTTCACGAATCTAGTTTCCATTCATCTCCTTCCCTCATTTTCATATCCTAACCATCTTTCACACCATCTCCCAACTCTTAGAAAATTTATTATCTAATTCAAAAAATATAGCCCTTGGTTATGTCAACCAATGGTCATTGGTGCCAGTTTACCACCAACAAAAATTCCCAATTTCAGGTGTTGTGAAGAAGGAAACTTTATTCAGTACAAACAGCTCAATGGTAAAATAGCACTGCTGTGCAACAGTCCAATAGTATGGCAAGAGGCTTCCCTGGCCCCAGCACCCTCTTCAACTAGGCAGCTCTGCTCCTCAATAGTCTGGTCTGTTCTGCCTTGCCCTATGCCCATCCACTCAGCTTCAACCTGGAAATCACTGTCTCCACTCAGTGGAAAGTGCATTCTCAAAGCCACAGGGGAGCTGGCTTATAAGAACAGAAGTCCCCACCCCTGGTCCCTGATTGGTCTGTCCTCATGCAAATGAAGATGCCAAATCCTCACAGTTTGATTGATCCAAAGGCACTGTCAGAATAGAGCTGCTCTGATTGGTCAGAGCTGAGAAGCTCTGATTGGATGGGGAAAGCCTCAGTCCTATTGGTTGAAATAGGGTTCCAGGAGTTCATTTATAAGGGCTGGCAACAACACTGCACAGGGCAGCATTTTAGCAGGCAGATGTTGGCAGTCTAGGGCAGAGGCTTCTCCATGAAGTACAGTTTGCACGAAAGAACTCTGTGCAGAAATAGCTGCTGGG
Source organism: Phyllostomus hastatus (assembly GCF_019186645.2). Lineage (NCBI taxonomy): Eukaryota > Metazoa > Chordata > Mammalia > Chiroptera > Phyllostomidae > Phyllostomus > Phyllostomus hastatus. The sequence continues at coordinate 577,574 of NW_025334015.1, read as the reverse complement.
CTCTGCTTTTTCTTTTTCTTTTTCTTTTTTGAGCCCAGTTAGTTACCAAGACCTCTTAGGTATCATTTTTTCCTTTCAAGGTTCACAGTTATAATCATGTAAAATATTTTGTAGGATACACATATGTATATATGTGTACATATTAATATACTCATATATACCAATTATTTCATCATGTTGGGTTGGAGTCCCATTCAAACTTCTCTGCACATCCCCAGCATGAGGCAGGGTGCAGGGTGCCTGCTGATGCACTGACCTACAGACTGTAGGGCAAAGAAAGTGACCCTAGCAGGCCAGAGGAGCAGCAGTGCTGGAGGGAACAAACACTGTGTCACTTGAGGGTCAGCTGAAGGGATGATGTGCTTGGCTTGAGGAAGGGTGAGAAGGGCTGTCATGGGACACACTTGTTCTTGACAGCCTTAGGAACTTCTCCAAGAATGATGAGTGGATGGAAGTCACAGGAAAACAGAAGTCTATCTACTCAAGATGTTTAAGGATACAGTGGGCTGCATAATGAGGTGATGGGTTCCCAGTCTCTGCAGGTAACCAGAGAAAGGCTGAAGCCCCTCTTGAGGGCTGTTGTACAAGGAATTAAACCAGTGGATGAAAAGTTGAACTAGAAAAAATGGTGACATATTTCTAGCCTACAAATTCTCCAATTCTATAAATCAGAGAGGGATACTTTCTTTTTTTATTCTAGGCATTAGAAGGAATTTTCAGAAAAGAAAGTGTGATTTAGTTACATTAAAAATATTAGGAGTATTTTCAGTGCAGTTTGACATTTTCCAATGGTCATTCTCCTCATTTCTGTTTAATGAAACTAAGAGATTTACCAAAGGTAGCTGCTACTACAGGGGTTAAAAGCTACTCTCCTTGGCTTCCCTTTCACCTCCACCCCAACCCTCCTCTCCAACAGGACCCCTGGCCCAGCAGCAGGTCTGCTTGCCAAGTCCAAGGCTGCGAAGGACCTGAGGAACCTATAATATTTCTAAGGATGCAACAGGATGAATCAAAGAGAGACTCAGCAGGCCAGCCATTGTGGAAAGAAGGAGGAAGGCTGGCTTTGGGAAGTGAAAGGCAGGGACAGGAGGAAATGGAGGGGCTGTGAAAGGCACAGCCAGGGTTGGACAACCATAGGAAAAAGACACAAATACTGAAGTGAAGAGTCGTCAGGAGACTCAGAAGACCCCTGTGATAAAATAAGAATAAACACCCACTTCACCTGGCATTACTTCCTCTCCACTGGCTGACTTCCCTGGCTGCAGGCTTTCATTCTGTAAAAGGCTAATGTTCCCAGGAGGGCGGCACTCTCACGTCTTTAGGGAGGCAGCTGATACAATGCTGACCTCAGGGGACTGTGGTGAGGACTTAGTGAGGTGACATAAGTTCATTATTGTGCACTGTGCCCTAACACTGGAAAGTCTCGACCCCCCCCCACTCACTGGCCAGGCCCACAGGCCTTGAGGTGTGTGGTTTTCAGACCTGCTCCACAGAGCAGATGAGAGAGAGATGAGGGTCCAATGTGTTACCAATGGGGAAGGGGCACAGAATGAGATCAAATGCTTGAACGAGACATTGCACTTGCTTCTGTTTTGTCTCATCCCACAGTAGGCTTGGCCCCAAGAATAGGCAGGAAGGGCCAGAACACAGGGGCTAGAGGAAGAGAGAGAAGGGTGGAAGCAGGCTGAGGATTGCATTCTAGCAGTCTGGGCTGTGCCTGGCCATCAAGATTGACCCCTCATCTGAGGGAAAGGATGGGTGTGGGAAGGATGTGGCCTCTGTGCTCCCATCAGTCTCCTGACTTAGGGGTGTGTGCATCCAGCTTGGGCTTCAGCTACAGGGCCCAGCAGGTGTCTCTGCCTGAGAATGGCCTTTGTGTGTCCTGAGTCACTTCACACACATGTCACTGACTCTGTGATAATACCAGGGAGGCAGGTATTATCTTTATGATACCTACATTATATTATGTATATTATATTATAGCTATATAATACATGGGTCCCTGAGGGAGGGGAGATGCAGTGAATCAGATCCTAGAGCTACAGAACCTGTAACAGGGCAAGATCTAAGCCTAGGTTTTCTGACTCCAAATTTGGGCTCCTGATTCACCACCTCAGTTGGTGTGGGAAGGTCTCAGTCCTTGCATAAAACAGGAAAGATGGTCCCTCATTTCTGTCTCTTCCATAGTGTTCAGAGAGGCAGGGAGAAGAGGTAACAAGAACTATGTGGCCATGAAAGTGGACTTAATCTCTCTTTTCTTCATGCATATAATTAGAATATTTCTAGAACCCTAATAAATGGTTATCATGAGGTTTAAATGAAGTAATTTAAAATCCTTAGTAGTGTTTGACACACAGTAAGTGCTCAATAAATGGTTAACTTTTTATCACTATGAGCAAAAGACCTCCCACAGCGCTTCCTGGGGGTGGCATAGGCAAAAAACAAAACAAAACCCAAAACACTACTGTCCCAGTTACTCTCTCTCACAAGAGGCCCTGGGTATTATTCCCTCCAGCCCCAACCTTCACCTGCTACTGCCAGAACCAGAGTCATAGTATAAAGTAACAGTAATTAAATGTATATTATGTTCTGGGCCCAAATACCTTCCACTCAATTACCCTGGGAGGCATTATTACCTTACTTTACACAGGAAAGAACTCAGGCTCAAAGAGGTAGAGTAACCTGCTTAACATCACACAGTTCATGAATAGTGGAATAGCCTGGTGTAATGGCAAAGATGGTTCTCTTTTTACCACACAGTTCTGATTTCTCTTCAGCAACAGTTACTTCCAAAGAGACCAGGGTCTACTTTTCTCCAACAACATGGTTATAACCAAGCTTAGTAACCACAAGGATGTTATAAGGACAGAGCCAAACTCTGGTCACTCTGTCTAGGGCCTAACCCATCCTTGTTCAAAGGGATCCATGAGAGAGAGGACAGGAACTCTCTGGTGTATCGCATGTGCCCTAGGTGTGGATGTGTGTTATATCCTGAGTATGTCAACCTGTGCGATCCCTTCAGCCATCTGGGAGAGAGGTAAAACTGTCCCTTCTAGAAAACTGACTCTGCTTTTTAGATGAGACAGCAAGAGGCTAGAGAGTGCTTGAGTCCCTTCCCCAAGGTCACATAAGCAGTGGGATAAGTGGCAGAAGCACAGGACACAGGAAACATAGCCACAGAACGGATGTGAAAAGACTTAGAAACACCAAAACAAGTATGTAAAAAAAATGACTTTATCTATGTACAGAGAAACCAGGAAAATATGCAGCATATTACACTTGTGACCACAAGGCACTGAAAGCTCTGGGTTCATCTGGAGATTTTCCAAGGTAACTCTGGGGTAGGACCAGGTGATCGCACCCTAGGGCCCTGGGGGCCGCAGTGGGGAAGCTCAGCTGTCCTTGTAAGACCCCAAACAGCAAACCCCTACCCCTGGCTCTTTGGAGATACAGGATGACCTCCACTCCTCACCCCTTTTGCTCCCCCAGTCTCATTAGAACTAGGCCTGTGGAGATGATTTTTTTTCCCATTACAGAAAAAATAATGTAATCTACAACAGACCTCTACTTGGTCCAAAACCTGCTTACTAAAAAAACTACTTTTGGGAAGAAAGAATAAGTGGTTGGATTCCCCATGGAATGATCTCCATTATGCCTAATTTTGATAGATGGAAAATAGAATTAAATTCCTGTTCCTAATTTGACTTTCAGTGTCTCTTGGCCCTGAATTAATAAGGAAGATGGAAGAGTGTCTCCTCCCAAGTTTTGAGCTGCATTTCCCTTTAGTCCCTCATTTCTTCATCCTTTGATTAGATTTTTAAATCTTCTTTGCCCTTGAACTTCTGCTCTGCCCCACCTTCCCTCCCTGGGCCCTGGTGGGTGGGACTAGATTGATGCAGAAGCTTGGATGGAGGAGTTCTCCAAGTAGAGGTGGCCCCCTGTGGCTGGTGAGCCCTTCGGCTGTGGGCTGACTTTTCCATCACCTAGGGAGGCTCATCCTCTCCAGGACTGTAATGTGCTCTGCCATCCTGCACCCTGCTTGAGGGAGCAAGGGGACACACTGCTCTAGAGAGGTCTCTGCCCTTCAAAGGACACTGTGCCTGCCAGGCAGAGTCTGCTCTGAGCTGCTGCTCTGAGGCTGTGTGCAGACAAGGGGTAGGAGAAGTTGCGGAGGAGGCAGGCCTGGCTCAGAGTCAGAGGACCTAAGTTTGTCTTGACATCGCCACACACTAGCTTTGTGCTCTTAAGCAAGTCCCTTAATAATTCTTTCTTGACTCTGGAATGACTGGGGGTTGGAGGAGGTGAAATAGAAAAACATAAGTGAAAGTGCTTTGCAATCAGCAAGGAACATTGAAAGACAAGGAATGTCATTATTTCAATAGAAATGGCCCTGGGCCAGGAGGCAACAGAATCTAGCATAGTGCCCAGTTCATAATAGATGCTTAACAAACATTGAAAAACTCCCTTCCCAAAGCCCAGGAAGAGCTGAAGCAGAGGAAACAGGGTTCAGATTGATAGCAAGAGGGACTGTGGCTAGACACAGAAAGAACTTCCTATTAGGTTGATGAGACATTGTATCCAGCCCTGAGGAAAGCTACAGGACAACCTTTGCCTGGAGATATTTACAGCCTGTTCCTCATCTCTCAGCATTCCCACTACATGGAGTGCACCAGTTTGGTTCTGCCTGAGTGGTCTTGTGGCAGACATTTCCAAGGGAGAATTCCTGATTCTATTACACTATTCAATGGTGCAAGGATCCCACAAGAGGAGGGCCCTCTGGTGGGACACAAGGTTTCCCAACCATGTTCCATCAAATGGTAGCATCCTATGAGCAGTCAGCTCAGCATCTTTTTGGGCTTACGGTCAAAACAATTTGGAAGATGATGTGGTACAGGACAAGTCAGAATGTCCATGCTAACGTGTGCTGTGAGTCTCTACAAGGGGGAAGGAGCACAAAGTGTTATCCAACATTTCTGACTTTTGGAGGGGAGGGCCATACAATTTTGTGTTCATAAAACACTGATTTATCTAAAGTAGTATTGTCCAACAGAACTTTCAGTGGAGATGTTCTATATCTGTACAGTCCACCTGTGGCCATTGAGTGCTTGAAATGTGGCTGGTAAGACTGAGGAACTGAATTTTCAATTTTACTTAATTTTAAAATGGGGAATTCCAATACCTCTATACCTTGGGTTGTTGTGATAAATAAGCTGTATATAAAGCACATATTAGCTTCCAGTCCAAGACAGCAGCAGAGGAAACCCTGAACTCATCTTCTCCCAAGAACACATGGAATTTACACCTATAGACAGAGCCTTTGAAGAAGAACTGAGGGACGCAGCAAATGACAGAGGGAAAGAGAGAGAATGAGAACGAACACAGAAACCAGACTTCCTAGCTCTAACTCCAGTGTCCAGCCTCATGACTTACTCCAGACTCTCTTCAACTGGCACTCAGCCCAGTCACTGCTCCTGCCCAGGTGTGGCTTGTCCCAGGACTTCCTACAACCACAGCTCCTTCAGCTACAACACTAGAGTCTTACCTTTGGGAATCCTTACCACTCTCACCCCTTCCAGCTTCTGCTCCAGGTCCTGGTATGGCTGGCTTCTGGAACTACTGGGACTACAAGAGGCATGAGCACACTGCAGCTACAGCTCCAACCAGTCTGCCAAGGTAGTCTCAGTGCAGCTTACCCCCAGGACTTCCCGTGCACCATTCCCACTCTAGCTACCCAGGACTTGGTAAGACTGGTCTGCCAAGGACTTCCTGAGGCCCATGCATGCTTCAGCCCCAGCTGGCCTGCCAAGGACACCCAGCACACGCAGTCTACAAAGGAAGAGCTCCTATATAAGGTCACTCCTGGAAGACCAGAAAAGGTTACTCTTTTGCCTAACTCATAGAAACAAACACACAGAGACAGCCAAAATGAAGAGACAGAGAAATTTGTCCCCAACAAAAGACCAAGACAAAAACCCAGAAAAATAACTAATAAACAGAAACAAGCAATCTATCAGATAAAGAGTTCAAAACACTGGTTATAAGGATGCTCAATGATCTCAACAAAGACATAGGAAACATAAAAAAGGAGACAGAAAACATAAAAAAGAATCAGTCAGAAATGAATATAATAATGGAAATGACAGATATATTATAGGCATGAACAGCAGATTAGATGAAGCAGAGGATCTAATCAGTGATGGGCAGACAAGGTGCAGAAACACCCAATCAAAACAGCAAAAAGAAAAAGGAATTTTTTTAAAAAATAAAGATGCTGTAAGGAGCCTCTGAGATAACAAGCACACCAATATTTGCATCGCAGAGATCCCAGAAGGACAGAGACAAGAAGAGAGAACCTATTTAAAAAAACAGTGGCTGAAAACTTCCCCAACCTGGTGAAGAAAACAAGCACTCAAATCCATGAAGCACAGAGAATCCCAAACAAGATAAACTCAGAGAGGCCCACACCAAGGCACATCATAATTAAAATACCAAAGGTTAAGTCAACAAGGATTTTTTTTACTTCCAAGTTGGACATAAACAGAAACAAATAAGCTTAACTATATACCAAATGGGTAACAACAATATTAAAGAAAAATGGAAAAGGAAGAATTTGAGTAACTTTTAGCTATAGTACTTTCACTTCTTTTAGTCTGAAGATAAAATGACCAAAAGAACTGCAGAAAAACTTAAACGACTTAATAGGTTAGTAGGTTTATTGTTAACAATGGTGTGGGTATAGTAATCTGAAACAAGTTTATTTGTATTGTAGAATTAAATAAAGGAGTAAATATATGGATTGTCTTGGGAGTCAGGCTTCTCAGGATGAGATAAAGGAGCTATAAATATAAAATGATGAAAAGCAAGAATGACAGGAAATGGATAGTTCCCTAGTCTTTCCCCTGAAAGGACAGTGGCAATGAGCACACCTAGTTTCCAGATCTCAAGTTCTAATATCGTGACCCACTAAGAAGAACCAGGGCTCCTTAGCAAAGTGGTGGCACCTAGGGCTGGGGCTGGGAGTGCGAGCCTGGGCCATTGTGTGCCAGAAGTGAGAATGTGCTCAAAGAATGGCAGGCACGAAAGCCAGCTGGAAGGGCCTCCCACTGCCAGATCTGGGACCATCTGAGCATCAAAATTAGTAATGACAGTAAGGGACTATAGTCGACTGAGTAAAATCAGAATTCATGGATCCATATTGACAGAAGTAAATAAATAATCAAACAGGAAAGAACCTTACAGTAAAATGTTAATGCATAAATGTGGAAGGAACAATAGAGTGTAAAAATCACTATCTAGTGATCATTAGAGTCATTGGATTCAGGAAATAGCTATCAATGTACTATAACCTCAATAATCTCCCCACAGGTTAGCTATTTATTACAAAGGGGAAAATAGTAACTTTACAGTAGAGAAAATTGGACATGTCCAGGACTTGGTGATCAAAGTTAACATCACCAATATGGGAACAAGTCACAATTGCCTGCTACCTCACAGGACCAATGAGAAAAATACAGCATCACTTCTGGGGTATTCCTGCCACCTACACATAACCTGAATTTAATGAAGTATCAGACAAACCCAAATTGAGGGACATTGTACAGAATAACTGGCCTCATCTCTTCCAAGTGTCAAAGATGAGAGGGCAAGACTAAGATTGACCCAGGTGAAGGAAGACTAAAGAGACATGACAACTAAAAAGTAATAGGACGTCTTGGGTTGAACCTGGCCCTGAAAAACTATTACTACAGAGGACAATGGGTAAAATCTGAACAAAGTCTGTGGATTGGGGATAGAAAGTACACATAGCTGAAACTCAGTTAACTTTATTTCTCTTGTAGCATCAAGGAAATCATCAGTCTGTGTTGAGTGACTGAATGAATGCACATGTGGAAGCCATCAGTTGCAAAGGCATGGTGAAAGAGGTGGTTCTGACCCTTGGCAGGGGGCTGCATTTGTTTATAGATGTTGTTGGGATTCCAGGAGGGAGGAAGAACTCCAGCATGCAGAGCAGTTCTACGTAGTCACTGAAGAAGCCCTGGTGGTAATGGCATAGCTCTTCCAGTGCAGCCCACCCGGACTCCTGGGCCAGCCCTGCACAGGTGAGCTGCATAGGACACAGATGCTGGGGTTCGGGCACTGGACTCACTAACAGCCAGTGGTCAGCTCCTGCCTGGCTGTGTGTGGATGTGCAGCTGTCATGATGCACACAGGTGCACAGATTTTTCTGGAAAGTGCTGGTTTAAATTAGCTACATCTCATAAGCACTAAATTGATGTCACAAATTGTCTGAGAGTCAGAGAAATGCATTTCTAAAACATGCATTTGCAAAAAAGTGCTTTATCAGGAATTGACCTTGGACCTTGTTTCATCAGCAAAATCTGCTCTCCAGGGCAAGAAGCTCTTCAACCCATCAAGTACAAATGCATCCAATTTATATTCCACCCTCCCCCCTGTAGCTGCTTAACAATGAGGCTGAAAATGTGGGAATTGAGTTTGCAGATGCAAAAAGGCTTGGAGGTTGGCCAGTCTTCTTGTAACCCAGTTCTCTCTGTTCTGCCCATGTCTAGGGAATTCTGTCAAAGGGACTGCTCTCTCTCTCTCACACACACACATGCATACACACACCGGTGCACACACAGACAATAGCCAAGGATATATAGGAATGCCAGAGCCCTCTGGATATCAGTCCTGTGATCTAAGGGAGACCTCCCCTCCCTGGAATGTCTCCAGCCAGGGTCCAATCAGGTTTAAATCAACAAGTACAAACTGCCTGGGCTGGAGGCTGCCTGGGGAAACTTACATTCTGCTTTGGCACAGATGAGGCAGGCGGTGGTGCAGTTGAAAAAGTTCAGGATCCCAGCTACAGCCACACTGATGTCGGTGTTGCTGGGGTGGAGGTTCAGGGTTGTAAATCTCTGGGACTGGAGCTTGATAAACTCCTCTGGGGCCACTTTGAAATGGGGGACCTGGGAGGAGGAGCAAAAATGAGCAGCAGAGAGGACCCAGAAAAAGAAAGAGAGAGAGAGAAAAGTTAGATAAGGCTGTGGAGGGGGAATTGCCGCCCACTAGTGGGAAACAGCTTGCAGGAGTCAGGACACCCACTCCACAGGAGAAGCCAGGATGACCCTCCGACAGCACAAGACAGGAAGACCCAGGACAGGAGCCCTTTAGAAGGAGGCCTGTGCTGATGTGCTGTGCACATGGAGCAGGGTCTGTAGCCCTTCGAGGTAGGCGAAAGAAGAGCTCTTTATTTTCAGAAAAACTGCCCACTGCTGAGCAGCTAGACAAATGGCTCTTGAAGGCATAATCCTTCTAATATTTTATCTGTAGTTAATATATCAGAGCAGAGGCGGCAGAAGGAGAAAAACACTGCCTTGGGGACTAAGAGAAGAGGCCATCAGCCCAGCTGAGACAACAGGGCTATCAACCAGCTCCCACGAGCTTCCTGGGTGAAAGCCTGTGATGAGTCCCTCTGTAAATGTGCACATGGGGAAAGAAGCCTCGCAGGCTGAGAACTGATCTAGAGAGCCTCCAAATGAAGCCAGGTAAATAAAGACCTGCTTTGGCCTTGTTACGATGGTGTCAGCATTCCGCTGCACCTATTACTGACATTTGCAAGAGCCGTTGCTCCTGCCTTCTGCCTCTTCTCCTGGGAAAGGATATTAACAGGCTCTGGTGGTGGCTTTATTGGTAGCTTACACTATTGGGTAAGTAATAGGGCAGTTAAAATGTAATAAGCTGCCATCCACCTTGATTTTATTCTGTCTTCCTCATCCCTGGTACTCAGAGCTGAGCGAGTTGAAGGCTGTGTGGTGCCTCCATGGGAGATGGGGCTGAAACCTCAACCTTCATTCCCCCTTTGGACCAGTGCCCTGTGGGAGAGCTAAATTATAGCAAGCATGGGTTTGTACTGAGGTTAAAGCAAGTAAGATTGGGGATAAACAGCAGGAAGAACTTCCTGATGGTGAGTTGATTGGCTCCTAGAATGGGTTATTAAGAAACGATTGCAGAAATTTTCTTTGTCCAGGCTGGCCCAGAGTCTCAGATGATGTTGAGGTGGTCTCTGTAGGAGTCTGCTACTTATTGTTTAAGCTTCTGAGAGAAGTCAGCCAGAGACCAGATCTCCTCTGAGTTTGGGTGAGGGGCTAATGCAGAAACTAGGGAGAAACTAGGATTAGCCCTTGAACCATACAGAGAGGGCAACCAATATTTCCAGCAGAGACTGAAAAGTATAGATTCAGGGAGAATCTACTAAGTTATGAGATAAGACTCTAAAGAATGAAGTTGTGTCATAAAGGGGTATGTCATAAAGAACCTTTCTTCACAGCTTGTATTTTGCATCCCATATGACCTGTCTAAAATGAATGAACCTTGAAAAAATACGAACGGGCAAGATGGAAGCAAAATCTGGGCAGGGCCAGAGGCCAGACCCGGTGACTCACAGGTTTGAGCATCTTTGACCAAGGCCCTCCCTACATGGACATCCCGCCCACAGGGTCCCACCAGCAGCTAAATCAGCCTTCAGCCAAATGTGTCCCTAGAAACACACTTCAATCTCTGGATCTTAACAGCTGAATCAGGAAAAAGACTGGGGTCTGAAAATTGGGTGTGCATCCAGCTCTGCTGTGTGATTTGGGGCAAATTACTTAACCTATCTAGCCTCACTAATGCAGAGAGATGACAACAGGTGCTTCTTGGAGCACTGGAATGATAAAACAACGCTCTGTTTCTTCCTGTGTGAAGGGCAGAATAGCTCAGTACCTGACATGTAATACTTGGGCAATGTCTTCTCTCCTCCTCTTTCCCCTCTCTCCCAAAATGCAGGAACTCCCAGAAAAGCTCTTGGGGCTGTCTGTGCAGGAGGGAAAGAGGGTGAGAGGCTCCCCCTGAGGGGACAGGGGTGGGAGAATTCAGCAGAGCCTGCCATTCTGAGGGCTTCTGGGGAAGCAGCCAGCTCCTCTATGGAGCCAGACAGACATGGCCCAGGACCAGAAGCATCCATTATTGATTTGCAATTGCAAATGAAGCTCAGGGAACCCTTACAGAGATGTGTAGGAGAAGGAGAGGGAGCATAACAGAGGGGAGGGCAGCAAGGCAGAACAAGGCTGTCACAGGGCTCTGGAAATATTAGCAGCACTTAAGAAAATGAACTCCTTGGTGAAAGCTCCATTTCTTTCCCTTGGAGCTGAGGGGAACCGGTGTAAGGCAATTCAGCCTCATATAATATTAAAAGAAATGCATAATCTTAATGGAGAGCAAAGGTTGCTCTGGAAAAAACATGACCAGACAAAGGAGGAGTACTTGTCTGGCCAATCCACAACACAGGGACATAGCTGGTAGCAAGACGAGGAACATGGTGGCAAGCAAGAGCCTCCACCTCCTGTCTAAAATGTCAGATGGGGTCAGCAACGTGCTAACTGAGATAAAATACCCACTGAACCCCAAGAGGAAGCCATTCTGGAGTGGGAGTCGGGGGGATGACTATATGGGACAGTGAGGATAACATGATGGGGAGGAGGGAGAGAGGAGAAAAGAAGAAAAGGAAGGGTGAGAACAGTGAAGAGAAAATGGGGAGCTGAAGTCTTGGCAATCTCACATGTGAAGATCACAGTGATCGCTGGAAATCAGCCCGCCACAAGCTGGTGCTGTCACTGGAAGGCTGGCGAGAAGATTCAGATTAATCTTCAGACTCAACTTCCTGGGCCCAAGGACTGGGAGATGCTGGAAAGGGCTGCAGTGAAACAGAAGCTCCTTGTTTGGCCTGGGCTGACTCAGGAGTCATCTCTCAGGACAGCTGAGGGGATGAGGGATGGAGTGGTCCACATGGACTTGGCTTCTGCAAGGCTCCAGGGCCCAGCCTACAGGGCAGCTCCTGGCACTTGGATAGCAAGTTCAACCCTGGGACTGAAGCTCTGGCCACGTGGCATAGTGGTGGGTGTGTGACAATTCTGAGGGCAGGCTCATGAAATAGGGAAGATAAATATTTTGCCCAAAGCCTCAAAGACTTGCTCAACCTTCTGACCATAAGAGAAAAAGTGGCATCAAAGGAAATAGGGTCCAGAGGGCCTGGGGTAAGCAGAGGCCTGCCTGCTACTCCACCACCTCTGCAGGGGCTGCTAGCTGAGGAGGCTCCTGTCTGCAGAAGTGTCCTGTCCTATTTCTAAGAACCAGAACCTCCAGGCCCCTGGACAGTTGGAGGACAGATTGACCCTTCCTCTGCCCTCTGCCCTTCCCCTCCCCAGACCCTGTCCTCATGCCCCAAACCACCAAGCTCTATCTCTTCCTGAAGAACCTTGGGGGCAGAGAGAGGATAAGCCATCACCTTACCACTGCCTCCCAGGAATACATTTGAATGGGAAGAAGGGATTGATTCCAGAAAGGGCTGGGAAAGATCCCATCAACAGACAGACCCCTGAACTTTCTCCATTTGTTTTCTCTGGGGGCAAAGGAGGGAAAGAGTTGATGAACTCGGGAGCAGGCTGTCCCTCAGAAACCCACCCTGCAATCTTTATCTCTCATGGAACCAGAACTAGATCTAGAGGAAATGGACTTAACGCTTTGAAAGGAGAGAGATTCCAGTTAGAGGAGGTACCTCAGGAAGTTTACTGATTCGATAAGTTAGCCCTGGAACTGATGAATAAGGAAGAAAGCAAAATAAAACCTCCTTTCTAGAGAACTTATCAAGCAAAGGTTTTCAAATTCTATTTTAAAAGTCAAATGTAGCAATGCCTTCTTCCCCAGAATCCCACCATCTAAACACATAGCCACCGACCAGGTCATGAGGAGTTCAGACTTCTGCCCTCTCAGCCTCCCCCAGACCACCACCATCCCCAGCTTCTCCCTCTGCTCACCTCCACCAAGGATCCCCAGCCCCACAGAGCCCTGGGACTCTAAAGAGGTCAGCTTCAAAATCCTATTGTCTAAGCTCTCCTCCGAGTTCCCTACATCCAAACAACCTGGAAAATAAAGGTACATGTCCAACAAAGGACATGTACCTTCTCTTCATTGCCCCACACAGTTGAGGTCCCCACTCTTGCCTTACTACATCTGCTTTTCCAAGGTCACCCAGTGCCCTCGTCTCAGCTCTCATCCTGCTCTCTTTGCTGTGATTTGACACATTTGATGCAGTTGTACTTTACACATTTATAACTCCTTCCATTCCTCATTTTCGTCCACTCTTCTCATCACTTTTTCATTTTCTCTGCCAGCTCCTGTTCCTTCAGCCACCTGCTAAATTCATATTTTATCCATGTCTCACTCTCTCTAAGCAACTCTCACTCTTCCTTTGATTTGTAGTTCTGCTCACATTGTTTGTGACACACACTAGGCACTTCCAGCCCTGAACAGTCTGCACCATCTTGGGGCACAGGCTGCCAGCCTGTATACAGTCCCCCACCTGGCCCAGCACTCACCTCCTTCTCCCCACAGATGTTGCTAATGATGGAGCTGGAGGCGGGGCTGGAGGATGGTCCCAGGACAGCGACCACCCCCTTGGGGAGGATCTGACACACTGTGGCCAGCAGCAGGGAAAGAAGAAAAGAAAGAAGGTGCCCATCAGCCGGGTGTAGACAAGCTGCCCTGCCTGGGCCCCACCCTCTGAGGCCTCCAGCCTCATCCCACTGCCTCTCCCTTTCCACCCATCACTGCCCGTTCCCCCTACCCACCCCCCACATACTTCCAAATCCAATGCCTTCCCTCCCCTGGACTCTGAAGCTCTAGGCCAGTTTTATTGGAGTTCATGGAAGGTATTAAGTGAGGTAATGACACAGATTGTGACAACATATGGCCACAAACAGCAGGGTATATAAATCACCTAGGCTGCCACTGAAGGCAAGCTTATGGCGAAACTGCAGATTCCTTCCTGCTTGCCTGCAGTGGGTTGTCATTTAGCTTTCTTTCTGCTCTTATTAGACTTCAAACCCCTCAAGGGCAGGAGCTGAGCCATACTTTCTCCCAGTCCCCTCTTTCCCTTTCCTGGTGCTCATCACATTTTCTGGCCCTAGTAAGTGCCTAGTTCATATTCATGGAGTGAGTGGATGGATGGATGGATGGATGGATGGGACAGGCAGTCAGAAGAGGCAGAGTCTAAGTCTATTGAGGATAAACTGCTACACACTGAGGACTCCTCCCCTCAGTGGAGACAAATGAGAAATTAGATGGAGAGAAAACATGAGCTAAAGCTCAGGACACACACAGTGACATTAGAACAAAGGAGCCACCCCTCAGAGCATGCACTGAGTTTCCTTGTAAGACATCCTTCTCCTCAAAACTCAAAAACTTTGATCCTGGGCACATTTTCCTCTGGCTCACATCAAAGTCAGGCAGAGCCATTTCCCAAGCCAGTAAACTGAGTTAAAGGGAAAGTCCAGGGTTGTTCCTTGTTGAGTCAGCTACAAAGCCACACCTGGTAGAGTCCTAACTGAAGGCCACACAGACAAGTGATGACCTTAAATGGGCGTAGGTGGTGAGGTGGAGCACAGGGTTCAAATCCCATCTGAAGGATAGATTTGCAAGTTCTGCTCTCATTCTGCAGCTCAAGCAGGTGTCCTGCAATATCACAGATGTCAGCTGACCAAGAGGCTGGGGACAGTAGTACCTGAGGGAGGGAGATCTGTCAGTGCTAAGTGTCAGAACCATCCCCACAGGTGTGACCAGGCTGTAACTTTGAAGAATGCACTTAAAAGTTCAAGCTACTTCCATGTAAGTTATCTCATCATCCTCATGCCTGCTGGATGCCTAAGATCATCAGCCATCAGGTCCCTGTCACAGCCTCAGGGGTGGTCTCAGTTCCTAGAGATGTTCAGTGACTCCCCTAAAGTCACACACCCAGTCAAGGTCAGGGCCAGCATTGGAGTTCAGGTCTGTGGAACCCACCCAGTGTTCATTCTACTCTCTCTCAGTCACCTCCTGTGCCTGTCCTTCTCTTCATAGCCCCACACAGTTGAGGTCCCCACTCTATCTTGCCTTACTACATCTGCTTTTCCAAGGTCACCCAGTGCCCTCTTCTCAGCTCTCATCCTGCTCTCTTTGCTGTGATTCGACACATTTGATGCAGTTGTGCTTTACACATTTATAACTCCTTCCATTCCTCATTTTCGTCCACTCTTCTCATCACTTTTTCATTTTCTCTGCCAGCTCCTGTTCCTTCAGCCACCTGCTAAATTCATATTTTATCCATGTCTCACTCTCCCTAAGCAATCTCATCCTTGCCTGCAGCTTCCACCTTTATCTCTGCCTAGGTGATCCTACACTCTGACCATGTCCTTCCTGGGTTACATAATCAAGTTCCAACCCCCTCCTGATGTCAGTAGAGGAAAGTCACTCACTCATTATACCCACAGGAGGGAGGCAGAAACACAGTCACTCAGGGCATGTACTCTGATACAAGATTGTCTGGGTTTGAGTCTTGGTTTTGTCACCTATTAGCTGGGAGACCTTGAGCAAGTTACTGAATATCTCTGGGCCTGCTTTCTTATCTCTCAAACTGAAACACTGGCAGCACCTCTCTTGCAGGCTTATTGTGAGAATTAAATGAGTTAGTACCTACAAAGTGCCTAAAGTGGTACTGATATGCCCCACACCTCTTTATATTGTGCCCACTATATCGTATTTGCTACCTACTGTACCTTCCATACATGATCTGATTTGATCTTCCATACATTATCTGATTTGACCTTTACTTTTAGGAAGAAGATTCACTGTTATCACCACTTTACAGATGAGGAAACTGAGGCTTACAAAATTTTAGTAACTTGTCAACATCACATAGATAATATGTAGAGCTGGACTTGAACTTGGAGATCCATCTGGCACCATAAGTGCTTAACCACTGCACTTCTTCCCCTTAGCTCCTCAAAATCAAAACTGCAGTCACTCTTGACTGCCTGGACTTTGCTTACCAAATCTATTCACTTGCTACACCTGTCAGGGACCAGGTCTTGGCCATTCGACCTTCATGCCTGGCCATTCCTTCCTTCCCACTCCCACTGTCACTGTTACAGGTCAGTCCCATTTACTACCTGTCTCCTAACAGGTGTCTGTCTCCAGGATTCTTCATTTTCAATCCATTCTACAAACTGTGAGGCACAGTATAATCCTAAAACATGGATCAGTGTGCTCCTGATGGGCAGAAAGCTTGCCATGTTTACATCTGCATGCTCCATGCATAGAACAGGGCCTGCCTCAGAGTAAGGTGCTCAGTCAATGGTCGTTGAACCACATGGAAGCCTGTCCAACACCTTCCATAGGAAACTGGAAATAAACTAAATGTCTAGTCATACAGAATAGTTATCTAAAGCTTAGGTCACATACTTAAACACAGTTTATAATAGAACTTAGATATTTCTGTAATAAAATTAAGGGAAAGAAGCAAAGTATAAAATTATATGTATATCTATATGAAGGCTACAGCTAAGCTAATATAGAAAATAGTTATGCACTGAGAAATGACTGGAAGAAGATGTTATAAAAGCCCCCATTTGTTAAGTGCTAATTATGACCCATCCTAAGCACTTCATGTGAATTGACTTATTTCTCAAAACAACCTGATGAGATAGGTACTATTACTGTCACCTTCATTTCACAAATGAGACAGTGGGACAGAAAAGTGAAAGAGCAGAGGCAGGATTCAAACACTCAACCCTGACTTCAGGGTTAGTTCCTAACCACTGTGCCACTTAGCCCTCATTGGTTAATAGTGAGTAATGCGGATGTTAACAGAGATTGTCTTGGCCACTGGAACACAATGATGTTCTTCCATATTTTTCTTTACTGTCTATAACGAGCATGTATTCTTTTTATAATATGTCATTATAAAAAATAAAATGTCATAAAACATTTTTGATGAGCAAGTAAAATCTAAATGGATGTGACCTCCTCAAGATGCCACCCTACAAACTCTTTCTACCACAGCACCTCCCCTCTTCACAGAGTTCCCTTTAGAGCTTACTCTCTATTTTCCTGCCTGAGCCTATTGCCAACTATTTCTTTCTGACTAGGTCAGGACTTCTTAACCTGCTTCCTGAGACCTGGGGGTAAAATACAGTGGACTGTGAACATTTGGTGAGGGTAAAAAATAACACTGTTTTCTCTAACTCCTGACTGAAATTTAACATTCCCTTCAATGTTGAATTTAGGCAAAGCACCTGTGTCTTTGTCACCGACAGAGAGCACAGTGTTTTCATATCATATTACAATGTTGTAGGTATTTTGAAATATAATGTATTTTCAAAAGTAATTCAAAATTATACTCGTAGTTAGAACTGATACTAGGTTTGGATATTCAATATACTAATAAAAAAGCACACATTTTAATATATCACTGTTAAAATATTTTAACTCTCTCCATATACTTCATTTTGTTGATTATCCTATCTATTTTGTTTTCTTCACTTAAAATACTTTTCTGAGAAGGAGTCCCTTAGCACCCAGACCATCCTGGCCTAGGCCTGTCCTTGCCTTTCTGCCTGGCAAACTCCTCCCTATTCCCCAGCGCCCAGCTCAGACCTTGCCCCAGGCAAGGAGGCACCTTTCCATACTCTCCTCAAGTTACAGTGTCCCTCTGAGTCACTTTCCTTGTTCTCTGAATTCCTGGCCAGTTTCTGGCCTAAGCTAGCTCATTATATTGGGTTTCAACAGAGAATTTTCTCCTAAAAATAAATTCTTATAGAAGACACAATCCCTTATTCCAAACAACAAAATCAAAAAAGTTCTGAAACTGAATGATTTTCAAACTCATTCAGTGGCAAAATCTGATCTAGAAGGACAGATGTGAAGCTCTTTTTAATATGTGAGTATTTGAATATAGAAGTGCATTTGTTTGAGTATGGGATTTTGCCCCAAGCCCCATGACCTTTCTAATATATAGAAACTCCTGGATTCTAAAAACACCTGGCATCAAGTATTTGGTGGACCTGGGCTTGCTATTCCAAGTGTCCATCTCCCATGTCCCTCACTGGATTGGACACCCTTGAGGGCAGAGGTCACATCTGTTCTGTCCTGGCAAACAGAAATTATGCAATAGATGCTTGCTCAGCTGAATTGCAATAACCCAGAATGAGTTCAGTGGAACTGAAGTATTATCTTCCCAGCAGCCATCGCCTAGGAATGTGCTGGGGTCTGGGAGTTGCTCTTTCATTCCCTGTGAAGGGTGCCCTTATGCCCTAGAAGTAAGAACTGCTTACGGAAGCCCTCTGGGACAGAGTCTGCAGGCCCTGGCCCTCACCTCTGTGAGGGCTCTGAGCAGCTTGGGTGCGGGATGGTCGGTCAGCAGGTGCACACCTCTGCACCCCTCCTTGAGGAGCAGGGAAGAAGCCAGGAAAAGTGGGCAACAAGGGCAGGACCGCAGAGCTTCCCAGCCCAGAGAGTAAAGGGATGGCAGCTGTCAGAGCAGCTGCTAAGGAAAAGACCACAGTGGGGTGTTGTGACAAGGGGGAGCTCTTCCCCTCAAGTTGTCACCTAGCCTGGGTTCCAAGTGCCCTCAGACACTTGGGTTGGACAGGAGAGACTCATGGGAACTTGCTGCTTTTCAGAGTCTTTCCAGGGCAGGCAAGGGTCTGCCTGTGATGCAGAAGGTCCAGAGAGGTTCACCATAGGCCTACCTGCCATCCAGTAATGGGGTAGCTCCCTGAACAGGACATCTGGCCCCCCTCACTCTCAGAGTGACCCCAACAAGGGGCTCTGCTTCTCTCTGGGCCCTTTGTGGTGAATAGTCTCTGCACCAGGAGTTGACAGTTCTACGGTGCAGAGGGGCTGGGAGTCCTTCACATCAAAAGTCTTCAGGCCCTGAAGCCAGAGAGGAGTGTGTGTGTGTGTGTGGGGTGGGGGTGGGGGGGGGGTGGCACTGTCTCTCCTTGTGCCTGGTTGTGCTACAAGCCGAGCACAGAATGAAGCCTGCCTATCCCAGAGCGAAGAACAGGGGCCTGGGTAGATGCTGAGGAGCCACTAGCCCTGTGCCCATGCCTGGCAGGGCCTTCTACTCTCCACTGTCCAGCAGTGGACAATGCATTAGGCGCCTGGCCTTGCTGGCCTCTCAACCAAGAGGCGTGTGTGAAGGGGTAGTGCCAGGCTGCCACACGGGGCAGCCCAGAACGTGACCCACAGTAAGCCATTCCAAGCCCGCAGCCTGGTCCCAAAGTGACCTGTGAGCAGCAGCACCATTTACCTGGGGAGGGGGAGCTCCCCACGTGTATGCACCAGGCCAGGGGACATGCTACCACCCCAGATTTGTAGTCACCCCATGAGGGAAGAGTTATACTAATTATACCAGTACTACTACTAATGATAGATCACATTTATTAAGAGTTAACCCTAGGACATTCATTGTTCTAAGTCTTTTAATCCTTAGCATTTTAAGCCTCATGAAATAATTCTTACTATCTTATATTACAGATGAGGAAGACTCTGAGGCAGGGGAGGTAAGTTCATGGTGCTGGTGGAGCCAGAAGGAGGATCCTGGAAGACCAGACTCCAGCACCTAAGCTCTGATTGCTCTTCTAGACTGCTGTTCCACCCTGGCCCTCACCACTGTCCCTGAGAAAACACCTGTTTTAGCCAGGCCCACTGTCATTGTGTCCCCAGGTCTTCAGTGCTTCTCCCACTTTAGCCTTTGCTCATACTGTTCTGCCCTCTGCCTGAATGTTCGCTCTTGTCACCTATTCCACACACCAACGCCCAGCCTGGAGGCCTTACCTGACCACCCAGGGACCCCTTGGGCCTGGTTCTGGCCTCCCTCGTTCCTTGTCTGAGCCACTCACTGGGAAGCCCACAGCAGAGCTACTGTGATTTATGCCACCTGTCAGATATGTGGTTTTAACTGCCTTGTTTTCAGTTTCCCCATCTGTAAAATGTGGAGGTTGAAACATGATTTCTAAGCACTGTAATTCAGTGCATTTCTGAGTCCATATTATACGGAAGTGATGCTGGTAACTCAGAGAAGGGGAGAAAGGAATGTTTGTTGAATCATTCACCACTATGCCTTCTCTTCTGTCTTCTCTTATATTCTCTAAGCTGACATAGATTCATTCTGTTGAACTGGTGAAAGGAAACTACCCCTCATTAGACGTTGCTCTGAATCACCAGGGTAATGCCCACAGAGTCTGCAGGAAGCCTGGGAGCTTGTGCAGAGGGAGCAGCCCTGCACCCAAACATGCCCTGCCCCCTCTAGACCCACTGGGCCCAGAGCTCATGCCTCCCTGCTTCCAGGGCAAACAGTGTGGGTGGCTGACTACATGCTTGGCTTCCCAGAGATAAACCTAGGCAGAGATCAGGGTGCTCCTGCTTCTAGTTCTGCATTGAATAAACCTCAGACTGGCTCTGGCAGCAGCGAGAAGCATGCCTCCTGATGTTTGGGTGATAAATGGATGGGCTGCCTAGTTAAACATTGACACATTAGCCTCAGGAGACACACTGATTTAGAGGAACAGGAGAGGGCAAGGCCTGTGGGCACTCCTTGCACCAAAAAGGCTGAGATGGATGAAAGATAAGGAAGATAAGGAGAAAAGGACCAGGATGGAGGGGAGAAAACATAACAGGTCTTGTCTGTCTCTTATTTCAGATCTGTGGGCCATGTAGAGGGAGCTAGGAAGTCAAACATCAAAAAGCTTAAGGCAATGATGGTGAAAGGGCAGAGGTGGAAGGAATCAGATGTGGGTTTGAGGAAGCTTTATGAAGAATGCTTACTTTAAATAAACCCACTCTATGAACATCTATGTGAACCACATAGAAGCAGGAGTAATTTTCAACTCTCTTCCCAGTGTCCAGATTTATTATTAATCAATACCCGGTGTGATACTTCCCATGTCCCAGCCTTTCTTTAGACCATTGAATGAGGTTAAAACCTAGACTCCAGAATCTTTAGTTTCTTTATACCTCATAATCTTTTATTCTGAAATTGCTGTTGCTCCCCTTGATCAACACACCCTCACCCTCTCTGAGTGCACACTCAGTAAGTGTGATTTGTGCAGAGCTTTCTGAAGCTCCTCTGTACATTGTAGAACTGCTACTGCCCCAGCACAGAGCCTGCACTTCCCATGACCAAGAACAGCAACACTAGGGTCTTTTCTATCTTCCTGAAGCAGAGTCCCTTGTCACAGGTGACAGGTGTGAGGCTGGGATGTGGTTCAGGGCCTCAGAGCCACTAAAATAGTTTTAAGCTAACAATGAAAATAACCCTGGGCCACCAGTTCAGAGAAGACACAGCCATAACACTGGGCAAGCAGTAGTTGTCTCACCACAACTTCCAAAGGCCCGAAGCTGTCAGATGTATCAAGCCCAGAAAACTGGAAAGAGAAGGGCGATATTCAATCACATGGGATGCTCCAGGAGGCATGCTGAAACACTGCCCCCCCCCAAAAAAAAAATCATGCCATTTGGGAAATAAATGATGCTGCCAGGTAGGGATGACTAAACTCTGAAACAGAGGAGAGAGATGATTGTAGGAGGGGAGGAAGCCTGCTGAAGGTGAGGATGAGAGAATAAAGCCAGCAACAAAATCTATAGCTACCATTTACTGAATGAATACCTGTTATGTGCATGGTCCTAAGCACCTCAGTGGCCCTGTCTCATGTCATGCTCCTATTGGCCCTAGTAGGTGATTTTACCATCTACAGTCACACAACCAGTTAGTAGTAGATCCAGAATTTAAACCAGTTTAGTGTGATCCTAAAATCCATGCTCCCCCTCTTTATACCACAGTCTCAGCAAAGTAGGGATCACAGAGCCATAGCTCCTCCTATATCCAGGCCTCCTGTCTCCCTCCCACCTCCTCCCCCAACACTGCCACTGAAGTCCCACCCTGCCACCACCAGCCTCAGCACCCCCTGTCCCCCTACTTTAGGAGGGAAAGAGCTGGGCTGGAACCTTTCTAAGAACTATCTGGGTAGTGTTTAAAATTCACTGTGGGGGTTTAAAATCCACTGTGGGGGAGCATCTCTGGCTTCAGATGAAAGGACTTTGAGGTAAAAAGATCTAAAAGCCTTTTTTTTCTAACAAATGCTAATCATGTCTCAAATGCATTGAGATGTAAAAGTTGAACCAAGACCACTCGCTAATAAAATATTTGGTGCCTAAAGGAAGGGAATCAGAAAGATGCCCCAGAGCTCTGTAATGTGGAATAAAGATATCAGTTTCCCTTATTCCTGATTCA
This sequence comes from Phyllostomus hastatus, assembly GCF_019186645.2. Lineage (NCBI taxonomy): Eukaryota > Metazoa > Chordata > Mammalia > Chiroptera > Phyllostomidae > Phyllostomus > Phyllostomus hastatus. The sequence goes on along the minus strand of NW_025334015.1, from coordinate 555,430 downwards.
CCTGGCTTAATATTTTAGATGTATTCACTCTATTGAGCCAGGATGCATGGGTCATGAAAGGGAAAATTTATATCTGCTAATGATCCCCATCAGCAATGGGCAATCTATGCTCTCTGTTCTGCCAGGAAAGCCTGGGAGAAACAAAGAAAAAGAAGAAGGATCTGGTTTTTAAAGTATAGACTAAGGAATTATTTGGAAATCTAGACCCTAGTCTGAGACCTGCCCTCCTGGACAAAGAAGCACTACAGACTGGCTAGCCGATTCATAAACAGTCTTTGCCGGTATTTCTGATTTCATTTGGAAGATCCTGAGAAAGTTAAACCTTCCTTTCAGTGTACTAGAATGGAACCTCCATGACAGCTAGGATTTCTCTGTGTTCCCTGCTGAATCCCCATTGCCTAGGAAAGTGTATAAGAGACACTTACTGAACAAAAATTGACTGACCAAGTTAATAAAAGATGATAATTTCAGATACCTGCTCCCCCAAGCCCCATTCTGAAGGAATCTGTGTTCATAGATTCTGCTGATTTCAAAAGCCCTCTTCTGTGTGGTAAGAAGCTACCCCCTGTCTCTAGGGTAGAGATTCTCTTCAAGAGTGGTTATTAGACCATTCGGCCAACACCTGTGACTTGTGAGACCAGTCACAGCAAATAAACTGAACCAATCTGACCCTCTACCTTGGAAATCCAAACCAAGAGACACTGATCAAAGCTGCCACTGGTGTGCACACCAAAGAGACTACAAGCTACCTGAGGGCAGAGACTGCATCTGTCTTGTTTTTTGCATTGTTCCCAAAGCATGATATCCTGAATCATGCCTGGAATAGCGTAAATGCTCCATAAAAGCTTCCTGAGTGAATGAACAAAGAGTAAATAGTACCTGGATGGCCATCATGGGGCAGGTACATGATGAATAAGCCAAACTAGCAGAGAAAGATCATGAATCCAATACTGAAAGAGCATTAAAGAAGCTCTGGGATAAAGAGAGAGGGCCACTGGCTCCCCTTTCCTACACTCTCAGGATGCCCTGCCTTTTGTGCTTGGGCCAGGGCAAGAGTTTCTTCTCATGCAACACTAATGGCCCAGATCAGAGCACTGCTGGATCCATACACAGAAGACCAGATGTCTGATATACAACCTTGAGCAAGGCCTTGTTTTATTTGTTTTGCCTGTGTGGCCATTGAGTGTTGTTAAAGGTTGAATTGGGCTAGCAAGGGAGGACATGGGGATTCTAAGTCTCAAGGAATAGATGTTATCATCTCTCTGGGCTAAGGAGCTCCTCTCCTTCCCTCTAAACTACAACTGTCTGTTTCCAGCTTAGCTACTAGCTGCCAGTCCACTTGGAACCTCATCTTATGAAGTTATCAAGGTAATACCAACAGCATGCCAGAGAATTCCAGGGGAAATATAGTGCATTGCGCATGGGACTTGCAGGTGAATGAAGAGAATTCAAGATCCAGAACTCACTCAGCCATTGACTAATTCTGTGGTCGGATCAGTTATCCAGTAACTGGCCCGACCACAGTTCAGAGCATTAAAGAAGTTGTGAGACAAAGAGAGAGGGCTGCTGCCTCTCCCTTCCTACACTCCCTGGGCCTACCTTTTATGCTTGGGCCAGTGAAAGTGTTTCTTCTCATGTGGTACTGATAGCCCAGATCAGAGCACTGCTGGATCCACACAGAAGGCCAGCTTCTTTAATGCTCTAATGTATCAATTTTGGTTTCTTTTGTGAAGTGGGGTAATAGCCCTGAACTTTTCAGTTGTTGGGAGGATTTAAAGCAGCGTCCGGCACAGAGTTGGAGCTCATTACATGTGACCTGAGTGACCTACTATGTATGTTTGTAAAGCATTGTAACTCACAGAGAGTTTTCCTATATTTTCAGTCATTTAAATCTCACGAATTTCAGAGTAGATCCTAGCCTTCCCATTTTCCAGATGAAGAAACGGAGGTTACCCACAGGATGAAAAACCGAGCTCCATCCCAAGTCCCAGTTTTTTCACAATGCTGCTCTCAGCACAAGAAAGCAAGATAGGCAGTCAGATGTGCAATGACTAAGCTACCCTTGAGCTGGCCACATCTCTTTTATGGTAATCACATACAACGTTTCACTCAGGGATTTGTGTACAAAATGTCCAGGAGGATGAATTTAATCAATGTATAAAGAAATTAATGAATGGGTAAATGAATGAATGAGTAGCCTGTCTTAATTCTACTCTATCCATGACTCACAACTGAAGCTTGGGAATCTCATCCAGCCTAAGTACAGGGCCTCCTGGTACATGTTTCCCTCCCTTTAGAATGCCTACATCACAAGCCCAGTGATGGGTGCTGCTCATGCACACCAGCAGCCCCTCCTCTGACAGGAAGAAAAGCAGAGGACAGCCCTGCCCGTTCTACGTACTGGTTTCTGCAGTCTCATATTCGCTGTCTCTGAGAAGTTCAAAGATGTCCACTTCAACCTTGGCCTTGCCCAGCCTCTCAGGAGCACGGTTGATGCGGTTCTTGGCCAGGGTGATGGAGAGCCGTTCCCCTCTGCTGCACTCCATGGGGTCATCCAAGATAGCAGCTGTGGGCAGGCAACCACATGGTAACAGTTGGTACCCCCTACTGTTACTCCTCCTCTTGTCCAGTCTCCCACAACAGCCACCTTTTTTCAGGAAGCTCCCGCATCACCCTCCCCTGCACCCCACCACCCTCAGAACTGTCCCCAAAGTAAGTCCTGAGGGTCTTGGTTTGCAGCCAGGTGTAGCAATGAATTCTAATGTGGGTCCACCTCAGGAGCTTTCTCATGTCACTGCAGGCCACTGAGACTGTATTAGGTCCGTAGGCCCAAGCATGGTGACACCCTGTGCTATACAGGTACATGTGTGTAAAGGAAGGGGGACAGTAACTGTCCTCCAGAAATGCTATTTTTGGCATATGAGAAACTCTCCCTGAGGTGAAAGATGGTTAAAAGAGGCCAGGTTGAGAGCTGTGATGTAAATGAACAGCTACAAGATGCTGCTGGATGCTGGCTCCCCAGGCTCTGACTCTGACGAGCCAGCTTACCCAGGCAGCTATGTTGTCTCTCTAAACTTGTCCCCACTGGATATTAGGCTGGTGTGAAGATTCAAAAAGATAATACAAGGAAGTGGCACATTGTATAAATTTAATCTGTGTGACTTAATCAATGTGAATGGTGTTTACTTAGTGGAGTAGTGTGGTATCAATAGCTGCCAAACTTCTATAAGTGGTATTAAAGACCAGTGTTATAGCATCATAGGGACTGAGTTCAAGCCTCAGCTCCACCTTATATTGGCTATAGGACCTCAGTTTTCTCATTTGTAAAGTGGGGAGACAACCAATTCCTTGGGCTATTGTGAAGATTACATGAATAGAATGTGTAAAGTGCTCAGCACAGTACCTGGTGCACAGTAAACTCTCAATAAATATAACTATTAATATTATTTATTCTCTTGATAGAAGTTAAAATTTGACAATCTCTACACAAAAATTTTTACATAAATGATCATAGCAGCATTATTCATAATAGGCAAAAAGTGGAGAAGCCCAAACACCCGTCAACTGGAGAGCTGATAAACACAATGTGGCATAGCCATACAAGGGAGTAGCAGTTGACAATAAAAAGAAATGAAATACTAATACATGCCACAACCCAGATGAGCCTTAAAAACATTATGCTAAGTGAAAAAGTCAGCCAGAAAAGACCACATGTCATCATTCCACTTACATGAACTGTCCAGAATAAGCAAATCCATAGATACAGAAGGCAGATCAGTGGTTGCCTACTGGCAGTAGGAGTTGGCTGGGGGATTGAAACTGGGAAGAAATGGAGAGTGGCTGCTAGTGCATGTGATATTTCTTTTGGAGATATAAAGATGTTTTAGAATCGATTGTAGTGAGGGATGCACAACTCTGAACACATTAAAAACCACTTATTTATATACTTAAATAATCAATTATGTGGTATAAGAACTATATCTTAGTAAGGCTGTTACAGAAGATAAAAGAAATATCAAGCTTATCTTTCAGAAGTTGAAGACTCAGAAAAGCAATATGGGAATCAAGGCAAATGGATTTCACTGGCACGTGGCCCTTGAATCTCTGCAGCTGGTGAGGACAGAAGGACTCGGGTTCCACATGGTCTTTTCTATATATTGCTCCCATAGCTATTGTGACCCATTTTCCAAACCCCAAACCAGGACAGAAAATATTACAAGGCATTTTTTCTGATTTGTATATTTATTTACATGTATAGTCTTATCAAACAATACAGATTAGATTTCATTCATAGAGGTTGGCCATATATTGAACAACAGAGGTGCATCCCAAGACCTAGGTAATAAAGTGGGCTTCTGTGAATTAAATAGCAAAGTTCATGCCTACCTGATGGGATTAACCACTTGCAGAGTGGCCACCTGCAGACTATAAATGTATCTAAGACTGAAGAGGCTGGATCCACTTAAAACTCCCACCTTAGAAAAGCAAGACCTTAGAAAAGCAAGACCACAATGAGATTGTTACTTAGGTAGCAGAAAGTTAAACAATTATAGTGTGTTGTCCTAGGAGGAAGACTTTGGGAAAAGAAAGAGTAGGGGCAGCCTAGAGGAATGATTCTCACATGGGCATCTTCAAGAAGCAAAGGGGGAGGGTGCAGAGGGGTCCCTAGCCCTATGCCAGCTTCAACCAACACAGCTGCACACCCACCAGTATTAGGTGTCAGGATTCCACATCAGACCTTATGTGAAAGAGAATGTTCCACTGTTAAAAATGTGATGGAAACCATTAACCTAGCCCTAGAGCATAGAAAAGAGACACCTAAAATGTCAGGAATCGCCTATGTTCCCTTTGCTGTACTTTACATCCCCATGACTATTTTTATAACAGGCATTTGTGTTCTTTAATCCCTCTCAGCATTTTCACAGGTCCCTCAGCCCCTGCCCATCTAGCAATGATCAGTTTCTTCTCTCCTGAGGATATGTTTACTGATGAATGAGAGAGAGAGAGCGAGAGGGAGAGAGAGGGAGAGGGAGAGAAGGAGAGAGAGAGAGGGAGAGAGAGGGAGAGAGAGAGAGAGAGAGGGAGAGAACATCAATCAGTTGCTTTCCATTGACTGGTGCCAAGACTGGGCATGGAATCTAAAACCTTTTGGTGTATAGAACAACCCTCCAACTAACTGAGCTACCCAGCCAGAACTATTTCTGTTTGTTTTTGTTTATTTTATTTTGTATTTTTAGATTCCACTATAAAAGTGAAATCATATAGTATTTGTCTTTGACTTATTTCATTTAGCATAACACCCTCTATATCCATCCATGTTGTAACAATGGTAAGATTTCATTCTTTTTAATAGTTGAATAATATTCCATTGTGTATATGTACTACTTCTTTATCCATTCATCTATCAATGGAGATTTAGGTTGCTTCCATATCTTAGCTATTGTAAATAATGCTGCAATGAACATAGGGGTACATATATCTTTGCAAATTAGTGTTTTGAATTTCTTTGGATAAATATTCAGAAGTGGAAAATAGTAGTTCTATTTTTAATGTTTTGAGGAACCTCATGTTTTTCCACAGTGGCTGCACCAATTTACAATCTCACCACCATTGCATGAGGGTTCCCTCCATGACACTTGTTTGATGCTTTATTGATGATGGTCATTCTGACAGGTGTGAAGTGATATTTCATTGTGGTTTTAGTAAATAATACTGTAATAAACATATAGGATGTCAGAAATGTGCTGGACTTAATAAGGTATATAAATATCTAATAACTGTGTTGTACACCTGAAACTTTTACATATATATATATATATATATATATATATATATATCCAAAAGGTATCCAGCAATGTAATATGAAAAAGAGAGGCATTTATTGAAAAAAGGTACAAGATACAAGATACACTGTTCATAGGACAATGACACCTCAGTCCCCTTCAAAGTAGGTACCTTGGGATCTCACACAGTTCTCCCAATTGCCATCTGCTGCCCTGTCATATTTTCCTGAATCTCATCAACAGTCTGAAATCTCTTCCCTTTCAAAGGTGATTTTAGTTTTGGGAAAAGGCAGAAGTTGCAGGGCACCAAATCTGGGCTGTAGCTGTAGTGGGACTGAGTCATCTCGATGATTTGAGGTTTTTCAAAAAAAAGCTCTGCATGAGCCATGATCCATGAGTGGGTGTATTGTCATGATGAAGCTGCCAATTACCAGTTGCCCATAGCTGCAGCTTTTAAATCATCCAAATAGTGTCTGCCAAGGAATGCTCGAGCTTAATGCAAAGTGTGATGCAGATTCGTTGCTTTACTTGCTTACTCATTTTGAATGCCATGGCCACACAGTATATGTGCTCACTCAACAGCATATATATATACATATATGTGTGTGCATACATAAATTCAATTTATAATTGAAAAATAAATTTAAACATTAAAATACACTGTCAGGCATTGGCAGAGTCATCCCACACAAGTCCAGGAAGAAGGCAGGGGACTCGGGGTCCACAGTCATTAGGGTAAGTGGTACTCATTTATTTAGTGGCCATGATCTCATTGGTGCAGGTGCCTCATGAACATGACCTCACATAGTCTCCGCAAAAGTTCTTTGAGATGTGCCATCTGTGTCACCTTCACTTGGAGTTGAGAAAGTGGATGTCAGAGAGGTTAAGCTACCTGCCCACATTCACAGGATTGGTAGGTGATGGAGGAAGGAGGTGATCCCAAGCCACAGATTCTGCCCTCTTAGGCATAGCTCATCTTCCTTCCCAGGCATCTGCTGCTGAGAAGGGCATGCACTAGGTAGGAGTGTCTTAGTCAGCTCTGCTACTACAAGGTATCATAGACTGGGTACCTTAAACAACATGCATTTATTTCCCATAGTTGTGGAGTCTGAGATCAGGGTGCTGGCACCGTCGGGTTCCAGTGAGGGCTTCCTTCCAGGTCTACGGATAGCTGCCTTCTTACTTTGTCTTCACAAAGTAGAGAGAGAAGGAGAACACGCTCTCTATTTACTTTTAAAAGGGACTGACCCCATCATGGGGCCTCACCTTTATGACTTCATTGGAAATTAATCACCTCCCAAAGGCCATACTTCCTAATACCACCACATCAGTGATTTGAGTTTCAACATATGACTTCTGGGGACACAAACTTTCAGCCCACAGCAGTAAGACACATGAAATCCAAAACCCCAACTGGCTGGACCCTGGGCCTCTGGACACTTCCTGGGGTAATGGTCCAACTCCCATGAGATTTTAAAACTAGAGGCAGCTATCTATTTCTATGGGCCATGTCACCTCACTATTGCCACATTTTCCATCTACAAGCTATTAAATATTTAATGAGTCACTTATAACAAAACAACGTAATAAAATAATGTCTGAGAAAATTCCCAAGTCCCTGGTAAATCTGGGAACTTGGGCTCCTGTGGTGGGAGACGATTGACTTCAGTGATATTTGGATCAGATTGCTCCTGCTGGAGCACCACACTGGACTTGGCTCTGCCCTTTCCTCACACATGGAGCACAAGGGCACCTATACCATATCAGTGCTGTCTGTTGCCTCCTTTCTGCAGAGGACACATTTGAGATGTCTGCTGTGGACTGAACTATGTTCCCCAAACTCACAGAAATGAGGCATTTAAGAGGTTGTTAAGATTAAGTGATCATGCCAGGGGTCCCTGATCAGACAGGATTAGTGCCCTTATGAGAAGAGATGTAGTATGTGGGGATACAGTGAGAAGGTGGGCTCTCAGCAGAAACCAATGCTGCTGGCACTTTCCTCTTGGACTTCCAGCCCCCAGAACTGTGAGAAATGTTGCCACCACGCAGTTGGCAGTGCTCTGTTATGGCAGCTTGAGCTGACTAAGACAATGTGCTAATACAAACCCAGTCATGCAAGGCACCAGCCAGCCATGTAGTCAACTCACAGAGTGCCATTGGACACATGGAGATTGAGGGATAGTGGTCAGGGAGGAATAGGGAATGTGAGAATAAGGTCCCCTCACTAACCTTTCCTCCCGTCTCTGCAGGGTCCAAGGCAAAACTCTGCCCTCACAAGTATTTGGCAGGTGTTTGACAACTTATTAAGAGCCACAGTCCTGCCTTTCCTTCCACCCAACCCCTCTGCCATTCTGGGAGCCACTTTTCATTTGGTTTTAGATAATGTTTAATTTCTGGCTGGGGACAACCTCTGCTAGGTAGCTGGTTAACATCAAACATATCAGGATCAGAAAAATTAGGGTAACAACAGGAACCTGGGTTTTGTGTCTACGGACTGTAAGGATTGGGTGCAGGCTCAGGCCTCTCAGGATACCCGAGGGACATGCCCTATCCATATATATGTGACCATGCAGGCCCCAGGGAGGGTCTCATGGACAAAGGAGAAAAGAAGAGCAGTGTGCTTGGGACTGAATATACAGCTGACACTCCTGGCCTGTGCTGGGTCACCAGGCCTGGCTGTCAAGCCGGGCCAGGATGCTCTGAGTTCCCAGCTGCTGCCTACTGAGGCACAGGATCATCTGGCACACCCTGCAGCCCTGCAGACTGTGCTGCAGAGGAGTGAATCAGCAGCCACTAAGAGACCGTGAGGCCTGCCACTGAAGCAAGGTGGTGCTGAGATGGGAAAACATGGCCAAAGACCAGGATCCTCCCCTCTCCAGCCATGGGGACTCTTCCAACCACATGTTTCCAATATGCCATCAGGGAGCTGGCAGGCCCCTACATTTACAGTAGGCCAAGAGACTTACCCTCTGCCCAGTTCTCTGAGATTGAAGATTTATGCCAAGGAAAGAACAGACTCCAAGCATTTTGCCCACCTCTACCTCAAGCTCCTTTCCTTGTTCTTATCCTAAGTCTATGTCCACTCTGGAGAGATGCCTTCTTGGGACTGACAGGGCTGGCTCTGCCCACTGCAGTGCTTTCTGGTGCAGTCCTAATGAGTGTGCCCAGAACCATTCATAGGATAGCATGTGATCACTGATGGCTTCCAAGTCCTCAGGTCTCCCCACTGTCTAAAGGGCTTGTCCCAATGCAGGCTCTTGGAAGGCTTTGGGCCTCCACAGTCTGGCTTCTTTCTGCATACCCTTCTAGCCTTAGCATCCTCTACCACCTGGCAATTGCAGCCCCTCCTTGTCAAGACCTGAACTACCCTCATGTCCCCTCCTCCAAGGCTTTGTTGACACTCCCTGTCCCTTGTTCCTCCTTTCCCTGCCAGACCTCTTCTTCCTCCCTTCAGACTCACCTCTTCCAAGAACCCCTCCATGACCCACCACCATACTCTGGATTATTGAGAGGCTGCCTTGGAGGGGTACTTATCTTTCTGTCTGTATACTTTCTTCAACCAGTTTGTACCTTAAAAGCCCAGAACAATGCCCTCTTCCTTTTAAACTCTCCGGATTTTGCATCCCAAATTAATATTCTCTTCCTTAGAAATAACTCCCACAGAAATTTTGCTGTGCATTTTATTGGACACTAATCATGTTTGACATTTTCATTATGCTTATTTGTCTATCCATCTTTTCCCCCCTAAACAGGCAGCTCTTGAGGGTGAGGGCCATTCCTGATTCATCTTTGTACCTGCCCCATTCCAGACACATAGTAGGTGTTTAATGAATGGTTATTGAGGGAATGAATAGTGGGAGGCCATGTGTCTTTTCATGCCCTGCATCAAGTAGCAGATGTGGTTGCTGCTGATGGAGTGAGCACAAGATGATGTGCTGGTGTGGTCAGCAGTAAATGATGTGTGGGAGCAGGGGCAGTCACTGTGCAGTGGGACCCACAGGCTGGTGGTGCTCCTGCTCTCTGCTCACTGTGGGAACTGGAACAGAGCTTGCCCTCCCTCCATGAATTCTCAGCAGCCCAGAGTCCCCCCCAGCTTGGAAAATCAGCTTCCTAATCCCTCGGTTCTTCCAGAGTTTCCTGTTGAAGATTTGCAAGTACCTTGATAACTGTTGCCTCTTTAAATAGGGGAATAAAGAGGTTTTTACTGGATTCCCTTACCAGTGTGGCTCAGTGGGTTGGGCATTGTCCCACAAAATGAGAGGTCACTGGTTCGGTTTCCCACTGGGGCACATGCGTGGTTTGTAGGTTTAGTCCCTGGGTGGGATGTGTACAAGAAGTGACCCATGATGTTTCTCTCTCATATCAGTGTTTCTCTCCCTCTCTTTCTCTTTCCCTTCCCCTCTCTTTAAAAATAAAATAAATAAAATCTTTCTTAAAAAGAGATTTGTACTGGAGAGTCTTTAGAGGCAATATTTGTAACACTGCCTGCAGCTGCTTGGCTCAGTGGGTCAGAGTCCTGTGCTAACAGGACAGCCTCCAGGGAACAAGTCAGCTTTGCTTCTGAGCCAAGACCCAGGCTGCTCCCTCCTCAGTCCCCAGCTACAGCCCCACGGCCATTCCTCATCTGGCACCAGCTTCCTCCACTCTCCTCTGTCCTCTTGCTGCCCCTCTTTTGACCTCTGCTGGTCCTAATCATCCCTAATGAGAATCACATCACTGTGCAGGCTGCTCCCCCCACAAACTTACATTCTCCTTCCTCACCTGGGCACAACACAGGGCCACCATCAGCCCTTGCTTGGCCAGCTCCCTCTCACATTACAGACTGTATTCATTTGCTGGGGCTGCTACAACAAAATACTACAGGCCAGATGGCTTAAACAACAGAAATTTATCTTCTCACAACTCCAGAGGCTGGAAATCCCAGATCAAGGTGTCAGCAGGTTGGGTTTCATTCTGAGGTCTCTCTCCTTGGTGTGTGGATGACCATCTTTTCCCTGTGACCTCACATGGTCGTCCCTCTGTGTTTGTCTGTGTCCTGATATCTTCTTATAAGGAAATGAGTCATATAGGGTCAGGATGCACCCTAATAGCCTCACTTTAACTTAATTAACACAGCCCAGAACACAGTCAGGCAGTTTCTTAACAAGTTAAATATACACCAACCACATGACTCAGCCAATTTACTCCTAGGTATTTATTAAAAGGAAAATAAAGCACATGTCTACTCAAATATTGGTACAAAAATGCTCATAATAATTTGATCTATAGTAGTTAAAGATTGGAAACAACCATTAATAGGTGAAAGAAAAAACAAAGTGTGGTATATCCATGCAATGAAATACTACTCAGTGACAAAATGGAGTTAAGCCATACAAAAAAAGAGTACATACTGTATGATTTCATTTATATATATTTTTAGAAAATACAAACTAACCCACAGTGACAGGAAGTGTGTCAGTGGTTACCTGGGGATCGGGTTGGGGGCAGAGTAGGAAGGGGCAGGAGTGAGGAATTACAAAATGGCAACAGGAAATTTTGCGGGGGGGGATTAAAAAATGCACTGTCTTGACTGTGGTGACGGTATTATGGATATGTACATGGTAAAACTTAACAAATTGTACACTTCAAAATTCATGGAAATCATTGCATGTAAATTATACTTTGATTTTTTAAGTGTGCTTTAATGAGAAAAAGAATTATTATTCATCTGGCTCCTTCCTGCTTTCTCCCTTCCCTCTCCCCTCACTCTCAGCAAATAAAACACCTTACACCCACTGCCTCCAGTTGCTCTGCCTCTTCTCCATCCTGAGCCTCCACCATCTCTGGATTCACTCTCAGAAATCACCACACTTCTTCCTTACAAATCTAAAGGTCTTTTCTTGGTTTTCAGATTTTTAAAGCTCTCTGAGGCACCTGTGACTGAAGTTGTTTTCTTGGCACCATCTTTTGACATCAGTGATGTGACACTATTCTGATTTGCATTCTATTGCCTTCACCTAACCCCTTCCCTAGTGTCTTCTCTGTGACAGTAGCTGTCAGTGTTCCTTAAACCTCACCTCTGGATTCAGTTCTCAGTCTACTTTCTCTTCATGGTGTATATTCTCCCTGCAGAATGAACACTCAACTATCAAATCTATACAGGCAACTCTAAATATGTCCCATCCTCACATCAGACTCCCATTTATGGCTGCTAAAGGAAAATGTCCCCTTGGAAGTCCTTCCAAACTCTATGTCCCAAATGTAATCCATCATCTTTTCATAGGATGGGGGACTCTATGACTTCCCACTTTCAGTCCCCCTCCACAGAATTCACATGAGAGCTGTCCTGCACATTCCCCATCCCTCAGCCCCTCTGCCTGTCCAATCACTGAGGAGCACTCAGGAATCTTCCTCCTGTTACCCTGCTGTCACCCCACCTCTCTCCTGTACTACCCTTAAACTGCCTCCTGCCTCCAGTCTCTTCTGCACTAATCCAGCTACTCCCCACTGCAGATTCACCCGCCTGGCCCCTCACCCTCCACAATCTGGCCTTCACATGCCTTTCCAAGCTCACATTCTACTAAATTCTATGACTCTTAGCTACATCTAGGTAGTCCTTGTGAAACCCTGAAAAGACATGTCACATCATCATGTGACATTTTTCCAGGTGGTCTCTTCTTCCTGGAAAGTGCTCAGCTTTTCCTTATCCATATGCACATTATGCTCCATTCTCATACTCCCCACCACCACCCCACTCCGGGCAACTGTTGGGCTGTTCCAACCCATGCTAATTTTGCCTTCTTCAAATCCCCAAGGCACTTACTGTCTGTGCCAGTCATTTAGAACTTAACACCATGCTTTGCATTGATATAAGTAAAGCACTGATTCATTCAAACATTCCTTTATTCATTCATAAAATACTTACTAAATGTCTATCTTAAGCAAGGTACTATGTACATAGATAAGGATAAGATGTATCTCTGCTTTCAAAGTGTCCAAAAGAAGTTATAGCCACTAAAGTAAACAGCCATAACCCAACAAGGTAAGTGATGGGGCAAAACCTCACTATGCTCCAGCCATAAACTACCCAGTGCTCACTGTGGTGGAAAATCACAGACAACACAGACTGAGTCGTTGGGTTTGAGAGATGTCTGTGGAGTTGGGGGTGAAGGGGGAGACAGAACTTTACTGTACAATGAAGTAAGTGGTTCACAAATTTCCAAGGAAGCATAGATAAAGGACAACCAAAATTGTCTGGGTGGTAGCGGGAAGTTTTAAGGATGTCCTCCTGCATCTGTCTCACACTCGTGTGTTGAGCATCTGCTACCAACCAGGTGCTGTACCAGGTTTCACAGAGGAGGCAGCTCTGAAGTTGGCAGGTGAAGTTTCCCAAGGAGGCAGGGAAACAAAGCATGTTTCAGTGTGGGGAGCCACCAAAGGCGTGAGGAAGCCTGGAGTGGCTGAATGGGAGGACAGGGGCCTAAGCACAAACAACCTTCTGTATCATGTAGGGAATTTGGGCAGTTCCGTGAAGGTGCTGAGGAGCAATAGGAAGACATTCAACAGACAGTGACATCATGAGATTTTAGGGCTACCACTCTTGCTGTATTGTAGATAGACTGGAAAGAGTTGAGCTAGGAGCTGGGTAAACCAGTTGGGGCTAATTTTAATAGCACAAGAAAGAGATGAGGCAAGTACTGAGGGCAGGGCAGTGAGGATCAAAGAGAGGGGGCAGGTTCAAAGAAGATTCCTGAGGGAGAATCAAGGGAGGAAGCTGGCTCTGCAGGAGTGGGAGGAGATGAGACAGACTCCTGGCTTCACTTACTATCTAGGTGGTAATATCATTAATTAGGATAAAGAACATAGGGAGATGGAGGTTGTTCTTTTTGGTTTTGGAAAAGAGGCAATGGTTATGGGGTGGTCATTGATTGGGTTTGGAGCCCACTGTTCAGCAGCAGACAGTTACTAGACTGGACCTCCAGAAAACCATCCTGGCTGGAGACACAGACCTGAGAGACTTCAGGGTTAGGGTGGTGATGGCAACTAAGATCTGACATAGGATGGAGAATCAGAAGATGAGAGGAATAAGGCGATGACCCCGGGGACTCAGCATCTGGGGAGAGAGGAGGAAGAGAAGCTGACACAAGAGACTGAGACATGACAGGTAGGCCCACTGATGAAAGGAGGATGAAAACTGAATAAAATAAGGATAAGAACCATTCCATGGGGAGTTGTGTATGAGACTGGCAGGCACCAGGTGAGAAAAGACTTGTCTTGGGGAACCATGAAGTGGCAAGGGTGTGTGTCTATTGCATAGGGAGTCAGGAAACAGCTCCTACTCTTCAGAGCGAGAAGTGCCTTTGAGGATGGGTGAAGGGAAGTTCTCCATCTGAGAAGTTTGGGTTCTGATGGCAAATGGTGGGGCATCTGTGACAGGCATGACCTGTCAGCTGAGTGGAGCTCTCTGTCAAGCTGAAAAGGGCTTGGGGGGGGGGCAAGAAAGGAAGTATTAGCTGGAACAAAGCACAGAACATCAAGGGAGGATGGCACTTGGACCTGTCTATGAGAATGTTGAAGAAGACTGTTCCTAGGGCCGGGGGGCTGCTGTCTGAACTGTAAACACCTTGAGACCCAAAACCCTGTGTCATCTTTTCTGAAGTCTTCCATGTAACTCAGCAGAGGTCCAGGCACATGTGAACACACATGCCTTCCAAAGTTGTCAGAAGACTTGACCCAGATGTGTATCAGTTGCTGGGTTTTCACCACGCAGTCCCCTTTTGGTCCATTCTTTAATCCTTCATACCCCCACAGTGAACACAAGTACACAACCCTGGGAACAGATATCAATAAAGTTCTATAACCAGCTATTACATTTGCAGGTAGTGTCTTATTATATAGCTACTCTGTAAGGTCTCTGTGTACCTGACTGACATTCTCAGTTAACCTGAAGTTGTCCCTTTCTCTCTCTGTTCTTGCCACCTACCTCTAGTTTTTTTCTGAGGAAGAACAGTCCCCATGTATCTCCATGGCCATAGAGGGAGCCCCCAGGTATCTGTGGCAGTTGCTCTGGCCAGCTCTGGCTGGATCAGACTGTGGCAGGGTAGTACCCAGCATATCCATGCTCACACTCATTCTGCCCAGAGCCAGGTGGGGAAGAAAAAGAGTGGGCTGGAGTGGCCTGTTTTGCTTACTGTCTGCTGACAACAGCCTTCTGGTCCAGTTATGGGACATAGCAGAATGAAGGCTGCTGGGAGCCTTTATGGGCCCAGCATGTACAAGAATGTGAGGCATGTTGTGCTTTAACTCTGGCGAGTCTGAGCTGAGGTCAGTTTCTCAGGCTACAAGAGTTCATTTTGACAAGCAGTTACTGAGCACCTACTGGGCACAAGTGGTGTGGATGCTGTTGAGAACACAAGACATGGAAACATGGATCAGCTCTGGCTCTGCTCTCAAAGACTTATGTACTAGTTGGGGAGATGGTGATGGGTGTGAAGAATGAGAATAGAGAGCCATGTATAGGGAAGATTCTGAAATGTGAGCTCAGCTGGGCAGCCAGCAGGTGCCATTCTAGCATCCACTCCCTTGAGTAACCATAGCTCCACGGTATCTGTAGACCCACCTGACAGTCTCTACCAAGTAATGTGACCATGGCTTCATGTTGCCTCCCTGATTCTAGGAGGGAGACCCTAAGGCAAAATACCTAAGGGTAATAAGGGTATTCAGGGGTCCATATATTTGCATTTTACCCAAGGTTGTCAATAAATTAATGTGATGCCCACTAGAATTTACAATGGGGGTACCTTGTCACTTCCAATCAGAAATGGCTATTATAATGGCAGTTTGACATGTTTAGTTGATGTTAATCCCCCTCCACCCCCCCAAAAAAGAGTAAGTGAGAGATAATGGCAGATTAGAACTGCTTTGAGTTTTTTGCAATGATATAGGTAAAAAGAAAAAAGTCCTAAGGTCTATTACTTTGGTTGTTTCCCCCTTGAAGTTATGTCTCTTTCCCAGATCAAAGCACAAATAACGGATATTCTTATTCATCATCATCATCATCATCACCCTGGATAAGAATTAGAATAGGAAAGGGAACAGTTATCCAGTCAGGCCCCACAATGAGAGAAGATAAGAATATTCATTCACTCATTCATTTGAAAAATATTCAGATAATCTGTCACCCTCTCTTGCTTGTCCTTTTCCTAAAGTGAAAGGGAGGAGATTCATATCAACAAACCATGTCAGACTTCTAGTTCACAATGAAATTTCTTTTTTGATTGGTGATGACTCATTGTTCTATGTGCTGGAGAGTAAAGGCAAGTCTAAGTCCTCAGGGAGCTGACGTCGAGAATGTCCTGAATCACAGGCTCTGGGATTAGGACCTGGCAGCGTTTATCTTAACACCCCTCCAATAAATTCTGATGCAAGCTCATGGTTATACAGTACAAGCAGATTAGGCTGGGCATTGGGGTTAGGGACTAAATTATGCAGGCGAGGGTCAGATGGGGAAGTTCAGTTCTGTTCTCTTTCCTTTCCTCATATACCACAGCCTGACATAAAACCATGGGAGGGATACATACCCAAGGCACCACTTTGAGGTATCACTTCACTATTTAGAACCACTTAAAGTCACACCTGTGTCTGATGAAGTTTTAAAAATTATAATGTTGGATACACCCTCTGTGCCTGGTTTTGTTCTAAGCACCAGAAATAGACTGAACAGAACCAAGACCCAAATTTAAGGTTCTCATGCTCTAGTTTGGGAAGACAGACAATAAACATGTAAAAAAGAAATATGGGATAATTTCCAATAGCAAGAAATGCTGTAGAAAAATAGAGTAGTTTGAGAGCATGATAGAGGGTGGTCAGGAAAGTTAAATCTGTAAAAAGGCATCATCTGAGCTGAGACCTAACTAAGGAGAAGAAAGAAGCCACTGTGAGAGAGGAAGAACATTCTAAGCTGAAGGAACAAGACAAGAAAGAGCCTGGCAGATGTTGGAGTTCAGTGGCTGGAGCGTGGTGAGAGAGGGCAAGAATGGAGGATGTTAGGTGAAGAGGGAAACAGGTGATTACACTGCTTCACAGGCCATCATGAGAAGTGTGATTTTATTCCCATTGCAATAGGCAGTCACTGGGGAATTATAAACAGAGCCCAAACTACCTCATCTAATTCCAGGCTTCATAATCTAGCCCCTAACTCATGCCCACTTAATCTGCTTCTGTTCCTGTGCAAACATCAGCTTGCATCAGAATTTCCCGGAGTGGTGTTAAAACAAAGGCTGACAGGTCCTGATCCCAGAGGTCCTGATTCTGTATGCTTTAGCAAGGCACCCAAGAATTTTCATTTCTGACAACTCATCAGGAGCTGCTGGCACTGCTAATCCAGGGACACCTCTTTGAGTGGCATTCTCTGAACAAGCCTGACTGCTTCTGAGATACATCTTCGATCACACCATTTCCATGTGGAGGATATCCATACTCTATCCCTTCTCTGAAGTCTCTGTGTATTGAAATTCTAGTCTTTCTACAAGGTCTGCTTCAAAAACTAACGCTCACCTTAGGCAAATGGACCAGTGCTCTCTGTGCAACCATCATACAGATACCGTTTTAGTGCCCTGTGATACACAGACTTGGGTGGGAGCTTCAGTTCCCTTCTAAACCATTTATTAAGATGGGTGTCATCTTAGTAAATCTGTTTTACGTCCCTCCTATTTTCTGTTTTGAATGAGATGAGCTATAATTAAGTCCATTGCATGTATAAATAACTAATATTTTGTCTTCTTTTCACCTCACACCCATTAGGATGGCTAGTATCAAAACCAAAAGGAAAAACAACAACAACAACAAAAAAAACAAAACCCAAAACTAAAAAAAAAACAAACAAGTATTGGCAAGGATGTAGAGAAATTGAAACACTTGTTCACTGATGGAGGAAATGTAAATCAGTATAGCTAATATAGAAAATGATATGTTGGTTCCTCAAAATAATTAAAAATAGAATTACCATGTGATCCAGAAATTCCACTTCTGGGTATATATCCAAAAGAATTGAAAGCAGGGTCTCAAAGAGATAGTTGCACACTCATGTTCACAGCAGCAGTATTCACAACGGCATGGAAGCAACACAAGTGTCTACGGACAGATGAATGGATAAACAAAGTGCAGTATATATATATGATAAAATATTATTCATCCTTAAAAAGGAGTGAAATTCTGACACATGCAACAATATGGATGAACCCTGAGGACCTTATGCTAAGAGAAAGAAGCCACATACAAAAACACAAATGCTATATGATTCCACTTACATGAAATATTTAGAATAGTCAACTTCCTAAAGACAAAAAGTAGAAAAGTGGTTGCCAGGGGCTATAGGTACAGAGTTTCAGTT
This sequence comes from Phyllostomus hastatus, assembly GCF_019186645.2. Taxonomy (NCBI): domain Eukaryota; kingdom Metazoa; phylum Chordata; class Mammalia; order Chiroptera; family Phyllostomidae; genus Phyllostomus; species Phyllostomus hastatus. The sequence continues at coordinate 537,277 of NW_025334015.1, read as the reverse complement.
TTGCAAGATGAGGAGTTCTGGAGATGATGGTGGTGAATTCGCACAACAATGTGAATGTACATAATATCACTAAACCATGCACTTAAGAATAAGATGGTAAAACTTATGTGTTGGGAACCTCCCTGACTGGTTTCAGAAGCTGTAACCCCCCATGGCTAAGGCTGAGTGGAGACCTTCAGACCCTAAGCCACTAAGGAGGCAAAGCTTATCCCCCTGGCAGGAACACCACCTCTGCCCACTTTACTTCACCCTGCCTGGCCCCCAGTGCATGATTGGTTAGCCAATGATAGATAGAATTCCTCAAGGGAGGGGTGACCTAAGACAGGCACAATCAGGAGAGGGCCCTCAGAAAAGGACTTGGGGGGCTATAGCAAAAGAGGGTGAAAGATCCTCGTCCCTCGGCTTTGACATAACCTGAGTCCTCATTCTGCCTGCAAGAAGTCTCCTAATCTCTTGGCTGCCTTACTTCCCCTGCTCAACCTAAGCCTGAAACAATGCTGGAGGTAGGTGTGGCCCTGTGCCAGAAAGGGTGGGTCTCCCAGGGCAATCAGGCCTAAGAAAGAATGCATAAAATCCTGTGAAACTTGCTTTGCTAATACCCTAATTTTAATAAGGGTCTAAGCCTGAAATGAGTTTGTTTCCCCAAAGTTTTATGGCCCTTTAGCTATTTGACCCTGACTCAAAATAGGCCCTCAGAGTTCTTTGAATGTTATCTATTTGATCATTACTGCCTGACAATGATTGATGAGCTCTCCATATACGCCCTGTATTCCTATGCAAATTAAAGCCAATAAAAGCCTGTCAAGGCAAGGGTCAGCGTGCTCTCCCCTTGAGAGAGTGGCTGTGCCATCCCTTTTCCTCCACAGGACTCGGTAGTCCGTGTGAATTTGTCTCCTCTCAGCCATAATGCCTCAGATACTGTAAACCAGAGTCCATGTCACTTATGTAATATGTATTTGACTACAATTAAAATTAATTTTTAAATACAAACATTGCTTTCTTTTATAGTTTACAAAGCACTTTCATACATCCTATTTCATTTGTATATTATAATCTAGAAGACAGTAAAATATCACTCCCATTTTATAAAAGAGTCCTCACAAGTCTGGAAAGTTGAAATAAACTCAAGTGTATATAGTTAATACAATGAGAGGTTAAAACTACCAATACTCTGTTCATAGTATCACAATGTTTCTCCTAGGATTTTCTGTGTAGTAAATTGCCCTTTGTGTGCTAAGTGATGTGTAAATACTGGCTGGCTAGTTGGGAAGAAGAAAAGAAAGGACAGGAGGGAGCAAGGAAGAGAAGAGAGGAATTATATGATGTAGGAAGATTCCTCTCTCATGATTTAGTGAAAGAGGGAAAACTGATATTATTTGGATGTTTGTGTGTCTGGCAGTTTGTATGTTTTTTCTCTTAATTTTTTTCATACCACAACCCTACTCGGTGGTCATCACTATTAGCATTTCACAGATGATGGTAAAGAAAATAGAGTCCTTAAACCCCCTAACCTCTTCCACTAACACTCTGATTCAGATCTGTGGGTCTTGAGGCCCAGACCCCTGGCTCTGAGAATACAGAGACCTCCATGTGCTAGAATTGTCTGGCTGCCAACATGTGGCATCCATATCTTCCTGCAGTTGGCTAGTGGTCAACTGATTGCTTACTAGACACACTATCCCCCTTCACCACCACCCCACCATGGTGTTTGTAAAGAAAAGAATGCTTTCCTAAAGTGCTCTTCCTCTCAACAGACCTACTCTTCCAGCTACACAGCGACCTGTCCTGACCCTCTCACTCTGCCTTGCCTTTCAGGGTGAGGAGAGACGACTCCTGGAAGTTTCTCCTTTACTCCTCCTTCCCCCTGGCTCACACAGACCTATGCACCACCCCCTCCAAGAGCAGCTGGTCCTTCCTCTTTCATAAAACTCACACCACCCAGGGACTTCTCAGCAGTCAAAAACGAGCCATATACACAGTCACTTGCTCCTTGCCCAAAGCAAGTCCCATCACTCAGAAAGGAGACACAACTGAGGGCTTCGTGCACCTCTCCTCCCAAAGCAGAACTTCCCTCTCCCTAGCCTGACAGTGACTGCGCCACGCACCCCCACCCCAACCTCCAGCAAAGCACTACTGGCTAAGTTTCCTGGGGAATCCACTCTCCCAATTCAAAAAGTTATATCATACCACATCTTCTGAGCTAGCTTTCCCCCAACCCTGCCACCAAAGAGTCTGGTATTTGGGAGCTGCCTGAGCCAAAGGCATCCCTGATGTAAGAATGTAGGGGGATCTGAGTTTCCAAGGATTTGAAGCCAGGGTCATCGACCCCTGTGCAATGAGTGACGTTAAAATGTGGCTTTGGTCCCTGATTCTCTATCAGAATCTGCCAATCATTCCTTAGCATCCAGGACTGCTTAATATAACAAATGTTAATGCATTCTGAGAATCTGACAGTAATGAGGTCAACTTCTGCTTTATTTATCATTACAGCTAACAGACCCAAAAGGTAATTTAGTGTTTTAAAGCCTAATTTTTAAACTTTGTCAGGGTACACACTGCCAAATGCAGTCTAATAACTACATCATTAATTACAAAGTAGTCTTTATTTAAATTCACATTCATCTTATTCCTGTCCATAAAAATACAAGAATGTACTCAAATACATAGCAAGTATTTAAACAAATTTATCTCTCGTTTTTCTTCCACAATCAGTCCTCCTGGTGTCTGTGAAAACTTGTTGCTTGTCTGATCCTGTCTCTCAGACACTTTCAGTTCCCACACCTCAAAAGGACATTCATTTTCAAAAAAAGGACATTAAGCAATGGAGACACATTTTTTAAAATCTTAAACTTGTCTTTATTTTTTGCTCTACGTTATTTTTTAGTATTTTTATATTACATTGACATTCAATATTGTATTAATTTCAGTTGTACAGCATAGCAGTCTTTTTTAAAATGTAAGAAGTGATCCTCCAATAAGTCTAGTTCTCATCTAACACTGCATATAGTTATTACAACATTATTGACTATGTGCCTTCATACTGTTCTTTACATCCCTATGACTATTTTGTAACTGCTGATTAGTATTTATTAATCCCTTCACCTTTCTGACAAACATTAGTTTGTCTCTGTTATCTATGACTTTTTCTGTTTTATTTTGTTTTTTAAACCCCACAAATAAATGAAGGTATATGGCATTTGTCTTTCTCTGACTTTTTTTAGCATAATACCCACTAGGTCTATTCATGTTGTTCCAAATGATAAAATGTCATTTTTTTAATGACTGAGTAATATGCCATTGTAATATTAAGGTACCACATCTTCTTTATCCATTCATCTATCAATGTACACTTAGGTTACTTCCATATCTTGGCTATTGTAAATAATGCTGCAATGAATATACAGATTCATGTATCTTTTCAAATTAGTGTTTTGGATTTCTTTGAATACCCAAAAGTGAAATTGCTGGACCCAATACATAGATAGTTCTATCTTTTGGGGACTGCAAATTGGTGCAGCCCCCCAAAATAGATAATTCTATTTTTTTTTGAGGAAACCCATGCTGTTTTCTGTAGGGACTGCACCAATTTGCAATCCCATCAAGAGAGTACAAAGATTCCCTTTTCTCCACATCCTCACCAGCACTTGTTTGTTAATTTATTGATGATAGCTATTCTGACAGGTGTGAGGTGATATCTTATTGTGATTTTAATTTGCATTTCCCTGATAATTAGTGACACTGAGCATCTTTTCATATGTCTACTAGCCATCTATAGGTCTTTATTGGAGAAGTGTCTATTCAGATCTTCTGTCCATTTTTAAATTGTATTGTTTGTTTGTTTTTTTTTGGTGTTAAGTTGTGTGAGTTCTTTATAAATTTTGGATATTAACCTCTTATCTGATATATTGGTAAATATCTTCTCCCATTCTATGGGTTGTCTTTTTATTTTGTTCATGGTTTCCTTTGCTGTGAAAAAGCATTTCAGTTTGATCTAATGTGATCTTTATCTTTTCTTTTGTTTCCCTTCCTGAAGGAGATATATCAGAAAAAAATATTGCTGAGATCAATGTCAGAGAGTTTACTGCTTATGTTTTCTTCTAGGATTTTTATGGTTTCAGGTCTTACATTTAGGTCTTTAATCCATTCTGAGTTTATTCTTATATATGGTGTAATAAGGTGGTCTAGCTTCACTTTTTTTTCACATGTATTGTTCCAGTTTTACCAACACCATTTATTGCATATACTATTTATACCTAATTGTATATTCTTGCCTCTTTTGTCATAGATTAATTAACCTTACAAGCATGGGTTTATTTTGGGGCTCTCTATTCTGTTCCATTGATCTATGTGTCTTTTTTATGCCAGTGCCATGCTGTTTTGATTACTACAGTCATGTAGTATAGTTTGATATTAGGTAGAATATCTCAAGCTTTTTTATTTCTCAATATTATTTTGACTATTTGAGTCTTTTGTGGTTCCAAATTTTAGGGTTTGTTCTAGTTCTTTGAAAAATGCCATTGGCATTTTAACAGGGATCACACTGAATTTATGCCTAGCTCTAGGTAGTATGGACATTTAGACAATGTTAATTCTTCCAATCCATGAACATGGTATATTCTTCCATTTACATGTATCTTCTTCAATGTCTTTTCTTCAGTGTCTTATAATTTCCCAAGTACAGGTCTTTTGTCTCTTTGGTTAAATTTATTGCGAGGTATTTTATTCTTTTCGAGGCAATTGTAAATGGAATTGCTTTCTTAATTTCTCTTTCTGATAGCTCATTATTGGTGTATAAAAATGCAATCAATTTCTTCTTTTTTTTTAAGTCACAAACTCTTATTGGAAACAAAGAAGCTGCAGCAAAGTGACTCTCAGTGCACGCTGTCCAACAGTCAAGGTGGGGAGTACAGGTAGGCTCCAAGAGGCAGCCCAAGCCCAGGGTGGATGACCAGGGTGGTCTTTTTGCTGGTTCTCCAGCCCTTTGAACTGGAGTGTGCAGGCTCAGGCCTGATCCGGAAGAAAATACAAAAATAAACTGTGGTCCAGCTATCCCTGCCTATATCAGTTCACTGGGGCAGGGTAGCGGCTGTTCCAACCAGGCCCTGTGCTGTCTGTCCAGTCCAGGCACAACATGGGCAGCAGAGCCTGTGGGGGTAAGTGGCCATCATCCATAGGCTGGAGCTGTGGCAGCACCAGAGTCTGGCCAGCAGCTAGGGCAGCCCTGGGACCCCTCAGATGGGCAGGCCCAGGCACTGGTTGAAGCTGGATGAAGCTGAGGTCTTTGCTGCTCCTCCTCCTCACAGATCACCGGGACCTAGTCCTTCATGGGGCGAGTCTCCTTGGTCGGCCCTCACTGCCTCCACCTTCGGTTTTTCCTCTTCCTCCTCCAGCCGCACCGCTCCGCCAACCCCCCCCCCCCCCGCCTCCATGTGCAAATCACTGCCCACCTCTGAGGGCGTGTAGTAGATCCACCGACGGAACAACAGCTGAAGAAGACAATCCACTTACACCACTTTCTGAAGCTGTATTTCAAGGATCAGAGGCTGCCATTCTCCCCCAAGGGGTCTGACTCCAAGTCGGGTTGTAGGCGCAGAGGTCACATTCAACCAGGCAGACCTCATCCACTGGGGGCCACAGCTGGGGATTCGGGGCCTCAAAGTCGCCCTGCCCGCTGAGAACAGACTGAGGTTGGTGGCCTTCACCCCCTGCCGAGGCTGGGCTGGCTGGGCCGCCTGCCAGGCTTCCAGTGTGCTGACGTCAGAGGGCAGAAAGACCTGTCCCGTGTGGCAGTTGGGTAGAAGAGGGGCTTGTGGTGGCACTTGTTGCTGAGGGGGTTCGTCCTTGCGGCCTGGGCTCTAGTTCCGGGTGCTGGGCTGAAACCCAAGGCCAGGGCTGGGGCAACGCCTCTGGCACGCTGAAGTCCACCCTCCTAGCAGACGGCATAATCAGGCACGGCCCCTCCCGGCTGCTAGCCCGGCAGCTCAGTCCTGTCAGCCACTGGGCCTGCCCTATCATCAGGTCTCGAAGCTTCGAGCCTTGGGGAGGGGTCCTACACTGCGAGGTGCCCGTGCTGCCCGCTGGCGCTGCTCTCTCAGGTTGGAAGGTTCAGGTCCTGCCAGTTGGTTGGCCTCCGTGGGGCCCCTCCGGGCCCGAGGGCGGCCTTGGCCTCGGCCTCGCGGGGCCCACTGCATCCCAGGGAGGAGGCTCCACTGCGAAGTCTTGTCGCTCCCCACAGCGGGCCCACGGCTGCCCAGCACTGCGCCAACCTCCTGGGTGTTACCACTCGTAGCCTGGCTCCAGCCACTGAGTCACTGACTTATGCCTCCTCTGGCTGGACCACAACCAATTTCTGAACATTAACGTTGCATCCCGCTACTTTACGGAATTCACTTACCAGTTCTAACATCTTTTTTGGTGGACTCTGTTGGGTTTTCACTATACTAGTATCATGTCATCATCAAATAATAATTGTTTGATGTCTTCCTTTCTGTTGGGGACCACCCTGCCTGGTCTCAGGAAGCTGTAACCCCCCAGTGACTTAGGCTGAGTGAAAGACCTCCGGACCACGGACCAGGAGCCATTAAGGAGACAAAACTTATTTCCCTGGCATGAATGCTGCCTGTTCTAATGCCTGGCTTCCCTTTTGCATGGTTGGCAGTCAATGACAGGTAACAATTCTCTAAGAAAGAGAATGAACCACAGACAGATGCGATCACGTGGGAATGCCCTAAGGGAAGAGACTCGGGGCTGTGGATATGAAGGGGTGATGGACATCAACCCCTGCCCCCTTGGCTTTGTCAAAGCCTGAGTCTTTGTTCTTAGATGTGAGAAATCCAAGTCTCCTGGCTGCCTCTGTCTTCTGCCCTTCTCAGGCCTGGGGAAATTGCAGGGGCGGTGCAGCCCAGACCAGAAATGGCGAACCCCTGGGGTAATCAGGCCTGGGACATAGAATATGCAAGATCCTGTGAGATCTGTTTGCTGGAGGATGTTATTAACTTGGAATTTAAAGGCACAGACAGGAAACCTTTGGAACCTGTAGTCCTTTCATATGTTAAAGACCCCAAACTTTGCCCAAAATCACAACAGGAGTTCTGTCTGCACCTTTGTAAGTCACCTACATTTTTTTATCTCTTCTGCCAGACTGTGAATCCACAAACTAAATCTGTTTTCTCAATAAAAATCTGCTTGGGAATGGATTTGGCGCACTCCCCACCAGAGGGAGTGGCCGTGGTGCTCTCCATGGGAGAAAGTGGCCCTTCTGTTCCTATTCCCCCACAGGACCTGGTTGTCTCTGTGTATGTTTTTCTCGTGTTTCGATGAGCATCCGCAGCCAAGATGGGTACTGCTGGCCGGTTTCATTCACACCTTTCCATTTTAGATACCTTTTATTTTTTTTCTTGTCTAATTGCTAGGGCTAGAATTTCCAAAATTGTGTGGAATAAAAATGGTGGAGGTAAACATCCTTGTCTTTCTCTTTATTTTAAGGAAGCCGCTTTTATCATTTTACCACTGAGTATGATGCTGGCACTGGGTTTGTGATATATAGCCTTTGTTGGGTTGAGGGACAGTTCCCCATATTCCTGCTTTGCTGAGAGTTTTTATCATAAATGAATGCTAGATTTTGTCACATGCTTTTTGTGCTCCTGTTGATATCATATGATATTTATCTTTCATTTTGTTTGGTGTATCACATTAACTGATTTGAAAACATTGAACTAAAATTGGATCCCCTGAATAAATCCTGCTTATGATGTAATGTTTTTAATGTATTGATGAATTTGGTTTACTAGTGTATTAGTAAATATTTACTAATATTTAAGGTATTGATGAATTTGGTTTACTAATATTTACTAATATTTCATTGAAGATCTTTGCATCTATGTTCATCAAGAATATTGACCTTTAATATCCTTCCCTCCCTCCCTCCTATTCTCTCTCTCTCTATCATTTTGGAATTAGGGTAATGCTGGCCTGGTAAAAATGAGCTTGGTAGCCTTCTGTCTTCTTCAATTTTTTGGAATGCTTTGAAAAAGATAGGTATTAATTCTTTTTTGAATGTTCAGTAGAATTTTCCTGAAAAGCCATCTGATCCAGAACTTTTCACAGTTGGGATATTTCTGGTTACAGATTCAATTTTATAGTAGTTAGTAGTTTGATAAAATTTTCTGTTTCTTCTGGACTCAATCATAGAAGATACAATGTATCTAGAAATTTATCCATTTCTTTCAGATTGCCCAATTTGCTGGCATATAATTGGTCATAGTAGTGTCCTATAATCCTTTGTATTTCTGTGGTGTCAGTTGTTGCATCTCCTCTTTCATGTCTGATTTTATTTGAGCCCTCCCTCTTCACTGTTGATGAGTTTAGATAAAGTTTTATCATGTTTGTTTATCTTATCAAAGAACCACCCTTTGCTTTTGTTGATCTTTTTTAAAAACAAAGTTTAGACTCTATTTCATTTATTTCTGATTTTTATTATTTCATTTCTTCTGAGCATTTTGGGCTTTGTTTGTTCTTTTTGCAGTGACAGCCATGTGGCCAAAGAGGTTCATCCTGACCCCAGTGAAAATATTTATTTAGTTAGTTAGTTTGTTGTTAAGATATAATTGACAGTCCACCATTGTGTAAGTTTAAGGTGTACAATATGTTGGTTTGATATATGCTTACCACTGTAGTGTTAGCTAACTCCTCTATCATGTCACATAATTGTCACTTGTTTTTTGTGGTAACAACACTTAAGATATACTTTCTTAACTTTAAAGTTATAGTATAGTATAGTTGACTATAATCATTATGATGTAATTAGATCTCCAGCCTCAGTGACAATAATAAAAACACCTCCTAAATACCCCAAGAGGTAGGGAGACTGTAGGCCAGGAGGTCAGGCATTCCCAAACTCTAATTTGGGCTCTACCATTCAGTTTCACCCCTGAGCTATTTACTTGGTTAGTTTGACCCAAGTAAAACAAAGAAGGGTTAGTTTTACTTCTTTCTCAGAAGGGTTGCTATGGGGTTTAACTAAGCAGCTATACATCAAGTGCCCACCACAGGGGCTGAACCATTACAGGTACTTGGTAAAGGTCTTCCTCTGTGATGATAAGGAGAAGTCTTGTCCCACATGATCACACTGCAGCCAGCACTCTGGAGATTCTCCTCTTTTATGCTCTGTGTGTGTTGAGTATCCCTAAATAGTACCTGTCATTACTGCATGTTTTATAATTTACAAAGCACTCCCACATTCATGAACATCTTAGATCCTAGATAACCTGGTCAGGTCTGAGGGGCAGGTGCTTTTAGCTCCTGTTCTGCCCAGTCATACAGGTGGTGAAGGAAAAGCTGGGACAGAGCCTAGCTGTTTAATTTCAGTCTTCTTGTGGCTCAAGATGCTACATCTCTAGGCACTTGTTCTCTTTCCCTCGTCACACATTTCTCCCTTTAGGGGCTTCTTGTGTGGCTTGTGTGTGGTTTCATGTGTGAGAGTCCAGATTCTCCAATTGAAAACAAATTCTAGTGAGCTGGGGCCCTGTGATTGTCAGAGGAACAAGTGTTAATGGAATAGAGGTCCAGGGCCAGTCCAGAACATCAGATAAAGAGGGGTGACGTTATAAGGTCCTCATCTAAATAGGTGTTCCCTGCTTTTCAAAAGTTTGTGTTATACCAGTTCACTTCTGCAAAAGAACTACATTGGTACCTGTTTTTGCTAACCAAAAGAAATAACATTTAGGAAAAGAGTGAAAAGAGTGTTCTGTGTTTGTTCCACAGCAGCTTCCAGCAGCGAGAGTGACATTCCCAGCTCCTTCCCAAGGAACTAGACTCAGAATGAAGCTGCAGGGGCTTTATCTTGATTTACATCATGCATCTGTTAGCAAGATGTGCCCTAGGGTAATTGCTTCTTTCCTTTAAGCCATTTTGGCTTACAAAAATTTTTATAGAGATGCTCTATTTTTGGATAGCAGGGGAAACCTGTACCAACTCAAATGTAGTTAGTACTAAAAACATGAACCACCCCCAAATTGCTCAGGGCAGAGAAGGGAAAGGGAAGGCAGAGCTGCTTGGCTCCTTCATTCTCCTTTCCCACCCACACACCTATCTGCTCCTACTCCTGTCTTCATCTTCTCTTCTGCCTCAGATATTAACCCCTTATCAGATACATGATTTGCAAATATTTTCTCTCATTCTGTATCACACATCAGATAGTCCCTCTGTTGTCACTGAGTTTTTCATTCATTCATTCACTCATTCATTCATTTATACATTAACTCACCCTCAGGTGGGTCCCCACATGGTTCAGCAACCCCTTGCTGTGGTCCTACAGTCATACCTCTGCCTCTCCACTCCTCTCAACCACCCAGCCACACTCTCTGCCTCACTCTCAGCAGAGCACCCTCCTAGCTCAGTGAGGACACAGATGACCAGGTCCCATTCTGTGATGGTTAATTATATGTGTCCACATGGTTATGATGCCCAGATACCAGTTTACATGTTGCTATGAAATTATTTTTTAAGATGTGATTATTATTCAAGTCAATAGATTTTAAATAAAGCAGATTACTCTCCATAATATGGATGGGCTCATCCAATCACAGTTGAAGGCCTTCAGAGAATAAGACCAAGGTCACTGAGAAAGGAAGAAGAAGGAATTCTGCCCTTAGACTACCTTCAGGCTTATGCTGCCAAATCAGTCTTCTCTGGGTCACCAGCCTGCTCCTCTGCTCTGCAGAATCCAGACTTGACAGCAGCCACAATCACATGAGACAATTTCTTAAAATAAATATCTTTCCATATGCATGTGTTTATATGTATACACACACACACACACACACACACACATCTCCCTTTGGCATACTTCTACCTATCCTTCATTCAATGTTCAAATGACCAGGGCAGGCCTTCATTGAATTCCTCCAGGTGGAGCTCCTCAGCCTGAGCGCCCTTCCTGTGTGACAGGGGCTATGTGGCACTGGACTAGACTCAGTCTGTGCATTCCTCAGTCTACTTCCTGTGCCCCCAATCTTTTAATTATTGTCATTTTTCTTTTTGCTATATAGGTGCTACTGGTGATTTTTCAGCTTTATTAAAGTATAATTGACAATAAAATCATAAGATATTTAAAGTGTACATCATGATTATTTGATGTACATATGCATTTTCAAATAAATCCTCCCACATAGTTAATTCACATTTCTATTACCTCACATATTACATCTCTATATATGTACACATGTATGTACATATGTATGCATGCATGTATGTACATATGTGTATCTACTGTGTGTGCTGTGTATGTGAACATTTAAGTTCCACTGTCTTAGCAAATTTCAATTGTACAATACAGTGTTGTCAACTGTAATCATCGTGTTCTACATTAGATGCTCAAACCTTATTCCTCTTATAACTGAAAGTTCTTCCTATTTCACCCAAACCCAGCCCCTGGCAACCACTTTTCTAGTCTCTGTTTCTATGAGTTTGACTTTATTTACTTATTTTTTTGGATATCAAATATATGAGGGGAGACCCCCCAAAATGGAATCATCTTCTGGAGGGTGAGACCCTTGCAGTGCAAGCTTCCCCTGCTAGGTGAGTGTTTTAGGAACCCATCTGTATCACTATGCCAGCTGGCATTGTTATGAGAGGCTGCGTGTTAATTTTTTTGAAGACTCTTTCAACACATTTGTCCATTTCATGATGGATGATTTATAAGTGTACCTGCCTACACCATGCTGTGTTCATCACTTTTTGACCAAAAACTTCATGACTCCCATACCCAACCCACCCTATTCATCCGATCTCACCCCAGGTAACTTTTTTCATTTCCTCAGATGAAAAAAGTCCTCAAAGGGACATGTTTTGTGGATGTGGAAGAGGTGAAACAAAAAACAGCAGAAGCACTAAAAGGCATCAAGCTTGGTGAGTTCAAAACCATTTTGAGTAGTGAAAAAAATGTTTCAATAGGCGTATTACATCAAATGTAGGGTGCTTTGAAGGTGACTAAAGTTTAAACATATAAGAATAAATACACAATTTTCATAAATAAACTCTGGATTTTTTGGGGGGTCCCACCTTGTAAGTGATACCATGCAGTACATGTCTTTTCCTGACTGACTTATTTCACTTAGCATAACATGCTCCAGGTCTATCCAAGCTGTCTACAATGCAGAACTTCTTTTTTTCTAATAGATGAATAACACTCCATGTATGTATATAACATACCTTCTTTATCCATTTATTCACAGACATATCTTGGCTAATTATTACCAAGATTGATGTGAAGGAGCTTACTGCCTATGTTTTCTTACAGGAGTTTATAGTTTTGGGGTCTTAAATTTAGGACTTTAATTCACTTTGAATTGATTGTACGGTATAAGATAGGCATCCAGTTTCATTGTTTTGCATGTGGCTATAGTTTTCAACACCATTTATTGAAGAAGCTATCTTTTTCCCATTATATATTTTTGGCTCCTTTATCATAAATTAATTGACCATATATGCATGGGTTTATCAGCTTTCCATTATGTTCCACTGACCCATATGTGTTTTTATGCCAACGCTATATTGTTTTAATTACTATAGTCTTGTAATATAGTCTAAAATCAGGATACATAATACCTCCAGCTTTGTTCCTTCTTCTCAAGATTGTTTTGTCTACTAGAGATCTTTTGTGGTTCCATATGAATTTTAGGATTAATTTTTTTCTATTTCTCTGAAAAAATGCCATGGAATTTTATAGGAATTTTATGGTGGATTCCTTTGAATAGTGTTAACAGTTTAACAATATTAATTCTTCCAATCCCCAATCATGGAATATCTTTTCCATTTTTTGTCTTCTTCAATTTCTGTTAACAATGTCTTATATTTTTTAGTATACAGATTTTGCAGCTCCTTTGTTAAATTTATTCCTAAGCATTTTATTCTTTTTGATGGTATTGTAAATTGGACTGTTTTCTTAACAGTTTTTGGTGCAGTCTGTAGGATTTTTAATATATAATATTATGTTATCTGTAAATAGAGAAAATTTTACTTCTTCCTTTCTTATTTGGATGCCTTTTCTTTATTTTTCTTGCCTAATTACTCTGGTTAGAGCTTCCAGTACTATTAAATAAAAGTGGGCATCCTTGTCCTGTTCCTGATCTTCAAAGAAAAACTTTCATTTTGTCACCATTGAGTATTATGTTTAGCCATTGGTCTCACCCATATATGGCCATATATGGCTTTATTATTTTGAGATATATCCCTTCCATACTCAGTTTGTTGGGAGTTTTTATTACAAAAGGATACCAAGTTTTGCAAATGCTTTTTCTACAACTATCCTTCATTGTGTTAATGTGATGTGATTGCCTTGAAGACACTGAACTATCCTAGCATTCCTAGAATAAATACCACTTGATCATGTGTATGATCCTTTTAATGTACTGTTGAACTTGATTTGCTAATATTATTTTAAAATGTATTCATATTTATTCACTAGGAATATTGGCTTATAATTTCTTATAGTGTCCTATTATAGTTTTGGTATCAGGGTAATGCTGACCACATAAAATAAGTTTGGAAGTTTTCCCTCCTATTTTTTGGAAGAGTCTGTGAAGGGTTGGTATTCTTCTTTAAATGTTTGGGAGGATTAGCCAGTCAGCGAAACCATCTGGTCCTGTACTTTTGTTTGTTGGGATGTTTTTTATTATTGATTCAAGCAATGATCTGTTCATATTTTCCATTTCTTCATGATTCAATCTGTATGTTTCTAGTAGTTTATTCATTTCTTCTAGGTTGTCCAATTTGTATAATTGCTGATAGTAGTCTCTTATAATTTGTTGTATATCTTTAGTATCAGTTATAATGTTTCCTTTTTTACTTCTAATTTTATTTGAGTCCCCTCTCTATTTTTCTTTGGTAAGAGTAGTTAAAGGTCTGTCTATATTGTTTATTTTTTTCAAAGAACCAGCTTTTCTATTGTCTTACAATGTCTATTTCATTTATTTTGTTCTGATCTTTGTTATTTCCTTCCTTCTACTAAATGTGGGTTTAATTTGTTTTTCTTTTCCTAGTTCCTTGAGGTGTAAAGATAGGTTGTTTATTTAAAATCTTTTTTTTTATCAATATAGGTGTTTATCACTCTAAACTTACCTCTTAGAACCGTGTTGCTGCAATTTTGAGGTTGTATTTCCATTTTAACTTGTCTGAAGATATTTTTTGGTTTCTTCTTTGACCCACTGTTTGTTCAGTAGTATATTATTTAATCTCCATGTACTTGTAAATTTTTCAGTTTTATTCTTGCAATTGATTTATAGATTCATATCACTGTGGTCAGAAAAAATGCTTGATATAATTTCAAAGTTCTTAAATTTCTTAAAACTTATTTTGTGGCCTCACATATGATCTATCCTGGAGAATGTTCCATGTGTATTGAGAAAAAAGTGTCCTGCTGTTGTTGGAGGGATTGTTCTGTAAATGCCTGTCAAGTCCCTCTTCTCTAATGTGCTGTTTAAGTCCAGGGTTCTGAGCTGCACTTCTTGAGGGTGGAATACTGATGTCTGTTGCAACTGGTCTCATTCATGGGGTTTTGTCTGCAGTAATCCTGGGCAGCCAAAGTTGAGGATTTGGACATTAGAGGGGTTTTATTTTGCTTCAGTAGGAAACCTCAGGAGCATTGCGACTCTGTTACCACTTTTTATACTGATGTTTCAATTTGGTAATGCTTGGACCAGCAGGGGGTGTAAATTCAAATCTCAAAACCATTAAGGGTACCCCACAGTTATAAAGCCTCAGGGAGACTACTTTTTCTTACTCAAAGCCCAAGTTATCACCCCATGCCTTTGAGTGGGCTATTTTACAAGTCCTCATTTCACTGAGGACATGGTTTTTAAGTGGGATCTCTGTTGTAACCCTCTACCTTACATAGCTCCAAGGTCTTGCCTTCTATCTCTTCATGGTTAATGAAATCCAAAACTAGCACCACCCACTGGCCCACTCCAGACCGTACTACAGCATCTTTTCATCTGCATGCTACCACTTTGGCTTTCAACTTTCTCTTCAGGCTCCCTGTTTTTTCTTACTTTCCACATTTCTTAGTATTTTCTAAGAGAAGAGTTTTAGGTCTGTCTTGTCAGTCCTATTGTCGGAAATAGAAATCTATGGTATATTAACTGTTTGTCCGAAGATCTGTCTATCCCTTCTGGGCCTATAAGCTTCTTGAGACAGTATGCTCGTTGGTTATAAGTGTGGGCTTCAGAGCACAGACTGAGTTCAAAGCCTGTCTTCTGCCACTTACTAGCTACATAATATAGGGCAAGTTGCCTAAACTGTATGTTTCAGTTTGCTCATTTAAAAGTAGTGATAACATTAGCATCTACTGTTATGATGATTAAATGAGATCATATAAAAATCTTCAAGCAAAAACAAGCACATGAGAAACAGTGACACATCTTGCTATCATTGTTAAGATGGCAGATAGGTGCATTCTTTTCAGTTTTATATGCTCACTACCTAGCATTGTAAGGCTGGCACTTTATAGCATTCAGTACATGTTTAATGAGTTACTATTACTAGATAAGTGATTAAATGCATCAACATTTGTACCTATTTCCTTTCTTATCTGAGAGGAGGAGATAATCCTTACCTGTATAAGGCCAATACTTCTACCAATACTCTAGGTACCACCTTTGGCTGCCCTTCCCATGCTCTTTCTCCTAAAGCTCCCCCTTCCCTTCCCTCCTTCTCCCCAGAATACAACAAATATATGGGACAAGTGCTGGTCACCCAGGCAAGAGAGAGAGCTTAGTCATTTTGGAGCCCACACCATCTGCTGCAGTGCTAGGCCCCATGGTTGCGTGTTGCTGGGTGAGAGAGCACACAAATAAATGGATGAGTGCATCAACAGGTGGGTGAGAGAGAGAGAGAGAGAGAGACCTTATTTGTTCCCTTGGAGTTATAACCAGGAGCTTGGGTTTTGGATGGACCAGGTGCTTTCTCAAAATGACCAATTGACTTCCCAAACTTTCATGGGCCTTGACAGGCCCACACCCTTAGTTGGACTGACAGGCCTCTATGGTTCAGCACCTCCCTGTGTGCCTCCCAACTATCTGGTACTGGATGGGGAAAGGGAAGAGTGCAGTGCTGTTGTCTCCTAGAGTGTGAAGCTGTAGCTTCCTGGCTCAGCAAACAGACTTATGTTCCCCATTTTATTAAGCTCAATGTCTAGTTCACTTTGCTTCCTTGCTCAATATCTAGGTAAACACAGATGGTAACCACAGATAGTGGTATCCAGGCAGGGAGGAGGGAAGAGCTTCCCAAGAGCTATTGATGGAAGCTTTGTGCTCCCTGTCTATAGTTCAGCCACAGTACTTCCTGCAGACCCTCAAAGGTCCCAGACTTTCCGGAGATAACACTAACTTTGACTCCCCATCCATTCCCCTTCTCTTGCATTGCATGACAGCAACATGATTTAGGAACTAAACCCTGCTCCAGGAATGAGTTCTGATTAGTCTAAGTCAGGGGTCAGCAACTATAGTCACTGGACAAATCTAGCCTGCCACATGTGTTATGTGTGTATGTGTGTGTATTTTGTAAAGTCCATAGCTAAGCTTAGTTTTGATACTTTCAAATAGTTGGGAAAATATCAAAAAAAGAATATTTTGTAACATAAATTATATGAAAATATTATTTATATAGAGTTTTATTGAAATATGGTGATGTTCATTTGATCATGTCTTATCTGTAGCAGTTTTTGTGCTACAAAGTAGCAATAAATACTATATGGACCCCAAAGGCTAAAATATTTACTATCTGGCCCTTTACTGAAAAAGTTTGGTGACTCCTACTCTAAATTAATCATAGTAATCCCATTTTCCTCATCTGTGGTTTCCCAGAGAGGAAAACCCAGACTCAGCTGATCAGAGCCAGTCATTCCCTGTGACAATAACCAGCTCAGGGTGGGCAGGTGCTCCAAACAGGCCCAGTAAGACTTGTGAAGAGAGGATTCGGTCTGCTTCTCACTCTCCTGCTAGACTTGAAAATATTTGCTACTGATAGCCCATAATTGAGGGGCAAATGTCTCAGGATAAAGCTGATGCTATGGACAGAGGAGTGAGAAGATGGAAGGAACCTGGGTCCCTGCTTCCATCAGTGAGATACCAGAACCTACCAACAATGATCTCTTCCTGCCTGTAGATATCCTGTTGTGGAAACGAATTAATGTTCTTATTGATTAGCCTGCTTTTGGTTTGGTTTTCTGTTACTTACAGCCCAAAGCATCTCTTAAATCTGGCTATTTGAACATGCCATTCCTTTTATTCAAAAGCTCTCCTTTCCCTATTCCTTACACAGCTATCTCTATTTATCTTTTAAGCTTCATAATAAAAAGCAATGTCCTCTAAAGGCCATCTGTGACCTCCTAGCCTAAGTAATGTAGGGATCCTAGTATGAGTAGACACTATCCCCACCCAGAGTGCCCTGGACTTGCCCTTTTATAACACAATTGCATATCTATTATTGTGTTTATCCCTGACTTCCTTTCTTCTCCATTACAGCCAAGACCATGTTTGTATTCTTCTCCCCTGTATTCTAAGTGACTAAAACAGAGCCTGACAAGTAGATGCTAACTAAATTGCAAACAAATAAACAAACAAAAAAACACACCCCCACCATCATTTTCCAGTCTATGTTTTGTTGAATACCACAAAGTACCAGTGTCCTCAGACATTCTCTCTTATTTATGCCTATTGCAGGCCTTATTTTGGTGAATCACATGATGATTACTTTTAGCTGCCCCTCTTTTTCTTCTGCAGTGTTTCACTCTAGTGTTTGTATTAACTATATATTCGATGGAGACTCAATTGTTATTAAGAATTACAGGTCAGTATTTAAATAATTCCCCAAACCAAAGGTAAGCAGTTGTTTTTACTACAGGATTTCTGAGACCTTGTTACAGGGCTGAGACCCTGATTCTCTGTTGCTAAGAGGGAATTGTAACATGCAGCATTTCCCAAACTTATTTGACAATAGTAAGCTTTTCTCTAAACCAAGTAATGTCTTACTAGATTCTATAGGTCTTGTTTTTTATTATCCTCACCTGAGGATATGTTTATTAAAGATTTTAGAGAGAGGGAGACAGAGAGGGGGGTGGGGAGAAGGAGGGAGAGAGAGACACACACATTGACATGAGAGAAACATCAATTGGTGGCCTCCTGTACGCACCCTAGCCAGGGATCAGAACCACAACCTTTTGGTGCATGGGATGATGCTCCAACCAACTGAGCTGGCCAGCCAAGGCAGCCTTGTGGTTTTTTAAAATTTTGTGAAATGCTGGCTTAGAGACTTTGGGAAAAGACAAATGCAAAGATCCTCAGAAGTCTCCAACATAAAGCAACTAGTTTGCTAAAGCGCTCTAGAAACACGGATGTTAGGGCAGGGCCCCGAGACCTCAGGATGGGACAGCGAGGCAGACAGCCAAGGTGGGGCTGTGTAAAGGGGGGCCTTGTGCCCATTGTCTGCTTCGTCACATTAAATAAGATGTTGCCCTGCTTCCAGTGCTGTCGCAGGGGCACAGACCATGCTGACTGAGGCTGAAGGGTGCCTGGGCAAATGGATCCAGTGTGGTCACCTGAGGCCAAAAGTAGTCCCCATCTGGCACCTCAGCTCAACCTTTACTCCTAGGTTGGGAGCTAAAACCATCCCAGAGCTTGGAATGATGGCTCTGGAAATAATTCCTCTGGTGAGCTGGGAATGCCACTTATTTCGCACAGTTCTCCTCTGTTGGCTGAGGTATCGGTCCCTGTGCTGTCAGTTTCATACACTATAAGGAATTTGCAAAGTCTTCTATTAAGGTGCTGCCTAGGAGAAAGCTCCAGTGGAAGAGACCAAGGCTTCAGGTTTCCTTCATGTTTTCTAAATGCAAGTGTGGGTGGGAATGGAGGAACCTGGCCCAGAGAAGTCCAGAGGACAGGACTGCCAGGGAGTCCACATTGAAACTGCCCTCCACAGATGGATGAGACTTGGTAACAGCCCCCTGATGACTGCAGAGTGGGGAGGACTGGTGACTCCATGCCCCAGAGGGAAAACCAGTGTTTAAATGTCTCCTTTCTAGAGACAATCTTATTTTGGAAACCAAAAAATAAAAGAGAGATTGAGGTTCATTGCTTCCCCCTGACCCTGGGAGCTCTTCTCCCTTTTATAGCTGTAGAAGTGCACATACTCTGGAGAAGCAGAGACTGATCATTACGGAGACCTTTCTGGGCCACACACCACCCTTGGTGTCTTCCATACATTAAATAGCTGTGTCTTCCAAACCCCTGGGAAACAAGGAGGATTACTATTTCACAGATAAGGTACCTGAGGCTTGAAGAAATTAGAGGACTTGCCCAAAGATAAAGCCAGAGAGAAGGAAAGCTGGAATTTGGCAAGAAGCTCATTATCCTTCCAAAATGCCACACCACCTTCCAGAAAGCCTTAAGGCAGTGTTGTGGCCCAGCCTGGTGGGCCACAACATTCTGTCTCCCCAGAGGCTGCTTTTAGGAAATCTGTTTGTGCCTCTATAGGACGGGTAGCTCCTCATGGCCAGAGGCAAGCCTTCCACAGAAGAGGAGGCAGCCCTACCTGGTCACCATGCCATCAGTGAAACAAGGTGCTCATGAGCCCTGGAACTGACAAGTGAGCACACTGGGTTCACTCAAGGATAGAATCCTGCACCTCCTTCAAAAGCAGAAAAGTCAGCCCTACCCACCAGACTGTGATCTTTAGGCAGGAAGCAAGCTGAGTACTGCTGGATGTCTGGCTACAGGTGTCTGGAGCAGTGGGAGGCAAAGGGGGAAAGGAGCTGAGTTGTTCTGGATGCAGAGAAGCTGCTGGAGCAACCCTGCCTGGACCCAGCCTTGGGATACGATGGGCCTGAACAAGCTACTAACCTTTCTTTCTTCTTAAATAATAAAAATAGCTGGGAGCATGGGAGTCTGAATCCGAGCTGTGTGCCTGCTGCAGACCAATGGGAAGTCTGGAAGACCCACAGGCTAGAACTATTGGGATCCATTTGCATGAGGGACTAAGGAGGCACAAGAGAGAAATCTCACCCTGAGAGAAAACAAAGTGATGGTAAACTTGGTATGAGTTTAAGAAGAACTGGCAGGAAGAAAAATTATTTTGAGTCAGTATGACTCGTAGACTTCACACTGCCCTTTGAGCCAGATCCTAGAAAGCATGCAATGAAGACCAAGCAAAATAGAGGTTTTCTTCAGTATACTGAGCATGTATGACAGCCCTATATCTTTCCTGGAGCAGTGGAGGGTGGCACAGAAGGCACAAGGAATGATTTATCCACATCAGGCACCACAGAGGACTTGAGGGTCAAGAGTTAGAGACTCACCGGGAGCCAATGGACCAGCACATGGCCTGAGGCCAGGTAAGAGCATGTGGCCCTACCCATTTTGCTGGAGGATGGAGGTATAACCTAGAGCACAGGTGGCAAACACAAGGCCCTCAGGCCAAATCCAGCCCTTCACCTTGTTTTATCCCTCCTGGCCCCTTGTTTCTACGCTGAGGTCTCACTTAACTGTTAAGGAGTAGTTATATTTATATAATCCTAAAGTTACGTTTGGCCCTTTGAAGGCAACCTCGAGGCTGATGTGATCCCAGTGAAGATGAGTTTGACACTCCTGACCTAGAGAGTAGGCAAATATTTGATGAATGAAATTATACTTTCGAACTATTGTTCCTCAGACTGGTGTGGTCTGGAGAGCCAAGCATTGCAAGAACAATGCCATACAACATTATTGGGCAGTGTGGGGAATAAGTGCTTTACCCTCAGGGCAGGAGCCATCAGTCCTGTCTCAAGGCAAACACTAAGTTTACACTTGGTGGGGTGCTAGAAGAAGGATACTCTGTCCTAATTCCAGGACCAACAATTAATGATTATAACCTTGGACAAATCACTTAGCTTCCCAAAGTAGCAGTTTCCTCATCTGGAAACAAGACAATAATGGTTTGCTCTCCTGGGTATTAAAGATGGTAAAATATCCTGGGCCGCACAGGAAGCAGCAGAAGCTTCCAAGCCAAGTGTTCTCCCCAAATGGTGGGACAAGGCCTGTAGCTTCTTCTGTTAGCACAGAAATGAAAGCCCCTTGGGGCTACAGGGGCCTTCAAAGCACTCTATTTCCCTAATAGTCTGAACTGCTCCTTTGCCTAGGAAATCCTTGTCAAACAGCAGAATTGACCCTTCCTTCCCCAGGGTCTTGACCCTCACTACTCAGCCCTCGACCTGGGAAACATGTTTTTTAAAAAATATATTTTATTGATTATGCTATTACAGTTGTCCCATTTCCCCCCCCCCTTTATTCCCCTCTGCCTTGCACCCCCCCTCTCACCCACATTCCCCCTCCGCCTCTTAGTTCTTGTCCATGGGTCATACATATAAGTTCTTGTGCTTCTCCATTTCCTATACTATTCTTAACCACCCCCCATCTATCTTGTACCTACCATTTATGCTTCTTATTTCCTGTATCTTTTCCCTTATTCTCTCTACCACCCCCCCCCCCCGCCCCCTGATAACCCTCCATGTGATCTCCATTTCTGTGATTCTGTTTCTGTTGTAGTTGTTTGCTTAGTTTGTTTTAGTTTAGGGTTTTTCTTTTAGGTTCAGCAGGCTGTGGGCTGCAAAGGCAGACTCTCATCTGTGTTCCCCTCTATCTCCAGGGTGTGGCTTAGTCTCTGACCACAAATAGACTCAATACTGTTAAATGAAAGGACTTGGAACCTTTCCCCTGACCAAGTCTAATTTACCAAGTCCAAATTAATGAGCTTTCAGTGTAATTAACACTGGCAGTTTATGGAAATCAGATTCAGATGTCTTACTCCAAAAGAACACCAATCAAGAAAGTGAAAAGACAATCCATACAATAGGAGAACGTATTTGCAAATCATATATATGATAATGGACTGCATCCAGAATACTTAAATAACTCTTACAACTTAATAAAAAGACAAATAACCCAATTTAAAATGAGCCAAAGATCTAAATAGATATTTTCCAAAGAAGATATACAAATGGCCAATCAGCACATAAAAAGATGTTCAACATAACTAGCTATTAGGGAAACACAAATCAAAATCATGATAGAGAATATGAAAAAATACACTCATGGTGGGAATGTAAAATGGTATAGTGCCATTGAAAAACAATCTGGCAATTCCTTAAACGTGTAACATAGAATTACCATTTAACCCCAAAATTCCACTTTCAGGAATACAGCCAAGAGAAATAAAACCACATGTCCATATAAAAACTTGTACAGTAATATTTAGAACAGCATTATATTCAATAGTTGAAAAGTGGGATAAGCCCTCAACTGACCATTAACTGATAATGAATAAATAAAACATGGCATATCCATAAATGGCACATTGTTCAGCCATAAAAAGGCATGAAGTACCAACACCCGCTATAGCAGGAGTGATATTCAACAGCTCAACAGTGTTTTGCCCTGTATAATGTGCACCCTTGCTTTTGTGAGCATTATACACAGCAGTATTATACTCATGGTATGTAATCATTATACCCATGTATATGTGTATCCTTATTTTCCCCTAAACAATTTGGACAAAAAAGTGTGCAATATACACGGCAAAATACGGCATGTGAAAAAAGCCACTCACAGAACGCCACATATGGTGTGATCCCATTCAGATAAACTCTCCACAGTTAGTGAGTTCACAGAAACGGAAAGTACATTAGTGGCTGTCTGAGGCTGAAGGAAGGAGGGGATTCAAGAGAAATAGCCAAAAGGTGCTGGGTTTCTTTTTTGAGGTAATGAAAGTGTTTTTAAAGTAATGGTGGTGATAGTTGTATAACTCAATGTACTAAAATACACTGAACTATATACTTTAAATAGGTGAATTGTATGGCATGTGAATCATATCTTAACAAAGCTGTTTAAGACAAAACAAACCAAAAAACAGATTCAGATGTCTACATTTTTCTGATATCTAAATCTCAAGCTTCTAACTTTAGAAACAAGAGTTTGACTCATATCTTAACTACAGCACTGAAAACAAAGCTGAATGTGGAATAACTACACAGTAAATATTTGTTGAGTTGCAAATGATGACTATTTAGCCAAAAATGAAAATAGGGTAGGTAGCCTCTAGTTGAAATTCACTGTCCTCAGGGTAATAATCTCCTGATATTTGGAGAGGACTTGCTTACCTGTTTCATTTTTGTCTAACCACCCCTGGTTAGGATGGATACGATCCCTATGTTACAGAAGAGGAAACTGAGGGCCAATAAAATTAAATGGCCTGTCTGCAATTGCAATCAATAGGTGACAATAGTCCAATAATTAGCTTCCAGTTCCTGACCTATCCTCCCTAAGCAACAACACACTAACTTCCTCTCCCTGCTGCTGTCTGCCCAGGCTGGAGGAAAAGCAGGGCTCAGGCAGAGCAGTTCTGTTCTGCTGCGGGGAAAGCTGGGCAAAGCCCCAAAGCATCTTGGCTTCTCCACACCACCCATCCTGCGCTCAGCCTCTCCCATGCCAAGGACAGGGTGAGGACAGTGGCCCTGAGGTGAACGGTGGACAACACCGCGCCTTGCCGTCCAGCCTCAGGGACTCTCCGGAGGCTGTATAGTGGAGTGAGGTGGTGGCATGGAAAGCAGACCTCGGAGGCAGCACCTGGAGGGCCTCTTCCAACAGAGCCCCTCAGCCCTACTGCCTGGGATCAGCACTGGGCGGGACCCCTCTGACCTCACAGAACAGTGAAAACAGCCCCGCCCCCCGCCCGCACACCCCAGGACCGGAGAGCAGAACAAAGGAGACTCAGGACCTGGAAAGAGAGCCTTGAGCTGAGAGGGTCTGGAGAATGGGCCGCAGTCGTGTCCCTGCAGCAGCGCTGTTTTGCTGTCCTGGGACAACTGCCATAGACAGGGCAAAAGGCATAATCACGTCCCGCACCCCACCACCCCGGCAAAAAAAAAAAAAAATTAAACTGGATGACCTTTAACTTTGTTGAACTATTCTTGAGTCTGAGAAGACCCTCTAGGCTCAAGAGAGTAGCAGATCTCCCTACTTCCCCTGCAAGCTGGGGTTATCTGGCTCTCTTGGACTGGCCCCACCCAGAAAAGGCCGTAAGGCTCTGGGTGCGGCCCCTCCCCTCTGGACTGGTCCTGTATAATGTTGAAGATGACTTCCCTTGCAAGGTTTTAGCTAATTACCACAGAGTTCCACCAGTGGAGTTGTTACTTCGTTTTCAAGGACCTATAAAATGCAGCAGGATTTCCAGTCTGTCTGGCTAGATTTTACTTCAAACTCAGCTCCTGCTTCCTGCTGAGTGACCTTGGACAGATCTTGGACAATCTGAGGATCTTTTTTTCTCATTCATCTCAGAAATTTCACCACCTCTTCCTCACAGGCTGAGGGGAGACCTCAGTGTGAGGCCAGGCTCTGGGGGTGGGATAGGGCAGGCATGCAGTTGCCCTGGGGAGTGCCTGGTATCTTATCAACTCTCAGACCAACACCTTGGAGCAGGGGTCCTCAAAGTGTGATCCCCAGCCAGCTTCATGCTGGAGGTACAAACTTCTGGGCCTTACTCCTGACATACCACATCAGTCTCTGGACTTGATTCAAAGACCTTCATTGAGACAAGATTTCAAACCAAAGATTACCTGCTCACTGGGCATAGAGAACTGCTCTTCAAGAAGCACAGAACCCAGCCCTGAACCTAGCTGGGCTGGGAAGGGGGTTTTCCGGAGAAACCTGCAGAACTGTGTTCTGGCAGAAGTCAGGGGTTGCTTTTACAGAGTCCAGACAGCTGCCCTCCAATGCCCCTGATCTGTTCCCTGAAACCTACCCTGCCCCTACCACTGCATCCTGCAAGGAGTCTGGCCATGAGGGCTTCTGGAGCCTTTAAGGAGAACTCAACAAAGCAACAATAACTCCCTCAGAGCAGAGGCCTTGGGAGTCCACCTGGCAGCTTCACCAGTCTACTCATTTTATTTACCATATATTTTCAGACCATAAGACACACCTAGGTTTTAGAGGAGGAAAATAGGAAAAAAAAATGGAAGCAAAAGATGTGGTAAAATATTTAATAACATAAATAACATAATATTTCACCAATGTAAATGTAAACAGAACTCAACAGCAGCATTAAGAACCATTATTACTCCCAAATTTTGGGGGGGGGTGCATTTTATAGTCTGAAAAATACAGTATTTTATTCACAAGCTAATGATAAGATTTCCCATGCAACTCACTACCAGATGAAATGAAAATTGGAATTTGGAGTCAGGAACAACTTAGCTTTTACTTAAATTGTAAGAGTGTTAGCATAGGTAGGTAGATATTAATGAAGGAAGGGAGCAAAGGAAATTAGACATCCTTGAGCCCAAAGGGATGGGGACCTGAATGGGACCCTAAGCCAGCTGCTTCACTAGGACTTTACAGCTTCACACAGTCCCTAGGGGGACCTCTAACTCCCCAAAGTGGGCAAGGCAGGAAAGCTCATTAACCCATTAACTGATCCTTACCTAGGGAGGAATAAAAACTGCAGGAGAAACCCCTCTGCTGGGCATATGTGCAGTAGAAGTCAAGGTGGCATGGAGGGAGGTGCTTCTACTATGAAGCATGTGCGTAGGAGTTAAGACGATGACCACAGAGGCCAGTCAGTCTAGCCTGGGTGAAGGATCAGATTGGGTAAGGGACACAGGACCCTGGAAGACCTAGGGAATGGATTGGTTATTGGGGGATCCAGCACCAGCCTGTAAAAGCTTGGGAAATTGATTGGTTAGTTTGAAAAGGTGCCTGGTTCTTTCCAAGCCCAGGATAATATAATCCAAGCTTAATAAAAAAGCTTTCTCTCTCACTTTGTATCACATGTGCATTCTGTTCACTTGCATGTTCTCCCTTCATAGCAGCCATGGGGGATAGTAGCCACCTGGGCCCTGTGGCAGACCATGTGTGCCGGGGCACAGCCTGCTGGAGTGCAACCTGGAACACAGACTAAGCTAGCTGGACAAGGACAAAGACTGGACTTTTTTCATAGGACAAACAGAGATGGAACATCAGGAGCCTGGGGGAAGCCTATTTCTACCCAAAATATCTTACAATTAGATCACATCCTCCCATGTATGGGTCTCCTGAAATGCTTTCCTTGTGACTCCATAAAACACCATCTCCACTGGCAACATGAGCATTGTAGCACCTCTGCCTGGTCCTCTGCCCTCTGTTCAGCAGCCTCCTTAGCACACGCTTTCTGCCAGCAGTCACTGGCAGGGCTCTGCTATCTCCTGCCAGGCATGAGTCCTGAAGTTGCCATGGGGAGCTGGGCCATGAGCAAGTCTGGGTGGTGAGGGTATGTTCTCTTTCTGTTGTCACACAGGGCTCTTCCTGCTCTGCCTCCTCAGCACACAGGTCAAAGAGGATGCAGGTATAGTGCAAGGACCCCCTCTCCACATAACCCCTATATTGCTGAAGCCCTGACTACACATGTATTTCTTTCGAGTACTACAGATCTGGGTTCAAATCCTGAAACAACCATTAACGAGCAGCACAACTGAACAAGCCGCTTAATTTCTCTGAGTTTCCATTCTCTCAACTGTGATGAGGGTAATGATGCCTACTTCCTGACTTGGTGAAATTATATGGAACAATTTATCTAAACCACTCAGTATAGAAAAGCTAACCAATAGGTTATCATTATGTTATTTTAATAAAAGGGCATACAGACTACTCACTTTGAGGAGCTTATACTCTAGAGGAGGGGTATAAGAATAATAAAAAGAGAGATTTCCAATCCAAAGGTCCTTTTTCACAACTAGGGAAAAGTCAAGGTGTACCAAGACCACATGTCTTAGGCCCTTGCTAGGTAGCTCAATTGGTTAGAATGTCATCTGGATACACCAAGGTTGTGGATTCGATCCCCAGTCAGGGAACATACAAGAATCAACCAATGAATGGATAATGAGTGGCACAACAAGCAATGCTTCTCTCTAAAATCAATCATTATGTTCTTTTTTAGAAAGACCACATATCTCAACAGTTTTTTTTAAGTCAATAAACATGTTTTTCATGACTACAAGGTACAAAAACCACTTCGGTGACGCAAAGGTGCTGTCCTTGTGCTCAGTAGCCTGTCCCCCCTTTTTCACATAGCGGTATCAGTCCTGGTCTCAACTCTGCTGTAAAGTAGCCCTGTCCACTCCAGCAAACCACTTCCCATCGCTGCCTCAGTGTCCCCACCTGTCAAATGAGATCATGCCAGGACTCCAGGATCCGTGGGGTGCTTGCTGCTCTGCCAGATGCTCTATCCTCCCTTCCCTCCCCCAGCTTCAACCAGAAAGCACATTAACAAATGGTTCTTACACACACAGTACAACAACCCTGAACTTGGGACTCACTGCCAAATTAATTTTTGTTTTTCATCTGTCAGCAAAAAATGAATAAAAGTCCATTTTAAAATGAATTTGAAACTTTTGTCACCTCATTGGAGCCCATCAGCCCTTCCATGAAGTCATGCCAAGGCTGCCTTGGGGAGGGCACCTTTCTGCCAAGTGGTGGGGAACTTCCCCTCCTTTCTGGGCATGTGCTGACTGTGCTTGGCTAAGCCCTGGATTCTCAGGTAGGCAAACCCATGCCTTTGGGTCTGGCCTCTTCTGGGGGAGTTCTTCTGCTGTTTGCACCCTCCCAGCCCACTTGGAAAGCCCTGGGTATTGCTCTGACACAAGGAATAGTGCGGTTTCCACAAATGTGGGTGACACTGAAACAATAGCAGGACTATTTGTTTTTCTGTAGCTCTTTGTCACCATGTGAGCTAGGCAAACAGCTGGCCCCATAATCTTCCCCTCCCCAAAGTCATGCCCATAACAGCAGAAAGAAGAGGGGTTTTCTTTCTAGCCTAGCACCACAGCTATCAGTGTCCAGAGGGAAGGCACTGTGGAATTATAGAGTACCCTGTGTCTCCCCAGGTACCTCAGACCAGCATGAGCCTGTGATGATGATGTCTGGGGAGTGGGGAAGTGTTGGCAGAACTACCTTGGGGCATAAAAGTATTAGGGGGCCAAGTACAGGTCTGACTCTATCTAAAAAATCCCAACCCATCAAGATCTCTCCTTTCTGCCCTGGCTGGTGTGGCTCAGTGGATTGAGTGTACGCCTGGGAACCAAAAGTTTGCCAGTTCGATTCCTAGTCAGAGCACATGCTTGGGTTGCTGGCCAGGTCCCCTGGTGCGGGGGGGCGGGGGGGCACTCGAGAGGCAATCATACATTGGTGTTTCTCTCTCCCTCTCTTTCTTCCTCCCTTCCCCCTCTCTAAAAATAAATAAATAAATAATCTTTAAAAAAATCTCTCTTTTCTGCTTCAATATTCCCACCTCATGCTAGGGCCAATTTCTACTCCTCAGGGGTCATTAGATAAGGGAGAAGATGGTAGGTTAAACAACATGAAAATAGCCACAGAGCCAAGGCAAGTGAATTAGAAGCAGAAACCCACTGTGCTTCCAGTCCAGGTGCTGGATGCATGTACAAGATCATTTGACTAAGAGGTTCGCAAGCTCTTTTGGTGTCAGTTCCCCATCACAATGTACAGCCGATGATATGCACTCCTCAGAATCTTGTTAAAGGACATTAACATTTTCATGGCAAAGGTAAGGATATTTTGTAAGAAATACTTGGAAGAAAGGCAGATTTCTATAATGATCCTAGGCAGATGAAAAGATACAGCTTGCCCTAATTCTCCTGCTCCTAAAGAACCCGGAGTGCCTCACTATCCAGTGATTTCAATAAAAAGATTATTGTTTATATGCCAAGAGCTAGAGTAGAGGATATCTGTGAGATACAGAAATTCTCAGATTCAAGACATCTATACTATCATCATGAGCATAGACAAATATTAATGGGAAGGTCGATACTGGGAAGTGGACACTTACCATCCATTATGGGGACATTGAAGAATAATAACCTATGATACCAATCCACCAACAGCTCATTAAATAGTAGGAAGAAAATGGCAAAATAGAAAACAAATGAAAAGTGCTCAGGAGAGAAGCTGGGACCTCCAGAGTTGTCCTAAGACTTGAATTCTAGCCCTGAGTATGCTGCTGGGCAAACCTGGAAAGGTGACTTTCCAGGGGTCAGCTTCCTCTTTGATAAGATGAGACTTTGGGACCAGGTCATTTCTAATGACCAAGGGAGGGCTTTACCAAGGAAATAGGTGTGCAGTCCTATGGCAAATGATGAGTAGGAGTGAGGTGCAGGGAAGGGCATTCACCATCAGATGCAAACACCAGAGCCAGGGTAAGACAGAGTATTTCATTCTTCTTGTAGAAGAGGTGACAAATCTCCTATGTGCCAAATGCTTTCTAGACACTGTGGTCACAGCAACGTGGTCACAGTGCGTGGAGATTAATGGGGGAAATGGGAACTGGATCCCAGTGCCAGAGGAGCCCCGCATCTGCCTGCCACACAGGAGCCAATGTGGTCACCCAGCTCTCCCTTCTCCTTGCAGACACTAGGACCTGCTTATATCAAAGAGAGGTTTAAAAGTGATAAATAAAGGCAAAGAGAAAATGAGGTGCAAACAGAAGACAGAATCACTTATTCCATGCAAATTAAAAGTGCTAAGCAGGGGGTGGAAGGAGAAGGATAGAGGAAGGGGAGGCAGGTGAAGATTTCCCATGGATGCAGCAGTTAACTGCTTCAGGGGGTGATGAAGAGAGGAGAAGCTGTACTGCCAGGTGGCTTCTCAGGAGACAGGCATTCATGTCTGGTGGTGAATGGAGAGGCTGAAGGCTGCTCCTCAGAGCAGAAGCACATTCCCTGATGGTACTTCTTAGAGAGGTTATTGAATTAGCTACATTAATACACAGATGCACCTGGCTCAAGGTCACAGTAACAGGTTTAATTAAGCCATTTAGACACTGAATTGTGGGCTCAGTTACAGTCAAGTGTGCTCATCATGTTAAGGATTTACCTCCACACAACCTGACCCTCACCCTGTGCCTAGTTTGGCAAGCACACTGGAATGTGTATGCTTGTGCACAAATTTTGTGCCAGGCCCTATGCCACTTCTAGAAACTGTGACAAAATTCTGATGAAATTATCTTACAGTAATGTTCACAATATTAACCACAATACTAAAAATATTAACAGTAATACTGGACTGTGCTTAAAATAAATCACTGACCAAAATGACCGCAAATGGTGTCTAGAACAAAAATCCTGGCAGCTTGTACTCCCCTTTCTGTCCCCTCACTCCCCCACAAATGTTGTTCAAAATATGTCCTCCTGAAGCAATTTCTAAAGCCTTAGCCATTTGTCTAAGATTCCTATGGGCCTCGAACCACCTTAACACTCCTGACTTTACATCTAGGGTAATTGTTTATGGGGTTGGCACTTTCTCAAAACTTTCTGGCTTCTTTCCTAACATCCTTCTCATCCCTAACATTGACCTGGTTTCTCACAAACCCTTGGAAGGAAGGAGGCTGCTGTGAGTCTAGACAGGCTGGGCATACACAGATCTGGCTCAGAAATGAAATGGCCCAGTGCCTGGTAGGATATGCAGTAAATCAATTTCCAACTAACATGACTAATAACCAGCAGATTAAGAGGATGTGCTGAGGAAGAGCCTGCCACTTGCCTGCTAATTGCCAGTTTATGTAACTGATGATCATGGTACTCTTTAGGGGTTGTCAGTACATCAAGACAGTGTCTGCTGATACTGGGAAAGGCCTCAGTTTGTGGACCTTAATCAGTTGTCAGGGTTGAGTAGTAGCATACACAGCTGTTACTTCAGGGGACTATATACATCACAGAGCTACCATGCATTGAAATTACTATGTTCCAGACTTTGTACCTCATGTAATGCTCACAGCACGCCTGTGGGGGAGGTATTATTATCTCTGCTTTCAAAATGGGGCAGCCCTGTCTCAGAAAGGCTAAGTGATTTATATAAGGTTGCAGTGTTTACCAGGTGTGGAGAGGGATTCCAAGTCCACAGTCTTAACCATTCTGTGGAACTGCCCTCTCCTCCAAACCTGCCTTCATACATAATGACTTCATTAATTCAAGTAAGTTTGAAATTCTATTTGTGTAATGTGCTAAGGGAAGGTAAGAAAACCTGTGTTCTGCCCTCCTCTCTTCTAAAGAATCTGAGATTCCTGATGTCACAGAGACCTATTTGTCTGATGCTTGCCACTCCTGAATATTTCTTGATTTTTCCAGAGTGTGGCTGAATAAAAATGGAAGCTTTTTTCCACCTTTGGAGTAAGTGCAAGCTCCTCACCATCCGCTATCTGGGACAGTTCCTTGGCTCCTAAGGTTGTTCGCGACGCCAGTGGCCCACATGCTGTCCTTGATCTCTGAAGGCCTAGAGCCCCTCCCCTCCTGGGTGGGACAAGAGAGGGGTTTCAGGAAAGGAAGACTTGCTCTTCTCATCTCACTCCCATAACCTATGTATCTACCTACCTACCTCCCCCTCCCACCTAATCATCCTCTTGTCTACCCACCTATCTGCCTGTCCTACCTACCTATGTACCTATCTGTCCTACCTACTTACCTGTCTGTCCCACACTCTATCCAAACACTAGCAAAGCTACACTGCTAAGGTGTAGCAAACTAGATGGATGTTCTCTGGTGAAGGATGCTCCTGATCACCAAAACTTTGAGCCTTTCATTCAATGATGTGTCCTTCAAGGTTTCAGAAGTGGAAATTCTGGCTTAGGGAGGTCAGAGAGCAAAGGGAAAAAACACATATCTGTTCTTTAGGTCCTAGGACTCTGAGCACTCGGGGGAAGACTGGGAGGAGAGGGGGACATTTTAGTCAGTTTAAATAAGCCTCACATTCATTATTAATAATGACAGTCACTTGAGTAGCCGTTTCTACTTTACAAAACAATATGTAAAAATTACAGCATTGACTTTTTACAATAACCCCATGAGGCGTGTGTGATGGTCCCTGTGCCACGGAGAAAGAGGTTAAAAACTACATACCTCAGTCCTGACGTCATTAGTGGCCCAGCTGGGACCTAGAACTGGTTTGGGGCAGCAAGTCCCCAGTGCCTCATTCATTGTCAGCACCCAGCGGTAACTGTTGTTATCATCAGCTGAGGTAGGAAAGAGGGCTATCATTACCCTTTTGAATCCATCCCAGTTTCCACCCATGACATCATCAGTGGGGGTCAGGCTCAATGTTCCATATTCCAAAACCAGCTCTGTCTCCTCAACATTTGTCCTGGGTTCTAAATAAGCAAAAGCACCAATTTCTAGAAAGATCTTTCATAATTTTGCCCACTAGTCTGACATCATGAGAATCCATTTGACCTATAAAGCAGAAGTTGTCAGATCTCAATTTTCAAGGTCAGTAATGCTCAGTTGATTCTAATGTAAAATGCTCATACCCTCCGACCTAAATCTTTCACTCCAAGGAATTACTCTCCACAAACACTCCTGCAAGTGTATGGAAACCAGCCATGGTGGTTAATCTGGCAGGTGGAAGAGAGTATTACAGGACCTGGGAGTGGCATTCCCAGAGCAGGAACTGTGCCTCTGCCTACGATGCTCCCCCTGTGGTGGTGAGGAGGGATGTCCTCCAAGGCCATCAACACAGATGCTCTGAGAAAGCTCATTCCCACTTACACCCCCACTCAATCCCCTTCAGTCTCAAGTCCCATCAGATTTAGAGTGAAATCAAATGATAAAACTAGAACGAAAATTTATGTACCACTGTGGTAAGACTGGGCCAGTTTTTCAATCAATTTCCTAGCCCAGAAATTGCCTTTTACATAGAGAATGATGATTCTGAGGGTCCAGTTATTGCTTTGAAACCTCATATTTTGAGCTATCCAATGCTGCTCTCTTATATAAATAACAGTTATTTTTGCAAAGTGACATTTTCCCTACACTTCCAAAGTGTCCCTGCAGGAGAGGGCAAGAAAATGGATTCCATTATACTCTACTTAGAACTGCTGCTTCTTTGAGTACCAACTTCCATCTGAATCTCCTCAGGAATCTCAGAGATCCATCCCTTCTGCTGTGCACTGCCTGCTGCCTCTGCCTATCCCACCCCTGCTCCCTCTGCACCTCCTCTTCACCAGAGAAAGGACTCTTCACCCTCCTCCTCTGGTCACTGACATCATTCCTATACTTGTTTGCAGCCCATTCTCTCTGCCACCAGTCAGAGAAGACTCACAGCATTTTCTTTTCCTATTTAGTACTAATTAAAATCCCAAAGTAAAATGTATAAACAACAAAAAGCTGCACAGATTGACGTGAGTTGGGGAGACAGCACTGCCCTGGTCCTGCTGCACCCAGCATCCAGGCCCAGGGGGAATGAAGCAGGAGGCCTGGACACTCATCCTCACGTCTCCATGGGGTCTGGTGAAGCTGGGCTTTAACATACACCAAATGGTCTCATAGACACTCCTGTCCCTCTCCCTCTGGAAATCATGTAGGTTTTCCTAGGAAGTGTTTATAAGGCACTGCCACTGAAAAGTGCTTTTATGGTCATTTCATGGGAGAATTAGTTTTTTCACTAAGTGTCTTAAAGATACTCAATTCTGTCACTTCATATCCCTACTGGAGATCCCAGTAATAGGGGAATCAAGAGTTGAAAAATTTTAATTTAAGGTAAAAATTATGTAACAGGGTGCAGTCAAGAGGGGAGCCCCAAATGGGGTCCAGAGCTCAAGGTGTTCAAGAAATATTAGGATGTCCTCACCCTCCCCCCCACAGGTGTGCATTGGGGGAAGGGACATATGGAGCAGGGCCATTGAGAGCTGTTTAGCATAGCAACAGCTTTGTGGCTAACCTCTGGTGTGGTTATTTAACATATCTATAACCTTTAACTGGTTGCATAGATACATTAAATAGCTGTAGCCACACTCTGAACCAGGGGAATGGAAGTAACTTCCCCACCAAGACATAACTGGGGGGTCAGGCCCCCCAAGTTACAGTGCCTGCATGGAAGCTTGGAGCAGATTGGCTCCATGACATGGGGCCACGCCTGCCCAGACCCACAATGGCAGCCCAGTCTAGCTGGAAGGATATGGGAGTGCTGGCAAGTGTGGTTGATTGTGGGAGTCGGAAAATGGGGCTGCAGAGGAAGATTGGTGTGGGGATTTAAACCCAGATGTGGCAGCCATTGAGGAGGGAACCACTCGACTTTGCCAAAGTGGAGACTCCCATGGTCATTGTACAGAGAGGACCACGCGGCTGTGGCAATAGAGAGGAGAGAACCATGCAGTTTTGGCTGAGTGGAGACTCCCATGACCATTGTGCCAAGAGGACTACATGGCTGTGGACATGTGAGAGAACCTGGTGGCTTTGCCAGAGTGGAGATCCCCACAGCTTTAGAAGAGGGAACTACCACCCGGCTTTAGCAGAGATCCCAGCGACACAGCTGATGGTGCCGGGAACCGAGGGAGGCCTACTAGCTGAGACAGATTACTGGGAAGAACTGGGGGCTGCCTGAGGTACAGACTTCTATTTCTTTCCCTGAGATACGGTACCCCAGACTGGGCAAAGGGGGAAGGAAGGACTGTGTGTGTGTTTGTGGGTGTTTTAAGGGACTTTGGGATTTTCATGAAGATAGTAGGTCACTACTTTAAGTCTGTATAGCATTAAAGAAACATTTCCTTTCCTTTTCATGAATCTCTGGCATTGTGAGATGCCTTTCCTCTGGTGGCGAACATAACGAACCTGGGGGATTCCTTTCGGTAATAGTATATTGCCCTTGGCCCCACTTTTGTTTGGTAAAGTTATAAGCTAAGCAAGTAATGTTTATGTTAAAGCTTTTGTTTAAGAAACTACAGATAAGGCCCATCCTGGCTCCTGGGAAAACAGCTGACCTCTTGGAGCACTGCTAAAGGTTACCACCTTGGGACAAGTGGAGGTACCCTGGCCTTTGTGTTCCAGGGAAAGACAGACCACCACCTGCCCTGGGAACAGCTAACTGCCCAGGACAGGAATGTTGCAGTTTCTTTCACCTAATCCTCCCTGAATCTCAAAGCCCTCACGGCACCTTGTTTATTCCATTATAAAAAGTCTGGCCTAGAAAAAGAAGAGAAGAGAAGATGATCTGTTAGGGTATGAATTCGCCATCTTCTCGGATCACCAGCTATCTGAATAAAGCACCCATAAAGATTCAATTGCTGTCATTGCTTATTGGGTTTGGTAGTGACAGGCAACCTGAATGCCGGTGTCTTTTCTGGTTTCACCAGCTCCCCTCTGTTCAACCCCTATGCTGGCCTTGCTGTACCAATCAGTACAGTGAAGAGCCAAGTACACATTCAAAAGATCCTTCATCTGAGGTTAATCGCTTTGTGCTTGCCAGTCTTTAAAGGTAGTCAAGACAGATACAATTGCTCCCATTTTTGAAGTGGGACAACGAGGCTCAAGGAGGTTGACTGACTTGTTCAAGGTCACAGAGCTAGTTGATTGAAAAAATAAAAAAAAATTTATGAGACTTTGTCTGTGCTGAACCTTGCAGTGGGTTCTTTGGCTCATCATCTTTGGAATAAGCCCTGCCCACCCATCCTACCCCAGACCCCTGCCAGTAATCAGCATATCTAGGATTTGAGCCCAGGCTTTCTTCATGCTAACTTCAAGATCCCATTTTATCTTAACTTTACTCAGTTCCTGAGATGAAACCTGTCTCCAGGTTCCCAGACCAGACTCACCCCTCTGTGTGCCCTGGAGGTTCACACAAACCTCTGAGGTTGCACCTATTCTAGGGCCATGGTACACTTATAGGTCTGTTTTCCTCTTGCCTGAGATCCCCCCAGCGCAGGGACTGCATCTTACTCCTCTCTCAAGGCTCAGCATCCACCACACTCTCTGGAAGGCTCTGTGGGTTCTGGTGGTTTGAATGAATGACTGAAGAGTGAGGTAATGACCACCTACTGGAGTTAGTGTGTCTATACATGTGCATGCATGGGCACATGCATGCACACTGATATCCATGAGAAAAGAGGCACTTTATATCTGACCTGAATGGTTAAGCTCCCCTCTGTAGCATTCACATGGACAGAAAGCTGCCTGAGGAGGGAAGTCTGCATGTTGGTTTTTGTGGAAAGGCAGGATTTCACAATGGTTAAGAGTATACCACACATTCTGCCTGCTTTTACCTGTGAAGCCTGGGGTCAGATTCCTAACTTCTCTGTGTCTCCTAATTCCTCAGCTGTAATAGGGGATGATCTGAATAGCACATGGTGCAGATGCAGAGAATGACACCTGGCATCTGGTAAATCTCAGGCTAGATATTCCAAAGAGGAGGAGAATGCAGCAGTGGGGCCTGGAGCCGAGCACCTGGGCCCCCACATTACACACAGCCACTGCTCTCAGAGGATCCGTCTCCCTCAGGTGGCTAGGCCATGGGCCCAGCTGGAATACACAGAAATATGGGGCTGGGGGTGACAGGAACCTCTCCCTCTCCCTCTGAAAATCATGTAGGTATTCCTAGGAAGTGTTTATAAGACTCTGTCACTGCAAAGTGCTTCTGTAGTCATTTCATGGGAGAATTAGTTTTTCCATTGGTATTCAATTCAGTTCAGTCTCAACCTTTGGGTTCATATAAAACCAAAGGGAGATGCCATCTCCATGGTCATTTGAGGGGGACACAGAAGATGGCCCCAAATCCAACCTCTTGAAAAGTGCATGGCAAGGAGAGGGTGAGAGTTCACTATGCTTTACAAATACAGTAACTGAGGCATCGCAGGAAGGGGACTGACTGGTGAAAGAAGGGGACACTATTCTCATCCCTTACTAGTGACTCAGCTCATGGGAACACTTGAGACACAGCTGGAACAATACAGGGAGGCCAAGATCCCAGGAAGATCCCCAAAATATTTTCCCACGTCACAAGGCACTGTTGGGTTGCTTCTGTGGCAGGTTATCTTCACTCTCCCTGCTGGGGCTCAATGTGAGTGGAGTGCATGCTGAACCATGCTTCCCCGAGTTCCATCTGAGATAGGGCCATCAGGCCACTGCAGATGATATGGGGTCAGCAGATTCCTGGGGCGATGCCCCAGTTCCTACCTCACTCCAGCTGTGGGCTCTGCCCCTCAATGTGGAGGAAAGCCTGAGAACTACTGCCACGTGAGAGGCTGACTGTGAAGGTTCTGGATCCCCATGCTCATCAAACCAAAAGCAGATGTATGGATGGCACATGACTTTCACAGTGGCCTAACTACAACCCACTGTGACGTTCAGGGGTAGCAGGTTATAGAGGCTAGAGGACAGCCAGGCTCAAGCATTTTAATATAATTCCCTGAGGCTGACAGAAAAGGGAGGAGAAGATAAGCTACACCTCTGTGATGCCAGACATGTGGCTGGATCTGCACAAGTTCAGCCAGTTGTCCATGTACTTCAGACCGCAATTTCTTAATGCCCTGCAAACTAGCCATCTGCATTTGTTAAATACAGGCTTTGATTACCACATGGGCTTTTCTGGCAAACAAGGTTGTAGAACATGTGAGGTCAGTTGGCTGGAGTGCAGTCCTATATGACACAGGTAATGGGTTTTGTCTGTGTGTGATCCTATTAGTGATTCTGTCTATAGCGGCAAAAATCACCTTTGGTTTAGATTTGATTTCTGGATATATGATAAGCGGGTGATTTAAACAGTTCAGTGTAAATTCAGCTCAAATGTTAGAAAACAATGGTATATATATGACTGATGCTGAGTATTACACCCTGAGGATAGAAAGGATAGAGAGAGATCCATAATCCATTAGTCCATTTAATCCTCCAGAATGCCCCACATAGCAATGTGCAATTTTGGTTCATATAAACGTGTGTGTGTGTGTGTGTGTGTGTGTGTGTGTGTGTGTGTGTATGAGATAAACATTAAACATTTTGTCTCAGAGCACAAAGGTAAAAGAAAGAAAACTCTAGAAGCAGTAGAAAAGGAGCTCTCCCCCTATGGGTCTCAGTTTTCCCATCTACATAATCTTCTCTGGGACCCTTGCACCTCACAGCCCCCCTGGGCAGTGAGCAATCCAGGTATGCCACTTTGCAGCTCTGCATTTGGGCTCAGACCTCCAGAAATGTCCAATTCCTGACAGAGAGCAAGTGAAGCAGAGCCTACGGGGAGTTAAGAGGCCAGATGAGCCAAAATTGGCCCCACCTGTGTGGCAAGTTCTACTTGAGCCCAGTAACCCATTTCACTCTTACAGTAGTTCTGTGAGGTGGCTACTCCACCTATACCCAGATAGTGAGGCTCTCCATCACTGTGCCATCCTGCCACACCTCTGTCCATGGGCAAGGTGAGTGCTGCAGCATGGAGGTCAGTTGCCTCAATAAGCCAATGTGGGGTGGAGGACCCAGGCAGGTGTGGATCATGGGCTATAGTGCTTTTTTAGTTTGCCAGGCTGCTGTGAGGAGGGTGTCCAACCCATTGTTAAAGCTTCTCTGCTCCGACTTTTTGGCTTTGATCTTATAATGAACAAAGGGCTCACCCTGCTCCTCTATGTGAACAAGACAGAGCTGACTCCTCACCAGCTGCTTTGTGTCAGGGACCAGACCTTCCTGTCTCAAGGACATGAGAAATGACCCATGACTGATCTCTGAAGGGAGTACATGACCAAGACCAGGAGAACTGGTTCTCTCTGCTTTGCCAAAGCGGCAGGAGATAGAAAACAGAAATCCTGTTCTCTATCTGCTCTCTATCCTTTTCTCCAAAGGTTGATGGCTCTTTGATCTGACAGCATCCTCTCTCAACAAGTAGCTGTTGTTGCCCACAGGTGTGGAGTCTCCTGCCTTTTAGGCCCTGCTTGCCTCACCTCTTCAGCATCCTGCAGTGGCTGGAGCAGGGCAAGGAGCAGGGCCAGTTGTGGGGTGGAGGGTAACAGACTTCAGCAGAACAGGCTATGGAGCTCATCTTCTGAGCCAAGTGCCCATGTCATGAGGATAGGGAGGGTTCCCTTCCTGCTCAGTACAAAGGTACTTCAAGGGCTTTTTTTTTTTTTTTTTTTTTGACCCATCCCTTGTTTCCCTGTAATTCCACTCAAAGCACCCTTGGAATTTTGTCTTTACTCACTGTCTCCATTTCACCTCAACCTATGCTACTGGGCTTTCATTTCCACCGCCCAAGACAATATTGATGGAAGTCACCCTTTCACATCTGGGAGCCCTCACTGGTTAGTCTCTCAAAAGTGCTGGCCAGTGATATCACTGACTCCACCATGCAATGCTGTCTTCTGTAAACTTCCTTGATATCTCTCATCTATTTTTCTACATCTGTCATTTTGTTTTCCTGACTCAATAGCTGCTCCTTCTCAATCTCTCCTTTTTACCAGACTTTCAAATGTTGGGGTGTCCCCAAGATTCCATTTTGGGCTGTCTACCCTATCTACACACTTTCAAGTGACCTCATCATTCCCATGGCTATAAATACTACTTATATATTAATGATTTGAATGTTTTTTAACCTGTTTGTTGTTAAATAAAACACAGATATAGAAAACCATACAAAACACGTAAACAACTTAGTATTTACCTCATATTAACTACCCAAGTTAAGATTTGGAACTTTGCCAGCCACCCGGAAGGTCTGCTTGTCCCATCCCAACCACAGCCCCATCCTCCCTCCAAAACTGATCACTGTCCTGACGGCATAGTCATCACATCCCTTTTTTTTTCTTTTCATGGTTTTATCAGACAACTGCATCCCTACACACTGTAGTTTAGTCTTGCTCATTTTTAAAAACTTTGTCTTTTAATTCTCTTTTAAATTACAGATTTGTCCTTTCTTTTAAGGAAAAAAATTCTTTCTTTTCCTTAAAATCTGTCTGCTCAGTTGCCTGGTGGGGTTTAGCGCACTCTGGTTTGTCCTGGTGCAGTTCAGCATGTTCCTCTGTCTCTGTATCTTTATAAATTGGTAGTTAGATACAGAGGCTTGATCAAGCTCTGGTTCTGACCTTCAGCCAAGACTGCAGGTCAGGGGTGTCAAACTCATTTTCGCCAGGGGCCATATCAATCATGTGGTTGCCTTCAAAGGGCCGAATATGATTTTAGGAATGTAAGGATTAAGTACTCCCTAACTAGGGGCAAGGAGCCCGGTGCTGCCTCCGAGTAGAAACAAGGTGCTGGGATGGATAAAACAAGGCAAAGGGCCAGATCTGGCCCATGGGCCTTGTGTTTGCCACCTGTGCATCACTTACAGTGTAAGTGATACTGTGCTCTTTTATCAGAAGTTGTGAAAAGTCTGCCTTTTACCCTTTTTTAAGTAGTAGCGACTACTGGTGACCAATGTTTAAAATCTAGACCATAGATGCATTTTAGCTTTTATATATCGCCCTAAATAATTTTATGCAGAGATGCTGCCCCTCATCTATTATTTGGGCACCCAGGGGCACAGTTCATAGAGGAACGACAAGATAAATGCTAATTTCCTTTTATTTACCTGTTTTCTTAAGATAATAAATTAGTTCCCTGTCATCTTCAGATGATAGCCAATTAATTTTTCAAATGTCATCATGAACTCATGGATACAAACATATTAAACCTGTGTTTAAACATGGGTTTCAATCTACTGCAATCATTATCCTTATTAAAGCTCAAATTGTCATCATTGGCCAGTGAGAGTCTCTTTAAGTTGGCTTATGACCTGTTCCAGGCTCATTTTGTACATTTGCTGCCCAGACCTGGGATCAGCCATTTCTCCAAAAAGCCCTGTTTTTTTGTTTTGTTTTTTTTTTGTTTTCCAGTGGGGAATGATTATAACACAATGTTAATCTGACTGCATTCTTTGGTCATAGTTTCTAGGCCTTTTTTAGTAAATAGAGCTAGGTGGCAAAATGAGATAGATACATAGATACACAGATAGATAATAGATAGATCCTATACATTATATGTAAAATAAAATATATAACATATAAATATGAAATATATACAAAATTTCTAAAATAAAATATTCAAGTCTACAGGGTTTTTACTTTGCCTCCTCTGTACTGCCTCTCTCTTTCCATTCTTTTGTACTGAGAATCCTAGTTCTCCAAAAACCCAGAAATGATAGAAATTGAATGACACCACCAATTATTTGCCTCACCTTACATCATACATACAACAGTTTCAGAATAACAGTAGCAATACTAAAGTCATTATCAGCTATTGTAATTTTAAAAAGGTTTAAAAC
Source organism: Phyllostomus hastatus (assembly GCF_019186645.2). Lineage (NCBI taxonomy): Eukaryota > Metazoa > Chordata > Mammalia > Chiroptera > Phyllostomidae > Phyllostomus > Phyllostomus hastatus. The sequence continues at coordinate 496,178 of NW_025334015.1, read as the reverse complement.
ATTTTTGCATATGGCATCTCCATTCTTCCCATTCTTTTCTTTTTTCCAAATGTTTCACTTTTAATTGTTGAGACAGCTCCTATATTGAGTTTTACAAAAAAAAGTATGTCTTCCAACATGCTTCCAAACAGTGTTCAGGGTAATGTGGTATAAGAGCAACATTTAACATAATCCAACTGCTTTAACGTAAATATACTTACTGCTTAAGTATACCCTACAATGAAACTAACTTGAGAAAAGCTAGAAATTGTTTAACAGTTATAGTTTACTCAACTTAGTTGTTACATCCTAGATGATAATTGTGTTAAAAAATACTGAACCTTAAGTTTAAAACAATCCTGATTTCCACTCAAAGCATAAATCACAGGCTAGTATTGCAAAACTGTTAAATTTGTTTCATGTTTTTTTCCCCCATTAAAGTAATATTGACCAAGAGTCAGTGACAAGGATCAATTACATTCCCCATCCACCACTCATACTGGACATGCTAGACATCCCTCCCATTCCGTTCACTCCCACAGATGCATGGCTTCTGTTACTGTAGTCGCTGCTGTTCACTGCTCCTTGGCTGCCTATGGAATGTTTGATTGAAAATCACTGGAGTTTTCCTGTAAAACTTGGTCATATTAGCTCATGCTGCTCTGGCCACCATAGCGGCCTCCATAACCACCACTCAGCTGCTGGTTGGCTGGGCCACCATAACTGGACTGGTTTGACAAGTCCATGCCTCCCATCATTTGGCTATCATAAGCACCACCGCTTGCTCCTGCTGTAGAATTCAAGAAGAGTTCTACATATCTGTGCTGCATATTTGCTTTGTCTTTCAACATAGCTGCCACAGCATCTCATGAGTTGCAAACTCGACATCTGCTTCACCTGTTACTCTGCCATCAGGACTAATTTCAATATGTACTCTCACAAGGTTGAGTGGTGAAAAAAAATTATAAATGTCTTTTTCAGTAGCTCTGTAAGGTAATCCCCGCATGTGTACAGTGTCCAGTTGTGCTCTGGAAAGTAGAGCCCCCATCCCCGTATCTGTGGTCAGACATTCCTGAAAAACAATAATTGAGGTCTCTTCCAAATCTATCTGACTCAAAACCATAGCCATCATTATAGCCATTGTAATCATCATAACCTCCATAACCTCCACCATAAGCACCACGCCTCATCCTTTCAAAGCCAGCTCCTCTGCCAATGCTGTTATACGCTCTGCCAGCCCCAGGTCTGTCATAGGGACCTGGCCGCTGCATGGTCATAAGCTTTCGTGGTGGATCATAGTGAGTTCTAACTTCAGCTCGACTGCTCTTAAAGATTTCAATATACCTGTGCCCTATTCTTTCCTTGTATTTCTTTAGAGCCTTTTTAGCTATTTCCTGTGAAGCAAACTGCACAAAGGCCTCCCCCGTACTCCTCCCCTGGAAGTCCACTGGCAATGTTATCCCATTTGGCACGATTTCCAACCCTGAGAAGAACTGAACAATTTCTTCCTTGCTACATCCAAAAGAGAGTCCTCTAAGCCACACAAAGCCATCATTGGCCGTGTCAGGACTATTTGGACCAGTATGCTTCAACACCCAATCCATTTCAACATTGTTTGACTTGAATACTTCAACATATCTGTGTCCCATAGTTTCTCTGTCTTTTTTCAGGGCCAATTTGACGTCCTCTTCTTATTTGAGTTCAACAAAAGCCTCTCCACTCGGTCTGCCTTCTCTGGTATAGATGAAATGAATACCTTGAGACCCATTTTGAATTTTGCAGTCGGGGAACCGCTGCACTTCGTCCACTGAGCCAGACCACGGCAGGCCCTGAACCTTCACCACAAACCCCTCTCCGCCTTCTGTGACCAGCATCATCGTCTCCCAGTGGGTCTTGGCATCTACACAGACTGACCACCTGACTTCAGCGTGGCTGAGTCCATTCTCCCCATTCTTTTTTTTAAGATTTTATTTATTATTTATTTTTAAAGAGGGAAGGGAGGGAGAAAGAGAGAGAGAGAGAGAGAGAAACATCAATGTGCGGTTGCTGGGGGTCATGGCCTGCAACCCACGCATGTACCCTGACTGGGAATCGAACCTGCGACACTTTGGTTCGCAGCCTGCGCTCAATCCACTGAGCTATGCCAGCCAGGGGGGTTTTCTAATGTACAATATCATGTCGTCTACAAATAATGACAATTTTACTTCCTCCTTTTCAATTTGGATGCCTTTTATTTCTTCTTGTCTGAATAAGAGTGGTAAAAGTGAACACCCCTGACTTGTTCCTGATCTTGAGGAAAATGTTTTTAGTTTTTGCCTCCTGAGTATGATGTTGGCAGTAGATTTTTGTATATAGCCTTTATTATGTTGAGGTATACTCCCTCTATTCTCACTCTGCTGAGTGTTTTTATCACAAATGAGTGCTGGATTTTATCAAATGCTTTTTCTGCATCTATTGCTTTGATCATGTGATTTTGTCCATTTTGTTTTGTGATGTATAACATTTATTGATTTGTGAATATTGTACCGACCTTGCATCGCTGGGATAAATTCCACTTAATCATGGTATATGTTTTTTAGGTATTGTTGTATCTAATTGGCTAGTATTTTGTTGAGAATTTTAGTATCTATGTTCATCAGAAATACTGGCCTGTAATTTTCTTTCTTGGTTGTGTTTTTACCTAGTTTTGTGATTAGAATATTTCTTGTTGTCAAAAAGAGTTTGGAAGTCTTCCCTCTTCTTGATTTTTTGGTAGAGTTTGAGAGAAATAGGTGTTAGTTCTTCTTTGAATGATTGGTAAAATTCACCTGTTAAGTCCTCTGGTCCAGGACTTTTGTTTGCTGGGAGTTTTTTGATTCCTGCTTCAATTTCAGTAGTTGTTATTAGTCTATTCAGGTTTTCTGCTTCTTCCTGATTCAGTTTTGGAAGATTGTATGTTTCTAGAAACTTATCCATTTCTCCCAGGTTGTCCACTTTCTTGGCATATATTTTTTCATAGTATTTTCTTACAGTCCTCTGCATTTCTGTAGTATCAGTTGTTACTTCTCCTCTTTCATTTCTGATTTTATTTATTTGGGTCCTTACTCCTTTTTTCTTGATGAGTCTGGATAAATTTCCTCAATTAATGTTTATATTTTCAAAGAATCAGCTCCTGGATTCATTGGTCTTTTGAATTGTTTTTGTCTTCATGTCATTTAATTCTTCTCTGATCTTGATTGTTTCCTTTCTTCTATTTAATCTGGGCTTTGCTTGTTGTTTTTCTAGTTCTTTTAGGTGTAAGCTTAGGTTATTTATTTGAGATTTTTTAATCTTTAGGTAGGCCTGTAATTCTAAGCACTTCTCTTTCAGGACTGCTTTTGCTGTGTTCCATAGGTTTTGGGTTGTTTTGTGTTCATTTGTTTCCAGGCACTTTTTGATTTCTTCCTTGATCTGATTGATGACCCCTGTTCAGTATTTAAAAACATGGTATTTATTCTCCATGTATCTGAATGTTTTTGACGGTTTTTAAAATTGAGTTGATTTATTGTGATCCAAGAAGCTTGATATAATTTAAATCTTCTTGCATTAGTTAAGGCTTGCTTAGTGTCTTATCTTGTTGTCTTTCAGAATGATCCTGTGCTCCTAAGAAGAATGTGTATTCTGCTGCTTTGAGAAGAAACATTGGTAAATGTCAATTAAATCCATCTAATCTAGTATGTTGTTTAAGGATGCTGTTTCCTTGCTGATTTTTTTGTCTGAAAGATCTATCCATTGGTGACAGTGCTGTTAGATCTAGGCAGGCCTAGGGGGAATGAAAATCACCAGGTGAGAAAATGGCACCATGGGAAGCTGCCTGCAGACCCTACCCAGAAAGATTAGGGTCTGGGATCGGCTTATCTGGCATAACAGGATGCAGCTTTCACTCAGCAACCAGCTCTAGCCAATCAGACTCTAATACCCCAACTGCAAATTTTTACATTTAAAAACCCTGATCTAAGAATAACGAAACAAGTCCCAACCTCCCTTGGTTGGCTCCCCAACCTCCCTTGGTTAGCTCCACTTTCCCCTACAAGTCCCAACCTCTCTTGTTTGGCTCCACTTTTCCCAAGTCCTAACCTCCCATGATGGGCTCCACTTTCCCCCACAATTCCTAACCTCCCTTGGTTGGCTCCCCAACCTCCCTTGGTTGGCCCCACTTTCCTCTTAACCTCCCTCAGTTGGCTGCACTTTCCCCTTATTCCCCATTAATAAATCTTGCTCTCCTTACCTCACTGCAACCTAACAAATGCCATGTTAAAGTACCCTACAATGACTGTATTGCCGTCTATTTCTTCCTTAAGTTCTTCAAGATTTTCTTTATAATTTTAGGTGCTCCTGTATTGGGTGCATATATGTTTACAAGTGTTATATCATTTTGTTGGATCGATCCCTTAGTATTATGTAGTGATCTTCTTTGTCTCTTTTATGGCTTTTGTTTTGATGTCTATTTTGTCAGATATAAGTATTGCTACCCAAGTTTTTCTTCTGTCCCCATTTACATGGATTATCTCTTTCTATTCCTTCACTTTCAGCCTATGTAAATCTTTTGTTCTGAGGTGGGTCTCTTGTAGATAGCATATATGTGGGTTTTGTTTCCTAATCTACTCAGCTAATTATGTCTTTTTTTCCAGAGCATTTAATCCATTTACATTTAAGTTTATTATCAATAGGTACTTTTTCATTGTCATTTTTTTTTCTCTTTCAACCTGTGTTCCAGTCTGTATTTCTTCTTCTTAAAGCGATCCCTTTAGCATCTCTTGCAATGCTGGTTTGGTGGAAATGTACCCTGTAGCCTTTTTTTTTTTTTTTTTTTTTGCTCTGGGAAGCTCTTTATTTCACCTTCTATTTTAAATGAAAGCCTTGCTGGATAGTGTAGTCTTGGTTGTAGGTCCTTGCTTTACATTTCTAGGGATACTTCATGCCAATCCCTTCTAGCCTGCAAAGTTTCTGTTGAGAAATCCCTGGATAGCCTAATCAGAGCTTCCTTGTAGGACACTAACTATTTCTCTTGCTGCCTTTAAGATTCTCTTTGTCTTGAAACTTTGCCATTTTAATTTGTGGTATGTCTTGGTGTGGTTATCTTTGGGTTCATCTTGATTGGGACACTCTATGATTCCTGAACTTGTGTGGCTTTTTCTTTCACCATGTTAGGGTATTTTTCTGTCATTATTTCTTCATACAACCTTTTGTATTCCTTTCTTCCTTTCTTCTCCTTCTCGTAGCTCTATGATATGAATACTGTTACATTTCATGTTGTCCAAATCTCCCTTAAATCATCCTATTTTTAAGTCTTTTTTCTCTGTGTTGCTCTGACTGGGTGTTTTTTTCTATCTTGTCTTCCAAATTGCTCATTTGATCCTCTGCTTTGTCTAACTTCTTTTTAAATTCCTTCTAGTGTATTCTTCATATCAGGTATTGCATTCTTCATTCCCAACTGGTTCTCATTCATAGTTTCTATGTCCTTTTTTATGCTGATGTAGTTTCCACTAAGTTCTTTGAGCATCCTTATAACTATTACTTCAAACTCTATGGCTGATAACTTGCTTGCCTCAATTTTATTTAGCTCTTTTTGGGGGGATTCCTCCTTTTCTTCCACATGCAGGTTGTTTCTTTGTTTCTCCATTTTAGCTGTCTCTTTTTGTTTGTCTCTATGTATTAGATAGATCTGCTTTGACTCCCTTTTATCGTGGCGTGGTCTTAGGTCAGGGATGTCAAACTCATTTTCACCAGGGCCACATTGGCCTCGTGGTTGCCTTCAAAGGGCTAAATATAATATTAGGACTGTATAAATGTAATTACTCCTTAAAAGTTAAGCGAGAGCTTGGCACTGCTGCTGGGTAGAAAGAAAGATGCCGGGCGGGATAAAATAAGGTGGAGAACTGGATTCAGTCCATGGGCCTTGTGTTTGCCACCTGTGCTTATGTGGTAAAAGTCCTGTGGGACCCAGTGGTTCAGTCTCCTTGATCTCCTGAGCTAGGTTTTTCTAGGACTGTCCTTAGTGTGCATATGTAGGCTCTCCTTTTGTATTTGGGTTCTGCTTGTTGTTAGCCTTTTCATTGGTGGCATCTCCCCTCTGGATGGCTGACTGGATGGCTGAGATGCTAAACCCCCATCACATCCTCTACAATGCCAGGGGTGTCAAACTCATTTTCACTGAGGCCACATCAGCCTCGTGGGTGCCTTCAAAGGGCCAAATGTAATTTCAACTCCTTAACAGTCAAGGAGTAGTTTCATATATACAGTCCTAAAATTATTTCGGCCCTTTGAAGGTGACTGTGAAGCTGATGTGTCCTCGGTGAAAATGAGTTTGACATCCCTGTTCTACACTGTTGTACAGGTGCTGACAGAACAAAGTAAATCAACACAAAAAAACAAAACCAGAACAAGCAACCACACCCCAACAATAGCAAAATCAACAACAAAAGAGCAAAGAATAATAGAAGTGTAAAGAGAAATGGAATAGTTAAGAAAGAGAAAGAATAAAAACCAAAAGAAGACCACAGGAAAGAAAAGTGATTATTTAGCAATAAAGGAAGAGAACTAATATGAGTAAAGACTAGAAAAAGGGAAGTGGGAAAAAGGGACAAAGAAAGAGAAAGAATAACAAAAATAAGAAAGAAAAAGAAGGGGAAAATGGAGTAAGCAAAGGTAAGAGTGAAATAAGAGGTAAGAAAAAAATAGAGCAACAAAAGTAGAAGAAAAATAAAAAAGAATATAAAGGTTATGAAAAAGAAAAATAAGCAAAATAGAGACAGACTCATAGATAGAGAACAGGGTGACAGTTCTGGGGGTAGGGGTTAAGGGGTGGAAGAATTGAGCAAAAACAGAAAAAGGACTCATGGATGTGGACAACAGTGTAGTGATTGCAGGGGGAGAGGTTATGGCGGGGTATAAATAGTCATGGAAAAATACTATTAACAATCAAAAAAATAAAATAATAAAAAAACTGGTCAAAATCTACCCCCCTCCCAAAATGGAGTATGTCTCAGGAGAATTTAGCGCTTGCCTGCTGGGTTCTCTCTCTGGGTATGGCTCTGATTTGTCTGATGCTGGTATAAGCCACTGTCAGGTGCTATCCACCTCTAGTCCCCACAGCCTGCTTGAAGCTACAAGAGATCCACAGTGTATATTTATGATGTCTGATGCAGTATTGAGGTATGTCTAGGCATGGATATCTCTACAGCTGCTCCCCCACATCTCTTCCCAAGGCCTCTCACTCTAGGCTGTCCTTGCTTGACTTCAGTCTGTGCCATCTCTCCTTCACCTGAGCTCAAGATGAGTGGCTATGAACACAAAACCTGTGTTTTGGCCTCTTTAAGAAAAAGAAATAGTAGCTTTGTCTCCAGTAAGCTCCATCTCTCCCTAGCAGACAAAAACCCTGTGACCTTTCACCGCTAGATGCTATGTGGGTGGCTGATTCCGGCACTGGCACTGCTCCATGAGAGGTCTAAGGTCCAGACCTCTCTCTTCTCAGGGGGTACTGCCCACAGCTGAGCCGTAACCTCAGCCTGCCACTGGTGGCAATGGGGCCATTCCCTCTCATGTCCCTACCCTCCCTATCAGTCACCTTCCTATTAGAAACCTTCTTATCATTGGTTTCTGGCTGTCCTTGGTTAGAAGTCTCTTTTTCACATAGTCTTTGGTAATTTACTTTGGGTGATTTTTCCCCTTGTTAGTTTTATTTCCAATTTGGGTCTGGGAAGAGGTGTGAGAAAGATTCTCCTACTCTACTGTCATCTTGCCTCACTTAGTTTTATTCTAAATGTTGCTCATGGTGTTTTGGTTTTCTATTTCATTGTCGTTTTATGTGGGGATTTGGGAAGATCCAAAAACTATACTGCCATTATCTTAACCAAAACCTCTCCTGCTGATAACTTCCAAATTTTGTCTCCAGACTACATCTCTCACCTGACCTTATGTACCCAATTACTAACTGATATCTTCACATGCATTCTCCCTCAAATATACCTTCTTTATTAATCTTGCCCATCTCAGTAAATGGAACCACTTCCCACTCAACTGCTCAGGTTAAAAATCGGGTAGTTATTTTCTTTCCCTCACCCTCCCAAAAGTATCATACCCACAAGCCCTGACCAGCTCAACTACAAATACATCCCTAACTCACTTTGTCACCATGTCCACACTTTCCCTGGTCCAGGCCTCCACCACCTCTCCTTTGGAGTTCTGTACTAGCTTCCTGGTCTCTACCTCTACTCTCCCTGCAGGGCAGCCAGTATGGTCTTTTCAAGATAATTCAGATTCCATCATTCCCATGTTTAACACATCCCAAAGCCTCCCCACTGCAAATAGTAAAATTCTAACATCTAACCATGGCCTAAAAGACCCTGCATAATTTGGACCATATTGTCCTCTCTGACTCCATCTCCCTTGATTTTCCTTATAGTCTATATGTTCTAGACACCTCGTCTTTTTGTCCCTAAAACATCCTCATGTGCCCCTCATCTCAGGACCTTTACCCTTGCTCTCCTCTGTGGTTGGAAAGCATTTCCCCTAGATCTTTGCAGCACTGCCTTTGTCATCATTCATGTCTGAACTGAGAGCGGTTTCCTTTACACCTAGGTAAAGCTGTCAGCTGTTTTATTTTCTTAGCACTCATCAGTACCTGCAATTACCACTTTCATTTATTTGTATGTATAAGTATTGTCTGAATGCCTACCTTCCCACCACCAGAAGAATTCTTCTTGTGGACAGTGATACTAGCTGGTACATAATAGGTGCACAATATATATTTATCAGCTAATTGTTTTTCCAGTTATCTCTGGGGATGGCTAAGGGAACTGAGCCCTATGCCACAGCAAGCTCTGGGACATATTGTAATACTTTCCTGAAGTCACCAGTTGCTAGCCTAAACCTTTCATTCAGAACACGGTCCTGTCCAAATACACTGTCCTGACCACCTGACTCTAGTAAAGAGTTGTGGTTCTCAACTCTTTTAGAATAAACACTCCCTTTCTATAACAAATATTTTATAATACTCCCTTTCTATTTGAAATAAAATTCAAATGTAAACTAATTTCTTCTTTAAATCTACATAACTCCCTAGTGATAAAGGAATATTAAAAAGAAAGTAACTTCTATTAAAATAATAACTATTTTATTATGCAACTGTGTGAGTGTGACTAAACTAGAGACATAAAGAAGTGGTCAGATATTTGTACCTTTCTGTAGAATCACCATGAACACGACAACTATGAATTCAGACTAATACAGGAATGTTGTGTTGGCAACTCAAATATCACATGCTGAGTTGACAAGAGTTATGAAAGGTGATGTGATTTTCTAAAATGTTATATAACTTATGGTAAAAATTACAACAAAACACAGTCTTCCCAACTTACTTAGTAGTTACAGTAGTATAAAATTCAATGCATACTATATATTTATAAAAATATTCTGCATTTACAAATAAAATATAGATTCTAGGTTCAGATATATATATATATATTACTTACATGTAGAATATCTAAAAATCTTGGAGGAAGAGGGACATTACTGGACTAGCTGAATGTCAGAAGGCACTGGCCCATTGCATGCCAGTAGGGTTCCCTCCCTAAACATCATGATAACCAAAACTGACCTGACAAATTCATAGAATGCCTCCCAATTTATATTATCGTAAAATAATCTTGCCAATAGTTGCCAAAAACTGGAAGCAACCCAAATGTCCTTTAACTGGTGACTGGTTAGGTACATTATGTCCTGTCCATACAATGAACTACTACTGAGTAATAAAAAGAAATAAATTTCTGATATAGGCAACAACATAGATGACTCTCAAATGCATTATGTTAAGTGAAAGAAGCCAGACTGAAAAGGCTACATATTGTTGGTACACAACAGATTAGGTGGCTTTTAAACAACTGAAGTTTATTTCTCATAGTTCTGGAGGTTGAGAAGTCCAAGGTCAAGGCATCAGCATACTTGGTGTCTGGTGAGGGCCTGATTCTGGAATTCTAGACAGCCATCTTCTCACTGTATCCTCACAGGGTAGAGGGTCCAAGGGGACCATCTGGTGTCCCTTTCATAGGAGAACTAATCCCACTCATGAATGTTCCTCCTCAAGGGCTTGATCACCTCCCAAAGAACCCCCCCCCCCCACCAAGTATCATCACATTAGGGATTAAAGTGCAACATATACATTTGGGAGGAATATAAACATTCAGTCTATAGCACTATATGATGCCACTTCTACAATCTTTTGGAAAAGACAAAACTACAAGGCCAGGAAAAAGGTCAGTAGTTGCCAGGAGCTGGGGCGGGGGTGCTGACCACAGAATGACAACTGAAGTTTCATGGATGATGCAGCTGTTCTATATTGACTGGCTGTGGTTACATGCATGTGTGTATTTGTCAAAACTCATACTCATAGAATTGCAGAATATAAATAGACTTTACTATATATAAATTATACCTCAAATGTTAAAAGTGTTAAAAATAGGTCCTACCTCCACTGAGAGCCACTGCTCTAGAGCTGCACAGTGCATCACACCCTTCTTGCTGTCCTGTCACTGTGAGGAGGGAAGGGCAAGATGGGTAGACCCTGCTCTGAGAACAAGCCCTGTGGGGGTCAGGGAACCATACATAGTGCTTTATGGAGGAAAACCTGCACTTAAGTTGAATGTCTGGTTCCAAAGCCTGACATTTACCACTTGGGTGAATTTATGTGACCAGGGGCAACTTTTCTCCTCTGAACTTCAGTTTCCTAAGTGTTGGTCCCAACCCTTTGTGGTTCTGCTGTTTGCTGAAGCCATGGAGCTGGTTCCTGGTAAGCATCTAGGTCCTGGGCATGATTATGTCCTCACCTTGCTCACCACTGGGATACTCTTCTCACAGGTGAGGCACATGGGAGGCCCCTGAGCTGTGTACCCTCCTACCTAGGGTCAAGGCAAAGGACGTGGGCTGGAACAAGGCCCCACGCAACAGCAAGAATGGGAACTAGAGGGAAGTGCCTACTGCAAGTGAGTCAGCAAGTCCAGAAGGTGGCAATCCTGGACCAAATAAATTTGTGACAAATCAGAAGTCAAGGTCATTCTTCCTGCAAACTGTCATGACCTTGACAAGGCCCTTTTTTTAATGACCAGCAGCACAGGTATTCCCAGGGGTTATTTTCCCTCCTTCCCTTCCTTATTCTGTGGTCCCACTCATAGTGCACTTGAGGCACCCTCTTCCCTGAAGGCCACCTTTGTGATTACAAAGGGCTAAAGAAAGACAGTTTGTGCCGCAGACTACTCCCCCACCCCCAGCCACAGAACCTTTCCTAGCTGGAGGCATGGCTAATGAACATATATTATTTCTTCTCTTCCTCCTCCCCCTTCCCCATCATATCAATCAATGTCTTGTTGTATCCTTAGATGAATCTTAAGGTCACCTGTTTCCTTAAGATAAATTCCTACATGAGAAGTTGAGGGATCAAAGGATGTGCTCACTTTGAGGCTTTCTGAAGGGACACAAAAGTTTTCCTTCTAGGCAAAATGTCTCCAACTCTTAACCCACATTGGGGATAATCTTATTTCTTTATAAAATACCCATTAAATTGTCAAAAATGGACATCATTGATGTTATCTCATTCTTTGATTACTTGTAAGGACACAAATTTTTTTGTGTTTTTAGTGACCATGTATAAGAGCACATGAGGAAGAGGTGGTAATATGAAGGGAAAGCCTTGTCCACCCACCCAATAACACTGGCATGAGACAGTCTGCTGGGGAAAGTGTGTGGCCTCCACGACAGAAAAACTAACACAAAAACCATAAAGGGGGAATGCGATAAATGTGACTCTACACAAATATCAAAATATATTGTAAACAAAACTAAAAGGTAACTGATGGAGAACACATTTGCAACATATATCACATATCTGAGTTTAACAGAACATCAGACATTCTAACAAATCTTATTTTACAAACATGAATATCAGTTAAGAAGATGGGCCTTTGCAGCACCCCTCAGAAGAGTTAATGCTAAATGAATTCTGTCACCCACTCTGGAGTCATGACCACCTGAACAGAGGAGGGAAGGCCAATTACCAGAAGTCAAGAGCACACAACAAGCCTTAGTACTGTAGTCCCTCCTCATTCCTCCTCACTCCTTTTCACTTTCTGCATTTTCAGCTACCCATGGTCAACCACAGTCAGAAAATATTAAAAGGAAAATTTTAGATAGTTTGAGAGAGAGGGAAGTCTTATTCACATAACTTTTATAATGGTATGTTGTTATAACTGTTCTATTTTACTATTATTGTTGTTAATCTCTTAGTGTGCCTTTATCATAACTGGGTATGTATAGGAAAAAACATGGTGTGTGTAGGGTTCTGTGCTATCTGCCTTTTCAGGCATCCACTGGGGTCTTGGAACTTGTTCTCCATAAATGGTGGGGGTGACTGCATTTCCTTTTTCCCTCCCAGCTCACTGCACCCTTAGGAATTTTAACCCTTCACAATCTTTTGTTTATATTTTTGCTATTGAACCACTATTAATTGATAAGGAATGGGTGATGCCTGAATAATGCTCTATAACTGATTCCTTTAAACATCTTTAAGGAAAACATGATTACCAAGTAAACCTCATTTGGGATCACTCAGAGCTCCAGAGGCCTCAGCTCAGAATGTTCTTTGCTGGTCTTTACAGAAACAACAGCACATGGGTTTGCAAGAGTCTGTGAAACCTGGAGACAGTTTGTGTGAGTGCTAGTGAAGGAAGTGAATGTTTGGAGAAAACCCACTGTGCTGTCCAGAGAGGAGAACGATGGTTCCTTTTAGAAGAGCCAAAGCTGAGGTCTGGCTCCTGGGATGAAGCAAGAGGTCTCTTTGGAGAAGCCTCAAAATCTTTCTGACTGTCAATTAATCCTACAGCAAAATGCCATCATCTCCATCATGGAAGCAGTACGAGGAAATATAGTTTTGAAAAGAAAAATGTGACATAGAAATGCAAGAAATTCTCAACTTTAATTAAAATGGTCACTGCTGAGTGAAGGACTGACACCCTTTGCTATGACTTGCTCAGCACCAGTCGGAGAGGCAGCAATGCATAGTGATTAAGACTGCCAGCTCTGGAGCCAGCAACTAACTAGCTGCGTGACCTAGTTCCAGTTACATAATCCTTTAAACTTTAGTTTCACCATTTGTAAAATAGTATATAATGCCTGCAGATGCTGTGGGAATTGCATTAAACATGTAGATTCCAAAGAAAAGTGCCTGACACATAGTTACTGTCCAATAAATGTTATCTGTGATTATTCCCTGAACTGCCTGCATTAGCCATGTCTTCTGTTTTCTGAGGCTTTGACATCTGGGACATTGCTGACTCTAGAGGGACTGCCTCGCTCTGAGTTAGCCAATTCCTAGAAAAGGTAAACAGTTTGCCCATAAGGGTGCTTGAAAATACAAACCAACAGAGCCCACATCCACTGTCTACCTGCTCCATTCACTCCCAGGACCAGGTACCAGACAGCCAGGAACAGCCCCTGTGCCTCAGAACTTACTGAGATTATTCACACTGGCCGAACCTGAGCTAGCTGACCCTGCCTCATCTGCCCCTCCCTGAAGAAACCCCTCCCTGCAGAGAACCCAAATAGACACTTCTCCAAGGAAGATATCCAGAGTGCCTATAGACATATGAAAAAATACTCAATGTCACTAACCATCAGAGAGATGCAAATCTAAACCACAATGAGATATTACCTCACACCTGTCAGAATGGCCATCATTAACAAGTCAACAAGTGCTGGAGAGGATGTGGAGAAAAGGGGACCCTGGTGCACTGTTGGTAGGAAGGCAGAAGTAGTTTTAATGGTCATGCCAACAGAAGCTCTGGCTTCTAAATCTCACCCCCTCTCTCCCTACCCTCTCTGTCCCCCCAACACAGACACTTAATGTGCTCTGAATTCAGGTACAAGGTAGCTCAGTGCTCTTCAGTTCAGGTGTATTTTGTTGTATGCAAAAGTTGCTTCCAGAAACAATTTGAATTTTTATAAATCAAATTCCAGTTTCTGAAAATCTTACTTTTTAATCTATTTTATCCCTTTCTTTAATTGATCTTTAAACAAAACTTCCTAATACTTAAATCTTTAGCTTTCAAACTCTCTTTACTTCTTTGTCAAATGGATAATAGCTTCTAATGTGGACAAAAATGCTCTGTAGTAGAAGTACCTCAGTCAATATTGTTATGCAAAAAGAAGGAATCTTCTGTAAGAAGTCTAGCCATTGTCCTTCAATTTTCTGTTTTGTAAATTCCAATTTTGAATGTTAAGTGGAAGGGAAGCTTATCTAACTCCTTCATTTCACATAAATCTGAGTCTGAAATGAAATACCTTTTTAGTATGAAAGGAGTATCTACATGTAACTCAGGACCCCTGAGGCCTGAAGGGGAAGCAGAAAAGCAAGTAGGAGGAAATGATAATATGTATGAGGAGAGTGACAGGCTTCTGGGAGACTGACTTCAAATGCTGCATTTCAGCTCATCTTCACAACTAGGAGGTAGGTATTATTATCAGTCTGACTTTATCAAAGGAGACAGCACTCAAGGCCAGGTAGATGGCTCAAGGTCACATAGGCAGTGAGTGACAGACCTTTATAATCCTAGGTTGTCTCTGGGAGAAGACCTTCTGATTAACCCCCATCCCTACTCCTATGTCTATCTAAGCCAAACAGGTTATATAAAATATAGTTTTTGGTGTGTCCATTGAACTTGCTATAGTCTTTCTATATTTTAAAAACCTTTGTTTTACTTAAGTACCTGCTTATTCTATAAAGGATTGGAAGAGGCCACCTCCTTTCTTAGCAAATCATCCCCATGAATAACAATTCTAGTTAAAAGCAGGAACCAGACCAGTGTGAAACCATTTTGATCAGAGCAGAACTAAAACTAGGCAGGATAATGGGGAAGGGGGAGGGGGGAAAGGCCCAAGCATCTAGCTTGGGAAGCAGGCAGAAAACAGTGTGAGGGGAGTCCTGCAGCAACCTTGAGGTAAGGGCCCAGGCAAAGAGGCCAAGTCAAGGTGTTACAGAACAGAACAAGGGGGGGCCTGGAACGATATACTATTATTGAAAGAAGGCCCTGGGTCCGTTATGTCCGCCGCCAGAGGAAAGATGTCTCTCAATGCCAGAGATTTGTGAAAAGGAAAGGAAATGTTTATTTAATGCTATACAGACTTCAAGTAGTGACCTAATGTCTTCATCAATAATCCCAAAGTCCCTTAAAACACCCACAAACACAGTCACAATCCTTCCTTCCCCCTTTGCCCAGTCCAGAGTACCGTATCTCAGGAAAGGAAAACGAAGTCCATGGCTCAGGCAGTCCTCTGGTTCTTAGTTAGTCCTCCATCTCGACTGGGAGACCTCCCTGGGTTCCCGGCACCCTCGGCTGAGTCTCCGGGATCTCTGCTAAAACCAGGTGGTGGTTTCCCCTTCTAAAACTGCGGGGGTCCCCACTCTGGGACAGGCCACATGGTTCTCTCCTTCTCAGGGCTGCGCATGGCTCTCCTTCCTAAAGCAGCATGGTTCTCTCTCGGATGCAGGAGTCTCCACTCCGTCAAAACCGCGTGGTTCTCTCTTCTTAGGGATGCGGGAGTCTCCACTCTGCTAAAGCTGTGTGTCTCTCTCCACAATGGCCATGATCCTCTCTGCACCTCCACAG
Source organism: Phyllostomus hastatus (assembly GCF_019186645.2). Taxonomy (NCBI): domain Eukaryota; kingdom Metazoa; phylum Chordata; class Mammalia; order Chiroptera; family Phyllostomidae; genus Phyllostomus; species Phyllostomus hastatus. The sequence goes on along the minus strand of NW_025334015.1, from coordinate 480,528 downwards.
CCACATGGTTCTCTTTCGTATGGCCACCAAGTTTGGGTTTTTAAATCCCCGCAGCCAATCTTCCTCTGCAGCCTCATTTCCGACTCCTCCCACGCTTGGCTTCACATGCCGGAACTCGTATCCTTCCAGCTTTACTGGGCTGCCATCTTGAGTCTGGGCAGGTGTGGCCCCATGTCCTGGAGCCAATCTTCTCTGAGCTCCCACGCAGGCGCTGTAGCTTGGGGGATCTGTCCCCAGTCATGTGTTGGTGGGGAAGTTACTTCCATTCCCCTGGCTCAGAGATGATCACAGCTATTTAACATATCTAAGCGACCAGCCAAAGGCTATAGATATGTTAAATGACCACACCAGAGGGTAGCTGCAAGGCTGTTGCTCTGCAAAACAGATCTCAGTGGCCTTGCTCCATTTGTCCCTTCCCCCAACCCACACCCTGGGTGGGGGGATGGAGACATCTTAAAATCTCCTGGACACCTAAAGTTCTGGACCCCATTTCAAATGCCCATTTGGGGTCCCCCCTCTTGGCTGCACCCTGTAACAATGGCAGGGCCAAGGTTGCTGCTGGAAGAAAGGCAACAGCAGCCAGGCTGATCCTCCTGAGGTGGCAGACCATGCCTGGCTACCTCAACTGCACCCTTGAAGAGGGGGCAGAGCTGCCCATGCAAGCAACTGGTTTGTCTTCAGCACACAGACAGGGCTCAAGACACATTAGACTCCATCCCCTCTTCCTTCAGTCTCAGGGATGCAATTAACCCCATGCTGGGGCAAGGCTGTACTTGCAGCTAGATGTTAAGTGCCCTGGCTTAGAACATTGGAGAGAAGAGGAACAAGGAGCAGAGAAAGTCCTTCTATTCAACAGCACCAAGCTCTTTTTTAACCCTGGCCTAAATCCCTTTGCTGTTGTGATGCCAATTTCTTCTCACTTTGTCCTAGGGGAAATGGAGATTGGTGAGCATCTTCCCCTGAATTCAGGCGCTTTCACAACTTACAGATGGTTTAACTCATGTGAATTAAGTCACTCCTTAGTCTACTGGGAGTAAAATTTTTCCTCTGTTTTACCTGTTTCCTAGGTAAAGACAGGGAGAGGAATAAGTAGAGTAAGGGGCTGAGAGGTCCCCTGCTGATTCCCAGAGCTGAGAGGCAGGCAGGGCACAAGAACACCTGGTAGGAGCTGGCTTTCTTAGAAAGTTTCTTAGAAACTCCAGGGACAATCATGGGGCTGCAGTCTTGTAGCTCCAGGGCTGAGCCCTGGCTTTGTTCTTGAAGAGGAGGCAAGGAAGGAAGGAATCAGAACAGAGGGGAGATGGCAGGAAGGACACATCAGAAGAACAGCACCCACAGCATCAAGCAGATGAGTTAAGACCTTCCTTCCCCCACATCAGGTGTGTGTCTAGATAGACACTTAGGAGAAAAAGTGGGACTGATTTAGTTCTGTTCAGAAGTTCCTCAAGCTCTCTTGTAACAGGTGACTGCTGGCACTGGGAAGCCATCCAAGAGGCCACCTTGATGGCTTTCTGCCACAGCCCTGAGTGGTGGATGGAGGCTTGGCTCTAAGAGAGCAGTTCCTACCCATATATCCACTCCACAGGGTCATACCCTGGCAAGGTTCTCTGATTAGAAGCCCACGTACCCAGAGGACTTTCCCCATTGATGCACTCTCCCTTTCACTAACTCGTTTAGCCTCCTCGGCCATCTTGGTGAGACAGGAAGCAAGAGAATTTGAGCCCTGACAGGTGTAGTTCATCGTCGCACAAACCAAAAGGTTGCCGGTTTGATTCCTGACAGGGTCCAAGCCTGGGTTTCAGGCCATGTCCCAATGCATATCAATGTTTATCTCTTTCTCCTTTCCTTCCCCTCCTCTAAAAATAAGTGAAATATTTTTTTAAAGAAAATTCTTATTTTCCCTCTTATAAGTAAAGAAATGGGGACTAGAAAGGTCAGCTTATATAGCCATGGTCACAAATCAAATTCTGGAACCCAGTTTTTGGTTTTTGGGGTTTAGATTTCCTGGCTCTACACTGTCTTCCTAAAAAGGCAAGGGGCAGTGGTGTGGGTAACAAAATAGAAGTGGGCCCTGTCTTCTGCAGGATCTTAGCATTTCCAGAAACTTGGCAAGTTTACCACACCTATGAGCTGGCTCAGCAGACAGGAAAAAAGCCAAAGGTGGCGTGGTCTCCGCCTTGGTAACAATGCAAACATCTTCAATGGGGTCGCCTTTCTGGAAGCATCTGTTCCTGCAGTGTTGCCTACTACCCAGGTGTTTGCTGTTGCTTCCTTCTTCTCATCCCTGTTATATTTGCATTAGCACAGCTAGGCCATCCCAGCCCCTGGCTGGCATTAGGAGACCAGGTCTGCAATGAGTGCAGGGCCATTTCCTCCATTTAAAGGTCCTTCGGCCATTGGGAGGAATCTCCAGACTGGACCCCAAACTGCTCATGTTGAGCACCGAAGAGCCTCAGCATTCAGTCTGTCCCCTCTTGGGTATGAAGAGGTCTCCACAGCAAATATGTGGAGGACTGGAGTCCTAACCCTTGCCCTCTCTAACCCTCCAAGCTGAAATTTTAGCCCAGGCTGTACAAATAGGCTTTTGTACCAGTGCCCTGAGCCACTAAATGAAATTCAGAGAACTGTCATTCACAGAACCACCACCCTTGTGAATCCTTCATTTCCCAGGTCCAAGTGGAGGCTGCTTGGGAAGGCTTTCTCTCCAGGAAGCCTCTAGTGAGTGAATGCCTGGGGTGGGGGTGCCAAGGGCCCGAGCTGCCTTTCTATCGACTGTCATACTATATCTCTGTCCCTAGCCAGGCTGCCAACTCTTCAAAGGGTCTGCATCTTCTCTTTGAATCCCTGGGTTCAAGTTCTCAGTCTGCAAATAGCAAGTATTTGATTCACACTGGGTGTAAATTAGTGGGTTCTATAATTGTACAAATCTGGGTTTGTTGTTCCTGCAAGTATGGTCACTCCCATCTCAAACACTGCTGCCAGCTCCATAACTACCTGTAGAACAGGCCAGACTCCTTGCCCTCCTTACATTTGGGACCATGACCTGGAAATAGCCTGCCCTTGGACTCATTTCTCCTCCAGGCAATTTCTCATGAACCAATTCCTGAAAGACCAGGCCAGCTCTGCCTGGGTGCTTTTGCTTGGGTTATTTCTCCCACATGGAAGCCAATGTACTCAACAAAAAAAAAGGGCTCAGGATCACTGTGTTTAACTCATGTGAATTAAATCACAGTTGCAACTCAGAGGAGGCTGCATCCTACTTTCTGCTTCAGGGTCCCCAGCTCCATCTTAAAGAAGGAATATCTGTCCAAGTCCACTGGCCCCAGGAAAAGGAGCTAGTGCAGTGCTTGTGGAGCATGGCGTGCATAATGCTGTAAAAGTATGGATTGTGGCCATGGGGACTTGAGAATTCTTACCCACCTTGGCAAATGTCATTCTGCATATACACCAGAAAACTGTGGGTGGGGAAAACTGAATTTTATAAAAGGAAATGTGAAAGGGAAGACAGAGATGGAAAGAGAGGGAGTAGGAATCAGACAATTAAGAAAGAGAAGGGGAATGCACAAAGGTGGAGACCTTGCTCCCTCTAGGGAGGTGCCTTCGCAGGGCTTCCTCCCCCTGTTCACCCATCAGCCTCTTGGTGGACTGGGGTAGGTGGGCATGTTCAAAAGCTTACGATCTCTATTTTGGCTTTTTTTTTTTTTGAAAGAAGACCCATAGCTTTCATTGTATTCTACTGTGACTCTAGAAAGGGCTTCTTGTTCTCAGATTATCTGCTGGTCCTCACAGTTTGGTGCTCCTCAGAATCCTGTCTTAGGCCTCTTCTTCCTCCCACTGCAGCACCTATAGCCACCACTTTACTTGCTGCATGATGAGCTCACTCCTGGTACCTGGTCAGGACTGGCATTGGGGCATAGTGCTGGCAAGGACATAGTGCATTCCCATTTCCAGCAGGCACCTCTCTTCTAAGGTCCAGATCCACATAGCCATGACCTACAATATGGTAATCTCCAGTGGGAAGGCCAGAGGCACCTCAACATTAGCAGGACCCACAATGAACAACCACCTCCTCTAATTCATTCTCATTGCAGCTGGAGGATTCTCTCTCACACAGCAATCTGATAATCTGCCCTGCTTCTGACTTGTCAGGAGCTTTTTCCTGTACCAGGCTAACATCCAACCCTCCTCAAAAAGGTTTCTAAGGCTCTCTATTATCTGGCCCCTGCCTACCTGTCCAGGTTCATCTCTTCTCACCTTCCTCTCTCCCACATCTCATAAAAACACATTTTCTCCTGCTTCAGACTTTTGAACATACATTTCCCTCTAACTACACCAATCTTCCTGGACTAACTCTTTTACCTGGACTAACTCCTTTGTTTTTTTAAACTTCTGTTCTCAGTTTAAGTCAGGATTTCTTCTAGGAAGGCTTTCCTAACACCCACATCAGGGCACAGGCCCTTGCTAAGTGACACTATAGAACCTCATATTTCTCCTTTTTAAGCCACCTTAAGACATATTTGATACTTTCAATAAGCGCTTACTTAGTCCTTTGTGTCTTCCACTAGATTTTAAGTCCAAAGAAACCAGAAACTGTGACTGCCTGTTCCCCACTGTATACACAACCCCTAGATCAAATGCCCAGCAAACAGTGAATGTTCAGTCATTGCTGACAGAAAAATACAAATGGAAGAATGAATGAATGGAGGAAGGAAAGGATAGAGAGAAGGAAAGAGAGAAGAGAGATAAGGAAGACTAGAATGAAGGAAAGGAGGGGGAGGGGGAGGGAGGGAGGGAGGGAGGGAAGGAAGGGAGTCTATTCCTTCTGAGAGTCCCTTGTCTTTACTCTAGGGTGCAATAGACATGACACTAGCACTCCCCTTTCTCTGAAAATCCTGAGTTATGGACTGTAAGTCAGGATGAGCCTCTAGGCTGGGTGAATTCCCTGCATTATTAAACATCAGTCTCCCTGAAGAGCTAGGATAGCACATGACACATTTCATCCTGCTTGGTTCCCAGAATGATGTCTTGCACACAGCAAGTCCTCAGTCACCACAGTTGAAAGTGTGGCTCACACCCTAGGCTTTAGTTACAACACAATGCTATACACATTCTCTCATAAATACCAATGGCTGGATAGGAATGAATGATCAGCAGAGAAGGAGTCTAGTGAACAACACTGGAAGAGCAGTGTGTTCTATGCTAAAATCAGAGCCTGAGACCCAGAATCCAGCCCCAATTTCATTCCTGACTTGAATTGGCAGTGATCTATCCTCGATTCAATCCCCCCTCTGCAAAATGGAAGATGGAGATCTCCTCTCCTTACCTGCTGAGGCTGCTGTGAAGAGATAAGGCTAGAAAAGCACTGCCTAAATTAACACAACTATGAACACGCATGTACATCTCATAGGGAAACCTCAGCAACTGCAACTCATCAAGCCACTTGTGGTACCCTCTCCACCTTGCCGAGCTCTGAGCTCCAATCCCACTTGTCTTTCCTCTTCCTTTAGAAATCCTCTGGAGCAAGAGATGATAGAAGAGATAGCCACATCCTCAGGTCCCATTGCATTCACAGCCTGGGAAAGGGCTTGAAGCACAAAATCCACTGCTGCTTTTGCATTTGCCAATTACAACTAAACAGTGACTGAATAGCCGTGTTGGTAATGCAAGAGGGAGCTACTCGGCCTTCCTTCTGCTCCACTGTAGGGTTTCCCAGCTGGAGTCTGTGGGCTTGAAGATGCCAAGGTTGACAACACACAGAGCATGCTGATTAAATCTGCAGGGGACACAAAACTGAGAGGCATGCACTTAGCATGTCAGGTGACAGAATCCAAACTCATAATGGCCAGCAGAATAGAGCAGTGATAAAAAACAACACAATGATATCTTGGATGGAATATGTAAAGTCTTAGCACTCTGATTCCAGAAATCAGTGGTAGACCTATAAATGGGGATAGCTGGCTTGGACATATTTATTCAAAGAACAATACATGGGCTTTGTTTATTTGTTTTGAACCACAAACTTGACTTGAGCAAACTATGACAAACTGCTGCATATAAGGGGAAGAAGTGTAATTTTGGGCTGTGTTAACAATTGCAGAGTGTCTGGGACAAAGGAGGGAATGGTTCTGTGATCCCTGCCCTAGCCAGACCAATGCCAAACACTGTGGACGGTTTGGTCACCACTTTCAGAAGGACAATGAATGACAAAATAGAAAAAGAGAGTGTCTGCACTAGTGACAAAAACAGAAGTCAAATCCTACAGAAGTGGCTGAAGGGGGAGGAAATATGCATCCCAGGATGAATAGAAGATTTGGAAGGATCATGATTGTTGACTTCAAGTGTGTAAAGGTCATGAAGAAGAATTAGGAGTCCACTTCCCTAGGTCCATGAGGGCCAAGCCAGGGCCTGCAGAAGGAAGCAACAGACTCAGCAGATTTGGATATCAGAAGAAACTTACCAAAAACCAGGGCTGCTGCCTCAAAAGGCAGTGAGCAACCTGTCCTTGTCAGGATTTAAGCAGGGGATGAACTCAGGAGCAAATAAAAACAGAAGAATCTGTGGCCTCAGTTGTTATTACCTTTGAAAAGCACACAAACTACTGCAGGAGATTTTCCTAACATGGTACTGAGGTACTTTGGCTGAGGTGCTTCAAGAGACCAGGAGGCCTAGCTCCTTCTCTTAATATCCTGCCTCTCTAGGCTTATTTCCTGACACTTTGCCCCTCTCTGCCCACCCCCAGCCCAGCATACCACAGAACTGGACACTGGGCTCAGCTTCTCCATCATGTCTCCTGAAAAGCCTTATGTTGCCCCCCAAAAGCTGGTTGGGAGCCCCTTCACCCTGCTCCCTTAGCACCCTGCACTTTTGGTATTGGAGTAATTATCCCTTTATAGTTACTGCTTATTTACTCATCTGATTTCCCTGCTAGGCTAGGTGAGGGCAGAGACTGTGTCAGGTTGACTTATTACTGTCTCCAGACCACCTAGCACAGGGCACGATTGACCCCGGGCTGAAACGAGTATTTCCAAATGTGTGAATGTGTTACTTAACTGGATTCTCAATGAAGCTCCCATACTATAGTCTGGGTAGAATCAGGGGCTAGGACCTCCAAGCTTCTCATCCCTACAGAATCCATCTGTTTCCTCCAGGCTGCATATTAGCTTTGAGGTTTTTCTTCCTTGCCTCAGGCTCTGGGGAGGAAACCCCTCTCTCTCTAACCCCAGTAGGCCTTCCACCTATTCTAGGCACGTTATAGCTTCCCGTTCTGGCAACAGACATGTTGGGGTGTTCTTTCCTGGAACCCAATAAGGATCAATTTGTTTGATATGTTTTTGCCATGTGGTTAGAGACTGGAAAGATCATCTCTGAGGCCCCTGTCTGCCCTGGGAATCTCTGCCTGGAAGAGCCTGTCCTTCTAAACTTGGGCCATCCTGAGAGAGGCCCCTTGAATAGCAACAGGCCCCATTCCAGGGTGTGACTCAGCAGTGCCCCAACATGACATTCAGCATGCCCACCCCCAGGCTCAGAGGTGAGTCACACCAAGACAAGCCTGCTCTTTCTCCCTGCCACCTTGGTGTGGCAGGGACAGGTGAGAGGCTGAGGGAGGTGTCTGACTTGGAACAGCAGATAAAGTGCAGAACATTTGCCCCCACTTGGTGAGTACATTGAGAAGGTTAAGATCCAAAGAGCTAATGCCTTTGCCTTGCTCTTGAAATGTTCATTCTGTTCTCAGGTGTTAACACAGTTGCCCTTAAAATGAATGTTTTATAGCTCTCTTTTGTGTGCCCTGTGCCTCTATTGCCACTATTAATATTTAATGTCTCTTGAGGAAGGCACACTTTCCTGATGCACCAAGGTCTGGAGCAGCATTCATCTGAGAGACAATCCTAGGCTGGAATGGCAGTGCAGGACCGTGAGGTGGCTGACTCTTCCTTCCCAGCTCCTGGGGGCATTGGGTTATGGCTGGTCAGGCTCTGTTCTGCCCTTCAAGGAATGACAGTCCTGGAGTCTGTAAGAGGCTGCCAGTGTCTTCATTTACCCATTCCTTCACTCCCCATACCACTGGGCTGCTGGCAGAGGCCTCCAGGCACATGGGCAGATTTTAAAATAATACAAATCATTAACATTTAAAATGTTAAAGGGGCAACAGTTCATTCTTTTCTTGCAGAAGGTAGTAAAGCAGCTCTGAGAGAGGAGCCAGAAGTGGGATATGCAGGGCTCCTTCTTTATGCATCAGACTTCCTGGGGGAAGAGTCTTTGGTATGCTCCTCTCTTTGGAGAAAGGCCAGGTGCTTGTCTATCTGAGTTGCAGTGATGAGGAGAAAGAGGCCCACATACCCAGAACTGGGGACCAATTTGCCCCCACAGAGGGCCAGACTCAGAGTCACTATTTACTTAGTCACTGAGGGGCTGGAGTTAAACAATACAGTGTATGAAAGGATGTGGGTGGGATCCCAGATGGCCTCAGCAGCATCTTGACTTTTGTCATCGATGAGTCATATGGCCTTAGTCAGACCTCTTAACCTCCCTTCAGCTCAGTTCAACTCAGTTTCCTCTTATGACAAATAACAGAAAAATTTAATTTTAGAGTTGAAAGATACCCCAGAAAATATCTAGTCTGATCTCCTTTCTGTACAGATAACCTCCATGTTGCTATAGGACTAACTGGAACACAGAACACCTGTATTTGTGGATTCAGGATTTAAGATTTGACATGGGGCCTTCATCTTGTTTCTTCTGCCTTGCCTCCTACAAACCACTATTCAGGTGTGACCTGCAGGCAACTCTGAAACCTAGGCACAGAGTTCTTGTTACTAATCACAGTGCTTCTCATGTGTGTGGTTGCTGCTCAGTTTTCAGAGCACCCTTACCTGCTGTATCTATTTGATCCCTGTGAGTTAGGCAGGGAGGTGTCAGTGCAGCAAATGGGAAAATGCAGACAGAAAGGTGAACTCTTGGTCTCATAGGTTCTTAGAGGCCAGGAGGAGACATGAATCATGGTCACTTTACTCTCTGTGCAGGACTCTTTTTTCTACAGCACTTTGTTTGTTTGTTTGTTTGTTTCAGAAACTGAGACTGTTTGGTATTATCAGAAAACCTAAAAGAATCTCTAAAAAGAAGGGGCTTTGGGAAATGGGTGAATAGCTGTCCAAAGCATTCTATGTATTGAACAAACACTTATAGATTTGCCTATTTGCTGGGATAGTCCAAAGCACCATACAAAAGTAAAGTACAGTTATTGCCATCAAAAACATTTGCATTTCTGACACTGCAAGGCCAGATGGTATCACTTCCTTAGGACACCTATGAGGCCAGCTTCTTATTCTTTGTGAGGTGGCCAGCAGTCACAGAGAGTCTCACAGGAAGTAACTCCAAAACCCTTGAAGAAGGCAAGGAGAGGGGTTGGGGAAGTGAATTCTCATTTTTCAGATGATAACACATTTAATTACAGGAATTCCTGGAAACAATTATCTCCTCCCCACCAGGTACCATGTTTTATTTATCCTCTTATCTCCAGCACCTGACACAACCCATGGCACAGAATAGGTGGGCAGTGGAGGTGAATGGAACCACTGCACTTGACATTCTAGACTGGAGGCAGGAACTGCAACTGGGTCTCAAACTTCAGAAGTCCTGTGAATCACAGGGGTAGTTGTTAAAATGCAAATGTCCATATCAGAGTTTCTAGATTTAGTAGGTCTGAAATCTGCATTTTTAATTACTTTTCCAGGTAAGGTTCTGAACAGGTGATCCCTGGCCCTCCTTTTGAAAAATATGCCTCAGAAAGAACTCTGAATTTGCAAGCTGGCAGGTCTTCCCAAGGACTATTTATATATCTTATGTCTACACACTCGACCCTCAAGCGGGAAACAGAAGAGAAGCCTCTGTGGGTTGTGTCCTGGGTAGAGGGGGCATAGTGCTAAACTGATGCAAAGGAAAGACTTACCCCTGTACAGCCTGAGAACAGTAATATCAGGACAGTGGAGATTAGCAACTGCTTTCTGGCACAGAACAGATGAGGGTAATTAACCTTTAGAGGGGCAGCTTCATTTCTGGAACAAGCTGTTCTGTCTTCTGGAGCCTGTTCCTATTTCCCTAAGGAGCACCAGGCTGGGGGCACCTACCTGGATGTGGCTCTGTTCCAGGGCCCAGATTTTCAAAGGGAAACCCCACACCAGCACACCTGCCCATCTGCCTGTGGCTAGGCCTCTGCCTCTCAGTGATGCAGCCATCCCTGCCTCTGCCTGGCTATTGTTTCTGGTCTCTACATGATTATTCAGCAGACATTTCTGTTGAGGGTGGGGATACTCAATACACACACACACACACACTCACACCCCACTGGTGTTTTTCTCACAAAAGGCCTCTCACATGTACCAAAGAAGTACATCAAAAGCTTTGTGCTCCCCCACCCCAATGACACCCAGAGCAGAAACAGGGTTCCTGTGCCAGAGGCAAGATTCACTTCCTCAGTACCTGATCTTTCACCCATTATCACTTCAAGTCCCTTAGAGTTCTGAAGATGTTGTCACATCCAAGTGAGGCTCTTCCTTCTCCATGGCTCATGTGGAAACTGCACTTTCCAGAAATGGACACAATTTCTCCCATCCCATATGCTCTTCTAATGAAGTGACTCTGAACACACCCCACTTCAGTGGGAGGTGGGGTCTATGACCCTTCCTATGGAATCCAGGTAGGTTGTGACTATAGTGGAAGTGAGCCTACATGACTCTTGCTGGGTCAGTCAAAAAGGCAACACAGCTTCTGCACAGTTCTTCTGGGTTGCTCATTTTTGGAATGCAGCCACCATACTGTGGGGGAGCTCCAAGGGTCTGCAGAGGAGCCCCATGGAGAACTCCACCAAGAGGAAGAGAGACCCCCAGTACTCAGTTCTAGTTGAGCTTCCGGCCTACAACCAAAATTCGATGCGCTCTGCCAGCCATGCATGTGACCAACCTTGATGTAGATCCTCCAGTTTCCCCTTCCCCAACCCCAGCACCTCCATCCCCCAGGGATATGACATGGGGCAGAGACAAGCCCTCTTTCTGTTGTTGTTGTTCAAGTACACTTGTTTCCATTTTTCCACCACCACTCCCCGCAGGCCCACCCATCCCCACTTCCCACCCTCCATCCTACCCACCTTTAGCTTTGTCCATGTGTCTTTTAAACATGTTCCTTGATGATCCTTCCCATTTCCCCCCCATAATCCCCTCCCTGCTCCCCTCTGGTTACCGTCAGTTTGTTCTTTATTTCAGTGTCTCTGGTTATAAGTTGCTTGCTTGTTTTGTTGATTAGGTTCCACTTACAGGTGAGATCATATGGTTTTTGTCTTTCACTGCCTGGTTTATTTCACTTAGCATAATGCTCTCCAGATCTATCCATGCTGTCATGAAGGATAGGAGTTCCTTTCTTTCTGCTGCATAGTATTCCATTATATAAATGCACCATAGTTTTTTGATCCACTCATTTACTGATCAGCACTTACGCTGCTTCCAACACTTGGCTATTGTAAATGATGTTGCTATGAACATTGGGGTACATAGATTCCTTTGAATTGGTGTTTCAGGATTCTAAGGTTATAATCCCACAGTGGAATTGCTGGGTCCATTCCACTGTGGACCCAGTTCCATTTTTAGTTTTCTGAGGAAAGTCCATAGGTTTTCCACAGTGGCTGTACCAATTTACATTCCCACCAACAGTATACTAGGGTTCCCTCTTCTCCACAACCTCACCAGCACTTGTTTGTTGATTTGTTTATGATGGCCATTCTGAGAGGTATGAAGTAATATCTCATTGTGGTTTTACTTTGCATCTCTCTGATGGCTAGTGATGCTAGCCATCTGTTCGTATGTCTCTGGGCCTTCTGTATGTCATCCTTAGAGAAGTGCCTGTCCAAGTCCTTTACCTGTTTTTTAATTGGGCTGTTTATCTTCCTGGAGTGGAGTCATGTGAATTCTTTATATATTTTGGAAATCAAACCCTTGTCCGATGTATCATTTGTAAATATACTTTCTAATACGATTTGTTCCCTTTTCATTTTAATGCTGCTTTCTTTAGCTGTGCAGAAGCTTTTTATTTTGATGAAGGCCCATTTGTTTATTTTCCTTTATGTCTCTTGCTTCAGGGACATATTGATAAAAATATTGCTGTGTGGAATGTCTGAGATTTTCCTGCCTATGTTCTCCTCTAGGACTTTTACGGTGTTGTGATTTCTACTTAAGTCTTTTATCCATCTTAAGTTTATTTTTCTGTATGGTGTAAGTTGGTGGTAGAATTTCATTTCTTTTGCATGTAGCTGTCCAGAGCTCCTAACACCATTTGCTGAAGAGACTATTTTTACTCCACTTTTTGCTTCTGTCCGCTTTGTCAAATATTAATTGACCATACAGACTTGGGTTTATTTCTGGGCTCTCTATTCTGATCCATTGATCTATGTCTCTGTTCTTATGCCAGAACCACACTGTTTTGATTATAGTGGCTTTGTAATATAGTTTGATGTCCAGCATTGTGATCCTTCCTACTTTGTTCTTCTTTCTCAAAACTGCTGGGGCTAGTCGGGGTCATTTATGGTTCCCTCCATATAAATTTTTAAAATGTTTGTTCTATATCTGTGAATTATGTCATTGGTATTTTAATAGGGATTGCACTGAATCTATAAATTGCTTTGGGTAGTATTGACATTTTGATGATGTTAATTCTTCCTATCCATGAACACCATGCTTCCATTTATTTGCATCTTCTTTAATTTCTTTCTTCAGTGTTGTGTAGTTTTCTGAGTACAGGTCTTTTACCTCCTTGGTTAGGTTTATTTCTAGGCACTTTATTTTCTTGTTGCTATAGCAAATGGAATTTTTTCCTGATTTCTGCTTGTAGCATTTTGTTGTTGGTGTACAAAAATGCCTTCAATTTGTGAATATTAACTTTGTATCCAAATTCACTTTTGGCTTTGCCAAATTCTATTAGGTCGAATAGTTTTTTGGTGGACTCTATAGGGTTTTCTATGTACAGAATCATATCATTTGCAAACAGTGACAGGTTTACTTCCTCCTTTCCCATTCAGATGCCTTTTATTTCTTTTTCTCCTCTGACTGCTGTGGCTAGGACTTCCAATATTATGTTGAACAGAAGTGGTGAAAGCGAACATCCTTGTCTTGTTCCTGATCTTAGGGGGAAAGCTTTTAGTTTTTGCTCATTGAGAATGATGTTGGCTATTAGTTGCTTGTATATGGCCTTTATTATGTTGAGGTATCCTTCCTCTACTCCCACTTTGCTGAGTGTTTTTATCATAAATGGGTGCTGTACCTTATCAAAGGCTTTTTCCACATCTACTGATATGATCATGTGATTTTTGTCTTTCCTTTTGTTTATGTGATATATTACATTTACTGATTTGCAAATATTGTACCATCCTTGCCTCCCTGGGACCCTGGGATGAATCCCATTTCATCATGTTGTACAATCTTTTTAACGTATTACAGGATGAAGTTTGCCAATAATTTGTTCAGGATTTTAGAATCTATGTTCATCAGCGATATTGGCCCTTAGTTTTCTTGCTTTGTTGTCTCTTTATCTGGCTTTGGGATTGGGATGATGCTGGCTTCAGAAAAAGAATTTGGGAGTCTTCCCTCTTCTTGGATTCTTTGGAATAGTCTGAGAATAATAAGGGTTAGCTCTTCCTTAAACATTTTGTAAAAATCTCCTGTGAAACCATCTGGTGCAGGGCTTCTGTGTGACAGAAGTTTTTTGATTACTGCTTCAATTTCACAAGCTGTTATTGGTCTGTTCAGGCTTTCTGCTTCTTTTTCATTCAGTTCTGGGACATTATATTTTTCTAGTAATTTGTCTGTTTACACAGGTTTTCAGATTTCTCGACATATAGTTGTTCATAGTAATTTCTTACACTCCTTTGTATTCCTGTGGTATCAGTTGTGATTTCTCCTCTTTCTTTTCTGATTGTATTTATTTGATCCTCTCTCTTTTTTTCTTGATGAGTCTGTTTAAAGGCTGGTTGATTTTGTTCATCTTTTCAAAAAACCAGCTCCTGAACTTATTGATCCTTTTAATTATTCTTTTAGTCTCTATGCCATTTAATTCTGGTCTGATCTTGGTTATTTCCTTTCTTCTACTCTCTCTGGGCTTTATTTATTATTGTTTCTCCTACAGTTATTGTAGATGTAGGGTTAGGTTGTTTATTTGAAATGTTTCTATCTTTTTTTAAGTAGGCTGGTATTGCTATAAACTTCCCTCTCAGGACTGCCTTCACTGTGTCCCATTAGTTTTGGACTATTGTATGTTCACTTTCATTTACTTCCCAAAACTTTTTTATTTCTTCCTTGATTGGTCAGTATTGGCCCATTCATTGTTTTTTTTTAATATATTTTATTGATTATGCTATTACAGTTGTCCCATTTTCCCCCCTTCGCTCCCCTCCACTCTGAGCACCCTCTTCCACCCACATTCCCCCCTTGGCTTCTACATTTCCCATAATATTCTTACCCTCCCTCTGTCTATATTTTACCTACCATTTATGCTACTTATTCTCTGTACCTTTTCCCCCTCTCTGCTCCTCCCACTCCCCTGTTGATAACCCTCCATGTGTTCTCCATTTCTGTTGTTCTGTTCCTGTTCTAGTTGTTTGCTTAGTTTCTTTTTGATTTTGTTTTAGGTGTGGTTGTTAATAATTGTGAGTTTTCTATCATTTTACTGTACATGTTTTTTATCTTCTTTTTCCTAGATAAGTCCCTTTAACATTTCATATAATAAGGGCTTGGTAAAAATGAACTCCTTTAACTTGACCTTATCTGAGAAGCACTTTATCTGCCCTTCCATTCTAAATAAAAGCTTTGCTGGATAGATCAATCTTGGTTATAGGTCCTTTTCTTTCATGACTTGGAATACTTCTTTCCAGCCCCTTCTTGCCTGTAAGGTGTCTTTTGAGAAATCAGCTGACAGTATTATGGGAACTCCTTTGTAGGTAACCCTCTCATTTTGTCTTGCTGCTTCTAGGATTCTCTCCTTATCTTTAATCTTGGCTAATGTAATTATGATGTGCCTTGGTGTGTTCCTCCTTGGGTCCAACTTTTTTGGGACTCTCTGAGCTTCCTGGACTTCCTGGAAGTCTATTTCCTTAGACAGAATGGGGAAGTTCTCCTTGAGTATTTGTTCAAATAACTTTTCCACTTGTTGCTCTTCCTCTTCTCCTTCTGGTACCCCTATGATTTGAATGTTGGAACATTTAAAGATGTCCTGGAGGGTCCTAAGCCTCTCCTCAGTTTTTTGAATTCTTGTTTCTTCATTCTTTTCTGATTGGATGTTTCTTTCTTCCTTCTGGTCCACTCCATTGATTTGAGTCCCAGATTCCTTCTCATCACTATTGGCTCCCTATGCATTTTTCTTTATTTCACTTAGTGTAACCTTCATTTTTTCATCTAATTCAACCAATTCTGTGAGCATCCTGATTACCAGTGCTTTGAACTGTGCATCTGATAGGTTGGCTATCTCTTTGTCGCTTAGTTGTATTTTTTCTGTAGCTTTGATCTGTCCTTTTGTTTGGGCCATTATTTTTTGTCTTGACATGCCTGTTACATAGTGAGGGTCAGAACCGTAGGTGTCCACCGGGTGGGGCAACTCAGTCACCACTGGGTTGTGATGCTGTATGTGGGGCAGGGGTCTGAGAGGGGACAATTGTGCTTTTTCCGCTGTCTGCTGGATTTCAGTCACTTCCCCCCTTCCCCCAAGCAAATTGGGCCCTTCTGGTGCTGATTTCCAGGTGGGTGGGTTTGTGTATGCCCTGGGACCCTGTGGGTCTCTCCAACTAATTCTCCTGTGAGGCAGGGAATTTCTCCCAGCACCTCAACCACCACTGGTGTTTTCAATTGGTGTTTTGAGGCTTTATTTCCCTGTTCTGGGACCCTGGGTGCAAGGTCTGCCTCATTCCCCAGTTTCACCTGTTTTGTTTGCACGTGAATGTGGGACCAGATGCTCTGCGCCCCTCTACAATTCTCTGCCTTGCTGGGTCTGCGAGCTGCCGCTTTGCATGCCTGAAGTCCACCAACTGCCACTTTGCGCACCTGGGGTCCTCCAGCCACCCTGCTGCAAGCACTCTCCATCCTTGCTCACAGTCTCCACCCCTCTTACCGGTCTGGATGAATGTGTCTATTTTAACTCCTTGGTTGTTGGACTTCCATACAGTTCAATTTTCTGTCAGTACTGGTTGTTTTTTTGTTTTTAAATAATTGTTGTCCTTATTTTGGTTGTGCAAGGAGGCACACTGCATCTACCTACGCCTCCATCTTGGCCGCAAGTCTCCATTCATTGTTTAATAGCATACTATTCAATCTCCATGAGTTTGAGTGTTTTTTGAGTTTTTCCATGAGGCTCATTTCTAGTTTTAGACCCTTGTGGCCCAAGAAAATTCTTGATATGATTTCAATTTTCTTGAATTTATTGGGGTTGGTTTTGTGTCCTATCACGTGGTCTAGCTTTGAAAATGTTCCATGTGCATTGGAGAAGAATGTGTATTTTGCTCTTTTGGGTTGAATGGTTCTATATATATCAGTTAAGTACATTTGATCTATAGTATTGCTCAATGCTGCAATATCCTTGTTGATATTTTGTTTGGAAGATCTATATCCATTTTTGGCAGTGGGGTGTTAAAATATCCTAGTGTAAGTGTGTACCTGTCTACATCTTTCTTGAAGTCCTCCAGATTTTCCTTATATACTTGGGTGCTCCTATGTTGGGTGCATACATGTTTATAATGTTTATGTCTTCTTGATGGATTTTTCCCTTGAGTATTATGAAGTACCCTTCATTATCTCTTTTTATGGCCTTTGTTTTGAGGTCTATTTTGTGTGATATAAGTACTGCTACCCCAGCTTTTTTTCCCTGTCCATTTGCTTGGAATACTTTTTTCCAACCCTTCACTTTCAGTCTGTGTAGGTTTTTTTTTTTTTTTTCCTGAGGTGAGTCTCTTGTAGGCAGCATATGTGTGGGTCTTGTTTTTTACGCATTCAGCTACCCCATCTTTTGATTGGAGCATTTAATCCATTAACATTTAAGGTTATTAATGATAAGTACTTATTCATTCTTCCCCCTTTGTACCTGTGTTCCTCTCTCTCTCTCTCTCTCTCTCTCTCTCGCTCTCGCTCTCACTCTTTTTCTTCCTCTTTTTAAAGCAGTCCCTTTAGCATTTCTTGAACTGCTGGGTTTGGTGTAGGTGTATTCTCTCAGCCTTCTCTTGTCTGGAAAACTCCTTATTTCACCTTTCATTTTAACTGAGGACCTTGCTGGGTAGAGCAGTCTTGGTTGCAGGCCTCTTGTTTTCATTACTTGGAATATTTCTTGCCATTCCCTTCTTACTTGTAGTGTTTCTATTGAGAAATCAGCTGCTAGTCTTATGGGAGCTCCCTTGTATCTTACTTTCTGTTTCTCCCTTGCTGCTTTTAAGATTCTCTCTTTATCTTTAAAACTTGGCATTGTAATTATCATGTATCTTGGAGTGGGCCTCTTTGTGTTCATCTTGATCAGGACCCTCTGTGCTTCCTGAACTTGCTCTGTTTTTTCCCCTCTCCAGGTTTGGGACGTTTTCTGTCATTATTTTTTCAAACAGGGTTTCTATCCCTTGTTCCTCTTCCTTCTGGTATTCCTATGATTCAAATGTTATTGTGTTTTATGTTGTCCTGTAGTTCCCTTAAGCTATCTTCATATTTTTTGAGTCTTTTTTTCATGCATCCACTCTACCTGGGTATTTCCTTCTACTTTGTCTTCCAGCTCACTAATGCAGTCCTCTGCTTCATCCAGCCTGCCTGTAATTCCTTCTAGTGTATTTTTATTTCAGATATTATATTTTTCATTTCTTTCTGGTTTTTGTTCAAAGTTTCTATTTCCTTTTTCATACTGTTGTAATTCCCATTCAGTTCCTTGTGTTGTCATTGAGTTCCTTGAGTATCCTTATAACCATTCTTTTGAATTCTATATCTGATGGTTTGCTTGCCACCATTGCATTTAGCTCTTTTACTGGGGAGTCTTTCGATTGTGGGTTCTTTCTTCGTCTTCTCATTTTAGGTGACTCTTTTTGTCTCTTTCTGTGATTCCCTATGCTCTGCTTTGCCAGCATCTTTGTGGGGAGAACTTCTGTGGTAGGAGTTCTGTGGGTCTCGGTGGTGAACCCTCCCCATGGAGCCCTGCCCTAGTTGAGGATTTGTGGCTAAGGACTCCAAAACCAGTGATTCTTCACAGGAGCCTATAAGGCCTTCTGCAAATTTAGAGGACATTTTTGTCCTCCACATATAGCAATGCCCAGACATTTATTATTGAAATATATACATTTCATTATATTATTTTAATTTACCCATTATGTTATATTTAGGACATTATATGCTTTTAAATCATGTGTGCAGAAGAGTTAGAGTATCTCTGAATTTCATTTCAGGATAGCAAAGTGGTCTTTTTGAGAATACTTGTTATAAAATGGATTGGACTGAGTTGAGAAACACCTCCCCATACAAGACCAGACGCCAGGAGTGTTGGTGTCACATTAGCTCCAGCCAAACCCCTCTGCCCTACCTCTGGGATGCCAGAAGCAGAGAGAATGGCCTGGATCAGTATGGGCATGGGACGGGGTGAGAGTTGAGACCCTCTGTGGAGACCAGCCCTTATAGGAGACCATTCTGCATGGTGTGGGCACAGACAGGATCCACATTCATGGATAGGTTTCCCCATGGGGAATCAGATCTGCATTGTACCTAGACTGCTTTGAGACTTGCTTTTTGCTAAAACTCCCTCACACTGAATTAAGGCAGCAAACATTTACTGCATATCTTTAAAGTAACTTCCTAAAATCTGTGCTAAACCTTCCAAGGAGGAGTGTAACCAGTTCAACCACTTTTCCCTTTGCACTTGCAAATATCCTTCTTCTGTGATGTGATTAGCGGCATCCTCTCCTTTGTTTTCTGTAAAAGGTAACCACCTAAAGCGAACCTCTGCATAGTAAATGAAGACCATCATGTAATGTGCCCAGAAAAGCAATAAAAGCTTGTCAAGACAAGGGTTGGGGCACTGTCCCCTTGAGAGTGTGGCTGTGCTGTCACTTTTCCTCCACAGGACTTGGCAGTCCGTGTGAATTTGTCATGTCTCATCCACAATGTTGTGGACCTCATGAGCTGGGGTCCACATCAAGCCCTGACTGACAGCCTGACCCTGTCACCACCCTAGTGTAAGTTATGCCAGTAGCCAATATGCCTTCAGCATCTGTAGGGCTTCTTTCTCCTTCATTGCCATTAGATCTTGTTAGCTGTATTGTCATTTATAGGAGAAGTCACAGAGGGGCTCTCAGGGCCACTGCCCCATCTTACAGAAACAGGTAGCCCTGTCCCTTCTGCTGGTGATGGTCAGCTGGGGGCCTACTATTGGGAGGGGTCCAGGAAAACCACTCAGGGAGGCCCTCAGGGAGAGATTTTCCAGGCTGCTAGGTGGAGGCCTGTGAGACCTAGGGGCTCTGCTTCTGCAGGTCCCAGTGAGCAGGGCTTTGTGTGCAGGTGTGAGGTCTCTCAGGCCCTTTGGGTGTCATCACATCAAAGAGTTCATTCTATAGCTGCACACAGCTGGGTCCATGGGTCTGCATAGTCTGCCAGCTCGCCAGCCTGCTCTGCTAAGGACAGTGCATTTCACCCTGGTCACCAGGGACATTGGCCCACTGTTGATTCAGCTCCAGACAGGGCCTCAGTTGTGCATGAAGGAGGCAGTGCTGCCAGTCTCCACCTCTTACCTGTAGCCACCTCCAGGCCTGGGAGGCAGTGGGCAGGCCAGCCAGACCCCACATGCGGACCTCTCTTCCTCTTCTGCATAAATGAAATTTCTGACAAACAAGTGCTCTAAAGAGCTTATGCCTTGATACGGCCAAAGAAACCTTTCTTGCTTTGCAGTTAGACTAGAATAAGTCTTTCTCATGAGGGCTTTGGTGAAATTGTATATGGCAAGACGTGGCAGCCACACTGCCCAAGGGAGGGCCAGGGTCTCAGTGGGAGAGAAGGCTGTTACCCTGATGGGCTGCAACAGAGGGGGCCAAATGGCTCTACTCACTAGCCCAGTGCCACAGGGAGTGGAAGGCCCCCTGGCATAGGGGCATAGTTTATAGCCAGTCCAGGGCTGTATCACAACTGGCCAACTCACAGCTAAGCCCACAGCTCAGCACCCACCTTTGTCTGCAGGCACAGCTCAGCTTGAAGGAGTGAACCACCGCCCCCACTCCTAGGCCTGGAGGAGATGGAGGGATGGGCTGAGAGCCACTTAGCCAGGGGTCTCCGGGTCTCCTCCCTTCAGAACCTGGGGCCTTTGAAAAGTGTGAGAAGCAGAATTGACTTCAGCTGAGGCTCAGAACTTTTTTTTACCATCTCAATGCTCTTGGGAGGGAAAGGAAATGAAGTCACTGTGATCAAATCTGAGGACAACAAGGGAGGAAGAGCTGGAGCTGTGAAAGGAGGAAAGAAAGAGCACTGGGGGCTACAATTCTTTCTTTCTCCACTTTTCTTTTAAAGAGAAACAAATTAAAGGGCTTAGATTTAATAAGGCCACCGAAAGATAAAAACTGCCCTGGGTCTGTGGGGGTGGGTGTGGGCTCCAAGGTGCCCTTTTTCCCCAGCCTCCCATGAGTCTACTGCACCCCCAGGAGGCCTAAGGCACCAGCTCTACTCCCTGCACCAGCACAAGCCATGAAGCAGGCTCTAGGAAGCTGGCATTGGATGGAAGGGGCCTCAAAAACTCCACAAATCTCTGGTTTTCAAACTGTACTCTCCAGAACATGTCCCTCAGGAGCCATGGCTGGGTGTTGGAAGGTCAGGGACAGAAGGGAGCCCAACCTGCAAGTCCCTGATGTCCCACTTCGACTAGAGCAGCTCAATTTCTACCGGCTGGACTCTGGGAGGATTTTACTTGAACTTAAAAGATTTAACCACTAAAAGTAAGCTTGGAGACCAGTGGCCTAATCTGACCATCTCACTTTAAGATGAGGGCCTTCGAGATTCTCTGAAGGGAAAGAACTTTCATACTGCAGATGAATGACAAATGTAAGACTTGAGCCAAGGTATCTTGGCATCTAGTCCACTCTTCTTTTCCCTACACCCCCACCCAATTATTTTATCTCCTGTCTAGGTTTACTTTGCTAACAATGCCGAAGTTGTACTTCCAGCCAGACCCTCTCTGCCTGTCAGACCTGCACACCAAGCTGTGCACTGGGTGTCTGTGGGCCCCTGCAGACCGCCACACCCACTGCTCACCCTCTGCTCTTGCTGGGTGTTTGCCTCAGTGGGCAGCCTATCCTGGCACCCAGTCACCCATTGGCAGCTCCAGGATTTTTATGGGATAGAATGAAAGTTGGGCTGACAGGGTTAATGAAGGTAGCAAACTTGTCTCACAGCTGAGTCTGCATGGCAAGTACACTGCTCTTCCTTGGGTTCCCTGATTGACCAGGGTGTAGCCCTCCTCTTTACCCAGCCATGACAGGCAACCAAAGTAGAAGATGGGAGACAGCCTCATCTTCTCCTTCATGTTCACTGGCTGCCCCATCCCATCAATGGCCAAATCCTACTAAATTCTCCTCCAAAATGATATTTTACTTCACCTTCCTTCCTCTGTGTACTCTCCAAGAGAGGTCCAAGCCTCCTTGCCTCTCCCATGCCAGCTTTGGAGAGCAGTCTTTCTTATCTGCCTCAGTATACTCAGTATTCTCCAAGTACTGGATACATACTAAGTACTTGGTTAATATTTAATGAAAGAATGAATAAGTAAATTCATTGATGGATGGCTGGATGGATGGATGGACAGACTACTGCAATAGTCTCTTAACTGCTCTCTTTTTAAAATTGGATCCTCCTCTACATGTCCTCCATTCTACCACCACAATGACTCACCTAAAATGAAAACTGGAAAGGCACTCTCCTTACTTAAAAGTCCTCTTAAAATTCCCAAACCATGCCCAGGCTCCCTGTCCTGGCACTCAGAGTCTTCATGACTGGACCCTGCATTCCTCTCCAGTCCTACCTCCTCCAATTCCCATCCACCTCACTTGTAAATTTCCTTTGAAACATCCTTTTCCTTCATCTGGCCCACGTTCACTCTTCTTTCAAACCCTGCTCAGGTCACATCTACCTTAAAAACTATTCCTGCCTCTGTAACCCCTGTTCTAGGCTGGCTGGTCCTTGCCTCTGGTTCCACAGTGCAAATCTTCATCCCTGCAGTTGCCACCTGAGTTATCACAGTCCATGTGTCATCTTCCCTGTGGTATTGCTCACTCCTTGAATGCAAGTCCCAGATCTTACTCATGTCTGTCTCCCCATTCCCAGCACAAAGACCAGCACAACAGCATAAGTGGGTCTAGAAATTAGCAAATGTGTTCCCATGGGGCTAATTCTGAGAAGCAAAATCTTCTCAGAAATTGTCCCCAGAGCTGAGTATGCTCTGGAGGGAAGGTTTTGTGGGCCTCCCCCAGGCCACTGCAGGCCCTGGTGACCTCCACTCTGGGAGAGCTGAGCTTCTCCATTGATAGTTTCAGATGGGGGCACTGCCCTTGTGTGTCTACCTTTATGACAGGGTCAGGCAGGGGTCACAACAATATGTGGTAGACCCTTCCCTGAATGCTACTAAGTGACAGAAGCAGCCAGTCACACCAGGTACTACTGAAACTTGGCTAGTGTCCCATGTTGGGCCATCGTATCTTCTTTGTGGTGCCTGGTTGGTCTCAGAGAGGGATAGGATAGGAGGTCACCAACAGAGGGGACCTGCTCAGCCCAGTCCAATGCACATGTCACAAGAGGGCACTCTCACAGAAGCCCTGTTGCAGAGTAGGAAACAGCTGAGTGCAGCATCAACTAATGGGAGAAATTCCCAGGCTCTAGGCTACAGAATGTTCTCTACCCAGTTCATCAGCAAGAACAGTGCAACAGTAAGCCCAACATGCCCCTTAGGCCAGTGGCAGGGTTATCTGGAGGTACATGGGTCCAACTCAACAAGAAGCAGAATATAAGCTGAATTCAAGAAAAAGACACAAGGGTTTGAACTAAAGCAAGTGAGTTGTTTTTGCTTTTTTGTTTTGGGGTTTTCTGGGGTGGGGGGGTATATGTTTTGCTATCAGGACACACAAGTGAGAAGAAAGCCACAGGTCCCAGATTCTGGATGCAAGAAAGACACAGGAAACAGAGCTCTAACCTTAGAGCTCTGAGTTCCACTGCTGTTCCAAATTCCACGGCTGCTCCCTTTGCAAAATTCCCTCTCCCACTTTCTTTAAAAGTAGGGTGTAGAACATGAAAAGAAAGACTTTTGGGGGTCTCACAGCCTGCATTCAAATACCAAATGTGCCATTTATTAGCCATATACCCTTGGAAATGTTACTTTACAATATTGAGCCCCAGTTTTCTTAACTGCAGAAAGGGGGCAATAGTATGTATCTCTTAGATGTGCAAATTTATGGAGGTAATATATAGAAGTGTCTCACACAATGCCTGTCATATCACAGGTGCTCAGTACCAGTTGGTTCCCTCCTCCTTCTACCTTACATCTCCCCAACCTTGGCTTCTATGATGTTCAGAGCTCCTAGCTCCCAAGCCAAGGCTGGGGACTGGGCTATGATGAGAATATGCCCATTCCTTGGGAAGGTGAAGTTTAAGGTCAATGATTTGGGGCCAGTGAGGCAAAGGTAACATGAGGAACACAAGACAGCTTCATCAGGGAAAGAAGCAAAGAGACCCCTAAACAGGAGTCCCTGACTGGCCCACATTCAAGTCAGTTTTGGAACACATCCTGCAGTATGAGTCTTCTTGCTCTTAGAAGAAGCCAAGGAGGGAGCCTGAATACAAAGGAAGGTAATAAAAATGAACAAGGAATGATAAGTTTTGACCTATAAATTGAGGTTAAAGGAACATAATGTGTGGAACCAGAGAACCAGAACCTATGAGGACAGGAAAACTTCCCATAAATATGTGAGACAGAGACATATAAAAGAAGAGCAAGAATTATTTGAAGCAGTTTAAGACACCATTAAAAGAAGAAATGGCCTCAAACTAAAATAAGAGAAAGTTAAATCTGAGTCTTGGGGACATTAACTGGTGAAGAGGGTGGAGAAAAAAACACCTGGCTATTGGTGCAAAGTCATCAGGAAGCAAAGCCACAGGTGCCGGTGCCATTGTCTTGTCCCCGTTTGGGGAGTCCACCTTGACCACTCAGGAGGTGTTCTTGTTCTCACTGAGCAGCTGTTTTGGGGCATCCAGTTCACAATAGGGAGGGGGTTGGTTCTGGCTGCCCAGCTGCCTGGCCTCCCATGTTCAAATTCACTCTTGAAATAAGAAGAGACAGGTACAGCCAGCTGCTGGTGGGGTGATTGGCTCAGATGACTGGAGTGTGATGCCAGGAGGCCAAGGTCACGAGTTGGAGCCTATGTGGGCTCTGTCAAGGCTTATAGTGATAGAATGTGGCTGGATAAATAACTATATCTACTAGTAGAACAAATGTGCTTAAGAGCCTCACACAAAAGACCACTCCCAAACATGGGACTGCAGAGCATTATAAGTGCAGAGCATTACCCATAAATATCTTAACACACTCTCAGCAGTGACCATTTTTATCCATTATTTCAATAGCACTCACTAAAGCCACTTGCATGCTGGGGGTATGAGTGGGGGAGGGGGTAATGCCTGCAGGCCTCCAGGCTTTGGCCGTGGCTGAGAAGGCAAACATGCTTCTTCATTTAGGGTTTGGAGTGATTGAAGGAAGAGGCAGCAACTGACTGTGAGCCTTTCCCAACTTATTTGCACAGATCCAATACATCATTTTTACAGTTCTTCTAAAAAAGACCCCATAAATCATTTTTCTTCTCAAATTTCACATAAAATTTATCTTGCTTTTTGCCCGAAATTGACTACAAACATTTTAATTACAATAAGAGATACCTAGAGCAAAATATATAGAAAGTCCACTCAATATTCATTTAATCATTCAATCAATAAACTGTTATCGAGCACCAGAGTGCACTGTGAGTTGTGATGGAGACTACAAGATGAATAAGGCATTCTCTCTGCCTCCAAGGAATGTGTCCTGGTTAGGGTGGGGGCTGCTTCCAATAGAGACACAAAAAGGTCTAAGATAGGTGAAATGTGAGTTCTTTTAACAGAATAGTAAACTATTTGGTAACTCAGAGGAGAAATAAATCATTCTGACAGGGAGGATCAGGCAAGTTTCCAGACAGAGGTGATATATGATCTGGTCTTGAGTAAAGTATGGAATTTCACCAGGGAAAGAGAGCATGGAAGGGCATTTCAGGACTGAGAAATGCCATGGACAGAGCCACAGCTGTGGAACAATGCTGTTGTCCACAGGCAGGATCACTGAGTTATCCAATAAAGCTAGAAAACAGGAGCCAAGGTAGCACTGGGGAGGGTATAGAGGAAGAGGGTGAAAGGGGAATAACAGGGTTATTATTATAATCAGGTC
This sequence comes from Phyllostomus hastatus, assembly GCF_019186645.2. Lineage (NCBI taxonomy): Eukaryota > Metazoa > Chordata > Mammalia > Chiroptera > Phyllostomidae > Phyllostomus > Phyllostomus hastatus. The sequence goes on along the minus strand of NW_025334015.1, from coordinate 455,049 downwards.
ATGGAAGGGCTTAATGTATTCCAAGGATTTTGTATTTCATAAACAAAAGAAACCCTAAGAAGTTCTTGAGTTGTGACCAACAATGGCCAGGTCAGTATATTAGGAAGAAAACACAGATTCAATGTGCAGGATAGACTTAAGAAGTGAAAGATGGGAGGCAGGCAGAAGGCTCTTGCCAGGTGAGACGTTGTGGAGACCCAACCAGGCCAATGGTAGGAGTGACGGCAACTCCCTGTTTCTGTAGAATCATGTGTGTGTTACCACAATACAGGGTGGCAAAAGGAGACTTACTCTTGTGAGTACACAAAACACAGAGTTTATTCTTGTATTACTATTTATCAATTATTATATCATTTTCCATATGAACACTGGTAAACCTACTTTTGCCCCACCCTGTCTTGTAGCAGCACATTTCCTTAACCTGTTCCTTCTACTTGGAAAGTCTTCCACACCGTCCAACTGGTTCACTTCAGAGTGATCTCTAAAAGCATTTCCTGGCCCACCCAACCCTTGTCCCTGCTCTGTGCTTCCAATACAGCAGGGGTGTTCTTCCATGCTATACTAGCACGACAGTTATTACTCATCTGGTTACTTAGCCTCCACCATCAGACTGTAGAGTTCTTAAGAGTAAGTCTTTGGTCCTCTTTAATTCTTTATTCTCAGGACCTAATCCAGACAGGGTATCCAGAAAGGTTTCTGTGATGGAAGGTGTAGGGTAAGTGGAAGTAGTCTGGCTTCCTCACCCAGGAGTCTGGGTAACTAAGGGGAACAGTGTTCCCATAGCCTTGGAAAGGCCTGACAACCAGTGTTCTCATAGCCTTGAGACTGGGTCTGATAAATTGTTCCCATAACATGAAGTGGGTTCGCATGTGCAGAACTGCGTTATGTTATGTAAGGTTTTGGCAGTTTTCCAGCTTTGTTCCCCTCTAGTACTTAAATAGGTAAGGACTCCCTGCTGGGGGTGATGAAGATGAGAGACACACAATGGGACAGGTGCCACAATGGGTGCTATGATGGGTGCCATGCTGGGGAGCAGGGGCCATGACATGTGCTACGCGGAGACATGCAGATAGACACACAACTTGGAGCGTGCGTGGCTCACCCACCCGTGAATAAGGCATGCAAGACATCCCAACAGCTCCGTGACTATTTTTCCATCTGCTCGAATACCATAGACCTGCTTGGCCTTGAAGGGTTGCAACACAGAAGGGAATGTCCTTGAAGTACTCTCTGTGCTTAAAATTTATTTCTTTCATACCCACATACATAAGCCCACTCCATTTAGGTAAATATACCAAATATACCAATAAATATACTGGTAAATATACCAGTCCCATGTCCAATGCCTCTCCCCTATTCCATTCTCACTCTGAGCCCATCACCCTATTTCTAGTGTAAATTATCCTAATTAACCTCTTTCAACCCCATTAAAATATGCTAAATTATTCTCAGCTCTCATGTAAGACTCTGTACTGGGTTACCTGGGATGGAATACAATCTGTTTGCTGGTATCAAAGCCCTGCTGCTCACCCAGGGGATTAACATTGTGACAAAATTATTAGAAAACTGATGGACTATTGAGGCCTCCTGAGCTTGCGGAACACCCATTCCTCAGCCTAATAAATGCCTTCCTCCCAGGCAGCAGTTACAGGCCATCCATTTCCTTGCCTTCTTCCTGGCTGGGCAGCCCAGAGACTCCAGTAAATGCCTTCAGGGGGGGTTATTTCACAGCTGGCTAGACATCCTCCTAAAAATACCTTTGCATATCTTCATCTTTTATATATTAATAATAAAATCTAATTTCCACTTTGGGGTAGGATGGCATAGTTTGTGGGAGATGAGTACTTCCACTGGACACAACTAGAAATGCCAGATAAAATACTCATCTGTTTTAAGATATCATTGACCTGCTGGAACAACAAGGATCAGAGAAGACATAATTCCAGAGAGGGGAAATGTAAGAAGGGGTGAGTTGATATTCTGCAGTTTCTTCTGACCTGGAGGGATTTGCCATTTTGGGACACAAGCTGGGAGACTGGGGACCCACACTTGGATCAGGCAGAGGCTGCTGCTGAAAATAAGGACGCCAGCAGGGCTACTGGCAGGCAGTCTTAGGACTACAAAGAGAAAATTAGAGACTCAAGGGGCCTCAAAGGCAAAGCTAGTTTTCCCAAGAGGCTATTTACAGAACTCTGAATTTAAATAAAGTGAAGGGTTGGGGGCAGGGAGAACCCTAAACAGAAAGCCTCTATAAAGCAGAGAGTTTTTTGTAGTTTTAAGATACTTAAGTGATAAGACACACCACACCAGGCTCTCAACTAATGCTGGCTACTCCCTGGGAGAGAGGAGAGCCAGAGTTAGACTAAACCTTGTCAAAATACAACCTAGCTAGGATTTACTTCAATCTTTAATTGAATTAAATTCATCTATTTCACTCTGCCTAGCAAACACTAAATCCTCTCTTGAAGGTCACAGCATCTACAGGAGTGGGCAAAGTAGGTTTACAGTTGTGAGTATGTGAAATAATCTCTTTTTTATTAGGTATCATATTATTTACCAAATGAACAACTGTAAACCTACTTTTGCCCCACCCTGTAAAAACTATACAATGTCTAAAATTCAATAAAAAAAATTACCAGGCACACCCCAAAATAAAACCACATGACCAAAGTCCAAAAAGGAAAAAAAACTGACAATAGAAACAGACTCACAGGTGACAGATTCAAAGTTTATGGAAAACACTTCACATGTGAAAAATTTGTTCAAATAAATGAAAAGAAAATGTACAAAATATATGGATTAAAAAATTTTTCACTAGAAAAGTGTAAACGCTAATAAATAATCACCTAGAAATTCTACAAGTAAATAATTCTGACCATCTGAAAGAACTGGAGGCTTGTTGAAGGAGCACAGCAAAGCAGGAAACGTGTGGACCAGAGAGTGAGAAAACAAAGGCTGTGGTCCCTGGGTCTAGCAAAGAGAGCCTGAGTCCCTTTAACATTTCATATAATAATGGCTTGGTGATGAACTCCTTTAACTTGACCTTATCTAGGAAGCACTTTATCTTCCCTTCAATGTTAAAGGGACTTATCTAAGAAAAAGAAGATGGAAAATATGAACAGTAAAATGACAACAAACTCACAACTATCAACAAATGAACCTAAAAGAAAAGAAAAACAATGGAAACAAAAACTAAGCAAACAACCAGAACAGGAACAGAATCAGAGAAATGGACATCACATAGAGGGATTTTGGTGGGGAGGGGGGAGGGAGGAATGGGGGGGGAAAAAGGTACAAGGAAGAAGAAGCATGGTTAGTAGGCATAAGGTACACAGGGAGAGATAAAAAATGGTATGGGAAACAGAGGACTCAAAGAACTTATATGTACAACCTATACATGTGGTCTAAGGGGGGAGGGGAATGCCGGAGGGGGATGGGGGGAATTGGGAAAACTATATGAGCATAATCAACAAAAAAATATTAAATAAAAAAGAGAGAGCCTGAGAACATTACTTAACTCCTCTGAGTCTTGGTTTCCACATTTGCCAAACAGAATAATAAGACCCACTCTATCTACTCTGGGGTGTCAAGCAAATAAAATTAAGTAACACATGTAAAACTTTTTAATAAATTACCAACAACTACACAAATGTACGGTATCATTATTGTAATAGTCTGGCATCAATTCAAAACACAGTATTTCTACTCTATCATTAGAAGTATTTTATGTCAATGATGGGTGATTACCATGCCCTTAACTAATGCTCATATTATTATAAAGGGTTTTGACTAGAGAAAGCTAAGAGAAAAATAATAACAAAACAGGCAGTTCTAGTTATATTGGGGTTGATTATTCAATTTACAGATTGTCTCTGGACAACTGAAAATCCTAAACTAGCTTCTCTGCTTGACATGCTTTTGGATCATCCTCTTAGTTTTTTCAAATGTGTATGCTCATGGAATGCAAATCCATATTAATGTCTGCCTGATAAAACAACCACCAAGGTAAATCTGAAGCAGAAATACCCCAATGCCTTCCAAGGCCAGCAACAGTAATGTCGGGACAGTCTGTTATTTTGATTCCTCACATCAGTGTTCTCCTCTCCTGGCATATATAATGGAGAGTAATGTACTGGTTTTTCACATAGAAAGGTGATGCAGTCCATCCACTACCAGCAGAACATCTGAGCTTCCTGGCATTGAAAAGATAGGTGAGCTAGCCCTTTTGGAGAACACAATGATAATAAGGTCATAATCCCAGCCTGACTAGAGCTTTTAGTCTGTAGGGATGATGTCATGTGCCTAAATATAAGTTTTGTTAGAGCAACAGTTCAAAAAGTACAGGAACTTATGTGAAAACTCATTTGGAACTGAGTTGATCATAGACTTCATAGCCAAGATATCAACAGACTTTGGCCTTGAGAGACAGTGAAATTGGAAATAATACAAGCAGAGGAAAAAGTATGAACAAAGATACAGAGTTTAAAAAAGTAGGAAGCATAAAAGGAATTGAGTTCAGTTTAATAAAGGTATCATGAAAAGGAATTTTTTAAAAAGATGTATATCTTTTAAAAAAAGATGTATATCTTTTATAAATATACATATATCTTTATATGTATATATATATGTGTGTGTGTGTGTGTGTGTGTGTGTAAATATTTATCAATCATTCCTTATGTGGCATGCAGTTTATGCATGTTATCTCAGTTGGTCTCAAAAATAGTCCTCTGAAGCAGGTATTATTAACTTCACTTTAGAGGTAAACTGAGACTCAAAAGTTAATGTACCCAAGATCTTTCCACCACCAAGTTGACAGCAGGATTGAGATCCAAGGGAGTGTGGTGCTCTCACGCTGCCTCTAAGGGCAGCATTGCTGACAGCAGCCTGCAAGGTGCTCCCACAGGTGTGGGGTAGCTGACACTGAAGAGAGGCAGAGTTGCAGATGACCTAAAGTTTACATTGAGGTAGTAATTACAGCCACAAGGTGGGCAAGATAGCCCAATAAGGGTGAGGGGAAAATAAAGCAATTGGGGAAAAAGAATAATTAGAAAAAGAGATGAAGTAGTTAGGAGTAGAAGAACTGGGAAAGAAGAACCTAGCCTAATGGAAACCAGGATCAAAAGAGCTTCAAAGAGGAAGAGAGAGTCAAAACTGCAACTGCTGCAAAGAGGTAACTAAGGATGAGATGAATAAGACCCAGAAAATGCCATTTGGATGGTGGTCTTGAAAAGAAAGAATCCAACAGAGAGGAGTGCCTGCAGCCAGGAGCGTGTGTGATGAGAAAAAATGGCTTGACCAGGAACACAGGCAATAGATAAACCAGAGCTTTTTGAACTCTCCTGATGGCAGAAGGCCATCGTCTGGAGGTGGTTATTAAAAATTTGAATTTCCAAGTATTATTCCAGTCCTACAAATCACAATCTTCAGGGACAAGACAAGCTGGTAAGCAGGCCAACAGATTTTTAAATCACCAGGATAGATCAGTGTTTCTTGAAATTTAATGAACATGGGAATCACCTGGGGATCTGAGGCAGGGCTTGAGATTCTGCATTTTAACATATTCCTAGGAGATGTCAATGCTGCTAGTCTGAGAACCGTATTTTTTAAAATTTATTTTTCCATTACATTTAATATTATTTTGTGTTAGTTTCAAGTGTACAGAATATTGCTTAGACAATAATAGGCTTTACAGAGTGTGCCCTTGGATATTTCTAGTACCAACATGATAGAATACATAGTTATTAAAATATTGACTATATCCCCTATGTTGTACTTTACATCCCTGTGACTACATCCCTGTTGTAACTACCAATCTGTACTCCTTAAGCCCTTCACCTTTTTCACCCAGTCCCCCAACCACCCTCCACTCTGGCAGCCATCAGTCTGTTCTCTGTGTCTATGAGTCTGTTTCCATTTCATTTGTTTGTTTATTTTGTTCTTTAGATTCCATGTATAGGTTAAATCACATGGTATTTGTCTTTCTCTCACTGGTTTATTTCATTTAGCATAATACCCTCTGCATCCATCTATGCTGTCACAAATGGTAAGATTTTGTACATTTTTATCATTGAGTAATATTTCATTGTACATATGTACCACTTCTTCTTTATTCACTCATCTATTGATGAGCAGTTGGGCTGCTTCCATAACTTGGCTACAGTAAACAATGCAACAATAAGCAGAGGAGTGCATATATCCTTTCAAATTAGTGTCTTGGGTTTCTTCAGGTATATAGCCAAAACTGGAATCCCTGGGACATAAGACAGTTCCATTTTTATTTTTTGTGAGAAACTTCCATACTGTTTTCCATAGTGGACGTACCAATCTTCATTCTCACCAACAGTGCACAAGGGCTCCTTTTTTCAACATCCTCATTGATACTTATTGTTTGTTCATTTTTTATTGTAGCCATCCTGACAGGTGAGGTGATAACTCATTGTGGTTTTAATTTGCATCTCTCTGATGATCAGTGACATTGAGCATCTTTTCATATGTCTATTGGCCATCTGTAGGTTCTCTGGACAAGTCCACTCAGGTTTTCTGCCCATTTTAAAATTAGATTGTGGTTTGTTTTTTTTTTTGCTGCTGAGTTGTATTAGTTCTTATAGATATTGGGTATTAACTCCTTATTAGATGTTATCATTGGCCAACAGCTTTTCCCAGTCAGTAGTCTACCTTTTCATTCTGTTGATGGTTTCCTTTACTGCACAAAAAATGTTCAGTTGATGTAGTCCCATTTGTTTATTTTTTTCTTTTGTTTCCCTTGCCCAAGGAAATACATTAGAAAAAGTATACCTATAAGAAATATTAGAGATTTTATTGCTATGTCTTCTGGGAGTTTTATAACATTTAGTCTAAAATTTAAGTATTTGATCCATTTTGAGTTTATTCTTATAAATGGAGTAAGAAGGTGGGCTAGTTTCATTTTTTTTGCACGTATTTGCCCAAGTTCCCCAACACTACTTACGGAATAGACTTCTTGCCCTGGCTTATGTGGCTCAGTTTGTTGGAGCATTGTCCTGTATACTGCAAAAATATGGGTTCAATTCCCAGTCAGGGCACATATGTAGGATGTGGGTTTGATCCCTTGTTTGGGCAAGCACAGGAGGCAACCAATCCATGTTTCTCTCTCATATCGAAGTTTTCATGTCTCTCTCTCTCTCTCTCTCTCCCCCCTTCTCCTCATCCTCCTCCATTTCCTCTCTAATAAAAAGCAATTAAAAATGTCCTCAGATGAGGATTAACTAAGTAACTAAATAAATAGAATTTCTTTACCCTGTATTGTATGTTCTCATCTCCTTTGCTAAATATAAGTTGACCACGTAGGTGTGGGTTTATTTCTGGGCTCTCTATTTTATTACATTGATCTTATATGTCTGTTTTTATGCCAGTACCAGGCTGTTTTGATTACTAAGGCCTTGTAGTATAGTTTGATATCTGGTAGAGTGATACAACTTTGTTCTTTCTCAAAATTGCTGTGGTAAAAGGAAGAGGAGAAGAAAAAAGAAAAAGAAAAAGAAAAAACTGCTGTGGTTATTTGAGGTCTTTTGTGGTTCCAAATACATTTCTGGAATATCTATTCTACTTCTGTGAAATACACCATTGACATTTTGATAGAAATTGCATTGAATCTATAGATTTCTTTTTTAAAATATATTTTATTGATTATGCTACTACAGTTGTCCCATTCCCCCCCCTTTATTCCCCTTCACCCTGTACCCCTTCTCTCACCACCATTCCCACACCTTAGTTCATGTCCATGGGTCATACATATAAGTTCTTTGGCTTCTCTATTCACCATACTATTTTGACCACCTCCTGTCTATTTTGTATCTACCATTTATTTATGCTTCTTATTCCCTGTACCTTCCCCCCATTCTCCCTCCTCCACCTCCCCGCTGATCACCCTCCATGTGATCTCTATTTCTGTGAATCTGTTTCTGCTCTAATTATTTGCTTAGTTGATTTTAGTTTTAGTTTTTTTTTTTATGTTCAGTTGTTGACAGTTGTGAGTTTGTTGTCATTTTACTGTTTGTATTTTTTTTATCTTTTTCTTTTTCTTAGATAAGTCCCTTTAACATTTCATATAATAAGGACTTGGTGATGATGAACTCCTTTAACTTGGCCTTTTCTGGGAAGCACTTTATCTGCCCTTCCATTCTAAATGATAGCTTTGTTGGATAGAGTAATCTTGGATGCAAGTCCTTGCCTTTCATGACATTGAACACTTCTTTCCAACTCTTTCTTGCCTGCAAGGTTTCTTTTGAGAAGTCAGCTGATAGTCTTATGGGAACTCCTTTGTAGATAACCGTCTCCTTTCCTCTTGCTGCTTTTAAGATTCTCTCCTTATCTTTAATTTTGGCTAATGTAATTATGATGTAATTTAGTGTGTTTCTCCTTGGGTCCAATTTTTTGGGAACTGTCTGAGCTTCCTGGACTTCCTGGAAGTCTATTTCCTTTGACAGATTAGAGAAGTTCTCCTTCATTATGTTTTCAAATAGGTTTCTTATTTCTTGCTCTTCCTCTTCTCCTTCTGGTATCCCTATGATTCAAATGTCAGAATGTTTAAAGTTGTTCTGGAGGTTCCTAAGCTTCAAAAAATTCATTTTTTGGAATTCTTGTTTCTTCATTCTGTTCCAGTTGAAGGTTTATTTCTTCCTTTTGCTCCAAACCATTGATTCAAGTCTCAGTTTTCTTCCCCTAGCTGTTGATTCCCTGTGCCTTTTCCTTTATTTCATTTTTCATAGCCTTCACTTTTTCCTCTATTTTGCAACCATAGTCAACCATTTCTGTGAGCATCCTGATAACTATTGTTCAGAGAAACTCTGAATCTGACAGGTTGGCTATCTCTTCATTGCTTAGTTGTATTTTTTTCTGAAGCTTTGATCTGTTCTTTCATTCGCACAATATTTTTTTGTCTTGGCACACCTGTTACATAGTAAGTGGTGGAGCCTTAGGTGTTCACCAGGGCAGGACAAGCCATTGTCACAACTCGGCAGGTCACTAAGTTGTGATGCTGTATGTGGTGGAGGGGTCCAAGAGGGAACAATGCCACTTGCTCAGCTCTCCCCTGGCTTTCAGTAACTTCCTCCACTACCCACAAGCAAATTGGTCCCTTGTGGTGCTAATTTCCAGGGCCATGGTATTGTGTACGTTCTAGGACCCTGTGGGTCTCTCCAATGAAATCTCCCGTGAGGCTGGGAATTTCTCCTGCCACCTCAAACCCCACAGGTTTTTTCAGTCAGAGGTTTTGAAGCTTTATTTCCAGTGCTAGAATTCTGAGTTATGCAGTCTGTCTCACTCCCTAGTTGTTCATCCCAGTTTACTGGCATGAAGATGTGAGACTGCCTGCTCTGCCAGCCGCTGCCTTGCCTGGTCCACCAGCCACTGCCTTGCTTGCCCCTTTTCTCCAGCCACCACCTTGCTCCAAGTCCTCTCCACCCCGACTGCCTGTCTCTGCTCCTCCTACCTCTCTGGATGAATGTTTCTTCTTTAACTTCTTGGTTGTCAGACTTCCATACAATTTGATTTTCTGGCAGTTCTGGTTATTTTTTTGTTTTTAAATTGGTTGTCTGTCTTTTGGTGGTACAATGAGGCAAAGTGTATCTACCTACATCTCCATCTTGGCCAGAAGTCTGCATTGAATCTACAGATTTATTTGGGTAGTATGGACATTTTAATAATGTTAATTCTTCCTATCCATGAGCACCATATAAGCCTTCATTTATTTGTAACTTCTTATATGTCTTTCTTCAGTATCATAAATTTTCAAGTACTGGTAATTTACCTCCTTGGTTAAATACATTCCGAAAATTAAATTTACATTTTTTGCAATTATAAATGATATTGTTTTCATAGTTTCCTTTCTGATAGTTCATTATTGGTGCATAAAAATGTCAATTTCCGAATATTTATTATGTATTCTGCTATTTTACTAAATTCATTTATCAGTTTCAGTAGATTTTGGTGAAATCTTTAGGGACCTTTATATACAACATATCATCTGCAAATAATGATAATTCTACTTCCTCCCTTCCCATTTGGATGCCTTTTATTTGTTGCAGATAGAACTTCCAGTACTATGTTGAATAAGAGTGATGAAAGTGTATAATCCCAGCAATTGAATTGCTGGGTCAAAAGGCAGTTCCATTTTTACTTTTCTGAGGAAATTCCATACTGTTTTCCACAGTGGCTGCACCAGTCTGCATTCCCACCAACACTGTACTAGGGTTCCCTTTTCTCCACATCCTCTCCAACATTGTTAATTTGTTTATGATGGACATTCTGAACCCTGAAACACCAATCGAAAACATATGTGCCCCAATATTCATAGCAGCACAATTTACAATAGCCAAGTGCTGGAAGCAACCTCAGTGCCCATCAGTAAATGAGTGGATCAAAAAACTATGGTACATTTACACAATGGAGAGAAAGAAGGAGCTCCTACCCTTTGCAACAGCATGGATGGAACTGGAGAGCATTATCCTAAGTAAAATAAGTCAGGCAGAGAGAGACAAATACCATATGATCTCACCTATAACTGGAACATAATCAACAAAAGAAAAAGCAAACAAAATATAACCAGAGAGAGTGAAATTAAGAATTATCTGAGAGTAATCAGATGGGAGGTGGGAGGGGATAATGGGGGGAAGGGTTTTCAGGAACAACTATAAGGACACATGGACAAAATCAAGGGGTAGGGTGGAAGCAAGGGAGGGAGGTGGATTTGGATGGGGTGGGAGGCAGTGGGGGGAAGAAAATGCAGACAACTGTAATTGAACAAGAATAAAATAATTTTAAAAGAGGAGGAGGATGGCGTTGGAGTAGGAGGGAGCAGATTTGGCTTCCCTCTGCACACAGGAGAAAATCCTGGCTGATCTACGGAATAGAGGAGCAAGCAACCAACATACTTCAGCATATGTGAAAATAGGGGACCAAGGATTGTGGCAGAACCAAAAAACCAGACCCTGAGCAGAGTGCTGCAACATGGTAGGGTCCAGGGGCCAGCATGGGGTCCAGGGGGCTGCAGCCCCAGGCCCAGCACCTGCTGCTGGGTTTGCCACAGAGTCCTTGGGAGAAAGCTGGGACAACTGCTCCCTCTGCAGCCAAACAAGGTCTGAGAGGCACTGTGAGGAACCCAGTTTCTAGCAAACACACAAGGGCTGTGAGCACCCTCAGAGGCTGTGGACACTGGCAGGGTTGGGTTGCACAGCAGGCCCTGACCCCCACAGTCACAGGTCTGGCTAGAGAGTTGGGCTGCAGGAGAAGCCAGGCCATTGTGTGGAGCAGAAGGCTTGAATAGGAGTAATTTCTCAAGAGGAAGGAGTGAAAAGACAGACTCTCTTTGGGGAATTCTCCTAAAGTGATCAATCGCTCTAGCCTCCCTGCCACCCAGCCGGGCAGCGATCCTGAGGTTGCATGGAAGGTATGCTTCTGTGGAGGATCCTGCACACCCCCATAGCACTGGGAAAAGTGAGGCAGTTTGGCTGAGGGTGCACGGGAGAGCATCCCCACAGCCCTCCACAGCAGTCCACAGCAGTAACCCTGGGGAAAGGCCTCATTCCCACACCCAGGGCGCAGGGCTCAGGAGCCACCATAGTTTCCCAGACAGTGCACGACGCTGACCGAGGAAGAAAAGCCATACCAATCAACCCTCAGCCTGCCACAGCCAGCAAGACCAGGAAAACTGATTTAGCCACTTTGAAACCAAGAGACTTTTTAATTTTATTCTATATTTTAACAATTCTTAATTTTTAAATTTTTATTATTTTTATTCTCTTTTAATTTCTTTTCCCTCTCTTTCCTGCTTTCTTGTTTTATTTCTTCTTCCTTTCTTTCCTCCAATTTTATCTCTTCTTCCTTCCTTTGACTGCCTTTTTTATTTTATTTTAAATACCTACAAGTGAGAAAAAATCCTGGATCTGTGAAAAGAGCAGAATTGAACCCAAAGAAGGTGCATCACAACAGCTGAGACAGTGAGACAAATTTCACTATGCTATTACAGAGAACCTGCAAGTTATTGCATATTTGTATTATTATTATTTTTCCCAGTATTCTTACATCTTTTTCTAATACTATTTTTTGTATCCCTCTTCTTTTTGTATAGTCTGCTTTGCTAGGCTGGTTCTATTGTATGACCTGACAGGTTTCCCCTGATATCTCTTTCATAGTGTATTGCTAACATACTGTCCTTTAACTCACCTATGTCCCATTAGCACACTACTCAAGGTTCTGTATGCCCTATTCTTGTTACCTAGATCTCATAGATTCTGTCATACGATTGTTGCCCTAATATTATTGTAAATAATTGCTGTTCCATGCAATTGTAATTACTTCACAACACCCCTGCCCCAGATCTTAGCCCACTTCAAAGTTGCCTGAACTCTATTACTGTAGTGGTTAACTCTATTCTCTCACACACTACATCTATTTACTATCCTTTACTCTCACCTTACCTCAGAATCTGACCTCCCACAACCTCACTACTTTCTAGATCCAACTCACAATCCTTCCTTCCACAACAAGAGTCTTATCTTCTTTCCATTCTTTCAAAAAATCAACTAGCTGGGTGGAAGATCATGGTTAACACTATACATAGCCAAAGGATCTCCTATCTTCTCTACTGGCTGCTACTGTAAAAATCATAGAATACTCTCTTGCTGTCTTAAACCATTTTGCCTTCCCCCTCCAACTGATCACAATAAATAGAAGGTGGAAGTGGTGAACACCAGTATACCCACTGGAAGAAGAAACCCAACAACAAAGGAACCACTAACAGATAACAACAGAAGAAGGTGAAGGAGGGAGTGGAAACCACACAAACCTCAATCCAGGACCTATCTGGAAATACAACTAAACAGTAGAGACAGTACCCGATACAAACAACAGAACAAGAGCAAGAGAGAATCCTCGAAACCTTATACACATGGAAGTCCAGCTTCAGCACAACCTTCCCTCACCAGCACAACAAAATACAAGAGGTGGTGGACAGAGTGACCCTCAGTTAAGCAGCTGGTGGGAAGGAACCAGCAAAGAAAGACCCAACAACAGTCAAAACCCAAAGACAAACACAGAACCAACATAAATGACAGCCCAAGACCAGTGAGCTCAGGAGATCAAGGAAACTGCACCACTAAAACTCACTGGTATTCTACCACAGAAGTTCATGCCACAAACCCAGGGAGCCGAAACAGATCAATTTAAAAAGCTGAGGCTAACAAGCAGAGGTTCACAAACAATGGGAAGACAAAGAAACAATCCCCAAATGAAAGGGAAGGAGGAAGCCCCAGAAAGAATGTAAACTCAAACAGAGGCAACTCAACTATCAGATGTTGAGTTCAAAGCAATGTTTGTCAGGAGCTCACAATGAGCTACCAGAAACTACAGGGAAGCTACATTGAACTCACTGCAAACTATATCAACATCAAAAAGGAAACAGAAACTATCAACAAGGGCGATGAAGAAATGAAGAATGCAATTTCTGAACTGAAGAACACAGTAGAAAGAATGAAAATCAGGATCGATGAAGCAGAAGATCAGATCAGTGAGCTAGAGGACAAAGTAGAAGAAAACACCCAGGAAGAACAAGAAAAGGAAAAGAGACTCAGAAAGAATGAAGAGGGATTAAAAGAAATGCACGACAATATGAAATGTAATAATATCCATATAATAGGGATGCCAGAAGGAGAAGAAGAAGAGTAAGGGACAGATAACCTATTTGAAAAAGTAATGATGGAAAACTTCCCCAATTTAATGAGAGAAAAAGTCATACAAATCCAGGAAACACAGAGAGTTCCAATCAAGAGGAACCCAAAGAGGGTCACTTCAAGACATATCATAACTAAAATGGCAAAATACAAAGACAAATAGAGAATCTTAAAAGCAGCAAGGGAGAAACAGGAAGTAACATACAAGGGAGCCCCAATAAGGCTAGCAGCTGACCTCTCAATGGAAATGCTCTAAGCCAGAAGAGATTGGCAAGAAATATTCCAAGTAATGAGAACCAAAGGTCTCCAACCAAGGCTACTTTACTCAGCAAGGCTCTCAATCAAGATAGAAGGCCAAATAAGAAGCTTCCCACACAAAAGAAGTTCAAAAGAATACACCTCCACCAAATCAGCTCTGAAAGACATGCTAAAGGCCCTGCTTTAAGGAAAAGAAGGGAGAGGGAGAAAGGGAGGGAGGGGGGGAAGAAGGGGGAGAGAGAGAGAGAGAGAGAGAGAGAGAGAGAGAGAGAGAGAGAGAGAGAGAGAGGAACACAGGTACCAAAGTGACAATGAATAAGTACCTATCAGTAATACTTTAAGCATAAATGGATTAAATGCTCCAATCAAAAGACACAGAATAGCTGAATGGATAAGAAAACATGGCCCACACATATGTTGCCTACAAAAGACCCACCTCAGGACAAAAGATATACAAAGACTAAAAGTGAAGGGCTGGACACAAATTTTCCAAGCAAATGGACAGGAAAAAAAAAGCCGGGGTAGCAATACTCATATTAGACAAAACAGACTTCCAAAAAAGGGCCATAAAAAGACACCCACAATGTCACTTCATAATACTCAAGGGGAGAATCTACCAAAACATAAATGTTGTAAATATATATGCACCCAAAATAGGAGCACCCAAATACATAAAGAAAATCTTAGAGGACTTCAAGAAAGATATTGACAGCAACACAATTATAGTGGGGGACTTTAACACCCCACTGTCAAAAATGGACAGATGTTCCAAACAAAATATCAACAAAGATATTGAGGCATTGAACAACGCCCTAGAGGAAATGGAATTAACTGATGTGTAGAGAAAGCCCTTCATCCCAAAGAAGCTAAATACACATTCTTTTCAAATGCGCATGGAACATTTTCAAAGATAGACCACATGATAGGACACAAAGCAAGCCTCAACAATTTCAAGAAAATTGAAATCATATCAAGCATTTTCTCTGACCACAAAGGACTGAAACTAGAAACCAACCCCAAGGGAAAAAAAAACCCAAAACACTCAAACTCATGGAGATTAAATAGCATGCTATTAAACAATGAATGGGTCAAGAATGAAATAAAGGAAGAAATCAAAAAGTTTCTGGAAACAAATGAAAATGAGCTCACAACAACCCAAAACCTATGGGACACAGCCAAGGCAGTCCTGAGAGGGAAGTTCATAGCAATACAGGCCTATGTAAAAAAGATAGAAACATTTCAAACAAACAACCTAACCCTATGTCTACAAGAACTCGAGGAAAAACAACAAAGACAGCTGAGAGCAAGCAAAAGGAAGGAAATAACCAAGATCAGAGCAGAATTAAATGACATAGAGACTAAAAGCACAATTCTAAGGATCAATGAAACCAGGAGTTGGTTCTCTGAAAAGATAAACAAAATCGACAAGCCTTTTGGCAGGCTCATCAAGAAAAACAAGAGAAAGGATCCAAATAAACACAATCAGAAATGAGAGAGGAGAGATTACAACTGACACCACAGAAACACAAAGGATTGTAAGAAATTATTATGAAGAACTGTATGCCAAGAAATTTGAAAACCTAGGTAATATGGACAAATTTCAAGAAAAATATAATCTTCCAAAACTCAATGAAAAAGAAGCAGCAAGCCTGAACAGACCAATAACAGCAAATGAAATTGAAGCAGTAATAAAAAAACTCCCAACACACAAAAGTCTGGGACCAGATGGTTTCACAGGAGAATTCTACAAAGCATTTAAGGAAGAGTTACCCCTATTCTTCACAGACTATTACTAAAAAATCCAGAATGATGGAAGACTCCCAAACTCTTTTTATGAGGCCAGCGTCATCCTAATCCCAAAACCAGATAAAGACACAACAAAGAGCCCTGGCTGGCATAGCTCACTGGATTGAGCATGGGCTGCAAACCAAAGTGTCGCAGGTTCCATTCCCATTCAGGGTACATGCCTGAGTTGCAGGCCATGACCCCCAGCAACCGCACATTGATGTTTCTGTCTCTCTCTCTTTCTCCCTCCCTTCCCTCTCTAAAAATAAAATAAAATAAATAAAGACACAACAAAGAAAGAAAACTTCAGGCCAATATCCCTGGTGAACATAGACGCTAAAATCCTCAAGAAAATATTGGCAAATCACATCCAACAACACATTAGAAAGATCACACACCATGACCAAGTGGGATTCATCCCAGGGAAACAAGGATGGTTCAATATTTGCAAATTAGTAAATGTAATACATAACATAAACAAAAGCAAAGACAAAAATCACATGATCTTATCAATAGATGAGGAAAAAGCATTTGATAAGGTACAGCACCCATTTTTGACAAAAACACTCAGCAAAGTGGGAATAGAGGGAGCATTCCTCAACATAATAAAGGCCATATATGAGAGACCTACAGTCAACATCATACTCAATGGGCAAAAGCTAAAATCTTTTCCACTAAGATCAGGAACAAGACAAAGTTGTCCACTTTCAGCACTTTTATTCAATATAGTATTGGAAGTTTTAGCCACAGCGATCAGACAAGAAGAGGAAATAAAAGGCATCCAAATTGAAAAGAAGGAAACAAAACTGTCATTGTTTGCAGATGACTTGATAGTGTACATAGAAAATCCTATAGACTCTGCTAAAAAACTACTTGACCTAATAAAGGAATTTGGCAAAACTGCGGGATACAAAGTCAATATCCAGAAATCAAAGACATTTCTGTACACCAACAATGAAACAGCAGAAGCAGAGATTAAGGAAAAAATTCCATTTGATAAAGCAAAAAGAAAAATAAAATACCTAGGAATAAATCTAACCAAGGAAGTAAAAGACCTATATACAGAAAACTACACAACACTGAGGAAAGAAATTAAGGAAGACACAAACAAATGGAAACATATACCATGTTCATGGATTGTAAGAATTAACATCACCAAAATGTCCATACTACCCAAAGCAATTTACACATTCAGTGCAATACCTATTAAAGTACCAGTGGCATATTTCACAGACATAGAAGATACATTTCAAATATTTATGTGGAACCATAAAGGACCCCGAATAGCTGCTGCAATTTTGAGAAAAAAAAAAACAAAGTAGGAGGGATCACAATACCTGATACCAAACTGTATTACAAGGCCATTGTCATCAAAACAGCTTGGTACTGGCATAAAAACAGGCACATGGGCCAAAAGAACAGAACAGAGAGCCTAGAAAGAAGCCCAAGTCTCTACGGTTAAGTAATATTTGACAAGGGAGCAGCAACATAAAATGGAGTAAATCAGTCTCTTCAACAAATGGTGTTGGGAGAACTGGACAGCTACGTGCAAAAAAATGAAACTTGAGCAACAACTTACACCATACACAAAAATAAATTCAAGGTGGATAAAAGACTTAAATATAAGCCATGTCACCATTAAAGTCCTAAAGGAAAACATAGGCAGGAAAATCTCAGATATTTCATGGAGAAACATTTTTACTGATATGTCCCCCAGAGCAAGAGACATAAAGGAAAGAATAAACAAATGGTATCTCAACAAGATAAAAAGTTTCTGCACGGCTAAAGAAAACAGTATTAAAATAAAAAGAGATCCAACTGTATGGGAAAACATATTTGCCAATGACACCTCAGACAAGGGCTTAACCTCCAAAATATATAAAGAACTTACACGATTCCACTCTAAGAAGAAAAGCAACCCAATTAAAAAAATGGGCAAAGGACTTGAACAGACACTTCTCCAAGGAGAACATACAGAGTATCCAGAAACACATGAAAAGATGCTCAATATTGCTTGCTATCAGAGAGATGCAAATTAAAACCACAATGAGATACCAATTCACACCAGTCAGAATGGCCATCATAAACAAAGCAACAAACAACAAGTGTTGGAGAGGTTGTGGTGAAAAGGGGACCCTAGCACACTGTTGGTGGGATTGCAGACTGGTACAACCACTATGGAACACAGTATGGAATTTTCTCAGAAAACTAAAAATGGATCTGCGTTTTGACCCAGCAATTCCACTGCTGGGACTATATCCTAAGAACCCTGAAACACCAATCCAAAAGAACCTATGCATCCCAATGTTCATAGTAGCACAATTTGCAATAGCCAAGTGTTGATGGGCAACCTAGATGCCCATCAGTAAATGAATGGATCAAAAAACTATGGTACATTTACACAATGGAATTCTATGCAGGAGAAAGAGAGAAGGCGCTCGTACCCTTTGCAACAGCATGGATGGAGCTGGAAAGCATTATGCTAAGGGAAATAAACCAGGCAGTGAAAGACAAATACCATATAATCTCATCTTTAACAGGAACCTAAACAACAAAATAAAGAAAGAAGCAAAATATAACCAAAGACACTGAAATAAAGAACAGACTGACAGAGTTCAGAGAGGAGAGGAGAGGGAATTTCAGGGGAATTTCAGGGGAAAAGGGGAAGGGTTTACAGGAACAAGTATAAAGGACACATGAATAAAAACTAGGTGCAGGTGGAAATGGGAGGGAAGTGGGGAGGGCTGGGTGGGTGGGTTGGGATGGGAGTAAAAGATAGAAAGTTGTACTGCAACAACAATTAAAATAAAATGTTAAAAAAATAAATAATTTTAAAAGAAAAAAGAAAGCGTGGTGAAAGTGGACATCCCTCCCTGTCTTATTCCTGATCTTAAGAGTCACTTTCAGTTTTCTTTATTGAGTATGATGCTGGCAGCAGGTTTCTCATATATGACATTTATGTTAAAGGATATTCCCTCTATTCTTTCTTTGCTGAGAGTTTTTATATCAGAAATCGTTGCCAGATTTTACCAAATGCTTTTTTCTGCCTCTATTGATGTGACCCTGTCATTTTTATCCTTTATTTTGTTTACTTGTTTTATCTCATTAATTGATTTATGAATATTGTACCAATCTTTCATTCCAGGAACAAATTTGATTTGATCATGGTATATAATCTTTTTAGTGTATTGCTGAATTTGATTTACTAATATTTGTTGAGAAATTTTGCATCTATGTACATCAAGAATGATGGCTTATAATTTTCTTTCTTTGTAGTGAGTTTATCTGGTTTTGGAATTAGGATAATGGTGGCCTTGTAAAATGAGTGTGAGAGTCCTCCCTAGTCTTAAAACTTTAGAAATAATTTGAAAAGAATAGATGTTGGTTCTCCTGTGAATGTTTGGTAAAATCACCTGTGAAGCCATTCAGTTCAGGGCTTTTCTTTGTTGGGAGTTTTTATTTTATTATTATTACTTCTTCAATTTGGTTAGTTATAATGGGTCTGTTCAGATTTTCTGATCCTTTTTGATTTAGTTATAGAAGATTGTATTTTTCTAGAAATGTATTTATTTCCTCCAAATTGTCCCACTTGATGGCACATGGTTGTTTATAATATTGTTTTATAATCCTTTATATTCCTGTGGTATCAATTGTCACTTTTCTTTAATTTGTGATTTAATTTGTGGCCTATTTTCTTCTTGATGAGTCTCATTAAAGGTTATCAATCATGTTTATATTTTCAAAGAAACAACTCTTGTTTTCTGTCCTCTTTTTATTGTTTTTTACACTATTTTGTTTATTCCTACTCTAATGTTTGTTATTTCCCTCTTTCTACTCACTTTGGGCTTTGTTTGTTATTCTTTTTCTAGTTCCTTTAGGTGTAAGCTGAGATTGCTATTTGAGATTTTTCTTAAGTTACTACTGTATTGCTACAAATTTTCCTTTTAGGATTTGCTTTCACCATGTCTCATAGATTTTGGATTGTTTTGTTTTAATTTTCATTTGTCTCAAGGTATCTTTTGATTTCTTCCTTGATCTCATTGTCAACCCATTCATTCTTTAGTAACATGTTATTTAGCCTCCATGTGTTCGTATGTTTTTCTTCTTTTTTTCTTGTAATTGATTTCTAGTTTTATAACATTGTGGCCAAATAAGATGCTTGATATGATTTCAAGCTTCTTAAATTTATTGATACTTGTTTTATGTCCTAACATGTAGTCTATCCTAGAAAATATTCCATGTGCATTGAAAAGGATGAATATTATGCTTATTTGGTGAGAAATGCTCTGAAAGATAAGTTAATTCCATCTGGTCTACTGTGTCATTTAAGGCTGCTGTTTCCTTGTTGATTCTCTGTCTGGAAGATCTATCCAGATGTCAATGGGTGTTAAAACCCCCAATTATGACTGTATTATTGTCAATCTCTCTGTTTAGGTTTATCAAGATTTGGTTTATATATTTAGATCCTCCTGTGTTGGGTGCATAAATGTGACAAGGGTTATATCCTGTTGTTGGATTGATCCCTTTATCATTGTATAATGTCCTTCTTTGTCTCTTACTATATCCTTTGCTTTAAAGTCTATTTTGTCTAAGCATTGCTACCCCTCACTCTTTTTTTGGTTTCCATTTGCAGAAAATGTCTTTTTCATCACTCTACTTTCAGCCTGTGTATATATTTTGTTTTCACTTTTAGACAGCATATATGTGGATCTTGCGTTCTTATCCATTCACCTACACTATGTCTTTTGACTGGAGTATTTAATCTGTTTACATTTAAAGCAATTATTGATAAGTATATATTTATTGCCATTTTATTCTTTATAACTATATTTGAGGATCATATGTTTAATGATGATGAACTAGACTAAAGCTTACTTGTCCCACAGAAGTAAGTGTGAACACTGGGCTCTTGGTACCTTTCACATCACCTGTGGACATGCTTCTAGCTCCTTTCCACACTCACCAACAGATGGTAGCAGATCTAAACATCATTGTTGACAGAATTTCAGGGTTTGGAATTCTGTGCCATTCCTTCTGACTTCCTGTATGCCCTTTATTCCCTTCCCCAAGATAAATAGTTGGATTAGATAAGTACAGAAAAGCTTTCCTTGACTACTTCTACACATAGAGAGTGAATTCTCTCTCTACTGAGCTTTTATACCATGCATTTTCTATACCAGTCATTGGGCACTTAAATATGCTTTGTCTTACTATAGCTTATAAACTGTTTTATAGTGTCATTCAATTTTTTGTATGTGTTAGTATTGTGTCCACAAGCCCTTGGAGGCCAGGTATCAAATACTATCCTGATTTTTCTTTTTAACCTAGACTTATAGCAGATTGCTAATAATATTGAGTGCAAATGAGTGAAAGAATCAATCATCCATCAATTAGATTAAATGTATATTCTATGTTTGATTCTACTTTCTTCTCAGAAAAAAAAAAAGAAGGCTTACCAAAATGTGTTAAAGCTCTGGAGAAGTTCTGTACTTATTTGCAAGTCTGAGTTCATGATTTATTCCCTGGGAATCTTCTATCACATCACTAGGGAAAACTTTTCCAGGACTGACAAATGGACACTCCAGGGCTAATGTTTATCTAGGGAAGAGTGTAATACACTCTTCTACTGAATACATTCTGCTTTCTCAAAACCGTTCTCTACTTTCCTATGGTAGCCCTTCACATGCCAGTATGCCCCTCAGACACAACAGTCACAGCTTTCCACAATTTCTTGCCAGTTAAAATATGTTGGCTAGTAAGTCTTGTTGATATGTTAGTCCTGTAGTTTATTGTGGATTCAGTAGACTATGTCTATTTTGCATAATGGATATTTTTTTTGAGTAAATATATTAAGTTGTTCAGTCCTAGTCTCTCAGCACTATTCTCTCCCTAGGAGACTGCTTGATCCCATAGCTCTGAATACTACTTACATGCCAAAGACACCCCTATTTATATATCTGTTCAAGACTGCCATTCTGAGGTCTCCCATCTTAACATACAATTGACTGCCTGACATCTCTACTTGGATATCTTATAAGCATCTCAAACTTAGCATCTCCCAAATGAAATTTCTTGATCACCTCTTACTCCAACCCCATGGCTGTTCCTCTTCCATTCTTCCTCTTCTTAACAAATGATACCTCTGGCTACCTAGTCAAGCCAGAAACCTTGTCATTCTTGAGCCTTAATTCATCCTCCACAGTCAGTCTACCACCAAGACCTTCAATTTAACTTCAAACAGAACTGTTTACTTCTTATCATCTCTACTGTTGCCCTCCTAATCTTAAGCCAACATTACCTCTGGCCTTGATGATTAAATCCTTAAGCTCCCCTCATTTTTTAAAAATTCTATTTTTATTTTTTTTTTTTGCTGCTCTGCCTGGGTATTTTTTTATACCTTGTCTTCCAAATCATTGATTTGATTCTGTTCTTCATCTTAACTACTGTTTATTCTTTCCTGTGTACTTTTTATCTCAGATATTGCATTCTTTAATTCTGACTTGTCCTTTTTATGGTTTATATGTATTTTTTTTCATGCTGTTGAGTATCCTTATAATCATTGCTCTAAACTCTCTATCTGACAAATTGCTTGCCTCCATTTCATCTAGTCCTCCTCTTGTTCTTTCATGTGGGATCTGTTTCTTTGCCTTCCCATTTTGGCTGCTTTGTTTTTGTCCACCTTAGTTGTGAAACTAATCAGTCTTTGAACTGACCATTGGTTAATATAATCAAGCTGTAAACAACCCAGCTTAAGCACCACAGGGTGGGGCAGAGCAATGCCTGCAGGCAGGGTTCTTGCTTTTCCTCAGGCTGAAGCCACTTGGAGAGGAGGGCTCCGCCTGAGGGTGATGGCTTCCACAACATGAGGAATGACTCAGCACTGGGATCTTGGCAGCTGTTCCCCCAGTTCTCTCCCCAAAGCCACCAATCCCAGACTCTCCTCAAGCATCTCTAGTCCACTCTGCCCTCCCTCTGCAGGAGCCCAGGGTAAGTGGCTGCAAATGAAATTTTGTGCATTGCTCCTTTAAGAGGCTCTCTGCTTCTCTAGCCATCTCTCCCTGGCAGGCAGAAACCCTTCTGCTTTTCACAGCTGGATGTTATCTGAGTTCCTTTCTGGCTCTAGTGCTGTAGGGTGGGGGGTCAGCTTAGGGTTTCGACCCCATATTTCTCAGAGAGAACCACCCAGCCACTAAAATATTCCTCTGGCACTTCAGCTGCTGCCCATGGGAGTTCAGCCAGCCCTCTCACACCTCCTCCACACTCACTACCTCTCACATTGTGGTAAAGTGATTTTTTCTTCCTGTCCATGGTTATACTCTCCAGCTAGTAGTAGTGTTTAGTGGTTATTCTGGATGACTTCTCTACAATTTAATTGTAATTCCAGATTGGTCCTAGGAGTAGGTTAGTGTAGCTTCCACTTACTCCTCTGCTATCTTGGATCTTTTGGGTTATTAAATCCTAAAGATTTTTTGAGCTTTCAACTCACTATTTGTTCACTCAGTAATTTATGGCGTACCCACCCTGGGTTAGTTAATTCTCTAAAAAGAGCATATGAAGTTGCGAAAAGACCATAAGCAAACCTGCTATGATAACGGTGTTTATAAGGCATGATGACACAGAAGGAGGGTATGAACGGTAACAGGAAGGGGAAAACTGTGAGAGAAAGCTGCATGGGGAACCTCATGTTTAAACTTGTATCTAGAGGATTAGTAGGGATTATCATCAAGCAGGTAAATGGACTAAAGCCTTCTAGGTATGATGATAGAAAAGTATGTCATGTATATTGTGTTCAGGAACTATCAAGTGGAGTACAGAGTTGAAAGGGTAGGTGGACATGTTACTGGTGAGGTAGGCAGGGGCTAGACCACATGAGTTACTGTTGTAGGCTAAATTGTGTTCCCCCCCAAATTAAATATTGAAGCCCTAACCTCCTGTATAGCAAACTATTACTGTATTTGAAGATAGGTCCTTTAAAGATATGATTAAATCATAATGAAGTCATTAGGCCAGGTCCTAACCCAATCTGACTGTTGTCCTAGTAAGAAAAGGATATTTGGACAAAGAGACACATGTGACTGTGTGAGGAAATGATGAGAATGTGCCCTTCTCAAGCCATGGAGAAAGGGCTCAGGAGAAACTAAACCTTCCAGTATCTTGACCTTGGATTTTTAGTCCCTAGAACCACAAGGAAATAAATTTCTGTTATTTAAGCCACTGAGTCTGTCATATTTTGTTATGGCAACCCTAGCAGATTAATACAGGTACTATATGCAACTGAGTTAACACCTTATCCTGGAGGCAATGGGCAGCTGGGAAGGGCATAAGCAGGAAAAAGACTCTTTATCCATCCAATCGGCACTCTCCATGAGCAATGTGGAAACTGTGCTGGGCACTAGGAGAACAGTTCAAAGAAGGCTTATCTGCAGAAATGACATTTCACCTGAGGGATGAATAAGAGCTGATCAGATGGAAAAAAAAAAGTGGGGGAGAGGGAGGGTGAGATCATGGTCAAGAAAAAGAGAACCATGTGTGATGGCCCTGTAACAGGAAGGCTCTTGGTACCTTTAAGACACTGACATTAGCCATTTTGGGTAGAGCTTGGTCTCAGAGGACAGACACTTCAGGAGATACAGACAAGAGTATTCAAGGACAGATCATGTAGGCTCCAAAGGTCTCGCAACAAATGGGAACCCTCTCTAGAGAATTTTCCTGGAAGTAGGCCCAAGCCAATTTCCTGATCAAGGTGGACACTGGAGCTACAGTCTTTGATGTCCCCATCTTCCCTTCCACCGAGCACCCCGGGGAGCACTCCCTGCCACCATCCATTTGTGTACCCATTGGAGGCAGATACCACTAAGTGCATTTCTTCCAGCCAATGCTCTGAGAGACACCAGAACTTATATTTCATTTTGACTTCTCCATGCTTCTCACCAAAGCTTGGAAATCAATTCTCATGCACTGCTCTCCCCTATTCTATTCCCTTTCTTTCCCCTCCACCCCAGGAAGGACTTTTCTTCCCTAACATCCTACTTTTCCATGCAAAGAGAAGTCATTCTTCATAGCAGTTTTATTGCTGGGTGATATTAACATAATGAAGGAAATCACTGCTAATTTTTATGAATTATCTCATCATAAGTAAGTCATTAACAGCTGTGAAAGAACAGGCATTGGGCTTCCCTGGGAGAACCTTCACTTAGAGCCCTTCACCACAGCCCTACGCTTGCCATCCAGGAGGGTCTCTGTAGGAGATAAGCCCTTCTTCTCCAGTAGGGCTCCTGTCTCTGTGTCCCCAGCCCTAGTTTTATGGTTTTCAGCCAGCCCCAGGCTGGGGAGGAGTGCTGAGCTGGCTGTGATGGGGATGATTAAGTTAGCTGGAAATGTTATTAAAATCCAGTGTCAGCAGGCTGCCACTGCTGTCTGTTCTCACAACCTTTCCTCTCTAAAATCAGGCCTTGACCTCTGTGCCTTGCTGAATGTGTCTATAAATCTGAGTGAGCAGGCAGCTAAAAGATAAATGGCAGTTAATCAGGAGATAATCCAGACCCAGGTGGAGAGTAAATACTTAAAGGGCAGAGGGAAGAGATGAGGGAAAAGAAAACAACAGAAGTGGAAAATAGAAAGGCTAAAAAATGCATCTGTTGCAGCCTTGACAGACACAGAAACTGCACAGAAACACAGAATACAAGGCTGAACAGGACCCTAGAGGACCATGGCATAACAAATGGAGGCCAGAGAGGTGATATGACACCCAAGAATTCAACAATCCACACAATCTGGGCCTCATTCTTATCCTGGGCCTCTGTCCGGAGCCTTTAGCTTCTCAGGTTACCAGGCCTGCCCTTGCCTAGCTTTCCTCCAAATTCCTCTCTATTCTTCCTGCAACTGAACCCCTTTCTGTGGCTCTGGCATGTGGTCCAACCCTAGACAGCCATTGACTGTGTCTCAGAGATGAAGGTAAAGCACTGAGCAATGGGGAGGGAGGTGAGAAGGCCTGAGCCTGGCCTTCCCCACTGTGGGGAGACATTTCCCTGAGTGGGAGGCAGGCCTCAAAGTTCAGTTGGGCAGGGGGCCTCTCTGATGCTGGGCCAAGCACATACACTCCATCTAAAGGTCAAATGCTCCACGCAGCATACTCTGCTATAACTAGAAAGACCAGAGACTGCTTGTTAGTGATCCAGCGAGGAGAGGGCAATGGGAGACATGACTGAAATCCACCTTTTTAGCTCATCTAGGTCTCTTTCTCCTCCCTTGCAAACTGAGACAAACAGCCAGTTAACAGCATCCCTCCTTCCCCCAACTGTTACAGAACACACAAGGGGGGCCTGAGACAATATACTATTATTTAAAAGGCCCCCAGGTCCGTTATGTCCGCTGCCCTAGGAAAGACGTGTCTCAATGCCAGAGATTTGTGAAAAGGAAAGGAAATGTTTATTTAATGGTATACAAACTTAAAGTAGTGACCTAATGTCTTTATCAAAAATCCTAAAGTCCCTAAAAACACCCACAAACACAGTCCTTCCTTCCTTCCCCCTTTGCCCAGTCCAGAGTACCGTATTTCAGGGAAGGAAAATGAAGTCCATGGCTCAGACAGTCCTCTGGTTCTTAGTCCTCCTTCTCGACTGGGAGACCTCCCTGGGTTCCCGGCACCCTCGGCTGAGTCGCCAGGATCTCTGCTAAAACCAGATGGTGGTTCCCTCTTCTAAAGCTGCGGGGGTCCCCGCTCTGTCCAGGCCTCGTGGTTCTCCCTTTCAGGGCTGCGGGAAGGGGAGAGTCCTCACTCTGTCAAAGCCGCGCATTTCTCTCTCCTAAAGCAGCATGGTTCTCTCTCGGATGCAGGAGTCTCCACTCCGTCAAAGCCGCATGGTTCTCTCTCTCAGGGCTGCGGGAAGGGGAGAGTCCTCATTCTGCCAAAGCCGCGTGGCTCTCTTTCCTAATGGCCGCCAAGTCTCGGTTTTTAAATCCCCGCAGCCAATCTTCCTCTGCAGCCTCATTTCCGACTCCTCCCACACTCGGCTTCACTTGCCAGAATTCATATCCTTCCAGCTTTACTGGGCTGCCATCTTGAGTCTGGGCAGGTGTGGCCCCATGTCCTGGAGCCAATCTTCTCTGAGCTCCCACGCAGGCGCTGTAGCTTGGGGGATCTGCCCCCAGTCACATGTTGGTGGGGAAGTTACTTCCATTCCCCTGGCTCAGAGATGATCACAGCTATTTAACATATCTAAGCGACCAGCCAAAGGCTATAGATATGTTAAATGACCAAGCCAGAGGGTAGCTGCAAGGCTGTTGCTATGCAAAAACAGCTCTCAATGGCCTTGCTCCATTTGTCCCTTCCCCCAACCCACACCCTGGGTGGGGGGGATGGAGACATCTTAAAATCTCCTGGACACCTTAAGTTCTGGACCCCATTCAAATGCCCATTTGGGGTCCCCCCTCTTGGCTGCACCCTGTAACACAACCACAATGTTCCAGGCTCTTTGCTATTTTACTTCAGGTGTGTAACTTAGCTCATTTAGTCCCTGTTTCCTGCCCCAATATTCGTATTTTCAAAGCCAGTGGGTACATGATCAGAAGTGGAACATACTCCTTCTCTGTGGTAGCCCAATACATAAATGAATCATTCATGAATTCATTTAACTGATGTTTATTGAACACCTACTATGAGCATGGCCAGGGGGAGTGACAGGAAATAAATGGGTGCCCTCAGAGACACCAAGGGCTATAGAGCTCACCCGATCATATCCTGAGATGTAGGCTCAGAGTCAGTCGCCCACACCCTGGCCTGAGTGAGAGCACTGACCAGAGAGTCCTCAGGAGTGAGGATACAAAGGATGGTCACGGACATTTTCTTAGAGAAGAAAGTCATGTGTTAGATAGGCCTTGAATGATGAATAAAATTCTTCTAGGCAGGCAAGGAGAGAAGATGAAGATTCCAGGCAGAGGGAGCAAAGGCCCAGAAACCTGAGAGACAAGGATGTTCTGGGACTCCAGCCTGTCTGGAGGGCAGGGTGCATGCTCATGAGTCTTCATGGGGCAGGATGAAAGTGGAGAGTGATGTTCAAAAAGGACACCATCTAGATATGCAGTCTCCTCAAAAAGGAGTCAGATGCTCTGGAAAGGAGTTTGAGCTTTCTTCTACAAATGCAAAACTAGGAAAGAATGAGGATCCTACTCTCCTCAGATGTCAAGGGGATAGATACTGAATGGCCTCTGATTCTCGTGCCCTAGGGTCTAGAGGTACTCAGGCCTCTACTATCACCTTCCACACTCAGATGCCTTGCTGCCAGGCTCTGGGGCTTAGGCAGGGAGGTCCTATTGTCCAGGAAACATTTACTCAACAGCCCAAATCTCACATGTCCTGTCCCACTTCAAGTGGCCTGCTGCAGGTTTCTACCTGGCAACTTGGGTGGACAGTGCTCTCCAGACTGCTGACAGTTCCTGAGCAGGTTGTAAAGTACTTGGGAGAACATAAGAGAGCCAAGAATTTCAGTCTCCATACTCTTTCCTGAGCTCCAAGAAAAACAAATCTTCCTACTTTTCCTGGGCTGTTTACTCAAAAAATTAAGCTCAAGCAAAAGAGGAGAGGGCACTGGTTTTGAACTAGGGCAGGGCAGTATAATGGGCATATGGTCTTGGGAGGATTTTAATGCCAGCTCTAGACTCATACCAGCTGTGTGACCTTGGGTACATTATTTAACTTCTCTGAGCCTCAGCTTTCTCATCTATAAAATAATATCAAATAATTTTTGAACAGCACAGTTCCTGGCACATAATAAATATGTAACAAATGTTGCTGTTAACAGAAGGTTAAATATTTCTGATTCCTAAAGCCCAACTCTTACTTCAAACTCTTGTTTCCTTTTTAGGGTAAGAAGACCTTTTCCTTTCCCACTCCCACCACCAATCCATATAGAAGAATCACCCCTTCAATAAATAAATAAATAAATAAATAAATAAATAAATAAATCTATCTATCTTCTGGTGGGCTACCTCACCTTGTTTTTAGGACACCTGCCAAGCCACCTTCTCTGCTCTCCTTCCTTGTGCTGACCTTAGACAGCAGGGACTCTGTGGGCCCCAGTCCTTGGTGCCTTCCTGGAAGAGAAGTACCTGATACATTTCATAAGACAGAATAAAAAGCAACAATGATATATGTTTAGCCATTAGCTACATAAGTAATCAAATATCACTGCCATAGGATTCCTGGTTAAGCATCACTTGGAATCTAATAAGTAAGCAGCTATAAACAGTCAGTGTGCAGACTCATCCTCATCCCCTTGGAGTGACAGAGCCTCTGTTCTTATTTTTAGTGTAAAGTTGCTTTCAGCATTATGCCTGTGGTTCAATTTTAAGTTGATTTCTCTCTCTCAGATGTCTAGAAAGAAAATCTGCCAGGGTAGGGACAATGAGGACTCAGGTGTACTGTCTACCTTCTGCTTCTTTATAGCAGCTGAGGTGTTTGGGGGATCTGGGGCAGACCTTATTTATGACCACCTCCCCTCTACTCCTCCTAGAGGCCCCACAGAGGGGAGCATAGAAGGGAGCAAAAATGGGAGGTGCCTAGGGTGAGGGGCAGAGCTCAGGGGCAGAGCTCAGGGGCAGAGCCAAAAAACTCTGGGTTCAAATCCAGGGTCTTCTATGTTCTGCATGGGTGAGCTTAGGCTCTCCAAGCCTCAGCTTCCATATCTAAACATCATTATCAAACCTGCCTCTGGATATTGTAAAAATTAAAATTTCTAACTATAGAAAATGATGTACACATATTAGGTACTCAATAAACACGAATGTCATTCCATATCCCATGATATAGTCCTTTGAAGTGATGGTCCACCACCCTCTCATAAGTCCTGCTCTAGATGGAAGCAGGAGATACATCAAGGAGGGAAAAATAAGCCCAAAATGCCAACGTGCCATGGTCCCTGGACCATCACATTGACCACTGCTTGAGTCTGAAGCTTTCACTTTAGCACTTCCTGCTTCCCTGTTTCATATTGCCCTATAATACCATCATGCCTGAGAGTCTTATCTTTTCATATTTAGAACATTGACCACAAAATATCCTATTTCCTATATTTCCCCCAGGGCCTAGCCTGTAGCAAGACACTGTAGGCATAGTAAGTAGCAAGAGACAAATGAACATGTTGGACCAGCTGTAGAGACCAGGTGTTTTAATTCCTTGCTCACAGCAGCACCTTCCTACATCATGTTTCTTAACGTACAACATGATCTGTCCCTTTCTGGAAGGATGACAGAGAGAGTAAGAGACAATCTGCTGGGATTCTGGGGAGAACACATTCTGTCTAGGACCCATGGCAGGAAATAAACATATCACTCCAAGCCAAGCCCAGGAGAGCCCATATGATAGGGCTTCTGATAGCATTCAACTCATAGGCTCAGACAGCATTCAGCTGTACAGCTCTGACATGTTACAAGTGGCCAGATTATACATCAACGTGATGAAGTACTTCCTGTTATACAGTCCTTCCCAGCTCCCTCTCCCCTATGGCATAGCCTCGGTCACAGGACTATGGCCACCCTTCCAATCTCCCTCTCACACTGAGGAAATGGATCAGCTTTAGGGCTCTGAAGTGCCTGCTTCCTGTGAAAACTGCTTGATCATAACAGAAACCAGGCAACTCAGCCAAGGATTGGACTGTGGACAGTTTCCAAGGGCATGCATGGTTCCCTGCATAAGGCATTGCTCACGAGGAGGCCTTCAGATGACTCAGTCTACTGTTGTGGAGCCCATCCAAACTGAGAGGCAGAATAATGACCCTCAAAGATGTCCCCATCCTCATCCCCAGAATCTGAGAAAGTGTTATCGTCTACAATGAAAGGGGCTTTGCAGATGTGATTAAGGTGCCAGACTTTGAGGTGAGGAGAAGATCCTGGATTGTCCCCAGTAGGCTCAATCTAGTCCCATGAGTTCTTAAAATCAGAGAACTGTTACTGTCTGAGGTCAGGGAGCTGTGATGTGAGAATGATGGACCCTGGCCTTTGAGGGTAGAAGAAAAAGGACATGAGCCAAGGGTAGCAGCAGACTATAGAAGCTAGGAATGGCCTCAGCTGACAGCCAGCAATAATATAGAAACTTTGATTTTATAGCTTCAAGGAATTTAATTCTGCCAACAAGCCAGATGAGCAGGAAACAGACTCTCCCCTAGAGTCTCCAGAAAGGCTCACAATCCTGCCGTGGACACCTTAGTTTTAGCCCAGTGAGACCGACACTGGGCTTTTCTTTTTCACAAACTCTGGGATGATTAATTTGACTTGTTTAATAAGCTGGTAAGTTCGTAATAATTC
The DNA here is from genome assembly GCF_019186645.2 of Phyllostomus hastatus. Lineage (NCBI taxonomy): Eukaryota > Metazoa > Chordata > Mammalia > Chiroptera > Phyllostomidae > Phyllostomus > Phyllostomus hastatus. The sequence continues at coordinate 424,000 of NW_025334015.1, read as the reverse complement.
GTTGTAGTAGTAAAAAAACTATAGTAATAGTAATTATGGTGGAGTTACTGAAAACAACTTATTGACCTCTTACAAATCATCAGACACTATGCTAGCCGTTTTGCATACATTAATCACATACAAACCTCAACAATCATATAACATGAGTATTATTACCCCATTTTATAGTAGAAAACAGAGACCAACCTTGTCCAAGGTCACAATCTGAAACTAACTCAATTCCAGGTTTGTATGTCAAAAAGACCATCCTTACTCTACTACCCTACAATTCCATCCAAGAATTAGGCTTCCCAAGTGTTGAGCTGATGCAGACACCGGCCTACAGTGTCTGAGGTGTTATGGATGAGATAAGACATTCACACGAACTACCAAGTACTGTGAAGGAAAAGGGATGGCACAGCTACTCTCTCAAGGGGAGAGCGCCTCGGAGTGGCCTAGCCACTCTCTCAAGAGAAGAACGCCCTGACCCTTGCCTTGACAAGGTTTTATTGGGTTCAATTTGCACAGGAATACAGGTAAACTCATTAATCATTGTCAGGCAGTAAGGATCAAACAATAGATAGCATACAAAGAACTACCAGGGCTTATTCTGAGTCAGTGTCTGTTAGCTAAAGGGCTACAAAACTTTGGGAAACAAACTCATTTCCTACTCGGACCCTTATCAGAAAATTGAGAGCATTCTTAGCAAAGCAGGTTTCATAGGATTTTGTGTATTCTTTCTTAGGCCTGATCACCCTGGGGAACCCACCCTTTCCAGTACAGGGCTGCACTGCCCTCTGTCATTGTTTCAGGCTTAAGTCAGGCAGGGGAAGTAAGGCAGCCAAAAGATTAGGAGGCTTCTTGCAGACAGAATGAGGACTCAGGCTATGTCAAAGCCAAGGGGTGAAGGTCTATCACCCTCTTTTGCTATAGCCCCCCAAGTCCTTCCCTGGGGGCTCCTGATGATTGTGCCCGTCTTAGGTCATTCCTCCCTTGAGGAATCTTACCCATCATTGGCTAACTAATCAAGCATTGGGAGCCAGGTAGGGTGAAGTAAAAGGAGCATATGCAGAGCCCCTGCCAAGGAGATAAGCTTTGTCTCCTTAGTGGTTAATGGTCCAAAGGTCACTCACTCAGCCTTAGCCACGTGGGGGTGTAGGGGGATGGGTTACAGTTTCTGAAACCAGGCAGGGCAGTTCCCAACATTGAGCAAATTATTTTTTTAAAGAAACAAAAGAATGAGTACTAATATTTATTAAATATTACCTGACATGATACACTGTTGCATGGTGCTTTATATAATTCCACTCAATAAAATAATCCCCTATGGTAAATTGTTATCTCCAGTTTACAGATGAGAAATTGAATGTGAGAAAAGCTGAGCATTTTCACTAAAGGAACATGGCTAGAATGTGAGATTCAAACCTACAAGTTCTGAATCCAAGGCCATCTTGTTCCATAATGCTTAGGATATAAAGACTTGAATGTGAACTCCAAGATCCCTGAGGAAACCATCCTCATGGCTTCCTAGTAAGCTGGGCACTTGCTCAAAACCCAAAAGAGACCTCCACCAGACTACACCACAAGCCACCAGAAGTAGAGCTCCATGAGAGGGGTGGCCCTGCCTCCCCTGTCAGGGCCCCCCTGAGGAACCAATATTGCTCTCTGGGGCCAATCGGTTCCTCATTCCTGGGGCCAATGAGGAAGAGATTGATTACACATGGGGAAAGCTCCAATGGAGCCAATCCACTGATACTTTCCCTCATTTACAGCCCATTTCATCTCCAATTCCATTTATTTCCACTTAACATCCTTAATCCCTTTAGTGCTCTAGATTTTCCAGATTGGCTCTAAAGGGGGAAATTAGCATTCAAGTACCATTTCCAGGTAAAAGTCCCTTTAGTTTCAGAGACCCAGGAGCTCAAGGAAGTGCAATGAGAACTACTTACTGATAGTCTTTGGAAAATTCTCTGTCTTCCCTGGCCTCTGGCCTAAGATGTCCAGGCAGCTTCCCAGGTTTGGGAACATTCACTACAATTCTCCAGCACAGGCTGCTGGTGGTACCTCTCTGGATCAACTTAGCAGAGCTTCCTACTGAGGCCTCTGGGACTGCATTCTTCTTTTCTGTCATCTCTAGGAAAATCCCTGTCCTTTCATCTGTGAGCTAAAGGCTCAAAATTTCATGTGGTTAGATCCCTGCCACTGGGAGAAATTTATGAATGTTGCCAGCAAAGTGTCATGTCCTCTCATGCCTGTGTCTATCCCGGCTCAAAAGACCATGTGCTATAAAAACAGGAAAAACACAGCTTAGAAGAAGCCACAGGGGTGACACCATGTAGGGACCCTCCCTGCACCCAGCTCTCAATCACAGGTGTCTTTGCACACTGCAGTGCTCTGTTTTAGGCTTTCAAAAAGTGGCATCAGCTCAGCATTGAGACCAAAATAGAGCCAATGAAGAGCTGGGGGAAAGGTTTTGCAGGCACAGGCAGAGATCTAGGTGGCTTCCTTTAACCCAAAGATCAGTCAGCCAGTGCTTGGTGGGAATGGGTCTGACAAGAGGCTCTGAATCCAGAGACCAGACCCCACCAGGCTGGGGCAGGTACCTAGGTACCTGTGGTGGATCAGAAGCAGGTGAGGAAAGTGCCAGACTCTGATTTGTGGGTGGGGGTGGGGAGGTACATGCTAATGAGAAAAGGACAAAAAAAAAAAAGAGAAAAAGAAAACCTGTTTAGAGAAGGGTGTATGAGTCAAATACAATGCTGACAAGGAAGGAATAGTGGAAGGCACTAATGATGAATCCCTGGAGGAAAAAAGGTGCTAGGGGGCCTTGAAATGATGGTGCTTCAGATCTCAGATATTCTGTGGCCAGGAAGAGCACCAGACCTGCTTCCAGTGCTCTGGAGGGAGAGGCAGAGCTGCACAGTAGGTGCAAGGCACAGAGAGACAGATTTTGGTTCAATAGAAAGAAAAACCAATGGTCAGAAATCTTTACAGGTGAAATGGTTATCCTAACACCATATTATATCTCTAAGCCCCAGCAGACAGACAGGGTAACAGTGCTGGGACAATAAGCAGATACCCTGGAAGCAGGTGGCAGGGTCCTAGCTGGGAAGCTTGGTTCAGGTTCAGGTCCCCAGGCTCTCAGAAGACAGAGATAAGCAAAGCCTGACCACAGTCCCAGGGGAGCTTGGACACAGTCAGAATATCAGTGAGGTTGCAGATCTGAGCTCAAGACATGCTTGAGCACTATAGTGGCAACACAGGCAGGGGTGATAGATTAGAGACTGCATCAGAAAACAAAGTGAACCAACAGCCAAGGCTCATTTGGTTGCTTCAAACGGCTGGCTTGGGCACACCTCAGAATAGGATCAACATTACTCCCAGGGCTTTCTGCTGGGGAAGGAACCACAGGGACAGGGAGCCAGTGAGACCCTCAGCAAGGAGCTGTCATTAAGAATAGCTTTTGTACTTCCAGTCAAGATGGAGATGTAGGTAAACACTCTTCACCTCATGAATAGCTACAGCAAAAATTACAACTAGACTATAAAGCAAATATCACCCAGATTCATCAGAAAATCAAACTGTTTGGAAGTCCAATGACCAAGGATTTAAAGAAGCTCATTCATCCAGATGGGTAGGAAGGGCAGAGGCATGGAGAAGAACAAAGAAGCACGGAGTGACATGGAGAGGTGATGGAATGGGCAGTCCCACATTCACATGTGGTGGATAAAATTTGGGAGGGGTACCTTGGGACTGAGCTATCCCAGCCCCACACCAGAACACCTAGCCCAGGGTTCCAGTGCCAAGGATATAAGTCCCTATAACTTCTGGCTTTAAAAAACAGTCGGGGCTGGGGGTGGCAGAAGAAACTGGGATTCTCAAGAGACTCCTCTCAAAGAGCCCACAACTGACTTAGGACTCATGCATACTCACTCACTTTGGGATTCAGATCCAGGACAACAACTGGAACCAGTGGCATACAAGGAGAAAGTGAAGGGAATGCTGGGAGACAGCTTCCTCCCATGCAATCTCCAGAAGCCAGGCAGTGGCACTGTCCCCTTTCTGAGCCCTATCCCCACACAAAACCACAAAGGAATGAAATGGGTCCTGGCAATTACCTAAAGCTCCACACCACACAATTTACAGGTGTCTCTTCTACAATAGGCCATGCTACTAAGACAAAGCAGCTCTACCTAATAAACAGACACAAACATAGGGAGGCTGCCAAAATGAGGAGACAAAGAAATGTGGCCAAAATGAAAGAAGAGAACAAAACTCCAGGTAAAGAACTAAATGAAATGGAAATAAGCAACCTGTCAGATGCAGAATTCTGCAACCTATCAGATAAGCAACCAATCAGATGCAAAACACTGGTTATCAGGATGCTCAAAGAAATCTTTGGGTATTGAAACAGCATAAAAAAGACCCAGAAAGAAATGAAGGTTGCATTAAATAAAATAAAGAAAAATTCACAGGGAACCAACAGTGGAGGGAACGAACCAAGAATCAGATTAATGATTTGGAATATAAGGAAGAAAAAAAGCATTCAGATTATTGAAGGAAGATGGCGGCTTTGCTCTAGGCAGCTTTTTTCCCAGTTTCTGCGAAGAGGAGGGAAACTCGTGGATTGGTGGAGAGGCAGAGCAAGTGAACTGGGTTACCGAATCACTTTTGAAAGCAGGACATCGGGGATTACTGCGATCACTGGAAAACCAGACGGTAGGGAGACTGCCTCGGGACAAAAGGGACCCGGGGATCAGTGCGGGGTCTGGGGGTGTGCAGTCCCCAGGCCCACTGCTCCAGGGTCTCCTCAGGGCTCCCGGGAGAGGGGAGTCGCTGCTCCCTCCACCGAATACGGGGGTTGAGCAACTCCAGGGGAGAACGTGTTGCTTGAAGGAACAGATTGGCCAGTTGGTCTGGGAAAAAATCGCCCAGGGACTATGAACACCCACCCAGAGATCTGGGAGAAGTGAAGGCCCCCAGCCAACACGACCGCCCCTGGTCGGGAAAGGAGCCAACACCCCTGGCCTGGTCGGGGTGCAGATCAGTGGAAAACAAAGAGCTGGGAAGGACTCCCCTCCTACCCCATCGGGAGGCCTGACTTGTGCACGCTGTGAACCCAGGGGGGGTCGCACACTCCATCGGGAAGCCTGACTCAAGTGCGCTGTGAACCTGGAAGGGTCGCGGCGTGGCACTTAGGGCGATCCTAGAGCACAAATCTCAAAAGTTTGGTGGAGGGGCACACACTTTTACGATTCCCAGGGAGGGCGCAGTGAATCCCAAAATGTCTCAGGTGCCTTCTGAGATCATAGAGCTGGAACCCTGCAGGACCCCGGAGTCTGGAAGAATGCAGCAGTGAGCTCTAGAGAGCGAGTATGCTTGGGAGTGTCCAGGGTACCTGACACTCTTGCTGAGATCTGACTGGGAAGAGAGGGAAGCATTTCAAAGGTCCCTCAGCCAGCTGAAGCCAGCAAGATCAGAAAAACTGGTCTGGCCAGTTAGAGACTAACAAGAGGTTGGTTTCTAACCTCTTGTTTTTCTTATTTTGTTTTGTTTGGTTTGGCTTGGTTTTGTTTTTGTGGCTGTTGCTGGTTGATTGATTTTATCTTGTGTTTTATGTGACATTTTATTTTTCAATTCTTTTTATTTTTACACCTCGCAATCCCTTATCTTTCTTTTCCATTCATCCTAATATTATTCTTTACAGTCCAAATTTATCTCTCCTGCACTACATCTTCTGCTTTTCTTTCTTTTTTTCAATCTTGCAAGTTACTGTAAATTTGTATTATCTATTTCTCAGTTTTCCGACATTTTGTATTTTAATAGTATTTTGGTATTCTTTTTCTTTCTGTATAATCTTCTTTGCTTGGCTGGTTATACTGTCATTTGATAGGTTCCCCCTGGTATCTCAGTCACAATGTGTTGATAATTTACTATTTTTCGTCTGTGTTCCTTTAATACACCTCTCAAGGTTCTATACTCTTTATTCTTGTTATCTAGATCTCATCAATTCTGCCACGAGACTGTCACTTTACTATTACTGTTAATAAGACCTAGTTCATACAATTTTAAATACTACTCAATACCCCTACCCGATCTCAGCCCACCTTGCAATTTTCTGAGCTATAATATTGTGGGGGTTGTCTCTATTCTTTTACACACTACTCCTATATACTAATCTTTAATCCAATCATACCTTAGAATCTGACCTCCCACAGCCTCACACTTTCTAGATACAACTAATAATCCTCTTGTCCCCAATAAGAGTCTTACCTTCTTTCCATCCCTTCTAAAACGTGGATAGTGGGGTGGAGGATCACGGTTAACACTATAAGGAGCCAAAGGATAACCCATCTCTTCTCTACTGGCTGCTAATGTAAATATCATAGTATATTGTATTGCTGTCTTAAACCATTTTGCTTTACTCCTCCAACTGATCACAAAAAGAGTAGGGGGAAGCTGTGAACACCAGGATACATGAAGGAGATTGCACCACTGAATCTCAAAAATATTCTACCACAGAAGTTCACACCATAATTTCAGGGAATCAGAACAGATCAATTTAAGAAACAAGAAGAAAAAAGAAGAAACCCATGAACAATTAGAAAACAAAGAAACAACCCCCAATTGAAGGGAAATGAGGAAGCCTCAGGAATAATGCTAAATGAAATACAGGCAACTCAACTCCAGTGAGTTCAAAACAATGATTACCAGGAAGTTCAATGAAATCACAATGAGCTTTCAGAAATTAGAGGGAAACTACATCAAGCTCACTGCAAACTATATAAACATGAAAAAGGAAATAGAAACTCTCAACAAAGGTCAAGAGGAAATGAAGAATACAATTTCTAAACTGAAGAACACAGTAGAAGGAATGAAAAGCAGGATCGATGAAGCAGAAGATCGGATTAGTGAGTTGGAGGACAAAGTAGAAAGCAACATCCAGAAAAAGCAAGAAAAGGAAAAGAGGCTCAGAAAGAATGAAGAGGGATTAAGAGAAATGCAAGACAATATGAAACGTAATAATATCCGTATAATAGGGATACTAGAAGGAGAAGAAGAAGAGCAAGGGATCGAAAACCTAGTTGAACAAGTAATGAAGGAGAACTTCCCTAATTTGAAGAGAGAAGAAGTCACACAAATCCAGGAAACACAGAGAGTCCCAATCAAGAGGAACCCAAAGAGGCCCAACTCGAGACACATCATAATTAAAATGGCAAAATTTCAAGACAAAGAGAGAATCTTAAAGGCAGCAAGGGAGAAAAAGGAAGTAACATACAAGGGAGCCCCAATAAGGCTAACAGCTGACTTCTCAATGGAAACACTTCAAGCAAGAAGAGAATGGCAAGAAATACTCCAGGTAATGAGAACCAGAGGTCTGCAACCAAGGCTACTATATCCAGCAAGGCTCTCAATCAAGATAGAAAGCCAAATAAGAACCTTCCCAGACAAAAGCAATCTAAAAGAATACACCTCGACCAAACCAGCTCTGCAAGAGACCCTAAAGGGACTGCTTTAAGGAAGGGAAGGAAAAGAGAGAGAGAGAGAGAGAGAGAGAGAGAGAGAGAGAGAGAGAGAGAGAGGAACACATGTACATAAAAGACAATGAATAAGTACCTATCAATAATAACCTTAAACGTAAATGGATAAAATGCTCCAATCAAAAGACATAGAATAGCTGAATGGATAAGAAAAAATGACCCACATATCTGCTGTCTACAAGAGACCCACCTCAGGATAAAAGACCTACACAGGCTGAAAGTGAAGGGCTGGAAACAAATCTTCCAAGCAAATGGACGGGAAAAAAAAGTCGGGGTAGCAATACTCATATCAGACAAAATAGACTTCCAAAAAAGGTCCATAAAGAGAGACCCAGAAGGTCAGTTCATAATACTCAAGGGAAGAATCCATCAAGAAGAGATAAATATTGTAAATATATATGCAACCAACATAGGAGCACCCAAATACATAAAGAAAATCTTAGAGGACTTCAAGAAAGATATGGACAGCAACACAATTATAGTGGGGGACTTTAACATCCCACTGTCAAAAATGGACAGATCTAAACAAACTATCAACAAAGATATTGTGGCATTGAACAATGCCCTTGAGGAAATGGACTTTACTAATATATACAGAGCCCTCCATCCAAAAGAAGCTAAATACACATTCTTTTCAAATGTACACGGAATATTCTCAAATATAGACCACATGATAGGACACAAAACAAGCCTCAAGAATTTCAAGAAAATTGAAATCATACCAAGCATTTTCTCAGACCACAAGGGACTGAAGCTAGAAACCAACCCCAAGGAAAAAAAAAACAAAAACACTCAAACTCATGGAGATTAAATAGCATGCTATTAAACAATGAATGGGACAAGAATGATATTAGGGAAGAAATCAAAAGGTTTCTGGAAACAAATGAAAACGAACTCACAACAACCCAAAACTTATGGGACACAGCCAAGGCAGTCCTGAGAGGAAAGTTCATAGTGATACAGGCCCACCTAAAAAGGTTAGAAACTTTCCAAACAAACAACCTAACCCTACGTCTACAAGAACTCAAGGAACAACAACAAAGACAGCCCAGAGCAAGCAGAAGGAAGGAAATAACCAAGATAAGAGCAGAATTAAATGACATAGAGACTAAAGTCAAAATTCTAAGGATCAATGAATCCAAGAGCTGGTTCTTTGAAAAGATAAACAAAATCGACAAGCCTTTAAGCAGACTCATCAAGAAAAAAATAGAGAAGACCCAAATAAACACAATCAGAAATGAAAGAGGAGAGATTACAACAGATACCACAGAAATACAAAGGATTGTAAGAAATTACTACAAAGAACTGTATGCCAAGAAAGTTGAAAACCTAGGTGAAATGGACAAATTTCAAGAAAAATGTAATCTTCCAAAACTCAATGAAAAAGAAGCAGAAAGCCTGAACAGACCAATAAAAACAAAAGAAATTGAAGCAGTAATCAAAAAACTCCCAGCACACAAAAGCCCTGGACCAGATGGTTACACAGGAGAATTATACAAAGCAATTTAAGGAAGAGCTAACCCCTATCCTTCACAGAATATTCCAAAAATCCAAAAAGATGGGAGTCTCCCAAACTCTTTTTATGAGGCCAACATCATCCTAATTCCAAAACCAGATAAAGACACAACGAAGAAAGAAAACTTCAGGCCAATATCACTGATGAACATTGACGCTAAAATCCTCAACAAAATACCAGCAAACCACATCCAACAATACATTAAAAAGATCATACACCATGACCAAGTGGGATTCATTCCAGGGATGCAAGGATGGTTCAATATTCGCAAGTCAGTGAATGTAATACATCACATAATCAAAAGCAAAGACAAAAACCACATGATTATATCAATTGATGCAGAAAAAGCATTTGATAAGGTACAGCACCCATTCATGATAAAAACACTCAGCAAAGTGGGAATAGAGGGAGCATTCCTCAACATAATAAAGGCCATATATGAGAGACCTACAGCCAACATCATACTCAATGGGCGAAAATTAAACTCTTTTCCACTAAGATCAGGAACAAGACAAGGCTGTCCACTTTTCACCACTTCTATTCAATATAGTACTGGAAGTTTTAGCCACAGCAATCAGACAAGAAAAAGAAGTAAAAGGCATCCAAATCGGAAAGGAGGGAACAAAACTGTCAGTGTTCGCAGATAACATGATAGTATACATAGAAAATCCTATAGACTCTACCAAAAAATTGCTTGACCTAATAAATGAATTTGGCAAAACAGCGGGATACAAAGTCAATATGCAGAAATCAAACACATTTCTGTACACCAACAATGAAACAGCAGAAGCAGAGATCAAGGAAAAAATCCCATTTGAAATAGCAAAAAGAAAAATAAAATATCTAGGAATAAACCTAACCAAAGAGGTAAAAGACCTGTATTCAGAAAACTATATAACACTCAGGAAAGAAATCAAGGAAGACACAAACAAATGGAAACATATACCATGTTCAGGAATTGGAAGAATTAATATCATCAAAATGTCCATACTACCCAAAGCAATTTACACATTCAATGCAATTCCCATTAAAGTACCAGGGGCATATTTCACAGACATAGAACAAACACTTCAAAAATTTATATGGAATTATAAACGACCCTGAATAGCTGCTGCAATTTTGAGAAAGAACAGTAAAGTAGGAGGGATCACAATATCTGATACTAAACTATACTACAAGGCCACTGTAATCAAAACAGCCTGGTACTGGCATAAAAACAGGCACATAGACCAATGGAACAGAACAGAGAGCCCAGAAATAAACCTAAGTCTCTATGGTCAATTAATATTTGACAAAGGAGGAAGCAACATAAAATGGGTAAAAATAGCCTCTTCAACAAATGGTGTTGGGAGAACTGGACAGCCACGTGCAAAAAAAATGAAACTTGAGCACCAACTTACACCATATACAAAAATAAATTCAAGGTGGATAAAAGACTTAAATATAAAACGTGACACCATTAAAGTCCTAGAGGAGAACGTAGGTAGGAAAATCTCAGATATTTCACTCAGAAATTTTTTTACTGACATGTCCCCTAGAGCAAGGGACATAAAGGAAAGAATAAAGAAATGGGACCTCATCAAAATTAAAAGCTTCTGCACAGCTAAAGAAAACAATATCAAAATTGAAAGAGAACCAACTGTATGAGAAAACATATTTGCCAATGACACCTCAGACAAGGGTTTAATCTCTAAAATACATAAAGAACTTACAAGACTGCACTCTAAGAAGAGAAGGAATCCAATTAAAAAGTGGGCAAAGGACTTAAACAGACACTTCTCCAAGGAGGACATACAGAAAATCCAAAGACACATGAATATCGCTAGCTACCACAGAGATGCAAATTAAAACCACAATGAGATACCACTTCACACCAGACAGAATGGCCATCATAAAGAAAGCAACATACAACAAGTGTTGGAGAGGTTATGGAGAAAAGGAGACCCTAGTGCCCTGTTGGTGGGATTGCAGACTGGTACAACCACTATGGAAAGCAACATGGAACTTTCTCAGAAAACTAAAAATGGATATGCCTTTTGACTCTGCGATTCCACTGCTGGGACTCTGTCCTAAGAACACTGAAACACCAATCCAAAAGAACCTATGTATCCCAATGTTCATAGCAGCACAATTTACAATAGCCAAGAGCTGGAAGCAACCTAGGTGCCCATCAGTTAATGAATGGATCAAAAAACTATGGTACATTTACACAATGGAATTCTATGCAGGAGAAAGAAAGAAGGAGCTCCTACCCTTTGCAAGAGCGTGGATGGAGCTGGAAAAGATTATGCTAAGCGAAACAAGCCAGGCAGTGAAAGACAAATAACATATGATCTCACCTTTAACAGGATCCTAAACAACAAAACAAAGAAACAAGCAAAATATAATCAAAGACACTGAAATAGAGGTCAGGATGACAGTGCCCACAGAAGAGAGTAGAGGGAATTTCAGGGGACAGTGGGAAGGGTTCATGGGAACAAACTTAAAGGACACATGGTCATAAACTAAGGGGAGGGTGGTAATGGGAGGAAAGTGGGGAGGGGAGGGAGGGGGGGCTGGATTGGGAGTAAAAAGGAGAAAACTGTAATTGAACAATGATTAAAATAAAATTTTAAAAAAGCATTCAATCAGAATAACAAGAAGAAAAAAGAATTTTAAAAAAATGAGGATAGAATAAGGAGCCTTTAGAACATCTCCAGATAAACCAATATCTGAATCATAGAGGTGACAGAAGAAGAAAAGGAAGAGTAAGAAATTGAAAACCCATTTGAAAAAATAATGAAAGGAAACTCCCTTAATTTGGTAAAGGAAATAGATATACAAGTCCAGGAAGCACAGAGAGTCCCAAACAAGTTGGACATAAAGAGGGCTACATCAAGACACATCATAATTAAAATGCCAAAGGTTAAATATAAAAAGAGAATCTTAAAAGCAGCAAAAGAAAAGCAGAGAATTACCTACAAAGGAGTACCCATTAAACTGTCAGCTGATTTCTTAAAAGAAGCTTTGCAGGTTAGAAGAACTGGCAAGAAGTATTGAAAGTGATGAAAAGCAAGGGCCTACAACCTAGATTACTCTATTTAGCAAAGCTATCATTTAGAATGGAAGGGCATAAACTGCTTCCCAGACAAGATAAAACTAAAGAAGTTCATCATCATCAAGCCATTATTATATGAAATGTCAAAGGGAACTGTATAAGAAAAAGAAGATCAAAACTGTGAACATTAAAATGGCAACAAATTCACAACTATCAACAACTGAATCTAAAAAGCAAACTAAGCAAACAAGCAGAACAGGAACAGAATCATAGATATGGAGATCATTTGGCTGGGAAGGGGAGGGGGGAGAATGGGGGAAAAGGCTCAGGGGATAAGAAGCAGAAATGGTAGATACAAAATAGACAGGAAGATGTGAAGAATAGTATAGGAAATGGAGAAGCCAAAGAACTTATACACACGACCCATGGACATGAACTAAGATCGGGGAGATTTCTAGAGAGAATGGGTACCAAGTGGAAGGGGACAAGGGAGAAAACTGGGACAACTGTAATAGCATGATCAATAACATATACTAAAAAAATAAATATCAATAAATAAATTTTTAAAAGTAAAAAAATAATACTTTTTGTGTCAAATGAGACCGTTGTACTCTTTGCTTTTCAATACCTTTTGGATTTGAAGCTCCTTTGGGACTTCCCTTGTGTTTGCATGATTCATCCATTTAGTAGATATTTAACAAAGCACCTACTCTACACCAGGCCCTGTCTTATATGCTGGGGAAACAGCAAAGAACTAAACAAAACAAGGGCTTTTCCTTATGAGAAGACTCAGACAATAAACAAATAGAACCAGTTTATCAGATGGTAATAGTGCTGCAGAAAAAATAAAGCAAGGAAGAGGGTGAGAGGGATGGGGAGAGGAAAGGACCTGTAGGAAGCGAGAGCGTTAACTTTGCAGATATCTAGACAGAGAGAACAGCAAGTGCAAAAGCTCTGAGGTGAGTGCACACTTGGTGTATCTAAAAGAAGAAAGGAAGCCATTGGGGCTGGGGTTGTTATGGAGTGAGCAAGAGGAGAGTGGTAATATGAGAATGAAAAGTAACAAGATAATGGGACAGGCCATTGAGGGCCTTGTAGGACATTGTAAGGACTTTATCTTTAACTCTGACATGAGATGAGAAGGCATTGGAAGGTAGCAGAAGAGACTAAGAAGAAGTGACCAGTGAGGCAATGCAAGAACCAAGATGCAGTGTGGCCCAGAAGCCAAGAGAAGAAGTGTTTCAAGAAAGAGACAGTGAAAGACTGTCAGCTGCTGCTAGCAAAGGGAGTCTGGGGGACAGATGACTAGACTTAGCAAGGGCATGATTGGTGGCAATAAAATTCTGATGGGAGGTGAAAGAAGAAAGGAAAGAAGACAATTGAATAGGCAATTCTTTTGCAGAGTCTCACTGTAAAGGAAGAGAGAAATAGGTGGTTAGATAAAGACATGGGGCTTAGGGCAGTTTTTCAGGTGGAAGATCATGCAGATCCATTACCTGGGACCATTACTCCAGTGTGGAAAGCCCATGACACTGGGAAGTAGAGAAGATAGAATTCAGTCTTGCAGGGCACTCTTAGGCCTGTGGGGCAAATGGAGTACAAATAACTTTTTTAAAAAATGTTTGCAAAATAAGATGGGTATGTACCAATGCAGATAGTGCAACACATGCATGGCTGTGTGAGTGCGCATACCTCCTGAACTCTGAGAATTCTCAAAGGAAGAGCTTTCTGATCCAGGTAGGGATTCTTAGCTCCTAGAAAAAGATCAACTTAAAGCAGGATTTAGAAAAAGAAAAGAGTCTTGACTGGTGTGGCTCAGTGGACTGAGCGTTGGCCTGCCAACAAAAGGGTTGCTGGTTCAATGCCCAGTCAGGGCACATGCCTGGGTTACATGCCAGGTCCCCAACAGGGGGCACACAAGAGGCAACCACACATTAATGTTTCTCATGTTTTTCTCCCTCTCTTTCTCCCTCCCTTCTCCTCTGTCTAAAAATAAATAAATAAATAAATAAATAAATAAATAAAATCTTGAAAGAAAGAAAAAGGAAAGAGACATCATTTGGTGGAGGAATAGAAGTGTGCTCCAGGCAAGGGGAGGCTAAGAGATTGAGACAAGGTGTCCCAGTGGGGCTCTTCATAATAACAGATGTTACTTTCCTAGCACTTCCTATATGCCCAACACTGTTCTAAGTGCTTTCTATGTAGTGACTATTAAAATATCCTAAAAACATGAGGTAGTTACTACTGTTACCCATGTCATAGGTAAACTAAGAATAAGGTCTTGCCTAAGGTCATATGACTAATAAAGGGTGGTGTTGGGAACCGCCCTGACTGGTATCAGAGGCTGAAACCCCTGCCTAGCTAAGGCTAAGGGAACGCCCTTGGAACCGTGAGCCAGCAAGGAGACAAAAGCTTATCTTCCTGGCAGGAATGCTGCTTCTGCTGCTTTGTTCATAACTGAACCCCCAAAAGCTTGGTCGGTTAGCCAAAGACGGGTAAGATTCCCCACGGGGGGAACAACCCAAGCCAGGCACGATCACTTTGGGAGGTCCCCCAAAAGAAGGACTTGGGGGGCTGCAGCAAAAGGGGGGTGATGGACCCTCACTCCTCGGCTTTGACAAAGTCTGAGTTCTCAGCGTCCGGAAGAAAATCTCCTTATCTCTCGGTGGCCTTAGTTCCCGCGCTCCACCTAAGCCTGAAACAATGACGGGGTAGTACAGCTCGGTACTGGGAAGTGCGGATTTCCCGGGGTGATCAGGCCTAAGAAAGAACATGTAAATTACTGTGAAACCTTCTTTGTTCAAGAATGCTCTCAGTTGAATGAGGAGGGTCTTAGGAGGAAGCTAGTTTGTTCCTCAGCCTTACAGCTCTTTGACCCCCCAACTCAATAGACCGGCAGAGTTCTTTGTTACTTCCCCTAATGAGTACTGTACTTTGCCTGAATTATTATGCAAAATGAGCCTAATAAAAGCAGGTATGGACGGTAAATCAGCGCGCTCCCCCACTAGGGGGTGGCCATTTCGTCCCTACTTCCCCACAGAAACTAGTCTGTCTCTGTGCATGTTGTTATTTCTCGCGTGTTTATTGTCGAGCCATCCACAGTGTTCCGTGGTCACTGCTGGCCGGTGACCCACGCGCAACAGGGTGGAGCTCAGATTCAAGCCCAGGGAGTATTGTTAGAGTCCATGCTCTGGCATTGAATTCAACCATGCTGGAGCTTTCCAGAGCCAACCCTAGTGCTCCCTGTGATACATCTGGTTCCATTTATCCCCTGCCCTCCAGACCTATATCGGCTTGGAAAAGCCACGTAAGACATCTGGGTGAGTCAGTGCAGAAGAGATCAAGAGAGAGGTAAACACATGTGGGACTTTCTCATGGGCTGCCCCAGATGGGCACTCACCTCCAGTTACCTGGGTTTCCTCAGCAAGAGCCCAGGGAGTGAGAGGAGCTGACAGAGCAGTGGCTAAAGTCCACCCTGGGGTAGAGTCTCAGAACATTGGACCTCTCCTCTGAGAGGGTGGCACTGACAGAGAGTATCAACTGGAAAGAGCCCCATGCTCTGCCTGCCTCCCCAGACATGTACACACTAAGGCTGCATGCTTGGAGCCTGCCTGGTCTGGGCTCTGTTCCCTCTGCACATGCCCATCAGTGTGGGCTTCATGTGCTTTGCCAATCTGGCCCACAAGCTGACTGGGCCCCATCACTCAGCTCAATGAGAAGAAACACACACCAAAAAGACACAGATGAGCCACTGGGTAGCCCGACAGCTGTCTGCAGTCTCCTGCCACCCAGCACCCCCAGCAGCCGGGGTCCAGCCTTCCTAATTGGAACATGCACCTGCCCACCCAGGTGAATGAGAGCTATGTGTGACCACAGTCTTGCCTGCAGCTGAGCTATGTGGGTGTGTGGGGCACACGGACTCTGTTGCACACATCCGAGCCCCTCCCCACTCAAGCTCACTAACACTGGGGCCTCCATCACCACCTGTGCTCCCCCAGCTCCCTATCAGAGGCCACGAGGAGAAAGGATGCACCCCAGTAGGCCTATGACAGGGGAACAAAAGGGATAAGTAGGGCTTCATGTCTTTATCTGGCCTCCCCAAGCAATTGGGGCCAAATTGGGTCATGGCTTAAATTAGGCAGATGGCTGCTTCCATTCTAGGCTCTTAGCAGTGGTTGTTAATGAGGACACAATGATAACAAATACCTCCCTATGACAGTATGAAAACAGACCAGAGGATCTTCTCATGGACAGTAATGCACTGTCACAGAATCCCAGGTTAAAAGGTGTCTTAGAGGTAACAGGTTCAACCTGCATTTGATGCAGAAATCCCTGCCCACCCTAACCATGGTTGGTCATCTCAGCTGTGGAGACCTCAGTGTCCAATGCAGCCTATTCCATTTGTCTGGCAAACATTCTTTCACATCAAACCAAACTTTCTCCAGAGCTTGTTAATGGCTCACTCCCCTCCCAAGACTCTGTAAACACAGACCTGAAGATGGGTTTTTGAAATTCTGATGAAATGTCACCATGACTGTTCTTCTAACCCCATGTGTACCTCTGCCAGGCAGGGCTTCACTGAGCAGCAGCAGATCCTGTCAGACCATCTCATGTAGGGCAGGCAAAGTGAGAGCCCAGGAAAACCAGACCACAGCAGCACAAGTGAACACAAGTGGCAGCTACAGACCAAAATTATTTGAAAAAATTAGTTATTATCTAGGACTTTTAGTTAGGAAACAGCAGCCCCTTCCCTTCATGCCCAAAACAACAGCTACTGGAGCCTTTCCCAGTTTCTCCCCAGCGATCAGTCATGATATGTTTGGGAAAACATAATGTCCGTCACTGTTGCTTGCCTGTTCTCTTTAGCTTGGCCTGATTTTGTGAGGTCTTGGGTTCTGACACACTGGTCCTGGTAGCTTTGAGTCCTCATCCGTCAAGGATGTACAACCAACAGGCTATTGAGGATTCCACTGTCAGGGCGGCCTTCTGACTCTACTTGTTCACCCAGTGCCCCTCTCTGACAGATGCCTTCTCCTCTCTTTGTTTTGAGGCTACCACTCCCCTCCATATGAACACTGGCAAGTCACAAACTCTGTGGACCTCAGGTTCCTCTTCCATATGCTGTGCCTTATAGGTTGTTGGGGAAATTAAATTAACATGTGTATAAGAACATGTGCAAACCATGGAATGAGTATGTCCAGGCAGTTGAGAGTCAGGAGTCCTGGCACTACCAAAGGGGCTTTTGCCAATTCACTTCTCCTTATTGGGGCTCTAGTTTTTCTTATTGGTCAAATGGAGTGTCTAGGCCTAATTCATTCTTTAATTCTCGGCAAAAGAGATAATGGTCTAAGGTTGTAGTTCACACATAGAAAAGTTGAG
The DNA here is from genome assembly GCF_019186645.2 of Phyllostomus hastatus. NCBI lineage: Eukaryota > Metazoa > Chordata > Mammalia > Chiroptera > Phyllostomidae > Phyllostomus > Phyllostomus hastatus. Next base: position 406,548 of record NW_025334015.1, on the reverse strand, counting down.
AGAGAGAAGATAAATGTCTTGAAATCATCCTGTGTGGTCCTCTGGGAAGACCAAGCCATAGTTGAAGTCAGATGTGACTGTGTGGGCTGAGTGACTCCATATAGCACACTGCCTGGATGCCTCTCTAACTGCAGTGAAGCCTGTCCTGATCCCTGAGGATGCAGATGAGAGGCAAGGATGGGGCAAGGAAGAGAGAAGAGACAGCCTTGTGAGGCACGCATGCAGATATACACAAGGACTTCTTTTTCTGGCAAAATATTTACTCTCCTAATTGCATATTCTGTACATGTATTGTTAAATAAACTTGGTTGGCACTTCTGAGCACTAACCAATACCTGGGGGAAGAGAAATTTGAAAACTGAAAGGTCAACTGAAGACTCATAACTTGCCTTTAGATAATTCATCTAGCAAAATTTACGAAGCACCTGCTACAGGCAGGCACCATGCTAGACCCAGGAGCACAGACACAATAAGAAAGACACAGACTCCCTAAGGTGATTACCAGGGGAGAAATTTGTGTCCCAGGAATCTTTCTATATTCCCTCTCCAGATGACATATGAAAGTCATCAATGTACATTTGTTACTACTATGGAAGACCAATTCATTGCCCATATGGGTGCCCATCTATTTTGGAAAAGAGATGAAAACATACATGTCAATCAAAATTTCATAAATTGCATCACATGCTAACATTATTAAAAGGAGGCCACTACTCAAAAACCCCACAGTGAATTGTCTGCAAAGCACAGAATTCAGCTGGTATATTTGGATTTCCACATGTCAGATGTACATAATGCACAGCAGAATAGGATCAGAAACCAGTGGTTATTGTCTTTCCTCTTGCCCCCAATTCTCTTATTATTGTTATCTTTACAACAGTTAAATGTTCCATTTTTAGCACTGTCTCTAAGCAACTAAGTAAAAAACGGTAGCTGTAAAGTACTTGTGGGTCCTAGGAACATTAGTTCCTAGGGAAGGCATAGTGTCAAGTAAATCCAAATTCTTCCTGTTTCTCTTCACCATACAGGGAAAACTTGAACAAGAAACAGATGCAACTGCTGCAAGAGCCACAGGTGTATGTAATGCCACCCTTGAGAGCAGGGCTCTGCTCTGCCAGGACTGAGGCTCAGAAACCCCAGGCCTCAGTGTCCTCATCTGTCAGGCGGGCTTTGTGTCCTTAGGAAATTATTTGTAGGTAAAATAATCAAAGAACAAAAGACTAGCAATAATGACTGCATTTTTCAATCCCTTTACCAGGTAGAACCCTATATATTTAATGCAACTATTGTGATTAGTGGACTATCCCAAATGTCTCTAGGGGTGTACTAGCTGCCACAGAGCAAAGGAGAGACAGCTTTGGAGACATATTCAAACTTCAGTATTTGTGTGGCGACCTTGGACGAGTTACTGAAAATCTTCCAGCTTCCATTTCTTCATGTGTAGCATGAAGATTGCTTGAAACATGTGAAACGCCTAGCACAGTAACTGAGAGAGTGTAAGGCCTTTCCCAGTGGGAGTTATCATGGTAATTACCGTTGTTCCATGCCATACCCTCAGGGTTTGTCCCTCAAAAAATGCTCATTGAGTGAAGTGCTGAATGAAAAAGGGAATCCTTGTTTTCAGATTGTAGCCAACATTTGCATTAGAATCCAATAAGGATCTTCAGCCCATTTCCATTCCCTCTTTTAAAATTTGGACCATAAGAAGCACCTAGGTTTTAGAGGAGGAAAATAGGGAAAAATTTTTTGAAGCAAAAAATGTGGTAAATATTTAACAACATAAATAACATAATATTTCACCAATGTAAATGTAAACAGAACTCAACAGCAGCATTAACAACCATATTCCTCCCAAATTTTCAGGGTAAGGGGGGTGCATCTTAGAGTCCAAAAATATGATACCTGTTAGCACACATAAGACCAGAGAAAGTAGTTTAAACCAACAATATTAAACATGTTCTTGGAGAACCAGGTCATTCAAAGCCCATGGATTCTTCCACCATTACATTCACTGAGTTTGTGTAAGGCCTTGCATGCACTGGGCACTGTGTCAGGTGGCTGCTCCCCTATGCCATTCAGAGTCTGTTGGGAAAACACAGTACCATCATAATTACAGCAAAACCCAGTGAGTGCTGAAACATGGGAGATGGGAGAAAGGTAGGAAAAAGATGATTTCTTCCTGAGAAGGACAAGGTGATATGAGGGAAGATCTTTGCAGAGGAAGGGCTACTGAAGCCAATGATGGTGATGATGAAGGAAGAGTAGAAGTTTTTCTGACAGAGAAGATAGAATGTGAGGAAGAGCTCCCCAGGCACAGAAGGCAGATGGGTAAACCCTGAGGAAACCTCTCTGGTGTATCTGAGACAGGAGGCAGCTGAAAAACCCAGCATTCATTTGACTGACAAATACTGAATACACAATGTTTTTGGGCAAGGGTAACAATTACTAAAGTCAGAGACAGGATAGAAGGAAACTACAAAAGACAATGACCTTCGTATTCTGATGAAAGGGCTCTGCTTCCCTATTGGCTAAGGAAATCCATTGGTGGGCAGCAAGGAGTCAAGCAAACTGATGGGGTCCAGCCAGTGCTGACGGCCACCAGCTTGGCCACCTACTTGCTGTGTTACCTGGGCCAAATCACTGCCTCCTTTGGGCCACCTTCCTCATCTGTGAAATAAGCAGGTTGGAAAATGGAATCCTTAGAATTCTTTTTTGCTTTAAGGTGTTCAATGATCCCTTTAAATCATGGAGGGCTGTAGAGAAGGGGTGGGGTCTTCTCAGAACATTTATTAACTTGAGGCTCCCAAACTCATGTCCCAGAGGACTCGGAGGGATAAAAGCAAAATCAAAAAACATTTTCAGATCAATGACTGAAGAGGCTGACACATATGTGAGAGACTGGGGCGTCTATGGGGGCAGCCTCACAGTCATCAATAAAATCCCTTTCTCTCACACAAAACCTTATTTATTCATTAAACACCGAATGTTGTAATAGATAATTTGGCTATATCTCTAATTTGTGCCTCACTTCAATGAAACACAGCAATCCCAAAACAAGGTAACTGGTACAGCTACAAACATCCATATATCACCAGGGGAGCAGCAGCACAGAGAATGGAGCAGGCGGGCAACTTCTCAGAGATTCCTGGTCCCTTTGTGCAGCCTTGGTCTTGTAATCATCTACATCTGTTCTGGGGCTGGAGGTTGGAAGGTGGCCATTGCAGAAGATTAGACCCAGTTTCACCTTGCCAGCCAGCAAGGCTCCTGGCTGGAAATCAGTCACATGTGGCCTGGCATGAACCAAAACTGAGGTCCGGCAGTCTTGACAGAGCAGGACAAACAATGCTCCACACATGGGTTTGAGATTATGAGGGTCCCTTTGAGGCCCCCTGTTGTCAATGTAGCAGGTAAGAAAGGAACTTGTCAGCTCCACTTTCTGCTTCCCTCTAGGAGAACAAGTGCCAAGGGAGTCGAGGCCCTGAGGCACTGCCAATTCTGGCTCCATCCACTTCTGCTTCCCATTAGCAACAAATGGAAATTGATGGGTTACCACTTTACTTGCTCATTTACAGAGGAGAAAACCTTGTAGCAATTGCTGAATAACTGTAGGTGTCTTACAAATTAAGCATCTTAAGGGTATAAACCATTTTGCATTGTGGTTAAGCATAATTAAATTAGATCTTGAAGTTTCTGTAGAAAGGAATGGGGAAGAGGGAGGGAAGATTTTGTTTTCGGTTCCTCTTTTTTTTTTTTTTAAGCATGCAGCGTGGTAAGCCCAGGACAGGCTGAGCAGGAGAACTGAGCCATCTACCCACAGTTCTGACTCCCACCCACTGCCTCTGCCCATGAGTGGAACTATGTGCCAAGAAGGCACCCTGGAGCAGCTCGCAGACTCCAGTGGGACGCTGGCCCTAGCCAGAGCCTCAACTCTTGGCTTGCCTCTGCCTACCACCATTATTCCAACTTCTGAGACCTCAGGACCAGCCCCTCTGATTTGGGGCTTTAAGCCAGTTCCCTGAGACTCAGTGTCATGACATCTTCATTCTAAATCAGCCTCTAACCCTCTTAGGATAAGTTCAGAATCCAGGATCCTGCCTTGCTTATAGTATTACTTCCTGCCTTCCTCAGGTGGGTACCTGTCTGGATAGCCTGCCTGGTGTCTGGGTCCCTCTGGGGCTCTTCCCTAGCATTGCCCCAGGGGGCCTGCTGTTGGACAGGCAGGCCTTCATGTGACATACAACCTACCTCTCAGGATGACTCACTGCTGTGTGCCACTAGTCTGTCCACATTGACCCCCCCTTCTCTATCTATCTATCTATCTATCTATCTATCTATCTATCATCTATCTATCTATCTATCTATCTATCTATATACACGCACACATGCAGATGCTCCCAGCCCCCACAAACCCCACACCCCACATCTGTCCCAGGCCATCAGATCCCACCCAACATGGTGTATGCTGGACTGAAATGTCTCCTGCCCCTGCAGCTGAAACCGTGTCATCAGGACTCAGGTCGGTGATGCCTTGGTCTACAGTTACTAGCCTTGCTCAGTTCTGAGTGGGTTGGGGCAGTGGGGGGAAAGCAGCACTTGATTCCCTAGGCATTCCTGGATTCCATGTGGAGCTAGGCCTCCTTCCCTCCTTCCAGGGATGGGAGGGCTGATGAGGCAAGGAGTAGCACTGTCCCATAGCAAGTAGGATGAGGAAGAGAGCAGCAGGTACATGCGTCACTACAGTGACCTGGCTCTCCCTCTCCAGAACCAGATTAGGGAAAGCAGATACCACCAAGTCAAGGGCCCTGACAAGCAGTGGGCCAGAGCCACCCAAAGGATTCTCTGGCTTCATCCAAAGCACACCCTTTAGGAAGACTTCTTAGCTTGACCAGAGAAGAGATCCCCTCTATTCTCTGATCTCTAGCCCTGTATTTGGAATCCCCTGGGCCATTCCCACCCTCTTCCTCACCTAACAGCTGTCCCTTTCATGTGCTAGGCTGTTGGTCACAGGCTACAATGGGTACTTATCAGCATCTTTTATTCTGGCAGTGGGAGCTAGGCAGGTTGACCATATTAGAGCTGTGACCTGTCAGCTGCACCAGCCCCACTGCCCAGGCCCAGCCAAATGAGAGGGAACATAGTACAGGGTCATATGTCCCCTGTGGACACCTGGGGTAATGAGAAGGGGTATCACCCGTGGTCAGGATGCCCCTGGGGTGCTGTTTGAACAGCACTTACCAATCCTCAAGGCTTGGGGACTGCAGGTGACCATCACAAGCCACACGGGAAGCAGCACCAAGGGTGCGGAGACTCGGGGCATCTTCTATAAATCCTCATGGAGCCCTCTGCTGGTCTGCGCATGACATCACTCTGCAAGACCGAGGTAGGAGCACATGAGTCCTATGCCCCTGCTGAGAAGCCACCATCCAGTCCAGTGACCCCAGGCACCTGCTCCACCCAACCCCCCAGAGTCTCTATGGGGAGGGCAAACAACCCTCCACAGAATGGCTGGCAGTGCCAATGGAGAGCTCCAGGCAGGCTGCAGGCCTCTGTCTTTCCTCTCTATGCTCAAGTTCAGGTTCCAACTTCTTCCTCCTCATCAAAGTGGAAGCAGGTGGTATACTGTGGTTGAATGATTCATGGGGCTCCACTTTTTAAAAATCTCAAATATGGGATGAAGAACTTCAGCTGATCCTAAGGAACAGGCGCTGTGGATTAGCAGCAAAGGGCACAGTCAGGTGGCTATGCCAATGCCCAGACACCCACACACACACTGCTCCCTGTGCAGTGGTGTGGGGCAGGGCTGGGGTCCAGCCCAGCTCCTCCATGAACCAGTGGGTGGCCTTCATGAGGGCTTCTCTTGGTCATTGAACCCAGTTTCCTCACAGGTAAAAGTGGCACAATACTACCTATCCCATAAAGAGGAACTGAGGACTAAGACAATGCAAAAGAAGCTTCCATGCTCAGGGCCTTGCCCAAAGGAGGGACAGTTCAGATGTCAGTTCCCCCTTCACCCAGATGGGTAAAAGTTCATTCCCAGCTCATCAGCTGGTTCCCACATGTGCTCCTGCCATCTGCTGACAACTATCCCTTCCTCATCCTTCCTGTATCAACCTCTCTCCTTCCCTGGGCAGGTGGATCTCTGATGTCAAAGCCAGAGCTTTGGAGGGGCTGACTCTCCCAAAGGTAGCATAGGCATTGTCCCCTCACTGGGACCTTTCCAACACCCCAAGATCAGAGTCCATGGGCTGCCAGCTCTGCCTCATCGTGGAGGTGAGGATGGGGCTGGTAAGCACCTGGATATGCTATTCCTGGGTCACTCTTGGTTAGGAAAGCAGTATTAACAATTCCTCTTCCCACCTTTCACAGAGAATCTAATAGAAATATGGGCAAAAGACCAGAACTGAAACTTTACCTATAACTATATCCAAAGGCCTGGAAACATTTGAAAAGGCACTCAGCTTCATTAGGTTTCAGGAAAATGCAATTTTAAACCACAATAAGATACCAGTATACATCCACCAGAATGACTTTAAAAAAAAAGGTCAAGTGTTGGCAAGGCTGTGGAGGAACTGGAACTCACATAATGTCTGTGGGAGTGTATATGGATAGAACTATTTTTGGAAAACTGGTATACTAGAGCTTTCCACATATCCTCCTGACTCCGCAACTTCATAGGCAGCAAACACACACTAGAAAAGATGCACATGCTCCCCAAAGCCAGACTAGAAGGCCCAGTGCAGTACTCAGAATTCCTCCAAACTGGAAGCTACCCAGATTTCTACCAGCAAAATGGAGAAACACAGGATATGTTCACACAATGGAACGTTGTATGGAAATGAAAATGAATAATGATGAATCTCTTAAACATTATATTGAGCAAAAGAAACCAGGCACAAGAGAATGTACAAAGTATGATTCTATCCACACATAGTACCAAAACAGACATAAAACCATCTGTGCTGTTCGATGTCTAGTTAGTAGTTACTCTTGGGGATGGGTAGCGACTAGAAGGGGATGTGTGGGGTCCTCTGCAGGTGCTGGGAGCACCCTTACTCTGGATGCTGGTTATATAAGCATGTTCAGTTTGTGAATACTCATCGAACTGGATTCTTATGATAATGTTCACTTTTCTGTATGTTTAATCACATCTTCCCACCTCCCCCCCCCACACTCAATGTTCCAGCCATGCCCAGTAGCTTGTGGTTTCCTGTGCTTGCCATGCTCCCTCTGCCTGAAGGGGCTCCTCTCTCCAACCCCTGTCACTTGCCAGAACCAGGTGCTTCTCTATGGGCCATCACATCAGCCTATAGGGGCTCAGATACCAGCACTTTTCCCTCTGTGGCAGCTGTATTTATGTGTCTACACCTGAGATGAGTGTGGGCTTCTAAGGGCAAAAACTGTTTCTAGTTTACTATTGTATCCTCAGAGCCTACATACACAAAATAGATGCCTAGTCCATATCTGTTCAATGAATGGAAGGCCTTAAGCAATGCCCTCTACAGGGAGACAGAGGAAAATAAGAGGCAAAGACAACAATGCTGTTGGAGGCCTAGAATGTGTGTCCTTTAATTCATGGGTGTTGATGAAGGGACATAATGACAGCAAACAGTGTCAAGGGAAGCTTTACATCCTTACTCATTACAGATAAAGTCCATTGTTCAGTGACTGTACCCTGCAGTACAAGCTTGACTGAGGGGGAGAAGGGGGCAGAAATTTTGTCTGTCTCTTCAGGACCCAGAAGAGTGCATGGCATATGTTACAGTCTCAACAAATACTTGTGCATTAGGTAAATGAATAACTTTCAAAGAGGAAAGAACTGTAAAAATCTGATTAGTCTATATTAAAGTAGTATTAAATATAATAATTTATGTCAAATGCCTTCCATTGATGCCTGATCAGCAGAAGCATAATAATTTTGCAGACTGCTAAATAGGTGTCAGATTACCCTGTGTATTATAGATTTTATATGATGACAGAGCTACTAGTTCCTGCAGGCCTGACTTCTGTCTTTCATGGCCCTGAAGCCTGGCTGATCTTGGAGACCACATGTAAGGACAACATTGGCTGAGGTCCAGGGCTGCTGTTGGCTTCAGCGGTGTGAGCTTGGGCATAATGATGACAAATAATCTCCTCCCAAGTGTTTGTTTAATGACATCCCTCCTGTCCCACACACATGTCAGAATAAAAAGAACCATCATGTCACATGTTTGTAATGCTCAAGAGTGCAAAATTTGGCATATGTGAGGAGAAAGATAAAACTCTCAGATTCTTTATCAAAAAAAATACAAATAAATGTGAAGTCTATTTCCACTTTAATGTTTAGATGAGTCTGGCCTTAGAACCTAACAGTGTAGCCTTTATTAACTGAAAGTACATTAATAAAAAAAAGTTATCCTGGAGATATGCCCTTTTCCTACTCACATTATCCCTCTCTGGGAATTTCACTGCCACCCATGGTTTATTATCATCTGCATAGTGTGGCTTCTAAATTGGATCCTTAAGCCCAGAACACTTGCACTTAGCTGCCTCCTTAAATCTCCACTTGGATGTCCCACAGCTCTTCAAACAATCCTCATGCTAAAGAAAGGTACCCTCTCCACCTCTCCCACTAGCTGCTTCTCTTACATCCTCCTCAGCACTGCAGTCCACTAGTCACCCAAGCTAGAAAGTTACCCTAGATTTCTCCTTCCCCACATTTCCACATCATGTCAGTCACCAAGTCCTGATAGCTCTGCCACTTCAACACCATGACCTTTCCATTGCCACTGACTCTCTCCAACCCAGATGTTTGTCGGCAATAATGGAGACCTCTGCCATAGCAGCCTTCTTGGTCTCCATCCCACTAGCTTTTCCCTCTCCAGTAGCTTGCCTCACAGCAGGCAGGATTCTTACCAAAGTGTAAACTTGATAATGACACATTCCATTGTATCAGGGATCAAGGGCAAATTCTTCCCTCCCTCCCATGATCTGGCTCCTGATTTCCCGTCACTGACACCCATACCCTTGTACCTGACACCCCAGGAGAGCTCAACCCCCAACTCCCTCAGAATGCCACTTCTACCTGTGCATGGAATGCAGTCTCATCCTGCCATGGCCTGGACATGGCTTTTCCCTGGCTTGACTATACTTCTTCTCTAAACTGTCTATGATCTTGCCCCACACTGCTGTCACTCCACCTGAGATATTCCTCATTAGGTCAGATGTCCAACTTATGACGATACTGCCTGTCTCCCCACAGAACTGACAGTTAAGTTGCAAAGCTGTGGCAAGCACCTAGCACATTATCAGACACATGGTAGGTGCTCAATTAATATAGGCTGAATAATTAAATGAAGAGATGGTAAGGCATCTTCTGAGTTTATGCAAATATAAAATAAATCCCCAGTTTGGCTTATACATTTTATATATTCTCTGTTGTTAAAACAAACAACCTAAGCAGACATAATGCTATAAATCTGGGCTAAGGGTGATCACAGAAGTATGTTGAGAAAAGGAAGAAAGCAAACATTTACTGACTTTTTTTTCTATCCTTGGGGCTTAGGCTGATAGTCACAGTTACAAATGTGAGTGTGAGTCCCATACTGTCATTTACTAGCTGTATACCTTGGGCAAGTTAGTCAGGTTCTCCAAACCTTGACTTCTTCATTTGTAATATGAGCATGATAAAATTATCCTCAAAAATTGTTATGAGGAGTAATGATAAGATGCTTGTCCTGTGCTGCTTCCACTAAGTCTTTGGTAAATATTAACTATGTGCGAACATTATATTAACCTTGTAAGACAGTGTTGCATGCCACATTCCACAGATGTGGAAGCTGAGGCTCAGAGAGGTTCAGTAACTTATCCACTTGCTGCAAGTTGTGTGGTGCTGGGCTCAAATTCAAAAGAGGCTAATTATATTGTAATCACAAATCCCATGCTCCTTCTTTGATTAGAATTAAATATGGAATTACTGGCAGAATTTAAGTCCAAAATGGGCTCAAATATGGCTCCCAATTTCCAAGGGTCTCTGATAGCTGCCATCTAAACAGAGCTGGGCCTCAATCCTATATTCGTAGATAACTCAGTAGGTGGAAAGTCTAAAAACATTTCCATGTAACTGAGGACACTGTTTTGATACTATAGGATAGCCATACCCATTGTAGTGAATGTCAAGGTGGGGCCCAACATGGATAAAAGCAGGTTGGAACTGGCTGTGGATCTTATTCAGGGTATATTCCTGTCATGCCCATTTCCTCATTAGCAACATGGGAATATCAATGCCTACCTCATGGGGTGGTGAGCACCAGGAGAGCAGGGAACACGTCGGAATGTCCCACCTGCGTTTCCAGTTCCTAGCACAGGCTGGCACATAGTAGGCACTCAAAAATATCTGTTGAAAGGATGAAAGAATCCAATCAGATAGTGTATGTGGAAAAGGCTCTGTTGGTGTGTTTACTCATGACTTACATTCAAAGTCCTTAGCAAAAAAGATGTTACAATCCAGGTTCCAATCTCCCACAGTATGAGCACTCCTCTGAATTCCCAGCCCTCACTGTCTGCAGCGGTGGCAGCATCTGGCCACGCACTGCCCTGTGAGTGCTTGAGAGACACATTATGAAACACTAGGTTGCTTTACCATTTATCTGCCCAGGATGTCTCAACCAAACACCAAAAATCAGACATCTCCACTTCTTCCAGAAGGGGAACCTAGTTTCCATTTTTTCAGAATTTGAAGTTTGATTAGCGTCCACAAATTGGGTCCTCTGATGTTTCTAAGTGTCTCTGACCCCAGTTCTGAGCTTGTATTTCCAGTACCAGCTTCATAGGGGCAGAGCCTTCTTCTCATTATTCACTGCTACACTTTCAGCACCTGGAATAGTGGTGCCTGATGCAATGCATTTACCAATAAACAGCTGACTGTGTGCATGAGTGAATAAATGAATGAGTAAATCACTATTTAATAACTGCACTTATTTATGCTTGCTCTCTATAAGCAGACTGCAAGCTCCTGGGGGGCAGGGAAACACCTCTTTCAGTGCATATCTTCCTAAAACACTTGCTATACTGATTACCTATACAGGGTGCCTATACTGAGCACACGCTTGATTAATGTTTGGTGATTCTGACCAGCCCTGCATTATACACACAAATAGGCACTACCTGTCAATAGTTTACAGTGTTCAGGCAGTGAACACATTGTCTGAACTTCCTGGCCTAGTTGTGCTAAATGGCTTCTCCTCTCCTGACTTGTCAACAGTCCCTCCACTGGTCTCTCTCTCTTCTTAGGGCTATGGCACCTAATCGTAATCTTCCAGGGTGGCTCAGAGAGGAGGCTTATGGCCACCATATGGTGTTTGGCAGACAGAGGAAATCAGAGGGGCAGTCAGATTAATTACTGTAAGAGTAATTAACCCCCTAGGAGTTTTCTCTCTCGGCTGTGGGCAACGTGGTCTTGATTACACCTCATGATGCTCCAGGCCCTGAAGACAAATGGGTGTGGGCTTCTCTGCCGTTCTGACTCCTGGCTGGAAGAAACTCCCAGCAGAAGCCAGCAGCTTGGGCAGAGCATCCAGGGTGGTGGGGTGGTTAGGGCAGTGGAGTGGGGTCACTGTGCACCTGAGGACACCGTTTGGACAAGGCCCCAGGCCCTGTGGCATCCTTAATAGAGAATCAACCTTTGTGGCCTGATGCAGTTATGGAGCATGTGGAAGGGTCCTATCTCTCCATCAACATGTAGTTCAATACCAGGATGCAGACTCTGTCCTGGGCACCGAGACCCCGGTGTTCACTAGTTCTGGGAGTCACCTTCCTGAGTTTCAACTTCATTCTGTAAAATGGGGAAATTATACTAGATGATCTCTAAGCTTCTCTCAAGCTTTGAAATTCTAGGAACTGTATTTTACGATAAATATTTACTTACTACATGCAAAGTACTATCTCAGACTCATTGCTCCTCACATGAGTCCTGTGAGGCAGAGACTCACTCTCCCCACCTACAGGTGTGACGCCCAAAGGTGGAGACTGAGGGAGACTTGCCAGGGGCACTCAGCTTTAGGGCCCATGCTCACCGACTACTCTATACCGGCCCTGTCTATATATCCCAGAACCTGGCACATAGCTGGCACTTGAGGGAATGCTGGAATGTGATTATAGTGATTATCACAATATTGAAAAAGAAGACAAGTGAAATGCAAATAAGTAGGTCTTAGGCCCATCTGCACATTTTGCCAAATTGGGGTCAGGGGCCAATAAGAGAAATATGAGTCTGGAGTGTCCTTTGGCAAAACAATCAGTCCAGATGTCCTTCAGCTTTTAGCATCTAGCACCAGGAGATGCTTCTAGGAGTTTGTGATGAGTTAACATGGCAGGTTAGTGGGGCTTCGCATCAACCTAGGAGCTGGACCAGGATAAACTGAAGAGCAGTAGCAGGCCCAGCCAGGTCTGACTTTAGAGGAAGATATTCTAGGAGCACAAACACTGCAAGTATCTGCTGGCACATAGGACACATGACTAGGAATAGTTGTTCCCAATCCTGGACATTAATGGACAGGACATAAGGAATCCCCAGTCTTTTTTCTGCCCTCTAAACCACTGCCTGTGTAGATTTCAGACTGAAGCCCTTAATCTACCACTAAACAATCTTCCCTCACCAGGGACCAGAGCAGGCATCCCTGTTTCCAATCCCAGCTGCCACTATGTGTCCTGAAGCTGGTTACTTAACCTCCACAAGCGTCATTTCCACAGCTGTCAACTGTGGGTGACAATGCCTGCCTTGAAAATCTGTTGCAAGAGGATTTAGGTGCAATGCATTCAGTAAATTTGAACATCCTTGCTTTCCTCTCTCTGTCCGCATTCAAAGCTCCCTCAGCCCATGCACACAGGCACCCGGGACTGCATCCATATCTTCTCCCAATAAGACAGCCTCCACATCTCTCACTAATATTAATCCACAGCCTTTTCACCTCCACAACACTGCTCCAAGTCAGCCCTAACCCAAAAGCTTTCCCTGAAGAAGTCACTCCTCCTCCCTTCCTCAGACTTAGCCAGGCATGGAAGAAAAGTCAGATTAGAGGTGGAAAACAGTGACCCTGGGCCCATCTCTTAACCTCTGGTGGGTTCAATTTCCTCTTCTGTGACAGGGGGACAGGACAGTCCCAATGTCTACCTTCCAGGGTGCGAAGGGGATCAAACGAGACAATGGGTGGAGCAATTACTTTGCAGATAAGTGAAGTATTTTTCCTTTAACCTGGACTGGCCAAAGCACATAAATAGACTTACTCCCACTACATGATTTATACTTTATTTATTCAATTGATATTGCTTACTGAATGTCCTCAGTGTGTTAGGCAGCATTCAGGCCCTGGAATTCAGCCTCTACCCTTTGGAGCTTACAGTTAAGGGAGAAGATACTCCCATTTTCAGATAGCTGATGCTATAGTGGTAGCTAGTGCAGGAAAACGCAGGATGCTACAGAGTGTGCAGCAGGGGCATCTCTGGAAACAGGAAGGGAAGGTGGCCTTGAGGATGAAGTATTGGATGTCAGCTGGCCAAGTTCTTTGAAGGGGACATGACATGAGAGAGAAGGAGATCCCAGACAGAGGAAAAGACATGAAGAAGACTCAGAGGCCTCTAGTGGGGTGCAGTGTGGTGAGTTTCAGAAGTGGCAGGGAGCCCATAAGGCTGGAAAGCTGAAAGCATCTTCTCTATGTATCTGCTGTGTTTTTGTCCCGTCTACATCCTCTCTTCCTCCCTCGCTCCCTCTCTCTCTCTCCCCCCCCCCCCCACCCCGTGTTCCCACCAAGTCCAGGATAAGGCTCTACATCTACAGCTGATTACCTCCATGAACCTCATACTGGACCCAGCATCTTTCCCACACAAGGTAAGGAGGCTGTAGCATCCATATCTCCTTCTTGCTGCAAAGGAGGTGGTCAGAGATGAGAAGATGGAGTTAATCATCAGTTACAGAGAGCCAGTGGAAACAGAAAGAGGGTCACAGGGGCAGATGTGAAGGGCAAGATTGGCTCCAGGTGCTAAAACTGTCCCTGGCATTTACAGGAGGCCACCAGGTCAGGCCCTTGGGGAGCCAACCCATGTGAGATGAGGTTTTGAAATAAAATAGCCCAGTGCTGGAGCCATTTGTAACACATTTACAGCAGAAAGACCGTGTAGGAGTGTTGAAGAAAAGATAGTGAGCAGGGGAGAAAGGTGTGGAGAGACATTGCTTTTAAGGACAACATTTTAATTACCTCTAGATAAACTCAACCCTCCTTCCCTGCTAGGGAGCTGTCCGGGTGCAGATCTGGGAGGAGAGGGGCTATCCAAGAGGAGCCTGCCTGTCCATGCCCTAGAGTGAGGGGGTGTGCACTGCAACCTTCCAGTAAGAGATTTGAAAAAAGCTGAGCTATGCAGCCTGGAGAACAGAATGGGGAGTGGACCTGTGTGATGAGGGAGGGGAGATGCACTCAGAATTTAACCACTTGAAGACAGCAATTGGTTACTAAAGACTCATGATTGATCGTGCACAGAGAATCTCCAGCTCTACCCAGGTCAAAGCCAAACAGGAAATGCTTTGGTGTTAGCAATCAATGGAGAAGCAAGGCCCAACCCAGAAAGCTGCTGGGTCCCAGACACGGAGCCCACACCCCTTCTCATCCCTTGGCCTGGCTTCATCCCACTCACATGTGACCTCATTATGTCTGTCCTGTTCATGGTCACTGCACATATACAAGTATATCAGCCTTTTCAATGTCTTAGCCACCATTATCACAAAGCAAGAATGTGTTTCTTGTTGTTGTTTTTAAGTCCTGGCCAGAGCAGATGAGGTGTGTGCATTCCTCTCAGGGAAATCCAGGACTTGCCCCTCAGTTCTTCAAGGGGCGAGGGAGGGGATGGGCTGTTAAGGCAAACAGAAAAACTAGATATTGTAAAATAAAGATCCATAACAAAATAAGTGGTCCTTTTCACAATACAAAATGATGAACTTATTGTACTCGTGTCAGCCAAGCTGAGCAAGCCCTGGGAATTGTCTAAGAACACATGCATGGTCCATTTCCACCTATTCCCTGCCACCCAGCTCCATGATCACTGATGGCCATTGCGTAGGAACAGACTGGCACCAGGTTCTGTAAGGAGCAGAGTATAGGAACTCCTCCTACTGGCTGCACCCTGGAGAGGGTCTTTTGGAACTGCAATCAGGGATAGGAGGAAAATATGCTTCTCATTCTAAAGTGTTTTCTACTGTTCACATTTTAAACTAAGACATTGAATTGCTTTTTCAATTAAAAAATCTAGTTAATAATTTTTTAAAACACAGTAAGGAATCCTACTTTCTCCATGATAGCTCCAAGAACTTGGCATTTCACTGAGCTCCCCGAGTCTGTCCCTTCCCCTACATAGCAAGGCCACTAACACCTTGCTATGGTGTTAGGTTCCAGTGCTCACTGATTACCGGGCCTCCCCAAGTCCATTGTGGCCTCTCTGGACCTCTCAACAATGGCCTAGGTGCTCTGGCTGTCAGGAAAGCATTGGCTAGGCTGCTGCTCAAAGCTGATCCGGGACTGTGACCACAAGCCTCTCCCAGCCACAACCTAACCCCAACACTCACCTCCTCCCTCACTGCCTCTGCAGCTTCTGCCACAGTACTCACCTCTGAGCTTTTTCCCCTTTCTAAAACACACACACCAGGTGCTCTGGCTCTTGGCCAGATCCCAGGCCCTGGGCGAGGGGAGGAGCCTCCCTCAGAAGGCGCAACCCTGGAGGAACCACTATTTTAAGCCACTGAGGGGTTCAGAAAGGCAAAGGGAGCCCTCTCCAGCACATACCCTGGGCTTCTGTGTTCATCACGGGCCACAGAACGGAGCAGAGCTCACACTTAGCTTGTCAAAGCCTCACCACTGTTCCTCTGCCATTGCCAGGAGATGTCACCGAAATCACAGGCAGAGTCATGTGAAGCTGTAGGTTGGTAGTCCATGGGCTGAAGGCTTTATCCTGCCCTTGTACAGTCTCAAGAAGACCTTGGGGAAGTCCGTGGCTTCCTTAGCTAGACAATAGGCTGAACCTGCACTCAACACCCAGTTCCCTAGGGACCCTGGTGAAGGAGGTATACAACCATGACAGCCAAGCTCCAGCTACCACACGGGGAAAGGCTGCAAGTGCTGTGCCTCTGCCAAGGGGCTGAGTTGCTGGTGGGGCTCAGACAGACCTCCCAAATCTCAGCAACTCTGTAGCACTGTACCAGAGACCCCACATACTGGGGCATATTCAGCTCTGTGCTGCACTGTCAGAACACTCAGCTATGCTATCTTCCCTCCAGAAGGTAACTAGAAAGGTAAAAATACCGTTGTGTAAAAAGTAAAAGTAAAGCAACACACTGGAGAACTCTCGGTGCACAATAGTAATGAAGCAGCTTCAACAAGGCAAGGCAGGCTTTGTAGCCAAGTGCAAAAGAAGTGTTAGGAAAATTGAGGCAGAAAGGTGTCCCTGGGCTGGGACAGTGGGAGCAAGATTCTTGGAGGATGTGGGCCACATCATGGGCCCTGTAGCATATGCTGGATAAGAAGCAGACCTTATAGGTATGTGCTGGGAAAATCAAGTGGTGTCCCAGGCATAGTGACTAAACCAACTTGTAAGAAGCACATTGTGTCTGAGGGGCCCAGAGATAAGTGTTGGGGTCATATTCTAGAGAGCATTGAATATCAAGGTTAAGGAGCTTGGATTTTATCCTCCAGCTAATAAAGAGCTATTAAAAGTTTTGGGGCACAAGATGGAGGTGTAGGTAAACAAGGCTCGTCTCCTTGCACAACCACAACAAAAATTACAACTAGACTATAAAACAAGTATCATCCAGAGTCATAAAAAAAATTGAGCTGTATGGAAATCTGACAACCAAGGAATTAAGAAGCCATATTCATCCAGATGGGTAAGAGGGGCAGACATGTAGAGAGGCATGAAGAGGTGTGGAAATGTGGAGACATGGAATGGATGGTCCTATACTTATTTGTAGTGGATAGAAATGGGGAGGGATACCTGGGAGTGAGGGATTGCAGCTCCACATTGGACCACCCAGCAGAAGGCTCCAGCACCAGGAAGATAAATCCCCATAACTTCTAGCTGTAAAAATTAGTGGGGATTGGGGCAGCAGAAGAAACTGTAGGATTGTCAGGAGACTCCTCTTAAAGGGCTCACAACAGTCGTAGGACTTACACAAACTCACTCCCTCTGGGACCCAGTAGTGGGGCAGCAGCTTGAAGGGCACCAGTGGCATATGGGGAGAATCTGAAGTGTCTGGTATCATGGCAAGTGCCAGGGGATAGCTTCCTTCTGGACAAAACTCTAGAGTCCAGGCAGAGGCATTGTCCCCTCTATAAGCCATCCCACACACAGAACCTTAGAAGCAGCAATACCATACCTGAGAGTCCATTACCGTGGTTCACACAGGTTGTCTTGCCCTGGCAATTACTTAAGGCTTTACCCCATCCAACTTACTGGTGTGTTTTTCTATAACAGGCTATGCTACTAAGACAGGGAGTCAAAGCAGCTCTACCTAATACACAGAAACAAGCACAGGGGGGCTGCAAAAATGAGGAGACAAAGAAATATGGCCAAAATGAAAGAAGAGAACAAAGTTCCAGAAAAATAACTAAATGAAATGGAGATAAGCAAAGTATCAGACGCAGAGTTGAAAACACTGGTTATCAGGATGCTCAAAGAACTAATTGAATACTGCAACAGCATAAAAAAGACCCAGGTAGAAATAAAGGTTATGCTAAGTGAAATAACAGTGGAGTGGATGAAGCTCAGAATCAAATCAATGATTTGGAATATGAGGAGGAAAAATATTCAATCATAACAGCAAGAAGGAAAAAGAATCTAGAAAGAAGAGGATAGACAGACTAAGGAGCTCTGGGACAACTCCAAACATACCAGCATTCAAATTACAGAGGTGCTAGAAGAAGAGGAGAAAGAGCAGGAAATTGAAAACTTATTTGAAAAAAAATGAAAGAAAACTTCCCTAATTTGATGAAGGAAATAGACATACAAATCCAGGAAGCACAGAGAGTCCCAAACAAGATGGACACATGAGGACCACACCTAGACACATCATAATTAAAATGCCAAAGGTTAAATATAAAAAGAGAATCTTAAAAGCAGCAAGAAAAAAGCAGATAGCTATCTACAAAGGAGTAACCATAAGACTGTCAGCTGATTTCTCAAAAAAAAAAACAAAACACTTTTCAGTCTAGAAGGGACTGGCAAGAAGTAGTCAAAGTGATGAAAAGCAAGGACCTAAACCTAGATGACTTTATCCAGCAAAGCTTCATTTAGAATGGAAGGGTAGATAAAGTGCTTTCCAAACAAGGTAAAGCTAAAGGAGTTCATCATTACCAAGCCATTATATATTAAATGTTAAAGAAATTTATTTAAGAAAAAGAAGATCCAAACTATAAACATTAAAATGGCAATAAATTCACAACTATCAACAATTGAATCTAAAAGGCAAACTAAGCAAACAAGCAGAACAGCAATAAAATCATAGATATGGAGATCATTTAGAGGGTTATAATCTGGGAGGCAGAAGGGGGAGAATGGGGAAAAGGTTCAGGAATTAAGAAGCACACATTGGTAGGTACAAAAGAGATGGGGATATTAAGAATAGTATAGGAAATGGAGAAGCCAAAGAACTTATATGCATGACCCATGGACATGAACTAAGAGTGGCGATGGCTGGGAGAAATAGGGGATACTGGATCAAGGGGACAAAGGGAAAAAATAGGGACAACTGTAATAATATAATCAATAAAATACACTTTTTTAAAAAAGAAAGTTTTGGGGCAAGAGAAGGCCAGGACCAGCACTGCACCTTAAGGAAGATGATTTGACTGAGTCATGCCAGATGGCCTAGAGAGCAGAGAGGTTACTTAATAAGCACTTAGACCCATGTAAGGAGACTGTGACTATGAACAAGAGGGAAGCTGACCCTGAAGAGAATGGACCCCACACTTCCTGAAATTAGGGTCCTGGATTTTCCTACAAACTGGAAAAGAAAGTTCTGGAGTAGCAAAGTATTGAGTAGGAGTGGGCCTCCAAGGAGAGCAGAGCCTGGAAATTCCAAAGCCAGCCTTAGTGGAACATGGGACATTGAATGTACAGCCAAGTCTGGATCAGATCCAGCCCATAGCTTGGGCTCTAATGCAAGTGACTCTAGAAGAGTTGGGCTTGAAGTCAGACTCTTCAAATCTGACTTTGCCACTTGTTGCCTGTGTGACCAAGGTCAAGACCTAAAATCTCTGTGCCTTCATTTCCCATAACATAGTAGACAGGCTACTGGCCCTATGTACTTCACAAGGTTCTTCAAAGATCAAAGGGATATTATCTGTGAAAAAAAGGTTTTAATAATAAGAAAGTAAGTTAGTTTTTTTGTAAATCAGATCTATGCTTTATTTCTTAGTTCCTCTATCCCCACCCCCAACATTTCACTCCCTGTCTTTTGTTCTAGAATCTATCTATATCTGACTCCTCATCTCTCAAATATATTGAATGGATAAATAATTTTTGTTTTCTATAAAACACCTAGTATACAATGTTTCCCCCAAGTAGAGCTCAATAAATGTATAGTTGCTTATTAAAAGTGAACTTATAGAGAATGTTTTAATCTAAATCATCATCCCCCCCACTCAGTGATTCATCTTAATATTAACAGTAGCAATAAAAAATATATAATGGCAAGTTGGAGATCTTTCCCTTGCTTTCCACCTCCATTCATAAAACTTCACATAATTCATCCCAGATGGAGGCAGTTGGTAGTGGTTTGCAGCACAAGCTTTGTGTCTGCTTTAGATAGTGCTTGAGTCTGGACTCTGCTACTTACTAGTTATGACATTGGTTGGGCAAGTGATTAACCTCTTCAAACCTCAGTTTCCCCGTCCACAAAATGGAAAAAATGTTAGATATTCTTAAAGTTGCTTTTAAAGATTAGCTGCAACTTTGGGTATGCCTGTAAATAGTAAGTGCTCAATGCCTGCACTTTTATTAAGATTATTGAGAGCTGCTATTGCGATTATTGCTATTATTGTCCAGAGCCAAATCACCATGATTTTTTTTTGGGGGGTGGTGGGAGGCTTGAGTTGGTATTTGGTACACATTTCCCATTAGTGTGAAGGATTATGAGTGCTCTGTGACTGTCAATCATGAGTAAGCCTCTCATTGGAGAAAACTGATGAGGATGAGCTTTGAAATGTCCAGACCCCACCAACGCCAACCTAACATCCCCTATCAAGTAGCACATGGGTGTAGGGAGACGGAGTGGATCAGTAGCCCTTATGGTGCTAACTGATAATGGTGCAAGTGAATTTGAAACAAGGCCCACCTGCTGTGTTCAGCAACAAAACCCAGCAGGAGGATTACTACCTTGAACTTGAGCACAGGGGACACAACAGTAGTGGAACATAAAAAACACAGGGAACAGCAACTTCTCAACACTTTCCCTATCCACACAGGCCCAAGAAGAAGCCAGCAGACAAGGGGAGGGACATGAATGCAGGCACTATGAGAAACATTCTAGAACTTTGGAAGAAAGGCTCTCCCAACAATGGCAGCTGGGTGTCCAGCCCAACACCTCCATAGATCTGAAATGAAGGGGAGAACGTCTCTGCCAGCACAATGCTTCTTGGTGTGCAGAGTGTACACTGGTAAGAAACAGGCCTCTTCCTAAGGCTGGTGCAGGCAGTGGTAGAATGAACACCATTCATTTGTTCATCTACACACTCAGTATGCATTCATTAGGCATCAGCTGCAAATATAAAGAAAGCTAATATAACGAGCCACTCTTTCAAAATGAAACAAGTACAGACATAAGTCACTGAGCATGGTTTGGGAAGTGCAGTCACACAGCCAAGGCACAAGGCAATGCTAGCACTAGACAGACAGCTCTCAGTGCTTCCCAGGTATGGTCATGGGAGGCTTTGCAGAAAGGGACCCTTGCATGGAGCTTGAAGGATGGAGATACACAAACAAACAGATACACCCACACATGCATACACCACCCCCCACAAACACACCCCATGCCTACATATAGTATATACCATACATACATATACACATGCATATGTACAACACATACACATACTGCACATATACATATACATATCCTCAGACCTTGGGCACTAAGAGGGAAACATAAGGCCTGGGGTTCTTATAGCTTCACCAAGTTGTTAACACACTCTATGACCAAAAGAAAAAGGACAAACTCAGGTAGAAAGCAGAAAGCAATCCTTATCTTTGACCACCTTCATTGCCTACTACAGGCAAGAAAGTAACCCCCTTTATCTTCTCTTCTTCTACCAGAAAGATTTTCCGATGACCAGAGAAGGGAATTTCCTCCCGGCCTGCCTTCCTCTTCCTCATCCTGAGAGAGGAGACCACAAAGAATAGCACTGATATTTCAGGAAGCAATCAGGGTAGCAGCTAAGTGTATTAGCTCTGAAAGGTGGGGCCCATCCCAGATCCCTCGTTTACTATCAAGCTGTAATCAAGACATTAACTTCTGAACTTTGGTTACCTCATCCATAAAATAATGATAGTAATTATACTTACCTTATTGGGCTGTTGGTGGTTTAAAATGAGAAAGTGTTTAGTACTGTGCCTGAAACATAAATATATGAAGTCCTCCATAAATATATTCTAAATATAATTCACAGTGGTACTACATTCCTACTACCTGAGAGCAAATAGCTCTACTAATTTTGATCCACACATTAAATTCAGAAAAGAATATTTCATCAGCACTATTTCATTTGTTCAGTAAAGATTTACTGAGCATTGAATGTGTGGAAAGCATAAGGTCGTGTACAAAAATACAGTGTGCTTGTCCTTGAAGCATTTATGAATAAAAAACTTATATGTAACCTACATAACTGTACACAGACAATAGTACACACGTGTATGTGTGCACACACATATACAAAAAGCCCTTACCCCTGAAAAATTGTCATCTATATTTAAAGTACAATTATCTACATTGTTTCACTTGGTAGTTATTAAAATCTAGGCAGCAGGTAGCATAGAGATGACTATATTCTGTTTTCTGGAAGAGGAAACTGAGGCTAAGAGAAAAATAAATGTCTTGCCCAGAGACAAGAGAAAGGCTATACCAAGGACTAACATAACTGGGCACTTATCCATACCACAAATGTGAGGTGAGTTAGCCATTTCTATATGGTTATTTCATCAAGTCCTGAAATTACCCTATAAACCCAAGTTGAAGCCCTTCTACAGAGATGAAGAAATAGAAACTCAGTGAAAGTAAGTATTGGGTTAGCCAAAAAGTCTGTTTACTTTTTTCTGTAAAATAGAGATTTTTCACTTTCACCAGTAACTTTATTGATCTGGATATTTTGAGTATGTCAGCTGTCTCCCATGATTGGCTTCTAGTGGGTAGAGGCCAGGGGTGCTGCTTAAAATCTTCCAATGCATAAGACAGCCCCACTGCAAAGAATTACTTGGTGAAAATGTCAATAGTATCAAGAAACTTTGCAAGGCACTTTTGATATGTTTGGTCAGTCACAGAACCTTCTCCAGACACTGCACAAAAACTTTCTTTTTTTTTGCTTTTCAGTTCCATTTTTACCTTTCTTGAAATAATAAAGCATAATATGCCAAAAATGTGTCTTCTTCCATCTTCAATATTAAAATGCCTGCACAAAAAATTCACCAATTTTAATGTTTTTTATTTTTTAATGATTCTTTTTTTTAAGATTTTATTTATTTTTAGAGAGTGGGGAAGAGAGGGAGAAAGAGAGGGAGAGAAACACCAACGTGTGGTTACTTCTTGCGTGCCCCCTACTGGAGACCTGGCCCGCAACCCAGGCATGTGCCCTGACTGGGAATCAAACCTGCAATCCTTTGGTTTGCAGGCTGGCACTCAAGTCACTGACTCACACCAGCCAGGACTGAATGTTTTTTTTTGTTGTTGTTGTTGGTTTTTAATGTATGCTGATATGACAGCTGTCACACTACAATCTACCAAAAATGAAGTTAAAGACAACTAAGCACTACTACAGCCATCATATGGGAAAAACATAATGGACATTTTGGCCAACCTAATAATTTGCCAAGGATCACAAAGCTAACAAGCAATGGGCCAGAATGTAAACAGTTTTGTCTGATTCAGACCCACCAGCTTCTTCAATGGGACAGAGTAGATTTAATAAGGGCACTGTTCCAGAGTCATGGACACATGGAACAGACTCACAGCTGTTGGGGGGGGGGTGGGGGGGGGGGGGGGGGGGGGGGGGGGGGACTGAATGAAAGGAGGTGAAGGATTAGCCAAAGAACATATATATAACCCATGGACACAGACAGCAGTGTGGTGATGGCCAGAGGGAAGAGGGATGGGATTAAAGGGAAGGGAGGGAAATGGGACATCCACTATAGTGTAAACAATAAAAATAAAGGGAGAAAAAAATAAAAATCTTTGTTTATAAAACATGAGGATAGCCAGGTACTAACTAAATAAAAAATATTTCTCATTAAAAAAAATGTAGGCCATTTTCGATGCAGGCTCAACAGCTTGAGCTCTAACCTCCAATAAGCACTGATGCTGGGCCAACTATGCACTGGGCATCATGTTCTGACAGACAACTTTGGGTCCTCGTAGTTCCTTGCACACCCCCAGCATGGTCCCACCTTGGTGCCTTTGTGTGGTCTCTGCCCTTTGCCTAGAACATTCTCCTCCCAAAAACGCTGGCACATATCCCCACCTTCTTCTAGGTCTTGACTCAAATCTTGAGGTCTCAGGGGGTCTTTATCTCCCCTGCTCTACTTCCTTTCTTCCCATAGTACTTACCACCTCCTAGCTCATGATATAATTTACTTATTTATTATGTTTTTATATTTATGAGGGTTGCCCCTACACATGCTCATTAAAATGTAAGTTCCCCAAGAGTGGGCCTTTTGTCTACTTTGTTCGTTATGTGTCCAAAGCACCTAGAACAATACCTGCCATGTAGTAGGTATTCAATAGATATGCTGATAAATATGAGAAACATGAGAAAAGTAAATGGTATTCAGATTAAACACTTGCAGGGCTGCCTAAGGCTGGGGTGTTCTAGGAAAGGGGCTGTGGCCAGCAGGAGTCTCTAATTTCTGCTGGGCAAGAGGTGCCTTGACGGGCATGTGGATTCCACAGTTTCCTATTGATGACTGATAATTCAGACACAGGCAGCATTAGAAGCTTTCTATTTGCAAAGTTCTGACAGAAAAAAGATGAAGTGAAAAGGAGGACGTCCAAGAAGTTTACGAAAAAGTTTAAGGCCCAGTTTAAGGTACTCTTATCCTGGATACAAGGAGAACCCAAAGCCTCTGCTGAATGTGTCCGGGCCCTGCTAAAAGAAGGAAGCCAGGCTCTGCTTATCAGCACATCCCAAAGAGACATGAACACAGAGAATGAACTGGGCCAGGGTGGGTTCTCACAGCCTAGAAAGCCAAGAGAGCCAGGAGAGGGAACCCTTAGTGCACAAGAGGGATTCCAGAATCTCAGAGCTATAAGAAAACTTGGAAATCATATAGACAATGCTCCTCACCCCACAGATAGGAAAATAAGGCTCAGAGGGGGACAATGACTTAATCTAGGTCAAGAGTTTGTGCCAGAGCAGATTCTATAACCTGTGTTTCCTGACTGCTGGGTCAATGCCCTTTTCATCATGGTCCTCACTGTTAATATGTATTTGTTAGTTTTTACTGTCTCCCACAAGCTAGCTCTATACTGGGTACTTGGGACACAAGATGTTGTGTGAGACAGATAAAAACACACAGGTAGTCATCAAATTAAAATACAAAGTATACAATGTAAACATGGAAGAAGTGTTTCCTGGTTGCCAGGTGCCATAGGAACAATGAGAAAGTCTACCAAAGCCAGTGAGAGGAAGCCAAGTTTGCCAACCCAAAAGATGCCTTTTGGAATACAAATTATTTTAATATTGTTATTTTTAAGAAACAAAACACTCAGAACTTTTGACCATCCCCCTAACTACATGAAAGAATCTAGATAGAAGATCTCCTACTGTTAGTGAGGCAGGAGGTAGTCAGGAAGGAAGCTCCAGAGGCCCCACAGGGCTGAGGTAGAAAACATCTATACATGACAAAGACCCCCTAAGACGGTTGTTACTGTTTTCTGGGAGAACTCTGAATCATAGAATGTGCCTGCGCACTACCCCTGATTCATTATAATATCATTATAATGAAATAACATTGTGGGACTCCCTTCTCCAGTAGCCAATCAAGAAAGTCATGGGAAACCACGCATGCGCAGTAGCTTTGAAATCCAACTCCTTGTACCTGTGCAGGAAAAGCCCGCCAAAGACTAGCAGGGGGGCTTCTGCCCCTATAAGAATAGAATCCCCAGCCCACATGGCCTTTTTTTCCTCTGCTCAGAGCTGGCTCACTCCCGTGTCCTGTGGTATGTACTATCACTTAATAAACCTCCCCTCTTTCTTTATGCTATAAACTTTGTGTGTTCGGTTCAATTCTTTGTTCTCGATCACTAAGAACCTGGTTACCTGTGCACACCTGTGCACACCTGTGACAGTTTTTGGCGAGCCAGCCAGGAGAAGACACTGGAGTGGTAAGCCCCCTTTGCTGCTCTGACACCTGGGATGCCCTTTTCCGTTATCACCTATTCTGTTTCGGTGACTCTGATGTTCCGTGATGGAAGGTCGGCCGCTAATTTGCGGGCACACGTCGGGCAGTTAAAAGCCACAAGGGCGCCCGCCGCTTGAAGACTCCTGTGATAGGATAACTTGGATGCGGAACGGGGTTAGCCTTAGTCCCCGCCAGGTACAAGAAAATGTCCGCACAACGGTCAGGCACACTGTGGAAAGCACAAAACACTGCCCCCACCCCCACGGCCACTCCCCCAGTAGGCATAGTCGGACCTTCCAAGCGGGATATCAGTCACCACCTCACCTGCACTGTGACTTCCTTTTGCATTCTTTTCATCAGGCCCACGGACAGTCTTTTATGCTTTTCCTCCCCAACTGACTTCTGATCTTTATACCTTCACTCACACCCCACTTGCCTTTTATGCATGAAGGGTTCCTGCTGTCTTTGTACTAAGATATCTACCTTGGGGTCATTGTTAGGCTAGCGCCAAGTACAGTTGCAGGAATGAGCCACTCCCATCTTTGCCACGTGTATACTATCATTGTAAGCAGCAACATCGCTCAGAACTGCACAACAGGTGCCTGCTGGTCGCTGGTTACTAGAATGGCTGCATAGAGCCACTTTTACCTAATTAATTGAATTTGGAATTCTAAGGTGGTTTACTTGTTTCTATAAGGGTATTTTAATTTCCCCTCTCAGTTCATTGTCCCTCCATGAGATACGCCTCCAGTATGAAGGGTGGTGTTTTCGACATGGCTTGAGGTCCCTTCAGGGAGATTTCAGACGCAGGTATAATTTCTTAAAGCTCTGGAAAATTACATAGAATATTTAAGGGTCTTCTTTGTGATCTGGAAAGGAGTCATTTTATAATAAGGTCATCTTGGTGCTCCTCTTAATGGTTTACAGGGCCAGAAATTATTTTTTCTAGTAAGACACTTCCTTTGCCCCCAGATATTAAAGCTTACAGGAAAATGAGGGTCCCCGTAGATGAAGAATACAGAAATGGAAATGTACTAGGGCCACAAGGGTAGAGTCTGGGATTTTCAGGATTATAGGCAATTGCTCAAGAATGCAGGACTGGTTCCTTCCCAATAGTTAGAGACAAAAGTAGACTGTGGTGATTCTCTCAAGTCTTTTCGATTTCTGTCGGCCGACACTCACTAGGATTTCTTTCGCCAGAGACGTCTGGTAGTTCGGTGGGATCCCAGGGGACGCCCTGTGGCCCACTAGGAAGCTCCTGAGGCAAGAAAAGGGGGGACGCCTCTCGATTGCAAGGGAGTATCTTTCTCACTAGAATCTCTTTCGCCAGAGACGTCTGGTAGTTTGGTGGGATCCCAGGGGACGCCCATGGCCCACTAGGAATCTCCTAAGGGCAGCAAAGAGAGGGACGCCTCTAGTCTGCAAAGGAGTATCTTTGTTTCTTTTCCTTCTCTCTTAGGATCACCGCAGTTGAGATGGGAACTACATCTTCCATCCCTTCCAAATCACCATTGGGTTGCATTCTTAGCAACTGGGATAAATTTGACCCAAAAAAATTTTTAAAAAAGAAGAGATTAGTTTTCTTTTGTAACACTGTTTGGCCCCAATATAAATTAGGGGGTGGAGAGATATGGCCTGAGAATGGGAGCACAAATTATAATACTATCCTACAGCTAGATCTATTCTGCCGGAGGGAAGGCAAATGGTCTGAAGTTCCTTACGTGCAGGCGTTTATGGCTCTGTACCGAGATCCCTCGCTTTTGCTCCAGCCCCACCCTGACAAAACCTACAGGCCCAAGTGTTGATCAATTAGAAGATACCCTCCTTAGCTCCCCACCTGTCTCTCAAGGGAGATTAAGAGAACCCCAGAGTTCTGAAGTCTCTGCCCCTACCTTAGAGGGAGCGACCTCTCCACCACCTTATGCTATGGATAACCTAAAGCCACCAGCTGAGGAAAAACCCAGCCCTGCAGGACATACTAGAAGTGGCACTTCTTATCTCCCTACCACCCCTGCACTCCTACCCTTGAGGGAGGTAGCAGGCCCTGAAGGTGCTATAAGGGTACAAGTGCCATTCTCTATAACTGATTTACAACAATGTAAAGACAGGCTAGGGAGTTTTTCAGAGGACCCTTCACGTTTCACTAGTAATTTCCAGACTCTTACTCTAGCATTTAGTATGTCGTGGAGGGATTTGTACATAATTCTGACCACCTGCTGTTCCCCAGACGAGAAATAGCGGATCTGGGAGGAGGCCCGTAAGTATGCAGATCAGCTGCATACCCAGAACCCTGGCACTAACCAGCCAGCTGCCCAAGCTGTCCCGGACCAGGAACCTAACTGGGAATACAATACTCAGGCAGGGATCCGGAGTAGGGATGCAATGATAGATTGCTTACTGGCAGGAATGAGAAACTGCATCAAGAAACCTGTGAATTATGAAAAGGTTAGGGAAATCTTTCAGGGCAAGGAAGAGAACCCAGCTCTCTTCAGAAACAGACTAGTAGAAGCCTTCCAAAAATATACAAACTTGGACCCTTCATCCCCGGAGGGTCGAATCTTGATAGGGCAGCGTTTTATAATTCAATCTGCCCCTGATATTCGCAGGAAGCTTCAGAAATTACAAATGGGCCCGCAGACCCCCTTAGATCAGCTCATGGATACAGCCTTTTCAGTCTTTAACAATAGGGATTTGGAGGAAAGAAAACAGGGAAAGAAGGAAAGGGAGAAGCAAGCAGAGCTCCATGTACTAGCCTTCAGTAGTGCCATTGGCGGAAACCAGCCCCATCAGGGGAGCTCGGGGAGGCCTCAAGAGAATCAGGGGCAAAAGGATCAGACCTGTTATAAGTGCAAGCGCCCTGGACACTGGTCAAAGAACTGCACTCAGCCTCCTCCGAGGCCCTGTCCTCTATGCAAGAACTTCAGTTCTGATCCCTGGCACTGGAAGGTAGACTGCCCCCGTTCCCATAGTGGAAAGGGGTCATCTCCCAAGGCCATGGCTACTCTTGAGGACTGAAGGTGTCCGGGGAACAGGTCGGCCCCAGGGAATACCCATATTCCCATCTCTACCGAGGAGCCCCGGATAACTCTAGATGTGGCAGGTAAGAAAATCGACTTTTTTTGTTGATACAGGGGCCACTTACTCTGTCCTTAACTCTTACTCTGGACCTCTTTCCTCCAAATCAGCTAAGGTAATGGGGGTCGAAGGAAATCCTAAGGCATATTTTTATACATTCCCTATCACTTGCCAATTTGAGAGCCGAATATTCAAACACTCCTTTTTAATTGTTCCTCAGTGCCCTATTCCTCTGTTAGGCCGGGACCTTTTAGCTCAGATGGGAACCATCTTGTTGTTCCCTGAAGTGCCATTTGAGTTAAGGAAGGTGATGATAATCAGTAGTGTTCGAAATCAGGAAGAAATCCCAAGTTCAGTTCTGGATGCAGTAAACCCACTAGTTTGGGAGTCAGGGATTCCTGGAAGAGCAAAGACTGCATTACCGGTTAAAATCCAGTTAAAATGAAAATGTCTTTGTTGTTTCTATTAACCATTCTCTACTCGCCTGCACCCTGTATAACAGAATGGGATGAAAATTTTCTAGTGAACGCTTCTCGAACCTTAGCAGCAGGAGAAAACCTGGCCCAATGTTGGATATGTCATCCTAACCCAGAAACTCCTTCCAGATATAATACTCATAAAAGCCTACCCAATAGCTAATGAATCCTTAATCAGTGCTTTGAATTCCTCTGCCAATTACACGCGTTCCTCTTTTTCTTTAAGAGTCACATGGGAGCGAAATCCTCCTTTGTGTTTCCGTATGACCCCACTAGAATTAAAGCCATTTAATTACTCCAGCACCTCTCTTAAGTGTGACAGTATGATGGGATGTACCCCATGTTATAATAATACTCATACAAGGGCCATTGACCCATTTAAAGACCTGGCTTCTCTTTCAAGTTCCAGCTTTCTAGAGAATCTTTCTGAGGAAGAAATTTTCAAACCTTTAAATTGGTCACATATAGTATGCTACCCGAATTATGATTCTAACTGTATTCCTAATAGTACCCATTGTTGCTTTGACAAAACTCACAATGCAGATACAAACGATACTTCTAAATGTGTTACTTGGAAATTAAACCAATCTCTTCAAGGAGTATTAGCTAAATTTCTACCACCTCCTGCAGGGGGAAAGATCAAGGAAATAACTTAGGCCCTTTTAAGGACTGCCTTTCCCCCCTTGCCATATGCCCTCCTTAACAAATATAACTCCACTAATGCCACAGTTATTGCAGCACCCCCCAGGGCTCGTCTGGCTATGTGGGACTCCCAATAACTGGCTAACGGATCATTCAGAACTTCAAGAAGCTATTGCTTATACTCATCTCAGCAACTCTAAACATGGGGGTGACTGTACCTTAGGGACCTTGGCACCCCAAGACCTTACCGTTATAAATATAACCATGGGTCCTGGGAGTCCATCTCTCAGCAGAAAAAAACAAGCTTTTGGTCTAGGAGTGGCTGGAGCTGCTGCCACTATAGCCGCTGCAGCCCCCTGGGGAGGCTTCGCCTATCATGAGGCCACTCTAAGGGAACTCACTAAGATTATAGAAGAAATCTCCAAAGATACTGCTGGTATTCTAGCTGGACTCTCAAGATCAGTAGACTCATTGGCAAATGTCATGGATAACTGCCTTGCCCTTGACTATCTTCTAGCAGAACAAGGAGGGGTATGTGCTGTTATCAATAAAACCTGCTGCACCTATGTAAATAACTCTGGAATGATCGAAACTAACATAAAGAAAATTTATGAACAGGCAGAATGGCTACATAAGTATAATCAACAGGGCCAAGGGATTAAGGAAGCCCAGACCTCCTGGTTCCCTGGCTTAACATGGTTATTACCCTTCTTAGGGCCCTTAATAACACTGCTGGTTTTACTACTTTTAGGACCTTGCTTATTTAATTTACTTGTTAAATTCGTTTCTTCCAGACTTAAGCAGTTCCACGTCAAACTGATGACGCTCCAAGGTTTCCAACCAATCCCTGAGAACGATGTCGAAGCTGACCAACATACAGCATCTGTGGTGGCCTCAGGAATTCCTCTTCAACCCCTAGATAGAATAGGGCGAGAGTTCCGTGGTTCTCAATAGGCAGGGTCTACTGTCCAATCTAAGCCTGAAGCAGCTATGGAAGACGGATCTTCATCCTTCAACAACCCCCAAAAAGATTTTTGAGAACCATGTCTCTCAGGGGGAAGTTGAGGCAGGAGGTAGTCAGGAAGGAAGCTCCAGAGGCCCTGCAGGGCTGAGGTAGAAAACACCTATACATGACAAAGACCCCCTAAGACGGGTTGTTCCTGTTTTCTGGGATAACTCTGAATCATAGAATGCGCCTGCGCACTACCCCTGATTCATTATAATATTATTATAATGAAATAACATTGTGGGACTCCCTTCTCCAGTAGCCAATCAAGAAAGTCATGGGAAACCACGCATGCGCAGTAGCTTTGAAATCCAACTCCTTGTACCTGTGCAGGAAAAGCCCGCCAAAGACTAGCAGGGGGGGCTTCTGCCCCTATAAGAATAGAATCCCCCCAGCCCACGTGCCCTTTTTTTTCCTCTGCTCAGAGCTGGCTCACTCCCGTGTCCTGTGGTATGTACTATCACTTAATAAACCTCCCCTCTTTCTTTATGCTATAAACTTTGTGTGTTCGGTTCAATTCTTTGTTCTCGATCACTAAGAACCTGGTTACCTGTGCACACCTGTGCACACCTGTGACATTAGCATAGGTAGCTAAATATTAATAAAGGAAAGAAGCAAAGGGATTTGAACATTGTTGAGCCTAACTGGCTGGGGAGCTGAATCAGGCACTGAGCCTACTGCTTCACTAGAATGTTACACATACTCCTCAGGGAACCACAGGTCCATTCCCCAAAGATCACTGGAAGAAGGGATATAAAAATAAAGGGGGAGGTAAGCACATGAAAAATAGAAACTAATATGGAGACCATAAAGGCCAGTCCATCTTACCAGAAAAAAGGACTGGTTTGGGTAAAGGATACAGAATCCCAGAAGATATAGGAAATGGATTGTTAGAGGGCGGGTCCAGCACAAGCCCAGGAAAGCTTGGAAAGCTGATTGGTTATTTTGAAAAAGTGCTGGCCCTTCTCAGCCTGAAGATAATATAACCAGCCTAACAAAAAAGCTCTCTGTTTCTCTCCCCACCCCCACAACACCTGCTCTTCCTTTTATCTAGTGCATTCTTTCCATAGCATCCATGCAAATCTAGCAAACCTGGGGCAGAATGCTTGGGCTCCAAAGGATTTAGCTTTAATATGGCACAGAATCTCTGGATGTGTAATTGTTCTGGGCTTGATAAAGACAAAACTGGACTTTTTCCATGGCAGGATGGACAAAGATGGGACATTGGGAACCTGGGAGCAGGCTTCTATTTCCACCCAAAATAAATCTTACAGAAAGGAAAAGCCAACACCATTTGCTATTGTAGCACCATTTGCCCAGCAGGCCTATGACCTTGTTAAACATGACTGCCATTTTACTCTTCTGAGCTTATGTTCACAGGATTGCAAATTACTGGAAGGCAAGAACAAAAACTGACTAATGCCCCCTGGAGCTGAAGACAAAAGATAACATTGGAATAAATTGAAGTTTATGCAAAAGCAACGGAAAAACTCCCTGTTTTGCAATGCCCCTAATAGCTCAGGGGCCACACAATTTTATATCCCCTACCCCTTTTATAATCCAATAAAAACTCAATGCCCCTACATTTTGCTGCTGGTGTATCTCTCCACACCATGCCCCTTTCCCCTCTTGTAAAGTGAAAAAACTTTGCTCTCTGCCTTTCTTCTCTTTGTAAATTTTTCACAGCCTGCATCATCAACCACCCTAACATTTTGGTGACCTGTATGGAGACATTCTATATTTCTCTCTCCTCTACCTCCTGAGACTTGTGACCATAGGAGCAGTGGGCAGTGGAAACTGGACTCAGGCTTACCCCCTAACCTTGCTTTCTCTACAAAGTTTGGAGAGACAATTCTAATCCTTTCCCATCTCTATGAACTCTGTGAACAGCCTCCTCCTCATCCCCCTACATGGCCTGTGATCAATAAGGGTTCATGAATCTCAGAGTAAAGATGTTTGCTTTGTCAAAAGTGATAGCTAAACTACCTGTCCCATTGCTGTAAACCCTGGTGCCAGGTCTATCATTTTCCCAGGGTTTCAGTCATGAGAGACAATTCTGACATTTTCCTGCTGGATGTAATCTGCTCTTGGGCTCAGGATGCCTGGCTCTGAGGCAGAACTTTGTGACTGGTCTGTCTTCAGGCTCAGGAATACTGGACTCTGGTGTCAGATTTCTAGATCATTTGAGATGGAGATACCCTTCTCAAACCTTCTCATCCCTCCATTTGTTCTCATTCTTGAAATATCCTTCACTTTTAAAGTGAACGCTCTGAGACTTAATGTCCTCAAGTCCAAGTGCTTGATTTTCTATTGCAACATGGCCTGTTCCCAGTACAAACTGGGTAACCAAGAGGTCTGCCCTATAAATAAATCTCTTAATTGTAATACTACCCTCCAACTCAACTTTTACTGTCACCATATCAATCCCCTACTTAGGGTTAGTTCTGAAAAGAAGGAGACAAGATTTTAACCTTCAGTGGGGATTCCAGGCTTCCTTCTCTTAACTATGCCTTTTCATTCAAATTTGCTTCCCTCTTTTTTTTCTTCCTCTTTTCTCTGACAGCTTTATTTATATTTCTGCCATGCAACTCCCCCTCCCCAGTCTGTTCTGCTATAAGTAATTGCCGTTTATTTGGGCAATTAACAAGCAGCAGAAGGACCAGGAAAATGGCGATGTGGTAGGAGGGAGCAGATTCCACTTTCCCCTACACAAGGGAGAAAAACTAACCGATCTACAGAGGAACAAAGCAAAAAGCCAACAATATCACAACATTTATGAAAATTGCAGATCAAAAATTATAGTGGACATTGAAAAACCAGACGGTAAGGAGACTGCTTCAGGATAATAAAGGCCCACATCAGCGCGGGGACCAGGGAGGTTGCAGCCCCCAGGCACGGTGCTCCCAGGTCTGCCTCAGTGCACTCAGGAGAGAGCTGGGTCAACCACTCCCTCCCCGGCCAAACAAGGATTGAGAAACACCAGGGGAGGTCTCCTCGCTTGAAGGCACAGAGAGGTGAGGCCTGAGAGACAATCACATAGGGACTGCAAGCACCCATGCGTAGTCCTGGGAAGAGTGTGTGCCCAGCGTGAGTGACAAAGGGTGGCCTGGATATGCGCCCGCACCCCCAACCTGGAGATAGTGTGGTTTTCTGTAAGATCCAGACCCCACAACCCTGAACTCAGATGCCCCGTGCTCCAAGGGATTCCCCTGGGCGGGGGGGAGTGCATGCCCCTCGGGATCCCCACAGCTCACCCTGTGAACCCAGAAAAGGCTCGGGCACTCCTCGGGATCATGGAGCCCATGGCAGTGAACTCAGGGGAAGTGCATGCCCCTTCAGGATACTCGGTGCCCAGGCCCTGAATTCAGAAAAGGCACAGGCGGTCCGCGGGATCCTGGAGCCCATGGTGGTGAGCTCGGGAGAGTGTGCTTAGGAGCGCCCAGACCCACACACAGGGCTTTGCAAAGAGGCACCAGACTGGCTCTGGGAGACCTCTCGGCAAGCCCTGGGGACAATACTCAAGAGACTGACTGAGTTCTCACTGGGAAGGGAGAAAGCCATTCCAATTGCCCCTCAGCCTGCTGAAGCCAGCAAGACCAGAAAAACTGGTTTGGCCAGTTAGAAACCAACAAGAAGGTTCTTTTGTTGTTGATTGTTTGATTTTATCTTTTTTTAAAGTAAATTTTTATTTCTTAATTCTTCTTATTATTATATCTCTCAAATCTTTATGCTTCTCTTTCTTTCACTCTAGTGTTATTCCTTCCTTTCTAAATTTATCTCTTCTTTATTCCATCTTCTGCTTTTTTCCTTTTTTTTGAACCTGCAAGTTATTGCATATTTGTATTACCATTTTTTCATCATTCTTACATTTTTTATTTTAATACTATTTTGGTGTTCCTCTTCTTTCTGTATAGTCTTCTTTGCTTGGCTGGTTATAGTGTATCATTTGATAGGTTTCCCCTGTTATCTCATTCATAGAGTACTGCTAATTTACTCTCCTTCATTTGTATTCCATTAGCACACTACTCAAGGTTCTACACTCCCTATTCTTGTTATCTAGATCTCATAGATTCTGTCATATGATTGTTGCTCTAATATTTCTGTAAATAAGACCTATTCCATATAATTGTAAATACAACACAACACCCCTCACAGATCTCAGCCCACTTTGCAGTTTCCTGAACTCTATTACTGTAGTGGTTAACTTTATTCTCTCATACATGACATCTATTTACTATTCTTTACTCTTATCCTACCTCAGAATCTGACCTCCCACAGCCTCACTGCTTTCTAGATACAACTCACAATCCTTTCCTTCCCAACAAGAGTCTTATCTTCTTTCCATCCTTTCTAAAAAGTGGATAATGGGATGGAAGATCACAATTAAAACGATACATATCCAAAGGATCTCCTATTTCTTCTCTACTGGCTGCTATTGTAAATATCATAGAATACTCTCTTGCCATCCTAAACTACTTTGCCTTCCCCTCCAACTGATCACAAAAAAGAGTAGGGGGAAGCTGTGAACACAAGGATACCCGAAAAAGACTGCACCACTAAATCTCAGATATTCTACCACAGAAGTTCACACCATAAACCCAGGGAACTAGAACAGATCAATTTAAGAAACAGAGGATAATAAGAAGAGTCTCAGCCCTGGCTGGCATAGCTCAGTGGATTGAGCACGAGGGCTGTGAACCAAAGTGCCACAGGTTCGATTCCCAGCCAGGGTACATGCTTGGGTTGCAGGCCATAACCCCCAGCAACCGCACATTGATGTTTCTATCTCTCTATCTCCCTCCCTTCCCTCTCTAAAAATGAATAAACAAAATCTTAAAAAAAAGAAGAGTCTCACGAACAATAAGAAGACAAAGAAACAATCCCCACATGAAGAGAAAGGAGGAAGCCTCAGAAAGAATGCTAACTCAAATAGAGGCAAATTAACTATCAGATATTGAGTTCAAAGAAATGATTATCAGGAAGCTCAATGAGCTCACAATGAGCTACGAGAAATTACAGGGAAACTACAATGAACTCACTGCAAACTATATATCAACATGAAAAAGGAAATAGAAACTATCAACAAGGGCCAAGAGGAAATGAAGAATACAATTTCTGAACTGAAGAACACAGGAGAATGAAAGGAGAATAGATTCTGTCATATGATTGTTGCTCTAATATTTCTGAAGAACACAGGAGAATGAAAAGCAGGATCAATGAAGCAGAAGATTGGATCAGCGAATTGTAGGACAAAGTAGAAAAAAACACCCAGAAGGAACAAGAAAAGGAAAAGAGACTCAAAAAGAATGAAGAGGGATTAAGAGAACTGCAAGACAATATGAAACGTAATAATATCTGTATAATAGAGATACCAGAAGGAGAAAAAGAAGACCAAGGGATAGAAAACCTATTTGAAAAAGTAATGATGGAAAACTTCCCTAATTTGATGAGAGAAAAAGTCATACAAATCCAGGAAACACAGAGAGAATTCCAATCAAGAGGAATCCAAAGAGGCCCACCTCAGGACACATCATAATTAAAATGGCAAAATTTCAAGACAAAGAGAGAATCTTAAACAGTAATTAACATGCAAGGGAGCCCCAATAAGGCTAGCAGCTAGCAGCTGACTTATCAATGGAAACAGTCCAAGCCAGAAGAGAATGGCAAGAAATATTCCAAGTAATTAGAATCAAAGGTCTGCAACCAAGGCTACTTTACTCAGCAAGGCTCTCAATCAAGATAGAAGGCCAAATAAGAAGCTTCCCAGACAAAAGAAGTCTAAAAGAATATACCCCCACCAAACCAGCTCTGCAAGAGATACTAAAAAGACTGCTTTAAGGAAAGGAAGGAAAGGGGGGGTGGTGGCACAGGCATGTAATGGCAATGAATAAGTACCTATCAATAATAACCTTAAACGTAAATGGATTAAATGCCCCAATCAAAAGACATAGAATAGCTGAATGGATAAGAAAGCATGACTCACACATATGCTGCTTACAAGAGACTCACCTCAGGACAAAAGATATACAAAGACTAAAAGTGACGGCTGGAAACAAATTTTCCAAGCAAATGGACAGGAAAAAAAAAGCTGGGGTAGCAATACTCATATCAGACAAAACAGACTTCCAAAAAAGGGCCATAAAAAGAGACCCAGAAGGCCACTTCATAATACTCAAGGGAAGACTCCATCAAGAAGACAGAAACATTGTAAATATATATGCAGCCAACATAGGAGCACCCAAATACATAAAAAAAAATCTTAGAGGACTTCAAGAAAGATATTGACAGCAACACGATTATAGTGGGGGACTTTAACACCCCACTGTCAAAAATGGACAGATGTTCCAAACAAAATATCAACAAAGATATTGAGGCATTGAACAACGCCCTAGAGGAAATGGACTTAACTGATACATAGAGAAAGCCCTTCATCCCAAAGAAGCTAAATACACATTCTTTTCAAATGCGCATGGAACATTTTCAAAGATAGACCACATGATAGGACACAAAGCAAGCCTCAACAATTTCAAGAAAATTGAAATCATATCAAGCATTTTCTCTGACCAAAAGGACTGAAACTAGAAACCAACCCCAAGGAAAAAAAAACCCAAAACACTCAAACTCATGGAGATTGAATAGCATGCTATTAAACAATGAATGGATCAAGAATGAAATAATGGAAGAAATCAAAAAGTTTCTGGAAACAAATGAAAATGAGCTCACAACAACCCAAAACCTATGGGACACAGCCAAGGCAGTCCTGAGAGGGAAGTTCATAGCAATACAGGCCTATGTAAAAAAGATAGAAACATTTCAAACAAACAACCTAACCCTATGTCTACAAGAACTCGAGGAAAAACAACAAAGACAGCTGAGAGCAAGCAAAAGGAAGGAAATAACCAAGATCAGAGCAGAATTAAATGACATAGAGACTAAAAGCACAATTCTAAGGATCAATGAAACCAGGAGTTGGTTCTCTGAAAAGATAAACAAAATTGACAAGCCTTCAAGCTGGCTCATCAAGAAAAAAAGAGAGAAGACCCAAATAAACACAATTATAAATGAAAGAGGAGAGATTACAACTGATACCACAGAAACACAAAGGATTGTAAGAAATTATTATGAAGAACTGTATGCCAAGAAATTTGAAAACCTAGGTGAAATGGACAAATGTCTAGAAAAATATAATCTTCCAAAATTCAATAAAAAAGAAGCAGAAAGCCTGAACAATAACAGCAAATGAAATTGAAGCAGTAATCATAAAACTCCCAACACACAAAAGTCTGGGACCAGATGGTTTCACAGGGGAATTCTACAAAACATTTAAGGAGGAGCTAACCCCTATCCTTCACAGACTATTCCAAAAAATCCAAGAAGATGGAAGACTCCCAAACTCTTTTTATGAGGCCAGCATCATCCTAATCCCAAAACCAGATAAAACACAACAAAGAAAGAAAACTCCAGGCCAATATCACTGATGAACATAGACGCTAAAATCCTCAAGAAAATATTGGCAAACCACATCCAACAATACATTAGAAATATCATACACCATGACCAAGTGGGATTCATCCCAGGGATGCAATGGTGGTTCAATATTCACAAATCAGTAAATGTAATACATCACATAAACAAAAGCAAAGACAAAAATCACATGATTATATCAATAGATACGGAAAAAGCATTTGATAAGGTGCTGCACCCATTTATGATAAAAACACTTAGCAAAGTGGGAATAGAGGGAGCATTCCTCAACATAATAAAGGCCATATATGAGAGACCTACAGCCAACATCGTATTTGATGGGCAAAAACTAAAATCTTTTCCATTAAGATCAGGAACAAGACAAGGCTGTCCACTTTCACCACTTCTATTCAATATAGTACTGGAAGTTTTAGCCACAGCGATCAGACAAGAAAAAGAAATAAAAGGCATCCAAATCAGAAAGGGGGAAACAAAACTGTCACTGTTTGCAGATGACATGATAGCATACATAGAAAATCCTATAGACTTGGCCAAAAAACTGCTTGACCTAATAAATGAATTTGGCAAAACAGAGGGATACAAAGTCAATATCCAGAAATCAAAGGCATTTCTGCACACCATCAATGAAACAGCAGAAGCAGAAATCAAGGAAAAAATCCCATTTGATATAGCAAAATGAAAAAAAAATACTTAGGAATAAACCTAACCAAAGAGGTAAAAGACCTGTATTCAGAAAATTACATAACATTGAAGAAAGAAATCAAGGAAGATACAAAAAAATGGGAACATATACCGTGTTCATGGATTATAAGAATTAACATGATCAAAATGCTCATGCTATCCAAAGCAGTTTACACGTTCAATGCAATACCTATTAAAGTACCAATGGCATATTTCACAGACATAGAACAAACATTTTAAAAATTTATATGGAACCATAAATGACCCCGAATAGCTGCTGCAATTTTGAGAAAAAGTAAAGTAGGAGGGTCACAATACCTGATACCAAACTATATTACAAGGCCACTGTAATGAAAACAGCCTGGTACTGGCATAAAAACAGCACATGGACCAATGGAACAGAACAGAGAGCTCAGAAATAAGCCCAAGTCTCTACCGTCAAGTAATATTTGACAAAGGGAGCAGCAACATAAAATGGAATAACAATAGCCACTTCAACAAATGGTGTTGGGAGAACTGGACACCTACATGCAAAACATTGAAACTCGAGCACCAACTTACATTATACACAAAAATAAATTCAAGGTGAATAAAGGACTTAAATGTAAACCGTTGACACCATTAAAGTCCTAGAGGAGAACACGAGCAGGAAAATCTCAGATATTTCACACAAAAACATTTTTACTGACATGTCCCCTAGAGCAAAGGACATAAAGGAAAGAATAAACAAATGGGATCTCATCAAAATAAAAAGCTTCTGCACGGCTAAAGAAAACAGTATTAAAATAAAAAGAGATCCAACTGTATGGGAAAACATATTTGCCAATGATACCTCAGACAAGGGTTTAATCTCCAAAATATATAAAGAACTTACACGACTCCACTCTAAGAAGAAAAGCAACCCAATTAAAAAATGGGCAAAGGACTTGAACAGACACTTCTGCAAGGAGGACATGCAGAGTATCCAGAGACCCATGAAAAGATGCTCAATATCGCTAGCTATCAGAGAGATGCAAATTAAAACCACAATGAGATACCACTTCACACCAGTCAGAATGGCCATCGTAAACAAAGCAACAAACAACAAGTGTTGGAGAGGTTGTGGAGAAAAGGGGACCCTAGCACTGTTGGTGGGATTGCAGACTGGTACAACTACTATGGAAAACCAGTATGGAACTTCCTCAGAAAACTAAAAATGGATCTGCCTTTTGACCCAGCAATTTCTTTGCTAGGATTATATCCTAAGAACCCTGAAACACCAATCCAAAAGAACCTATGCATCCCAATGTTCATAGCAGCACGATTTACAATAGCCAAGTGTTGGAAGCAACCTAGATGCCCATCAGTAAATGAATGGATCAAAAAACTATGGTACATTTACACAATGGAATTCTAAGCAGCAGAAAGAAAGGAGCTCCTACCTTTTGCAACAGCATGGATGGAGCTGGAAAGCATTATGCTAAGCGAAATAAGCCAGGCAGTGAAAGACAAATACCATATGATCTCACCTTTAACAGGAACCTAAACAACAAAACAAACAAGCAAAATATAACCAAAGACACTGAAACAGAGGACAGGCTGACAGTGTTCAGAGGGGAGAGGAGAGGGAATTTCAGGGGAATTTCAGGGGAAAAGAGGAAGCGTTTACAGGAAGAAGTATAAAGGACATGTTGTTACAGGGTGCAGCCAAGAAGGAGGACCCCAAATGGGCATTTGAAATGGGGTCCAGAACTCAAGGTGTCCAGGAGATTTTAAGATGTCTCCACCCACCCCTCCCCCCAAACGGTGTGGGTTGGGAAGGGACAAATGGAGCAAGGCCATTGAGAGCTGTTTTGCATAGCAACAGCCTTGCAGCTACCCTCTGGCATGGTCATTTAACATATCTATAGCCTTTGGCTGGTCACTTAGATATGTTAAATAGCTGTGATCATCTCTGAGCCAGGGGAATGGAAGTAACTTCCCCACCAACACATGACTGGGGGCAGATCCCCCAAGCTACAGCGCCTGCGTGGGAGCTCAGAGAAGATTGGCTCCAGGACATGGGGCCACGCCTGCCCAGACTCATGATGGCAGCCCAGTAAATCTGGAAGTATAGGAGTTCTGGCATGTGAAGCCGAGTGTGGGAGGAGTCGGAAATGAGGCTGCAGAGGAAGATTGGCCGCGGGGATTTAAAAGCCAGACTGGGCGGCCATCAGAGAGAGAGAACCATGTGGCTGTGGAGGTGCAGAGAGGATCATGGCCATCGGAGAGAGAGCCACACAGCTTTAGCAGAGTGAAGACTCCCGTCACCATGAGAGGAGGGAGAACCGTGCTGCTTGAGGAGGGAGAACCATGCGTCTTTAGCAGAGTGGAGACTCCCGCAGCCCTGAGGGAGAGAACCACGCGGCTTTGAAGGAGTGGAGACTCCTGCATCCCAGAGAGAACCATGGTGCTTTAGGAAGGAGAACCATGCTGCCTTGAGAAGGAGAGCCATGCGCAGCCCTGAGAGGGGGAGAACCACGCGGCTTTGGCAGAGTGAGGACTCTCCCTTCCCGCAGCCATAGGAGAGAGAACCATGCGGCTTTAGCAGAATAGGGAGGACTTCAGCCATTGAGAGAGAACCATGTGCAGCCCTGAGAAGGAGAGCCATGCACAGCCCTGAAGAGGATAACTGTGCTGCTTTAGGAGAGAGAACCACATGGCTTTGGCAGAGTGAGGACTCTCCCCTTCCCGCAGCCCTGAGAAGGAGAGCCATGCACAGCTTTAGAAGGGGGAACCACCACCTGGTTTTAGCAGAGACCCCGGAGACTCAGCCAAGGGTGCCGGGAACCCAGGGAGGTCTCCCAGTCGAGATGGAGGACTAACTAAGAACCAGAGGACTGTCTGAGCCATGGACTTCGTTTTCCTTTCCTGAGATACGGTACTCTGGACTGGGCAAAGGGGGAAGGAAGGAAGGACTGTGACTGTGTTTGTGGGTGTTTTAAGGGACTTTGGGATTATTGATGAAGACATTAGGTCACTACTTGAAGTCTGTATAGCATTAAATAAACATTTCCTTTCCTTTTCACAAATCTCTGGCATTGAGAGATGTCTTTCCTAGGGCGGCGGACATAATGGACCCAGGGCCTTCTTTCAATAATAGTATATTGTCCCAGGCCCCCCT
Organism: Phyllostomus hastatus; assembly: GCF_019186645.2. Taxonomy (NCBI): domain Eukaryota; kingdom Metazoa; phylum Chordata; class Mammalia; order Chiroptera; family Phyllostomidae; genus Phyllostomus; species Phyllostomus hastatus. Next base: position 364,424 of record NW_025334015.1, on the reverse strand, counting down.
TGTCTGTTCTGTAACAATGTGGTTAAAAACCAGGGGCAGGTGGAAATGAGAGGGAAGAGGGGAGGGCTGGGTGGGTATGGTGGGATGGGAGTAAAAGATAGAAAATTGTACTGCAACAACAATTAAAATAAAAAATTTTAAAAAATAATAGATTAATAAATAATAAAACAACAATAAACTCCATGCTTTTATACTAAAAAAAAAAACAGGAAGAAAATTACCCCCTACCCCTCAGTTTTGGTGAGCCAGACAGGAGACTTTATTTGTTAGATACTGTAGGAGGGTGCAGCCAAAGGGTCCTCAAAAGAAGGATTTGGAATGGGGTCCAGAACTCAAGGGGTCCAGGTGATTTTTAAGATGTCCTCACCCCCACCCCCCCTGGTATGGGCCCGGCGAAGGGACAAATGGAGCAGGGCCATTGAGAGCTGTTTCGCATAGCAACAGCCTTGCAGCTACCCTCTGGTGTGGTCATTTAACATATCTATAACCTTTAACTGGTTGCATAGATATGTTAAATAGCTGTGACCAGCTCTGAGCCAGGGGAATGGAAGTAACTTCCCCACCAAGATGTAACTGGGGGGCAGGTCCCCCGAGTTACAGCACCTGTGTGGGAGCTCAGAGAAGATTGGCTCCATGAAATGGGGCCACGCCTGCCCAGACTCAGGATGGCAGCCCAGTAAAGCTGGAAGGCTTTGAGAGTTCTGGCATGTGAAGCCGAATGTGGGAGGAGTCGGAAATGGGGCTGCAGAGGAAGATTGGCGCGGGGATTTAAACTCAGGCGCAGCAGCCATTGAGGAGAGATCCATGCGGTTTTGGCTATCTGGAAACTCCTGTAGCCATGTGAGGAGGAGGCAGGGGCCGGCACGGACAGGATGGGAGTCTCTGTGGCCACCTGCCCCGCCATAGCCCCCCGTAGACACTGCCAGCGATGCAGCCGCATGCAGCTCAGAGCCCTAGCCAGCTCTGCAGCCGTGGCCTTGAGAAGGGGCCACTGCCCGGCCACCGCAGCCACCACCAGGCCTCGGCTCTCGGAGCCTCAGGCCAACCTCGCAGCCACCTGCTCTGGACCTGGGGCCAGGACACAATGAGCTCCACGCTAGCCCTCTGGGCGCTGCTGCTGTTGCTGCTGTCGCTCTCCCAAAAAGGGGGATCACCGCCACCCCCCTCCCCAGCCTTGAGAAGAGTCACTATGCAGCTTTAGCTGGAGATCCTGGCAACACAACCAATGGTGCTGGGAACTAAGGAAGGCCTGCCAGCTGAGCACAAATTACTAGGGAAAACTGAGAGCTGCCTAAGCCATGGACTTCTATTTCTTTTCCTGAGATACAGTACCCCAGACTGGGCAAAGGGGGGAAGGAAGTACTATGTGTGTTTGTGGGTGTTTCAAGGGACTTTGGGATTTTAACAAAGACATTAAGTCATTACTTTTAGTCTGTATAACTTGAATAAATAACTTTTCTTTTTCACCAATCTCTAGCATGGAGAGCTATAATTCTCTGGCTTAGGGAAAGGTGAACCTAGTACAGGGGGACCCCAGGAGAAATGGGGATCAGTTCGGTAGCATTGTGGGACCCTCTTCCCTGGTGGCCAATTGGGGAGGATCATGGGAAACCACATGCACAGTATCTTTAAAGTAATGCAACTACTTGCATATACTCAGTAAATGCCCACCAAAACTAGCCAGAAAGGATCCGCCCTATAAGAATAAAGTCCCTCCAGCCCGTGAGTTCCTTCTCTGCTCAGAGTTGGCCCACTCCCATGTCCTGTGGAGTGTACTATCACTTAATAAATCTTCCCTCTTTCTTTATGCTATAAACTCTGTGTGTTTGGCTCAATTCTTTGGCCTTGATCACTAAGAACCTGGTTACCTGTGCACACCTGTGACAATACTGTTTGCTTTGGAATTGCTGAAAATATCAGATCCTGAGGTAGCTGACACAGGCTAGTTAAGGTATAAGTTCTTGCCACATCAGCACCTCTCAGATCTTTGTCTGAAGGGTCCAATTGAACAAAAGTGGTGAGAATCTTTATTTTTCTTTTTCTAAATTAAGATTAGCAGGAGAAAATACTGGTGAAACTAGTTTCTTGGACAAATAGGACTCTGTACAGATTAAGTTTTCTTGTTCTGTTGATCCCATCCCTCCCAGAGATGGTAATTACCTCCACCACCTGGAAGATGGATTTGCATCTGGTGGGCAGCCAAAAGGCTTGGATCCAAGCTTAGAGAATCTAAAAACTTTTTCTAGTCCAGGGAGAAAAAATATATGATTCCTTATGTTTGGGAAAAGCTATTTAAAGACAAAGCCCTCATTTTTCTTAAGTTAACTCTGGGAGTGAACTTCTGGATCTTGTGAGGGCTGTATCCTTTGTACTCTCTTATGGATGCCTCGTGTCCATAACTAAACTGTAGAAACGCTTATTAGTTTGAGGTGTTATTGAGATTAACAGATCCTACCATCAGTAGCCAATGAATCTTTTGAATTGAAAAAAAAACTGAATTGGAAAATTTGTAGAGAATTCTTATTGTAAATAGGTGTTTTATTGATGCCTATATAAGGAAAGTAGTTTTTAAATATATGGAAAGCAAGAAATACAACCACTAACTTAACAAACAAAAACAATTTGGAAAGGTTTGTTGGATTTGCTGTCTCATCTTTCCCTCATGGGTCTTACAGATGATAATGAAAACATTAGATTAATTAACAAGAGAATGAAGAGAATAATAAGAGGCTGAAGAGAGCATCACAGGTCTCTTCCCAACAAGGTGGAAATTTTTAAAAGGTTACTGAGAAATAAGGTGAATAAAAAAATACTGATAGAAGAAAATGAATAAGGAAACAAAGGGAAGAAGGACTTGTCAGAACAGGGTCAAAACCTTTACATGGTTATTAAGAAATAAGATAAAAACACTGATGGGGTTAAACCAAATTTTAATATAGCACTACCAAATGATGGGTGGGCCACCAGAGGGACCACCTGCTGGTGCCCCAACATTAAAGGGCCACAAACAAGTCTGCTCTACTTACCTGAGTGGAAAAATATAAAAAGTTGGAATGCAGAGATTACAATGAGAAATTGAACCAACAATAGTTTGAGGCAGCAGTTAGGCTGGGTAATCAAGTTACTACTCCTTGATACAGGACCAACACCTCCTACCCCACACACAAACATCCCCCACTCCTATGAATACACATTGTGATACAAAAATCCATTAGTGAAGCCTTAACTGGGGCTACAATTAGATTGAGAGAATGGAAACATGTAATGTTAACACGAAATATGGAATGTTTAAGCAGGTATTATGTAAAAAAAATTGTCTCCTTTACCTGAATGTTTTTAAAAGATCTGAATTATTTATTTTAGAGAGAGAAGGAAGAAAGACAGGGAGAGAAGCATTAATGTGTGAGAGAAACATGGATTGGTTACCTCTCGCACATGCCCCAATCGGGGATAACCTGGCCCACAACCTGGCCCACAACCCAGGCATGTGCCATGACTAGGAATGGAACCAGTTTATGGGATTTACTGAGCCATGCCAGCTAGGGCATTTATCTGAATGTTTAGTGGGAATGGATATTATGTTTGGCTGTGAAACATTTCTCCTACCCAGTATTACAATACAAAAACTTATTAATTAAATCCCAATGAAGGCTAGAAATAGGTATATTCAAATGTTGATGAAATTAAGGTAAAGATTAATAAGCTAACTGGTATATTTAAACAGGCATTATGTAAAATGATTCTTTCTTTTACTTGATCATACTGAGGGCATAAAAACTTTCTCTAGTTGGGAAACATTTCCCCTACCTCATATTGTAAAACAAGGCATGTAAAGACACCCTTCAAACAATATTAATTAGACTTGCTAAATGGGAATCAGTAAGGTTGCCTGAGTCCACATAGTATAGAATAGAAACTAGAGGCTTCTACCAGAAGATAAAAGGAACAGATAAAAAAAATACTTATAACTTTGATACTGTCTCCGTGTCTTTATGATGTAGATTTTCTACCTTCATTTTCCCTAAGACCTAAGAGCCATCCCTTATAATGCAAATGATTCCTGGAAATCGGTAAATGAAAAAGTCTTGTGTCTTCTCTACAAATATTAGTAATTCTGTTTGAGTTTGTTATTTGTGTAGTCTCTTTGTGTTTATCTCTGTGTTTTATATGTATGAAATGGCATTTTCTACCTACAGATGGCATTACTAAATAAAAAAAATAATTTATAAGGAGCTCTGTTTAAGTGGCTTAAAGGAATTAAGTGCTTATATGAATTAAGAAATATAACAAACTAACTCAAATATTTTTTTTTAGTTTTGAGAAAATATTTGGTATTAAGACCAATTTAAGTTTTTTGATTTAATTGAAGCAGACATGTCTTTAAAGTTATCAGTATATATTTTCATTTTACCTGGGTTTATGAAAATAAGCTCATGTTATCTTCATTACAAAATTTGTCAGCAGGAAAAGTAGGTTGGAATATAATAATTGACTTCAATGTCTCAGAGTTTTCAGGGGTAACACAAACTTAATTATTAAGAACTAATAAAAGACTGTAAGTAAATAAAAAGGTTTGGGGTAAAACTTTAACAATAATTATATGAGTTATGTAGTAGGCAGCTAAACAGACGTGGGCAAAGTAAGGATGATGGGCCAGGCACAGAAGGTCACCAGGGTGGGAAGCCCCAGAGGCCTAGCATTAAGCAAAACTGGGAAGACAAGGACCTATCTTGTCTTCAGGGTAACCTTTCCTCCCCTGGCACATTGTTGGTCATGTGGTTTAGACCCGCTGACCTTTAATACCACTGGTCATGTGGTTCACGCCCTCCCCTGGCATGCTGCTAGTCATGCAGGTTAGATACCCTTAAAGGGAAAACAAACTAGGGGTCCAGAGAATAGTTCTTAAGCATTAAGCCCCCAGGACAATGAGGTTCTGACCCACACCAAATCCATGCAGGCCTTAGTTGTGTTTTAGCTCCAGGACAAGTAAAGCAGCAAAACCAGATAAGCAATGCCACAGCTGACGTCAGGACCAGCTGCAATAATTAATGACTCCCTGCTCTGGTGCCAACCAATCAGTGGAGCCCACAATCCTCAAAAGAAGACACCTGGAAAGCTGATGAATATTCTATTGAGACCCTAGGAATCACCACCCTTTAAAGCACATAGGACAGAGGACCCAGAATGTTCTCCCTCCAAATGATGCCCTCAACCTTTTATGTTCCTCTTCTCTTTCCCTCCAAATGGGTTACCTTTACCTGTCTGTCTCCTAAGTTCCAAGGACCCTTCTTTTGCCTCTGTAACTTGTCTTCTGAGCCCATTTCTCATACTGCTCACTTCTACTTGGTGACTTCATAAACTTTCTGTTACAGTTTGAACCTTGTCTCTGAATTCTTTCCTAGCAAGAACTGAAGTATGGAGGTTGCTGAATGAAGGTCCAGCCTGACTCCACAGGTCTAATAACAGCAGTGCTGACTTTTCACCACCAACAGTTATAGTATATGTACTTCAAAATAGTTTCCCAAAATCTTTTGGTATCCTGAAACTTTTAAAGTTGTCTTAAATTGGGTTAAATTGGATTAATTAAATTATTGGATATCTAGATAATTTCCAAATAACATAAAATACTGAAATATTAATTGTTTAATAAGTCTGTTTATCTACTTTTAGCTTCTTATTACAGAGAAATTAAAGGATAAATTTGAATCTGTTATTAAAATATTTTGTTCTTTTTTGAGGAAGCATGTTTTTAAAAATTATAAAATATATCTTCCAGGAAAACAGCCTATATTTCCAGGAATTATGAAATGTATACATGGGTTTGCCAATCTATAGAATGCAGATATTTTTAATTACATACTCATAATTACTACTTTTAAATTTTCATTAGAAATTAAGATTTCTAAGTTTTAATTCTAATTACTATGGAAAACAATATGTTTTAGGTAAAAGAAGGTATAAAGTGTAAAATATATTTAAAGAAAATTAAATACTTTGTTCTAAAAATAAGCTGGTAATTTCAGAACTCAGAGCAAGAGAAAAACTAAATTTAACAGGAAAATTGTAGAAGATTTGTAAAAAGTTACTGAGAAAAAAGTTTATGTGTGGTCAAGCTGAAAAAGACTGGAATAAATTAAATATGTCTATCTGAGAATCAAAAGTAAACTGATTCAAAATTAAATTTGGTTTTCTCCCTTTAATTAAAAAGGACAAAGTTTTCTTGGACTATTGGTCTTCTGCTAAGATATGAAAAAATTCTGCCTAAAAAGCAAAATTTCTGTGTTTTATCAAATTAATTTTCTGTTTTATGTTGTCTTAGGTCCTTGATTACTTGAGAAAATGGAATCTTCTCAATAATAAGAGCTAAAGTTATGCTAATAATATATGATTTACTGTATTATTTTTGAAATACTTTATTAGTAGTTTGAAAATAGGGAAATAAGTATTGTTTCATAATGATTTGTAATCTTTTTAGTCCAATCTCCAAACATTTTGATATATTTTAGTAAATATTCCAAGATTTAAATTTTATTTTACTTTTCCCTTTTTGAAAACTATGTTTTATTGTTTATGCTCTTGCAGTTGTCCTAACTTTTTCCCCACTTGCTCACCTCTATCCATCCCACATCAGGCAATCCCGTACTGTTGTCCATGTCCATGGTTCATGCAGATGTGTTCTTTGACTAATCGCTTCACCTTCTTTATTCCGGTCCTGCTTCCAGCAGCTGTCAGTCTGTTCCATGTTTCTATGGCTTTGTTTCTATTCAGTCTATGCCTTTGTTTCTATTTTGTCCACCAGTTTATTTGGTTCATCAGATTCCACATATAAGTGAGATCATATAATATCTGTCTTTCACTGACTGATTTATTTCATTTAGCATAATAGTCTCCAAGTCCATCCTTGCTGTTGCAAAAGGTTAGAGTTTCTTCTTTTTACTGCTCTGTGTAGTATTCCATTGTGTAATTGTACACCTTTTTTATCCATTCATCTACTGATGGGCACTTAAGGAGTCTCCATATTTTGGCTATTGTAAATAACACTGTAATAAATACAGGGGTGCATATATTCTTTCAAATTAGTGTTTCAGGATTCTTAGGGTATATTCTCAAAAATGGGATCACTGGGTCAAAAGGCAGTTCCACTTAAAATTTTTTGAGGAAATTCCATACTGTTTTCAGCAGTGGCTATATCAGTTTTCATTCCCACCAACAGTGTACTAGGGTTCCCTTTTATCCACATCCTTGCCAGTACTTGTTTGTTGATTTATTAATGATGGCCACTCTGGTGGTGTGAGGTGATACCTCATTGTGGCTTTAATATGCATCTCTACAATGATTAGTGACATTGAGCATTTTTTTCATATGTCTATGGGTCACCTGTATGTTCTCTTTGGAGACGTGTCTATTCAGGGTCTTTGCCTACTTTTAAATTGGATTGTTTGTGTTTCTGGTGTTGAGCTGTGTAAGTTCTTTATATATTTTTTAATTAAAGCCCTATCATATATATCATTGGCAAATACATCCTCCCAATGTGTGTTCGCTTTCACTTTGATAATGGTTTCTTTGGCTGTGCAGAAGCTTTTTAATTTGATGTCCCATTTGTTTATTTTTTCATTTGTTTCCCTTGCCTTGGGAGATATATCAGCAAAAATATTGCTACATGAAATGTCTGAGATTTTACTGCCTAAGCTTTCTTCTAGGGCTTTTATTGTTTGGCAACTTACATTTAAGTCCTTTACCCAGTTTGAGTTTATTCTTGTGTATAGTGGAAGTTGGTGATCTGATTTCACTTTTTTCTCATGTACCAGTTGAGTTTCCCTGACAAAATTTATTGAAGAGACTGTCATTCCTCCATTGTATGGTCTTGCCTCCTTTGTCAAATGTTGACCATAAAAGCATGGGTCTATTTCTGGGCTTTCTGCTCTGTTCCATTGATCCTATATGCCTGCTGTTATGCCAGTACCAAGCTGTTTTAATTACAGTATACTTTATACTTTACAGTATACCTTACAGTATACTTGAACATCAGCTATTATGATACCTCCAACTTTGTTCTTTCACAAGATTGCTGAGGCTATTTAGGGTCTTTTGTGATTCCATGTAAATTTTTGAAGTATTCTAGATCTGGAAATATGACATTGGTATTTTGATAGTAATTGCATTGAATCTATAGATTGCTCTGGTTTGTGTGGACATTTTCATGATGTTAATTCTTCCAATCTGTAAACACAGTATATGCTTCTATTTATTTGTACCTTCCTCAGTTTCTTTCTTCAGTGGCCTGTAGTCCTCTGAGTACAGGTCTTTTACTTCCTTGGTTAAATTTATTCCTAGATACCTTATTTTGTTGTTGTTGTTATTGTAACAGTAAATGAAATTGTTTTCCTAGTTTCTCTTTCTGATAGTCCATAACTGGTATATAGAAATGCCATCAATTTCTGGCTATTGATTTTGGATCCTGCTATTTTGCTGAATTCATTTATTAGGTCTGGTAGTTTATTGGTGGATTCTTTAGGGTTTCCTATATACAAGATCACGTCATATGTCAATAATTTTACTTCCTTCATTCCTTTTTGGATGCCATTTATTTCCTCTTCTCTTCTGATTGCTGTGTCTAGGACTTCTAGTACTATGTTGAATAAGAGTGGTAGAAGCAGCCATACCTGTCTTGTTCCTCATCTAAGGGAAACACTTTTAGTTTTTGCTTATTGAGTATAATGGTAGCTTTAGGTTTTTCATACCTGGCCATTATTATGTCGAGGTACAATCACTTTATTCCCTCTTTGCTGAGAATTTTTATCATAAATGAGTGCTAAATTTTATTGAATGCTTCTTCTGCATTTATTATATAATAATCATGTGATTTTTTAATCTTTTATTCTGTTTATATAATGTATTCCACTTATTGATTTGCAAGTATTGCACCAAACATGTGTCCCTAGGATAAATCCCAATTGATCATGGTGTATGATCATTTTACTCTATTGCTGGATCTGGTTTGCTACTGTTTTGTTTAGGATTTTGGAATCTATGTTCATCAGGAATATATTGACCTCTAATTTTCTTTTTTGATGTGTCTTTATCTGGTTTTGGAATTAGAATAATACTGGCCTCATAAAAAGAGCCTAGAAGTCTTCCCTCCTCTTGAATTTTTTTTGAATAGTTTGAGGAAGGATCGATGTCAGTTCTTTGAATGATTGGTAAAATTCTCCTGAGAAGCCATTGGTATAGGATTTCTGTTTTCTGGGTTTTTTTTTTAATACTACATCAATTTCATTAGTTGTTCTCGGTCTATTCAGGTTTCCTGAATCTTCCTGATTCAATTTTAGATGTTATGTTCCTAGAAATTTATCTATTTTGCCCAGGTTGTTTAATATCTTGGCATATAACTGTTCATAATATTTTCTTACAAGCCTTTGTATTTTTATGATATCAGTTGTGACTTCTCTTCCAATTCTGATTTTTTTTTAATTTGGGTCCTCACTTTTTTTCCATATGAATTTAGTTAGAGATTCCTCAATCTTCTTTATCTCTCAGAGAATGAGCTCTTGGTTTCATTGATCTTTTGAATTCTTTTTTATAGTATTTATGTCATTTATTTCCACTCTGACCTTGATTATTTCTTTTCTTCTACTTGCTCTGGACTTCATTTGCTGTTGGTTTTTCTAACTCTTTTAGGTGTAGTGTTAGATTGTTTATTTGAGATTTTTCTGTTTTCCTGAAGTAGGCCTGTAATGCTATGAACTTCCCTCTCAGGATTGCTTTTGCTGTGTCCCATAGCCTTTTGGTTGCTGTGTGTTCATTTTCATGTTTCTAAGTAATTTTTGATATCTTCTTTGATCTCATTTGATAACCTATTCATTATTTAATAACATGCTATTTAGCCTCCATGTGTTTGAATGATTTTGAGTGTTTAATGAAGTTGATTTCTAGTGTAGCGCCATTGTGATTAGAGAAAATGCTTGTTATGATTTCAATCTTCTTGACTTTGTTAAGCTTTATTTTGAATCCTAACATGTGGTCTACTTTTGAGAATGTTCCACATGCACTTGAGAAGAATGTATATTCTTCTACTTTGGGATGAAATGATCTGTAAATATCAATTAAATCCATTTGATCAAGTGTGTCATTTAAGGTTGCTGTTTCCTTATTGACTTTTTGTCTGGAAAATATATCCACTTATGAGAGCGGGGTTCTAAAATCCCCTACTATGACTATATTGCTATTGATCTCTTCCTTAAAGTCAACCAAGATTTTCTTTATATATGCAGATGCTCCTAATTGAATGCATGTATGTTTACAAGGGTTACATCCTCTTGGTTGGAGCTATGTCTTTAGTAGTATGTAGTAACCTTCTTTGTCTCTTGTTAAGGCCTTTGTTTTGAAGTCTATTTTATCAGATATAAGTATTGCTACCCCAGCTTTTTTATTTTTAATTCCATTTGCATGGCATATTTTCCTCCATGACTTCATTTTTAGCCTATGTAAACCTTTTGTTCTGAGGTGGGTCTCTTGTAGACAGCATATATAAAGGTTATTTTTCTTATCTCTTCAGCTACCCTATGTCTTTTGATTGGAACATTTAATCCATTCACATTTAAGGTTATTATAGATAAGTACTTATTAATTGCTATTTCATTTCTTTATACCTATGTTCCTCTCTCTCTCTATTTCTTCTTTTCCTTAAAGCAGGTCCTTTAACATCTCCCTTGCAATGCTGGTTTAGTGGTAATGAACTACTTTAGCCTTGTTGTTCTGTGAATCTATTTCATTTTCAATTTTAAATGCTGCCCTTGCTAGGTAGTGTATTCTTGGTTGCATTTCTTTATTTTTCATTTTATTTTCATATTTATTTTTACTTTGACTATTTCTTGCCCAATCCTTTCTGGCCTGAAGTGTTTCTGTTGAGAAATCAGCTGACAGCCTTATCAGAGCTCCCTTTTAGGTCACTAACAGTCTCTTGCTACCTTTAAGATTCTCCTTGTCTTTACCCTTTTGGCATTTTAATTATGATGTGTCTTGGTGTTGGTCTCTTTGGGTTCATCTTTATTAGGACTCTCTGTGCTTCCTGAAATTGTGTGGCTTTATCCTTCACCAGGGTAGGAAAGTTTTCTGTCATTATTTTTTCAAACAGGTTCTCTATCTCTTGCTCTCTTCTTCTGGTACCCCTATGATGCAGATATTGTTACATTTCATGTTTTCCCAAAGATCCCTTAAAGTATCCTCTTTATTTAAAATGTTTTTTTTTTCTTTTCTACTCTGATTGATTTTTTTCTACCATGTCTTCTAATTCACTGACCCGATGCTTTACTTCAGACAACCTACTGATTATTTCTTCCAGTTATTTCAGGTATGTTTTTCTTTATTTCTGAAAGATTCTTTTTCATGATTTTATGTCCTTTTTCACGTTGTGGAACATCCTATAACCATTACTTTGAAATCTATGTCAGATAAATTGTTTGCCTCTATTTCATTTAGCTCTTTTTCTTGAGATTCCTCATGCTCTTTCATTTGGGTCCTGTTTTGTTGTTTCTCCATTTTGGCTGTCTCTTTGTGTTTGTATCTATGTATTAAATAGAACTCCTATGACTCCCAGATTTGATGTGGTGGCCTTCTGCAGTATGTGTTATATGGAATCCAGTGGTGCAATCTCCTCAATCACCTGAGCTGGGTGCTCTAGGAAATAACCCTTGCGTGAGTTATGTGGCCCTCCTGTTATAAATGGTTCTTGATTGCTGTTGTCCTTTTCATGGTTTAGCTTGGCTCTCAGGGTGGTTCACTATGAGGCTCAACACTGACTACATCATGTAAATTGTTGTACAGATGCTGACAGAATAAAATAGGACAAACAAAAAAAAACAAAACTGAAAAGCATTCAACAAAAACACTCAAAAAGCATCAAGAAAAAAAAATTAGAAAAAAGAGGCAAAAAACCACCACAAGCAAAAAAAAAATAAATTTTTCTTAAAAAGACAAGAAAAACAGAATTAAAAAGAAAAAAAAACAGAAAATAGAATATAAAATGAAAGAAGGAAAAGTGAGAAAAGTATTAGAGTAAAAAATAAAATATATTAAAAAGGAGAAAAATTTAAAATGAACTAAAATAATAGGAAAGAAAAATGGGAAGAAAAAATAAAAAGAAAAATAGAAGAAGAATAGGAAAGAGAATAAGAGATATGAAAGCAAAAAAGAGAAAAAAGAACAAAATGAAGTAGAAAAGAGAAAATAAAGATAAAAAAGAAAAATGTGTGGCTTGCTCAGCAGTTTGTTGTGCCTGGTGCAATCAGTCTTTGGATATGCAGAATGTGGAGTTCCTTGAAACCTATTCCAATGTTGTCTGAAGCTCACCAGTTGTTGTGCAGATCTAGGGCCCCCCAAGAGGTTCTCTGTTGTAAGCCAATGTCAGACTCTGTCCCTACCTGGCACTCAGCAAATTTCTCAAGGGGGACTTTCTAGTAGACCAGGTGACGGGGTCTCAGGAGTCCAGAAGTTGGGTCTGCCTGGGATCTTTCCCTTTGAATGTGCTGCTCTGAGTTGTTGTTCCTTCCCTCACAGAAATGCACTCAGGGGGTATAACCAGGACCTGGCAGGGGTGACTCAAAGAGAGCAGGGAGTACCCTCTCTGTAGGAGACTGGGGAAGGCACGTTTTGTCTTTCCTATACCTGTGTGGGTTGAACTCTCTGGGGAGTCCAGTTCTGCTTCCCTGTATTGCACCCACAGAGCTCAATGTCCCCCATGACTCCCCAGTAAAAGCCTGCCTGGGAGACACAGTTGCAAAAACCCAGCTTTGCAAGTCTTGCTGGCACCTCTGCACCACCCACCTATACAGGAGGAGATGGGACAAAATGAGAAAAAAGCAAAAAGAGAGACAGCAGGGCAGGACCAAAACTCCCAGTTCCATCCAGTCTCAGAGTGGGCTAAAGGTCCCACTCCCTTATGCTGTCTAACCAAACAGAGCAGGGTCAGATTTCCAGCCCAGCTCCTCTGTATCCCTTTGCCTTGGGGCAGACACAGCATCTCAGTAGTGGGGGAAGGGCCACTGCCCATGCACTTGATGTGGGCAAGAACAGTCCTCTCCTCAAGCCTCACTGCCTAACTCCAGCCTGCTGGAGAACAGAGGGCCCTTCATATTCACTGCTGGGTATATGGAGCAGGCCCCTCCTAGGCCCCTCCAGCAGTCATAGATCAGGGTAAACTCCCTAGGCCGGTGTTGGAACAACGAGCTGGCTCCTTCCCTGGGATGGTGTGCTCAGAATCTCCCATGTAGGATGGAATCCCCCCTGCTTTACACTGAACAATGCTACACAAGCTCCCCTTCCCATCTTTTGTTGCTCTGGATTGGGGACCTCTGTGAGGCAGGAGGTAGTCAGGAAGGAAGCTCCAGAGGCCCCACAGGGCTGAGGTAGAAAACACCTATACATGACAAAGACCCCCTAAGACGGGTTGTTCCTGTTTTCTGGGAGAACTCTGAATCATAGAATGTGCCTGCGCACTACCCCTGATTCATTATAATATCATTATAATGAAATAACATTGTGGGACTCCCTTCTCCAGTAGCCAATCAAGAAAGTCATGGGAAACCACGCATGCGCAGTAGCTTTGAAATCCAACTCCTTGTACCTGCGCAGGAAAAGCCCGCCAAAGACTAGCAGGGGGCTTCTGCCCCTATAAGAATAGAATCCCCCCAGCCCACGTGCCCTTTTTTTCCTCTGCTCAGAGCTGGCTCACTTCCGTGTCCTGTGGTGTGTACTATCACTTAATAAACCTCCCCTCTTTCTTTATGCTATAAACTTTGTGTGTTCGGTTCAATTCTTTGTTCTCGATCACTAAGAACCTGGTTACCTGTGCACACCTGTGCACACCTGTGACACCTGCATGGGGCTCACACCCCACATGCTCAATGAGAGGGAGCTCTGCTGCCACAATATCCCTCTGGCTTCCCAGTCACAGCATCTATGCAACAGGCTCACCCTCTCCGTGTCTCCTTCTGTCTTCCTCTGTGCTCCTGCTTACAGATTCCCTGATCAGCTACACTTCAGCTGGTTTTTCAAGTTGATTGCTCTGCAGTTTAGCTACAAATCCATTCTGGGGCTGAGAGCAAGTAGATGGAGCTTCCATGACTCTGCAGTCATCTTGAAATCCCCTTCTTTGTTACACTGATAGTACAGTCCTTTTGATCTACCTCTTATATAAAAATCTTAGAAATTAGGTTACAGTCTGTATATAAGAGATTCAAATTTGAAACTGGTGATGGGTCTGGCCTCCTGGTGCTGCTGCTTGGCCCCAGTGGGGTCTCCACATGCTCTCCTTTCCCTCCCTGGCTCATGGATGCATCAAACTTCTTCACAGAGTTGCAGGCACTGGCCAGGCAGCACTTGCTGTCCCCTATCCACACCCCGAAGATTCAAATTTTAAGTAGCCTTTTTCTTAGCCTGCAAATAAAATTGAAGTTTTTCAGAGAGACCCTAGAACATCTCAGAAAAAGTTGTTCTCTCTCCTCATAAAAGTTAGATTTTAAACTAATCAAGCTTACCTGGTGTGTTGAATTGCATGAGAAGCATTATCAAACAAGTGATTATAAACTTCTACAGCATTCTGTATGAGTGAATATCATTAATATAAGTATTCCTAAAAGAGAGTCATTGTCTTCCTCTGATGCTTTGCAAATGTTTCTTCACAGAGATTCATGGAGAGAACTCTAACACTTGCTCTAAAACAGCAATTTTCCACTGGGGCACCACAAGAATTTTTAAAACATGCAGTACCTGACTTAGTTAAGGGCACTGACCTCTTTTCCCTTTGATTGTCAAATAAAAAACTGACAACAGCCAATACATCCATAGCTTCCCAGTGTGAAGGAATCAGAGCTATACCTATGTTTTTACAGATCAACAAAAAATATATTTGGTGTGGTGCAGAATTTTAGTAATTAGTTTAATGTGCAGTGAGCTGAAAAGAGTTGAAAATCAGTGCTCTGAAATATACGTTTCTGATAAACTTTCAGATCATGCTACTTAACTGGGTAAAAAATTTTAAAATTAGTTTTAAAAAGAGCTAGTCTCTTCATAAAACTGCTAACAAAAGATCAAGATCAATAAGAATTAATTATGTGCAACTAAATGAACTGATTAAGATGACTATAGGGGAGTTCTGGCCAAGATGGAGGCGTAGGTAGAAATCCTTCACTTCCTTGCACAACCAAAAAGAAGGACAACGACCAATCTAAAATCAGTAAACAACTGGAAGTGCCAGAAAATCAAACTGCATTAAACTTCCACAACCAAGGAATTAAAGAAAAAGTCAACCAGAACAACCAGACTGGTAAGAACCCCTGGTGAGGTGGTGAACTGCACGGGCAGGGCCGGCTGAAGGTGGAACGGAGACTCAAAGCTCACTGTAGACTACGGCAGTTGCCAAGGTGGGAGAAACTCCCAGTTTCACACAAGAGTTCACTGGAAAGTGGCCTAGAGAGGAGCAGGCAAGCTGCATTGTTCTCTCTCTGGCCCCTCCCCCACAGGCAGTGCCACAGCACAGCAAGGAGGGCTGCCTTGCCCTGGTGATTACCTAAGGCCTCACCCCCTTACAACTTGACAAGTGTGCTGAGATAAAGAAATATGTCCCAAATGAAAGAACAGAGCAAAACTTCAGAAAGAGAACTAAGTGATGAGGAGATTGCCAACCTATCTGATGGAGAATTGAAAGCTCTGGTAATCAAAATGCTCACAGAACTGATTGAGCTTGGTTGAAAAATAAAAAAAACAAATGAAATATACCCTAAATGAAATAAAGCAAAATATTCAGGGAACCAACAGTCACAGGAAGGAAACCAGGACTCAAAGCAATGATTTGGAACAAAAGGGAAAAATATACATCCAACCAGAACAGAATGAAGAAACAAGAATTCAGAAAAAGTGAAGAGAGACTTACAAACCTCTGGGACAACCTGAAATGTTCCAACATCCAAATTATAGGGGTGCCAGAAGGAGAAGAACAACAACAGGAAATTGAAAACTTACTTGAACAAATAATGAAGGAAAACTCCCCCAGTCTGGTGAAGGAAATAGACTTCCAGGAAGTCCAGGAAGCTCAGAGAGTCCCAAAGAGGTTGTACCCAAAGAGAAACACACCAAGGCACATCATCATTAAGTTACCCAAGATTAAAGACAAAGAGAATCCTAAAAGCAGTAAGAGGAAGGGAGAGAGTTACCTACAAAGGAGTTCCCATAAGGCTATCAGGTGATTTCTCAAAAGAGACCTTGTAGGCAAGAAGGGGCTGGAAAGAAGTATTTGAAGTTATCAAATGCAAGTACCCACCCCAAGATGACTCTATCCAGCAAAGGTATCATTTAGAATGGAAGGGTAGAGAAATTGCTTCCCAGATAAGGTCAAGTTAAAAGAGTTCATCATCACCAAGCCATTATTATATGAAATGTTAAAGGGACTTATCTAAGAAAAGGAAGATAAAAAATATGAACAATAAAATAGTAACAAACAGAACTATCAACAAATGAACCTAAAAGAAAGCAATGAAAACAAACAGTAAGCAAACAAGTAGAACAGGAACAGAATCAGAGAAATGGACAGCACATGGAGGGTTTTCAGTGGGGAGGGGGAAGGGAGGAAGAGGGGGAAAAGGTACAGGGAAGAAGAAGCATAATTAGTAGGCATAAAATAGAAGGGGAGAGAGAAAAAATGGTATAGGAAACAGAGAAGTCAAAGAACTTACATGTAGAAGTCATGGACATGAACTAAGGGGTGTGATACTGGAGGGCTGAGGGGGAAGGGTGGAGGGGGGAAATTGGAAAAACTGTAATAGCACAATCAATAAAAAATACTTTTAAAAGATGAGTATAATTTTTATGTCTTCTTGTTTAAAATATTTCTGATTTTTAAAAAATCTTTTGTTTGCCAGACATATGGAAATGTGTTTCTGTTAAACTACCTGGGACTTAGAGCAATTTGGTAAATTATAGCTTTGTGAGCAGTATTGAAACATTCGTATTTTTCTCCCTACATGAACCCTTCAGAATTTGGAAACCCTTAGTGAGTACTATTATTTTTCATACCAATGTTTACATTAGTTCAGTAAGAATCTATTCTCCTTATAACAGGACACTATTGGAAACTGGCTGTATTTCCAAGGCTTTGACTAGACTTTCATGCTTGAGAAAAACATACATAGACTCAGATAGCACCAGACAGATTTAAGAAACTAGATTGACTTTGGAAGCTAATAAAAAGCCTCCTTGGAAAAATCAGCCTGGTACCTTGCTTACAGGGTTTCTAGCAATGTTACCAGGTGAACAAAGAAGGTCACTTCCTGGCAGGTACAGGAATCTCAGGATATTTTGGGAACCTTGAGAAAAGATGAATTAATCCAAGTGTAAAGGTAATGCTGGCAAGGTGAAGGGAGAAGTGTGTTCACATTTGAGACCTTCTTGGAAGGCAGGGTTGAAAGAAAATAAGGATGACTTCTAGTGTTCTAGACTGAAGAACAGTGTAGACGTTGGTGTCCCTGACCACCAGAGGAGAGGTGGGGATGAGGAGGCCATGGAGGAAATGAGAGAAAGGAAAACACAGGAGAAAGGGAGAGTGTGCTCAGAGATGCAAAGGGCACCTGTGGTGTGCATGTCTATCAAGATGAGGAGAATAAAGAGCAGACCCTTGTAATTCTTCCATCCAGAGCTCAGATGGTTCTGGGAGATGAGCTCCATGTTTACCTTTTCACCTCTGTCCATGGTGCTCCTGATTCAGCCCATCTTTGGAGAGGTATTCTTCATAGAGCACAGTTCCTTTCCCAGGGTCTGACCTTCCTCTGCTCACTGCATATTGATGATGTTAAGACAGGAACAGAAAATTACTTCTAATTCCTGAACAAGGTGGACCCCTGCTTATCATGCCACTTTAGAAGATACAATTGGGACTTCTGGCAAGATGGAGGCATAGGTGGATGCACCATACCTCCAAGCACAACCAAGATTAGAACAACAGCAATTTAGAGGCAGAATAACACCCAGAACTGATAGAGAATTTATCTGAATGGAAGTCGGACAGCCAAGAAGTTGAAATAGACCCATTCATCCAGACCGGTAGGAGGGGTGGAGAGGAGCAGCTGGGCGCGGGGTCGCGGTGTGGGGAGAACAGGGAGAACTGAGCGCATAAGGCAACTGGGAGCATATAAGGCATCTGGGGCACACAAGATTGCAGTGGGTGGACCCTGAGTACGCAAGCGGCAGCTGGTGGACCCAGTGAGGCAGCGATTGTGGACCAGGGCAGAGCACGCAACCCAGGGTCCCAGAGAAGGGACTGAGGTCCCAGGAGAACGGAGCTACCACCATTGTTCCCTCCCGCCCCCGCCCCCACATACAACATCACTATCTAGCGACTGGGGTGCCCAGCCCTGGTGAACACCTAAGGCTCCACCCCTCACCGTAACAGGAGCGACCAGACACCCCCCCCCAAAAAAAGGAGAAAGAGGGAGAGAGACATGTCTCAAACAGAAGAACAGATCAGTGCCCCAGGACTCATCCTTTTGAGAGACCAAGAGATAGCCAATCTATCAGATGCATAGTTCAAAACACCGGTGATCAGGAAGCTCACAGAATTGGTTGATTTTGGGCGTGAATTAGATGAAAAAATGCAGGTTACCATAAAAGAGATGAAGGAAGATGCACAGAGAACCAATAGTGATGGGAAGGAAACTGAGACTCAAAACAATAGAGTGGACCAGAAGGAAGAAAAAAACCAAACAGGAAAGAATGAAGAAATAAGAATTAAAAAAAAATGAGGAGAGGCTTAGGAATCTCCAGGACATCTTTAAATGTTCCAACATCCAAATTATAGGGGTACCAGAAGGGGAAGAGGAAAAGCAACAGATTGAACATGTATTTGAACAAATAATAAAGGAGAACTTCCCCATTCTGGCAAAGGATATAGACTTCCAGGAAATCCAGGAAGCTCAGAGAGCCCCAAAGAAGTTGGACCCAAGAAGAAACACACCAAGGCACATCATAATTACATTAGCCAAGATAAAAATGAAGGAGAGAATTCTAGGAGCAGCAAGAGATAAGGGGACAGTAACCTACAAAGGAGTTCCCATCAGACTGTCAGCTGATTTCTCAAAAGAGACCTTACAGGCAAGAAGGGGCTGGAAAGAAGTATTCCAAGTCATGAAAGACAAGGACCTATATCCCAGATTACTCTATCCAGCAAAGCTTTCATTTAGAATGGAAGGGCAGATAAAGTGCTTCTCAGACAAGGTCAAGTTAAAGGAGTTCATCATCACCAAGCCCTTATTTTATGAAATGTTAAAGGGACTTATCTAAGAAAAGAAGATAAAGAAAAAAACATGTATAGTAAAAGGACAGCAAACTCACAATTATTAACAACCACACCTAAAGCAAAACCAAAAGAAACTAAGCAAACAACTAGAACAGAAACAGAACCACAGAAATGGAGATCACATGGAGGGTTAGCAACAGGGGAGTGGGAGCAGGAGAGAGGGGAAAAAGGTACAGAGAATAAGTAGCATAGATTGTAGGTTGAAAATAGATAGGGGGAGGGTAAGAATAATATGGGAATTGTAGAAGCTAAGGAACTTATAAGTATAACACATGGACATGACTAAAGGGGGGGAAGTGGGTGGGAGAGGGTGTACAGGGTGGAGGGGAGTGAAGGGGGGAAAATGGGACAACTGTATTAGCATAATCAATAAAATATATATTTTTTAAAAAGAAGATACAATTGAAGTGGTGAGAAAGTGACAAATTCCAGCTCCACTACCAACGAGCTTATTTGGAAAATGGGGTTAAAAATAAGTGTCTTCTAAATGAGTTGGTATTTGTTAAAGAGCTTAGAAGGGTGCTTGTCACACAGTAAGTGCTGTGTAATTGTTTAATTAACATAAATTCAGGCATAAGATGGGATTTAGGTGCCATCATGAGGACAAGATAATTGGAGGTGGGGAAGGGACAGTTCTGTAGGGTAAAGGGGCCCAGGAGAAAGAAGGACAATTTTGCTCTGCAGGCTTTAAGCACTTGGCTCATTTCACTAGGAAAAAAACTGGGCTGAGTCAAATGATTACATTAAACTAGCTTAGCCTCAGATCACTCTAAGAAATAATTATTTTGGATAAGATATTTATTTAAGAAGTAACATTTACTTTGGAAACTTAGCAACTGCATCCCAAATGATTTTGATGTGAGTGAAACTTGACCAACCTGCATTATAATAGGAAAAGCAGTCCTGTATTATATACATCAGGCTCTCTCTAAAGCATGGTGATTTACAACACATTTGTTCTTAGCAAAAAGTGTATGAATAAAGAATAATTTGCTCAACCCCACACTGCTCAGCTATAGCCTGGCAACCTAATCCCTCTCCTGGGAAGGATCTGCCAAGCACCAAGGGGGAAAAACCCAGGGTACCCCAACACTGCATTTCAATAAGCTCATGTTCCTGCTTTTACTTTGTCATTTGTCAGTGAAAACAATACAGCCCAGATATGAAGATACTCACTTCCCCTCACAGTGAGGGCTCCGTGCCTGTCTGGCTCTCCTCCATACCTCACCTCTGGAAAGGAGAAGAACATTATCTGCTCAGGTGTCTGTTCTTCCTCTTCTAGTCTTCACAGCTCCTCCTGCCCAGCTGGCCACCAAATGCCTATGTCCAGGAAGGTGCAGGGCATCAGTGTCCTCAGAGACACAAGGGAGTAGATGCTCCTTCTGCATCAGCTTGGTCTATGGGGTACTTCGTGAAACTCCCAAAAGAGGTTGCTTCTGCCCAGCCAAACCCCTCTGCCTGTAATTCTGGGCCCCAGTCCCAATCTCAGGGACACCCAGGACCCAAAGGGAGCCCATAACCTAGAGAGTAACACTCTCTCTGTGGAAGAATCCTAGCTGGTTTCCAGAACCCCCCAACACAGTCTTTTTAAACTGCTTTTCTTAAGTATCAAGACCAGCTCCAGGCAAAACTGTAATGTAGGTAAAATTTGTTCATTTATTCACTCAACCAGTACTTTTGAGCATCTCCTCAGTGCCAGACACTGGCCCAGGAGCCAAAAAAATCACTTTTAAATGTCCCTGCCCTAGTGGAGTACTATGGAGTGCTACAAAGGCCAGCTCCCAGAGGGAGGTCCCCAGGAGAATGCCACCTAACTGGAGACATGATAGAGAAATAAGAAAAACATGTCCAAGATTATTCAAGGCATTGGTGTTTGTGAAAATCAAAACTAGACATTGAAATGCCCATCAATCATAGAATCAATACATTGTGGTATTCATACAATGCAATATAGCAATGAAAATGAACAAATTATAACAGGGATAAATCCTACAAAGAGAATACTGAACAAAAGAAAGCCAGACACAAGAGAGGCATACTGTATGATCACATGTTCCTAAAGCACAAGAGAGGCAAAGCTTACTCTGTATGACACTGGGAGTTAGGGCAGGGGACACTCTGGGGATCAGAATGACCAGCTGGGAGTCAGAGTAGGACAGCTTCTCAATATGGGTGCTGGATATAAAAATGTGCTCACTTTGTTAAAATGCAAAGTTCTACACATATAATTCTTCAATTTTTTTGTACATTTGATAGACTTCCATGAAAAAGTTTAAATTAAATAACAGTTTTAAGAAAAAGAAGAGATAACCTGGCAAAGCAGGGGTCCCACTTTTCTTCGATGTCCTTGGCTCCCCTCCTTCACTCTTTTTCCATTATAGCCCAGTGATCTTATACCCTTTCCAGTCTTCCCTCACAGCCCTCTTACTCTGCAGTCACACAGGAAAGCATCATTGGTTTATCTAATCCATACTAAACTATCCATAATTGTGAACAGTTCAGCAGTATTACTACTCCCAGGTGGGTGGTTTTGTGTATGTTCTAGGACCCTGTGGGTCTCTCCAATGATGGGAGTTTCTCCTGCTGCCACCTCAACCCCCACCAGTTCTTGATGTGCCAACTGACACTTGGATGTTCATTCCAATCAGAGGTTTGAGGCTTTATTTCCTCGAGCTAGAGCCCTGGGTTGCAAGGTCTGTCTTGCTCCCCAGTTCTTCCTTCCAGTTTATCTGCATGTGAATGTAGGACCACCTGCTCCACAATCCGCCACCTCGCTGGGTCCAGCAGCCACTGCCTTGCAGTGAGTCCTCTCCACCTGGCTGCCCATCTCTGCCTCTCCTACAGGTCTGGATGAATATTTCTTCTTTAATTCCTTGGTTGTTGGACTCCATATAGTTCAATTTTCTTTCAGTTCTAGTTGTTTTTTGTTTTTAAACTGTTGTCCTTCTTTTGGTTGTGCGAGGAGGCACAGTGTGACTACCTATGCCTCCATCTTGGCCAGAAGTCTGGGTGTTGTAATTTCTTATGAATAAAAAACTAGGCTAACCTAAGCTCCATAATGCTCATTCATCAAACAATATTAGTGTATATTGGTGAAATACCTACTATGTTCTATCCCTGGGGATTCAATAGTAAACAAAGTGAACTACCAACATAGATGAGCAATGAACCACATAACCCTGTATGCACCCCCAGGGCCAACCCAGGATCTCCAAGATTAGCAAGGACAGGTCCAGACTTGGCCTCTAGTTGGTGCCTTTCTCTCGGGTGCCTCTAACCAGTGTGCCTAAGTCTCTGGGCAATAGGAAAGACCCTTGAACGAACATCCAAGTGTCAGTTGGCACATCAAGAACTGGTGGCTGACCATCAATATTAACCATTGCTGGTGTTGGCTGTTGGTCACTTCAAGCAGTGCTTCTTCAGAGAAGACCATAAAGAAAACATTCTTGTCAAGCCCTGGCTGGCGTAGCTCAGTGGATTGAGCGCGGGCTGGGAACCTAAGTGTCCCTGGTTCGATTCCCAGCCAGGGTACATTCCTGGGTTGCAGGCCATAACTCCCAGCAACCGCACATTGATGTTTCTCTCTCTCTCTCTCTCTCTCTCTCTCTCTCTCTCTCTCTCTATCTCTATCTCCCTTCCCTCTCTAAAAATAAATAAATAAAATCTTTAAAAAAAAAAAAGAAAACATTCTTGTCTGTTCTGTCTTACACAGTCCTTATTCTACTATCCTTCTGATGAGCCCTGAATAAGTAGGAATGAGCTAAAATTGCAGCAGGAGAGTTTACAGACTATGTGAGTCCAGAACAACAAACAGAAAGCAGCCTTGAAGTCCCGGAGATCTGATCCCAATGAGGGTTCAGACAGAGGGATGGGGTGAGTGAACTCTGCAGGTCTCTAGTGCCCAGTGCCACTGCTCCCTGGGGAAAAACTAGACTAAGGCAAGCTTGAGAAGTGGGGCCACCTGGAGTCAGTGTTGGTCTGGCAGTGGGAGGAGGGTGAGGGCATAAGACCCAGGGTCCCAGAACTACCACCCTGCATGACCTTGAGAGAGAACAGCCTCCTGCACAGCCTGTTTCGCCCTCACAGAAGAGGTGCCACTTTCTCTTCCAAGGGCAGGGAATTCATTAGCCACCTTCCAAAAAAAAGTGTCTGTACCAAGTAAACTAAAGAAGGTAAAATAGCCCCAGATGTTTTCTGGCATCTAATTAGAGTAACTTAAACTCATTTTCCACTCCTTGGTCTCTGTTGCCCTGGTGGCAGAGTCTTGGTCATCTGTCACCAGCACAAAGGGGAGGGGCAGAAAGTCAAAGCCCCCTACCTGGGCTGCCAGTAGCTCTCTAGGTCATTAGCAGCTGGAACAACTCAAAAAGATACCCATATGTAATTTCCCCAAATGGATTCCTTCATAAAGCATCTTCTTTTTTGGCATGGAGGGGAAGGGCACTTTGAAATGATTAAATAATCAAATAATCCTGGAGATGTCGGCCATGAAAAGCCTTTAATTTTATCCTCCTTAATGCAATTATATCATAGCAGATGAACTTGGCTTTTTACATTTCTTCAAATATTGTGCCAGGGCCCTTAATCAGAGGTAGAATCAAAGCAGACAAGGGATGGGGAAGTCCCTGTCCATCAGGGCCAGGGGTGGCAGGGGGTGGCTGTCACCAGGGCCTTCCCACATTCTCATATGCTGCTGTCTTCACCTACTGACAAAGAGGTCCTCCAACATGTCACTTCAATCTGGAGGTGCTGATTCACTTGCCCACCATCCCACCAAATACACTGTTTCTATTCTATCTCTAGCACTCTGTTTGGAACTAGGGATGGAAACAGGAACACAGAGCCAGATAGGACTTTTGCCCACAAAACCCAGACCAAAATGTTCCCTCTACTGAAAAGATGAAGCTGCTCCTAGTGAAAGGGGAGACAGAAAGATCTAAAGAGAAAGAGCAGCTGAAGTGCTAACAAATCAGAGTTTCCAATGTCAGGGATCATGGGCAATAACATGGAGTTACTAACCTAAAGTGAAGCAGTTTGTTGATAATTTACCCACTGCTTCTGCCCATTGGTGACCTTTCTCCTTCAGCTTCCCTGCTCTTCTCTCCCTCCCTCTGCTCCCTTCCTGTCTCCTTCTCTGGCAGCTGATCCAGTCCCTCTTTCTCCCAGCTGCCTTGGCTGACCATACTATGAAATTAAAATCTATTTTTAAATACTTGTTTAAAATGCAGCTTCACTAATATTAGTCTATAATTTTAATATGGGTGCATTTCATCTTTTCTAATCCCTACCACTATCCTCCCCCTCAGATAACCAGATATATGAAGTCTTTATTTTGGTGTGGCTTTTGGGGTTTCTTTCTAGGACACCATGTGGGGACAGGTGCTGGAGGGTAGGAGGTGAGGTGGAAGCTCTCTGTGAAGGAAGAAATGAGGGTCCAGACCAATAGACTGGAGAAAGGACTGGGCTGAGAGCAATTCCCAAGGCATTGTAAAAATACAACCCTCTGGGGAGGGTAAGAGGTCAAGTGTCTGTCAGCCTTAAATGGTGTCTTATGAAGGACTTCACCCCATTTGTTTTCCTTCCTGTGTGCCTCCGGAGAGGATGCTGAAAAAAAAAAAACCAGGCCAGCTGGAAGTTGAGGTGCTCAATCCAGACAGGTGGGCAGGATTGCCCTCCAGGGACACCTGTGGGCTAGTTAGAACTCAGAGCCTGGATGTGGGACAAGAAGGAGGCTGATGGGGATAAGGCAGCCACCAAATACAAAGTTTGTTGGGGCAAGGCCTGGCCTGGGGCCCAGTCATTGCACGTGGTTACAGATGACAGGCTGCACCGGAGGCAAACACACTGCCCAAAGATTTCTGTACCATGGGGTCCCATTGAAGGCCGCAGAAAGGACTGGGCAGCCAGTTCTTGGGCTCTCCTTGGTGTTACCCCAGGAGAATCCCAAGGGGGCCTGAGGAGCCCTTGACAAAAGTACATCAAGAGGTTGTTTGAATTTTGGCATAATTATTGTAGTAACAATTTAATCATTTTAAAACCCTGTCTTGTGTTTCCCTAATGAAGAGAGAGGCTCTTTTCCATATTATCTATGCCATCTGTGGGCAATTTTCACATTAGCCTCTTAGAATGGCAAAGTAAAGGCCTGACAGTGATATTGTGGGTCAGATCAGGAGGGGTAAGGAGGGGAGGGAAGAGAAGTGGAGAACAAGGGAGGGAGAGGGGAGAGCTGACACCCAGAAGGGAAGCAAGGTGCCAGGGTAGGGTTGGGTTTGGGAAGTGTGATCCTTTGTAGGCACAACCTGTTCTGGGGTCAAAAGAGAGCTGGATGGTGTTTTGGCTTGGCCTTTGGGGTACTTCACATTCAGATGAGGGAGAAGTTCCTAAATTTGTGGGCAAAACAAGAAGAAATAAAATAGCCCAGCATAGTGGTTTTCAGACTGTAGGTCAAAATCCTTAAGACCCTGAAATCAAGTGAGTGCATTGCAATCAGTCATTTTTTTTAACTTGATTTATTTATTTTTCTTCACTGGAGGATATGGTCACTGATTTTGAGAGAGAGAGAGAGAGAGAGAGAGAGAAAGAGAGAGAGAGAGAGAGAGAGAGAGAGAGAGAGGGAGGCATCAATCAGTTACCTCCTTCCCATACCCCAACTTGGAATTGAACCAGCAACTGTTTAGTGCATGGGAAATGCTCAACCAACTGAGCCACCCAACCAGGGCTCAGTTATATTTTTAAATGAAATAAAACAGAATGGACAATATCAGAGAGAAATACTATTTACTAATGAGAAATTAGGGCAACTTTGAGAAACTCCAGGATGGGGGCAGGGAACACAGAAAGTCAGCCTCTGACAGCTTGTGCCTGCGAGTGAGGAGTGGCTTGCAGACTCCTGGGGTCATGCCTAATGAGCAACAGGATGATTTGAAGAGACTCCCACAATTATAGTGGGTTAAAAGGTGGTCCAAAACACAGGTTCATATCTAATACTCAGAACCTGCAAATATTTCCTTATATGAAAAATGGTGTGGTTAAATTAAAGATCTTGAAAGGAGAACCTATCCTGGATTGTCAGCTGGGCCCTGAATGTAATCACACATATTCTTATGAAACAGGCACACAGAAAAGAAGACACACAGGGGATGGGGTACAGTGTGGCCACAGAGGCAGAGACTAGAGTGATGGGGCCAAAAGCCAACTTGAAGCCACCAGCAGCTAGAAGAGGCAGGGGACAGACTGTCTCCTATCCTAGGACTTCAGAAGGAGTGAAGCTCTATCAGCACCTTGATCTCAGACCTCTGGCCTCCAGAACTGTGAGAGAACAAACTTCTGCTGTTATGCTACCCGCTTTGTAGTCATTTGTTATGGCAGCCACAGAAAACTAATGCAGTATTAAACACCCAAAGTGAGCAAGCCAAACATAATGAAACTGTTGGAGCACATACCACAGAGGATTTCAGTTTGATATTCATCTGTCTCTGGGTAACCCAGAATATGTGGTTTGGTGTTTGAGGGCATAGACTTTAAAGTCAAACCACCCCAACAAGAAACTCATTTCTGCCCCTATAGGCTGTGTGGCCTAGGACAAGTCACTTACTTTCTTTAAGACTCTTGTCCTTGTCTGTAAAATGGGTTTGTTGAAAGGAATAGATTAAATGATGCACTTGCCACAGAGCCTAACAGGTGCTGCACCTCCAAGGAATATTAGTTATTATATATTTGCTGTTACAGTTAATAATAATAATAATAATAATAATAATATGCATACAGATAAAGACAAGCACAAGCTCTACCCTATCCCTATGTTGACTCTTACAGAAGCCCTTTGTCCTGCTGCTCCAGCTGACAAGACTGTAGGGATAGCAGAAGTGCAGTGTGTCAGAATTGACCAAAGTTATGCAGTCAAGCCCCTTAACTACAGAGAGGAGGAAGCTGAGGCCCAAAGAACAATGACTTGGTCAAGGTCACAGAGTTAGTAAATAACCTAGATGGAACTAGAGCTCAGTCTTTCCACACCCAGTTGGAGGCAAAGTCACGCTATCCCAACTCCCCATAACCTCTCATTTGCCCCTGGGACACCGTGGCCACCACCCCTGCTGGTTTCCTGCCAGCCCAGACCTTTGTCCCACCACCAGGGCCCTGGGAAGTCTTCTTTGTGTCCATCCCACAGGGAATCCCTTAGATGCAGGGATCATTGATTATCCAGAACAGGGTTTCTGCACAGTGAGCTCTCTTGCCCTAAACAACCTCACACTATCCTATGATTACCTGTTCAAATGTTTCAATATTTCTCTCTGACAGCTCTAAGTACAATACCTGATTCTGTCTAGCAGGAGGAACAGTAGGTCTCCAAGCAGCCCACTGATCAGATGCAAGAAAACATACTGACAGAAAGGCTTAACCAGGGAGCATATTCTTAGGACCACCCACTGATCCTCCAGCCTCACCGCATCCACCCCAGCATCTCTCCTGACTTCCCCAGCTGACAGGGGATTGGGCTGGGCAGCCTGTGTAGACTGCTTCTGGCCATCTCAGCCAAAGAGACCTTAGCCACTGCAGAAACAGAGAAGGTTGAGGTGAGTCCTCATTCTGAGCGTTGAGACCCCCACTGCTGGAATAATGGCTAAGGATACAGGGTTTGGAGTCAGGCTGACATGGGCTGGAATTAGAGTTTTTTCATTTATTGGCTATGTAAATTTCTGTTGTTAATAAACACTCAGTTTGCGATTATTTGTTACAGCAGTTTGCACTGGCTTAGATAGACACCCAGTTGGTATTAGGAGCTGGGCTATGCCTTGGGAACACAGCAAGGCATACAGAGCCCAATTTTCACAGAGCTTATTGTGGCTATAAACTTTAACCTTTTGGGGGTTAAAGACCATTCTGAGAATCTGACTAAAGTTCTAAACTATTCCCCAGAAAAGCACATACTATTACAGATACATAACATGTTGCTAACAGTCAGAAGGCTCACAGGAGGTTCTCAGTGAGAACCTATGTCCTTTATGATTTAGCCATCCTTGTCCACTATTACTCCTGAAACCCTTCCTGAGCAATGCAGCAGTGGCTGAGAGCAGCCCTTAACAAATTCCGGGACAAAGCCCAGTGAAAGGTGCCTGAGGGTGTGCGGGTACTGGAACCATGTGCATGGGTAACCGTCACAAATAATAAGCTGCTCCCTGAAGAGATAACTTGTTCACTGCCTGATGTACAGGGGTATCTAGTAAAATCTGAGCAGCCCAATCCCGTGTCTGAAGTCTGCTTGCTCTCTCAAGGTCTCCACTTGGCCTCCCATGCTGGCCTTCAGTTTTCCAGCCACCCTTGGGAGAGGTTCTTCATGGATGTCAGTCTCTACTCTCTCTATGGCCCTGCCAGGCCCTGCCTTCCTTCTTGCACACAGGCCAAAGCTGCTTTGTGTTCCCAGGTATCTTTTACAGACCTAGCCTTACTGCCCTCAGCTCACCCATGCTGGGCAGAGATACAATCCTACCATCACACGTTTGCCTGGGCAGTTTCCTCAGAGAAAACCCACCTTCCTCCTCATTTCACCCTCCTCTGGGAAATCTAAATCCTCCTCTGGGAAATTACCAACTGTATCCCAGTCCTTAGTACTTTCTCCTTTTCTGTATGCATCTCCCACAGATATCAGGAACATTGCTGCACATGTCCTGTCTCTGCCCAAAGGAACAAAGCTCCATTAAGGAAAGGCTCCTACCTGACCTCCAAATTTCCTAGAGCCTAGCATAATGCATGGCACATAGTAGGTGCTCAGTGCATATTGCTTTCTTCATTAGGAAAATAAAGACTCTGGCCAAAGAGGGCTGGGGAGAGGGCATGCTGAGAAGCTTGTGAAGAGGCTCAGACACACTAGCTAAGCCCTGAGCCCTCAGCTAAGGCACTGAAGAGCTAACTTCCAATTCCCCATCCATCCCCCACCCCACCCATGATTGAACAGCTTAGGGTCACATCCTTTGGACACAAGTAACCAGCTTCTGTCTGATGAGAAAGCTAATGGTGGTTCCTCAAGGAACTTGTGTATTATAGCCAATTAGAAAAACTCTGTTCTCCACTGCCACCTTTATGACTAAGTCCTGGTTAAGCTGTCCCTGAGATGCTTTAGTGGAGAGATGATTAACCCCAAAGCCCAGTAGCTGCAACCCATCCTGGCCTGGTGTAGTCCACCCAGGTCTCTGCTCCTGGGGCTGACCCAGTCTCCTGCCACTCAACCCTGGCTGTGTCCATAGCCCTCTCCCCTACCCCACAATGCATAGAACTCTTCATTCTTCCCTTTGTTCCTCACCTCCCCATGAAGATCAAAGGCCAGAATTTTTTTTTCAAGCTCCCAGGGCAGGCAAGGTACAAGATTTCTGGGACTGTTCTAAGGATCCTGGGAACTTGAACAGCTGGCAAACAGCAGGACCCAAGGGAGATCAATGTCTGAAATCAGCTGTTTATCCTCGCTGTCTCTGTAACTCAACTACATCCTTCATTTCCCTGACTCCTGGAACTTCAGGACAAGAAGGAATACTAGATTCCATTACATAGGACATGAGGAAACTAAGGCCCAGAAAAGTGAAGCACAAGGACACGTAAGAAACTAATGGAACTTAAGTGGAAATCAAGATCTCCTGGCTCTTACTCTAGGGTTGTTCAGCTGTTAAGATTGAAGTGAAAACTGAGCCCACAGCTAAAGATGACTTGGGGGTCCCCTGCCCATGAGCTATGATAACAAAGTCTGATGGCAAAGTCACTGTATCAGTGCTTAGGGCAGGGAGAGTGCCAGCCAGGCCCAACAGGTAGAATGTGTTACTGAGAGGTCTCCAGGGCCTCCCTGGGACAAAGAGAGTGAAAAGCAAACATGGTAGGGCTTCCTGGAATGGAGGAGAGAGCAAGGTCCTGACGGTGGCCAGGCTCTGTCAGGCAGAGATGAATCCATCAAAGTGCCAGAGTCTAGGCCTTTCTTCAGAGCCTGATTTAAAGGCAGGTCCCATGCGCCAACCAGTCCACAACCAAGGAGAGCAGTCACCAGACTTAGGTGGATGTAATCTCACTGGGGTGTCTTTATATACAAAAGGCCTACAGAAGTAGCCTACCCAATCTGTTCAGCACTTTGTGAAATACCAGTGGGCATAACAAAGCTCCCAGATTGTAAGACATGGAAGGAGAACTAGTACAATGAGTGGAGTAGGGCGGAGTTAGACCCTGAATCAATTTCTTAAGAGCCGTGCAAATTGGGGCAATCACTTAAGCACTCTTCACCTCAGTTGCCTCAAGTGAAAAGAATAACAATATCAAATTCTGGTTAAGATGGCAGAGTAGGTACTATGCTCACCTCTTCTCACGACCATATCAAAAGTACAATTAAATTATAGAACAACCATCACTGAAAACCACTTGAAGAGTAGCTGAAAAGAACTCTTATAACTAAGACTATAAAGAAGCCTTGTCCAGACTGGTAGGAGAGTCAGAGAGATGGAAAGGGCTGGTCCCACACTCATGGTGTGGTGGTTAAGAATCATTGGGGAATATCTCAGCTATGGTGTTTCCCTCTGAGCAGAGAGGTATCCCAGCCCCACACCAGGTTTCCCAGTCTGGAACACCAGTGCCTGGAAGAGAAGTTCTCATCACATCTGCTTGTGAAAACTGGCAGGGTTTGTGGCTGAGAAAGACAATGGTTTGCCAGAGAGCAAGATCTTGTAGGTCTTAAAGGGCCCCCACACAGACTGATTTACAAAGTAACTTGCTCAGAGTTCCAGAGCAGGAGCAGCTCAAAAAGCACCAGGAACATAGGTGAGAAACTGAATTGTCTAATTTTAGGAAGAGGGCTGGAGGGACAGAGGTCAGGGCAGCTCTCCTGAAGGGAAGTGCTGGCAAGTGTCATTGTTCATTTGTTAAGCCATCACCTGACCCAATGTGTAGGCATTTGGTGGGTGCCAACTATGAACCCTCCATTAACCTGGCTGACACCCTTCACCCTGCTCTGGTGATTGCCTGAAATCCCTCCCCACCCAACATGCATCCCCAGTTCAAACCTCTTTCTGTGGCTTTTCCACACAAATTGCCTGCCTTTGTTCACACTGAACTTTCCTAAAATCTACCAAGGTTCAGAAACTCCAAACAAGCAATGGTTGACTTTGATGTGCCCTGTAGCACTTGTTAACTGGCATCAAACCCAGTACTTATAATGGCTGTCCTTGGGTCATATTGTGACCACCAAATGTTCCAAATCCAGAACTAGCAGAAGCTGGCTGCAGTTCACAGCACAGCCTCTCCCGGATGCCTCTACACCCAGGACAGCAGCAATCAACCACAGATCACTTTGTAGTTCCTACCATGTGCCCTGGGTTGAGCATAGAGGCTGATAGTGCCCTTTACCAGAGCCCCTCCCAAAAGGCCCCAGAAACAACACACCCAGTAGCTGACTTCTGATAATACTACACAACAATACAAGCAGCTCCAAAATGACACAGCCAAAGGCTGGGCTGAGCAGGCACCAGAGCTCTACTAAAGTAAACCCCACTCTGTGGGGGTATAATCCCACACAATAGCTCATCCACTGTAGTCACAGCCATTCTCACAGCCAGTCAGCCTCAAGGTCAATCCGACCCACTAACATTCCAACAGCAACCTAGACTGAACTACAAGAGGCCACCCACAACTCACACAGGGACATCCCTAAAGCCTGCGGCACAGGTGACCAAGAAAATGCACCACTGGGCCACACAAGACATGTACTATATTAAGTTCACCCACCAAGACTGGGAGATGCAGCAGATCTACCTAATACATAGAAACAAAAACAGAGAGAGAGCCAAAATGAGGAAACTAAGAAATATGTCCAAATGAAAGAACAGGAAAAAACTCTAGGAAAAGAATAAATGAAACGGAGGTAAGCACTCCACCAGATACAGAGTTAAAAAATACTACTTATAACAATGCTCAATGAACTTAGAGGAAAAATAGATGCACTCAGTGAGAAGTACATGAGGAGACAGAAACCATAGAAAAGAACCAGTCAGAAATGAAAAATACATGAACTGAAACAAAGACGACATCAGATGGAATCAAGAACAAACTAGATGATGCTGAAGACTGAATCAGCGATATGGAAGACATAGCAAAAAAACTCTGAATCAAAATAGCAAAAAGAAAAAAATAATTTAAAAAAGTGAGGATAGTTTAAGGGACCTCTGGGACAATATCAAGCATTAGAACATTGCATCATAGGGTTACCAGAAGGAGAAGAGAGAGAGTGAGGCACTGAAAACCTATTTGAAGAAATAATGACTGAAAACCTCCCTAACCTGGCAAATAAAATGGGCATACAAGTCCAGGAAGCACAGAAGGTTCCAAATAAGATGAATCCAAAGAGGCCCACACCAACATACCATAAATAAAATGCTAAAGTTAAAACAAAGAGAGAATCTTAAAACTAGCAAGAAACAAGCAGTTAACGACTTACAAGGGAGTTCCCATAAGATGGTCAGCTGAGCCCTGGCTGGTGTGGTTCAGTTGGTTGGAACACCTTCCTGTAAACTGAAGACTCACAGCTTTGATTACCAGTCAGGGCACATACCTGAGTTGGGGGTTTGATCCCAGTTGGGGCATGTGCTAGAGGCAACTGATCGATGTTTCTCTCTCACAGCCATGTTTCTCTCTCTCACCCATGTTTCTCTCTCTCTCTCTCTCTTTCCACCTCTCTCTCTTCCCCCCTCTCTAAAATCAACAAGCATGTCCTTGGGTGAGGACTGAAAAAAAGATGCTCAGCTGATTTCACAACAAAATTTTTGCTGGCCAAAAGGGACTGGAATAAAATATTCAAAGTGATGAATAGCAAGTATCTACAACCAAGATTACTCTACCCAGAAAGACTACAAATAAAGTCAAAAGAGAGGCAAAGAGCTTCCCAGACAAGAAATAGCAGAAGTTTATCACCACCAAACCAGTATTGCAAAATATTAAAGGGACTTTTTTAAGCAAAAAATAGTTGGAAATATAAAAAAGAAATCATAGGAAAGAAAAAAAAATCTAACTGAAAAAAGGCAAACATAATAAAAGCACTGAATAAATAATGCTAATACAAACAATAAAAGGCAAAAGTATAAAGATCATGTATAATTACATAATAAATTAAGAGATATATTCATATACACACACACACCCCAACAGAAGAAAACATAAACATGGAAGAGGTGAATAAAAGTTATAGTTATTTTAGAATGTATTAAAACTTAAGATATCAGTATATTAAAACTGTCTTAACCACAGCGTGGCATATAGGAAACACACGGTAACCACAAACCAGAACCATAAAAGAGATTTACAAAAAAATAAAGACAGAATATTAAGAAACAAAGAACTACAAAAACAATTAGAAAGCAATGAATAAGAAGGCAACAACTATGTACATATCAATAACTAAAAGGAATAAATGATCTAATCAAAATGCATAGGGTGGCTGAATCCTTAAAAAAAGAAAAAAAAAAACAAGACCTATATATATACTGCCTACAAGAGACCCCTAGATTAAAACAACAACAACAACAACACAGAGTAATCTAAAAGTAAAGGGGTGAAAAAAAATATTTCATGCAAATGGAAACAAACAAACAAAAAGCTAGAGATGCAATACTTGTATCAGCCAAAATAGACTTTAGAACAAGAGCTGTAACAAAAGACCAAGAAGGGCATTTCATAATGATAAAAGGATCAACCCAAGAAGAAGACATAACTCTTATAAA
Organism: Phyllostomus hastatus; assembly: GCF_019186645.2. NCBI lineage: Eukaryota > Metazoa > Chordata > Mammalia > Chiroptera > Phyllostomidae > Phyllostomus > Phyllostomus hastatus. The sequence goes on along the minus strand of NW_025334015.1, from coordinate 330,344 downwards.
CATCTACATACCCAACATAGGAGCAACTAAATATACAAAGCAAAAATTGGTGGACATAAAAGGAGAGATCAACAGTAATGATACCAATAGATAGATCATCCAGCAGAAAATCAACAAGACATCAATAGTCTTAAATGATACATTAAAATTAATGGACCTAATTGATACTTTTAGGACATATCTCCCCAAAGCAACAGAATATATATATATTTTTCCTCAAGGGCACATGGAACATTTTCCAAGACAGTCTCAATAACTTTAAGAAGAATAAAATCATATCAAGCATCTTCTCCAATCACAATGATATGCAACTAGAAGTCTATTACAAGAACTGAGGAACACACAAACATGTGTAGACTAAGTAACATGTTACTAAGCAATGAATGGGATACCAATGAGATCAAGGAAAAAATTAAAAAATACCTTGAGTCAAATAAAAATGTAAAGGCAAATGATCCTAAATTACTGGGACACAGACAAAGCAGTTCTGAAAAAGAAAATTTATAGCTCAAAAACCAAAAAACTCTCAAATGAACAGTCTAAACTTACACCTAAAGAAACTAGAAAAAGAACACAAACAAAGCCCAAAGTGATCAGAAGGAAGGAAATAATAAAGATCAGAGACACAATACATTAAACAAAGTGTAAAAAAGCAAAGAAAAGATCCATGTAACCAAAAGCTGGATCTTTGATAAGATAAGCAACATTGATAAACCTTTAGCCAAACTAATCAAGAAAAAAGGAAAAGATCGCATATAAATAAAATCAGAAATGAAAGACTACAAGTGACAACTGATACCTCAGAAATACAAGGGAATATAAGAACATACTACTAACAGTTATCCACCAAAAACACAGGAAACCTAGATATAATGAATAAATTCTTTGAAAAATATAATCTTCCAAGTTTTAATCAGTCAGAAATAAAAAATCTGGACAAACCAATACTTGCTAATGAAATCAACAATCAAAAAACTCCCAACAAACAAAAGCTTTGAGCCAGAAGGTTTCACTGGTGAATTTTACCAAACATTCAGAAGAATTAACACCTATCCTTCTCAAACTATTCCAAAAAATTAAAGAGGGGGAAAGGCAGCCAAACTCATTTTATGGAGTCAGCATTACCCTGATACTAAAAACAGACATAAACACTATTTTTAAAAAAGAACATTATGGACCAATATCCCTGATGAATGTAGATGCAGAAATCCTCAACAAAATATTAGCAAATGGAATTCAGCAATTCGATATAAAGATCATACAACATGATCAAGTGGGATTTGCTAATATAAAGATGCTCTTTTAATACATGTATACCAATTAATATGGTACATCAATAAACAAAATAAACAATAAGAATCACATGATCAAATCAACAAATGCAGAAATAGGAATTGACAAAATACAACATGGATTTATGATAAAAACACTGAGCAAAGTGGGGATAGAGTGAACATAACAACATTACAAAGACCATGTATGACAAACCCACAGCTAACATCATACTAAATGGTGAATAGTTAAAAGCTTTTTCCTTAAGATCAGGAACAAGACAAGGATGTTCAATTTCACCCCTCTTATTTGACATAGTCCTGGTCATAGCAATTTGATGAGAAAAAGAAATAAAAGTCAACTGAGGTGGAAAGCAAAAAGTAAAACTGTCATTATTTGCAGATGATATATTACACATAGAGAATCCTAAAGAATCTACCAAAAAAAACTATTAGTACTTATAAATGAATTTACTAAAGTAGCAGTTTAAAAAATTAACATTCAGAAATTAGTTGCATTCTTATATACAATATCAAACTATCAGAAACAGAAATTTAGAAAACGATCCCATTTACAATCTTATAAAAAAGAAACCTAGGAATAAATTTAACCAAAAAGATAAAAAACCTATACCAAGTAAACTATAAGATATTGAAGAAAGAAACTGAACAATATACAAATAAATGGAAGTATATGTCATGCTCATGTATAGAAAGAATTAACATCATTAAAATGTCTATACTACCCAATGCAATCAACCCTATAAAAACATTAATGACATTTTTCACGGAACTAGAACAAATCATCCTAAAATTAATATGGAACCAAAACCACCTCAAAAAGCCCACACAATCTTGCTTGAGAAAGAAGTACAAAGTTGAGGCATCAGTTAACCTGATATCGAACTATACTACAAGGCCATAGTGATAAAAACAGCATGGCACTGGCATTAAAACAGACATGTAGATCAATAGAACAGAATAGAAAACCCAGAAATAAACCTACATCCAGAAATAAACCTACATCTATATAATCAATTACCTTATAACAAAGAAAGCAAGAATATACAATGGGGTAGAGACCATCTATTCAATAAATGATGTTAGGATAACTGTACAGAAACATTAAAAAATGAATCTGGATCACTTTTTTATATCATATACAAAAATAAACTGAAAGTGAATTAAAGACTTAAATGTAAGACCTGAAACCATAAAATTAATAGAAGGAAACACAGTAAAATTTCTGACATTTTTCTTAGCAATATTTTTCTGATATATCACCTTGAGCAAGGGAAATGAAAAAAACAAATGGGACTATACTGAATTAAACAGAGTTTTATACAGCAAAAGAAGCAATCAGCAAAATGAAAAAGCAACCTACTGAATGGAAAAAGATATCCACCAATGACATATCTGATAAGTGGTTAGTGTTCAAAATATATAAGAAACTCATATAACTTAACACCAAAAATACAAACAATATGATCTAAAAATGGGCAGAGGACCTGAAAAGGCATTTCTTCAAAGAGGACATACATAGTCACTAATTACCAGGCAAATGCAAACTAAAACCACAATGAGATATCACCTCAAACCTGTCAGAATGGCCATCATCAGTAAATCACCAACAACAATTGTAAGTGCAAATGTGAAGAAAAGGGAACCCTGTTGCACTGTTAGTGGAATTATAAATTGGTGCAGCCACTATGGAAAACAGTATGGAGGTTCCTCTAGAAATTACCAGCAATTTCACTTCTGGGCATTTAGCTGAAGAAATCCAAAACGTAATTTGAAAAGACATATGCACACCTGTGTCCACTGCAATATTATTTACAATAGCCAAGGTATGGAAGCAACCTAAGTGTCCATTGATAGATGAATGGATAAATAAGATGTGGTACATATAAATAATGGAATTATTACTCGGCCATAAAAGAGAATGAAATCTTACCAATGTGACAACATGGATGAACCTAAAGGGTATTATGCTAAGAGAAATAAGTCAGACAAAGAAAAAAATACCATCTGATTTTATTTGTATTTGGGATCTAAAAACCAAAATAAATAAACAAACAAAACAGAAACAGACTCATAGATACAGAGAACAAATTGATGCTTGCCGGATGGAAAGGTGGTTGGGAAGAAGGATGAAAAAGGTGAAAGGGGTTCGGAAGTACAAATTGCCAGTAATAAAGTCAGTCATGGGGATGGTAAAGTACAGCACAGGGCATATAGTCGACAATATTGTAATAAGTATGTGTGGTGTCAGATAGGTAATAGACTTACCAGGTGATTACTTCAAAAGTTATATAAGTGTCTAATCACTATGATGTATACCTGAATCTAATATAACATTGTATGTCAATGGTAAATGTAAAATTAAAAAAGAATAAGTGAGACAAAGAGTAGCTCTTAAATACAAAAGTCTAAGAAATTAGATAAGACTGATATAATGAAATGTTTGGCCAGGAACTGATCTTTGTCCGTGCCTGATGTATATAGGATGTTGGACAAGATGCTAAAAATTAAGCCCATGCTTCCTTTCACCTATGAATTGGTTATCAGTTAAGTACTCTGGTCTGAAAAATACCTCTGAAAGAATTCACATAGACTGACTTTATTTATACCAGAATTTAATATCAGTTTGATTGCTAAAATCATTAGAACTGTAAACTCAAGTGACATTGAAATTCAACTCTCCTCTCCTCTTCCTTCCCTCCCTCTCCTCTGCCCTCTCCTTTTCATATCTGGAACACTGATATGTGAACTCTATATATGCATCGTGCTAAATTTCTCCATTAAATGGCTCAGTTCAGGTTCCATACCTTGTGAGTCACTGGCCATTCCCCTTATCTACATAGAACTGCTTGCTGTCCGTTCTTAGGATATTACTCTTACATTATTTTAGAAACCAGTATATAGACCTTGATCAGCACTGGAACCAGAAGCTGTATTTTTTTTCCTGCTGTCATTCCCTTGATTTTCATGTCTATATAAGAGTGTGATAATAAGTGTGCTTACATTTCAAATTCCCCCTAAACTACTTTAATGTCAACAGAAGCCATGGCATGAGGAACACGGATCCTAATACAGGTCATCTCCATAGGCAGTCTTTAATTTTTGTGTGTAATTCCCTCCAAAACTTTACAACTTTTGAGTCATAGCTGCTAATTCAAAGATTACAATGTTACTAACAGAGTAGCCTGTTTTGATTGTTTAAAGGAGCTTTCCATACATATTATCTCAATATTTTGCCATGAGTCAAACTTTTAAAGATATCTAACAAAATTTAACTACTCAACACATGGTTTAAGGCTGGTTTAATATTTATAGTTAAATTATTGTAAGGAGACACAGAACAACTGCTTTTAAAGATTAATGTCTTAATTAGAACCTCAACACAGTTAATTTAAATATATTGAACATCTGGACTTCCAGGCTTGGAGTGAAAATAAATTTTTCTCATATAAATCCATAATTAGTTGCTTAAATTTTTAAAAATATAATTGAAAAAGAATAATAATACCTATTCTGTGGGCTACCAATATGAAAATGAGACATGCAGGAAGAGCACTTAACCTGGTGCCTGGAACACAGGAAACCCTCAATGAATGTTTGCTTGCTTACAGTTTTAATTAATCAGATCACTGCTAGTCACTTTGGGAAATACAAATTGCCGAAACACTCCTAAACTTCGCAGGTAGCTGTAGCTGGCATCTACGTGTGGGAGGATCATGGTCACAGGAGCTGCCCTTACCCTAGTGGTCAAGCACAGTTGGGGTCTAGGTCCACTCAGAGTGGCCAGGAAGAGCTGAGGGGCCCTGCCCACCCCCCCTCACACTCTCCAAGGGGGCTTCCAGCCTCAGCACTGTGGCTCACTTTAGAATTTTCTCGTCCATGGAGCCCATGTAGACCACATTTGTGGGCAGGCCCCAGTGCCACAATCTTCAGTCAGAGGTCAAAGGGATACCTTGGCCTCAGATGCTCTGCACTCTCTCCCATAGTCCCCACTGGGCTGGGCCTGGTTTCCCACAGAGACAATCTGCTTTAATCTCTTTCCCTTCCCTGCCTCACTTCTCAGGCAAGCAATTGTTTCCTGGCATCATCTCCCAAGTAACTCCTTGCCATTGTGTCTTCATCTCAGGTCTGCTTCCAGGGAAGCCTAGCCTAACATGGTGTAGGTGAGGCACTGCAGTAAGGGCCTGTCCTCATCACCATGCAGAGGGGAGAAGGAAGGAAGGCAGAAGAAAGCTAGCAGGACTGTAGGCAGAGCCCACTCACATAGAGAAGGAGGTGGAAGAGGAGGAGGTAAGCCAACTGATAGTGTTAAGACCAAAGCTCCTAAAAGAAAACAGAGTGTATGCCATTGAGTCAAAAAAGAACAGAGTGTATCTGAGATTCCCCAATTCTAGGGTACAACAGAGCTAGCAAATTTGTCAGGATTCATTAGGCCAATTTTAAATGTTAAAGGCATCCTGAGACAATGAGCAGGGCAGTATGCAGCAAGTTCATCCAGCATAAATAAGGCTCTTAAATCCTTCCCTTGGGCCACACGAACATGCATATAGAACTCAGGAGCTTCTGTGCCCTAGAACCTGGGGTCACTCTTCAAACAAGGATAGAATCACAGAATTTCTGGGATGGAAAGACTTTGAGGGCAGCTCCTCCAAGTCCCATCTGATACATTAACCCCTGCCCATCATTTCTGCAACACCCTTGAAGGGAGCATAAACAATGTATGTATACGGATACATATGCAAACATGTGCACACACACACATTCTCTCTCTATATCTCTCTGGGTTGCTACTGGTCAATTCTCGCAATGCTGTTTGCCTTGTACACTGCACTCACATAGCCATTCACAGATTAAGCGGATTAGCTCTTATCAACAGCTTTGTACCTCCAAAGCTCTTACCAGCAAGAGCTGATTAGGTAAACATGGTCCCCTTTCCCTCAGCTTAGTATCAGGACTGTCCAGAAGGTATCCAGCCATGTAATATGAAAAATAGACATTTATTGGAAAATATACCAGATACAAGAAACACTGTACATAGGGCAATGATGCCTTAGTCCCCTTCAAAGTAGGCACCTTGGGACCTCACACAGTTCTCCCAGTTGTCATCAGCTGTCCCATCATATTTTCCTGGATCTCATTGATGGTCTGAAATCTCTTCCCTTTCAAAGGTGGTTTTAGTTTTGGGAAAAACCACAAGTCACAGGGCACCAAATCTGGGTTGTAGAGGGGCTGAGTCACCTGGGTGATGTGATGTTTTGACAAAAAACCCTTCACTAGATGTTATGCAAGAGCGGGCACATTGTGGTGATGAAGCTGGCAATCACCAGTTGCCCATAGCTGTAGCTTTCTGAATCATCTGAATAGTTTCCATGGAGGGAATGTTCAAGACTAACACAAAACATGGTGCAGATTTGTTGCTCTAATCTCTCAGCCATAGTGAATGTGACAGCCACTCAGTACACATGCCCACTCAACAGCATCCACCACCCCCACTGACTAGTACAGTGAAGTCAGCATTGTTCATGTATGCACATTTCGGTCCACTCTCCTTGGCTGCCAGGTTACATAAATGTTGCACAAACCATTCTCATTATATTAACAATGGCTGGACTTTTTCCAGACAGATCTTGTACATAGAAAGATTAGGACATGAATTAACAAGACCCTGTTTCTAGTCTTGGGCTGGAGAGCCATGTCTCCTTGTACAAAATACAGAGAAATAGTTATTATGATGCCCCATGCAAGAGATGAAGAAACAGAGATTATAGGTATCTTACTCATCTCCAGTCAGTGGGTAACTGGCTGAGCTGGGCTGTAAATTTGGGCCTCTCCAACTCCAGAACCTGAGCTCTCCTAATTACAACTGTATACAGATTGTACCTATTATCCTCATTATTTTCACTCCAAGGTTATAGGCAGAGACCAACCCTTGCAGCCCTGGATGACTGTTTAACCCACCTCCCCACCACTCACACACAGAAGTCTAATTACTAGGTGGCCGTGTGTTTGGAATGCCTTATGTTGCACAAAAACTCAGGTTCATATTATCTGCCCATGATCCCTTTGGTCCTCCCCCAACTCTAAACTGTCAACAGCCACTTCTCCTCTTATTCCCCACCACCTGCCTACAAGAGTCCCTAGCTCAGGACTCCACATATGGCGGAGTTCACAGCAATGGCAAGGCCTCAGACGGCCCAGAACAAGCAGAGATTCCCTCCTTCACAGATATCACAGAGTAAGACCTATATCCAGTTACCATCCACCACAGACAGCTCAATTAGCCAAGTTGTTAAATGAGGGCTATATTTACAACTTCAAGTCTAATAATTCCCTTTACCTGAGATCTTTTGCCTTCATTAAAGTCATCAGTGCCTGACAGGAAATAATCAGATAAACTCTTAGGATTCCCACATGTCCTATCAAATGTCACATGCCCTATTTCATCATTTGGGACTCAGACTCAGTCAGTTCTTTCAATTGTTGTCACCCATAAATAAAATTTAAAAAGGGTTTTGGGGGGTTGTTTTTTGTTTCAAAAGTCTTAATAGGATAGAGAATTTAAGACAATCAGGGTAATTAATTGCCCATTAAACATTATTGCTCAGTACAGTGAGGAAACAAAAGTAGTAACGTCCATACTTTCTAGGAACTTAGAATCCTGGATGAGTAAAAATCAATACCAGACAAAACAATGAGGTAACAGATGAACAGACTCCTGCACTTAGAAACAAAGAAATCATTTTTTTTAAAGATTTTATTTGTTTATTTTTAGAGGGGAAGGGAGGGAGATAGACAGAGAGAGAGAAACATCAATGTGTGGTTGCTGGGGGTTATGGCCTGCAACCCAGGAATGTACCCTGGCTGGGAATCGAACCTGGGACACTTTGGTTCCCAGTCCGCGCTCAATCCACTGAGCTACGCCAGCCAGGAAGAAATCATTTTTTCATTCACTTATTCAATTAAATACCATCAACACCCTACTAGTAGTGGAGCCTATGATAGGTGGATATCCTGGCAGTTCAGTCATGAGAGGTGTACAATAGGGATAGATATGGGTGTGTCCCCAAAGGATCTGGAGAAAATGTATTAGTAAGCAAGTGACTAGTAAGCAAGGTAAAGTGACAAACATGTCAGAAGAATGAACCAAGAATTCTGGGAATAGTTCAGAGAAGATTGAATCAGCAGGGAAATAGCTCCATGAAAACAGCAGGACTTTGGTTGCAATTGGCCCCATAAAGGCCAATTAAGGAAGTAAGCTGGGTTACAGACTCCCCATGACTAGGAGTGGATGTTGTAACCTCAAAAGCACAGTGTTTCTTGCACAGCAAAAAGAACATTATGTTTAATCTTGGAAAATGAGCAGCAGGTGTGTTCACATTCACTGGCTTTCTCTCATGCCGAGCTTACTAGGCCTGGAGCTAGACCACTCACTCATTCACTCCATGAACATTTACCAAAGACTGGTGCTAAGATGCCAGAGAGAAAGAGCATAGCCTCTGATTACTGAGTGAGCTTACAGTCAGGGGGAGGGGAGAGAAATGAGCAAACTCCACCAGCAATACAGACAGGCAAGGGTTTGTGTGGGTAAGTGCTTGCACAGTACACAGAAGAGTGTGGAATGCAAACTGGAGTGGTGGGCAGTGAGTGATGCAGTAAGCCCAGAGGAGGTTAATCCTAAAAGACAGGTAGGAGGGAGATATGTAGGCTGTGACCATGAAAGCAAGAGATGATAACAGCATCAGAAATTATAATACACCATCATTTTTTGAGTGCCTACCTTGTTTTGTGTCAGAAACTATACTTGGTATTACACACACACACACACACACACACACACACACACACACACACACCCAAGCTCATGGACACATACAATATTATATTTTTATTTTTATTGTTTACACTATTACAGGTGTCCCAATCCCCCCCTCTTCCTTTGCTGGCCCCCATCAATCCCTTGTCCCTTCCCTTCCCTCTGGCCACCACCACACTGCTTGCTATCTGTGTCTATGAGTTATGCCTATGTTCTTTGGTTAATCACTTCACCATCTCTCATCCAGTCTCCCTTCCTCCCTCCACTCTGATAGCTGTTAGTCTGTTCCATCTGTCCATGCCTCTATTTCTATTTTGTTTGACAGTTTATTTTGTTCATTAGATTCCACATGTAAATGAGATTATATGGTATTTGTCTTTCTCTAACTGGCTTATTTCACTTAGAATAATACCCCACAAGTCCATCCATGCTGTTGAAAAGGTAAGAGTTCCTTATTTTTATGGCTGTGTAATATTCCATTCTGCAAATGTACCACAGCTTTTTTATCCACTCATCTACTGAGGGGCATTTTCACTGTTTCCAGGTCTTGGCTATTGTAAATAATACTGTTATGAACATAGGGGAACATATAGTCTTTCAAATTGGTGTTTCAGGATTCTCAAGATGCATTCCAAGTAGTGTGATCACTGGGGAAAAGGCAGTTATATTTTCTCACAATATATTGTATTGATTATGCCATTACAGTTGTCCCATTACCCCACTCTTTGTTCCCTTCCACCCTGCACACCCCCTTCCACTCACATTCCCACCTCCCCTTTAGTTCATGTCCATGGGTCATACGTGTAAGTTCTTTGGCTTCTACATTTCATATACTATTCTTAACCCCCCACCCCCCATCTATTTTCTACCTACCATTTATGCTACTTATTCTTTGTACCTTTTCCCCTTCTGCCCCTCCCACGCACCTGCTGATAACCCTCCATGTGATCTCCATTTCTGTGATTCTCTTCCTCTTCTAGTTGTTTGCTTAGTTTGTTTTTGTTTTTGTTTTAGGTGTGGTTGTTAATAACTTTGAGTTTGTTGTCATTTTATGGTTCATATTTTTTATCTTCTTTTTCTTAGATAAGTCCCTTTAATATTTCTCTCCTTATCTTTAATTTTGACTAATGTAATGATGATGTGCCTTGGTATGTGCTTCCTTGGGTCCAACTTCTTTGGGACTCTCTGAGCTTCCTGGACTTCCTGGAAGTCTATTTCCTTTGCCAGATTGGGGAAGTTTTCCTTCATTATTTTTTCAAAATGTTTCCAATGTCTTGCTCTTCCTCTTCTCCTTCTGGCACCCCTGTGATTCAGATGTTGGAATGTTTAAAGATGTCCTGGAGGTTCCTAAGCCTCTCCTCATTTTTTTTTTGAATTCTTGTTTCTTCATTCTGTTCTGGTTGAATGTTTCTTTCTTCCTTCTGGTCCACACTGTTGATTTGAGTCCCAGTTTCCTTCCTGTCACTGTTGGTTCCCTGTACATTTTCTTTTATTTCACTCAGCATAGCCTTCATTTTTTCATCTAATTTGCTACCATATTCAGCCAATTCTGTGAGCACCCTGATTACCAATGTTTTGAGCTGTGCATCTGATAGGTTGGCTATCTCTTCGTCACTTAGTTGTATGTTTTTCTGGAGCTTTGATCTGTTCTTTCATTTGGGTCATTTCTTTTTTTTTTTTTTTTGTCTTGGTGCACCTAAGCTGTAAGTGCCTAAGGCAGGTTCTACCAAAAAGACTGATGTGGCCGACTGTCTAGGAACGTGCAGGTAAAAATGCTGGAATAACTTGTCCCAGTGTAAAAAGTCTACCTGCATCCACATGACTGTGGTTTCTTGGAAGACAGTACATTCTTGGTGGAAGGGGTCATAGCTCTTTTAAGGCAGTTCTATTTTCAATTTTTGAGGGAATTCTATAGTTTTCCAAAATGGCTGCACCAGTCTGCACTCCCACCATCAGTGCACTAGGGTTCCCTTTTCTCCATATCCTCGTCAACACTTGTTGTTTGTTGATTTATTGATGATAGCCATTCCAACAGGTGTGAGATGATACCTCATTCTGGTTTTTTTTTGTTGTTGTTTTTGTTGTTTCTAATATTTGATATTATTTTATTTTTTTCACATTTTTTATTGTTGTTCAAGTACAGTTGTCTCCATTTTCCCACCACTTCCCACCACCCCAGCCACCCCCACTTCCCCCCTCGATTCTATCCCCTTTTTGGTTTTGTCCATGTGTCCTTTATAGATGTTCCTGAAAATCCTTCTCTCTTTTCCTCCCATTATCCCCAACCACCTCCCCTCTGGTTACTATCATTCTGGCTTTAATTTGCATTTCTCTGATAATTAGTGACATTGAGCATCTTTTCATATGTCTATTGGCCATCTGTATGTCCTCTTTGGGGAAGTATCTATTCAGGGCCTTTGTCCATTTTTTTAAATTCTCTTTTTTAAAAGATTTTACTTATTTTATTTTTAGAGAGAAGGGAAGGGAGGGAGAAAGAGAGGGAGAGGAACATCAACGGGTGGTTGTCTGCTGTGCGGCCCCCTTGGGAGACCTGGACTGCAACCCAGCCATGTGCCCCGACTGGGAATCAAACCAGCGACCCTTTTGTCTGCAGGCCAGCTCTCAACCCATTGAGCTACACCAGCTGGGCCTTTGCCCATATTTTAATTGGATTTTTTGTCTTCCTGGTGTTGAGTTCTATAAGTTCTTTATATATTTTGGAAATTAACCCCTTATCGCATAGATGTATCACTGACAAACAAGTTCTCCAACACAATGGTTTAACTTTTCATTTTGTTGATGGGTTTTTTTTTGTTTTGTTTTATTTTGTTTTGTTTTGTTTTTTGCTGTACAGAAGCTTTTCAGTTTAATGTACTCCCATTTTGTTTGTTTGTTTTTCCTTTATTTCACTTGCCCGGGGAGATATATTACCAAAAGTATTGCTATGAGAGATGTCTGAGATTTTACTGCTTATGTATTCTTTTAGGATTTTTATGGCTTTGAGCCTTACATTTTATCCATTTTTAGTTTATTCTTGTGTATGGTTTAAGTTGGTGGTCTAGTTTCATTTTTTTGGCATGTATTTGTCCAATTTTCCTAACACCACTGATTGAAGAAACTGTCTTTACACCACTCTATGCTCTTGCCTCTCTGTCAAATATTAACTGACCCTATAGGTATGGGTTTATTTCTGGGGTCTCTGTTCTGTTCCACGTATCTAATGCCTATTCTTAAGCCAATACCAGGATGTTTTGATTACAATGGCCTTATAATATAGTTTGCTATCAGGTATTGTGATCCCTCCAACTGTGTTCTTCTTTCTCAAGATTGTTGAACATATTAGGGGTCTTTTTTTGTTTCATACACATTTTTAGAATATTTGTTCTACATCTGTAAAATATTTCATTGGTATTATAATAGGAATTATGTTGAATCTATAGATTGCTTTGGGTAGTATGGACATTTAATGATGTTAATTCTTCCAAATCATAAATGTGGTATATTCCCTGACTTATATCTTCCTCAGTTTCTCAATTTCTTTATTCAATGTCCTATACTTTTCCAAGTACAGATTTTTACCTCCTTGCTTAAATTTATTCCTATGTGCCTTATTTTTTGGTTGTTGCAATAGCAAATGAGATTTTTTTCTTAGTTTCTCTTTCTGATAGTTCATTACTGGTGTATAGAATGCCACCAATTTCTAAATGTAAAGTTTGTATCTTGCTACTTTGCCAAATATATTTATTAGCTCTAGTAGCTTTCTGTTGGAGTCTTTAGGGGTTTCTATGTACATCTGTGAATAATAAGTTTTGTAACAGGGTGCAGCCAAGAGGGGAACCCCAAATATGGATTTGTAATAGGGTCCAGAAGAGCTTGGAGATAATTGGCTCCACACCACAGGGCCACACCTGCCCAGAAGGCTGGCAGCTGTGGCCAATTATGAGAGGAGCCAGAAATGGGGCTGCATAGGAAGATTGGTGCTGGGATTTAAATGGAAGCATGGCAGCCATTGGGCATCTCTCTTTTGGGACCACAGGTCTGTTTAGGACCATGAGGCTTGGGTGAGTCAGGACCACAAGGCTTTGGAAATGCTCCCTTTTGCCACATGGAGGGTGCCAGGAGGACTGTGTACATTTGTGGGGAACTTTAGTTTATGTTATTTCAAATAAATAATAAATTCCTTTCCTTTTCACTGATCTCTGGTATTAAGAGATGTCTTTCCTCAGGTGGCAGGCAACACGAACCCAGTAGGTGGGGAGGAACCCCTGGAGAAAAAGGGGGTGTCTTTTATATCATTCAGCACCCCCCACTCTGTTCTGTAACAGTTTTACTTCCTCCTTTCCAGTTTGGATGCCTTTTTATCCTCCTGTTGTCTTATTGCTGTGGCTAGGACTTCAAGTACTATGTTGAATACCAGTGGTGAAAGGGGACATGCCTGTCTTGTTACTAATCTTGAAGGAAATGATTTTAGCTTTTGCCCATTGAGTACAATGTTGGCAGTGGGTTTGTCTTATGTGGCCTTTATTACATTGAGACATGTTCACTCTATTTCCACTTTGCTGAAAATTTTTACAATAAATGGGTGCCAGATTTTATCAGATGCTTTTTGTGCATCTATTAACATGATCATGTGGTTTTTATCATTGATTTTGTTTATGTGGTGCATCATATCTATTGATTTGCAGATACTATACCAACCTTGCATCCATGGAATAAATCCCACTTGATCATGGTGTATGATCTTTTTTAATGTATTGCTGGATCCAGCTTGCCAATATTTTGTTGAGAATTTTAGCATCTATGTTCATCACAGATACTAGCCTATAATTTTCTTTCTTTGTAGTGTCTTTATCTAGTTTTGGAATTAGCATAATGCTGGCTTCACAAAACAGACATGGTAGTTTCCCCTCTTTGAATTAAAAAAAATAGTTTAAGAAGGATAGGTGTTACTTCTTCTTTGACTGTTTTGTAAATGGCACCTGTGAAGCCATCTTGTCCAGGGCTTTTACTTTTTGAGAGAGGCATTTTTTTATTATCATTGCTTCGATTTCACTATTTGTAATCTGACTATTCAGATTCTCTGGCTCTTCCTAATTCAGTTTTGGAAAACTGTATGTTTCTAGAAATTTATCCATTTTTCCAAGTTGTCCAATTTGTGGGCATATGATTGTTCATAATATTTTCTTACAATCCTCTGTATTTCTTTGGTGTCAGTTGTAACTTAACCTCTTTCATTTCTGATGGTATTTATTTGGGTCCTTTCTCTTTTTTTTCTTGATGAGTCTAGTAATGGTTTGCTAATGTTGCTTATCTTTTCAAAGAACCAGCTCTTGGTTTCAATGATTATTTGTAGTGTTTTTTAGGCTCTATTTAACTTATTTCTGCTCTGATCTTCCTTATACTCCTGGCTTTGTTCATCATTTTTTACAGTTCTTTAAATGTAAAGTTAGATTGTTTATTTAAGTTTCTTCTTCTTTTCTGAGGTAGGCCTGTAACACTCTGAATTTCCCTCTTAGGATTGCTTTTACCATGTCCCACAGACAGGGTTGTTGTGTTCTCATTTTCATTTGTTTCAAGGTTACTTTGATTTCTTCCTTAATCTCATTGTTAACCCATTCATTGTTTAGTAACATATTCTTTAGTAATCATGACTTTGTGTGTTTTTCAGTCTTTTTTTCCTGTGCTTGGTTTCTAGTTTCATACCATTATGGTCAGAGAAGATGCTTGATATAATTTCAATCTTCTTAAATTTACTGAGACTTATTTTGTGTCTTAACATGTGGTCTATCCTAGAAAACATTCCATGTGTACTTGAAAAGAATGTATATTCCTCCGCTTTGGGGTGCAGTGCTCTGAAGATAGCAATTAAATTCTGCTGATCCAGTGCATCATTGAGGCCACTGTTTCCTTGTTGATTTTCTGTCTGGATGATCTACCCAATGATGTCAATGGGGTGATAAAAATCCCCCACTGCCCTGGCTGGTATGGCTTAGTGGGTTGAGCACTGGTCTGCAAACCAAAAGGTCAGTGGTTTGAATCCCAGTCAGGGCACATGCCTAGGTTGCAGGCCAGGTACCCAGTTGGGGGCATGTGAGAGGCAACTGATCAATATTTCTCTCACATCGATCTTTCTCTCCTACTCCTCCTCCCTTTCCCTCTCTCTGAAAATAAATAAATAAAATCTTTTGTAAAAAGTCTTTTAAAAATCCCCTACTATGACTGTATTACTATTGATCTCTCCCTTTATGTCCATCAAGATATACTTTACATATTTAGGAACTCCTATGTTGGGTGTATAAATGTCTATCAGAGTTAAGTCATCTTGTTGGATTGCTCCTTTTATCTTTATGTACTATCTGTCTTTTTTCTCTTAGCCTTTGCTTTAAAGTCTATTTTGTCAGATAAAAGTATTACTACTCCAGCCTTTTTTTTCTTTCTATTTGCATTAAATATCTTTTTCCATTTTTTTTTTTTTTACTTTTAGTTTGTGTGTGCCTTTCATTCTAAGGCAAGTCTCCTGTAGAGAGTATATATGTCAGCATTGCTTTGTTATACATCCAACTACCCTATGTCTTTTGATTGAAGCATTTAAGCATTTACATTTAAAATGATTATTGATAGGTACATGTTTATTGCCATTTTATTCTTTTAACTCTGTTCCTTTTCCCCCTCTTATTCTTATATTTCTGAAAGCAGGTCCTTTAACATTCCTGTGATACAGATTTAATGTTAACAAATTCCTTTAGTTTTTCTCTTGTCTGGGAAGCTCTTTATTTCCCCTTGTATTTTAAATGACAGCCTTGCTGAGTTAAGTAGTTTTGGTTGTAGGTCCTTGCTTTTCATCATTTTGAATTTTTCATGACATTTTTGTTGTGTCCTGAAATGTTTATGTTCAAAGATCAGCTGACAGTGTTATGGCAACTTCCATGTAGGTATTATCTGCTTTCTCTTGCTGCTTTTAAGATTCTCTCTTTGTCTTTAAACTTAGAAAATTTTATTATGATGTGTCTTGGTGTGGGTCTCTTTGGGTTCATCTCTTTGGGACTATCTGTGCTTCATGAAATTGTGTGTTGTTTTTCCATCAGCAGGTTAGGAAAGTTTTTGGTCAGTATATCTTCAAATGTGTTCTTGATCCCTTGCTCTCTTTCTTCTTCTTCTGGTATCCCCTATGATGTAGATGTTGTTATATTTCAAGTTGTCACAAAGTTCCTTTAAACTATCTTCATTGTTTTTCATTCTTTTTTTCTTTTTGCTGCTCTCATTGGGTGTTTTTTTTTTTCCCACCTTGTCTTCCAATTCACTGGTTCGATCCTCTGCTTCACCCAACTTACTTTTAATTCCTTCTGGTGTATTCTTGATGTCAGATATGGTGTACTGGTACTTTCTCATGGTTTCTATGTCCTTTTTCATGCTTTGTAGTTCTCACTAAGTTCCTTGAGCATCCTTATAACCAATACTTTGAACTCTATATCTGATGGATCGCTTGTTTCTCTTTCTTTTAACTCTTTTTCTGAAGATTCTTCCTGTTCTTTCATTTGGGTCCTATTTCTTTGTCCCCTCATTTTGGCTATATTTTTGCATTTGTTTGTATGTGTGAAATAGAACTGCTATAACTCCCAGTCTTTGTTTGGTGGCCTTATGTAGTAGGTGTCCTGTGGAACTCAGTGGTTCAATCTCTTTGATCACCTGAACTAGGTGCTCTAGGAATGTCTTTGTATGGCTTATATAGGCTCTTCTGCTGTAAATGAGTCTTGATTGCTGTTGTCCTGTTCATGAATGGACTTGACCCTCAGGCTGGCATACTGTGAGGCTCAAACCCGTCCATGGTGTGCAAGCTGCTGTGCAGGTGCTGAACAAAAATAAATAAATAAAAATAAAAATATAAAAATTAAAAAGTAAACTAAAGACAAAATGAAAAACTTTTCAAATAAAAAATAAATAATTAAATATAAAATAAACAAGTTTTAAATTAAAAATTTAAAAAATAAAAAAGGAGTAAAAGAGAAAAATTAGTAAGAAACGAAGATAGAAAAGAGACAAAGAAAGGAAAGAAGGGAAAGGAGAAAGTAAAGAAAAAGAAAAAAGAAAAAAATTTAAAAAGAAAACAGTGGAATTTGCTTCTACAGTTTAGCACCTCCTGTGATCTCCCTTTGGATAAGCTGTTTGTGAAGTTTGATTCTGCTTGGATGTTATCTGAAATTGGCCTCTTGATATGTTGGTTTTTGGCCCCTTGGGAGGAACTCTGGCACAGGTCAATGACAGGTGCTGTCTGTGACTGGCCTTCAGCAGCTTGAAGCTACAAGCGATCCACAGTTTATGGCTGTCTCTGCTGGGCCTGGCTGAAGAAGCCAGGAAGAAGCCAGGAAGAAGCCAGCTGTGCTCCAAGGCTGGCTTTTACCAGCACCAGGTCTGATGGTGGGCCTGTAAATGTCCTAAGGCATCTGGGAATCCACCTCAACCTGCCTTTGCCCCACAGGCTGCCTGCTAGGCTCACTTACTGAAAGGGCCTCTGGCTGAATCAGGCAGATGGGGTTAGTGGATCTCCTGTGAGGGGAGGTGCTATTCAGACTTAAGTGGTGGTGGTGAAGGTGGTGGACGTGATCATCCGCCCCAGACCCACAGGACTGAGTATATCCCAGATTTTTCCCTGACCTCAGCAGGGTGAAGCCTCTAGTAGTTATGCATGTGCAGCCTCTAGAGCCCAGAGGCTGGGTCTGCCAGAGGCCAGGAGAGCGTTTCTTGTGGATCTCTTGAGGGGAAAATGCCAGTCAGTTTCACAGAAAAGTAGGGGGAATGGCCCTACCCCAAAGTCAGTCACTGACATCCACTGAGTCTGCCCAGATCTCTACATCCCCACCTATGCCACTGACTCCTTAGCTAGGCTTAAGATATGCCAGATGGGGTGAAAGAGATTCCAGAGGGTGGGGTAATTGCTGTCCTTCAGGCTGATGCCTCTCAGAGAGATTGCTCTGTCCAGGAAAAATGGCTACTGTGGGATCCTGATGGCTGCCCCCCTTTTCTCTCCCCAGAGCTATAAACCCCAGACTCTTTTCAGGCTACTCCAGTACACATCACCCTCCCTCTCCTGGAGCCCAGGTTAAGTAGCTGTGAATGAAATTTTGTACATCAGCCTTTTAAGAGGGTGCCTGTTTCTGTAGCAGACTCTACTTCTCCTTGGTGGACAGAAGCACAGATGCTTATTCCCAGATCCAGTGCCCTGAGCTAAGGAGCTTGGCCTGGGGTTCAGGTTCTGCACCTCCCAGTGGGAACTTCCTGTAGCTGAGATATCCCTCCAGCACCTGAGCTGTCTCCTGTCAGAGTAGAGCCAGGCCCTTTCATGTCTCTGCCCTTCCTATCAGTCTCAACATGACTTCTTCTGCAACTCCTTGACTAAGATTCCTCTTTGGCTACTCTTTCATTATTTTTCAGGGTGGTTGTCCCCCAATTTATTTGTATTTCCAATTTGGTCTTGGGAGTGGAGGCATTCAAGATCCACATGCTCCACCTCTATCTTGAAGCCACCTGTAATACTGTTTGAGTATGAGTGTTTAGGGTGTGGGTGGTCCTTACAACTATATTACACATTAAATATTATGATTCCTGTTTAATAAATGGAGACACAAAGACTGAAGAAGATTAAATTCTGTTCACACAGCCAGTAAGAGGCAGAGCTCAGATTTAAACCTGTCTCAGTTCTACTCACTATTCCACACTTTGGAACTATAGGGTTTAGTTCTTAGCCTCCTGGACCACTGAGCAAGTGTGACATGCCCAGATCCACAGAGCTGCAGAAGTGACCCAGTCAAGGGGCACACCTGTCCCCAGTTTCAGTTCCTCAGCCCTCTCCTGGTTCTGTTTTGAACTATGAGCCCAAAGCAGAGTCTTTCCCCCTCACTTCCAGGCAGAAACTACAAGACTTAGACTAGATATTTTTCCAAGATTTCTTTCTCTGACATTCTGTGACTCCAGTTCTAGTCTAAAAGTCCTGACTGAGCATCAATATGTAATTAGAAGCCACTCAGAGTTCCCTGTCTACATGTTTTGCTCAGGCCAGGCTGTGACTTTGCAAGGACCCCCCATCCAGGAAAGGAGAGCTCCCCAGAGCCGGGAGTGGGGAAGAGGAGACATTCCCTAGAGCTCCAAAAGCTCGAAAAGCTGCAGAGGTTTCCTACTCCAGGGTCTTTCCTTCACTTCCCTGTTGCCTATGCTATTGCTCCTTTGAAGGCTTAGCGTGAGCTCAATGAGCCATAAAGAATGTACTGTATTGTCTCCTGAGAATGATGCTCCCGATGGACAGTATCCTCCATGAACTGGCCCCCTACTGACCTAAAGTCCCCTGTCCTGTCTTGCTCCCTGCCCTATGCCCCCCACTGTCTGGGCCAGCCCTGAGATAGGTGAGTTTACTATCAGGATCCTGAGGCCAGAAAATTGTCCTTCCAACCATCCCCTTCTGCCACATACATAGCAACCATGTTTTCATTCTTTTTTTTTTAATCTTTACCCAAGGATATAGTTATCGATTTGATGGGGGGGGGGTGTGCTGTGCAGAGGGAGAGGTAGAGAGAGGGAGGGAGAGAGAGCAACATTGATCAATGCCTCCTGTATACACCCCAACTGGGAATGAAATGCACAACCTAGGTATGTGCCCTGACTGACAATCAAACCCTCAACATTTAGGTATATAGGACAACACTCCAACTGAGCCACCTGGCCAGGGCACAATACCATGTTTTCTGAGGCTTAAGGAAGGGGCCAGGAACTAGGAGTGCTGCACACAAGAATAAGCAATCTCATCCCTGAGTGTATATTTTGTCTTCATTATGCCACTGTGAAGATGATAATATATAACTAATAACATATTAATCATGCTTCTAATTTCCAAATGGTAAATGCATCATTAACATTCATGTTTTCTTCGATTACTTGCCTTGTTCTGGGAGAGGGGAGCAACTCAGCTTCTGACTATCTCCATCTCAGGGCTCATAAAAGGTAGTCTGGGTCTCCACCTGTACTGTGGAGAGGGGCGATGCCTGCTCCAAGCCTTCAGTGCTGCTGCCTGGCTGAAAGCAAGCTGGCCATAGATAATGCAGTTGAGGCCAAGATGTAAGAGGGAGAAAAAAAAGGAGGAGGAGAAGGCAAGTGGGAGAGAAGTGAGAGGGACAAGCAGGGAGAATCATATTTGCACCAAAGGATTATAGAGACCAGTTAGCCTAACTGCCTCATTTTGTAAATGAGATAACTGTGGCTCAGAGAGAGCAAGTGTGACATGCCCAAGATCACATACACACAGCAGGTTAGTAGAGAGAGGAGAAAGAAGAGGTATGAAGGCTGCGTACAGAAGAAGAAAAGGTGATAGAAGGGAAAGGTAGAAGAGGAGGGTCAGTAAAGATACAAAGAAGGGGAGAAGGAAGAAGCGGAGAGGGACAAAGGATTTGTTAGAAAGGAGGAAAACATCTTTAGGAGATGAAAACTTAAAGTTGTCTTCAATTTTAACCCCACCTGGCTGGCACCCAGGTCCCTGAGGTGGAGAGGTTGGGCAAGGGAACATTACATCTCTGTTCCCTTGGGGGAGTGAAGGGTGGGGGAGTACTTAGGAGCTGGACCTCTGCCCCAGGCCCCCAGAATTTAGCCAAACTAAATATGGTATATAATTAAGATGTCCTTACCCCTCAAGGGTGCTATCATAACTTCACTTGGAATTTGTTATAAGCATTGATGGCTACAGAATCAGTTTGCAATTGTATTTTAGCAAATCAGATTCAATAATCTCCCTGTCAATGGATTGCAGATCAGCCCTGAATTGAAGAGAACAGAAAAAAAGGTTCTTGTTGACAGGTCACTTTTTTTGCACAAGCTGCCATCTATCTAGCAGACGTGACCACCAAGGTCAGCACGCATTGGCATTTCCACAATGGTGAGACTGGGAGTCTCAAAATCCACTGAACAGAGAAGCAGGGCAAGGAGAAGCAGGGCCAGTTTTGGGGGGGCACTGTCTGGGCTCCCCAAAGACACAGGCCTTGTCAGTTCTGACCATAGTTAGAAAATCTACACAGGTTATCACAACCTACACAGTGCTTTGAAGTGATCAGCTGTTTGAGCACACAATGTAGGAGGTGGGTGAGGTGGGCATTATCACTTCCTCCACAATGAGGAAAAGCCTCAGAGGTACTAGAAGCATGCCCAACATTGCCCTTTCAGTAGAAGAAAGGCAAAGATCATGTGTGTTGACAACACAGCATTTAGCCACACATGTGCATGCATATACACTCATGGTAAGACAGAGTCTACAGACTCCTGGCAGAGTGCAATAGGCATGGCTGGCCCTGACAGCCACTGCAAATGTGCCCCCTTAGCCTAGTGACTTTGAGCACTATCTAGGCTTGCATGCTGCCACCCATCTGTCTCTTCTTTTCTAAGCAAGCCCACAGCTACATGCTAGCCCAAGACCCAGGATGCCTGCAGCAATTTCCTCACTGCCTCTCCTTTGTTTTCTTGCATACCAGTTCCAGAATAATCTCTTAAAATGTCACTTTGACCTTGGTACTTCCTTCTCATAAACCTCTTATAGCTGTCTCTGCTTTCTGGTTTCTGTTCCTACCAGTCACCTGAAAATGGTCCCCTGCCCCAAGCCCCATGACCCAAAGGACACTTTTCCTTCCTCATCCTACTGGACCCTTTTCTCAGCAGCATCTGCCATTTCTAACTACTTCCTTCCTCTAAATCACCTCCCTGGGTTTCTGTGGGCTCACTTGCTTCTGTTTGTCCCTCCACCTCTCTGGTTGCTCCTCAGTTGACTTGTGTGCTTCCTTGCACAGCTTGCCCCATGAATTCTTGTGTTTTCCAGCTCTTTCCTCCATCATCTGTTTTTCTTACCCCTTATGTGACTATTAAGTGACTTAATCTGAGTCTGGCTTTGGCTGAATCTCTACCCAAATGAAGCCTAAAGCTGTGTCTTGAACCCATATCCTTCTCTGGAATTGCAGATTCCATCAGTCAGCAGCTTACTAGATGTCTCCATGTGGCCACTGTTCAGGCACCACAAACTCAACATGTACAAACTGAATTAGCCGTCCCCATTTCTGTCCCCAAATGGCTACTCCTCCCAAATTATCTTTCTGAATAGTGTCACTACTCGATCAGTTGTCCTGGGAATAATCCACAATTCCCCCTCTGCCTTACCAACCATGCAGATGCCAGTAGTGCCCTGCCTATGCCCTTGGCCAGCACCACCCCCATACCATAAGCACTTTTGATGCCCTGAAGGCTTTCTCCTGCAAACCACAGTGCTGGGGACTTAAACATGGACACGACTCTGAGCTAATGAGGGTGGGAACTGGGTGATGAGTATCCCAGCTTCCTTGCCCTTTGGGTGGAACACCTCAGAGGCATGTTCTTCACAAGTCCCCAGCAGAACTGAGTGGCATGTTTCCAAGCAGCAACCTGCTCTTCAAGCACCCTGCATCATCTTCCTTCCCTTCCTTATAAAAGTTGGTGCTTCTTGTGATCACCCCCTAATAAAGCCCTTACAACATAAATCCTGTTCTCAGGGTCTACCTTGCAGGAACCCAATGTAAATGCCCACCATCCTGGATCAGTAATCACTATCAAGCCCACTTCTTAAATGATTCCCTGAAGCTGTGTACTCCTCCTCCACCTGGGGTTCAGCCTTCATCATTTTTTACCTGGACTACAGAGTCAGTCCCCTGGTCTTGTCCTCTCCAAGCCATCCCCAATTATACATTTGATCATGGTATTACCTTGCTTAAAAGCCTTTGGTGCACTCCCACTGTCTGTCTACAGGATGTAGCCCAAATCTTTATCCTCATGGCTTCAAAGGCGCTCTGTAATATCCACTCACCTCCTGTCCACACTTGAGTCCCACTATGCTCCACTCTAAATCCTACAACCCCAGCCATACTGAGGAGTTTCCAGCTCCAGAATAGGCTGCTTCACCCTTCCAAGACACACTCCAGGATGTCCTTGTCCTCCCTCAACCTTCTGCACACTTACTCTCATCTAAACACTGAGCTCAAGGATCATCCCTTCTATAAAGACTTCCTTGCTGCCCTGTCGCCTCCCTGTGCCCTCCTGGGGAAAACTGCACACCTTTCTCTCCACGCTTACAGTTCCTATGACCTGCTTTCTTTGATACCTGTGGCACTCTAGTGCCCTAAATGGCATATGTAACTTTCTCTTTGATGGTGAGGCAATAGCTTGTCATCCTAAAATACACAGGGCCTCGCTCAGTAACTGACACTTAGGTGCTCAGTATCATTTGAAAGCATGAGAGCTGGAATGGGTGAAATGAATGTAAGCCACTCACAGCATCTCCCTGACGTTCTGCCACTGGTTTGGCCACTTTCTGCTGTGGAGTCTGGAGATGTCTGGCAGAGCCCTGGCCCTTCCCCAAATGTTACAATGCTATGTAAATAACTCTTCCCTGGGAATTATGCATGTGGCCTTCCTGTCCTGGGCTTGTGATAGTCCATGTCTAATGGGCTGTCATTGTGGCTCCTCAAGTGAGACACGGAGGAATATGAGTCTGATAACAGTGGCTTGGCCAGCTGGAGCAGAGAGGTGGGGCTGACAGAGGGAAGCCCCCCCCCGACCCCCAGATAGGGGAAACATCACATTGCCCAAGTATCCAAGTTAGTGTAACCAAGGAAGTCATTATGCTAAGCATTTGTTTGCAAAATTAGTAAGAATGATTGACAGTAAAAAGCCTTCCTACCCACTTCCAGTCCCTGACTGAGGATGAAACCAGAGGATGCTGCCACAAGTCCTCTGTGTATCACAGGTCAACATGGCAGCAGAGAAGGTGCTAACCTATTAGTCTAGCCTGGGAAAAGGATGGGATTGGTTGGGGGAGCTGGACCCTTCCAGAGCATGTGGAAGTTTGGGTCAGGAGATTTAAATGGAGAGAAGGGAGAAATGTGCTATCTTCCTTTGTGTGGATGTGCTGGCTGGAGAATATGCAAGATTGGCTAGTCCTTGAAGCCATGTGGTCCATGGCAGCACTAAAAAGAAGGGAGCCTGAGGCTTGACAGTGGTGGGGAAAAAAGTGAGTTGCTTGGATGATCATGCAGTGGCCACCTATACTTCCTAAAGGATGACATTTAGAATGGGAGAAAAAACTCTGGGTGCAGCCTTGAACTGCTCTGGCAGGAGGGTGGTAGGGTTTTCCTTTTTTGTGCCCTGGAGGGGATGGGCTCAGAAGCAGGTAACTGCCATCCTCTCAGATTGTGCAACTTTTGAACAAAAGTCACCTTTCCTTTTCTCACCAAACCTTTGCCTCCAGAATTTACCTATGAGTGATGGCGGGCAGCCAAACCCCACTTTCTGTTTGGTAACAGGTCTGTATTGGAAGGGTGGGAGTGGGAGAGAAGACATTTAATAAGACACTAATGTGGACCAATCTGGGCCCCATGCCATGAAAAATGTGAGCCTGTTCTTGACTTCAGTGGCAAATGAGGCATGAAAACATATGAAAATGTAATATTCAATATATGGATGTATTTAATATTTTATAAGACTGGAAATTGGTTACTGAAGGTTTGACTGATAAATCAAGTGACAAAATAGATAAACTTTTTCAAGTGTCTGCACCTGATGTGTGCCATTCCCCAGGAGGAAAGTGGGAAAGAGAGAAAAAAGACTGTAATAACCAGAAGCTTAGAGAATCCAGAAGGCAAACTACAGAGGCCCCACTAGACATACCCTCTTTCAAGACTCCTACCCTCACACATTCTGACCTACAAGCCTTCTCTATGTTGCCCTCCTAAAGGACTGTGTTCATTGCAAAAAAAAAAACAAGCCAGCAACTTCCAATGGAATTCCCTCTAAGCAGCTTCCCCTGGCCCTTGTGGCCTCTCACTCCAGACTCAGAGAAAATGGTTCAGGTGCTTCTCTGTGCAGTGTGGCACTGAAGGGTCAGGGGTTTTACTTATCAGCCTCGGTACCACAGTGGAAACTTTCTAAGGGTCAAGACCAGGTCTTGCTCATTTAGAACATCCTGAACATCCCTGACAGAAAGTAGACCCTCAATACACATGGAACTTAAACTGAAAAAACAGAAACTCCTGTATTAAAACATGAAGAGCAGACAGCCCTGGAGAACCCACCATGGTCCAAAGGGCTAAGCTAGGAAGTTGCTGATGGTTTTCAAGTCGCTCTTTTGTTTATGAAGATTTCATTCATTTATTTTAGACAGAGGAGAAGGGAGAGAGAAAGAGAGGAAGAGAAACATCAATGTGTGGTTGCCTTTCATACACCCATAACTGGGAACTTGATATGGCCAGCAACCCAGGCATGTGCCCTGACCAGGAATTGAACTGGAGACCCTTTGGTTTGTAGGCAAGCACTCAGTCCACTAAGCCATACCAGCCAGGGCTCATGTTACTCTTTTACATAAACTTCACAAAGCCCCTGGTATTATTTGTCCTATTTAGCTGGTGAGGGAAATGAGGCTCAGAGAGATTTTGTTGCCCGTACCTAATTCTATTCTGTGTGCTCGTGGACGACAGGGCTACCCACTCTCCTGCAGTAAGCCCCGGCAGTGCCCTGAATGTGGCAAGCCTTCAAATATTGGATGCATGAATGAATGCTTATTTCTAGCCTCCTTCAAATACTCATTTGGATGTTTAACAGCCCTCACTGACAAATAAATGACACGTTGATCTATTCCAGTGGTCCCCAAATTTGTCCTGTCATCAAAATCACTTAAGGAATTTTTAAAAATTTAGAATTCTAGGTCCCACTCCTGGCCACTTTAATGAAATCTAGGTTGGGGTCTGGCCATACACATTTTTTCTTCATTAAAGCTTCCTGATGACTCTGACGATGAGGTAGATTTGGGAAACACCAATGCAGCCTGCTAAACCTCTCATCCACATCTTGATTACGTTTTCTCCAGCTCGGACTTAACAAGTGATGGAGTCTAGCTGGCTCCTTCCTGAGATCAGAGCTCATTCTGCCTATTATCATCACCCCCACACCCTTCACACACTTCTTTTTCTTGTGAAATCCTCCCATGTCCTCATCTATCTTAAGGTCACAGATCCCTCTGCTTGGTAATAACCATGACCTCTCCTGGCTGATTTGACACCCAGGTATGGGCACAGCCCAGTCAGGGCTTAACCCAGCCCCATTCTGAAACCTGCCCTGATAGGACAGTCAGCTCTTCCTAAATAATGCTCCTCCTTTTTGCCTAAAATAAAAGTTACCTTTATTTAGTTCATCTGTTCCTGAGAAAGAAAAAGAAGGAAACTATTCAAGGGGGTGCCAGAATGAAATGGGATAGTGAGAAGTTAAGAGAATTCCTTGGCAAGTTCAATAGGGAAAATGAGACCGACAGTTCAACACACTGGCTGAGCAATTTATAGCCAGATGCAGAGGTACTTCCCTAGAGACAACATGTTAGGCCTCAGTTGTGTTTCAGCTCCAGGCCCAGAAAAGTGGCAAAACCAGGTGGGTGATCCCAGGAGCACCTGCAATGACTCATGATGCCCTGCCTGGTCACTGACCAGTCAGTGGAGACTATGACCCTGAAAGGGTGAACATGGAGAGCTGATACATATTCTGCTGAGAACCTCCCCACAGACCGCTCCCAAGATTCCCTTCTGCAAGGAAGAGATAAAAGCCTCAAGAAAGAGGACCCAGTGTACACTCTCCCTCTGGGGAGCAGCCTGATCCATTCATTCCCTTCCCCTTCTTCCCTCTCTTCTTTCCCCACAGGTGTGCTTCTCTTAAACTCTAAGGAGACCCCATGAGACTTGCAACTAGGAGAGCAATGGGCAGTGGCAGCTTGTTCTGGGCTAATACCCTGAAACTGTCCCCAAAGCCCCCTTTCCTCTGACTCTCCAGAGAGCCAAAGCAGCCCCACCTAGGCTCCCCTGTTGCTTCTTCTATGCTTAGCCCTTCCTTGTTTTACCATCCCCAGCTTTAATAAATGAATCATTGTCACCTGGACTCGTGTTGTGAAATCTTTCCTAAAGTCAAGAACCTATACACTACAGCTGGCTGCAGGCAGACACACTCAGGCCAGGCATGCTGTTTGATAACAAGGGGTCCTCCCTTGGCAGTACTCACATTTGCAGCTGGATAATCTTTTGTTGTGGGGCTATTCTGTACACTGTGGGATGTGTAGCAGCATCCATGGTACCTCAACTTGTGATAACCAAAAATGTCACCAGACATTGATGAATGTCCCAAGGGGGCAAAACTATCCCCACTGATAACCAAGAAGTGAAACCTTCAAAGAGCACTGAACTTGAAGGCAAAGGACTTGTCTTTGAATCCCAGCTCTGGCCCTACCTCTCATAAAGATTCCTTTGTCTTCAAAATGGGGTCAGCGATATCCCCCCAATGCAGGATTGTTGTGAAAAGTAAATATATTAAATTAAATTCACCAACTTGGGTGAACATACCTAGAACAAATTGAAAAGACTTTTAGAGCAAGGGTGAAAAGCAAATTCGTAGGGGCAATGGTATGCAGGTAAGCCAGTAAACAACTAACTAAATAAACAAGTACAAAGCTGTGATTAGCAGTGTTTACTGATGTCTATGATGTGAGTATGCCAATGGTAAGCTACCAACCTGGTGTTAGTGAATGGGGGAGAGATATGCAGAATAACTCTCATGAACCAACCAAGCCAGTAAAATATGTGTGACCTGGGCAGGCATGTGGCAATGGTGAGACATAGGCCTGTGAGCTTACTGAAAAACATGCCCTAACCAAAGGCATTCAATGTCATTTAAAAGCAAAAGCATTTCTGGCCAAACAAAGCATATCTGCCAGCAGGAGATTGCCCACCCATTTATGATCTCAGCTTTGAAGATACCCCATCAGAACAATCATTCCTCAGGCTTCCTCCTTCTCTTCTGCTTTGGGCTTCTATTGCCATAGCTAACACCAAACACAATGTACACATTTTTAGTATTAATAAGATACTAATGACAACAGTCAGAAAAGTCAGGTATGGCAGATACTTTCACATCCAATCAACGGCATCAACTAGGACAATGGACTTTGGGTTCAGAAAGTTCTATGTTCAAGCCTCCTTCTGCAAGACTGAAGCATGCTCCTTCGCTTCTCTGGGGCTTTGTTTTCTCAACTGCAAATGGGCTATCAATGCTCACCCTCTAAGGACTATGATGAGGCTGGCTTCAGAAAAAAATGTCTATAAGATACTAAAACCAGCTCCTTCCTCTACAGGCCAGTACTACCCACTCCCAGAAGGGGCCTAGTAGTCCCTGAATTATACTGCAGGGCCTGGGAGGAGCCTGCAGGGTGATAACTGATTTCTACTTATCCAACTGAGTCTGCCTCAGGAAGCAAAATCTCTTTTCATCAGTTGAGAATGGCAAAAGGATGTTTTCAATATCCTCATCATTAAAAAGAAGCCAGAGTGAGGATCCAGGTCTTGTCAAAGGTAACACAGAAAAAGGAGGGGCCTATCTGCATGAGGCTGGCCTCCAGGGGCTCCCTTAAGCAGAGCAAGCTAGAAATTAGGGAGCTGCTGAAGGAGAAAGGAGGATGAGAGCTGGCATAAGACAACCCCAAGGGACCTGGCTGATGACTCAGCTGGTGAGAGGAATCCGGGCAAAATCAAATGCCAGAATCAAGGGCCCAGAAACTGAGTCCATTTCAATGTTTCATAAGTTGGGGGACATGCCAAGCCTGGGGCTGCTCACTCAAAGAATGGCAACTCTTTAACCCCATGTTCAGGAAACAAAATAGGAAACTTGCCCTGTATTTTTCAATCACTCCTGCAGCAGGCCCTTTTCTCTATCTCATTAACTCTGAGCTAGGAATACCATATGTCCCAGCTTCATATTTGCTCCCTTTTTGAGTCAGTTTTACCCCAAACTCAAGGTTGCTTTGTGTGTGTGTGTGTGTGTGTGTGTGTGTGTTTTCTTTTTTTTTATCTTAATGGACAGCCAATTTTATTTTATTTTTAAGGTATTT
The DNA here is from genome assembly GCF_019186645.2 of Phyllostomus hastatus. Lineage (NCBI taxonomy): Eukaryota > Metazoa > Chordata > Mammalia > Chiroptera > Phyllostomidae > Phyllostomus > Phyllostomus hastatus. The sequence continues at coordinate 301,273 of NW_025334015.1, read as the reverse complement.
TTTATTGATTACACTATTACAGTTTTCCCCATCTCCCCCTTTTATCCCCACTCCGCCCTGTACCCCACAACCCTCCAGCATTCCCCCACACTTAGTTCATGTCCATGCATTGTACATGTAAGCTCTTTGACTTCTCTGTTTCCTATACCATTTTTTATCTCTCCCCTTTTATTTTATGCCTACTAATTATGCTTCTTCTTCCCTGTAACTTTTCCCCCTATTCCTCCCTTCCCCCTCCCCACTGAAAACCCTCCATGTGATGTCCATTTCTCTGATTCTGTTCCTCTTCTACTCATTTGCTTACTGTTTGTTTTCACTGTTTTTCTTTTCCTTTAGGTTGATTTGTTGATAGTTGTGAGTTTGTTATCATTTTGCTGTCCATATTTCTGATCTTTTTCTTAGATAAGTCCCTTTAACATTTCATATAATAATGGCTTGACAAAGATGAACTCCTTTAACTTGACTTTATCTGAGAAGCACTTTATCTGTCTTTCCATTCTAAATGATACCTTTGCTGGATAGAGTCATCTTGGAGGTGGGTACTTGCATTTGATAACTTCAAACACTTCTTTCCAGCCCCTTCTTGCCTACAAGGTCTCTTTTGAGAAATCACCTGATAGCCTTATGGGAACTCCTTTGTAAGCAACTCTCTCCCTTCCTCTTGCTGCTTTTAGGATTCTCTCTTTGTCTTTAATCTCGGGTAACTTAATGATGATGTGCCTTAGTGTGTTTCTCTTTGGGTCCAACTTCTTTGGGACTCTCTGGGCTTCCTGGATTTCCTGGAAGTCGATTTCCTTCGCCAGACTGGGGGAGTTTTCCTTCATTATTTGTTCAAATAATTTTTCAATTTCCTGTTGTTGTTCTTCTCCTTCTGGCACCCCTATAATTCGGATATTGGAATGTTTCAGGTTGTCCCAGAGGTTTGTAAGTCTCTCTTCACTTTTTTGAATTCTTGTTTCTTCATTCTGTTCTTGTTGGATGTTTATTTTTCCCTTTTGTTCCAAATCATTGATTTGAGTCCTGGTTTCCTTCCTGTCACTATTGGTTCCCTGAATGGTTTCCTTTATTTCATTTAGGGTATTTTTCATTTGTTTTTTCATTTTTCAATCAACATCAATCAGTTCTGTGAGCATTTTGATCACCAGGGCTTTCAATTCTCCATCAGATAGGTTGGCAATCTCCTCATCACTTAGTTCTCTTTCTGAGGTTTTGCTCTGTTCTTTCATTTGGGCCATATTTCTTTGTCCTGGAACACCCATCTAGTTGTTCTGGTTGACTTCTTCTTTAATTCCTTGGTTGTCAGAGTCCCATGCAGTTTGATTTTCTGGCACTTCTGGTTGTTTATTGATTTTAGATTGGTTGTTATCCTCCTTTTGGTTGTGCAAGGAAGCAAAGGGTTTCTACCTACGCCTCTATCTTGGCCGGAACCCCACAGTTGCTTTGTATTTTCCACTTCCAACATGTGTAAAGCCTTTTATTCTTTATTGATTCACTCATCTTAGCTCCTTTGCCTTTTTTAAATATATTTTATTGATTATGCTATTACAGTTGTCCCATTTCCCCCCTTCATTCCCCTCCATCCTGCAGATCCTCTCCCACCCACATTCCCCCTCTTTAGTTCATGTCCATGTGTCATAAGTTCTTTAGCCTCTACATTTCCCATACTATGCTTGCCCTCCCCCTGTCTATTTTCTACCTACCATCTAAGCTACTTATTCCTGAACCTTTTCCCCTCTCTCCTCTTCCCATTCCCCTGTTGTTAACCCTCCATGTGTTCTCCATTTCTGTGGTTCTGTTCCTGTTCTAGTTGTTTGCTTAGTTTTTTGTTTTTTTTTTTTGGTTTTCTTTTAGGTGTGGTTGTTAATAATTGTGAGTTTGCTGTCCTTTTACTATACATGTTTTTTACCTTCTTTTTCTTAGATAAATCCCTTTAACATTTCATAAAATAAGGGCTTGGTGATGATGAACTCCTTTAACTTGACCTTATCTGAGAAGCACTTTATCTGTCCTTCCATTCTAAATGAAAGCTTTGCTGGACAGAGCAATCTTGAATGTAGGTCCTTACCTTTTATGACTTGGAATACTTCTTTCCAGCCCCTTCTTGCCTGTAAGGTCTCTTTTGAGAAATCAGCTGACAGTCTGATTGGAACTCCTTTGTAGGTTACTATCTCCTCTTCTCTTGCTGCTTCTAGTGTTCTCTCCTTCATTTTAATCTTGGGTAATGTCATTATGATATGCCTTGGTGTATTCCCACTTGGGTCCAACTTCTTTGGGACTCTCTGAGCTTCCTGGACTTCCTGGAAGTCTATTTCCTTTTCCAGATTAGGGAAGGTCTTCTTTAGTATTTGTTCAAATCACTTTTCCACTTGTTGCTCTTCCTCTTCCCCTTCTGGTACCCCTATAATTCAGATATTGGAATGTTTAAAGATGTCCTGGAGGTTCCTAAGCCTCTCCTCATTTTTTTTTGAATTCTTATTTCTCAGTTCTTTTCTGTTTGATTGTTTCTTGCTTCCAGTCCACTCCATTCATTTGAATCCCAGTTTTCTTCCCACCATTATTGGTTCCCTGTGCACTTTCCTTCATTTCACTTAGTGTAGCCTTCATTTTTTCATCTAATTTGCAACCAAATTCAACCAATTCTGTGAGCATACTGATCACCAGTGCTTTGAACTGTGCATCTGATAGGTTGGCTATCTCTTTGTTGCTTAGTTGTATTTGCTGTGGGGCTTTGATGTGTTCTGCCGTTTGGGCCATTTTTTTTTGCAAGGGGGGGTGGTCCTGTTGTGCCTGTTATGGATGAGGGGCGGAGCCTTAGGTGTTCACCAGGGTGGAGCAACCCAGTTGTTGGGCCGTGACACTGTATGTGGTGGGGGCAGGGTCCGAGAGGGAACAATGGCACTTGTTCCACTCTGTGGGATTTCCATCCCTTCCACCACTTCCCCCAAGCAAACTGGGCCTTTCTGGTGCTGATTCCCAGGTGGGTGGGCTTGAGTACATTCTAGGACCCTGTGGGCCTCTCCAACAAACTCTCCTGTGAAGCTGGGAGTCTCTCCTGGCACCTCAACCCCCACAGGTGTTTTCAATCAGTGTTTTGAGGCTTTATTTCCTGGCAATGGGATCCTGGGTTGTGTAGTCTATCTCCCTCCCCAGTTTCATCTGGTTAATCTGCACGCAAATATGGGACCACCCGGTCAGCCAGCCACCTTGTGCATAGTGCCTTGCTTCATAATCACTGCCTCGCTGGGTCTGGCCATTGCCACCCTATGCCCAGGGTCCGCCCGCTGCCATCTTGCACACTGGAGGTGCTTTGCGTGCCCAGTGCCACTGCTTTTTGTGCTGAGACCCCTCTCAGCTCAGCCATCTGACTCCACCCTACCTACTAGTCAGGATGCATGTGTCTATTTTAACTCCTTGGTTGTCAGACTTCCATACATTTCAATTTTCTGTCAGTTCTCATTGTTATTTTGTTTCCATATTGTTGTTGTCCTTATTTTGGTTGTGCCAGGATGCACAGTGTGTCTACCTACACCTCCATCTTGGCTGGGAGTCTCTTAGCTCCTTTACTTTTAAGAGTGATTCCAACAACCACAAAAACAAACAAATGAAAAAACAAACAAATGAAAAAATAAACAAATGAAAAAACAAACACCACACCCAAAATATTAAGAGACAAGATGCTTCCAAATGCCAGCAAAGGAGGAAAGCCTCCCCTCCTTACTATTGTCCATCTCTCCTCAAACAAAAAGCCACTGAAGTGCTGTGTGATGTGAATCAAGTTGCTTGCCCTGTGTGGGCCTGAGGTTCTTCTTGTCCACAATGAGGGAGTTAGGATAGTTCTCACCAGTGCTTAATCACTTCTAGCATCACTGACCTCTTTGAGAATCTGATGAAAGCCAAATATTTACCTCCAATTTCACTCTCTACACAAAATGTTCCCTGTCCAGGGCTCCCAGAATCCTTGACAACTGTCTTGAGAGGGGTCTCTGGAGCCCTGAACAGGATTTTCTACAGTCCTCACTGGAGAAGTAAAATGAATGTCCACATCTTTCCTCAGCCCTCTATTCAAGGAGTAGACAAAAGCCAAGAGGCCCTTCCTGGGGTCCCCAAGAGTGGAAACCCCAGCCTGAGGCACAGCTTCTGGAAAGCTGTTGTTCAGGCAACCAAAGCTGATTTGACATTTGTTTAATTTGAAGCAAAACTCTTTACCTTTTTTCTTTCTTTTCTTTTAAAGATAAAGAGGGAAAAAACCACTCTAATAAAACCTTTTAGTCTCTTGTGCTAATGGGACCCATAAAAGCTGACAGCACCTAAGGAGTCAGCCATGCTGAAAAACCAGCAGGCTGGGCACGGAGGGGCTGGTGAGAGGATCAGCTTCAAGGAGTTTCTGAAGGCAAATGATACAGCCTTCAGTGATGTAGCCTTCAGCTATACAGCCTTCAGGGTCCCCATGTGGAAGGTTTCCCCTTCTCCCCCTCCCTTTCTACCTTGGCAAGTGGAGCAACCAGTTGCACTTCTACCTGAATCAGAGGTACAGCACCACCCTCGCTGGAACCTTCCACCAGAGGGCATCAGGCCTGGAGGACCTTGTGGAATTTGACTTGCTTCAGGAGTGATTCACCAGAGAAGGATGAGCTAAAAAAAGACCAGGGGGATTATACCTCTTGCTGCCCTGTTCTGTCCCTAGTGGAAGCAGAGTTTCAGGGCAACCTTGCACCTACGCCTGAGGGTCCATGCCCCAATCGTACTCAAGGCAGGCTGCTTTGAGACTAACTTCATGACTAAACCTCTGATTCTAGCCTTAGAATTAGAAGCACAGGATGCAGACTGGGGGCCCAGAAATACAGAATTGAAGGTGGCACTGGCAAAACACACACTCAATCACTGCACTGATTCATCTGAACCTTTCCCTGCTCTAAAGAGCCTGAAACTCTGGTCTTTGTTTCCCAGATCAAGGGGAGAAACCAGAGCATGCTGTTGAGCCAGGACAGTGAGAAGCCAGGAGAATTCCTTGGGGAGTAGAATAGGGAAACTGAGACTGAGACCCAAACAAAGTGGCTCAGCAGTTTACAGCCAGATGTAGATGGTCACCTCCCTGGAGACAACATCCAGGCCTCAGTTGTGTTTCAGCTCCAGGCCCAGAAAAGCATCAAAACCAGGTGGGCAATGTCAGGACCAGCTGTAATGACTGAAGGCCCCTGGCCCTGTCACTGACCAATCAGTGGAGCCCAGGACCCTGAAAGGGCGCACCTAGAGAACTGATGTACATTCTACAGGGACCTCTCCTGAGACCTCCCTTAAGCTCCCTACCTGCAAGAGAGAGATAAAAGCTTTAATAAACGTCCCCTCATAGTCACCTGGGCTTGTGCTGTGAAATATTTCCTACATAAGTCAAGAACCCACACACTACAGCTGGCCCCAGGCAGACCCACTCCGGGTCAGGTCCCCATCAGGTAATACTATGAGCCCTAGAGAAGGGCTGAGGCATGGAGCACAGAGCTTTCCTCCTGTTTCTTCCCTGCAGCTATAACACATGGATCTGGGACAGTTCCTACTACCAAGGCCAAACATGAACTGGTCCTGGAAATAAAAACAATGAGAGACAAACAATAAACTGACTAAAAATAATTGGTCAGTTATGAGAACATGGATAAATTACCAAAAGGAGGTATTATTTTGTTTTGTGTTTTCTCATTTGTTGCATGTTAAAAAAAAAGAAAGAAAGAAAAAAGAAAGAAACATTTGTCTGGAACAGCCTTGGTGTCATCCTGTCCAGATGTAGAGGAACAGTTAAGACCCACCCTCTCCAAACCTTTAGCATACAGGACCAGGAACTGTGAAATGGCTTGTGTGGGAGACTGAAGAATGAACACAAAGTATACAGACTTCCCACCCCTGGGTGCATGTCTTTTGTAATGGGACCTCTAGACCTTCCCATCAATGAGGTCTTGTTCCCCAACCATAGGATCCAGGCTTGGACATGTAACTTCCTTTGGCCAATCAGACATGAGCAAATCTGAAATCACAGAGATGCTGAAAGTGCTTGTGCATCAGGGCTTCCCTCTTCTGCTACTAAAAAACTTCTACCACCATGCAAACAAGTAAAGGCAGACAAAACTTAACCAGCAGAGTTATTCTCAAAGAGGAAGGATGGATATTTTTATCTACTTCTACTTAGAAAATATGTGAAGAAACCACACCCAGGCTAGCATCCTGGAAGGTGAGAGACCATCTGACTCTTGCCCCAGCTAATATCAAAGGAGGCCATCCCATTCCCTCCAGCCCCAATCATGGCAGCCCAGATCAAAAGAGCCATTTAACTAACACAGAACCATGAAATACAATAAAGTTTCTTGTCTTAAGCCATTAAGTTTTGAAAATTCTGTTACACAGTGGAAGTTAAGCACTATCCTCTCTTTGGGCAGACAAGACCAAGAAGGCCAGGAGAATGTCCCTGGGGCCAATGAAAAAGATCACTAACTCAGCATCTCCATGCTGACAACCCTTTTGCTAAGTGCTAGCTGCATGTGACTTTAGGCAAGACACTAATAACTCACTGAGTCTCACCTTCCTCCTCTGCATACTGGGGACAGCAAGTTATTGTATAATGTTGTTGTGAGAGGGAATGAGAGAATAAATGGGAAGAACCCTGACACATAGCAAGTGCTCAGTAAATGTTTATCTCTTATTCAGCCAGACTACATAGTCAAGGTGTCTTCCACCTTGATTGCAAAAGAGTAGAAAATGCAGAAAAAATCCCAAGAGGAACCCACTCTCCCTGACCCCAGACCAGCTCAAACTGCAGGGCCATGCAAGGCAGGAGAGAATGTCTGTGGCTCAAACAGCTGCCCAAACTGTCGCTGAGGCACTTGGTTGCTAATATCTCTGAGGAAAGAGATGTTTCATCCAACATTCACTGCATCAACAACTCTGTGTATAAAATGTAGAAAAAATAATGTCTTTATTTATCCCATCAAGCAGTAATTAATGCCCCAGACAGGAATGTTCGTGGGCAGACACTCTGGTTCCTAAAAGCCAAGCCAGTTTCTAATTGGTCTAGTGAATAACTTTGGTTATTCAGAATAACCAAAGTTATTCATGTTTATTCAAAATTATTCAAAGTCACAGAACCATGTATTTCATGTAAATACATGGTTCTGTACTTCATGGTTCTGTGTTAGTTAAATGTTAGTAGGTCACAGAAACTGTTGAAGAGAGATTTGTGCACAGAAGCAACTTCCCTTCTCTCTTTACATCCTTGGAGAAAAATTTAGAATGCTGCACTGTGTTAGGAAATTAGACAAAGTGGGAAGTAGGCAAAACACACACAGCTCAAAACCTGGAGGACCCCCACAGAATCCTTAATGTAAGCATGATGGCAAGACCCTTGGCTGAGGCAGCCAAGAAAGACAGAGGGGCAATTTTATTTTTCTTCTTTAAAAGCAGCAGCTGAAGAGATTGCCTTTATGTTACACAGACACTCTGTTGCCCACCTCCAGGCCCAGCTGAAGGAGCTGAGGGCTGAGGCAGAGAGCAGGGCTAGGTCAACAGCTAATGGGTAGAACCAGCCAAGATGGGAAAAGAAAGGAGAGGAAACTGGCAATTACTGGGCTCCATGATGTGTCAGGTCCTAGAAGAGATGCTTTCATGCACTATCTCACTGAGTGTGCCCAAAGACCCTATGAGGGAAGAAGTATCCCCCTATCACACTGAGAAAGGACTTGCTCCTGATCATGCAGCAAGTAAGGAGCAGAACCAGACTGCAACCTAGGAGGAAAGGGATCAACCCTCCAAGGTGAATGGAGACACTTCTGACAGCCAGAGCCCCCAGGAACAAAGCTACCTGAGACTGGCCTACATGAGGCTGATGTGTCCCCAGCTCTGAGAGTAGCCACCATGGAGCCCAGGGGTCCAGGGCCCCCCTAGTATTACAAAGAAGCACCAGGTGAGGTGAGAACTGGGTGAAGCACAAGTCTAGCTGCTGAAGCCCCTTCTCAGTCCCACCCTCTTACCATTCCTACACATACCCTTCCCACTTTCAAAGCTCCCTGCTTCTTCTATATGTTTTACAGAGGCAGATAAAATGATACAGATTTATAAACAAAGACACACACACACACACACACACACACACACACACACACACAGAGGTATATCCATTCTTCTTTGGAAATAGCTTTGCTGGCTTGAACCCCACTCTATTTCTCCTCCAACTTCCTCTCTGATGCTCTCCCTGACACCCTATAGCCTGTTGCCCAGGCAGAATTCATTCTTCCATCCTCTGTGTTCCCTTTTTTGTCCCATACTCATTATATTGTATTCTATTTCCTGGTTAATAGACCTGTGTCCCTTTCTAGAATATGAGAATACAGACAATTTCTTATTTGTCTTTGATCCTGACCACTTAGCACAATAAAATAGTGATAAAATAGTGATAAAATAGTGATAAAAAAAAGGCATATCCTGAAAAAGCTCAGAGTCTAGGGAAGTAAGGCAACTGGGGACCTATAGTACAGTTTGGTAAGTGCTTTGGTGGGTGAAAACAGGGTCCAGAGAGCATGTGGTCTGGGGAGAGGGCTCCAGGAAGGGGTGGCATCTCAGCTGAGACCTATGCAAGAGTAGGATGTGTCTGGGTGAAGAAAGGTGTTCTAGGCAGACTGAGCTACATACACAAAGGTCCAGAGAGAGAGATTAAGGAACATTCTAGAAACTACAATATGATAGGTCAGTAGGGCCAGAGAATAAAGTGTGAGAAGTCACTGAGTAGCAGAGGATGAAGGTGAGAAGATGAGCAGGGATCAGATGAGTCAGCAAGCAGGATGTGAACACCTTCTCTCTGTGATATGCTGTAGAAAGTGATTGGGCTGAGGTGGTGAACAAGACATACAGTCTCTGCCCTGATAGAGCCTCCAGTCCAGAGGGGAAGAAAAAGGCAAACACGAGAAATAATTTCAAAATGTGCTAGAGGACATGAATGAAACTGAAAAGAATTAGAAATATGTAAGAAATACATAAGGGCAATCTGAAACTCGGGGATAAACAAACTTTGGTGTGGAAAATAGGTAGAGAAGGTCAAGAGAGAACAATATATGTAAGCTCCTGGGGCACAGAAGAGCTTGGCATATGCAAGGGCTAAAAGACCAGCAAGAGCAGAATGCACAGAGTGTGAGGAAGGGCCTCAGACAGGGTGGATTTGCCTGCAAGCAACAGCAAACCTTCCTAAAAGTGATGGGAACCATAGAGACACTTCTTATCCCACTGAAGAGGAGGTTGTAAAATTTATAAGGTGGATTCTGCTACTCAGCCGATGTCTTCAAGGACCTGCTCTTCCCATTTGTCACCCTCAGTGTGTGGCACTGCATTCCCTCACAGTGTCCAGGCACCACATCCTCACCACCAACATCTCAAAAGCAGGAGTGTGGCCCACAGCATAACTCTGTCAGAAGGGCAGCACATCTTTCCTAGAGCTGCCAATACACATTCTCTTAAGTCCCATGAGGCAGAAACAATCACATATCGCCTTCATTCCAGTCACTGGCAACAGAGTCCTGGCATTACCATGATTGGCCTAGATTAACCATGGTCAACTCTTATGGAGGGGAGAAGGGCTCATCTTCCCTAAAAATGTCATCACCTCTTTCATAAAAAATCCCCCCATCTGAACATAATCAGGGCTCTCTTAGAGTGGAAGATGAGAGGAAATGGCTGCTAGGAGGGCAGCTGATCAAGAAGAGGGTGCAAGATGTGGCTGGAAAATTCGATGGCTGGGTCAGATTATACAGACCCTTCTTTATAAGGCATAGTATGGATTGAGGGTTTTATTTTACAGATAATGAAGAACTTCTGAAGGGTTTTAAGAAGAGGGGTAACATGAAACAATTTAGTTATTAAAATGCTGTGCTGTGTGAAGAATGGGGATCAAAAGTGGAAGTATAAGACCAACTAGGAGGCTATTGTGCTAGGTCAAGAAAGAGGATGGCGGCCTGGACTGGAGGGGAGCAGAGCAGGGAAGATGAAGAGAGCATACATTTGAGACATACATTGGAGATAAACTGGCAAGACTTAAGGAGTAAGGGATGTGGAAGATGACAGAAAGGAGAAATCAGGGATGACTCCCACAACATTAGTCTTGCAAAGTGGTGGATAAGGATGCAATTTTATGAGATGTGGAGAGATTTAAGGAGAAACTGATTTGGGAAGAGGATCAAGAGTTTGGAGATAGCTGTAGTACATTCAAATGAAAAGTCAAGTACACAGAATTGTAACACCAGAGCTGAAGAGAGAAATTTGAAAGTCGTCATTATATAGATGATGGATTTTAAAGCTTGGTAATATGTAAGCTCACCAAGCAAGAGTGCACACACAGAAAATGTCTAGCCCCAAGACTTGGGATGTCCAATGTGTAGACAAGAATATAGGGGGAGTAAACAGAAAGGGACACAGAGAATGACTGATCTGAAGGTGGGGAACCAGAGGAGTGTGGTGTTCAGAGCCAGAGAAACTGTCACTAAGGAGGATAGGGAGCCAAATGCTGCTAAGAAGACAAGATGAGAACATCAAAATGTCCATAGTACTGGACACCAGAGAAGCTACTAGTGAACTCCACTGCTGTGGGGTAGCATGGTGAGGGTGATTGAAGAGGGCAGGAGAGTGACAGGGAGGTGAAGAAGTGGGGGGCAGTGTATGCAAACAGCTCTTCTAAATCATTTGGCCAGGAGAGTGAGCAGAAATGGAGCAGGAGCTGAAAGAGGCGGTGTCATTTCAAGCTGCTTTTTAAAGGACAACAGATAAGAAAGAGGGTCCGTATACTGCTGGGAATGACCCCAGGGGGAGGTTCTTGAGAAGGTAAGAGGCTGGGATCCAAGCCCTTGGAGGCTCAGGAGGGGTGGGTCTGGGTGCCACTACAGATGAGTCTGTGGATTGGGGGGTGGAAATATGAGGAAGCTCCAGTCTGATGTCTTCCAAGTTCTTGTCTCCTTTGTGAAGTCTGTGATGAAATGCTGAGCTTTGTGTGGGTGTGGGTGGTGAGATGGGAGACAGGAAATGAGAGAAGATAAGAAATAGGAACCTTGGGAAGTAGAAAGGGAGTCTTCTAGAGAAATAGGATAAAAAATCTTAAAGTCCATTGACTTGAACCGATTTTCAGCAAGGCAGTCTCCCACCCAGCCTCAAGGGAGGTAATGGTGAGTAGAGCATGGGACCAATCAGGAAACCAAGGTGCAGGGAGTCCCCACTAAGGGTTTGTTTGGAGCCCAGACCCAGGCCACCAGGCTGACACACACAGCTCTCTCAGAGTAAGCCTGCACAATTTCATTCTATTTCTCTGGGAAAGACAAAGTCTGAGGCAATGAGGGAATGTTCTGCCCAGGCAGGATGAACTCAAAAACTAGGGTGGGGTTAGGGCCCTGCTGGGGTCAGCTGATAAGAATCAGACTGGAATGGGGGTGAAATACTAAAGAGAAAAAGGAAAAATCCAGTGGGAATTAATCCTACATGGATGAAAAAGGCATTGAGACCTCCAGACCCAGAGCTTGACCTTCACAATAGGTATGTCCTTGAAACCAGTCTACATCAGTTAGAAAGACAAGAGTCTCACAGCTGACTCTTCTCTTTGGTCTTGTAATCCTGAGCCCCTTACCTCCCTCTCTGGCCTCAGGAATTTGGGTAAAAAGACTTTGGAGGCCCCTTTCTATTCTGGCCTTCCAGGAATGGAGAAAAACCCTTACATGTGAAAATGCCAGTCACCCAAGGAGAACCGTGTGTATATCCGTCCAGCCTTTTTGGCTAATAATACCTTTTAAATATATATTAAAAGAGACAAAATGTGTTTGTCCTGCTGAGAATGGCTGTTACTGTGGACAGAGAGACAGAATGGTGAGAGTCCCAAGATAATTCATGTTTTGTTCTGAATGGCCCTTACGAGAAAGGAGTGCAAACAGGGAATGCTCCTAAAGCAAGCAGTTATTAAGTTCATAGGTTCAGTGCCTTTGTTCATTTTTCAAACATTCTGAGCCTGTCCTTCAGTGGCATCTAATTCAAGAGGCTCAACTAGGAGGACGAGACACAGGCAACTAGCACTGAGGAGGTTCTGGAGGTGCAGCCAATAGGGATTCCTGAAACCATCCTGGGCCAAAAGCAAGCGTCTCTAATCTGTGAAGCCCTCTGTACAAAGCTCTTTTACTTAGGTTGGGGCCAAGGTAGGATTCTGACCTATGCTAGGAAGAGGCCAGGCCCTGTACACTTATAGCCTGCAAACTGTTTTCTTTGGCTCTGCCAAGGAGTTAAAATTATGTATAGCAGTGGTTCTCAAAGTGTCCCAGACCAGTAACATCAGTATTACCTGGGAACTCCTCCCTGGCTGCCACACCAGATGGCGTTCTCCTGCAAACTCCACTCCTGCAAAGAAGCCTCCCTGACAACAGTAACTCTCTGCCCTCTAAAATCCTGCTCAAGAATTAGCTAGTGAAGACATATTATACCTGTTGCCTCCCCTTCCCAGTGAGACCCTCGAGGACCTAATTCCCTAATCCCCTCTCTGCTTGCACGTGATATAGGTACTTATTGATCCAGGTAGTAAAAAAGGGAGATGACTGGCAGTGTCATCCCCCCACCCTAACACACCTACACAAAGAACACCATATTCCAAAAGCTTCCGCCCGGAGAACACCCTGAATCTGGGCACTAAGAAATCGGAGGTCCAGAGCATGCAGAGAGGCCCACCTAGGCTACTGCACTTCCTTCTGGATTTCAAGTGTCCCTGAGAGCAGCCATTCACTGGCAGAGACAGGTACTCTAGACATCTCTGCCTTGCTCACCTACAGCCACTCACTGTTCTGAGTCTGCACACTCATAGTCTGTGTGCTTCACTCAGCTCACCAGCCATGGCAGTAAATTGAATTCATGAATACAGTTTGGCAAATCCCAGAAGCCAAATGACTGACAGTGGTTTTCACATTGAATCCTGCAGTGCTGGGAACTGACACTGTATCAGTTTTGAATTATAAAAATCCTTTAAAATGCAGCTTGTTGCTCCAGAAGTGGCATCTTTGTCTAACAAGTTCATGCTCCTCCTACTGGATTTCAAAGGCAGCTCACCAGCCTCCTGGAGCTTGCTTCCTGCCCCTGAAGGTTTATGAAGCATGAGACCTGAGCAGTAACTGGGAATCCAGCAAGCCTAAGTTGCTGTAACACAAGGCATACCTGTGTTATCTGAGCCACAGCCAGGCTAGCATTGCAAATAGGATCTAGGATAAATGGGCTGGTTCTGAGAAGCAATCCTGAAGGTTTCTGACTTGCTCACTATGCAAGTTACTGGTGCAAGCACCTTAACAATACCCATTCCTATATGGAATCCCATTCTGGAGAGATCAAGATAATAATAACTATATATTCTGATACTGTGCTAGGCCATTCACATGTGTCATCTTATTACATATCATTATCCCTATTTCAAGTGTCAATGACTTTAAGTAACCTCCCAGGTAACAGGCAATACATGGCAGAGCTAGGATTCAAATGTAAAATCAATGGATTGAATACCCATGCTCTTTTCTTCACACAGAGTTATAGGAATCCTTTTTCCATATCAAAATGGCTCCACAATTCCCTCCAATCACTTATACCAAGCCCACACTGCCTTCCCTGGGGGCCCCTCACCCCTGATTGTCAGTATTGTTACATTAGGCTTCTCTTTACTCCAGTTTCCATTATATCATCTCAACCTGGCATGATAAAATAGCCCATCATAAACATCAGCTTAATTATAAGCAAAGACTGTTGCCTCTAATAAATAAACATGTGTAATATATACAGGACAAAAAGGTACCTCTACATTTTCAGTTTTGTAAAGACAAATTGACTTGATCATCTAATCAATAAAAATGCCTCTGTAAACTCCTACTGTTATTATGAAGCAATTTCAGACAGAGTGAAAAAGATGCATCACATCTGTATCCCTACCAGGACAGACAGGGTCTAATTAAGCCAATGGATAAAAGTTTGAGCCCAACACCAGTCCATGGACAGTTGGTGTCTAGGTGCCCCTCACTGCCATGCTTGGCCTCCAGTGTTTCCTGAGGCAGAGAAGGAAGTAGCAGATGTCTTGATCTCAATTGCACATCAGGTTTGGGGGAAGCCCAAGTGCACAGAAATTCATCTAAATTGTGGAGTTTGATCAAATCAGGGAATCCCTGGGGGCAAACACACCCTACAAGTCAGAGGAAGGGCAGCCTTACTAATGGGTCAGAGAGGGGTGACTAACAGAGGAGGGTGCTCATCCTAAGTGATTCACTAACACCCCTTATTTTCCATCCCTCTTACCAGTGCCACATTGAGGCACTCAGCATCTCACAAGTTACAAGCACCTCCTTACTGACCTTCTTGCTTCCCATCTCATGGCCTCTAATTCTCACTGTGGCCACATCATTTACCTAAAACAATATCTGAGGGAAGAAAGAATAGTCACTGCCTTACAGAACATTTTTCAGTGTCTATATGAGAAAGTCCAAACTCCTCTTTCTAAATAAAGGCTCTTCCTGAACTGACCTTGTGTTCTTCCAAACTCACCTCCCATCCTCCTTTCTCTGACTGCTCCAAACTCTCTGCAGTTACCTGAATATCATACACATCACGCTCCTAACTAAGCCTTTGTACATTCTGATCCTTTCCCTAAACACCATTACCCAGATCCACTCTTAACAATCTTCTACTCACCCTTTAAGCTTGACTTACATGATCTTTTATAAGTCCTTCCCTGCTTCCCCTGCACTCCTGCCTCAGAGCCCTCTATCACTGTCAGCCTAGTTGCCTGTCTCTGAGTGCCAATGCCTTGCAATGGGTATATCTCCAGCCCTTACTTCTGCCCTGAACTCCAGACTCTTGTCCAGCTGCTTCCTTTCCAAATGCTCATATGCCACACAAGGCTCTCTAAAACATAACTCTGAACCCACATCTTCCAAAATTGTTCTTCTCACAAGTCTCCTCTCTTAGAAAATGGCACTCTGAGCCTTGGCCAGTGTGACTCAGTTGGAGTGGTGTCCAGTAGACCAAAAGGTCATGGGTTTAATTCCTGGTCAGGGCACATACCCAGGTTGTGGGTTCTAGGGCACATAACATACGACAGAGAAGGCAACCAATCAATGTTTCCCTCTCACAGAGATGTCTGTCTGTCCCCTTTCCTCTCTCCCTCAAAGAAAAAGGAAAGAAAAGAAAAGAAAAGAAAAGAAAAGAAAAGAAAAGAAAATGGCACCCTAATCCAACCAGTTGCTTGAACAAAACTCTCAGTGACCCTTAATTCCTCTTTCTCCCACATGATTCATATCCCCAAACCATTTTTGTTAACCCTATCTCAAGAACATAAACAATACAATGTTAATTCAGTGGAGGAAGGATTGTGTTTTCAACAAATGGTGCTGAAACAACTGGATATCCATTTGCCAAAAACGGAACCTTAACTCTTACCTCTCACCACAAAAACAACTCAAAATGAATCACAGACCAAACTATAATATCTAAATTTATGAAACTTCTGGAAGAAAATGTAAAATAAACTATTTGTGACCTTGGATTAGACAACAAGTACTTAGCTACAATACCAAAAGCATCATCAATAAAAAACTGATAAATTAGACTTTATCAAAATTATTAACTTCTGCTCTTCAAATGGCACTACCAAAAGAATGATAAGAATCTAAAAGAACTGAAATCAGGGTCTCAAAGAGATGTATTTACATCCAATTTATAGCAGCATTGTTCAGAATAGCCAAGAAATGGAAGCAACCTAAATATCTATCAATGGATGATGGTTGGATAAGTAAAATGTGGCAAATACATACAATGAAATATTATTAATCCTTAAAAAGAAAAGAAATTCCAATTCATGCTACCACATGGATGAACCTTGAGGACCTTATACTAAGTGAAAGAAACTAGGCACAAAATGGCAAATACCACTTCACTCTACTCAATGAGTAGTCAAATTCATAGAAACAGAAAGTAAAATGGTGGCAGACAGGGGCTGAGGGAGGAGGGGATGGGGAGTTGTTATTTAATAGGCACAGATTTTCAGATTTGAAAGGTGAAACAAGTTTTAGAAATTGGTTGTACAACAGTGGGGATATACAAATGCTACTGTACCATACACTTAAAAATGGCTAAGATACTAAAATTTGTTATGTGTATTTTCTACAATAAAAGAATACAACCACAAAATGTGGACCATCATGATAGGATTCTCAAAGAAGATGTCTTCTGGAATCATTCTCTAAATGAGAACAGAGGAGTGGAATTGTGTATGTTTTATTTTTTTTAATTTTTATTGTATTTTTTCATTGCCATTTAACCTTCTTATACCCCCCTCCTCCCTGAAATTACCACCCTGTTGTCCACGTCTATGAGACCTTTTCTTTTCTGCTTGATCCCTCTACCATCTAACCTCCCCACTGCAATAGCTGGCATCCTGCTCTCTATCTATGAGTCTGTCTATATTTTGCTTGTTCAGTTTGTTCATTAGATTCCACATATAAGGGAAATCATGTGGTATTTGCCTTTCTCTGACTGGCTTATTTCACTAACCATAATGTTCTGCAGGTCCATCCATTTTCTCATAAAGGGCAAAATTGTATTCTTTTTTACAGCTGAGTAGTATTCCAGTTTGTATACATACTATTGTTTTTTTTATCCACTCATCTACTGATGGACACTCAGGCTGCTTCCATATCTTGGCAATTATAAATAACTTTGCAAAGGTCAGGGGTGCTTATGTTCTTTTGAATTACTGTTTTGGGCTTCTTTGGAAATATTCCCAGAAGTGGGATGGCTGAGTCAAAAGGCAGGCCCATTTTTAATTTTTCAGGTATCTCCACACTGCTTTTCACAGTAGTTGCACCAGTCTGCATTCCCACCAACAGTGCACTAGGGTTCCCTTTTCCCCACATCCTCTCCAGCTCTTGATTACTGATTTATTGATGATAGCCATTCTGACAGGTGTGAGATGGTATCTCATTGTTGTTTTAATTTGCATTTCTCTGATGATTAGTGACACTGAGCATCTTTTCATATGTCTACTGGCTATCTGTATGTCTTCTTTGGAGAACAGTCTATTCAGGTCCTTTGCCCATTTTTTAGTTGGATTGCTTTTTTTTTTTGGTGTTGAATTTTGTTAAATGCTTTATAAATTTTGGATATTAACCCCTTATCAGATGTATTGGTGAATATGTTCTCCTATTCTATGGGTTGCATTTTTATTTTGTTGACAATTTCCTTTGCTGTGAAAAACTTTTTAGTTGGATGAAGTCCCTTTTACTTAGTTTTTCTTTTGGTTTCCCTTGCCTGGGGAGATACATCAGATAAAATATTACTATGAGCAATGTGTGAGATCTTACTGTCTATATTTCCTTCCAGGATTTTTATGGTTTCAGGTCTAATATTTAAGTCTTTAATCTATTTTGAATGTATTCTTGTGTGTGGTAGAAGGTGGTCTAGTTTCATTTTTCTGTATGTATCTGTCCAATTTTCCCAACACCATTTACCAAATAAACTATCTTTAGCCCTTTCTGTGTGCTAGCTTCCTCTGTTGAATATTAATTGACTATAAAGGTGTGGGTTTATTTCTGGGCTCTCTATTCTGTTCCATTGATCTATGTGTCTGTTTTTATGCAAGTACCATGCTGTTTTGATTACTATGACCTTATAGTATAGCTTGATATTAGGTAGCATGATTCCTCCAACTTTGTTTTCTCAGGATCGCTGTTGCTATGTAGGGCTTTTTGTGGTTTCATATAAATTTTTGAAATATTTGTTCTAGTTCTGTGAAATATGACATTGGAATCTTGATAAGAATTGTGTTGAATCTATAGATTGCTTTAGATAGTATGGACATTTTAATGATGTAAATTCTTCCTATCCATGAACATGATATGTGCTTCAACTTGGTTTTATCTTCTTTGATTTCTTTCTTCAGTGCCTTGTAAGTTTCCAAGTATAGATCTTTTACATCTTTAGTTAAATTTATTTCTAGTTATTTTATTCTTTTTGAAGCAACTGTGAATGGCACTGCTTTAATTTCCCTTTCTGATAATCATTACTGACATATAAAAATGCAACTTACCTCTGCATATTAATTTTGTATCCTGCTACTTCACTGAATTCATTTATCAGTTCTAGTAGTTGCTTGGTAGAATTTTTGGGGTTCTCTATGTACAGTTTCATTCATCTCAGATAAAGATGGTTTTACTCCTTGCTTTCCAATTTGGATTCGTTTTATTTCTTCTTCTTCTCTGGTTGCTATGGTTAGGATGTCCAGCACTAATTTGAAGAAGAGAGGTGAAAGCAGACATCCTTGTCTTGTTCCCAGTCTTAAGAGGAATGCTCATAATTTTTGCCCATTCAGTATGAGGCAGGCAGTGGGTTTGTCATATGTGGCCTTTATTAGGTATGTTACCTCTATTCCCACTTTGCTGAGTGTTTTTATCATAAATGAGTGCTGGACTTTATCAAATGCTTTTTCTGCATCTATTGATATGATCATGTGGTTTTTATCCTCCATTTTGTTTATGTGGTGAATCACATTTATTGATTTGCAAATGTTGTACCAACCTTGCATTCCCAGAATAAATCCCACTTGATCATGACGTATGATCTCTTTGATGTACTGCTGTATTCAGTTTGCTAATACTTTGTTGTGGATTTTAGCATCTATGTTCATCAGGAATATTGACCTATAATTTTCTTTTTTTGCAGTGTCTTTATCTGCTTTTGGAATTAGGATAATGCTGGCCTCATAAAATGAGTTTGAGAGCTTTCCCTTCCCTTGAATATTTTTAAATATTTTGAGGAGAGGTGTTCTTCCCAAAATGTTTGGTGAAATTCACCTGTGAAGCCACCTAGTCCAGGGCTTTTGTTTGTTAGGAGTTTTAATTACTGCTTCAATTTGACTAGGCGTAATTTGTTTATTCAGATTGTCTGATTCTTCCTGATTTATTTTGGAAGATTGTATGTTTCTAGGTCTACATTTTCCAATTTTTTGGCAGAGAGTTGTTCATAAAATTTTCTTACAACCCTTTGTATTTCTTTGGTGTTAGTTGTTTCTCCTCTCTTATTTCTGATTTTATTAATTTCAGTCTTCTTTTTTTCTTGATAAGTCTGGTTAAAGACTCATCAAGAGTCTTATTAATTTTGTTTATCTTTTCAAAGAATCAGTGTATGTTCTTTTTTTTACTCTATTTCATTTATTTCTACTCTGATCTTGATGATTTCCTTCTTTCTACTCACTTCAGGCTTTGTTTGTTGTTATTTTTTAAGTTCCTTTAAGTATAAATTTAGATTGTTTATTTGAGCTTTTTCTTGTTTTTTGAGATAGGCCTATAATGCTATGAATATCCCCCCTAGGACTGCTGTCCCTTGTCCCACAGGTTTTGGATTGTTGTGTCCTCATTTTCATTTGTTTCAAGGTATCTTTTGAATTCTTCCTACTATGACTTCAATGGATAGATCTTGCAGACAGAAAATCAACAAGGAGACAGAAGCCTTAAATGACAAGCTAGATCAAATGGATTTAATTGAGATCTTCAGAGCATTTCACCCATCAGTAAAAAGAAGTGATCTTCTGATACACACAGCAAAAGGGATAACTCGCAAATTCATTAAGCTAAGTGAAAAAAAATGCATTACATTAAGACCTCATAAGCTACGTACCCTATTATTCCATTTAAATGACTTTAAATGACTTTAAAAACAGATCACTATTTGGCATGGGTTAGAGGTGGAACACAGGGGGGTATGGAGGGTGATGAATTTGTTCTGTATCTTGACGGTGGTGTTAGTCACACAACCATAAGAGCTTGTTAAAATTCACAGAACTTTACACTAAAAAGGGGAATTTTACTGTATGTAAAGTGTACCTTAGTAAAAAAAAAAAAAATGAAAGCACCCAGATCTGGAATTTGCCCACCAGGCCCATGTTGTTGCCAGGGCCAGTTCTTGTCCCAACTTTTGTCAGCTCTTACCCAGACTACTGCTACTTGTCACTTCTTAACTTTTCCTTCCTTATAATTTATTCTTAAAGGGAAGTCAGAATTACTTTCTTTGCAAATATAAATCAGATTATGTCATGCCCTTGCTTAAAACTCTTCCAGTGTCTTCTCATCTCATTTTAGAAAAAAATCCAAATTCCTTCCAGGCCTACAAGGCCCATCCAAGTAGCCTGGACTCTCCAGGACATCCTGTATGTGGAACCTGGAGGATTTTACTCTACCTCATTCCCTTCCCCTGGAATGCTGTGCCCTGACCTCTGTTTGGCTGGATCCTTCACTTATCTTTCTGTTCTGAGCATAAATGCTACCTCTTCAGAAAGGTGCACCCTCAGTTCATCCCACCTCATTAATCTGCACCCCCACATCATGCTAGCCACATTCACTTCTGAACCCTCAGTGGCAAAGCAGGTCATGGCACACAGTGGGTGCTCAATAAATGCTGCTTGGACTGTTATCTTTAGGAAGAAGCCTGCCTCTGAGCCTTAGTGTGCACTTACAGTGGAGTGGGGGATTACTCGGACATGGGAAAAGCACAGCACTGCCTGCAGGATCTCCCACCCTCACCTCTGCCCAGATGCAGTACTTAATCTGGAACTTCCAACAGCTAGTCAGTGGTGGAGCCAGATTTCAAACCCAGCCACCCAAGGAACTGTTGGCATTAACAACCCTCTCCACCTTCAATTCTGAGTATCTGTGAAGATAGGTCAAGCTGGGAACCACATGAGAAAGTAAGGAACGCACTGCAGGGTAGTACCAGAACCCACTGGATGGCTTGGCCCAACCTCGACTCTACCTGCCTCCAGGGCTGAAAAGCAACTGCTGAGTGGTTCTCAGGATTAACAGTCTGATTACTGAGAGCCAAGCAGGCACTAGGCATCTCTTTTGCAGAAAGGAGGGAAGGTGGCTAACATCAGCTTGATGGATGCCTGGTACACACTAGAAGCTCTAGTCATGTTGTCTCTTTAACACTCACCCTGACAGCATCCTCATTTTTATGTGACCTTAGAGCAGTCATGCCTGCTGTGTAAGGGGCAGAGCTTGTTGGAGTCCACATCTAGAACTGGTTCCATCAAATGCCTAGAGGCAGCTCTAAATCCAACCCTCTCTCCAGATTTTTGGGGAGCATTAATTAAGCTTGTTCTCATTCCAAGAGTGGAGGAGCAGACCAGAAAGCCCTAGGGATCTTGCTGCTGTTGTAACATCTGGACTCCCCTGAGCTGTACTTTCTCTGTTCCTCCATGCTCTCATGTCCTGTGTCCTGTGTATGTAGATAAAGCTGATATAACTTCAACCAAACGTCCCAGCTGGTGCCCTTCCGTTTCTCTGCCCCCTAGCCATGTTTCTCTCCTCCTTGTCCCTATATCCCTCTCTGAGCCATCTCTCACCCTTTTTCTGTCTCTGTCTCCATTTCTTTGTCTCATGTGTATGCATGCACACACAGGGATACACTCATCCACACACTGATACCATTCCAACTCACTTCCTTCAACTGTTCAGCTCACTCTGCCGAAGGGACATGAACTTTAGAGACAAAGGCCCTGGAAAGCCCACTGCAGGGGGTTAAGGATGACAAAAGTATGTCTGGGCTACAGCTGTGGTCCCCAGGGCCAGAGTCATGGAGTCTGTGCACTGCACAGGGTCTTGTGGCTGCCTGGAGACTGCACAGACACCACCACTTCTCATGACGCTCTCAGCCCTGCTAAATACCCACACAGCAGATACTCTGGGCCAGCTCAGCTGCACCCCAGTGGTGAGGCTGGGAAGGGCTGGAGAGAGAAGAGCAGGAACTGGCATAATTTCATGTCTGGCCTTTCCTAGCTGAAAGGCAAAATGACTCTGTGATAGCCAGTTCCAAATTAGTTGTAGTTTACAATCCCCCTGTCTGTTAGGAAATGTCCCATTAAATTTTAATGATCTGCCTTCCAGGGAACTCCCCACACCCTCTGTGCCCTATTGGACAGCTAGCCCTGGAAAAGCAGGGTAAAATACTGGTGAGGCATAAAGGAAGATGAACACCCAAGAGATGGTGTCCAGAATGGGCTCTCATCCACATTTCATTGGGAAACTGTGTTCAGAACATGAAGTAAAAAATTCCTTACAAGCTGAGAAATTACCATCATTCTGCTGTGTTTCCCATAGGACCCCATCCCTTCCCACTCTCCTCTCAGACCACATCCTACTCACCCCCTCTGAAACCCACCCAGCCCTTCTCTATCCCCAGTGTTTGCTTATGTCTCTAGGCTACAGAAACCACCTAGCTCGAACTCCACAAGATGCAGAATTCAGGTCAGAGATGTACCCTGCCCCATTTTCCCATACATGCAGCTGAGGCTAGAGTAGGAGTCTTCTTTTAAAAGGAAGATGTCAAAGGTCTTAAAGATTATTCAAATATTACCTACCTGGATAAACAGTCTCTCCTATCCTGTCATTATCATCTCCCTTACTAAAGCTAAAATATAATACTTCAATTTTATATTCAGAGTGGAATTGCTTCTGGTGACTCTTGGAGAGAGAGGAAAGATGACAAAGTGGAGAGGGCAAGCTTTGGGGAAGGGGGAGCAGAATCCTCCCAGCTCATCACCCAGCACAGTCAGTCTGGATGACCTGCAGGAACTAAGGTGAGACCTTGAGCAGAAGGTCAGAGGTTACCTGAAACCAAACAATAGCCAGCCTTGTCTCTGGCTCAGCACAGGCTAGTGGTCATAGAGGAGGCTTGGGAATCAAGGATCACAAGGACCCATCTAGCTCCAAGAGATTCTTGCATGACCTTGGCCTTGTCACCACTGGGTCATGTCTTCAGAGGCACTGCTACTTATCCCTGGGCAGTGTGACTGTCCATGATCATCAGAGCCCTACGCAGGTTCTTCACTGACATTGAATTAAATCCTGCACATTCTTGGCTAAATCCTTTCCTTCATTTCTTTACTCTCCCTCATCTCATGGAACCCTTGGTTTTCACCTGCCCAGGTCATGAGAAAGCTAGGCACGGGTTTGTGATCCTCCCTGCTTCCGCTAGTACCCCTGGTCAGTCAAAACTTTTACTTGATCGAGAGCACCTGCCTTTCTACACTTTCACCTTCCCTTAGGAGGGGAGCACAAAGGGGGTCCCCAGTCCTCCTGAAGTCCAGCTTTACCAGCAGAGAAGACAAAGGTATTGCCAATTTTACTATTACAATGCATTTTAAAGTTATTGTGATTCTTTTTTAAAAAAATATTTATTTTTAGAGAGAGGGGAAGGAGGGGAAAAAAGATACAGAGGAATATTGATATAAGAGAGACACCAATCAGTTGGACCTAGCTGGTTACCCAGTCATGTGCCCTGACTGGGAATAGAACTGGTGACCTTTCGGTTTGTGGGACTATACCCAACCCACTGAGCCACAACAGTGAGGGCTATTATTGTGATCCTTAAGATGTCAATAGTAGGGAATCCTACTCTTCCTCTAATTAATTCAGCAAATGCCCTGAAATAATAGAAGTTGTAAATTGTAATTCCAAACTCATCCCCCCACCACCACTGGAATTAACAATTAGTCAGCACCAGGCTATCATAAGGAAGATGGACTATTCTTTTTTATTGCCGCAATTAGGCAACACATTCAATAATCAAAATGAAATACAAATTTGCCCAGGAGCCCAGTAAATTATGTCCATTCATACTATGTTTTCCTATGGTTGCCACCACTAACATAAAAGGGGCTATATGTTCCAGCTGCAGGAGGATGTCGTCTGGACCATGTCTGAGGCACTCTTCAGGGCCCCTCTTAATTAGCTTTCTGCTGCTTGGTTCATAAGCACCAAGTGAAGAGGAAGGTGCTGGGTGCCCACATCTGGTTCTGCCAATATCTGTAGGGGTGCCAGCAGGAGGTCAGAGTGGCTTGTGATTTCTGGAGGGATACTGGTAAACAATGAGGCAAGAGCAGGAGTCTTATATGTGGTTGTGTGTTGGTCAATGTGTGAGGCAGATGCCCCAAAACATACACACAACCTCAGAAGTACACTCTATTGAGAAAACTCTGCATCTTTGGCAAAAATTTTTCAAGGTGAGAAGGAGGACTTGGAAGACAGTGAAAGGATCCACATGCCAGAGGGAAATGGAACAGACGAGTTTCATAAGGAGCCACTGAATAAGTTGTGAAAATTAAACCAGGTAAAAGGCAGTGGCTGGGCAGGGAGAGAGAAAGACAGAGGATGATAAATTGAAAGATATTAGTACTAAGGTGCCCTTTACCTACCACAGTCTGGGCAGAAAACGTGTACTCTTTAGAATTTTAAAAAATGCTCATGTCCTGAAATGGAGGGTGCAAAGGTCCAGTCCCAGCATTAAGGTTCATAATTGAAGTATCTCAATTGAAATGTTTTCCTAGAGTTCGTAGGGATGGCAGGATCCTCTGAAACTAAAAAGGCTGCTGACATGGTGCCATTCACACATTCCTAGGACTCACAGAGGGCAAAGCAGAAGCTACTGTACTTCCCAAAAGTATGGAGAGCCTGAGGAGAAATTCAATTGAAGGGATTTATTTGCAAATGTTGGAAACTCCTTAGGGTCACATACCCCTTCCTGGTCATTCAGTATAGACTTAGGCACATAATAAGTGCTCAATAAACATGCGTTAAACTGAGACTTGGGTTTGTGGCACAAATCTCTGCTCAGTGGACACTGTAGGGAGACACAGAACAAAAAGCTTCCCTCCCTGCAAATTGATGGAGTGCTTCAGTGAAGAGAAAGTGATCCTCATAATTCATTCATTCACTCAAAAACATGGATTGAACATCTATCTATACCATACCACTTGCATGCCAGGCATCAGGGGTTATACGTGAGCAAGAAAGGCACAGCCCCTGTCCTAACAAAGCTCACAGTCCTCAGGAAGAAGGACAAGTGAACAAACAGCCAGGAAGAGAGAGAAATGCAGTGATGATGAGGTAAGGGTATTAGAGCCTCCCCAAAGGAATAGACATTCAAATTGAGACCTAGAGAATGCATAAGAGTAAGCCAGGTGCCACTGTTTACTCATCTGTAAAATAGGAGTAATAAGAACACCTGCCTTGTGGGGTTGTTGTCAGAATTAAATGAGATAATCTGTGTAAGCTGTTGCAACAGGCCTGGTGCATAGCATGTATTATTTAAGTCTGCTTTTGCTACTATTATTAATACTGTCATCACTCCCTCATTCCATCTTTGGGAGAAGGCCTATCATGATAGAGGTCATACTGGAGGCCTGGTCTCAGCACTGTTCCATGCCCATTTAACATGGATCATTGCTCAATTCAACCTGCCTTTAAGGGAGCCCTACCACATAACTGGCACATGCTAAGGAATGACTGGAATTGGGAAGAAGTGCATGACTTGTTCTTAAGAAGCTATGATAAGGTTGGACAGAAGACACATAAAGCACTACATCTTATTGCATATTCTATGCTAGAGGCACCAGTGTTAGTCTTTGAGGTAAAAGGAATTGTCAGAGATGTTCTCATGGCTGTAGGACCCGCCCAAGGTAGCAGCATCCAAGCCATGAGTGAGCGGAGATGAGTCAGCAGGAGCCTCAAGGTCTTGCCATCCACTGTACTTCAACCACCTTCTATCTAGTCCTCTAAGGTGTGAAGAAGTCAGAGGAACAGCACAGATGTATGTGCTACTATAGGCCACCTCCAGAGAGAAACACTTAGTAGAGGGTCCTGAGCCCCAAGCACTGGACCTCTGTGGCTCTCTGACCTCTGACTCAGACCCATACACATACTATCCATGGTGGTTAGGACCAGGGACTGCAGACTCCAAGTCTGGCCTCACCCTATTCCTCTGCCCATTCCAGTGCACCTCTTCCTTCCACTCAGGGAGACAAGATTTGAGCTGACCTCAAAGAACCCAAAGAAAGCTAATGTTAAGAAAGCTGAGCCAAGGACTAGGGCACTCAGTAGCTGTGGGGTGGCATGGGTAGAGGTTGCCAGGGCAGCAGGCCTGAAATAATTCAGTGACTCGTTATTTTCTACCCAACTTTTCAGTAGCAAATCACTAAGGCTTTTTTCATCATACCTCAGCTCTTGGAAACCATTAGTCTGATTAAGCACCTTAGAAGCACATTCAAGGAGTAAGAGCCAAACAAGCAGCACTGTTCCCTCTTGGACCCCTCCCCCACATATAGCACCACAATGTAGCTAAGTGAGTTGCCCCACTTAGGTGGTGAACACCTAAGGCTCCTCCCCTTAAAATGTAACAGGTGCACAGACACAAAGAAATATGGCCCAAATGAAAGAAGAGATCAAAACTTCAGAAGAAGAACTAAACAATGAAAATAGCCAACCTATCAGATGCAAAGTTCAAAAAACTGATAATCAGGATGCTCACAGAAATGGCTGAGTATAATCACAAAATGAAGGAAGAAGTGAAAGATATGCAAAGTAAAATAAAGAAAAATGTACAGGGAACTAACAGTAAAGGGAAAGAAACTGGGACTCAAGTCAATGATTTGGAACAGAAGAAAGAAATAAACATTCAAGTGGAACAGAATGAAGAAACAAGAATTCAAAAAAATGAGGGGAGGCTTGGAAACCTCTGGGACAACTTTAAATATTCCAACATCTGAATCATAGGGGTGCCAGAAGGAGAAGAGGAAGAGCAAGAGACTAAAAACTTACTTGAAAACATAATGAAGGAAAACTTCCCAAAACTGGCAAAGAAAATAGACTTTCAGGAAGTCCAGGAAGCTCAGAGAGTCCCACAGAAGTTGGACCCAAGGAGGAACACACCAAAAAACATCATAATTACATTACCCAAGATTAAAGATAAGGAGAGAATTTTAAAAGAAGCAAGAAAAAAGGAGGTGGTTACCTACAAAGGAGTTCCCATAAGACTACCAGCTGGTTCCTCAAAAGAAACCATATGGGCAAGAAGGAGCTGGAAGGAAGTATTCAAAGTCACAAACGGCAAGTACCTACATCCAAGATTACTCTAGCCAGCAAAGCTATCATTTAGAATGGAAGAGCAGATAAAAGTGCTTCCCAAATAAAGTCAGGTTAAAGAAGTTCATCATCACCAACCCTTTAATATGTGAAACATTAAAGGGACTTATCTAAGAAAAAGGAGATCAAAACTATGAACAGTAAAATGACAACAAACTCACAACTACCAACAACTGATCATAAAAAAATAAAAACAAAAATAAACTAGGCAAACAACTAGAACAGGAACAGAATCATAAATATGGAGATACATGGAGGGTTATCAGTGGGGACTGGGAGAAAAGGGGAAAAGGTACAGGCAATAAGAAGCATAATTGGTAGGTACAAAATAGGTAGGGGGATGTTAAGAATAGTATAGGAAATGTAGAAGACAAAGAACTTAAATGTATGGCCCATCGACATGAACTAAGTGTTGGGGGAGGAATGCTGGAGGCGAGAGGGGTTCAGGGCAGAGGGTAATAAAGGAGAGAAAAAAATGGGACAACTGTAATAGCATAATCAATAAAACATACTTAACAAAAAAAAACTTTGACCCCTCCCTCCAATTGCCTGAAAGAAATTTACATAGAAAGGCTGCTACATGAAGGGAAATGTCATCACTGATAATTATAGTTTAATACATTAGTGTGATAGAGAGGAACTGAGCAAGGCTTATTTGATCAAAATCCTCTCTGTGTCCCATGGTTAAAGATGGCCTAACAAATATTTGCTTTTCCAAATATCCATGTGAATCATCTTCCTATACATTGAAGTCCTAAACTACAACCCCCACTTCTCCTTAGCTCCAGAATGGCATACAAACCTCAACTGCCCAATGCCTTTTTGGCTCTCTACACTTATGGCACCCCAGAAAGTGCATTCATATAATGAAGTTTAGACATTTTCTCCTGTTAGTTTGTCTCTGTTAAATTTGATTAGCCCACCTAGAAGAACTGAGAAGGTGGGAAGGCCCTGGACGGGTAGCTCAGTTGGTTAGAGTGTTGTCCTGATACACCAAGGCTGTGGGTCTGATCCCTAGTCAGGGTACATACAAAACTGAACCAAGGAATGCATAATGAGTGGAACAACAAATCGATGTTTCTCTCTCTCTCTCATCAGTACATTTTTTAAAAAAATGTTAGCCCTGGCTGGCGTAGCTCAGTGGACTGAGCACGGGCTGCGAACCAAAGTGTCGCAGGTTCGATTCCCAGCCAAGGTACATGCCTGGGTTGCAGGCCATAACCCCCAGCAACCGCACATTGATGTTTCTCTCTCTCTCTCTCTATCTCCCTCCCTTCCCTCTCTAAAAATAAATAAATATAATCTTTTAAAAAATTGTTAAAAAAGGAATGTGGGAGCAAAATAATTCTTAATCTCCCAAACTTTGATTTAAATACATCTTAAATACCTCAAATGAAAGATGCTATATAATTTTATAACACCAGAACCAAGAATTTTATTTGATTAATAAAAGACCACTGAGTGAGTGAGTGAATGAATGAATGAATGAATGAGTAAATAGTATGTAGTAACCTTAAATGACAGTGGGCTTAGTTATCTAATTTATAGATTACTTAGGCCTCTTGCTTTTCCATCTTCTTGCACAATATTTAATAGCCTTACTTGGTCATTTCACTGCTAATATATAGCTCAATCATAAGCACAGAAAGGGAGCAGAGGAAATAAAAAGGGAAAAGACACAAATCAATCAGTGCTTTTCCCCTTAGCAACTGAGGGAAAGGTTTTGTGGGTAAGAAAGATGGAAACTAATGGCTAAAGTAGGGCTTGGGAATTATCTGAGGATTTTATTTATGCATAACTTCTGGCATGAATTGCATCTTACTTCCACTGTGCCTGAAAAACTTCCAAAGAAAGGCAATGCTTTAGAAAGGGATTAAAAAGGGGGAGGGAGAGATGGAAACTGGTAAGAAGGAGGCAACCTCCTTGAAGCAAACTAGGCAAGTCCTCCCAGAACAGACAGGCTCTCCCCTCCTGTTTGCCATCTCAGCACAAATTACAAGGAACCTCAGAGAAGCCTTACTTTCTCCCTGATGGACTACTTCTTACCTGTATTACTCAGGCCTGAATTTTTCTAGGCAAAGGCTGTCAGGCATGCTATTGAGGTCATTCTTCCATGACTTCTGCCAATTCACAGGGACATGAATGAGCAGGGCTATCTGACAGGCAAAGGAAGGAGGCAGTGATGCCCTTGATCCTGATAAACTGCATTCCCCATCCCCAAGCAGACTAGCCACCCAAAAGGGTAAGATATCCAGGTCACCTCACAGACCCTGGGGTTTCCTCCTGGGAGACCATGCCTTGCACATGGCCAGGCAAAAGTGCAGGGTATTAGAGAGACAGACATTATCAGTAGAGCTGGCTAGAGAGAAAGAGGAGAGGTGAGTATGTGAGTGAAGCCAGATAGAGAGTCAGTGGCTAGGACCAGGGGGTGCTGATCCTGACCACAATAGGGGGAGTAGGGATGGTAATGTAGAGGGAAGAGTACCATTGAACTTGAGCTATGGATCTGGGTTTAAGTTACAGCTCTGCCACTTATTAGTGTGAATGTGTGAGGGCCCTACCACCAGCTGGCCTTCCTAAAAATCTGAATCCTCCAGCAAGATGAAAGAATGAGGAAAAGACCACATGGCCTTCAGAGAACAACAGATCCTAACTAGGGGAGTGGAAATTGTTGTGCAGAGATGCAGAAGGCCTCAGCCCATGGTGTGCTGTGCCACACCTCAGACCACGCCCTTGGCCACCATACCTCTTTTGAACATAAGAAAACTCCTGGACAATGTACTTCATCAAAGCTATGTAGCAAACCAAAAAGAGAAAGATGTAACATCCCAGAAACAGGAAATGTAAATCAATGGAAGGCAGAAGGAATTCTGGACACCAGAGAGCGAAGTTCAGGATGACAGTCATGTTATAGGCTTAGGAGCATGCCCTCCACACGGAATGACAGCGTAAAGAAGGAAAGTCTCCAGAAAATGTGTCAGCACTACTTGATTGGCTAATGAGACCGACTTTGAGAAAAATTATTCTAAGAATAATTTTTGGTAATTATTCTAAGAATAGTTATTGGTAAATACAAAAAAATTAAAGTGAAAAAATAATTAAGCAAGGCAGTTATTAACTTTAAGAAATAAACAAATATAACCATAATAGTCAGTTATGAATAATATTCAAATAGGCATAACTGGAAATTCTGAATACTTATTTAAGTAAATTCAAATATACTATATAGGTGGTAAAACTCAGATGCCAGTGTAAGAAAAATCCTCATTATGATAAACAGAAGGCCAATAGGTAACATAATCCATGCATTAAAATGTAATAATGTATACATATTATTTAGAACTATGAATATATGTAAATGTATGAAGAAACAGTTAAAAAGTTGAAAGTCATTGCTTCTAAGCAGGGAGGCTTGGGGGACGGTTAAGGAGGGGTCAGTCAGAGAAATGCTGCCTTTTGTCACATCTTTCACTAAAAGGTAGGCAAAAGTAGGTTTACAGTTGTAACATAAGTAATAATACAATAATTAATGAATACCAATGTAAGAATAAACTCTGTGTTTCACCTACTCACAATTGTAAACCTATTGTTGGCCACCCCTATACTACTGAGTTATAAGTTATAAGAAATTATTACAATCAGTTATTTTGGTATTTTATGTTAAAAAACACAAAACACAAAATTTACCACCAACCATTTATAAGTACAGTTCAGTAGTGTTAAGGACATTCTTATATACTTTAAAAATCCTCAAACCTGATCTTCCATGGTTGGAAGTGGAGCGGGGCCAAGCCGGTAGGCTCTTTTCACCCTGACCACTGTCATCCAGGCTTCATCTTGACCTGGGGAAGTGGGGGTGGGGGAGGGCTGTCACTCATTATTGCTAACACCAAAAGGGTGGTCTCAGGAGCAATCACCACATGGATCCTTTGCTTTAATCCCCAGAAGCACAACTAAGAGACTGGAATGATTAAATAGTACTTTTCTAACAGCCTGGAAATACAAAGGGGAAAGGAACAAGGAACCTGACCTTTGTAGATAGAATTAGACCCTCTCCAGGGTTCCCAGTTCATCCTTCCTAGCTTCTGCCTACCTGTTCAGAGACAGCACCATTGCCTATGCCCAGCTTCCTCCCAATCTGTGTTTACAAGAGGAGGACCCAGAGTTTCTCTGTTGCCACAATGGAGTCCTGGTCACTCCTGTTTGCTGGCTAACAACTTTCCTGTTCCCCCAGTGTCTGACACTGCAGTTCTAACAATTAGGTAGTAGTTCCTCTGCCTGCAATTAGAATTCAACAGAAAATTCTTAAAATTCACAAGCGGACCTCCACCTACATAAATGGCAAGACAAGAGATGGGGAGCCACTTCATCATCATGAACAAAGTAGTAAACAACTCAAAGCCTCCATTTTCTCCTCTGTAAAATAGGAATGATAGTATCTGTTCCAATCCCAGGGTGGTTATCAGAACCAAGTCAGAAAATGGATAGAATGTAGCACTGTGAGACAGAAAGTCCCTTAACAAATGTAAAGTAGTATTAGTAATAATAGTTTTAAAACTTAGCCAACTATAAAGAGATCTTTGAGTGGCAAGAAACCAGTGCAGTGAAGTAAAAACCTCCAGCAAAGGCAGCCCTTTCCCATGTTAGCCCTGGGGTGCAGCCTGGTGGTTCTACTATCCAACATGCAGGAGCACCAGCTGCCCCTCCTGGAGCTGCAGACACCCCAGGCACAGACTGTAATGCTCAGGCAAATGGCCCACACACCTATGCAACTTCTTTGTAAAGTAAGACTGCTCACTAATGCTCCTTGGTTCCTTTTATTTGAAAGACAAAAGCTGTTGTTCTTAGTAAAATGTAGGTGAAACACTTAGAAAATGTTTTTGAGTACATTATAGAGACTATAAGATAAAAGTACCCAGGAAATAGTTCTGTTTTGTTTTGCACTTTGCAAACTGAAGCTGTAGCATAGGGTTGGATTACATATGTATAAAACAGAAGTGCTTTGCTCATTTCCTCTCCATGCTGGAAAAAGGGTGTGTTAATTACTCCTGAGTGGGAGAGTAAAACCCCTTAGAGGGTCTAGCTCAGCCTTCGGTAGGTGGAATTAGAGCAAAAGGAGAGGTGAGGCTTAAATAACAGCCTTCAAATCTAAGAGAGTGGCTGGAAAGAAAGTAGTGTAGACTTCTGTCTCCACTAAGAGGAGACAACAGCAGCAATAAGAGTTTAGGCTGACACAAATGGCACACCCAAGGAAAGATCCCAGCAGGCACCAGATCCTGCTGGGGAAAACATGGCTGTGGTGGGGATGGGGGCCCTGCACAACATCTCATACACTGTGCTCAGAGCTGATCCTTATAGTTGGCAGCCTGAGGGTTAATGCCACTCACAAATGACCCAACAGCACTAAAGACCCAACTAGAGCAGGAGGGTACACATAAACCACACAAGAGAAATTTCTGGAGCACCCAGCTCAGATAATCTGGAAGACTATGCAACTGAGCCCTACAAGACACCTGTAATATACCACCACCATAACAAGTTCAGGAGTCATAGCAGATGTACCTAATACACAAAGACAAACACAAAAAGACAAACAAAATGGGGATACAAAGAAACATGCCCTAAATGAAAGGACAAGAGAAATCCCAAGAAGAGGAATGAAATAAAACAGAAGCAACCAAATTACCAGATAGAGTTCAAGACAATGGTTATAAGGATGCTCAAAGGACCTTAACAGAAGAATGGATGATCTCAATGAGAACTTAAACAAAAAGATAGTAAGCATTAAAAAAGACATAGCATTCATAAAAAAGACCTGTGAGAAATGAAGAATACACTGAAAGGTCAACAATAGGCTGATGAAGCAGAGGACCAAATCAGTGATTTAGAGAACAAGATAACCGAAAGCACTTAAGGAGAGCAACAAAGAGAAAAAAGAATTTTTTTAAAAGTAGAAAAGTTTGAGGGACCTCTGGGAAATCAAGCATAAAAACATCCATATCATAGGGGTACCAGAAAGAGAAGAGAGTAAGGAAGGGACCAAGAACCTGTTTGAAGAAATAATAGTTGCAAACTTTCCTGACCTAGTGAAAGAAAGACACACTTGTCCAGGAAACGACAGAGTCCAAATGTAGATGAATCCAAAGAGGCCCACACAAAGACACATTATAATTAAACTGGCAAAAGTTAAAGACAAAGACAGAATTTTAAGAGCAAACAGAGAAAGACAATTAGTTACCTGCAAGGGAGCTCCCATAAAATTGTCAGCTGATTTCTCAATGGAAACACTTCAGGCCAGAGGGACTGTCATGAAATATTCAAAGTGATGAACAGCAAGGACCTACAACTCAAAATACTCTACCCAGCAAGGATATCATTTAAAATTAAAGGAGAAACAAAGAGCTTTGTAGATTTAAAAAAACAAACAAACAAATATAAAAACAGAAACAAAACTAAAGGAGCTCACTACCACCAAACCAGACTTAAAAAAGTTAAAGGATCTTATTTAAGAAGAAGAAAAACAGAGAAAAACATAGTGCAAAGACTATGATAATGATATGTATATGATAATATATACATACATACCAATAATTACTTTAAATGTAAAGAGTTTAAATACTCCAATTAGAAGACAGGGAGTAGCAGAATGGATAAGTAAATAAGACATGTTTATTGTATATGCAATCTACAAAAGACCCTCCTCTCAATAAAAGACTAAAAGTAAAGGGATGCAAAGAGATATTTCATACAAATGAAAAAGAAAAGCTGGGGTAGCAATTCTTAGACAAAACAGACTTCAAAACAAAGGCAATAAAAAGAGACAAAAAGGACACTATATAACACTAAAGGGACTGATCCAACAAGAAGCTATAATCCTTGTAAACATTTATTCACCCAGCAAAGAAGCACCTAAATATAAAGCAAATCTCAACTGACATAAAGGGAGAGATCAACAGGAATACAGTCATAGTAGGAGATTTTAACAACCCATTGACACACCAATGGATAGAATTTCCAGATAGTAAATCAACAAGGAAACAGTAGCCTTAAGTGGCATACTAGACCAGATCTAATTGATATTTTCAAAGCACTTCACTCCAAAGCAGCAGAATGTACATTTTTTTTCCAAGTGCACAGGGAACATTGTCTAGGATGGACCACATGTTAGAACAGGAAGAAAGTCAATAAATTCAAGAAGACTGAAATCACATCTCCTCTGACCACAAAAGTATGAAACTAGAAATCAAATACTAGAAAGAAACTGAAAAACACATGGAGACTATTATGTTTCTAAACAATAAATGAGTCAACAACAATGTCAAAAAAGAAATCAAGATACCTTGAGACAAATGAAAATTAAAATACAAGAACACAAAATCTATGGGCCACAGCAAAAGCAGTATTATGAGGGAAACTCATAGCAATATAAGCCTATGTAAAAAAGCAAGAAAAACCTCAAATAAACACACTAACCTTACATCTAAAGAAACTAGTCCTGGCTACAGTGGCTCAGTGGATTGAGTGCCAGCCTACAAACAAAAAGGTCACCAGTTTGATTCCCAGTCAGGGTACACGTCTGGGTTGTAGGCCAGGTCCCCAGTAGGGGCCATGCAAGAGGCAACCACACAAGAGAAACCTCAAAGGTTTCTCTCCTTCACTTTCTCCCTCCCTTCCCCTCTCCCTAAAAAATAAATAAAATATTAAAAAAAAGAAACTAGAAAAAGAACAACAAACAAATCCCAAACTAAGTAAGAGGAAAATAATAAAAATCACATAGGAAATGAATGAAAAGGAATCTAGAAATCAATACAAAAGATCGATGAAATCAAGAAATGCTTCTTTGAAAAGATAAACAAGATTAAGCAGACTCATAAAAAAACACAGAGATCCCAAGTAAATGAAATTATAAATGAAAGAAAAGTAACAACTCCTGGCTGGCATAGCTCAGTGGATTGAGTGTAGGCTGCAAACCAAAGCATCGCAGGTTCGATTCCCAGTCAGGGCACATGCCTGGGTTGCAGGCCATGGCCCTCAGCAACCACACATTGATGTCTCTCTCTCTCTTTCTCCCTCCCTTCCCTCTCTAAAAATAAATAAAAATAAATAAAATCTTTAAAAAGAAAGAAAGAAAAGTTTAATAATTTAAAAAAGTAACAACTGACTCGACAGACATACAAAGGATTTTAAGAAAATACTAAGAACAACTATATGCCAACAAATTGAACAATCTGTAAAATTGGATAAATTCTTAGAAACATACATTCTTTCTTAGAATGTATGAAACATAGATTCTTTAGAAACATAGATTCTTTTTGATATCAAAACTGAATAAAAAAGAAACAGAAAATCTGAACAGAACAATTAATGAAATCAAAGCAGTAATCAAAAATCTCCCAATAAATAAAAATACTGGACCAGATGACTTTCCTAGTAAATTTTACCTAAAATTCAAAAAAGAATTACCACCTGCCTCTCTCAAACTACTTCAAGAAATTCAAGAGAAGGAAAGACTCCCAAGCTTGTTTTACAAAGCTAGCATTATCCTAATTCCAAACCAAATAAAGACAATACCAAAAACATTATGTGCCAATTTCCTTGATGAATGTAAATGCAAAAATACTTAACAAAATATTAGCAAACTGAATCCAGCAATACATTAAAAAGATATACAACACAACCAGGTGTGATTTATTCCTGGAATGGAAGGTTGGTACAATATCCACAAATCAATTAATGTGATAAACCACATAGTCAAAATGAGGGATAAAAATCATATATCATTTTAACAGATGCAGAAGAAGCATTTAACAAAATCCAGCACCCATTTATTATAAAAACTCTCAGCAAAGTGAGAATAGAGAGATCATAGCTTAATATAATAAAGGCCATATATTTCAAACACACAGGATACATTATACTCAATGAGGGAAAACTAAAAGTATTTCCCTTAAGAAAGTCCTAGGCATAGCAATCAGACAAGAGAAGACATAAAAGGCATCTAAATTGGAAAGAAAAACTGTCATTATTTACAGATGACATAATACTGTATATAGAAAACCATAAAGACTCCACAAAAAACTACTAGAATTGATAAATGAATTCAGTAAAGTAGCAAGATATAAAATTAATATTCAGAAATCAATGGCTTTTTATACACCAATAATGAACTATCAGAAAGAGAAACTAAGAAAACAACCCCATTTACAGTTGTACCAAGAAAAACAAAGATCTGAGGAATAAATTTAACCAAGGAGATAAAAGACCTGTACTCGAACAATTATATGATACTACAGAAAGAAAATGAAGGAAACACAAATAAATGGAAGCATATACTGTGTTCACGGATAGGAAGCATAGGAAGAATTAATATCATTAATATGTCCATACTACTCAAGGCAATCTAGATTCAATGCAATTCCCATAAAAATACTAATGTAGTATTTCACAGAAGTAAATAATCCAAAAATTACATGAAACCACAAAAGACCCACAAAAGCAAAAGTAATCTTCCTTAAGAAAAAGAACAAAGTTGAAGAATCATGCTACCTGATGTCAAACAGGCCATATGAATCAAAACAGCACGCTACTGGTATAAAAACTGATATATATATCAATGGAATAGAATAGAAAGCCCAGAAATGAACCCACACCTCTAATCTTTGGCAAAAGAGAAAAGAACATACTATAGGGTAACGACAGTCTAGTCAACAGATGGTGCTGGGAAAAGTGAAAAGATACATGCAAAAAATAAAACTAGATCACCTTTTTATACCATACACAGGAAAAAATTCAAAATGGATTAAAAACTGAAATGTAAAACTGGAAACCATGGAAAGTCCTAGAAGAAAATATAGGCAGTAAAATCTTGGACATTACTTGTAGCAATATTTTTTATGATATATCTCTTTGGGTAAGGGAAAAAACATAAACAAATGAGAATACATCAAACTAAAAAGTTTTTGCACAGCAAAGGAAACCATGAACAAAATTAAAAGACAACTTACTGAATGGAAGAAGATATTCACCAATGATACATCTGATTAAGAGGTTACTATCCAAAATTTATAAAGAACTCAGGTAACTTAATACCAGAAAAACAAACAACCTGATTAAAAAGCAGACAGAAGATATAACCATTCCTCAGAGAGGACAGACTGATAGCCAATAGACCAGAATAAAACAGACCATTTTATATATATTGAGCATTAAAAAGATGCTCAATATATATAAAATCTTTCCCACTAAGATCAGGAACAAGACAAGGATGACCTCTGTTACCATTCCTATTCAACATAGTATCAGAAGTCCTAGCCACAGCAATCAGATAAGAAAAAGAAATGAAAGGCATCCAAATTGGAAAGGAGGAAGTAAAACTGTCACTATTTGCAGATGACATAACAGTGTACATAGAAAACCCTATAGATTCCACCAAAAAATTGGTGGACTCAACTGAATAAGTGAATTTGGCAAAGCAGCAGAATACAAAGTCTATATTCAGAAATCAAAGGCATTTTTGTACACCAACAACAAAATATCAGAAACAGAAATCAGGAAAAAAAATCCCATTTGCTATACAACAAGAAAAATAAACTACCTAGGAATAAACCTAACCAAGGAGGTAAAAGACCTATACTCAGAAAACTACACAATACTGAAGAAAAAAATTAAGGAAGACACAAATAAATAGAAGCATATGCCATGTTCATGGATTGGAAAAATTAACATCATCAAAATAGCCATACTACCCAAAGCAATTTATAGATTCAACAAAATCTCTATTAAAATACCAATTACATATTTCACAGATATAGAACAAACATTTCAAAAATTTCTATAGAACCATAAATGACCCCAAAAGCCATAGCAATTTTGAGAAAGAAGAACAAAGTAGGAGGGATCACAATATCTAATATCAAACTATATTACAAGGCCATGGTAATCAAAACACTTTGGTACTACCATAAGAACAGACGCCCACCAGTTCTGTTCTTAGGCCAGTACCATTGATCTGAATAGATCAATGGAACAGAATAGAGAGCCCAGAAATAAATCGAAGTCTGTATGGTCAATTAATATTTGACAATGAGGAAATAAGCATAAAAAGGAGTAAAAATAGTCTTTCAACAAATGGTGTTGGGAGATCTGAACAGCTCTACATGCAAAAAAATGAAACTTGACCACCAACTTGCACCATACACAAAAATAAACTCAAGATAGATAAAAGACTTAAATATAAGTTGTTATACCATAAAAGTCCTAGAGGAGAACATAGGCAGGAAAATCTCAGATATTCCATGCAGCAATATTTTCACTGACATGTCCCCTAGAGCAAGGGACATTAAGGAAAGAATAAACAAATGGGACTTCATCAAAACAAAAAGTTTCTGCATGGCTAAAGAAAATATCAGCAAAATGAAAAGGGAACCAACTGTATGGGAAAATATGTTTGCACATGATACCTCAGACAAGGGTTTGATCTCCAAAATATATAAAGAACTCACACCACTCCACTTCAGGAAGACAAGCAACCCAACTAAAAAATGAGCAAAGGACTTGAACAGACACTTCTCCAAGGAGGACATACAGAGGGTTCAGAGACATAGGAAAAGATGCTCAGCATCACTGGCCATCAGAGATACAGATTAAATCCCCAATGAGATACCACTTCACACAAACACATCAACAATCAACAAGTGCTTGTGAGGATTTGGAGAAAAGGGAACCCTAGTCCACTGTTGGTGGGAATGCAGACTAGTGCAGCCCCCATGGAAAACAGTATAGAATTTCCTCAAAAAACTAAAAGTGGAACTGCCTTTTGACCCAGCAATTCCACTGCTGGGATTATACCCTAAGAATCCTGCAACACCAATCCAAAAGCATCTATGCACCCAAATGTTCATAGCAGCCCAATTTATAATAACCAAGTGTTGGAAGCAGCCTAAGTACCCATCAGTAAATGAGTGGATCAAAAACAGTGATTTACTCAATGGAATACTACACAGCAGAAAGACAGAAGGAGCTCCTACCCTTTGCAACAGCATGGATGGATCTGAAGAGCGTTATGCTAAATGAAATAAGCCAGGCAGTGAAA
Organism: Phyllostomus hastatus; assembly: GCF_019186645.2. Classification (NCBI taxonomy): domain Eukaryota; kingdom Metazoa; phylum Chordata; class Mammalia; order Chiroptera; family Phyllostomidae; genus Phyllostomus; species Phyllostomus hastatus. The sequence goes on along the minus strand of NW_025334015.1, from coordinate 262,195 downwards.
GATAAATACCATATGATTTCACCTATAAGTGGAACTTAATAAAAGAAGCAAGCAAGCAAAATATAACCACAGACATTGAAATAAAGAACAAACTGACAGTAATCAAAATGGAGGGACAAGAGGAATAATGGGGGAAAGAAAGGGAAGGCATCAAGGAACGTGTTTAAAGGACATATGGACAAAGCCAAAGTGGGGCAGGATCAAGGGTGGGAGGTGGGGATGGGTGGTTGAGTGGCTAGTGATCAGGGAAAAATGGAGACTACTGTATTTGAACAAAAATTTAAAAAGTGAAAAAAAAAACAGTAAAAGAAAAAAGCAAACAAAGAAAAAAAGATGCTCACTATCACTAATCATCAGAGAAATGTCATTTAAACCACAATGAGATACTATCTCATACTTTTCAGGATATCTATTATCAATAAACCAGCAAACAAATATTGGTGAGGATGTAGAGAAAGGGGAACCTCAGTGCACTGTTGGTGGGAATGCAGACTGGTGCAGCCACTGTGGAAAACAGTATGGATGTTGCTCAAAAAATTAAGAATGGAACCACCTTATGACCTAGGGATTCCACTTCTGGGAATGTATCTGAAGAAACCCAAAACACTAACTCAAAAAAAAGATACACACTCTCTTACATACACACACCTATGTTTATTGCAGTGTTATTTACAACAGTCAAGAGTTGGAAGCAACCCATGTGGCCATCAGCAGATTCATGCATAAGAACATTGTGGTACATTTATACAATGCAATACTGCTCAGTTGTAAAAAAGAAAATGCATAAATAAAAATTTCACCTTTAGTGACAGCACAGACGGACTTGGAGATTATTATGCTAAGTGAAATAAGCCAGCCAAGGAAAGGCAAATACCATATGATTTCACTTTTATGTTGAATCTAATGAACAAACTGAACTAACATGCAAAATAGAGACAGACTCATAGATACAGAGAATAGACTGACATCTGTCAGAGGGAAGGGAATTAGGGGGCTGGGTGAAAAAGGTGAAGGGATTGGGCAGTACATACTAGTAGTTGCAGAACAGCCATACAGATGCAGAATGCAGCACAGGAAACATAGTTAAGAATGTAAAGATAATGGGATGTGGGGCCAGGTGGGTGCTTGGAACAGCAGGGGAAACACTCTGTAAAGTGCAAGGTTTTCCAGTCACTTTGTGGTATACCTGAAACTGGTGCAAAATGGTATTTTATGTAAACTGTGGATGAAAAATATAAATTAATTAAAACATAAATAAATAAGTTAAGCTGGATACCAGGAGGAATAGCTTTACTGTAAGGAAGAGAGCAAAATTTGATTGCATGTCCTGAAGAGGCTGTGAAGTGTTTGTTGAAGATTTTATGTGGCTACACTGATTTTATGGAATGTTTTTGTCCATACTTGCCTTGGGTCAGGTGACTGGACAGATGAATTTTGAAAAGCCCATCAGTGTCACATGCTGCTCAACCAGGACAAACCTCCTATTGACATCAGATCTCCACTTGTTACCTAGAGCCAGGCTAGGTGTCTTGGAAGGGCATGTGGGCTTCCCAGTCTCTGCAGAAATAGCTCTCTGTCATGGAGACCATTATTTTATTATCCTCTTCCCCAGTTCAAGAACTGCTGGTCACTCTCTGCAGCCTTTCTTACAGTCCTAGCATTCAAAGTTGTCAATCATGTGTTGCTGAGTCCATTATACACCCTTAGCTCTGCTAACTCTAACAAAAGTCCTGTCTCAGTCCCTCTCCCATTCTGTTGAGAGCTTTCTGAGTCTTAATCCCAATACTCAACACATCAAACATATTGAAGAGGGTAGGAACAAGGACAAAAACCTATGAAACATCCCTAGAAACTCCCTCCTGGTTGACCTCAACCTAGTGACTGATCAACTAGATATGAATGCAATTAACTAGACATTTCCCATACAGGAAACTGACATCTAAAAAGAAAAAAACTATGGAAACAATAAAAAGATTGGTGGTTTCCAGGCATGGGGAGAGAGAATAGATGAGTAGGCAGAGCACATAGGATTTTTAAGGCAGTAAGAATAGTCTATATTATATTACAGTGATGAAGATATGTCATTATACATTTGTCTAAACTCATTGAACGCACAACATCAAGAGTTACCCCTTAGGTAAAGTATAGACTTATGATGTATCACTGTTCCGGTGACTGATGTTGATAATAAGGGAGACTAATACATGTGTGGGAGCAACGGGTATATAGGAAATCTCTGTGCCTTCCTCTCAATAAAACTGCTCTTAAAAATTAAAGAGTTTTTAAAACACAAAACCAAAGTCAAAAAAGGGTTTGCATATTGTTGGCATAGTATGTGATGTATATACTAAGCACCTGCTTTATTCCAACTCTGGAGGCCCCAGACCACACCCCATGTTAGCCCAACTAAGTCCACAGGTTAGCCTACAGACATCTTAAATAGACCCTATATTCATACAGTGTGGATTTATCTGACTTCTGAGACCTTACCCAGTAGGGAGGAATGTGAGGTCTGTTCTCCTTACTCAGTCACTTCCTGGATGAATGATGTCCCTTAATATCTCTGGGCCCCAGTCACTACCTCTGAAAAACAGAGTAAATAGTATTTTACTTAGAAAGATCACTTGAAATCCCTTACAGCTGAAGAGCTAAAATTCCCCATGAAATGACCACATCAAATGAAGAGTTTTTTTGCTTTTCATTTGTTTTAAAAAAAAATCTGAGGCCCAGGGTAAGAGGCAAAGCAAAGGCTTTGGAGTCTGAAAGACCAAATTAGAAATGCAAGCTGCCATTTACTACAGCTTGGATATATGACTTAACCACTCTGGGCCTCACTCAGACATCTAGCATTAAAATAAGGACAGCTGTGGCACATAGCTAATGCCTAGTAAACATGGTATCACCCCTTTCGGGCTCAAGTACCAAAGTCATCCTCCTAGCTCAGAATGGCTGCTAGACTTAGCATTTTCTCCTCCATTTCCAGTTCTGCCTTTTACTCCCTTTAGGAAAAAATTACTTTATCCATTCCCTACTAACTAATGGGCTATAAGTTAAGTTTCTCCAATGGCCAGATACTACCCCTGAATTATAAGTAGAAAGACCGAGATCAAGAAAAGAACCAGGAGGTCAGGAGTAATTAATGAGACAAAACCTGAAGCCAAACTCTGTATTTTTGCTTGGATTTCATTAGCAAGTGAGCAGAGGCCTGAGTTGGAGGCCTCTTCCCCTATCTGGCCCTCTTCATTCAGCTGTTCTCTGTTGTACCTCTCACAATACTGGATCTGTTAAATGCTTTATATTCCGTTGGCCAATGCAGGGATGGTTCAGAACAAGATTGGGTCATCATTATTCAGGAGGCACCACACACATGGCTGTCATGTTTCAGTTATCCTTTCTCTTGGTTTAATAGAATTTGCCACACTAATACAAAGCTGTATTTTATGGTTTTCCCTGAACTTGTAACAACTTGTCCAGCTCCCTCTTGCTAATTAAAAGGGGAGGGGATGCAGCAGCTCATTGAAAAGCCAGTTTCCAGGGAGGTTGTTAATATATCTCTGCTTCTTATGGTTCCTGACTGCCCTCTCCATGAGATGAGCATTAATGAAGTCAGCAGCTGGTGGCGATTTGGCCAGCGAAGCCCTGCTTGGTGACAGCCTGAATGCCTATGCCTGCTGGCAGGTCACCACCTCCTCACGGCTGGGTGGCTGGGTGGCTGGGTGACGCGGGTCCACAGTCTGTCCTCCCACACCTGCCTCAGGATCACTGCCTGTGCCCTAATGTATGCAACAGATTCACTAGCAAAGGTTTCCCAACAGAATAACTGGGCTTGGAAGGTGAGCTGTTAGGACTCCCTAGTGGCCCCTGCCCAGCCCATCCAGCAGCCCCTCCCCACCCTTGCCTCCCCTCCTTCTGAACAGAAAGACAGACAGGGGGAGGAGGTGGGAGAGAGGGAAATGAGGAGATCCAGGAGCCGGGACTTCCGGCAAGATGGAGGCATAGGTGGACACACCGTACCTCCACGCACAACCAAGATTAGAACAACAACAATTTAGAGATAGAATAACACCCAGAACTGATAGAGAATTTATCTGAATGGAAGTCAGACAGACAAGAAGTTGAAGTAGACCCATTCATCCAGACCGGTAGGAGGGGCGGAGAGGAGCAGCCGGGCACGGGTCGCAGCGCGTGGAGAACAGGGAGAACAGGGCGCATAAGACAACTGGGAGCTCATAAGGCATCTGGGGCACGCAAGATCACAGCGGGTGGACCTGAGTATGCAAGCGGCAGCTGGCGGACCCAATGAGGTGGTGATTGTGGACCAGGGCAGAGCACATAACCCAGGATCCCAGAGAAGGGACTGAGGTCCCAGGAGAATGGAGCTACCGCCATTGTTCCCCCCCGCCCCCACATAACAACATCACAATCTAGCGACTTGGGGTGCCCAGCCCAGCTCGGGGTCCCCGGTGAACACCTAAGGCTCCGCCCCTCACCGTAACAGGAGCGACCAGACCAAAACAAAAAAAGAGAGACATGTCTCAAACAGAACAGATCAAAGGAGCCATAAACAAAGACCTGCCCTTGTAGGAAGTCCAGCAATGGGACCAAAGTAGCCTGCTTCCAGAAGGCCCACACTTGCTCATCATCTGGCTGGGGAACCTTTAGGGGGCCAGGTAGGGAGAAGGATGCCTGTTCTCACTGTGAACATCAACCTCCATACCTGTCTCCATCTGTCCAGCTAATTACCTGCTACAGCAGCTGCTACAGCTGCCTACCCGTTGTCCTTTAAAAATAAGGAGATGTGGACAGGAGGGTGCACTAGCATTCTGGGTTCGGCTTGCCTCATCTCACATTGAGGCAACCCAACATTGTGGAGAAGAGGATACTCCTCCAGGAGACCCATGTCTGCTCTCTGGTAATAAGACCTTTCCCAACCTTTAGCTCTAAGCCCACTTCTTCTAGGGCAATGTCCATGCAAGGGGCAGGGAAGCAGAGGCACTTGAGGTGGGTGGGCCCCTACCCCCCACCCACCCTTAGGCTCAGCCCAACCCTCTTATTAGGGCCATGGTCCCCTCCAGTGCTCCTTGTCTAGTAACCATTCATTCCTTGCCAGTGAGCCACTCAGATTCTCTGGCCCATAAGTTTACAAATAGAAACCTGTGGCAGCTGGTTGCTTTGAAAGGCAGACCCTCCAGTGAGGGCATTTTGCCATAACAAAGGGTTGCTGCCTGGTACAATCTGAGCAGTGGGAGTTGCTAGAGTAAAGGCGTAGTGCACCTTGGTGCCGGGTAGGGGGCATCCAGGCTGTCCCTCCACCAACAGAATGCTAGGCACTGGGGCCCCTCCTCAGGCCAACAATCCATTCCTCTGGACATCACCTCTCCCATACCAACTTTCCCACTACAGGCATTCTCTTACTATCTACCCCCAACCCCCAGGCTTTAAAAAGTTCTCTGGGAATGTGTGCTAAATGCACGAGACACCCCTGGGGCATCTAGTCCAAATGAAGAGAAAATATGTCAGGCCCTGCAAGTCAGCCCGTAATTCAAATGGATGGGGGCTATGCTCATGGAATACCTGAAAGACATAATCACCCCAGGTGTGGTAGGTGCAAGAACTAGCACAAACAGTGAGAGAAAAAGTGGGTGAGGATTCATGAACTCTGTGTTGGAACAAGAGGGGGACTTTTTTGAAGCTCCAGGAAGGACGGAAAGGAATTCAGGGCTGAATAAGGGAAATACCACACCTAATTTCCATGGAAGTAAGAAAATGAAAGAACGGAGTTCCAGAGTGCTTGGGTCCACTAAGGTGAGGGAGGAAGCCAGCTGGAAGGTGAACAAAGCCCACCCATCCCACTCATAGCATCAAGACACTGCTCTTTCTTTCTCCAAGCCCTTGACTTAGTTTGGCCCAAGACTGAGCACAGCTTTTGGCCATCAGTTTTTAAAAGTTCACATTTCACCCCAGGAAGTAAGGCTGCCTGTCCACCCCACTTTCCTCCTCACAACCTAAAAATACAGGAATTGTCTCATCTCCTTTTACAGGCCTCACCTTGGCCACAAATTTCATCCAGGCCCCAGAAGCTGATCTCCAGAGTCCAGAGAAGCTGGGGTCTGGGGAGCCTGGAAGTTCTCTTCCACCTAAAGGATCCTGGAGGTCTTCTGAAGCTAGGCTGAGGGGCAGTTGTCTTCCAAATGGCCATATGCTAGTAACCTAGGAGAAGCAAGGTCCAAAAGCAATGCTTGCTGGAGTAATTCCTGGAGCATACAGTAAAAGAGAGGCCAGTACTAGCTACTGACTGTCCATATGTCTAAGACAGAGTCTACTCCCTTATAATTGGCAAAAAAGAGGTTTTGTATGAAGAAAGGATGAGGTGGGGAAACACACTTCCCCAGCCCAGTTCCTGGCACCTGGGCCAACTGGGTCCCTGTCTATTTCACTGACATCTCAATAGTGTCATGCATCCTATAGCCCATTGGTCATAATGCATTTACTTCATCCATATAAGGCCAGAACAGGACCAGTGTCCATGGTGAGGGACTCACTGCCACTAAGCAAGTGGACCACACATATTTGGGGACTGGTTGCCTATTCTGATCCCCCAGGCCTTGCTCCTCCCTCCTCCACACATGACACCATCAGGTCTCATCATCACTGAGTCCTGTTGATTGAAGAATTTCTCAAATTTGTCCACTTCCAGACCTTAGCTTAAGCTCAAGCTCAAGCTCAAGCCTCGCTTAAGCTTAGCTTAGCTTAAGACCACACATTCCACATTTATGTCTCCTTTGTGGTTTTTCTGTATCCTATCTAGCCACCCAGAAGATCCATCTTGTTTCCTTTTGTATAAATCCCTGCAGTGGATCCATGCAGCCTTTAGCCAGATGGACAAGGTCCCTCATGATGTGACCTCTGCCAACTCTCCTCTTGCACCTTGGCTCCAGCCTACTTGCTGTTGTTACCCAGACACAAGTCCTTACTTGCTTCGTTGTGTTTATTGAAGCTCTTTCCCAGCTTCACAATACCCTAAATCCCTTTCTACACCTGGCTGTCATCCTTCTTGATTCAGTTCAGGTTATCAGGCCTTGTGTTTGCCACCTGTGTCCTAGAAGAATTCTATGGCTCCTTGCCATTCATCCTCAGCTGAGTTCACCCCTCAGATATACTCATCTGCTCTCTTACCAGACTGTGAGCTTCTAGGGGCAAGGCCTGTTGACTTTTCAATAAGGCTTATTGGCTAGTGAATAAAAGTGATTTCAAAAGTGATTTAAAAGTCAGGTGTGGGTTTAATTCTCAGCTCTCCCATCAGGCAAGATCACTTAATTTCTCTGAATCACAGTTACCTTATTTAAATTGATAATAATTGTATCTTAAGGCTGTTAGGGTCAAATTAATTAATATGTTTAAAGGATCAGCACAATGCCCAACACTATTTGAAATGGATTCTTCTCTTTATTATTTGTATTTTCTCTGTTTCTAACACATGTGACACATTCTAAACAATTACTAATAATTGCTGAGTAAATACATGCATAAAAGGATGAATAAGACATAGTTCTGAGTCTCTTCATCACCCCTGGCTGTTCTCCCCAGGTAAGAATTCATTTGTGGGAAGCCATTTCCAAGTGGGTCACAAAGAACGAGTGACAGATTCACCCAGACCATCATCAAATGTGTACAGTGTAATAGCCGAGAGTCAAGTCCTGATTCAGGAATTGGTGAGAAGGCAGGAAACAGAAACACAGATGAAGCTGAGGGTGGTTGTATGTCTCTGGGTCACCTTGGTGCTTAGGGGAGAAGGAGTAGTAGGGATGAAAGACAGAATCATATGTATGTAAAAAGACCTTACCCAAATCTCCTCTTTGCTGGGGACACATGTGCTGCCCTCTGTGTAGTCTGGGAGACACTTTCTATATATGAGATATATATATATATATATATATATATATATATATTTCTCATATATAGAAAGCATCTCATATATAGATATGTCTCATATATATATATACTTTCTATATGTGCGGGGTTGTGCTAGCCATGGCGCTTTCAAACCCCATAATGGAAGTCTGGCCAGAGGACCCCTGGCCAGAAGAATGTGCATTGCTTTGGAAATGGATTCTAATTCCTTCCTTATCTCCTTTTGGGGGTAGCTTCCTGTCCTGTGACTGACTGCCTCTTGACCTTTTATATTTCTGAGGCAGAACACATGCCCCCTTCATCTGGAAACCCTTAAAACAAGTCTCGGGCTCAGGGAGGAGAGGTCCTGCTTCGCTGACCTATTGCTGTGGGTGCTCCCTGTCATGTGAGTAATAAAGACTGTGTCTGCTCCATCCAGTCCTCCTTGTCATTTTTTCAGCTTATCTGAATGAATAGTTGCGATCCCCGGGCTTAACCTCCTATGTTACAGAGACCCTCTGGGGCAGAGGACGCCTACAAGGTACTCTGGGGAGGCCCAGAATAGGCTCCACCCTTCCCATGTGGCTCTGCAGTGGCAGAAGGACCTAATAGGACTGCTGTTGTCAACAGCACCACATGCTCCCTCTGACGCAGAGGGAGAAAAGAAAGGCCTAGCTAGTGGGCTAGCAGGAGGGAAAGAAGAGAGAGGAGGGCATGAAGCCCAGCAGGAGTGGCCCTGATGCAGATCTAGAACACAAAGAGAGAAACCTCCATCAAATCCTTCAGAACTTCAAAGTCTGCTGAGATGCTGGCCTGCAGAAACCAACCCTCTCCTGTCAGCCCTTAGCCCAGGGCCTGCTCCTACTCTTACTCCAAAGCTGCGGCCACTGGGAGCCCTTTGCTCCACCCACCCTCACCTGAGACCACACACCAGGGGCTGTACAGCCTGCTTCCTACCTAGCCTGTTTGCAATTTTAATTTCTCATCTTCTAAACAGCTAAGATTCATGACACATTTGACAGAAATATTTATTTTTCCAAATGTCTATTATTCAAAAGCATGGAAATCTCCAACTTAACACTTCTACATTAATATCCTTCTAGAGCTGAGGCCAAACACAGACCCTCCAGAGACAGGGAAGAGGGGTGGAGGAAGCTGAAATGCTGGGCAGAGAGGACCAGGTCCAACCCCAGAAAAACCCCCATGAAGCTCAAACCATCCCCATTGTTTCTGCACCAAATCAAACATCTGCAGTTTTTTATATTACTATTTTATTGTTATTAACATCATTGAACACATGATGTGCCAGGCACTGTGCTAAGCAATTTTAAAATCCAGGATCTCATTTATCCCTCACAACCCTATGAGGTAGCCACTATAATCATTCTGTTTTTGAGACCAGGAAACTGAGGCACAGAGTAAGATCACCCAGCTAGTAAATGGAGAAACTGAAATTAGAACTGCAGTTCTACTTTTACCCACTACCAAACTCTCTCTCTTGTTTGCATGATGGAAATATTCCCTTTCTTTCTAGTGCTATATTCAATTTAATTCCACATCTCATTAGGTAGGTCCATGAACAAATTCAATGTGTACATATGTGTAGGGTCTTTGCTATACATGGAGCCCTATGCTGGGAAGAGCATAACAGGTGTGAAGCCAGGTCCCGTATCTACTACAATCTGTAAGTCTATTTGGAAACCTGCACATATATGCAAACAATGTGGCACCAACACCAGGCAGAACAGTAAGACCACCTAGCTAGTGGCTCAATCCACTGAGATAAAGAAAAAAATAAAATTCCTTAGAACAAACAAGAGAGATCCTCTCAGGCCCTATTCTAAGCCTACTGCTGAAAGAGTTTATTCATACTAAATGCATAACAGGGAGGCAGGTAGGCTGGCAAAGTAAGAAGAGGCAATAGCGAAAGTGGGAAAGAGGAGAAAATCATAAAATGTGAATAAAGAACCCAGGAATGTCACCAGTCTTGGACCACTTGGTGTGGAAGGGAAACAGGCATCCTGCTAGCTTCTGGAGTATCCATTCATTAGCACATTTATAACAATGACCCTGAGTAATAAAAATGATTAAATTGTGTTCTGAGTATACTGTTTAAGAAAGTATGCACATTAGTCATACTTTTCTTATGTCCATTAGCATGGAAATATTTAATGAACATAGCCAAAATACATATACATTTTTAAAGTTTTGGTGCCTGAGGAGCTAGTTCTGTAACTAACATCATTATTAAGCACCATAGTCAGTCAGTCAGACGGGAGCTCCTGTTAGACAAGAAGACTCTGCTTGGCCCTCTCTGCTCAGGCCCCAGCACAAAAGTCTCGCATTGAGGGTGACTGTCATGGGGGCTGGTGCCCATATGCCTCATCCACACACAGCAGCAGGCAGGGGGAGCTCCAGAGTCTACACCACCCTCCCACAGCAGCCCTGGGGAACCCAGAGCCTCAATTCTCCAGATCCCTGGATGCCAAGCTTACAGCAGAATTGCTCCACCCACCCGAAGAGGGCCTCTGTTGTCAGCTGGCATCACGACTCCCAGATTTCTCTAGTTGTCAGATGATAACAGAGAAGGTTCTTCCATCTCCCTTTGCCATACTGTAAATGGCTCTAGTCAGCTGCTGCCTGGAAAGGTAACAGCAAGAGTAACCAGCAGAAAAGTAAGGGCGCATCACCATCACTAAACCAAACACTCACAAACAGGGGCCAGAGCCAGAAAGTAAGACACAAAGGAGAAACCAACCTATGAACCCCATACTATGTCTGGAAGGTGAAAACAGCCCACTGAAATGTCCCTTGAGCCCATCTCCCTCCCACATCAGCTAGACACATTTAACTGTTACTTGTATATAATCTATGCACTTGTTAATTTTCTCATTTTTGTTGTGAATCAAAAACATACATAAGGTTTTTAACTTACTTCACATGTGGGAAAGGAACTAACATTTATAGAGCATTTATTATGATACGGATACTTCATGTAGACTATTCTCATTTAACCTCATAACAGCCCTCTAATGGAAATATCATTTCCATTTTATACATAAAAAACTGAGGCTCAGAGAAGTTGGGTAACTTGTACACACTTGCACAACAAGTATCTCAAAGCAGAGGTTTGGTTTCAGATCCATCTCACCCTGACATTGAGTACCACCAATGATGCCTTCTTGACATTATCATAAGCAAAAGAGCAGAGAGAATCCTCTCACATGGCAAATCTGGGGACCAGGAATACTTCTCTTTTTTGGTCTAAGCCTGGCTGGCATTTTAGGAGCTGACTTACATGATGAATGACTCAGGGCACACATGAGATGTAATATTGTCTTGATTTAGTGAAGCTCTTGATAGGTTGACTGATGAAATTTTACTTGCAAAATTAATTTGGATGTCTTGACTTGGTACTCCCATCACCCTGCCAGCAAAGAGTCTGGGAAACTGCAAACAGGCAGTCTGGGGAAGAGGCTGGCAATGGCAGGAGCACAGCGCCAGAGGCAGTCTATTCCAACAGCAGATGTATTGCTTTCTTTCCCCTGATGGGTAGAACTAGATGCTGCAGCCAGAAGACTATAGGCAGATGGAAGGGACGCCATGCTGAATGAGAGAGCACTGGGCAGGGAGAGGGTTCCTTCTCTGGTGCTCAGAAATTGCTTGCCACTGGGAGAGGCCAGGGATGGAAATGGCCTCCAAGGGCTCCTTCCAGTCCCTGAGGTCTCTGTGGTCATAATATGTGGCCCAGAAACCACTGATAGAGCCACAGAGAAAAACAGTCTTGCCCGAGTCCCCAAATTCTGCCATTAAGCAGCTCCACAAGAATCAGGATAATTTAAGCCTCAGTCAGACCAACTCTGCAGCAGCAGTGGGAGGTTGGTTCCTTCTGTGGCAGGAGGTGGCCTAGATGGGGTCAGCTCAAGGGGGATGTCAGTTCATACCAGGAAATGAATGTCCCATGAGGCTGGGGACCTAGGAAAGGGTGGCAAGATGGAGGAGAAAAAAGTGGCTAAAGAGGAAGAATCAGAGGCCTCAACATCAAGCTAAACTGACAATGTGGTAGAATGTGACTGCCATTTACAATTAATGAAGGAGAGGAAATGAATTACTGTACTATAAACCTATGGAGTACAGCAGAGGAAAAAGTGTCCTCTTGTGTGTATAGGCAGCAGGTAAAAAGAGGGTCAAGCCAACTCCAAAGCCAGATGTTATCCAGGATGTTGAGGAAGTTAGTGGGAATACAGGTGCTTAGAGACGTGGGTGGGCCAAAAGGAAACCATGCAGATCCAAGAGAAAACAGTGCCAAAGAAATCTTGATCTCCAGCTTTGTGTGGAGTTGGCAGGAGGTAAAAGAAAGTGACTGGGTTCTGGGGTGAAGGGTGGGCAGGGGCTGCCTCCTGGATGTTCTCTGCATTATCACTGTGAAGTGGCTTGATCTGACCTGCATTTTAAAAGGTTTATTCTGGCCATGGTGTGAAGACTAGATTGTGGGGGGTGGGGCAAGAGGGGAGAGAGGAAACAGAGAGTTTGAAGAGAGGATGGTGGTTCAGGCCACAGTGATGGTGTTACAGGGTGCAGCCAAGAGGGGGGACCCCAAATAGGCATTTGAAATGGGGTCCAGAACTCAGGTGTCCAGGAGATTTTAAGACGTCTCCACCCCTTCCCCCACAGGTGTGAGTCGGGGGAAGGGGCACACAGAGCAAGAACATGCAGGGCAGCTTTGCAGCTAATCCATGGCATGGTCATTTAACATACCTATAGCCTTTGGCTGGTCACTTAGATATGCTAAATAGCTGTGGCCATGCTCAAGGCCAGGGGATGGAAAGGGGCTTCCCCCCCAAGATGGGACTGGGGGGCAGGTCCCCCGAGTTACAGCGCCTGTGTGGGAGCTCGGAGAAGATTGGCTCCATAACATGGGGTCACACCTGCCCAGACCCATGATGGCGACCAGAAAAGCTGGAGAAGACAGCAGATTGAGGGCAAGTGTGGCTGAGTGTAGGAGGAGTCGGAAATAGGGCTGCAGAGGAAGACTGGCGTGGGGATTTAAACCCAGAGGTGGCAGCCATTGAGAGGGAGAACCATGAGGCCTTGACAGAGTGGGGACTCCCGTGGCCCTGGGAGAGAGGACCACGTGCCTTTTCCAGAGTGGGGACCCCCACAGCTTTAGAAGGGGGAACCACCACCTGGTTTTAGCAAAGATCCCGGCGATTCAGCTGAGGGTGCTGGGAACCCAGGGAGGTCTCCCAGTCAAGATGGAGTACTAACTGGGAATAACCAGAGGACAGCCTGAGCCATGGATTTCTCTTTCCTTTCCTGAGATACAGTACTCAGGACTGGGCAAAGGGGGAAGGAAGGAAGGACTGTGTCTGTTTGTGGGTGTTTTAAGGGACTTTAGGATTTTTGATAAAGACACTACTTTAAGTTTGTATAGCATTAAATAAACATTTCCTTTCCTTTTCACAAATCTCTGGCATTGAGAGACGTCTTTCCTCTGGCGGCGACGTAACGGACCTGGGGGCTTCTTTCAGTAATAGTATATCATACCAGGCCCCCCTTGTTTGTTCTGTAACAATGGTAGCTAGAATACAGTGAAAAGTGGTTAGATTTGGGGTATATTTTGAGGGTAGAACAAACAGGCTTACTGAAAAACTGAATATGACGTGTGAGACTAAAAAGAAGGATGAATGAATGAATACTCAGCCTGGCTGCATTATTATGTGAACCCAGTGAAATGGTCTTTTCTTCTTCTAGACCTGCCCCTGCTCTACAGTATCTTCTCATCCATTTAAAAATTCACCTAGATCCACCCCTTCTCAGTATCTGATAATTTACTTCCATACAAGTTAAACAGCCAAGTTAGTATGAAGCCTACCCCACCTGAAAATATATTTCTATTTATAAATAATCCACTGGAAGAATGACCTGTAGACAAGTGGGAAGTACTTGCATAAGCATCATTGTTGCCTAAATCATCAAATTCAATTTTTGTTTCTCTGAGACTAAGGTCCCAGCCTACTCAAGATTTTCAGTGGGCAGGGGCATTGATACTGAGGATGGTGACAAGAAGCCTCAAGGCCTCTCCTGACAGAGCATTCAGGGACAGAGATAAAGAGCTTGCAGACTTTTTGCCACTCACAGCTTTCCCAAGAGGCCAAAAGGGCAATAAGCAGAGATCAAACCTTCTCTCTGCCCCTCTTCTCACCTCACCACCTAGGTGTTAGATGCTTTTCAGTTCTACATTTGCCACATAAGAAGCTGCCCAGAAGCGGGTGGATCAGGAAAGGCAGGTCAACTGAGTGATGATGCTGGCTGTGCGTGTCTGGTAGCAGCCTCAGCCCCAACACGAATTCTACTAAGGAATCATAAGAAAGTCTGTGAGGGCAGGTTGGGCAGATTGAATACATAAGCACAGCCACGTAGAAAGATGTCTTAGCAACCTCAATGCAAATCAGACTTGGAGAGAAAAAAAAAAAGACCTCTGATGGCCTGGTCAGCAGCACAGTCATTCTGTCACTTGTCCTCCAGGCTCCCAGTGCCTCTCTGCAGCTTCTGGGTCCACCTAGAAATTCTAGCTCTTAGATGTAATCAACAAACAGGAAGCCATTAACTGGCCTTTGCATTCAGAATCCCAGCCAGTGAAAAAACCCAGAAACAAGGGCTTTCTGGGACTTCAGGGCTCCATTTACAGGAGTTAAGCATGAAGTCATGGTAAAAATGGGTAGATAACCCAGTAACAGCTGTGCTTTGACCCAAGTGTCAATGGCCTGGACAGCAGCCTGTGGTCTGATTTTGGGAACTGCCCTGCCTGGTTTCAAAAGCTATAACCCCTGTGGCTAAGGCTGAGTAAAAATACCTTGGGACCATAAGCCACTAAGGAGACAAAGCCAGGGGTGCCACCTTCCTGCCAGGGGTGCCACCTCTGCCCCCTTCACTTCACCCTGCTTGGCCCCAAGCAGATTAATGTTAGCCAATGACAGGTAAGATTCCTCAAGGGAGGGACGACCCAAGACAGGCAAAGTTGTGATGGGGCCATCAGGGAAGGACTTGTGGGGCTGTAGAAAAAGGGAGTGATAGACCCTCATTCCTTGGCTTTGTCGTAGCCCGAGTCCTCATTCTATCTGTAAAAAAATCTCCTAATCTCTTGGCTGCTCTCATCCCCCACCTGACTTAAGCCTGAAACAATGCTGGAGGCAGATGCAGCCCTATGCTGGAAAGGGTGGGTTTCTGGGGCAACCAAGCCTAAGAAAGAATACATAAAATCCTGTGAAACCTGCTTTGCTAATACCCTCAATTTTCTGATAAGGGTCCAGGCATAAAATGAGTTTGTTTCCCAAAGTTTCATAGCCCTTCAGCTATCTGACCCTGACTCTGAATAAGCCCTCATAGTTCTTTGAATGTTATCTATTGTTTGATCCTTACTTCCTGACAATGATTGATGAGCTTTATACTCTGTATTCCTATGCAAATTAAACCCAATAAAAGCCCATTGAGGAACAGGGTCAACAATCCTTCTCCTTTGAGAGTTCAGCCACCTTTCCTCCCCAAGCAGATCATGTCTTGGTAGAATTATTCTCATCGAAACAGGTGGGGGCTCTGCTGGACAAAGCCCTCCCACAGTCTGGGGCTTCAGAGAGCCTTCTCAGGTCTTTCAAGCAGCAGAAGAAACCACCCCACCATGTGGATTCCCATGGAGCCCCTTCCAGGATGCTTGTACTTCAGTGTGGCTGCAGGCCTCAAACTCTTTCCCTCTCCCCTACTGCTGTCCTCACCGCACCCCCCAATCCCAGCTCACATGTGGAAGGAGGGACAAAGAGGTACGGGGGCATCCTGAACCCACTCACAGGGAAAACAAAAGAAGAGGCAAGCCAGACCTCCCCCTTGATACTATGCTACACACCACTTTGAGGAGAGGGAAGAGAAACTTAAGAGAAAAACAAAACCTAGAACAGGCAGGAGCTCATGCAGCGGCCACAAGGTCGAGATGCTGCCATCCAACACTGGCACCTGACCCACCACCCTGACACTGAAAGAGATGGTAGCACATGCTAGGAGAATCGCCAAGACTTTCCTGGTAAAGAATAATGTTGCTACTGCTGACTATCCAAAGCTCTTTTAGAGCATAAACTGTCTCTGATAATGAATGATATGATATTCTAGGCTCAAAAACTCATACAATCTACCGATATTTTCGCTAGTCCTGTATCAGGCCAACCCTAGTTTGTTTGTTTGTTTGTTTTTCAATTGTAGTTGACATTCAAAATCATATCAGTTTCTGGTGTACAGCATAGTGGTTAGACATTTCATAACTTACGAAGTGCTCCCCCTGATAAGACTAGTACCCACCTGGTACCACACATAGTCATTACAATATTGTTGACTAGATTCCATGTCCTGTAATCTATATCCCAGGACTATTTTGTCACTGCCAAGCTATACTTTCTAATTCCTTCACCTTTTTCATCCACCACACCAACCACCCTCCCAGCTGGCAACCATCAGCCTGTTTTCTTTATCCATGAGATTGTTTCTTGTTTTTCTTGTTTTCTAGATTCCAATCTAAGTAAAACCATAACAGTATTTGTCTTTGACTTATTTCACTTAGCATACCATCTATGTCCATCCATGATGTCACAAATGGTAAGATTTCATTTTTTATAGCCAAAAAATATTCCACTGTATGTATGTGTGTACCTCACACTCTTTATCTAATCCTCTATTGATGGACACTTAGGTTTCTTCCATATTTTGTCTATTGTAAATAATGCTGCAGTGAGCATAGGGGTGCATATGTCTTTTCAAATTAGTGTTTTAAATTTCTTCAGGTTAAGTACCCAGAAGTGGGATTGCTGGGTCATATGGTATTAAATAGTTCTATTTTCAATTTTTTAAGGAAACTCCATACTGTTTTTCCATAGTTGCTGAACCAACTTACAATCCCACTCACAGTGCACCAGGTTTCCCATTTCTACACATTCTTACCAACAACTGTTGTTCACTGGACAGCCATTCTGACAGGTGTGAGGTAAGAGCTCATTGTGGTTTTGTATGAATTTATTTGACAATTAATGACACTGAGCACCTTTTTCTAAGTCTATTGGCCATGTGACTGTTCTCTTGAGAAATGCCTATTCAGGTCCTCAGCCCAATTTTTAATGGGATTGTTTGTTTTTTTCTTTGTTTTTGTTTTTGGTGTTAAGTTGTACAAGTTCTTTATATCTTTTGTATTTTAATCCTATATAGGATGTATCATTGGAAATTTCACCTCCCATTCCTTAGACTATCTTTTTATTGTATTAATGGTTTTCCTTGCTGTGCACAAACTTTGATGAAGTTTTTTGTTTGTTTCCCTTGCCCAAAGAGACATATCCAAAAAAAACATTAGTAAGAGCAATGTCAAAGAGTTCAACCTGTGGGTGTGACATTTATGGAGCTAATTGGGTGCTTTGGTGTGACTCTGAGCTGGCCACTAGGTGTGTTCATTCTGGGGCTTTTTGGGAGGGGATCCAATTCAGGCCCAGGTCAGTTGTTGCCTGTGCCCAGCCAGGGGCCACCTTGTAGGAGCTACAAAGTGATGTGTGGTTGTTAGCTGCCTGTGCTGAGCTTAGTGGTACCTGGGACAGGTTATGCTGGGAACTCAGGCCAGCTGACATTAGTAAGTTGTGCAAGGCAATGCGAACGCAGCCACTGTTTGTTTGAGGTCTGTGGGTCTTTAAAAGATTTTAGAGATGTCTGCAGCATAGGCCAAAACTAGCAGATTAGCAGGAATAGCTGCTGAAAGAGTTCCTGGCACACATGCAAGTTAGGTGGGGCCAGTCTCTGGGAAGCGCCAGGGTGGAGTGAGTTACATTAGCCAGGCCAACTGAGTCTCAGATTTGGTGCTCACCTGGACCTGCAGAGTGGGTAGGATTAGGGATCAGCAAAAGAACAATGAATGGTACCTGCTAGCACTTTTTTACTAGAGAAAGCTACCCCTCAGCCTTTGCCCTAAAGCCAGACAATTCAGTTCCTTTCCTTAAGTAGCAGGTTCTTTTCAAGTTGCCTGCCCCTTTGCTGGACCTAAGGGCAAGAAGATCCTAAGATCTTGTGAGCAGGCTCAAGCCTTTAAAAGAGGATGCCTGGTACTATAGCAGCCATCCAACTCACCTGTACAGAGTCCCTGCTGATTTGCAAAGCCAAGTGTCATTAGGACTCCTCTTCGCAGCACTGGTGCTCCAGACTGGGGTGTGGAGCAAGAAGCCCTCACTCCTCAGGAGACCCCCATAGCCAAGATATCTCTCCTGATTTAAGAAGACTTTGGGAGGTGGAGGCAGTTGCTTATCGTGGACTCAGAAAGGTTAAGCAACACAGTAAACCACTCAAGGGTAATAGTAAAACTGAGGCAGGCAGCAGGTCTCAAGCCCCTCCCCATGCACTGCATGCATATGTGCCATGGACACCAATTGTCCTCTGTACCTACCCGACGTGGCAGGATACCCACAGGAATATGCTGTGCTAAGCCTCCTCAAGGTGGGGCTCCAATCCACACTGTAGTCCCCTTCCTCTGAGTGTATCTCTAGGGGAAAGGAGTCAGGCTATTTTTGAAACGGTAGGTACAAGAAACAGGCAGGCACAGAACACTAAGAAATCCTTTGACTTCCAAAGAGAATCATTCCAAACTGGTCTGTTTTCACATGGCTCACTCTTTTCCTATCCCCGCTCCTTCCTTGGAAAATACCCCTGATCATTTATCTCAACCAGATTTAGTTTTAGCCCATGTTTCCTGAGGTTAAGACATGAAAATGTACAAGCAAACCCACTGGGGGTGAACCAATTAAACAGCAGTGGCAGAGCTAATGTTATGAGTGGTGGTTCTCAGTGAAGGTTCCTGCCTGCCCTAACCTCTGTTTCCTCTAAATACTGGTTCCCCTGCGGAGCATGCAACCCAAGTAACCCCACTAGAAACACACAACTGCTGTGCCTCAAGGTTAATACTTTGATAAACCTACAAAGGTCAAGGACTCTTGGTCCTTGGCCACAGGTCCACTGAGGAGATAATCCAAGGGTACCCAGTTACACTGTGGAATACCAGGCCACAAAGCAGATCCCACAGAAGAGGGCTGCAATCAGCCCAAAGCCACTCCCCTTGCTGAGGAGGGAAGAAGACTGTTCCATCTTTTGCTCATCTCCTTAAGCACACAGGAAATGTCACTAAATAACATTCTCATCATTAAGTGGCTCAGTGGTCCTCAATAATTCTGTCTGTCTTCATAAAGCTCAAGGTAAGAAACTGTAGGGGTTGTCACCTAAAGATTCCTGAAACTTGCATTCCCTACCTAAAAATTATAATCCAGATTTCTGGAGTCCTGAGTAGGTAAAACCCAGTAAACAGATTCAACTCCTGTCTTTTAAAATTCACCACTATTGCTATTTCAGACAAGAGAGAGGGGAGTTAAGATCCTAGAGTCAAACTGCATATTATAATCGCGTCATTTCCTGGCTGTGTGAACTTTTCCAAGTGAATTAACTTCTCTGAATTACAGTGTCTGAAAGCCTTTAGAACAGTGCTTCTTCACAGAAATACCAATTATTATGAAATATTCCCATCTGACACTTGTCTAACTATATTTTTAAACCTTCTTCAATGAGCATACATAACCATTTTATAGTAAAAAGTTATCTTAAAAAATAACCTTCAATTAAATTAATATCATTTCAGCCTGAAGAACATTCTAAACTCTAGACATAGAGTGGTTTTGAGTGAACTGAGTTCCATTTCTGATATGACTACAGAACACACAAAAATGCTCACAGTCCCTTTTCAGCAATGACTCCAGCTGTTCCCTTTCGACTGTGGATGAAGACCTAGAACCCCAGAGTGCACAAGAGATACCAGTCCTGCCACCTTACCACACCAGGCCCAGACCTTCTCTGGGTTGCTCACGCCTCTGACTTTGAGACACCTCCCCCAACACAGCCATAGGAGACAGCAATGCTCTGACCTCAGAACTGGGCCAGTAGACCCAAGTTCTGACCTGGTCACCAACAAGCTGTGTGGCCTGGGACCAACTGTACAACCTCTCTGCCTCAGATTCCCCATCCCAAATTAGAGAAAACAGGAACCATCCAGCACAGGGTGTGGTGAACATCAAACATACCTGGCACCATGCTGCAGACCTGGGCTGCACTCAGCAAGCTTCGGATTCACTCTCTTCCCCCCCAGTTCTTCAGTTTTCTTTATAGTCCCTTGGTGAAACAGCACAAATATTCTTCCATGATGACACCTCTGGTGATAATTTCCAACCCTTCATTTTCAGCCCTGACTTCTCTCCCCTACTTTAGGCCCAGAGTTCTGATGACCCACTGACCCATAGAACATCCCCTTCCTTTGTCCGCTAGAAACCCAAACTTACCCTGTTACAAAACCAAGGAAACACCACCAGCAGAGGAAGGGACATGGCTTTCTAATAACAGCAGTGCTACAATTTTTCCAATTTCCAAGTTTAAAACAAACAGTACTTTCTTGCTACCTACCTGTTGTGGCCTTTATAGTTAAAAGGGCTTGTTTAGGTCAATTAAATACATTTTATTGAAGGTTTACAAAAAGGCTTATTCAGAAGTGAATAGGATGCTCCTGTCCTCAAGACGTACCTGCTCTTCTGGGTGAAATAGACAAAAAATAAATTGTTTCAACACAGTAAGTGACAGATGCTCCCAGGAAACCTGTTCAAGGTTTGATACTGGCTTCAAGGAAGGCAACTGGCTCTGCCCAGAGTGGAGTCATCAGCAAGGGCTTGAACTGGGTCTGGGAGGATGCGTACGAGTTTGTCAGGGAGGTAGGTAAGGAGGCAAAGGCAGACAGAGCAGCACAGACAAAGGTCCTGCAACCTCAACTAGCACAACACATTGAGAAAGCTGCACCTAAATTCTGGGCCCAAACCCCAGGCTACAGGGGAAGGCAATAAAATACACTGGACAGATGGGCCTGGGAAGGTTGGGGAGGGCCTTACATGGCAGAATAGTAAGAGGTTCTTCATATTTTTGAGTCTTCTTTGAAAACTATCAACCTGGCATGCTATCAACTTTGTACCTCAAAACACACAGATTCACAATTTTGCATACAACTCTGTAGGCTTCCACCCCTGAACCCTATCAATGCCCCTAAGTATTTAAGAACTCCTGGTTAAATACTCAGAAGCCCCTGGTAAGCATCCTCAAGAAGAAACCTGGTATAATGATCTTACTACCCCTTTGCTCAGATCTTGTGCCCTGTGGTTCAGACGGTCTGGCCTTGAAACACAGAAGCACGCTTTCTCCCTGCTCTCTCTCACCTGCCTGCCCAGGACAGTGAGACCTGTGGAAAGCTCTTCCAGGAGGCAGGGAAGAGCCTTCAACAAGCCTGGGGTCACCTTGTGAACACCTTCTAATCATCATTCACACAGGTGCACAGGCTAGCCCAGCCCACTAGACATGCCACTCCTGTTCACATCTATCCCACCCCTCACTTTCTGCCACCAAACAGTGTTTCCACTCATGGCAAAGTTGCAGCCCCAGACCCACAGTAGCTCAATCATTTCAGAATGGCCTTTGGAAGGTGACCATGAGAAGGCCTTTGAAAGCTTGAGAGCCAAGCAGGTTCCAGCTGCTGATTCCCTCTAACTGGATGCCTCCTTTCCCTAAAAGAGCTCCAGCACAACATCCCAGCCCACACTCCTTGTGCAAAAACCAACCATCTGGCCCCACAATGGAGGTGTTTGGTTATATGTTTGGTGACTCTGTTCAGCAGGAGAAGCTGACATAGCTTTAAATATTTAAATACTTTAAACATGTTGGTGATGATAATAACTTTGCTGATGGAAGCTTAAATTTAGCTCCAGAGCAAATGAGATTTGCTGAACCTAAAATACTTCCAATCAAGTCCCTGGCCAGCTTTCCTCAGAGCAGATGGCTGCAAGGGGCAGCTGCATATCCTGGCCAGAGCACTAGCCCTGGAGTCCACTGGCACAGACGGGCAAATAGTAATACTACCCATCCTGCTGTTAAAAGCAAATGAAATTGTGCTTGCAAAACTGCTTCCTTTGGTGACCTATTATTAAGTAAATACAAATGTAAGGGACTATTATCACTGACAGTTAAAATGCCCTCAGCTCATCTAAGGGGTCCGGCCCAAAGATTTGCCAGACCGCTTACCCAGAACCTCTTTAAGAGAACAGGGACACAATGCCCAGGACTGTCCCACAAGCCTCCAGAAGCCACCGAGACTTCTAGAAGCCACCAGCAAAGGGGCTATACTTTGCGAGGTGGTCTCTTTGAGGGCAGCTTCTCTTAGGCAGAATGTTCCCTGTGTTACCTCCTACCCTAGGGAGCCCAACTCTAGGGAGCCCCACCCAAGCTAGAGCCTGAGCTGAGTGCCTCCCACTTGTTCTGGCAGAGGTTCTGGCCTGGAGGATATGCAAACAGCTTGTGGAGCAGGCAGTCTGCTCTGCTGTCCTTCCCTTGCACAGAATTCCCAAGCCTGAAGAGTGAGGAGAATAGAAACCTCTAAGCTGGCCACTGGCACAGTGATGACACTGGCCTTCTCTCTGACGCCTGCCTTGGGAGGATCCTAGGTCACTCTGGGGTACAGTCAGAGCCCTGAGCCCAGGCCTCACATCAGCAGAGTCATCCTATACTGTAATTTGCCAATGGACTGCACTGACTTGCCAATGAAGAAACTCAACCCTTTTCTGTCTGCTGGTATCCCCCTTGTATGGGGTGAGCTAGGGGGTGGACCAGGACAGCTGTCAGTTTAAAGACCTCAGACCAGCAGCACCATGGGCCCTTCAGAAGGGGAAGGGGCCTGAGGCACCTGAGCAGCAAGGAAGCCAACAGCAACAGCTAATGCAATACACACAATTTCATTACTAGCATGCCGATTGATTCTAATTCAGGAAGAAAGAAAAGAGAAATCTGCTTAGAATGTTAAGTCCCAAGGAATGGTTGGATGTGCTTGTGCTGAAAGAGTGGGGCTTTTACAATGCTGACCTCATGGGAAGGAAATCGAAAAGACATCAGCCTAATAGATAGGGGTGGGGATGGGGCCTAAGGTAGAGTGCTCTCACCAGCCATTTTCTACTTCCCTGACAAGCCTGTAACTAATTACTGTGCTTCATTCTTTCTTCCCAGGAGGAAATGCCATCACCAGTGACAGGCCCCTCCTCACTGGCCTGGTGCCTGACCTCTCTGGGAAAGCAGACTCATCCTGGAGACAGGCACATGCCTGGAAGGATATAAGGCATTTCAGAGATGGAGAGTGATGTTGGATACCTAAGCTTCTTCATATCTCTGAAGAAAGACTTTTGCCTCCATGAGAATCCTGTGATGTATGAAAGTCTACAGCTGTAACATTAAAATATACTTTTTTTTATTAAGGCTAAATAAGTAACACAAGGATTTTATTTAAATATTGGCCTTGACCATAAATCAGCACATTGTCCTGTGGTTTTCCTTGCTATATGACATACATAAATCTGTATCACTGCCCTCCACCCTGGGTCTATACCCTTAACAAGGAAAACACATTTAGAGTATGTGTTTCAACTTGCACACAGAACACATATTTATACTGCAACAGATTCACTCATTCACTATTAAGCATCAACTTTGTGCATGGCATGGGTCCAAGACAAGCTATAAACAGAAGGGAGCTCCACGGTGTGGTGAGGAAGTTGCTTGCACACACCCACTCATAATGCACTATGAGAAGTATGCTAATAAAGGTGGGTAGGGAGTGTCTAGAGACCAGAGAAGGAACGTTAGCTCTGCCTACGGCTTTAGGATAGATAGCTTCCAGGAGGCACGTCACCTTCACTCCCTGCACAGTGGGCTCCAGGTCGGACTCCCACAGGCAGTACAGAAGCTGCTGTATTGAAATCCCAGAAATCTCATCTGTGCACACTAATCTGTCTTCTCCTCCTGCCCAGCAAAGAGCATGCAATATCCCTACTAAGGAGAATGAATGTTTATCTGGAAGCTTACTATATGGCTACGGCCCTACAAAGAATTTAGACACCTCCAGCCAGGAGCGTCCCTTGACACCACAACCCATATTTCCTCCTCCTTTTCATTTTCTCATTTCTAAAGAAACTGTCAGCTGGGAAAGATGATGGGACTATGTGTTGGGAACTGCCCTGCCTGGTTTCAGAAGCTGTAACCCCTCTATGGCTAAGGCTGAGTGAGCAACATTCAGACCATAAGCCACTGCAGAGACAAAGCTTATCTCCCTGGCAGGGGTGCTTCTCTGCTCCTTTTACTTTACCCTGCCTGGCTCCCAATACTTGATCAGTTAGCCTATGAAAGGTAAGATTCCTCAAGGGAGGAATGACCTAAGACAGGCACGATCACGGGGAGGCCCTAGGGAAGGACTTGGGGAGCTATAGCAAAAAGAGGTGATGGACCCTCACCCCTCAGCTTTAACATAGCCTGAGTCCTCATTCTGTCTGCAAGAAGTCTCCTAATCTCTTGGCTGTCTTACTTCCCCTGCCTGACTTAAGCCTGAAACAATGCATTAAGCCTGAAACAATGCTGGTGGTGGGTGTTGCCCTGTGCTGGAAAGGGTGGGTTCCCTAGGGCAATCAGACCTAAGAAAGAATATGTAAAATCCTGTGAAACCTGCTTTGTTTAGAATGTTCTCAATTAAATGATAAGCGTCCAATTGATAAATGAGTTTGTTCCACAAAGTTTTATGGCTCTTTGCTATCTGACCCTGACTCAACATAGGCCCTCAGAGTTCTTTGTATGTTTGATTCTTACTGCCTGATAGTGATTAATGAGCTTTACCTGTATCCTTGTACAAAACAAACCCAATAAAAGCCTGTCAAGGCAAGGGTCAGAGTGCCCTCCTCTTGAGAGAGTGGCCAGGCCACTCCGAGGCACTCTTCCCTTGAGAGAGTAGCCATGCCATCCCTTTTTCTCCATAGGACTTGGTAGTCCATGTGAATTTGTCTCGTGTCTCATCCGTAACTCCTCGGACACTGAGGGCCAGTGTCCGTGTCAACTATGGAAGAGAAAAGAAGGGGTCCTGCACATCCACTGGCACAGGGCAAAGAGGGAGGGACAGTGACACTAACAAGTTCATCTTTTTGTCCTGCAGCTACACCGCAGACCTTCAAAGGTTGGAAGCAGTAACTCTGAGTCTTTCCTCCTACCTTCCTGCAGCTGCCTGCCATTTTGCCAACCCACTCCTGGATGCACTGGATTTTATCAACATTTGTCAGCATGAGGCATCCAACACTGGGCATGGTGTGCCCCCTGAGCATGCTCTCTACTCAGGTACAGTGTGGGAACATGCCCTTCCGCTGCATATGTTGTCCCTTCCTCAGTTTGCATCTAGGTCATACAGAGACTATAGTTACCCCATCTCCAGTCAATGACCTGGATGAGGTCATTGACCTGACCTGAATGAGGACAAGTCAGACCTCTGCATCCTGTGTTTATGTAATTGATTTTTCAAAAGTCTAGATGAAAGACTTTTCATATACTTATTGCTAATTCCATCTCATTGGTTTGGGCCCATTGTTCTATTGATTACACTATATACTGATTATGTCATCCAGTGCAGTAGTTCCCAACCCTCCCAGCCTGGTATCAAGTGTGAATTTGAAAATCTGCCTTCTCTCCCTTCATCCAAGTCATTGATAAATGTCACTCAGGATGGGCTCAAGGAGGATGCCCTTGGCTCTAGAGACTTCAGGAAAGACAGTTAATATTTGTCACACAAATAAGTGAGTAACTGAATAAATAAATAGACAAGTGTGACAGCTTTCTAGGTCCACCTGATCCTTAATTAGTGCTCTGTGTCTGCACTTGAGGCTGGTAACCGCTTCTCATCTTATCCCTCAAGACTTACTTTAAGGATGGCTGATTGCTTTTCAGCCTTTTGGCTAAGATCAAGTGTAATATCTGTTCTTACCAGTATGGCTGAAATGAGGACACCCATGTCTAAGATATTCAGATGTGGTAAGCTTTTGGGAAGAAAGTAAAGGAGGTGAGTCTGACTTGACTTGTTCATGAACTACTGTTTTCCCAGAGCTACAAAAACATCTGCTTCATGCATTCTTTCAAAATGTTGGAGGAAAATGTCATAACACTCATGGCTTTATAATGTTTTTAATCTCCTTTTTTCTTATTTGTAAAACATCTACCTGTCTTCATATTTCTGGTACCTCTTACCTTCTCCACAATTTCTCACCCCTAAGAATGAATTTATTGTCATCTTTGTTTTTTCTCATCTCAGAATGATCACTAGCTTTGGCACACCAAGGTATAAATTCAGGCCTAAGATCAGGAAAAGCCAGTCAAGCTTGCTAATACTACATGTGTATTCATGCCCACTATTGAAAAATAAAAGTTATGCCCACTAATTGCAGGGAGGTTATAGCATCACTGCTATATGTTAAGGACTGTTCATTATGTGTGAACAAGGTGTAAATATGCATGGTGATTCTAATGTGAGCAAATGTGCATGGGTAAGTATATGAAAAATTTCAATGTATACTGAGTTTCTACTGTAATAATAGTAAATGTGTACATGTTTATATCACTCATTATGCTTAGGTACTAAGTGCTTCATATACTACACTCATTTAATCCTCACTACAGTTCTATGATGTGAGTACTATCATCCCCAATTTATGGCAAACAGAAACGCACAGCTGTAAGCAGTAGAGCCAGAAATGGAGCAAAGCAGGCTGGCTCCAGAGTTCAGGCTCCCAGTCACTGCTGACTCTTCTTAGGTAGGTTTGCCTGCAGCAGCAAGATTTCTACTTCATTTCCTGCAAGCCACTGGCACACATAATGTTCTTTACATCTGGATACTCCTCACTATTCCCTGTACAGTCCATGCACTTTCACACCACAGTGCCTCTATACATGCTGTTGGCCCTGCCTGGAATACCCTTTCTCTCCTTGCCCAGGCAGAAAACACCTGTTCATCCTTCAAAACCCAGTTCCATGCTGACTTTTTGGTGACTCATGTCCTAGTGCCACCCCAGTTAGAATGGTTTGTCCCCTCCCCTTTGGGTCCCACAGCAATCTGTTTTGTAATACACTAGATCAAAGCTGACTGGGTTAGGACTCATAAATAGTGAAGACCCAGGCAGCTGACAAAAAAAATAGCAAGAACAGTTTGTAGGTTATTTGGGGCTTTCACATATTTTTCATTCAATAAGTATTTATTGAATGCTTGCTGTATACCAGGCACTGTTCTAGATGCTGGGGATATAGCAATGAACAAAACACAAAAATCCCTCTTGTCATGGAGTTTACATTCTAGTGAGGGAACACAGAGACAAGAAACAAAAAAGATGTAAAACATACAGCATGTTAGAAGATAGTTCTGGGGGAAAGAATAAAGCAGGGAAAGGGGAGGGGGCACAGCAGTAGAGGAAGGGGTGGGGATGTTTTGCCATTGGACTTTGAGACCTTCTTCTCAGTTGCCACTAGAAAGTGCTGACAAGAATGACATGGTGGGTGTTCCTTTAACTACCCACTGAACTTGTCCAGGGCTTCAGAGAAAATGCATGGCCTCTCTGCTGCCTCACCTCTACCTCTAGCAGTGGTGGTGATGAGTCAAGACCATTCCTTTAATTTGAGGAGGTAAAGCAGATGTGAAAGACCACCTGAGGGCACAGCAGGGCCTGACACCCATCTACAGTCACATCTGACGTTGATTGAACAAAGTCTATGCACACAGGCACATGCCCAACACTTTACATGGATTACTTCATCTGGTCTTCACAGATCTACAAGGTGAGTGTTATTATTACCTGACTTGCATAAATGAGAAAACTGAGGCTTAGAGAGGTTAAGCAACCTGACAAGGATCCATGGAGTTAAAATAATGGGGCTGGAATCCCAAACTGCATCTGTCTGAGTCTGGGGCCACCAGACTACCTCCCAAGCTGCAAAAGTCACAAGTCTGCATCAGCCTAGACTCAATCAGTCTTGCTCTCTGGCAAGAATGCAGAGAAAGGGAATCATGTACATGGTTGGTAGGACTGTGAACTGGTACAACCACTATGAAAAACTGTACAGGATCCTCAAACGTATGATCCAGCAATTCTCCTTCTGGGATTATATTTGACGGAAACAAATATACCATGCTAAAAAGATAGCTGAATGTTCACAGCAGCATTATTTACAACAGGAAAATCAACCTAGGTGAGGCAACAACCTAGGTGTCCACCAATGGAGAATGGATAAAGAAGTTGTGGCATACCCATGCACATATAAATACTATTCAAACATAAAAACCAAGGAAGTCCTGCCATTTGCAACAACCTGGGTGGGCTTTGAAGGCATTATGCTAACTAAAATAAGGCAGACAGAGAAAGACAAATACTATACAATCTTGCTTATATGTGGACTTTAAACGACAACAGAAAAGAAGAATCAGATTTGTGGTTATCAGATGTGGGTGAAGAAGGAGGAAGTGGAGGAAGGTGATCAAAAGGCACACACTTCTAGTTGTAAGAAGAATATGTACTTAGGGATATAATATACATGATGACTACTGCTTACACTGCTGTATGGTATATACGAAGGTTGTTGAGAGAGTAAATCTTAAGAGTTCTCATCAAAGGAAAAAAATTACTTTTTAATTGTATCTGTATGAGAAGACAGATGCTAACTAAACTCATTGCAGTTATCATTTCAAATTACATGTAAGTGAAACCATTGTGCTGTACACTTTAAACTCATACAGTGATATATATCAATTATATCTCAATAAAACTGGAAACCAAAAGGATCTTCTCTTAGATGGAGCAACTTCTATTAGGAATTGTATAGCCAATAAACCTTGCAGTTACATTTAGAGGATATGAAATATTGGAATGATTTTTTTAAAAATTCATGTCTGGAACAATTAAAATAAAATTTAAAAAAGTAAGTAAATAAAATTCACATCTGGTTGGTTTTCATATGTATTTTCTGTGTTTTGGAAAACATGCTCAGAAATAATGCCAGTTAGTCAATCATCTATCAATTTATAATCTTCAATGTAAGATCCATGACAATTCTGAGTCTTCTTGTTAGGAAGCAGAATTATATGTTGCAGCTGGAAGAAATTCCCTTCTCATTTTAGGAGATGTGAGTGTGAGGCCCCTACGTGATAAATGAAGATATTTTTATTGATTTGAGAACTATTATCAGGTAATAATTTCACTTTCAATGAGGCTTTAATCAGACTTTATCCATGTACTTTACAAAAACAAATTTTGTGAGGTTTGGTTTAAAAAAAATCTAAGATTCATCTAAGCACCTGCCTTTTACCCAGCACCCCTTACCCACACCCAATCACCCCTTAGGTGCCTTACAGACTACCTCCTCAGTGCCTCTCGAGCCCCCCCTCCTGTCTGTGCCCAGTGCCTCTGCATTAGCCATTCCCCAGCCCTCCTCTCAGGATCACTGCCACTCTTAGTAGCTGCTCTCCCTGCCTCCAGTCTGGACCAAGTCCCATCCATCCTCTATACTACAGCTAGAGTATTTCTAAAGTCAAATCTGATCACGCTATTCCTCCATTTAAAACTTCTCAGTGAATTTCTGTAGCTTTCAGAATAAAGTTAAAACTTTTTATTGTACATACAAGACCTTCCATAATCTGGCTCTGCAGAGACACCCCAAAGTGTCCCTGACTCAACCCATGGTCTAACATCCTTGGGCAGATGACAGCTGTGAGACAGCATGGTGCTGAAGGACACAGCCCCTCTGAATCAGACACAAGAGTTCATGTCTCTGGTCCTCCAGCAAGGGCATGAGGGATTTGGTCTCTGCCACCTCAGCAATTAAAGGAGATGCTAATACACGTTGTGTGTAGGGTTATTATAAGGACTAAACTAGAAGATCCAAGGAAAGCCCTTAAACAACATCAGAAGCTTAGTGAGCACTCAATACAACATCATTATTGTCATGATTAGCCCTTAGCCTCATTCTAAGCCACCTCTCCTTCCAGGCCCCCCAGACATCACACACTGCTCCCTGTGCAGAGGAAGCCTTTGCTCTTTTCTCTGCCAGGCAAACTCCAACTTCTCCTTTGAAATGAAGCTCTGGCTGAATTGCACGTATTATGCCTCCTCCAGGAATCTTGTCCTGCTGCCCACGTCCAGTTTGAGTCCTCTCTGGGTCCCCAGGGCCTCTGCCTTGGCCTCCATCTTGGCGTATCATGTTGCATTGTATCACCTGTTCACTTCTCCATCTGAAGACAGGGCCTGGCATAGAGTGTCCAAAAATATTCATTGAATGAATGAATAAATAAGAACTAAGGGTCATCTAGTAATTCTCAAAGCACCTAACCTTTCCATGCCCTTCCAAAGAACATCACAAAACATTTAAGTCCCCAAAAGAAATGCACCAGGCTGGCTCTGTGCTAGGTCTCTAGACACGTCAGAAAACTCCAGCTGAAGAATGAGTCATAGGAATCCACTTGGGAGTAGTGGCTACAGGGAGGCCAGAAAACAAAAGATGCTCATTGTAAAGCCAGTAAAATAAAACCAAGTTTGTGGGGAAGGGGTGCAGGGAAGGAATCAACATTAGAGAAATAAAAATGATGACAAAACAAGCAAATTATTTAAGCAAACTGAGAAGAGAAGGACAGATTAAATCAAACCCCAGACAGGCAAGACGTGGACATTCAATTAACAGTTACATTATTACTAATTTATACAAAACATCTAAAAATACCCTTCCTCCCTCTGAGAGGACCCCAGTTCAATGCCTCCCAGTATTCAGACATTCCCTGCTAACCCCACGGAACTGAGACCCCTGAGCAAAACACAATGGGGTGAAGAGTGGGCCTGGGCAGGTGCACAGACCTGGACCTGGGGAGGGGAAAGGATGTTCAGAGCAGTGAGGCCATGTCAATTCTGGAATGAAATAGAAGCAAGCAAAGACTGAAAGAGGGCACAATCAGAATCAGCAGACCAGCCTCACAGCAGCCCAGGGTCTCAGTGGCCACTGGCCCTGCCTCTGCTTTTGGACGTCTTGCTCCCCACTGCCCATGGCACTTTAAAATACTACCTGCCAAGGTCCTTACATGTGTAAGTTTTTCTTCATGCCTGGAGCATTCACAGATGGGGCAGGTAATCTCCATTTCAGGGGAAAGGGGAAAGAAAGGAACGGTACCTACTCCTTGTGGACACCCCAAGGTCACTGACCCAACCCTTGGTGTGACATCCTTGGGCCAGAATCTCAAGACAGCAGGGCACTGAAGGAGCCAAGCAGAGCTCAGTTCTAGCCACACATCTGAGTAGGCCCCACTCCACTCCAGGCCTGTTTCCTGCCCCAGTACGACAGGATAATACTGGTGCCCAGCTCAGAGCTAGGTGAGAACTGCAGAGCACATGGGCAGAGCACCCGGTCCCAGCCCTGACTTGGGCTGTATTGCAGAACACATGATGAATGCTGGCAGCAGGGAGGGCACTGGCAGGGGGAGGGCAGGGAGGGAATGCCATTCCTCTCATTCCATCGTTTCTGATGGGTGAAGTCTTAAAGATGTTACAGGTGTTACCTACCTACACACACCAACCACAAGCACCCTCTAAAAATGCCCAGCTTCAAACAAACCAAATGCTCCAAGTGGAAAGCAGGAGTGCTGTCTCCAGGGCTGCTAGGCCCTCCTGCTCCCACAGCCCTGTGTTCCCTCTTGACCCTGTAGAGTTGGCCAGGACAAGTGTCATCCCTCCTATTTTATAGATGAGAAAACTAGTTCACAAAGAGATAAAATGATTTGCTCAGAGTCACACAGTAGCAGGTATTATCTTTCTTAAATTATGTTTTGCCAGCCCATGATGCTCCTGAGATACAAGCAGGACCAACACGTTTTAACTACCTGCTATTAGATAGCTAAACACTGCTATCTATAAGAGAGGGGTCTAACAAGCAAAGCTCTCCCCACCCCAAAATGCTAACTAGATCCAAGTGCCCTCAACACCCAGGACCCTATCTCATCTCCTACATTCCCAGGCTCAAGGGAGCCTTAGTATGTCCCTTGGTTTTTCTTAGCTCTTCTCACATCTCTGCTTTGCTCGATAGAACCCAGCCTCCTCCATAATTCAGATGTCAGAGATGGAAGCATCAACTGAATCACAGAATGAAACCCTGCAGGAAATGGCTTTCCAAACTATGACTTTAAATATGGATGCCTAAAATAGACATTTGGGAACTACTCACCCAGCCAACAGTCACCTCCTCAGTCTGGAGATGTGACTACTATTGGCAAATGTGCTTTCTAAGAAATTTTAATGTGTAAATTAACAAACTCCCAAATGGCAATGGAAGTGGAGAGCTGTTTCCAATAAGAAGCCCTCCTATGCCCCTCTCCAGGAGGAATCTGCAATAGCATGGCCTCCCTGTCCCTCTTCTCCAGGAAATATCCTTCTCTGAATCCTCTCTCCACAGGTCATTGACCAACTCATTTGCTCACCATTATTCTTAAAATTCAAATATTATAAGCAATGGAACATGAGCAATAAGTACCAATACACTGTTTGCACTGGAATTAGCTCTGCACGTCCTGTGACAACAAGGCCAACTGTCAAAGCCAGACTCCCCCTTGCCTGTACTTTGTGGTCTGGACACAGGCCCTTCCAAGGTCACAGACTGTTGGGTAGCAAGCAGGATAGGGGGGCACTCTGAAGACTCACACCTGGGGCTCCCAGATTCCTAAGCAGGGCACTGAGCTACCTGGAAGAGTCTTCAATACTAGAAAAACAAGAATTGGATCCCATGGTGCACACTGAGGTAACCACTCTGACCTTCCATTCCCTCACATGGAAAATGGGCCAATAAAACCCACTTCCCATGATTTCTGGTGAAATTAAATGAGAAGTTGGATACAAAAGCAACTAAAAGCAAATTTATACACAGTGGAGATGGTGGGGGAGGGGTAGGAGGGAAGCATCTCTGTACTGGAGTTGTAGAATACCTGAAGTCACCTCCACCTGGTTCCATGAAAGGACTGAATGTTGGGCAGCACCTTTCCTGGCTCCTCTCACACCCTACAAGGGGCTTACACATCTGAACATCCAGGCATATTTCTACACAGCTGTCGGGAATTCAGTGCTGAACAAAAGAGTGGTGGTCACTGGCCTAAGCTGGCCTCTAGACCCCAGACTCTAGGAGCTGTTTGGGGTTCAGACTCAACTGGAGAGAGTCATGGCCATGGGCAAGCCTTCCATAAACAGATGGGCACAGCTGGGCTCTCAAGGAAGGACCTCCTGAGCCTTGTTAATCTCTTTGGTGCTCAATGGCATTGCTGCTTTCAACAAACATTCAGAAGACCCTCCTGTATGCTGGACTCTGGGTTACTCTGTGGCACCTAAGTGGATGGGGCTATCACATCCACTGAGTCCCCAGCCTCCTGGAGCTCAGTGCTCCGTGAGGGAGACTAAGCAGTACATAGGCGGTGTGGGCAGTGTTCCAGAGTGAAGAAGTGCAAAAGGATGCAGGGGCACACAAGAAGGGGCTCATTAAGGTTGGGGGAGGAAGTAGGAAAGAGCTTCCTGAAAGGGGAATGGATAAGCAGGAGTGAAGCAAGAGAAAGAAAGCAGTTGGATGCAGGGTTCCAAGAAGGGTGAACAGCATGTACAAAGATCCTAACGCAGAGATGCCAGTTACACTAAGGAACTGGAACCAGCACTGCAGATGTGTGCCTGCTAAATGAATAGAATCCTTAAAAGGGGTTCAAAAGAAGGGTCCTCAGAGACCCTACCCTCAGCCAGCCTCCAGTCAAATAGGGGGAGACAGAACCAACATAATGGAGACAGACTTAAGACAAAAGCAATCATAAGCAACCAGGACATGTTAATGTGCTCAGTCTATTGAGTTAAGAACTCAGCAAGTGTGTAAGTCCCTGCTGATGGTTGGAATGTAACCATCAAGAGCTGAAGGGGTTAATCAGGGCAGTCCTCCCAGAAGAGGTGAGCCAGCATGCTTAAGGGTAAAGAAGCTATCTGCCCTCTAGCACCCTGAATGGTGCCACTAGGCCCCTTTCCCCCCATCTGATTGGAAACCTTGAACACAGTAAGGCTTTATCTGCTTTACCAGTTGCATATAAATGCAAACACAATGTCATCCCTCTCCACTAGACTAGGCCATATATCAGGGACATTTAGTCTAAGGTAGGCCAACTTGCTGAGTCAAATAATAAAGTCAACAAAAGCACCTGGCTTCCCATCTTCCTCCCAGCCCCCAGTTCACCCCTGGAAGATGCCATCTGTGCCCCTGGCCTGTCCTGGTGAGTAGGATGCTTTCTCTGAAGGTGCAAATGCCTTACTCAGGCTCTAAGACATAGCGAGGGAACTCTCGTCATGCAGATCAGCTCCCTCCTCCCCTCACTACTGGGAGGAGTACCATGCTTCTACCTCTCTCATCTGGAAGACATCTGCCTTGGAGAGTTTTTAATAAGCACAATATCACTTGCCCTGGGACCTCTACCCAGCCCCTCCCCACCAGCATCCCAGTGATTTCAGCCTAGATACTGGGTCTTAACATGCAGCTCACCTGGGTATGTGCCTGATAGGTGCTGGCTTACTGCCTGCTATAGGTTTGTACAATGTGTCTTCCCATCTCTTCTCCACAAGCCTCAGAGTCACAACCCCCAGAGAGCAGGACATGCTTCTGTAGCCCATTCCACCCCCTGCCTAGTATAGATGGGGCTGGCTAAAGGCTGGGAAAGGCAGGGAAACCTGTGAATCAGGGCCCAGCCAGGTGGGAACAGTGGAGCAAGGTACTTGTTCTCCTGTTTTGAGAAGAGTCTCCTTTTCTTGTGAGTCAGTCTAATAAGAGGCTTTAAACAAGAATGGTCCAGGGCCAAGGATCCCTTTATGAATCCCAACTCTGCATGTCACATGACCTTGGGCAAGTTACTGGCCTCTCTAAGTTTTCTCATTTATAAAAGATAATTGGACTAAATCTGACCTGACAAATTCATCATGCCCTGTGCCCATCTGTGTCCCAGGTAGCCCATGCTTGGCCCCAGACCTGTCTCAATTCAGCTGCAGGCACCATTGCCAACCAGCAGAAATGGGCATAGGAGAAACCTAGCTAATACTGCTGACCACTGCCAGCACCAGGTGGCTGGAGTCCCTAGGACTCTGCCATTCATAGCTCCTGCCCCTGCCCCAAGGACCAGAGGTGAAAAGTCATAGAGGGCTCATCCCTAGGGTCCTGGGCCCATCTTCATAGTTCTCACACAAAGTTAGCCTTTTCCTGTGCCCCCTGTCCCTGTAGCCTCCATACCCCACCCTGCTTACTGCTCTTCTATATTACTAACTTTATGTGGCAATAAATGAATTTTTGGTTTCACAGTCCCCAGATCATACTAGGTCTCCACAGGAACATCCCTGGGGCCCAGGCCTCTGCTTCCAGAGACTTCTCCTGATTCATTAGAGTGGCAGGCCCCCCACTCTGATCTATAAGTCAGGGCTTCTCACCCATACACCACCTCTGCTCTCACCAGACATCTCTGTCCAGTCCACCTCAATGGCGCCCTTGGCTGGGTTAGAGGAGTAGGTAAAGTGCTTAGAGCCAAGGTCCAGTTAACCTATGTACTACTAGTTTAGCTTTATTATGGGTAATGCTAATCCCACAGTCCACCAGTGAAATGTGTTTTCAAATCCACACAACTGACATTTTAAATTCACATATTTTTTAGTTCATTTCCAGAGCCAAGCCTCATTGCTAGCCTAGGGCTCCAGGACCCAGGCCTCTGCAAACAAAGGGATCACAAATGACACCATTCGTTCAACAAATATTTACTAAGCACCTACTGTATTCCAGTACCGTCCTGGTTTGGGGACAGCAACTCTGAGAAAGAGACATAGGTCTTGTGCCACTGGAGCTCCTGCCTTGTGGGAAAGACAGACAACAACCTCTGCTCACATCTTTGAAGCATCCAAGTGTGGGCTGACTGCCTTACCTTGCCTCACTCCCATCCACCCTCATTCTCCCTAAGATGAGCTGCTTAAATTCCTTCTGTGCTGGGTGATGGAGGCTGGGGCTCCTTGGAGAGGCATTCATTGGCAATTGCATACAAAGAAAGGGTAATTCTACAATTCAGTTGTCAGACTTTGTGCAAATTACTCAGGCTCTCAGAGCATCCTCTCTCTCCTGGATCAAATGGAACTAACCCCTGCAGTGCAGGGTTGCTGTGAGGATTCGTGACAACATATAAGGATGGACACTTGAGAAACAACAAGAGCAGCAGCATCATTGACCCAGGAATATAGGACAACAATTGGCTCCACTCCAGCTACTGAAGCCCATGGTGAAGCTATGTCCACCTCTGCTAACTGCCATCCCCAAAGAAGAGCTGAGTAGAAGACAGAGAGTCCAACAGCAGCCTGCTGGATCAGACTCATACTGATGGAAATGTGCTTTCTCAACAGACTTTCCACTACTCTCACATAGTCCAACTGCTCCTGTACTTCCAAGTTGCACCAGTATCTGGCAGATCTCATGTTCCAGCCTATTTACTTTGGATCCTGGCAGGACTCTTACTTTTTAAAGGAGAGTGAAATAGTGCTATTTTATCTCAAATGAACTGATGAGCTTTCTCCACCTAGTTGCTCACTCTTTACTCTTAGATTTGGGTCACAAACTTTGTAGTCCTCTGACAGGGTATCTACAACATCAGCTAGCCTCATAGAGCTCAAAAAAGCAAGTCAGTCCCCATCTTAAGTGCCCTGCCACCATGACCCAAGGCCCAATCTAGAATCTGACAGATTCAAAAGATATCTGCATGCACATTTTTAAAGATTTTATTTATTTTAAAGAGGGGAAGGGAGGGAAACAGAGAAGGAGAGAAACACTGATGTGCAGTTGCCTCTCATATACCCCCTACTGGGGACCTGGCCTGCAACCTTTTGGTTCCCAGGACAGCACTCAATCCACAGCTACACCAGCCAGGTCTGCATGCACATTTTATAAGGGGCCAGTTCTGGGGTAAGCCCACCCTGTGCCACATGATGGCTGTGCCTGTCATATAATAGGTACTCAAGAAATATGTACAATCCTTTGCATCTCTGTGGTGTCAGATGTTACTTCTCTTTAATTTCCAATTTTATTTATTTGGGTCCTCCTTTCCTAATGAGTCTGGTTAAAGGCTTGTTAATCTTTTCAAAGAACCATCTCTTGGTTTCGTTAATCTTTTGTATTGTTTTTGTCTCCATGGCATTTGTTTCTGCTCTAATCTTTATTTCCTTTCTTCTCTTTACCAGAGGCTTTGCTGACCTTTTTCTAGTTATTTTAGGTATAAAGTTGGATTACTTATTTGAGATATTTCTTGCTTCTTGAGGTAGGCCTATATTGCTATGAATTTCCCTCTTAAAACTGCTTTCACTGTGTCCCAAAGATTTTGGTTTCTTGCATGTTCATTTTCATATTGCAAGGTAACTTTTGATTTCTTCCTTGATCTTATTGTTGACCCAGTTCACTATTTAGTAACATGTTATTTAGCTTCCATGTGATTGTGTGTTTTTCACGTTTTTTTGCTTTCATTTTTAGTTTCATACCATTGTGGTCAGGAATGTTTCATATGATTTCAATCTTCTTACATTTATTGAAACTTGTTTGTGTTCTAACATGTGATCTATTCTACAAAAATGTTCCATAAGGACCCAGAGAGAATGCATATACTGGTTTTTTGGAATGAAATGCTCTATAAATATCAATTAGTTCCATCCAGTCTAGTGTTTTGCTTAAGGCTGCTGTTTCCTGGTTGATTTTCTCTCTGAAAGATCTATGTATTGATGTCAATAGGATGCTAAAATCCCCTCCTATGACTGTATTACTGTGGACATCTCCCTTTATGTCCATCAAGATTTGCTTCATATATTGAGGTGCTCCTACATTAGGTGCATAAATGTTTACAAGGGTTATATCCTACTGGATTGATCCCTTTGGTATTATATAATGTCTTTCTTTGTCTCTTATTATGGCCTTTGTTTGGAAGTTTATTTTGTCTAAGTATTGCGACCCCAGCTTTTTTTCATTTTCATTTACACAAAATATCTTTTTATATCCCTTCACATTTTTACCTGTACTTTTTGTTCTGAGTCTCAGCATAGACATGGGTCTTGTTTTCTTATTCATGCAGCTTCCCTGTCTTTTAATTGGAAAATTTAGTCCATTTACATTTAAAGTGATTATTGATAGGTATATTGCCATTTTATTCTTTATTCTTTTTTTTCAATGTCCAAACTTTATTTTTATTTTATTTTAAAATATATTTTATTGATCATGCTATTATAGTTGTCCCATTACCCTCCCTTCATTCCCCTCCACCCTGCACACCCTCTCCCACCCACATTCCCCACCTTTAGTTCATGTCCATGTGTCATAAGTTCTTTAGCTTCTACATTTCTCACAATATTCTTGCCCTCCCCCTGTCTATTTTCTACCTATCATCTATGCGACTTATTCTCTGTACCTTTTACCCCCATCTCCTCCTCCCATTCCCCTGTTGCTAACCCTCCATGTGTTCTCCATTTCTGTGGTTCTGTTCCTGTTCTAGTTGTTTGCTTAGTTTCTTTTTGGTTTTCTTTTAGGTGTGGTTGTTAATAATTGTGAGTTTGCTGTCATTTTACTATACATGTTTTTTTTTATCTTCTTTTTCTTAGATAAGTCCCTTTAACATTTCATATAATAAGGGCTTGGTGATGATGAACTCCTTTAACTTGACCTTATCTGGGAAGCACTTTATCTGCCCTTCCATTCTAAATGAAAGCTTTGCTGGATAGAGCAATCTTGGATGTAGGTCCTTACCTTTCATGACTTGGAATACTTCTTTCCAGCCCCTTCTTGCCTGCAAGGTTTCTTTTGAGAAATCAGCTGACACTCCTTTGTAGGTTACTGTCTCCTTATCTCTTGCTACTTCTAGGATTCTCTCCATTTTCACCTTGGCTAATGCAGTTATGATGTGCCTTGGTGTGTTCCTCCTTGGGTCTAACTTCTTTGGGATTCTCTTGGCTTCCTGAACTTCCTGGAAGTTTATTTCCTTTGCCAGAATGGGGAAGTTCTCCTTTATTATTTGTTCAAATAAGTTTTCCACTGCTTACTCTTTCTCTTTTCCTTCTGGTACCCCTATAATTTGGATGTTGGAACGTTTAAAGATGTCCTGGAGATTCCAAGCTTCTCCTCATTTTTTTGAATTCTTATTTCTCAGTTCTTTTCTGTTTGGTTGTTTCTTTCTTCCTTCTGGTCCACTCTGTTGTTTTGAGTCCCAGTTTCCTCCCATCACTATTGGTTCCCTGTGCATTTTCCTTCATTTCTCTTATCGTAGCCTGCATTTGTTCATCTAATTTGCAACCAAAATCAACCAATTCTGTGAGCATACTGATCACCAGTGCTTTGAATTGTGCATCTGATAGGTTGGCTCTCTTTCGGTTGCTTAAAAGTACTGGTTGTGCGAATTTCATGCTGTTTGAGCCATCTCCCCCGCCCCTTTGGTCTGGTTGCACCTGTTATGTATGGGTGCGGAGACTTAGGTGTTCACCAGGGCGGGGCACCCCAGTCGCTGGATTGTGACATTGTATGTGGGGGCAGAGTCTGAGAGGGAACAATGGCATTTGCTCCGCTCTCCTTCAGACCTCAGTCCCTTCTGCTGCTTCCCCTGAGCAAATAGGGCCCCTCTGGTGCCAATTCCCATGTGGGTGGGCTTGTGCACCCTGTGGGTCTTTCCAACGACCTCTCCTGTGAGTGGGGGAGTCACTCCCGGTGCCTCAACCCCCACAGGTGTTTTCAATCAGTGTCCCAGGGCTCTATTTCCCAGCGCTGTGATCCTTGGTTGTGCGCAGTGCCTTGCTTTACAATCACCACCTCTCTGGGTCTGCCATTTGCCACCCCTCAGCCAGGCTCTGCCAGCTGTCACTTGTGAGCTCAGGGTCCACCTGCTTCAGTCTTGTGTGCCCCGGATGCCTTATGCGCCGGGTCCCAATGCTCTCTGCTCTCCATGATGTCACCCATGCCTGGCTGCCCGACTCTGCCCCTCCTACTGGTCTGGATGAACAGGTCTATTTTAACTTCTTGGTTGTCCAACTTCCATACAGTTCAATTTTCTGTCAGTTCTGGTCGTTATTTTGTTGCTAAATTGTTGTTGTCCCTATCTTGGTTGTACAAGGAGGCACAGTGTGTCTACCTATGCCACCATCTTGGCCACATTCTTTATTCTTTATAACTACATTCCGCCCTTGCTCTATTTTTTCCTTTCTGCTTCTTAAAGATGACTCTTTAACATTATTTTGTACTGGTTTGGTGGTAATACATTCTTTTTGTTGTTGTTTTTTGTCTGGGAACCTGTTTATTTCACCTTCATTTTTAAATGATAGCCTTGCTACATAAAGTATTGTTGGTTGTAGGTCATTGCTTTGCAACACTTTGAATATTTCATGCCAATCCCTTCTGACCTGAAGTGTTTCTGTTGAGAAATCAGTTGACAGCCTTTTGGGAGCTCCCTTCTAAGTAACTCTCTCTCTTGTTGCTCTTAAAATTTTCTCTTTGTGCCCTGCCTGGTATGGCTCAGTGGACTTAGTGCTGGTCTGTGAACCAAAGGGTCACCGGTTCAATTCCCAGTTTGGGTGCATGCCTGGGTTGCTGGCCAGGTCCCTAATGGGGGTGCACAGAAGGCAACCACACACTGATATTTCTCTCCCTCTCCTCCTCTCTCTCTTCCCCTCTCTCTAAAAATAAATAAATAAAATCTTTAAAAATTTTTTTCTCTTTGTCTTTAATATCTGGCAGTTTAATTATGATGTGTCTGAGTGTGGGACTCTTTGAATTCATCTTATTTGGGATTCTCCTGGACTTATTGTGCTTCCTGGACTTTTGTGTTTTTTTCTTTCTCCAGGTTAGGAAACATTTCAGCCACTATTTCTTCAAATAGTTTCTCAATCCCTTGCTCTCTCTCTTTTCATTCTGGTACCCCTGCGATGCAGATATTGTTATGCTTAATGTTGTCCCAGAGATTCCTCAGATTGGCCTCACTTTTTTAAATTCCTCTGTTAATTTTTGTTGCTCTGCTTGGGTGTTTTCTGTTATCTTGTCCTCTAAGTTGCTGATTCAGTCCTCTCCTTCATTTAATCACTGTTGATTCTTTCTAGCATATACTTCATTTCAGATACTTCTTCATTTCTCACTAGTTCTTTTTTATGGTTTCTATGTCCTTTATAAAGCTTACTATCTCTTTAAGTTCTCACTGAGATCATCCATTCTTCTGTTAAGGTCCTTTGAGCATCCTTATAACCACTGTCTTGAACTCTGTATCTGGTAGTTTGGTTGCTTCCATTTCATTTAATTCTTCTTCTTGGGATTTCTCTTGTCCTTTCATTTGAGGCATGTTTCTTTGTATCCCCATTTTGTCTGTCTTTTTGTGTCTGTCTCTGTGTATTAGGTAGATCTGCTACGACTCCTAAACTTGTTATGGTGGTGGTATATTACAGGTGTCTTGTGGGGCTAAATTTGCACAGTCTTCCAGATTATCTGAGCTGGATGCTCCAGAAATTTCTCTTGTGTGGTTTATGTGTACCCTCCTGCTACAGTTGGGTCTTTAGTGCTGTTGGGTCATTTGTGAGTGGCATTAACCCTCAGGCTGGCTGACTATATGGACAGACATTGATCACAGTGTATGAGCTGCTATGCAGGAGCTGCCCCTGAGGTGGAGTTGTTTCCAGCAGGGTCTGTTGCCTACCGAGATCCCCCAACTTTGGGTGTGCTGTTTGTGTGTCTAGTTGGGTTGAATTCTGGTATGGTGTGTAGCCCACCACTGGTTGTGTTGATTCTGGGTCGACTTGGGCACGTTTCTTATGCAGGTTGATGTAAGACACTGTCTGTAACCAGCCTTGGGCTATCTATCTGGAGCTACCATACAATTCCTGTTTGTAGCTTCCTCTACCAGGCCTGGGTGTGCAGGGGAGGGACCAACCTGTGTACAAGGGTAGGCTTCCTCCAGCTTTGAGCTAGGGAGGAGTTCAGTGAAAGGTCCAAAGCACTCTGAAGTCCACCTCCACTTGTCAGTTACTCTGCCACTCCCTGAGGTTGCCTAGTCTTCCTCCAGAGCCCTCTGACTGTATAGTAGCCCAGGTTGGCTGCACCCCACAGACCCTTCCACAAGGTATGAGCTTGATAGGGCAGGGCAACCAGGGTCGAGGGGATAGGGCTAGTGGGTCTCCTGCTTGGGGGCAGTGCAGTCAGGCACTCAATTGGGGCAAAGGGGCCATACTCCAGAACCATACTGTCTCTGCCAGGGTCTCCAGCCCTAGCTTCCTCAGGAGGAATGGACCACAGGTTCAGGTTAGATGCAGCTAGCCAGCTCTACTACATGAGCAAGATTAGCAGGGTAGTGCCCCCAGGAGTAGGAAGACAGGTTAAATGAGTCTCCCATGGGTGTGGGGGAATATGCTGGCTGAGCTTACAAAGGGAGTGAGAATGCCCCTCTTCATACCAGAGCTGCACAACCCAACGCCCACCTGAGTCCCAGACAAGAGCTCCCAGGGGGATGTGCTCTGAAGGCCCCAGCTCTGAGCAGCACTCCAATCTTCCTGAGGGACTGAGCTCAACAGGGCAGGGCCACCAGGAGTCAGAAGAACAGGCCAAGAGAATCATCAGGTGGGGGGGGGAAGGTAGGCACTGGCTTTTCACACAAGTAGGGAAATTCTGTTCCCCATTCCAAAGCTACACAGCCCAATGACTGTCTAAGTTCCTATCAAGAGCTTCTCCAGAAAAAGAGCGCCCCAAAGGCCCCTGTTAAGTGCATCCAGCAGGCCTTTCTGCAAGACTTGAGTTTGGCAGTGGTGTTGCCAGTAGATGGTGGTCCAGGTGAGTGTACTCCCCAGGTGGGTGCTGTTAGAACAGGAGTGGGAGGATGGCATCTGAGGTCAGTGTGGGATAGAGACTCAGCATAGGGACTTCAGTGGCTGACCTTACAGGTTCCTCCTCAGGGTCACACCACTCAGATCTTTTCTTTATGACTATCATATGCCCTGAGTTGCCTTCCCTCTACCAGAGGCCCGGGTGAGTGTCTGAGAGCAAGTTCCTGTGGACTGACCCTTTAAGAGAGCACCT
The DNA here is from genome assembly GCF_019186645.2 of Phyllostomus hastatus. NCBI lineage: Eukaryota > Metazoa > Chordata > Mammalia > Chiroptera > Phyllostomidae > Phyllostomus > Phyllostomus hastatus. Next base: position 219,232 of record NW_025334015.1, on the reverse strand, counting down.
GTGTCTCTAGAAGACTCCATTCTCTTCCAGGCAAGCAGTATCCCTGATGATTTTCATAGTCAGATGACCTTCTCTTCCTGGCTTTAGTGCTCTGGGTTGGGGATATGAGCATAAGGTTGAGACCGCATGCTCCTCAGAGGGGACACTTATGCAGCCAAGATATCCCTCTATATTCTCAACCACTACACGTGGATGTGGGGGGCCAGCCCTTTCCAAGTTTCCATCCTTCTTACCAGTCTCTTTGTGGATTCTCCTGTAAACTTGGTTATAATACTTCTATTCAGCTAGCCTTCAGGTGGTTATTTAGGCTGATTGCTCTATAATTTAACTATAAATCTGGTTCAGCATCAGGAGGAAGTAAGTGTAGCTTCCACTTACTCTATAGCCATCTTAGATCCCTGGAGAGTTATCTGTTAAATGGATGTATGAAACTTTCAACACAGCCATATGGCCAAGGACCAGGCAACAACATGCCCATAACACAAGTCCTAGCCTTGGACATTTCTCTGAATCTTCAAGACCATCATCTTCTGGACTAGAGGACTCCATTTGGGGTAAAGAATCTTAAAGGAGACAATCCTGGTATTCCTTCTTCTTCATGTGGTATCTTTATATCCCAAAGGCTGGTCTCAATGTAAGGAAAGGTATAAGTGCCTTATAGGGTTCAAAGAAGGGATATAAAGCAGGGACTCAGGAGAAGTACATTTGGCTTGATGTAAGGTAAAGCCTTCTGGTATTTTTTTGAAGAAAACTCCTAGCATTTCCTGAGCACCTTCCAAATGCCAGGCAGTATGCTGAATACTCCCACATACTCTTTGGTTTACAGCTGTCTGGAGTGGGTTGGCCTGCCTTATGAGTCATCAAGACCATGGCCAGGCTGAAAAATTTATATCACTTACTATTAAGTTACCTCAGGCAAGCTACGCAACTTCTCTGAGCCTCAGTTTACTCATTTGGAAAATGAGACAATGATAGTTCTTACATTAAAAAAATTAGAACATAGTAAGTGCTCAATAATATTAGCCTTTAGAAGATGGGGAGAAAGAGTGGGGAGTGGGGGAGGAAGCAGCTGAAGCAGGATCACTAGCCAGTGGAGATTCTTTCTGTAGATGAGAGGAGGGCAGCAGGTAAGATGGTGAATAAATTGATCAAGTTCCTTCCAGGAATAAGAATCTATGATTCACTTAACCTCTCACGGTTTCAATTTTCCTAGCAATGAAATAAGGCATTACCATTGCTGGACAAATAATGCTTTAATATGTATAATATTCTCAACCTTGGGAAGAGTAGGTATACCAAGGATCACTGTCTCCACCATTTGTGCAGGCCACTGATGGCCTACAGAGGGTGCTGGGTATATTGACAGAGCTCTGGGAAGTAGAAGGAGTTCTGGATCCTTATCTAAACTCCTAATCAAATAACTCTATTGTTTTCAGCCAATTACTAAAATCCTGAGAGTCTGGAACAATTCCTACCTCCCCTACCTGTCAAGTTTGTGAGATTCTCAGAGGAGGAGCAAAAACCACCAAGAACACTGTTAAGTCTTTGAATGTGTGATACCCACCAGCAAGTGGCATTGGTAGCTCCAGCATAAGGGAAGATTGTACTGATGGAGGCTGGGGTGAATGAGGACTAGTGAGAAGCTATACCACTTCTCCCCAGAAGAGGACACCATAAAGTTCTTCTGGCCCTCCCTAAATTCACTTAAGTCTTCTCTACTTCTCAAAAAGACTTGCTGCCTCCAAAAAGAGAAATGCTCAAACTCCCATTCAGTCACCAACCTTGATGGGGACATTCTTCTGTCATGATCTTATCATGACAGGGAACACAGCAAAGCTCAATAATAACCATGACTGTAACAGCAATGTTCCATCAGCTTTCTTCCAGAGATGCCCCATCATACTGCAGAGAACTCAAACTCTAGTTAGACCACCTTCCTGGGCAGTCATGCCAGCCAGCTAGACTCCAGGGCCCTAGGGGGGATGGTGATGAGATGGATTCTGGTTCATCTGGGCAGGGTGGGACTGCTGTAACCTTACCTGAGCTCCACCAATGTTCAATCTTTTGGGCTCATGGGGGGGTTTTGTCAATGCCTCATTTCACTTTCCCCCAGGTGTCATCCATGTTGGAAAAGGTTTGCAAAGTATTCAGGGACCACTGCAGTAGCTCTGTTAGGAGTGGTCTTTAATCATTTCCCCAATATTATCAGTGACCTCTCACTTAGAGGTCAAAGAAATCAGGCCGAGAAAAGGGAAGCAACATTGTGTATCAAGGATCCACTGTCCCTTCCTTGCCTATGAGATGAGGAACTGAAGTAGTGAGATAGCCAGTGGGGAAGTCAAGGAAATTAGGAGAGGATCAGTGCACATTTCATATGTATGTGCCTATGTACACACAAGTGCATGCACACACAGAAATTTTTACCAACAGCATTTTAAACAGACCCTCTGGATATGAATTCCAACTCTATTCCTTACTAGCTATGAAACTTTGGGATAATTAATTATCTCTGAATTTCAGCTTCTAAATCTGTAAATGGCTTTGATAATAGTACCTCAGTGTTATTGAGGATGACCTAAGATAAGGTACCGGCTGAGATTTACAGAGGTAGGTATAATGCTCACCAAGCTCCTCACCCAAAGCCACAGTCACTGGAAGAGCTGAGAGTGGAATCCTGAGCAATCTGATCCAGGAGCAGCCAACAACTGCACCACATAGCCTCTAGGGAAGGATGGGGTACCCTACTCAGGCCACTCACAAAGGTAGAAAGAAGCAAATAGCTGCCCCCAAAATGTGACAGCAGCACTTTATTCCTTGAACTCAGTCTCTCTACTGGGAACCCTTGCTGAGCTGGAGAGGAAAAACCACTCCAGCTGCCCCAGCACCCCCAGATGTGTCTCCATCCTCCACAGCTTCTTAAGCTTTTCTGCTTTATTAAGTGTGCCTTGTAGCCAATCTCTCATACATCTTTACCTCCTCTGGGCTATTGATTTCTCATTGTATCACATCCTTCTCTTTAAATCTGGCCCTTAAACTCCAATTCTAAACGTGTGTTTACTCCACAGCCATTGTGCAAGGTCACCACTATGACTCCCCTGTCCCTTCACTGAACTGGGGACTCTTAAAGGTATAGTTTGTTGTTTGCCCATGTTGAGAGGAAACTGAGACAGTATTAAGGAGCCTAGATTTCCTGTTTCCCAGCCAGCTCTTTTCCACTGGTGCACAACATATCCCTCCCCACAAAGAGAAGCACCCAAGACTCTCTGCATCTCCCAGCTTCTGTTTCAGCCTTTCTGTGACCAAAACACCCCACAGCACCCCCAAGAGCAACAACCACCACTATCTGATTTTCTCTGCTTCCTCTGAGCAAATCCTCCCTGAGAAAAGCCTGAGAAGAAGATAGGGCCCCGAAGGCTGACTTCTAAGTGAGGAACAGGGCTGATTTCCTGGTGAGGAGCAAGGGCTCACAGGGGTCAGAGACCTGCCTGAGGCCTCCCACAGTGAATGGCGGGCCAGCCTCAAACGCAGGATTGAGTGACAAAGTGAGACCAACTGATCAGCTTCTGAACTCATTACCTGACCCCTACCCCAGCACCCCTGAGGAACAGTTGGATACAAAAGCTGGCACCTAATGGGTAGACATACAGGAGGGAAGAGCCCAGTGTGGCTCAGTGGATTGAGTGCTGGCCTGCGAATCAAAGGGTCACTGGTTGGGTTCCCAGTCAGGGCATATGCCTGGGTTGCAGGCCAGGTCCCCGTTAGGGAGCACGTGAGAGGAAACCACACAATGATGATGTTTCTCTCCCTCTCTTTCTCCCTCCCTCCACCCTCTCTAAAAATAAATAAATAAAATCTTTAAAGAAGAGAGTCATAGCAATCAAAAAAGCGACTGAAGCACCCTGGGACACCTTAATCCTGGAGGCTGAAGTCCCAAACAGCCCTCCTCCCCTCCCCTCCCCTCCCCTCCCCCCCCCCTCCTAACATCCACATTCTATGGGTTTATATCAGTTACAAACCTTTGTAAAATATGAGTTGAGGCCACCTAAAATAAATATTTATTTAACACCTACTTTGTGCAAGGCACTTGGGATATGACTAACCGTAAGCAAAGCAAAGCAGATGTGGAGTCCTGACCCTCCTGGAAGTAAGCTTCATTCTAGGTCCCCTGGAGGTGACAGACACATGAGTACTTTCAAGAGCAGTGAGTGCTAGGCACAGGGGTCTCAGTGCAATGAAGGGAGGGCAGAGAGGGCTCACAGTAGCTGTAGAGGTAAAATCCAGTCATTAGAAATGCTTAGAACCAGCCCCCTTTGCATCACCTGGTCTGAGGTGCATGCCCTTGCACAAGACTGCTCAAGTGCTGTCCAGGAACTCCACCAGCCACTGTGCTCTGTCCCCAAATGCTCCAGTAGCCTCCCTCATAGCATGTCTGGCAAGAGACTTATCAGTATTCACTCTGAAATGCATCTCCTTCTGGCTTCTCTATTTCTGAAAGTGGCATCACATTCTCTCTAGTCTCCAGAGCTAGAAATCTCAAAGTTTTCTCTGACACTTTCTGCTTCCTCATCTGCTATTTCCAATCTGTCAGCATGTTCTGCTCGTCTTTGGAAATGTTACTCAGTGTAGTACCCTTCTGCTTTTATCCCAGTCCCCAGGTCTTCAAATTCTCTCTTGGCACTTCATAATTCTGCCTAAGGATCCTCAATGTCTCCCCAAACCAGATGTGTCAACTTGAACCTCTTCTCTTTGGCTTTCAAGGTCCTCCTGAATTGAGTTATTTCTGCTACCCACCAGAAGACTAGACCTTTTCTTTCCTTGCCTCACCCAGTCCTCAGATATCCCATGCCCGCACTCTGCCTGTGCAGCACCTCCTCACCCATAGAGTCCTTCCTCCTGTCACTGAGTTCCAGCCCCACCTTTGCTGGTGACCAGTGCACATTCACACATGCCTCATGTTCCAATTCTGTGGTGTGTTTCTGTCCTTGCCACTCAAATCCTAAAGCTGCAGAAGGAAAAGCCCTGTCCCACAAAAGTACTTTTAACTAAGTAATCCCCACTGGGCTGTAAGTAAATGACACATTTACATTTACTGGATTCTGTAATTTAAAAAACCTGTGAAGAATCTTTTTTAAAGAGCCTCTCCTTACCTTTTTTGGACCCAAGAATGGGAGGAAGAAACTCGGGTTCTGGAGTGTTCTCTGGTCTGTGAAGTAGCACTGGGTGTCATACTGTAGGGCTCCCTATGGACCTTCGTTCCTCATTTGTAAGAAAGGTTATGCTCACATCTAACTCATAAGGAAGCTGGAATGATTAAATGAAATAAGCAGAGTGCTCAGACAATGCAATATTACATTGATTCCCTTCTTCCTTCCCATAATTTACCTTGGCTGGCACTATGGTATAAGATTTTTTTTACACTGGATTTGCATGTAAGGCATACTCTAGTTTATGTAACCAAATGTTATAATCAATTAACAACTATTCCTTATGTTTTTACTATAAGCAGGGGCCAGTTTATGGGTTGTGGAAGGATAGCACTTTCTCAGTTAGGAGTCCAGGATGTGAAAAGGCACCAGGCAAAGGCTTTGCTTCTCAAGGGGTTTGCCTTCTGGGTGAGGAGACAAACAGGGGTCGATAATTATCAATATCAGGCAGAAGCAGGAAGCTAAAACAGTGCCACAAAGAGGCAGTGTGGGAGGAATGGCCCAGGGTTGGTGAGTACCTGCTGGGCGCCCTTCACACTGACACAACACATTCCCATCCAATCACATTCTTGCTGAAACAACCCTTTCAGGCAGGTGAGCTTATCCCCATTTTACAGGTGAGGCAAATTAGGTTAAGCAATTTGATCCAAGTCACTCAGGGAGCAACAAAAGGATAGGAACCTAGGTTTCCCCAACACTTAGCAAATACTTCCTGTTGGGACCTAAAGATGGACAGGGGTGGGGGTGAGGATGTTCCCAGAGGGAGGAAAGAAAAGAATCTTGAAGAGGGTGCAAAGTGGTGGTGTGAAGGTGAGCAGAGGGTCTGATCCAGAGGCATAAAGCTGTGGCCAGCCTGTGAATGGCTTTAACATCCAAGCTGCTAAATGGAAATTTTATCCAGTATCCCAGGGGGTTGCTAAGGGCCCTCAAGATTGGGTCACAGGTCACAAGCACCTTGCTTTGCAGGAAGGCAGATGTGGCCTCAGGCTACCCAGGGAAGAGACTGTATTACCATAATCCAGGGGTGGACCACTAAAGTCCTTACTGGAGGTGGGGACAATGGTAAGGTGGGAAAGCTCTTCTTCTCAAAAGAGCTAAGAGGGCTGAAGTGATAAGGATAGGAAAGTGGAGTGGAGGAGGCAAGGAAAGAAGACACCCAGGGGCCCTAGGGGCCAGGCCTCATGCCTTGAAGAACCTGGAACTCTTTTGCAGGAACGAGTCAAGAGAAATAGCTGGCCTGGAGTTGGGGTGGCAGGAGATCCTGGGTGCCGGGGCATCCAGTCTAAGGGCTGAAAGAATGCAGAATCAAGAATTAGCTAGACCCCAGGCCCTGGGAGGCCAACCCTTCAGCCCCATAAGGAGAAGAAAGTGCTGACCTGACACTGGAAAGCATGGAAAGGAACTGAAGCATCAGATGGGGAGAAGAAAGGCTGAACAGCTTTAAAAGCAACAAGTAGCAGCAAAAATGGCACTGGACTGGGAATCCAGAGGCTCTGGTGTAGCTGCAGAGACTTGGAATAGTCTGTTTCTTGGGAATCAATGACACCTTCTTAATGGGTGGTGGTACCGATCAAATACTGATAAGGCCTTAGAAGAGATCAAATAAAGTAATTTTTCTAAAAAGCATTTTGAAAACTGGAACTCAATACACACATAAGGGATTAGTACTATGCCCTTAGGGCACAGCAGGATTAGAAATAATAGATGCTTTGTTTTCATACATGTTCACCACCACTACCCACCCTACCAGGCACACAACAGGGGCTTCCTCCATTTCTTCCTTACTACTCCTCTTGTCCTCCTAGCAGTTTCCTCTATACCCAAGACAGGTCATCCTGTCTTCTTCCTTCCATTGTGATGGGTTTGAGACCAACATCAGGGGAGCCTCTGCCTCTCAGAAGCTGGGACCTTCCCCCTGGAGTCTCTACTTCTTTCCCATTGGGTTAAAGTTCCCTCACCATCCTCAGGGAAAAACAAACTGGAAAGTAAACCAAAACATTGGCCCAGTCTCTGGGAAGCATGCTGGGGAAAATGTCATTCAATGATCAAGATACTTTTTGGAGTAGTGAATACAGAAAACACAAATAACCAGAATCCCCTCTCAACACCCACTCCATTAACCACTGCCTCTTCCCCACCATGCACTCCCCAGAGCTCTGGGGCCAGCTTTGTTTGCCTCTGGTCTCGGGTAGCAGGTCCAGAGGAAGACTGGGGGACAGAGCTGGTGAGGCACACAGAAATTGGCGACCAAGCCTGAGCCACAGCCCCCACAGAAGGCTCACTTCACAAGAAATGAACAAAATATGGAAAATTAAACAAACCCAGACACTGTGTGCTTATTAGATTGACTCTCCAAAGGGTCACAACCTTGATGAACACATCCAGCCAGTGAGGAAAATAATAAACCTGATTAATAATGAGACATGAGCTGCAGCTTCAGCAAATACAACCAGCCTCATGATACCCAGTGGTGTTCCAGGGGATTCCATCTGTGGGGGATCGGACACAGCTGACCTCTCCAGGCCCCTTGCCTCTATCCCATGATCACTAGGGAAGTAAAGTGAAACCAGATTTCTCTCTCAGATGACCACTGCCAACCCAGCCAGACTCTCTCCCAAACAGATGGCAGCGGTTTGCAGGTGCTCCTTGAAGTCTCACAGTTGCCCTGGTGGCACAGGGAGCTTAAGGGAAGGTAGTTCTCTTTGTTCCTAACAGGGCCCAGTGTTCTTGGCCAGTCCTGAGATGCCCATCATTTGGCAAAGGGTTAGTAGACCAGAGCTCTCCCTTTCTTCCCAGACAACCCAGGAGAGCCACTGGAGAGCCATAATCCTTTGGGAGACATGCCCAGAAGAGCCACTGGAGGGAGGCAGGGAGATGGTACCACGTGGCATCACCAGACAACAGCACCAGGAGGAAGATGGCAACATAGAGATTCCAAGAGCTGGGCAGCCAAAGGTCCAAAGGGGTTGAAGTTCTGCACATTCCCCCCTATATACTGCTAGGCAGGCCAGAAGGCCCTGTACCTCCTGCCCCACCCCAAAGTCCCTGGGGCAACACTCCGGGGGATCCAACTCCTCCCTTCTCACTTTCTTCAGCTCTAGGGAGCCAGGGAAAGATACAGGTGCTTTCAGGGCCTTGAAACCCCTGTGCCAGGTGTAGCAAGCTGGCCCTCCACCCTGCCAAGTCTGAGCAACTCACTGCTCTGCCAGTCCTCACAGAAGAACATGTCCATCAGCGCCCCTGTCCATCTCCTCCTTAGCCTTTTCCCCTATCTCTTGCCCACAGGAAGGTCTCTCGAGTTTCTTCCTCGCTTCCCACTCAGATGAACTAGGGTGGGATGGATGGGAGCTCCATCAGGTCAGAGAAAGAAAGTCATTTCTGATAGGGCTCTGGATTCCCCCAAGCGACCAGTGTGTAGGCTGGTGATGGCGGGGATGGGGGTGGCCAGAGTCCAGTGCAGGGGCAAGGGGCAGTAGAGGTAGATATTAGTGAGAAAAGAGGGAGCGGGCTTCCGGGAATCCAGGGCTGAGCTGCACTGGAGGCCGTAGCCCCGGAAGCAGGAGACCAGAGATCTGAGAAGCAGAGGGTGACGGAAGAGGTGTAGGGGAGACGCGCGGGTGTGAGAAGGGGCCGTCATCCCTGCAGAGGGCGAAGCAGGCTGGCAGTTGCATAGGGGAAGCGGGAGGCCCAGAGTGGGAGCATCTCGAGCCCAGGGAAAGGATGCGGAGGGGCAGACAGTGATGGGGGCTGGAGAAACTACGGACGCAGGGCCATAGAGAGGAGCCCAGTGGGGATCGGAGGGCAGGGACAGGCTGGCAGGAGGCGGGAGAGCGGAGAAAGGGCGCAAGAGCGGGGCCGAACGTCAGGGGCAGGGTGCAGGGTAGTGGCCCCAGGGGATAGGGAGCGACAGCGACTTCAAAGTAAGGGATACGGACGCGGGAGGGAACACACGCTGGAAGCCCAACACAGATGGGACGCGAGGGCGCGGGGTACCCCGCGGTGCGGCCGGGGCCCCGCGGCCCGCCCTGCCCTTACCTGGGTGGCTCCGCACTTCTGGCTGGTCTGGGGCCGGACTGCCCAGTCAGCGGGCGGGCGCTATTTGCTTTTTCTTTCTCTGCAGCAGCTGCGGCAGCCCTGGCCTGATCCTCCAGCAGCTGAAGGTAGAGTCGTGTCCGACCGCGAGAGCCTGGAGCGGGCAGCGCGGCAAGAGCGCAGCCCAGGCGAGGGGCGCCGCCCTGCGGTCAGCGCGGGACCTGCGACAACCCGTGCAAGCTGGCCAATGGGGGAGGGGTGATCCTTTCCGGTCTGGGCCGCTTCTCCGTAGGCAGTCACCACCCACTCAGTGCCTTGGGCTGGAGCGTGAGGAGTGGGGCAGCGGCGGGTCCCAGCGGCTGGTGGCGAACTTGCTGCTGTCCGGGGGGCTGAACAGAGCGACAGGCGCCCGGCTGGGGACGCGGCGTGAGAACCACGCGCAACCGGGGCGCCAGTGGACGAAGGGCGAGCGCTGCGGTGCACCGACCTCAGAGGGACCTGGGCGTTGCCTGCACCTGGCACCGCCCTGCACAGAAGGGCAGGCAGCCCCTCTGCCTACGACCTGAGGAGTTGTAGCCCAGCCAGCTTCGGCATGTAAAGGGCGCCTCCTGGTGGGATTTTGGAGAACGGCGCCGAGGCTGAGCGTGCCCTGTTAGACTGGTAGAGAAGATGGAGACCCAGGAGGATTCACGGGGAGAAAAAAGACCAAATTGTTCCAGGAGGCTGAAGAAAAGCGTCTTGCATTTAGTAGTTCCAAAGCACTATTTTATGGATACAATCATCTTGGGAGGAACGGTAATCCTCATGTTAAGAATAAGGATCCTAAGTCTAGGAGAGGTGAAGGTACTAGCCCTGGAGCCCAGGCCTCCAAGTGAACAAAGTTGTGAGTGACAGGACCAGGAGAGCAATCAAGCTTTCTGACACGTTGTCTTTGACTCCACAGCTGCCCTCAGGAGGAGGCTGGGGGGATGTGGGATCCTGATGAAGGAGGCCTAAAGATATCTGACCTCCTCATTAGTTCCTCATGAACATTAGTCCCTCTTTTGCAAACCACAGGGTCTCTGCCTTAGACAGACAAGAGAACTGATCACAGAGCCCTTCCATTTTCAAGGGCCTACACCCCCACACCCAACTGTCAGTGCACCCACAACCTAATCATATTCCTTGCGAAGGGCTTGTTCCCAGACGTACCAAGTTGGGTCTTGGCACAAAGATAGCTGTACTTTAGACTGTTCATTGACAGTGCATTCCCTGGGGAAGGCTAGCCACCCTCTGTGACCCAGGCTGCAGAGGGGAATGTGGGTGACAAGATTTCCATCTTCCCTTCCTCACCTCCACACATGGGACTTGATGAATGTTTCTTAGGGAAAACATAATTTAGCATCTACTGTGTGCCAAGGCTACAGCCCTTACACAAGTGTGGTTTCCAGTAACCTTCACATTAAGTTTGCAAGGTGGATGTTAAGGTGACACAACTCCATTTACAAATGAGGAAACCTGATACAGTTTAAGATCACCTGCAAGCCAGCCATGCCCTGGGGTGAATTAACCATATAGCACTAATTTCTAATTCTAGCTCTAAACCCATACACTAGGCCTCATTTGCAAAATGGGCACTTGGCACCCTGGGCTAAGCAGAAAGTACTCTGGAGGAGTGAGGGGCAACCCCCTGTCCTGGGCAAGCTGCTTCATGCTCCTCAGCTTCAGTTTCCATATCTCTAGAGTTGAGAGAAGCAGACTGGACAATCTCTAAAGTTACTGCAAACTCTGAAATGCCAAACATGGATCCCCGGGCCATTTTTACTAGAAGGACACAAGATCAGCAAGACCACAGAAGCTTAAGTGTTTGGGAAGAAAAATTCTAAGAGAAATGCTTCATCTTGTTCTTTTACCTGGTAAGCTTGTCCTCTTAACTAGGGAAATGGGCAGGAGCTTCTGGCAAGGTCAAAGAAATTGCTGATGGGTCTAGAGGTAGCCGTGGCTGTGGCCTAATGAGGATCTTCCCCTTCCTGCAAGGATAATCCTGACTTTCTCTCCCTTTCTTGAGGTCTTTGCCCCTAGAAGCAAGGAGCTCTCTACAAGTCAGAGAATCCTACCTTTTGGCCCACCCTGGTTACCCCCTACCCACTTGCCTGTCTCTTCCTTCTATTACTAGGTGCTGAGTTCTTTTGAGTACTCACTGTTTGCTCTTCCCTTTCTTTATTTCTGGACACCACTGTGGCTTGCCAATCAAATTTAATTCCAGGCAAACTAACTTTCCAAGCTCATCCAGGGTTGGGGATCAGATGGAGAGGTCAGTCCAGGTTATTTTTGGATTCCACAGCAAGGATATATCAGAGGGGAATGAAGCTGACCCAACTGAACTATTTCTGAAGCTACTGCCTTGAGTGAGAAAGCAGAAAGATTGGGAATGGGGCTCCCTCCCCTAGAACCTCTCACCTGAAGCATCCCTTGCAGCCAGTTGGTATACTGTGCTAGACAGGGTTCAGTGTGCTTGTGCCGTATTGTTAAGTCTAGTGGATCTGAGCTCTGGTGGTTGTAGCCTACAAGAAGGAATTTATTTTTAGCTTCTTCCTTCTTTGTTTTGTCTCAGTATCCTTAAAGAATACTTGCTCTGTAATTTACCTACCATGTCTTTTCCAAAGATCCCTTTTTAGCTTCATCACATGTTCATAAGGGATGCACTGGGGCCAAGTGAGGCACACTAGCCAGGTGACTTATCTTTACTTTGCTTAGTGGCACATGCCATCATCATGTCACCATTATTGCCACAGCCTTCTAACTCATCTCCCTGCATTTAGACTGGCTTCCTCCAACATATCCACAAATGACTGCCAGAGTGATGAACCTAGAACAACCTTTACTACTTTACACCCTAGCTTAAAATGCGTTCATGGCCCATGTGGCCCATAAGGTAAAATTGAGTCCAAACTCCTTAGCACAGCATATAAACTCCTTGCTTAATTCTCCCATTTTTCACTACTGCCCATCTCATATTTTATCAATACCTAACTGCTTATGGTTTTTGTGGTCTTCCAATGTTATGCCTCTGTGCCTTTAACACATTAAATTCTTCCTGGAATCCTCAACATCCTGCATATACACACAGATATACAAGCTCAGTTTAGGAATCTCCTTTTAAAACTTTCTCCTAATCTGCTTCTATCTGTTCCCTTTCCAAAAGACTTAATTACATCCTTCTCTAGACTTCTCTTTCACTTATTAGAGCTTATGGTTATTTATTTGTTTCATGTCTGATTTTACTAACAGACTATGAACTTACTCTTCCGGATTTATTTTTAGCTTCTCCCTTCTTTGTATCTGTCTCAGGTATATCCATGAAGCAGGATACTTGCTCTTAAATTTACCTACTGTCTCTTTTCCAAAGATCCCTTTGAAGGTTTATTTCAAGTTCATATTGAAAGTATGAACTTAAAAAAAGTCCCATATTCACAGCACAGTGCTTGATATAATAGGTGCTCAGTATAAATGTTGAATAAGCCAACATGGAGGAAGGGTTACAGGGGTCTGAAATTCTGGCAAATCAAATTTACTTTTTTTTGTTGATCCAAAGACCCAGATGAAATGACCTAACTGGCCATATAAAACCACTTTCCCTCCCAAACTTGAAGCCTTTATAAAAACATAAGCTGAAGTTGGAGTTCACATTTGAGGGACAGTTGAAGGTTGAAGGAAACAGGCTGATTAAATATCCTTATTGCCACACAGTATGAAAATGCAGCAGTCCCACCAGAATTCTACATTTGGACTGTGGCAGATACCGGCCAGCGGTACCCATCTCTGCTGCAGATGCTCGTTGAAACATGAGAAAAACATACACAGAGACAACCAGGTCCTGTGGGAACAGAATGGAAAGGAGCAGAATGGCCACTCTCTCTAGTGGGGAGCACCATGTCCATTCCCAAGCAGATTTTTATCGAGAATACAGACTTAGTTTGTGGATTCACAGTCTGACAGAAAAGATCAAAAGAAGTAGGTGACTTACAAAGGTGCAGACAGAACTCCTGCTGTGATTCTGGGCAGAGATTGGAGTTTAAACATATGAAAGGACTACAGGTTCCTAAGGTTTCTGCCCGTGCCTTTAAATTCCAAGTTAATAACATCCTCCAGCAAACACATCTTACAGGATCTTGCATATTCTATGTCCCAGGCCTGATTACCCCGGGGGTCGGCCGTTTCTGGTCTGGTCTGTACCGCCCCTGCTATTCCCGCAGGCCTGAGTTAACAGAGAAGACAAAGGCAGCCAGGAGACTTGGATTTCTCACAAGGACTCAGGCTTTGACAAAGCCAAGGGGACAGGGGTTGATGTCCATCACCCCTTCATATCCATAGCCCCGAGTCTCTTTCCTTAGGGCATTCCCACATGATCGCATCTGTCTTAGATTCATTCTCTTTCTTAGAGAATTGTTACCCGTCATTGACTGCCAATCATGCAATAAGAGCCAGGCATTAGAACAGGCAGCGTTCAAGCCAGGGAAATAAGTTTTGTCTCCTTAATGGCTCCTGGTCCAGAGGTCTTTCACTCAGCCCAAGTCACGGGGGGTTACAGCTTCCTGAGACCAGGCAGGGCAGTCCCCAACATCGGACTCTATATTAAATAAAAATAATTTTCTGTGTCTTTCATATCAACTGTTTCAGGGATAAATGGTTCACTTCTGAAGAATAGTGTCTAACAGAACCTGTTTAGAAGCAGAACTGAAATTAAAAAGAGAACTGTTCTTTGATTTTTACTCATGCCCTAAACAGTAAAGTAAGTGGTGGTTTTGCCTAATATTATGACCAAAGCAAATGTACATTCATGTGGGTTTCAATGTACATACCTTCCTAGTCTCATAAAAGCATATTGCTAAGCCCAGCTGGCTGCAAAGATTATGTCTAATGTTGAAAAGCCCAACCCCCACTTGAAAACTATATTATAACACAGCTTCCCCCCAACATCTCTTACCTCTATTTTATTAGTCTAGGCATAAAGCACACTGCTTACACTGAAATTAAAGTGAAAACTTGGATCATCCTTGATCTGAATGCAATGTGCCTCTCATTGTGCAGCACTGCTCTCATTTCCTTTGTTTAAAATATATTTTATTGACTTTGCTATTACAGTTGTCCCAATTTTCCCCCTTTGTCCCCTTCTACCCAGTACCCCCATTCCCACTAGCAATCCTCTCCCTTAGTTCATGTCCATGGGTCATGCATGGAAGTTCTTTGGCTACTCCATTTCCTATACTATTCTTCACATCTCCCTGTCTATTTTGTACCTACCATTTATGCTTCTTATTCTCCGAGATTTTTCCCCCATTCTCCCTCTTCCCCTCCCAGCTGATAACCATCCGAATGATCTCCTTATCTATGACTGTTTCTGTTCTGCTCATATGCTTAGTTTGTTTTTTAGGTTCAGTTGTTGATAGCTGTGCTTGTGTTGCCATTTTAATGCTCAGAGTTTTGATCTTCTTTTTCTTATACAATTCCCTTTAACATTTCATATAATAATGGCTTGGTGATGATGAACTCCTTTAGTTTTACCCTGTCTGGGAAGCAGTTTATCTGTCCTTAAATTCTAAATGATAGATAGACTAACCTAGGTCATAGGTCCTTGCTTTTCATCACTTTGAATAATTCTTGCCAGTCCCTTCTAGCCTGCAAAGTATCTTTTGAAAATCAGTTGACAGTTTTATGGGAACTCCTTTGTAGGTAGCTCTCTGCTTTTCTCTTTCTGCTTTTAAGATTCTCTCTTTATCTTTAACTTTTGGCATTTTAATTATGATGTGTCTTGGTGTGATCCTGTTTGGGTCCAACTTGTTTAGGACTCTCTCTGCTTCATGGACTTGTATGTCTATTTCCTTCACCAAATTAGGGAAGTTTTCTTTCATTATTTTTTAAAATAAGTTTTCAATTTCTTGCTCTTCCTCTTCTCCTTTTGGTATCCCTGTGATTCAGATATTGGTTTTTTGGAGATGTCCCAGAGGCTTCTTACTGTATTCTCATTTTTCTTTTATTCTTTTTTCATCTTGCTGTCCTGATTGAATGCTTTTTTCTTTCCTATGTTCCAAATTGTTGATTTGAATCTCAGTTTCATCCCCTCCATTGTTGGTTCCCTGTGGATTTTTCTTCATTTCATTTAATGCAAACTTCATTTCTGCCTGAGTCTTTGTTATGCTGTTGCAGTACCCAATGATTTCTTTGAGCATCCTAATAAACAGTATTTTGAACTCTGCATCTGATAGTTTGCTTATTTCCATTTCACTTAGTTCTTTTGCTGGGTTTTCTTCTATTCTTTCATTTGGGCCATATTTCTTTGTCTCCTCAATTTGGCAGCCTCCCAGTGTTTCTGTGTAGTAGGTAGACCTGCTTTGACTCCCTGTCATAGTAGTGTGGTCTATTGTAGAAAAGGCACCTGTCTGCATGAATACAGCTTCTTTAAATCCTTGGTTTTTGGACATCTATACAGCTCAATTTTCTGATGAATCTGGGTGATGTTTATTTTGTAGTGTAGTTGTAATTTTTGCTATATTTGTTAATGGAGGTAAAGTGTGTTTACCTATGCCTCCACTTTGGCCGGAAGTCTCTTAATCTCTATTTCCATTCACCCAGCACTGGTCCATGTGTGAAAATCCTAACCCAAGCAGAGCCAATCTTTCAGGAAATGACATTAGCACTTGAAGAGGGAATCCATCTCTTTTTCCGCCAAGACCTGCCCATGGCCAGCTAGGTGGTTTGGGTGGCATTCCCTTGCACACACGGTGCCATGGCACCCCCCTGCTCTCATTTCTAATATGAAAACCTAATCCATTCCTACCCCATGTCTCAGTTTCCATTTACTACTCAGTTTCCATTTACTCCATGGCAATTAGTTCTTTAAGAAGTATTTGGTGACCATTATGTGTCAGGCACTGGAGACAAAATAGAAAGCAAATTCAGGCTTGGCCTTTTGGAGTTCAGAGTCAAGTAAACTTTATCATGGAGGTAGGATACTCTCCTTCAAACAATTTTGGTCCGTGATAACATCAGGTATTTTCTATATGATATTTCACATACAATTTACTCAGTTATGGTTATCATCTAGGCTGGAAGACTGGATAGGGGTGGATGGCAAACTGCAGAGGCATGTGGTTGATTGCAATTCCAGTGTAGGGACCAAGGGCCTTTAGCACACACTGGCTTGGGTAGGTAGCTAGAGTTTTCAGCCTTTTTCTCCTGCAGACCTGCACTTTTGTGGAGGCCTGCCATCTTGACTACACCTATGTAAGAAAAGGGGCACTGGCATTCACCTGCACAACTAAAGGCCTATAAACAGTACCAAAGTATATAAGAACTTTGCTCCTTTCTAAAAGCAGCATTTTACTTTCTGTGAGCATTATGCTTCCACATCCACTGTTCCTTATTTGATCTCACAGTTAGTCTGGGCAGTATCAATTATACCATATCATAGATGTAAACCACTCAGTAAGAAAATAGCAAAGCTAGATTAAAACTCAGGGCTTCTGCCTCCAAGAGAGAAACATACTGCATGAAGGACACTGGTCAAAAATCACTGAGAAGGGGTCAAACTCAATTAAGTCAAATTTGGTAAAATGTTAAGGAAGGACTAAAGAAACTGCCCCTTTTTTCACCCTTTCATTGTTTTCCTTCTCAATCTCAAATAACAAGAAAAACTGAAAAAGCAATAAAATTGAACAGGATGAAGAGGTAGGAAGATGATGGAGAAGGTATCATATTCTATATGGAAGCAATGCATAATCATTTTAGCAATGGATGGTATGTACAAAAGGGTCTGTCTTCTCACTGAAAAAACTCCAGGATATAAAATTAAGATGACACTTTTTATACTACCCCAGCTGTTTGGGATTTGAAACTGATCCAGGGGACAGTTTTATCTAAGGGTAGAATTTTTTCTCTAAGGGTAGCATTAGGTCTCCTTGAATTACTAAGAATGACTCAAGGGAGGGGAATGACTACAGGAGGGGAAAAATTGTCTTTGCACAATATGTATGTACATATACACTTGTGTTCTCTGTTCTCCCTCTCTTTCTGTCTGTCTGTCTCTTTCTATATATGTATACACACACATAAATTATAGGTGAAAAGTTATATATATAGTTGTATCTGTATCTGTAGTTGAATAGTTATATATAGACATGTATATGGTTGGACAGTTGTAATAATTATATACATAGTTAAATAGTTGTATGTACTTGATGTATGTTTACTTTAATAGTTGTATATTTGGTTGAATAGTTGTATATGGCTGCTATATATTAGTTGAATAGTTATTCATAGCTGGATATGTAGTTGAGTAATTGTATATAGCTGTACATGAGTTGAATAGTTGTGAATATCTATACATTTATTTACAGAGTTGCAGATAGTTGCATCTATAAATTAATAGTTACATATAGCTGCTATATATTACATTGGATAGTTGTATATATAGTTGAATAGTTGTACACAGCTGTATATATGGTTGAATATTGTGTATAACAGTATGTATGGTTGAAAAGTTTTAAACTTCCATCCAAGATGAAGGTGTAGGTAGATGTACTTTCCATCCTTGCTCAACCAAAAGAAAGACAAAAACAAATTTAAAAAATAATAATCAGAACTGCCAGAAAATCAAACTGTATGGAAGTCCAACAATCAAGGAGTTAAAGAAGAAATATTCATCCAGACCAGTAGGAGGGACAGAGACAGGCAGCTAAAGTGGAGAGGACTCGCAGCAAGGCAGAGGCTGGAGGACTGGGAAAGGTGGTGGCTGGCAGAGCAAGTGGTCCCACATTTGTGTGTGAATAAACCAGGAGGAACAAGTGGGATCAAGACAGACTATGCAACCCAGGGTTCCAGTATGGGGAAATAAGGCCTCAAAATCTCTGACTAAAAGAAAACCTGTGGGAGTGAGAGCAGCAGGAGAAATTTCTGGCCTCACAGGATAGTTCATCAGAGAGACCCACAGCATCCTAGAACATACACAAACTCACCCACCTAGGAATCAGCACCAGAAGGGCCCAATTTGTGGCATTGTTCCATCTTGGATCCCTCCCCCACATACAGTGCCACAATGCAGCCACTGGTGGGTAGCCCTGCCCTGGTGAATACCTAAGCTCTGCCTATACTACATAACAAGCACACCAAGACCAAAAAATATGGCCCAAGTGATCAAAGCTCTGGAAAAAATACAACTAAGTGATGAAGACATAGCCAACCTATCAGATGCAGAGTTCAAAACACCAGTAATCAGGATGCTCACAGAAATGGTTGAGTATGGTTGCAAAATAGAAGAAAAAATGAAGACTATAAAAAGTGAAATAAAGGAAAATGCACAGGGAACCAACAGTGAAGGGAAGGAAACAGGGACTCAAATCAGCAGTTTGGAGCAGAAAGAAGAAATAAATATTCAACAAGAACAAATGAAGAAACAAGAATGCAATAAAATGAGGAGAGGCTTAAGAACCTCTGGGACAACTTCAACATTCCAACATCCGAATCATGGGGATGCCCGAGGAGAAGAGGAAGAGCAAGAAATTGAAAACTTATTTGAAAACATAATGAAGGAGAATTTCCCCAATCTGACAAAGGAAATAGACTTCCAGGAAGTCTAGGAAGCTCAGAGAGTCCCAAGGAAGCACACAAAAAGGAACATCATAATTAAGTTACCCAAGATTACAGATAAGGAGAGAATTTTATAAGCAGCAAGAGAAAAGGAGGCATTTGCTTACAAAGGAGTTCCCATAAGACTATCAGTTGATTTCTCAAAAGAAATCTTGCAGGCAAGAAAGGGCTAGAAAGAAGTATTCCAAGTCATGAAAGGCAAAGACCTACATCCAAGATTATTCTATCCAACAAAGCTATCATTTAGAATGGAAGGGAAGATAAAGTGCCCCCCAGATAAGGTCAAGTTAAAGGAGTTCATCATCACCAAGCCCTTATTATATGAAATGTTAAAGGGACTTATCCAAGAAAAAGATAAAAAATATGAACAGCCCTAGGTTGGCATAGCTCAGTGGATTGAGCGCAGGCTGTGAACCAAAGTATCGCAGGTTTGATTCCCAGTCAAGGCACGTGCCTGGGTTGCAGGCCACGGCCCCCAGCAACCACACATTGATGTTTCTCTCTCTCTCTCTCTCTCTCTCTCTCTCTCTCTCTCTCTCTCTCTCTCTCCTTCCATTCCCTCTCTAAAAATAAATAAATAAAATATTTTAAAAAATATGAACAGTAAAATGACAACAAACTCACAATTATAAAAATTGAACCTAAAAAATAAAAGCAAAAACCAAAATGAATTAAGCAAACAACTAGAACAGGAACAGATTCACAGAAATAGAGATCACCTGGAGCGTTATCAGCTTGAAGGGGGTGGAGGGAGATTGGGGTAAAAGGTACAGGGAATAAGAAGCATAATTTGTAGGTACAAAATAGGCAGCGGGAGTTTAAGAATAGTATGGGAAATGGAGAAGCCAAAAAACATATATATGACCCATGTACATGAACTAAGGTGGGGGAATGGTGGTGGGAGGGGAATAAAAGGGGGGGAGAGACAACTTTAATAGCATAATCAATAAAATGTATTTTAAAAAAGAAAGAAAAAGAAGAAAAGTTTTAGATAGTTGTACATATAAATAGTTGTATATAACTACTACATTTGCACAATTATATAAAGCTGTACATATAACTGAATAATTGAGCATAGCTGCTCTATAGTTGAATAATTTTATGTATTGTATATATGATTAAATATTGTATAGGGTTGTATATAATATTTAATAGTTGTTTTTAAATGCTGTATATTTAGTTTAAGAGTTGTATGGCTGTAATTATATATATGGTGCAATAGTTATGTATAGTTGTGTTTATGATTGAATAGTTGTTATAGCATCAATATATTTAGTTGATTAGTTATATATAACTGTGCATATATATAGATGAACAGTTGTATATAACTGTATATATAGTTGAATGTTGTATATAGATGTATATTTTTGAATAGTCATATCTAGATGCATATGTGGTTGAATAGATGTATAAAGCTGTAAATAGTTAAAGTGTTGTATATATTTGTATGTATAGTTGAATGGTTGAATATAGATACTATATATAGTTGAATATAGCAAGATATGTTTTAAAATAGTTGTATACAGCTGTATATGTAGTTAAATAGTTGTATATAGCTGTATATTTGTTATAATAGTTGTATAGTTGAAGAGTTGTATTTAGTTGTATAAGTAGTTGAATGTGTAGTTCTAAGTAGTTGTTATAGGGTTGAGTAGTAATATATAGTACTATAAATAGTTGAATTGCTGTATATACCTGGGTATATTGTTGAATACTTGTATATGACTGTACAAATAGTGAATAGTTGTATGTATCTGAATATAAGGTTGATTGTGGGGGAGCTCCACCTGCAGTGCCCCCACTGTCCACCACAGATGAGAATAAGTCTACCGAGACATAATCTGCTTGGGGAAGAAAGGTGGCCGATCTCTCAAAGGAGAAGGGCCAGGAGTCTTTTCCTCAATGGGCTTTTATTGGGTTTAATTTGCACAGGAATACAGGTAAATCATTGTCAGGCAGTAAGGATCAAACAATAGATAACATGCAAAGAACTATGAGGTCTTATTCTGAGTCAAGGTCAGTTAGCTAAAGGGCTATAAAACTTTGGGTAACAAACTCATTTCATGCCTGGACCCTTATCATTTAAATTGAGGGCATTCTTAGCAAAGCTTGTTTCACAGGATTTTACATATTCTTTCTTAGGCCTGATCACCCCAGGGAACCACCCATTCCTGCCCAGGGATGCACTGCCCTCCGTCATTGTTTCAGGCTCAAGTCAGGCAGGGGAAGTAAGGCAGCCAAGAGATTAAGGGACTCCTCGCAGACAGAATGAAGACACAGGTTATGTCAAAGCCGAGGGGCAAGGGTCCATCAACCCCTTTTTCTATAGCCCCCCAAGTCCTTCCCTAAGGGCTCCTTCATGACCGTGCCTGTCTTAGGTCACCACCCCTCCCTTGAAGAATCTTACCCATCATTGGATAACTGGTCATCTGCTTGGGGCCAAGCAGTGTGGAGTAAAAGGGGACAGAGGTGGTGCCCCTGTCAGGGAGATAAGCTTCATCTCCTTAGTGGTTTAGGGTCCCAAGGTCCTTTACTCAGCCTTAGCCATGGAGGCTTACAGCTTCTGAATCCAGGCAGGGCAGTTCCTAACAGTTGATTCATTATATATCTGTATAAAATGCTTGAGGAGTTGTGTATAGTTCTACATATAATTGAATAGTTGTATGTAGTTATATATGGGTTTGTATAGGCATTTGTAGCTGTTATTTATGTAGTTGGATAATTACATATAACTATATATATGGTTGAAATGTTGTATGTATGATCAGACTGTTGTATATAGTTGTGTGTATTTTTGAATAGTTGTACATAGCTACTGTATACTTAGTTTCATTTTCTTATATAGCTGTATATAAAGTTAAATGATTTTATATAAATATATATAGTTGAATAGTTGCATATAGTTGCATGTATCATTTAATACCTGTGCATAGTTGTATATAGGGTTGAATAGTTGTATACAACCCTTGTATATTTATTGAATAATTCTATATAATTGTGTATATGGTTGAATAGATGTATATAGCTGTACATTAGATAAATAGTTGTATAGTTAAATTGTTATTGAATAGTTGTATAAATAGTTGAACAGTGTGTATTACTGCTGTATATTTAGTTGAACAGCTGTGTATAATGTTGAATACTCATCTACAGCTGTATACATAATTTAATAACTGTATGTGAGGTTGATTAGTTTTATATAGGTGTATATATGGTTGAAAAGATTTATATACTTATATGTATTGCTGAATAGTTATGTAGTTGTTTATAGAGTTAAATAGTAGTATATAACTGTTTTTTAGTTGAATAATTGAATATAGTTTTACATATATTTAAATATTGTACATAGTTGTATATAGTTGCATAAATAGTTGAATATTTGTATACAGTAGCTATATATTTAGTTAAATGGTTATATATGTTTGTATATATAGTTGAATACTTATATAGAGAAAGATGTATATATATAGTTGAATAGTTGCATATAGCTGTATATATAGTTGATGAAGTGCATATAATTGTATATATGGTTGAATAGTTGTATATCATTTTTATATGAGTCCTGAGAAAATACTCTGAGACTGAGAACCTAGTTTTGTAGGCAGAGGGCAAGGAAAGACCAAATGAAGAAGCTGTCCACTCCAGTATTGTTATTAATAGAGTTTCTTAAGGGAAACTTACATAGGAGGCATATCTTGGGCAGCTGCAAGATGAAATAGATGCCTGCACTGCTTGGCAGACACCAAGGAATTATACAGAGTAAAGGAGAGTTGGGAGGTTAGTCATGGTCACTAGCATGTGAATGCTCCCGTATGGGAAATTACATTATATGCTTGACTAGGTCAGAAAAACAGCCTGTTACAGGAGCCAGCACATAGCAAGAGGCAAGTGAAGTGTGCTTTTGTACATCAGAATGAACATCAGTTTATGTTCAGATGGTCTTTAAGTGGGGCTTACAGAAAACAACCGCCAGCCTAGCTTGATTCCAGGTTGCAGGACAGACAACAGCAACATCATGGAATAGTCTCTCATTCACATACATGTAGTCAAATAGTTGTATATAATTATTTATATGTTTCAATAGTTGCATATAGCTCTATTTATACTTGTATAATCATATGCATAGTTAAACTGTGCATGCACTGTAATCATTGAATGTAGTTAAATAATTGTATACAGCTGTATATGCAGTTGCATAGTGGCATATAGTTGTATAAAAAGGAGAATACCTATATGTAGCACTGTAGTAGCACTGTAGCACTTTGGGTAGTAGAATAGTTGTATATAACATATGTGATTGAAAAGTTTAATGTGACTGTATAGATATAGTTTAATAGTTACATAGAGTAGCTATATATGTGGTTGAATAGTTGTATATAGGTATATAAATGTATATGTAGTTAAATAGTTGTATATAGTTGTATATATGGTGGAATAGTTTATTATTACTGTATATGTAGTTGAAGATGTGTATATAGTTGTACACATAGTTGAATACTTGTATATAATTGTATATAGAGTTGAATAGTTGTATATTGCTGTTGTTCATTTAGTTGAAAAATAGCATATAGCTGTATATATGGTTGAATAGTTGCACGTAGTTGCAAATGTGGTTGAATATAGTTGTATGTATGGTTAAATAGTTATATATATTGATAGCTATATTTATGGTTGAATAGATTTATATTGCTCTATAGATGGTAAAATGGTTATGTATAGTTGTACTTATAGCTGAGAAGCTGTATGTAGCATCTTTAAATTTAGTTGGATAATTGTATATAACTGTGTATATAAAGATGAACAGTTTAATATAGCTATATATGTAGTTGAATAGTTGCATATAGTTGTATATTGTTCAATAGTCATATATATGTGTAAAATAGTTGTGTAAAGTTTTAAATAGTTGAATAGTTGTTTATAGTTGTAAGTATCATTGAATGGTTGTATATAGCTGCATTATATTTAGTTGAATAATTTTGTTTATTTTTTAAAGATTTTATTTCTTTATTTTTAGAGAGAGGGTAAGGGAGAGAGAAAGAGGAAGAGAAACATCAATGTGTGGTTGTCTCTTGCGCACTCCCTGCAGGCTCAATCCACTGAGCTACACCAGCCAGGGCTAGCTGAATAATTTTATATAGCAGTATATATAGTAGAACAGTTGCATATGGCTGTATATGTGGTTAAATGGTTGTATTTAGCTGTATACGTTTGGTTTAATAGTTGTTTATTTATGTATATTAGTTTTAAGAGTTGTATGTAGTTGTATATTGGGTTGAATAATTGTATATAGCTATTGTATATTTAATTGAATAATTGTGTATAACTTGAGTAGATGTATAAAGTTGTATAAATAGTTAGATTGTTTTATATATGAGGGGTGACCCCCCCAAAAAAACAAAATTGGAATTATCTTTTGGAGGATGGGCCCCTTGTAGTACAGGTTTCCCCCTCTAGGTGAGTGATCTAGAAACCCATCTGTATCAGCTGGTGGTGTTGTGAGAGGCTGCATTCAGGTTCAGTGAACTTTTTTTGAAGACTTTTCAACATTTTTGCCCACTTCATGATGGGTGATTTACGAGCACACCTGTGCATGCTGCACTAAGTGTTCTGCAGTTTTTGACCAAAAATGGAATGACATCCATGCCCCACACTCCCTATTCATCTGATCTTGCCTGAGTGACTATTTTGGATGGAAAAAGTTCTCAAAGGGCTCACTTGTATTCAAAAGCACCTATGGAACCCAATGTTCATATCAGCCCAATTTACAATAGCCCAGTGCTAGAAACAGTCTAAGTGCCCATCAGTAAGTGAGTGGATTAAAAAACTGGTACATTTCCACGATAGAATACTATGCAGCAGAAAGAAAAAAGGAACTCTACCCTTCATGACAGCTTGGATGGAACAGAAGAGCATTATGTGAAGGGAAATAAGCCAGGTGGTGAAAGACAAATATCACATGTTCTCACCTATAAGTGGAACCTAATCAACAAAACTATCAAGTAAGCAAAATAGAACCAGAGACAGTGAAATAAAGAACAAACTGAAAGTAACCAGAGGGGAGGAAAAAAGGGATAATGGGAGGGAAATGGAGAAGGGCCATCAAGGAACATGTATAAAGGACACATGGACAAAGACAAAGGTGGGGAGGAGTGAATGTGGGAGGTAGGGGTGGATACAGAAGGGGAGAGTAATGGGGAGAAAATGGGGACAACTGTAACTGAACAACAATAATAAAAAAAAAAGAACCTAACACCTAAAACAAAGACCTCAAAGGGGAACATTTTGCCAATGTGGAAGAAGTGAAACCAAAAACAGCAGAAGCACTAAAAGGCATCAAAATCGACAAGTTCAAAAACTGTTTTGAGCAGTGGGAAAAAGTCTCTATAGGTGTAGTGCAACAAATGGTGAGTATATTGAAGGTGACCAAAGTTTAAACATGGAAGAATAACTACACAACTTTTTAATAAATAAATTCCAGTTTTGCAAGAGTTCCCCCAGATATCTGTGTATATATATAGATGAATAAGTGTACACAATGGTTGATTAGTTTACATAGCTGTCTATATGGTTGAGAGTTGTATGTAGTAGTAAGTACAGATAAGTAGTTGTATGCAGTGGTATATTGAGTTGAATAAGTTTATATAGCAGTTTTTATTTGGTTGAAGTATTGTATATGTTTCTATATAGTAGGATAGTTGTATGTACATGTATACATGGTTGGAAAGTGTTTACATTTGTATAAATAGATGAATTGCTGTGTATGCCTTTGTAGATTTAGTTCAACACTTTTATATAACTATATATATTGTTTAATATTTTTATATAGATGTGCATACAGTCAAATTGTTGCATGTAGCTATACATCTGGTTGATAGGTATATATAGTTCTATAAATAGTTGAATACTTTTGTATCACTGCTGTATGTTTAGTTTAATAGTTGTATATATCTCTTTTCCAGTTTTTGTGGTGTAAGGAGTCATAAGCAGCAAAGTCTCCCACAACACCCTCTAGGAGACGAAACAGGAACTAGCCCAAGTGCTGGAAATTTTTGGAGACAGTGGAGCTGCGGATCAGCTTGAACAACTCTGACCCCCCAGAAGGACAAATGCTTCTCGTGCACCATCAGGCTTAAGTCCACTCCCCACCTCAAGTTCTTCATGTGTGTTCTGGGGGACCAGCAGCACTGTGATGAGGCTAAGGCCATAAATATCCCCCACATGAACATCAAGGCGCTGAAGAAACTCAACAAGAATAAGAAACTGGTCAAGAAGCTGGCCAGGAAGTATGATGCCTTTTTGGTTTGAGAGTCTCTGATTAAGCAGATCCCACGAATCCTGGGGCCAGGCCTGAATAAGACTGGCAAGTTCCCTTCCTTGTTGATCCACAATGAGGACATGGTGGCCAAAGTTGATGAAGTCAAATCCACAATTAAGTTCCAGATGAAGAAGGTTCTGTGTCTGGCAGTGGCTGTTGGTCATGTGAAGATGACAGATGATGAACTTCTGTACAACATCCACTTAGCTGTCAGTTTCCTGGTGTCACTACTCATAAAGAACTGGCAGAATGTCTGGGCTTTGTACATCAAAAGCACCATTTGCAAGCCCCAGCACCTGTACTAAGACACAGTTTAATAAACCATACTGCTACCATTACAACAACAACAAAAAGTTGTATATAGCTATATATTAGTTGAATGCTTGTATATAGACATATAATTAAATATTTGTATATAGCTGTACATATAGTAGTACATTTGTATATAGTTGTATATAGAGTTGAATAATTGTATCTGGTTGTTTTTATGGTTGAATAACTGTATATAATTATATAAATTATTGAATAATGCATAGGTGAATTACATATACTTGAATAGTTGTTTATAGCTATATATGTAGCTGAAGACATATATAGATGTATGTGTATTTAAATAATTTTATATACTTTATACAGATAAATAGTTGTATAATGCTGTAATAAAATTAATAGTTGCATATAGCTTTTGTATATTTGCTTATATAGTTTTTCTCAAGTTTTAAATCTATTTTTTAGTTTATTTTTATTTTTATTATTTTTATTTTTTAATCCTCACCTAAGCATATGTTTATTGACTTTGGAGAAAGAGGAAGAGAGAGAGAGAGGGAAACATCAATGTGAAAGAGAAACATTGATTGGTTGCCTCCTGCATGCACCCTAACCTGGGACCCAACCCTCAATCTAGGTATGTGCCATGACTTGGAATCAAACTCTCACATTTTTGGTGTACTGGATAACACTTCATCCAACTGAGTCACCCAGCCAGGGCTATATTTGTTTTTAAATTACAGTTGACATAAAATATTATATTAGCGCCCTGCCTGGTGTGACTCAATGGATTGAATGCTGGCCTGCGAACCAAAGGGTTTCCATTGGATTCCCAGTTAGGTCACATGCCTGGGTTTCGGGCCAGGTCCCCAGTAGGGGGCGCATGAGAGGCAACCACATATTGATATTTCTCTCCTTTTCTCCCTCCCTTCCCTTCTCTATAAAATAAATAAATAAAATCTTTAAAAGTGTATTAGTTACAGGTGGACAACATAGTCATTACGTATTTATATAACTTAAAAAGTGATCACTCCATAAATCCTACACCATGATAGTTAATAAAATATTATTCACTATATTCTCTATGCTCTACTTTACATCCTCATGACCCTTTTTATATCTGGCAATTTGTATATCTTAATTCATCCCCCCTTTTTACCCACCTTCCTCAACCTCTTCCTTGTGGCAACCATTCATTTGTTCTCTGTATCTGAATTTGTTTTTGTTTTGCTTGTTCATTTATTTTGTTTATTAGATTCCATGTATAAGTGAAATCCTATGGTATTTGTCTTCTTTGTCTGACTCATTTCACTTAGCATAATACCATCTAGGCCCATCTATGTTGTTGAAAACAACAAGATTTTATTCATTTTATTCCAGAGTAATATTCCAATATATATATATGAATCATATCCTCTTTATTAATCTACTGGTGGACACTTATCTTGCTTCCATATCCTGGCTATTGTAAAAAAATGCTACAAAAGTGTGTGTATGTCTTTTTGAATTAGTGTTTTGGGTTTCTAAAAATTCTTTAAAATTTTTTTTCAGAGTTTGATTCTTTTAAAAAAAAATTTATTGTTGTTCAAATCCAGTTTTCTGCCTTTTCCCCATATCCAAACCATCCACCTCCCTCCCTTGATTCCACCCCCCTTAGCTTTGTTCATGTGTCATTTATAATAAAATCTTTAAAAACATTTTTAATTTTTATTTACTTATTTTTAGAGAGAGGGTATGGGAGAGAGAAAGAAATGGAGAGAAACATCAATGTGTGGTTGCTTCTTGTGCACCCCCTACCAGGGACCTGGCATGCATCCCAGGCACGTGCCATGACTGGGAATTGAACCGGAAACACTGGTTCATAAGCCAGCACTCAGTCCATTGAGCCACACCAGTCAGGGTTGTCTTGGCTTTTTAACTAAACACCCAAAGGTTGAAGTGGTGGGTCATGTAATTGTTCTACCTTTTTTTTTTTTTTTGAGGAAAGTTCAACTATTTACCATAGTGGCTGCACCAATTTAGAATCCCACTAACAGTGCATAAGTATTACATTTTCTACACATTCTTACCAACACTTGTTTGTTGATTTGCTGGTGATAGCCATTCTGACAGGTGTGAGATGATATCTCTTTGTAGATTTATTTTCATTTCCCTGGTAATTAGTGCTGTTGAACATCTTTGTACATGTCTATTAGCCATCTGTATGTCCTTTTTACAGAAATATCTATTTAGGATTGCTTGATTTTTTGGTGATAAGGTGTGCAGGTGTGTGAGTTCCTCACATATTTGGGATATGAACTACTTATCATTGGGGAATATCTATTCCCATTCAGTAGGTTGTCTTTTCACTTTGTTGATGGTTTCCTTCACTGTCAAATAACTTTAGTTTAATATAGTCCCATTTGTTTATTTTTTTTTCTTATATTTCTCTTGCTTCAGTTTTTCCAACACCATTTATTGAAGAGGCTATTTCTACACCATTGTATATTCTTGCCTCCTATGTCATAGATTAATTGATCATATAGATGTGGATTTATTTCTGGGATTTCTATTTCAATATCAGGTAGTGTGATTTCTCCAACTTTGTTCTCCTTTCTCAAGATTGGCTTTAGGGTTATTTCTTCCAGTTTATATTGAAAATGACATTGATATTTGATAAGAATTGCATTGACTAAAGAGACTGCTGTAAGAAGAGGAAGAAAAGAATGAGAGAGAAGGAAACACAGGTACCAAGGGAGGGAAATGAACAAGTACCTATCAATAATAACCTTAAATGTTGATAGATTAAATGCTCCAATCAAAAGACATAGGGTAGCTGAATGGATAAGAAAACAAGACCTGCACATATGCTGCCTACAAGAGACCCACCTCAGAAAAAAAGACCTACATAGACTGAAAGCAAAGAGTTGGAAAAAATATTCCAAGCAAATGGACAGGGGAAAAAACTGGGGTAGCAATATGTTGGGGACCACTCTGGGTGGTTTTGGAGATTATAGCCCCACAAGAATAAGCTCTGAAAGGTGCTGGTAAGTCTCCCTGGAAAACCAGGTAATAACGAATGTGGCATGCATGACTCGATTCTTTCACCGAGGGTCCCATGGGAATCAGGCCTAAAATATACATTTTGGTCCTTTGAAGCCAGCTCTGCTCAGCGATATACCTTCTCAGTATAACCCAGATGTTTGAATTCCAGGCATAAAGAGTGAAACTCCCTACATCATGATATATGCCTTTACAACCATCTGGCATCTGCATGTCTTGCAGCCCCCGACCTGAAAATATTTCCGTGTTTCTTTGATTGATATCTATAGATGGCTTCAGTTTTTCATGACTATAGCCTTTTGGACATTAATTGACAACCTATGAACGCATGCTGTATTCTTTCTTAAATAAAATCTTTCCCACTAAGATCCGGAAAAAGACAAGGATGCCTGCTTTCACCACTCCTATTCAACATAATATTGGAAGTCCTAGCCTCAGACAAGAAAAAGAAAAAAGGCATCCAAATTGGAATGAAGGAAGTAAAATTTTCATTGTTTGCAAATGATATGATAGTGTGCATAGGAAACCCTATAGACTCCACCAAAAACTATTCAACCTAATAAGTGAATTTGGCAAAACAACAGAATTCAAAGTCAATATTTAGAAATTGAAGGCATTTTCATACACCAACAATGAAATATGTGAATCAGAAGTCAGGAAAAAAAATCCCATTTGCTCTACAATAAGGAAAATAGGAATAAACCTTACCAAGGTAGTGAAAGACCTGTTCTCAGAAAATTACACAACACTGAAGAAGGAAATTAAGGAAGACACAAATAAATGGTAGCATGTACCATGCTCATGCATAGGAAGAATTAGCATATCAAAATGTCCATACTACCCAAAGAAAATTATAGATTTAACATCCATATTAAAATACCAATGACATATTTCACAGATATAGAACAAACATTTCAAAAATTTCTATGGAAATAAATGAGCCTGAAAAGCCACAGCAATTTTGAGAAAGAATAAAGCAGGAGGGATCGCAATACCTGATATCAAACTGTATTACAAGGCCAGTGTAATCAAAACAGACTGAAACTGGCATAAGACCAGACACATACCAATAGAACAGAATAGAGAGCCCAGAAATAAACCTATGTCTCTATGGTCAATTAATATTTGACAAAGGGGGAAGAAGCATAAAATGGAGTAGAAATAGCCTCTTCAACAAATAGCATTGGGAGATCTGGACAGCTACATGCAAAAAAAAAATGAAACTCGGTCACCAACTTACACCATACACAAAATAAATCCAAGGTGGATAAAAGACTTAAATATAAATCATAATACCATAAAAGTGCTAGAGAAGAACATAAGGCAGGCAAATCTCAGACATTCCATGCAGCAATATCTTCACTGATATGTCCCATAAAGCAAGGGAAAGAATAAATAAATGGGATCCCATCAAAACAAAAGCTTCTGCATGGCTAAAGAAAACAACATTAAAATGAAAAGACAACCAACCCTATGGGAAATACTTTTGCAAATGAGATCTCAGAAGAGGGTTTGATCTCCAAACTGTGTAAAGGACACATGTGATTTCACTTCAGGAAGCCAAACAATCCAATTAAAAAGTGGATAAATGAGCTGAACAGACACTTCTCTAAGGAGGACATGCAAAAGGCCCAGAGACATATGAAAAGATGCTCAGCATCACTAGCCATCAGAGAGATGAAAATTAAAACCAGAAGGAGATATCACTTCATACCAGTCAGAATCGCCATCATAAACACATCAAAAAACAAGTGTTGGAGAGGATGTGGAGAAAAGGAAACCCTAGTGCAGTGTTGGTAGGAATGCCGACTGGTGCAGCCCCCATGGAAAACAGTATGGAATTTCCTCCAAAAACTGAAAATGGAGCTACTTTTGACCCAGCAATTCCACTGCTGGGGGTATACCCTAAGAATCCTGAAACACCAATCCAAAAGCATCCATGCACCCCAATGTTCATAGCAGCCCAATTTACAATAGCCAAGTGTTGGAAGCAGCCTAAGTGTCCATCAGTAAATGAGTGGATCAAAAAACTGGTACATTAACACAATGGAATACTACACAGCAGAGGGAAAGAAGGAGCTCCTACCTTTTGCAACAGCATGGATGGAACTGGAGGGCATTATGCTAAGTGAAATAAGCCAGGTGGTGAAAGACAAATACCATATGATCTCACCTATAAGTGGAACCTAATCAACAACAGAAAAAAGCAAGCAAAATATAACCAGAGACATTAAAATAAAGAACAAACTGACAGCAATCAGAGGGGAGGGGGGAAATGGGAGAAAGAAGGGGAAGGGGCAAGCAAAGGAACAAGAATAGAGGACTCATAGGCACATACGATGGGCAGTGAATGACTGTGAAAGTGGGGGTGGGCAGGGTAGGGGTGAGCAATGGGGGAATATGGGAGGACAACTGTAACTGAATAACAATAAATTTAAAAAATATTATATAAATATTGTTAATTCACATGATAATTATTAATGTAATTATTAAACATAATTTTATTTATAAAATATTTTCATTTACTGTATTAGGGTGATATTGGTTAATAAAATTATGTACGTTTTGAGTGTGCAATTCTATTATACAGTGTATGTATATTGCATTGTGAGTTTACCACCCAAAGTCAAACCTTCTGTTGCCATATATTTTCCCCCTTTACCCTTTATTATCCCCTACCCTGCGTTCATCCGGTAACCACCATACTATCATCTGTGCCTATGAATTTTTGTTTTACTTGTTTATTCATTTGTCATTTCAGTTTTATATCTCATATGTGAATAAACTCATACAGTTAGTGACATTGTCTGTCTGAACAAGGTATTTCTTTTTTAAAAAATTGTTTTATTGTTGTTCAATTACAGTTATCTGCATTTATGCCCCACTACTCCCCCCAACCCCAGCCAAACCCACTTCCCTACTTACTTTCACACCCCACCTTGGTCTTGTCCATGTGTCCTTTATAGTTTTTCCTGAAAACCCTTCCCCCCATTATCCCCTCCAACCTCCCATCTGGTGACTCTCAGATTATTCTTAATTTCATTGTCTCTGGTTATATTTTGCTTGCTTTTTTCTGTTGTTGATTAGGTTCCACTTATAGGTGAGATCATATGGTATTTGTCTTTCACCACCTGGCTTATTTCACTTAGCATAATGCCCTCCAGTTCCATCCATGCTGTTGCAAAAGGTAGGAGCTCCTTCTTTCCCTCTGCTGTGTAGTATTCCATTGTGTTAATGTACCAGTTTTTTTGATCCACTCATTTACTGATGGACACTTAGGCTGCTTCCAACACTTGGCTATTGTAAATTGGGCTGCTATGAACATTGGGGTGCATGGATGCTTTTGGATTGGTGTTTCAGGATTCTTAGGGTATACCCCCAGCAGTGGAATTGCTGGGTCAAAAGTAGCTCCATTTTCAGTTTTTGGAGGAAATTCCATACTGTTTTCCATGGGGGCTGCACCAGTCGGCATTCCTACCAACACTGCACTAGGGTTTCCTTTTCTCCACATCCTCTCCAACACTTGTTTTTTGATGTGTTTATGATGGCGATTCTGACTGGTATGAAGTGATATCTCCTTCTGGTTTTAATTTTCATCTCTCTGATGGCTAGTGATGCTGAGCATCTTTTCATATGTCTCTGGGCCCTCTGTGTGTCCTTGGAGAAGTATCTGTTCAAGTCTTTTGCCCATTTTTTAATTGAGTTTTTTGTCCTGGAGTAGAGTCGTGCGAGTTCTTTATATAGTTTGGAGATCAAACCTTTGTCTGAGTTGTCATTGGCAAATATGTTTTCCCATACAGTTGGTTGTCTTTTCATTTTAATGTTGTTTTCTTTAGCCATGCAGAAGCTTTTTAACTTGATGAGGTCTCATTTGTTTATTCTTTCCTTTATTCCCCATGCTTTAT
Source organism: Phyllostomus hastatus (assembly GCF_019186645.2). NCBI lineage: Eukaryota > Metazoa > Chordata > Mammalia > Chiroptera > Phyllostomidae > Phyllostomus > Phyllostomus hastatus. Next base: position 185,843 of record NW_025334015.1, on the reverse strand, counting down.
GGGACATATCAGTGAGGATATTGCTGCATAGAATGTCTGAGTTTTTCCTGCCTATGTTTTATTCTAGGACTTTTATGGTATCATGATTTATATTTAAGTCTTTTATTCTCCTTGAATTCATTTTTATGTATGGTGTAAGTTGGTGACCAAGTTTCATTTTTTTGCATGTAGCTGTCCAGATCTCCCAATGCTATTTGTTGAAGAGGCTATTTCTACTCCATTTTATGCTTCTGCCCCCTTTGTCGAATATTAATTGACCATAGAGACTTTGGTTTATTCCTAGGTTCTTTGTTCTCTTCCTTTGGTCCATGTGTCTGTTCTTATACTAGTACCAATCTGTTTGATTACAGTGGCCTTGTAATACAGTTTGATATCAGGTACTGTGATCCTTCCTACTTTGTTCTTCTTTCTCAAAACTGTTACAGCAATTGGGGTCATTCATGGTTCCACAGAGATTTTGAAATGTTTGTTCCAAATCTGTGAAATGTGTCATTGGTACTTTAATAGGGATTGCATTGATTCTATAAATTGCTTTGGGTAGTATGGACATTTTGATGATGTTAATTCATCCTATGCATGAACATGGTACATGCTTTCATTTATTTGTGTCTCCCTTAATTTCTTTCTTCAGTGTTGTATAGTTTTCTGGTCACAGGTCTTATTTTTTTAAATATATTTTATCGATTATGCTATTACAGTCATCTTATTTCCCCTCTTTTATTCCCCTCCACCCTGCACACACCCTTCCACCCCATTCCCCACCTTTATTTCATGTCCATGACTCATATATGTAAGTTCTTTGGCTTCTACATTTCCTATACTTACTATTCTTAACCTCCCCCCATCTATTTTCTACCTACCATTTATGCTACTTATTTTCTGTACCTTTTCCCCCTCTCTTCCCACCCACTCCCCCACTGATAACCCTCCATGTGATCTCCATTTCTGTGATTCTCTTCCTCTTCTAGTTGTTTGCTTAGTTCATTTTTGTTTTTGTTTTAGGTTCAGTTGTTAATACTTGTGAGTTTGTTGTCATTTTACTGTTCATATTTCTTATCTTCTTTTGCTTAGATAGGTCCTTTAACATTTCACTTAATAAGGGTTTGATGGGGATGAATTCTATTAACTTGACTTTATCTGGGAAGCATTTTACCTGCCCTTCTATTCAAAATGATAACTTTGCTGGATAGAGTAAACTTGGATGTAGGTCCTTGCCTTTCATGACTTGGAATACTTCTTTCCAGCCTCTTCTTGCCTGCAAGTTTTCTTTTGAGAAATCAGCTGACAGTCTTATAGTCACTCCTTTGTATGTAACTGTCTCCTTTTCTCTTGCTGATTTTAAGATTCTTTCCTTATCTTTAATCTTGGGTAATGTAATTATGATGTGCCTCAGTGTGTTCCTCCTTGGGTCCAACTTCTTTGAGACTCTGAGCTTCCTGGACTTCCTGGAAGTCTATTTTCTTTGCCAGACTGGGGAAGTCCTCCTTCATTATTTGTTTAAATAAGTTTTCAATGACTTTCTTTTTTTCTTCTGGCACCCTATGATTCAGACGTTGGAACATTTAAAGATGTCTTGGAGATTCCTAAGCCTCTCCTCATTTTATTGCATTCTTATTTCTTCATTCTGTTCTGGTTGAATATTTCTTTCTTCCTTTCTGGTTCACTCCATTGATTTGAGTCCTGGTTTCCTTCCCATCACTGTTTGTTCTCTGTACATTTTCCTTTATTCCACTTAGCATAGCCTTCATTTTTTCATCTAATTTGTGACCATATTCAACCAATTCTGTGAGCATCCTGACTACGAGTGTTTTGAACTGTACATCTGAAAAATTGTCCATCTCTTTGTCACTTAGTTGTATTTTGTCTTGGTGTGCCTGTTATGTAGTAAGGGGTGGAGTCTTAGGTGTTCACCAGCACAGGGCAACCCACGTTGCTGCATTGTGATGTTATATGTGGGGGTGGGGTTTGAGAGGGAATACTGCTGCTTGCTCTGCTCTCTGCTCATTTTCAGTCACTTCTTCTGCTACCCAAAATCAAATTGGGCCCTTCTGGTGCTGGGGCCCTTCTGAAGTGGGTGGTTTTGTGTATGTTCTAGGACCCTGTGTGTCTCTTCAACTCTTGTGTGAGGCTGTGAGTTTCTCCTGCTGCCCCCTCAATCCCCACAAGTGTTTTCAGTCAGAGGTTTGAGTCCTTATTCCCTTTGCTGGAACTCTGGGTTGCATGGTCTGTCTCATTCTCCAGTTTTTCCTCCTGGTTTATCTGCACATGAATGTGGGACCACCCAATCCAAAATTCGCCACCTCGCTGGGTCCACCAGGTGCAGCCTTGCCTACCCTACTTCTCCAACTGCTGACTTTTCGTAAGTCCTCTCCACATTCATGCTGGCCTCCGCCACTCCTACCGGATGAATGTTCCTTCTTTAACTCCCTTCTTGGTTGTTGGCCTTCCATACAGTTTGGTTTTCTGTCAGTTCTTTTTTTTTTAATTTGTTGCTGTCCTCTTTTGGTTGTATGAGGAGGCACAGTGTGTCTACCTATGCCTCCATCTTGGCCAGAAGTCCCTCCCACAGTCATTCTTGATATAACAGTCAAAGAGTCCCTTGGGAGAAAGTATCAGAGAGAATCTCAGTACAGATATTTTACACCCTTGGTTAGGTTTATTTCTAGTTATTTTTCTTGTTGCTATATCAAATGAGATTTTTTCCCCTGATTTCCGTTTTTGCTCTTTCATTTCTGGTGTACAAAAATACCTTTGATTTCTGAATATTGACTATGTATCCCACTGTTTTTCCAAATTCACTTATTAGGTTAAGTAGTTTTTGGTGGAGTCTATAAGATTTTGTATGTACATGATCATGTCATCTGCAAACAATGACAGTTTTACTTCCTGCTTTCCAATTTGGATGCCTTTTATTTCTTTTTCTTATCTGATTGCTGTGGCTAGGATTTCCAATACTAGTTTGAATAGGAGTGATGAAAAGTGGGTATCCTTGTCTTATTCCTGATCTTAGTGGGAAAGCTCTAAGTTTTTGGCCATTGAGTAAGATGTTAGCTGTAGGTCTCTTGTATATGGCCTTCATTATATTGAGGAACGCTCCCTATATTCCCACTTTGCTGGGTGTTTTTATCATACATGGATGCTGTACCTTATCAAATACTTTTTCTGCATCTATTGATATGATCATGTGATTTTTGTGTTTCCTTATGTTTATGTGATGTATTACATTTATTGATTTTCAAATATTATATCATCCTTGCATCACTGGGATGAATCCTACTTGATCATGGTGTATGATCTTTTTAACATATTGCTGCATGCGGTTTGCCAATGTTTTGTTCAGGATTTTAGCATCTATGTTCATCAGCAATATTGGCCTGAAGTTTTCTTCCTTTTTTTATGTCTTTATCTGATTTGGGGATTAGGATGATGTTGGCTTCATAAAAAGAGTTTGGGAATCTTCTATCTTCTTGGATTTTTTGGAATAATCTATGAAGGATAAGGGTTAGTTCAGCCTTAAATGCTTGCAAAATTTTCCCATGAAACCATCTGGTCCAGGGCTTTTGTGTGTTGGGAGCTTTTTGATAACTGTTTCAATTTCATTTGCTGCTATTGGTCTGTTCAGGCTTTCTGCTTCTTCTTCATTCAGTTTTGGAACATTGTATTTTTTTAGAAATTTTTTCATTTCACCTAGGTTTTCAAATTTCTTGGCATATATTTCTTCATAGTAATTTTTACAATCCTTTGTATTTCTGTGGGATCAGTTTTAATCTCTTCTCTTTCATTTTTTATTGTGTTTATTTGGGTCCTCTCTTTTTTTCTTGATGAATCTGCTTAAAGGCTTGTCAATTTTGTTTATCTTTTCAAAGAACCAACTCCTAGATTCATTGATCTTTAGAATTGTCCTGTTAGTCTCTATGTCATTTAATTCTGCTCTGATCTTGGTTATTTTCTTTCTTCTACTTGCTCTGGGCTGTATTTTTTGTTGTTCTTCCAGTTCTTGTAGGTGTAGGGTTAGGTTGTTTATTTGAAATGTTTCTATCATTTTTAGGTAGGCCTGTGTCGCTATGAACTTCTTTTCCAGGACTGCCTCCACTGCGTCCCATAAATTTTGGGTTGTTGTGAGTTCATTTTAATTTGTTTCCAGAAACTTTTTGATTTTTTCCTTTATCATTCTTGACCCATTCATTGTTTAATAGCATGCTATTCAATCTCCATGAGTTTGAGTGTTTTTGGCTTTTTTCCTTGAGGTTGGTTTCTAGTTTTAGTCTCTTGTGTCAGAGAAAAGTCTTGATATAATTTCAATTTTCTTAAATTTGTTGAGGCTTGTTTTGTGTCTTATCATGTGGTCTCTCTTTGAAAATGTTCCATGTGCATTTGAGAAGAATGTGTATTTTGCTTCTTTGGGATGAAAGGTTTTATATATATATATATATCAGTTAAGTTCATTTCATGTATGGCATTATTCAATGCCACAATATCTTTATTGATATTTTATTTGGAAGATCTGTACATTTTTGACAGTGGGGTGTTAAAATCCCCTAGTTTAATTATGTCAATATCTTTCTTGAAGTCCTCTAAGATTTTATTGATGTATTTGGGTGCTCCTATGTTGGGTGCATATATTCTTACAATGTTACATCTTATTTATGGATTCTTCTCTTGAGTATTATGAAGTGACCTTCTGGATCTATTTTTATGTCTCTTTTGTTTTTTAAGTCTATTTGTCTGATATGAGTATTGCTACTCCAGCTTTTTGCCCCCTGTCCATTTGGTTAGAATACTTGTTTCCAGCCCTTCACTTTCAATCTGTGTAGGTCTTTTGCTTTGAGCTGGGTTTCTTGTAGGTAGCATATATGTGGGTCATGAAATCTTACCCATTTAGCTCTTCTATGTCTTTTGATTGGAGCATTTAATGCATTTACATTTAAGATTATTATTGATAGGTATTTATTCATTGCCATTTTTCTGAACCTGTGTTCCTCTCTCTCACACTCTTTTTCTTCCTGTTCTTAAAGCAGACTCTTTAGCATCTCTTGCAGAGCTGGTTTGGAGGAGGTGTATACTTTGAGGCTTCTTTTGTTTGGTAAGCTCCTTATTTGGTCTTCCTTTTTAATCAAGAGCCTTGCTGGGTAGAGTAGTCTCGGTTGCAGGCCTTTAGTTTTCATTACTTGGAATATATCTTGCCCTTCTCTTCTGGCTGGTAGCGCTTCCATTGAGAAGTCAGCTGCTAGTCTTATTGGGGCTCCCTTGTATGTTACTCCCTGTTTTTCTCTTGCTGCCTTCAAAATTCTCAATTTTTGTAATTTTAATTATGATGTGTCTTGAAGCGGGCATCTTTGGGTCCTCCTGATTGGGACTTTCCATGTTTCCTGGATTTGTGTGACTTTTTCTCACTTAGGAAAGTCTTCCATCATTACTTTTTCAAGCCGGTTTTTCTAACCCCTTCTCTTCTTCTTCTCCTTCTGGTAACCTATTATGTAGATATTATTATGTTTCATGTTGTTCTGCATTTCCCTTACCCCCTCTTCATTTTTTCTTAGTCTGTTTTCCTTTTCTTGCTCTTCTGGGTGTTTTTTTTTTCTACCTTGTCCTCCAGCTCACTGATTCAATCCTCCACTTCATCTAGCCTGCCTTTGATTCCTTCTTCTGTGTTCTTCAATTCAGAAATTGTATTCCTCATTTTCTCTTGGCCCTTGTTGATAGTTCCTATTTCCTTTTTCATGTTGATATAGTTTGCAGTGAGTTCATTGTAGTTACCCTGTAGTTTCTGATAATTCTCTGTAAGCTCCTTGAGTTTCCTGATAACCATTGCTTTGAACTCAATATCTGATAGTGGACTTGCCTCTATTTCAGTTAGCATTCTTTAGGAGACTTCCTCCTTTTCTCTCATTTGGGGATTGTTTCTTTGTCTTTCCATTTTTTGAGAGATGTTATTAGCCTCTGCCTCTTAAATTGTTCTGTTCTGACTCCTTTGGTTTATGGTGTGAACTTCTATGGTAGAAGAGATTCATTAGTGCAGTCTCTTTGATGTCCTGAGCTTGCTGGTCTTGGGCTGTCATTTATGTTGGCTCTCTGTATGTCTTTGTGTTTTGATTGTTTGTAGGGTCTTTCTTTGGCGGGTCCTTCCCTCCAGCTGGTTAACTGAGGGTTGCTCTATCCACCACATCTTATATTGTGTTGTATAGGTGTGGACAGGTTGTGTTGAAGCTGGTTCTTCTGTCTGTATGAGGTTTTGAGTCTTCTCTCTCACTATTGTTCAGTTATTTGTCCTGGGTAATTTCTCCACTGTTTAATTGTATTCTCAGATCAGTCCTGGGTGGAGGTTAGTGTGGCTTCTACTCACTCCTTCATGTTGGGGACCTCCCTGCCTGGTCTCAGGAAGCTGTAACCGCCTGTGACTTAGACTGAGTGAAAGACCTCCGGACCAGGAGACACTGAGGAGACAAATCTCATTTCCCTGGCATGAATGCTGCCTGTTCTAATGCCTGGCTTCCCTTTTGCATGATCAGCAGTTAATGACGGGTAACAATTCTCTAAGAAAGAGAATGATCTAAGACAGATGTGATCACGTGGGATGGCCTGAGGGAAGAAACTCACGGGGCTATGGAAATGAAGGGGTGATGGACATCAACCCCTGACCCCTTTGGCTTTGTCAAAACCTGTCTCTTTGTTCTTAGATGTGAGAAATCCAAGTCTTCTGGCTGCCTCTGTCTTCTGCCCTTCTCAGGCCTGGGAAAATTGCAGGGGCCGTGCAGCCCAGACCAGAAACAGTGAACCCCCAGGGTAATCAGGCCTGGGACATAGAATATGCAAGATCCTGTGAGATCTGTTTGCTGGAGGATGTTATTAACTTGGAATTTAAAAGCACAGGCAGGAAACTTTTGGAACCTGTAGCCCTTTCATATGTTAAAGACCACAAACCTTGCCCAGAATCACAGCAGGAGTTCTGTCCCCACCTTTATAAGTTGCCTACATCTTTTGATCTTTTCTGCCAGACTGTGAATCCACAAACTAAGTCTGTTTTCTCAATAAAAATCTACTTGGGGATGGACACGGGATGCTCTCCCCACTTGGGAGAGGGTGGCCAAGCGGCGCCTTCCAGGACGGTGCCCTCCAGGAGAGAGGGTGGCCAAGTGGTGCCTTCCAAGAGAGACAGGGTGGCCCAGTGGCACCCTCCAGGAGAGAAGGTGGCCAGGGCACTCTCCATGAGAGAGAGTGGCCCTTCTATCCCTATTCCCCCACAGGACCTGGTTGTCTCTGTGTATGTTTTTCTCGTGTTTCGATGAACATCCACAGCCAAGATGGATACTGCTGGACGGTTTCCTCCACACCTTCACCTTCTTCCATTATTATCTATTGGTGGTTCCTTTGTTGGTGGGTTTTCCCTTCCACCAGGTATACTGGTGTTCACAGTTCCCAACTACTCTTTTATGTGATAAATTGTATGGAGAAGGCAAAATGGATTAAGACAGTGGGAGTGTATTCTATGGTATTTAAAGTACCAACCCATAGAGAAGAGATAGAAGATCCTTTGGATATGCATAGTGTTAGCCGTGATATTTCACCCAACTTGACACTTTTTAGCAAAGGTGGAAAAAAGATAAGACTCTTTTTAGTGTGGAAGAAGGATTGTGAGTTGGATCTAGAAAGCAGTGAGCTTGTGAGAGGTCAGATTATGAGATAAAATGAGAGTAAAGGATAGAAAATAGATGTAGTGTGTGAGAAAATAGAGTTAACCACAACAATAATAAAGTTCCTGTTCAAGCCTTCCCCTCCAAACAAACGCCTCCCCTCTCACACCGTCCAACTCTCCAACCAGACTGGAGACTATCCAGGTCAGGGTCCATCATGGCCCGACTCTTCCCAGCTGGCATCCACAGTCTCTGTGGGTGCACACCTCCCCTGTGTGTTTGCCACTTCGTCTTTATTCCCCCCAGCTACTTCAAGCATCCAGGTCTACCCTGGTGCTGCTCAAACCTCCCTGTTTGGGAAGGGAGAGAGCCCTCAACCTGGCCGTCTCCCGATTCCTGCGGCAGACACAGTGGGCATCAAGCCTAGGGCTGCAGCCACCCTGGTCCCCATGCTGGTCTCAGGGATCTTATTGTCCCAAAGCAATCTCCTTACCATCTGAGTTTTCAATGTTCTCTACAGTTTTGGGCCTCCAACCTTCATATATGCTGGGATACTGTTAGCTGTTCACTCTGTTCCTCAGAAGATTGGCTAGGTGTTCCACCCCCATGAAGGGGGAAGTGGACTCTGCTATCACCTATCTCTGAACAAGGTATTTCTTGATTTCTTTTTTGATCATGTTGTTCATTCATTCATTGTTTAGTAGTATGTGATTTACTCTCCATGTGTTTTTCAGTTTTTAGCTTTATAAGTACTTTATAAATTTTGGATATTAACCCCTTATCAGATGTAGTGGTAAATATGTTGTTCCATTCTGTGGGTTGTCTTTCTATTTTTCTGATGGTCTACTCTGCCATGAAAATCCTTTTTAGTTTGATCATGTTCCGTTTGTTTACTTTTTCTTTTGTTTCCCTTGCCTGGGGAGATATACCTGACAAAAAATTTCTACAAAGAATGTTTGAGATTTGACTTCTAAAGTGATAAGATCTTCAAAAAGATACTTAAAACATCTTTACACAAAATCATATGTATTGTCTCAGACACCACTAGCATTCATCACACGCTGAAAGGAGTAGGTCTACACAGCCTATAAAGGCTTCAGAAGTGCTTGCAAAAAAAATGAGCTTCATATGGAATAATCTCTGTCAGAGGTGGTTTTGATGTGTTCAGACAGTTCACTAAAGTGTTCTCAGAATGAAATGCACTTGGAAGAGGACTAGTAGTTTGTTATATTCTAACTTATGTTGATATTCACAAACTGGTACAGTCCACGTAAGGAAGCACACTATACATGAATGTCCTAGGTGGGGTAAGCTTTTCTACTTGGAAGAAAAAATTATAGGAAACTGTGTTCAAGAAGCTTATTCTATATCAAAACTGACATATTTGTATGAATCCTTTGACTGTTTAACACATGTAACCATGATTTTATTAGCACTTTAGTAATGTATTTATTCCTGGCCAGTACTCATTGAAAAACTCTATTATCATTGGTTTCCAATATATACTTAGGAAATTAACAGGTGAACTTGTTTTAACTTCCAAACACTCACCATCTATCTCCTCACAAAGACACCCCAACCTTCACTAATACAACTCGAAGCCATCATTAGAGTAAAGGGTAATCAATATCCAGGGGTAAATGCTTATTCACACCATAATATTTATGTAAATCCTATCTACAATTCATACTGAACAATAGAGCTAAGGCCTCCATTCTAACATTAAAACAAGAAATAACATTATAAAAAGCAGAATTATTAGTTCATTCTCTTGCCTGTACTTAAACTTGAAACCAAGACTAACACTGTCTGTAACATGCCTGTCAGAAAATGCTGTCATGTGTCGAACTAACTGGACTTTCGTCTTCAAATCTGATGTATAATGCAACATTAAGTTAACACCAAAGTCAAGTTTTAAACTACCACTTACCACAAAAATGATTATATTTCACAAATATATTCAAAAGATTTTTACACAGAACAGTTCTTATTATTTCAGACACCACTAGCATTCATCACATGCTGAAAGGATGTCTAGATGGCCTATAAAGCTTTCAGAAGTGTTTGCCAGAAAACCCACTTCATATGAAGTAATCTCAGTCCAATGTCGTTTTGAGGTATACAAACACTTTACTACAGTTTTCTCAGAATGGAATACACTTGGAAGAGGAGGAGTGGTCTGTTATGTTCATATTCACATTGATATTCACAAACCAGTGCAGTCCACATCTTGTAGCACACTGTGCATGCATGTCTTAGGTTGAGTACTCTTTCCTGCTTGGAAGAACACATTATAGGACACTGTGTGCAACAAGCTCATTCTGTATCAAAAGTGACATAGTTGTATGAATAAAACTTTGACAGTTTTATATGTGTAACACTGATTTTAGTGGCTCTTTAGGAATGTATTCATTCCTGACCTGTACTCATTGAAAAACTCCATTATCATTGGTTTCCAATATATACTCAGGAGATTAACAGGTGAACCTGCTTTAAATTCCTAACAAACACAAATCTATTCTCCTCACAAAGACACCCCAACCTTCAGTAATACTTGTGGCTGTAAGCCATCATTGGAGCAATGGATAATCAATACCCAGAGGCAACTGATTATTCATACCATAATATTCACAGAAATCTTAACTATACTTCAAACTCAATAGAGTTAAGGAAAACATCCATTCAGTTGTTAATACAAGGTACAAAGTGGAACTAGTAGTCAATTCTATTGCCTAAACTAAAGCTTGAAACCAAGACTAACTCTGGCTGTAATGTGTCTGTCAGAAAACAGTCTCATATCTCAGAACTCACTGGTATTTTCACTTTTCATATCGTTGTACACTGCAACATGAAGTTCACACCAAAGCCAAGTCTTAAATTGCAACTTACCACTGAAGTGATCATATCTCACAAATATACTCAAAAGATCAGACACAACTAGCATTCATTACATGCTGAAAGGAGTAGGTCTCCATAGCCTATGAAGACTCAGAACTGTTTGCAAGAAAACCCACTTCCTACTAAATGACCTCATTCCAAAGTGGTTTTGAGGTGTTGAAACATTTCACAACAGTTTTCTCAGAATGAAATGTACTTGGGAGAGGAGAAGTGGTCTGTTATGTTCATATTCACTTTGATATTCCCACACCTGTAGACTCTACATCATGTCGCAGAGTGTATAGGCATGTCCTAGTTGGGAAATACTTTTTTTTTTTTTTTGCTTGGAAGGACACGTTACAGGAAACTGTGTACAAGAAGCTTTTTCTGTGTCAAAACTGACATATTTATATGAATCTTTGACTGTTTTACATGTGTAACACTGATTTTAGTGGTTCCTTAGGAATATATTCATTCCTGACTCGCACTTGTGGAAAAACACTGTTACCATTGGTTTCCAGTACATACTCAGGAAATTAACAGGTGAACCTGCTTAAACTTCCAAGCAAACCTTCATATCTCTTCTGTTCACAAGATACCGCAACTTTCACTAATATTCACAAATCAAAGCCATTATCAGAGCACAGGGTAATCAATATCCAGGGGCAACTGCTTATTCATACCATAATATTCATATAAATCCTAACTACATTTCACAATGAACAATATAGCTAAGGAAAACCTTCTTTCTAACTTTAATACAAGCAATAACACTGTAAAAAGCAGAACTACTAATTATTCTCTAGCCTAAACTAGAGCTTGAAACCAAGACTAACTCTGTCTGTAGCATGTCTGTCAGAGAACACTGTCATGTCCAAGAACTAACTGGAGTTTTGTCTTCATATCTTTGTACACCACAACATGAAGTTAACACCAAAGCCAGGTTCTAAACTGCAACTAATCACTGAAGTGATCATATTTCACAAATATACTCAAATTATATTTACATGGAACAGTACTTACTATCTCAGACACCATTGGCATTCATCACATGCTGAAATGAATATGTCTACATGGCCCATAAAGATTTCAGAAGTGTTTGCAAAACACCTTGCTCATGCAAAATAATCTTAGTCTACAAATTATTAATTTTGTAAAATTAAGTTGGTGTTTTTTAAACTCCAATAAAATATTACACCCTAGTTGTACCATCTGAAAGCAGAAAATGCAACATGTATAATACAGAGAGAAATACATATCATGTAAAGACCCCACACATGAAGACTGAATACATGAAGACCATAAACATAATTTGAATTATTCTAATTTCCAGAGAATATTATAGTTTCTTATTTTCTCATTCACACAAGAATGTTCTTATTTGCTTTTGACAACTTTTGAGAAAACTGGGACAGGGGGATGGAAGGTCCTAAATACCAAGCAAGAACACATTTTGAGACTCTCAATAAAAGCTTCAATGACTGTTAATGAATGGCGGAAATAAAGAAAGTCTTATTTTCAACCCAAGGAATTCAGCAGCAGGAGAGAGCCTGGGAAGGGCTGCTTTGGCCCCTGAAAGTTCAGAAACCTGGTGAAAAGAAGATAAATGCTCCAGATAGAGGATCAGGATTTATAGTCCACACCAGCAGAGAAATACAAAAAGATGGATGTGTTTACCTCATGTCTGAGAGTGACCTCACCAATGACGAGCACCAGCCAGATGCACTGGGAATAAATGTAATCCACACAGACAGGGGACTCAATAGAAAGCCAATATGAGAGAGTCACGTGGGCAGAGAGAGAGAAAAATCATGTTTGATAGAGAAAGCCTGTTTGACCTGTGGATGTGTTTACCCCATGCCTTGAGTTTGGCCTTACCAATGGCCAGGGTACCAGCCAGATGTCCTAAGTATGGGTTTATCCCACTCAGACAGGGGACCCAACTCTATGCCAGCCAAACAAAGGGAGAGAGATCACGTTTGGTTGCCCTGGGAATGGATTTACCCTGCTCAGGGAACTTAACTCCACAACTGCCTATGGATGTGTTTATACCATGCCCTCAATGTGGCCTTACCAATGACCAGAGCCCCCCCCCCCCAAAAAAAGGAAGGAATGGGTCTCTTTGGACATCAGAGGTGAATGGTTCCTGACTCACTGGACCCTGTGTCCAAGGTGTCACCTGAAGACAGTTATGTAGGGTGATTTTGTGTCCAGAGGGCAGCCTTACCTTCTATCTCAGCATTGATGAGACATATCTTGATGAAAAATTTACTCCACAGCTGTAGGTTTCCCCACATCAACAAGGACAAGAGAAAGTGTGATGAAAACAAATTCAGGTGCTAACAGAGTCATCAAAGGATGCCACCAGAGAGAAATTAGATGGAGGAAGGAGTACTGAGTCTGACTGAGGCTTTTTTCTTTACAACTTTAAAACTTTTACAGTCTTCACAAACTATTCTGCAACTTTATTATCCATTCATGAATAACCATCTTTTTGAAAATTAAAACCAAAATGAGGTACCACTTCATACCCGTCAAAATGGCTCAACAAACAACAAATGTTGGAGAGGTTGTGGAGAAAAGCGAACCCTAGTGCAGTGTTGGTGGGAATGCAGACTGGTGCAGCCACTGTGGAAAACAGTATGGATTTTCCTCAGAAAACTAAAAATGGAACTGTCTTTTGACTCAGCAATTCCACTGCTGGGATTATACTCTAAGGATCCTGAAACACCAGTTTGAAAGAACCTATGAATCCCAATGTTCATAGCAGCACAATTCATGATAGCCAAGTGCTAGAAGCAACCTAAGTGCCCATCAGTAAATGAATGGATCAAAAAACTGTGGTATATTTACACAATGTAATACTACACAGTAGAAAGAATGAAGGAGCTCCTACCCTTCATGACAGCATGGATGAAACTGGAAAGCATTATGCTCAGTGAAACAAGCCAGGTGGTGAAAGACAAATACCATGTGATCTCACCTATAAGTGGAACCTAATCAACAAAACAAATAAGCAAGAAAAATAGAACCAGAGATGTAGAAATAAAGAACAATCTAACAGTAACAAGAGAAGAGGGGGAGAGGGATAATAAGGAATAATGGAGGAGCCATCAAGGAACATGTGTTGACACATGGATAAAGCCAAAGGGGGTGGGTTTGAGGGTGGGAGGCAGGTATGTGTGGGATGGGAGTGCATGGTGGGGTGAAAATGGAGACAATTGTACTTGAACAACAATTTAAAAAATTAAAAAATATTAAAAACTAAAAATAAAAAAATAAATTTATTTAACTAAAAATAAATAAATCTTCTGATATTTAGAAAAAAATAAATAACTTTTTAGAATAATGCACTTTCAATCACTGTCTTTTGAAATTGAATCTTCATGCTTTATGGCTTTTATTACTAAAACCATACAATTTCTTTCTAACTTAATTTGAACTCTTAACTCTTAGAAACCACAATTTCCAAAAAGTAAGCAACCAGCATTCCTTAGATTGACTTTTATAAACACATTTCGTGACCTTTAGAACATTGGTTCCTCTATTGGAAAACACACACTCACTTTCAAGAAAGCACAAGACATTTATCTATAGCTTCAAATATACTCTACAGCCTCTTTGTAAACTTAAATTGATTTGCTCAGATATAGCTAAGGTCTTCCCCCTTTTGATAAAAATTCTCCCTCCAAAATTTGTATTTTAAAACATGGCCTAGACAAGTGTTTTTGAAGACCAGATATTTGCATTTCAAAAATGTAGGAAGGAAAAGCAAGCTTCTTCTAGAAGGACTTTGGTTCCATAAAGCCAATTATCTATGTCTTTTAAGATGAATAGAGGAAGTTTTTAGAAAGGGAAAAGAATTTGGTAGGCTTTGGTGTTCTTGAGCCACACGTCTGGCACTGTAAAAATTTCATAATTTGATAGTTGTATCACTACTTAAATGTTTGTAAAGGACTAGCAAATTCATTCATCCATTTTTGGAAATATTTTTTCCATTTGGGTATAGTTTTCCAGTTTACTGACAGCATATAGCTTAGGATCATCTCTGAGAGCCATAAAGACCTAAATATATGGAATCTCTGTCTATTCCAGGGGTGTCAAATTCATTTTCACTGGGAGCCACATTAGCCTCATGATTGCCTTCAAAGGGCCAAATGTAATTTTAGGACTCTATAAATGTAACTACTCCTGAACTAGGGGCAAGGAGCTTGGTGCTGCTCCTGGGTAGAAACAAGGTGCCAGGCCAGATAAAACAAGGTGGAGGGCCAGATTCAGCCCATGGGCCTAGTGTTTGCCACCTGTGGTCTATTCCCTATGAGGATAGTAAAACACATCCAGTTGCAAGATAGCATTGAAATTAATGGTGTCAATGACTGGCCAAACCTCTCCATTGCTCTATTGTTTCCAGGTTAGCAGGTCCAAAGTCTCCAGGAGGAGAATTTAATGTGTTTTACTATCTGGGAGGAGAGGTAAGACTTTCTCACTCTTTGTACACTTGTTTTCACTTAATGTGGGCACAGTGGGCCAAGCCTAATTCAAAATGGGAGTTAAATTCAGGAGTTGAGTTAGGCAGGTAAAGAATAGCATTAACCCCTGCTGGGTAATATTGATTAAAAGAGCATGGCCTTAAGGGATTAGAGAGCTGCTCAGCTGGAAAACAAATATTGCAGCAAGATAGACACAAGTGAGAAAGGTGGTAGACATGTAAATATAATGGTCAGAGAAAGGAGGGAAAAAAGTTATGAGTGAGGCAAATTTGAAAAAAAAGTCATAGGAGAAAGAGGCCTGGAATCCCTGCTGAAGGTTAAAATCTTTTCTCCTTTTCTTGAGAATAAACCTAAGTAGGGGATCAAGATGGTAGCAGTAAAGGTCAAGTTGGAGAACAGTATTATAGTTAAGAGATCCATTTATGGGTCAGACCTCCTGGTCACGCAGTTTGTAGGGTCAGGCCATGTTGTAATAGAAAATCAATTACCTACTGACTTGGGCTTAAGGTTGGTGAGTCCCAGAACCTTCAAGTTCTTAAGTAAACATCTCAATGGGGAGTCCTGGGCAGGGTCAATTGAGTATCATCCATGGTATAAAGGAAGGATATCTCAAGGATATGAACAAATGGAGGGAGGGGAAGGTTTGAGAAGGGCATCCCTGTCTCAAGCAACCTAGAGATATGTTGCCAGAGCCAAGCATCCCCAAACCTGAGGGCAGACTGACCACAAAGACCTGTCTCAGAGCTAGGTGTCCTTGAGCCGGAGAGCAGACTGAACTTACCAGGTAGATAGTCAGAGGCATCCCTCATGACTGAAACCCTGGTTTTGTAAACCAGGGTTTACAACAACAAGACAGGGGCTGAGCTATTACTTTCATCAAAGTGAATCTTTTTGTCCTGAGATTCATTACTGATCTCTGGCCATGAGGAAGTGTGGGGTATAGGGAACCACTTTGCAAGGTGTCGAAATGTAGCTCAGCACCCATGTGGAAAACCAATGGGAAGTGAGTTGGCACTCAGGACCATGCCTGTGAAGAGTTCTCCCGTGGGAAACCAGGCCTGCATTATACCTAGGCTACTTTGTGACTTGCTCTTGCTAAAACTCTTTCACCCTGAGTTCAGGCAACAAATGCTTACTGCATACCTTTAAAGTAACTCCCTGAAGTCTGTGCTAATTCTCCCAAGGACTGAAGTGTAACCAGACCTGTTAATCTTATTATTCCCTTGCATTTGCAACATTTTTTCTTTGTTAATCTAAAAAAAGTAATCAGTAACATCCCCTCTATTGCTATCTATAAAAAGTAATTACCTAAAGCAAACCTAAGTATAATGAATGAAAATCTTCTTTGATGTATGCTATTAGAAAGCCAATAAAAGCCTCTCAAGGTGAGGGTTGGGGCACTCTCCCCTTGAGACAGTAGCCATGCCATCCCTTTTTTCTCCACAGGACTCGGTAGTCCATGTGAATGTCTCACCTCATCCATAATGCCGCAGACACTGCAAGCCAGTGTCCATGCCAGCAGCTAAGCTATTTCTTTCAACAAAGTGAATGTTTTTTTTCCTGAGATCCATTACTGATCTCTGGCCATGAGGGAGGGTGGGATGTGGAAGAAGCTATCTACAGAGTCTGCAGACACGGAGAAGGATGAGAATCCTCTCTCCAAACCTCACCTTGAGAGACAGGGTTAGGGGCTTAGCCTGGGTTAAGCTTCCACTACACACTGCTCCCCTAGTCACAAGTCTCAGTAGGCAGAGGAGAGGGAAAAATAGAGAATAGTATGGGCCACAAAAATATTGCAGTGGTCAGTGACATAGGCTGTGAAAAAATTCAAAAGAAAAGAAAAGGTAGAGAACTAAGTTTTATTCATGTTCCAAGAGGGGGAAGGGGCATGGTGTGGAGAGATACACCAGCAGTGAAATGTAAGGGCTTCAAGTTTTATTGGATTATAACTGGATTATGAAATGGTGGGGGGCATTTCAACACTGGAGGTTTTGGTTGGTTTTGTATAAACTGAAGTTCACTCCAATGTTATCTTATGTCAGCAGCTATGATGGGTAGGCGGTGTTTAGTTATGCTCTGGTCCTGCTTTCCAGTAATTTCCAGTCCTGGGGACTTAAGCTCAGAAGAGCAAAATGGCAGTCATGTTTAAAAGGTCACAAGCCTTCTTGGAAAATGGTCCTGGCTTTATCCTTTCACCTACTATTGTGTGAAGGGCAAAGAATGAATGATGGACAAACAGGACAGGCTGTCTCTCTGAATAATGCTTATATTCTAGTTGGGAGGAAGGCAACATGAACTGCACAATAATTTGGTTCTGACTGTAACAGCTTTTAGGAAGGCCATGAGAAAGGCTAAACATGGGATCTGGCCTGGTTTCAGGGAGTGATATTTAAACTGAGATCTGAAGAAGAGTAGGAATCAGAGCAAAAGGGCAGAGAAAAAGGGCATGAAGAATATTCCAGGCTAGAGGCCATTTTCATGGTATGCTTGCTCTTCAAACTTGTCCTATCGGCCTATTAAAAAACAGTGCTAGCAATGACATATGGAACAAGAGTTTGACCTCCAAAATATATAAAGAACTCACATGACTCCACACTAGAAAAACAAACAACCCACTTAAAAATGGGTAAAGGACATGAACAGACAATTCTCCAAGGAGGACATACAGAGAGCCCAGAGACATATGAAATGATGCTCAGAATCACTAGCCATCATAGAGATGCAAATTAAAACCACAATGAGATAACACTTCACACCAGTCAGAATCACCATCATAAACATATCAACAAAATCAAGTCATGGTGAGGTTGTGGAGAAAAGGAAACCCTAGTACGCAGTTGGTGGGAATACAGACTTGTGCAGCCCCCATGGAAAGCAGTATGGAATTTCCTCCAAAAACTAAAAATGGAACTACTTTTGACCCAGCAAATTCCACTGCTGGGGTTATACCCTAAGAATCCTGAAACACCAATCCAAAAGCATCTATGTACCCCAATGTTCATAGCAACACTATTTTTACAATAGCCAAGTGCTGGAAGCAGCCTAAGTGTTCATCAGTAAATGAGTGGATCAAAAAACTATGGTACACTTACATGATGAAATACTACAACAGAAAGAAAGAACTCCTACCCTTCATGACAGCATGGATGGAACTGGAAAGGATTATGCTAAGTGAAATAAGCCAGGTGGTGAAAGACAAACACCATATGATCTCACCTATAAGTGGAACCTAATCAACAAAACAAGTGAGCAAAATAGAACCAGAGACAAGGAAATAAAAAACAAACTGATGGGGACTAGAGGGGTTAGAGGAGGAGGATAATGGGGGAAAGAACAGGAAGAGTTAAGTCAAGGAACATGTATAAATGACCCAAGGATGAAGACAATGGGGGAAATTGAATGTGGCAGGTTGGGGATGGGTACAGAAGGGGAGAGTAATGGGTGAAAATAGGGACAACAGTAATTGAACAACAATAAAAATATTTATGAAATAAAAAATAAATGCAGTTTCATGTATAAACTTAATTCTATATATTATCTCATTTGATCCTTATTACAGTGCTGAGAAATTCCTGTTTTAATAATTATTCCTCTTTTACACATAATAAGATAGGCTAAGTTCCTTGGTAAATATGGTAATAAAATTTGTTTATTCTTTAAAAACAAACAAACAAAAACCAGTACTGGCTCCAACCCCAGCTGTGGGCAACTCCTATTCCAAACTTTGTCAGCTTGCCTGCTAGGCCTGAACCCTGAAAGATGCATTTTCTCCATTAACAGGGACTTTGACATCATTTCTTTGAATCTTTTTCCTAACAGAGGCTTGTAATTGGTCCTTGGAAAATTTCAGTACAAAAGACATCTTGCCCGTGCATGCACGTGTATGTATGTTTTATGGCTGTAAAAGTGCCATTTTCCAATTATATCTCTTAACCTTCCCAAGTCTCAGCTGTTTGTCAGTGAGCAGGAAGTAAAGATGGTTGTTTTTAATGAAAGAAAAACAAATCTGGTGAGCTTCTGGTCATGAAACATGAATTAACACTTCTCCCTTCTTAACCGCAAATAGACAAATAGCATAAGAGCTGAGTAACACTAAGTGGTCATACATGCCTTGGAGAATAACAGGGATGTTTTCATGTTTTTCATTCGGGCAGCCAGGTAGCCTTACCATACCTGGAGAACTTTGAATTAAAAATGAGAATGCTCTGGACATTTTCCCCATTCAATTCTATTAAACATCTTGGGAACCCTGACTATGAATTAGAATCTCAGATATTAAAAAGCCTGTTTCTTCTTCTCCAGTTCTCCAGGAGCTCCTAATCTAATGCAAAAAAACTAATGAGTGGTAATAAGCAACTTCATGAGGAAGTGAATTGTGCTCAGTGCCTACAACAGTGCCTATCCCATAATAGAAACTTAATAAAGTTTTGTTGAATGACTGAGGGGCTGAATGAAGTAATGAAGGAATGAACAAAGTTCTTTGAGGAAAAACCAGACAGACTCCAGCATGTGATTCAGTAATTATATTGTTAAAGTTCACACCAAAAACTGAGGGTTGGTATATATAGGACTTGACTAAATAAAGAGAAAGAAAAAAAGAAAGCGATATGAAGTCATGGGGAAATCTTGAGATTCAGGTTCAGGGTGCTTATTTTAAAAGTCTGACTGGTCTCTACCTGCCTTGTAATATTGTAGAGGATGGTACAGCCTTCTACAGTGGTGCTCAAAATTGAGTGTCCATTGGAATTGCTTGGGACGTTTGTTAAAACCCAGATTTTGGGGGCCCTACCCACAATTTATGTCAGGGTAGGTCTGTGTAAAGACTGAGAACTTACATTGCTAGCCATTTCCTGTGTGATGCTGATGATGCTGGTCCTGGGACCACACTTTGAGAACCTTGGGCAAAGTGACTCAAAAAAGAGCTCTGGATTCAAACCACTTGAGTTTAGTTAGGCCTGCTAGATAAAACACAGGGTGTTCAGTACATTTGAATTTCATATAAACAACAAATAATTATTTTTAATATAAGTATGTCCCATGTGAGAGGCATCTATATATTTTACATGCTACATCTGGCTACACTGCTAGGTTTCACTCTCAGCATCACCACAGGAGAATCTTGTTATTGAAGGCAAGTCATTTAACCTCTTCGAGTTTCAGTGTCTCCATCTACAAAATGGGGATGGTAATAAGCCACCTATCTCCTAAAGATGCTTACCATGATGGCATGATCATATAAAGGACAATACAGAGCTTTGCCAATAACAAGAACTCGGTGTTATGTGGTTAATATATCAGTGGTTATTATTCACTGTTAACTTCAGGTGAGTAACCTTTTTGGAAAAAAACACTATGCAGAAAGTGCTTTGTGAAAGGATTCTATGATTCAGCCTTTTTTATTTTACATGAAGAAGTATTTCTCTTCTTGTGAAAGGTCTTTTTAACTGTCCCTCTGATTTCTTTAATAGGAGATTATTAAAAAAATAGATTGACTGATTGCATCTAAAAGCTCTTATTCTGAAAACTTTCACCCTGGCCTAGGGCAGGATTTGGCTGTCCTCCAGGTGTTGTGCTAGGGTGTTAAATTGTTGAGACCTGTTGGCAAAGGAAGATCTCCAGGTGTATGGCTAATACCTACCTCTGAGATATAGCCCTAGTCAACCTGCTGCTAGCTATAAAGAAAAGAGAGGGGAAGGGGATAGGAAGAGAGAGGGGAAATACCTTGAATGTGAAGTCAATTTGAGTGTGACTCTATCCCTTTGCAATTATACTTTTCCCCTCCATTATTCCAAATTCACATCTATCTCATTAAAAACTACTGCCTTAGCATCACCAAATCACAAAGTTGCAAGGGGCTTTGGATATTATCTATTCTCATGGCTTTCATGCAAGTGTGTGCATATTTATATTTATTATGCATATACATGTGTATTCAAAGCTAGGGAAATGTTGAGGTGCTGATTTCCCCTGCACTGCATGGGATCCGGGCCCATTTTGGAAGCTGGAGAGCTGGTGAGGGTTGGCCTGAAATGTTCATTGGTAGGTAGGCTGAGTGATGTGGTGGATCTGGCATAGGACTGAAATGTATGGACATTTCTTTGGCTTTTGGTAAAATAAAATTGACTAGATCAGTATTTTTCAACCTGTAGGTTGTGACCTATAAGTAGATCATAAAATCAGCTCAAAGGGTCATGACCAGAATTTTTTGGTTTTAAGAAAAGATATAGAAAACAACAGGATGAAAATAGAGTGTATGACATTTTTCATTGTGCAGTAAGACTATGTATTGTATTGGGAAACTTTTGATACATGTATGTCTGAGAAATATGAATCCACACAAATTTACATGTATAGTGGGTCATAGGATAGCATCAAAGAATCTGAAAGTCATCAGAATAGGCAATAGTTAAGACCCCTTCCAACTTTGCAATTTGGTGATGGTAAAACAGTGGTTTTACAAGGGATGATTTTTTTCTCCAAGAAAGATTTGACAATGCCAAGGCATTTTTGATTATCCTAACTTTTCAGTGGAGGGGAGGTGTGTGCTTTTGATACTTAGTGATGAGAGGCCAAGGATGCTGCTAAACATCCTACAATGCACAGGCAGCTGCCACAACAGAGAATTATCTACTCCTAATGCAGCCAGTGAGGAGGTTGAGAAAGCATGTACTAAGAGTATGTATTGATAAAATCACTTAGCAGTAGTAGCCTTGTAACTGCACACCACTGAGTCCTTACTATATTCAGGGATCTTTTAAGTGCTACATTAATGAGCTTTCTGACCATCTACAGAATGTGGGAAATAAAAATTGTGTTCAAATTTCCACTTTCAGATGAGGAAATTGAATAGGATTATTAAGAACTGCCTGAAAAATAAAAAAATTAAAAAACTGTCAGATGTTACTCAGGTTGTAGAACTGGGGTTCAAGACCAGGAATTTGGGTTCCAGATTCCTTGAATCAGCAACTTGTATTTCTGGGGCTCTTCAGTTTCCAAAGCCTTTTATGGGTTATAAAATGTATATAATAAAACTTGCCATCTCAAACACTTTTAAGTGTGCAATTCAGTGACAGTAGGACATTTATGATGTTGTGCAACCATCACCACTACCAATTTCTATACATTTGACTACCCCAGACAGAGAGTCTATACCCATCCAGCAGTCCCTCCACATTCCCTCCTGTCCTCAGTCCCTGGGAACCTCTAATGTCTTTTCTGCCCCTAGGAATTTGCCCATTCTAGATATTTCATATGAATGGAATTATATAACATATGGTCTTTTGTGTCTGTTTTGTTTATCCATTTATCTGCTGATGGATACTTGGGTTGTTTCCACATTTTGGCTATGGTGGCTATTAATACCATAAATTTTATGCAGATTGTGGAAAAGTGTTATGTCACTACAACAGAGACAAATCGAGATTGTTTGGTTCTCAGATACTGTGTCCTGTTGTCTCACATTTATCTCATTTGATCTTGACAACAACCCCACGATTTCCCCCCATTTTATACATACAAAGAACAGAGAGCAAGAGTCAGCATCACAGGGTCATCCCAATCTCAGCACAACATTCCTCATAACAAAGAAGAAAGGTGTGTGTGTATATACCTCAGCAAAACTGAATAGTGACTACCTTCTTGAATGGGTGCTGAACTTAATTCTGATTTGCATGGAAATTGTAGTGGGAAAAATTCCCTCAATACTCATATCATACTACTTCCCAGTTCTATATTTATATGTATGTGTAGAAGCCTTAAGAGGAATACATAGCATTTACATTGTGCAAGAAGAAAACAGTATTTAATGCTGTGACTTTCAGTCCTTCAACACTGATGCCAGGAACTGCTTTAGGCATAGAACATGGCATTGAACATGGCAAACACAGTCCTGGGCCAGTGAATAAACAAATGAGCAAACACATGAGTGTTCCAGACATTGATAAGGGTGGAGAGTTACACTCTGTTCTTTCAACCTCTTTGTTGACTCTATTGATGTGCACAAGAAGAGGATGCTGGACTCTGAGACTAGGGACCAATCCTGACTCTTGTAACTTCCAAACTCACTGTGTTCCTAGAAACAACAATGTGTGTATTGCATTTATTGCTCTGAAAGGAGTATAGCATCTTTCCCTGATCTTTGGGGTCTCTTTTGGTGGGAGGGACAGAGCCTAAAGCTGGAAGCATTTGTGCCCTGCTTTTTCCACTCATACTTCTCTGGAGTGCTGTCTGTTAAGGAAAACACTTTCAGGGTTTAAGGTTATCTTCACTATCAAGAATCAGCAGACTTTTTCTATAAGGGCCAGACAGTAAATACTTGTGACTCTGTGGGCCACACAGTCCCTGTGTAATTACTGAACCCTGCTGTTATGAAATGAAAGCAGCCAGAAGCAATACACAGAGTAATGGCCATGGCTGTGTTCAATGAAACTTTACTTGTGGACCCTGAAATTAAAAGTCATATCATTTTCACATGTCAAAATACATTGCTTAATTTCTAATCATTTAAAAGGTCTTTTACAATTTTTTCCTCGTGAATGGAAGGCCAGATTTGGTGCACGGGTTGTAGATCAAACTCTGTCATCCCTCATAAAGGGTCCTCTGGCCTCTGAATGCCTCCCAGTGACTCCAGCTGACTCACTCTATTCTAAGGGAGTTCATTCCATTTTAAGAAAGGTATTGTTTTTGAAAAATATCAGTCTCCTTAAACATCAAGATATGCCTTCCTGTATTCAGCATTCAGTGTTGCTCAGTTGGTTGGGCATTGTTCCACAAAGTGAAAGGTCATTGGTTTGATTCATGATCAGGGCATGTGCCTAGTTTGAGACTTTGGCCTCCTGTTAGGCTGCAAACAAGAGGCAACCAATTGATGTTTCTCTATCACATTGATGTTTCTCTCCCTTTCTTTCTCCCTCCTTCTCCCTGTCTCTAAAAAATGAATTTAAAAAATTTAAAAAATATAACTATAAAAAATTTAAATATTTTAAGTGTACATGATGGAAGTTTTGGGATATACATGAAGGTAGAGGAAAAAGTGTAACAAACACTTATGTCCTTGTCACCCAGCTATGCAATTATCAAAGTGTGGCTAGTCTTGTTTCATATCCACCCTCCACTCACCCCTCTATCCATTCACAGACTCCTTTAAAACATTTTTCAATTACAGCCCTGGTTGATGTGGCTCACAGGATTGAGTGCCAAAAGTCTGCCAGTTTAGTTCCCAGTCAGAGCACATACTTGGGTTGCAGGCCAGGTCCCCAGTTGGGGATATGCAAGAGGCAACAATTGATCTTTCTCTTGCACACTGATGTTTCTCTCCCTCTCTTTTTCCCTCCCTTCCCTTCTCTCTAAAAATGAATAAAAATAAAATTGTTTTAAAATTTTTAAATTACAGTTGACATACAATATTTTATTAGTTTCAGGCGTACAACATAGGGATTGAATGTTCATATAACCTGCAAAGTGACCTCCTATGACACCATACATAGTCATTACAATATTATTGGCTGTATTTTCTACATGCATGGTTTCATTTAAAGAAAATCCCAGAGATTATATCACCCAGTCAGCTAGTGATTTCAGTACAAATCACTGAGAGATAACGACTGAAAACTTTACCAAATTGCAATAATAACCAAAAAACCCCACTAATTTGTTAATATCATATCTACCCAATGTCCAAATTTCCTTGACTCAGTTTCTTTTAGAGTTGATTTGTTTAAATCCGGATTTAAATAAGATCCACTTAGTTAGTAAATCTTTTAAACCTCCTTTTAAAATAACAGCCTTATTAAAGTATAATTGCCATATAATGAACTGCACATAATTCAAGTGTATGTTTCCATAAGTTTTGACATATTATGTAACCATGAACCTATCACCACAGTCAAAACAGTGAACATTTTCTCTCACCCCAAAAGTTTCTTTGTTCTTCTTTGTAATTTTCCCTCTGTATTTCCCTATCTCATGTCACCAACATTTATCCCATGCCACCACTAATTTTCTTTCTGTCATTTTAGGTAAGTGTGTATTTTCTTGAGTTTTATGTAAATGAAATCATATGGTATGCACTGTTTATTGTCTAGCTCCTTTGCACTTATTAGTTTAAGATAAATCCATCTTGTTGGGAGCATCAGTAGTTTATTGCTTTTTATTACAGAGTAGCCTTTTCTATGGTGGATATACCATACTTTATTTATTCATGTGTTGAACATTTGGATTGTTTCTAGGTTTTAGCTATTATAAGTCTGTCAAAAGAATGAAAAGATAAGCCACGATCTGGAAGAAAACATTGCAAAGCATATATCTAACACAATACTTGTATCCAGAGTGTAGGAATCACACTTAAAATTTAATATTAAGAAAACAAACAACCCAATTACAAATGGGAAACATTTTAACAGCCACATCACTGAAGAAGATATACATATGGCAATTAAGCATATGAAAAAATATGCAACATGTGTTTTTTACTTAGAGAGAAATGCAGATTAAAGCCAGAAATGAGATATCAATGCTTACCTATTAGAAATGCAAAAATTAAATACCAAGTATTGGCAAGGATGAGGAATTCTCATATAATGCTTGTGGAGATGTAAAATGGTGCAACCACTTCAGAAAAACAGTTGGCAGTTTCTTAAAAAGTTAAATATATACTGTGTTGGCAGCATAAAGGCCCTCAAAGACGTTCACATGCTACCCCTGGAATCTGTGAATATGTCACCTTATACAGAAAAAGGAATTTTGCCCATGTGCATGTGTCCTTTATAGTAGTTCCTGAAAACCCTTCTCCCCACTGTCCCCTCCCCCATGGACAAAACCAAGGGGGAGGGTGGAAGCAAGGGAGGGAAGTGGGTTTGGATGGGGTGGTGGGGAAGGGATAGTAGAAAATGCAGACACCTGTAATTGAACAACAATAAAATAATTTGAAAAATAAAATAAAATCTAATCAATTTCCCTGCAAAAGAAAAAGGAATTTTGCAAATGTAATTAAATTAAGGATTTTGAGATGGGAAAATCATCCTGGATTATCTGGGTGGCCCAGTGTAGGTGCTTACAAGAGGGAGACAGGAGGGCCAGAGAGAAAGACTTAAAATATCTGATGGCTGGCTTTGAAGAAGAGGAATCAGCCACTAGTCAACAAATGCAGGTGGTTTCTAGCAGCTGGAAAGGGCAAGAGAATGGATTCGTCCCAAGGTGCCTAGAAACAATGAAGGCCACTGACACTTCGGTTTAGCCTAGTCAAACACATTTTGAACTCCTGACCTCCAGAAGTTCAAACCTACTAATACCTTTGGCCTGTCCCAAAACACTATGTTTGTGGTAATTTGTTACAGCAGCCACAGCAAAGTAATTCTTGCACCTGCACATGATCTACCCATTCTATTTACCATGGAGAGAAGAAAACATATACATTGGCACACAAATGTTCTCAAGTCTTTTAAAATCTGTAAGAGTTGCCTTTGCTTATTTGATTTCTGCCATTTATAGCAGAAATCTATAAATCTATTTAGTACCTACCAAATCTATTGGGTACCTACCACATCTCTAATTTGACTCTTTAGATATATGGTAAATACATAACACCCAATTATCCTTCTTTATGAGATATCTGATAGTTTCTCACAGGTCCTGAAGTTTCTTCACTGTCTTCTAGTATAAACAAGCTCTGTTCTTCCACATGATCTTCATTTGTGAGAAAGTTCCTCATGAGGAACCTAGAATGGTACTCAGAAACCCCGTGTGGTTTGCTCAGGGTAATTCAGAATATTATGTGTAGTGCACACCCATTTTTTGATTTCCCAAGATTCTTCAATTCTCTGAGCAATGACACCTCAGTTTTTACTTGGGGCACTGTCCACGCTCACTTTCTAGATCAGGTGGTTTTGTTGTGGTGGTTACCAACTCACTCACGGTAAAAGGGAAGCCACATGTTTGGACTTGGCTAATCAGAGAGCTCTATCACTCTAGCTAAAGAGACTGGTCCAGGAACAGGCACTTGGCTTAAGCTGAGTCATTGCGGAAGATGCTTGGGCTGTCAAATCACTCATCAACAGGTTTCCTGGTGAACACAAAATCAGAATAAAGGGAATTAGGTTATCTCCATGAATGTTAACTCATGCTAGGGGAATCATTCTCAAGAGACACTGATGATGTGTTTCTCACTGGGGGACATATTTGAAAATATCCGGCCATGTAAATGGCATTGTTCATTGGTTTGATCAGTGCATAGACACATTGGCCTGTTGTATCAGTTGGCTGGGCCACTGGTGATGAATTGGGACTGGTTTGAGCTCCCTACGGGTCACTTGCTCAGGTTTTTAAGCTTTGTGAATCTGACCCACTTTACCTATCCAGCAAATTTTTCTCTTGCTTGCATTTCCACAATCAGAAATCTGTCTTCCTTGTCAAATCCAGACCAGTGTTTAAGCCCTGCTCAGCTTTTCCTTGTCCATTAAGATCCCTCTGACTCTTGCACCTCCACTGGCTCTTTCAGTCTTCTAACCAATGAAAGCAAAATCATGGCACTTATTTCTGCCTGCTACCCTGGTCTGTCTAACCACATTTCAGGAACTTTGAGGTCAGATGGACCTTTCATTTATCTAGTGATCCTGACAGTCCTTTGATCAATATTTATGTATACTGAAGTTTTGAGGCAGACAGGGTCCATGTCTTCAATGAGGTTGCAATATAGAAGCTAGGAACAGGAAATAAGCAAGCAAATAAGATTATGCCATATAATGATGAAGGTAAAACAAGATAATGGGAGGAAGAACAACATTAATATGGTGGCAAAGAAGTCTTTGAAATGGTGGCACTTCACTGGACGTGTGACTAATAGATTGACTTCTTTCCTTCTTTTTGGTTTTAGTTTTGTGGTACATGGCAAGTACATTGAATTTCTGACTCTCTTTCCTCTTATGATTTTGCCAAATTCCTTCCAAATACCCTTAAATTGTCCAACAGAGTATGGTAGACAGCCTGTAAGAGAGCTCCAATGATCCACACATCCACAGTTTAGATGATGAGTGGCAAAAATAGAGGTGATGAGATTAGTCATTCTTTGAGGATCCTTCCTACATGAGGGGTTAGAATTTTTCCAATTCAGTAAGTCTCAAGTGGAAAATGGAGTATGAGGCCAATAGTAGCCAGTAAGCTGGCTTTCCTGAGTTACTCTGTCTATAGGATATTGCCTCAAAGGAAACTGTCTTGCTCCAGATAGGGATGCTTTTTGGCCAAATCAGGTACTTGACAGGTCTTTGAAGGGGAGACCCATCCCTCATCATACAGGGGTGAAGCTTGTGGCTCTATGGGCCCTATTTCAGGAGTAGCTAGTAGAGAGGATGGTGGAAGGGGAGGTCCTCCTGCCACCAACCCTGATTCCCTTTTGTTCAGAGCATCGATGAGGTTTATCTCCACGTTCTCCTTTTCTTCCTGAACCTTACAATCAGGGAGAGGTTTGGAGGCCCCTTTCTTTCTCTGTACCATCAGATTGTTCTCTGTTACTGATGAAGCCCCATTGTGCAACAACATAAATGCATTGATAAAATGGACTTAATCTGTCTGTCTAACCATTGGCAGTACTGGTTCAATTGAATTATGGTACAGAAACTTAGGGAGTCATGCAAGGGCCACCTTTCCTCACAATCCAAAACATACATAGGCCACACACTATTATAATAACAAATCAATACCTCCTTGGACATTGGATAATAGCAGTGTATGCTTCAGTCCACCAAAATTCTACCAGGTGGACTCCCTCTAGGAGCCAGTACAGAACTGCCCTTATTGGCTTGTACCTACAAGCTAAAAGCTATAACCAAAAAAAAATATATATATAAGAAACCTGAGAACATATAAACAAAACTGGTATCCACAATTCCATTATTCCAAAGCGTACTCACAAGCAAAACTTCTGCCAACAGTCTTACAAACAGTAGTCCCCACACAATGGCTTCCCCAAAGCTATCCTCCCTGAACTTTGTTTCATGGCTCCCAGAACCCTTTCCTTTCCACCTGCCAGTAGTGTTTAGGTGGCTGGCAGTTCTAGCAGGCATGCAGAGGAACTCTCAAAGACTGGGAAACTCCACAGTTTCACTCTTGGGGTTGACCAGCCACAAGCAGCTAGGGGCCCACCAGAGTAGCCATTGCTGTTACTGAGCAGCAAATGGGGGTCCTCTTGCCCACCACCACCCTCTAGGCAAAATTCTGGAGGGAAAGATATCATGATAGAGGGAAGGAGTTTTTATTCAAAATTTACCCAATTTTGGAATTACAGCTTTCCACATGAATTTGTCAGTTAAGCCTATCAATTAAGACTAAACTATTTTTTTGTTGTTCAAGTACAATTGATTCTATTTTCCTGTCACCATTTTCACCTGCCCCACCCACCCCCACCTCCTACTCTCAATCCTACCCCCTTTGGCTTTGTCCAGGGTCCTTTATACATGTTCCTTGATGACCCCTCCTATTCTTTCCCCCATTATCTGCCTCCCCACTCCCCTGTGGTTACTGTAAGTTTGTTCTTTATTTCAATGTCTCTGGTTATATTTTGCTTGTTTGTTTTGTTGATTAGGTTCCATTTATAGGAGAGATCATATGGTATTTATCATTTTCTGCCTGGCTTATTTCACATAGCATAATGCTCTCCAGTACAACCCATGGTGTTGTGAAGGGTAGGAGGTCCTTCTTTCTTTCTGCTGCATAATATCCCATGGTGTAAATGTACCTTGTTTTTTTGATCCATTCATTTACTGATGGGCACTTAGGTTGCTTCCAGCACTTGGCTATTGTGAATTGTGTTGCTATGAACATCGGGGCGCATAGGTTCTTTTGAATTGGTATTTCAGGATTCTTAGGGTATAATCCCACCACTGGAATTGCCAGGTCAAGAGACAGTTCCATTTTTAGACTTAAACTTTTGAAGAAGTTCCATACTGTTTTCACATTGGCTGCACCAGTCTGCATTCCCACCAAAAATATACTAGGGTTTACTTTTCTCCACAGTCTCCCCAGCACTTGTTGTTTGTTGATTTGGTTATGATGGCCATTTTGACTGATGTGAAGTGGTATCTCATTGTGGTTTTAATTTTCATCTCTCTGATGGCTAGTGATGCTGAACTAGTGATATGAAAGTGATAGTGATATGAAAGGATTTTCATATGTCTCTGGGCCCTTTGTATGTCCTCCTCGGAGAAATGTCTGTTAAAGTCCTTTGCTCCTTTTCTAATTTGGTTGTTTGTCTTCCTGGAGTGAAGTCGTGTGAGTTCTTTATGTATCTTGGAGATGAAAACCTCATCCAAGGTACCGTGGGAAATGTATTTTCCCATACAGTTGGTTCCATTTTCATTTTACTGCTGTTTTCTTTAGCCATGAAGAAGCTTTTTATTTTTATGAACTCTCATTTGTTTATTCTTTCCTTTATGTCCCTTGCTCTAGGGGACATATTGGTGAAAATATTGCTCTGTGAAATATCTGAGATTTTCTTGCCTATGTACTCCTTTAGGACTTTTATGGTGTCACAACTTATATTTAAGTCTTTTACCCATCTTGAACTTATTTTTGTGTATGGTGTTAGTTGGTGGTCAAATTTCTTTTTTTTTGGCATGTGGCTGTCCAGACCTCCCAAGACCATTTGTTTAAAAGGCTATTTTTTTCCCTGGCTGGCATAACTCAGTGGATTGAGCACAGGCTGAGAACCAAAGTGTCGCAGGTTCAATTCCCAGTTAGGATACATGCCTGGGTTGCAGGCCATGACCCCCAGCAATCACACATTGATGTTTCTCTCTCTCTCCCACCCTTCCCTCTCTAAAATAAATAAATAAAATCTTTAAAAAAGGCTATTTTTACTCCATTTTAAGCTTCTGCCCATTTTGTCAAATATTAATTGACCATAGAGAAAGGGTTTATTTCTGGGATCTCTATTTTGTTCCATTGATCTATGTGTCTGTTCTTATGCCAGCACCATACTGTTTTGATTACAGTGGCCTTGTAATATAGTTTGATGCCAAGTATTGTGATCCCTCTTACTTTGTTCTTCTTTCTCAAAATTGCTGTGGCTATTTGAGATAATTTGTTTTTCTATATAGTTTTTTGAATTATATTTGGAATATTTGTTCTATATATGTGAAATATGTCATTGGTACTTTAATAGGGATTGTGTTGAATCTCTAAATTGCTTTGGGTAGTATGGACATTTTCATGATGTTAATTCTTCCAATCTGTGAACATGGTGTATGCGTCCAATTATTTGTTTCTTCCTTAATTTTTTCTTCAGTGTTGTGTAGTTTTCTGAGTAAAGGTCTTTCATCTCTTTGATTTGGTCTGTTCGTAGATGCTTTATTTTCCTTGTTGCTAAAGTAAAAGGGATTTTTTCCCCTGATTTCTGTTCTGATATTTCTCTGCTTGTGTACAAAGATGCCTGATTTGTGAATATCGACTTTGTATGCTGCTGCTTTGCTGACTTCACTTATTAAGTTGAGTAGTTTTTTGGTGGAGTCTATAAGATTTACTATGTATACTATCATGTCATCTGCAAACAAAGACAGTTTTGCTTCCTCCTTTCCAATTTGGATGCCTTTTATTTCTTTTTGTTGTTTGATTGCTGTGGCTAGGACTTCCAATACTATGTTTAATAGGAGTGTTGATAGAGGACATCCTTGTCTTGTTCCTAATCTTAGTGGGCATGCTTTTAGTGTTTGTTGAGTATGATTTTGGCTGTAGGTTTTTCATATATGGCCTTTATTATGTTGAGGTATTTTCCCTCTACTCCCACATTGCTTAGGGTTTTTT
Organism: Phyllostomus hastatus; assembly: GCF_019186645.2. Classification (NCBI taxonomy): domain Eukaryota; kingdom Metazoa; phylum Chordata; class Mammalia; order Chiroptera; family Phyllostomidae; genus Phyllostomus; species Phyllostomus hastatus. The sequence goes on along the minus strand of NW_025334015.1, from coordinate 154,057 downwards.
TTTTATCATAAATGGGTGCTGTAACTTATCACATGCTTTTTCTGCATCTATTGATATGATCATGTGAGTTTTGTATTTTCTTTTGTTTATGTGATATATTGCATTTATTGATTTATGAATACTGAACCATCCTTGCACCCCTAGGATGAGTCCCACTTGATCATGGTGTATGATCTTTTTCATTTATTGCTGGATGTGGTTTGCCAGTCATTTGTTGAGGATTTCAGTGTCTATATTAATCAGTGAAATTGGCTTGTAGTTTTCTTTCTTTCTTGTGCCTTTGTCTGCTTTGAGGTTTAGGATAATGGTGGACTCTTAAAAAGAGTGTGTAGTGTCTTCCCTCTTCTTGGATTTTTTTTTGAATAGTCTAAGAAGGATAGGAGTTAGCTCTTTCTTAAATATTTTGTAAAATTCTCCTTGAAACAGCCTGGTTCATGGCTTTTGTGTGACAGGAGTTTTTTGATTACTGCTTCAATTTCACCAGCTGTTATTGGTCTGTTTAGGTTTTCCACTAGGTCATATTTTTTCTTGATGAGTCAGCTTAAAGGCTTGTCAATGTTGTTTATATTTTCAAAGAACTAGCCCCTGGATTTATTTGGAGCTTTGAATTGTTCTTTTAGCCTCTATCTCTTTTAATTCTTCTCTGATCTTGGTTATTTTCTTCCTTCTACTTGCTCTGGGATTTCTTTGTTTTTGATCCTCCAGTTCTTATAGATGTAGGGTTAGGTTGTTTATTTGAAACATTTCTATATTTTTTAGGTAGGCCTGTATCACTGTGAATTTACCTCTCAGGACTGCCTTTGCTGCGTCTTATAAGTTTTGGACTTTTGTGTGTCTGTTTTCATTTGTTTCCAGAAACTTTTTGATTCCCCCCCCATCTCATTATTAACCCACTCATTGTTTAATAGCATGTTATGCAATCTCTGTGAAGTTGAGTGTTTTTGAGTTTTTTCCTTGAGGTTGATTTCTAGTTTGAGGTCCTTTTGGTCTGAGAAAATACTTGATATGATTTCAATTTTTTTGAATTTGTTGAGGCTTGTTTTGTATTCTATCCTGTGTTCTATCTTTAAAATGTTCCAGGTGCTTTTGAAAAAAATGTGTATTTTGCTTGTTTGGGATGAAGGTTTATATATATATATGTATATATACATATATATATATATATATATATATATACACACACACACACATACGTACATATACACATGTATATATATGTATATATATATGTATATGTATACACACACACACACACACACACACACACACATATAGCAGTTAAGTCCATTTGATCTAGGGCATTGTTTAATGCCACAATATCCTTGTTGATATTTTGTTTGGAAGATCTATCCATTATTGACAGTGGGGTGTTAAAATCCCCTAATGTAAATGTGTTGTTATCTATATCTTTCTTGAAGTCCTCCAAGATTTCATTACATAGTTGAGTGTTCCTATGTTGGGTGATATATGGTTATAATGTTTATGTCTTCTTGGTGGATTCTTCCCTTGAGTATTATGAAATGTCCCTCAGTGTCCCTTTTTATGACTTTTGTTTTTAAGGCTATTTTTCTGATATAAGTATTGCCACAACAGCTTTTTTTTTCCCTCCTGCCCACTTGCTTGGAATGTTTTGTCTAACCATTTACTTTGAGTCAGTGTGGGTCCTTTTTTCTGAGGTGGGTTACTTGTAGGCAGCAATGTGCAGGTCATATTTTCTTATCCATTCAGCTACCCTATGTCTTTTGATTGGAGTATTTAATCCATTTCCATTTAAGGTTATAATTGATAGGTATTTTATCTTTGCCATTTTACTTCCTGCATACCTGTGTTCCCCTCTCTGTCGCTCTTTTTCTTCCTCTTCTTAGAGTAGTCCCTTTAGCATATCTTGCAGTGCTTGTTTGGTAGTGGTATATTCTTTGAGCCTACTCTTTTTTTTACAAGATTTTATTTATTTATTTTTAGATAGAGAGCAAGGGAAGGAGAAAGAGAGAGATAGAAACATCAATGTGTAGTTGCTTCTTGCATGCCCCCTACCAGAGACCTGGCCTGCAACCCAGGCATGTGCTCCAACTGGGAACTGACTCTTTTGTTTGCAGGCCAGCACTCAATCCACTGAGCCACACCAGCCAGGGCTGAGTCTTCTTTTGCCTTGGAAACTCCTTATTTCTTCTTCTATTTTAATAGAAAACCTTGCTGGGTAGGTTAGTGTTGGTTGCAGGCCTTTGCTTTTCATTACTTGGAATATTTTTGCCATTCCCTCTGGCTTGCAGTGTTTCTGTTGAAAAATCGGCTGCTAGTCTTATTGGATTTCTCTTGTATATTACTTCTTGTTTCTCCCTTGATACTTTTAAGATTCTCTCTTTGTCTTTAAAACTTGGCATTTTAATTATGATGTGTCTTGGAGCAGGCCTCTTTGGATTCATCTTTGTTGGGACCCTCTGTACTTCCTGCAATTTCATGGCTTTTCCTCTCTCCAGGTTCAGAAAGGTTTCTGTCATTATTTTTTCAAACAGTGTTTTTTATCACTTACTCTTTTTCTTCTCCTTCTTATATTCCTATGATTTGGATGATGGTGCATTTCACATTGTCTTGAAATTCCCTTAAGCCATCTCCACATATTTATAGTCTGTTTTTTTAGAGCTGCTCTACCTGTGTGTTTTTTTCTACCTTATCTTCCAGCTCACTAATTCAGTCCACTGCTTCATCCAGACTGCTTGTAATTCCTTCTAGTGTATTTTTTTTTAATTTCAATAATTGTATTCTTCATTTCTGCCTGGTTCTTGTTTATACTTTCTATTTCCTTTTTCATGGGAAACGTTATAGTTCCCAGTTTCCTGTACTTGTCTGTCAGTTCCTTGAGCATCTTCATAACCATTCTTTTGAATTCTACATCTTATAGTTTGCTTGCCTCCTTTTCATTTAACTTTTTTACTGGGGAGACTTCTATTAATTTTGGTTGTGGGTTCTTACTTTGCATCCCTATTTTAGGTGACTCTTTGTTTGTTTCTGCCTTTCTTGATGTGTTGTTTGCTGGCTGTCTTTTTAGAGTGAACTTCTGTTGTAGGTGTTCTTTGGGACTCAGTGGTAAAGTATTTTTGATGTCCTTGTCTGGATGCTTGAGGGTTGCTCTTTCTTTTGTTTGTGTGGCTTCTCTTGTACTTGGGCTTTACCTGTTAGTGGCTCCTTTGTTGGTGGGTTCTCTCCTCCAGAGAATTTACTGGTATTCACAACTCTCACCTTGTGTTGTATGTAATCAGTGGTAGGGCAAAGGTGAAATTGAGTAAGACAGTGGGAGACTATTCTATGGAATTTAAAGTACTAACATGTAGAGAACAGATAGGAGATGCTTTGGAGAAGTACAGCAATAATCATGATATTTCACCCAATTAGCTGCTTTTTATAAAAGGTGAAAAAGAGGTAAACTCTTGTTAGAAGGGGAAAAATGTGAGCTGATTTTAGAAAGCAGAGAACTTATGCAAGTTTAGATGGAGAGATATAGTGAGAGTGTAACAGGATGCAGCCAAGCGGCAGGGGGCAAATAGGAATTGGTAATGGGGTCTAGAACTCAGGGTGTCCAGGAAATATTAGAAAACATATAATATATGATGTCCTCACCCCCACAAGTCTGAGCTGGGGGATGGGACACATGGAGCAGGGCCATTGAGAGCTGTTTTGTACAGCAACAGCTTTGCAGCTATCTTCTGTCATGGTCATTTAGCCTTTCTATAAGTTTTAACTGATTTCATGGATATGTTAAATAGCTGTGGCCATGCTTTGAGCCAGGGTGATGGAAGTGACTTCCACCCAAGATGTAACTGGGAGGCAACTCCCCCTGGTTACAGAGCCTGCGTGAGATCTTGGAGATGACTGGCTCCAAGCCATGGGGCCACTCCTGCCTGGACTTACTGTGGCAGCTCAGTAAAGGTGGAAGAATGCAGGAATGCTGGCAGGTGTAACTGATTGTGGGAGGAGCTGGAAATGGGGCTGCAGAGGAAGATTGGCTGGGATTCAAACCCAGGCATGGCAGCTGTGCCTGGTTGGGACCACATGGCTTTGGTGTGCTCCTTTTTGCCATGTGGCTTAGGAAGCAAGGGAGACTTTGCCTGGAAGAAAAGGGGTAAAAGAACCCTTGCTGGTGGGCCATGAGAAGGTGCCACATGGTTTTGGATTAACTGGAGACCATGGCAGTGACACAACTGATGGTGCCAGGGAACTGAGGGGCTGCCTGAACCACAGACTTCTACTTCTTTTCCTGAAATATGGTACCCCAGACTGGGCTGAGGGAAAGGGAAGGATTCTGTGTGTCTGTGGGTATTCTAAAGGACTTTAGTATTTGTAATGAAGACATTAAGTCATTACTCTAAGTCTGTATAACTTTTAAATAAATAATTCCTTTCCTTTTCAAAAATCTCTGGCATTAAGAGACATCTTTCCCCTGGCAGTGGACAAGGCAAACCTAGTATGGGTGCAGAAAGACCCCCAGAGCAAAAGGGGATTCCTTTCGGTAATAGTATATCATTCAACCCTCCGGGTCTGTTCTGTAACAAGAGTATGGTATAGAAACTTGGTATAGCATGTGAAAGAATAAAGTAAACCACAACAGTAATAAAGCTTAGGAAGATGGTGAAATAGATTAAGACCAGGGAAGGGTGCTGTGTGGGATTTGGGATAATAATACTATGATAAGGAATATATAATCTAAATAAAGAGAATAACAAGTAAAAGACCAAAAACAGTGTTATTGGAATATGAATGGAGTGAAAGAAGAAAAATTAAAATGCAATATGAAAAGGAGAATAAAGAAAATCAATCAAATAATTGAGTCAAACAAACAAAACTAAATGGAAATAAGATAAAAAAGAAAAGAGAAATAAAAAGATATAAAATAAAAAATTAAATAACAAAAAAATAAATAAAATGCAAGTTCTGAAGGCTAGCAAAGTAAAATTTGTCTCAGCTTTTGGTGTTTGCCTTCTGGCATTCTTACTTCTTTCTGAATCTCTCTTTGATCTTCTCACAGCTCCAGATCTTTTTGTCTTATACTTAAAAAAAAATGAAGATTCCTGCTGACTTTAAATCTGCCAAGCAGGTTTTGCTCCTGTTTCTGGATGTTGTAGGCAGAGGGGGCTCAGTCTATTTTCCTCCCCCGACCCCCTAGCCCACACCTATAATCTACCTCTGTTGTGCAGCCCTTTGATTATTATGAGAGGTGCACTGAGTGGGAGCAAATTGTCCCCCTTCTCCCTCTTTGTTGGCCTGGGCACTCAGGGCAGTTCCCCTATTGAATTAAGTCTCTCTGGGTGTTGCTACCTCTCTGAGCCTCTGCTGCTCCCTTTTGATCAATACATGAGGTGCCCTGAATGGGAGCAAATCATGCCCCTCCTTCTCTCTCTTCACTGGCCCAGTCACTGTGCAGGAGAGGTCCTTGCACAGTGGCTGAGAACCTTTATTTTTTAAGCAAATTCCTCATGTTTGCCACCAGCCATTGTTAAGTGTCCAACTTTCTGCACAGACACTCTCTGGCCAGTCCAGACACTATCTAGGTCATGGCTAGTCACAGCCCATCTCCAGGTGTTGACTGTCTCCCTAATTTCTCTGGTACTGTCTTAGCTGCGGATTGCAGTCCCAACCTGGGTATACTGCCAGCTGTGTGTCTCTTACTGTGTCTTTATCCCTCCAGAGACTTTAAATATCCAGGTCTCTCCTGGAATGGGTCTGTGAGTTTGAGGCTTTGGGAGCAGAGGGAGCTGTTAATTTACAATCACTGACCCTGCTCTCCTCCAAAGCCCCTTGGACAGCTAAAATCTCTTATGCAGGGCCCAGGCACCTTCCCCTTGGCCCACAGAATCTCCTTACTGTCCATTTTTTTATGTGCTCTGCAACCTTTGGCTTCCAAACTTCACAGTAGTTGGGATTCTGTTGGCTGTTCACTCTGTTCTTCGGAAGATCAGGTAGGTGACCCAGTTGGTTGCACAAGCAAGTGGGTTCAACTCCCACCTATCTTACCGCCATCTTCCACTCTCCTCCAAAGTTATTATATTTGTTCTTAAAATGTATTTTTACTTTGTATATAGGTTTAGATTTACAAGTTTTTGTTAATATATTGCAACATAATAAAACTCTCATCTTGCTTGTCTTGTTTCCAATGAGAAATATGCTGTCATTCTTGTCTCTATTTCTCTCTTCCAACATGTCTTTTGTTTCCTTGCTAATTTCTTTACAATTGATTTAGAACAATATACTTTTAATGTGATTTGTATTTATTTCTTCACGTTTCCAGAGCTTGGTGTTCATTGAGCCTCTGAATCTGTGAGTTATATGTTTCTTTAAAATTTATAATCCTTTACACGTGTAATGCACTCCTGGGAGCTATTCCACAGATCATTGATGTTCTTTTAATTTTGGTTGATTTGTTCGTTCTATCTTTAACTTTGATTCCTTCAAGTTTTCTAATATTTTTGTCTGCAAATCCTAATCTGCTGTTAATTATATTCAGTGTATTTGTAAAACATAACTGCCATTGGAGCTATCTCTTCTAGAAATTTTATTTTGGTCTTTTTAAAGTTTATGATATCTTAACTTAAAATTTGAATATTATAATACAATTATAGTATCTGAATGTATGGATGCAGTGGTGGTCATGAAACTTGTATTAATAAACGGGCCTGCAACACTGTATTGTGATTTCCACCCTTCACACTGACACTTCGTCTGCAAGTTTTCATAAAGGTAATCTTATGCTTTCTCTCTGCTTTTGATCTTGTATCCCACATTTGTGTTTTTGATTAAATTTAATTTAATTTAATTTAATTTAATTTAATTTAATTTAATTTTGCCCAGCCACAGGTCATGAAGATTTTCTTTCACATTTTCTTCTAAAATTTTTATAGTTTTACTTATTGACATTATCATTATAATACTATTATTTATTGAAAGCTCACTCTTTGTCAAGATTTCGCACTACAGATGTCATTTAGGGGACATGGTACCTTATCTAATATGAGGAACCCAAACATGAGAAACTGGCCTAAAGCCCCAGGAGTGGTGGCAGGCCAGAACTTAAATTTAGGAGATGACTCCACAAACTGTATACTTAGACATAACATAATATTACATTATTACAAAAAACTGATTTTTGAACTCACTTGAAAAATTCTTTCTGAGATGTAACATTCTCCAATAACATCAGTTGTACTGTTAACTACTAACCTGATTTTAAAATTCAGGTTATTTAATGAGTTTTTCAGTTATATTAGTCAACACATTTTCATGTATGTAGCATAATATGTAAAAGATCAATATTTTTGAAACCTTTAAAATAATGAACTTCCAGAAGGTATATTAACAATATAATCTTCATATACCAAGATATAGTTAAATAACATGTTGGAATAATTATTTCTGGCTGTTAAAAGCAACCAAACATATTATACTCTAATTAAACCAGTATAGATATTGAATGATGATAATCAGGTTTGGAAACCAAAAAATTCATTTGAGCTTTTATGAACGTATTTTTGCATGTGTATGTGTGTTTTTGAACTGGTTTCAATATTGCACTGGCTCTCTCATTTAATGAGTTAAATAAAATTTTTCACATGTCCAAAAAATAAATAAATAAAATTTTTATAGTTTTACATTTAACTCTTTGATACACTTTGTGTTAATCTTTGTAAAAGACATAAGGTTTAGTTGGAGAATTTTTTTTGCATGTATTTCTTTAATTAGTGAAAATACTATTGTCTCTCTGTTGAATAGCCTTTAGGCCTTAGTTAAAATTAATTAGGCTGCACTCAACAAACCAGGAGTTGAACTTTACAGCTCATGTCATGCTCAAGTGTGAATGATGGAAACATTCTCCCCAAGACCAGGAACAAGGCAGGGATGTCTGCTCTCTCCACTCCTGTTCAACACTGTACTGGAGGTTCCAGCCAGGGCAACTAGGCAAGAAATAAAAGACATACAGGAAGAAATAAAATTATTTCTATTTGCAGATGACATGATCTTGTATAGAGAAACTTGTAAGGATTCCACAAAAATAATTAGGGCTAAAATGAGTTCAGTAAGGTCGCAGGATACAAGATCAATATGCAAAAATCTATTGCATTTCTATACCCTAGCAATCGAACAGTGAAGTTAAAAAATTCAATTTATAACAGCATCACAAAGAATAAAACTTAGGAATACTTAGGAATAAACTTAACAAAAGTAGGGCAAAACTTGTGATCTGAAAACTACAAAACATTGTCAAAAAATCAACAAACACCTAAACACATGGAAAGGCATCTTATTTCATCACCAAATTGTTCTGTCGATTCAGTGCAATCCCTCTCAAAATCCCAGACAGCTTTTTTGGAACTGATAAATTGATTTTCTACAAAAATTCATGTAGAAATGCAAAAAATCCAAAATAGATAAAACAGTCTTAAAACACAAGAACACAGTTGCAGGGTGCACACGTCCCAATTTGAAAACTTACTATAAGGCTACAATGATTAAGACAGCATGTGGGCAGGAGAGTAGATATGCACACACCAGCAGAACAGACCTGGTAATCTAGAAACAAACCCTCACATTATGGTCAATTGATTTTTTTTAATTAAATTTATTGGGATGACATTGGTTAATAGGATCATATAGGTTTCAAGTGTACTTTACTATGATACATGATCTGTATATCACACCATGTACCCAACTACCCAAAGTCAAATTATCTTCCGTCACTATATACTTGGCCCCCTTTACCCTCTACTATACCCATCCCCTCCCTCTAGTAACCACCAACTGTTGTCTGTGTCTATGAATTTCAGTTTTACATCCCACCTATGAGTGAAGTCATATGGTTCTTAACTTTTCCAGACTGAATTATTTCACGTAGTACAGTATTTTCAAGGATCATCCATGTTGTCACAAATGGCAGTATTTCATTTTTTCTTATGGCTAAGTGTTATTCCATTGTGTATATATACCAGAGGATTCTTTATCCTCTATTGAAGAGGACTTTGGTTGTCTCTGTGACTTGGCCACCATCAACTGATTTTTGACAAGAGTGCCAAAACAACTCAATGGGGAAGGAATAGTCTTTCCAACAAATGATGCTGGGACAAGTAGATATGCTAAAATGGAATTGGCCCTGGTCCTAGGTCTTCTGTGACCAATGACCATAAACTGGTGACTTATAATAACAGAGATGTGTTCTCTGTCCAGAAGACCTGAGTTCAGAAGGCTGAGCTCAAGGTGTGGGCAGGGTTGGCTCCTTGGGGGACTCTGAAGGAGAACATGCTCCAGGCCCCCTCCAGCTCTTGGGGTGGCCACCAGGCCTCTGTGTTCTCGGGTTGCATCCTTGGTTCTGACCTCTGCCTCTGTCCTCACAGATCCTCCTTCCCTCTCCTGCGTCTGTGTCTTCAAATCTCTCCCTCCTTATGAGGACATTAGTCATTGTACTGAGATATTATCAATTTAGCTTGATGAAATCTGCAAAGGCTCTACAGTTGACCCTTGAACGCGGCTCCATTTAAACGTGGATTTTTAACAGTTCTTCGTTTAAGTGGACCTGTGCAGTTAAAACCTGCACTGTTCAAGGGTCAACTGTATTTCCAAATAAGGTCTCATTCACAGGTACTGGGGGTGGGGCTTCAGCATGTCTTTTGGGATGGCCATAATTTAACCCACAACAGATCCCTTCCTTATAACACACATCAAATTTAACTCAAAATGGATCATAGACCTAAACGTATAATCATAGACCTAAATGTATAACCTAACTGGGTGTTTCTGGTTCTGTTCCCAACGACCACAGTGAGGTTCCGTGGGCCACCTGCAGAGACCCTGTGATCAGCCTGGCCCCAACGTCAGGGTCAGCTCCAGGGACAAGAATTGGGTCCCTTAGGCCTATTATGCGGGCAAGGGTGTGTGTGGAGTGTCACCTGGTGGGCGGCCTGGGTGGGGTTTGATGCGGAAACTCAGGACTAGGGACTGAAGCGCCAGGGAAGGTTCTCTGGCTGTGGGTGAGGAAGGGCGCTGAGACTTCCGGGCCTGCGCTTGGACCCTGGGGATCTCTGGCTCCCCAGTGCCAGCCACACTGCTGCTGCAGTGCAGTGTAGTGCAGTTGCCTTGGCCACGGCGCCTGACTGGATCCCTGCCGTCTGCTCTGTTTGTGCGTCCCAGGGCCCGGCCTCCCACCGGGGTGCAGCTGTGCGGGGCAGCCAAGGGGCGTGGCCTCGGCCAGGCTGAGGCTTGGCCAGGCTGAGGCTCAGCCTGCCTGCAGGGCGCGGCATCCAGTAAGCCCTAGCATGAGGGCACTTGCGTATGTGGAGTTGGGTGGGGGCTGAGCCTGGGCGCTCCCACTGCGGGATGCTGGGGTGGTGGGGTGCAGGTGGCGCATAGGGGAGAGGCCTGGACCTCAGAGCTCAGGCGCAGCCGCAGGGAGCATCCCAGCCTCCTCTCCACCCTCCGTCAGGTAGTGCTGGCGGCGGGAGGTGGGTAGGGGGGGGTGCGAGGGGGTGGGGGGGGGAGAGTGGAAGGCGATGGTCCTTGCTCTTCCTTCTCACGGGCACCGTGGGTGGTTTTGGGTTTCGGGCTAGAGCGCGGGGTTGATGGGTGGTGAGGGGCCCAAGGCTGCAGAGTCTGTGAGTTCCATGCGGAGGGCGTGCAAGGGACGTGGTGGCACCTGGCCGGCTGGAGAGGGCTGGTCAGGTCCTTCTCAGCTTTGGGGGCAAGACACCGGCTTGCTCTGTGAGCTAGCTTAATGGGGCTCTGCGCCAAGTTTGAGAGGTGGGAGGGGTGGCAATGGTGGGATGGGTTCAGGGAAAGGGTTAGCTGGGCGGCGACTCTCTCGCTATTTTGCCGGGCCTACCTGGAGGAAGTAAAATCCAAGGACGCCGCTGCAGCCAGAGGAGGCCCAGGCATGTTCCTGTGGGGTTCCCAGGGACAAGCGTGCCCACTCAGTGGGGGTGAGAACGGGGTGGGTGTGGGGGTAGGGAGCAGAAACTCATTAACTATGGAGGCAGGGGCACCCTTGACTCCAGGTGTCTGAGCTCAGAGTTGTCGGAGTCTTGTGTATGCCTGGCGCTACCCCTGGGTAGGTGGGGGCCTCCTTGGTTGTCATCAGGAGAAGGCCAAACACTTACTCCAGACTCACATGTGTCAATAAATTTCATGTCCCTGTCTAGATAGGCCAGTAAACAGAACCCTGGGGCCAAGCTGTGGCAAGGAAAGAAGAGGTAAGGGGCCTGGCTGGAAGTGAGCCTGCAAGGGACTTCAGGAAAGGGGGAAGCTGTGCGGTCCTTCATTGTCCCCAGCTGTGACCCTGCCTAGGTGTGGGACCCTCAGCCTGGTGTGTCTCTCCCATCAGCCCAGGCAGCCACGACAACTGGTGCCAGCGTTGTGAGAGAGGCTTGGGGCTGCGGACCCAAAGCGAACAGGTGGGCATAGCCGGCACTGGCTTCCAGAGCCATACATGGAGGTGCAGGGGCCACCCCTTCCCAAGGTGCAGTCAGTGTGGGTGTGCTGGCCAGGTGCAAGGGCATGCATGGCAAGGATGTGATCAAGGCGCCAGCCTCACAAGGCTGTATTCTCACAAGGGGAGAAGAGCAGAGGGTGGTCCACGTGCCTGTGGAAGGTGGACCAGCGGGGAGACCCAGCCATCTGGGGCAGGGGGATGAGCTGCAAGACAGGGGTAGGAAGGCATGGAGAAGCTTGTGGAATGGAATCCTCAGGAACTGGACAACTCAGTCCTGGATCAGAAAGCCTGGGTTTCAGGCAAGCCTCCCTCACTCCTCCAAGGCACAGAGCCAAGGGCAGGGGCTCACGTCCCTGCTCAGCCCGGCTCAGTTGGGGAGAGAGGAGACCCGAATTCCCGTAGGAACAGCCTTGGGCATGGAGTACAAGCCTCCAGAGAGAGCGGGATCGCAAAGTAGGTGCAGCAGAGACGAACCACTGGGGCCCAGTGACAACTGCTCCTGTGGCAGGAGGAAGCCCCTTCTGCTCCTTTCCTGGCTGCTGCGGGAAAGAAGTCTTCAGTCTCAGGTGGGGCTGCAGCGCCCCCTAGAGGCCCCGCTGCAGCTCCCGGTCCTGTGCGAGCATTAGTGTTATGCGTGGGCCACGGGCCAGCAGTGACCATGGAACGCTGTGGATGGCTCGACGATAAACACGCGAGAAAAAACACACATGCACAGAGACAAACTAGTTTCTGTGGGGAAGCAGGGACGGAATGGCCACCCCCCCTAGTGGGGAGCGCACCGATTTACCGTCCATACCTGCTTTTATTGGGCTCATTTTGCATAATAATTCAGGTAAAGTACAGAAGTCATTAGGGGGAAGTAAGGAACATAGAAAACAAAGAACTCTGCTGGTCTATTGAGTCGGGGTCAAAGAGCTGTAAGACTGAGGAACAAAATAACTTCCTCCTAAGACCCTTCTCATTCAACTGAGAGCATTCTAAACAAAGAAGGTTTCACAGTAATTTACATGTTCTTTCTTAGGCCTGATCACCCTGGGTATTCTGCACTTCTCAGTACAGAGCTGCAACACCCTGTCATTGTTTCAGGCTTAGGTGGAGCAAGGGAACTAAGGCAACTGAGAGACAAGGAGGTTTTTTCCCAGATGCTGAGAACTCAGGCTATGTCAAAGGCGAGGAGCGAGGGTCCATCACCCCCTTTTGCTGCAGCCCCCCAAGTCCTTCTTTTGGGGGGCCTCCCAAAGTGATAGTGCCTGTCTTAGGTCGTTCCCCCCGTGGGGAATCTTACCCGTCTTTGGCTAACCGACCAAGCTTTAGGGGGTTCAGTCATGAATAAAGCAGCAGAAGCAGCATTCCTGCCAGGGAGATAAGCTTTTGTCTCCTTGCTGGCTTATGGTTCCAAGGGCGTTCTCTTAGCCTTAGCCTAGGTGGGGGTTTCAGCTTCTGATACCAGTCAGGGCGGTTCCCAACACATTAGCACCTGCATGCCACAGAGTTCCCTGGCTCCTACGTAGCAGGTGTTGGGATGGCTGCCTCCACTGCTCCCTGACTCTGTCTTCTTTGGTATTCCCAGGTTCTAGGCTCTCTGGCCAGGAGCGGTAGCTCCCTTGGGGCAGCTGGACACGCCCCACTGTGCTATGTCCACAGGCTGATTGCTGCTGCTGCCAGGCCTCGTCCTGCCTTGTGTGGGGGCCACGCACCCCCAAGACCAGGGTCCTGGCAGGCCACCCTGGTGTTGCCGCCCCCGGACCAGTGCCATGTGTGCCTGTCTACACTGGGGTTTTTGGGCAGCATGGCAATCATGGATGGTGGAGCAGATCCAGTGCCTGCGCAAGATTGGTGTATGCATCATGCTGTGCTACGTTGCCCTTTGAGTGGGCTTTGAGGTGCAAACGGCCAAGTGTAGCTACGCCACGATCCTCTGGTTCCTGTACATTTTCGTGCTGGAATTCAAGCTTTACTTCATCTTTCAGAATTACAAAGCTGTGTGGCTGAGCCTTGCGACCTGGTGGTGCTCAAGGTGGTGACGCTTGCTGTAGATGTATGTGCCTGGCCTTTTCCTGGTGCTGGTGGCACTCGACCCCATGGAGTAAGTGCTCAACTTCTACAAATGTGAGGACCTGTGTGGCTGCCTCTTCCGGGTGGTGCAGGATGTGCTGGACACGCGGGCCAACCTGTGGGAGCCGCCACACACAGGGCTGCTGCTGTAGGCTGAGGGCCTTACCTTCTTCTCTGGCTACATGCTGTGGCTGGTGCTGCCATGGGTGTCTGGTGCTCAGCAAAGTCAGGATTCGGAGTGAGCACATTACACAACAGGAAATGATGCTGTACTGGGTGCTCAGCCTCACCACTACCAACAGTCGATGTGGTGGCCATGCTGGCACATGGCCAACCTGGTGCTCTTCCCACACAGCTGCATCTCCAGCCATCTTTGTCATCAAGAACATGGTGGCACACGCCACCAAGGCCTGCACCTTCCTCTAATACCTCGGCCTGGTGCACAACTTCCCGCCGCCCCTGCTAGCTCTGGAGCTGCAGCCACCACCCTCACAGCATAACTCTATCCTGCGCCCCCTCAGCTGCATGGTCCACCAGACCACCCCCATAGGCCCTCACCCAGGCACGTCACTCTGGACATGTCACAGGACCCCTGTAGCTCTGGGATGTTGGCGGGCACAGACTTTGGTTGGTGGGGAGCATGCAGTTTGCATGGGATTGGGGGACCAAGCTTACCAGTCCCTTACCTGCCCTGGGTGGGTGGGTGCCTGAGTGCCAGACCTGTAGCTGCTGCTTCATCTCAGGGACCCCCTTGGACCACTGACCTCAGCCCCACTCCCCTGCCAGCCCCAGAGCAGGGCAGCACCAGTGGGAGGGCCCTCCCCTGCCAGCTGGGTGGGAAGGAAGGACAGAGGGGAGTGAGATCTGGTCCTTTGGGGTCCCACAGTGGGATCCTCTGGCTCAGAGTTTGGGGCCAAGCAGGCCTCTGTCATTTTAAAGACTCATGTTTATAGTTTCATATCCAAAGTCTCACTGTGCTGTTTGCTGCATCCTGGGGAAGGGGGTGGGAGGAGAGGATGTGAGTGAGAGGGAATTGAGCCTCCTCCCCAGGGAGCTCTTAGGAGCTTTTGAGTGGGGACCCATTGCCATTGTCCCAAAGAACCCTCCCTCCAATATCACTGTCCCCACCCCTAGAGGATCCCCAGTCTCTGGGCCATGGACTGGTACCTATCTGGGCCTGTTAGGGACAGGGCTGCACAGCAAGAGGTGAGCTTGAGTGTAATGTGCTTGAATCATCCTGAAACCATTCCCCCCACCCTGGTCTGTGGAAGAATTATCTCCCATGAAACTTGTCCCTGGTGCAAAAAGGTTGGGGACCACTGTCTTAACACATCCCCAATCCCAGGGTGTGCGGGCCCATATCCCTGTCCCTGCACCTCAGGTCTAGAAATGTCCCCAAGCCCCTAATTCTGCTCTGTTGCAAGGGGACTCCCCCAGCTCACAACAGCAGAAGCCAGATGGGTCCCAGCTTTGCTGGCCAGGTGGCCCTTGCAACCTTAGGCTAGGAACATGGAACTTGGCCCCACCTCATGAGGCCTGGCTATGGCCTAGACTATGTGGAGACCACAGCAGCCCTGGACCAGGCAGCATGGTACCCTGGTGGCAGAGAGGCCAGGACACTGAAGTCTATCTGCAGGTCTCTTACCCAGCCTCCCCCAGTAACCCAGGGCTCCTACTAGACCCTGGGGGGAGGACCTCCCATAGCATCTGGGAAGGATGTTGCCATGGCTGTCTGAGGATGCCTTGCATGGTGACTGGGTGGTGGTTACACATCTTGTCAGGTGACATGGAGCATTGTGGAGCTCAGTGGCACTTCCTGATGCAAGGCCTAAGTCCCTGACACCTGAGGATCTATACTAACCTCTTTCAGAAGGGTGGGAACTGGGGTGCAGAGAGGTCCTCTGGGAGCCCTTTTCCTCCAGCAGAGGTTCAGAGTTTGGCTGGGACATCACGGGGGCCCATGGGCAGGTGGCAGCATTACCCCATGCACCTGCTCTCCTCTAACCCCTCCCATCCCCAAGCTCACTGCTGCCTGGGCTCTGACCTCCAGGAGTCACCTGCTCTCCAGCCAGCTGGCTTCCAGAATAACTTTCATCAGTTGTGCCAGAATTACACCAGTGCTAACACCCCTCTCTGGTCCAGCCCTCGGACATACCCCACCGGCAGCTCTATGGACAACAGGGAGCCCTAATGGGGAACAGGTGGCTCACCTCCTTGGGGTGCAGAGCCTGGGGGTCAGCCACATTGGCAAGTGGACAGGGCCAGGGCAGGGAGCTGTGAGAGGGGTGGTGGGGGTTAGTGGGAGCCACCCTGGGTTCAGGGAGTGTGAGGGGCTGCACCAAGTCTGGGCAAGTGTAGCAGGGTGTAGATGCTGTTTTGGGAGTGTGTGGCTTGGGGAGGGCTGGAGGATGAGGTCTGCAGGGCCAGCTCCCTCCTGTTCTAGGTGTCCAGGTGGGAGCTAGCTCCCTCTTCCCCACCATAGCCAGAGCTGGTCCCTTCTGACCCTGCTTGGTCTCTCCAGGCATGCCCTTGGGAGTCCTGTGGAAACAGTTCTTGAGTGTGACAGCAGGCTCAGAGAGTGGGGCCAGAGGGGGTCTGACCTGCTTGCCGAGCTCCCCTGACTGCCTGTTCTGGGGTCCTGCTTGTTCTGATGCTTCCCTCTGGAGCCTCTTCCTGGAGGAAGCCTGCTGCCTGGAGTCAGCGCCAGGGGACAGTGACAGGGACACTGCCAGGGTCAGAATGTAGTAACGGGGATGCTGCCGGGGTCAGGGGGCTCGGTGACAGGGATGCTGCTGGGGGGCAGCTCTGCCTGAGGCTCCATGCTCTCCTGTCAAGTGGGAGCTGGGTCCCTGGGCGAGGCTTCCTCCCAGCACAGAGAAGAAGGTCAGGGCTCACAGGCAACACCTATCCACTTGTCTGGCCCTCCACACTGGGCACTGCCTCCTTGGCCTGCCTGCCCTCTCACACTCTAGCTGTTGGCCCCACTCTGTCCTGACTTGGTTTAATAAGGGCACATGAGCCCTCTATGTCTCTGAGGCCCCTGGCAAGGCACCCATATATCCATGACCTGGAGTGCTAGCCCTGCAGGGCTGGGGTCTAGGGGCATTTGTCAGTTGTGGCCCAAGGGGTCTGCTCTCTGAATCCCTCTTGGGAATGGGGTGGGAAGTGACCACGTTTCAGTCTGCCCTTCCCTGTTTCCCGAGGTGGCCCAAGATGGACAGGAGCTGGAGAGGCTGGCTTGCGGTCCCTGTGTCCTTCATTACTTTACTCGTCAGCTCACAGGTCCTGACAGCAGGTCGGCTGCCTGCCTGCCCGCCCACCCATGTGGCTGACCCTGAACCAAGGCAGAGGCTGCCTGTCCCTGTCCATGTGGGAGGCAGCCTCATGGGGCTGCCAGACCGAGCAGACCACCAGCATGGAGGGCCAAGGAAGCCTTCAGGTGATGGGAGCCTTTGCCAAACCCATGGAGTGGTTCAGCCTTAGGGTTTTGGGGCCTGAATTAAGCATGGTGGGTACTGGGCCAGTGGGTGAACATGGGCAGGGGCTCAGGCTTGGGTTTGGGCTCCAAGAGCAGAGGAGCCCTGCCCATCCTTTTCTAAGTGGACAATAGTGTGACTGGTCAGAGCGGGAGGAGGTCACTGTGTGGGAACACCAGGCAGCCCAGCAAGAGCACCTGAGGAAGTTGGAGGGGGTGGCAAGTGGCAGGGAGGTGGAGCTGTGGAACTTGGGGGCCTCTGGCTATGGAGGTGAGGTCAGGGAGGATGTGAGGGAGCACCAAGGCTTGAGCCATCAGGGGTGTGTGACTAACATGGAGCACTGAATGCAAGGGGGTTGCAGGGGCTCTGGAGGAATCAGAACCTCGTTAAGGACCTGGGCTTTGGGGTATTGGTGCCCATCTTAGAAGGGAGCCTGGGATGGAAGGGTCCCTGAGAGCAATGGAATGACAAGCCAAGGCCCAGGACCCACCAAACCCCTGCAGACTCAGTGAGATAGAAAAGGGAACAGCAAGGAGCTGGAGGGGCTGTGTGGACTGGGGTGGGAGGGGTGAGCTGAGACAATGATCAGTTGACTGGGAAGCCACTGGCCACTTGACAGAATGGCCCATGGACTGTGAGGTGGATGCCCATTTGAATGAGCTCCTTAGGGAATGGGCAGGAAAGTGGAGATGGTGCAGCCAGTCCCTGGGGAGGTCTGGCTGGGAGGGTGGCATGGGTGTCCTTGCAGCCTCACCCCCCAGGCAAGGTCAGATGCCACCTCCTCACAGAGCTCAACAGACAAGAGAAGGCCTAGGACAAAACCTAGACATAACAGCCCTCTTGACAGCCATCCACCCTGACACCCCAGAGCAGGGCACACCCTTCTCCCACCTTGCTGATCCTGGCTGGAGAGATAGCCCCACTTCCAGATGTGGGGGTAGCTGGTCCTGCCAGATCTCAGGCTCCTGGAGACCGCTCTCTGGGGGTCACCTGGGAGTCAGGCATGGGCAGCCCTGGTCTAAGAGGCCCAGCCTGCCAGAGAGCTCCGAGTTCACTTGCCCCTGGGTGGGAGTCAGACTGGGCTGAAACAGTTTCCCCTCTGTAAGCTGGGTACCATGGGGATCAAATAAGCTGCCCATGTGATGCACCAAGGACAGTCCTAGGGTGTGGGAAGGGCAGATAAGCACCTGCTGTTGTCAGAATTCTCGTTTTTGTGCTGTTTTGGGAGAGAACAGTAGTAAATGCCCGTGTTCGATCCTTTATGTTTTACTGCTAGTTCTCCAAACAAATTTCCAACCTTTCATTAAATTGGGAAGGAATGTTGCAGGTGAAGTAAATACACCATGTAACACTGCTCACAGCAACATATGCATTGGCCAAACCTTGGCAGGAAAACCAAATCCCCTTCACTACATTCAGCTCTGCAAGATTTTACTGAGGCGTGTTGCGCCTCACAGTCAGCATGGCCAAGAGAGGGAGCTTAGGGTGACTAGAACTACAAGTTGGCAAAATTTGTCAAGGATGGAGAATATTATTCATTCTTTATGGCATAAGGCTGAACACAGGGAAGCTCAGTGCCAGTGGGTGCTCGCCGGCTCTCGCTGGCGCTGAGAACTCCCGAGCCATTTTTAGACCACCACAGGCCACTGCAAAGAAGCTGTGGCACCTCAGAGGGTGTCACAGACTTGGGGAGCAGGCTGTTCTGTGCCCTGGAGACCCAGTACATAGTGCCAGGGGAGTGCCAGGCCTCAGTATGCAGGGCCCCACCCCATGTGTCTGTGGGCACTGAGGTTGTGCTAACTCTTGCCTCCCAGGAGGATGGGCTCTGTACGTTTGGAAAGACAGAAGTTGCACATGTGGAAGGGCCCCATGCAATGCAGGGGAGCAGGGTGATGGGGGGGTGGCTGTCAGGGCAGGACTCTCCACTACATGACATCACACTGGGACTCCACCATGATGAGAGTCGACTGGGGAGAAGAGGAGGGGACACATATCAGAATACATGGGAGGTGGGACTACCCGCAATGCTCACCTGCCTGAGAGCCCCATCCAGCTGAAATGCTGTAGGCAGAACATGCAATGCCTCAGGATGGCCACGGGGGAGCTCCTGAGTCCCAGCTTTGCCCAGGGACCCCACTCACCGGGAGGTTGCATCAAGGGTCGAGCTGGTGCGATTCCAATCCACAGCATCCAGACAGGCCCCAAAGGTGGAAGACTATATAATTCCGGAAGGACAGACAGTGAGGACAGACAGACTCACTCACAATCATGCAAAATGTAAGAATGTTAGAAAAAAGAGGGAAGACTGGAAAAGTGTCAGCCAAAGAGCAGGGTACCCCAAAAAGGATCAAGAGTCATTGTGACTTCAGACTTCTCAGCCATACAGGATACATGGGGACGGCTGGGCAGGATTGTAATGCACCAAAGAAAAGGAGCTCTGCATCTGCGACCTGACATTCACCAAACCTTCATTCAAATGCGAGGGTGGCACGAAAATATTTTTGGGCAAAAAGGGCCACTGTGAACACCCTGCAGGTTTCCTAGAGACTCCCACTGAGAAGCTCTACCTAGTGTCACTGGCTGGGGGTCCAACCACAGGAATGAACTGTGAAGCCACCAGGACTTCGAGTGACAAGCTGACTTGCTGAAGGGCCGTCCTCGCTCGTCCCCGAGATTTGACTGCGGGATAAACGCTCCGTGTGCCTGTGGAGTGTGTGTTTGTTGTCAGCCTGGACACCTGCACCATTCAGTCCTGGGCCCCTTTACCTCTATGTGGTGTCATCTGCTCTTGGTGCTGTGAACACGATGCCAGGTCACTGACTGTCACCACCGGGGGGGGTTCACATGCCTCTGGTGCCCACTGTCCAGCCTGCATGTGTTCTGCAGCTGGCTGGCTCAGACACGAAGCTGCGTGGGGCTGGGCCACACTGCTGGGTGCAGCAGGGCCTCTGGGCACACCCAGCTGCCGGCTGTCAAAAGGTTCAATGACGCATTGGAACTGTACACCAGTGACACAGAGATGCTGCCTTGGTTCCATGCGAGAATGGTGTCTGTTTTGAAAACACACCTTTAAACTCAGACTTCAAAGGTGAGCACACAATCGGGAACCCAGAGAGGTCCCCTGAGGGCAGGTGTTCCAAGAAGAGGAAACCGGACAGGAAAGCAGCCCAGACCCCCTCCTGCACCTGCCCCCTGCTGGCCCTGCTGTCCACCGACCCTGTGCACCCACTGGTGTTTACTGCACATGCACTTGGTGAGGCCTACGGGTAACTCCCCTCCACAAACCTGCGCCTGGACCCTTCAGCGGATGGAAGCTGCTGGAATTTGCATTTTCCCCCCCTGCACGTGCAGGGGTGAATGTGCTACCCATGCAGCATCGTCACAAACCAGTGCTGTGCTGGAAAGGCAGGGCTCCCACCCTCATAGTTACCGCCACCCACAGTCTCTGCCCAGGTTGACAAAGAGCATTTTTACATAAAAATGACCTAAAGTTCCCGAACCCCTGAACTGTGTGTCCAGAGCCCTGCCCCTTCGCACCCAACGTTCTCCCTCCAGGACACACCAGGCATCCCTGGGATGCAGGAACTGGGAAGAGTCATGTAGCCAATAACTTCACTCACAGCTGGCCTCTGCCCTGCTGCATCCAGACAGGAAAAACCGGTGACAGTGGTCCACATTTTACACCCTCTCGTCGCCCCCAGATTACAGCTGCCTTCTTGTCCACCCTTCTGATGGGTTCTGTGGTCTTCAGTCAGTGAGTTGTGTCCCCTGTGGTGGGCAGGACAGAAAACTTGCTCCTGAGCCTCCTGGAAGGAATCTTATCCAGTGTGTCAGCACCAAATAAAGCACAGGAAGTCCATGGAATTTGCGTTGGGTTTAGTTTTACAGCCAAGAAATTGTACAAAATTCCATTCAATGGGGTGCCCACACTTTCAGCATCTCTGTGCCACCCTGGAAGAAGAAGAGTTGTCTTAGGTCACATATTAAGTACATTGTGGCACGTAATGACACAAAAAAATCCCATAATGTTTTAAGTAAATTTATGACTTTGTGATGGGTCAAATTCATAACCATTCTGGGCTGCACGCAGCCCATGGGGAAGCATGTCATCTTTGGCAGCAGAAAGCTGAGCCAAGGAATTCTGAAATCTGATGACACTGAATAGAGAGATTCCACCTAAAATGTTGGACCAAGATGCCTGTCTTCATCACCATCTTCATCAACTTCATTGTCATCATAATTTGCTTATTATCATTGTTCTTTTCATTTTCTATGCACATGGTTGTTGTCCACACATAATGCATCTTCATCTAATTTTTTGCACATTTTTTGGTGCATAATGGGGTCTGTACCACTTCTCTAAAAAGGAGGTGCAGTCCCCCCAAGCTTGCCATGGGCCAACCATCGGGGGTCTGTACCCCCTTGCTGGGAGTGGTTTCTGGGAGAGAGCCCTGATAACCAGATAATTTGTGAAACCTGAAACTGGCAACTAAGTCCAGCCAGCTGGTCGACCACAGTTCCTAGGCAACCCTTACCACACCCACTAGAGACTATCTATAGGGGGGCTGCTGTTCCCCCCACAGCTTGCTGGAGGCCACTCCTTGGGGCTTTGCACTCCCTCCCTTTCCCTCAGTGTGCCTATCCCCCACATCTACCCCAACACTGGTTTATATCAAATTCATCAGTTTTTGCCAACCAAGTAAATGTTCTGATTTTCATTTTTTGAGATTTAATTTATTTATTTTTAGAGAGGAGAAAGGAGGGAGACAGAGAAACATCAATGTGTTGTTGCCTCCTGCTCACTCCCCCACCCTCCCCTCCAGGGACCTGGCCCGCAACCCAGGCATGTGCCCTGACTGGGAATGAACTAGTAACCCTTGGGTTCACAGGTTGGCACTCAATCCACTGAGCCACACCAGCCAGGGCTATTTTATTAATTTTAATTTTCTATTCCTGGGTAGGGTTCCTCCCAAGGAAAATTTAATTTTGTATTTTTTAAAGAGTCTGTTAAATAATTGCTTTATTAATATCAACTATAGATACACACAAACTGGAAAGCACTAAGAAACTAAATATTTACGTCATAGTGCACAGGTGGCAATTCAACATCCAGAGTCAACAGAATGCTTGAGGGAGACTGCAATGATCAGACTCCCGAGGTGGAGGGGGAATCCTCAGAGGCGAGAGGGGCCAAGGTGTAACAGCCTCTCAAGCTTCCTCTCCTCATCGAGAATCAGAGAGGCACCATGTTCAAGGGGAGCTGGGCCATCAGCTCTTTGGGCAGGTTGAACTCTTCAAGTCCAGAGGACTGAAGGAAGAGAACTTCCCTGTTTCTGGAGAGAGCTCATCTGAGCAAGAGCAGAGCTTTTTCCTTTAACAGTCTTCTCCATCACATTTTTAGTAAGGAAGGTTGTCTGTTTCTGTGTGAGAGGTCCATTACTCTTTACTGACACTTGTGAGGTTCTGTTGACAGTTCCAAAAGCCTTTCTGGGAGTTTTAGGTAAGGCTGGTGGAATATCAGACATTTTGCCAACATTTGTTGTTGAAACCTGAGATCTCCTGTCTAAAGCTTTGACTTAAGGCTGGGACCCCAGCTTCAGCCTGTCCCTAGAACTAACATGGGTGCCTGGTTCTCCGTTTTCCTTATCCACAAAGATCACAGTAGCCATTCTGGATTAAGTCAGTGTCAACAACCAAAATCACCTACACTTCCTAATTTTGTATTTTAAATTTTTGCTGGTAGGAATCCAAGGAAAACAGAGCAAGACAAGCTAAGACAGGCTTCAGCGTGAACTCCACCTCACCAGTGCCTCAGAGCTCCCAGCCTTTGGATCAGTGAGGAGCAAACACTTGCTGCAGGCCATCCAGTCCTTGGTAATTTGT
Organism: Phyllostomus hastatus; assembly: GCF_019186645.2. Lineage (NCBI taxonomy): Eukaryota > Metazoa > Chordata > Mammalia > Chiroptera > Phyllostomidae > Phyllostomus > Phyllostomus hastatus. The sequence goes on along the minus strand of NW_025334015.1, from coordinate 131,182 downwards.
CACAGCCACCCGAGGTGGCTCAACCCCAGAGAGCTGAAAACTGGTGCTCACGTAAGTATGCACATGAGCCTGTTCACTGCAGCACTGGTCTCGGCAGCCACCAGGCAGAAATAGCCCAAACACCCGCCAACAGCGCGAAAGTACACAGATTGATGTGTTTAAATGCACTGGATCGTTATTCAGCCGTACAATGGAGTGAGATACATGATACATGGATACATCTAGAAAACATTATGCTAAGTGAAAGACAGACACAATAGGTAAGCTATGGTATTATTCTATTTATATGTAATGTTCACAAGAGAGAAATCCAGAGTCAGAATGCAAACTTCGTATCTGCCAGGGGCTGAAGGGAGAAACCACTTACTGACAAAAGGGTTTTCCTTTCAAGTGATGGAAATGTGTTTTATTTATTTTTTACAATTTATAGAGAAGGGAAGGGAGGGAAAGAAACATTGATATGTGATCAATACCATCAGTTACCTTTCGCACACCCCCTACTGGGGACCTGGCTTGCAATCCAGGCTTGTGCCCTGACTGGGAATTGAACTGGCAACATTTCAGTTTTCAGGCCCCACACTCAATCCACTAAGCCACACCAGCCAGGGCTGGAAATGGTTTAGAACTAGGGGCCATAGTTGCTTAACGTTGGAACTATATATATGACACCATATTGGTTGTTTTAAAATGGTTAATTTTGTTACATAAATTCCACTTCAAAAGAGTTCAGGGGTGGTGTTCTTCGCGTGGGTCAGGACGGGATGAACTTTAAGAAGCAGGTGAATCTGAGCAGTGTCAGGGTGGTGGCTGTGGCCATGGCCGGCATCCTGCCCAGCACTTGTCCCTGGTTGCTCTGTGCTGAGGGATGGCTCATAGCTGCCCTGGTCCCCTGTCTACTCTGCTGAGAGAACATCCCTGGGAGGTGTGTGAACAAGAACTGCCTTCTCAGGCTCTGCCTGTAGGAATCCTGATGCAAGATGCTACTGTGAAACTAACGCTGGCAGCGAATGGTAGGGTGTTTGAGTTAGACTTCAGTAAGGCCATTATATTATTAAAATACTTGTTATTTACAGTAACCCAGGGTGGTTTTGTGTTTGTGGCTTTTAAAAGCCCATCTCAATAGGATAATTCATTCTTGAAAATCCCTCATCAGATTTAATTTCTGAAATTGAAATTGTAAGCATCATAGTTTAACGGGGAAAAAGTTTGTTCTCCCAAATCTCATTCTTTCAAAGCCCCTGAATGGCAGTGAAATGGCACCTGTTCCAGTACATCAGGAGTTGACCTGGGGGACCCCTGAACACCACCTCCCTCCCTCATGTGGTTGAGGAGGTTCTTTTGTGCTTTTGCCCAATGACATCCAGATGCACAGGACACATACATGTGCTCAATGTTTATATAAGTCAACCTTTGCTATGAACAAGAACACAGGAAATAAACACAATGGAGATGATGTGAGTGAGCCACAGGCAGTGTGGAGATGTGGACGGGGCAGTGAGGCTTCCTGCAGCACCCACCCCAGCACTGCACCCACACCAGCGCTCAGGCTCCAAGTGAGCCCCTCACACCAAGGTCAGGTTTTCAACCATGCTCTCCTTGCAGGGGCTCTCATAAAAAATGGTTCTGACCCTCGATGTTTACCAGCAATGACATTTGTGCACAAAGTATGGCACACCTGTCACCTGCTCACTGGATTTTGATGGCACACCTGTGCCTGTGACCTTGGCCAGCCACTGATGTTCTGGCCATACCTAGAAGGGCTCCTGAAATACCTGTGGTATGAACAGCTCTCTGCTCAAAACCAGTGTTTAAAAAGGTTGGCTGGAGACTTCTGGCCAAGATGGAGGTGTAGGTAGACACACTGTGTCTCCTCACACAATCAAATAAGGACAATAACAATTTAGAAACAAAATAACAACTAGAACTGACAGAAAATTGAACTCTATGGAAGTCTGACAACCAAGGAGTTAAAATAGACACATTCATCCAGACTGGTGGGAGGGGAGCAGTTGGGCAGCCAGGTGGAGAGGGGTTGCAGCAAAAAAAGTGGTGGCTTGTGGACCCGGGCATGCAAGGCAGCAGCTGATGAACCCTGGGCACACAAGACGGCATCAGGTGGACCCTGGGCATGCAGGTGGCAGATGGTAGACCCCAGGTGCAGGGTGGCAGCAGGCAGACCCAGCAAGGTGGTGATTGTGGAGTGGGGTGCAGTGTACAAGGCAGCTGACCAGGCAGTCCCACATTCTTGTGCAGATAAACCAGGTGAAACTTCGGAGTAAGACAGACCACGCGAGCCAGGACTCCAGCACAGGGAAATAAAGCCTCAAAACATTGATTGAAAACACCTGTGGGAGTTGAGGTGCCAGGAGAGACAGCCTCACAGGAGAGATCCTTGGAGATGCCCACAGGGTCCTAGAACATACACAAGCCCACCCACCCGGGAATCAGCACCAGAAAGGCCCAATTTGCTTGGGGGAAGAGGTGGAAGGGACCAAAATCTGACAGAGAGCAGAGCAAGTGCCATTGTTACCTCTCTGACCCCTGCCCCACATACAGTGCCACAATGCAGCAGCTGGGTTGCCCTGCCCTGGTGAACACCTACGGCTCCACCTCTTATACATAATATGTGCATCAAGACCAAAAAATGGCCCAAACGGCAGAACAGATCAAAGCTCCACAGCAAATACAACTAAGCGATGAAGAGACAGCCAACCTATCAGACGCACAATTCAAAGCACTGGTGATCAGGATGCTCACAGAATTGGTTGAATTTGGTTGCAAATTAGATGAAAAAATGAAGGCTACACTAAGTGAAATGAAGAAAAATGCACAGGGAACCAATAGTGATGGGAAGAAATCTGGGATTCACATCAATGGAGTGAACCAGAAGGAAGAAAAAAACAATCAAACAGAAAAGAATGAAGAAATATGAATTCAAAAAAAATGAGGAGAGGCTTAGGAACCTCCAGGACACCTTTAAACATTTCAACATCTGAATTATAGGGGTACCAGAAGAGGAAGAGGAAGAGCAACAAGTGGAAAAGTTATTTGAACAAATACTAAAGGAGAACTTCCCAATCTGGCAAAGGAAATAGACTTCCAGGAAGTCCAGGAAGTTCAGAGAGCCCCAAAGAAGTTGGACCCAAGAAGGAAAACACCAAGGCACATCATAATTACATTACCCATATTAATCCAAGATTAAAATAGAGAGAAACCTAGAAGCAGCAAGAGATAAGGAGACAGTTACCTACAAAGGAGTCCTCATCAGACTGTCAGCTGATTTCTCAAAAGAAATCTTGCAGGCAAGAAGGGGCTGGAAAGAAGTATTCCAAGCCATGAAAGGCAAGGACCTACATCCAAGATTGCTCTATCCAGCAAAGCTTTCATTTAGAATGGAAGGGCAGATAAAGTGCTTCTCAGAGAAGGACAAGTTCAAGTTCATCATCACCAAGCCCCTATTATATGAAATGTTAAAGGGACTTATCTAAAAAAAAGAAGATAAAAACATGTATAGTAAAATGACAGCAAACTCACAATTATTAACAACCACACCTAAAACAAAACCAAAAACAAACTAAGCAAACAATTAGAACAGGAACAAAACCACAGAAATGGAAATCACATGGAGGGTTAGCAACAGGGGAGTGGGAGAAGGAGAGAGGGGCAAAAGGTACAGAGAACAAGTAGCATAGATGGTAGGTAGAAAATAGACAGGGAGAGGGTAAGAATAGTATGGGAAATGCAGATGGTAAAGAACTTATGACACATGGACATGAACTAAAGGGGGGGATGTGGGTGGGAGAGGGTGTGCAGGGCGGAGGGGAATGAAGGGTGGGGAAATGGGGCAACTATAATAGCATAATCAACAAACTATATTAAGAAAAAAGGTTGGCTGGGAAACTGGAAGTGAAAAAGGATGGAACCCACACTTTCTGCAGGGATGGGAATGGGCAGTCAGGGTTAGAAGTCATGCCCTCCGTGGACATGCAGCAAATAGGCCCTGAGGTCAGTTTGTGAGACAAACAGCGACCTAAGTCTCCTTTTATCTGAGACACACACTAAGCAGCTCCATGAGCTCCTCATGAATGACCCCGAGGGGCAGAGCCTGGTTCCTCATTCTGCCTCAGGGCCTAGGGCAGACCTCTTCCTTGTGTCAAGGGTGCTTGCTGGGGATTGCCTCTCCTGGCCTGAAGTATAGGAGGGGCCCACGGTGGAAGGGCTGGTGGAAGGGTTGATGTCCTGGGCAGGCTGGAGGGCTCCTGGTGGGTGGGAGAGGCCTCCTTCTGGGACTCAGGAAGGGGCCGGGCTCTCAGGCAGCCACACTGTTCTTGCTCTTGGTTGGGCTGGTCCTCTTCCTCCTCCTGCTCCAAATCAAAGTTCTGTGGACAAGGATGCTGGTGAAGCCTGGCCCTGCACCTGCCCACCTGCAGTGACATCTCCCTGTGCAGGGTGCTCCCCGAAGCTGCTGTCTGCTGGAGCTACTGTATTGGCTTACATTCTGCACCTTCCAGTGAGGAGCCATTCCTGGGTCCCACCCAACACTGGCCTGGCCTACTTTGAGCTCCTGCAAAATCTCATCTGCAAAGTCCCAGGAATTCTCTTTGTAAGACACAGCCAATTGAATTGCATCATTGAAGAGCTGTGAGAGGTGGGGGAGGAAGGAAACCTTGCTGTGCATGCCAAGGACCTGGGCTCTGCCTGCCTCAAACCCACTGGTCCCCATCCTAAGTCCACATAACACTGCACCCCTCAAATCAGTAAGGCCATCCCTTAGTGCACCTGCTTCCCATCACCCTGACTCCACAAGTGGTCAGAGGCCCACCAGCCCCTCTGTCAATAGTTACAGGGACCCTGCCTGTCACAGGCCCAGCCACAGTCCCAGGGCCCTGCCCCCTGCAGTCAGCCCGGCCTGTGGGAGCTGCCCAGTCCCTGTGTGATGCATCCCCACCTCACCTGGCTGGCTCTGCCATCTGTCATTACTTTCACGACGTTGGTGCCATCAGCAGCCAAGAGAAAGTACAGGGGCAGGGAGAACTTCCTGGCAAAGCTGAAGCTTTTTGGGGTGGTCTTTATGTCCACTGCAGAGAGGAAGTAGGATACCACATTGCCCCCTGGGGGGTGGGGAGATGTCACTGCAGGTAGGATATCAAGGGAAAGAGAGGGGCTGGTGGGCAGGGTCGCGGGGCCCCTTGCCAGAGAGCGGGATGTTTACTGGGAGGGAGGTAACAGCGTGTGACTGAGGGTGTGTCTTAGGCCCTCGGGAACCTCGGACACCAGAGGCAGGGAGGGCCTCACCATTGATTTTATTGGCCACCAGATCTCCAGCCTGAATTCCCGAAGCTCCACATGCCAGGTGCCTACTGCCTGTAGGTGGTCTTCCTCTGCACATCAAACACTGGCAGTGACCAGAGGAAGGCAGCTCAGGGGAGTCAAGGTCCCAAACGCCGCCCAGGTGACTTGCCCCACAGAGAGGCGGGTGTGGGCGCCTGCCCTGGGCCCAGCTGGACACAGAGGCACAGACCTCGATTCCTCCTCCTGTCCTCGGTTTCGTGAAGCACGAGCCTAGAAGTGGAATTGTGGGATCATTTGGTGATTCTGTATTTAATTTCTGATGAACCACCGTGTTTCTGCAGCAGCTGCACCACTTCACATTCATCTTCCTTTTCAGGACTGAATAGAACTGTATTCCACAGAGAGAGTATGTTCCGCCTGTCCAGGCCTGTGCAGGTGGATGTTTGGGTGGTGTCCACCTTTTTGGTATGTGATCTAGGCTGTTATAAACATTCATGAACAAATTTTGGGTGGGAAACCTGTTTTAAGTTTTGGGAAGTATATAACTAGGACTGGAATTGAGTTAAAAGGTAACTGGATGTTTAACTTTCTGAAAACACATTAAACTGTTTCACATTCCTGCAGCATAAGAGGGTTTTAATCTCTGCACATGCTAGTCAAAACTTGCCTTCAATTTGTTAACTATATTCCTGTGGGAGGAACTCTGTCCAGCAGCATGCTCCTCCTGTCCAACGTGGATGAGAAATAAGTCGTCCTGGACACAACCTTGCTGTTCTGGCAGGAAAGGGGATAAGGATTCCTTCTAGTGGAGAACACCCCAAGCCTTTCTCCCAAACAGCTTTTATTGGGAATGGTATGTGTAGGTGTACAGTATACATCATAGCTCATCAGTCAGTGTCAAAAAAGCTACAGTCATGTGAAAACATATTATCTATAGATAACAATCGAAGGAACACAGAGATCTGACTCAGGTCAGGGTCCATTAGTCGTGCTGACACCGGGGGTCTTTAAGACAAGTTTCATGAGATAAGGAGTTTACTCCTTATGCCTTGAACTTAAACATCTGGTTTATATCAACAGAGCCATACAAAACAAAGCAGAAAAAGCTTCAAAGGATACAATGTATTTATCAGGCCTGGTTCCCATAGGAACCTTGGTGTTAGAGTGGGGTCCTGTCTGCCACCTGTGTTTTTTACCTGATTTTCCAGGGAGACTTACTAGCCCCTTTCAGGGCTGGCTTATGTGGGGTTCCACTCTTGGAAACCACATAGAGTGGTTCCTAATGTATTCATCCTATTGTATGTGAAAGTGGATATCTCACTGTGGCTTTTATTTTCATTTCAATAAGGATTATTGCTCTGGCCAGTGTGGCTGAGTGGACTGAGCACCGGCCTGCAAACCAAAAGGTTGCCTATTCGATTCCCAGTCAGGGCACAAGCCCAGGGTACGGCCCAGGCCCCCAACTGGGGGCTTGTGAGAGGCAACCAAAGTTAATGTATCTCTTGCACATTGCTGTTTTTCGCTCTCCCTTCCCCTCTCTTTAAAATAAAATAAATACAATCTTAAACAATGATTATTAATGTTGAACCTTTTTATGTAATTGCTGTCATTTTTATGTCTTGTCTGTACAAGTGTCCATTCAAGTCCTTTTCTCATTTTAAAATTGGATCGTGTGTCTTTTTGTTCAGTTTTAAAACTAATTTTTATATTAGGGTTCCAGTTAGGGGCTAGGAGTTAGGAGTCAAGAGAGGTCAGGATTAGGGTATGGGGTAGAAGGTCAGGGTCAGGCTTTAGAGTGTAAGGGTCGGTTTTAAGGGTCTAGGGTCCAGGGTTATAGGGTTAGGGTTTGAGTTTAGAGGTTAGAGGTTAGGGTGCAGGGTAGAGACTATGGGGTTGGGGTCAGGGTTAAGCCTCACTGGCTCACTCCCCGCTCTTCCCTTTCTGTCTCTCTGAGGCCTCCAGGACTTGCCCAGCGTCACACCTGAGTCAGGGTTGAGCTGGAGGCATGGTTTCTGCTTTCCCTCCCAGTCCTGGACCTCAGTAAGCATGTCCAGTGCGTTGCAAACAATGCAGTCTCAACACACGCGTCAGAATCCATGGTCCCAGAGACTCCCTCTGCACCGTCCTCCAGGGCGGGGCGGCTACTGAGATGGAGACCCTGTTCCTTCCCTGTGTGGGAAGGGAAACGCTGGAGCGGGAAGGGAGATGCAGCCGGGGAAGCACCCTGGATGGCTGCGTGTGTTTTCCTTAGTTTACGGTCCATTTTATTAATGTTGTTTTTACTAGCACGTCACTCCTTTTGTTTAGGTTACCAGACTGAAACGACAGGTTTCTCTTATTTGATGCTTAATTCTTCCCTCTTTCTAGGGCTTAAAATAGGAACTACATCAAAGGGAGCACGTTACTAAGTCTAGATTCACCCTCTTTCTCCCTCCTCCCCCCCCGCCCCCGCCCCGCTCATTCTAATATTACTGCAGAATGGGCACAGCCTATTACCGACGCCCTCCCCTCCCCGGGCCCCGAGGCCGCCCTTTGGCCCGACCCCCCACGGCCCGCGGCCAGGGACCTACCTGCCCGGCGCTCAGCTCCGTCTCCCTTTGGTCCTGACAGTCCGGGTGGTCAAGCCAGTCCCACTTGGCCCGCCCGTCCCGCCTTCCCTCCTAGTGGCCGCTGGACCGGGACGCTCCAGCGGGTCAGCCCGCGTAGGCGGCGGGGGCGAAGGTCCTGGGAAGCAGAGCAGAGGAGGGCGCGGGCGATGCGGGTCCCGGAACTTCGAGAACTCCCGGAGCAGGAGTGACCAGCACTCTGCCCGGTGCGCTACGGGAGGGAGGGAGAGGGGTGTTAGGGGGGCGGAGGTGCTGGCGGGGATGCGACCTTGGCGGGTCGGGGTTCTGTGTTCAGGGTGCGGGGGTGAAGCCCCGGGGAGGAGGGAGGGCGATTCGTGTCTGAAAGGACTGGACCCAGGTGCGTGGTGCTGAAAAGCGGCGGGTACTGGAGAGGGTGGACCGGAGCGGTGGGTGGTGGGGGAAGGTTTGAACAGGTTACTTCGGGGGTGGGAGGGGGAAGGCCCGCGAGGAATTTGGGTGGAACGGAGAGAACTGAGGTTTGGGGACGGGGACCTGCGGGGGGGACCTGCGGGCTGGTGGAGGTGACGGAGACGGTGAGAGACTGCAGGAGGGTTTTGGTGAAAGGGCGATGGGGAGGGAGATGGAACGCGAGGTCGCGTTTTCATACAGGTTTGGGGGTCCCTCTCCCCCGTGGGCAGGAAGGGAGAGCGGAATGCAGCGGCCTCAGCGCGAATAACGCCGCGCACCCCGCCTTTGGCCTCTCAATCCCGGGCAGGGCGCAGCACGGATCCCGGTTTCGCGGAGCAGGAGAGTGCTGAGGGTTCACTTGGATGCGCTCTCCAAGGCCGCCTAGCTCACCTCTGTCTTTCCTGGTTATGAAAAAAAGAAAGAAAAAAAAAACCCGGGAAAATCAGCGTCCAGGGAGTGTGGTGAAAGAGCGAAGGACTTCTTCCGTTTTCCCCAGTGCGCGAACAGGGAGAGGGTCGCGCTGCGCTGGACCCCACGTGCGGACCCAGAGGCTTCGGACGCCTGAGTCAGGGACCCGCAGCCTCGAGGCAGCAAGCTCGTTACACGCGCGCTTTTCTCTCCAAACCTTTCTTTGGCTGTTCGGTGCCAGTTGAGAGAGTCAGCGTTTATGTCAGAAATGTCCCTGGTGAGACAAATGTCCCTGTTAGAGAGGACGCCGCCCCAGTGGGGGTCTGGTTCTCACTGTGTGTGCGGCCAGGGGAAGGGCCGAGATAGAGTCTGGGGACAGTTCTGGTACCATACGTGAAGTGGTTGACTGAGAAGGTCTTCTTTGCTGTAGCCACTGTGAGCAGTTCTCCCTAAAAATGAAAGTGAACTTTGCTATCGAAACAGAATTAGGCAGGTGGCAGATGGACTGGAGGAATGAGGCAAAAGGTGTCAGAGGATAGTAACTCCCACCCAACCCCGTTGCTGAAGTTGGGACCACTCTTGCCAGGAGTTACTGCGTCCAGAAGCCCTCGGGGTTGGTGTTGGTCTGTGACTTGCATTGCTGAATAATTGGGACCACAGCATTGGCTGCCTTCTTCTTCCCTCTACTGTCTCCAGTGTGACCCGACCCCAGTGTTGGGGCACCCAGAGCTGATGTGACAGGACTACCTGTGCTCTCCAGGAGGGACCTTTCCCCACAATCAGGGGCCCCAGAGACAAGATGACGGGAATCACTCTTCTCTCTGGTGGGACAGTTTTCCAGACACACAGGGGAGAGAGCCAGTGTGATGGACTCCCTACTCTGTCAGGAGGGAAGGCCCTAGACTAAGTTTCGGTGGTTACCATGGAGATACCCAAACTGGAACTCTCAGGAAAGGAGACTTGGCCCAGGAAGTCTTCCTAAAGGGGACTTGGCCCAGTTGTTAGGAGACTGTGAGGGACTGACTGAGTGTCAGTCCTTACCATGGAGACACCCAAACAGGAAATCTAGTGAAACAAGGCTTGGGCCAGGAAGACTCATGAGATGAGACTTGGCCCCATTGCCAGGGTAGAAGCTGGGACTGACTGAGTTTCGGTGGCTACCATGGAGACTCCCGAAACTGAATTCTCCAGAGATGAGACTTGGCCAGGTTGCAAGGATACAAGCCAGGACAGAGTTTTGGGAGTTACAATGGAGACGCGTGTATCGGAAGTCTTGCAGATGAGATTTGGCCTGAGGAATCTCGCAAGATGATACTTGGTGCAATTGCTAGGTGATGGCTGGGCACTAAGTTTAAGTGGTTACCATGGAGGGGCCAGAACAGGAACTCTGGCGAAATGAGACTTGGCCCAGGAAGTCTCACAAGATGAGACATGGCCCTGTTGGTATGATACAAGCTGGGACTGGCCGAGTTTCAGTGGTTACCATAGAGATGCCTGAACTGGAACTTTCGTGGGACGATACTTTTCCTGGGAAGTGTTGATATTCGAGACTCGGCCCTGTCCCAAGGAGACGGCCCTGGAGTGACTGAGTTTTGGCAGTTACCATGGAGATGACCAAACTGGAATTATCCGGAGATGAAGACTTGGGCCAGAAAGTCTCGCGAGACAAGACTTGTCTCCGTTGCTAAGATATGAGCCAGGACTAAGTTTCGGTGGTTACCATGGAGACTCCCGAAACTGAATTCATGCGAGATGAGACTTGGCCAGGTTGCAAGATTCAAAGGCAGAACAGAGTTTTGGCAGTAACAATGGAGAAGCGGGTACCAGAATTTACACAGGAGGGACTTGAATAGCGAAACCTCTCAGGAAAATGCTTGATGTGGTGGGTCGGTGATGGCTGAGGACTTAGCTTCAGTGGTTACCATGGAGGTGCCTGAGGAGGAACTCTCCCGAAATGAGACTTGGCCGGGGAAAACTTGAGTGATGAGACTTGGCCAGGTTGTATGGTTACAAGCCTGGACAGAGATTTGGATGTTTCCATGGAGATGCCTGAACTGGAAGTCTCGCAAGATGAGACTTGGCCTCATGATTCTTCCAAGATGAAACTTAGTCCTGTTGCTATGAGATGGCAAGGGACTGTCTGACCTTCGGTTATTACCATGGAGACACCCAAAACTCAAGTCTGGGATGAGGAGACATGGCCCAGCAAGTCTTGTGAGATGAGACTTGGTAAGGTTGTAAGGTTAGAAGACAGAACAGAGTGTCCTGGGTTTCCATGGAGATTCCCGAACCAGAAGTGTTGTGGGATATGACTTGCCTTTAGAAATTTCATGAGATGAGACTTCACAATGTTGCTAGGAAAAAAGGCGGGATGACTATTTTTCTGTGGTTATCATGGAGATGACTGAACCAGAGCTTCATGGAGATGAGACTTGGGCCAGAAAGTCTCCTGAGACGAGACTTGTCACCATGGCTTGGGTACGAACTGGGAATGACTGAGTTTTGCTGGTCAAAATGGAATCTCCCAAAACTGAATTCTCACGAGATGAGACTTGGCCAGGTTGCAAGGATAAAAGCTGGGACAGAGTTTCAGGAGTTACAATGGGGACACGGGTACTGGAAGACTCGCAGAAGAGACTTGACCAGCGAATCTTGCAAAAAGATGCTTGGTGTGGTCGCTGGGCGATGTATGGGGACTAAGTTTTAGTGGTTACTATGGAGGCGCCTGAACAGGAACTCTGGCAAAATGAGACTTCACCTGCACAAGACAAGACTTGACCCGGTTGGTAGGATACAAACCTGGACTGGCTGAGTTTCAGTGGCAACGTGGAGACACCTGATCCAGAACTGTCTCGAGATGAAACTTTGTCAGGGAAGGGTCGAGATAGGAGACTTGTCCCTGTCCCAAGGAGTAGGCCCTGACTGACTGAGTTTGCCCATTTGGCACAGAGATGCCCAAATCAGAGGTCTCAGGAGGCGAGACAAGACATTTCCCAGGAAGTCTCCAGAGACCAGACTTGGCACAGTTGGTAGGAGATGGCCCGGGACTGACTGAGTTTGGGTGGTTACCATAGTGACGACCGAACCGGAACTCTCCAGAGATTAGTCTTGGGCAAGAAAGTTTCATGAGACTAGAATTGTCCCCATTGCTAGGATATGAGCTGTGACTGACTGAGTTTAGAGGTTTTCTGTGGACACACCACCCGGAATGTCTTGTGAAATGAAACTTGGTCAGGTTGTAATGTTACAAGCTAGGACAGAGTTTCAGGAATTTCCATGGAGATGCCTGAACCGGAAGTCTCTTGAGATGTGACTTGGCCCTGGAAATCCTGTGAGACGAGGCTTCACCCCCTAGCTAGGATACAAGGCTGGACTGACTGTTTCCACAGTTGTCATGGAGATAATCTAACAGAAACTCTCCAGAGATGAGACTTTGGCCAGAAAGCCTTGAGTGGAGACTTGTCCCTGTCACTAGGATACAAGCTGGGACTGAATGAGTTTAGACAGTTACTGTGGACTCACTATCCTTGAAGTTTTGTGAGACCAGAGTGCCCAGACAATCTTACAAGATGAGACTTGACCCCGTTGGTAGGATACAAACTGGGACTGGCTCAATTTTGGTCATTACAATGGGGACACCTGAACCGCAACTGTTGTGGGATAAGACTTTGCCTGGGAAGTGTCACAATACGAGACTTGGCCCTGTTCCAAGGAGTCCTCCCTGGACTGACTATTGGTGGTTACTATGGAGTTGTGCTAACAGGAACTATCAGGAAATGAGACTTGGGTCAGGAAGTCTTGCCAGAGAAGACTTGTCCCCATTGCTAGGTTACAAGCCTGGAATGACTGAGTTTCAGTGGTAACCATGGAGATGCCCTAAGCAAAGCCTCATGAGACGAGACTAGTCTTGGAAAATCTTGCAAGACAAGGCTTGGGGCTGTCCCTAGGAGATGGCACTGGAGTGAGTTTTGGTGGTTACCAAGGAGATGCCAGAACCGGAAGTGTCTCAAAATGAACTTGACCTCGGAAGTCTCCCCAGACGAGATTTGGCCCAATCACTAGGAGGCGGGTTGGAAATGTCTGAGTTTTGGTTGTCAGGAGACGCTGGAACTGGAAGTCTCGCGAGATGAATTGTGTCCTGGGAAGTCTCCTGAGACGAAACACAGCCCATTTGCTAGAGGAAGGCCAGGGACTGACTGAAGTTTTGTGGTTAACACTGAGGCACCAGAACCACAAGTCTCACAAGTGGAGACTTGGTCTGGTCACTAGGAGACAGCTTGGGACTGACTGAATATTGATGCTTACCATAGAGACGCCTGAACCAGAAGTCTAGTAAGCCAAGACTTGGCCCAGGATGTCTCACAAGACAAGATATGCCACATGTAATCTCGCAAGACAAGATTTGGCCCAGGAAATCTCGGTAGACACAACTTGGCCCAGTTGCTAGGAGACGACCCAGGACGCACTGAGTTTCAGTGGTTACCTTGGAGATGCCTGAACCGGTAGTCTTGGGAGCCCAGTCTTTGCCTGGGATATCTTGCTAGATCATAGTTTGCCAGGTTGCTAGGATATGGCCCAGAAATGACTGATTTTTGGTGGTAACCATGGAGTAGACCAAACCAGAAAGTTTGGTCTTGCGAGACGAGACTTGGCCCAGAAAGGCTCCAGAGACAATACTTGGACAGGGAACTCTCGCAAGATGAGACTTGGCCCCATTGGTAGGATACAAGATGGGACTGACTGAGTTTCACTGGTTACCATGAAGACTCATGAAACTGAATTCTCCAGAGATGAGTCTTGGCCATGTTGTAAGGATACAAGCCAGGACAGAGCTTTGGGAGTTACAATGGAGATGCGTGTACTGAAAGTCTTGCAGATGAGACATGGCCTGTGAAATCTCACAACATGATACTTGGTACAGTTGCTAGGTGATGGCTGGGGACTAAGTTTCAGTGGTCACCATGAAGGCGCTTGCACAAGAACTTTCAAAAAATGAGACTTGGCCCGGGGAAGTCTCATGAGATGAGACTTGGCCCCGTTTCTAGGATACTAGCCAGGACTGACTGAGTTTTGGTGGTTACCATGGAAACACCCGAGCTGGAAGTCTCCCATGGCAAGACTTTGCCTGGGAAGTATCTCCAGACAAGACTTGTCACTGTTGCTAGGAGATGGCCCTAGACTGAGTTTCCATGGTTACCATGAAAATACCAGAATGGGAAGTTTTGTGAGATGAGGCATTGCCAGGGTGCAAGGAATCAAGCTGGGACTGAGTGTCAGTGGTAAACAAGGAGAAGCCCAAACCAGAAGACTTGTGAGACAAGACATGGCCCCCGAAATCTCACAAGATAAGACTTGGTGTGATCACTATATGATGCCCTGGGACTGACTGAGTTTCAGTCGTTACCATGGAGATGCCTGAAAATAAAAATAAAAATTAAAAATAAAAATTAAAAAATAAAGATTACCTAAAAAAAACTTTGCTGGTTTCAAACTGGCCAAGCCAGTTTTTCTGGTCTTGCTGGCTGCAGCAGGCTGGCCAGAGCAATTGCTGCAGGAGAATTCCCCAAAGAGTGTCTCTTTTTTCACTTTTTCTGTTTGAGAAATTCCTGCTCAAGACTACTGCTCTGTTCAGTGGCCTGGCCTCTCACACAGCCCAATTCTCCAGCCAGACCAGGGACTATCCAGGTTAGGCCCCTCACAGCCAGATTCTCAACTTTCCCAAGCCAGAGTCCACAGACTCCATAGGTGGTGCTCACAGCCCCTGTGTGTTTGCAACTTAGTCCTTATTCCCCTCTCTGTGACTTCAAGCAACCAGATCTCTCCTGGTGCTGCTCAAACATTGTTTGGCTGGGGAGGGAGCAGTTGACCCAGCTGTCTCCCAAAAAACCTGTGGCAGACCAGGCGGGTGCCAGGCCTGGGGTGGCAGCTTCCCTGGTCCCCGCACTGGTCCCTGGAACCTTATTGGCTTGAAGCATTTTCCTTACAGTCTGGTTTTTCAATGTCTGCTACAATTTTAGGTCTTCTATTTCCATATATGCTGGAGTACTGTGGGCTGTTTGCTCTGTTCCTCAGTAGATTGGCTACATCTTTCTTCCTTGTGTAGGGGGAAATCCCGTGTGATTTAGTGGAGTGCCAACTCTTCAGCACTGCATCTTCAGAATGGAATTTACGTGGAGCACAGAAAGTGTACATTTAGCTTGATAGTCATTTTGGAATTCACAAACGTGTCGAGTACAGTTTACCCACTATGGTCTCTATGCATTTCTTAGGCTATCTTCTCTCCTAGAAAAAATACATCGGCGAGAACTATGATATAGAAACTAATGGTATTTCACAGATGATACACTCCTATGCTCTCATTGACTCATGAGAGTGTGGAAAGTTGATTCTGGAAGCTCGTGCACTAACTTTCCATGACAGTGAAATTTCAGAGAGATACCTCAATAGAGGTGTGAAAAACAGTACACGTTACTGTAAATAACATGCATTTTGTCTTGTCCTGCACTGAGTCCTCTGAGGTGGTTATAAACACTGAAGAAGGTGCTTTCTAAAAACACCCTACACTTAAGACTTTGTCCTTCCCAAGTGATTTGTAAGAATTCAAACAATTCAGTCCTGTTTGTTCCGGAGAGAAATGCATATGGAGAGCCAAGGGGACAGTGGGCTCGTATTTATTTCTACATTCATAAAACTGTGTTGTCCACCTCAGGTAGTACACTGTACATGCACGTCTTGGTGAGACTCAACTTTTCTGCTGAAAAAAATTTTTCGGTAAATCTAAACTCTATAAATTCATTGTCATGGGATTCCATAGTGATATGCTTCCATTCACTCTTGTGCTGATGAAGAATCATTTCACTAGCTCATCGCTGTCAAGCTGTCCATGGAAATTATATTTCAGAAGGGTACTTCAACAGAAGGGTGACAACAGTGTATCCTGACATGCAACTCATTTCATCTTCTATTGGAATGAGAACATTGATAATGTGTCCTACAGTTACCATGGCTTTGGTGGAAAACCTGCCTTGACAAAAGTCTTAAAACCCCATGTATTTTAGAGGAGTACCAACGGTTCACCACTGCACTGTCAGAGTGGAATTTACATGGAGCACTGAAAGTGGACATTTAGCTTGATATTTACTTCCAACTTCCAAAAGGTGTCAAGTACACTTTGCCCTGTATGTATGCATTGCTTAGGCTACAATTCTTTTGTTAAAAACAATACATTGTAAGTAGTGTGTTACAGAAAATAATGGTATTTCACAGAAGATACACTCCCATGCTCTTGTTCACTCATGTGAGGGTGGAAAGTTGAATTTGAAAGTCCATGCTCTAACTTTCCACGACAGTGAAATTATAGAGAGATACCTCAATAGAGATGTAAAAACAGTACTGGTTACTGTAAACAACATGCATTTCATCTTGTCCTGCACAGAGTCTTTTGAGGTGGTTGTAAACATTGTAGGAGGTGCTTTCTAAAAACGCACAACACTTGAGACTTTGTCCTTCCCAAGTGATTTGCAAGAATTCAAACAATTCAGTACTGTTTTTTTTTTTCCGGAGAGAAATGCACATGGAGAGCCAAGGGGACAGTGAGTTCATAATTGTATCTACATTGACAAAACTGTGTTGTCCACCTCAGGTGGACAGGTAGTACACTGTACCTGTACATCTTGGTGAGACTCGACTTTTCTGCTGAAAAAAAATTTTCGGTAAATCTATGCTCTAGAAACTCATTATCATGCAGGGATTCCATAGTGATATGCTTCCATTCACTCTTGTGCTGACGGAGAATCATTTCACTAGGTCCTCACTATCAAACAATGCATGAAATTCATATTTCAGAAAGGTACTTCAACAGCAGGGTGACACCAGTGTGTCCTGACACACCACTCATTTCATTTTCATCTGGAAAGAGCACATTAATAATGTGTCCGATAGTGACCATGGATACAATGGAAATCCTGCCTTGAGAAAACTCTTTCATTCCTGTGTGATTTAGTGGAGTTCCAACTCTTTACTACTGCATTGTCAGAGTGGAATTTATGTGGAGCACAGTAAGTGTACATTTAGCTTGATATTTACTTTGTACTTCTCAAAAGTGTCCAGTACAGTTTACCCACTGCTGTCTTTATGCATTCCTTATGCTACACTTCTCTTGATGAAAAATGCATCAGTGAGAACTGTGATATAGAAAATAACAGTATGTCACAGATGATACCCTCCTATGCTCTCGTTGACTCATGAGAGTGTGGAAAGTTGACTTTGGAAGCACATATGGTAACTTTAGACGAAAGTGATATTTCGGAGAGATACCTCAATAGAGGTGTGAAAATCAGTACTCGTTATCGTAAACAACGTGCATTTCGTCTTGTCCTGCACTGAGTCTTTTGAGTTGGTTATGAGCACCAAAGAAGGTGCTTTCTAAAAACACACAATGCTTGAGACTTTGCCCTTCCCAAGTGATTTGCAAGAATTCAAACAATTCAGTACTTTTTTTATTCAGAGAGAAATGAACCTGGAGAGCCAAGGGGACAGTGAGTTCATATTTATTTCTACATTCACATAACTGTGTTGTCCACCTCAGGTAGTATACTGGAGAAGCACGAGTTGGTGAGACTCGACTTTTATGCTAAAAAATAAACATCATAAAATTTATACTCTAGAAATCCATTGTCATGCAGGGATTCCATAATGATATGCTTCCATTCACTCTTGTGCTGATGAAGAATCATTTCACTAGCTCACTGCTGTCAAGCAACACATGGAATTCATATTTCAAAAGGGTACTTCAATAGAAGGATGACAACAGTGCGTCCTGACATGTGACTCATTTCATCTTCTACTGAAATGAGTAGAGTGATAACATGTCCTACAGTGACCACGGCTTCAGTGGAAAACCTGCCTTGACAAAACTCTTAAAACCCCGTGTATTTTAGAGAAGTACCAACTGTTCACCACTGCATCGTCAGAGTGGAATTTACGTGGAGCACCGAAAGTGGACATTTAGCTTGATATTCACTTCTGACTTCCAAAAAGTGTCGAGTACACTTTGCCCACTACTGTCTGTACCCATTGCTTAGGCTATGATTCTGTCATAAAAAATATGCATTGGCCAATACTGTGTTATAGAAAATAATGGTATTTCACAGATGATACACTCCTGTGCTCTTGTTCACTCATGTGAGGGTGGAAAGTTGATTGTGGAAGCTTGTGATCTAACTTACCATGAAAGTGAAATTTCAGAGAGAAACCTGAAGAAATGTGTGAAACACATAACATTCCCGTAGACAACATACATTTTAAGGTGTCGTTAAATAGTCTTTTGAGGTACAAAATTACGTTTACATGGAATAAACTTCTTTGGTACAGATTCATTTAAAGAATACTTTCTTGTAAAAATAGGAAAGATGAGCCCTGGCTAGCATAGCTCAGTGGATTGAGCACGGGCTGCGAACCAAAGTACTGCAGGTTCGATTCTCAGTCAGGGTACATGCCTGGATTGCAGGCCATGACCCTCAACAACCCCACATTGATGTTTCTTTCTCTCTCTCTTTCTCTTTCTCCTTCCCTTCCCTTTCTAAAAATAAATAAAATAAAATCTTAAAAAAATAGGAAAGACAATACATGTGTGTAGGGTGTAGGGTCCGATCTTGGAGAAGACGGTTTTGTGAATGTGAAGCTTAGTATGAATCTAACACTTCATTCTCTGTAACCAAGTACATTTCTCTCTGAACAGTAAAGAAGAATTTAAACCTTTCCAAATCATTAGGAAATGAGACCCTTTTGAATACAACAGGTGTTAGACACCGTGTACAATATTTATAACATTAGTAAATGCACACCTTTTAGAAGAAGTTGAAAGGAATGGTGTCTCCAGTAACACATACTGTTTTAACACTTCTCTAAAACTATTGCTCTGAAATGCCACTTTTTTGGTAATTATGATAAAGAGAGAGCTTCTAGGTCAACTTTCTGTTACAATTTAGTGAACACAGGTCTAACTCAATGTCTTTTTTGCAGTAGAATAAATCTCTGCACTACAGATACCTCCACAGATTTTTTTCATGTAAAAAGAACAGTGAGGATGAGACATGCATGCAGTTTGTAGTACTTGACTTGGAGCAAATGGTTTTGTGAATGTGAAACTGACTAGGAATCAAAGAGTCTAATTTCTGTAAACAAGTGCATTTATCTCTGATTGAAGGGTAATGACCTATTTCAACACATCCAAGTCAGTTAAAAATGATATTCCTTTAGAAAAAAACAGGTTTAAGAAAGTAAGTTCTTCAGTGTTTATAGAGCTCAGTCAATGTACTCCTTTCAGTAGAAGTGAAATGAATGGTGTCTCCGGTAATACATACTGTTTTAACACTTCTGTGGAAGTATTGCTCTGAAATGCCTGTTCTGTGGTAACTTTCTTTTTTTTTCTTTTAACAATTTTATTCATTTATTTTTAGACAGAGGGGAAGGGAAGAGAGGGAGAGAAACATCAATGTGTGGTTGCCTCTCATGTGCCCCCTACTGGGGACCTGGCCTGCAACCCAGGCATGTGCCCAGACTGGGAATGGAACCAGCGACCCTTTGGTTCTCAAGCTGGCACCCAATCCACGCAGCCACATCAGCCAGGGCTATGTGGTAATTTTCTTAAAAAAGAGCTTCTAAGATCAATTTTCTGTTACAATTGACAGCACAGACCCATAATACTAAGTCATGTTTAAGTAGAATAAACATCTTTAGTACAGATTAATCCAAAGTACTCTTTCATGTAAAAATAATAGGGAAGTTAAGACATGAGTGTAGAGAGCAGTATCTGACCAGAAGACTTTTTTTGTGAAATTGAAACAGAGTATGAATCTAAGAACCCATTTTCTGTAAACAAGTACATTTCTATCATATTGAACAATAATGAAGTGTTTCAATGCTTAAAAAACACTTGGTAATGAGAGATTTTTTAAGAAATTAGGTTTAAGAAAACAATTTGTACAGTGTTGATAAGATTACACAATGTAGTCCTTTCATTTGTAGCTGACATGAATGGTGTCTTCAGTAATACATACTGTTTTAACACTTCTGTAAAGGTACTTCTCTGAAACACCACTTTTGTGGTAATTTTGATAGTGAAACAGCCACTAAGATAAATTTTCTGTAACATTATTGACCAAGATGCCTAACACTAAGTTATGATTAAATATAATCAATCTGTTTAGTACACATTCATCAAAAGTATTATTTCCTGTGAAAACAATAGGGAAGTTAAGACATGTGTGTATGTAGCATTGTGTGACTTGGAGAAGACAGTTTTGTGAATGTGAAATTGAGCATTAGTCTAACCGTCCATTTTCTATAACCAGGGTTAGGTTTAGGGTTAAGGTTAGATTTCATTAAGATTAGGGTTAGAGTTTGGGTTAGGCTTAGGTTTAAGGTTAGGGTTAGAGTGAGGTTTAGAGTTAGTCTTAATGGTAGGGTTAGGGTTAGGGGTAGGGTTAGGTTTAATGTTATGGTTAGGTTTAGGGTTACATTTAAGGTTATGGTTAGGTTTAGGGTTACATTTAAGGTTAGGGTTAGGGTTAGGTTTAGAGGCATTGTTAGATTTAAGGTTAGGGTTAGGGTCAGGGTTTGAGTTAGTGAAAAAAACATTAAGAAAGTAAATTCTTCATTGTTTATAGAGCTCAGTCAATGTACTCCTTTCAGTAGAAGTGAAATGAATGGTGTCTCCAGTAACACATAATGTTGTAACTCTTCTGTGGATGTATTGCTCTGAAAGGCCACTTTTGTGGTAAGTTTGATACTCAAAGAGCCTGTAAGATCCACCTTTTGTCACAATGAATGAACAGAGGCTTACCTCAAGGTCTTCTTTAAGTAGAGTTAAACATGGCAGTAGAGTTTGCTCTAAAATATTTTTTTTATGAAAAAAGAATACTGAAGATAAGACTTGCATGTACTGTGTAGTACTTGACATGGAGAAATGGTTTGTTAATGTGAAACTGATTATGAATCTCAGAGTCTAATTTCTATAAACACATGCATTTCTCTGATTGAATGGTAATGACCTAATCGATGCATTCAAATCTCTTGGAAATGACACTCTTTAGAAAAAAACAGGTTAAAGAAAGAAATTTCTTCAGTGTTAATAGAGCTCAGTCAATGTACTCCTTTCAGTAGAAGTGAAATGAGTGGTGTTTACAGTAATACATACTGTTTTCACACTTCCGTGGAGGTACTGCTCTGAAATGCATTTTGTGGAAATTTTCTTTAAAAGAGCTTTCAATATCTACTTTCTCATACAATTGAGAGCATAGACACATAATACTAAGTCATCTTTAAGTAGAATAAACATCAATAGTACAGATTCATCCGAAGTATTTTTTCCTGTAAAAAGAATAGGGAAGTTAAGGTATGAGTGTACACAACAGTGTGTCCTGGAGAAAACATTTTTGTGGAAGTGAAACTGAGTATCAATCTAACATCCCATTGTCTGTAACCAAGTGTATTTCAATTGTATTGAACAGTAATGAACTGTTTCAACGCTTACAACTCTCTTGGAAATGAGAGACTTTTGAACATAACAGGTTTAAGAAAACAACTTGTACAATGTTTATAACATTAACTAATATACTTGTTTCAGTAGCAGTTGAAAGAAATGGTGTGTCCAGTAATACATGCTGTTTTAACACTTCTGTAGAAGTACTTCTCTGAAATGTGACTTTTGTGGTAATTTTGATAGCGAACAAGCAGCTAAGATATATTTTCTGTGACAATGATTGACCAAGATGCCTAAGAAGAAGTTTTGATTAAATAGAATAAATCTCTTTAGTAGAGATTCATCCAAAGTATCTTTCCTGTGAAAGGCATAGGGAAGTTAAGACATGTGTATATGTAGCAGTGTGTGCCTTGGATAAGACAGTTTTGTGAATGTGAAATTGAGTATGAATCTAACACCATTTTCTCTAACCAGAGTTAGGATCAGTGTCAGTGTTAGTGTTCAGTTTCAGGTTAGGTTTATGGTGAGGGTTTGGGTTAGGGTTATGTTAAAGGTTAGGGTTACAGTTAGGTTTAGTGTTAAGGTTAGGTTTAGGATTAGGTTTAATTTTATGGTTGGGGTTAGGGTTAGGGTTAGGATTAGGTTTAGAGTTAGAAAAAATTAAGTGTAAGAAAGTAACTTCTTCACTGTTGATAGTACTCAGAAAATGTACTCCTTTCTGTAGAAGTGAAATAATGTTATCTCCAGTATTACACACTATATAAGACTTCTTTAGAAGTACTTCCAAAATGCCACTTTTGTGGTAATTTTGATAGTGAAAGAGCAACTAAGATAAATTTTTTGTAACATTAATTTACTAAGATGCCTAACACTAAGTTGTAATTAAGTAGAATAATCTCTTTAGTACAGGTTCATCCAAAGTATTATTTCCTTTGACGACATTAGGGAAGGTAGGGCCTGTGTGTATATAGCAGTGTGTGACTTTGAGAAGATGGTTTTGTGAATGTGACATTTAGTGTGAATGCAACAGTCCATTTTCTGTAAACAGAGTTAGGGTTAGGGTTTGGGTTAGGTTTCAGGTCAGGGTTAGGGTTAGGTTTAAGTGTAGGGTAAGGATTAAGATTAGTGTTAGGTTTAACATTACGAGTAGGTTTAGGGATAAGTTTAAGGTCAGGTTTAAGGCTAGGGTTAGGGTTACCTTTAAAGTTAAGGGTAGGTTTAGGGATAGGTTTAAGGTAAGCTTTAGAATTAGGGGTAAGGTTAGGTTTAAGGTTAAGGTTAGGGTTAGGGATAGAAAAGAACAGATAATAAAAGCAACTTCTTTAGTGTTTATATAGCTCAGTCAATGTACTCCTTTCTGTAAATGTGAAATAAATGATGTCTCCAGGAATACACACTGTTTAACAATTCTGTGGATGTATTGTTCTGAAATGCCACTTTGTGATAATTTTATATCGAAATAGCAATTAAGATAAATTTTCTGTAACAATGATTGACCAAGATTCCTAACACTAAGTTTTGATTAAATAGAATATTCTCTACAATACAGATTCATCAAAAGTATTCTTTCCTGTGAAAAGAATATGGAAGTTAAGACATGTGTGTATGTGCTACTATGTGTCTTGGAGACGATGGTTTGTGAATGTGAAATTGAGTATGAATTGAAGAGTTGAATTTCTATAAACTAGTGCATTTCTCTGATTGAATGGTAATGGCCTAATCAACGCAGTCAGGTCTCTTGGAAATGACACTCTTTAGAAAAAAAGACAGGCTTAGGAAAGTAACTTGTTCAGTGTTAATACAGCTCAGTCAATGTACTCCTTTCAATAGAAGTGAAATGAGTGGTGTCTCCAGTAATACATACTGTTTTCACACTTCTGAAGAAGTATAGCTCTGAAATGCCTGTTTTGTGGTAATTTTCTTAAAAAGGAGCTTCCAAGATGAACTTTCTCGTACAGTTGATAGCACAGACACATAATACTCAGTGATATTTTATTAGAATAAACATCTTTAGTACACATTCATTAAAAGTACTCTTTCCTCTAAAAAGAATAGGGAAGCTAAGATGTGTGTGTACAGAGCAGTATTTGACCTGGAGAAGACTTTTTTGTGAAACTGAGTATGAATCTAACAGCCCATTGTCTCTAACCATGAGCATTTCAATCGTATTGGACACAAATGAACTGTTTTGACATTTACAAATCTCTTGTAAATGAGAGAATTTTCAACAAAACTGGTTTAAGAAAACAACTTCTATAGTGTTTATAACATTGCTCAATATACTCCTTTTTAGTAGTAATTGAAAGGAATGGTGTCTCTAGTAATACATACTGTTTTAATACTTTTGTAGAAGTACGTCTCTGAAATGCCACTTTTGTGGTAATTTTGATAGCGAAAGTGGAAGTAAGATAGATTTTCTGTAACAAAGATTGACCAAGATGCCTAACACTAAGTTATGATTAAATAGAATAAATCTCTTTAGTACAGATTCATGCAAGGTATTTCCTGTGAAAGGCATAGGGAGGTTAAGACATGTGTGTATATAGCAGTGTGTGACTTGGAGAAGACGGGTTTGTGATTATGAAATTCAGTATCAATCTAAAAGTCCATTTTCTGTAACCAGGGTTAGGATTAGGGTTAATGTTAGGTTTAAGGTTAAGGTTAGGGTTATGTTTTGGTTTAGGGTTATGTTTAAGTTAAGGGGTAGGGGTAGGTTTAGGGTTAAGTTTAAGGGTAGCTTTAGGGTTAAGTTTAGGTTTAGGGTTAGCATTAATGTTAGGTTTAAGCATTAGAGTTAGGTTTAAGTTTAGGGTTAGGGTTAGTAGAAGGTTTAATGTTAGGGATAGGGTTAGAAAAACACATTTAATAAAGTAATTTCTTCATTATTTATAGAGCTTAGTCAATGTACTCCTTTCAGTAAAAGTGAAATGTATGTTGTCTCCAGTAACACATAGTGTTTTAACACTGCTGTGGATGTGTTCCCCTGAAATGTGACTTTGGTGGTAATTCTGATGGGCAAAAGCCTCTAAGATCAACTTTCTGTCACATTGAGTGAAGAGAGGCCTATGTGAATATCTTGTTTAAGTAGCGTAAAACATGGCAGTACAGTTTTCTCTAAAATATTTTTCATGGAAAATAATCCTGAAGAGGCCCCTCTTATCATTTCCCCTCTGGGAGAAATGGCTCCAGCAGAAGGAAGTTGAAGAAAATGTGGGTCTTTATGTGACTTTTTATATTTGGTCAAAGTTTTTGGTGGCTCAGCTGCATGTGGGGACCATGGGCAGTGTCTAGTTATGTGTTCTTCATCATGGCTCTACATTGGAATCATCTGGGACTCTTTCTTAAAAACTCCAATGTGAGTCTCAGGAGAAAGATGGTGGCATGGTACAAGGAAGTGGATTTCCCTCACACGGGTGAGAAACTGGCCGATCTGTGGAGGAACAGAGCAAGGGGCCAACAATATTGCAATATTTATGAAAATAGGACATCAAAAATTATAGCGAACATTGAAAAACCAGATGGTAGGGAGACTGCTTCAGGATAATAAGGGCCCAGGGATCAGTGCAGGGACCAGGGAGGTTGCAGGCCCCAGCCCGGTGTTCCGTGGTCTACCTCAGGGAACTCGGAAGAGAGCAGGGTCAACCGCTCCCTACCTGGCCAAACAAGGATTTAGCAGTATGGGGGAGGACTTGTTGCTTGAAGGCACAGAGAGGGGAGCGAGGACTGAGAGACAATCACACAGGGGCTTCGAGCATCCATGTATAGCCCTGGGAAGACTGAATGCCCCAGCTTGAGAGACCAAGGGTGGCCTGGCCATGTGCTCGCACCCCCAACCCAGAGATAGTGATGTTTTGTGGAAGACCCAGATCCCACCGCCCTGAACAATGAAAGGGCATGGGCGCTCGCGGGAACCTGGATCCCATGGCGGTGATCTCAAAGGAAGTGCAGGACCCCCTCAAGATCCCCAGAGCTTACACCATGAAGTGCCTGCTACCTCAGGTTCCCAGGGACTTACACAGTGAAGTGCATGCCACCTCGGGTTCCCTGGAGCTTACACCATGAAGTGCACACTCCCTCGGGTTCCTGGGGTTTACATGGTGAAGCGCGCGCCCCCTTGGGAACCCCGGGATTTACACCATGAACCTGGAAAAGACTGGGGCACTCTGCAGGATCCTGGAGCCCAGGAACCCGTGGCGGTGAGCTCTGGTGAAGGTGCTTGGGAGCACTCAGACCCACACCTAGGGCCCTGTGGAGAGGCACTGGATTGGCTCTGGGGAGAGTGTGTGGCTAGCCCTGAGGACAGTAGCAAGAGACTGACTGAGTTCTGATTGGGAAGGGTGAAAAACATTCCAATAGTCCCTCAGCCTGCTGAAGCCAGCAAGACCAGAAAAACTGGTTTGGCCAGTTAGAAACCAACAAGAGGTTGTTTTGTTGTTGTTGTTGTGCTCTTTTTGTTTTGTTCTGTTTTTGTTGTTATTGTTTGATTTTATCTCTTTTTAAAATATTTTATTTATTTATTTTAGAGAGGGAAGGGAGAGAGAAAGAGAGAGAGAAACATCAATGTGCGGTTGCTGGGGGTCATGGCCTGCAACCCAGGCATGTGCCCTGACTGGGAATAGAACCTGCGACACTTTGGTTCGCAGCCCACACTCAATCCACTGAGCTACGCCAGCCAGGGTGTGATTTTATCTTTTTTAAAGTAACGTTTTTTTAATCCTTATTACTTTTATATCTCTAATTCCTTATGTTTCTCTTCCTTTCATCCTAGTGTTATTCCTTCCTTCCCAAATTAATCTCTCCTGCATTCCATCTTTTGCTTTTTTTTCCTTTTTTTTGAACCTGCAAGTTACTGCAAATTTGTATTATCTTTTTCTCATTGCTCTTACATTTTTAATTTTAATAGTATTTTGGTATTCCTTTTCTTTCTGTATTTTCTTCTTTGCTTCGCTGGTTACATTGTATCATTTGATAGGTTTCCCCTGTTATCTCATTCAGAGTGTATTGCTAATTTACTGTCCTTCATTTGTGTTCCCTTAGTACACTACTCAAGGTTCTATACTTCCTATTCTTGCTATCTAGGTCTCATAGATTCTGCAATATCACTGTTTCTCTAATATTACTGTCCATAAGATCTATTCCATACAATTGTAAATATTACACAACACCCCTCTGAGATCTCAGCCCAGTTTGAGGTTTCCCAAACTCTATTATTCTACTGGTTAACTCTATTCTCTTACACACTACTGCTATTAACTATTCTTTACTCCCACCCTACCTCAGAATCTGACTCCCCACAGCCTCACTGCTGTCTAGATCCAACTCAAAATCTTTTCCTCCCCAAGAAGAGTTTTATCTTCTTTCCATCCTTCCTAAAACATGGCTAGTGGGGTGGAAGATCACAGTTAACACTATAAGCAGCCAAAGGATCTCCTATCACTTTCCTACTGGCTGCTACTCTAAATATCGTAGAACACTCTCTTGCTGTCTTAAACCATTTTGCCTTACTCTTCCAAATGATCACCAAAAGGAGTAGGGGAAAGCTGTGAACACCAGCATACCCAAAGGAGACTGCACCATTGAATCTCACAGGTATTCTATGACAGAAGTTCACACCAAAAACCCAGGGAACCAGAAAAGATCAATTTAAGAAACAGAGACTAACAAGAAGAGTCTCATAAACAATGAGAAGACAAAGAAACAATCCCCAAATGAAGGGAAAGGAGGAAGCCTCAGAAAGAATGCTAAATGAAATAGAGGCAACTCAACTAATCAGATATTGAGTTCAAAGCAATGATCATCAGTAAGCTCAATGAGCTCACAATGAGCTACCAGTAACTACACGAATGCTACAATGAACTCACTGAAAACTATATAAACATGAACAAGGAAATATAAACTATCAACAGGGGCCAAGAGGAAATGAAGAATACAATTTCTGAACTGAAGAACACAGTAGAAGGAATACAAAGGAGGATCAATGAAGTAGAAGACCAGATCAGTGAATTGGAGGACAAAGTAGAAAATAACATGCAAAAAGAGCAAGAAAAGGAAAATAGACTCAGAAAAAATGAAGAGGGATTAAGAGAAATGCAAGACAATATGAAACGTAATAATATCCATTTAATAGGGATACCAGAAAGAGAAGAAGAGCAAGGGCTAGAACACCTATTTGAAAAAGTAATTATGGAAAACTCCCTAATTTGATGAGAGAAAACATCACACAAATCCAGGAAACACAGAGAGTCCCAATCAAGAGGAACCCAAAGAGACTTATCCCAAGACACATCATAATTAAAATGGCAAAATTTCAAGACAATGAGAGAATCTTAAAGGCAGCAAGGGAGAAACTGGAAGTAACATAAAAGGGAGCAACAATAAGGCTAGCGGCTGAATTCTCAATGGAAATGCTCCAAGCCAGAAGAGAATGGCAAGGAATATTCCAAGTAATGAGAACCAGAAGTCTGAAACCAAGGCTACTTTACCCAGAAAGGCTCTCAATAAAGATAGAATACCGAGAGCCAACCCAGCCCTGCTGTCTGACACAGTCACAGAGGGAACCGTACGTCCACAGAGCAGACACAGTGGGAGAAAGTACTTGGCACTCTTATGCTTCATCTTATTACTGCCCGTGCTTAGGGTCTATGTGATTTACCATGGGACTGGGACAAATGGCAATTCCACAGAAGAAATACAGTTCTTTGGAAGTAAGCAAGAAAATGACAGCTCATTGGAGAGTGACTCCCCACCAAAGTGTCCTCCTAAGTGGGTTAGAGAGTTTAAAGAATGGGGATGGAAAAGACTCCTAGGATTACTCCCTACAAAGGCCCCTATACCCACCCTTATTACACAATTCCTTAAAACCAGGGCTCTGGGAGCTAGACATAGATTCAAAAAACACATTTGGTCAGCATAGTACCAGTATACATGGTCTGTTCCCCCTCTAACTCCTAGGCCCACTAATCCCCCTTTACTCTATACCAGAATCTATCTTAAAGAGATATGATGGGTAAATATAAATGGATATTGGAAAAATTATTATACACTCATTTTCAATGAATGCTTAAGCGATCGGGACCCCCATGGTGTTTATTGCCTAAAAAGTCAGACATCAAAGATAGAAACAAATAATAAAAATACATCAACACCAAGGTAGATGGCAGGCAGCTGAATGGACTGAGCAAAACAAAGATTATTACTTGCACAAGATGACAGGGTTCTGGCACTGAAGTGAGAAGTGAGAGACAGATACTAACCACATTGACCACGAAAGCCTTCCGCATAGCCTTTGCCAGTGAGTTAAAACAGTCCTGTGCCCAGCCTCATGCCCAGCTTGCAACTTTAGTATATATAGATCAAACTTAAGTTACGCTTTAAGAAATTAAGGTGTTATATAGTGTGGTAAAATGTGTTACTGATTAATTGCAAAGATTAGGAGCTAAAGCTTGCACAATAATATGCAATAGAGAGCTGCTTCCTATTTTCTACAGAAAAAGGATAAAGCAAATATGCCTTAAAAACCTCATTTTTTATTGCTTTCACATATGGCACATGTACACACTCAACTGTATAAAAATAAAAAACTCAAGAGCCCAGGAAGAGAAGCCTGGCCACTGAGCTTGAAACTGCACCTCTTGTGTCATTCCTTCGCCGACACCGTCCATCCATTGGGAATCCCTGGACCTCTTGGAGCTGGACTCCAGCAATAGAAGGCCAAATAAGAAGCTTCCCAGACAAAATAAGTTTAAAAGAATACACCTCCACCAAACCAGCTCTGCAAGAAATGCTAAAGGGACTGATTTAAGGAGAGGAAGAAAAAGAGAGAGAAAGAGAGGAACACAGGTACATAAATGGCAATGAATAAGTACCTATCAATAATAACCTTAAAAGTAAATGGATTAAATGCTCCAATCAAAACACATAGAATAGCTGAGTGGATAAGAAAACATGACCTACACATATGCTGCCTACAAGAGACCCACCTCAGGATAAAAAACCTGCACAGGCTGAAAGTAAAGGGCTGGAAACAAATTTTCCAAGCAAATGGACAGGAAAAAAAAGCTGGTGTAGCAATACTCATATCAGACAAAATAGACTTCCAAAAAAGGGCCATAAAAAGAGGCCCAGAAGGTCACTTCATAATACTCAAGGGAAGAGTCTACCAAGAAGACATAAACATTGTATATATATATGCACCCAACATAGGAGCATCCAGATACATAAAGAAAATCTTAGAGGACTTCAAGAAAGATATTGACAGCAATACAATTATAGTGGGGCATTTTAACACCTCAGTGTCAAAAATGGACAGATCTTCCAAACCAAATATCAACATAAATATTGTGGCATTGAACAATGCCATAGATGAAATGGACTTAACTGATATATATATAGAAACCTCCATCCCAAAGAAGCTAAATACACATTCTTTTCAAATGTACATAGAACATTTTCAAAGACAGACCACATGATAGGACAAAAAACAAGCCTCAACAAATTCAAGAAAATTGAAATCATACCAAGCATTTTCTTGGATCACAAGGGACTGAAGATAGAAACCAACACCAAGGGAAAAAAATAACTCAAACACTCAAAATCATGGAGATTGAATAGCATGCTATTAAACAATGAAAGGGTCAAGAATGAAATTAGGAAAGAAATCAAAAGGTTTCTGGAAACACATGAAAATGAACTCACAACAACCCAAAACTTATGGGACACAGTGAAGGCAGTCCTGAGAGGGAAGTTCATAGCAATACAGGCCTAC
This sequence comes from Phyllostomus hastatus, assembly GCF_019186645.2. Taxonomy (NCBI): domain Eukaryota; kingdom Metazoa; phylum Chordata; class Mammalia; order Chiroptera; family Phyllostomidae; genus Phyllostomus; species Phyllostomus hastatus. The sequence goes on along the minus strand of NW_025334015.1, from coordinate 101,199 downwards.
CTAAAAAGACAGAAACATTTCAAACAAACAACCTAACCCTATGTCTAAAGGAACTCGAGGAACAACAACAAAGAGAGCCCAGAGCAAGTAGAAGAAAGGAAATAACCAAGATCAGAGCAGAATTAAATGACATAGAGACTAAAAGCACAATTCTAAGGATCAATGAATCCAGGAGTTGGTTCTTTCAAAAGATAAACAAAATTGACAAGCCTTTAAGCAGACTCATCAAGAAAAAAGGAGAGAAGATCCAAATAAACACAACTGGAAATGAAAGAGGAGAGATTACAATTGATACCACAGAAATACAGACTATAAGAAATTACTATGAAGAACTGTATGCCAAGAAGTTTGAAAACCTAGGTGAAATGGACAAATTTCTAGAAGAATATAATCTAAAACTCAGTGAAGAAGAAGCAGGAAGCCTGAACAGATCAATAACAGCCGATGCAATTGAGGCAGTAATGAAAAACTCCCGACACACAAAAACCCTGGATGAGATGGTTTCACAGAATTCTACAGAGCATTTAAGGAAGAGCTAACCCCTATCCTTCACAGACTATTCCATAAAATCCAAACGGATGGAAGACTCCCAAACTCTTTTTATGAGGCCAACATCATCCTAATCCTAAAACCACATAAAGACACAATAAAGAAAGAAAACTTCAGGCCAATATTGCTGATGAACATACATGCTAAAATCCTCAACAAAATATTAGTAAATCGCATCTAAGAATACATTTAAAAAATCATACACAATGACCAAGTGGGATTCATTCCAGGGATACAAGGATGGTATAATATTCCCAAATCAGTAAATGTGCTACATCACATAAACACGACCAAAGACAAAAATCACATGACCATATCAATAGATGCAGAAAAAGCATTTGATAAGGTACAGCACCCATTTATGATAAAAACACTCAGCAAAGTGGGAATAGAGGGAGCATTCCTAAACATAATAAAGCATATATGAGAGACCTACAGCCAACATCATACTCAATGGGCAAAAACTAAAATCTTTCCCACTAAGATCAGGAACAAGACAAGGCTGTCCACTTTCACCACTTCTATTTCAAATAGTACTGAAAGTTTTAGCCACAGCAATCAGACAAGAAAAAGAAATAAAAGGCATCCAAATTGGAAAGGAGGAAATAAAACTGTCACTGTTTGCAGATGACATGATAGTGTACATAGAAAATTCTATAGACTCGGCCAAAAAACTGCTTGACCTAATAAATGAATTTGGCAAAACAGCGGGATACAAAGTCAATATCCAGAAATCAAAGTCATTTCTGTACACCATCAATGAAACAGCAGAAGCAGAAATCAAGAAAAAAAATCCCATTTGAAATAGCAAACAGAAAAATAAAATACCTAGGAATAAACCTAACCAAAGAGGTAAAAGACCTGTATTCAGAAAACTACATATCACTCAGGAAAGAAATCAAGGAAGACAAACAAATGGAAACATGTACTGTGTTCATGGATTGGAAGAATTAACATCATCAAAATGTCCATACTACCCAAAGCAATTTACACCTTCAATACAATACCTATTAAAGTACCAAAGGCATATTTCGCAGACATAGAACAAACACTTCAAAAATTTCCATGGAACCATAAATGACCCCAAATAGCTGCTGAAATTTAGAGAAAGAAGAGTAAAGTAGGAGGAATCAAAATACCTGACACTAAAGTATATTACAAGGCCACTGTAATCAAAACAACCTGGTACTGGCATAAAAACAAGCACATGGGCCAATGGAACAGAACAGAGAGGCCAGAAATAAACCCAAGTCTCTATAGTCAATTAATATTTGACAAAGGAGGCAGCAACATAAAATGGAGTAAAAATAGCCTCTTCAACAAATGGTTTTGGGAGAACTGGAGAGCTACATGCAAAAAAAATGAAACTTGAGCACCAACTTACACCTTACACAAAAAGAAATTCAAGGTGAATAAAAGACTTAAATATAAACCATGACACCATTAAAGTCCTAGAGGAAATCGTAGGTAGGAAAATCTCAGATATTTCAGGCAGAAACACTTTTACTGACATGTCCCCTAGAACAAGAGACATGAAGGAAAGAATAAACAAATGGGACCTCATCAAAATAAAAAGCTTCTGTACTGCTAAAGAAAACAGTACTAAAATAAAAAGAGAACCAACTGTATGGGAAAACATATTTGCCAATGATACTTCAAACAAGAGTTTAATCTCCAAAATATATAAAGAACTTACATGACTCCAGTCTAAGAAGACAAGCAGCCCAATTAAAAAATGGGCAAAGGACTTGAACAGACACTTGTCCATAAGGACATACAGAAAATCCAAAGACACATGAAATGATGTTCAATATCGCTAGTTATCAGGGAGATGCAAATTAAAACCACAATGAGATGCCACTTCACACCAGTCAGAATGGCCATCATAAACAAAGCAACAAACAAGTGTTGGAGAGGTTGTGGAGAAAAGGGGACCCTAGTGCACTGTTGGTGGAACTGCAGACTGGTACAACCACTATGGAAAGCAGTATGGAACTTCCTCAGAAAACTAAAAATGGATCTGCCGTTCGACCCAGCAATTCCACTGCTGAAAGTATATCCTAAGTACCCTGAAACACCAATCCAAATGAACCTATGCACACCAGTGTTCATAGCAGCACAGTTTACAATAGCTAACTGCTGGAAGGAACCTAGATGCTCATCAGTAAATGAATGGATCAAAAAACTATGGTACATTTACACAATGGAATTCTATGCAGCAGGAAGAAAGAAGGAGCTTCTACCCTTTGCAACAGCATGGATGGAACTGGAAAGCAGTATGCTTAGCGAAATAAGCCAGGCAGTGAAAGACAAATACCATATGATCTCACCTTTAACAGGAGCCTAAACAACAAAACAAAGAAAGAAGCAAAATATAGTCAAAGACACTGAAATAGAAGACAGGCTGACAGGAACCAGAGGGGAGAAAAAAAGGGAATTTCAGAAGAGAACGAAAAATGTTTACAGGAACAAATATAAAGAACGCATGGACAGAAACTAGGGGTGAGTGGAAATGGGAAGGAGGTGGGGAGGTATATGTGGGTGGGCTGGAATGGGAGTAAAAGGCAGAAATATGTATATGAAGAATGATTTAAAAAAACTGTAAGATCATTCTAAAACTGTAAGTTTAGAATGATCTAAAAAAACTTTAGACAGCATTCCCATGAATTACTACTAAAGGAGTATATTGAGTAATGTTGTACACACTGTAGAGGTTGCTTTCATAACCTGTTTTGTTCAAAAGTCTCTCATTTCCAAGAGATTTGAAAGCATTGAAACAGTTCGTTAGTGTTCAATATGATTGAAATGCACTTGGTTACAGAAAATGGGCTGAAAGCCTCATACTGAGTTTCATTTTCACAAAAAGTCTTCTCCATGTCAAATACTGCTCTGTACACTCATGTCTTAACTTCCCTATTCTTTTTACAGGAATGAGTACTTTGGATGAGCCTGCACTAAAGATGTGTATTCTACTTAAAGATGACTTAGTATTATCTGTCTGTGCTCTCAATTGTACAAGAAAGTTGATCTTGGAAGCTCCTTTATAAGAAAATTACCACAAAACAGGCTTTTCAGAGCAATACTTCTAGGGAAGTGTGAAACCATTATGTATTACTGGAGACACCATTTACTTCACTTCTACTGAAAGGAGTACATTGAATGAGCTCTATAAACACTGAAGAAGTTACTTTCTTAAAACTACTTTTTTAAGTCCTAACCCTAACCCTAACCTTAAACCAAAACCTAACCCAAAACCTAACCCTAAAATTAAAAGATACCCTAACCTTAACCCTAGATGTAAACCAAACATCACCCTAACACTAACCCTAACCCTAATCATAAACTGAACAGTAACCCTAAACTTAAACCTAACCAAAACCCAAACCCTAACTCAGACCATATACCTAACCTCAATCCTATCCCTACACATAACCGCCGTTACACAAAAATGGACTGTGAGACTCATGCTCAATTTCCAAAAATCAAAATTGTCTTCTCCAAGTCACACAATGCTATATATTCACATGTCTTAATGCCCATCTTCTCTTCACAGGAAAGAATACTTTGGATGAATCTCCAATAAAGAGATTTCTTCTATTTAATCATAACTTAGTGGTAGGCATCTTGGTTAATCAATGTTACAGAACATTTATCTTAGTTGCTCTTTCGCTATCAAAATTACCACAAAAGTGCCATTTCTGAGAAGTACTTCCACAGAAGTGTTTAAACAGTATGTATTACTGAAGACACCATTCATTTCAACGACTACTGAAAGGAGTCCATTGAGTAATGTTATAAATTCTATACAAGTTGTTTTCTTAAACTTCATGTGTTCAGAAGCCTCTCATTTCCAAGTGATTTGTATGCATTGTAACAGTTGATTACTGTTCAATATGATCAAAATGCACTTGGTTACAGAAAATGGGCTGTTAGTTTCATAGTCAGTTTCACATTCATGAAATGGTCTTCTCCAGGTCAGATACTGCTCTGTACACTCATGTCTTAACTTCCTTATTGTATTTGCAGGAAAGTGTACCTTGGATGAATCTATAGTAAAGATGTTTATTCTACGTCAGGATTAATTATATTATGTGTTTGTGCTCTCAATTGTAAGAGAAAGTTGATCTTAGAAGCTCTTTTTTAAGAAAATTACCACGAAAGTTACATTTTAGTGTAATACTTCTAAAGAAGTGTTAAAGGGTATGTATTAGTGGAGACACCCTTTATTTCACTTATACTGAAACAAGAACATTGACTGAGCTCTATAAACACTGAAGAAGTTACCTTCTTAAATCTGTGTTGTTAACTCTAACCCAATCCCTAAACTTAAAGCAAACCCTAACCCTAACCCTAAAATTAAAACTAAACCTAACCCTAACTCGAACATTAACCCTAAACTTAATCCTAACCCTATGCCTAAGCGTAAACCAAATCCTAACTCTAACCCTAAACTAAAAACAGCATAACCTTAAACCTAACCCAAAACTTAAATTTAATGCTAACCCTAAAACTAACCCTAAACATAACCTTAAACCTAACCACCCCAACACTAACCTTATCCATAACCTTATGCTAAGCTTAACCTTATCCCTATACATAACCCTGGTTACAGAAAACGGACTGTGAAATTCATACTCAATTTCAAATTAATGAAATTGTCTTCTACAAATGACACAGTGCTACATACACACATGTCTTACCTCCCCTCTTCTTTTCACAAGAAAGAATATGTTGGATGAATCTGTGGTAAGGAGACTTATTCTATTTAATCATAACTTAGTGGTAGGCATCTTGGTTTATCAAAGTCACAGAACATTTATCTTAGTTGCTCTTTTGCTATCAAAACTACCACAAAAGTGGCATTGCAGAGAAGTACTTCCACAGAAGTGTTTAAACAGTATGTATTACTGGAGACAACATGCATTTCAACTACTACTGAAAGGAGTTCATTGAGTTATCTTATGAACTCTGTACAAGCTGTTTTCTTAAACCTGTTTACTCAAACATGTCTAATTTCCAAGTGATTTGTAAGCTTAGAAACAGTTCGTTGCTGTTCAATACGAATCAAATGCACTCGATTACATAAAATGGGCTATGACACCCATACTCAGTTTCCCATTCACAAAACCATCTTCTACAGGTTAGATACTGGTCTGTACACTCACGTCTTAACTTCCCAATTCTACTTACATGAAATAGTTACCTTGCAGGTATCTGTAGTATCTGTAGGTATGTTTATTCTACTTAATGATAACTTAGTATTTTGTTATTGTGCTCCCAATTGTAAGAGAAAGTGGATTTTAAAGCTCTTTTTCTACAAAAATTACCACAAAACAGGAATTTCAGAGTAATACTTGCAAATAAGTGTTAAAAGAGTATGTATTAGAGGAGACACCCTTTATTTCACTTATACTGAAAGGAGTACATTGGCTGAGCTTATAAACACTGAGAAAGTTACTTTCTTAAATCATTTTTTTTACCTGTAACCCTAACTCTAAACTTAAATCTAAACCTAACACTAACCTTAAACCAAACCCGAACCACAAAACTAAACTTAAAAGTTACCCTAACCTTAACCCTAACCCTAAACTTTAAACTAACCCTAACCCTAAACCTAACTGTAACCCTAACCTTAAACCTACTTAATCCCTAATGCTAACCCTATCCCTCACCTTATACCTAACTTTAACCATATTCCTATACATAACCCTGGATACAGAAAATGTAGTGTGAGATTCATACTCAATATCACATTAACGAAATTGTGTTCTCCAAGTCACACAGTGCTATATAAATACATCTTAACTCTCATATTCATTTCACAGGGAAGAATATTTTGTATGAATCTGTACTAAAGAGAATTATTCTATTTAATCATAACTTAGTGGTAGGCATCTTGGTTAATCAATGTTACAGAAAATTTATCTTAGTTAGTCGTTTGCTATCAAAATTACCAAAAAAAGTGGCATTTCCAAGAAGTACTTCCACAAAAGTGTTTAAACACGATGTGTTACTCGAGACACCATGCATGCTAATGACTACTGAAAGGAGTCCATTAATTAATGTTATAAACTCTGTGCAAATTCATTTCATAAACCAGTTTTCTTCAAATGCCTCTCATTTCCAAGTGGTTTGTAAGTGTTGAAACAGTTCATTTCTATTCAATATGATTAAATGTACTTGCTTACAAAAAATGAGCTGTTGGATTCATAGTTTCACATTCACAAACCGCCTTCTCCTGTTCATATACTGCTCTTTACACTCATGTCTTTACTTCCCTATTCTATTTACAGGAAAGAGTACCTTGGATGAATGTAGTAAAGATGATTATTCTATTTAAAGATGACTTAGTATTATCTGTCTGTGCTCTCAATTGTAAGAGAAAGTTGATCTTAGAAGTTTTCCTTTAAGAAAATTACCACAAAATATGCATGTCAGAATAATACTTCTAAAGAAGTGTTTGAACAGTATGTATTACTGGAGACAGCTTTTATTTCAATTATACTGAAAGGAGTATATTGAGTGATCTTTATAAACACTGAAGAATTTATTTTCTTAAACCTCTTCTTTTAACCCAAAACCTAACCTTAAATAAAAACCTAACCCTAATTCTATCCCTAATACTAAACTTAAAACTTACCCTACGACAAACATAACCCTATGCTTAAACCTAAAACTAACCTTAACCCTATCACTAACCCTAAACTTAAAATAACCATACCTTATCCTTAAGCCTAAACAAATTCCTAACCATAACCCTAACCCTAACACTAACCCTAGCCCTAACCTTATATATAACATTAACCCTATCCCTATACATAACCCTGGTTACAGAAAATGAACTGTGAGATTCATACTCAATTTCACATTAACAAAATTGGCTTCTCCAAGTGACACAGTACTATATACACACATGTCTTAACTTCCCTCCTCTTTTCACGGGAAAGAACACTTGGATGAATCTGTACTAAAGAGATCTAATCTGTTTAATCATATCTTAGTGGTAGGCATTTTGCTTAATCAATATACAGAAAATTTATCTTACTTGCTCCTTTAGGATCAAAATTACAACAAAAGTGGCATTTCAGAGAAGTACTTTCACAAATGTACAGTATGTATTACTGGAGACACCATGCCTTTTGCCGACTACTGAAAGGAGTCCATTGAGCAACGTTATAAACTCTACAGGTTGTTTTCTTAAACCTGTTTTGATCAAAACCTCTCATTTGCAACTGATGTGTAAGTGTTGAAATGGTTCGTTACTGTTCAATATGATTGAAATTCACTTACAGAAAATGGGCTGTTAGTTTCACAGTCAGTTTCACATTCAGAAAACCTTCTTCTACAGGTCAGATATTTCTCTGTACACTAATGTCTTAACTTTCCCATTCAATTTATAAGAAAGAGTACCTTGGATAAATCTGCAGTAAAGACATTTATTATCTTTCAAGATGACCTAGTACTTATAAGAAAAGTTAATCTTAAAAAGTTTTATTAAGAAAATTACCACAAATGAGGTATTTCAGACTAATACTTCTACAGAAGTGTTTAAACAGTATGTATTAGTGGCGACACCATTTATTTCACTTATACTAAAAGGAGTACATTGACTTGCTCTATAAACACTGAAGAAGTTAATCTCTTAAATCTTTTTTTAACCCCAACTCTACATTTAAACCAAATGCTAAACCTAAACCTACCCTAAATTGAAGACTTATCCTAACCCTCACCTTAAACCTAACCCAACACCTAAACCTAACACTAACCATAACCCTAAACTTGTACCTAACCTCAACCCTATCCCTATACATAACCCTAGTTACAGAAAATGGACTGTGAGATTCACATTCAATTTCACATTAACAAAATTGTCTTCTCCAAGTCACACAGTGCTATATACACTCATGTCTGAACTTCCCTATTCTATTTACAGGAAAGAGTATCTTGGATGTACCTGTAGTAATGATGTTTATTCTACTTAATGATACCTTAGTATGTTGTGTCTGTACTCCCAATTGTAGGTGAAAGTTGATCTTAAAGTTCTTTCTTTAGAAAATTACCACAAAAGAGGCATTTCAGAGTAATACTTCCAAAGAAGTGTTACAACACTATGTATTAGTGGGGACACCCTTTATTTCACTTATACTGAAACAAGTACATTGACTGAGCTCTATAAACACTGAAGAAGTTACTTTCTTAAATGTGTTTTTTAATCCTAACTCTAACTCTATTCTTAAACCAAACTCTAACCCTAACCCTAAAGTTAAAATGAAATCTAACCCTAACTGTAGCATTAACCAACCTTAAACCTAACCATAACCCTAAACTTAAACCAATCCCTAACCACAACACTAAACATGAAAGTTACCCTAACCTTAACCCTAACACTAAACTTAAACCTAATCCTATCCCAACCCCTAACCCTATCTCTGACCTTATACCTATCCTTAACCCTACCCTATACATAATCGTGGTAATAGAAAATGGACTGTGAGATTCATACTCAATATCACATTAACGAAATTGTGTTCTCCAAGTCACACAGTGCTATATACACACATGTCTTAACTCCTGTCTTCTTTTCACAGGAAAGAATACTACAGATAAATCTGTACTGAAGAGATTTCTTCTATTTAATCATAACCTATTGGTAGGCATCTTGGTTAATCAATGTTACAGATCATTTTTCTTAGTTGCTCTTTTGCTATCAAAATTACTACAAAAGTGGCATTTCAGAGAAGTACTTACACAGAAGTGTTTAAATAGTATGTGTTACTGGAGACACCATGCATTTCAAAGACTACAGAAAGGAGTCCATTGAGTAATGTTATAAACTTGTATGTACAAGATTTTTTTCTAAACCTCTTTTGTTCAAATGCCTCTCATTTCCAAGTGATTTTTAAGTGTTAAAACAGTTCATTACTCTTCAGTACAATTGAAATGCCTTTGATAGCAGAAAATGGGCTGTTATATTCATAGTCAGTTACACATTCACAAACCCGTCTTCCACAGGTCCTATACAGCTCTGTACACTCATGTCTTAAGTTCCCTATTCTGTTCACAGGAAGGTGTACCTTGGATGAATCTGTACTAAAGGTGATTACACTACTTAAAAATGCAGTGACTCCTGAAACGAGTCCATTGTGTAATATTATAAACTCTGCACAAGTTGGTTTCTTAAACCAGTTTTGTTCAAATGCCTCTAATTTTCAAGTGATTTGTAAGTGTTGAAACAGTTCATTACTGTTGTATACGATTGAAATGCACTTATTACAGAAATTGGGCTGTTAGATTCATAGTGAGGTTAACATTCACAAAACATTCTTCCCTAGGTCAGATACTGGTCTGTACACTCATGTCTTAACTTCTCTATTTTATTTACAGGAAAGAGCACCTTGTATGAATCTGTAGTAAAGATGTTGATTCTACTAAAAGATGACTTGGTGTTATGTGTCTGTGCTTTCAATTGTAAGAGAAAGTTGCTCGTAGAAACAATTTTTTAAGAAAATTACCATAAAAGAAGCATTTCAAGGTAATAATTATATGGAAGTGTTTAAACCATATGTATTAGAGCACACACCATTTAGTTCACTTATACTGAAAAGAGTACATTGACTGATCTCTAGAAACCCTGAAAAAGTTGCTTTCTTAAATGTGTTTTTTAACCCTAACCCTAACACTAAACTTCAAACAAACTCTAACCCTAACCCTAAACTTAAAACTAAAACAAACCCTAACCCTAACTCTAACCCTAAACTTAAACCTAACCCTAATCCTAACCTTTAATCTAACCCAACTCCTAACCCTAACCCTGACCTTGTACCTAACCTTACCCTATCCCTATATATAACCCTGGCTACAGAATATGGACTCTGGGATTCATACTCAATTTCACATTAACAAAATTGTCTTTTCAAAGTCACACAGTGCTCTATACACACATGACTTAACTCCCCTCACTTTTCACAGGAAAAAATACTTTGGATGAATCTGTACTAAAGAGACTTATTCCATTTAATCATAACTTAGTGGTAGGCATCTTGGTAAATGAATGTTACAGATCATTGATCCTAGTTGCTCTTCAGCTCTCAAAATTACCACAAAAGTGGCATTTCAGAGAAGTAGTTCCACAAAAGTGTTTAAATAGTATGTGTCACTGGAGACACTATGCATTTCATCTACTACTGAAAGGAGTCCATTGAGTAATGTTATAAACACTGTACAATTTGTTTTCTTAAACCCATTTTGTTCAAACGCCTCTCATTTCCAAGTAATTTGTAAGTGTTGAAACAGTTCATTACTGTTCAACACCATTGAAATGCACTTAGTTACAGAAAATGATCTGTTAGATTCACAGTCACTTTCAAATTTACAAAACCGTCTTCCCCAGGTCAGATACTGCTCTGTATACTGTTGTCTTAATTTCCCTATTATATTTACAGGAAATAGTACTTTGGATCAATATGTGCTAAAATAAAGATGTTCATTCTACTTAAAGATGACTTAGTATTATGTGCCTGTGCTCTCAATTGTAAGAGAAAGCTGATAGAAGCTTTTTTAAGAGAAAATTTCCTCAAACAAGGCATTTCCAAGTAATACTTTCACAGAAGTGTTTAAAGAGTATGTTTTACTGAAGATACCATATATTTCACTATACTGAAAGGATTATATAAACTGAACTCTATAAACACTAAAGAAGTTACTTTCTTCAATCTTGTTTCATTAATCCTAGCAGAAACCCAAACCCTAAACTTATGCCAAACCTTGACCCTAACCTTAAACTTAAAACATCCCCCAACTGTAACCATAACTCTAACCTTCATCCTAAACCTAACCCTAGCCTTAACACTAACCCTAACCTTACACCTATCCCAATCCCCAACCCTATCTCTAATCCTAACCTGATACCTAACCTTAACCCTGTCCTGAAACATAACCCTCCTTATAGAAATTGGACTGTGAGATTCATACTCAATTTTGCAGTAACAAAATTCTCGTCTCCATGTAACACAGTGCTATATACACACATGTCTTAATTTCCTTCATCTTTTCACAGGAAAGAATGCTTTGGATGAATCTGCACTGCAGAGATTTATTGTATTTAAACCTAACTTAGAGGCAGGCATCTTAGTTAGTTAATGTTACAGAAAATTTATCTTGGGTGCTGTTTCACTCTCAAAATTACCACAGAAGTGTCATTTCAGAGAGGCACTTCCAAAGAAGTGTTTAAATGGTATGTATTACTGGAGACACCATTCATTTAAACTACTACTGAAAGGAGCCCATTGAGTAATGTTATAAAATCTGTACAAGTTGCTTTGTAAACTTGTTTTGTTGAAAAGCGTGTCATTTCCAAGTGATTTGTAATCATTGGTAGAGTTCATTACTGTTCAATACAATTGAAATGCACTTGGGTACAGAAAATGGGCTGTTAGATTCATCGTCAGTTTCATATTCACAAAACTGTCTTCTTCAGGTCAGATACTGCTTGGTACATTCATGTCTTAACTTCCCTATTCTAATGGTAGGAAACAGTATCTTGGATGAATCTGTGGTAAAGATGTTCATTCTACTTAAAGATGACTTAGTGTTATGTGTTTGCGCTCTTCATTGTAAGAGAGAGTTGATCTTAGAAACTCTTTTTTAAGAAAATGTGACAAATGAGGTACTTCAGAGTAATACATCTACAGAAGTCTTTAAAGAGTATGTATTATTGAAGACACCATTTATTTCACTTGTACTTGAAGGAGTACATTGATTGAGCTCCATAAACACAGAAGAAGTTACTTTCTTAAATCTGGCTTTTTCAACCCCCACACTAACCCAACCCTAACCCTAAGCCTAACTCTAACCTTAATTCTAAACCTAACCCTAACCCTACATTTAAACCTAACCCAACTTCTAACCATAACACTAACCCTAACTTAACGCTAACCTTATAGCTAACATTAACCCTATCCCAATACATAACCCTGGTTACAGAAATTGGACTGTAAGATTCATATGCAATTTCACATTAACACAATTCTCTTCTCTAAGTCACACAGTGCTATCTGTATACGTACATGTCTTAACTTCCCTCTTCTTTTCACTGGAAAGAAGACTTTGGATGAATCTGTACTAAAGAGATTTATTCTCTTTCATCATAACTTAGTGGCTGGCATCTCGGTTAATCAGTGTTAGAGAAAATTTATCTTAGGTGCTCTTTCCCACTCAAAATTACCACAGAAGTGGCATTTCAGAGAGGTACTTCCACAGAAGTGTTTCAACAGTATGTATCACTGGAGACACCATGCATTTCAACTACTGCTGAAAGGAGTCCATTGAGAAATGATATAAACTCTGTACAAGTTGTTTTCCTAAACCTGTTTAGCTCCAAAGCCTCTCATTTCTAAGGGATTTGCAAGCATTGAGACAGTTAATTACTGTTCACTGTGATTGAAATGCACTTGGTTACAGAAAATGGTCTGTTAGATTCACAGTCAGTTTCACATTCAGAAAATGGTCTTCTCCAGGTCATACACTGCTCTGTACACTCATGTCTTAATTTCTCTATTCTATTTATACAAAAGTGTACCTCGAATGAATCTGTAGTGAAGATTTTATTCTACTAAAAGATTACTTGGTATTATGTGTCTGTGGTCTCAATTGTAAGAGAAAGTTCATCTTAGAAGGTATTTTTTTAAGAAAATTATCACAAAGAAGCATTCCAGACTAATACTTCTACAGAAGTGTTTAAACTGTATGTATTAGGGGAGACACCATTTATTTCACTTATCCTGAAAAGAGTACATTGACTGAGCTCTATAAACACTGAGGAAGTCACTTTCTTAAATGTGTCTTTTAACCCTAACCCTAACTTCAACCTAAATCAAACCCTGACCCTAACTCTGACCCTAACCTAAAACCTAACCCTAACCTTAAACCTAACCCAAGTCGTCCTCCTACCCCAACCTTATACCTAAACTCAACCATATCCCTATACATAACCCTAGTTACAGAGAATGGACTGTGAGATTCATACTCAACTTCACATTAACAAGATTGTCTTCTCCAAGTCACATAGTGCTATACACGTAACATGTCTTAACTCCATTATACTTTTCACAGGAAATAACACGTTGGATGGATCTGTACTAAAGAGATTTCTTCTATTTAATCATAACTTAGGTGTAGGCATCTTGGTTAATCAATGTTACAAAACATTTTTCTTAGTTGCTCTTTCGCTATCAAAATTACCACAAAAGTGGCATTTCAGAGAAGTACTTCCACAGAAATGTTTAAATAGTACGTGTTATTGGATACACCATGCATTTCAACAACTATGGAAACGAATCTATTGAATAATGTTATAAACTCTGTACAAGTTGCTTTCCTAAATCTCTTTTGTTCAAACACCTCTCATTTCCAACTGATTTGTAAGTGTTGAAACAACTCATTACTGTTCAATATGATTGAAATGGAGTTGGTTATAGAGAATTGGCTCTTAGATTCATAGTCAGTTTCACATTCACAAAACCATCTTCCCTAGGTCACATACTGTTCTGTAAATTCATGTCTTAATTTCTCTCTTCCATTTACAGTAAAGAGTACCTTGGATGAATCTGTAGTAAAGATTTTATTCTATTAAAAGATGACTTGGTATTATGTGTCTGTGCTCTCAATTGTAAGAGAAAGTTTATCTTAGAAGCAATTTTTTTAATATATTTATTTTTAGAGAGGGAAGGGAGGGAGAGAGAGAGAAACATCAATGTGTGGTTGCTGGGGTTCATGGCCTGCAACCCAGGCATGTACCCTGACTGGGAATCGAACCTGTGACACTTGGGTACGCAGCCCGCGCTCAATCCACTGAGCTACGCCAGCCAGGGCTAGAAGCAATTTTTTAAGAAAATTACCACAAAAGAAGCATTTCAGAGTAATACCTCTATAGAAGTGTTTTAACACTATATATTAGTGGAGACACCATTTAATTCACTTATCCTGAAAAGAGTACATTGGCTGAGCTCCATAAACAATGAGGAAGTCACTTTCTTAAATCTCTTCTTTTAACCCTAACTCTAACCATAAGCTTCAACCAAACCCTAATCCTAACCCTAAACTTAAATCTAAATCAAACCCTAACCCAAACACTAACCCTAATCTTAAACCCAACCCTAACCTTAAACCTAATCCAACTCCTAATCCTAATCCTAACCCTAACCTTATACCTAACCTTAACCTTATCCCTATACATAACTCTGGTTATAGAAAATGGACTGTGAGATTCATACTCAATTTCACATTAATAAAATTCTCTTCTCCAAGTCACACAGAGCTATATAAACACATGTCTTAACTCTTGTCTTCATTTCACAGGAAAGAATACATTGGATGAATCTGTAGTAAAAAGATTTATTCTATTTAATCATAACTTAGTGGTAGGCAGCTTAGTTAATCAATGTTAGAGAACATTTATCTTAGTTGCTTTTTCGCTATCAAAATTACCACAAAAGTGGCATTTCAGGGAAGTACTTGCCCAGACATGTTTAAATTGTATGTGTTACTGGAGACATCATGCATTCCAAAGACTACTGAAAAAAGTCCATTGAGTAATGTTATGAACTCTGTACAAGTTTATTTTTTAAACCTGTTTTGTTCAAATGCCTCTCATTTCCAAGTGATTTGTAAGTGTTGAAACAGTTCATTACTGTTCAATTCAGTTAAAATACACTGGTTACAGAAAATGGGCTGTTAGATTCATAGTCAGTTTCACATTCACAAAACCACCTTCCCCTGGTCAGATACCGCTCTGTACACTCATGTCTTAACTTCTCTATTCTGTTTACAGGAAAGTGTACCTCGGATGAATCTGTAGTGAAGATTTTATTTTACTAAAAGGTTACTTGGTATTATGTGTCTGTGCTCTCAATGGTAAGAGAGAGTTCATCTTAGAAGGTATTTTTTAAGAAAATTACCACAAAACAACCATTTCAGACTAATACTTCTACAGAGGTGCTTAAACTGTATGTATTAGGGGAGACACCATTTATTTCACTTGTACTGAAAAGAGTACATTGACTGAGCTCTATAAACACTGAGGAAGTTACTTTCTTAAATGTGTTTTTCTAACCCTAACCCTGACGCTAAACTTAAACCTAAATCAAACCCTAACCCTAACCTTCAACCTAACCCAAGTCCTACTCATAACCCTAACCTTATACCTAAACTCAACTGTATCTCTATACATAACCCTAGTTACAGAAAATGGACTGTGAGATTCATACTCAACTTCACATTACCAAAATTGTCTTCTCCATGTCACACATTGCTATATACGAACATGTCTCAACTCCCTTCTTCTTTTCACAGGAAAAAATACATTGGATGAATCTGTACTAAAAGATTTATTCTATTTAATCATACCTGAGTCATAGACATCTTGGTTAATCAATGTTACAGATCATTTATTTTAGTTGCTCTTTCACTATCAAAATTACCACAACAGTTGCATTTCACAGAAGAACTTCCATAGAAGAGTTTATATAATATGTGCTACTGGAGATACGATGAATTTGAACAACTACTGAAATGAGTCCATTGAGTAATGTTATAAACTCTGTACAAGTTGTTTTCTTAAACCTTTTTTGTTCAAATGCCTCTCATATCCAAGTGATTTGTAAGTGTTGAAACAATTCATTACTGTTCAACACCATTGAAATGCACTTAGTTACAGAAAATGACCTGTTAGATTCACAGTCACTTTCACATTAACAATACCATCTTCCCCAGGTCAAATACTGCTCTGTACACTCATGTCTTAACTCCTCTCTTCTATTTACAGAAAAGAGTACCTCAGATGAATCTGTAGTAAAGATTTTATTCTACTAAAAAATGACTTAGTATTATGTGTTTGTGCTCTCAATTGTAAGAGAAAGTTGATCTTAGAGGTTGTTTTTTAAGAAAATTACCACAAAAGAAGCATTTCAGCATAATACTTCTACAGAAGTGTTCAAAAAGTATGTATTAGTGGGGACACCATTTATTTCACTTGTACTGAAAACAGTAAATTGACTGAGCTCTATAAACACTGAAGAAGTTGCTTTCTTAAATCTCTTTTTTTAACCCTAACCCTAAACATAAACTTCAACCAAACCCTGAACCTAAGCCTAAATTTAAAACTAAATCAAACTCTAACCCTAACCTTAAACCTAACCATAGCTCTAACATTACACGTAATCCAACTCCTAATCCTAACCCTAACCCTGACCTTATGCCTAACCTTAACCCTATCCCTATACACAACCCTGGTTACAGAAAATGGACTGTGAGATTCATAATTAATTTCACCTTAATATAATTGTCTTCTCCAAGTCACAGTGCTATATACACATGTTTTAATTCCCCTCTTCTTTTCACAAGAAAGAATATGTTCAATGAATCTGTACTAAAGAGATTTATTCTATTTAATCATAACTTAGTGGTAGGCATCATGGTTAATAAATGTTACAGAACATTTATCTTAGTTGCACTTTCACTATCAAAGTAAGCACAAAAGTGGAATTTCAGAGAAGTACTTCCTCAGAATCGTTTAAACAGTATTTGTTAATGGAGACACCAAGCATTTCTATGACTACTGAAATCAATCATGGAATAATGGTTTAAACTCTGTACAACTTGTTTTCTTAAACCTGTTTTGTTCTAACAACTCTCATTTCCAACTGATTTGTAAGTATTGAAACAGTTCATTTCTCTTAATACAATTGAAATGCTCGTGGTTACAGAAAAAGGGTTGTTAGATTCATAGTCCGTTCACATTCACAAACCATCTTCTCCAGGTCAGATACTGCTCTGTACACTCATGTCTTAACTTCCATATTCTATATACAGGAAAGTGTACCTTGGATGAGTCTGCAGTAAAGATGTTTCTTTTACTTAAAGATGACTTAGTTTTATGTGTCTGTGCTCTCAATTTTAAGAGAAAGTGATCTTAGAAGCTATTTTTTTGAGAAAATTACCACAAAAGAATCATTCCATAGTAATACTTCTAAAGAAGTGTTTAAACAGTATGTGTAAGTGGAGACACCATTTATTTCACTTATACTGAAACAAGTACATTGACTGAGCTCTATAAACACTGAAGAATTTACTTTCTTAAATCTCTTGTTTACCTCTAACTGTAACCCTAAACTTAAAAGTACATCTAACCCTACCACTAACTGTAACCCTTACCTTAAACCTACCTCTCACCCTAAACTTTTACAAAATCCTAACCCTAAATCTAAGCCTAAACTTAAAACTTACCCTAACTTTAACTTTAAGCCTATATTTACACCTCACCCTAACCCTAAACCTAACCCTAACCTTAAACCTAACCCAACTCTTAACCTTAACCCCATCCCTAACCTTATACCTAACATTAAGCCTATAACCCTGGTTACAGAAAATGGGCTGTGATACTCACACTCAATTTCACATTAACAAATTATGTACCCAAAGTCACACAGTCGTATATACACAAATGTCTTAACTTCCCTCTTCTTTTCACAGGAAAGAATACTTTGGATGAATCTGTACTAAAGGGAATTATTCTATTTAATCATTAATTACTGGTAGGCATCTTGGTTAATCAATGTTATGAAAGATTTATCTTGGTTGTCCTTTCGCTATCAAAATGACCACAAAAGTGGTATTTCAGAGAAGTAGTTCCACAGAAGTGTTTAAACAGTATGCATTTATGGAGACACTATGCATTTCAATGACTCCTGAAAGGAGTCCATTGAGGAATATTAAAAATTCCGTACAATTTGTTTCCTTAAACATGATTTGTTCAAAAGCATCTGATTTCCAAGTGATTTGTAAGTGTTGAAACGGTTCATTTCTGTTCAATACGATTGAAATGCTCTTTGTTACAGAAAATGGGCTGTTTGATTCAGTTTCACATTCACGAAACTGTCTTCTCCAGGTCAGACACTGCTCAGTATATTCACTTCTTAAAATCCCTATTTTATTTATAGGAAAATGTTCCCTGGATGAAGCTCTAGTAAACATGTTTATTCTAGTTAAAGATGACTTAGTATTATGTGTCTGTGCACTCAATTTTAGGAGAAAGTTGATCTTAGAATCTCTTTTTTAAGAAAATTACTACAAAAGAGGCATTTCAGAATAATACTACTACAGAAGTGTTTAAACAGCATGTATTACTGGAGACGCCATTTATTTACTTATACTGCAAGGAGTACATTGGCTGTGCTGCATAAACACTGCAGAAGTCACTTTCTTAAATCTGTTTTTTTTTTAACCCTAACCGAACACTAACCATAAACTTAAACCAAACTGTATCCATAACCCTACCACTAAACTTAAAACTTACCCTAATCCTGACCTTAAACCTAAACCTAACACTAACTCTAAAATTAAGCACAAACTCACACCTACCCAACCCCTAACCATAACCCTAACACTAACCTTATACCTAACCTTAACCATACCCATACACATAACCCTGGTTAGAGAAAATGGACTGTGAGATACATTTTCAATTTCACATTAACAAAGTCGTCTTCTCCAAGCCACACAGTGCTATATAAAAACATGTCTTAACTTCCCTCTTCACAAAAAAGAACAATTTGGATGAATCTGTACTAACGAGTATTTTTCTATTTTATCCTAACTTAGTGGTAGGCATCTTGGTTAATCAATGTTACAGAAAATTTATCTTAGTTGCTCTTTTGCTATCAAAATTCCCACAAAAGTGGCATTTCAGAGAAGTACTTCCACAGAAGTGTTTAAACAGTGAGTATTACTAAAGACAACATGCATTTCAACTACTACTGATAGGAGTCCATTGAAGAATGTTACAAACTCTGTACAAGTTGTTTTCTTCAACCTGTTTTGTTCAAAGTCCTCTCATTTCCACGTGATTTATAATTGTTGAAACAGTTCATTTTTGTCCAATACTATTGAACTACAATTTGTTACAGAAAATGGGCTATTAGATTGATAGTCAGTTTCACACTCACAAAACTGTCTTCTCCAGGTCAGACACTGCTCTGTACACTCATTACTTAATATCCTTTTTTTATTTACAAGAAAATGTGCCTTCGATGAATCTGTAGTAACAATGTTTATTCTAATTAAAGATGACTAAGTATTATTTGTGTGATTCCTCAATTGTAAATGAAAGTTCATCTTAGAAGCTCTTTTTTAAGAAAATTACCACAAAAGAAGCATTTTAAAGTAATACTTCCACAGAAGTTTTTAAACAGTATGTATTAGTGGAGACACCATTTATTTCACTTATACTGAAAGGAGTAGATTGAATGAGCTCTATAAACACTGAAGAAGTCACTTTCTTAAATTTATTTTTTTAACCCTATCTCTATCCCTAACCTTAAACCAAACTGTAATTATTACCCTAAGTGTAAACTTAAAACTTACCCTAACCATAATCTTAAACCTAAACCTAACCCTAACCCTAACACGAACCATAACATTAAACTTAACCCAAACCCTAACCCTACCCTTACCACTAACCTTAAACCTAACCTTATACCTAACATTAACCCTATCCCCATATATAACCCTGGTTATAAAAAATGGACTGTGAGATTCATACTTAATTTCAAACTAACAAAATTGTATTCTCCAAATCACACAGTGTTATACACACATGTCTTAACTTCTCTCTTCTTTTCACAGGAAGGTATACTTTGGAGGTATCTGTACTAAAGAAATTTATTCTATTTAATCATATCTTAGTGGTAGGAATCTTGGTTAATCAATGTTACAGAAAATTTATCTTAGTTGTTCTTTTGCTATCAGAGTTACCACAAAAGTTGCATTTCAGAGAAGTACTTCCACAGAAGTGTTTAAACATTATGTATTACAAGAGACACCATGCATTTCAACTAGTACTGAATGGAGTCAATTGAGTAATGTTATAAACTCTGTAGAAGTTGGTTTCTTCAACCTATTTTGTTCAAAACCCTCTCATTTCCACATGATTTATATGCATGGAAAGGGTTCATTTCTTTTAAATACAACTCAAATACACTTGGTTAAACAAAATGGGCTGTTAGATTCATAGTGAGTTTCACATTCACAAAACCATTGTCTCTAGGTCAGATACTGCTCTGTACACTCATTTCTTAAATTTTCTATCTATTTACAGAAAAGAGTACCTTGGATGAATCTGTAGTAAAGATGTTTCTTCTATTTAAAGATGACTTATTATTATGTGTCTGTGCTCTCAATTGTAAGAGAAAGTTGACTTTCGAATCTCTTTTTAAGAAAACACCATTAAAAAGACATTTCAGAGTAATGCTTCTACGGAAGTGTTTAAAGAGTATGTATTACTGGAGATGCCTTTTATTTAACTTATATTGGAAGGAGTACATTGACTCAGCTCTATAAACACTGAAGAATTCACATTCTTAAATCTGTTTTTTTCTAACCCTAAACCTAATCGTAAACCTAAACCAAACTGTAACCATAACACTAACCCGAAACTAAAACCTAACACAATGCCTAACTGTAACCGTAACCCAATCCATAACCTTATACCTAACCTTAATCATATCCCTACACAGAACCCTGGTTATAGAGAATAGACAGGGAGATTCATACTTAATTTCAGATTAACAAAACTGTCTTCTCCAATTCACACAGTGGTATATACACACATGTCTTAACTTCCCTCTTCAGAGGAAGGAATACTTTGCATGAATCTGTGCTAAAGAGATTTATTCCATTAAATCAAAACTTAGTGGTAGGCATCTTGGTTAATCAATGTTACAGAAAGTTTATCAGTTGCTGTTTCGCTGTCAAAATTTCCACATAAGTGACATTTCCAAGAAGTACTTCCACAGAAATGTTTAAACAGTATGTATTACTGGAGACATGATGCATTTCAATGACTACTGAAACGAGTCTATTGAATAATGTTATAAACTCTGTACAAGTTGTTTTCTAAAACATGTCTTGTTCTAAAGTCTCTCATTTCCAAGTTATTTGTAAGAGTTGGAACAGTTCATTTCTGTTGAATATGATTGAAATGCACTTGGTTACAGAAAATGGGCAGTTAGATTTATAGTCAGTTTCACATTCAGAAAACCATGTTCTCCAAGTGAGATGCTGGTCTGTACACTCATTTCTTAAACTCCCTATTTTATTCACAGGAAAGTGTACCTTGGATGAATTTGTAAAATGATGATCATTCTACTTAAAGATGACTTAGTATTATGTGTCTGCGCTCTCAATTGTAAAAGAAAGTTTATCTTAGAAGCTCTTTTATAAGAAAATTACCACAAAAGAGGCATTTCAGAGTAATACTTCTACAGAAGTGTTTAAACAGTATGGATTGCTCGAGACACCATTTATTTCGCTTATACTAAAGGAGTACACTGACTGAGCTCTATAAACACTGAAGAAGTTACTTTCTTCTGTCTGATTTTTTAACCCTGCCATACCCCTAACCCTAAATGAAATGATAGCATTAAACCTAACACTAAACTTAAACCTAACCCTAACCCTAACCATGACCTTACAGCTAACCTTAACCCCATTGCTATGCATAACCCTGGTTATAGAAAATGGACTGTGAGATTCATAGTCAATTTCACATTAAAAAAATTGTCTTCTCCAAGTCACACAGTGCTACGTACACACATGTCTTAACTTCCCTCTTCTTTTCAGAGGAAAGAATACTTTGGGTGAATCAGTACTAAAGAGATTTCTTTTATTTAATCATTAGTTAGTGGTCAGTATCTTGGTTAATCAATGTTACAGAAAATTCATCTTTGTTGCCCTTTCTATATCAAAATTTACCACAAAAGTGGCATTTCCGAGAAGTACTTCCACAGAAATGTTTAAACAGTATGTATTACTGGAGACACAATGCATTTCAACAACTACTGAAATGAGTCTATTGACAAATGTTATAAACTCTGTACAAGATGCTTCCTTAAACCTGTTTCATTCAGAAACTTCTCATTTCCAAGTGATTCTTAAGTGTTGAAACATTTCATTACTGTTCAATATGATCGAAATGCACTTGGTTACAGAAAATGGGCTGTTAGATTAATAGTCAGTTTCACCTTCACAAAACCATCTTCTCCAGGTCAAATAATGCTCTCTATGCTCACTTTAAAAAATCCCTATTCTGGTTAAAGGAAAATATACCTTCAATGAAAAGTAATAAATATGTTTATTCTACTTAAAGATGACTTAGTATTATGTGTCTCTGCTCTCAATTGTATCAAGAAGTTGATCTTGGATGCTCTTGTTTAAGAAAATTACCACACAAAAAAGCATTTCAGGGTAATACCTTTACAGCAGTGTTTAAACAGTATGCATTACTGGTGACCCCATTTATTTCACTTATCCTGAAAGGAGTACATTGACTGTGCTGCATAAACACTTAAGAAGTCCCTTTCTTAAAACTTTTTTTAACTCAAATCCTAACCCTAAACTTAAACCAAACTGTATCCCTAACCCTAACTTTAAACTTAAAACTTACCCTACCCCTAACCTTAAACCTAAATCTAACTGTAACTCTAAAATTAAGCATAAACTTAAATCTAAACCAACCCCTAACCTTCACCCTAACACTAACCTTATACCTATCATTAACCCTATCCCTATACATAATCCTGGTTACAGAAATTGGAATGTGAGATTCATACTCAATTTCACATTAACAAAATTGCCTTCTCCAAGTCACATAGTGCTATATACACATATGTCTTAACTTCTCTCTTCTTTTCACAGGAAAGGAAACATTGGATGAATCTGTACTAAACAGATTTTTTGTTCTATTTAATCATAACATAGTGGTAGGCATCTTGGTTAATCAATGTTATGGGAAATTTATCTTAGTATCTCTTTTGCTACCAAAATTACCACAAAATGGCATTTCAGAGAAGTATTTCCACAGAAGAGTTTAAAAGGTGAGTATTACTGGAGACAACATGCATTTCAACTGCTACTAAGGGAGTCAATTGAGGAATGTTATGAACTTTGTACAAGTTGTTTCCTTCAACATGATTTGTTCAAAAGCCTCTCATTTCCAGGTGATTTTTAAGTGTTGAAACAGTTCATTACTTTTCAGTATGATTGAACTGCACTTGTTTACAGATTCACGGGCTATTATATTCACAGTCAGTTTCACATTCACAAAACTATGTTCTCCATGTTAGATACTGCTGTGTATACTCATTTCTTAAATTCTCCTTTATTTTTACAGGACATGTGCCTTGGATGAATCTGTAGTAAAGATGTTTCTTCTAATTAAAGATGATGCAGTATTATGTGTCTCCACTCTGAATTGTATGAGAAAGTTGATCTTAGAAGCTCTTTTTTAAGAAAAATACCATTGGAGAGGAATTTCAGAGTAATACTTGTACAGAAGTGTTTGAACAGTATGTATTACTGGAGACAGCATTTATTTCTCTTATAGTGAAAGGAGGACATTGATTCAGTTCTATAAACACTGAAGAAGTCACTTTCTTAAATCTGATTTTTTAAAACTGTAACCCTCACCCTAAACTTAAACCTAAATGTAAAGGTAACCCTAACCCTAAACTTAAAACTTACCCTAACCTTAACCTGAAACATAAACCAAACTGTAACCCTAACACTAACCCTAAAGTTAAACATAACCCAACCCCTAACCCTAACCCTGACCCTAACCCTAACCTTATATGTACCCTTAACCCTATTTCTATACATAACCCTGGTTACAGAAAATGGACTGTGAGATTCATACTCAATTTCACATTAAAAAAAATTGTCTTCTCCAAGTCACACAGTGCTATATACACACATGTATTACCTTCCCTCTTCTTTTCGTAGGAAAGAATACTTTGGATGAATCTGTGCTAAAGAGATTTATTCTATTTAATGATAACTTAGTGGTAGGCATCTTGGTTAATCAATGTTACAGAAAATTGATCTTAGTTGCTGTTTTGCTGTCAAAATTACTACAAAAGTGGCATTTCAGAAAAATTCTTCCACAGAAGTTTTTAAATAGTATGTATAACTAGAGACCCCATGTATTTCAACTACTACTGAAATGAGTTCATTGAGTAATGTTATAAACTCCGTACAAGTTCTTTTCTTCCATCTGTGTTGTTCAAAAGCCTCACATCCACGTGATTCATAAGCATTGATACAGTTCATTTCTGTTCAATATGATTGAAATTCACTAGGTTATAGTAAATGGGCTGTTAGATTTCTAGTCAGTTTCACCTTCACAAAACCATATTCTCCAGTTCAGATATTGCTATGTACAATCATTTCTTAAATACCTTATTCTATTTACAGGAGAGTGTACCTTGGATGAATCTGTAGTAAAGATGTTTCTTCTACTTAAAGATCTCTTAGTATTATGTGTCTCCCCTCTCAATTGTAAGAGAAAGGTGATCTTAGAAGCTTTTTTTAAAAAGAAAAATACCATTAAAGAGGCATTTCAGAGTAATACTTCTACAGAAGTGTTTAAAAAGTATATATTATTGGAGACACCATTTATCTGCCTTATACTGAAAGCAGTACATTGACTGAGCTCTATAAACACTGAAGAAGTCACTTTACTAATCTGTTTTTTTAACCCTAACCTTAAACAAAACCATAACCCTAAGCATATCCCTAAACTTAATACTTACCCTAACCCCAACCTTAAACGTAAAAGAAACTGTACCCTAACACTAACCCTAAACTTAAAACTAACCCAACTCCTAACCCTAATCTTAACCATAACTCTAACAATAACCTTATACCTAACATTAAACCTATTTATATACATAACCTTGGTTACAGAAAATGGACTGTGAAATTCATACTCAGCTTTATATTAACAAAATTCTCTTCTCCAATTCACACAGTACTATATACACACATGTCTTAACTTCCCTCTTCTCTTCAGAGGAAAGAATGCATTGCATGAATCTGTACTAAAGAGATTTATTTTATTTAATCATAATTTTGTGGTAGGCATCTTGGTTAATCAATGTTACAGAAAATTTATCTTAGTTGCTCTTTCACTATCAAAATTACCACAAAAGTGGAATTTCAGAGAAGTCCTTTCATAGAAGTGTTTAAACAATGAGTATTACTAAAGACACCATGCATTTCAAGTACTACTGATAGGAGTCCATTGAGGAATGTTATAAACTCTGTACAAGTTGTTTTTTCAACCTGTTTTCTTCAAAAGCCTCTCATTTCCAAGTGTCTTGTAAGCATTGAAGCAGTTCATTTCTGTTCAGTATGATTGAAATACATTTGGCTACAGAATATGGGCTGTTAGATTCAAAGTCAGTTTCTCATGCACAATACTGTCTTCTCCTGGTAAGATACTGCTGTGTACAATCTTTTCTTAAATTCTCTCTTTTCTTTACAGGGAAGAGTACCTTAGATGAATTTGTAGTAAAGTTCATTATTTTACTTAAAGATGACTTAGTATTATGTGTCTGCACTCTCAATTGTAAGAGAAAGTTGATCCTAAAAGGTCTTTTTATGAAAATTACCACAAAGAAACATTTAACAATAACACTTCAAAACAAGTGTTTAAAGAGTATATATTGCTGAAGACACCATTTATTTCACTTATACGTAAGGAGTACATTGACTGACCTCTATAAACACTGAAGAAGTTACTTTCTTCAATCTAATTTTTTTAACCCTAACCCTACCATTAAACTTCAACCACACCATAACCCTAAACATAAACCTAAACTTAAAACTTACCCTAACCCTAACCTTAAACCTAATTCTAACCCTAACCCTAACAATACCCTAACCTTAGACCTAACCCAACTCCTAACCCTAACCCTAACCGTAACCTTAACCTTATACCGACCTTTAACCCTATCCCTATACATAACCCTGATTACTGAAAATGGACTGTGAGAATCATACTCAATTTCACATTAACAAAATTGCCTTCTCCAAGTCACACAGTGCTATATACACACATGTCTTAACTTCCCTCTTCTTTTTACAGGACAGAATACTTTGAATGTATTTGTACTAGAGATTTATTCTATTTATTCATAACTTTGTGGTAGACATCTTGGTTAGTCAATGTTACAGAAAATTTATCTTAGTTGCTCTTTTGCTATCAAAATTTCCACAAAAGTGGCATTTTAAAGAAGTGTTTCCACAGAAGTGTTGAAACAGTATGTTTTAATGGACACACCATGCATTTCAATGATTACTAAAAGGAGTCCATTGAATAATGTTATAAACTGTGTACAAGTTGTTTTCTGAAACATGTCTTGTTCAAAAGCCTCTCATTTTCAAGTGATTTTTAAGCATTGAAATACTTCATTTCTGTTGAATATGATTGAAACACACTTGGTTACAGAAAATAGGCTGTTAGATTCACAGTCAGTTTCACTTTCACAAAACTATCTTCTGTAGGTCAGATACTGGTCTGTACACCCATTTCTTAAACTCCCTGTTCTATTCACAGGAAAGTGTACCTTGGATGAATCTGTAGAAAAGATGATTATTTTACTTAAAAATGATTTAGTATTTTGTGTCTGTGCCTCCATTGTAAGAGGAAGTTGATCTTAGAAGCTCTTTTTAAGAAAATTACCACAAAAGAGGCATTTCAGTGTCATAGTTGAAAAGAAGTGTTTAAGTGTTTAAACAGTAAGTATTAGTGGATACACCATTTATTTCACTTATACATACAGGAGTACATTGACTAAACTCTATAAACACTTTAGAAGTTACTTTCTAAAATCTGTTTTTTTTTAACCTTAACCCTAACCTTAAATTTTAAACTTACCCTAATCCAAACCTTAAACCTAAACCAAACCATAACCCTAAACTTAAACCCAACCCATTGCCTTACCCTAACACTAACCCTAACCTTGTACTTAACCTTAACCCTATTCCCATACTTAATGCTGGTTAGAGAAAATGGACTGCCAGATTCATACTCAAGTGCACATTAACAAGATTGTCTTCTCCAAGTCATTCTGTTCTATATACAAACATGTCTTAACTACCCTTTACTTTTTGAAGGAAAGAATACTTTGGATGAATCTGTACTACAGAGATTTATTCTATTTAATCAGAACTTAGTGGTAGGCATCTTGGTTAATCAATGTTACAGAAAATTTATCTTAATTGCTCTTTTGATATCAAAATTACCCCAAAAGTGGCATTTCAGAAAAGTACTTCCACAGTAGTGTTTAAATAGTATGTATTACTGGGGACACCATGCATTTCAACTACTACTGAAAGGAGTCCATTGAGGAATGTTATAAACTTTGTACAAGTTGTTTTCTTCAACATGATTTGTTCAAAAACCTCTCATTTTCAGGTGATTTTTAAGTGTTGAAACAGTTCATTACTGTTGAGTACTATTGAAATGCACTTGTTTACAGAAAATGGGCTGATAGATTCATAGTCAGTTTCACATTCACAAAACCAACTTCTCCAGGTCAGATACTGCTCTGTACATTCATTTGTTAAATTCCTGTTTCTATTTACAGGAACGTGTACCTTGGATGAATCTGTAGTAAAGATGATTATTCTACTTAAAGATGACTTAGTATTATGTGTCTGCATTCTCACTTGTAAGAGAAAGTAGATCTTTGAAGCTCTTTTTTAAAGAAAATTATGCCAAATAGACATTTCAGAGTAATGCCAGTACAGAAGTGTTTAAACAGTATGTGTTAGTGGAGACACCATTTATTTCACTTATACTGAAAGGTGTACATTAACTGATCTCTATAAACACTAAGGAAGTTTCTTTCTTAAATATGTTTTTTTAACCCAAACCCTAAACCTAAGTCTAAACTTAAATCACACCTGAACTCTTACTCTAAACCTAACCTTAAAACTTACCCTAACCCTAACCTTAAACCTAAACCTAACCCTAACACTAACCCTATCCTAAAACCTAAATCTAAACCAACCCTAACACTAACCCTAACCTTAAACCTAACCATACCCCTAACCATAGCTCTAACTTTAAGTCAAAACCTAACCTTATACCAAACCTTAAACTTATCCATATACATAACCCTAGTTACCGAAAATGGACAGTGAGATTCATACTAAATTTAACATTAACAAAATTATCTACTCCCAGTCACCCAGTGATATGAACACACATCTAAAATTCCCTCTGATTTTCTAAGGAAAAAATACTTTGGATGAATCTGTACTAAAGAGATTTATTCTATTTTATCATATCTTAGTGGTAGATATGTTGGTTAATCAATGCTGCAGAAACCATAGTGAATTTTCTACCTTAGAGTTTCTTTCTACTTTAGGAATTCAATGAGTTCAGCCTCTGCTCATGCAGTTGTACCAGAAACTTGATGTTAGAAGCTATTTATCTATGAAAATTACTACAAAAGTGGTATTTGAGAGCCAAACTACAACAAAGTGTTAAAAAGTGTGTATTACTGGAGACGCCTAACATTTCAATTTCTACTGAGAGAAATACTTAATGTTAAAAGCTCTGTACAAGATACTGAATTAAAACTATTTTGTTCAAGGGACTCACATTTCAGTGTGATTTAGCAGTGTTGAAAGAGTCTACTGATGTTAAGTCTGAGAGAAATACACTTTTTACAGAAAGTGGACATTTAGATTCTTACTCAGTTTCATATTCGCAAAACCGTGTTCTGGCAGTCTGTACTACTCAGTACACAGATGTCTTAACTTTGCTATACATTTAACATGAAAGAGTACTTTGCAGCATTTTCTTCTTTAGTGTTTCTTTCTACTTAAGGTATTGAATGAGTTAGGCCTCTGTTCACTCAGCTTTAAGGGAATCTTGATATTAGAATCTATTTATGAAAATTACTACAAAAGTGGCATTTCAGAGCAACATAACTACAGAAGTGTTAAAATAGTATGTATTACTGGAGACGGATAACAATTCACTTTATGCTGGCAGAAATACATAGAGTAATGTTATAAACTTCATACAAGATGTTTCATTAAAACTGTTTCCTTCAAGGTTCTCGCATTTCAGCATAATTTAGTTATGTTGAAAGAGATCATTACTGTTGATTCTGAGAGAAATGCACTTTTCACAGAAAATGGACATTTATATTCATATCCAGCTCCAAATTCACAAAACTGTCTTCTGAAAGTCTGCAATACTCAATACACAGATGTCTTAACCTCCCTATACTCTTTACATGAAAGAATAGTTTGCAGCATTTTCAACATTACAGTTTATTTTTACTTAAGGAATTCAATATGTTAGGCCTCTGTTAACAGAGTTTTAACAGAAACATGATATTAGAAGATTTTTCTTTATGAAATTACTACAAAAGTGGAATTTTAGAGAAACATAACTAAGTGCTGAAACACTATGTATTACTATAGACTTCTAATATTTCTAATTCTACTGAAAGAAATACATAGAGTAATGTTATAAACTCTGTACAAGATGTTTAGTTACATCAGTTTTGTTTAAGGGACTCACATTTCAGTGTGACTTAGTTGCCTTGAAAGAGTTCATTACCTTTCATTCTGAGTGAAATGCACTGCTAAAAGAAAATGGATGGTGAGATTCATAGTCACTTTCATATTCACAAAACCATCTTCTGCCAGTCTCTCCTACTCAGTACACAAATTTCTTAACTTCACTAAACGTTTTACATAAAAGAGTACTTTGCAACATTTTCTAACTTAGTGTTTCTTCTATGTAAGAAATTCAATGAATTAGGCCTCTGTTCAGGCAGTTGTAACAGAAACTTTCTATTAAAAGCTATTTATCTATGAAAATTACTACAAAAGTGGCATTTGAGAGCAACACTACTACAGAAGTGTTAAAACAGTATGTGTTACTGGAGAGGCCTAAATTTCAACTTCTACTCAGAGAAATACATAGAGTAATGTTATAAACTCTGTACAGGATGTTTAGTTCAACCCGCTTTCTTCAAGGGACTGACATTTCAATGCGATTTAGTAGCCTTCAAAGTGTTCTTTGCCATTCATTCTTAGATAAATGCACTTTTTTTCAGAAAATGGACATTTAGATTCATACTCAGTTTCATATTAACAGAAACGACTTCTGCCAGAATGTACTACTCAGTAAAGAGATTTCTTAACTTTCTATACTTTTTACATGAAAGAATACTTTGTAGCATGTTCTACCTTAGAGTTTCTTTCTATGTAAGGAATTCAATGATTTAGGCCTCTGTTCTCGCAGTTGTAACAGAAACTTCATGTTACAAACTATTTATCTATGAAAATTACTACAAAAGTGGCATTTCAGATCAACACTACTACAGAAGTGTTAAAACAGTATGTGTTACTGGAGATGCCTAACATTCCAACTTCTACTCAGAGAAATACGTAATGTTATAAATTGTGTACAAGATGTTTAGTTCAACCTGTTTTCTTCAAGGGACTCGCATTTCAGTGTGATTTAGTAGCCTTGAAAGTGTTCTTTATTGTTCATCTGAGAGAGATTCACTTTTTAGATAAAATGGACATTTAGATTCACTCTGAGTTTAATATTCACAAAAACATCTTCTGCCAGTCCGTACTGCTCAGTAAAGCGATGTCTTAACTCCCCTATATTTTTTACATGAAAGCATACCTGCAGCATTTTCTACAGAGCGGTCAGCCTGTCTGCCACACTCAGAACAGCAGAGTCTGGTTCCTGGCCAGGCTCATTTGGCAAGACTGCTCGACCCAGCCAGGAGGTGGAGTGTGGCCGTTCTGCTCCCGGGACCCAGGACAAGGTAGACTGGTTCCCTGCGGGGCTTACAGGGCAAGGACGTTCACTCCGCCCAGGAGGCGGTGTGTGGCCGAGCTGACCGGCACCCGGGAGAGAGGAGACTGCGTGCTGCCCTGGCTCTTTCGGGAAGGCCGCTCAACTCAGCTGGGAGGTGGAGTGTGGCTGGGCTGTCCACCGCACTGGGACAGCGGAGACTGGTTCCCAGCCGTGCACACCAGCCAAGTCTGTTTCCCAGGGCCTGAAGACAGAATCGGGTGGGGTAACCACAGCACATGGGAGGGGAGGCTGGTTCCTGGCCTGGCTCACCTGCCCAGTTCATTGGCCTGGGCCAGAAGATGGAGTCTGGTGGGGGTTACCTCGGCACCTGGGAGGGGAGGCTCGTTCCCAGCCTGGCTCTCCTAGTACGTTGGCCCGGGCTGGAAGACAGAGTCAGGTTGGGGTGTCCTCTGCAAACAGGAGGGGAGACTGGTTCCCGGAATTTGTATGTTATAGTTACTTTCTACTTAAGGAATTCAATGAGTTATACTCTGTTCTTGCAATTGTAACACAAACTTCATACTAGAAGCTATTTCTGTATGAAAGTTACTGCAAAAGTGGAATTTCAGAGCAACATTACTACAGAAGGGTTAAAACAGTATGTATTACTAGAGATGCCAGACATTTCAACTTCTACTGAAAGAAATATAGACATGAATGATGTCAACTCTTTGCAACATGTAAATTAAACTAGTTTTTTTCAAGTGATTCACGCTACATTGTGAATTACTAGTGTTGAAGGAGTTCATTACTATTAATTCTGAGAGAAATGCACTTCCTACAGAAAATGGACGGTTAGGTTCATACTCAGTTTCATACTCACAAAACAGTCTTCTGCCAGTCTGTACTACTCAGTACACAAATGTCTCCCCCAGCCCGGTACTTTTTACATAAAACAATACATTGCAGCATTTGTACTTTAGAGTTTCTTTCTACCAAAGGAATACAATAAGTTATGCTCTGTTCTTGCAATTGTAACACACACTTGATACTAGAAGCTATTTCTTTATGAAAGTTACTGCAAGAGTGGCATTTCCTAGCGACATTATTACAGAAGGGTTAAAACAGTATGTATTACTAGAAATGATGAACATTTTAACTTCTACTGAAAGAAATACATAATGTTATAAACTTTGTGCAACATGTTTAATGAAACCTGTTTTGTTCAAGGAATTCTCATTTCATTTTTAATTACTAGTGTTGAAAGAATTTATTACTCTTCATTCAGCAAGAAATGCACATTTAACAGAACATGGACAGTTAGATTCATCCGGGATTTCATATTCACAAAACTAGCTTCTGCCAGTCTGTACTACAGAGTACACAGGTATCTTAAAATCTCAGTACTTTTTACATGAAAGACTACTTTGCAGCGTTTTGTACATTGGAGTTTCTTTCTACTTAAGAAATTAAATCAGTTAGTTCTGTTAATGCAATTGTAATACAAACTTGTTCTTAGAAGTTATTTCCTATAAAAACTACTGCAAATGTAGCATTTCTGTGCATCATTACCACACTTGTGTTAAAACAGTATGTGTTATGGTAGAAACCACCTATTTCAACTTCTACTGAAAGAAACACATAGAGTAGAGTTGTAAACTCTTTAGAACATGTTTAAGGAAATGTGTTTTCTGAAAGAATGTCCCTTTTCACTGTGAGTTAGTAGTGTTGAATGAGTTCATTATTGTTCATTACTAGAGAAATGCCGTTTTTACACAAAATACACAGTTAGATTCACACCAAGTCTCATATTCACAAAACTGTCTTCTGCCAGTCTGTTTTACACAGTACACAGATATCTTAACATCCCTATCCTTTTTACATGAAAGTGTACTTGCAGCATTTTGTAACTTGGAGTTTGTTTCTACTTAGGAAATTGAATCAGTTCGCTCTGTGTTCACGAAATTGTAACACAAAATTGTTCTTAGAAGTTATTTTCTATGAAAACTACTGCAAATGTAGCATTTCTGAGCATCATTACCACAGTTGTGTTAAAACAGCATGTGTTATGGTAGATACCTCATAGTTCAACTTCTACTGAAAGAAATACCTAGAGTAATGTTATAAACTAGTACAACGCATGTAAGTAAATGTGTTTTCTAAAAGAATGTCACTTTTCACTGTGAATTACTAGTGTTGAATGAGTTCATTATTGTTCATTCCTAGAGAAATGCAGTTTTTACCCAAAATACACAGGTAGATTCACACCAAATCTCATATTCACAAAACTGTCTTCTGCCAGTCAGTGCTACACAGTACACAGATATCTTAATATCCCTATACTTTTTACATGAAAGTGTCTCTGCAGCATTTTGTACCTTGGAGTTTCTTTCTACTTAAGGAATTCAATCAGTTAGATGTCTGTTCACGCAATTGTAACACAAACTTGTTCTTAGAAGTTATTTCCTAAGAAAAGTACTGCAAAGGTAGCAGTTCTGTGCATCATTACCACAGTTTTGTCAAAACAGTATGTGTTATGGTAGAAACCACTTATTTCAATTCTCCTGAAAGTAATACATAGAGTTGTAAACTCTTTAGAACATGTTTAAGGAAATGTGTTTTTGAAAGAATGTCCCTTTTGAGTATGAATTACTAGTGTTGAATGAGTTCATTATTGTTCATTCCTAGAGAAATGCCATTTTTACACAAAATACGCAGGTAGATTCACACCAAGTCCCATATTCACAAAATTGTCTTCTGCCAGTCTGTGTTAAAAAGTACAAAGATATCTTAACATCCCTATACTTTTTACATGAAAGTGTACTTTGCTGCATTTTGTAACTTAGAGTTTCTTTCTACTTAGGGAATTCAATCAGTTAGCTGTCTTTTCACACAATTGTAACACAAAGTTGTTCTTCCAAATTGTTTTCTATGAATACTACTGTAAATGTAGAAGTTCTGTGCATCATTGCCACAGTTTTGTCAAAACAGTATGTGTTATGTTAGAATCCACCTATTTCAACTTCTACTGAAAGTAATACATAGAGTTGTAAGCTCTTTAAAACATGTTTAAGGAAATGTGTTTTCTGGAAGAATGTCACATTTCAGTGTGAATTACTAGTGTTGAATGAGTTCATTATTGTTCATTCCTAGAGAAATGCAGTTTTTACACAAAATACACAGTTAGATTCACACTAGGTCTCATTCACACAACTGTCTTCTCCCAGTGTTCTACACAGTACACAGACATCTTAACATCCCTATACTTTTTGCATGAACGTGTCCTTGTAGCATTTTGTACCTGGAGTTTCCTTCTACTTAAGGAATTCAATCAGTTAGATGTCTGTTCACACAATTGTAACACAAACTTGTTCTTAGAAGTTATTTCCTAAGAAAAGTACTGCAAATGTAGTATTTCTGTGCATCATTACCACACTTGTGTTAAAACAGTATGTATTATGGTAGATACCTCATATTTCAACTTCTACTGAAAGAAATGCATACAGTAGTGTTAATATCACTTTGGAACATGTTTAAGGAAATGTGTTTTCTGAAAGAATGTCCCTTTTTAGTGTGAAATACTAGTGTTGAATGAGTTCATTATTTTTCATTACTAGAGAAATGCCGTTTTTATACAAAATACACAGTTAGATTCACACCAAGTTTTATATTCACAGAACTGTCTTCTGCCAGTTGTTTTACACGGTACACAGATATCTTAACATCCCTATCCTTTTTACATGAAAGTGTACTTTGCAGCATTTTGTAACTTGGAATTTCTTTCTACTTAGGAAATTCAATCAGTTTGCTCTGTGTTCACTAAATTGTAACACAAACTTGTTCTTAGAAGTTATTTTCTATGAAAACTACTGCAAATGTAGCATTTCTGAGCATCATTACCACAGTTGTGTTAAAACAGTATGTGTTACGGTAGATACCTCATGGTTCAACTTCTACTGAAAGAAGTACCTAGAGTAATGTTATAAACTAGTACAACGTATGTAAGTAAATGTGTTTTCTAAAAGAATGTCACTTTTCACTGTGAATTACTAGTGTTGAATGAGTTCATTATTGTTCATTCCTAGAGAACTGCAGTTTTTACCCAAAATACACAGTTGGATTCATCCCAAGTCTGATATTCACAAAATAGTCCTCTGCCAGCCTGTGCTACACTATATGAAGGTACCTTAACATCCCTATTCTTTTTACATGAAAGTGTACTCTGCAGCATTTTGTAACTTGGAGTTTCTTTCTACTTAAGGAATTCAATCAGTTAGATGTCTGTTCACACAATTGTAACACAAACTTGTTCTTAGAAGTTATTTCCTAAGAAAAGTACTGCAAAGGTAGCAGTTCTGTGCATCATTACCACAGTTTTGTCAAAACAGTATGTGTTATCGTAGAAACCACCTATTTGAACTTCTACTGAAGGAAATACATATAGTAATGTTATAAACTCTTTACAACATATTTAAGTAAACTAGTTTTCTCAGAGAAACTCACATTTTTGTGCGAACTGCTAGTATTTAGAGTTCCTTAGTATTCATTCCCAGAGCAATGCAGTTTTTACCCAAAAATACACAGTTAGATTCATTGGAAGTTTCATATTCACAAAACAGTCTTCTGACAGTGTAGCCTACACAGTACACAGATATCTTAAGATCCCTGTACTTTTTACATGGAAGTATACTTTGCAGCATTTTGTGCCTTGCAGTTTCTTTCTACTTAAGGAATTCAATCAGTTAGTTTTCTCTTCATGCAATTGTAACACAAACTTGTTCTGACAAATTATTTTCTATGAAAACTACTGCAAATGTAGCATTTCTGTGCATCATTACTGCAGTTCTGTTAAAACAGTATTTGTTACGGTAGATACCACATATTTCAACTTCTACTGATAGAAATACGTAGAGTATTGTTATAAACTAGTACAACATCTGTAAGTAAATGTGTTTTCTAAAAGAATGTCACTTTTCACTGTTAATTACTAGTGTTGAATGAGTTCATTTCTGTTCATTCCTAGAGAAATGCCGTTTTTACCCAAAATACACAGGTAGATTAACACATAGTCTCATAGTCACAAAACTGTCTTCTGCCACTCTGTATTACACAGTAGGAAGACATCTTAACATCCCTATTCTTTATACATGAAAGTGTACTTTGCAGCATTTTGTACCTTACAGTTCCTATCTACTTAGGGATTTCAATCAGTAGGCTGTCTTTTGACGCAATTGTAACACAAATTTGTTCTTAGAAGTTGTTGCCTTTGAAAACCTCTGCAAATGTTGCATTTCTGTGCATCATTACCAGACTTGTGCTAAAACAGTATGCGTTATGGTAGAAACCACCTATTTCATCTTCCACTGAAAGAAATATATAGAGTTGTAAAATCTTTAGAACATGTTTAAGGAAAT
The DNA here is from genome assembly GCF_019186645.2 of Phyllostomus hastatus. Lineage (NCBI taxonomy): Eukaryota > Metazoa > Chordata > Mammalia > Chiroptera > Phyllostomidae > Phyllostomus > Phyllostomus hastatus. The sequence continues at coordinate 64,563 of NW_025334015.1, read as the reverse complement.
GTGTTTTCTGAAAGAATGTCCCTTTTGAGTGTGAATTACTAGTGTTGAATGAGTTCATTATTGTTCATTACTAGAGAAATGCAGTTTTTACACAAAATACACAGTTAGATTCACACCAAGTCTCATATTCACAAAACTGTCTTTAACAGTCTGTGCTACACAGTTCACAGATATCTTAACATCCCTATACTTTTCACATGAAAGTGTACTTTACAGCATTTTGTACCTTGGAGTTTCTTTCTACTTAAGAAATTCAATCAGTTAGCTCTCTGTTCACATAATTGTAATAGAAAGGTGTTCTTAGAAGTTATTTCCCATGAAAACTACTGATAATGTAGCATTTCTGTGCATCATTACCACTCTTTTGTGAAAACAGTATGTGTTATGTTAAAAACCACCTATTTAAACTTCTACTGAAAGAAATAAACAGAATAGTGTTATAAATTCCTCAGAACATGTTTAAGGAAATGGGTTTTCAGAAAAAAAAACTCACATTTCAATGTAAATTACTAGCATTTGCCGCGGCCAGCGAGGCAGTGGGTTCGAGACGCGCAGTGACGGACTGAAAAGAGAGAGCGACCAGTTGCTCTGGTGGCAAAAGGCAAGTTTATTGAAAACTCTTGTCATTATATAGTGAGATGTTCTAAAAATAGAATGCTTGCTACACGAAGAGAGTCTTTGTTCAAGAAAGTTTACACACCCCTCCAGGTCACGTACAGAACATCCCGAGACATGACAAACATTCTGGTTTAGATTAACTCCAAGGACACGACGCATCGCCTCAAGGCTCCGGCACCTCCCCGTCCTTCTCTTGGGCACAATCCGATAACAAACAAGGCCGGGGTGATGTCAGGTCACCTCCCCCGAGGCCAAGGAACAGGCCCAAGCATCATTCTCACAATGCAGGACCCTAACTCTTGACCCCTTCCTGGGGGCTTGGTTCCCCACAAGCATTTAAAGAATTCATTAGTGTTCATTCCTAGAGAAATGCAGTTTTTACCCAAAATACACAGGTAGATTCACGCAAAGTTTCATATTCACAAAAATGTCTTTAGCCAGCCTGTTCTACACAGTACACTGATATTTCAACATCCGCATCCTTTTTACATGAAAGTGTACTTTGCAGCATTTTGTAAATTGCAGTTTTTTCTACTTAGGAAATTCAATCAGTACTCTCTGTGTTCATGCAATTGTAATACAAACTTGTTCTTAGAAGTTATTTTTGATGAAAATTCCTGCAAATGTAGCATTTCTGAGTATCATTACCAAAGCTGTGTTAAAAGAGTACGTGTTACGGTTGATACAACCTATTTCAAATTCTCCCGAAAGAAATACCTAGAGTAATGTTATAAACTACTTCAGCATATGTAATAAATCTGTTTTTTAAGAGAATGTCACTTTTCAGTGTGAAGTACTATTGTAGAATGAGTTAATTATTGTTTATACCCAGACAAATGCACTTTTTACCAAAAATTTATACTTGCTCTTACAAGTTTTTCAAATGAAAACTACTGTAAATGTAACATTTCGGTGAATCATTGGTACAGAAGTGTTAAAACTGAACACATTACTAGTGTTGAAACAGGTCATTACTGTTCATTCTTAGACAAATGCAGTGTTTACCTAAAATTCATACTTGTTCATAAAAGATATTTCACAAGAAAACCACTGCAAATGTAGCATTTTTTTGAATCATGGCTACATACATGTTGAGACTGAACGTATCACTGTAGAAAGCACATATTTCAACTTCTACTGAAAGAGATACATAGATAAGGTTATGAACTACTACAAAATGTTCTAGTAACCGTGTATTCGCATAGCATGTAGCATTTCAGAGAGAATTAGTAGTGTTGAAGCACATTATTGTTCATTGTGATAGAATGCAGGTTTTACCCAAAATGCATACTTGTTCGAAGAAGGTAGTTCCCATGAAAACTACAGCAAATGCAGCATTTCTGTGAATCATTGCTACACAAGTGTTAAAACTGAATGCATTACCGTAAAAACCACATATTCCAACTACTACTGAAAGAGATACATATAGTAATGTTATGAACTAGTACAACATGTTGAAGTAACCTCGTGTTCTCCAAATATGTAACATTTCACAGACAATTACTAGTGTTGAAGCAGTTACTTACTGTTCACCTTAGAGAAATGCAGTTTTTACCCAAAATTCATACTTGTTCTTAGAAGTCAGTTCCCATGAGAACTACAGCAAATGCAGCATTTCAGTGAATCATTGCTACAGAAGTGTTAAACCTGAAAGCACTACTGTAGAAACCACATATTCCAACTTCTACTGAAAGAGATACATAGAGTAATGTTGTGAACGACTACAAAATGTTGAAGTAACAGTGTGTTCTCCAAATATGAAACATTTCACAGAGAATTACGAGTTTTGAAGCAGTTCATTACTGTTCATTCTTAGAGAAATGCAGTTTTTACCCTAATGCACACTTGTTATTAGAGATAGTTCACATGAAAACTAGAGCAAATGCAGCATTTTTGTCAATCATTGCTACAGAAGTGTTAAAACTGAAAGCATTACTGTAGAAATCACATATATTCATTTCTACTGAAAGAGATACATGTAGAAATGTTATGCACTAGTACAAAATGTTGAAGTCACCGTGTGTTCTCCAAATATGTAACATTTCACAGAGAATCACTAGTGTTGAAGCAGTTCATTACTGTTCATTCTTAGAAATATGCAGTTTTTACCCAATATTGATACTTCTTCTTAGAAGTTAGTTCCCATGAAAACTACAGCAAATGCAGCATTTCTGAGAATCATTGCTACAAAGTGTTAAAACTGAACGCATTACTGGAGAAACCATATATTGCAACTTCTACTGAAAGAGATACGTATAGTAATGTTATGAACTAGTACAAAATGTTGAAGTAACAGTATGTTCTCAAAATATGTAATGTTTCACAGAGAATTATGAGTTTTGAAGCAGTTCATTACTGTTCATTCTTAGAGAAATGCAGTTTTACCCTAAATTCACACTTGTTATTAGAAGTTAGTTCAATGAAAACTACAGCAAATGCAGCATTTCTGTGAATCATTGCTACAGATGTGTTAAAACTGAACCCATTACTGTAGAAATCATATATTTTCATTTCTACTGAAAGAGATACATGTAGAAATGTTATGAACTAGTACAAAATGTTGAAGTCTCGTGTGTTCTCCAAATATGTAACATTTCACAAAGAATTACTAGTGTTGAAGCAGTTCAATACTGTTCATTCTTAGAGAAATGCAGTTTTTACCCGATATTGATACTTGTTCTTAGAAGTTAGTTCCCATGGAAACTACAGAAAATGCAGCATTTCTGTGAATCATTGCTACACAAGTGTTAAAACTGAATACAATAGTTTAGAAACCACATATTCCAACTTCTAGTGAAAGAGATGCATATAGTAATGTTATGAACTACTACAAAATGTTGAAGTAAACGTGTGCTCTCCAAACATGTAATATTTCACAGAGAATTACTAGTGATGAAGCAGTTCATTACTCTTCATTCTTAGACAAATGCAGTTTTTACCCCAAATTCATACTTGTTCTTAGAAATTAGTTGCCATGAAAACTACAACAAATGAAGCATTTCTGTGAATCATTGCTACAGAAGTGTTGTACCTGAAAGCCCTAATGTAGAAACCACGCATTCCAACTTCTACTGAAAGAGATACATATAGTAATATTATGAACTAGTACAAAATGTTGAAGTAACCGTGTGTTCCCCAAATATGTACCTTTTCACAGATAATTACTAGTGTTGAAGCAGTTCATTACTGTTCATTCTTAGAGAAATGCAGTTTTTCCCCAAAATTCATACTTGTTCTTACAAGTGAGCTCCCATGAAAACTACAGCAAATGCAGCATTTCTGTGAATCATTGCTGCAGAAGTGTTAAACCTGAACGCACTATTGTAGAAACCAGATATTACAACTTCTACTGAAACAGATACTTATAGTAATGTTATGAATTTTGTACAAAATATTGAAGTAACCGTGTGTTCTCAAAATATGTATCATTTCAGAAAATTAGTAGTGTTAACCAGTTCATTACTGTTCATGCTTTGAGAAATACAGTTTTTACCCAAAATTCATACTTGTTCTTACAAGTTAGTTCACATGAAATCTAGAGCAAATGCAGCATTTCTGTGAATCATTGCTGCAAAAGTGTTCAAACTGAACACATTACTGTAGAAACAATATACTTTCATTTATAGTGAAGGAGATACGTATAGTAATTTTATGAACTGCTACAAAATGTTGAAGTAACAGTGTGTTCCCCAATATGTAACATTTCACAGAGAATTTCTAGTGTTGAAGCAGTTCATTACTGTTCATTCTTGGAGAAATGCAGTTTTTACCTAAAATTCATACTTGTTCTTACAAGTTAGTTCACGTGAAATCCAGAGCAAATGCATCATTTCTTTGAGTCATTGCTACAAAAGTGTTCAAAATGAATGCATTACTCTGTTGTGGAAAATCCACCCACACGCGGGGAGATAATGAACCACAAACTTTGTTACCCGGTGGCTCAGAGCGGGTGGCTATCATCCAAATCCTCTGAGCACAGATCCTCACTCTCCCAGGGTTTAAATAGTCTCGGGCCCCCTAGCTATGTGAGCAAGCAAGGTTACAGGAGCCGAATGCGGAAGTTAGGTCCAGCTACCTTATATAGGAGACAAAGAGAAAACTCAGGAGGAATTTGCAGAAGCTACAGAGCACAGGAGCTTATCATGGGTGTCTGTGTATGACCTTGAGTAACTGGCCCTTGCTTTGGTTACTACTTCTCAGCTTCTACAATCCTGTGTGAAATTTTGCAAGTGTTACAGTTACAGAGCATAAGAAACTTTTGGAGTTTTCTTTTCCTGCTACATTCCCCCCTTTGATGCTATAAGGTGTTTTATCCCTTTTAGCATCACTAATACTTGGCTATAAAGCTGAGGTCTTTGGGAGGGTCACAACTGCTGATACTGGTGTTGGTACCGCTGGAGGGCTAGCACTGTGGTGGCTGCCCTAGGAGTCACTGTAGCCCTAGGTGTAGCACTAAGGTCCGGAGGATGCAGGGTCCTATATGCCTGACACCTCCGGGTCTGGTACTTTATGGTCCTGGATGTTACTCCAGTCCAGTATATCTTCCCTCCCCAAGTGCAGAGGGATTGCTGTGACTGAATGCAACCCGATGGCATGTTGGTGGAGGAGCTGAAAGCTGACCCTGGGAGATAGTAAGAGACCTCTTTACCACTGAGCATAATCTTATGCCTGGGGGTATTACATTTGCAGGCTGGGGCTGAAACAGGGGCCACATTTGTTAAGCAAAGCATACAATAAACCCAAATACAGAGATCAAACAGAGACAAACTATTTCTAGGGTGAAATAGAAATAGTTTGCAGGGATTCCATTCCTCAGGGGCACAGTCACTAGTCCAATTGTCAATGCTCCTGCGAAGGTGCCAATTAAAGTCAGGTACCCTGTGGAACAACAGTCTATTCCTTGGCATCCTTTTTTACTGGTTGGCATTCTCCACTGTCTTAGCGTGGGTTTTGGCACAGGCCTAGTCCTCGGGTCTTTGGGATCTGCTGCTGTCTTGGCCTGGCTGTAGTAGATCCAAGGGGTGACTCCTGCAGCAGTAAGTTTGTCCAGGGAAGTCCAGTTTTCTAGTCTGCATACTCGGTGACTTTCCTGTCCTCAACCATATAGCTGCTTCCATCCATGTAGTGGGTGACATCAACATCAGGTTGGACCAGGGGCTGGTCCTGGAGGTCTGGCCAGCTGGCATGGACCTCTCTGGTTACTCTAAGACAGTCATGGTCCAGCTCTCCAAATTCTGCCGATAAGTAGGTGGCTGGATTGACTTGTTTCCTGGTCTTAATATGCACCCTCAGATTTCCTTGGAGGATACCCTGGTATTGAGTCAGTCTGGGGTTCGACAGCCACTTATGCCTCTTGCAAGAGGGTTATGGCAGCAGTGACTGCCCTCAGATGAGGTGGCCAGCCGGTGGCGCCAGCAGATGTCCAGCTGCTTAGACAGGTGAGCCACCGGGTGTTGCCATGGTCCGACAGGCTGGGTCAGGCTTCGAGGGTTACCTTGTTTCTCTTGTGGGTGTACAGATTAATAGGCTGCCTTGGCTTTGACAGTCCAAGGGCAGGAACATTACTGAGGCACTTCTTAATATTTTGGAAGGCTTTTTCTTAATGTTCAGACCCTTCAAAGCCTGGTAGTAGGACTGAGTTCCACATCCGCAGGGTGCAGGCTGACTTTTTCTCAGGAGATCGAGCATTTTCCTTAGAAATCAGACAAGGTTCTGGAGGGCGTTGGCAACTCTGCCATTTTCTGTCCTCATCCCCAATCACACTGTGAGTACTTCCGGCAAGCCTGGTTGCTGAGCTGTGCACCTGGTGACTTTGCCGGAGCCCCAAGGAAGCTTGCAGGCTACTGGGGCAGGCAAACCTGACGGAGCACCATGAACGGCCATGACAGAGGACTGCGCAGACGGCTGTAGGGGGGCACTTTAGCAGCATGTGCGTTCCCTCCTGGCACCGTTCCTGGGATGGGCTGCCAGGAAGAGGTTGTCCATGTACTGCAGAATTGTCAGGTTCATCCTCCCTTAGTAAGGGGTCTCCTGCAAGGGCTTCCCAAACAGGGCTGGGGAGTTCTTAAACACCTAGGGCAGTTTAGTCCAGGTCAACTGAGTCTTGACCGCTGTGTGCGGAAAATGGGTTGGCTGGAAGGTGCCACAGGAATGCAGGAGAAGGCATCCTTCAGATTAAGGCAGGTAAACCACATTGCTGTTGGGGGAAGCTGGCTCGGGAGGGTGCACGGGTTCAGGACCACTGGGTGGTGGCTGTCAGCTGCTTTGTAGACAGCCCACAGATCCTGGATAGGCCGGTACTCGCTCCCGTCTGGCTGCTATCATGGGTCTGGGCAGGTGTGGCCCCATGTTATGGAGCCAATTTTTCTCCAAGCTCCCACTCAGGGGACCTGCCTCCCTGTCACATCCTGGGCAGGGGAGTCTTTCTTTATCTCCCTGGCCCAGAGCATGGCCACAGCCATTTAGCATATCCAGGTGACTAGCTGAAGGCTATAAGCATGTTACATGACCATGCCAAGGGGTAACTGCAAAACTGGTGTTGTACAAAACAGTCCCGCATATTTTGCTCTGTGTGTTCTTCCTCCACCTTATACCTGTGGGGAAGGGGTGAAGACATCCTAAAATTTCCTGGACACCTTGAATTCTGGACTCTGCCCCAAATGCCCATTTGGGGTCCCCCTCCTTGGCTGCAACTTGTAATAATTTTTCATTTTAGATATATACCCACTTTAAATTCTTTTAAAGGACAATGGACGAAGGTCTCATCTTCTTGTAACTGCTTCCGGCTAGAAATGGATGTTGTTTTACCTACCCGTGGGTCTGGGGTGCCCTGAAAGTGGGTGCAGCACAGAGGGAGTCCTGCCTGTAAAGGGAAGGACCTTACAGAATCCTGGTCAGTTGGCTATTACCAGGAAGTTGCAGACTCAGTGTCCAAAGGCTGGCATTACTGGACCGTTGACATCCTGGTTATATTCTGGAAGTGACAGATTTGGAGAGAGTTGGAAGGCACAATTAAATCATAACCATTAAATGACAAAGGCAGGGGCTTAGGTATGGCTTATCTGGAGGAAGGTGTACAAGGCATGCTACACCTATCCAAAGCTTTTGTAGTCCATTATACTTTACTCAGGCTGAGGGATTATATTATGATTTCCCTCCTTTCAGATATCTAAACCTTTTCTGTTCAAGCCACTAAGACAGAAAAGGGAAAATCAGTTTTAAAGTGAAGCCCACAGATCGCCCAAACTGCTTACTAACCCAACTACTTAGTTTAGCCAAACCATTGAGCTCCAGGGGGCGATGATGAAAATGGGCTCCTTAAGTGAGGCCTATATTGCAACCTATCACTCAGGCAATGAAGCCATAGGCATACGTCCTATGAAAACAGAAGAATACACAGGTTAATTTACACAATAGTCCCCAAACCAGTCTCCATGCTTGTGAGACTGTCTTTTGGGAAGGCATTCAGTTGCAAGATTTTTCCTGCAATGACATTCAGCAATGGCAATTTGACAGGTCCTTCATACCTGTAAATTGTACATTTTGATGATATTACAAAACCGGTTTTATCCTTCAAATGAAAACAAACTTTTAAGACAGTTAGCTGCGTTATTCTGATATTTAATACTGAGCACAGTGATTTTCCTTGAACCATAATTTTTTGTAGCGCGTGGGTCACCGGCTAGCAGTGACCACGGAACGCTGTGGATGGCTCGACAAAACACGCGAGAAAAAACAACACATGCACAGAGACAGACTAGTTTCTGTGGGGAAGTAGGGACAGAATGGCCACCCCTGCTAGTGGGGAGCGCCCCGATCCACCATCCATACCTGCTTTTATTAGGCTCATTTTGCATAATAATTCAGGTAAAGTACAGTACTCATTAGGGGGAAGTAAGGAACTATAGAAAACAAAGAACTCTGCCCGTCTATTGAGTTGGGGGTCAAAGAGCTGTAAGGCTGAGGAACAAACTAGCTTCCTCCTAAGACCCTTCTCATTCAACTGAGAGCATTCCAAACAAAGAAGGTTTCACAGTAATTTACATGTTCTTTCTTAGGCCTGATCACCCCGGGAAATCCGCACTTCCCAGTACTGAGCTGTACCACCCTGTCATTGTTTCAGGCTTAGGTGGAGCGCGGGAACTAAGGCCACCGAGAGATAAGGAGATTTTCTTCCGGATGCTGAGAACTCAGACTTTGTCAAAGCCGAGGAGTGAGGGTCCATCACCCCCTTTTGCTGCAGCCCCCCAAGTCCTTCTTTTCGGGGGGCCTCCCAAAGTGATCGTGCCTGGCTTGGGTTGTTCCCCCCTGTGGGGAATCTTACCCGTCTTTGGCTAACCGACCAAGCTTTTGGGGGTTCAGTTATGAATAAAGCAGCAGAAGCAGCATTCCTGCCAGGGAGATAAGCTTTTGTCTCCTTGCTGGCTCACGGTTCCAAGGGCGTTCCCTTAGCCTTAGCTAGGCGGGGGTTTCAGCTTCTGATACCATTCAGGGCGGTTCCCAACAATTTTTCTCCTTAAGAGCACCCTCATTGTTATTAAAGGGACTACTTTGAGTTCTGTGTTTTATTTTGACTGTTTGTTTGCATAAACACACCAAGAGCAGCCTGAATTACCTATGATTCTTGATTCTGCTTTGCTGGAACTCACACAGGGAACCTTCAGGTTGACTTTTCAGTCTGCCCCTCAGAGCACAGAAGCAGAGCCATACATCCGCCATCTGGCTTCACCTGTACCAGTTGTTTCACTCAGATCCTTGAGTTTTTCATTGTGCTTACAGGTTCCTTTTTGGCCATCTTTCATGAAAGCAACCTTTGTTCCTTCCCTGGAAAGACTGCCATGAACTGCACAACCAACCAAAGTTCCAGGCTTTTCTCGTGGGCTTATGCTAGCTTTACAAGTCAATCCCAGTTCCTCAGGGCTTTCTAGTGATGACCAGATCCCATACATGCCTCCTTCAGACGTGACGTTCCAGTCAAAGTCTTGGTTAACAAAACCACTATTAACTACTGGTCTTATTGGTCTTATGCAAAGAAACCTTATGTTTTCACTTACTCCTTCAGAATGCCAAATTCTGGAGGGATCAGATAGGGAGAAAAATACAAAGCCTGAAGGAAAATCTTTTCCCTTCTGATATTTCCCAGGCTTCTTAAAATCTTTACTGCTACAGACTTATCTAGCATTTACAACCCTTTTATCTTTCATATATTTTCTGATATCCACCAAGAGTGTATTTCCATGCCTTATACCTTTTATTATTAACTAATATCACATAATTCCAAAACTCTTACTTTTCCATTTATCTTTACAGTTTCCACAAACCTTCTTCATAAGTGTGAAGTTTTAACCTTCCCTGGAATCCTTCACTTCCTTTTCAGAGCAGATGCAGAGCAAAACCCAAAACACAGAGTTTCCAGAACAGTACACAGGTAGGGGCATTCTCTCGCATAGAGACATGCTCCTTCAGGCCTGGTCCTTTGACAGAGACATGCTGCTTTGCCTCTGGCTGAAGCACTTATCAGTCCCAAATGACCCTTCCTGGGTCCCGAGTGGCAAAGGCATCCTCCCCAACTGGTTACAGGCAACCTTAAACAGATTTTAAGTACAGAGGGTTTTTGATCAGAAACAACACTGCTCTTTTCCCACAAAACCAGACAACAAATAGTTGAGGTTTCCTTTACTCCAGGTTTAAAACTTTACATTCTTTATACATAATTTTACTCATTCAGATTTAACTATTATTCTTTTAATCCTGGTTCCTTTCTCACTCTGGGAAGGACAGCCAAAAGTCCCTGACACTGCAGGCTGCAGTTTTCTGAAGCTCAGACCCTGCAAACACCCTACAGGCCAGATGTTTTCCTTAACTTCAGTACATGTCCTTCAGAGCCATCCTTATCAGAACCGGTTACACAGAGAACCAGACGGATGCAGTCTGGAGAGAGCCCTTAGCCTGGCACCTTGCCCAGTTCCAAGATGGAGGGGCTCTCATGTGACCCATTATCGAAGATGACGACAACCATGCACCTCCACCCTGGGGGGGGCACTCACATGGCTCGTCCTCCATTTTACCCAAAATGGCGGCACACCCACATACATGCAATATAGTACTGGGGCAGAAACCCCCCCAACCCATGATGAATTCTCCCAACTGACGCAGACAAACAAAGGAAAAAGGGGATCTTTCACACACCCACCACAGGTAGGGGGCCCAATCAGACTCCATAAGCCTGGCTGACCCGTGGAGTCACAAACACATTCACACACACAGCTGCACAGACAGCCACAAAGAAGTTAGCTGTCCCTCCCCCGAGAAGGAGCCCGATGGTCTGGGTCTAAGCCCAGACCCCTGAATTTTCCGGTCGAGGGGAGATCAGTCCCTCTCAGATTCTCAGGTCAGGTCTCTAGGGCACGTACAGATACCTGATTGGCGCCTCGGACAGTTCATGGTTCGTCTCTCCCCTCCACCCGGGTGTTAGAGCGGTCGGGCACACAGCACAGGAGTCTCTGCCCAGAAGCCTGAAATAACCAGGGCACTTGATCCACCCCTACATTAGGGCTCCCCTGCCGACTACGCCCATAGCCTTCACCAGAGGCAAAATACCTGCTCACGTGAGGGATTTACTGGCCAATGCACCAAAATGTTGTGGAAAATCCACCCACATGCAGGGAGATAATGAAGCACAAACTTTATTACCTGGTGGCCCATAGGGGGTGGTTAACATCCAAATCCTTGGATCACAGATCCTCACTCTCCTGGGGTTTAAATAGTCCGGGGCTTCCTACCTACGTGGCAAAGAAAGGTTACAGAAGCCGAATGCGGAATGTAGGTCCAGCTACCTTATATGGGAGACAAAGAGAAATCTCAGGAGGAATTTGCAGAAGTTACAGAGCACAGGAGCTTATCATGGGAGTCTGTGTACCACCTTCAGTAACTGGCCCTTGCTTTGGTTACAACTTGTCACCTTCTACACTCCTGTGTGAAATTTTGCAAGTGTTACAGTTACAGAGCATAAGAAACTTTTGGAGTTATCTTTTCCTGCTACAACTGTAGAAACAACATACTTTCATTTCTACTGAAGGAGATATATATGGTAATATTATGAACTAGTACAAAATGTTGAAGTAACAGTGTGTTCACCTAATATGTAACATTTCACAGAGAGTTACTAGTGATGAAGCAGTTCATTATTGGTCATTCTTTGGAAAATGCAGGTTTTAAACAAAATCCATACTTCTTCTTACAAGTTAGTTCACATGAAAACTGGAGCAAATGCAGCATTTCTGTACATCACTGCTACAAAAGTGTAACAGTGAACGCATTACTATATGAACAACATACTTTCATTTCTACTGAAGGAGATACATATAATAATGTTATCAACTACTACAAAATGTTGAAGTAACCATGTGTTTTCGAAATATGTAACATTTCACAGAGAATTAACAGTGTTGAAGCAGTTCATTACTTGACATTCATTGAGAAATGCAGTTTTTAACCAAAACGCATACTTGTTCTTACAAGTTACTTCACATGAAAACGAGAGCAAATGCAGCATTTCTGTGAATCACTGCTACAAAAGTGGTCACACTGAACCCATTACTGTAGAAACAACATATTTTCACTTCTACTGAAGGAGATACATATAGTAATGCTATGAACTACTACAAAATGTGGAAGTAACAGTGTGTTCTCCAAATATGTAACATTTCACAGAGAATTACTAGTGTTGAAGCAGTTCATTACTGTTCATTCCTGGAGAAATACAGTTTTTCACAAAATCCATACTTGTTCTTCCAAGTTAGTTCACATGAAAACTAGAGCAAATGCAGCATTTCTGTGAATCAGCGCGGCAAAAGTTTCAAACTGAATGCATTACTGTAGAAACAACATACTTTATTATCTACTGAAGATGATACATATACTAATGGTATGAACTACTACAAAATGTTGAAGTAACAGTGTCTTCTCCAAGCATGTTACATTTCGTAGAGTATTACTAGTGTTGAAGCAGTTCATAACTGTTCATTCTTTGAGAAATGCAGTTTTTACCCAAAACCCATCCTTGTTCTTACAAGTTAGTTCATATGAAAACTAGAGCAAATGCAGCATTTCCAGGAATCACAGCTACAAAGTGTTCAAACTGAACCCATTACTGTAGAAACAACATATTTTCATTTCTACTGAAGGAGATACATATAGTAATGTGATGAACTACTTCGAAATGTTGAAATAAAAATGTGTTCTGCAAATATGTAACATTTCAAAGAGAATTACTAGAGTTGAAGCAGTTCATTACTGGACAATCTATGACACATGCAGTTTTTACCCAAAACCCATACTTGTTCTTACAAGTTAGTTCACATGACAACTAGAGCAAATGCAGCATTTCCATGAATCACTGCTACAAAAATGTACAAACTGAATGCATTAATGTAGAAACAACATACTTTCATTTCTACTGAAGGAGATACATATAGTAATGTTATGAACTACTACAAAATGTTGATGTAACAGTGTCTTCTCCAAATATGTAACATTTCAAAGAGAATTAGTACTGTTGAAGCAGTTCATTACTGTTCATTCTTTGAGAAATGCAGTTTTTACCCAAAACCCATACTTGTTCTTACAAGTTAGTTCATATGAAAACTACAGCAAAAGCAGCATTTCAGGGAATAACAGCTACAAAGTGTTCAAACTGAACGCATTACTGCAGAAACAACATACTTACATTTCTACTGTAGGAGGTACATATAGTAATGTGATGAAATACTAAAAATGTTGAAGTAAAAGTGTGTTCCCTAAATATGTAAAATTTCAAAGAGAATTATTAGAGTTAAAGCGGTTCATTACTGGTCATTCTTTGAGAAACGCAGTTTTTACCAAAATCCATACTTGTTCTTACAAGTTAGTTGTCATGAAAACTAGAGCTAATGCAGCATTTCTGTGAATCACTGCTACAGGAGTGGTCAAACTGAAGGTATTACTGTAGAAACAACATACTTTCATTTCTACTGAAGGAGATATATATAGTAATGTTATGAACTACTACAAAATGTGGAAGTAACAGCGTGTTCTCCAAATATGTAACATTTCACAAAATTACTAGTTTGAAGCGGTTCATTACTGTTCATTCTTTGAGAAATGCAGTTTTGATGCAAAATATACTTGTTCTTACAAGTTCATTCTCATGAAAACTGGAGCAAGTGCAGCATTTCTGTGAATCACTGCTACAAAAGAGTTCAAACTGAACACGATACTCTAGAAATAACTTTCTTTCATTTCTACTGAAGGAGATATATATAGTAAGCTTATGAACTACTACAAAGTGTTGAAATAACAGTGTGTTTTTCAAATATGTAACATTGCACAGAGAATTACTAGTGTTGAAGCACTTCATTACTGTTAATTCTTTGAGAAATGCAGTTTTTACCAAAATCCATACTTGTTCTTACAAGTTAGTTCCCATGAAAACTAGAGCGAATGCAGCATTTCCGTGAATCACTGTTACAAAAGTGTTCAAATTGAAGGCATTACTGTAGAACAACATACTTTCATTTCTCCTGATGGAGATACAAATAATAAGGTTATGAATTTCTACAAAATGCTCAGGTAACAGTGACTTCTCCAAATATGTAACATATCAAAGAGAATTACTAGTGTTGAAGCAGTTCATTACTGGTCATTTTATGAGAAATGCAGTTTTAACCAAAATCCATACCTGTTCTTACAAGTTTCTTCTCAAGAAAAATAGAGTAAATGCTGCATTACTGTGAATCACTGCTACAAAAGTGGTCAAACTGAAGGCATTACTTTAGAAACAACATACTTTCATTTCTACTGAAGGAGATATATATAGTAAAGTTATGAACTATTACAAAATGTAGAAGTAAGAGTGTGTTCTCGAAATATGTTACATTTCACACAGAATTACTAGAGTTGACGCAGTTCCTTATTCTTCATTCTTTTGGAAATGCAGTTTTTACCCAATCTCCATACTTGTTCTGACAAGTTAGTTCACATGATAACTAGAGCAATTGCAGCAATTCTGTGAATCACTGCTACTAAAGTGTTCAAACTGAACGCATTAGTGGGAAAACAAAATACTTTCATTTCCACTGAAAGACATACATATAGCAATGTTAAGAAATACTACAAAATGTTGAAGAAACAGTGTGTTCTCCAAATATGTAACATTTCACAGAGAATTACTAGTGCTGAAGCAGTTCCTTACTGTTCATTCTTTGGGAAATGTAGTTTTTACCCAATCTCCATACTTGTTCTTACAAGTTAGTTCACATGAAAACTAGAGCAATTGCAGCATTTCTGTGAATCACTGCTACTAAAGTGTTCAAACTCAATGCATTACTGTGAAAACAACACACTTTCACTTCCACTGAAGGAGATACATATAGTAATGTTAATACCTACTACAAAATGTTGAAGTCACAGTGTGTTCACAAAATATGTAACATTTCACAGAGAATTTCTAGTGCTGAAGCAGTACCTTACTGTTCATTCTTTGGGAAATGTAGTTTTTACCCAATCTCCATACTTGTTCTTATAAGTTAGGTCTCATGAAAACTAGAGCAATTGCAGCATTTCAGTGAATCACTGCTACTAAAGTGTTCAAACTGATCACATTACTGTGAAAACAACACACTTTCACTTCCACTGAAGGAGATACATGTACTAATGTTATGAACTACTACAAAATGTTGAAATAAGAATGTGTTCTCCAAATATGTTTCATTTCACAGAGAATTACTAGAGTTGAAGAAGTTCATTACACTTCATTCTTTGAGAAATGCACTTTTTACCCAATCTCCATACTTGTTCTTACAAGTTAGTTAACATGAACACTAGAGCAAATGCAGCATTTCTGTGTATCACTGCTACTAAACTGTTCAAACTGAACGCATTACTGAAGAAACAACATACGTTCCTTTCTCTTGAACGGGATACATATAGTAACGTTATGAACTGCTACAAAATGCTGAAGTAACAGTGTCTTCTCCAAATATGTAACATTTCATGGAGAATTACAAGTGCTGAAGCCATTCATTACTGTTCATTCTTTGAGAAATGCAGTTTTTACACCAATCCATACTTCTTCTTAAAAGTTAGTTCACATGAAAACTGGAGCAACTGCAGCATTTCTGTGAATCACTGCTACTAAAGTGTTCAAACTGAAAGCATAACTGTGAAAACAACATACTTTCATTTGTAGTGAAGGTATACATATAGTAATGTTATGAACCACTACAAAATGTTGAAATAATAATGTGTTCTCCAAAATATGCTACATTTCACAGAGAATTACTAGAGTTGAAAAGTTCATTCCACTTCATTCTTTGAGAAATTCACTTTTTCCCCTATCTCCATACTTGTTCTTAAAAGTTAGTTCACATGAAAACTAGAGCAAATGCAGCATTTCTATGAATCACTGCTACTAAACTGTTCAAACTGAATGTATTACTCTCGAAAAAATATACTTTCCTTCCTACTGAAGGATACATATAGTAATGTTATAAACTACTACTAAATGTTGAAATAACAGTGTGTTCTCCAAATATGTTCCATTTCACAGAGAATTACTAGTGCTGAACCAGTTCATTACTGTTCATTCTCTGAGAAATGAAATCTTTACCCCCAATCCATACTTGTTCTTACAAGTTAGTTCACATGAAAACTAGAGCAACTGAGCATTTCTATCAATCACTGCTACTAAATTGTTCAAACTGAACGCATTACTCTAAAAACATCATACTTTCACTTCCACTGAAGGAGATACATATACTAATGCTATGAACTACTACACAATGTTCAAATAACAGTGTGTTCTCCAAATATGTTACATTTCACAGAGAATTACTAGTGTTGAAGCCTTTCATTACTCTTCATTCTTTGAGAAATGCAGTTTTTACCCAACATCCATACTTGTTCTTACAAGATAGTTCAAAAAAAACTGGAGCAAATGCAGCATTTCTGTGAATCACTGCTACAAAAGCGTTCAAACTGAAGGCATGACTGTGAAAAAAAATACTTTCTACTTCCACTGAAGTAGATACATATAGTAATGTTATGAACTACTACAAAATTTTGAAGTAACAGTGTGTTCTAAAAATATGTTACATTTCACAGAGAATTACTAGTGTGGAAGCCTTTCATTATTCTTCATTGTTTGAGAAATGCAGTTTTTACCCAAAATCCATACTTGTTCTTAAAAGTTAGTTCACATTAAAAATGGAGCAACTACAGCATTTTTGTGTATCACTGCTACAAAAGTGTTCAAAGTCAAGGGATTACTGTGAAAACAACACACTTTCACTTCCACTGAAGGAGATACAGGTACTAATGTTATGAACTACTACAAAATTTTGAAGTAACAGTGTGTTCTCCAAATATGTTACATTTCACTGAGATTTACTAGTGTTGAATATGTTCCTTATTGTTCATTCTTTGGGAAATGCAGTTTTTACCCAATCACCATACTTTTCCTTACAAGTTAGTTCCCATGATAACTAGAGCAATTGCAGCATTTTTGTGAATCACTGCTACTAAAGTGTTCAAACTGAACGCATTACTGTGAAAAACAACATACTTTCACTTCGACTGAGGGAGATACATATACTAATGTTATGAACTACTACAAAAGTTTGAAGTAATAGTGTGTTCTGCAAATACGTTACAGTTCACAGAGAATTACAACTGTTGAAGCAGTTCATTACTGTTCATTCTTTGAGAAATGCAGTTTTTACTAAAAATATATACTTTTCTTACAACTTAGTTCCCATGAAAAGTAGAGGAAATGTAGCATTTCTGTGAATCATTGCTAGAAAAGTGTTCAAACTGAAGGCATGACTGTGAAAACAACATACTTTCTACTTCCACTGAAGGAGATACATATAGTAATGTTATGAACTACTACAAAATTTTGAAGTAACAGTGTGTTCTCCAAATATGTTACATTTCACAGAGAATTACTAGTGTTGAAGCAGTTCATTACTGTTCATTCTTTGAGAAATGCAGTTTTTACCCAAAAATGCATACTTGTTCTCACATGTTAGTTCACATGAAACCTATAGGAAATGCAGCATTTCTGTGAATCACTGGTATAAAAGTGTTAAAACTGAAGGCATTACTGTGAAAAACAACATACTTTCACTTCCACTGAAGGAGATACATATTGTAATGTTATGAACTACTACAAAATGTCTGAAGTAACAGTGTCTTCTCCAAATGTGTAACATTTCATGGAGAATTACTAGTGTTGAAGCCAGTTCATTACTGTTCATTCTTTTAGAAATGTAGTTTTTACACCAATCCATACTTCTTCTTACAAGTTAGTTCACATGAAAACTAGAGCAACTGCAGCATTTCCATCAATCACTGCTACTAAGCTGTTCAAAGTGAACGCATTACTCTAGAAACATCATACTTTCACTTCCACTGAAGGAGATACA
Source organism: Phyllostomus hastatus (assembly GCF_019186645.2). Classification (NCBI taxonomy): domain Eukaryota; kingdom Metazoa; phylum Chordata; class Mammalia; order Chiroptera; family Phyllostomidae; genus Phyllostomus; species Phyllostomus hastatus. The sequence continues at coordinate 46,483 of NW_025334015.1, read as the reverse complement.
TATAGTAATGTTATGAAATACTACACAATGATCAAATAACGGTGTATTCTCGAAATGTGTTACATTTCACAGAGAATTACTAGTGTTGAAGCCTTTCATTACTCTTCATTCTTTGAGAAATGCAGTTTTTACCCAACGTCCATACTTGTTCTTAGAAGTTAGTTCACATGAAAACTGGAGCAAATGCAGCCTTTCTGTGAATCACTGGCACAAAAGTGTTCAAACTGAAGGCATGACTGTGAAAACACCATACTTTCAATTCCACTGAAGGAGATACATATAGTAATGTTATGAACTACTACAAAATTCTGAAGTAAAAGTGAGTTCTCCAAATATGTACCTTTCACATGAAATTACTAGTGCTGAAGCAGTTCCTTACTGTTCATTCTTTGGGAAATGTAGTTTTTACCCAATCTACATACTTGTTCTTAAAAGTTATTTCACATGAAAACTAGAGTGAATTCAGCATTTCTATGAATCACTGCTACTAAAGTGTTCAAACTGAACGTATTACTCTAGAAACAACATACTTTCCTTTCTACTGAAGGAGATACATACAGTAATGTTATGAACAACTACAAAATGTTGAAATAACAGTGTTTTCGGACATATGTTACATTTCACAGAGAATTACTACTGCTGAAGCAGTTCATTACACTTCCTTCTTTGAGAATTGCAGTTTTTACCCCAATCCATACTTGTTCTTACAAGTCAGTTCACATGAAAACTAGAGCAACTGCAGCTTTTCTATCAATCACTGCTACAGAATCAGTTCAAACTAAATGCATTACTTTGGAAACATCATACTTTCACTTCCACTGAAGGAGATACGTATACTAATCTTATGAACTACTACACAATGTTCAAATAACAGTGTGTTCTCCAAATATGTTACATTTCACAGAGAATTACAAGTGTTGAAGCAGTTCATTACTGTTCATTCTGTGGGAAATGCAGGTTTTACCCAAAATGCATACTTGTTCTTACATGTTAGCTCTCATGAAATCTAGAGCAAATGCACTATTTCTGTGAATCACTGCTACAAAAGTGTTCAAACTGAAGGCATGACTATGAAAAACAACATACTTTGACTTCCACTGAAGAAGATACATATAGTAATGTTATGAACTACTACAAAATTCTGAAGTAAAGTGTGTTCTCCAAATATGTAACATTTCACATGGAATTACTAGTGCTGAAGCAGTTCCTTACTGTTCATTCTTTGGGAAATGTAGTTTTTACCCAATCTCCATACTTGTTCTTACAAGTTAGGTCACATGAAAACTGGAGCAACTGCAGCATTTCTGTGAATCACTGCTACTAAAGTGTTCAAACTGAAAGCATAACTGTGAAAACAACATACTTTCATTTGTAGTGAAGGTATACATATAGTAATGTTATGAACCACTACAAAATGTTGAAATAATAATGTGTTCTCCAAAAATGCTACATTTCACAGAGAATTACTAGAGTTGAAAAGTTCATTCCACTTCATTCTTTGAGAAATTCACTTTTTCCCCTATCTCCATACTTGTTCTTAAAAGTTAGTTCACATGAAAACTAGAGCAAATGCAGCATTTCTATGAATCACTGCTACTAAACTGTTCAAACTGAATGTATTACTCTCGAAAAAATATACTTTCCTTCCTACTGAAGGATACATATAGTAATGTTATAAACTACTACTAAATGTTGAAATAACAGTGTGTTCTCCAAATATGTTCCATTTCACAGAGAATTACTAGTGCTGAACCAGTTCATTACTGTTCATTCTCTGAGAAATGAAATCTTTACCCCAATCCATACTTGTTCTTACAAGTTAGTTCACATGAAAACTAGAGCAACTGAGCATTTCTATCAATCACTGCTACTAAATTGTTCAAACTGAACGCATTACTCTAAAAACATCATACTTTCACTTCCACTGAAGGAGATACATATACTAATGCTATGAACTACTACACAATGTTCAAATAACAGTGTGTTCTCCAAATATGTTACATTTCACAGAGAATTACTAGTGTTGAAGCCTTTCATTACTCTTCATTCTTTGAGAAATGCAGTTTTTACCCAACATCCATACTTGTTCTTACAAGATAGTTCAAAAAAAAACTGGAGCAAATGCAGCATTTCTGTGAATCACTGCTACAAAAGCGTTCAAACTGAAGGCATGACTGTGAAAAAAAAATACTTTCTACTTCCACTGAAGTAGATACATATAGTAATGTTATGAACTACTACAAAATTTTGAAGTAACAGTGTGTTCTAAAAATATGTTACATTTCACAGAGAATTACTAGTGTGGAAGCCTTTCATTATTCTTCATTGTTTGAGAAATGCAGTTTTTACCCAAAATCCATACTTGTTCTTAAAAGTTAGTTCACATTAAAAATGGAGCAACTACAGCATTTTTGTGTATCACTGCTACAAAAGTGTTCAAAGTCAAGGGATTACTGTGAAAACAACACACTTTCACTTCCACTGAAGGAGATACAGGTACTAATGTTATGAACTACTACAAAATTTTGAAGTAACAGTGTGTTCTCCAAATATGTTACATTTCACTGAGATTTACTAGTGTTGAATATGTTCCTTATTGTTCATTCTTTGGGAAATGCAGTTTTTACCCAATCACCATACTTTTCCTTACAAGTTAGTTCCCATGATAACTAGAGCAATTGCAGCATTTTTGTGAATCACTGCTACTAAAGTGTTCAAACTGAACGCATTACTGTGAAAACAACATACTTTCACTTCGACTGAGGGAGATACATATACTAATGTTATGAACTACTACAAAAGTTTGAAGTAATAGTGTGTTCTGCAAATACGTTACAGTTCACAGAGAATTACAACTGTTGAAGCAGTTCATTACTGTTCATTCTTTGAGAAATGCAGTTTTTACTAAAAATATATACTTTTCTTACAACTTAGTTCCCATGAAAAGTAGAGGAAATGTAGCATTTCTGTGAATCATTGCTAGAAAAGTGTTCAAACTGAAGGCATGACTGTGAAAACAACATACTTTCTACTTCCACTGAAGGAGATACATATAGTAATGTTATGAACTACTACAAAATTTTGAAGTAACAGTGTGTTCTCCAAATATGTTACATTTCACAGAGAATTACTAGTGTTGAAGCAGTTCATTACTGTTCATTCTGTGGGAAATGCAGTTTTTACCGAAAATGCATACTTGTTCTCACATGTTAGCTCACATGAAATCTAGAGGAAATGCAGCATTTCTGTGAATCACTGCTACAAAAGTGTTAAAACTGAAGGCATTACTGTGAAAACAACATACTTTCACTTCCACTGAAGGAGATACATATTGTAATGTTATGAACTACTACAAAATTCTGAAGTAACAGTGTCTTCTCCAAATGTGTAACATTTCATGGAGAATTACTAGTGTTGAAGCCATTCATTACTGTTCATTCTTTTAGAAATGTAGTTTTTACACCAATCCATACTTCTTCTTACAAGTTAGTTCACATGAAAACTAGAGCAACTGCAGCATTTCCATCAATCACTGCTACTAAGCTGTTCAAAGTGAACGCATTACTCTAGAAACATCATACTTTCACTTCCACTGAAGGAGATACATATAGTAATGTTATGAAATACTACACAATGATCAAATAACGGTGTATTCTCGAAATGTGTTACATTTCACAGAGAATTACTAGTGTTGAAGCCTTTCATTACTCTTCATTCTTTGAGAAATGCAGTTTTTACCCAACGTCCATACTTGTTCTTAGAAGTTAGTTCACATGAAAACTGGAGCAAATGCAGCCTTTCTGTGAATCACTGGCACAAAAGTGTTCAAACTGAAGGCATGACTGTGAAAACACCATACTTTCAATTCCACTGAAGGAGATACATATAGTAATGTTATGAACTACTACAAAATTCTGAAGTAAAAGTGAGTTCTCCAAATATGTACCTTTCACATGAAATTACTAGTGCTGAAGCAGTTCCTTACTGTTCATTCTTTGGGAAATGTAGTTTTTACCCAATCTACATACTTGTTCTTAAAAGTTATTTCACATGAAAACTAGAGTGAATTCAGCATTTCTATGAATCACTGCTACTAAAGTGTTCAAACTGAACGTATTACTCTAGAAACAACATACTTTCCTTTCTACTGAAGGAGATACATACAGTAATGTTATGAACAACTACAAAATGTTGAAATAACAGTGTTTTCGGACATATGTTACATTTCACAGAGAATTACTACTGCTGAAGCAGTTCATTACACTTCCTTCTTTGAGAATTGCAGTTTTTACCCCAATCCATACTTGTTCTTACAAGTCAGTTCACATGAAAACTAGAGCAACTGCAGCTTTTCTATCAATCACTGCTACGAATCAGTTCAAACTAAATGCATTACTTTGGAAACATCATACTTTCACTTCCACTGAAGGAGATACGTATACTAATCTTATGAACTACTACACAATGTTCAAATAACAGTGTGTTCTCCAAATATGTTACATTTCACAGAGAATTACAAGTGTTGAAGCAGTTCATTACTGTTCATTCTGTGGGAAATGCAGGTTTTACCCAAAATGCATACTTGTTCTTACATGTTAGCTCTCATGAAATCTAGAGCAAATGCACTATTTCTGTGAATCACTGCTACAAAAGTGTTCAAACTGAAGGCATGACTATGAAAACAACATACTTTGACTTCCACTGAAGAAGATACATATAGTAATGTTATGAACTACTACAAAATTCTGAAGTAAAGTGTGTTCTCCAAATATGTAACATTTCACATGGAATTACTAGTGCTGAAGCAGTTCCTTACTGTTCATTCTTTGGGAAATGTAGTTTTTACCCAATCTCCATACTTGTTCTTACAAGTTAGGTCACATGAAAACTGGAGCAACTGCAGCATTTCTCTGTATCACTACTACCAACGTGTTCAAACACAAGACATTACTGTGAAAACAACACACTTTCACTTCCACTGAAGGAGATAAATGTACTAATGTTATGAACTACTACAAAATTTTGAAGTAACAGTTCGTTCTCCATATATGTTACATTTCACTGAGAATTACTAGTGTTGAAGCTGTTCGGTATTGTTCATTCTTTGGGAAATGCAGTTTTTACCCAATCACCATACTTGTTCTTACAATTTAATTCACATGATAACTAGAGCAATTGCAGCATTTTTGTGAATCACTGCTACAAAAGTGTTCAAACTGAAGGCATGACTGTGAAAACAACATACTTTCACTTCCACTGAAGGAGATACATATAGTAATGTTATGAACTACTACAAAATTCTGAAGAAAAAGTGTGTTCTCCAACTTTGTAATATTTCATATGGAATTACTAGTGCTGAAGCAGTTCCTTACTGTTCATTCTTTGGGAAATGTAGTTTTTAACCAATCTCCATACTTGTTCTTACAAGTTAGTTCTCATGAAAACAAGAGCAATTGAAGCACTTCTGTGAATCACTGCTAGTAAAGTGTTCAAACTGATCACATTACTGTAAAAACAACATACTTCCATTTGTACTGAAAGAGATATATATAGTAATGTAATGAACTACTACAAAATGTTGAAATAAGAGTGTGTTCTCCAAATATGTTACATTTCACAGAGAATTACTAGAGTTGAAGAAGTTCATTACACTTCATTCTTTGAGAAATGCAGTTTTTACCCAAAATCCATACTTGTTCTTACAAGTTAGTTCACATGAAAATTGGAGCAAGTACAGCATTTCTGTGTATCACTGCTACAAAAGTGTTCAAAGTGAAGACATTACTGTGAAAACAACACACTTTCACCACCACTGCCGTAGATACATATAGTAATGTTATGAACTACTACAAAATTTTGAAGTAACAGTGTGTTCTCCAAATATGTTACATTTCACTGAGAATTACTAGTGTTGAAGCTGTTCCTTATTGTTCATTCTTTGGGAAATTCAGTTTTTACCCAATCACCATACTTGTTCTTACAATTTAGTTCCCATGATAACTAGAGCAATTGCAGCATTTTTGTGAATCACTGCTAGAAAAGTGCTCAAACTGAAGGCATGACTGTGAAAACAACATACTTTCACTTCCACTGAAGGAGATACATATAGTAATGTTATGAACTACTACAAAATTTTGAATTAACAGTGTGTTCTCCAAATATGTTACATTTCACAGAGAATTACGAGTGTTGAAGCAGTTCATTACTGTTCATTCTTTGAGAAATGCAGTTTTTACTCAAAATATATACTTTTCTTGCACGTTAGTTCCCATGAAAAGTAGAGAAAATGCAGCATTTCTGTGAATCCCTGCTAGAAAAGTGCTCAAACTGAAGGCATGTCTGTGAAAACAACATACTTTCTACTGCCACTGAAGGAGATACATATAGTAATGTTATGAAGTAATACAAAATTTTGAAGTAATAGTGTGTTCTTCAAATATGTTACATTTCACAGAGAATTACTAGTGTTGAAGCAGTTCATTACTGTTCATTTTGTGGGAAATGCTGTTTTTACCCAAAATGTGTACTTGTTCTTACATGTTAGCTCACATGAAATCTGGAGCAATTTCAGCATTTCTGTGAATTACTGCTACAACAGTGTTCAAACTGATGGCATTACTGTGAAAACAACACACTTTCACTTCCCCTGAAGGAGATACATGTAGTAATGTTATGAACTACTACAAAATTTTGAAGTAACAGTGTGTTCTCCAAATATGTTATGTTGGGAACCGCCTTGACTGGTATCAGAGGCTGAAACCCCCGCCTAGGGTAAAACTAAGGGAACGCCCTTGGAACCGTGAGCCAGCAAGGAGACAAAAGCTTATCTCCCTGGCAAGTATGGTGTTTCTGCTGCTGAACCCCAAAAAGCTTGTTCGGTTAGCCAAAGACGGGTAAGATTCCCCACGGGGGGAATGACCTAAGCCAGGCACGATCACTTTGGGAGGCCCCCGAAAAGAAGGACTTGGGGGGCTGCAGCAAAAGGGGGTGATGGACCCTCACTCCTCGGCTTTGACAAAGTCTGAGATCTCAGCGTTCGGAAGAAAAACTCTTTACCTCTTGGTTACTTAGTTCCCTTGCTCCACCTAAGCCTGAAACAATGACAGGCTGGTGCCACTCTGTACTGAGATGTTCGGATTCCCCAGGGTGATCAGGCCTAAGAAAGAATATGTAAATTACTGTGAAACCTCCTTTGTTTAGAATGCTCTCAGTTGAATGAGAAGGGTCTTAGGAGGAAGTTAGTTAGTTCCTCAGTCTTACAGCTCTTTGACCCCCAACTCAATAGACTGTCAGAGATCTTTGTTTTCTATAGTTCCTTACTTCCCCCTAATGAGTACTGTACTTTACCTGAATTATTATGCAAAATGAGCCTAATAAAAGCAGGTATGGACGGTAAATCAGCGCGCTCCCAACTAGGGGGGGTGGCCATTTCATCCCTAATTCCCCACAGAAACTAGTTTGTCTCTGCGCATGTGTTGTTTTTTCTCGCGTGTTTATCGTCGAGCCATCCACAGCATTCCGTGGTCACTGCTGGCCGGTGACCCACGCGCAACAATGTTACATTTCACAGAGAATTACGAGTGTTGAAGCAGTTCATTACTGTTCATTCTTTGAGAAATGCAGTTTTCACTCACTATCTATACTTTTCTTAGAAGTTAGCTCCCATGAAAAGTAGAGCAAATGAAGCATTTCTGTGAATCACTGCTATAAAACTGTTCAAACTGAAGGCATGGTTGTGAAAACAACATACTTTCTACTTCCTCTGAAGGGGATACATATAGTAATGTTATGAACTACTACAAAATTTTTAAGTAACAATGTGTTATCCAAATATGTTACATTTCACAGAGAATTACAAGTGTTGAAGCAGTTCATTACTGTTCATTCTGTGGGAAATGCAGTTTTACCCAAAATGCATACTTGTTCTTACATGTTAGCTCTCATGAAATCTAGAGCAAATGCACTATTTCTGTGAATCACTGCTACAAAAGTGTTCAAACTGAAGGCATGACTGTGAAAACAACATACTTTGACTTCCACTGAAGAAGATACATATAGTAATGTTATGAACTACTACAAAATTCTGAAGTAAAAATGTGTTCTCCAAATATGTAACATATCACATGGAATTACTGGTGCTGAAGCACTTCCTTACTGTTCATTCTTTGGGAAATGTAGTTTTTACCCAATCTCCATACTTGTTCTTACAAGTTAGTTCACATGAAAACTGGAACAACTGCAGCATTTCTCTGTATCACTGCTACAAAAGTGTTCAAACTCAAGTCATTACTGTGAAAACAACACAGTTTCACTTCCACTGAAGGAGATAAATGTACTAATGTTATGAACTACTACAAAATTTTGAAGTAACAGTGTGTTCTCCATATATGTTACATTTCACTGAGAATTACTAGTGTTGAAGCTCTTCGGTATTGTTCATTCTTTGGGAAATGCAGTTTTTACCCAATCACCATACTTGGTCTTACAAGTTAGTTCCCATGAAAAGTAGAGCAAATGCAGCATTTTTCTGAATCACTGCTACTAAGTGTTCAAACTTAATGCATTACTGTGAAAACAACATACTTTCACTTCCACTGAAGGAGATAAATGTACTAATGTTATGAACTACTACAAAATTTTGAAGTAACAGTGTGTTCTCCAAATATGTTACATTTCACAGAGAATTACGAGTGTTGAAGCAGTTCATTACTGTTCATTCTTTGAGAAATGCAGTTTTTACTCAAAATATATACTTTTCTTACAAGTTAGTTCCCATGAAAAGTAGAGCAAATGCAGCATTTCTGTGAATCACTGCTAGAAAAGTGTTCAAACTGAAGGCATGACTGTGAAAACAACATACTTTCTACTTCCACTGAAGGAGATATATATAGTAATGTTATGAACTAATACAAAATTTTGAAGTAACAGTGTGTTCTCCAAATATGTTACATTTCACAGAGAATTACTAGTGTTGAAGCAGTTCATTACTGTTCATTCTGTGGGAAATGCAGTTTTTACCCAAAATGTAAACTTGTTCTTAAATGTTAGCTCACATGAAATCTAGAGCAATTGCAGCATTTGTGTGAATCACTGCTAGAAAAGTGTTCAAACTGAAGGCATGACTGTGAAAACAACATACATTCACTTCCAGTGAAGGAGATACATATAATAATGTTATAAACTAGTACAAAATTCTGAAGTAACAGTGTTCTCCAAATATGTAACATTTCACATGGAATTACTAGTGCTGAAGCCGTTCATTTTTGTTCATTCTTTGAGAAATGCAGTTTTATACTAATCCATACTTTTTCTTACAAGTTAGTTCACATGAAAAGTAGAGCAATTGCAGCATTTCTGTGAATCACTGCTACTAAAGTGTTCAAACTAAAGGCATTACTGTGAAAACAGCACACTTTCACTTCCACTGAAGGAGATACATGTACTAATGTTATGAACTACTACGAAATTTTGAAGTAACAGTGTGTTCTTCAAATATGTTATGTTGGGAACCGCCCTGACTGGTATTAGAGGCTGAAACCCCCGCCTAGGGTGAAACTAAGGGAACGCCCTTGGAACCGTGAGCCAGCAAGGAGACAAAAGCTTATCTCCCTGGCAGGTATGTTGCTTCTGCTGCTGAACCCTAAAAAGCTTGTTCGGTTAGCCAAAGACGGGTAAGATTCCCCACGGGGGGAATGACCTAAGCCAGGCACGATCACTTTGGGAGGCCCCCGAAAAGAAGGACTTGGGGGGCTGCAGCAAAAGGGGGTGATGGACCCTCACTCCTCGGCTTTGACAAAGTCTGAGTTCTCAGCGTCCGGAAGAAAAACTCCTTATCTCTCGGTTACCTAGTTCCCTTGCTCCACCTAAGCCTGAAACAATGACAGGGTGGTGCCGCTCGGTACTGAGAAGTGCGGATTCCCCAGGGTGATCAGGCCTAAGAAAGAATATGTAAATTACTGTGAAACCTTCTTTATTTAGAATGCTCTCAGTTGAATGAGAAGGGTCATAGGAGGAAGTTAGTTAGTTCCTCAGTCTTACAGCTCCTTGACCCCCAACTCAATAGACTGTCAGAGTTCTTTGTTTTCTATAGTTCCTTAGTTCCCCCTAATGAGTACTGTACTTTACCTGAATTATTATGCAAAATGAGCCTAATAAAAGCAGGTATGGACGGTAAATCAGTGCGCTCCCCACTGGGGGGGGTGGCCATTTCGTCCCTACTTCCCCACAAAACTAGTTTGTCTCTGTGCATGTGGTGTTTTTTCTCCCGTGTTTATCGTCGAGCCATCCACAGCATTCCGTGGTCACTGCTGGCCGGTGACCCACGCGCAACAATGTTACATTTCACAGAGAATTACGAGTGTTGAAGCAGTTCATTACTGTTCATTCTTTGAGAAATGCAGTTTTCACTCAAAATCTATACTTTTCATAGAAGTTAGTTCCCATGAAAAGTAGAGCAAATGAAGCATGCCTGTGAATCACTGCTATAAAACTGTTCAAACTGAAGGCATGGTTGTGAAAACAACATACTTTCTACTTCCTCTGAAGAGGATACATATAGTAATGTTATGAACTACTACAAAATTTTGAAGTAACAGTGTGATGTCCAAATATATTACATTTCACAGAGAATTACTAGTGTTGAAGAAGTTCATTACTGTTCACTCTGTGGGAAATGCAGTTTATACCCAAAATGCATACTTGTTCTTACATGTTAGCTCACATGAAATCTAGAGCAATTTCAACATTTCTGTGAATCACTTCTACAAAAGTGTTCAAACTGAAGGCATGACTGTGAAACAACATAATTTCACTTCCAATGAAGGAGATACTTATAGTCATGTTATGAACTACTACAAAATTCTGAAGTAACAGTGTGTTCTCCAAATATGTAACATTTCACATGGAATTACTACTGCTGAAGCCGTTCATTTCTGTTCATTCTTTGAGAAATGCAGCTTTTACCCTAATCCATACTTTTTCTTACAAGTTAGTTCACATGAAAACTAGAGGAATTGCAGCATTTCTGTGAATCACTGCTACTAAAGTGTTCAAACTGATCACATTAGTGTAAAAACAACATACTTTCATTTGTACTGAAGGAGATACATAGAGTAATGTTATGAACTACTAAAAAATTTTGAAGTAACAGTGTGTTCTCCCAATATGTTACATTTCACTGAGAATTACTAGTGTTGAAGCTGTTCCTTATTGTTCATTCTTTGGGAAAGGCAGTTTTTACCCAATCACGATACTTGTTCTTACATTTTAGTTCACATGATAACTAGAGCAATTGCAGCATTTTTGTGAATCACTGCAACAAAAGTGTTCTAAGTGAAGGCATGACAGTGAAAACAACATACTTTCACTTCCACTGAAGGAGATACATATAGTAATGTTATGAACTACTACAAAATTCTGAAGTAAAAGTGTGTTCCCCAACTTTGTAACATTTCATATGGAATTACTAGTGCTGAAGCACTTCCTTACTGTTCATTCTTTGGGAAATGTAGTTTTTAACCAATCTCCATACTTGTTCTTACAAGTTAGTTCTCATGAAAACAAGAGAAATTGAACCATTTCTGTGAATCACTGCTACTAAAGTGTTCAAACTGATCACATTAGTGTAAAAACAACATACTTTCATTTGTACTGAAGGAGATATATATAGTAGTGTAATGAACTACTACAAAATGTTGAAATAAGAGTGTGTTCTCCAAATATGTTACATTTCACAGAGAATTACTAGAGTTGAAGAAGTTCATTACACTGCATTTTTTGAGAAATGCAGTTTTTACCCAAAATCCATACTTGTTCTTACAAGTTACTTCACATGAAAACTGGAGCAAGTGCAGCATTTCTGTGTATGACTGTTACAAAAGTGTTCATACTCAAGACATTACTGTGAAAACAACACACTTTCACTACCCGTGAAGGAGATACATATTGCAATGTTATGAACTACTAGAAAATGTTGAAGTAACAGTGTGTTCTCCAAATATGTTACATTTCACTGAGAATTACTAGTGTTGAAGCTGTTCCTTATTGTTCATTCTTTGGGAAATGCAGTTTTTACCCAATCACCATACTTGTTCTTACAGGTTAGTTCACATGATAACTAGATCATTTCCAGCATTTTTGTGAATCACTGCTACTAAAGTGTTCAAACTGAACGCATCACTGTGAAAACAACATACTTTCACTTCCACTGAAGGAGATACATATAGTAATGTTATGAACTACTACACAATGTTGAAATAACACGGTGTTCTCCAAATATGTAAATTTCACAGAGAATTACTAGTGCTGAAGCAGTTCCTTACTGTTCATTCTTTGGGAAATGTAGTTTTTACCCAATCTCCATACTTGTTCTTACTAGTTAGTTCTCATCAAAACTAGAGCAATTGCAGCATTGCTGTTATCACTGCTACTAAAGTGTTCAAACTGAACCCATTACTGTGAAAAAAACATACTTTCATTTGTACTGAAGAAGATACATATAGTAATGTTATGAACCACTACAAAATGTTGAAATAAGAATGTGTTCTCCAAATATGTTACATTTCAGAGATTTACTAGAGTTGAAGCCTTCATTACTCTTCATTCTTTGAGAAATGCAGTTATTACCAAACGTCCATACTTGTTCTTACAAGTTAGTTCACATGAAAACTGGAGCAAATGCTGCATTTCTGTGAATCACTGCTACAAAAGTGTTCAAAATGAAGGCATTATTGGGAAAATAACACACTTTCATTTCTACTGAAGTAGATACATATAGGAAAGTGATGAACTACTACAAAACTTTGAAGTAACAGTGTGTTCTCCAAATATGTTACATTTCACAGAGAATTACTAGTGTTGAAGTAGTTCACTATTGTTCATTCTTTGAGAAATGCAGTTTTTACCCAAAACCATACCTGTTCTTACAAGTTAGGTCACATGAAAACTAGCGGAAATGCAGCATTTTTGTGTATCAGTGCTACGAAGGGTCAAACTGAATGCATTACTGGGAAACCAACATACTTTCATTTCGACTGAGGGTGATACATTTAGCAAAGTTAAGAACTACTGCAAAACTTTCAAGTAACAGCGTGTTCTCCAAATATGTTACATTTCACAGAGAATTACTACTGCGGAAGCAGTTCATTAATGTTCATTCTTTGAGAAATGCAGTTTTTACCCAAAATCCATACCTGTTCTTACAACTTAGTTCACATGAAACTAGAGAAAATGCAGCATTTCCATGAATCACTGCTACAAAAGTGTTCAAACTGAACACATTACGGAAAAAACAACATACTTTCATTTCTACTGAAGGACATACATATAGGAAAGTTAAGAACTAATACAAAACTTTGAAGTAACACTGTGTTCTCCAAATATGTTACATTTCACAGAGTATTACTAGTGTTAAAGCAGTTCATTACTGTTCATTCTTTGAGAAATGCAGTTTATACCCAAAATCCATATTTGTTTTTACAAGTTAGTTCACATGAAAACTAGCGCAAATGCAGCATTTCTGTGAATCACTGCTACAAAAGTGTTCCAACTGAACAGATTACTGGGAAAACAACATACTTTAATTTCGACTGAAGGAGATACATACAGCAAATTTAAGAACTTCTACAAAACTTTGAAATAACAGTGTGTTCTCCAAATATGTTACATTTCCCAGAGAATTGCCAGTGTAGAAGCAGATTATTAGTGTACATGCTTTGAGGAATGCAGTTTTTACCCAAAATCCATACCTGTTCTTACAAGTTAGGTCACATGAAAACTAGCGGAAATGCAGCATTTCTGTGTATCAGTGCTACAAAGTGTTCAAAGTGAGGGCATTACTTGGAAAACAACATACTATCATTTCAACTGAAGGAGATACATATAGCAAAGTTAAGAACTACTACAAAACTGTGAAGTAACAGTGTGTTCTCCAAACATGTTCCATTTCACAAAGAATTAGTAGGGTTGAAGCAGTTAATTACAGTTCATTCTTTGAGAAATGCAGTTTTTACCCAAAATCCATACCTGTTCTTACAAGTTAGTACACATGAAAACTAGCGCAAATGCAGCATTTCTGCGTATCAGTGCTACAAAACTGTTCAAACTCAACGCATTACTGGGAAACCAACATACTTTCATTTCTACTAAAGGAGATATATATATCAAAGTTAAGAGCTACTACAAAACTTTGAAGTAACAGTGTGTTCTCCAAATATGTCACATTTCACAGAGAATAACTAGTGATGAAGCAGTTCATTAGTGTACAGTCTTTGAGAAATGCAGTTTTTACCCAAAATCCATACCTGTTCTTACAAGTTAGTTCTCATGAAAACTAGACTAAATGCAGCACTTCTGTGAATCACTGCTACACAAGTGTTCAAACTGAGGGCATTACTGGGAAAACAACATACTTTCATTTCTACTGAAGGAGATACATTTGGGAAAGTTAAGAACTACTACAAAACTTTGAAGTAACCGTGTGTTTTCCAAATATGTGACATTTCACAGAGAATTACTAGTCTTGAAGCAGTTCATTAGTGTTCATTCTATGAGAAATCCAGTTTTTACCAAAAATCCATACCTGTTTATTCAAGTTAGTTCAGATGAAAACTAGCCCAAATCCAGCATTTTTGTGAATCACTGCTACAAAAGTGTTCAAAATGAGGGCATTACTGGGAAACCAACATACATTCATTGCTACTGAAGGAGATACATATAGCAAAGTTAAGAACTACTACAAAACTGTGAAGTAACAGTGTGTTCTCCAAACATGTTCCATTTCACAAAGAATTAGTAGGGTTGAAGCAGTTAATTACAGTTCATTCTTTGAGAAATGCAGTTTTTACCCAAAATCCATACCTGTTCTTACAAGTTAGTACACATGAAAACTAGCGCAAATGCAGCATTTCTGCGTATCAGTGCTACAAAACTGTTCAAACTCAACGCATTACTGGGAAACCAACATACTTTCATTTCTACTAAAGGAGATATATATATATCAAAGTTAAGAGCTACTACAAAACTTTGAAGTAACAGTGTGTTCTCCAAATATGTCACATTTCACAGAGAATAACTAGTGATGAAGCAGTTCATTAGTGTACAGTCTTTGAGAAATGCAGTTTTTACCCAAAATCCATACCTGTTCTTACAAGTTAGTTCTCATGAAAACTAGACTAAATGCAGCACTTCTGTGAATCACTGCTACACAAGTGTTCAAACTGAGGGCATTACTGGGAAAACAACATACTTTCATTTCTACTGAAGGAGATACATTTGGGAAAGTTAAGAACTACTACAAAACTTTGAAGTAACCGTGTGTTTTCCAAATATGTGACATTTCACAGAGAATTACTAGTCTTGAAGCAGTTCATTAGTGTTCATTCTATGAGAAATCCAGTTTTTACCAAAAATCCATACCTGTTTATTCAAGTTAGTTCAGATGAAAACTAGCCCAAATCCAGCATTTTTGTGAATCACTGCTACAAAAGTGTTCAAAATGAGGGCATTACTGGGAAACCAACATACATTCATTGCTACTGAAGGAGATACATATAGCAAAGTTAAGAACTACTACAAAACTTTCAAGTAACAGTGTGTTCTCCAAATATGTTGCATTTCACAGAGAATTGCTAGCGTTGAAGCAGTTCATTAGTGTACATTCTTTAAGAAATGCAGTTTTTACACAAAATCCATACCTGTTCTTACAGTTAGGACACATGAAAACTAGCGGAAATGCAGCATTTCTGTGTATCAGTGCTACAAAGTGTTCAAACTGAATGCATTACTGGGAAACCAACATGCTTTCATTTCTACTGAAGGTGATACATATAGCAAAGTTAAGAACTACTACAAAACTTTGAAGTAACAGTGTGTTCTCCAAATATGTTACATTTCACAGAGATTTCCTAGGGTTGAAGCAGTTCATTACTGTTCATTCTTTCAGAAATGCAGTTTTTACCCAAAATCCATACCTGTTCTTACAAGTTAGTTCACATGAAAACTAGAGCAAATGCAGCATTTCTGTGAATCACTGCTACAAAAGTGTTCAAACTGAATGCATCACTGAGAAAACAGCATACTTTCATTTCTAGTGAAGAGATACATACAGGAAAGTTAAGAACTAATACAAAACTTTGAAGTAACAATGTGTTCTCCAAATATGTTACATTTCCAAGAGAATTGCTAGTGTTGAAGCAGATTATTAGTGTACATGCTTTGAGGAATGCAGTTTTTACCCAAAATCCATACCTGTTCTTGCAAGTTAGGTCACACGAAATCTAGTGGAAATGCAGCATTTCTGTGAATCAGTGCTACAAAAGTGTTCAAACTGAGGGCATTACTGGGAAAACAACATACTTTCATTTCTAGTGAAATAGATACATATAGGAAGTTAAAAACTGCTACAAAAATTTGAAGTAACAGTGTATTCTCCAAATGGGTTACATTTCACAGAGAATTACTAGTGCGGAACCAGTTCATTAGTGTACATTCTTTGAGAAATGCAGTTTTTAACTAAAATCCATACAAGTTCTTAAAAGTTAGTACACAGGAAAACTAGCGCAAATGCAGCATTTCTGTGTATCAGTACTACAAAAGTGTTGAAACTGAATGCATTACTGGGAAAAGAACATACTTTCATTTCTACTGAAGGTGATAGATATAGCAACGTTAAGAACTACTACAAAATTTGAAGTAACAGTGTGTTCTCCAAATATGTTACATTTCACAGAGAATGACTAGTGTTGAAGCTGTTCATTACTTTTCATTTTTTGAGAAATGCAGTTTTTACCCAAAATCCATACCTGTTCTTACAAGTTAGTTCACACGAAAACTAGAGCAAATGCAGCATTTCTGTGAATCACTGCTACAAAAGTGTTCAAACTGAAGGCATTCCGGGATAAACAACATACTTTCATTTCTACTGAAGGAGATACATATAGCAAACTTAAGAACTACTACAAAACTTTGAACTAACAGTGTGTTCAACAAATATGTTACATTTCACAAAGAATTACTAGTGTTGAAGCAGTTCATTAGTGTACATTCTCTGAAAATTGCAGTTTTTACCCAAAATGCATACTTGTTCTTACAAGTTAGTTCACATAAAAACTATCGCCAATGCAGCATTTCTGTATATCACGCCTACAAAAGTGTTCTACGTGAACGCATTACTGGGCAAACAGCATACTTTCATTTCTACTGAAGGAGATACATATAGGAAAGTTAAGAACTACTACAAAACTTTGAAGTAACAGTGTTTTCTCCAAATATGTTACATTTCACAGAGAATTACTAGTGTTGAAGCAGTTCAATACTGTTCATTCTGTCAGAAATGCAGTTTTACCCAAAATCCATACCTGCTCTAACAAGTTAGTTCTCATGAAACTAGAGCAAATGTAGCATTTCTGTGAATCACTGCTACAAAACTGTTCAAACTGAGGGCATTACTGGGAAAACAACATACTTTCATTTCTACTGAAGCAGATATATATAGGAAAGTTAAGAACTACTATAAAACTTTGAAGTAACAGTGTGTTCTCCAAATATGTTACATTTCACAGAGAATTACTCCTTTTGAAGCAGTTCATTACTGTTCATTCTTTGAGAAACGCAGTTTTTACCCAAAATCCATATTTGTTCTTACAAGTAGTTCACATGAAAACTAATGCAAATGCAGCATTTATGTAAATCACTGCTACAAAAGTGTTCAAACTGAACGCATTACTGGGAAAACAACATATTTTCATTTCTACTCAAGGAGATACATACAGCAAAGTTAAAACTTCTACAAAACTTTGAACTAACAGTGTGTTCAACAAATTTGTTACATTTCACAAAGAATTACTAGTGTTGAAGCAGTTCATTAGTGTACGTTCTCTGAGAATTGCAGTTTTTACCCAAACCATACCTGTTCTTACAGGTTAGTTCACATAAAAACTATCCCCAATGCAGCATTTCTGTGAATCACTCCTACGAAAGTGTTTAACGTGAACGCATTACTGGGCAAACAGCATACTTTCATTTCTACTGAAGGAGATACATATAGGAAAGTTAAGAACTACTACAAAACTTTGAAGTAACAGTGTGTTCTCCAAATATGTTACATTTCACAGGGAATTACCAGTGTTGAAGCAGTTCATTACTGTTCATTCTTTGAGAAATGCAGTTTTTACCCAAAATCCATACATGTTCTAACAAGTTAGTTCACATGAGACTAGACCAAATGCAGCATTTCTGTGAATAAGTGTAAAAAATTGTTCAAACTGAATGCACCACAGGGAAAACAACATACTTTCATTTCCTCTGAAAGAGATACATATAGCAAAGTTAAGACTACTACAAAACTTTGAAGTAACAGTGTGTTCTCCAAATATGTTACGTTTCACAGAGAATTACTAGTGTTCAAGCAGTTGAAGAGTGTACATTCTTTGAGAAATGCAGTTTTTAACCAAAATCCATAACTGTTGTTACAAGTTAGTTCACATGAAAACTAGAGCAAATGCAGCATTTCTGTGAATCACTGCTACAAAAGTGTTGAAACTGAACGCATTACTGGGAAAACAACATACTTTTATTTCTACTGAAGGAGATACATATAGCAAAGTTAAGACTACTACAAAACTTTGAAGTAACAGTGTGTTCTCCAAATATGTTACATTTCACTGAGAATTACTAGTGTTGAAGCAATTCATTACTGTACATTCTTTGAGAAATGCAGTTTTTACCCCAAATCTATACCTGTTCTAACAAGTTAGTTCACATGAAACTAGAGCAAATGCAGCATTTCTGTGAATCAGTGCTAGAAAAGTGATCAAACTGAAGGCACTACTGGGAAAATAACATACTTTCATTTCTACTGAAGGAGATACATATAGCAAAGTTAAGAACTACTGCAAAACTTTGCAGTAACAGTGTGTTCTCCAAATATGTTACATTTCACAGAGAATTACTAGTGTTGAAGCAGTTCATTAGTGTACATTCTTTGAGACATGCAGTTTTTACCTAAAATCCATACCTGTTCTTACAAGTTAGTTCACATTAACCTAGAGCAAATGCAGCATTTGTGTCAATCACTGCTACAAAAGTGTTCAAACTGAACGCATTAACAGGAAAACAACATACTTTCATGTCTACTAATGGAGATACATATAGGAAAGTTAGGAACCACTACAAAACCTTGATGTTACTGTGTGTTCCAAATATGTTACATTTCACAGAGAATTACTACTGTTGAAGTAGTTCATTACGGTTCATTCTGAGAAATACAGTTTTTACCGAAAATCCATACCTGTTCTTACAAGTTAATTCACGTGAAAACTAGAGCAAATGCAGAATTTCTGTGAATCACTGGTACAAAAGTGTTCCAACTGAGGGCATTACTGGGAAAACAATATACTTTCATTTCTACTGAACGAGATACATATAGCAAAGTTAGGAACTACTACAAAACTTTGAAGTAACTGTGTTCTCCAAATATGTTACATTTCACAAGGAATTACAGGTGTTGAATCAGTTCATTAGTGTTCATTCTTTGAGAAATGCAGTTTTTACCCAAAATCTATACCTGTTCTTACAAGTTAGTTCACAAGAAAACCAGAGAAAATGCAGGATTTCTTTGAATCGCAGCTAGAAAAGTGTTCAAACTGAGGGGATTAATGCGAAAAAAACATAGTTTCATTTCTACTGAGGGAGATACACATAGCAAAGTTATGAATTACTGCAAAACTTTGAATTAACAGTGTGTTCTCCAAATATGTTACATTTCACAGAGAATTACTAGTGTTGAAGCAGTTCATTACTGTACATTCTTTCAGAAATGCACTTTTTACCGAAAATCCATACCTGTTCTAAGAAGTTAGTTCACATGAAACTAGACCAAATGCAGCATTTCTGTGAATCACTGCTACAAAAGTGTTCAAACTGAACGCACTACAGCGAAAACAACATACATTCATTTCTACTGAGGGAGATACATATAGCAAAGATAAGAACTACTACAAAAGTTTAATAACAGTGTGTTCTCTAAATATGTTACATTTCACAGAGAATAACAAGTGTTGAAGCAGTTCGTTACTGTTCATTCTTAGAGAAATGCAGATTTTACGAAAATCCATACCTGTTCTTACAAGTCAGTTCGTATGAAAACTGTACCAAATGCAGCATTTCTGGGAATCACTGCCACAAAAGTGTTCAAAGTGATCAAATTACTGGGAAAACAACATACTTTCACTTCTACTGAAGGAGATACATATAGCAACGTTAAAACTACTACAAAACTTTGAATGAACAGTGTATTCTCCAAATATGTTTCATTTCAAAGAGAATAACTAGTGTTGAAGCAGTTCATTACTGTTCATTCTTTGAGAAATGCAGTTTTACCCAAAATCCATACCTCTTCTTACAAGTTAGTTCACATGAAAACTAGAGCAAATGCAGCATTTCTGTGAACCACTGCTACAAAAGTGTTCCAACTGAATGCATTACTGGGAAAACAAACATAATTTCATTTCTACTGAAGGAGATACATATGGCAAAGTTAAGAACTACCAGAAAACATTGAAATAACATTGTGTTCTCCAAATATGTTACATTTCACAGAGAATTACTAGTGTTTAAGCAGTTTATTAGTGTACATTCTTTGAGAAATGGAATTTTACCCAAAATCCACACCTGTTCTTACAATTTAGTTCACATGAAAACTAGAGCAAATGCAGTATTTGTGTGAATCACTGCTACAAAAGTGTTCAACCTGAACGCATTACTGGGAAAACAACATACTTTCATTTCTACTGAAGGAGATACGTATAGCAAAGTTAAGAACTACTAGAAAACTTTGAAGTAACGGTGTGTTCTCCAAATATCTTACCTTTCTAGAGAATTGCTAGTGTTGAATGTGTGCATTACTGTTCAATCTTTGAGAAATGCACTTTTTACCGAAAATCCATACTTGTTCTAAGAATTTAGTTCACATGAAAGTAGACGAAATGCTGCACTTCTGTGAATCACTACTACAAAAGTGTTCAAACTTAACGCACTACAGGGAAAACAACATACCTTCATTTCTACTGAATGAGATACATATAGCAAAGTTAAGAACTACTACAAAAGTTTAAGTAATAGTGTGTTCTCCCAATATGTTGCATTTCACAGAGAATTACAAGTGTTGAAGTAGTTGATTACTATTCATTCTTTGAGACATGCAGTTTTTAACTAAAATCCATACCTGTTCTAAGAAGTTAGTTCCTATGAAACTAGAGCAATGCATCATTTCTGTGAATCACTGCTACAAAAGTGTTCAAAGTGATCGCATTACTGGGAAAACTACATACTTTCATTTATATCGATTGAGATACATATAGTAATGTTATGAACCTCTAGAGAACTTTGAAATAAGAGTGTGTTTTCCTAATATGTTACATTTCCCAGAGAATTACTAGTCTTGAAGCCGTTCATTACTGTATATTGTTGGAGAAAGGCAGTTTTTACCCAAAATCCATACCTGTTCTTACAAGTTAGTTCACATGAAATTAGAGCAAATGCAGAATTTCTCTGAATAACTGCTACAAATTGTTCAAACTGAACGCATTACTTGGAAAAAACATACTTTCATTTCTACTGAAGGAGATACATATAGCAACGTTAAGAACTACTACAAAACTTTGAATGAACAGTGTGTTCTCCAAATGTGTTACATTTAACAGAGAATTACTAGTGTTGAAGCACTTCATTACTGTACATTCTTTGAGAAATGCAGTTTTTACCGGAAATCCATACCTGTTCTAACAAGTTAGTTCATATGAAACTAGAGCAAATGCAGCATTTCCGTGGATCACTGCTACAAATGTGTTCAAACTGAACCCACTACTTGGAAAACAACATACCTTCATTTCGAGTGAAGGAGATACATATAGTAATGTTATGAACTACTAGAAAACTTTGAAGTAACAGTGTGTTCTCCAAATATGTTACATTTGACAGAGATTTACTAGTGTTCAAGCAGTTCATTACTCTACATTCTTTGAGAAATGCAGTTTTACCCAAAATCCATACCTGTTCTTACAAGTTAGTTCACATGAAAACTAGAGCAAATGCAGCATTTCTGTGAATCACTGCTACAAAAGTGTTCAAACTGAACGCACTACTGGGAAAACAACATACCTTCATTTCTATTGAAGGAGATACATATAGCAAAGTTAGGAACTACACAAAACTTTGAAGTAACAGTATTCTCCAAATATGTTCCATTTCACAGAGAATTACTACTGTTGAAGCCGATCATTAGTGTATACTATTTGAGAAATGCAGTTTTTACCCAAAATCCATACCTGTTTTTACAAGTTAGTTCACATGAAATTAGAGCAAATGCAGCATTTGTGTGAATCACTGCTACAAAAGTGTCCAAACTGAAAGCATTACTTGGAAAACAACATACTTTCATTTCTACTGAAGGAAATACATATAGTAACGTTATGAACTACCATGAAACTTTGAAAAAACACTGTGTTCCCCAAATATGTTACATTTCATGGAGAATTTCTAGTGTTGAAGAAGTTCATTACTGTTCATTCTTTGAGAAATTCAGTTCTAACCCAGAATCCATATATGTTCTTCCAAGTTAGTTTACATGAAAATAGAGCAAATGCAGCATTTCTGTGAATCACTGCTACAAAAGAGTTCAAACTGAGGGCATTACTGGGAAAACAACATACTTTCATTTCTACTGAAGGAGATACATACAGCAAAGTTAAGAACTTCTACAAAACTTTGAAGTAACAGTGTGTTCTCCAAATATGTTACATTTCACAGAGAATTACTAGTGTTGAAGCAGTTCATTACTGTACATTCTTTGAGAAATGCAGTTTTTACCCAAAATCCATACCTGTTCTAACAAGTTAGTTCATATGAAACTAGAGGAAATGCAGCATTTCCGTGAATCACTGCTACAAAAGTGTTCAAATTGAACGCACTACTGGGAAAACAACATACCTTCATTTCTACTGTAGGAGAACATATAGTAATGTTATGAACTACTGGAAAATTTTGAAATAACAGTGTGTTCTCTAAATATGTTACATTTCACAGAGAATTGCTACTGTTGAAGTCGATCATTACTGTATATTCTTTGAGAAATGCAGTTTTTACCCACAATCCATTCCTGTTCTTACAAGTTAGTTCACATGAAAACTAGAGCAAATGCAGCATTTCTGTGAATCACTGCTACAAAAGTGTTCAAACTGAACTCATTACTGGAAAAACAACATACTTTCATTTCGACTGAAGGAGATACATATAGCAAAGTTAAGAACTAACACAAAACTTTGAAGTAAGAGTGTATTCTCCAAATATGTTCCATTTCACAGAGAATTACTAGTGTTGAAGCAGTTCATTACTGTTCCTTCTTTGAGAAATGCAGTTTTTACCCAAAATGCATTCCTGTTCTTACAAGTTAGTTCACATGAAAACTAGAGCAAATGCAGCATTTCTTTGAATCACTGCTACAAATGTGGTCAAACTGAACTCTTTACTGGAAAAACAACATAGTTTCATTTTGACTGAAGGAGATACATATAGCAAAGTTAAGAACTAACACAAAACTTTGAAGTAACAGTATTCTCCAAATATGTTCCATTTCACAGAGAATTACTAGTGTTGAAGCAGTTCATTACTGTTCCTTCTTTGACAAATGCAGTTTTTACCCAAAATCCATTCCTGTTCTTACAAGTTAGTTCGCATGAAAACTAGCCCTAATGCAGTATATCTGAGAATCACTGCTACAAAGTGTTGAAACTGAACGCATTACTGGGAAAACAAAATACATTCATTTCTACTGAAGGAGATACATCCAGCAAAGTTAAGAACTACTACAAAACTTTGAAGTAACAGTGTGTTCTCCAAATATGTTCAATTTCTCAGAGAATTACTAGTGTTCAAGCAGTTCATTACTGTTCATTCTTTGAGAAATGCAGTTTTTACCCAAATCCATACCTGTTCTAACAAGTTACTTCCTATGAAACTAGAGCAAATGATTCATTTCTGTGAATCACTGCTACAAAAGTGTTCAAACTGAGGGCATTAGTGGGAAAACAACATACTTTCATTTCTACTGAAGGAGATACATATAGTAATGTTATGAACCTCTAGAAAACTATGAAATAAGAGTGTGTTCTCAAATATGTTACATTTCACAGAGAATTACTAGTGATGAAGCAGTTCATTACTGTTCATTCTTTGAGAAATGCAGGTTTTACCCAAAATCCATACGTGATCTTACAAGTTAGTTTACATGAAAACTAGAGCAAATGCAGCATTTCTGTGAATCACTGGTAGAAAAGTGTTGAAACTGAGGTCATTACTGGGAACAGATCATACTTTCATTTCGACTGAAGGAGATAAATACAGCAAAGTTAAGAACTACTACAAAACTTTGAAGTAAGAGTGTGTTCTCCAAATTTGTTACATTTCACAGAGAATTACTAGTGTTGAAGCAGTTCATTAGTGTACGTTCTTTGAGAAATGCAGTTTTTACCCAAAATCCATACCTGTTTTTACAAGTTAGTCACATGAAAACTAGACTAAATGCAGCATTTCTGTGAATCACTGCTAGAAAAGTGTTCAAACTGAGGGCATTACTGGGAAAACAACATACTTTCATTTCTACTGAAGGAGATACATACAGCAAAGTTAAGAACTACTACAAAACTTTGAAGTAACCTGTGTTCTCCAAATATGTTACATTTCACAGAGAATTACTTGTGTTGAAGCAGATCATTGCTGTAAATTCTTTGAGAAATGCTGTTTTTGCCCAAAATCCATACCTGTTCTAAGAAGTTAGTTCATATGAAACTAGAGCAAATGCAGCATTTCCGTGAATCACTGCTACAAAAGTGTTCAAACTGAACGCACTACTGGGAAAACAACATACCTTCATGTCAACTGAAGGAGCTACATATAACAAAGTTAAGAACTACTACAAAACTTTGAAGTAACAGTGTGTTCTCCAAATATGTTACATTTCACAGAGAATTACTAGTGTTGAAGCAGTTCATTAGTGTACATTCTTTCAGAAATGCAGTTTTTTCCCAAAACCCATACCTGTTCTTACAAGTTAGTTCACATGCAAACTAGAGCAAATGCAGCATTTCTGTGAATCACTGCTACAAAACTGTTCAAACTGAACACATTACTGGGAAAACAATATACTTTCATTTACTGAAGAAGATACGTATAACAAAGTTTAGAACTACTCCAAAACTTTGAAGTAACAGGGTGTTCCCCAAATATGTTACATTTCACAGAGAATTACTAGTGTTGAAGAATTCGTTAATGTTCGTTCTCTGAGAAATACAGTTTTCACCCAAATTCCATCCCTCTTTTACAAGTTAGTTCACATGAAAACTAGAGCAAATGCAGGATTTCTGTGAATCACTTCTACAAAGTGTTCAAACTGAACGCATTACTTGGAAAACAACATATTTTCACTGCTACTGAAGGAGATACATATAGCAATGTGAGGAACCACTACAAAACTTTGAAGTAACAGTGTGGTCTCCAAATATGTTACATTTCACACAGATTTACTAGTGTTGAAGCCATTCATTACTGTTCATTCTTTGAGAAATGCAGTTTTTTCCTGAATTCCATACCTCTTCTTACAACTTAGTTCACATGAAAACTAGAGCAAATACAGCATTTCTGCGATTCACTGCTAAAAAAGTGTTCAAACTGAACGCATTACTTGGAAAAAAACATACTTTCATTTCTACTTAAGGAGATATATACAGCAAAGTTAAGAGCTACTACAAAACTTTGAAGTAACAGTGTGTTCTCCAAATATGTTACATTTCACAGATAATTACAAGTGTTGAAGCAGTTCATTACTGTACATTCTTTGAGAAATGCAGTTTTTACCCAAAATCCATACCTGTTCTTACAAGTTAGTTCACATGAAACTAGAGCAAATGCAGCATTTCTGTGATTCATTGCTACAAATGTGTTCAAACTGAATGCGTTACTCTGAAAACAACATACTTTCATTTCTACTGAAGGGGATATGTATAGCAAAGTTAAGAGCTACTACAAAACTTTGAAGTAACAGTGTGTTCTCCAAATATGTTACATTTACAGAGAATTACTAGTGATGAAGCACTTCATTGGTGTAAATTCTTTGAGAAATGCAGTTTTTACCCAAAATCCATATCTGTTCTTTCAAGTTAGTTCACATGAAACTAGACCAAATGCAGCATTTCTGTGAATCACTGCTACAAAAGTGTTCAAAGTGAAAGCATTACGGGGAAAACAGCATACTTTCATTTCTACTGAAGGAGATACATATAGCAAAGTTAAGAACTACAGCAAAACTTTGAAGTAACAGTGTGTTCTCCAAATATGTTACATTTCACAGAGAATTACTACAGTTGAAGCAGTTCATTACTGTTCATTCTTTGAGAAATGCAGTTTTACCCAAAATCCATACCTGTTCTTACAAGTTAGTTCACATGAAAACTAGAGCAAATGCAGCATTTCTGTGAATCACTGCTGCAAAAGTGTTCAAACTGAGGGCATTAATGGGAAAACAACCTACTTTCATTTCTACTGCAGGAGATACATATAGCAAAGTTAAGAACTACTACAAAGCTTTGAAGTAACAGTGTGTTCTCCAAATGTGTTACAATTCTCAGAGAATTGCTAGTGTTGAAGCAGTTCAATACAGTTCATTCTTTGAGAAATGCAGTTTTTACCCAAAATCCATACTTGTTGTTACAAGTTAGTTCACATGAAAACTAGAGCAAATGCAGCATTTCTGTGAATCAGTGCTACAGAAGTTTTCAAACCGAAGGGCTTACTGGGAAACCATATACTTTCATTTCCACTGAAGGAGATACATATAGTAATGTTATGAAGTACTCCAAAAAGTTGAAGTAACAGTGTGTTCTCCAAATATGTTACATTTCACAAAGAATTACTAGTGTTGAAGCTGGTCATTACTGTTCATTGTTTGAGAAATCCAGTTTTTACCCAAAATCCATACCTGTTCTTACAAGTTGGTTCACAGGCAACCTAGAGGAAATGCAGCATTTCTGTAACCACGCTACCAAAGTATTCAAACTGAAGGCATTACTGTGAAAACAACATACGTTCATTACTACTGAAGGGGATACATATAGTTATGTTATGAACTACTACAAAATGTGGATGGAACAGTGTGTTCCCCAAATATGTTACATTCCCAGAGAATTAGTAGTGTTGAATAAGGTCATTACTGTTCATTCTTTGAGCAATGCGTTTTTACCAAAAATCCATATTTGTTCTTACAAGTTAGTTCACATGCAAACAAGAGCAAATGCAGCATTTCTTTGAATCACTGCTACAAAAGTGTTCCAACTGCAGGCATTACCGTGAAAACAACATACTTTCATTTCAACTGAAGGAGATACATATAGCAAAGTTAAGAACTACTACCAAAACTTTGAAGTAACAGTGTGTTCTCAAAATATGTTACATTTCACAGAGAATTACTAGTGCTGAAGAAATTCATTAGTGTACATTCTTTGAGAAATGCAGTTTTTAACCAAAATCCGTACCTGTTCTTACAAGTTAGTTCACATGAAAACAAGAGTAAATGCCGCATTTCTGTGAATCACTGCTACAAAAGTGTTCAAACTGAACGCATTACTGGGAAAACAACATACATTCATTTCTACTTAAGGAGATACATACAGCAAAGTTAAGAACTACTACAAAACTTTGAATTAACAGTGTGTTCTCCAAATATGTTTCATTTCACAGAGAATTACTAGTGTTGAAGCAGTTCATTACTGTACATTCTTAGATTAATGCAGTTTTACCCAAAATCCATACCTGTTCTAACAAGTTGCTTCGTATGAAACTAGAGCAAATGCTGCATTTCTGTGAATCACCGCTACAAAGTGTTCAAAGTGATCGCATTACTGGGAATACAACATACTTTCATTTCTACTAAATGAGATACATATAGTAATGTTATGAACCTCTAGAAAACTATGAAATAAGAGTGTGTTCTCCAAATATGTTACATTTCACAGAGAATTACTAGTGTTGAAGCAGTTCATTACTGTACATTCTTAGATTAATGCAGTTTTACCCAAAATCCATTCCTGTTCTTACAAGTTAGTTCACATGAAAACTAGAGCAAATGCAGCATTTCTGTGAATCACTCAGACAAAAGTGTTAAAACTGAACGCATTACTGGAAAATCAACATACTTTCATTTCGACTGAAGGAGATACATACTGCAAAGTTAACAACTACTACAAAACTTTGAAGTAACAGTGTGTTTTCCAAATATGTTACATTTCAGAGAGAATGACTAGAGTTGAAGCCATTCATTACTGTTCATTCTTTGGGAAATGCCGTTTTTACCCAAAATCCATACCTGTTCTTTCAAGTTAGTTCCTATGAAACTAGGGCAAATGCAGCATTTCTGTGAATCACTGCCTCAAAAGTGTTCAAACAGAATGCATTACTGGGAAAACAACATACTTTCATTTCTACTGAAGGAATTACATATAGTAACGTTATGTAGAACCATGAAACTTTGAAAAAAGACTGTGTTCTCCAAATATGTTACATTTCACAGAGAATTATTAGTGTTGAAGAAGTTCTTTACTGTTCATTCTTTGACAAATGCAGTTTCTACCCAGAATCCATAGCTCTTCTTACGAGGTAGTTTACATGAAAATAGAGCAAATGCAGCATTTCTGTGAATCACTGGTACAAAAGTGTTCAAAGTGAACGCACTACTGGGAAAACAACATACCTTCATTTCTATTGAAGGAGATACATATAGCAAAGTTAAGAACTGCTACAGAACTTTGAAGTAACAGTGTATTCTCCAAATATGTTCCATTTCACAGAGAATTACTAGTGTCGAAGCAGTTCATTACTGTTCCTTCTTTGAGAAATGCAGTTTTTACCCAAAATCCATTCCTGTTCTTACAAGTTAGTTCACATGAAAACTAGCGCCAATGCAGTATTTCTGAGAATCACTGCTACAAAAGTGTTGAAACTGAACACATTACTGGGAAAACAAAATACATTCATTTCTACTGAAGGAGATACATCCAGCAAAGTTAAGAACTACTACAAAACTTTGAAGTAACAGTGTGTTCTCCAAATATGTTTCATTTCACAGAGAATTACTAGTGTTGAAGCAGTTCATTACTGTACATTCTTAGATTAATGCAGTTTTTACCCAAAATCCATACCTGTTCTAACAAGTTAGTTCATACGAAACTATAGCAAATGCAGCATTTCTGTAAATCATCCTACAAAAGTGTTAAAACTGAACCCATTACTGGGAAAACAAAATACTTTCATTTCTACTGAAGGAGATACATATAGCAACGATAATTACTACTACAAAACTTTGAATGAACAGTGTGTTCTCCAAATATGTTAACTTTCAAAGAGAATAACTAGTGTTGAAGCAGTTCATTACTGTTCATTCTTTGAGAAATGCAGTTTTACCCAAATCCATACCTCTTCTTACAAGTTAGTTCACATGAAAACTAGAGGATATGCAGAATTTCTGTGAATCACTGCTCAAAGGTGTTAAAACTGAACGCATTACTGGGAAAACAGCACACTTTCATTTCTACTGAAGGAGATATACATAGGAAAGTTAAGAACTACTACAAAATTTTGAAGTAACAGTGTGTTCTCCAAATATCTTACATTTCACAGAGAATTACTAGTGTCGAAGCACTTCATTACTGTACATTGTCTGAGAAATGCAGTTTTTACCAAAAATCCATACCTGTTCTTACAAGTTAGTTCACAGGCAAACTAGAGCAAATGCAGCATTTCTGTGAATCACTGCTACAAAACTGTTCCAACTGAAGGCATTACCGTGAAAACAACATTCTTTCAATTCTCCTGAAGGAGATACATATAGCAATGTTATGAACTACTACAAAATGTTGATGTAACAGTGTGTTCTCCAAATATGTTACAATTCACAGAGTATTACTAGTGTTGAAGCACTTCATTACTGTTCATTCTTTGAGAAATGAAGTTTTTACCGAAAATCCATACTTGTTTTTACAATTTAGTTCACATGCAAACTAGAGGATATGCCGTATTTTTGTGAATCACTGCTACAAAGTGTTCAAACTGAAGAAGGCATTACCGAGAAAACAATATACTTTCATTGCTACTGAAAGAGATACAAATAGCAATGTTACGAACTACTGCAAAATGTTGAAGTAACAGTGTGTTCTCCAAATATGTTACATTTCACAGAGAATTACTAGTGTTGAAGCAGTTCTTTACTGTTCATTCTTTGAGAAATTCAGTTTTTACCCAAAAACCATACTTGGTCTTACAAGTTAGGTCACATGCAATCTAGAGCAAGTGCAGCATTTCTGTGAATCACAGCTACAAAAGTGTTCAATCTGAAGGCATTACCGTGAAAACAACATACTTTCATTTCTACTGAAGGAGATTCATATAGCAATGTTATGAACTACTACAAAATGTTGAGGTAACAGTGTGTTCTCCAAATATGTTACATTTCACAGAGAATTACTAGTGTTGAAGCAGTTCATTACTGTTCATTCTTTGAGAAATGAAGTTTTTACCCAAAATCCATACTTGTTCTTAAGAGTGAGTTCAGAGGAAAACTAGAGCAAATGCAGCATTTCTGTGAATCACTGCTACAAAAGTGTTCCAACTGAAGGCATTAGCGTGAAAACAACATACTTTCATTTCTCCTGAAGGAGTTAAATATAGCAATGTTATGAACTACTACAAAATGTTGAAGTAACAGTGTGTTTTCCAAATATGTTACATTTCTCATAGAATTACTATTGTTGAAGCAGTTCATTACAGTTCATTCCTTGAGAAATGGAGTTTACCGAAAATCCATACTTGTTTTTACAATATAGGTCACATGCAAACTAAAATATGCCGTATTTCTGAGAATCACTGCTACAAAAGTGTTCAAACTGAAGGCATTATCGTGAAAACAACATACTTTCATTGCTACTGAAAGAGATACAAATAGCAATGTTACGAACTACTGCAAAATGTTGAAGTAACAGTGTGTTCTCCAAATATGTTACATTTCACAGAGAATTACTAGTGTTGAAGCAGTTCATTACTGTTCATTCTCTGAGAAATCAAGTTTTTACCCAAAATCCATACTTGTTCTTACATATTAGTTCACAGTCAATTTAGAGCACATGCAGCATTTCTATGAATCACTGTTACAAATGTGTTCAAACTGAAGGCATTACTGTGAAAACAACATATTTTCATTTCTACTGAAGGAGATACATATAGCAATGTTATGAACTACTACAAAATGTTGAAGTAACAGTGTGTTCTCCAAATATGTTACATTTCACAGAGAATTACTAGTGTTGAAGCAGTTCATTACTGTTCATTCTTTGAGAAATGCAGTTTGTACCCAAAATCCATACTTGTTTTTACACTTTAGTTCACATGCAAACTAGAGCAAATGCCGCATTTCTGGGAATCACTGGTACAAAAGTGTTTCAACTGAAGGAATTAGTGTGAGAACAACATACATTCATTTCTACTGAAGGAGATACATATAGCAATGTTATGAACTACTACAAAATGTTGATGTAACAGTGTGTTCTGCAAATATGTTACATTTCACAGAGAATTACTAGTGTTGAAGCAGTTCATTACTGTTCATTCTCTGAGAAATCAAGTTTTTACCCAAAATCCATACTTGTTCTTACATATTAGTTCACAGTCAATCTAGAGCACATGCAGCATTTCTATGAATCACTGGTACAAATGTGTTCAAACTGAAGGCATTACTGTGAAAACAACATACTTTCATTTCTACTGAAGGAGATACATATAGCAATGTTATGAACTACTACAAAATGTTGAAGTAACAGTGTGTTCTCCAAATATGTTACATTTCACAGAGAATTACTAGTGTTGAAGGAGTTCATTACTGTTCATTCTTTGAGAAATGCAGTTTGTGCACAAAATCCATACTTGTTTTTACACTTTAGTTCACTTGCCAACTAGAGCAAATGCCGCATTTCTGGGAATCACTGGTACAAAAGTGTTTTAACTGAAGGCATGAGCGTGAAAACAACATACTTTCATTTCTACTGAAGGAGATACATAGAGCAATGTTATGAACTACAACAAAATGTTGATGTAACAGTGTGTTCTCCAAATATGTTTTATTTCACAGAGAATTACTAGTGTTGAAGCAGTTCATTACTGTTCATTCTTTGAGAAGTTCAGTTTTTACCCAAAATCCATACTTGTTTTCCGAGTTAGTTCACATGCAACTAGAGCAAATGCAGCATTTCTGAGAATCACTGCTACAAAAGTGTTCCAACTGAAGGCATTACCGTGGAAACAACGTACTTTCATTTCTACTGAAAGAGATACATATAGCAATGTTATGAACAACTACAAAATGTTGAAGTAACAATGTGTTC
Source organism: Phyllostomus hastatus (assembly GCF_019186645.2). Classification (NCBI taxonomy): domain Eukaryota; kingdom Metazoa; phylum Chordata; class Mammalia; order Chiroptera; family Phyllostomidae; genus Phyllostomus; species Phyllostomus hastatus. The sequence goes on along the minus strand of NW_025334015.1, from coordinate 14,012 downwards.
TCCAAATTTGTTACATTTCACAGAGAATTACTCGTGTTGAAGCAGTTCATTACTGTTCATTCTTTGAGAAATGCAGTTCTTACCCAAAATCCATACTTGTTCTTAGAAGATAGTTCACATATCATCTAGAGCACATGCAGCATGTCTGTGAATCACTGCTACAAAACTGTTCAAACTGAAGGCATTACCAAGAAAACAACAAACTTTCATTTCTACAGAAAGAGATACATATAGCAATGTTATGAACTACTACAAAATGTTGAAGTAAGAGTGTGTTCTCCAAATATGTTACATTTCACAGAGAATTACAAGTGTTGAAGCAGTTCATTACTGTTCATTCTTTGAGAAATGCAGTTTGTACCCAAAATCCATACTTGTTTTTACAAGTCAGTTCACATGCAAACTAGAGCAAATGCCGCATTATTGGGAATCACTGGTACAAAAGTGTTCCAACTGAAGGCATTACCGTGAAAAACAACATACTTTCATTTCTCTTGAAGGAGATACATATAGCAATGATATGCACTACTACAAAATGTTGATGTAACAGTGTGTTCTCCAAACATGTTACATTTCATAGAGAATTACTAGTGTTGAAGCAGTCATTACTGTTCATTCTTTGAGAAATGCAGTTTTTACCCCAAATCCATACTTGTTCTTACAAGTTAGTTCACATGCAAACTAGAGCAAATGCAGCATTTCTGTCAATCACTGCTACAAAACGGTTCCAACTGAAAGCATTACCGTGAAAACAACATACTTTCATTTCTACTGAAGGAGATACATATGGCAATGTTATGAACTACTACAAAATGTTGAAGTAACAGTGTGTTCTCCAAATATGTACATTTCACAGAGAATTACTAGTGTTGAAGCAGTTCATTATAGTTCATTCTTTGAGAAAAGCAGTTTTTACCCAAAATCCATACTTGTTTTTACACTTTAGTTCACATGCAAACTAGAGCAAATGCCACATTTCTGGGAATCACTGGTACAAAAGTGTTATAACTGAAGGCATTAGCCGGAAAACATAATACTTTCATTTCTACTGAAGGAGATACATATAGCAACGTTATGAACTACTACAAAATGTTGATGTAACAGTGTGTTCTGCAAATATGTTACATTTCACAGAGAATTACTAGTGTTGAAGCAGTTCATTACTGTTCATTCTTTGAGAAATCAAGTTTTTACCCAAAATCCATACTTGTTCTTACAAGTTAGTTCACAGGCAAACTAGAGCAAATGCAGCATTGCTGTGAATCACTGCCACAAAAGTGTTCCAACTGAAGGCATTACCGTGAAAACAACATACTTTCATTTCTCCTGAAGGAGATACATATAGCAATGTTATGAACTACTACAAAATGTTGAAGTAACAGTGTGTTCTCCAAATATGTTACATTTCACAGAGAATTACTTGTGTTGAAGCAGTTCATTACTGTTCATTCTTTGAGAAATGAAGTTTTTACCCGAAAATCCATACTTGTTTTTACAATTTAGATCACATGCAAACTAGAGCATATGCCGTATTTTTGTGAATCACTGCTACAAAGTGTTCAAAATGAAGGCATTACCGTGAAAACAACATACTTTCATTTCTACTGAAAGAGATACAAATAACAATGTTAGGAACTACTGCAAAATGTTGAAGTAACAGTGTGTTCTCCAAATATGTTACATTTCACAGAGAATTACTAGTGTTGATGCAGTTCATTCCTGTTCATTCTTTGAGAAATGCAGTTTTTACCCAAAATCCATACTTGATCTTACAAGTTAGGTCACATGCAATCTAGAGCAAGTGCAGCATTTCTGTGAATCACTGCTACAAAAGTGTTCAAACTGAAGGCATTACCGTGAAAACAACATACTTTCATGTCTACTGAAGGAGATACATATAGCAATGTTATGAACTACTACAAAATGTTGAAGTAACAGTGTGTTCTCCAAATATGTTACATTTCACAGAGAATTACTAGTGTTGAAGCAGTTCATTACTGTTCATTCTTTGAGAAATGAAGTTTTTACCCAAAATCCATACTTGTTCTTACGAGTTAGTTCACAGGCAAACTAGAGCAAATGCAACATTTGTATGAATCACTGATACAAAAGTGTTCCAACTGAAGGCATTAGCATGAAAACACATACTTTCATTTCTCCTGAAGGAGATACATATAGCAATGTTAAGAACTACTACAAAATGTTGAAGTAACAGTGTGTTCTCCAAATATGTTACATTTCACAGAGAATTACTAGTGTTGAAACAGTTCATTACTGTTCATTCCTTGAGAAATGCAGTTTTTACCCAAAATCCATAATTGTTTTTACAACTTAGTTCACATGCAAACTAGAACAAATGCCGCATTTCTGGGAATCACTGGTACAAAAGTGTTCCAACTGAAGGCATTACCATGAAAACAACATACTTTCATTTCTACTGAAGGAGATACATAGAGCAATGTTATGAACTACAACAAAATGTTGATGTAACAGTGTGTTCTCCAAATATGTTTTATTTCACAGAGAATTACTAGTGTTGAAGCAGTTCATTACTGTTCATTCTTTGAGAAATCAAGTTTTTACCCAAAATCCATACTTGTTTTTACACTTTAGTTCACATGCAAACTAGAGCAAATGCCACATTTCTGGGAATCACTGGTACAAAAGTGTTATAACTGAAGGCATTAGCCGGAAAACATAATACTTTCATTTCTACTGAAGGAGATACATATAGCAACGTTATGAACTACTACAAAATGTTGATGTAACAGTGTGTTCTGCAAATATGTTACATTTCACAGAGAATTACTAGTGTTGAAGCAGTTCATTACTGTTCATTCTTTGAGAAATCAAGTTTTTACCCAAAATCCATACTTGTTCTTACAAGTTAGTTCACAGGCAAACTAGAGCAAATGCAGCATTGCTGTGAATCACTGCCACAAAAGTGTTCCAACTGAAGGCATTACCGTGAAAACAACATACTTTCATTTCTCCTGAAGGAGATACATATAGCAATGTTATGAACTACTTCAAAATGTTGAAGTAACAGTGTGTTCTCCAAATATGTTACATTTCACAGAGAATTACTTGTGTTGAAGCAGTTCATTACTGTTCATTCTTTGAGAAATGAAGTTTTTACCGAAAATCCATACTTGTTTTTACAATTTAGATCACATGCAAACTAGAGCATATGCCGTATTTTTGTGAATCACTGCTACAAAGTGTTCAAAATGAAGGCATTACCGTGAAAACAACATACTTTCATTTCTACTGAAAGAGATACAAATAACAATGTTAGGAACTACTGCAAAATGTTGAAGTAACAGTGTGTTCTCCAAATATGTTACATTTCACAGAGAATTACTAGTGTTGATGCAGTTCATTCCTGTTCATTCTTTGAGAAATGCAGTTTTTACCCAAAATCCATACTTGATCTTACAAGTTAGGTCACATGCAATCTAGAGCAAGTGCAGCATTTCTGTGAATCACTGCTACAAAAGTGTTCAAACTGAAGGCATTACCGTGAAAAAAACATACTTTCTTGTCTACTGAAGGAGATACATATAGCAATGTTATGAACTACTACAAAATGTTGAAGTAACAGTGTGTTCTCCAAATATGTTACATTTCACAGAGAATTACTAGTGTTGAAGCAGTTCATTACTGTTCATTCTTTGAGAAATGAAGTTTTTACCCAAAATCCATACTTGTTCTTACGAGTTAGTTCACAGGCAAACTAGAGCAAATGCAACATTTGTATGAATCACTGATACAAAAGTGTTCCAACTGAAGGCATTAGCATGAAAACACATACTTTCATTTCTCCTGAAGGAGATACATATAGCAATGTTAAGAACTACTACAAAATGTTGAAGTAACAGTGTGTTCTCCAAATATGTTACATTTCACAGAGAATTACTAGTGTTGAAACAGTTCATTACTGTTCATTCCTTGAGAAATGCAGTTTTTACCCAAAATCCATAATTGTTTTTACAACTTAGTTCACATGCAAACTAGAACAAATGCCGCATTTCTGGGAATCACTGGTACAAAAGTGTTCCAACTGAAGGCATTACCATGAAAACAACATACTTTCATTTCTACTGAAGGAGATACATAGAGCAATGTTATGAACTACAACAAAATGTTGATGTAACAGTGTGTTCTCCAAATATGTTTTATTTCACAGAGAATTACTAGTGTTGAAGCAGTTCATTACTGTTCATTCTTTGAGAAGTTCAGTTTTTACCCAAAATCCATACTTGTTTTCCGAGTTAGTTCACATGCAACTAGAGCAAATGCCGCATTTCTGGGAATCACTGGTACAAAAGTGTTCCAACTGAAAGCATTACTGTTAAAACAAAATACTATCATTTCTCCTGAAGGAGATACATAAAGCAATGTTATGAACTACTACAAAATGTTCAAGTAACAGTGTGTTCTCCAAATATGTTACATTTCACAGAGACTTACTCATGTTGAAGCAGGTCATTACTGTTCATTATTTGAGAAATGAAGTTTTTACCCAAAATCCATAGTTCTTCTTTCAAGTTAGTTCACATGCAAACTAGAGCAAATGCAGCATTTCCGAGAATCACTGCTACAAAAGTGTTCCAACTGAAGGCATTACCGTGAAAACAACGTACTTTCATTTCTACTGAAAGAGATACATATAGCAATGTTATGAACAACTACAAAATGTTGAAGTAACAATGTGTTCTCCAAATTTGTTACATTTCACAGAGAATTACTCGTGTTGAAGCAGTTCATTACTGTTCATTCTTTGAGAAATGCAGTTCTTACCCAAAAATCCATACTTGTTCTTAGAAGATAGTTCACATATCATCTAGAGCAAATGCAGCATGTCTGTGAATCACTGCTACAAATCTGTTCAAACTGAAGGCATTACCAAGAAAACAACAAACTTTCATTTCTACAGAAAGAGATACATATAGCAATGTTATGAACTACTACAAAATGTTGAAGTAAGAGTGTGTTCTCCAAATATGTTACATTTCACAGAGAATTACAAGTGTTGAAGCAGTTCACTACTGTTCATTCTTTGAGAAATGCAGTTTGTACCCAAAATCCATACTTGTTTTTACAAGTCAGTTCACATGCAAACTAGAGCAAATGCCGCATTATTGGGAATCACTGGTACAAAAGTGTTCCAACTGAAGGCATTACCGTGAAAACAACATACTTTCATTTCTCTTGAAGGAGATACATATAGCAATGTTATGCACTACTACAAAATGTTGATGTAACAGTGTGTTCTCCAAACATGTTACATTTCATAGAGAATTACTAGTGTTGAAGCAGTCATTACTGTTCATTCTTTGAGAAATGCAGTTTTTACCCAAAATCCATACTTGTTCTTACAAGTTAGTTCACATGCAAACTAGAGCAAAAGCAGCATTTCTGTCAATCACTGCTACAAAACGGTTCCAACTGAAAGCATTACCGTGAAAACAACATACTTTCATTTCTACTGAAGGAGATACATATGGCAATGTTATGAACTACTACAAAATGTTGAAGTAACAGTTTGTTCTCCAAATATGTACATTTCACAGAGAATTACTAGTGTTGAAGCAGTTCATTACTGTTCATTCTTTGAGAATGAAGCTTTTACCCAAAATCCATACTTGTTCTTACGAGTTAGTTCACAGGCAAACTAGAGCAAATGCAGCATTTGTATGAATCACTGATACAAAAGTGTTCCAACTGAAGGCATTAACATGAAAACACATACTTTCATTTCTCCTGAAGGAGATACATATAGCAATGTTAAGAACTACTACAAAATGTTGAAGTAACAGTGTGTTCTCCAAATATGTTACATTTCACAGAGAATTACTAGTGTTGAAGCAGTTCATTACTGTTCATTCCTTGAGAAATGCAGTTTTTACCCAAAATCCATAATTGTTTTTACAACTTAGTTCACATGCAAACTAGAACAAATGCCGCATTTCTGGGAATCACTGGTACAAAAGTGTTCCAACTGACGGCATTACCATGAAAAACAACATACTTTCATTTCTACTGAAGGAGATACATAGAGCAATGTAATGAACTACAACAAAATGTTGATGTAACAGTGTGTTCTCCAAATATGTTTTATTTCACAGAGAATTACTAGTGTTGAAGCAGTTCATTACTGTTCATTCTTTGAGACGTTCAGTTTTTACCCAAAATCCATACTTGTTTTCCGAGTTAGTTCACATGCAACTAGAGCAAATGCCGCATTTCTGGGAATCACTGGTACAAAAGTGTTCCAACTGAAAGCATTACTGTTAAAACAAAATACTATCATTTCTCCTGAGGGAGATACATATAGCAATGTTATGAACTACTACAAAATGTTGAAGTAACAGTGTGTTCTCCAAATATGTTACATTTCACAGAGAATTACTCATGTTGAAGCAGTTCATTACTGTTCATTCTTTGAGAAATGAAGTTTTTACCCAAAATCCATACTTGTCTTACGAGTTAGTTCACAGGCAAACTAGAGCAAATGCAGCATTTGTATGAATCACTGATACAAAAGTGTTCCAACTGAAGGCATTACCATGAAAACAACATACTTTCATTTCTCCTGAAGTAGATACCTGTAGCAATGTGAAGAACTACTACAAAATGTTGAAGTAACAGTGTGTTCTCCAAATATGTTACATTTCACAGAGAATTACTAGTGTTGAAGCAGTTCATTACTGTTCATTCTTTGAGAAATGCAGTTTTTACCCAAAATCCATACTTGTTTTTACAACTTAGTTCACATGCAAACTAGAACAAATGCCACATTTCTGGGAATCACTGGTACAAAAGTGTTCCAACTGAAGGCATTACCATGAAAGAACATACTTTCATTTCTACTGAAGGAGATACATAGAGCAATGTTATGAACTACAACAAAATGTTGATGTAACAGTGTGTTCTCCAAATATGTTTTATTTCACATAGAATTACTAGTGTTGAAGCAGTTCATTACTGTTCATTCTTTGAGAAGTTCAGTTTTTACCCAAAATCCATACTTGTTTTCTGAGTTAGTTCACATGCAACTAGAGCAAATGCCGCATTTCTGGGAATCACTGGTACAAAAGTGTTCCAACTGAAAGCATTACTGTTAAAACAGCATACTATCATTTCTCCTGAAAGAGATACATAAAGCAATGTTATGAACTACTACAAAATGTTGAAGTAACAGTGTGTTCTCCAAATACGTTACATTTCACAGAGAATTACTCATGTTGAAGCAGGTCATTACTTTTCATTATTTGAGAAATGAAGTTTTTACCCAAAATCCATAGTTCTTCTTTCAAGTTAGTTCACATGCAAACTAGAGCAAATGCAGCATTTCCGTGAATCACTGCTACAAAATGTGTTCCAACTGAAGGCATTACCGTGAAAACAACGTACTTTCATTTCTACTGAAAGAGATACATATAGCAATGTTATGAACAACTACAAAATGTTGAAGTAACAATGTGTTCTCCAAATTTGTTACATTACACAGAGAATTACTCGTGTTGATGCAGTTCATTCGTGTTCATTCTTTGAGAAATGCAGTTTTTACCCAAAATCCATACTTGTTCTTAGCAGATAGTTCACATATCATCTAGAGCACATGCAGCATGTCTGTGAATCACTGCTACAAAAAAGTTCAAACTGAAGGCATTACCAAGAAAACAACAAACTTTCATTTCTACAGAAAGAGATACATATAGCAATGTTATGAACTACTACAAAATGTTGGTGTAAAAGTGTGTTCTCCAAATATGTTACATTTCACAGAGAATTACAAGTGTTGAAGCACTTCATTACTGTTCATTCTTTGAGAAATGAAGTTTGTACCCAAAATCCATACTTGTTTTTACAAGTTAGTTCACATGCAAACTAGAGCTAATGCCGCATTATTGGGAATCACTGTACAAAAGTGTTCCAACTGAAGGCATTACCGTGAAAACAACATACTTACATTTCTACTGAAGGAGATACATATAGCAATGTTATGAACTACTACAAAATGTTGATCTAACAGTGTGTTCTCCAAATATGTTACATTTCACATAGAATTACTAGTGTTGAAGCAGTTCATTACTGTTCATTCTTTGAGAAATGAAGTTTTTACCCAAAATCCATACTTGTTCTTACGAGTTAGTTCACAGGCAAACTAGAGCAAATGCAGCATTTGTATGAATCACCTATACAAAAGTGTTCCAACTGAAGGCATTACCATGAAAACACATACTTTCATTTCTCCTGAAGGAGATACATATAGCAATGTTAAGAACTACTACAAAATGTTGAAGTAACAGTGTGTTCTCCAAATATGTTACATTTCACAGAGAATTACTAGTGTTGAAGCAGTTCATTACTGTTCATTCTTTGAGAAATCAAGTTTTTACCCAAAATCCATACTTGTTCTTACAAGTTAGTTCACAGGCAAACTAGAGCAAATGCAGCATTGCTGTGAATCACTGCCACAAAAGTGTTCCAACTGAAGGCATTACCGTGAAAACAACATACTTTCATTTCTCCTGAAGGAGATACATATAGCAATGTTATGAACTACTACAAAATGTTGAAGTAACAGTGTGTTCTCCAAATATGTTACATTTCACAGAGAATTACTTGTGTTGAAGCAGTTCATTACTGTTCATTCTTTGAGAAATGAAGTTTTTACCCGAAAATCCATACTTGTTTTTACAATTTAGATCACATGCAAACTAGAGCATATGCCGTATTTTTGTGAATCACTGCTACAAAGTGTTCAAAATGAAGGCATTACCGTGAAAACAACATACTTTCATTTCTACTGAAAGAGATACAAATAACAATGTTAGGAACTACTGCAAAATGTTGAAGTAACAGTGTGTTCTCCAAATATGTTACATTTCACAGAGAATTACTAGTGTTGATGCAGTTCATTCCTGTTCATTCTTTGAGAAATGCAGTTTTTACCCAAAATCCATACTTGATCTTACAAGTTAGGTCACATGCAATCTAGAGCAAGTGCAGCATTTCTGTGAATCACTGCTACAAAAGTGTTCAAACTGAAGGCATTACCGTGAAAAACAACATACTTTCTTGTCTACTGAAGGAGATACATATAGCAATGTTATGAACTACTACAAAATGTTGAAGTAACAGTGTGTTCTCCAAATATGTTACATTTCACATAGAATTACTAGTGTTGAAGCAGTTCATTACTGTTCATTCTTTGAGAAATGAAGTTTTTACCCAAAATCCATACTTGTTCTTACGAGTTAGTTCACAGGCAAACTAGAGCAAATGCAACATTTGTATGAATCACTGATACAAAAGTGTTCCAACTGAAGGCATTAGCATGAAAACACATACTTTCATTTCTCCTGAAGGAGATACATATAGCAATGTTAAGAACTACTACAAAATGTTGAAGTAACAGTGTGTTCTCCAAATATGTTACATTTCACAGAGAATTACTAGTGTTGAAACAGTTCATTGCTGTTCATTCTTTGAGAAATGCAGTTTTTACCCAAAACCCATACTTGTTTTTACAACTTAGTTCACATGCAAACTAGAACAAATGCCGCATTTCTGGGAATCACTGGTACAAAAGTGTTCCAACTGAAGGCATTACCATGAAAACAACATACTTTCATTTCTACTGAAGGAGATACATAGAGCAATGTTATGAACTACAACAAAATGTTGATGTAACAGTGTGTTCTCCAAATATGTTTTATTTCACAGAGAATTACTAGTGTTGAAGCAGTTCATTACTGTTCATTCTTTGAGAAGTTCAGTTTTTACCCAAAATCCATACTTGTTTTCCGAGTTAGTTCACATGCAACTAGAGCAAATGCCGCATTTCTGGGAATCACTGGTACAAAAGTGTTCCAACTGAAAGCATTACTGTTAAAACAAAATACTATCATTTCTCCTGAAGGAGATACATAAAGCAATGTTATGAACTACTACAAAATGTTCAAGTAACAGTGTGTTCTCCAAATATGTTACATTTCACAGAGACTTACTCATGTTGAAGCAGGTCATTACTGTTCATTATTTGAGAAATGAAGTTTTTTACCCAAAATCCATAGTTCTTCTTTCAAGTTAGTTCACATGCAAACTAGAGCAAATGCAGCATTTCCGAGAATCACTGCTACAAAAGTGTTCCAACTGAAGGCATTACCGTGAAAACAACGTACTTTCATTTCTACTGAAAGAGATACATATAGCAATGTTATGAACAACTACAAAATGTTGAAGTAACAATGTGTTCTCCAAATTTGTTACATTTCACAGAGAATTACTCGTGTTGAAGCAGTTCATTACTGTTCATTCTTTGAGAAATGCAGTTCTTACCCAAAATCCATACTTGTTCTTAGAAGATAGTTCACATATCATCTAGAGCACATGCAGCATGTCAGTGAATCACTGCTACAAAACTGTTCAAACTGAAGGCATTACCAAGAAAAACAACAAACTTTCATTTCTACAGAAAGAGATACATATAGCAATGTTATGAACTACTACAAAATGTTGAAGTAAGAGTGTGTTCTCCAAATATGTTACATTTCACAGAGAATTACAAGTGTTGAAGCAGTTCACTACTGTTCATTCTTTGAGAAATGCAGTTTGTACCCAAAATCCATACTTGTTTTTACAAGTCAGTTCACATGCAAACTAGAGCAAATGCCGCATTATTGGGAATCACTGGTACAAAAGTGTTCCAACTGAAGGCATTACCGTGAAAACAACATACTTTCATTTCTCTTGAAGGAGATACATATAGCAATGTTATGCACTACTACAGAAATGTTGATGTAACAGTGTGTTCTCCAAACATGTTACATTTCATAGAGAATTACTAGTGTTGAAGCAGTCATTACTGTTCATTCTTTGAGAAATGCAGTTTTTACCCAAAATCCATACTTGTTCTTACAAGTTAGTTCACATGCAAACTAGAGCAAAAGCAGCATTTCTGTCAATCACTGCTACAAAACGGTTCCAACTGAAAGCATTACCGTGAAAACAACATACTTTCATTTCTACTGAAGGAGATACATATGGCAATGTTATGAACTACTACAAAATGTTGAAGTAACAGTTTGTTCTCCAAATATGTACATTTCAGAGAGTTACTAGTGTTGAAGCAGTTCATTACTGTTCATTCTTTGAGAAAAGCAGTTTTTACCCAAAATCCATACTTGTTTTTACACTTTAGTTCACATGCAAACTAGAGCAAATGCCGCATTTCTGGGAATCACTGGTACAAAAGTGTTTCAACTGAAGGCATTAGCGTGAAAACATAATACTTTCATTTCTACTGAAGGAGATACAATTAGCAACGTTATGAACTACTACAAAATGTTGATGTAACAGTGTGTTCTGCAAATATGTTACATTTCACAGAGAATTACTAGTGTTGATGCAGTTCATTCCTGTTCATTCTTTGAGAAATACAGTTTTTACCCAAAATCCATACTTGATCTTACAAGTTAGGTCACATGCAATCTAGAGCAAATGCAGCATTTCTGTGAATCACTGCTACAAAAGTGTTCAAACTGAAGGCATTACCGTGAAAACAACATACTTTCATGTCTACTGAAGGAGATACATATAGCAATGTTATGAACTACTACAAAATGTTGATCTAACAGTGTGTTCTCCAAATATGTTACATTTCACATAGAATTACTAGTGTTGAAGCAGTTCATTACTGTTCATTCTTTGAGAATGAAGCTTTTACCCAAAATCCATACTTGTTCTTACGAGTTAGTTCACAGGCAAACTAGAGCAAATGCAGCATTTGTATGAATCACTGATACAAAAGTGTTCCAACTGAAGGCATTAACATGAAAACACATACTTTCATTTCTCCTGAAGGAGATACATATAGCAATGTTAAGAACTACTACAAAATGTTGAAGTAACAGTGTGTTCTCCAAATATGTTACATTTCACAGAGAATTACTAGTGTTGAAGCAGTTCATTACTGTTCATTCCTTGAGAAATGCAGTTTTTACCCAAAATCCATAATTGTTTTTACAACTTACTTCACATGCAAACTAGAACAAATGCCGCATTTCTGGGAATCACTGGTACAAAAGTGTTCCAACTGACGGCATTACCATGAAAACAACATACTTTCATTTCTACTGAAGGAGATACATAGAGCAATGTAATGAACTACAACAAAATGTTGATGTAACAGTGTGTTCTCCAAATATGTTTTATTTCACAGAGAATTACTAGTGTTGAAGCAGTTCATTACTGTTCATTCTTTGAGAAGTTCAGTTTTTACCCAAAATCCATACTTGTTTTCCGAGTTAGTTCACATGCAACTAGAGCAAATGCCGCATTTCTGGGAATCACTGGTACAAAAGTGTTCCAACTGAAAGCATTACTGTTAAAACAAAATACTATCATTTCTCCTGAAGGAGATACATATAGCAATGTTATGAACTACTACAAAATGTTCAAGTAACAGTGTGTTCTCCAAATATGTTACATTTCACAGAGAATTACTCATGTTGAAGCAGTTCATTACTGTTCATTCTTTGAGAAATGAAGTTTTTACCCAAAATCCATACTTGTCTTACGAGTTAGTTCACAGGCAAACTAGAGCAAATGCAGCATTTGTATGAATCACTGATACAAAAGTGTTCCAACTGAAGGCATTACCATGAAAACAACATACTTTCATTTCTCCTGAAGGAGATACCTGTAGCAATGTGAAGAACTACTACAAAATGTTGAAGTAACAGTGTGTTCTCCAAATATGTTACATTTCACAGAGAATTACTAGTGTTGAAGCAGTTCATTACTGTTCATTCTTTGAGAAATGCAGTTTTTACCCAAAATCCATACTTGTTTTTACAACTTAGTTCACATGCAAACTAGAACAAATGCCACATTTCTGGGAATCACTGGTACAAAAGTGTTCCAACTGAAGGCATTACCATGAAAGAACATACTTTCATTTCTACTGAAGGAGATACATAGAGCAATGTTATGAACTACAACAAAATGTTGATGTAACAGTGTGTTCTCCAAATATGTTTTATTTCACATAGAATTACTAGTGTTGAAGCAGTTCATTACTGTTCATTCTTTGAGAAGTTCAGTTTTTACCCAAAATCCATACTTGTTTTCTGAGTTAGTTCACATGCAACTAGAGCAAATGCCGCATTTCTGGGAATCACTGGTACAAAAGTGTTCCAACTGAAAGCATTACTGTTAAAACAGCATACTATCATTTCTCCTGAAAGAGATACATAAAGCAATGTTATGAACTACTACAAAATGTTGAAGTAACAGTGTGTTCTCCAAATACGTTACATTTCACAGAGAATTACTCATGTTGAAGCAGGTCATTACTTTTCATTATTTGAGAAATGAAGTTTTTACCCAAAATCCATAGTTCTTCTTTCAAGTTAGTTCACATGCAAACTAGAGCAAATGCAGCATTTCCGTGAATCACTGCTACAAAAGTGTTCCAACTGAAGGCATTACCGTGAAAACAACGTACTTTCATTTCTACTGAAAGACATACATATAGCAATGTTATGAACAACTACAAAATGTTGAAGTAACAATGTGTTCTCCAAATTTGTTACATTACACAGAGAATTACTCGTGTTGATGCAGTTCATTCCTGTTCATTCTTTGAGAAATGCAGTTTTTACCCAAAATCCATACTTGTTCTTAGCAGATAGTTCACATATCATCTAGAGCACATGCAGCATGTCTGTGAATCACTGCTACAAAAAAGTTCAAACTGAAGGCATTACCAAGAAAACAACAAACTTTCATTTCTACAGAAAGAGATACATATAGCAATGTTATGAACTACTACAAAATGTTGGTGTAAAAGTGTGTTCTCCAAATATGTTACATTTCACAGAGAATTACAAGTGTTGAAGCAGTTCATTACTGTTCATTCTTTGAGAAATGAAGTTTGTACCCAAAATCCATACTTGTTTTTACAAGTTAGTTCACATGCAAACTAGAGCTAATGC